>NW_027411977.1:141122380-143659880 GCF_047663935.1 Musca autumnalis
AACTTTTGAATGGTACTCTTAGAGGGCAGTCTGGTACCATGTCTGTGGAAGATCCAGATTTTCTGAGGCGTGCAACCAGGTACCAAATATTGTTTTTCGATATTTGTGCTCTTGGCAATTTGATAGGCAGTCTTTGAGGTGAAGTGGCGTGTTTGGGGTCTCGAGTCATCCTTGCCGAAGCAATAGTCATCCTGAGCACCGATTTGTACAATGGCCAAGACCAATAGGCAGGTGGTGATAATTAAAGATTTCATTGCTGAAAGAAAAGAAGAAGAAACGAAAATATGAATCATCAGCAATTTCAAAGCATTTAATAATGGACCTAATAATCATAAATAACATTATTCTATCAGTTGCTGAGCTAATGTCCAGAGTTCACAAAACCCATTAGCTATGGCAGTTATAATGTGTAAAAGAGCACCAAGAAGCAAAGCAATCAACATTCCCAATATTTATCTCTCTTTTTATTTAAATAAATAACTATCTAATGTCCCTTTTCCGTTTATGCCTTTGTCCATTTTCCGTATGGGTGGTGGTAGTGTTTCGCTTGTTTTTCATAATTTGCTGTGTGATTAGAATAGAGTCAGTCGTCCTGCGCCACATAGTCATAGCAAAAATATGTTATTAGCACATTCTCTATTTGATTGGCAAAAATGCTGCTCCTTGTTTACTTTTCGAATTCTCGCACGATTTATTATTGTATATTGAGTGACCATCAAAGGCCATTTTCCAACATAGTTTGCATGTGGCAAATAGTTAAGTCAAAACCAATTCAACATTTAGAGACACTCCTTTTAATTCCAACAATCACTCGCTCAGCTGGTTGGTTTGCTGTCACATTTCATAGGAAACCAGAAACACGAAAGCCTTTAAAGAGTTAATCAAATATTCCTTGATTGCTGACACGTGCTTTATGCCTATCCGGTGTTCTTTGTTAGCTATGAAATTTATTTCCTTGTTATCCTCAACGTTAAATATTGACCCAACAGAAATCTAAACTAATTAAAATTCAAAAAGGCATTAAAGGTGTGGACCATGTGGGTCATCATAATTTTTAGTAGCAGGTTATTGTTTCTTTTTTAGTTCAAGGTTATAGTGATTTAATATTAGCGGGTTCGATTATGATCTGAAGCAAACATAAATTGTAAATTAGGAATTTCAATTGTATGCCGAAACTGGACAGGAAGAAATCATTTGCCCAACAGTAGAAAAAGTTAGTCTTCACTGTGGAGACAGACGTTGATATCCAGGAGTAGTACTAACGACGATGCTACAAACCAATACCAGAAAATTATATTAGTTTTATACCACGCTAACAAAATGGGATCATGACAACAAAGGCCGATGGTAAATAAGCTAAATACATCAGATGGTTATAACAGGGTCTCTCAGAAAGGGTCTATGAAAGCACCCTTTCTTTCAGAGAGGGTTTATAGAAACACCCTTTCTTTTAGAGAGGGTTTATAGAAACACCCTTTCTTTCAGAGAGGGTTTATAGAAACACCCTTTCTTTCAGAGAGGGTTTATAGAAACACCCTTTCTTTCAGAGAGGGTTTATAGAAACACCCTTTCTTTCAGAGAGGGTCTATAGAAACACCCTTTCTTTCAGAAAATATCTATATGTAGAAGCACTCTTTCTTTCAGAAAGGGTCTATAGAAGCAGCTTTTCTTTCAGAACGGGATTTAGAAGCACTCTTTCTTTCAGAAAGGGTCTATAGAAGCAGCCTTTCTTTCAGAAAGGGTCTATAGAAGCAGCCTTTCTTTCAGAAAGTGTCTATAGAAGCAGCCTTTCTTTCAAAAAGGGCCTATAGAAGGGTCTATAAAAGCACCCTTTCTTTCAGAGAGGCTCTATAGAAGCAACCTTTCTTTCAGAAAGGCTCTATAGGAGCACCCTTTCTTTTAGAAAGGGTCTATAGAAGCACCCTTTCTTTTAGAAAGAGTCTATAGAATCACCGTTTTTTTAGAAAGGGTCTATAGAAGTACCCTTTCATTCAGAAAATATCTATATGTAGAAGCACTCTTTCTTTCAGAAAGGGTCTATAGAAGCACCCTTTCATTCAGAAAATATCTATATGTAGAAGCACTCTTTCTTTCAGAAAGGGTCTATAGAAGCACCCTTTCATTCAGAAAATATCTATATGTAGAAGCACTCTTTCTTTCAGAAAGGGTCTATAGAAGCAGCCTTTCTTTCACAAATAATCTAAAGAAGCAGCCTTTCTTTCAGAAAGGATATAAAGAAGCAGCCTTTCTTTCAGAAAGGATATATAGAAGCACCCCTTTTTTCAGAAAAGATATATAGAAGTACCCTTTCTTTCAGAAAGGGTCTATAGAAGCACCCTTTCATTCAGAAAATATCTATATGTAGAAGCACTCTTTCTTTCAGAAAGGGTCTATAGAAGCAGCTTTTCTTTGAGAACGGGCCTTTAGAAGCACTCTTTCTTTCAGAAAGGGTCTATAGAAGCAGCCTTTCTTTCAGAAAGCGTCTATAGAAGCAGCCTTTCTTTCAAAAAGGGCCTATAGAAGGGTCTATAGAAGCACCTTTATTTCAGAAAAGGTATATAGAAGCACCCCTTCTTTCAGAAAAGATATATAGAAGTACCCTTTCTTTCAGAAAGGGTCTATAGAAGCACCCTTTCATTCAGAAAATATCTATATGTAGAAGAACTCTTTCTTTCAGAAAGGGTCTATAGAAGCAGCTTTTCTTTCAGAACGGGCCTTTAGAAGCACTCTTTCTTTCAGAAAGGGTCTATAGAAGCAGCCTTTCTTTCAGAAAGGGTCTATAGAAGCAGCCTTTCTTTCAGAAAGCGTCTATAGAAGCAGCCTTTCTTTCAAAAAGGGCCTATAGAAGGGTCTATAGAAGCACCCTTTTTTCAGAAAGGCTCTATAGAAGCAACCTTTCTTTCAGAAAGGCTCTATAGGAGCACCCTTTCTTTTAGAAAGGGTCTATAGAAGCACCCTTTCTTTTAGAACGAGTCTATAGAATCACCGTTTTTTTAGAAAGGGTCTATAGAAGCACCCTTTCATTCAGAAAATATCTATATGTAGAAGCACTCTTTGTTTCAGAGAGGGTCTATAGAAGCAGCCTTTCTTTCACAAAGAATCTATAGAAGCAGCCTTTCTTTCAGAAAGGATATATAGAAGCAGCCTTTCTTTCAGAAAGGATATATAGAAGCGCCCCTTCTTTCAGAAAAGGTCTATAGAAGCACCCTTTCTTTCAGAAAAGGTCTATAGAAGCACCTTTATTTCAGAAAAGGTATATCGCCCTTTTTGTAGAAAATTTACTTCTGTTGAAACTGAGGTATGGGGTATTGTAACTCGCGAATTGTTGTAATATACCAAAACTTTTGAACGAATTTCGGTAAAATAAACTGTTCTAACCCGATTCACCGATGGGTTTCTTAAAATAATAATTTGAGCGGAAGCTGTGGTCGTTTCAATATAAAAAAAAGGAAAAAATCGTTGAAGGAAACGAGTTTTTTTAAGTCAATTTTCAACTAGCGGCTTTACAATACAATGTAGAGTATAATATTCAAAGAAGAAGTTAAAGAATATACTTCAGAGATGAAGTTTCTAATGTATGATTTTTTAATATAACCACTGCATCAATCTCTAACGGATGCTGACATTTTGAAGACTGAAAAATTGGGTTTTTTGAATTTTTGCTCTAATCGGGACGCGCAACTGCACTCGTTTAAAAACTGATTATGAGATTGTAGTACTCGCGATTACGCATTTTTTGATGTATAACTCGGGCGTGTAGCCTTCAAAGGTTCACAACAATCTCAGCTTAAAGTCGAATTTTTTGTGCGTATTTTTTTCTAAAAAAACAGTTTTTTTGATTCAAAATTTACAAATGCCTTTCGATTTTAGTGGAAACCCGCGTGAATTTAGTTTTTTTTACGTTCTGAATCTAACAAGCCTTTGTGCGTCTAAATCCATCTACTAGATCGGCGGATATGATACCCCTCAAATTTTGAAAATCTGCAAAAAATGTTTTTGAAAATATCGCGTATTTAGACGCGTTTTAGATGTGTTATTCCTACTTAGATAAATAGAGCAAAACGCATATTTAAAATGTGTGAAAACAGATATTGAAAAATGTTCGCGAATCCGATATAATCCGATATAAGATATAATAGATTTTTTCTAAAAACTGAGTGCGATGCTACATCCACGGTTCTTGATGGTTCGCATTGAAATGACATATGATGATGTAGTTTTTAATGGTGATCATTGAAATCGGATGCGCATAAAATGCAAATGTACTTCGTGGAAATTATGGGCGTTTTACTGTTTTTTGCACCCTAACATGCAACTGATGCTACATCGTGGTCGCCAAATGGAATTTCACAAAGTGTATATCAAATAAAAGGGATTGTTTCGCTGTTTTGGAAAATCGGATGCGCATCTTGTGATTTCCAATATTACGCGGTTTATATGCGTTTTAAATGATGTAATATTCAATATAATATTATTTTAATGTTATGTCACAATTGGAATTACTTGTGATTTAATATAATGTTCTAAAAATATTCGCCAATAGGAAAACTATAAGTGAAAAAGTTGTTGCAACGGAATATCTTCATTATTGCGTGAAATTTAGACGAAAATGACGAAGAACTCAAACATTTTTTCTTCAACCTTTCCTATAAAACCATAAAAAAATAAAATTAGAATAACATAATTTTTATTTTTTTCGTCATATTTTCTTTGTATTTTTGCAAATAACACGAATACTATAGCTCCAAACTTCACAACTTAGGTTTCATTTTATTCCTCAAAATGTCTGGATGCTGTTATAATTTTTTTATATATTTTTCGTAAGTATGAGCGCTATTGTTTCAAAAATAGGTTTGTAAATACGTGAAATTATTTAACAAATTTAATTTTTCGCGAATCCATTGAAACTTTTCGATTTTTTTTTTGCATCATCGCAAATGGTGCGAATTCAGTTAACGATAATAGGATATAACAGCTTACTATATTAAGCCGCGATTTTTTTAGAATTTTTTCTAATTAGCACAATTAAAACGGCCATATCTTTTGCGCGCAACGATCAAAGTTGGTAACGAAAACAGATTTGGAATGACGATTTTTTTCTTAATGTATGTACCAAAAATCATAGATGTAGTATCAAAATTTTTTTTTTGATTTTTTCGAAATGGAAAAGACGATTTTAGACATTTTTGCTGATATAGAAGCACCCCTTCTTTCAGAAAAGATATATAGAAGTACCCTTTCTTTCAGAAAGGGTCTATAGAAGCACCCTTTCATTCAGAAAATATCTATATGTAGAAGCACTCTTTCTTTCAGAAAGGGTCTATAGAAGCACCCTTTCATTCAGAAAATATCTATATGTAGAAGCACTCTTTCTTTCAGAAAGGGTCTATAGAAGCAGCCTTTCTTTCAGAACGGGCCTATAGAAGCACTCTTTCTTTCAGAAAGGGTCTATAGAAGCAGCCTTTCTTTCAAAAAGGGTCTATAGAAGCAGCCTTTCTTTCAGAAAGGGTCTATAGAAGCAGCCTTTCTTTCAGAAAGGGTATATAGAAGCACCCTTTCTTTCAGAAAGGCTCTATAGATGCACCCTTTCTTTCAGAAACGGTCTATAGAAGCATCCTTTCTTTCAGAAACGGTCTATAGAAGCACCCTTTCTTTCAGAAAGGGTCTATTGAAGCACCCTTTCTTTCAGAAGGGGTCCATAGAAGCACCCTTCCTTTCATAAAGGGTCTATAGAAGCACCATTTTTTTTCAGAAATGATCTATAGAAACATCCTTTCTTTCAGAAAGGGTCTATAGAATCAGCATCCTTTCTTTCAGAAACGGTCTATAGAAGCATCCTTTCTTTCAGAAAAGGTCTATAGAAGCACCCTTTCTTTCAGAAAGGGTCTATTGAAGCACCCTTTCTTTCAGAAGGGGTCCATAGAAGCACCCTTCCTTTCATAAAGGGTCTATAGAAGCACCCTTTTTTCAGAAATGATCTATAGAAACATCCTTTCTTTCAGAAAGGGTCTATAGAATCAGCCATTCTTTCAGAAAGGGTCTATAGAATCAAACTTTTTTCAGGAATCTTCTATAGAAGTACCCTTTCTTTCAGAAAGGGTCTATAGAAGTACCCTTTCTTTCAGAAAGGGTCTAAAGAAGCACCCTTTCCTTTAGAAAGGGTCTATAGAATCTTCCTTTCTGTCAGAAACGGTCTATAGAAGCATCCTTTCTTTCAGAAAAGGTCTATAGAAGCACCCATTCTTTCAGAAAGGGTCTATAGAAGCACGCATTCTTTCAGTAAGAGTCTATAGAAGCACCCTTTCATGCAGAAAGGTTCTATAGAACCACCCTTTCTGTCGGAAAGGGTCTATAGCGCCGTGATTGTGCGCCAGATAGAATGTCCATAGAATGTCGATAAGTATAAACTAGCCGCTTCAGGCCAGCTGATTGTAACATAAAATGTCAAAACAAATTTTTGTAATGTTGAATTCACCATTAAAAAGCATCACATCGTGGTCGATGCAAATATACCGCAACTTTTAGTCCGGTTTGTAAACTTAGTTGACCTTGACTGTATAAAGCCATTATAATGTAGTTAATGATATACATAGTTTGGTAGAAGAAATGCTGCCATAAAAATAAGTTCAAACATATGGAAAATTCTCTGTGTAATTTGTATGGTGTATTCCTACGACACTTTGTCTATTACTAAGCAGTTAACCCAATAAAAAAGATACGAATAAATAAGCAAAAAGTTTAATCGTTGAATCGAATTTTATATCAAAGAAAATAAACTGATCATCATTTAAAACACTAGCGGCTGCACTACAAGCGTATGGTCAATAGATGCTGCTGGCACATATAATTTCCCAATCAACGGCAAAGAAAGGGAAGATATATGTATGTATACATATGTATTTCTCAAACATATTGAATAAATAAAAAAAGAAAATGTATTGGAACGAACCGACCATGTAATAGCCTACATTTTAATAACAGAAAACAGTTTATAAAAGGAAAAAATCGACAGAGTGTTCACGAGTTATGTTTATCTTCATGTGAATGTATTCTCAGGGATAGAGTTTCCATGATATGAAGCTAAACAAAAAACATGTAAGAACGGTCTTAATTTCGGTCGGGCCATTAATGTAGAATGATGAGGCTAAAAACTTAAAAATGCCGAAAATCAGGCAGTACCCTCATTCTTTTTACAAGAGCGTGACCCCCAAAAGATGCAATTCATTTTCAGATCCTAAGCATGTCATCTTCACTAACTCGGTGGAATGGCATCTTCAACAATTCTTTGGCATGTCATCTTAACTAATTCCCTAGAATAGCATTTTCGCTAATCTTTGGCATGTCATTTTCACCAACCCTTTGGCATGAATTTTTCACGACTTGTTCGGAAAATACTGTACTGAAATATGAAATTTTCATGGCTTTTTATTTATTCAATGCAATTTATGAAATAACTATAATTTAATTATCATCAAAATTATAATTGCAGTTTGTTGTTGTAACAGTAGTTTATATGTTCATTTTTCTGCTTAATGAATGTGGCTACATATTGAAGTTTGTTAGTAGATTTGATGCTGAGCAGATGTTTTGTGTAATGAAACCTTGCCCTATAGAAATTTATACGGCAGCACCATCCCGAGAGTTTTGAGCCAAAAATACTCTGCTTTGTCCTGACAGCTGACGCTCCTCCGCTGAGATAAATGGTGGATATTCTCCGAGGACCGCATGCAGACGATAGATATTTGTTTATTGAATCTGCGACTGCATTCATGTGAATACTTCTTAAACCTGCTTGATAGGCTTGTTGATCCCGGTTCTGCTCCCATCGACCATGACATTCAACTCTCAACTCTGCCGCCCAAGTGGTGAACAAAGTGGCCGTAGATTTATTGGTAAGATCAGACAAAAGTGAGTTCAGCCATTCACAAATGTCATCAGGGAAGGCACCTGACACCAAGATCGTACAATCATCCGCATACGTTATAGGTTAGACAGTTTCTGCAATATCACCTCGGACAACTACAACTACGATAACATTTTTTCCTTTATGTTATCGGGAAAAATAGTAAAAATTAGTAGATTCTTGCAGTTCTGGAACAGACCAATAGTTTATTATCCAACGTTTCAAACTTGGCCGGAGCGTAGTCTGCTCGATGAACTCAAACAGCGTGGAATGCTTGACAGTCTCAAAGGGTTACTATCACTGTTCTATCGCACGGCTTACTTTGATTGAGTCCTCGACTAATATGTGTGGAAATGGCGTGCAGCGCAGTTGTTGTGCTGCTTGCGGATCCCATGTTATTGATCGGCAACTAGACAGTTATTTCTGATGCTGGCCTCAGGGGCCTTTGCTACGGGCGACAAAAGGGAAATTTGTCTGCACGATTCACATTTGCTGGCATCCTTGCTCGCTTCAGTAGCTGGTATATTTTCCAGACTTCGGGAACGATGTGTGTGGCTAGCGACAGGTTGAGAACTTTATTGAGACACGTGACATTCGGCCGTCCAGCTGTTGCAGTTTAAGCACCGCCGCTACTCGCAACATAGTATAATTCCTCCGCAACTGATTGATTGATTCATCTTACAAAAGTTTTTCACTTCCCATCACCAGTACAGATTGCGACATGGACTCTAACTGCAAATTACTATTTCGTGAATTTTATTTAACGAACATTTTGGAAATGTACATTTTTTTGTTTTGTAGGGATCTACAAATCGACTTGTAGAGCAGGGCTCTCTAGAGACAAGAAAACTTTTATAATACCAAAGATTGCAGTCCGACTCTATTTTTTGCTCAATGATTGGGACTCCCTAGCGTAATAAATCTTACATAGCTTTAATAAATCTTAGATAAGTAAAAGAAAATATATGTACATGTGTATAAATAAAAACACAAAATGCATCTCTCTGGATCGATGGAATGGGTTCAAATGCTGATGAAAAGATCGGATCTATCACGACTTCCTTTGAATGGGATCAAATGCTGATGAAAAGATCGGATCTTTCAAGACTTCATTTGAACCAATGCAAAAGATCCAGTGAAATCATGGCATCTCATGGAAACACTTCCATGAAATTTTGCTGGGACAATAAGTATAAGAATATGTTGATTTCTATTCCGATTTAGCCATTTCTATTGAAATCAAGATAGAGCTTTGAGGTAGTTCATTTAAATTCTAATGGGTAAGTAACGTAAAATTGCCAATATTGATCCAAGTTTTTATAAATGCCATTTTTTGAAATATTTTGAAAGATTAGAAGTCATTTCAAGCGGGAGATTATGCAAAGCTCAGCCAAGTCACACTTAACGTAGATTTTGCTTGTATTATTTTAAGCTAATTAATAAATATCTTATGCATTTTGAGTAGTGGAAATTATTTTCGGAGTCGACACCGGTGTTGGAGTCGGAGTTGTGGAAAAACTAGGGCAGGAGTCGAAGTCTAAGCAAAAATGGCTCGACTCTGAGGCCCTGGTTCTAGCATACTTCTTTAGATAATCAACCAAAACTTCTAAAAATATGGACCAACCATTTTAGCGAAACGTTTTAAACTTTTGTGGGGGGGAGGTACCCGAAGGACACCGATATTACCCATCTTCGAACTGAAATTAAGTTTGGAAAATATTTTACGAGGCCAGATTTTAGAACAAATCGGCTTGCCCGTTCTATAGTTATCGTGCTAAAGACTGACGGACATAGCTAAATCGACTCCCAATTGTCTGAAACGGATTTCGTCTAAACATACTTGGGATCTAAAACCATTATTGTTTGGGATCTAAAACCAAAATATAATGTCTGCTATAAAAATTTCAAAACAATCCTAGACATTTTGAAAAAATACAATGCGCATTGGATGTACCAATATCAATCCCTTTTTTCGTAAGTTATTTAGTTTTTTAGAGGAGGCATGTACTTGCCCACGAAAACATTATACACTGTAAACAAGAAGTACTTTTGGTAAAAAATTGGAAACGACCAGCCCTTTGAAAATTTGTGTGCAAGGTACCCTAAGGAAAGGACAGATATGGCGCATCTTCGAACTTGATGGAAAAAATATTTCGTGAACCAAATTTTGAACCCAATTGCCCAGCTAAATCGACTCCAAATTGTGTGAAATGGATTTCGCCTGAACATACTTTGGGTTTATATCCATAATTTCTATGAGCCACATTTTCATTAGCCTAAAAAACATGAAGAGAATGATAACCTACGAATTGAGTATTCGAGTATTTGTTCGAAACTTTTTAAAAAAATTCGTAAAAATTCTTCCAAATGATTTTCGTCGCCAAAAGATGCTGTTGAAGCACCATAGTATGGAGGGTATATTAAGTTTGTTTTTCTAACTAATCGTTTGCGACTTTATAAAGTATATACATATATATATATATATATATATATTCTTGATCAGGATAAACTTCTAAGACGTCCGCAATAATTGAGATAGAACGCTACACTTTTGCAGCCGATTGTTTTTTTTCCATAGGCAGGTCAAGTTCGAAGATGGCCTCTATAGATACCCATATAACGGTACCACCCGATTTAAGATATTTTCAGGATTTTATCTACATTTTCCTCCCAAATTGGCTCCAATTTGGCATTTGGAGTTTCAAGAGATCAAACAAAAATGGTGAAGATAGGTCCACTTTTTTGTATAGGTCACATATAACGGTACCTCCCGATTTAAGGTATTGTGGGGCTTTTAACTCCATTTTTTGACCGAATTAGCTGAAATTTGACAATGGCCAAAAAGCTTCTCTACTAAAAATTGCAAAGATCCACGTATTGGTATAGCCCCCATATAACGGTACCACCCGATTTCAAGTATTTTGACGTTTTTAGCTACATTTGCAGACCAAATTAGTTATAATTTGTCACTTAACGTTCCCAGTCATCAAGAAACTTCTCCAACAAAAATTATGGAATAGGCCCACGTTATATTGTAGCTCCATATAACGATACCGTCCAACTGATCAAATTCTTTCATGGGGGAGGGCATAAAAAGTTCGTTCCGACCGAACTTACCTCTTTTTTATTTGTTTATATTAATATTAATTAATTTCTCGTTGGAGTCGTGCTTAATGGCCGATGATTTTTGCAAGTGAAAAGGGAAAGCCGAAGACTCGAAACCACACAACCACCACTATGTTATGTCGTGTGGTCACGGCGCGTTAGCGTTCAGTAGTGGGATTCTGTAACTCATTTTTGCTGTTATCGTTAATTGTCGGTAAAATTAAAATGCTTAAAATTTCGATAATTAACGAAAATTTTCGGTAAGTTAACGATGAATAAAAAGTAGTCGCTAGCCTCTACCGACACAAACAGTGATGCCAAATTTCTTTATGTTTTTAGTCGTAATTTTGCGATTTAATTTTACCGATTTTTGTCGGTAACAGCAAAAATTAGTTACAGAATCCCACTGCTGAGCCACTTTCACTTGCAAAAATCATCGGTCATTAAGCTCATCTCCAATGAGAAACTAATTAAGATTTTCATTTTGATTCATAAAAATACAGTTTGGGAAATATCCAAAATTGAGATTGCTTTCGAATCTGCGGCTGTAGGGTAATCATTTAGAATTACATAAATGCCAATAATTTAAAATTGAAATTTATTAGCTTCTAAATAAAAAATAAAAACGTTACACATTTTTGTAGCTTACAATCAAATCTACAGCATCAGACATAGATCATCATCGGACAATGTAACCCATAAACGAAAAAATACTATGTCGACATATATTTGTATGTACATACATATGTTCATATTTAAATGCCTTTGAAAGGGAATGCATCAATAAATTCTTCCATACATTAGAGTGGAATGAATGAAAATGCAAGAATTTCAATTTATTGTGATCAGCCCACACACAATAATATACTTTAAATTTATATCGAACAATAATTCTTTAAAAAAATAACAATTCCGATAACAAAATATTAAAATACATCTGTGGAGCCTTTTTTATGCGTCTGATATGACTTTTTTCGATTTTACCTGACTGAATCAGTAAATTAGTGGTGTGATTTCGTCTTTACTTCTATGCCCAAGAGCGTCTAAAGTAATTGCAAAACGGTCTTCATTCCGATCCATCCTAATGCGTATACAACATCTGTTTTCATTTGAAATAAAATGCATTTGACCCAATGATACAAAAAATTAAGGAAACCTGTTGTAAAATGTATTTTTAAACAAAGAAATAAAAAAAAAAAGATCAGAAGACACAAAAGACCCATAAAAGCGAAATCTAATGAATTGAATTTTGATGACTCGATGATGTGAAAAGTAAAAGTGATGCCAAAAAACAGTCTTCGTTTAACAACTAAAAACAAAAAAACTACATAAATACAAAGACATGCTGAACATTCGTTCATTCGCATAGCATGATTTTTTTGTAAACAAAATTATAAATTCAGAATAGAAAATATAGTGTATGTAAATAATAGAAGCTGTATAAATAGCATTTTTAATATCCCTTCTCAAAAGACAGATGTAAATAAACAATTTCATTTATTAGTTTTTTTTTATTTGAAATGGGAAAATTAAAAATATTGCAGAAAAATGCCCAATTTGAAAATGTATAGTCAGTTATGTCTAGAATTTGACACATCATCAATGAATATTTTAACCAGATCATAAAAATAATATTTTTCATATGATTTGTTATGAGGAAGAATAGCATTGTCGATTTTCATAGTGGATTTTATAATTGTTTATCTAATAAATTAAAGAAAATAACCTTAAAGAAATTCAAAATCATAAATTACAATTATTTGACAAGTAAGGTCATGCTTTGCTTTAGTGGAAAATGTATGGCATTCAAGTTTTTTTCGTAGTAAGTCATATAAAATGTTTAATTTTGGAAAAGCCTATGAATATAGTTTATACAATTATCGAAACGTTCAATAATTCGGACATCCTTCAATAGGTTTGTCTGGATACCCTAAAATTTTTAACACTTTGTACCAATCATGATACAATAAGAAGGTAGCATTATCAGCCTAGCTGAAGCCCAGCTGATGGTAACATAATGTGTCAATTGCATTGAATTTATGTCAAATTTTGACATCTTATGTTACCAAAAACGGCAGTTGCTGCTACCTTCTTATTGTATCATGGTATCAATTGTTGCTGGAAGTCGTCTGTTAACACAAAAATCCAGCAAAAGAGAGCGATTCGAGAGAGACATTTTGACAGTTGTTTTACTGAGAGTTTACAAATTCCTGCTGGAGAAATTTCTTCTTGTAACCACTTGCAACTCTTCTTCTTCTTGAAAACAATCAATCAGCTGTTTTTAATTATTCGGTGATTTATATTTGTGCAAATTCAAAACAGTTTTTTTAAGTGTTTGCCTTTTTAGGGGCGAAGGCCATTATTTGTGAGATTTTAATTAATTTAATTAATCGAGCTTTATGACCTAAGGAGATTACATTGAAAAATTGATATCTAGCGAAGTACAATTTTTTTGTGGAAATAGCAAGCCTAATTGTTTTGTTTTTTGGAAAACAATGTTGCAGAATGGAAAATTCCTTTTTCGGGACATTTTCTTTTTTATTTGGCTCCTTTAATGACCGCCAAATTGCTGTATTTTGGCAAATTAGCTGATTGCTTGCAAGTTTTTGCTGGGAAGATGTATGTTTACTTTTTACATTTTTCTTGCAAAAGAGAATAAAAATTCCTTACTCTCTGAGAAAGTTCTTGCTGGACAATTCTTGCTGGAAAAGTAACCAGACAGAACTTATATATCACTATTAATACCCTACACATTTGCATTCGAATGTAGTATGCAAAAGAAAGCAAGTTCCTTTTAAGGAATCACTTTCTGAGTCTATTTATGCGTATCCGTCCGTCTATCCATGTATTTTTATACCCTCAACATTAATGATAATGGGAGTATCACACGCTTTCATACGGGCAAAATGTGCCTCATCGAAATTCTAATTTAGGCCCCATGTATGTTTGGATGAAATCCGTTTCAGATAATTTGGAGTCGATTTTACGAAAAGCTTGTTTTGTCTTAACTTACTTTAAGTTCGAAGATGAGCCATATCGGTCCACTTATTAAGGTACCTTCTTCACACAATAGTTCGAAAATGTTCAGAAACTGCTCTCTACCGGTCCACTCCTTCGGGTACCTCCCACACAAAATTTCGAAAAAGTTCAGAACCTGCTCTCAAATTGCTTTGGTTTTTGTTGCAACAACTTGTATTCGCTGCCCCCATTACGGATCAGCCGTTTCGGTCTAAAAATTTGTCCTTCATAATATTATGTTCAAACTTAGTTTTAGTTTGAAGATAGGCCATATCGGTCCACTCCTTCAAGTACCTCCCCCACAAAAGTTCAAAATTTTTCGCTAAAATGGTGCGCACGATAACTCTCGATTTGGTCCATACTTTTCATATCGTAATATCTCCACGGGACATAGATCAGGTTCGAATATGAAGTATATACGTATATGTACGTCCACTCCTTCGAGTACCTCCCACACAAAATTTGGGAAAAGTGCTGTTTAAGGCCTGCCCTCGAATCGTTTTGCTTCTTTTTGTAACAACTTGTAGTCGCTGTGCACATTACGACAGTAGACGTTTTTTTAGGGGTAAGTCTATACTTCCTAAGAAACTGGTCCGAAAGCTGTAAAAAATCCCTACGGCACCACGTGCAGTGGCTGGAGCGCACGATTACTCTCGAACGGATTAGGCGAATCTGTCCAACATTGGGTCTTCGAAATTGTGCGCACGAAACTCTTGAAGGAAGTAACCGATTTGGTGAAATTACTACCAAATATAGATGAGATTCAATATGAATTCTATCGGTCAACTCCTTCGGATATCTCCCACACAAAATTTCGGAAAAGTTCAGTTTAGGACCTACTCTCGAATCGTTTTGATTTTTGTTGTAACAACTTCTATTCGTTTTCCTTATTATGACGGCACATGTTTTTTCAGGAGCAAGTCCTTACTTCCAAAAAAAGCCTGCCGGCACCAACTGAAGTGAGTAGTACGTAAGATAACACCCGAAGGGAGAAACCGATTTGGTCCAAACGTTGTACATCGTATTACATAGACGTCAAAAATATTGTGTGTTACTTCTTTTCTTTAGGTCCGAGGCTGAGGGTACATCTCTGTCGACCAAACCGACTGATACTTTTTTACTTGTTGCGATCAAAATACAGTAGGCCTACTCTGTAACTTTTATCGCTTCCAAAGTTGTTAAAATTTCTTTTGTTTTTGTAACAACTACAAAACAAACAAATGGAAATTTTGAAAAATAAACAATGAGTAAAGTTGTTAAAAAGTTACGGAATAGGGGGGCTGGTCGTATTTATTGTCCGATTTTTTAGGAAAATTTTTGTGAAAATCTTTTCAGATTTGGACATAGCTCCCATATATATTTTCGCCCGATTTGAGGCAACAATTTTGATGAAATTTGGAAAATGTCACCGAATTCGAACTAGAAATATGTTTGCAAAATTATAAAAAATCGGTTCAGATTTGGATTTACCTCCCATATATATTTTCTCCCGATTTAAGGTATTTCTCTCTATGTATGTCCAACTATGATGAAATATTAAATGTGATATAGCTCCCATACATAAATATTTACCCGATTTCTTGTATTTGGCCTACCGAACACAAAATTGAACAGACATATTTTGGAAAATGTGGCTCAATTTGGTCTAGAAAAAAATTCGCCAAATTATATTGAACTCGTGGTGGTCGGTCCTTTTCTTAGTGGGTTTTATATCTGGCTGTGCTCTTTATTTAGAATAAGACAGTAAAATTACAAACCTTAAAAAAGTTATTGCTGACAATATGTCCGATCGTGAATATCAACTCTCCGTGAGTTCTCTCACTCTCTTGTTTCAGTTGCAACGGCAGAGAGATATTACTCACGGGGAGCTTACATTCATGATCGGGCTGAATATAGGTATGTTATTTATTTTCCAGTAACCGAAACTATAAGAATTTTACTTTTATAAGAGGAAAAAATTAAAAAAAAAAAAACATCATCATTGCAAAGCATTAGTAACAGGAGTGATGTGCTACACTAAAGAAAAATTATTCGTTGGATCAATGAACGGGTTTCATTGATTGTTTTTAATTGGGGCTATAAAACGTTAAACTAAGTTTCCTAAAATTTATTGCTTTAAGGTTTCATAGAATTAATGGAACTGATTTCATAAACTAAAAGAAGTTTCTTTGAATTAATGAAAAGGTTCATTGCATAAATGAAAAATTACATTCATTTTACTTCAATGAAACTTTTTTCATTTATTCCATGAAGCTCTACGTTGATTAAAAACTAATGACAAATTTCATTGATGTAACTTAAGATTTCATTTGTGTTCAGATTCAGGGTTCAAGCCTAATCGTTTCTGTGTGGACCAAATAAATAGTCTACTATTAATAATCCAGCAGTGCAACGAGTTCAATACGCCATTGCATTTAACCTTCGTTGAAAAAAAGCCTTCGACGCTCTAAATAAAAATAAAATCTGGGAGGCACTTGAGAACATTCCAACCAAAATAATAAACCTGATAAAATCTCAGTGTACCAACTCAAAGCTAAGAGTTTTTCACAACGGCAAAATTAGCTAAGCCTTTAAAACCATTAGTGGAGTTAAACAGGGGTATCTGCTTTCTCCGCTCGTTTTCACAACCACACTTGTCGAATTATGACATATTCAACCAACTAAAACAAAGGCATCCCTTGGAGGCTACACCATAACCTCGAAGATTTGGAATATGCCGATGACATCGTGCTGCTTTCAACAACTGAGTTGGAAAACTACCTGGCGAAGGACAATACTTACTGAAACAGGGAAAACATTTAATGCGTTGATATACATTGCATCGGATAGAGTAAGATGGAGATTCTATGTAAATAGTTTATGTTCCAGATGGAATACGCTAATAAATAATAATAGGAATCAAGAGGACATCCGTCTAAAAAACTCAAAACAGTCGGAGATATGTGCTCTTTTGTGAAACATTTTGAAATATTGTGTGGGAGTAAACCGAAGGATTGGACCGATATAGTCCATATTCGAACCTGATTTTTGTATTCAGAAGTATTAGACTACATCGGTTACTCCCTTCGAGAGTTATCGTGCACATTATTTTATGGAAAAGAGGAAGGAATGAACAGATACGAACTTGATGTATGCTTAGACAGGTGCAAAATTTGGACCAAATTAGTTGATCCGTTCGAAAGTTATCATGAGAACTAGCCAGACGGACGACACCAAATTGTCTTATACGGATTTTTTTCAAAAAATACGTATCAAAATGTACGTATATACCCTTGTTAGTCTTAATTGTGAGGTATTAAAAACCAATACTTGTTAATAGATTTGGAAGAATTTTATTAGAATTTAATCATAATTTTTCAGGATTCGAATTAAATAATTTCACTTGTTGTGATATGATGTGTTTGTCTTTTAATTTTGACCCTTTGTTTACATTTTACACAAAACCAAATACGATATAAACCTAATATACATCCATATCGCTCATTTACTCAAAGAGTAAAAAATCCAGCCTCGAGAAAAATGCGTTTTTTAGTTGGCAATTAAAATTTGACTTCGCAGCTTAAAACGGTTATTACACAAAAAAATGAAATAACTACTGGGACTATATTTTGCAATCATCTAACCAGATATCAGTGCTAAATAACTGTGTAAGAGCAAGCATGATTTCAGGTGTTTCAGTGTTTAATACGCTTAAAAAACATTTTTCTTGAATTATGCCAAACTCGTAGTAAATGAGCTGTAACTCGTTGAGTTTTAGAGATATGATCATGAAAATTTAACACAAGATGAAGTAGAAATCGTAGAAAAAATAGAAATTGCTAACTTCGAAAACGCATTTTTTGAGTTATGCCACTCTTTGGGTAAATGAGCGATATGCAAAAAGTTCTTTACTTTTCAAAATTGTAAGCTAACAAGAATTCTACGCAATCATTTTCTTATTGCCTCAAAAACAAAAAATACGTCATAACTCAAAGAAAATTTCATTGCCACAAAATGTTTTTATTTATCTTTCTTTCTACTAATAGCAATACACGAGCAATCAATTTTCTTGGCTAAATGAGTGATCTACACATAAAGAAATACAAAATTAAATCAATTTCCCAAAATACTTTAGCATTCAAAATTCAATTAAGGATTATTTCCTAAACAAAACAAATGATATGTTTCATATTTCATTACAAAAATAACCACAAATTTGCCTTTGAATTACCGGTAATTTACTACACTAATACACAGTTAAATTATCTTCAAACGAACGACAAACACACACATTAATCAAATTGAATGAAAATTAAATTGGATTCCTACAAAACAATTTATTCAATAAACGCCTATCGTTAAAACGCCAATCAATTGGCGGGTGGCAGGTGGCAGCTGCAACAAACACCTCAATTTGACGCTATTAACAATTCATTTGTTCGTTTGTACTTTAATGATAAGTAAACAAATGGATGTGCATGTAAGTATAATGTGACATTACTGACTACTAAAATTAATAAGTAAACAGTGCGTCCGTTGAGGATTTTTTTACCCGATTCCACAATGTAAGGTGGTATTATGAGCTGTTTAATGATAATTCCCTTAAATGACATGAATTATTTTGACATGAATTTGACATTAATATATGAGTTATTTTTTTTGGAAATTCTGAGACTACGATATATCCATACCTATAAACATTAAGAACTAAGGTATCGTTATCACTTAATTGGCTTTGTTAAACTTTTTTTGAGGATGAAAACGTATAAATCTTATCCAAACCAAACCAATGATTTTAATACTATTCTACGTCAGTAAAATATGTATGTATATATTTATAAATTCCAGTTTTTCCCATGCCGTACATGGTTGAATGTCACAGAGATAAGCATTTCCATGTTCATTCTTCATTGACATAAAATGTTCACATGTGACCTATAATCTGCATCTGCATGTTTTATGAATGAAGGCCATTGTTTTGATGTGCGCAATCGAATGTCAGCCGTTATTCATAATGCGAACATTAATTTAATAGAGTTATCAAGAATGAAAATTGCACAATATCAACATTCTTCTGGCTTTTAACCATAATTTTGATTTTATCAAATATTTTATTTGCGTTTTATTGAAAAAATTCGTTGAATCAAATCAACGGAGATGATATTATCGAGTTCGCGGTATTGTATTAGTCTCTAAGGCGAATTCAGATGTAAAATATATATTAACAATGTAGAGAAACTCCTGACAAATATTTTAAAAATGTCAAGAAGTAAAAATTCGGACGAAGTGACCATATAATATTCCACACAACAAGGTCCACATACACAAGTCTTTATAGGCGTCCACAATTTCAAAACCATATTGATCATCGATAGGAATACCACTTAGAAATATTGAATAAAATGTCTTAAAACAAGTGGGAGAGGGCTACATCACTTCCTCCTAAAAATATTGTTTTTGGTCCATTTTACCCCCTAAATCTCGTTTCTATTGTGGTGGGAACCAGACTCCGTACAAATTTTCGTGACGATTGGTCTATAATTACGGCCTGAAATTTATTGCAGTTGGTTTTATACCCCCAGCATATGGGGGTGAAAGAGTGACGTTTCAATACCAAGAGTGAATATTTTAAGGCACCGTTTGAAAAGTGAAGCTTATCCAATTCTCTGATCCATTAAAGTACCCCGTAAGATCTCTAAAATGATGCAAACTTATGCAGATATAGACTCAAAGAGGACATGTCATAGGCCTCCAATGACGTGGAAATAAATAGAATCCACCAATGGCAGACAAAATAAAAAAGGGGGACAAAGAAGGACCCTTGGAGATCGTGCTAAAGTTCAACCATATGCTGAAACTTGAGGAAATGAGTCCTTATATGACTAGGGGACTCGAGCAATCGATTCTTCTCTATAAACCGGAGGTATACAGATATATTACGTTTTCGACCGTCGAAAACATAAAAAATGTAATACTCATACCGACCATCTCTGTGTATAACACTTTGACACGATCAAAAATCTGCCTCATCGAAATAATGGTTTTGGACCCCAAGTATGTTTAAAAGAAATTTTGGAGTCGATTTAGCCCTGCCTGTCTGACTGGACCGAAGTATAACTCTCGAACGAATCAACCGTTTAAGTCCAAACTTTTCACCTCGTAATATTTCGTCTAAAACTTAGATCTAGTTCAAAGATGGGTCATTTCGGATCACTCCTTCGGTCCATAAAAGTTAAACATTTTCGGAAAAAATGGTGGGCACGATATGTCAAGCAGAAAATAACTGAATTGGTCCAAACACATCGTAATAAATGTTTCACATATACATTAACTTCGAATATGAACTGTATCGCGCCACTTATTCGGGTACCTCAAGCACAAAATATACATTTTTCGCGAAATAGCAGTTTTTCAAACAAAAACTATTCAAATATCCTTTAATGTTTAACGAAGGTACTCCTTGTGGTCCTGTTTACAGTGACATAATGTTTTTTGTTTGAATTCCATGGAAGGAGTGACTTTCATTAGTGCAACCTATGCATATGGAAATATTACTTTCAAACTTAAATCAACTTCGAAGATTGGTTATACCGAACATATTACACCTCCCTCACAAAAGTTAAAAAAAATCTCTTAAGTGCAATTTAAAGTCCTTGGAGGATTGTTTTTAAATTTTCTTCAATATAGTCCTTTTGTTTTTTATTACTACTGTGTAATTTTTGTGGGTTCACCCTTCTTGAAATAATGACCCAAACGGTCTAAAAAGAAATGACTCTCAAAATTAGATTCACTTTCAGACCTCAAAATCTCTACTTGCATACCAGATGTCTTCTTCAAGGAACCGACGAACTTGTGGGGGCGGTAGCCTAAAGAGTGGACCGATATAATCCATATTCGATCTTTATCTAAGATTCACAGAAATATGACGATCTGCAAAGTATGGACGATATTGGTTACTGCCTTCGAGAATTATCATGCGCACAATTTTAGCGAAAATTTTTGAACTTTTGTGGGGGAGGTACCTGAAGCAGTGGACCGATATGACTCATCTTTAAACTTAAACTAAGTTTGGACCAAATATTACAAAGCTCAAAGTTTAAACCGAATCTGCTGATCCGTTCGACTGTTATTGTGCGCTCCAGCCAATGCACATGGTGCTATAGGGGTTTTTACACCTTTCGGCCTATTTTCTCAGGAAGTATGGACTTGCCCCTGAACATGGGGACATGATACAAGTGGCTGCAACAAAAATCAATGCTATTCCAGAGCAGGTCTTAAAATGAATTTTTTACTAAATTTTGACGGATTGGACCGATAGAGTTCATATTGGAACCTCATTTTTGTCTGGTAGAAATTTGACGATGTGCGAAGTATGAACCAATTGGCTTACTCCTTTCAAGGGTTACGTTGCGCACAATTTTATCGAACATTTTTATCTTTTTGGGGGGAGGTACCCGAAGGAGTGGTCCGTTATAACTCATTGTCGAACTAAGTTTGTACAAAATACTACGAAGCTAAAATTTTGGATCAAATCGGTTATTATGGGCTCTAGCCAACCAGACAGAGTATGTATATTAGGGTTATGACTTTTCGAAATTTTTTTCTCAAAAATGATTTCCTGTAGCACGGATGAATGAACTTTTGCCTATTAATCACTAAACTAACGTATATTCCATTAAAATATAAAAAAGTTCACTCACAAATCGATTTAAAAAATATTTTTTGGATAAAATTTATGAAATAAAAAAATGCTCAAATATTATTTCCTTTTGCGCGAATGAATAAACTTAAGCCTCCTAATCAACGTCAGCACCGAAACACTAATCCACTCCTTAGACGAGTTTCAGGTAAACCGAGCCTTGAGGCACTGGATAGACCACATGCTAAGGAATAGATGGATAAGCTGCGCGCTACAAGACGTAACAAAAAGAGACAAAGTTGGTCAGGGGACGCCACAGGGATGAATACTATCACCTCTCCTATGGGTTACCACCATAAATAGTCTACTAAGGATCTTAACCGACGAAGGATTTGGACCCTTAGGGGAACTCCTTAGGGGAAAGAATCCAAATATACTCTGTAGAAGGGCCGAAACTGCTCTAAAAATAGCATACAACTGGGCTAGACCGAGCGGTCTAAATGTCAACCCGGAAAAAAAACAGAATTATGTCTATTCACTAGGAAAACGAAAATAGGAGCTTACGAAGAACCCGTTTTCCTAGATAAGATGATAAACATTTCTCCAACAATTAAGTACCTGGGAGTAATTCTACAAAGGGCTAATAAAGCCCACAGATGTTGGTCAACCTGCAGAAGAGCTATAGGCTCAAAATGGGGTTTCAATCCTAGGATGACACACTGGTTATACAGAAGCGTAATTAGACCGATTCTAACTTACGCTTCTGTGGTATGGTGGACAGCTACGGGCAAGAAATGCAACGTAAAAGTACTGCAAAAAGTCCAAAGAACGTGCTGCTTAAGTATTAGTGGGGCAATGAGGACTACACCAACTAGGGCTTTAGAGACAATTTTATTTGTCCACCCAATAGAAATTCAGGTAAGGTATGAGGCAGCCATCGCAGCTATAAGACTTAAGTCGATGAGCGAGTGGATCGTAAGAGACCACCAAACATACCACCAAAGCATATTACAGGTTACAACGGGTGAGTCAATAGATCATATTGTATCAGACCGTATACCTGAAACAATTGAATCCGCCTTGTGTGAAATTTTAATACCAGACAGGAACATGTGGATCGATGGAACCCTGGAGAACGGGTCTGGGTCTATATATCGAAGACCAGGAAACTAGAATCTCCCTTCGCCTGCCGGATCATAATACGATCCTACAGGCCGAAATCCGAGCGATTACAGAGTGTCTGAACTGGTTTAAAGCTAACACAAGGCCAATCACTGTAAACATCCTAACGGACAGTAAAGCGGCAATTAAAGCAATAACAAGCAAGACGGTGAAATCAAAAACTGTCCTGCAGTGTAAAAAATCAATCAACGACTACTCCCACCATGGTTCTGTTAACATTATATGAGTACCAGGACATAAAGGGATTAGGGGTAACGAGATAGCCAACTCCTTGGCAAGGCAAGCCAGAGAGCAAGCTACGATAAGCCTAGATACATTAGTAGACTGACAGGCATCCTTACAGGACACCTAGGGCTACAAGCACACCTGCACAAAATCGGTTGTGTAGAAAGCAGCGAATGCAGAGCATGCGGAGAGGACGACGAAACGTTGGAACACTATCTCTGTCATTGCCCAGCCTTCGCGACGCTAAGAAACCAATTTCTAGGAAATAACACTATACCAGAACTCCACCAAATTAGGGCAAGCGAGTTCAAAAACTTAAGAGATTATGTCAATGGCACAGAATTTCTTAACTGATAATTTTATTTTCTTTTAATAAATTAAGCAATAAAAAATTTATTCCCCTTAGGCTTCCGCAATTAGAGCGCACAACAGGCCTATACTGGCTTAAGTGTATGTCCCATACGGGCATGTGGCGATTCTTATATTCGCCCCTCTTTTCAACCTAAGCTAACCTAAGCCTCCTAATAAGTAAAATAACGTTTATTCCACTCAAATATTGAAAAAAGACATGCACCGGCCACTTTGAAACAATTTTACATTTTCTGGTTTTTTGTTAAAAAATTATGTTTTTGAAAAAAGCGTTTACGAAATTTTTATGATAAACAAATGTTATGTCAGTTTGGTTATCTCATGCGGCTCTAAAATTTATTTTCAATTATATATCTACTTAAAGAGACTTCACAAGATTGCCCATATTTCTAAATTCAAGTTTTTAAATCATTTTGTGCGTGACGTTTTTTCACCGAATCACTTTATAATTAAGATTTCTACATCAGATAACATTATGTAGAAACTCATCACGCTATGATACAGGGTTATGAGGTTGTAAAAAAGTCATAACCCTAATTTATGAACCCCCGTTAGTCTAAAGACTAAGGGTATAATTATTGAGGACATCATCTATAAACACATTTTCAGGTATCCATTGCAGGGGCTGATCCAAGACTCTTGTTAGTATTCTTTACCATACATATTCCGTCTAGCGTCAACGACTGCTACAGCAACTATGAACTCATACTCGATATAAATAGATGGGAAGTATCTACAGGGAGAAGCAATGAAAAAGAAAGTCTCCATGCAGTTGACATAACCGATGAAAATAAATCGATCCCTACAATTCCCACCGAAAGTCGCAGGAATTATATTGGAAATTTGTTGATTTCAAATTGGTAATGAAGATTTTAATACTAAACAAATCAAATTATAATAACAAAAACACAAACATGCATGAATCTCCCCCCAATCATTGACCTATCTTTGCATAGAATTAAATATATCATGCCATAAATTAAAATTCCATTATTTCTTGCAAAATGCCATTCAATCGTTTCGAGTCGTCATTCACATCGTTTGCTCCACCTCGCCTGCTTTTCAAATTTCCATAAGAGAAAATCATTGTGTTACGATTCAATTCAAATGAAAATGACGAAATCGCAAAAACAAGAAATCATAAAAAAAATAATTGCGGACAAATGTTGGGTGTTTTTCTTTCATTGGCAATATCCAAGCAAAAACAACTAAATTTCTTAACAAAAAAAACTATTTTTGATATTTCTAGGTCGCCATCTCTTTCAACCACGAACACGATCAGCGTCATCATATGAATGACCGCTTGGGAGGAAAAATATCGATTAAAAGTGTTTCTTTTTCGCTATGAAAAATTCTTGTAAAAGTCATCATTAGAATTAACAAAATTTTCTGTACGAATAAAATATTTCATTTCGGTGACGGAAGAATTTCTTTTTGTGGTTGGTGATTCCACACCGAGTGCGCAAATAAATTGTTGCATTTCTAAATGGGGATCTATTAATTAAATATATTAAGCAAAATGTTTACACAGAATATAGAAGAAAAAACCCGGGGATCAAAGTCTAGCAGAGAGAAAAAACATAAAAAACATGGGCGGGTTATGGATCCAAACAAACAGTCATTATTGCAACTTTCACTGAAATCTGTCATTGATCCCTTCAATAACAAGCCAACAATCTCCCTAAACTACAATAGAAGAAATGCTAACTTTTACTACTCTCCTCTTCGAACATGTTCTTCTCTGTTTTCATCTTCAAGTTGAAGTTATTTGCTTCCAACACCCAATACTTCGATCCGCTTGATTTACGGGCTTACCTTCCTCCGCCCTCCCATTCTCAATCAACTAAAGAGCAAAAATTAAAAAACAAATGCAAAAAACTGCCTATCTGCGACAGATTGATATAAATGAACGGACTTGGGGTCAACAAAATTAATGTCAATTCTATGAATAGTTTAGTCACTTCAGTGGCCCACACTAGCGCCCTCACTCATTCGCGTGCACACACATGAAAATACTCGCCTTTTTTGTCTGTCAATGTGCGACACCAGACAGTCAGTCAATCATTTTGGTGGCGTAAATTTATCATTGAAATTCTGATGACAATGTTGCTGCTGACGATGTTGGGTCAGAGAAATTATGCGTGTGCCATAATTTCCTTTCCGTTGCAAAGAAGGTATTCTCTATGTTCATGGATTGTAAACTATGTATGGGGAAAATAAATTGTGTGTAGTGGGGAGCAAATGTGGCTCCAAATAAATGCGAATGTCATTGCGAGCTCTTCTATGCGACTTATTGACTCGTAGGAAAAGTATAAATTATTATAAACATATGTAGATATTCGTATATTATTTTTCACTACACGCAGAAATTTCGCATTTGTTGCAACAACAATATCTATTTTTGTTCCAACAATTCAATTGTTAAGTTCAAGCATTCCAATTGCAAATTCAAAAATACCATCGTTTACTCCAAACATACAAACAAAAACAACTTGCGAAATTCCTCAATATTGTAAAAGTCGTTGATTGTCAGCCCAGAAAACCTTTTACTGAAATTTTCGATTTGATCGTATAAAATCCTTGTATAGACTTTCCACATACATAATTTTGGTATAAATGTCACGTATAATATTATGAGAATTGACAAGCACTACAAATGACCAGGTTTTGCCAGGTCTAACTAAAAAGACAACAAACTGAATGAAGGAGCACTACTCCATTGCGTCCATCCTCCAAGCACCTACCATAAAACCACAACAAATATGAAACAAGTAAGAACGGCGTTAAGTTTGGCCGGGGCGGACTTGTTAAACCCTCCACCACGAGTTGTATTGGGGGCTATATTAAGACATGGACCTGTACCGACAAATTTCTGGGGGAAAGTTTTATACCCCCAACGAAGACTAAGTACCAAATTTCAGCCATTTCGGCAGATTATTGTGGCCACAACTTTTAAAATACCGAAAATCGAGAGGTACCGTTCTATGGGAGCCAATTCCAAAAATTGGGAGGTACTGTTCTATGGGGGCAATATGAAAGCGTGGACCTATACCGACAAATTAAGAGGAGAAAGTTGAATACCCCCTATGCCGACGAATTTCATATGGAAAGTTTTATGTCCCAAATGAAGACGAAATACCAAATTTCAGCCATTTCGGTACATTATTGTGGTACCGTTCTATGGGGGCTTTATGAAGTCGTCGACCTATACCGACAAATTTCTGGGGGAAGATTTTACACCCCCAACGAAAACTAAGTACCAAATTTCAGTCATTTCAGTGGATTATTGTGGCCACAACTTTTAAAATACCGAAGATCGGGAGGTACCGTTCTATGGGGGCTACATAAAGGCGTGGACCTATACCGACAACTTTCTGGGGGAAAGTTTTATATCCCGAACGAAGACTAAGTACCAAATTTCAGCCATTTCGGTGGATAATTGTGGCCACAACCTTTAAAATACCGAAAATCGGGAGGTACCGTTCTATGGGGGCTATATGAAGGCGTGGACCTATACCGAAAAATTTCTGGGGGAAAGTTTTGTACCCCAACGAAGACTAAGTACCAAATTTCAGCCATTTTGGTGTGATGAAGCTAAAACCTTCAAAATACCGAAAATCGGGTGCTACCGCAAGGAAAATGGCTTAATGTAAATTGGAACTTATTTAATAATTTAGAAACAAGTAAAAACGTGTTATGTTTCCCCGCCCAACTTTTTATACCGTGTACGAGTATATGTTTATGGTGGAGAAGTTTTGTGACCACTGGGAAACTCAAATGTCGAATTGCAGATACTTGGATCAAAAATTGTAGCTAAAATCCAAAAAACCGAAAATCGGGATATACCTTTATATGGGGGCTCTACCAATACATGTATCAATGTGGACAGTTCTTCGAATTACAGATAGTTGGGTCAAAAATTCCGAAAATGGGGAGGTACCGTTATATGGGGGCTATACCTAAACATGGACCTACTTTGACAATTTAAAGAGGGGGTGGCTTTTGGTGGAGATGTTGTGTGACCACTGGGAACCTCAAATGTCGGCTTACAAATAGTTGGGTCAAAATTTGTAGCAAAAATCTTCAAAATACCGAAAATCGGGAGGTACCGTTCCATGGGGGCTATACCAAAACATGATAACTGGGAACCTCAAACGGAAAATTACAGGAATTCGGTCGCAAAATGTAGCTACAATCCTCAAAATACCGAAAACTGGGAGGTAACGTTATATGGGGGCTATTCCAAAACGTAGACCTCTGTTCACAGTTTTTGAAGGTGATATTTTGTTGTCACTAGGTACTCAACTGTCAAATTACAGGTAGTACGGTGAAAATTTTTTGCTAAAATCCTCAAAATACCAAAAATCTGGAGAAACCGTTATATGCACTTAAAACTAGAAAATAATTTTCGCTTAGCCTCAATAAATATATTCTTTCTCATATTTTTTCACCATTTTTAATTTAAATACAAGCGTTTGATTTTGAGAGATTCCATCATGAGAAACAATATGTTTATTGAGGCTAAGGATACGTTTAGATTTATAAATCCACTCGATTTCAAATGTTAATTTCATAGCGTATACGTCAAATAACTCCTAGTTTTAAATCAACTCGATTTCATTTGACGTATATGCTATGGAATTGACAGTCGAAATCGAAATCTAGTTTTAAGTGCATTTAAAAATAAAACACTGAAACTTAAGTTTCTGTAAGAAACTTCTATACTATTGGGAACTCCAAATGCCAAGTTACAGCCAATTCGGTCTAAAAATTAGGATACAATTTCTAAAACACTTGAAATCGGGTGGTAACGCTATATGGGGGCTATGCCAAAACCTGGACCTATGTCCACAATATTTGGTGGAGAAGTTTCTGTACCACTGGGAACTCCAAATGCCAAGTTACAGAGAATTCGGGTTAAAAATGAAGATTAAATCCTCAGAGTGCCTGAAATCGGGTGGTGCCGCTATATGGGGGCTATACCAAAGCCTGGACCTAAATTCACAATTTTTGGTTGGGAAATGTCTGTATCATTGGGAATCCCAAAATCCAAATGACAGCTAATTCGGGCTAAAAATGTAGACAAAATATATGGTGGCTATAGGGAAAAATGGACCCATATTCATGTATTGTCATCCAAATCTGAAAGTGTGCAAAGTTTCAGTTCGATTTGTCAACTGCAACTGCGTTAAAAATGAGTTACTAGATTTGGACTAAATCGGGTGGTACCGCTATATGGGGGCTATAGGAAAAAATTTACCCATATTGGTTTTGGTTTCATATTCTTGTATTGTCATCCAAATCTGAAAAAAGTGCAAAGTTTTAGTTCGATTAGTCAATTGCAACTGTGTTAAAAATTAGTTACAAGATTTGAATTAAACGGACACCAAAGCAAGTTAAATAAAACACTGTAAATATGCCTTGATCTAGAAAATATACATACATACATTTTACAGGGATTCCGATGCATAGTTCGATGTGTAAGAAACGAAATGGCAAATTTAAGCTTTGTTCCTTTACTTTTTTATACCCTCCACCATAGGATGGGGGTATATTAAGTTTGTCACTACGTTTGTAACTACTCGAAATAATCATTGTAGACCCCACAAAGTATATATATATATATATATATATATATATATATATTCTTGATCAGCGTGCAATTCTACATCGATATAGCCATGTTCGTCCGTCTGTCCGTCTGTGGAAATCACTCTAGCGTCCTAACGGATTGACGTAGGTTGATGAAATTTTGGGAAAATATGTTATATTTACGTAGGACTTTTGGTATTGAAAGCGGGCTATATAGGTCCCCGCTTTCGTATAGCCCCCATACAAAATGACGCGTGACGCGTCGTCATTTTAAGATATTTGGCCCATTTTACCACCGAATTGGTTGTAATTTGGTACTTTGTGTCTCCAGAGGCCAAAAAATATTCCTACCAAAGTTGGGTTATATAGGTCCACGTTTTGGTATAGCCCCCATATAAGGCCTCATATAAAGTACGCGTCATTTTAATATATTTTGAATGTATTAGACCCATTTGACCACAGAATTGGTTGTAATTTGGTATTTTGTGTCTTCAGAGGCCAGAAAACATTTCTACCAAAGTTGGGTTATAGGTCCACGTTTTGGTATAGCCCCCACATAAGGCCCCTTATAAAGTACGCGTCATTTTAATATATTTTGAATGTATTAGAGCCATTTGACCAAAGAATCGGTTGTAACTTTGTATTTTGTGTTTCCAGAGGCTAAGAAACATTTCTACCATAAAATGTTTATATAGGTCCACGTGTTGATATAGCCCCCATAATACAATATCTCCCGATTTTCGATATTTTGAACGTTTTAGCCTCATTATCACACCGAGATGGCTGAAATTTGGTATTTAGTCTTCTTTAGGCGTATAAAACTTTCCCCCCGAAATTTGTAGGTATAGGTCCACGCCATCATATAGCCCCCATAGAACGGTACCTTCCGAATTTCGGTATTTTGAAGGTTGTGGCCACATTAATCCACCGAAATGGCTGAAATTTGTGGTGGAGGGTATAGAAAGTTCGGCCCGACCGAACTTAACGTTTTTCTTACTTGTTAAAGGTAAGAGTGGTAAAAGAGAAAAGTGTCAAAATTTCTCAAAATTGCTCTCTTATGAACATTTTTACCAGAAAAGTAAAGAAACGGAAAAATGGTAGATCTGGTAGCAATGTCAAAAAGAAACATAAAAAATCAAATTTCGTCTTTTATTTCACAGTTTTCAATTTACTTTTGTCAGCATTCGACTTTTTCTTCTGTCTTTCTTCCATTTTTTTTTCTTCATTGTGAAATAAACGTAAAATAAAAGTCGAAAAATCAGTTCTGTCATTTTTTACCTGCAGAAATTTGTCTGGTAGCCTGTGGTAGAAGAGAAAGGCATATGTGCTCTCTCTCCTCTCTTAAAAATTGCTGCCAGTTTTACCACTTTTTGGGGTTAAGGAACGCTTTGCAGGTTAAAAATGGTAACAAATGGTAACCTCAGGTAAGTAAAAACACAGCTTTAATTTGTTGGTAACATTTTCGGACAATTTTGGTAGACAATTTTTTTTAACTGGCGGCAACCGTGGTTGCATTAACAAAATACAAAAATAGCAATCGTATCATATAAACAAGTCAAAATCGCATTTTTTAAGATACGAGGTTGAGAAAGTAAGGCATCGATATGTTACATACAAATTGCATATTGTGTAAAAATATTTACAAAAAAGACTAACCTGAATACCTGAATGACTTAAGCTGTGTGCTTAGTAACGAAGTGAAGTTGAGCGAAGTAAAGTCAAATCGTATCGGAGAATAAAAGAACGTCTACGCGGAATTAAGTTAAATCGAATTCCGCAACAATACTTTGATGAGTTTGTATTTAATATTAAATAAAATCTTATATATAAGGTAATTCGATAGGAAACCCTCACCCATAAACCACTTTCAAACGATTTTTTAATCAGTTTCTGTATGAGATTTTTATTGAATTTTATTGAATTACAATAACCCAATCTATGTCTTTTCAGTATGATTTTTCGTAGCAAATCAAAAGAACTGCTATAAAACTCTTTAAACGGAGAGTTGGTCTACTTATTCAAAATCAGTAGGATTTCTCAAAGAAAAACCAAGTGGTATTCCATAGGAGTCCAGCAGGCCCCATCACAGAAGTAAAGTTGGTATTCTAAGACATTGTCTCATAGCAAATGTGTCGAATACTAAAAACATTGTTCCTAATACACTAATACCTCGATTTGCGTTAATAATTGGTTCCGACAAACTTCAACGCAATGCGAAACACATTGAAACACATGTTTCCACGCGTTTGTGTGAAGAATTTGTTAATTGGTTCCAAAATTGTATTTTAGAATTTTTTCTTCTAAATTTTGCATAACAATTCAATCGAAGGTGGTTGTTAACATTTGACTGTACCAATGCTATGTCAATGATATTATTATTATGTAAAGAATATCAAAATCAGTCTTTTTACGAAAAAACCAACTAAAATATAATAAAAAATCGTCGCATTATGCGAATGATTTATAGCTTTTATTTCTCTGAGAAAAATTGTTTTATTTTTGGTCGAATAAATTTGTTCGTAAAAATATGTATTTATAACAATTAATTGCATCTCCCATAGCCTATTTTGGATTACCGCTGCTACTTTCTGAATCCTTGTCCACAAACATTTCAATTGCTTTGGTTATAAGTTGCTATGCTTCTGCTATTTGAGTGAATTTTAAAAATATTTTCTGCGGTAATTAGACGATGGTGATTGTCCCTCTAATTAATGCATGTTCCGAGGCAATGTAAAATAAAAAAATCTTTTCTGATTGTTTTATCGTGTGACGTTAAGAACCCATGTCCTCTTCACGATATTCAATGCCAAATATATTATTTTTTATATAACGCAAATCGAATATGTAACGCAACTCGGAACAAAATCTATTATTTTTTTGTTAACGCAAATCGAGGCAACGCAAATCGAGGTATCAGTGTAATGTATTCAATTTTTGTAATGGGTTTTCTACACGGTATTTTTTTACATATTCATGCATAGGCACTGTCACTTTTTCTGCACGGCAAAATTTTATTTTTCATTCGTTTTCTGTTGTTTTCTTTATTTATATCGCGTACAAACAAAACAGCAGTTTACCTTTGGTTGTACAGACGAGAATAGAGTGCGTTCTATTCGTAAAAAAGTCCGTGTTTAGACACCCAAATTTCTCGGGAAAGTAAATTCAGTTTTTAGGCAATAGGAGGTAGGAAAGACCCAGTGGGAAAATGGAGAATATATTACATTGAGAATAAATAACTTATAGCATTATATGATTTACATTATAGAATTTGTCAAAAATAATCGAGAAAAGAATGCAATTTGGGCAAAAATTAATTATAACACTGTTGTTATAGGATGCATTATATTATTCATCCCAATTGAAGCGAAATGGTAATTTCTTTTGACGAAATTTACAAATTGATTACCGTCTATATTCCAGAATCTGTATATGATGGAATGTGTAGTTTCATAGTTTATTTTTTTTCCTGATTCTGTGTCCCGTTATTTTCGGACGACTTCATGTCGCGTCATTGTTTAAGTTTGTAAATGTGTTTAGTTTTGTTTCATTCGTGTGACGGTGAAGATGTACGTTTTTTAAATGTATTCAAAGCGACGTTGGAGGCGTTTAATATCAAATAAAACAAGTAAAAAAGTATCAGTCGGCTTTGCCGACAGAGATATACCCTCAGCCTGTGTATATTGAAACAATTTTTTCCAAAATACGTATGTATGTATTTATAGGTTTTAAAAATGATGGGCGTTTGAAACGACAAAAAATGTTGATTAGGATTAAAGATAAAAGGTTTTTCGGGGGAGATACTAAAAGGAATGTATCGACATTGATCGTTATGGAAGTGGATCTCCAGCCGCAACATATGGTGACATAGGGGGTTTTTACACTCTTCGGGCTGTTTGCTCAAGAAGTATGGACTTCCGCCTAAAAACTTTTACCATCGTAATTGAGGCAGCGAATGCAAGTTGCTTCAAGAAAAATCAAAGTGATTCGATACCAGGTCTTAAAGTGAACTTATCCGAAATTTTGTGTGGGAGATACCGGATGGAGTGGACAAATATAGTCCATATTTGAACCTGATCTATATCTGGTAGATATATTAGGATGTGTAAAGTATAGACCAATTCGGCCATTCCCTTCAATAGTTATCGTACGAACAATTTTTCCGAACATTTTTGAACTTTTGTGGGGGAGGTACCTGAAGGAGTGGACCGATATGGCTTATCTTCAAACTTAAACTATGTTTGGACAAAATACTACTAAGGCCAAATTTTGGACCGAATCGGCAGATCCGTTCGAGAGTTATCTTGCGCTCCAGCCACCTCACACGGTTTCATAGGGATTTTTTGCAACTTTTAGCCTAATTTCTCTAGAAGTATGGACTTGCCCCTGAAACTTGTACCGTCGTATGGAGGGCAGTGAATACAAGTTGTTACAACAAAAATCAAAGCGATTCGAGAGATGGCCCTAAACTGAACTTTTCCGAAATTTTGTGTGGGAGGTACCCGAAGGAGTGGACCGATTGAGTGCAAATTGAAGCCTTATTTAAGTCTGGTGCGCACAAATTTTCCGAACATTTTCGAACTTTTGTGGGGGAGGTACCGGAAGGAGTGGACCGACATAGCCCATCTTCGAACTTAAACTAAGTTTGGGTAAAATATTACGAAAGCCAAAATTTTAACCGAATCGGTTCATCCGTTCGAGAGTTATCGTGCGCTCCAGCCAGACAGACAGACGGACGGACATTGCTCAATCGACTCCAAATTGTCTGAAACACATTTCGTCCAAACATACTTCGGGTCTAAAACCATTATTTCGATGAGGCACATTTTGCCCGTATGAAAGTGTATATACCCTCGTTAGCATAAATGCTGAGGGTATAAAAAACGTTGTGCAAGTGCATACATCAAATGAAAACAAGTAAGTAAAATTGTTCAACATTTGCAAATTAAATACTTTTATAACATAAATATTAATATAAATTATTTATTACAGAAGTGTCAACGTGCGAAGGATATGACGAGAAAGAATACAAAAAGATATTAAAAAGGCATTCCATCTGACTAAATTAAGACAGTTTAATAGTTGGTTTACATTTAAGAAATCCGCTCGATTTCAATTGTCAATTCCATTAGTCAAACGTCAAATGAAAGTCAATGGATTTCGGATGAGTTTTCATTTGACGTATACGCAAAGGAATTGACAGTTGAAATACACTCGATTTTGTTTTTGTATTCTGGGAATACGTGCATATATTTATAAAACTATGTTTATTACTAATAAAAAATAATAAAATATAAAATAATAAAAAATTTAATTAAAATATATATTTTTAAAAAATACATATTTTTAATCTATTATGGGGGAATAAATTAAATAAATAATCAATTATATAATGTATTCTTGAAATAGTGTCCAAAAATGTATTATATTGAATGCATTATCTTATGAATCACTGAGGCAAACAAAAGGAATGCATTATTTTCCTAGGACATGCACCGTGTTAACAATAATGTATTCTGGAATCAATAAATCGTAGTGTTTATGCATTACCTCCTCGTTTACCATTGCTTCCATTTTCCCACTGGGGAGTATTGAGGAGCTCTTTCCTCTCCGCTCTCTCCCAAAAAACTCAATTTACTTTCCCGAGAAATTTGTGTGTCTAAACACAGACATATAGATATGTATGCACATAACACTTTGATGCATTGAATTTTCTGTATGGTTCACACCATGTGTACTACAAACTTTAGATTTGTAAAAAGTGACAGTTGGTATGCACAAATATGTAAAAACCATACCGTGTTGAAACCCCATAATAAATATTATGGTAAGTACAGTAAGAACTGGGCTAGCTTAAAACAAACACTCGGACAGTCAAGGCAAGCAGTATTTTGCCAAATTTTCAGACGATCAATTTAAATCATAATATAAACTCAAAGGTTCATAAAGGTTCTTAAACTTAAAATTAATGAGCGTGTTTAAGGTTCATTGTTCTTTAATATATATGTAACTTTCTTTCGTAAAATAAAAAAAGGTACCAAATCTGTTCCAGCACCCGAAAGATTCAACTATTTTAGAATTTTTTAAATTATTTTACTTTATAAATTTGAAAACTGTTACATGTTTTTGTGTAAGGGAACACACACCAAGTTTTTCCTAGAGTAGGGGTTTCCTAGAGTTTTTTACGGCCACAGCAGCGACTTCGCAATTCTGCTTAAATGTGACATGAATTTAAGTTTTAACATACCTGCAATTTACAATTTCTCCAACTGCAGACAATTCAAAATCTGTAATTAATAAAAATAACACAATTATTAATACGTTTTAATAAATGAAATACTCTATATTTTCGTTTATTCAAAACATATGAAATAAAATAAGTGTTCCTTTTCATCATTGAGGCTAATGACTTTTTGCTGCATTTGATTATGGCACAACTGTGGGCTATTTCATATCAAATGGGAGTAAATATTAGAGATTTCATGCACAAGCCAAATTAGACTTTTCATGAATGATTTGAAAATTCTCACAAGGAAGGTCAAGGTAATTTATGGGCCCAATAGGTCCCTTATTAGGATATGTCGTTCCCATTAGGGGTTTCCACTTCTAATATAAGTACCAACAACAGCAATTACCATATACAAGTTATTACATTTTCTTCAAGAATATGTACTTCATCCTCTTTTAAAAATATACACTGCTATTGTTCCACATGCCACGCCGTGGTCCATATTCACTTTGACAACAAATAAGGCATTTCAAATCATCATCAAATGGTCCAAGAATAATAAAAAACATCAAACATTTAGTTCCTCATTCTATCAATTTTCGAAAAGAAAACAAAAACATTTCGGTTTATCTTCCTCTTTGGCCAAGCACAAAAGTTCTTTAGCCTGCCAAGAAATATTCGTTTATAATTTGCGTTTGCTGGCCAGCACTTAACCTTAACATTCATAATGAAAATTGTATATTCTTAACGAAAAATAAATACCAAAACTGATATTTCTGTTCATTGGCCACCAAAAAAGATATTCTCATTGCAAATTTACGAATATTTATAGAATTGTGTGTTGCTGTGTAAGAGAAATGCTACGTGTTTAGGGTTCCAAGCGAAAATTATTTTTATTCTGAAAACAAGTGGTAACCAATTGAAAGAAGCGATCTTCTGGTTCAATGTTTATTTATTTAAGTAATCACCACCAATGTTTAGACATTTTCACGTTTTTGGCAGGGAAATTTATACAATATTCAATAAATCACATAAATCTATTTTGATTTTAGGATTTAAACTAAGAGCAGTATTTAGATTTTTTGAGAGTTTGTTTTGTTATTTTTCTCACATTATGTTTAAAAAAATTTTAAAAGAAACCAAATTCAATGATGCGGAAATTTAAATTTCATTTTGAGCTACTTGTTGAGGAATTGTTATATTAACCTTGAAATAATAAAAATCATTTTGAGCTTTCTAATTATCTACTTAAATAAACAGCAGGCTTCACGGCGAAAATAGTCTTGAAATTTTGTTTGAAATTTAAATTACTGCCTAATTGGTCGGTTTTTTGTGGAACAATCTCTTTTGCCAAAAAGGATATATTTGTTATTATTCTAATGATTGTAATAAGACAATAATTAAAGGTCCTAATACGAGTACATTATGTACATATATGTATATATTTTGGGCAATGAAAATTTGGAAGCACGGCAAAAATCGTAATCAAATAGGATGTGTTATTATTGGAGATGGAGGTCTTATTAAGCATTAATTTATTTGAATCTATTTTACAACAAAAAATACTATATATATTTCCACTCACTATTTTATTTTACTATTGTTTTTGTTGTACTCTCTCTCTCATATTTGTTTTGATCATTAAGTTTTAGCTTAATTATTCGTTTACATTGTGACGTCATTCATTATTACCCATTCTACTCCCACCATAGACTAATGAAGACATAGACGCCGGAATGCTCTCACCAAGTATGTTCGAATTGAGAGTGGTAACTAAGAAACTCAATATAAAATGCCAAAAAATACAAGTTAATAAATATTTTGTTATGGCAAAAGACTACATGGGGTTAGTTTTGATCGGATAAAAATATCCAAGAAAATGTCATTTTCCCCAAAAATCGTCTTCGAACTTTTTTCGGGTTTGATGACTTGAACGCGGAAAAATTGTGTAATCCTTCGTCTGTATATTCATTAGTCTATGGTCTCACGTATATATTGACTCTGCCCATAGACCCCGGTGGTGCTCAAAATATTTTGTGCATTAGTCTCTCTGAGCGAGTCTTCCCTAAAACACGACAGATGAGAATAAAAAGAACATATGTTGTTGTTGCAGTCACGTTAACGTATATGGGTGATCTTGGCTGCCATAGACTAATGAAGGTATAGACGAAGGATTACTCAATTTTTCCGAGGTCAAATCAGTCAAACCCGAAAATTCAAAATAGTTCGAAGACAATTTTTAGAAAAAATAGCAACAATTTCTTGGATATTTTTATCTGAGGATATAGTTCCCATCAAAACCAAACTCTATGTAGGCGTTTGTCGGAGCAAAATATTTGTTAAGCTGTATTTTTTGGCATTTTATATTGAGCTTCTTGATCACCACACGCAATTCTAACATACTCGGTGAGAACATTCCGGCGTCTATACTTAATTAGTCTATGCTCTGTCCGTTTGTGTGTGTAATCGATTCACAACATTGTCATTTGCTTGACCGCGAACTAAAACCTTCAGAGAAGTAAATAGTAACCTAAGTAAAGTAAAGCTGTGTGCTTAGTAGAGTTAAGCTATGTGCTTAGTCAGTAGTCACATGCACAAAGTATGCTGCAAAGAAAATCGAGCTTTTGGGAGAGGGGAAAAGATACCCTATATACTATTTCCTCCCCGCTCTCACCCAAAAAAACACAATTTTCTTTACCACAGACTTTGTGTGTTTTACAACAAACTTAGTAAAGTCGTGTACGATTAAGTGTAATAAATTACGTAATGCAGCATATTAGAATCGTAATCTAAAGGACCCTTGTTTTATTTTGTGCGAATCGTATCAGGGAATAAACCAAAGTCTACTCAGGACTCCGTTAAACCTAATTCCGTAACAATATGATCCCTCCTACAATACAAAGTATTAGGTCAATCATGTCATTGGTGGCTTCAACAATATGTATGATCACATAACAATATATATTCAGATTGTTTTTCGATGACTTAGCGAAAAAAATGTTGAAGAGTTTTGTTTTTATGATTTAAACTTTTTGTAAAAAATTTAGATCATGTTTGCGAAGACCATTTCTATTGAATGTGTGGTTGTGGAATCCAATGGTTGGACCAAAAAAGTTGTGGCCAAAATATATATTGTTACCATAACAAATAAAAAACTATTTATTTATTTGCGTGAAGTTTTTATGTTCTTTACTATTGATCCCTAAATTGGTAATGAGATTTTTTGTTTCATATTAATATCTAGAATCTATTTCTTTTGATTTTGAAAAACATTTCAAAATATAATATCTTTGTTAAGGCAGCATCTGGAAGCCTTTGCGACATTGACCTAAATACAACGTCAAGACAAACGTCACCAGACACTGTCAAATATCAAGGTTATTTAGATTTAAGTTCTCCAAATTATGTTTGTGGGCTTTACATACCATCCCAACATATTTATATACGAAAATTCACATACATAGATTAATTTACGATCGAACAACAAACCAAAGGTTGTCCATGTGTCTGTCCAACGAACCACATCAACATAAAAAAAAACAAAATAAATAAAAAATTAAGTTCTTCTATCCAATTTTAATTTGTCTACGAAACACGGATATTATTATTAGCTACCCCTTCGTTTTTTGTTTATTATTTTTTTATATTTTCAAAACTAAATAATATCCACCGACGTTTACATGAAGGCCTTCAATATGATGTCTGTGAACCGACAGTCTGACAGACAGATAAACAAGTGACAAAGAAAAAAACAGAATAAGATGTGTTCACCCTTTACTAAAACTTAACCATCCTAAGAACTCATCAGCAATTCCATGCACATTTACAGCAACTTCCAATAGTACTTTGCGAATGAGTTTTTGGAATTTAATTTGACTCTATCTCCATTAAGTGAGTCTTCGTAATATAGACGACTAGACTAGACAATGGATCCCTACACTTTTTGGCTTTTGATGGCTATCACCGGAAAGTCTGAAGTTTGATTACTAATCATAGTGAATTAAAATGCAACGGATATGCATGCATGTTTTGGGTAATAAAAATGAAATAAGAAATTACAAAATAGCTTGAAAAAGTTACTAGACATATGAATTATTAATTTTTAACCAAAACAGAGTAATTCATATTTTCCCACAAACATCTCACCATAATAATATGGGTCCTCCCTATAAGGGTTTTCTAATAAGAGGTGTTATTTTAGTATTCAAAGAAAAATTTGTGTGAATATGAATATCATCCGATGTGCTTTTTCATTTGCAAAACAGATTCGACCATGCAGTTCAACTTCCCAGAGAAATTAAGAAAAAATAATATTAAAGTTATCTTCGCCCTAAAGGAAAAATTGTTATTTTTTTTTTGAAACGAATGATTGGACGTTTGTTTCATAATAAAGAGGTATGCCGTTAATATTAAAAACAATATCAGCCAAAGGCCACCACGAGCACGCTTACATGACCATATCCTTTCCAATGGAATATTGCATAACCAAATGACAAAATGGTTGCCTTATGTTATCGATAGCCTCAGGAATTCTATCTTTGAGATCTTGAATCGACGCTGGGCTAATCGCGTATACTTTATCTTTCAAATGACCCCAAAGGAAATAGTCTCAAGGTGTAAAATCACAAGATCTAATTTGCTTATTGTGATCACCTCTTCGAGAGTTAACACGGTCCGGAAACTTGTCCCCTAAAAGAGCAATGGTGTGTGGCAAGGGTACACCGTCGCACTGTGGGCGAAATTCAAATCTGGCGGGGAAAAAGTCCGAAAACTAACCAAGAGCTAAGTAAAAATCATTAATGTAGTATTTTACCAAACATACTGGTAGACCTAAAAATAACAACAGTATTGCATTTAACGGTTATTGGCCGTTATAACGGTACATTTACTGGGAGTTTTTTTGTTGCAAGAGATAAAATCGACTTTTTTGATAACTTGTATGTTGACTAATAATATGGAGAAATGAAAATAAACATGTCGATAATTTAATTTTTTCAGATTGTTTGGAAGTAGTTTTTATTAAAAAAATTATTATACCAGTATTTGATATTGTAAATACTCTGAAAAAAATGTTTGAACATTTGTATAAAATTTTTTCTACTTAGAGCATTTTGACTAAAGTGCAACTTATGGGAAACGCACGGAAACACTATCGGACTTTTTTAATATCAAATTACATACTCCAAAGTATCTACTCCCAAATTTTGGTCTGCCTTTTTTGCCTTTTTTCATGTTATCAACAAGTTTATAAATCCATTTTTACATGAAAAAGCGTCATTTAAAGTGGGGCATTTGTGTGGCGGATATACCAAAAAGTGATCCCATGTGAATAATGCTTGGTGTGTAGATGTTTTGTCTATTAAAAACACGAAAACCAAATTTACAGTCATTTCCGTTGGAAAATGTTGCTTACACCTTCTGAATTCTGGAAATCGGGAGATACGTATATATGGGTACTATATCAAATCGTGGATCTAGGTCGAACATTTTTGGTATGGAGATTTTGTGTGTACTTAGAACCCAAAATACCAAAGTACAGCCAATTTGGTTGGAAAATATAAAGAATACCTTAAAAATACCTAAAATTTCGGGGCTAGACCAAAACGTGGACCTATGACCCCCATTATGGGAACTAATGTCACATACCCCCTTAAGATCCTAAATACCAAAATACAGCAAAATTCACAGCGAAATGTGGTCCACATACCCAAAATACCATATGTGCCGAGGTACCGTTACGAGGACGATATGATGTAACGGTGAGCTATATTCGCCATACTACGTGTAATCATACCTATACAAATAAGTAACATCTGTACCAAATTATAGCCGCTTACCTCAATTAGTTTAGGAGTTATTAATTTTCCCCCGCTAGATTTGGATTTCGCCCACAGTGCGTCGTGTTGAAAATAAACATTGTCCAGATCAAAACCATCCAACACCGATCATTTATAGTTGACCCTTTCTCATTTTCGAAAAAGTAAGGTCCAAGTATCCCGCTGGACCATAAACAGCACCAAACAGTCACACGTTGAGTCTTCTCAACAATAACTCTTGTTTGTTGGTGTAGCCATCGAGGTGGAGATGGACCTCATCAGTCAATATGATTTTTTGTTGGAATTCCGGCTCATTTTCAGACATTTCAAGGACCTCGTTAGCAAAGACTTGCTGATGGCTTAACTAAACTTTATAAGCCTTAAGACCCAAGTCTTTATGACCTTTATGGAATGCCCAATTCCAAGGAAGCACGAGGAATTGACAAACCTGTGTTTTCTTCAACACTTTGGGCTACAGCAGCAATCTTCTCAGGTTTTCTTGAGCGACGTGCACGAATTTTATTTTTCCAAATTCTGTATTGAAATCACAACCAGTGGTTTTGAAGAGAATAACATATTCTGAGGAACAGCTATCATATCTGGGTTATTAATGTATATTGTACGCATCGGTCTCGACAGTCGGTGCAACTTCGCAACAACCTTGTGAGACTGGCGAGGTGGACTGCACAACGGGAACGCGGCAACAGGCACGAGTGACTGGCATAACATCCACAAGAACATCCAAACACGAAACACGCCCAACTGCGTAGATGACTATGTGGGATGATTACCTCCACTAAGTCTCGTGCTTCACCTTACAAACACTTCACGTCAAACTACTTAAACAACTAAGGGTCCGATTGTCTCAAAGTGCCCGACTGAAGTCCCACCCGTATGTTATACCCATAATTGCTAATTTCCCCATTAGCCGTGACATACCGTACAAGTGCATCATATGTTACATTGCTAACAAATACCCTGCTCCAGCCAGTCCCTTCGGACCATACCAGCAACGTCTGTCAACTAATCCTTGAAGCAATCAAAATGAGGCAGGAAATTTATCCTCTCAGCTTTCTAGTTATGTCCATCAGCATTGCTCGCTCTTACCAATCGCCACCTTAACAACCACTCGGTTACTCCAGGCTCCCAACATACCCGTGGCCTGCACACCACGACGTTCCAACTCGACACGAGTCTCAGCTTCAACCATGATAAGTAGGTCATTAACATACGCACAGATCTTAATGGTGGTCGCTACCTCTCGCAGCTAAGAATCCATCATGCGGTTCCAAACAGCCTCCCTCCACATCTAGCCAGACCGTTTCACTGGATCCCACGACACTAATTTACATAACCAGAAAACAAACTCCTGACAACTGATCTTAGACAATATAGCGAGCTACCCCAAGAAAGTCATATGCGTCTTGGCACTTGACATGCTCAGACTATTCTGTGCATGCATCGACACGTCCACTATACCCTTAACCCTCAATAAGGCCGAATTGATGTGAAGAAAGGCCCTTGCTGTAGCACTTCTTAAGCCTTGCCACCATAATAATCTCCAGCTCATTTCCAACGAGGATTACTGCTCACTCGATCAGCAGCACTATAATTCGAGCCTGTTCCCAGGAAGTACCCATGATGGATGCAACCGCTGAGAACGGACTTTTTTCTACTCCAGCCAGATATTGTCCGCAAATTCAAAACGTTCCAAATTCGGAGACTCACCCCATTCCTACACAAAAGTAAGAATTGATTAAGTCTCCGACCTTGGGAAGAATGTACTCAACAATATCCATACATTTTCCGACCAACCCGAGACAACGCATGTATGTCAACCTGACGCGGTATTTTGCACCCGTTGAAAATGTTTGATGTTGCCTGGCCGGTTAATCGAACCCACGACCTTCAGCGTGCAAGGTGGGTCTGCATACCATTGCACCACGGTTGTATCGAATATAACATGTGGTGAAAGTGTGGCTGCAGATATTTCCAGGTTGCTTGAGTGTATAGTCGTTCAATTTAATGCATTTAAATGCGATGTTTTATCCCGACGCACACTGGTCGGAACCATTGATCTAGCGGCGCGAAAGTCAAAAAATCAAAGTATAAAATTGCGAAATGTTTTCCATTGTATCGATTACAGACACTATGCTGACTAAAATTTTGTCTTCAATTTTTTGTTGTTGTAAATATTCACTCAGTTATTAACTGTCAAGTGCAAGAAATGTTGATGCATCCGATTTTAACAAAATTTTTGCTAAAAACCTGATTTCATATTTATTAATGCCATGTTCATACCAGCATTTGAATCACGTCGTTCGTTCTCATAATTACGTACACGAATTAACCCGTTCATACGACATGGTACATCATTCATAGCAACATGATTCATATTTTCATAGTTTTTGTTTACTGATTTTAAAGAAAGTTTCAGCCAAAAGACGAGTAAAGTTAATTGATATGAACTGAAAAAATATTTGTCGTTCTTTCAGATTTCTATTTAATATTAAATTATATTAGTTTCATTCATGTTTTCTATTTTTCCTCACAATTTTGGTGTTTTCAGTACATTTGAAAATTTTTCTATTTTAAAAATTAAAGAGAGAGAGACCTGCCAAAACAACTTTTTGGTATACAGACTTTCCGGCAGGCATTTGATTTTTGTTTCTAAATTTGTACGCGAATTTGAAACGATGGACAAGAAATGTAAATGCAATGAAAGAGAAGACAAAATTTTCTATGATCTGAATGTATACTAGTCGTTAAACCGTTTACTTTTCATTCATATTTTGCAGTTTTTCTAAAAATGTTTGGGTTTTTCATAAATTTTTAAATTTTGTATTTTTCCTGTCATAATTAATTTATTTCGATAAATTCTCTCATTTGTTAGAGATGGGACATATTTTATCGTCGTTCTGAGGGTAATTTAAATTGAACAATGTACATAAATCGTCGTTCGTTTTCAATATTTTGTATGGGAAATGAAGTCATTTCATCGTAATTTGGGGTCGAACAACGAATAGAGAGCGAAACACCGTCAGTCTGAACAAGGCATTAATTGTTTAATAAATTCGTAATAAAACTAAACAAAGTTTATTTTCTATTGATAGGGGAGGGTGTAAGTTAAATTTAAAAAAAATTTTGGGGCCTGAAGTTGCTTAGTTATGTAGCAATAAATTTTCAAAATTTATAATTTTTTTATGTTTTTAGTGAAATATACTTTTGTTAAATGGAGCGTAACTACCAAGGTCCACTGAGGTTCAGTCCAATTTTTTTTACTAATTAAATTGGACTACCTAGATTCCGAATAACCACAATTTAGCTGCAAATAGCTGCAAATCTTGCTGATAAATGGTCTTGAAAAATAGCTTAAATCCTCAAAATACCCGAAATCTGTCGGTACAGTTATATGGGGGCTATATAGAAATGTAGACCTATGTTTACAATTTTTGGTGGAGAAGATGTATAACCAACGAGAACCTCCTATGCCAAAATTCAGCTTATTTGGTCTGAAAATGTAGACAAAATCCTAACAATACCGAATATTGGGAGGTACATTTATATGGGAACAATATTATAATGTAGACCTGTATCCACAATTTTTAGTGGAGGATGTTTGTGTCCACTGGGAACCCCAAATACCAAATTTCACTTAATTTGGCCGGGAAATGTAGCTTTAAACCCCCAAAATACTGACAATCGGGAGGTACCTTAAAAGGGGTCTATACCCAAACGTGCACCTATGTCCACAATTTTTGGTGGAAAGGTTTAGTGATCACTAGAAACCCCAAGTACCAAATTACAACTAATTTGGAAGGAAAGGATGGCTTAAATCCTCAAAATACCGAATATCAGGAGGTACCGTTATATGGGGGATATACCAAAATATACCGATTTGGTTCATATTTAGCCTATTATTACCCACGGACACAGACTGAGTTTGTGCAAATTTTCAGAAAGATATCTCCATTCGTTTCCAAGTTATTAATTTCGCGCCGCTAGATCAGTGATTTCGACAACAGTGCGACGCCATCCATCATCGTGCAACCATCCCCATAAGAAACGATTTTCATACCGTTCGAGGATTTCGAAATCAGTGTTGTGGATATTAAAAACGTTTAGAATGTATCACCCCGTCTAATCGATATTGACTTAACGACCACATTTTCCAACCAAATTGACTTTATTTTTGGAACTGTTTGCTGATTACGTACGGTGTTCCCGACTACACCATCATTACCCTGTTTTATAATAAAGTACAACGTCTGCATCTAATCACTGTTTCATTTTAGATTGCCGTTTTTCTCCATACTTCTATGCATTGTCATTACAAAAGCAATATGCCATTGCTAATTGACATTAATTTTCGATAAATAAAATCAACTGCTCCATAACAACCCACATATTGGATTTGTTTTCATTTGATTGTGCGTGGAGATATTAATCGACAACCACGAACATAATTGATCGTAAAAATATGTTTATGTAGAAAAATATCTCCGAACCTTAATAAAATACAATAGGTTATCGACACATTTAACAAAGCAATGGAACAAAAGCCTGAGGGAAGGGTAAAGCATTCTAAGGGCCAGTTGAAAGAAAACGCTTAGAAATCTATTAGAACTGTCATCCTAAACGGCGACAATGTCAATGTCATTCACACTCACAGAACAATGTTAATTGTCAATGCGGTTTCAAACATTCCATTCCACATGCATTCCATGTTAATGTATACTCGTAATGCATTTCCATTTTGTGATAGATTCGTTTTACGTCACTAAAGAGGAGATATTGGTACCAACAACATCTATCGATGAGTGTGTGTTGCATTAATCGTTTTTTGTTTTGTGTTTGAAAGAATTCCTCCATTGATTCTTCTTTAATTCTTTCCCTTCACCTTTAATGGTATTCTCGTGGGTGTAAATGGTATTAAACTTTACCTGCCTTTAACGTGTTTTGAATTATAAAATTATATTCAAATCATTCGTTGTGAGAATGCGAGATAAAATTACACGCTAAAATGAAAAATCTAAAACACGAAAACGTTCTAAACATTAAAGATGTGTATTCACAGTTCGCTCCTGACAAGTGAAAAGGTTTATTTAACAAGATAATAGTTCACACAGAAGGGGAAGTCCAAATTTTCTACGAAAAGGCCAAGTGTAAGAGAATATTCAATTGAATGTTCGTATTGGTATCTTAAAGACTCGGTGAGTTGTGATTTTATATTTAGACTTAATGAAGTATTCCATCAAAAATATGGACCCACATGTACCGAATAACCAATTACAAAGGAATGTAAGCAAATTACCTTTTGCATTATCAATAAGGTAAAAAAATAATGGAGTATTTCCTATAAATTAACAATGCAAAACTACTTATTTTACTCATTACAAAGTAGTGGATTCGGTAGCACAGAGCGCGTGTGTGCTACTTACTACAAAACCGAGAGTTGTAAGTTAAGTACTTACACTATCCGAACAAGCGTGCAACAGCACCGTGTTCTGTGTTTAGCTACAAATTAGAAATTCGAATCCTCAATTTCGGAAAATATAAACTATAATGTGGAGTTTGGTGAAACTGTACATAAATTAAGTTCAATAGTTCTGCAAATAAAACATATTGAGAGTTATTCTGAACGGGAATTCCCCGTGATTTCTCTCTCTCTGTTTCTATATGGAATTTCACTCACTATTTTCTATGATTATTTTGCTATCGTTTTTCTTGTACTCTCTTTCGCTCATATTTGTTTTGATCTTTCAGTTTTACATTAATATTAACTCGTACTCTCTCGTATTTATTACCTCTGCCCCATTTGTGGTTTACAGTCGTCCGCCTGTTTGTATATGTATTTGCGAATCGATTAACATTTTGTTTGACCATTGTAAAACATCTTAGGTTGAGGATTCTAGGACAGGCTGTGTTTCAGCAAGCGAATATAAATACGGGAAAATTGCAGATGGGTCAGTAAATTGTAAATGATATCTCGAACTAAAACCGTAAGTTGGTACAGAAGTATGTAAAAAGAAAAGTAAATCTGTGCTTAGTAGAGTGAAGCTGTGTGCTTAGTAGAATAAAGTCGCTTATGAATATGTGGAGTAATGTAAATAAAGCATTTTAAGACTCTTAATTTAAATGGAGCTGAGTTTTATTTGGTTAAATTGTATCAGGGAATAAAACAACGTCTACACAGCGTCTTTCCGCTTGGCTGTGACTAAGAAAGCTGGAAAGCTGAAAATTCGCCTCAGTAGTGAGAATATTCAATCAGTGGAGTCCCACAAACCCACACACCCAAGCTTGGAGATTGTCATTAGGGAAAGGACAGTGAATCATTCTGCGTCAGAATGAGACGTCAGCAAAGATCGAGGATAATAGACATAGACTGGGTAATAGAAGATATTAATAAAACCCAGTCTGAGGAGTGCCGTGAAGAAAGGTATGAGTATGTCGAAAGTCAGCGAGCTACAGCATCGAATCATGAATCAGAAAATACAATGGCAAACTAGAGCATGCTGCGATTCTTTACTAAGAAGATTGAGTTGCGGAGAATGGAAAAAAATTAATTTCCCGATATAACCAAGTCGTTGGTGGAATGGGAACATGAGAAGGCCCGTGAATGATAAACCAGGCACCAGGGGTTGGAAGAATCTGAGCGAACATTGGCGAAATTGAGGGTATAAATATGCAACATTTAATTTACCTGAACAACGCTAAATTAAACATTAGCCTTGAAGTTAAAGTGAGCGCTCAATTTGAAATAATTTTAGACTGCTAGGTAAAATATGGAAAGCTCAAAAAAAGTGGACGAAATAGAAACTGTATTATCTGCAAAGCCGCGGTAGCACCTGTGAAGAAAATGCATGTTGAGATCTGGGTAATGTAAGACGCCATGAAATCACACAGAAGTGATAAATAATATATCTCCCAACTTACCATCAAACTAAGCGAAAAGCTTAATATTTAATAATTAAGCTGAAGAAGCTGGATCGGCCCAGGAAGAAATATTGGAGGCCAATCAAGAGGTAGAACGCGAGTTGAAGGTTATGAAGGCAGAAGTAATAAAATTTAGAGCTGCCTTAGAGAGAGCGCCTTGTTCAGTTGAAACGGAACGTTATGAAATAAATTGGCTGCAAAGCTAGTTGCCAATGAGAATGTAGCGATAAAGGTCAAAATATTGGTGGAAATAAATAAAAGAAAGTATTTATATCCAGTTCGGAAAATACTCATTCTGCAAACAAGCCTGTACGTGAACGCTTAGTTTATGAAATTAACGAAAGCAATACACTCATGAAATATGCACACCCGACTTGCACACATAAGGTCGTGGGTTCGATTGCCCGGCCAGGCAACATCAAAACACATTTTTTAACGGTGTCAAAACGGTGTCAGTAATGTTGGCGACAATTCCTGAGTATTTTAGCCATGTAAAACTTCTCTACAAAAGTGGTGTCATAGATACGCCGTTCGGACTCGGCGACAAACTATAGTTCCCATATCATTGAGCTAATATGAATCGAGGTGCACTCATTGATATGAGAATAGTTTCCCTTGTCCCTTATGGGATGTTTGTGGAACAATTAATAATACACTCATGAAGTGAGAAAGGTGTTGCTTACAGGACTTACAAAAACCATCGCTCGCCACCATGAAAAAACCAAGACGAAGATGGACTGGTCGAAGAGCAGAAAAGTGTAGCCAAATCTGCCAAAGTGCACACACAATAATCTTTTCTGTGTTATTAAATATATCTCTTCAAGCATGATATGTCTTAAGACGATCGAACTCACCTATAAAAAGTATCGGAATGCACTCAAGTACATGAGAAAAGTCTCCATTGTCCCTTCGGGAATGTTTGTAGAAAAATACGCATAATAGTGAATATATTTTATAGACGCTACGATTGATTTCTTTACTCTTGTGTCGGACTTTAAAAATATCACATGAAAATATTTTTGTTTTAGGAGGTGAAGGAGCTGCCTTTCTCCAGTCTTACCCACATACTCAAAACATTTAAAAAAATATCTCTCCAAGCAAGTTGTGTCTTAAGACGTTCGAACTCGACTATAAAAAGTATCGGGATGCACTCATGGATATGTGAAAAATCTCCATTGTTCGTTCGGGAATGTTTGTAGAAAATACACATAATAGGGAATGTCTTTTATAGACGGATTGACTTCTTTACTCTTGTGTCGAACTTTGAAAATATCACTTGGAAATATTTTTGTTTACCCATAGACTCGAAACATTTTCATAAAAATTGGTCTGTACAATAACCCAAAAATTTGTACAAATTTGCACAAACTTTTACAAAATGCTGTTCGATAACTAACTTGTTCAGTAAAAGAGAACTGCAAGAACTTACAAATACTTTTTACTTGCGAAGTTATCTTTTTCTTCTTTATTTACATATTCGATTTTCGAATGCAATTATATACATACGTATTATACCTGTAACATTATAAATTCCATTTTGGTCTGTTTCGGCTTTCGCTGTATGTTATTAATCCATATCATATCCTTTCTTCCTCTAGTGACTCTTCCTTCAATTTTTGTTGGGATTCGAAGTTATCGAACAGGCCTATTGTTCACACTCATCAAAGACTGAGAGTATATCTCTGACACTTTTTACTCGGATTTTTTTAGTTAGAACACGATTTGAATAAAATAACGAAATGTATTTTGAAACTATTCAGTTTCGACTGTATGTATTTTATTCCATTAATATTCAAACAATAAACAATGGAACGTTGTTGGTGGCCATCACAGGTGGTGGTTTGTGGGGAAAAATAAATTGTTTAAAATATTGATGGCACCGCTATTAGGTGTGGTAAATTGGAAACATTTGTCAATTGTGTTATAGACGCCAGTACAATACAAATTATAATAGAAATGGAACATTTCCTTTTGTATTTTTTAAATACAATTACTCTGTTTAGCTTCGGGAACAAAGTTTTCCTTTATACATTTAACAGAAATTTAAAAAATATGTATGTAGTAGATTATTTCAGGCTCGGGAACAGAGCACATACGTTTTTGTTTTAATTTTATGAAACAATAGAAATATGTACCCTTTATCCATCATGCGGCACATGCACATTATACCTTTTAATACTGCTCAACTGAACCTAGCGTTTCCCCTTAGAATTGGAGATTTCTGAGTGAAATTGGACAATTTTGCAAAAAGTGTCTTTCAATTCCTTTCCTCTTCAGCAAAAATTTCAGTATATTTTCAGATTTTTTTGTTTGTTTTTTTTTTTTTATCTAATAAAATATAGAACAAAATTGCTTACTGTGGGCTTCGACGTAATATTCGCGATTTCATATTTAAAATCACTTATCTATAATTGTACTGTTCGATTTTCTTGATTTTTTTATTAAACTACTATTAATTACAAAAGTTTTAAGTCCCATTTGGTAGATCGCACAGAGGGGAAATTTGTGTTAAAAGTTGATCAAAAGCCCTAGAAAGCTCAGTTATAGTCCGATTTATATAACATTTTGCACAAAGCATATCTTCTTCATAAGGATTAATCCTATAGAAAATAATGAAAATCGGTCCAGATTTGGATGCAGCTTCCATATATATTTGCATCTGAATGAGATAAAAATGCACCAAAATCACTGAAATTTGACACATGCAACCTGAACTAGCCTAAAAAAACATTGAGCCAATTTTCAAACAAATCGGTACAGATGTATATGGGCAAATTTATTGAAAATTTAACATCGTTGAAGCCATGGTTTACCCGTTTATAACTCGCGAATAGTGGTTGTATATTATTAAATTTACATGCTTTTGGATAAAATGAAATGTTTTTAGACTTGGCAAAAAATATTGGCCTTCAAAGTTGATTTGCGTGGAAGCTGTGGCTATATTTATGTTAAAAAATGGGTAAAAATGGGTTGAAGCCAACCTGTATTTTTTTGTTTTCTCTCGATTTGTGATTAAACCACACTTATCACGATTTTCCCGTTAAAGTAAAAGTAGAAGGCAACTAAATAAGGATTATCTCACTAGTGTATAACTTCTCAAAATTTGATCTGCGTCTACCATTAAATGATGCTGACATTTTGAAGCCAGATTTTAAGTGTTTTTTGAAATTTTCTTATAATTTCGTTCCGCAAACAGGTTTTTCAAAAAATCATATACAGGATTGTAGAACTCGCTATTCTGAGTTATTTGATATATGTGTCGTGAATGTAGCCTACACAGCTTCAGAGAAATCTGTATCCAAATACGAAAATGTTGTGCGAACAAATTTCTAAAAATCATATATTTCGGGTCTAATTTGTACAATTGGCATTCGATTTACTCGTGCATGATTGCAAATTTTGGATTTTTACGTTGCGGATCTAATAAATCATTATTCGTTAAAATCCATCTACTAAAACGCGAGATAGGAAAAATTCCAAGGCAGGAAAATCACCTAATATTGTTTTTGAAAATATCGCGCATTTTATCGCGTATTCTGTCGGCCGCTTGCACTACTATGGAAAAACTAGTGCAGCATCTTCCCTTTTGCGGAAACAGAGATTTAAAAACTTCACTGATAAGGGAACTACATTCATTTTATCCCAAAAATAGTGTGTGATGCTACATCCACGGTTCTTGACTGATTGCCTTGAAATAGGTATATATAAATTGTATGAACTTTGCGCAAATTAGCGATGTTTTATAGGTTTTTTAATGCTAAGATGCAGCCGATACTACATCTTAGCGTCCAAATTATATTTCGAAAAATATATACAAATTAAAAGATATGGTCTTGCTGTACATGAAAATCACATGCGGACAAAACGATTTTGATAATTACGCGATTTACACATATTTTAATAATGCATATAAGTTAAAGCGGTTTATTTGAATTCTATTTCCGTTTAAGAAGTCTAATGATTTATTTCAACAACCCGATAACTTTCCTCAATGGGAAACCTTCTATGTGAATGTAGATAAAGCAAAATCCGCCCATTTCCTTGGGAGTTTCAAGAAAAATAAAAGAAGTACTCCTATAGAATTTTTACAATATTTTCGACTCTAGAATGCATGTGAAAACCATTATTCCAAACCAAAATTAGTTTTTTGTAACACAAATATGTGCTTATTTTGGCTATAAAATCCTAACTACTATCCCGATGATTATAAGTTTTGTCTCATTTGATTCCCCGTGAAGTTTTTATTTAAAACTGTTACTTTTTTTGTAATTTTTGACGGGTAAATGGACCTATATTTTCAAAAAATTCGTATTACATTTAAAATTTTGTCAATTTTTTGTAAATTCCGCGAATGCTGAGAAACATTTTACAAATATTATGCAATCTACTTAATGACGTCACTTCGTAATAACTTTTTAGTGACAATTGTGCTCAATAAAATAATTAGCGTTTTTATAATAATTTTTTCTTAAAAGCAGAAGTAAAACCGCGATAACATTTGTCCGCAACAACCAAAAATTTGCTCGCGAGCGGATTTGTACTGGGGAATTTTTTCTTAACCTATGTACAAAAAATCGTTAATGTAGCGCGAAAAGAAAAAATTCAATTTTTTGGAAATGGAATATGAAATAATTGGCAGTTTTGCCCATATATAGTCCCATATACATATATTTCATTCCAAATTTTATTTTTTGAAACTTACTTAAATTAAATTGTTCTCAATTCACATGAGAAAAGCCGTGAATGTTTCTGAATAATGCAAACATATTTGATAGGTGTTGGTTTAGTCTGATAAATAAGAGCCCCGGTTATAAGGCGGAGCAAAATTTAGTGTGAGTAAACCTTGCAATTAATTAAAAATATTTCATATTTTAGTTGAGAAAAATTAAATTTTTTCGGAATGGGGCAAATATGCGCAATTTTTTATGATTGAATCTGATATTTGAGACTCAAGCGCATAAAACATTAGAAGAAACTATGGTCGGGAAACGACGGGGAAATAGACTTTTTCACTATTGAAATTGTACACGCAGAAAAATTTATGTTAGAAATATGTTTGCATCCAAACAAATATATGTTTGGGACCGGTTGCAAACAAATATATGTTTGGGACCGGTTGCAAACAAATATATGTTTGGCTCCAAACAAATATATGTTTGCAACATTTTGTAACATATCTCAAATTGATATGTTTGGGTAAAACATATTTTTTATGTTAGAACATTTTTTTCATGGGTGGAGAAAGGATGTCTGTCAACGAGAGTAATAACAGTGCTCTCGCGGCTGTGGAAGCTGCTTTATAATAAAGAGTTGTGTGTATTGTATAATAGAAGACGTAGAAGCGAAGAAAGGGGCTTTCGTGGCATGTATGCGTCAAACTCGTGTGTTTCTTGTTTTGTTGTTGTTAACCAACGAAGAAGAAAAGAAGAAATGATATGAATTTTATTTTTTTCTTTCTTCAGTGTTTTAGTTGCCTTTGTAGAGTCAAGACGGTAAAGTGAGTGAATAAATCAGTGTTTTGTGTTTTCTCAAAGAAATTGTGTTTTTAGTAAATTAAATGCCCAATACATTTTATAATTGAATCGGAAAGTTGAATGGAATTATTTTATTGGACAAGGAAGAAATCGCATTTAATATTGGTAATTACATACATACTTATGTATATTTGAAATATGGCATATCCATATTTATTTATTACATTACATAATCATTTGATTCTAGATGCCGATTCCCCGCTGATGATTTCAACTAAGAGGACAATTTGTTTTATTTCACAACTAAGGAGAAGCGTTCAACTACGTTTCTATATATTTTTCCTTTTTAAAAGCGTGACTACAATTTATTTCAATCAGTTTTTCTTTCATTAAAGTGTGTTATGTATTTCTTTGGAATTTTGTATGTACCTATGTGTTTGTTGTTCTTTTGCCTTTTAATAAAAAACCACAACATTTGTGTGTATACTATAGAGATAGCCAGTGAGCTCTTACTGAGAGCAAGTGAGCACACATTTTAAAGTGTTTTACATTGAATTTTACGCTCCCTTGCTCTCAGTAAGCGCCCACTGGTGCATGTGTTTGTTTTTTTTTGTGCCTTTTGGGTTTGTATTTTTTTGCACCCAAACATATAAAATGTTTGCACCCAAACATAAAATTGTTTCCACCCAAACATATCTTTGTTTGCACCCAAACATATATATCTTTGCACCCAAACATAAATATCTTTGCACCCAAACATATATATGTTTGCACCCAAACATATATTTGTTTCCACTCAAACATATATATGTTTGCACCCAAACATATATTTGTTTCCACCCAAACATATATATGTTTGCAGACCCAAACATATATTATGTTTGGGACTGTTGCAAACATATATATGTTTGCTGCAAAATATGTTTGGGACATATGTTAGAGAGGCCGATTTTTTTTGCGTGTAGTAATCTTAAAAATTATCATTAAAAAATTTCATAAAGAGGATATGTATCACCATTATTAAAGATCAAAGATGTAAAATCAATCTGAAAATGTTAAATGCTAATCGAGTTCGGAGACTGTACAAAAACAATAAATATAAATTTAATAATAAATATAATTTTCGCGAAAATAATGTCATTTTAATGTTCACCTAATTTCTTAGTTTTCGAAAATTTACTTTTTGTTTTCAGTATGGCTGAGTTCAATCGACTGCTGCATTGGATTGGTTAATCTTACAAAGTCGAGGATGGTTATAGCAAATGTAGAAAAGAGTCTGGTGGCCGTTTATCAAAATTTTTTCATAAAAAAAACGATTTTCATATTTTGAGTTTTGAGCAACTTTAGGCCTATGTTTCCCCTCTGTGAATCGATTCGAATAATTACTATTGTTTTCTAAATTGTTTAAAACTTGTCAATAAAATGTCCCTTTATATCAGAGTGAAACATTTGTTATTTTACAAAAAAAAAATGAATAAAATGGGTATAAAAAGTTTCTTGCTGAAAAACAAGAAACAAGGGAACTGATGACGATCTGTGGCGAGATCTGAAACTATAGTCTTCCCTGCCTTACCCCTTGGTAAACATCGCCATTTTTTCCACTAATAAATTAAAGTTGTTTAAATAAAATATTAAAACAACGACTACGGGATTAAGTCTGACTATTTTCAAAAACAAAATAGAAGTCGTCATCCCAAATAAAAAACGCCAACCCTCCTAAATAAAAAATAAATTTTTTAAAATTTGTTTTGTTGTTTTATTTAGGAGTTTATCTTAGACATATTTTAGGTGCCCCCGGTGGATACCAGCCTTGCACGCTATATTTCGTGGATTCGATTCTCCGGCCAGGCAACATCAAATTTTCAACGGAGGCAAAATACCGCTCAGTAATGGTGGCGAAATTTCCTGAGTATTTCAGCCATGTAAAACTTCTCTACAAGTGGTGTCTTAAGACACGCCATTCGGACTCGGCCATGAACAGTAGGTCCCATATCATTGATCTAATATGAATTGGGGTGTACTCATTGATATGAGAGAAGTCTCCCTTGTCCCATCGGGGATGTTTGTGAAACAATTATTATTATCTTAAACATCTTAAAAACGGCTTCTTTTTTCGATTTTGAAAATAGATTAGCAATTATTGTACCAGCTGGACAGTAAGGCAACTAAATTGGTAATCAAATAACTACAGCTTGGGAATTATATGAATGGGCATCCGAACTGAATAATCTACCAAATATTAAAGTGATTTTTTCTCCAGAAGATTATTAATTAAATACGAAAGATGATTTGAATTTGAAATATGAAATGAACTGTTGCGTACGCCCAAAAACGTCATTCCGTAATATCCACTAATCATGGTATAATAATTGGTAAACCATTTTCAAAATCGAAAAATGGAGAAGTTCTTAAGTTCCTAAATAATACAACAAAACATATGTTAATAATTTTTTTTTATTATTGGGAAAAATAACACGAATTTCACACTGATATAAAGAAAAAAAATTTTAAAAATTAGAAAAAATGGGACTTAAAATTTTTGTACATTTTTATTACAAAAAAAAATCAAGAAAGAGTACAATCATTGATAAAAATTGATTTTAAATAATACCGCCAAAAATTATGTAATTTTGAGCTTATGAGAAGAAGTTATGAGTATTTCTTTTCATATACATATGTAGTTTTTACAGAATTCGACCTTTTCAAGGCACGATATCTCTGGAACCGTTAATCAAAAATCTGAAAATACCAATCACCAAAGCAAAAAATAAAGGAAATCAAAAAACACTTTTTGCAAAAGTTTCGGATTTTACTCCGAAATCCCCTATTGCATGCAAATACCATTAAAAGAACTCTGAAAAACAGTTTCCTATTTTGATTTTTTTTTTACCTTTTTCCCAAGACAAATTGAACAGGTAGCGGTATCTACAAATTTTGAATATGTTATGTCAACATTTTCTTTATGTTGTTGGAGAAATTACAACGAAAATAATATTGTTTCAAACCTACCTATTCAATATGCCTTGGTTTTTCCTTTATACATTTGACAGAAATTTCAAAAATAGTAGATTCTCACAGAGGGAAAAATTCGATTTGAAATCAACACCGTAAGGTGTCAACATAAGCACAGGTGTGTTCAATTTTTTTTACCACGGCTATTGTCATTTTTTAATCTGACCGCTAATGGTATCAATATGAGCACATGTATGCTCAATTTTTAATATTTTGACCACAAACGTGGAATAGTTGTATTCTCGCATAAATCATCATCTGTCTGACTTAAAATGTAAAATAGTAAGTGACTGTCATATTAAGTTTTTATTCTTGTTTTGTTCATTTTATGTCATCCCATGACTTATGCACGAAAGCCAAACGCTTTATGTTTCCCCAACCCTCCTAATCCTCACTAGGACAAGGACATTCATTCATGCGTGTAATGATGATTAATTAAATAAAAAAAATATGTAGAGCAGGCCTCCGTTATAAAAATTATGGTTATGGCATTCTAATAAGCCATTCATTCCATCATAGAGAATATTATCTTCAAATCTCTGTCATAACTTTTCTTCAGTTATTATAAAATTATTTTGGGTATGGGTTAACATGTTTAAAATCCAAACGGCACGCAATATCACAATTTGTAGAGATTCGGATTGTTGAAGATGGGTTTGAAGGACATTTCGCTCACCATCATGCCCAGCAAACAAAAGTCGTAATACCTCAAATTTTTTTAATAACCAAGAAAATAACTTATTTTGAGTTGATTACAACATTCGTTTGGTCAGAACGGAACTCCAAACTTTTAACATCTCCATGATGGTAATGATTATAGTAAAGCCAGCGGGAAATAAGTCCAGATAGCGTGTAGAAATCACATAACATTTAAATAAAAATTAAAATGTGCAAATAGTTGGTGTGACAGAAGCTCTTGTGATATCTAGAAGAAGAAAAAACATATGAATGATGTTTGTTTGTAAAATGACCAACCCATATGTACATATGTGAGAGAAGGGGTGGGGAATTGGGGACTCCTTGTGGTGAATCAGAATCAGTTATCCTGAAGTGAACATGACACTATTATTTGTACTTAAGTTAATTGTCATTCTTTGTAGTGTAAAGTTAAAATAAAAACATTGTTATAATGTCAGAATTTGTTTAGTTTATATTAAATCACACGCTTCCCCTACCAGATTTAGTGCCTGTTTGTTTGAGTGTGGTACCGCACATCATTATTTATTTAAACAAAGTTGAGCATTTGTCATAATACAAATTTACTCATTGGACATTATTTGAAAGAGTGAATGAATTCCTTTTCATATTTAGACATTGAAAAACCTTATAGCCTGAGAATAAACATATCCTATTTTATCCACAAAAACTTATCGGAAGTAATGGACAGAAATAGCTAAACTGAAGTAATTGTTATACTTGTGTGATGTCACTGAACTTTTAAATAAACAAACATTTTTATGAGTATTTTTTGCGAAAATTCGCATTACATTGTGTGCCCACATTTGGAAACTCTAAAATTAAAAACATTAAAATTCTCCTAAAACTAAACACGTGATGGAATTATTCACATTTATTAACCCCACGGCCCATTTAAAGTCTGTTAACCTCCCACTTGCCACATAAAAAAGCAACAACAACAAAACGCCACAAAATGCATGAATGAAGAGTTCACGCAGTCAGTTTTTCACAACAGACATAGGGTAAGTGCTCCTAACTCCGGCATGTACCAGTAGTCGGCACCTTTCGTATTTGAGTTCAAATAACTCATAATTACTATAACAAAATATGAAAATGATCTTAAAAATGTTTCAGGAATATTGTCAGCTAACTCTGTGTAAAATTTCATTGAGCTAAGACCACTTATTATATCGGAATTTAACTTTTTGGTGGTAGGTGTTTTTCACCACAACCGAAAATGCATGTCTCTTAAGAAAAAATTAGTGGAGACGTCAACATAATAATGTCTGTAATTATATTAAAATTAAAAAAAAAAATACAAAATTGTTGTTGTGTTCGTAGAGAATAGTCAAAAGAACACTTTAGAAAAACAAATTATTAAAAAATTATTTTAATTCTGGAATTTTTGCCGATGCCGACTTTAGGGACAACAAAATGTATAGTTTGCCAGAAGTCGGCATGAGACTGAAAACACGCGATTTGTCCGTTATTTTTAGCTAAAAATTGTACAAAAATTTTAAACTCATATTTTAAAGTCTAATTAATAAAAATAGTTTGATTAAAATAATGACTTTTTAGTGATTTTAGGCATGGTTTGAAGTGCGTACATTTGTGTCATGCCGGCAATTGGGTAATAGTTGACGACTATAGCACCAACTAATTTATTTAAGCAATGTATTTACAATTCCCTACTTTTATGATGCACAATTATTTGGAATATGAACTAATACTGCAGATACTATTGACCTTTCAAACAATTTAGTTTATGTTTAAAACAAATCTAAAACGAACAATTTTAAATGAATTCCAAATGTAAACAAAATCGTTATTTTATTTACTTTTTAAAAGCAATATCTGTTAAAATATGTATTATTTGTGTAAAAGTATGCTTTTTGTTATTTAAAATAATCAAAAAGAACATTTATATACTAAAACACAAGGTGCCGACTATTGGAACATGTTATGCCGACTATTGGAAAATGGTGCCGACTACTAGCAAAAAAGCACTATTCTAACAAATTCGCAAATTTCACAAGTTTTAAAAGAAATAATTCAACATTTCTTTATGTCATCGGAAAGTAAACTAAATTTCGAAGCCAATAAGCTTTATTTCATTGCATTTGATCAAATTGTCTCGGAATGGCGAAGGATTGAAGTTAGGCAAACTCTTAAAGTGCCGACTATTGGTACACTTACCCTAGTTCACGATTTTCTTTATTTTTTTTTTCAACAAATTATATTGTTTGCCAAATGGGAGAGAACGAAAACAAAAATTAGACGTAGATAATTAATGGATTTGCCATAGAATTGTGAACATGGAATATACAACGCGAACATGTGTACTTTTTAATAAAATGTGGAATTAATGTATTTTGTTAAATGTCACATCAGTGCGAAAAGAAAACGTTTAGTGCTGCTTGAAAATTAATTACAGAAGCTTTACTCATTATTCGATGCATGTAAATTACTGTAAAATATTATTTTCCGTATTCGAATTCAAGAAGGGGATTTTTAAAAGAAACCAGACACTTTTGCAAAATGAGGCATTTGATTTTCTTTATTTTTTGCTGCCTTGATGCTGGTCATCTTCAAAATATTGCAGCATATTTTTAGTTTTTTTTTTTTTTTTTTTTTGACTGTCAATTCCTGAGATATCGCACCTTAAAAATTCGAATTCTGTAAAAACTATAGGCAAAGAAATACTCATAACTTCTTTAATACGAGGGCTGAACGATAACAATCTGGCCTAACAATGAAAACGCGAATATCTACCATCAAAAACGCTTTTATTGTTTTCTTAAGTAGTCTCCATCATGATTTATACACTTTTTCGTGAGCTCAAACCTATTGGCGAAGCACTTTCTACACTCCGATTGAGACACCTGCAAAACATGGTTTTTAAACGCTTTTACAGCATCTTCAGGCAAAATATCATTGACCACGCCTTTTTTCCTAAACTTAGCGTTATATATTTGTTAGCTGTTGTTTTAGCTTATTTATGAGATGACATGTCTTCAGTCAAATCAAATGAGGATTATTTTCGTAGAGTATTTCGACCTTCTAACTCGCTTCGTTCAATGTCCTATTCGTCCCTTATTTAAAGAACCGCTATAAAAGTACCACAAGATGATCCTTCGGGATTCTTAATATACTCACCAAGGCCTTTCATCCCCAAAAGGAATTATCTCTGCCCCAGATTTTCACCTCCATTTTGTGTCACAGTGTCACCAATTTAGTTGGATTATTGTCCGACTGGTAGAATAATTGCTAATCCATTTGCAACATCGACAAATAACCGAACTTAACGCCTTTCTTACTTATTTTATATTGTCTTCCCAACATCAGTTCAGATTTAGACATGGACTCTCAACTTAAATTTCCATCTTGGGAATTAAAGCAAAAATGTACGCAACTTTAGTTTATTTTTTATACCCTCCACCATAATATGGAGGGTATAATTAAATATGCATTCCGTTTGTAACACATCGAAATATTCATCGGAGACCCTACAAATTATATATATTTTTGTCAGGGTAAAATTCTAAATTCGATATAACCAGGTCCGTCTGTCCGTTCGTCTGTTGAAAACAAGATACAGCTCGCAATTTTTAAGATAGAGCTTTGTATTTAGATATAGAAGTTTCCATTACTCCTAGGATGTTTGATATTGCAAACAGGCTATTTCGGTCCACGTTTGATATAGCCCCCATAGAACGGTACCATCCAATTGGTATTTTTAAAGTTTTTAGCCTGATTATCACACCGAAATTGCTGAAATTTAGTACTTACTCTTCGTTGGGGCTACAAAGCTTTCCCCCAGAAATTTGTTTTGTTAGGTCTACGCCTTCATATAGTCCCATAGAAAGGTACCTCCCGATTTCAAGTATTTTGAAGGTTGTGGCCTCAATATTCCACCAAAATGGCTGAAATTTGGTATTTAGTATTTCATTTGGGGTATAACACTTTCCGTATTCAATTTGTCGGTATAGGTTCACGCCTTCATATAGCCCCCATAGAAGCGTACCTTTCGAATTTCCATATTTTTAAGGTTGTGGTCTCAGTATTCCACCGAAATGGCTGAAATTTGGTATCTAATCTTCGATGGGGGTACAAAACGTTCCTTCAGAAATCTGTCGGTACAGGTCTACACAATAATATAGCCAGCACAGATCGGTGCCTCCGGATTTTCGGTATTTTGAAGGTTGCGGCCTCAATAATCCATCGAAGTGGTTAAAATTTGGTATTTACTCGTCGTTGATGGTACTTAATTTCCCCCTAAATTTGTTGGTATAGGTCCACGCCTTCATGTAGGCCCCATAAAACGGTACCTTCGGATTTTCGGTATTTTGAAGATTGTGGCTTCAGTATACCACCGAAATAGCTCAAAATTTGGTATTTAATCTTCGTTGGGGGTATTAAATATTCACCTCTAAATTAGTTGCTGTAGGTCCATGCCTTCATGTATACCCCATAGAATGGTCCCTTCGGATTTTTGGTATTTTGAAGGTTGTGGCCATAACAACCCACCGAAATGGCAGAAATTTGGTATTTAGTCTTCGTTGGTGGTATTCAACTGTTCCCCCTAAATTTGTCGGTATAACAATTTCGGCCCTGCCGAACTTTACGCCGTTCTTACTAATTTTATTTTATAACAAAATGTTGAAAATTTAATGAGTGTATAAATGTTCAAAATTTTGTTATTAAATAAAACAAGAAGAAATGATGTAGCTCTATGTAGGGACCTTCAAACTGATTTGCTTGTAGGGATCTCCAACAAATGCTAGTAAAATGGAACGAATGGAGTTTTTTCCCCAGTCCGTGTTCAGTACACACCACAGTGTAAGACTTCAAATATTTCTTTTGTATTTAATATTTGCATATTGAATATGAAGTAAATTCAGCATTATTATGATTATTATTTTTTTTTCGGAAAAAAAATTATTTCCTGTTAAGGAATTTCGTTTTGTTTAAATCTCTAATAGCAATAAAATATACACGATTCACAGATTGCAAATGACACCCATAAAACAATACTTAAAACAAATTTAAGCTCTTAAGTTACCATGTTCTTGGTCACCTCCATTCAAGCGAAAATATTTTTATTCAGTTTCAATGGCCAATGCATTCCAGTTTTCGTCGTTGTTGTTGTTAGGTGTGCAATAGTTGCTTCAAGACCAACAACATTTGAATTTCTTTTTACGGACGAATGAATGAACCATGTTTGGTTGTCGTTCATTAACCTGACACCCATTTTCCTATGCTGGACAGTGGTTAAAAACCAAATGCATACATATGTTTTGGAATGAAAAACTTAATTTTTAATTAATTTCTCGTTGGAATCGACCTTAATGACCAATGATGCAAGTGAAAAAGGAAAGCCGTAGATTCGAACCCACACAACCACCACCATGTGACATGCATGTCTCGCAGAAAAACTTAATTGTTAATTTTTTTGTAGAAAATAAGCTCTTTTCCAGAACTAAAAAAGTTTTTCAATTTTTACCACTTTTGCACATTTTTTATGAAAGTCGTTTACCACTTTTGCCTGTTAGATATTATGAAGATATTATTTATCGTTCTCTTCACTGAATCGTTCAACTCAACTAGTCCGTTCAAGAACTATAATACTCTGCTGATCGAATACAGAATTCATTATCAGCCCAATCATAAATATCAATTCCCCGCGAGCTTTCTTCCTCTTTCCTTTAAGTTGAATTATTCCGAAATCATTATTAAAGAACTAATCTAAAAATTCCTTATATTATATGGATGACACTGTGCAAAAGCAAAAAAAAATATATACCTACCTATGTACATATATAAAAACAAACAACAACCTGTAATCGCAACCAAAGAACCCTGCCAATGACGCTACCGTGCAAAGCAAAAACATATGTACTCGTATATAAAAAACAACAAAAACAGTTGTTGTCGGCTTAACTTTTGTTATTGTTTATTATTTGGTCATATTTCAGTATTTCATAGTAATTAACGCTTTGAGGAGAAAAAATAGGTAATTCAAAGGTGGTTTACATTTGGCGACTGGAGACATAGAGGAGACAATGTTGAAAGTGGGACACCATTTAGAACAGACGATTATAACAGTTATGAAATTTCACACAACGAAACTTTTAAAATTGTTATACTGATGAGTTATTTAAAACTGGTTTTTATACCCTCCACCATAGGATGGGGGTATATTAAGTTTGTCACTACGTTTGTAACTTCTCGAAATAATGATTGTAGACCCCACAAAGTATATATATTCTTGATCAGCGTGCAATTCTACATCGATATAGCCATGTCCGTCCGTATGTCCGTCTGTGGAAATCACTCTAGCGTCCGAACGGATTGACGTAGGTTGATGAAATTTTGGGAAAATACGTTATATTTACGTAGGATTTTTGGTATTGAAAGCGGGCTATGTAGGTCCACGCTTTCGTATAGCCCCCATACAAAATGACGCGTGACGCGTCGTCGTTTTAAGGAATTTTTAAGATATTTGGCCCATTTTACCACCGAATTGGTTGTAATTTGGTACTTTGTGTCTCCAGAGGCCAAAAAATATTCCTACCAAAGATGGGTTATATAGGTCCACGTTTTGGTATAGCCCCCATATAAGGTCCCATATAAAGTACGGGTCATGTTAATATATTTTGAATGTATTAGACCCATTTGACCACAGAATTGGTTGTAATTTGGTATTTTGTGTCTTCGGAGGCCAGAAAACATTCCTACCAAAGTTGGGTTATATAGGTTCACGTTTTGGTATAGCCCCCATATAAGGCCCCTTATAAAGTACGCGTCATTTTAATATATTTTGAATGTATTAGACCCATTTGACCAAAGAATCGCTTGTAACTTTGTATTTTGTGTTTCCAGAGGCTAAGAAAAATTTCTACCATAAAAGTTTATATAGGTCCACCTTTTGATATAGCCCCCATAATACAATATCTCCCGATTTTCGATATTTTGAACGTTTTAGCCTCATTATCACACCGAGATGGCTGAAATTTGGTATTTAGTCTTCTTTAGGCGTATAAAACTTTCCCCCAGAAATTTGTAGTTATAGGTCCACGCCATCATATAGCCCCCATAGAACGGTACCTTCCGAATTTCGGTATTTTGAAGGTTGTGGCCACATTAATCCACCGAAATGGCTGAAATTTGTGGTGGAGGGTATAAAAAGTTCGGCCAGACCGAACTTAACGCTTTTCTTACTTTTTTGTTTTTTTTTTTTTATAAACAAAACATTGTTTGATTTCATGACAATTAAATATTGTCTTGGAAGATAGATGTTTTTCGTTGTTGTTATTACTGTTTTTGAGCTGATGTCAGTAATATTATATAAGATTATTAGATTATTTTTTATTGTTGTTGTAGTTATTTTTTTTTTTTGTATTATTATAAATTGGCTATTCACTGTCACGATCACTATGTGAATTTTTTTCTATTTGTATTAATATTTTCAATAATTTTTTATTAGCCGTTACGGATGTGTGTGTGTGTGTTTGGCTCTGAGTGTAAATAATTAAATTTTTTCTCATACATTCTTTATTTCGCCGCCAATGAATAAAAAGTAGACAATTAAGAAAGGGTATGGAATGTAGAAAATGAACGGGTAAGATCCTTTTTATTTTGGTCACAGTTTCATTTTTTTAGATTTTGACGATTTAAGAAAAAGCGTCCTCAAACAATGTTATGTATTGATTTTTGGATCGAAATTAATATTAAAGTCCCAAATAAATATACTGGACCCTACCTGACACTCATTCATTCAAATACGGTCGTACTTCTTTATAACGAACACATCGATGGCAACTAATCCATCAATATCTTTTACGTGTTGGGAGAAATGAGAATGAAGATAAATGTCTACAGAAACGTTCAAAGGAACATTAAAGCTGTGTTCCTTTACTTACCTGAGGTTACCATTTTTGCCATTTGTTACCATTTTTAACCTGCAAAGCGTTCCTTAACCCCGAAAAGTGGCAAAACTGGAAGCAATTTTTAAGAGAGTGAGAGTGGAGAGAGAGCGAAAATGGCTTTCTCTTCTACCACAGGCTACCAGCAAAATTTCTGCAGGTAAAAAATGACAGAACTAATTTTTCGACTTTTGTTTGACGATTATTTCACAATGAAAAAGAAAATGGACAAAAAACCGAAGAAAAAGTCGAACGCTGACAAAACTAAATTAAAAACTGTGAATAAAAGACGAAAATCGATTTTTTATGTTTCTTTTTGACATTGCTGCCAGATCTACCATTTTTCCGTTCCTTTACTTTTCTGGTAAAATGTTCATGAGAGAGCAATTTTGAGCAATTTTGCCACTTTTTTCTTTTACCACCCTTACCATTAAAAAAGTAAAGGAACAAAGCTTAACAATCCAGCGTGATGAAAGCAATTATAACAATAACGCGGCATAAAACACATTTAATTTTGTAATTTGATCATTTTCTATTCTTCCAGGATAGTGGGTGGATATTTGCCGATTCCTGCAATGCTATTTTAATGATTTTATTACGCCTTCGGTACGTGGGTTGTAAAACAGATTTGAAATTGGGTGGTAAAAACTAGACTTAATTGACCACCCACATGTGAGCTTGGTTTTTTGTCGTTGTTTGGATTTGAAAAAATATTCATACAACATATCAAGAGAAAATGTCATTCTTCGTATGGCTCGACGTTATAACCGATAGCAAAATTCAAATATTTCACAAAAAAACCGACGTTACAACCGATATGACGTTATAAACGACGACTTTATAAGTGATTTCGACTGTAATTCTTCGTTCTCAGTAGCTACATTATAGAGAAGTTCGACTGTATATTTTTTATCTGAGATGTTTTTTTTTTAAATTCTAACGGCGCACATACGGGTAATATGGGCCAAAAGTTGATCAAAAGTCAACATATAAAAATCGCGTTTTTAAAAACAAACTATTGGTAAACAGTCACCTGACCCTTTTCCCCATTCGCTATGACCATCCGCAACTATCTGCGGTTAACCAATCCAAAGCAGCAGCCGATTGAACTCAGCTATAAAGTACATGTTCAAATATTATAAAATGAAGTGAACATTGAAATAAAAATATTTTCGCGAAAATTTATAATTTTCAAGGTTTTTTGTTTTTGTATATTCTCCGTACAAGATAAGCTTATAAAAGTTCCAAATTGTTTTTGCAGCTTCACTCTTTAATAATGGTGGTACGTCTCTTCCTTCATGCATATTTTTTATGATAATTTTTAAGATAACTCAAATTTCAAAAGTGAAAAAGTGCATGATGCGAACGTTTGCGGACCATAATTACTTTTGGTGATTTATGCACTGAAGTCTCCAACATTAGATCCAATCATAATATATTGCGCATATTTGCGCCATTCCAGCGTTCGCCGAATCTACTTATTTTATTTGTACTCATGTGTATTACAGCTCATAAAAATCGCCAAAGATAATTGTTTTTGCATTTTCACTATTAGTTTATTGTGATACATCCCGTCATTCATAGATATCTTTTATGATAACTCAACTTTCAAAGGTGAAATATTTTGGCAACGTTTGCCAACACTAGTTTTTGATCTTTCTTATAGCCGGGACTCTGATTTATCAAAATGTATCATAACTTTTGATATAAGGTTGCGCCATTCCGAAAAATCACGTTTTTTCTGAAGTAAAATTGGAATAATTTATGTAAAACAATTAAAAAATAAACAAAAAAATATCTTGGTAACGATTACCAACACAAATTTTTGATCTGTCTTAAAGCCGGGGCTCTTATTTATCAGACTAAATCAAAACTTTTGATAAATGTTGGCGCCATTCGGAAAAATCACTGTTTTTTCTAAAGTAAAATTTAAATAATTTATGTAAAACAATTTTAAAAAAATTAAAAAAATATTTTGGCAACGTTTGCCAACACTAATTTTTGATCTGTCTTATAGCCGGGGCTCTTATTTATCAGACTAAATCAGAACTTTTGATAAATGTTTGCGCCATTCGGAAAAATCACTGGTTTTTTCTAAAGTAAAATTTAAATAATTTATGTAAAACAATTTAAAAAAAAAATTAAAAAAATATTTTGGCAACGTTTGCCAACACTCATTTTTGATCTGTCTTATAGCCGGGGCTCTTATATATCAGAATGTATCATAACTTTTGATATAAGTTTGCGCCATTCCGAAAAATCACGGTTTTTTCTCATATAAAAGTGGAATAATTTAGAAATAATAATAGAAATAAAAAATGGAATGGATATATAACTATATAAATCTGAACCGATTTGAACCAAAATTGACACACTGTTTTCTGGTCTCGTCTGGATGCATGTACCAATTTTTAGCTTGATCGGATATATATTGCGCTTTTAGTGCATTATTTACCTCATATCCGATGCTAATATATATGGGAGCTATATCCAAATCTGGACCGATTTTCATTATTTTCTATAAAAATAGTCCTTGGACCAAAAATATGATTTGTGCAAAATATTATATCAATCGGATTATAAATGAGGTTTTTAGGAGTTTTAATCAACTTTTAACATACATTACTCCTATGTGCGGCGAATAGAAAATCTTTTTTCTTTCTATTCACAATTTGTTTAATTTTGCAAACAATTTTGGCAAATTGCTTTCTTTCTTTATTCTAAATCGTGCTGTCGGTATAAACAAATGATATTTTAAATACAAACATCTTAAAAATAAGACGTCTGTCAACAGAGAAATCTTAAGAAGAAAAAAAAAACAAATCATTTGAGATGAAAAATCATTTGTAATCATAGTTTTCGTGTTGGTATCTAAAATAAAAACATTGTCAGAAAATTCATGACAGACGTGACATGAAGAATACTCAATGTGACGTCATTGTGTTGAACAGTGTCTTGTAGATTATTTCTGAGATGTTTTGTTAAACATTTAATATTTATACAAATCTTTTTACAAATCATATCACTTGGAGTATTAAGTTGTCATTTAAGTTGTCATTTTTCATACATTATAATCAATTTTTAATATTGAATTGAAAAGGACATATCGCTCATTTACTCAAAGAGTGACACATCTCGAAAAATCAAGTTTCGAGAAAAACTCGTTTTAAGTGTGCGATTGAAATTTGACTTCCCAACTTAAAAAGATTATTTCTCTAAAACTAAAATAACTACTTGGATCATATTTTGCAACCAGATAGCCAAATATCAGCGCTACATTTCTGTGTATGATCAAGCATGATTTTACGTGTTTTAGTGCTTCATAAAATCAAAAAACTTTTGTGTTGACTTATGCGAAACTCGTAGTAAATGAGCTATAACTCGTCGAGTTTTAGAGATATCAGCATGAAAATTTGACACAAGACAAAGTAAAAGTCGTAGAAAAATTACTTACTCAGAAAACGCATTTTTTGAGTTATGACACTCTTTGAGTAAATGAGCGATACGTCAAATAAATCGAGATAGTGCACTAATCATCATTGCATACATAGTCTAAACCAAGTTAAAGTATTGTACCTTAAATGGGCTTATGAAGATGTATTTCTTAACATTATGGTATTTTTAATGCAATCCAATGGATTTCACATGAGATTTCATTTGACGTATACACAAAGGAATTGACAGTTAAAAATTCACTCGATTTCGTAAATGTAAATGTACTATTAAGATATGAATTGATTTTTTCGATAGTTCACGAGACAGAAATTACTCAGTGAATTCATAGAAAAACGATGTGATGCTGCGCCACTTGTGCTAGTGGTTAAACGGCATCCATGAGTGCATACTCTTAATTTTATAACGAATTAAAATAAATAAACAAGTAAGCAAAGGCAATAGTGAGGAACGGAGCCGACTATGAGATACCCTACACCACTACTGCCGTACATAAGCTTTTCACGGATCAACATATCTTTTAAGGAGATACCAAACGATTCAAGGCTAATTGAACTAAAGTAGTTACAGTCACGCTATCGAAAAAAATGTCATAAATGGACCACTGTGCTACTGAAGACAAAAACAAATAACAAACAGAAAATTGCCCGAGAGATTTTTAAATAAATCGAGGTCAAACATCACATTTTTAGGGCTTTTTTAGGTTTTCACAATCTTGCTTGAAAACGGAAAGTCCTATCGAAATGTAGCTACAGAAAATGTTGTAGCTGTGAAAATTCTCTTCAAGATGGACCTGTATTATTTGTTCGTAGGTTTTACCATTATTGAGTTATAGGTGTTCCCGATTTTGCTTGAAAATCGTATAGCTGTGAAAGTTCTCTACAAGACAGTCTTTTATATTTTTTCCTATGTTGTACCATTTTTGAGATATATAAGTTTAATTTTCGGCATTGCAGCAATGACATTGTTTTATAAGCACGCGATGGAGTTACTGCAATGTCCCGATTTGAACTTCTATATCTCAAAAATTTTAAAACCTAGGAACAAATCATAGAGCTCATTCTTGTAGAGAATTTTCACAGTTATAACATTAGTCCCATTTCGATACGACTCCGTTATCAAACAAAAACCTAAAACCTAAAAAACTCTACAAATGTGAACTATGACCGCAGTTTAATTTAAAATCCCTCAGGCGTTTTGTTTTTGTTTTTTCTCTTCTATAACCATTTCAGAATTCAGTTGTAAACACCTTTCATTTAAAGTTAGTTCAAGAGCACCGTGCTTTTTCCATTATCGAGATAAGTATAGATAATACAATTCTAATGTTATAACAAAGGCTTCTAACAATTTTAGTTCCAGAAGTGTATGAAGCAGTGGTCCATAATATTGGGATATTAATCTTGGATGTCATTCTTTTTTATATTTAGAGCATCTCGGTCACCATAGGATTTTTTTAGAGCTTTGGGGTTATTATGTCAGGAGATATGGACATGTCCACGAAAGAAATACATCCTGGTAATTAAGATAGAACTTCCATTGATGAAAATTAAGCGTAAATGTTGAACTTTTGTTAGAGAGATACCTGAAGTAATTGTCCGATATAGTCCATCTTTAATATTACGTTGTGCAAAGGTTGATACAATGTCAGTCACTCCTCACGGTGAGCCTTAACTAATTTTAAATGGAAGGTGCTTACACCTGGGAAGTTTTTGCAGATTCTGAAACTACGATGCTCATAGATGAGAAATATCAAGAAACAAAAAAAATCGCCGGAGGGATTTTCAAATAAATCGCGTTTTAAGTTCACATTTTTGGGGGTTCTTTAGGTTTTCACGATTTTGCTTGGAAACCGCGAGTTCTTACGAAATGGGCCTGAAGAAAATGTTGTAGCTGTGAAAATTCTCCACAAGATTGACCTTTATGATATTTTCGTAGGTTTTATCGTTTTTGAGATATAGAAGTTCAAAGTGAGACAATGTACTGACTGTATCGCGTCCTTATAAAACAATGTCATTACTGCAATTTCCCAAATTAAACTTATATATCTTGAAAATGGTACAGCCTAGGAAAAAACAAATCATCCAATCTTGCGGTTTCCAAGCAAAATCTTGAAGACTTAAGATAAAAACCTAAAAATTTGAACTTAACCTTCATATCTCACCTTAAAACCTTAAAGTCACTCTTGTAGAGAATTTTCACAGCTACAACATTTTCTTTAGACTCATTTTGATACAACTTGCGGTTTCCAAGCAAAATCGTGAAAACCTAAAAAAACTCTAAAATTGTGAATTTTGATCGCGATTTATTTAAAAATCCCTCCGGCGATTTGTTCTGTTTTTTGTATTTTTCTTATCTATGAACATTGCTGTTTCAGAACCCGCGAAATCTTCCCATGTGTAAGCGGTTTTCATCAAAAGTTAGTTAAGGCGCACTGAGCATGATATTGTTTTAAAAGGAGGCGATACAGTCAGCGCATTGTCTCAATTTGAACTTCTATATCTCAAAAACGGTAAAACCTACGAAAATATCATAAAGTTCAATCTTGTAAAGAATTTTTACAGCTACAACATAGAACTCGCGGTTTCCAAGCAAAATCGTGTTTCTTGATATTTCTCATCTTTGAGCATTGTAGTTTCAGAATCTGTAAAAACTTCCCAGGTGTAAGCACCTTCCATTTAAATTTGGTTAAGGCACACCGTGTCCTTTCAATAGTTATCGTGCTCACCAGCCATTTTAGTTGTTCACCGGTGGATGTGTTTATGTCCAGACATGGATTTACCAACGAAAATATTATATCGTTGTAACCAGGACCACAAGGTGTCCATTTTGTATAAACAGAACTTAAACTACACTCAAGCGAGTGGTTAGCTGAAGACGATATAATATCGCTCATTTACTCAAAGTGTGGCATAAATCAAAAAATGGGTTTTCTGAGTTAGCAATTTCTATTTTTTCTACGACTTCTACTTTATCTTGTGTCAAATTTTCATGCTGATATCTCTAAAACTCCACGAGTTACAGCTCATTTACTACGAGTTGCCAATAATTCAACACAGAAGTTTTTCGAGGTTATGAAGCACTAATACATTTCAAATCATGATTGATCTTGCACAGAAATTTAGCACTGATATCTAGCTAGCTGTCTGCAAAATATGGTCCAAGTAGCACTTTTAGTTTTTGTGTAATAATCTTTTTAAGTTGGGAAGTCAAATTTGAATCGCCAACTTAAAACGCGTTTTTCTCGAAACTTGATTTTTTTAAATGTGTCACTCTTTGAGTAAATGAGCGATATGTACATACCTTTTTGGAACTTGATGCACATTTGAAAGAAATGTTACGATGTGCAGACATTTTAGTTTTGTAGCTTTTGGACTAAGATTTTGGGGCTTCCCGGTTTTTATCATTCCCGGGAAACGGGAATCACAAAATCGCCATTCCCGGGAATCCGGTATTTCCCGGAAAATTTTTAAATACGTATCAATGTTTCCGTAATTTTTTCCATCTTCCCATTTGTTAGAGACAGAGCAAACTTTACAGAGATTTCAATTTCGAAAAATGGTCACGTTTTGACACATTTTCGTCTTATCGAGTAAAAACGAAAAAATTATGGAAAAATTCATTGATTGGATTACGAATTTGCGCTTCAGCCACCATGCTGTCTAGCCATTTCCTTTATTCGAAGCTAAGTTAATCGCTCGATGGAAATAGATCTGGCTCAAACGATGAAGTTATTGATCAGAAATTCCTATTTTATGGACCTCGAAAACCTGATGTTTTGAAAAATATGTTCTTATGCTTAAGTGCTTATAGCCACTCGCAAGTTTAAAAAAATCGAAACGCATTTTTTCGATCATTTTAAAGTATCGCTACAACGTATTTTACGTTGAAAAAAAAATCCAGTCGATCGGTCAAAAATTAGCTGAGATATGAGCGTTGGAGGGAAACATTTATTGTGATTTGTATGGAGCATTGAAACTAAAAACGTGTTTTTCTCGAAATGACATTTTTAAAACCGATACCCACTGTAGGTCGAATGTTTTTGTAGGATTGCACTGTGCAACACGAAAATTATTAACCATATTCTGACACCGCAGCGTAATAGAAGACCAAAAAAATAGAAGAAAAATAGAAGTGTTTCGCCGTTTTTCCCTATCTCATCAACTTTCGCGGTTGTAGGCCTCCAAAGGTTTGAGGCTTTGATGTAATAAGGGGTCATTTTTCAAGACTATATCTTCCAAACCGCTAGGAATTTTGAATTTATCTTAGAGGCAAAGTTGTAAATCTTGTCTTAAGGAACAAAAATTGTGAACACATATAATCCATCAAACTTCATCTGCAAGGTCAAAAACCCCAAGGTCAAATTTCCTTTAAAAAATTTTCTCGGGTTTTGGTCTGCAGCTATCAAACCGATCAAATTTGAAGCAAACAACCAACTACAAAAATGTACCACAGATCCCAATAAACATCTTTCTAGAACATACGAACTCTGTATAGATGGTTCTTAAAGGTCAAAATAACAAAGCACATGGGATTTTTATCTAGTTTTCTCGGGTTCTGGTCCACAGATACTAAACCGTTCAATATTCAAGAAAACAACCAATAATGTAGCAAAGGCATCAATGAACATCTTTCTGGAACATGCGAAATGCCTATGAACGGTTCTTAAAGTTGAAAATAGCAAAAAACTTTTGAAATATTCATTTTTACACTTTTTTCTCCGATTCTGGTCCAAAGATACCCAACCGCCCAAAAATTAAGGATACCGTCAACTACAAAAATGTACCTAACATTTCAATAAACAACTTTCTAGAACATATGAAGATTCTAGGAATGATTCTCAAGGCTGAAATTCACGAACAATTAAATTATTTTTAACATTCCCCCTGCTCAGGTTTGGGAATAACAAACTGTTAAAAACTCAAGTAAATTTGAAAGGTTTGGTATTTACGGACCTGAACAGGAAAGAATGATCTAAAATAATCGAATTTTGAGCTTGAAGAATCGTTCCTAGAATCTTCATATGTTCTAGAAAGTTGTTTATTGAAATCTTAGGTACATTTTTGTAGTTGACGGTATCCTTAATTTTTGGGATTATTAGGTACTTAGTGATCCCACAAAAATATATGCTGACTGGTTTATTCGAGGGTGGGCACCGCAAACTAATTTAGTAAAAACAATGTTTGGTAGGAGTACATTTGTCAGAAAACAAATTACAAAAGCAAGATTCCGAAGTTAGGTCAAGGTGTGAACTTTCAGATGAAAAATATGTCCTAAAAAGTTTTGTAAATTCCGTGTAAAAATCATGGAAGATGCCTCTTTTGGTGCTCAATAAGTTGTCATAATACCTTAAGAATTTAAAATAAAAAATATTCTTTCGTACTTTTATGAAGCACGGCGAAAATGTGTCGTTATATTCGAAGTTTTTGGTTCGGCTTTAATAACTTTTTCCCTAAAAAAAACTTTTGTGGACTAATGTTATATCCAAATCTTTTGCCATTCCGATTCTGAATAATATAGTCGAATTCTGATTCTATAGTATAAAAGAGACGGTCATATAATTCCTCATCATAGGATCTTAGGTTATTACATAGTTTATTCATTCAATATCAGTTGTGTTAAATGTAAATATATACATATTTCCCGATTTCCCGGGAAATATGATTTTGTATTCCGGGAAAATACCGTAGCCAAAAATCGAGAATTCCGGGTGCGCGATTTCCTTACCCAAAACCATTTATTGGACCCTTATCTCAGGATTTGCTATTACAACAACAACAGACGGCGGCGAGGACAACCTGCTTAAAAAGTTCGATCCATGGCATGTTCTTCTTATACTGCACTTTTTTACGAAATGTTTGTGTGGTAGACTTGAACAACATATTCTATATTCGAAACTGTATTGCATACTCTAACTCATTTTTTGAGATACCGACAAAAATCTGTAAAATTTAAATGCTTATAATAAGTTTGGTAATTAACGACATTTTACGATAAATTAGCGACCAAACACAGGTAGTCATAAAGTTCTACCGATAGCAAGAGTGCTGTAGACTTTTATTTGAAATTTTCATTCATAATTTTGGGTTTTAAATTGACCAGATTTTTGTCTGTAACACAAAAAATTTGTGAGAGAATCACACTACTGATAAATGTATCTTGCTTAGAGAGTTATCTTGTGCACTACTTTAAAATTTTAAACTTTTGTGGGGTATGTACCCCAAGGGGTGGAAGGATATGGCCCATTTTGGCAAGAGTTATCGTGCGCACCAGCTAGCCAGACAGAGGGACAGTGCCAAATCGACTCCAATAGTCATCGTCGTAGATGTCAAACTTAAGAAAAGGAATTATTTCACATCTAAAGCTCATATGTATGTACTCGTACCCAGCAAAATGTTCGATGCCAAAGATGCCATTCAATCATGGGTGCAAGTGATCTGGCATGTCATCTTTTTAGCATCTTCATCGATGAATTTTATATGAGCGTGGGCCCCAAAAGATGCTATTCATTTTTGGATCCAAAGCATGTCATTTACACCAATGCTTTGACATGTCATTTTCACCAATGCTTCGGCATGTCATTTTCACCAACCCTTTGCAATGGCATTATCATTACGATGAGAGTTTTAACAACGTTGGTTGTGATTTCGACTCTCCGACAACATCTAGCCTATTATAAATAATTAATCTTATATATTTAGAAAAATTTGTATAAATAAAAACACAAAATTAATCTCTATTGGATCGATGGAATGAGTTCAAATGCTGATGAAAAGATCGGATCTTTCACGACTTCCTTTTCATTGGTTCAAAAGCTAATGAAAAGATCGGATCTTTCAAGACTTCCTTTTCATCGGTTCAAATGCTAATGAAAAGATCGGATCTTTCAAGACTTCGTTTGAACCAATGCAAAAGATGCCATGAAATCACGTCATCGCATGGAACCCCTTCCTTCAAATTTTGCTGGGTATATATGCCCAGCAAAATGTTCGATGCCAAAGATGACATTCAATCATGGGTGCAAGTGATCTAGCATGTCATCTTTTTAGCATCTTCATCGATGAATTTTATATGAGCGTGGACCCCAAAAGATGACGTTCTTTTCTGGATCCTAGGCATGCCATTTTAACCAATGCGTTGACATGTCATTTCCACCAATGCTTTGGCATGTCATTTCCACCAATGATTTGACATGTCATTTTCACCAATGCTTTGACACGTCATTTTCACCCATGCTTTGACATGTCATTTTAACCAATGCTTTGGCATGTCATTTTCACCAACCCCTTGGCATGAAATTTTCATGTATTGTTTGGAAAATGGAAATGCTGTATTGAAATATGGTTTTCATGAAAAACAAAACTCTTTATTAATTAAAACGAATTCATGAAATAACTACAATTAATTTATCAGTTTAGCTTTTCAAAAGTTTACATCCAAAATTGCAATGTAATCACCACCGCTGCAACGCAAAAGATTACTTCCTCCGTTCTCCGCAACTGATATTCTTTCATCTTACAAAAGGTATTTTTCAATTATCTTCCCATCACCAGTTCAGATTTCAACATGGACTCCAAATGCACTCCTTTAATTATTTTTATTTCGTAAATTACTTTTATTTTATAATTTTGTTATTTTATAACATTTTGGTAATTTATACTCTTTTGTTTAGTGACGGAAATATGTAGGGATCTACAACCCGGCTGGCTTAGGGATTTCTAAGAACAAAATGTAACGAACGGGGAGGAGAGACTTTTTATGGAAAATACCATTTATGCTTAATTAATTAATTTTTAATTATTTCTTTCCAAAAGTAGTTTCTTCTTTATTTTCGGATTCTTGTTCCTTTTCGTTTCGGACTTTTTTTTCATATTCCAAGAAGCGAGATTTGATTGATTTCATTCTATGTCAGATTTAGAACAGACAAGGGAACTTTTAAAATAGCAATGTGTGCAGTCCGATTCTATTTTTAGCTCGATTGTTGGGACTTCATATAATACCAATTGTTTAGAAGTTTTAGTTGTTTGATATGCAGGAAATGTAAGACAACATCACGACGACATTTCTAACAACTTTGGTCTGTTCCAGAAACTGCAAGAATCTACTTAGTTTTACTACGATAACAATTTTTCCTTTATGTTATTGGTTCAAATCCTAATGAAAAGATCGGATCTTTCACGACTTCCTTTGAACCAATGCAAAAGATGACATGAAATCACGTCATCGCAAAGAACCCCTTCCGTCAAATTTTGCTGGGTATGTACCTGGCCGTCCCGCTAGTTTAACACTTTCTTCAATTTAATGAAATTTACAAGGATTAATGGTGATTCTCTTATTAGATTTTATTAACCCTGCTTCTACTACAAACACGTAAGGATGTATCAGTCAGCTGTGCTGACGGAGATATACCCTCAGCTGTACATAAAATATATTGATTTCGTAACACCAAATCATTGACATATACTAAACATTTTAGTAACCAAACTTCTTTATAAAGGACTTGAAATATTAAATTACGTCAAACTAAACTTCACTTTTTTCGGAATTTTGTGTGGGAGGTACCCGAAGGAGTGGGCAATAATACCATGTGCAAATTCAGCACCAATCAGAAACTACCTGCGAGAATTATCTTGCGGATTTGCCATTATGGTTGCTGCCGTCAACCTTTCTTGGAGCTAATATCTCAGGAAGTACGCAAGAAAAAAATGTACCGTCGTAAAAGAAGCCGTAAGGAAAACATACTGAAAAAAATGCCAGAAGTATCCGTGAGGAGCTCTTAAACTTCATTTTAACCGGATGTACCCGAAGACGTGGACCGACATAGTAGTAGTTCTAACCCGATTTATATCTGGAATGAATGATACGATGTGCAAAGTTTAGACCAAATTGATTGCAACCTTCCAGAGTTATCATTCACACCATTTTACAGAAAAATTTTGAATTTTTGTGGGGGAGGTATCCGAAGGATTGGACCGATATGGCCCATCTTCGAACTTAAACTAAAAAAATATTACGATACCCAAAATTTGGTTTGAACCGGTTGATCCGTTCGAGAGTTTCGTGCGCACCAGCTACTTAGACAGACGGACGGACATGGCTAAATCAACTCCAAATTGTCTGAAACAAATTTCGTCCAAACGTATAAAAAGTTTCTTGTTGAGCAACAAGAAACAAGGGAACTGGTGAAGATCTGTGGCGAGATCTGAAACTATAGTCTTCCCTGTCTTACCCCTTGGTAAACATCGCCAATTTTTCCCACTAATAAATTAATGTTGTTTTAATAAAATATTAAAACAACGACTATGGGATTAAGCCTGACTATTTTGAAAAACAAAACAAAAATAATAAAAATAATATTCTTAGAAATAAATAAAATTTAAAAAACATTAATTTAACTTAACGGTTTAACGTTTGTCCTAAATTCCTCAGCAACCACTGGACCTATTTGGATGGTGTTTTTATTATTAAAATATATCTATGCGTTCAAATGTTACAAAATTTTGATCAGTAAATAAACAATTCTAAAACGTTGGGCGCTGTTCAAATGAACCCAAATGTCAATAGGTATAAATCTAATTTTCAAACAAATATTTTCTAATGACCATACAGTCCACCAACAACTTTGTATTTTACAATTAGAAGAATAAGTAATTTTTGGCCACTTTGGCCATCAGATATTGAAAAAAATTTCAAGTAGATTAACACACAATTTTATCACATCACTGTGCAAATTAATAAAAATAAAAAACACAACTAATATTGATAATTTATTAATCAAACCGTGAATATCGTGAAGTTTTATAAGATGTTCACAACACAGTTTTGAATGGCAAAACCAAATAAACAGCCATTTAACACTTGTATTTCATTCAATATGATTTTTTTATTCAAATATATAAATAAAACTTGTTTTAAATAAAAAAATGATTTCTCAAAAATTGAATTAACATAAATCGCACCTACTTTTTTCTTTTTGAACAAATTTAAATATTTTCTTTGTTATTATTTGGCAATGCAAATTTTGTAGACGACAAATAACAAATTACTATTTGTTTTATTTTCTTAATTTGCCACCGATTTGTTGTTTGTGCTATTAAAAATTACCCGCGCGAACCGAACCGTTGGCTTTCGAGTCCAAATACAAACTGTTAGCCACTACACTATTGTTCGAGCAAACAAACATTCGACGATGAATGAGAATGCTCGCTACCAAGTATTTAGTATTGGCGTGTTTGTGAGCAAGCCATAGATAACTAACTAGCCTTTAAAATCTAAAACAGTTTGTTGAATTCAAGAAGAGAGTGTTGAAATTTGATTGAATCAGACACGCACACACTCTGTGTGAGCCTATAAATGAGTAGTGAACAAAGGAAAAACTACCTGCTCTATGGTGCAAGCAATCCGCCTTCTAAAAAATCCGATAATGGAAATAGAATTTCCCAAATTATTGTTACGGGATTTTAACTTAAGGCTAGTAAACGAAATTTTCTCCTGATCGTAAACATCAGCGATAGACAATACAGTACAATTGTAGATGTCCATTGATATTAGCTCAAATTTAAAAATATCGATTAAAATTTGAATGAGGAAAATTGTTATCGAACCAAAGGTTATACAAAGATCTTCAATATGGCAAAAAAAAGAAAAGATTAGTCGGCGCCAAAAGTTGGCACAGCTACAAGTCATATACCGGCGACATAAATCAATTTTGATCCGGCTGAACTAGGTGTGGATGCTTTAGCACCGGAGCTGTACCAGCGTTTTCTTAGATGTCTCCCTCCATTGATATTAGCTGAAATTTAAAAATATCGATTAAGATTGATGAAGGTTATACAAAGATCTTCAAGTGGAAAAAAGAAGAAAAGGTTAGTCGGCGCCAAAAGTTGGCACAGCTAAAAGCCATAGAGACTACGACAGGTACTATGTGCCTGCATGCTGCAATGGCTCCGATGTAGGATCGGAAAAATAATGGATTTCATGAGTCGAAAGAGTGTCATGGTCGCGATACAGGAAACCAAGCTCATGCTAAGGAAGAATCGCACCAAAAGTGGAGGTATGGGATTAGCTTTCCTATTGCACCAGTGTGATCAGGTACTGCCAAGTTTTTAACGTATACATCCCGTCGATAGTTATCAGTTGTGATAGTTGCACTCCATGTTATAGGCCCAACATTAACCGGCTTTTGGAAGGTCATAACCATCTGGTTATGACGTTACCCGGTAACCTGTCGCTTCTCTTCGATTTCATCACTCCGAACGCGACACTTTCATCAATCCTGCGAAAGCTAATTGGCTAATAGAGTTCACTAATCACCGCTTTAGAGACCTGATGTTCGGATAGCAGTCATATACCTGCTGGTCGAAATGAGGAAATGAACGTGATGAGCTTCGTCGGGCTTACAGGTTGGTCGGCGAGCATAAGCGAAACAAATGGTTAAATAGTCTGAAGAGTTGCAACAGTGGAGCCGATATTTACGTTTGACGACGTTACGATGACTGAACACTAGGGTTATGACTTTTTGACATTTTTCCTCAAAAATGATTTCCTGTAGCAGGGATGAATGAACTTTTGCCTATTAATCACTATGCTATCGTTTATTCCAATGAAATATAAAAAATGTTCACGCACAAATCGATTTTAAAAAAATAATTTTTTGAAAAAATATAGGAAATATGTTCAGTGAACACAGTTTGTCGAGCACCCCGAGTGTGGCAGGGCGATGTGAAGAGTACAACCTCGCTTCAGAACTATTCCTGCCCAGGATAAACCACCACAGCTCACAATGGATGATGTTGTGAATGTCAACAGGAACGTTAAATCATCCAAAGCGTTGGGCCCTGATGGAATCTCCAAGGTAATGCTGAAACAGCAGGATGAGCCGGAAGTGGAGTATATTACTAAAGTTCTCCAAATGTAGTTAGCCATTCTCATTATTCCCGAAGTCTAATGAATGGACAGGGTTGATGCCGGCAAGGTTTAATCGTAAAGCCCGATTTCGCTTTTGTCGGCTGTAGCAAAGACCCTAGAGAATGACCCGACCATCAGCATGGATTCTGTAAACAGCCAGCATAGCACGACAACAGCGCTGCACACCATCTTCACACAAATTTGTCGAGGACTCATCCAGAATATGCCGTGAGATAGAAATGTAATGGTGCCGCTTGACTTATCAAAAGCCTTTAATACTGTCAGACACTCCACGCTGTTTGAGAACATTGAGCGGACAACCCTTCGGCCAAGTCTGAAACGTTGAATAATCAGTTATATGTATGTGTGGACGCCAGTCGTACGTGGAATTCAGGACCAAAAAGTTCAAAAACGTAGAGTGAAATAGGGAGTTCCCACGATTATCACCCCATATAGAGGAACTCCCTCTGCCGGAGCTGTTCAACCTCTCCTGTATTCCACCCAAAGATCGATAGAACCGTGCAAAACATCTACCCAGCATGCGGCGTGAGCCCGCATAACACACGGCAACTTCCCATCAAAGCAGCCACATTCCTGAAACTGGAGATAGATCCAGAGCGAGATTGACCAGAAGAACGTTAACACAAAGATACAATAATTAACACTGTTACAAAAACCAAAATCCTTTTTTCTAAAAATTATTTATTTAGAGGGTTTTTGAATTTTGAGGCCTTTGGAGGGCGTACATATGATCTTGATGAGAAAATTATAGATTTGAATAAAAACTCATTTCAGAAGTGGATCTTATTTTTGGGAGTCGTCAGTTGGACCACTACGTCAGGAAGCATGGACTTGCGCACGAAAAACATAATATTGCTGTAAACAGGACCACAACGAGTAACTTCGGTATAAATTTCCAACGGATCTTGCAACAGATCATGAACTGCACGTCAACAAATATTTTGAACTTTTGTGGGGGAGCACGCAGAGAAAAAATATTGTTGGAACAATCATATTCTAGGAGCAAAATAGTGTATTTTAAAATTCTTAAAATATGTATTGTTGGCGCAACAATAGATTTTGTGTCATCATGTTTCCCAATAAAAAATATATGTTTGAAACAACAATATATATTTTCAGATTTTTAAAATACACTATTTTGCTCTTAGAATATGATTGTTCCAACAATATCTCTTCTCTGTGTGAGGAAGGTATACTAAATTTAGACAAAATATTACGAAGAGGCACATTTTGCCCTATGAAAGTGTATATACCCTCGTTAGCATAAATGATGAGGATATAAAAAGCTTAAATCTGAGGGTATAAAAAGCTTAAATCTACCCATAGATGGTCGCTATACCAAAACGGGGACCTATACTGTCTGATTTTTTTGCAAAGGACGTTTTGTACCTTTTATAATGGTTCGAAAACTAAATACAAAAGTTAAACCATTTCGGTTTGACGATGACCTTCAAAATACAGAAGATTGGGAGGCCGTTCTATAGAGTACAGTTTTGTAACCCCAACGAAGACTAAATGAAAAATTTCAGACATTTCGAGTGGATTTTGAGGTCATAATCCTATTTAATATTTTACACCCCCATCAAAGACTAAACACCAAATTTCATCCATTTCGCTCTGATAATAACGCTGAAACCTTCGAAATGCCGAAAATCGGAAGGGCCGTTCTATAAGGGCTACATAAAGACTAGACTGGGTATAGCCCCTACAAATTTTTGGTTAAATGTTTTAGCCCCAAACGAAGACTAAATACTAATAACCGCATTTCGTTACGACATGAGTTATTTTTTGAGTTATGTCACTCTTTGAGTAAATGAGCGATATGATCTCTTTGTATATTCATTTACTGCTTAATCCGATTCTGGGTCTATCTCCAGTTCTAGAAATGTGGCTGCTTTGTTGGCCGGTGCCGCATGCTGGGCAGATGTTTGGCACGGTGTCATTAATCCCTAGCGTAGTTGAGCCAAAACTAATCTGGTTTGTCGTAACAGCTGACACTCCTCAGTTGCGATAGATGGGGGACGTTCACCGAGGACCGCATTCACACGATAATTGTTTGTGACATCTGCTATAGGTTTGTTGATCCATGAGTTATCTCTTGTAACGTTGCACCTCTCTTTCTAGATCATAAATATCCTGACATGACTGGGTGGGAGGTCCTATTTACCATATGGTGATTAGGATGATTGTCACGGTAACACCCGAGCAAGTACTGTAACGAAAGCATGACATTGTGTTGCTGTACTGGAAGAATCTCTGTCTTCTTATGTAGATAATGCACTGAAGACATGAGGAGGCACTCAAATGCGGTGCTCAGGGCGGTATTCTGGCAGGTTTGAATATTTTTCCATCGCGTTACTTATAATTACTGGCGCCGTATAGCTTATCACAGATCAACCTTTTCTTTAACTGCGCCGGCTAGGAACTTAAGAATCTTGTTCTAACATCTCAGCTTGTCGCAGATAACTGTGGCATACGGCGACGACGTGTACTTGATGTCGAATGTCACATCTCGAATTTTGGTGTAGTTAGTGATAGAAATTCTGCTAACATCGACCATGACAGTCAACTCAGTGATCACCACTGTAGTCCATGTGAGGAATACAGTGGCCGTAGATTTTGTGGACATTCACATATTCTTCGCGTGGAAAAGGGTGGTGTGATCAGTCAAATAGGAGTTCAGCCGTTTACAAATAACGTCAGGGAAGGTACCTGACGCCTGGGGGTGGAATGCAGGAGTGGAAGAGGTTGAACAGTTCCGGAGATATCACCCCACGAAAAAAGCGAAATCATTACCTGGGGTCAGTAACGGGACCACCCTACCCACTTTCCAGACGTCAGGAACGACGTAGGTGGCTAGCGACATGTTGAGAAATTTGGTGAGATACTCGACTTCCGTCACATCCAAGCTGTTTCAGCATTACCATAGAGATTCCATCAGGGCCCAACGCTTTGGATGATTTAGCGTTCCTGATGACATTCGTAACATCATCGCTTCATCCTCGGCAGTAAGAGTTCTGAAGCGACGTAGAACTTTTCTTTTCGCCCAGGGTGCTCGACAAACTGTCGATTGAAATAACTTGCGCACTTCTTCGGCTCAGTCAACGTTACGTCGTGACTGAGGTCCTATTTTAGCTTTCCATTTGCCAGGTGACGCCATTCGTCAGACCAGGTGACACGATGGTTATGTCCGGCGTTAGGGTACCAACTGTATTAGAACGGAGCCTCATGTGATACCTGGCCGCCTCAAAGAGTATTAAAGCCCTAATCATGGTAGAGGAGGGCCACATCATGATTGTCCTCAGTTCCACTCATTACTCTTAATTTCTGTGGATGATATTAAGTTAAAAACGACACAACAACAAAAAACAGAAACCCCTGATACAACCTATGTACTAACCTCTGCTATGACAACGGAGGTTAGCTACGCTGACCTGAGCCGGGAGAGCCGCCATCCGTGTGCCTGGGAAGACTTCACTCTGACAAACGATTATATGGATATCACAATTATCCCATATCAAACGTCAAAGGAAATACTTCCTCTGTAGTCCAGCCTATCCTGTCAAGGCAAGACGCTTTAGTAGAAGGGATTGCGGAGGAGGAAACGACACCCCTACGTCCACAACAGCCAACAGAAGTGGGGCCAGGCAACGCAAAGACAAGTACAACTACAAAAGAGCTATATACTACTACACCAGATTCATCGACAGGAACTCCACTGAGATAACTCTGGCGGGATTTCGTGAAATCGGACTGAAGATTCGATTTGTAAGACGGTTTGAGCGCAAAGGTGTGTGGAGCTGCTCGAATCATTTGCCGACATGTTTGATGCCTGTGGTAGTGTCGGGCGGCCCGATGCCTTCGGCCCGAAGACAACGAAACGGTCGGAACCCACAAGTGTGAATCCCCTCCCCTCGTTTCGAAGTTAGTGCAGAAAAAGCGGCATTCGCAAACCAAGCGGCCGTACAAGGTGTCACCTACTTTCACTGCTCTATCGGCGACTGCCGCCTGATCCTCAGAGGTAAAGAAGAGCGTGAAATCTATCAGGGGCTCCGATTGTGCAGAGGACTGGTTCACAAATCACTGTAGGTAAGTATCGCCCTCCTGGTAAGTCTTGCCCTTCTAGCAACGATGATGATGGAGAGAGGAAAGGCGTTGTTGCAGCGGGGAACTGAGTGACTGGAGCGACTACCGGACCATCGACCTCAAAGCAGAGCAGAGCAAGTAAAAAGGTATCAGGCAGCTGTGCTGACGGAGATATACCCTCAGCCACTGACCAACAAAAAAAAAACAACAACAAAACCAAACACAATATATTAATTTTTTATCGCGTATTTGCTTTAAAATCTAGGTAATGTGGGGGCTATACCAAATCATTGACATGTACCAAACATTTTTAGTAACTAAACTTCTTCATAAAGGACTCCAGTTTGGAAGAAATTTTTGGAAAAGTTTTAGAGTTATCTTGCACAATAGCCATTTTACTATGTGCCGGCAGGGTGTTGGAGCTTTGGGCCCTCATCTCAGGAAGTATTGACTTACTCCGAAAAAAAGTCTACCGTTGTAGAACAAACTACTGAAAAAAGAATCAAAACGATGCGAGAGGAGCTCTTAAAGTTCACTTTTAACTAATTTAGTGTGGGATGTTCCCCAAGGAGTGGGCCGATATAGCCCATATTCCAACCTGATACATAACTGGATGAAGTAATACGATGTGCAAAGTCTGCACTAATCAGAAACTCATTAGGAGAATTATCTTGCGGATTTGTCATTTTGGTTGATACCGTGTATTGGAGCTTTTAGCCAATATCTCAGGAAGTATGGACTTGCGCAAGAAAAAAAAATTGTACCGTCGTAAAGGAAGCCGCAAGGACGACATACTGAAAAAATTCAAAGCGATCCGAGAGGAGCCCTTCAACTTCACTTTGTCCGAATTTTGTGGTACCCGAAGGAGTGAACCGATATAGTCCATATTCGAAACCGATCTATACCTGGAAGAAATTATACATATCGATTGTTCGTTATCGTTCACAGCAATTTACAGACAATTTTTTAACTTTTGTGAGAGAGAAACCTAAAGGAGTGACCGATATGGCCCATCTTCGAATTTAAACTAAGTTTGGACATTACCCAAAATTTGGTTCGAATCGAAAAAGAGCGTGAAATCTACCAGGGGCTCCGATTGGGCAGAGGACTGGTTCATAGACCACTGTAGGTAAGTCTTGCCATTGGTATCCTAGTAAGTCTTGCCCTTCGTTGGTGCGGCGGGGAGCCGAGTGAATGGAGCGACTGGCGGACCATCGACCTCAAAGCAGGCCAGCAAATCGAAAGGGTAAACCTGGGAAGGCCTGCCAAGGTTCGAAACCCCTCAATCCTCTGGTGGGAGGACGCGGCAGCCAACAAGATCCGCTAATGATGATCGCCCCAGACGACCTTCTGGTGCAAATGTACGCCTTGTATAATTCTGGCCCGATAGGTGATAAGGAAGTTGCAGTTTTGTCGGATGTCTTTCCGGATGTGCCTAGGAGGTGAATCCTGAACCACTATGTCGTTGTTGGGATGTATTGGCTGATGACATGCCAACAGGAACTTTCAAGTGGCGGGTATAACAATGTTTTGAATGGCCTACAGAGCTCGGGAATAACAATGTTCTGAATGGCCTACAGAGCTCATCACTTTGTATCACTTAAGACCGATGTCCAAACTTAAACAGCGTATTTTAAGACCTAGCGACTGGCTGATTTATACATATGTAGTCAGTAGTAACTCATGGTCCTTACCCCAAGACGAGCCAGAGATCTTTTCAGCGACTTATTTCTCTTTTGGACCTTCGTTTTAGTGGTGGCTGCATGTTTAAAGAAAAACAGATCCTCGACTTTAATGTTAAAGGTCCTCCTCACCTCCTTGGCCCACGTCGTGAAGAGTGTTGCACAGAGTTGCGGCGAGATCTGTAAATTTATTTTCAGCAGAAATCGCAATAAGGAGTTGAGGCAGCAATCATGACACTTCTAAGGGCAGTGGTGGTGCTGGGTTCCTTCGAAATCCATGTTGGTGCTGTGGGATTGGAACGTGTTCTGTCATGCTAAGCAGCAGCAGCTGAGATTACAAAACCTTAGCTAAGGGCGAAAGTAGAGTGATTGGACGATAGAAGCTGGAAGTTATTTATCCGGTATTGGGAAAGGAATAACTCTGTCGTGGGGCAATAGTTGTTTTGTGTCATTGAAAGATTAACTGTCCTTACACAGAGGAATTTCTTTAGGAGCTTTAAGCGGTTCAATTTTAAGGGTTTATGGCCACTTATTGAGTACGAAATTTTTAAGAGGATTTTGTTTTCTTCTTACAGTTCACACTTTGAGCTACTTTCGGATTTTTTTGTTGAAAAATATTGCACAGTGTTCTGACAAATGACCGCCTACGAAACACTGTTTTTACTAAAGTAGTTTGTGATGACCACTGTAACTCGAAAACGAATAAACCGTTCAATAGAGTTGGGTAATCTAGCTCCTAGTTCCTTGTACTAGTTCCAAAACGTATGAGTAACATCATGCAATATAACGTGTGCTGTAAAGTATACGCAGTTTGTTCAATGAAAAAATGTGGGCCATTGGAACTGGGAAGTGAACTAGATAGTTCCATACAGTTCCTTTGGCACAACTCTACCGATCAACATACACTCTGTTTCATGTCAATAGCACATTTCAAATTGTTTTTTGTTACTTAAGTTTAGTCGATATTCGTGGAATAACCTCGGGAAAGTTTATATATCTTGGTTTCTAATTTTATGAAGTATATTTCAACAGGAAGTTTGGCTTCGATAACGTGCCGTTATAATTTTTTTAATTTTCTTTCAAAAATCCAAATAGATATATTGGGTATAAGTGAGACATGGTGGACTGAAAGTTCAGAGTTCTTCTCTGAAAACACAAAGGTTTATCACTCAGGCAATGTTGACGGAATCCACAGAAAAGGTGTTGCTATCCTAGTCAAAAACAATATTGCACCCAGCATCACAGGATTCTTTCCAGTATCTGATAGAGTAATGATGATTAAATTGTCCGCAAAACCGATTAACATAAATGTAATACAAGTTTATGCACCTACATGTGATGGTAGCAATGAGGAAATAGAACAATTTTATAATGATGTGGACAAATTACTGACAATGACGAAACAACACGAAATTACAATAATCCAGGGAGATTTTAATGCAAAAGCTGGGAAGGAAGAAACAACTGAAGTAACAGGAAAATTTGGTTTAGGTAAACGAAATGAAAGAGGCGAGAGATTAATTCAATTCTGCCAAGAGTATAAATACAAAGTTACTAATACGTTGTTTTGCCTCCATCCGAGGCGTTTGTATACATGGAAGTCGCCACAAGATAACAGTGAGAATATTGTCAGAAACCAAATAGATTACATCTTAATAAATAAAAGATATGCTTCCTGTGTGAACAAATGTTCCACATATCCCGGCGCTGACGTTCCCTCTGATCACATTCTTCTAGTTTGCAAAATACGCATAAAACTGGCAGTAACACGCAAGAAAAAAAAACGCAGAAGAAGTTAAATTTTGATAGACTTGATGATGAATTGACGAGACACTCGGTAAAAACCCGACTAAATGCCGAACTGAATAACATCGCTGAAGATAGCGAAAATATATGGGATGATGTTAAAGAATCCATCGACAACATAACTAATAATATGTTAGGCACCACAACGTCTAATAGAGAAAAATCATGGGTGACAGAAGAAATACGAGCTCTACGCAAAGAAAGAAGCAAAAACAAAAACATAAACTACGAAAAATACTGGGAAATCAATCAGGAAATTAAAATCGCAAATCGGTCTGCAAAAAATTCACAAATAAGAAAACAATGTCAGGAAATTGAAAGATTACAAATTCTCCACGACGATTTCAATCTGCATAAAAAATTGAAAGAGGCATCCGGTATATATTCCAGAAGATCTTCCACATTTCTCTTTGATGAAAACAATTTAGCCCATTACGAAGTTTCTGAAAGGAAAAAACTTTGGGAAAAATATATAAAAGCTCTATTTACGGACGAAAGTCGAACACAATTACAAAATACAGAAAATCAAAGCCGTTTAACGATAAGACCCATTACAGAGGAAGAATTAAAAGCAACAATAAAAACCATGAAAGATAAAAAAGCATCGGGTCCTGATGAAATACCCACCGAAGTACTGAAACTAATAGAAGGAAGAAATATACAACTAATATAGAGATTATTCAATCAAATTTTCGCAACAGGACATTACCCTCAAGACTGGCTGGAATCGACATTTGCAACCATACCTAAAAAAACAATGCGAATTTGTGCGGCGATTTTAGACTTATTAGCCTTATGAGCCATGCTCTAAAAATCTTTTAAAAAATAATACACAGACGAATATACCCATTATGCGAGATGTATATGGGTAACACACAATTTGGATTCAGAGAAGGCATGGGTACCCGAGAAGCATTGCTTGGAGTTCACGTTCTAGTACAAAAATGCCGCGAAGTTCAAAAGGACGTCTTTCTTTGCTTTGCGGACTACGAGAAGGCGTTTGATACCGTAAAGCACGATAAGTTGATGGATATTTTAACCGATATTGGACTAGAAGAATGCGATAAAAGATGTATTCAAAATCTATACTGGAAACAAGTATCTAATATTTAAGTGGACGGTGAATTATCTGACAATATCCCAATTTCGAAAGGTGTACGGCAAGGATGTATTTTCTCACCTCTTCTCTTTAATATATATTCTGAAAAAATTTTTCAAGAATCAATAGCTTCCAAAAACATTGGCATTAGCATAAATAACACCCTCATCAATAACATTCGTTACGCTGATGACACCACGTTACTGGCAAGCAGCTTAGCAGGGCTACAAAGACTAATAGATGCACTCATGAAGACCAGTGAAAAATATGGATTATCAATAAACATAAGAAAAACTAAATATATGATTGTCAGCAGAAAACAGGTGGAAAATAATGTACCTATGATAATTAATAACATAGAAATAGAACGTGTAAGAACATATAAATATCTAGGAGTCCAGATAAATGACCGATGGGATATGTCAAGTGAAATTAAGTGCCGAATCGAAATGGCAAGAAATTAATTTTCCAAATATAAGAAAACGCTAACCAGCCATGACATAAGCCTTTCAACGAAAATACGTTTTGTCAGATGCTACATATGGTCAGTATTATTATACTCTGCAGAAACTTGGACGATAAAATTAGCCGACGAAAAACGACTAAATTCTTTTGGAATGTGGATTTATCGTCGTATTCTAAAAATTCGCTGGACTGACAACGTTTCAAATGAAGAAGTACTACGACGGATGAATGTGGAACGACAAATAACACGCGATGTAAAACGCCTAAAAACATCTTATCTGGATCATATAATCCGCAATGAAAAATATAAGCTCCTCCAAGCCATTATCCAAACCACAATAGATGGAAGAAGACCAAGAGGCAGAAAAGAAACATCATGGATAAGAAATATTCAAGAATGGACGGGACTGCAAGACGAAAGAAGCCTCCTGAATGCTGTCAAGAATCTAAACCTATCTATAATGGAATAAAAAATATAATTAAATTGTTAACAATGTAAAACATAATTGTATGATCGCTAACACCCGAATACGGGTTGGCAAATAAAGAAGAAGAAGAAAAATCCCAAAAGTTGTTCGGTTTAAATTGTTTCGTATCGGAATAGCACATTTTTTAATAACTTGAGTAAAAATGTAAATTTTGAATACTACTGTTACGATTCTTTAAAATTGGAATAAATAAAAGCTATTTCAAGTTTAAAACGCTAAAATTGGTCGAACTATGACTTTAATACAGGGGAAATAAGACCTTATGAAAGCTGTGGACTTTAATTGTCTATAATACGTTAACAATTTGGCATAAATTGACAGTTTTTTCTTAGTTTTATAAAAAACTAAAGAAAAACGAAGGAATGAAGAGAGATTGTGCAAAATAAACTTGGAATTCTACTGAAAATTGGGTATTTTAGATAGAGAAACTTCAAATTCCTACGACTTCTATTCCATAATACGGGTTAATGATGGCATTAAGATAAGTTAATCATTAAAATACCAGGTGATTGTTATTGCTCTGAGTCTGAGCCAACATACTATGAAGAAAAAACGAGGTCCTTCCTATACACAGAAAGAAACTAGGTGGAATTTCTGTGGCAGGTATAATGAATATTATAAGAAAAAACCAGTAGACATTTCCCGAGGCAACATAATCATTATTTGCAGGTTCTCGATGGCAGAAACTTTCACGGATTATCCGTTTTCGAGCTACAGTGGGCACCGCATTGCAAAACGCCCTTTTTGAAAAAACTACGTTTCTAACTTCGATGTTACGGTTATGTTCTTACGTAGATGGCCGATTAAGTGAAAACTTATAGTTGTTTTATGAGTTGAAATAAAGTATCAATAATGAAGAACAAAGAAATATGACGAAATATGTATTTACAGATGAGATGTGATTCAATTGGTGTGTTTAAAAGAGAGTGACTGTGTACTGAGAAGAGACAATAACTTAAAAACTAGCTTTGTTCCTTTACTTTTTTTAATAGTAACAGTAGCAAAAGAGAGAACTGTCAAAATTGCTCTCACGTAACAAGCTCTCTCTTAAATTCTGCTTCAAGTTTTACTACTTTTTGGGGTTAAGGAACGCTTTCCGAGTTAAAATTGGTAAAACTGATAAAACTTTAACGTAAATGAACAATGCTGCTACTGATGCGTGCAACACTACAATGGTGCTGCAGATTCTATCATTTTATGTGGTAATACTAGGGTTACCCTAATAGTTACATACAAATCACAATGACTTTTCCCTTTCAGCTAATTTTTATCCAAATTTTAAGTCATTAAGAATGTTTTCTCGACCACATGTAGTCGGTGTCATGCTCAAGTTCGCCATACGCTATTTGCCTGATTTGAGAAAAACTCAAGTTAATGTTTGAGCCCCCATTCAGGCTTAAAGTGGTGCAAAAACCCAATACTTTAAGAGCTCAGTAGTGGAATTCTGTAAATCATTTTTTGAGTTACCGACAAAAATCGGTAAAATTGAAATGCAAAATTATGAATGAAAAGTATCAATAAAAGTTGACAGCACTGTTGCTATCGGTAGGATTTAGCAACAGTTTTATTTTGGTTGTTAACTTACCGAAAATTTTCGTTAATAACTTGACAAATGAGTTACAGAATTCCACTAAAGTTCTGCTTATCAAAACTCAAAGAGTTTATTTTAATCAAATATCTGTGATAGTCTAGAAATTATGGTCAATTTTTATAATTGCAAAAAGTTGCTGAATTGTTCCATGTTCCTTTTTTCGTGTTTTTGGCAGTTTGTGTCACATGGAACACGTTTTGTCAAATTTCAACAAAACAATTTTTTATCAATTATGTTCCACCTCCCTTAAGTGAAGTGCTACTGTGGAGTTGAAAAATCAGGGCTTAACTGAAACATTTATGTATATAAGAAAATAAATACAGTAAGGACCATATTATAGGTCTCCCTAACATTTAATTAACCACTATTTCGTTTGCTTATTTTGAAATACATAAGTAGAGTAGGATATGTGGTAAAAATGTCGATCGGATCAAAACGGACTGATTTTTTGCATTTCTAATGTAACATAAAAACTTAAAACGCATTTTTCTCAAAATACAATTTTTGTAATCGGTTTACACACTACACCATTTTCACATGTAATTCTAATAATTTCAGTTTAATTCGAAACATTTCAATTGTAATTTGAGAATTCCAATTGAATTTCGAATTATTTCATTTGTAATTTGAACATTTCATTTGGAATTCGAATTATTTCATTTGTAATTTGAGAATTCCATTTGATATTCGAATTATTTCATTTGTAACACTTAAGCATAATACCGGGAATTTTCTAAAATGCGCCGTTGGGTTTATCATAATGGTAGGTACAATAACATCCATTTCTTCTTTGTCATTCTCATATTAAGTTCGACTTACTGGTAACTTTCTTCTTGGTATTCGAAGCTATTAGTCTGTTGAAAAAGTTTCAATACACATCCACGTTATGATGCCGTGATCGTTTACAACATTTGTCATTAACAGTATCTCCCTATGTCTAAATAAATTATTGATATACTTGTTGCGATATAATCATTAACCTTATGCATCAATTGACAAGTTAAGATAATGTTGATAAAGAGCTCATATTTTAACATTTTAGGGAAATCTTCACTCACTTTAATCATATTGTGTATGGACATTTCCTCGAAATAACACTTGAGACATTTTTTAGTTTGCCAAACATTAACAGATAATTTGACCGTTTGTGACGTTTTCATGGAAAGCGTACTACGCACCAACATTCAATATGTCATAACTAATCTATGATTATGACAAATAACAACCACAAGTGATACTTAAATCTTTTATTAAGACACCTTTTTCTATGCGTATCATATCTTCTATTTTATTATAAAGAATTTGTAGAAACATACTCACTTTATAAGTGAATTTATTTGGTAAATTTGTAGCAAAATTGTTAGTATGTATATTAGAGTTGTGCAAATTGAACTATATTGAACGACCTAGTTCACTGTCTAGTTCAATGGACGCCGGTCGTTTGTGTGAACAAACTGCGTATACGTAATATCACACGTTAGTTTGTATAACGTTACTCAAACGTTTTCGAACTAGGAGAGTGAACTAGGTCGTTCAATTGCCCAACTCTAATGTATATGGTTATGGTTTTACTACTCGATTTGTAGTAACTTTAACACACTCTACTTAAATGCGGCATCGGGTACTTCATTCTTTTCACATAACTGAATAAATATTTCCAAGGCTTTGGTAAAATCCCATTCAGCTTCTTCCAAACATCTACATCAAGGATTCAAAAATTAGAGAATACAAAATGTGATTTGGTTCTTGTTATTCAATTGCCATGTTCCTTACCTTGTACACCATATGGACTTAAGAGCAGTCGTCTCTTGAAACATTACCAATAAGGCTTCTTTATCGGCTACAGTTAGTTCATCCTTTTTGGCTGCTTGAATATTTTTAAAATATTTAAATGCGGTCTTTGTTTGTGTTGCTGTCGGGTTCGTTATGCTATACTGATCATTGACAATCTTGTATAGTGTGGCACATTTTAGTGATCCCTACAATAATATGTAAAGAATTGATCTTAAACACTTTTTTGGAGTGGTATTCAAGAAATTGTAGGATTTTACCGTTTTGCGTTTAGTTGGCTTTAATATAAATGTCCTTGAGAATGCCATTAATACATCAGTCTCTACAATACTAGGCGCCTGATCCAAAAATACACCATTAATGGTTATAACGACCCTATTTTCCTAAAGGGAAAAAATGAAATATTATCTGAAAACTGTTAGAAAATATAAAGAGATAGATAGCTACCAAGCCAAGTCTACTTTGCTTGATTCCCATTGTGTTTTTCATCTATTTCCAATAATATAACTATATTTTAACCGGCATCGTTATCCAAAATCTTCCAAGTATGTCGGTCTACTGTATAATTCCAACCCAGCAAAATGTTCGATGCCAAAGATGCCATTCAATCATGGGTGAAAGTGATCTGGCATGTCATCTTTTTAGCATCTTCATCGATGAATTTTGAATGAGCGTGGACCCCAAAAGATGCTATTCATTTTTGGATCCAAAGCATGTCATTTACACCAATGCTTTGACATGTCATTTTCACCAATTCTTTGGCATGTCATTTCCACCAATGCTTTGGCATGTCATTTTCACCAACCCTTTGCAATGACATTATCATTACGACGAGAATTCTAACAACGTTGGTTGTGATTTCGAATCTCCGACAATATCAAGCCTATTGTAAATAATGATTCTTATATATTTAGAAAAATGTGTATAAATAAAAACACAATATTCATGTCTATTGGATCGACGGAATGGGTTCAAATGCTGATGAAAAAATCGGATTTTCCACGATTTCCTCTGCATGGGTTCAAATGCAGATGAAAAGATCGGATCTTTCACGACTTCCTTTGCATAGGTTCAAATGCATATGAAAATATCGGATCATTCACGACTTCGTTTGAACCAATGCAAAAGATGCCATGAAATCACGTCATCGCATGGAACCCCTTCCTTCAAATTTTTCTGGGAACTTACAGAAAGTGTTGTTGTTGTAACAGTGTTTTTGTAATGTTTATTTGTTCGTTCCTCTGTTCAATCTGGCTCTGGGTCTATCTCCAGTTCCAGAAAAGTGGCTGCTTCGATAGGATGTAGCCACAGATCCACTGGAGTTAGATAGGTAGGTTTGGCGGGGCAGTTAAAAAGGTGTTGTGTGTCTTGCGGGCCCATGCCGCATACTGGGCATATGTCTTGCACGGCGCGATCTATTTCCGCCCAATACGAATTTAGGCGACTGCTATATCCTGAGCGTAGTTGAGCCAAAACTACTCTGGTTTGTCGTGGCAGCTGACGCTCCTCAGCTGCGATAGATGGAGGATGTACTCCGAGTACTTTATTCACACTATAATTGCTTAAGGCCTTGGCAACTGCGTCCGTGTGAATGCTATTCAATCCTGCTTGATATGCTTGTTGATCTAGGGGTTCTCTCCTGTATCGTTGGACCTCTCCCTCTAGAGCATGGATATCCTTCCTGATCTCCCTGAATGGGCCGGGCCTACCCACAAGATGGTGATTGGCTCACACGATAACATCCAAGCAGGTACTGCAACGAAAGCATCTCATTGTGTTGCTTTACATGAAGAATTTTTGACTCCTCATGTAGATGGTCCACTGAAGATTTGAGGAGGCACCCTGTCGCTGTTCTCAGGGCGGCATTCTGGCAAGTTTGAATCTTTTTCCAGTTCGAATCATACAATCTCGGGGACCAGACTGGAGCCGCATAGCTTACCACAGACCGACCTATCGCGTTATACGTGGCCAACAAGGTTTCTTTATCTGCACCCCAAGTGCTGCCGGCCAGGGACTTGAGGACCTTGTTCCTACTTTTCAACTTGTCGCAGATAGCTGTGGCGTGTGCGCACGACGTGAATGTAGTGTCGAATGTGACCCCTAAAATTTTAGGGCAGTTTGTGGTCGGAATTCTGCTACCGTCGACCACGACATTCAACTCACGTCCAAACTGCGTTGTCCATGTGGTGAACAGAGTGGCTGTAGATTTTGTGGGGGAAATCTGCATATTCCTCGAATGGAAAAAGGTGGTAAGATCGGTTAAATAGTTGTTCAGTCTCTCACAGATGTCATCAGGATAGGTACCCGACGCCAGGATCGTGCAATCATCCGCATACGTCACGATCTCAATGCCGTCTGGAGGGGGTGGAATACAGGAGAGGTAGAGGTTAAACAGTTCCGGAGATATCGCCCCACCTTGGGGAACTCCCTGTTTCACTCTACGGGGTTTGGACTCCTTATTCCTGAATTACACGTACGACTGGCGTCCACACATATAGTTGACTATCCAACGTTTCAAGCTTGGCCGGAGGGTTGTCTGCTCAATGTCCTCAAACAGCGTGGAGTGCCTGACTGTATCAAAGGCTTTTGATAAGTCAAGCGCCACCATCACCCTTCTATCGCACGGCCGTCTCTGGTTGAGTCCTTTACAGATATATATGGTAATGGCGTGCAGCGCTGTTGTCGTGCTGTGCTGTTTACGGAATCCATGTTGATGATCGGCAACTTGATAGCTATTTCTGATACTGGGGAGGAGCAAGGCCTCAAGTGTCTTTGCTACGGGCGACAAAAGCAAAATCGGTCTGTACGATTCACTTTTGCTGGCATCCTTGCCTGGCTTCCGTAGTGGGACCACCCTGCCCATTTTCCACACTTCGGAACAACAAGGGTGGCTAGCGACAAGTTGAAGACTTTGGTGAGATACTCGACTCCCGGCTCATCCAGCTGCTTCAACATTACCATGGAGATTCCATCAGGGCCCAACGCTTTGGATGATTTAGCGTTCCTGATGGCATTGGCAACATCATCCATTGTAAATTGTGGTGGTTCATCCTCGGCAGGAAGAGATCTGATGCGACGTAATACTCTTCTCTTCGCCCTGTCACTCTCGGGATGCTCGACAAACTGTCGATTGAAATTACTTGCGCACCTCTTCGGGTCAGTCAACGTAACGTCGCCAAAAGTGACTGACAGAAAGTGTCGTGATCTTTTCCTTCGCCTATGCCTTGTTTCAAACATTTTCCTCTTCCCTTCAAAATCAAATGACATTGCAGTAGGAACATTTTCATCCCACCTTAAATCATGAACTAATAAGTTTTGAAATTGTGTACGTTTGACATCGATATTCATCACCTACTCAAGTAAGTCGATCCCACGGCAGCGGGTTCTTACGTACCGGATTGACCCGAAACCATAGTGTTTTGGCCAGCGGCTGACAACCCAGCTGCTACAACAACAACCTACTCAAATTTGTGTGTGGTTTTATTTCCTGAAATATTGGAACATATTTCTGGTTCCAAGTCTCAGGAAATATTGGCTTCCCCAAAACAAATATACATAATTTATTAATATTTTTTTGTTGGAGACGAAAGGAAAGCCGAAGGTTCGAACCACACAACCACCATTATGTGACCCGTTTCGCCATTAGTAGCGGCTCATCAGACATATCGGCTGTGGAGTGTCTTCTCTGTCATCGAACTTTTTCAAATGCAATTTGTTTTTACAGTGGTGGATATTTGTCCATTCAATCTTCCATGAAAAACGCTTAGCGCAGCTTTTGAAAGTTATGAGTTTTGCTCTGAACGCTAACGTGCCGTGATAACACTTTTATCATAAGTTTTATAAGGACGTGGGTTCAAACCCCTGCCTGGCTCAAGCTGATTTTTATTTATTTATTTATTTATTTATTTATTTATTTATTTATTTATTTATTTATTTATTTATTTATTTATTTATTTATTTATTTATTTATTTATTTATTTATTTATTTATTTATTTATTTATTTATTTATTTATTTATTTATTTATTTATTTATTTATTTATTTATTTATTTATTTATTTATTTATTTATTTATTTATTTATTTATTTATTTATTTATTTATTTATTTATTTATTTATTTATTTATTTATTTATTTATTTATTTATTTATTTATTTATTTATTTATTTATTTATTTATTTATTTATTTATTTATTTATTTATTTATTTATTTATTTATTTATTTATTTATTTATTTATTTATTTATTTATTTATTTATTTATTTATTTATTTATTTATTTATTTATTTATTTATTTATTTATTTATTTATTTATTTATTTATTTATTTATTTATTTATTTATTTATTTATTTATTTATTTATTTATTTATTTATTTATTTATTTATTTATTTATTTATTTATTTATTTATTTATTTATTTATTTATTTATTTATTTATTTATTTATTTATTTATTTATTTATTTATTTATTTATTTATTTATTTATTTATTTATTTATTTATTTATTTATTTATTTATTTATTTATTTATTTATTTATTTATTTATTTATTTATTTATTTATTTATTTATTTATTTATTTATTTGTTTATTTATTTATTTATTTATTTATTTATTTATTTATTTATTTGTTTATTTATTTATTTATTTATTTATTTGTTTATTTATTTATTTATTTATTTATTTATTTATTTATTTATTTGTTTATTTATTTATTTATTTATTTATTTATTTATTTATTTATTTATTTATTTATTTGTTGTTGTCTGATGAGCCGCTACCAACGGCGAAACCGGTCGCATAATGGTGCTTGTGTGGGTTCGAATCTTCCTTCTTCACTTGCAAAAAATCATCGGACATAAAGCTCGTATCCAACGAGAAATTCATTAAAAATTAATATTAAAAATTATCTTCGCCTAATAGGCAAAATTTTCAATTAATATATATTTTTTTGTATTTATAAATTTTGGCTACTGTAGCCAACACCATCCGAGAAGAGGTCTTAAACTGAATTAAATTGTATCTAATTTTGGGAGTAATTTCTTACGATATTAGTCGTGCTAACCAACATTTTTAGTTGGTTACCATGGGATTTCGTTGATTCGTTTTTTTCGTGAATCAACCAACTAAAAATTTTGGTTAGTACGTCGGCTTTGCCCGTGGAGATATGTATACCCTCAGCCTGTGTAAATAGAAACTTTCAACTACGGACAGATCGAAAAGTGGCCATACAACCAAGGTCCCTTTTGCAATGCAATATTTACTCTCACATGCAGTGAGCGCACACTGCCTGTCACTGGAGCAAATAGTAGCCTAATGTGACCTTATCATAAGACAACAGCAAATTTTCATAGCGCTATGTTGATATAAGATACCCGAACGTCGAACCCATCGTCTTCTGGATCATCTGCAGCCGAACACCGAATACATCGTGCTTCCGATCATTCATACCCGAACACAGACAACACCTTTTCCTTCGAAGAAGAACACGCTAATTCAACACGAGCTCTTCAGCTGCCAAATCCCAGCGAATCTGCATAATCCTAATTTTTCTAATTTTTTTCTTCGCATTTAAACACAAGTAGATTGTATATTAGTATCAATAAATCTCCGATTTGACCCCCAGGGAAGGGAGGATACTAGTCTTTTGATTTCGTAAGGTTTAGTGGGTCCTTATGGAGACTCTGAACGCGACTGAGCTTACCCCAGCCGACGAGAAAACCACATTACAGCAGGTAAGCGAAAACTACTATGTAGAAATGTACACCATGTACATATGTACAAGGTATCTTATGTCATGTTCACACGAGCGTTTCAATTACGTTGTTCGCCTGTCGAACGACGTTCACGAATTAACCCGTTTCCACGACTCCATTCGTAATTAACAGAAACATAAACAAAATTTCCTTCATTTTTGTTTCCTTGTTTTCACGAAAATTTGAACCGAAAACACATAAAATATGCATTAAATGAATAGGAAAAGCAATAGACTTTCCTTCTAATGTATCTTCTACATTTAACTACACACATTTCATTCATTTTTTCCATAAATTCTGAATAATTTTGTATTTTCAATATATTTTTATATGTTTCTATTTTCAAAATTAAAGAGAGAGAGACATGTCAAAACAATGTTTGTGTATACAGACTTTCAGTTATTTGTTTCCTTTTTGTTTCTGATTTTTTACGCGATTTTGAACTAATGGACAAGAAATGTGTGGAATTAAGAAAGAAACACAAACATCTTCTTTCTGCATCTATATAAAATGTTTAGTTCATTAATTTTCATTCATCTTTTTGCGTTTTTCTAAAAAATTTTGTGTTTTCAAAAAATTTTCAATTTTGAATTTAGACATGTCATAATAATTTTTTAGATAAATTCTCTCATTTGTTAGGGATGGGACAACTTTTTCGTCGTTCAGAGAGTATTTCTAATCGAACAAGGTAGAAAAATCGTCGTTCGTTCATAGAATTATGTGTGGGGAAATAAGTAATTTATTCGTAGTTAAGGGTCGAACAACGAATAGAGAACGAACGACATACCGTGGAAACGGGCTATTATATAAACACATTAACAATTCTTTAACTTTTTAAGTTTGAATTTAATAGCTTTTTTCGAAAAGATCAACTAAGAATGGCAAACATTCAGTTTACTTACCTCAAAGATGGTACAGTCCGTACAAAAACTTAACATATCATATGTAACAAGTGGTAGATTCGTAAAAACCCGCATAATCTCCTTAGGTCCAATATATGTTGATGAACACATTTGTTCCCTGTCATTGTCGTTTAAAATGTTGTGAGAAAATTGAGTATACCTTGATATGCGCTTTAGAGTTTGAGGTGTTGCTTTGGATACATTGAAATTGCATGACAATGATAAGACAGCTTTTCTGTGATATAAATCTTTTATAAAAAGAAAGTCAAGTAATGTAAGAATATATAAAGAGCTCTCAGACATACATCAACAAACCTTTGAGTCCAGCTCTATCGCTTTCAAATGTACTAAAGTAACGTGTTACAAATTCTTCCACAAAATCATAGCCAGCCACATCACATAGGAAATTTTTGGGAGATGTTAAATTATCTTTGCTGGTTATTCCAATACCATCCTAAATTGGAAATAATTATAAATTTCTTCTAAGTTCTTTCATTTGAGTGGTTTACCAATTTTGTCAAGTCGGTAAAATGTTTCTTTACAGCCTTTATATATTCTCCAGCAAAGGAATAGTCGTTGCACAAAGGATTGCCATCCAAACGTAATGATGTTATGCCCAATACAGCAAGTCCCTTGACGTCATCCAAGGAATGTATCCAATTGTTGCCCAAATCCAATGCTTTTAAATTACTCATCAAAGCAAGGATTTTGGGAAAATTGACATTTACGATTTTGTTATGGGCCAAACGGATTTCATGACAAGTGGAGAGAAATTTACGCGATGCTTGCATCAATATACGTGACAATATTTTGGTGGAGCTTAAATTTATTACAACATTTTCCAAACCTTAAAAGAATTAAATTACTGTTTTAACTATTAAATATTTTTTAATGAAGAGGGATTTCCTTACCTTCGGTGTTTTGAAAATCGCTTAAATTTAACATTCTATCCATGGCACTAAAACGTCGATCAAGAGCCTTTTCAATAGCTTCCATTGGGTCGATTTGTCCTTTTTGAAACGGTCTTATATTCATGCGTACATAATAGACCAGGGTTGTATCCATGACCAGTTGCGGTGAAAAGTCCACTGTAGACTGTGTTGGAGGTGGTGGGGCCTCGAATCGTGGTATTTTTATTTCAAGATTACAGTTTTCTACCAAATATTTTATTTGATCAAAACATTGACGTACCAAAAATTGATGTTCACCCTTTGTGTACTATGAATGGCGAGATTAAAAGGAAAGAATTTAGTAAGTGGGATACTTAAATACTGGTAAATATGAAATAATAGCCCAGTCAAAATAGACATTGAAATAGCAAAAATTCCCACAAATCTGAATTTTGGTGATGATCTAGGGTTTGCCACTAGAAGCATCGTCCTAAAAGTCCCCATCAATCCCATGTGTGCGAAAAAAGTTGGTGTAATCAAAAAATGACTAGAGCAAATATTGTAGACAGAAAAATTATCTACAAGTTTGGAGTTTATTATTTGTTCCTAGGAGGAACCATTCTTGAGATGTAGCGGTTCTAAAAATATATAAGGAAAACATGTACATATTCAGGCGAACCGGCTAAATAACTGAACGAACGACTTCAACGAAATCTCTCCAATTTTTTTGAATTTTTGTCCGAAGATGGGGATTGTTGCTCTGATTACGGAAATGTATAGTTTTCATGGGCGGCTGATACGGTCCGTCGGTTATTCGACCCGAAAGGCCAGATTTAAAACCGGGTTAGCCCCGGTTCTACTGAACCAAAGTGGAAATCGTTTGAAAGCTTATGGAAATACCTATTTATTGGTTATTTTAACCGGTTCGCCTCATAATGTACTTACGCGGCTAATTTTTAATTTGACCTTTAGATCGCGATATCTTGAAAATTGTAAGACTTTTTTAAAAATCATAAAGACCATTCTTGTAGACAATTGTTAAATATACAACTTTAGAATAATGCCTCCAAAAATGACCTTTGACCCCGAATAAATTGTTTGGCACACATGGGATCGATGGGGAATTTTAGGACATTGCTTCTAATGGAAACCCCTAAAACCCTTTTGCTAAATAATCTACCCAAGCACAGGGTGTCCAAAATATGTTTTTTAGTCAAAAATTTATATTTTATAAGCGGATAAATATAGATAGAGCTATGAAAATTGGAGGAGATGCTTATAGAAAGGAGATCTTTTATTTTGCAATGTTACAAAAAATGCATATGTATATATATTTTAATAAATAACCTCAAAGCGGTTTTACCTTTATATGGGGGCTATATCAATACGTGGACCTACATTAAGACTTTTTTTGCAGGGATGCTCCTTACTCACTAAGATCCCAAAATGTCAGTTTCCAGTCAATTTCGTTCGAAAATTAGGACAGAAAACTTAAAAATCCTACAAATGGGAGGTACCATTATATGAGGGCTATATCAAGATGTGGACCTATATTGACAATTTTTGGTAAGGAGATACTTTTCTCGTAGAAAACGTTATATTTCAGTTTTTGGCTAAATCAATTGATTATTGTAAGTAAAATTCTGAAAAATATGGTTGTTCTACAGAACTGTAACCCAAATGCAGTAGCTTTTAATAGTTCAGGTTTCGTACTATTAAATAGCAGGAAAAATTAAAAAATTCCAATAACTTGTGATAATATGATCCACACAAAATCGACGAATTTCCTTTTTGGAAGTTTTTGAAAAAGAATATTTTAGAATTATGGCACAAAATATTGGATTTGGATATACTGTGCCAAAATGTAATGCCTTATAATATATGTATTATAATATACGTATAGTTCACCTTTAGCTTTTGAAGTGACAGGTCAACATCTTTTTTACGTGCGCACTACACACAAGTCGTATCTTTTTATCATAAATCGTTGCTTATTACATTCGTATTTTTTGAGAACTTTTTCATTCGTTTTGTTTAATAAATTTTTTAAAATAAAACGCGTTAGTGGTTGGTGTTCATAATGGCGTCCTCCTCGGGAGGAAATTACTACGCTTGCCTAGATCCAGGGGAAACAAGCCCCTCCTCTCCTAGGCGTAAAAAGCAAAAAACCAGCGCAACAATTCATCTTGGGAATTCTTTGAATTACAAGGCATATCCAGTGAGCCGACACTAAAAACTGTATTTACTAGAGATGGTAACATATTGTTCTTAACCAAAAACGAAGCTCAAGCTAGTCGATTCATAAAGGCAAAGAATCTAGCAGGAATCTGTCCCATCGAGTGCGTTCTGCATCCCACGTTAAACACTATTAAAGGATTTATTCATTGTGACCTTCTCACTAATCTTAGCGAGGAACAGATCGTGGAAGGAATGAAATCACAAGGAGTAACTGCATGTCAAAAAATTACTTCTTATAAAGACGGTAAAGTGACAAACACACCAATGCACATCCTGAGTTTTGACCTTTACGACTTGCCTGAAACCGTCGAGGTTGGAATAATTTCATGCAAAATCAAAGAGTATGTTCCAAACCCATTACAGTGTAAAAACTGTTTTAAAATTGGGCACACAAAAAAACACTGCAAAAACAGCCCGACATGTGAGGTTTGCTCATGTTCAGTTCATGATCCACAACTTTGTTCAAAAATTCAATGCACTAATTGCAATCACCCACACCGCTCCAACAATAAAAAATGTCCAGCATTGCTGCAAAGAAAGGAGGTACTAAAATACAAAATAAAAAACAAATGCTCATTCAAAGAAGCACTCCAACAAATACATCGTTTGAAATACCAACTGAAACATTGGAAATTGCCATAGAAGAGCGGCGAAAGAGACTGCACCTTACCAACAAAGAAAATAACAACACCTCATCCACCGTTACGGAACAAAACGTCAATGATCATCAACCTACAGCAATTAACAACAAAACAACAATTTCTACCGAAACAAAAACACACACAACAAAACCCACCTCAGATAATTCGACATCTAATATTAACAGAGATACTCTCTCTGTTAATTCTCTGTTAAATAAAACTAAAACAATCACACCCCAATCAAACACACTAGCATCTAATACCGATGTAACACAAAACAAAAAACCAATCTCAAACAACAACTCATCAAACCTCAACGAACCGCATTCATCTTCTCTCAATATCTCTAAAGACATCTCTGAAGAAACTAACAACTTCTCTCTTAATTATACCCCAGCAAAAATAATAGGCAGAAGATCTGAAGTACATGACAAAGATGATATAGACATGTCTAATTAATCTTTTATAGTACGTTTAGATTTGAGGGATCCGCTCGGCTTTGGATGTCAATTCCGTGGCGTATGCGTCAAACGAAATCCAGTCGATTTTGTTTGACATACATATGTGCTATGGTGTTGGCATCCAAAGACGAGCGGATCCCTTAAATCTAACGTATTATAAGATACATTCCTTTTAACATCTCCACATGGATAATTTTAGGATTATTCAGTGGAATATAAAAGGACTTGTGAATAATTATATCGATCTTCAATTACTCCTAAAAGATTTCAATCCACAATTCGTATCTTTACAAGAAACCCACCTACCACACAACTCACAACTTATTGCCCCCAAGGCTTACACCTCATACACAGCAAATAAACCTGAAAATACCACAGCGAAAAGCGGCGTTGCAGTATTGATTAAAAATAATATACCCCACAAAAGGATTTTCAACAATTCAAGCATCTTAAACATCGTTTTGGAAATTTCTTTAAACATGAAATTTACCATAATTTCTGTCTACATCAACCCAAATGAACCTTTTTCAGTATCTGATGTACAAGATATTTTTGCTGACATACATACGCCAGTGCTGTTCATCGGTGATGTCAACAGTTGGAATACCATCTGGGGGTCTATCAAGAATAACTCCAGAGGTGTAATATTGGAAAATGCTCTGAATATCCAAAATTTATGCGTAATTAATGATGGCAAACCCACCCATCTATCAACTTTTGGGACATTTACAAATATAGATATCGCATGCTGTTCTCCATCTCTCCTGCCGTTGGTCCAGAGTTACACCCTTGAAGATCTTTATGGAAGCGACCATTATCCCATTACTACCAACATCAATTTCGGTTCTCCCTTCATTAAAGTAAAACCATCATATAAATACAACCTAAATAAGGCTGATTGGAGCTCCTATAGGTCAAATGTCAATAACGAATTAGTCACCAAAAATCTTAATGGGAACCCCAACAAAGTAAATGCCATTATTACTAAAGCTATTCGCAAAGCTTGCAACAAAAATATTCCCATTACTAAACACACCTCTAAGAAATATGTTCCATGGTGGAACAGTATGCTAAACTATCTTCGCAAGAACAAAATAACTATCGCAAGCTCAGAAAATCTCCGTCCTCCGAAAATTTAAAATTATATAAAAAGGCCAATGCGAAATTTCGATACGAATCAAAAAAGGCAAAGGCTATCTGCTTTTACAATTTTTCCAATACTATAAGCCGTGATATGCCTCTTAGTCTTGTATGGCAAAAGGTGAACAAAATGACCAAGAAAAGTGTGAATCATATTTTTACAACAATGGAGTCCAATGGGGCTCGTATTACCGATCCAGTGGAAATTGCGAACCATTTTGGCAACAAATGGTCAATGGAATCATCCAACAACAACTTTTCGGTGGAATTTCGTTCTGCTAAAAGTGATATTCCCCACTCTTCTTGCAATACACCTTCAAACAAACATGCAGCAATTATCGAATCAGCGATCACACATATAGAACTTGAGTGTGCATTGAAGAAAGTGAAGGGCATCACCCCAGGGCGGGATAATATTTCTTATCCTATGATACAAAATTTGCCTGACAGCACCAAATCTAAATTGATACATCTATATAATTCAGTATTCGATACTGGTATAATCCCACACTCATGGAAATCTGCAATTATTGTACCAATACCCAAGCCGCACAAAACTAAGACAAATTTTTCATCGTATCGACCTATTTCCCTACTGCCTTGCCTCTCCAAACTATTAGAACGTATCATATCTAACCGTCTGTCATGGTACCTCAATATACGTAATCTGATAGCCGCTAATCAAGTGGCTTACAAAGCTAATCAAGGCTGCATCGATGCACTCCTACATATAGATTTTTATGCGACCAAAGCTATTTCTGCCAGAAACCATGCATCAATTTTATCTATTGATTACGAAAAGGCATTCGATCGCATAGGTATGCATATCATTTTGGATTCATTGTCATCTTGGGGTGTAGGTGGCAAAATATTCAACTTTGTAAAATCTTTCCTTAGTGGGCGCTCCTTTCGCGTCCGAATCAACAATTACCTCTCCGACCAATTTACGTTGGACAATGGCATCCCACAGGGTTCTCCTTTGTCCGTTATACTTTTTCAAATCGCGTTCAACCAGATTAGCAACATCATAAATAAGTTTCCTAAAGTTTACCACTGCCTTTACGCTGACGACCTTTATATTATGAGCTGCAATAAAGACAACAATGCAACCAACATTCAATTTTCCAATATTATCAACGAAATTAGTACTTGGAGCAACGTGTCAGGTGCCAAAATATCTTCTACGAAGTCATCAATTCTTCATATATGCCGAAAGCACAATTGTACACCTGTACCCATATCCACAAGTGGTTTAAATATCCCATACGTCGATGAACTAAAAATCTTGGGTGTAATTTTCGAAAAAAAACTATAGATGGAAGCAGCATATTATTAAGCTGAAAAAAGATCTGTTGGCTAGGTGTAACGTAATCAAGTACCTGTCCTCCAGAAGTTTTGTACACATAAACACCCTAACCCATTTAGTCAAAACTCTGATTCTGAGTAAAATCGACTATGGTTTATACCTCTTTGGCACCAGTCCCAAATCTACTCTAAAGCAAATTAAAGCAGTCTACCATGACAGCATAAGATGTAGTATCTATGCCTACAGAACTACACCCATTAACACGTTACTCATCGAATCTCGGATGCCATCCCTAGAACAAAGAATCGTTGATGTCCGGAACCGTTTGTTACCAAAAATCTTGTCTTCTAAATCTTCCATCATTGATGCAGATATTTCAAAAATTTTGAAAGCAAAAAGGACTCCTAAAATTCCATCGGTGTTATATCTATCTATAATGAATAACGTTCTGAATTTTAAAAATAAGCTATCCAGCTATAAAATTAAATACCCAACGTGGATGTTTTCCGAAAAACAATGCAATATATCTCTAAGCTCTCTTGGAAAGAGTATAACCCCCAGCGATATTTACGCACAACATTTCCAACACTTTTGCACACAACATTCTGATTGGAAATTTATCTACACTGATGCTTCCAAAACATTATCCACATCATCGTATGCAGTAGTTCCTGGGGGGAGTTTGCCGTTCTCCTACCAGGCGCGTCTTCCCGGGTGGCGGATGGGAAGGGGGTCACTGCAATGTGCGAAAGCGAAATCGTCCTAGGGCAACCAAAGACGGGGCCGTTTCCGCACATTGTGGGGACTCTGGGGGTCTTTGGACCCCCCGTGGACCAAAAACTGGATCGGGGTAGTCCCCTTAAATAATTAACTAACATGGGTAGAAGAAAAAGAAGGACTAAAGTTACGGTGCAGGGAGTTAATAACCCAGTACCGGCGGCAAGTGTTGGTGTGACCACAAGCCATGTGTCGTCGAGATCAAGTGATTGTGATCCGGCTGTTTTAGGTGTGGATGCCTTGGCACCTACAGCTGTACCTGCTACAAGTGCATCAGTTTCTAACCCCAAAGTTGACGACTCGGCTTTTCGTAAGGATCATGATTTGACCAGGGCTGGTGAAAGCCAGTCCAAGGCAGACAGGACTGCAAGTTTGGGCGGGGACGACCCTAGGACGTATCTCAAAAAAACTATCGACGACAGTTTAGAGAGACAGAGTAGGGAACTCCTCGACCAGCTGGAAAGGCTTGTGCCGGAAGAAACCACTGAGGACATGCTCCCGGAGGAACTGCTGCACAATCTTACTCTGACTGACGATGAGCTGGACACCACGGTGATCCCGGCCAAGTCTACACGGGTAGATTGTTGCAGCCCTGAAGAAAGGGGGAATAAGCCTGGTGACTCAACCGGAGGCAAGTCGTATTCCGACTGATCCTGTGTCGGCACATGCCGACAAAAAGCTTGAAAGGCAGGAGGCGACGGAAATGATGTCCGACGACGGGGAATCGGTAGATGACCCGAAAGCGGACAGCTGCTCAAAGTTTGCCTCGGCCCGCAAAGCATCGGATGCGAGACACTACAAGCGTGCCGTATCCTATCTCCGCAGGTTTGTAGGGAGAAATGCAAACTTGCATTCGGAGAGGGAGGTCCACCTCATCAAGGGCAAGTTGAAATTTATGAGGAAGTTCGAAAGAATGTACCCTCGTAAATTTCATCGCGAATTCCCGGTGGAGAGGATCTTCCTCCCGGAAGACGTAGTAGAGAAGGCAAAGCCTGCTACCTCCGGTAAATGTGCTGCGCCAAAATCTTCTTCTTCGAAGCCTAACCCGAACCGAGAGGTAAAGAAAAAGGCTATTGAGAGCACCCCTAAGCCAACAGTCACCCCTAGTGGTGATCGAGCGGTAAAGGACTCTGCCTCAAAGCCCGATTCTGCTCCAAAAGGCAAGGGTGACGCAATCGAAGATGCTGGTCTCAACAGGGAGAGGGCTGGACCAGCTAAGGAAATATCGTCTTCGGGTGGGGAGAACAGCGCCTCGCAGAGTAAATCTGTGAAGCGTGTGCGCTCCTCTGAGGGTCCGCAGCCTTCAGCCAAGAAGACGATGACTTCTCAGCTGATCGAACCATCAACCTCGTATGCAGCGGCCGCTGAGCGTGTGACCAAGGAGAAGCAACTGAGTACGGAGAAGGTTTCCGCCTCTTCTGGAAAAGTTAAATCCAAGGTACGCGGTCAAAGGCGCAATAAGCCATACGGTAGACCAACTGCTGTGACAGACGATGGCCTGCAAATAGCAATCATCGACAGAGCTGATCCAAATGGAAAAATCAGCGACAGTCACTGGTTGCTATTTGAAACTGGTCTTCGGGCTGCGATAGTTTCTGGACCGGAAGATCCGGAAGACCGTCAGCTTGGCAGCGCCTTCTTGCGTAAGGGTGTCAAGGTCATCAACTGTATGAATGAAAGGTCGCGAGACTTTCTCGTTCGGACAGTGAGTGGTCTTGGTGCTCTGTGGGAAGGAGCTGATCTGGCGGCTGTCTCCCTATCGGATATCCCGTCCAGAAAGGTACTCTCAGCGTGGATTCCCCCACCTACGGTAAGCAAGGAAATCCTGCTGAGAATGCTGAGGTTGCAGAATCCCAATCTCGTTACAACAGGCTGGACTGTTATTAGTCTGGTCCCCTGTAGCGAGTTGGGTGGCTTAGTGGCCAGAGTGGCGGTTGACCCCCCTGGGGAGTTATACTTAAGAGAACGTGAGGGAAAGCTGAATTTCGGTTCAGGATGGGTTCGGTTTCGACTGAGTCCACCTCACGAAAAACAGTAAGGGTAGGGAAGCGGCAAAGGCTGCGCATACTGCAGATTAATCTGCACCATTGCAAGGCCGCTGCCGCTGAACTGCTCTTGTCCCTCACGAACTCTGAAGTAGACATTGTCTTAGTCCAGGAGCCTTATATCTATAAAAATAAGGTTTCTGGACTAAACAATGCCAACTTCGACGTCTTTGCCGCGTCCGAGGGGGACAAGGTAAGGACTTGTATAGTAGGTAAAAAGAGTTTAAATCTAATCTTTCTATCTAATTACAGTAACGGTGACATATGCACGGTCAGGATGGAGCATAGAGAAAGCAAGGCCACGCTGCTGTCATCTATATATATGCCTTTTGAGGCCCCAGACCCACCCAACCAGTGTGTCCGACGTCTGCTTGACGAGATGATGGGTACCTGTAACGTAATCCTGGGTTGCGACGCAAACGCTCACCATTTCCAGTGGGGCAGCAAGGACACCAACAAGAGGGGTGAGTCCATATTCGATTTTATTTTATCTTATAATTTACGGATATGTAATAGGGGTAGTGATCCAACGTTTAAAATTAGGAACAGGGAAGAGGTCATTGACCTAACCCTTTCTAATTTAGATGACTCTGTCCTGAGGAATTGGAGGGTATCTAAAGAATGTTCCTTTTCGGACCATATGCAGATATTCTTTGATGTCTCTCTGGACAGAGGTCGCCAAATTCCTTATAGGAACCCACGAAGGACAAACTGGGACAAATACACGGATCTAACGAACTCGCAACTAACTCCTAATATTAGTACGGAAACAGTTGATGACCTCAATGGAACCGTAAATAAGCTCACTGATGTTCTTCTTCGTTGCCATAAGGAGTCCTGTCCACTAACATATCCTGGGAGGAAATCTCAACCGGTGTGGTGGAGCAAGGAGCTTGGCGAACTTAGGAAAAACACTAGACGACTGTATAACAGGGCGCATGAGACTAAACTCGATATTGATTGGGACTCCTATAAAGTGAGTTTCAATAAATATAAGAGTGAAATCAAGCGGGCAAAGAAAACATCTTGGGTTAACTTCTGTGAGTCGGTAGAAGGAGTTAACGACGCAGCTAGGTTTCGACGACTACTCTCCAAGGACCCCAAATCCATTGGAAGTATCAAGAAACAAGATGGTGCGTGGACAGACTCCGCCACTGAGACTCTTGATCTCCTTGCGGAGACCCAGTTCCCAGGCTGCAATGATGAGGATACTGTCAACAATGAGCGTGACGACTTCCGAGTTCAGGAGCCTTTGGATTTGGTACTCATTGACAGGGTGGTCAACAGAAGTAGAATTAAGTGGGCGGTCAGCACTTTTAAGCCTTACAAGTCTCCTGGGCCGGATGGCATAACGCCGGCGATGCTACAATTTGCATCACCGACCTTATACCAAATCCTGGAGGAGATTTTTAGGGCGTGCTTGACTTTCTCTTTTATACCGGGGCTGTGGAAGGAGGTAAAGGTAACTTACATTCCCAAAGCGGGAAACCTAGTCACTCTGCACCTAAAGACTACAGACCCATAAGTTTATCATCCTTTCTCCTTAAGACACTCGAAAGACTGATCGACCTGGAGATAAGGAGTCAGGTAGACACCGTCTCTATAAGCAACTCACAGCACGCCTATGTTAAAGGTAAATCTGTTGAGTCTGCCTTGCATGAGGTGGTCGGCTTCATTGAGAAAAACATGGAAGACTCAAACTTTACCTTGGCTGCCTTTCTAGACATAGAAGGAGCTTTTAACAATGTAAAACTTGAGTCCATCAATCTCTCACTGAAGAAAGTTAATGCACCTGAACCCCTAACGTGCTGGATTAATAATATGCTTCAAAGCAGGATTATAAATTCTAGCATTGGGGAGGTAAAAATAAGGAAAACAGTGACTAGAGGCACCCCTCAAGGAGGTGTGCTCTCGCAATTACTGTGGCTCCTTGTTATAAACAATATTTTGATGGAGCTGGACAATCAAGGTATCAAAGTTGTTGCTTATGCCGATGACGTGGTACTGCTGATTTCCGGTAAATTTCCGTCAACCATTTCGGAGCTTATGCAGGGAGCACTATCGACTCTATCACGCTGGGCCAAGGCTAATGGCCTTGGGGTTAACCCAACGAAGACGGAACTGGTAATGTTCACAAGAAAGCGTAAGCTCGGCGCCTTTGTTCCACCAACACTGGATGGGGTGCAGCTCCAACTCTCCCCCGAAGCAAAGTACCTTGGCACAATCCTTGACTGTCAATTGCGATGGCATAGGAATGCTGAGGAGCGGGCGAAGAAGGGAATGATTGCACTTTATTCATGTAAGAATTCCATTGGGAAAAGCTGGGGACTAACTCCTTCGATTATACACTGGCTGTATAATACAGTGGTTAGACCCATCCTATCCTATGGTTCTCTCGTTTGGTGGCACTCATTGCGTCAAAAGTCAACATCCACTAAGCTCGATAAGGTACAAAGAGCCGCCGCAACTCTTATTACTGGAGCTACCAGGAGCACGCCACAGGCTGCACTGAACGCAATGCTGAACTTAAGACCACTGAGTATCAGCATTAAGTGTCAGGCAACCAGGAGTGCCCTGCGGCTTCATGAACAGGGTCTTTGGCGTGGTCGTACCTATGGGCATGGGTGTATCCTGAATGAATCAGGTATTTTTGTGAACCATTGTGGCAAAATAAGTGACTATATATCACCAGTCTTGAGATTTGACGATATAGAAGTCATTATACCTAGTAGAGACGACTGGAACCGCAGTAACCCCCCTCTGGGCGGTCTGGCTATATATACAGACGGCTCCAAGATGGAGGAAGGTACCGGTGCCGGTGTCTACTGTGAAAGTCTATCACTTGAACGCACATACAGGCTAGACAGCAACTGTAGTGTGTTCCAGGCTGAAATCTTCGCGATTTGGAAGGCGGCGGAATTGATTAAAAGTCTGGATGCAGAAATCTTTGAACCGGTGACTATCTATGTGGATAGTCAAGCGGCTCTTAAAGCCATCAAATCCTGTAACATCAAATCCGACGTCGTCCTCAAGTGTAGAGCAGCTCTGGATGCGCTAACTAACGGCTTTCGGCTATGTTGGGTACCTGGACATCGTGACTACCAGGGTAATGAAAAAGCAGATGAATTAGCTAGACGAGGATCACAGTCCGCTGATCTAGCTATCACTGACTCTATCAAACCACCCATCTGTCACTTTTTCCAAAAAGTCGAAGCGTTCTCTGACGAAAGAGCCAGTGAATTGTGGCGCAATGAACCAAGGTGCATTGTGGCAAGATCCATATGGCCGTCTCTGTCAGCCAAAAGAACGAATTCGTTGTTGAACCTGAGCAAAGCGGAAGTGAAGGTAACGACGGGAGTCATCACTGGACACTGCTATGTCAGGGCCTTTACCATTAAATGGGATAGGGATGTTAATGACTACTGCAGACTCTGTGAGGATGAGGAGGAGTCGGAGTCGATCGAACACCTCCTGTGTCGTTGTCCAGCTCTGGCTCGTAGACGACACAGACTAGTGGGTGTTCGTTTTCCGCCGTCTCTAACCTTCTACTCAACTGTGGAACCTACTGTAATCTGCAACATCGTTAAAAATCTAAAGTGGCTGGGACAGCGCAACCTAAACGCGTAACGCTTTGTCTTTTCGATTAGTCTGCCTACCTTGTTTTCTTATCTGTTTCTTAGTTCTTTTAATTCTTTTTATTCCTTTTTATCTATTTATTCTATTCTATCTCTCTTATCTATTCTTATCTCTCTCCACTTTTCTAAAGGATGATCACAATGGACCATAAGGTCTCCGAGTGGCGCAGTCACATTTAGTGGCTGCACATCCTCTAACCTAACCTAACCTATGCAGTAGTTGATTCCTATGGAAACGTATTATCCACAAAAACTCTCATGGACATTACATCCATATTTACAGCTGAAGCCGCTGGTATCATTGAAGCCATCAACATAGCACTATCATCGAAACAAAAGACTATCATTTTTTCTGACAGCCTGTCCGTGCTGAAAGCAGTTTTAAACGTCTCTAACACAAATTGGGTCTCCGTGAATAAAATTCGAGACTTATTAACAGATAAACATAACATACAACTTTTTTGGATACCAGGTCATGTCGGCATCACAGGAAATGTACACGCTGACACACCCGCTAAGTATGCATGTACAGCACCTTTAGTGTGTGAAGACATCGTCGAAAAAAATAGATTTGAAAACTCATATAGAAACTGAACTTAGATCTATATCGAAGCACAACAACATGCTCTTCAATCATTTTCATTATAGCAACATCAATCCCAATCGCATTAGCCCTAATTATCCAACCAACGTAGAAAAAAGAAAAATACGAATGTTCTCCAGACTTCGTATGGGCCACAATATTGCCACACATCAACACCTTCTTAACAAAAACATCGACAACAAATGCCCAAAATGCGGTTCCATTGAACATATGCTGCAATCATGCAACGCATTCGCAAATCTTCACCATATATTCCTCAATAATAAAGGATTAGAAATTCTTAAGTCACCAACTTCTGTTAACATTAATACTGTGTATAACTTTATAACAAATTCTCGCTTCATTATATAACAAAATTATTCTCTAATTTGTAATTAGTATTATTATAAAAGCGCTAGCTGATGGCCTTAGTAGCCAATGCTACCTTCTTTTATTAACTTTGTATTTACTACTAGTTAATGTAATAAATAAATAAATAAATAAATAATATACGTATTAAGGATGTGTTGTCATACCCATATATAACATCCCAGATTATATCACAAGGTGGGCAATTTCAAAAGCACATACCTGATAGTAGCATGGATATATATCACTTAATGAAGTTGAAACTGTTAAAAAGAAATAATCCATTATTTCTTCTTTGCTGTATGTTTGATTAGGATCAGGTATCTGCAAAGATAACAAATAAGATTCAGTTATACTTTTCACATGGTAAAAAAATGTACCTTTAATAACATCCATCATGAAAAGAGATTAAAAGCATTGTGTATGATATTTTTAATTCCTATCATATTAAAAGAGGTAAAGTGCTGCCGACTAGAAACTTGAAAACGTTGTTTCTGCTTATTAGGTTACAACAGAAATCTTATATATGTTTTTGCGACAGCACTAATGTAATACTAAAATTATCATAAATCCATGGTAGATAATATAATAATAATAAAAAGTAATTCTTCTATTTAATTATATTTCTTACCATTATTGCATGCCAATCTGAACTATTTTCAAATTTATTCACATCCGATTTGTTAGACCAATCGATGCGATAACCATCAGCTTGACCATCCACAGTTGTGTTAATGGGTGTATAATCTTTGGAAAGATTTTCCGTTGGTACTCCATCCTTTGATTAGAAGTAACAAATTATTTAAAATTGCATACACTCTAATCAAAGAACAATAACAACTTACAAGTAATTTGAAATTGTTCAAAATAGGCCTTAAACATTCAGGATAATTAGGCGATTGAGTGATTGGATTTCCCATTAACTTGATTTCATTTGCTTTAATCTTCTCTAAATCTCGATTTAAACGTATATATGATTCAATCTGAAAATTAGGAAAATTTTGGAGAATATATCAGTTATAAAATTTAATATTCTATACAAGTTTGATCATTATAAATACAACAATTTAGATAATACATCTCACAATGTTAATAACAATATGATTAGTTAAGTCTGGAGTATTCTCTATTAAAAGAGAGTAATGTTTACAAAACGAGATCTGACAGTGTTGCAAAATTTGCTGATAACTACCAATATCATAATTTTATAATAATTACCTTATTATCCCTTAAATCCAAAAGCGTAAATTCAATACCAGCAAACAATTTACATGGTGACATTGTTGTAATTCCATTATCACGCAATACTATACCGTGTATGTGTCGAAAACGTTCATCGTTACGATATATCAAATCGAAAATACGTTCCAGTACACTTCTGTTACCCAAATTCACAATTACGTCGAACAATTCACTATGCTGGCCGAAACGGGACAAATCCAAAACACCCCTTTCTCCATCCAAGCTATCCATGCGATCGTAAAGTTTATTTAAAGTTTTTGTTATTTGATTAATTGGAGATATTTGGCCATATTTAAATTCAGCAACATTAAGCTGAACTTGCAGTTGTATCGTGTTTCCATTTGGCATTACAATTCGTAAATTCTTTTCGAATAGTTTATCTAAGGCCGGTTGGCATTGACGAACCAAAAAACGATCTTCATAAGAGCTACGCTATTTCACAAAAATAAAATTAAAAATAAAAAAGTATACTTTTTTTCTTTGCAAAAATGAAATCTTACCCTATAAGCAACTGGATACAATTCTTCGCCTTCAACGGCTTCATATAAAGCATTTAATAAATCCTGTTTATCCTCCATGCTCAACGATCTGGAATTGTGTTCCACGACAATTTGATGCCAAACAAATCCTTGGCTCATAAGCTTTGTGTCGTAACTTTTACATTTCGAATATGATAAGGCGTTTGCATAAGATATTTCAATACTCATATGATTGGGGAAATGGATGACTTCATCTGAAAATATATCAATTATATCCCAACCGTGGTGCAATGGTATGCACACCCGCCTTGCACGCAGATGGTCGTGGGTTCGATTCCCCGGCCAAGCAACATCAAACATTTTTCAACGGTGGCAAAATAACCATCAGTAATGTTGGCGACATTTCCTGAGTATTTCAGCCTTGTAAAACTTCTCTACAAGTGGTGTCGTAGACACGCCGTTCGGACTCGGCTATAAACAGTAGGTTCCATATCATTGAGCTAATATGAATCGGGTGTACTCATTATATGAGAGAAGTCTCCCTTGTCCCGCCTGGGATGTTTGTGGAACATTTATATAATTATCCCAAAATATTTCACAACTACAGTTTAACAAATAACACTGTGCAACAAGGTTTCTTTGCGGTGGAGATGAAAGCCCTTAGTGAGTATATTAAGAACCCAAAAGGTCAAGATTCTGAGATATCGCGCGATGATTTTTTTGAATTTTCGCCTATGATGCTTGAGAAAATAGCTTTATATCTCTGTTTGCCGTTATTGTAGCTTCGTTTTGAGATTACATGACATGGTTATCGCTTATATTGACATGTGGGATGTATCTGTATAACTCAGAAGTTTGACCCACGGCATAACTGTCCTTCCGGGTTCATAATATTAACTTCATCCACTTTCATCGGCAAAAAGAATATTTCACCCACCAAGCTTTTTAAAAACGGTTCAAGAATACGTTTTAGCACCGAACTCAGGTAAGATGCTGTCAAAAAAATTATTTTCCCTGATTGGCAATTTTATTAGCTTTCTAATGGTATACATATAACCTTAATCGGTTACTTAAAATCGGTACAAAATCCGGGTTTTATATCGCTATATCCGGTTCAAAATATTAGATAACCGGATCTATTCTCCAAGAAAATTTGTCATTAACGTGTTCAGGATATCGGGAGCTATATATGGTAAATATTTCAGATACATCCCAGATGTCAATATAAGCGATAACCAATGGGTATGTATGTCTACCTACAAATACATAACAAATAACGAATATACAGAAAAACAATAGTTTTTTTTCTGAGCAAAAACCGGGTAAATTTCAAATAGGACAAAGAAAACGTGACAATATCGATTAGTTGTCAATGAGAACCGTACCTAAAATTCTCTGAGCAATATTTTTGTGGAATATTTGGATGCTGTAAAATCTCATTTTGTGGTACTTTTACTACAGTTCAAGAAAGAAAGGACGAAAAGGACATGAAAGGAATTGAGTTAGAAGAATGAAATTTTCTACAAAAAGATTCGCCATTCGATTTGACTGAAGACATGTAATCTCAAAACGAAGCTACAATAATGGCAAACAGAGATATAAAGCTATTTTCTCAAGCATCATAGGCGAAAATTCAAAAAATTCATCGCGCGATATCTCAGAATCTTGACCTATGAGGAAAATTCCTTTTTGGGTTCTTAATATACCCACTAAGGGCTTTCATCTCCAGAAGGAATTTTCCACCGCACAGACCTTGAGTTCCAATTTGTGGCACAGTGTAATTATTTGTTTTTTGATATTGGTTTTGAATTTTGATGAATGCAAGAACTTGGCGATTATCTTTATTCTTTGGCCACCCAGGCATCAATTATGATCTATTATAACACGACTAGTGTTAGTTTGGACATGCACATCCGTCTTATTTGCTGAATGAACGGTGATCAATATATAGTGTAAATGTTGGCGACATATCCATGTAAAACTTCTCTACAAGTGGTGTCGCAAAACCGGGGATTTAAGACAGGTGTAAATTTCGCCTACGCGAACAACATTGTCATTTAAATCGTAATTTTACTCAAAAAAGCCGTTCGAATGCCTATATGTATATCTCGGGAAGAATACAGCAACAAGATATATACGACATTGGAATATGTATAAACACTCTGGTTTCTTCGAAGTTTGTTGGTACCATTATTATAGTATTGGTGTTTAATATATAGTGGACTCTGACTTGCTAACTGCAAAACTATTTTAATAATTAAACTATTCTTGTCCAGTGATTTGATTTTATGTGCGCCAACCGATTCAAAGTTAATATGCAAGCAATATGTGGACAATCCAATACTAATAATTAACAAGTACTACTTACCTGGACATTTTAATGAAGACATTTTTAATTCGAAGTCCTTAAAAACTTAAAAATGTATCGAATGAATTTAGTTTTTTAATTTGTTTTAGTTTCGTTTGATGTTCGTTCCTCACGCTTTTGTTTACGAATGAGTGTGAAATATAATAACCGACTACTTTGTTTACGAATGAGGACATATTAAATTGATAAACAGCTGATCATTACACGGCACGATAATCAAGGTAGATGCATCGGTGAATTGCCATTGATTAAAATAACAGTTGAACATTGGTGGCTGTGTTTGCCACAGCCTCATAAAATCCAAATTGTTTGAAGTTGTAAAAAATGGATGGAAAATCTACCGATATTCCATAAAATAACGCTGTAATGAATTTATGCCCCTCCGCTGTCGAATATGATTGATCAGATTCGTCCAAATACATGGTATGGTAGATTTTATAGGAAATGTCTCTTCGAAGAACTTTCAAAAAGGGGAACAGAGATAAAATTTCTAAATGAGTCGATCTTCCATGTGAGAATATGTCATTGCCCACCGTTTCATAGCATGACAATGATTATAATGGTTATACTTTCATCCACAGATGCTACCACATTCCTTTACTCAAGCCTAAAGGAAAACAATGAATCAAGAGTTATGTGCTAACACAGGTTTCATCTAAAATTTTATTTTAATTATATTCTACTTCCTTAAATAACCATCTCCGCCTACACAGGATGAACACAATAATCTCCAAAGGCAACAACCAGGTCATGGCAACAATCGGGTTCGGAAATTATGCAGTATTTACCCTGCGTTTACAAATGACAGGACAGTTGAGTTCATGTATTGATTGTCAAAATCCAAAAAATTGACTGTGTGACGTATGCGTCCCGACAACTGCAAAAACAGTTGTAAAATTATGAATGAAAAATCATCTATTTGTTTTTGTTTTCCGTTCACATATTTTGTTTATGTTCATTATCTTTTGTTTTCAACACATTTCAATTATTATCTCACACATTTTAACAAATGTCAAAAATTTGTTAACCCTACTGTCTGTGGAAAACTGATAGACAGCTGGGAGACAACCGACAAATGTATGTATGTGTTGGTAAATCAGAGTTGTATTTGAAGACAAATTGTCTGGTGTAAACGCCTAGTTAATGAGGACTACATTATACAAGCACTACTAACAAAAGTGACCAATGTGCAGAAGTTAGCATGGATGGTCCAATCGCCCACAAGACGACACAACTTGGTTCCAGATCCAGAGCATTTCTCATGTTAACCTTCTGAAAAGTCTTGGCGTTTACTCGTCTAGTTTCTTTACACTTTCTTACCTTTGCATAGGTCACTCCGACCTTTGTTAACTTTATCCTTTTTAATTTTTATTTATTATTTTTTTTTTTAATAAATACGTATATAAAGGCAGAATTTTCGTCTATTTCATTTGTTTATGTTTCAAAAAGTAGCTGGGTGTGTCCACGTATCGAATGACATTTTGTCTGAACAATGGTGCCGTAATTTGCAATTATTTTTGCTATCCATGAATGGTATTCCTCTATGTCATTGATGGCCATCCTCACACTGTTGAAAATAGTATGTTTGTGTATAGAAGTACTCTTCTCTTCCAAGGGCAAAGCAGAAAAGCGGAATGCTTATGTTTTGTCTCGCATCATTGGGTTTTAAATAGACCTGGACTGCATTATGATGTGGTTCTTGTGTTATTTCTTTCTTGTACTTCCAATCACTCTGTTTGAGAACTTTTCTTGGCGATTTTAAATCCTGGGCTTTAGAGATTCCATTTAAACATTCTGGACATGTTATTAACAGTAAAACCTACCGCTAATACGAATTCCCGCTAAGAAGACAGGTAGAGAAACATTAAAATTACAAACTACAAAGCGTTTTATTAACTCTCTTTAAACAATTATATTTTAAAAAACTAAAAAAACTATATTCGTAAAACTTCAAAATATGTTGACATTTCATATTTTTATTTACTTTTTGGATGGAAAGGCTTTGACACTTGTATTACTTCCAACAACAAATCTCTATGTGGTTGTTGTTACGTTTGTTGTACAACAACACTTGCTTTTACCTGTAATAATTGTACCATGATACGAACAGCTGGCAGAAAGATTTTTACCATGGATAGTTCTTCTCGTCCTGATTACAAAAATATAAAGCTTTCCCCAGCTTTACTTGGAAAAAATTACAATTTTGAAGAAAATGCTGTTCCCGTGTCCGAGATTTGCACTAGTTGCGCTGATTATGGGAATCTATAATTTTCTTGGGGGATGTCGTGTCTCATCCGGCATCAAATTAAAATAAAGTCATAAAATTAAATAATTTCGGCTTTGACACTAAAGGCCTGCGTACATAAGCTGCCTTGCCTGCTTATAGGCCGTTTATATATAACAAGGTTAACCCAGTGGGTCTGGGTTTCAAATGTCATTTCCATTGTATATACTTCAAACAAATCCTCATAAAGATGGTTAACCCTGCAAAAAACTATAATATAAACGCCGTATTACCTTGCTTATACCCCGGTTACACTATTGAAGGTTAACCCACTGGGTTTAATAGATCCAGTGGGTTAATCTTTGCTGGTTACACTTAGCTTTTCGAGGATATAAACTGTCAGCTGATGTTTGTTTACGTATACATACAAAATAACTAATAAAGTCGTGTTTAACACTTTTACAATTTCTCGCATGAGATATCGTCCCCTCTTTGCTCATATTGGTATATTTTACACACAGGGATACATTTTTGTATCAAGGTATCAAGCGTACTTTTTGTTAAAAAGTGTCTAAAGTACAGTACACATTGTCAGTTTTGAATGACGATTTTTTGCAATTATCGATAACTGTCCAACCGTCCAGCAACCACAAAATATTTGGTGGTTGCATGATGAATGACAAAACTGAACGGCCACATTAGCAAGCAACAACAAAGCTGTCATTCAAAACTGACAATGTGTACCCAGCTTAATGTAAAAAAATAAATAATTTTATGATTTTCAAATAACTTTAGATTTGTTAACTCCATAAAATCTCATGCGACCAATCGTAAACGTGTAAAACACGACAAACTCTGTTGCAAAAACAGTTGCAACTTTTGGTACTTTTTGAGTAGAGTTGGATTTTTTTGCACAAATACCGAATACAACACTGTATTTTTGGTGGATTTATGCCGGATTTAAAATAAACCCAGTCGTGAGAGGATTTAATTTTTGTATGGCAAATCTGGTCAGATTTGACCAGATTAAGCAATAAATCCTCATAAAGTGGGTTAACCCGGCAAAAAACTGTAGTGTAACCGCACTATTACATCTGATAAAAGAATAAAAAAGAAAAGGGCAACCCAGTTCGAAATTTCCTCAGCCTTCTTTATTCTTTTATTTTTATTATGTCAAAAATGAAGCAGGAAAGCAAGGCAAACAGGCAGAGCAGCTTATGTACGCAGGCCTTAAAAGCCTCCCTTTTTGCTATAGCCGACAACCCGAACAAACCATCTAACATCAAACGGCAGTAATACAAACAAAGGCGACGACCAAGTAAAAACAAATACGATGTTGCATGGTATAAGTAAAGAGGTAGATTTAAATGAAAAAATCTGTAGAACCCTTGTTTTCCTTGAATTCCTAAAACTCATGTGGTATGTTCCTTTACTTTTAAAAATGGTAATAGTGGCAAAAAATGGTAAAAGTGGTGAACTGGTCTCATATAAATTGTATGCTTTTTAAAGTAAATGAACACTTTGCAGGTTAAAAATGGTAAGAAATGGTAACCACAGGCACGTAAAGGAACAGAGCTACCCAGCAAAAAAAAAATGGAAGTGGTGCAAGTTGGAGTGAGGATTTCATTACATGCATGGATGCGCTTCCAGTGGACTAATGAAAAAGGCAATCCTTTTCCTCACATTTGGATTACATCCAACAAGCACTTTTATGTATAAACGATAAAAAATTCAATTTTCATTCAACAAATGAAATTAAAGTAATACGGCGTTTATATTATAGTTTTTTGCAGGGTTAACCTTCTTTATGAGGATTTGCTTGAAGTATATACAATGGAAATGACATTTGAAACCCAGACCCACTGGGTTAACCTTGTTATATATAAACGGCCTATAAGAATAAAATTAAAATGTCTTATTAATGGCCTGTTCCCGTACTTTACAAAGTGGTAAAAGTCGTAAACCATTTTCATACAAATTTTGTGTACGGGAACGCAAAACTCGTAAAAGTGGTAAAAATTGTAAAAATGGAGTGCTTCCTAGCTGCGTGCTGCGGAAGCAAAATGGAGTGCTTCCTAACTGCGTGCTGCGGAAGCAAAATGGAGTGCTTCCTTTCTGCGCGCTCCCTTGTAAAATTCACCGAGGAATTCATAGAAAAAGAAGCACTTCGTGACACTTGCACCAGTGATTTAACTGCTTCCGTGGATGCAAACTTTTTGCTGGGTATGGTTTAATAAGAAAGGTTAGCCAATGCTTTATGTCAATTTAAATTTTTTCATTCGTGTATGCCTAAAACTTTAAAACAATATAAACAAACTTTGTATGTGTGTGTGGTGTTTGAATAATATGCCAAACAATTTTAAAAAACAATCCAATTCAATGATTTATAAAATTGTTTTTAGACCATTTGTATGTCCCAATTTACATTAGGCGAGTTTACTTGCGGCAATTGTCAGTTTGTGGGTGAGAGAGGGTGTTGAGAGGCAAAGGGTTACCATATACCTCACCTCTCTCTCCATCAAACTGACAATTGCCGCAAGTAAACTCGCCTAATGTAAATTGGGACTATGGAAGAAATTTGTGAGATTTGCATTGAAACAATCAGTTTATCATATTCACAACTCGATTATGTGGAGAAAACTTAACTCTTCATTCATTTTTCGCGTTTTTTATAAAATGCTCAAAAATGCATTGTAAACAAACCCACTTGTTGCTTTTATTTCGAAGTTTTAGGAATTCAAGGAAAACAAGGGTTCTATAGATTTTTTCATTTAAATCTACCTCTTTATTTATACCATGCTAAAACTTCGAAATAAAAGCAAAAATGAATGAAGAGATAAGTTTTCTCCACATAATCGAGTTGTGAATATGATAAACTGATTGTTTCAATGCAAATCTCACCAATTTCTTCCATACAAATGGTCTAAAAACAATTTTATAAATCATTGAATTGGATTGTTTTTTAAAATTGTTTGGCATATTATTCAAACACCACACACACATACAAAGTTTGTTTATATTGTTTTGAAGTTTTAGGCATACTCGAATGAAAAAATTTAAATTGACATAAAGCTTTGGCTAACCTTTCTTATTAAACCATGCAATGTTGCTTAATTTTGATATTAAAATGTGTGGCGTTTAGTCGCTATAGAAATAGATAAATTTTATAAAATTAAAATCACAAGTTGTTAAAAAGATCTAAAGGCCTGCGTACATAAGCTGAATTGCCTGCTTACCTTGCTTACTTCTGATAAAAGAATAGGAAAGGAAAGGGCAACCCAGTTCGAAATTTGCTCGGCCTTCTTTATTCTTTTATTTTTATTATGTCAGAAATGAAGCAGGAAAGCAAGGCTACCAGGCAAGGCAGCTTATGTACGCAGGCCTTTACATGTTTAAGTTGTCCAGCAAAAAAGGACGGAATCAATGCCTGAAGGACCCTTTATAGATTTTAAAAATGTTGCTCTAACCCGGGTTTTGTACCCGCACTTTCGGGTCCAATAACCGGGTCCGTCCCCTAAGAAAACTATACTTTCCGGAAGAAATTCAAACTAAAGATGCGAACATTGCTGTAATTCACAAGACGCACATTATTTTTGAAGTGGAGTTGGAGTTTTTTTGGGAATCTAAATTGGAGTTGGAGGAAAAATGAAAAACCATTTGGATGATGAAGCAATATCAGTTGCGATCAAATTTAATGGAGAGTTTTTATAATTTGTGTTAATGTAATATAGTTAATATTCTTTTTTTAAACGAATAGGCAATGTATTTTATTTATTTTGGGATATTTGCAATGGCTTGCATTTTATAGCATCTTTAGACTGCATTTAAATTCAATCCAAAACACTACATCAAAGGCTGTGATTTGGATCGAAAATGGAGTGCATCCTAGCTGTGTTCCGTGGAAGCAAAATGGAGTGCATCCTAGCTGCGCGCTCTCTTGTAAAATTCATAGGTGAATTCATAGAAAAAGATGTACACCAGCGGCAATTGTTCTAGTGATTTAACTGCATCCGTGGATGCAAACTTTTTGCTGGGACTATTATACGCAACCCTGCTTTTTCGTCATAAACTACCAAAAAATGCAACTGTTTTATAATGTCTTTGTTTGTTTGTGTGTGTTGTAGAAAAACAAAAATACTCAAACGATGACAAAAGTGAAAATAAATGGTTAAAAAAACTTGCAAAAATTATGTTTTTTTTTTTGTTTTTGGAATTAATTTAAGTTATTTGATACACATTTGTGTTGTGAAATTCCTATTTTTCAGAATAAATATATTGTGTGCGTGTGTTTGTGTTATTGTATAAGTGTGTATGTGCGATTGTGTGTGTAAGCAAATGACGCAAAAACAGATGTAAATACACCATGATGAAATTATAAGGTGGCGTAAAACGGCCAGCTGATTGGTTTCAATATGTCAAATATTTTGTTATTGTGAATAAATTGAATGAAAACGTAAACAAACATTTTGACATATTGAAGAATTTTCGGCCAAAATAGAGTTGTTGTTGTGCTACTTACGTGACCTGTTAAATAAAGATCTTGAAATACACTTCATTTGATTCTAGGATTTCGTAAAACGAAATCATTTAATGTGCACATGTAAATTGGACTTTATTCCACCATGTGTTTGTGCAAATTGAAAACGACTTTATTTCGGAAATAAAGCTGAAACAAGATCTATTTAACAGGTCACGTAAGTAGCACAACAACAACTCTATTTTGGCCGAAAATTCTTCAATATGTCAAAATGTTTGTTTACGTTTTCATACAATTTATTCACAATAACAAAATATTTGACAGATTGAAACCAATCAGCTGGCCGTTTTACGCCACCTTAAGCTGGAAACACATACAACGTTTGGGTAAAGTTTTGTGTCGTTTTGGCCGTTTTTACACTGTTGGGCATGATGCCGAAAAATTCAAATTCATTTGAAATATATGCCGACAAACAGATAAACGCTGGACTTTGGTATCGTCGTCGCCCTGTTGTTGTTGTTTTTTTCTCGACGCCCAACGCAAAACTTTAATCAAACGTTGTATCTGTTTTCAGCTTTATAATTTCATCATGAGCTGAAAACACATCCAACGTTTGAGTAATGGGGTTTCTACACGGCATGTTTTTTACATATTCATGCATAGCAACTGTCACTGATCTTCATACCAGTTGTCAAAATGCGTTATTGTAAACAAAATGTAAACAAGCAATTCACAGTAATGCATTATTGTGATCAAATTTGACGTTTGACATGATTCTTGTTCCACCATGGTTACATCAAATCATGTCAAACGTCAGATTTGTTCACAATAATGCTTTACCGTGAATTGCTTGTTTACATTTTGTATGTGATTTATTCACAATAACGCATTTTGACAACTGGTATGAAGATCAGCTGTTTTTGCGTTACACCTTATAGCTATATTACATTACGTGTATTTCATGTGTATGCCTTGAATTTTTTTGTCCTCGTGTAATTCATTGTGTGTGTACGAAAAATGACATTTTACATATGATTTATAATTTTTGCTATTACACCAGTATATGTTTTTTGTGTGACATAACCTATAAATGTAAACAAATCCTTTATCAAATCGATTTATTTAAGTTTCTTTAAGAAATTATTTCTTTCAGCAAATTTTGCAAATTTCTGCTTTCATCAAAACAAACAAATCAGCTGTTTTCTATTTATTGTACATACAAAAATAGGAAGGGCTCTAAAGCGAAAAAGTTACAAATGGGTTCACACATCATTTTGATAGATGAAATTTTTTATATGGATCACACTATGTGTACAACATGTAGATGTAAAAAATGCAAAACATACACATGAAATACACGTAATGTAATATAGCTATTATTATTCCACCATGCCATAATCAGACAGACCTATTGTACCTTGGTTTTTTGGTTACTCTGTCCAAGTAACCACTTAGGGTTGTTTGCAATTGTCTGTCATTTTTAAATTGAAGCAGTTGTTTTTTCAAAGGCATCATTGAGAGGTTGTTGATATTCTTGATATTCTTGTCATACTGGAACAATTTTTATTCAAATACCTTTTTTTGTCATCTATATTTGTTGTTGCGTATGAATAATCCTCAGAAGGGAATATGTATACACCAATTAAGAGACAGTGCAACAATGCCATTAATGAAATGGCTTCTCCTTCTCCAAGAACTCCTGAAACTCCTTTGAGTTTTAGCCGAGAATTGAGGCAGGTGTTACAAGAACGGAATCTTTTGACGGCAAAAACCCGAAACAAAGGTAAAACACATTTCAAACAAATAGTGACCGCACTAAAAATAATTTCCTATTACAGTTTGTTCAATGTTAGCGGGAGGAACTGGACGTTCACCCAATACAGAGATGGACAAAAGAAGAACATTTCGCTTGCAGGCCATTCATGAAATTATAACATCGGAAAAATCTTATTTGCAGCAACTCCAAATGCTGATGGACTTCTTCGTAAAGCCATTGAAGGAACAGAAGATCATCGACGAAGCTAGTCACACCACACTCTTTGGTCAGATAGATATGATATACAATTTAAATGGAGAATTTCTAAATGAACTGGAATCCGATATGGATAATGTTGCCAAAGCCTTCTTGAAAATGGCACCATTCTTCAAACTGTACTCTGTCTATGCCTTCGACTATCGTCATGCATTAATAGTGCTGCAAGATCTAACATCAAAAAATGCAGCATTCCGAAGATTTTTAGAAACTACGGAATTTTGCCCTGAGGTTCAACGTAAGTTGAATTCATTGATGATAGCTCCCATACAAAGAGTGCCAAGATATAAATTATTGCTAGAACAAGTGTTGCTCTATACAAGCCCAGCTGATGCAGACTTTAAGCTGCTTAAGGAGTCAGTAAAACAGATCGAGAATACAGTTTCACATATTAACACCTGCGTGGAGGATCAAGAGGTGACGCAAATGCTAATCAATATTCAAAATTCGTTGGTCAATCGTACACCGAATATAGTCAAGCCATCACGCAAAGTAATAAAGGAAGGTGTTCTAAACAAAGTCACACGAAATGGTACGGAAATTAAGCGTTACTGTGTTCTTACATCCGACATCTTTATGTATTGCAAAATTCTCAAGGAACGTGCCCCCAATACTGTTGTCGAAAATTCCCTAGAATGCTGTTGCATATTTCCGTTGAAAAAGTGCAAGGTGTATGAATTGTTGCCAGGATCCTTCAAAATAACCTGCCAAAGTGATGGCATTATATTCAGTTCCAGTGATTTACAGCTAAGTCGTATTTGGGTAGGGTTTATACGTGATGCCATTGATCTACACATACAATGCCGCAAGACACTGAGGAAGGAAAGTAGCAAACGAACCCCGCTGAGAAAAAAGGAGGTAAAGAACTTTGGCGAAGACTATATGCTTAGTCCGAAACAAAAGAAATCGGTAAAGACTAGTATTGTTGAGAGATATTTAAAGATTAAATTATTAATTGTTTTCGATTTTTAGGATTTTGATACCATTTTTAGAAACAAAAATCGTGACTCTGAAGATGAAATGGAGAATTCTTTCACCGCCACCAACTGTTTTGGCGGTGGTGGTAGTAAACGAAAAACAGATCCTACCAACACCAATCGAAAATCAGAAATGTCTAATTCAAATTCATCCATTAATACATCAATCACAAAACCTACAAAACGTAAAGCACCCGAAGATCCTGAAGAAGAAAATGAATCCATTTTGCGTAATAAGAATGAGCCTCTTCAGCAAGGACGCGTGAGTCCAGAGAAAAGACTATCAAAATTGTACAAATTCATTTCAAATGATAAAATGCGTGCCACCACTCGTGGTATTTTAAAGAAAACTCAACCACGGCAAACTAATACAAATTCTAGCACTATCACTACACCTTTACCACAACATCAACAGGATCAACAAGTTAATCGCCTATCTGATAACGATCCCACATATGGTTTTGCCAGTCGTTATTCTGATTCTAAATCCTATTTTAAGGCCCATAATGTTGATACCACCATACCCAATGCCATGATAAAACACGAAGATCTTTTAAATGCGGACATTCCTATTGAAGGTGGCGGTAATTTTCGTGATGTTCTTTTTCCTCTCAGGGCTAGTAATGGCAGTAACAAAACCCATTGCGACTCACCCACAAATCTTAGGAATAATTTTACAAACATTAAAATTTCTTCACCTCCTCAAAAGAAACGTGTCAAATTTGATGACTCTCTTGATGATGCCTTGTATGAACAGCCAACATTTGAATTTCAAAGAGATGTGGCACAAGTAGCTGTCAAGAATTCGACAACATTGCGCGAAAAGATTTATGATTTCTTTGCCAATTTGTTTTAAGAGGATGTGTTGAGGGGCATCAGTATTTTTTTATTTTATTTTGTATTTTTATATGAAAACAATCCCAGTTTCCAGTAATTACTAGCTATTATTTTTAAAATAAGTACTTAATTTTGGGTACATTTTAAAAATATTTTTTTAATTATTATGTTCAGTTGTATGTAACAATTATATGGACTTTTTTAAAAATTATACATATAAATCAAGCAGAATACAATATTATTAAACTTACTAAAATATGTCTCAATTATCATGTTTTGTGGTTGATTCCACGAAGGCAGTAGTTGCTATTACAAGCAAACCAAAATTCTGATCACCGGAATCTCGACCCAAGTTCGCGATAGAATCTACAAACCAACTCGTTTCGAATTCTGTTCGACTGCTCTCAGAACCCATGCCAATAATTTTTCTAATGTTTAAGAAAAGCTCGCCGTTTATGGGATAACGACGGGTTGCCATGACATGGCATTATCATTAGGGAACATGATACTTTGTTCGATCACACCCAAAGCAAGTGTCGTTTTGTAAGAGATCGATTATGGATAGCAACCCAACTCCAGTTGCGTTGCCGACAGCAAATTTAATAATAGAAGTTTCCATTTCCGCATTGAAATTTCATACTTTTTACAATTAAATTAGTAGCCCAAAGTTCAAAACACTGATGTTGAATGAATTTGGCTAAAATTTGTGTCGTTTCATTTATTTTAGTTGTATGATTTTCTCTTCTGGCAACGCAACTATAGTTGATTTGCTATCCATAATCGAACCCTTAGGTAAGCCCCCTACTTAAACTACTAATAAGAATTCAAGCAAAATCCAGACTTGTTTTTCTACATTACAAGGACTCTTCAATACCATTTTTAATGCACTATTCAAAAATAAACCAATTTTATTAAGACACATTTTCTCATTTAAACACCACAATCGTAATAAAATAAAACATTCAATATTACTTTCTCATTTCTAAAACTTTAGACATAAATGCTTCTATTGTTTTCTCACATAGATCATTCGACCATAGGCCATGTTTTTTAAAGTGCGAACCTATTATGGCAGCATTAATATAGGCAAAATAGTCATCTATATTATCAAGAGTTACTCCGGAACCCACTAATAGCGGCACATTGACTTTTCCCTTAAGATCTTTGAAGTCTTGAGGCTTGGCTGCATCTCCCGTCGAATTGCCTGAATTAAATAACGACAATTATAATAGAACTCAAAACAAAGGAAATGTTTCACACACCTGTTATTATAATTCCATCGGTTAGAAAGAATTCCGCTGCCTTGGCAGTCTCGAGCAGTGTAACATCTTGAGTTATTGCATGAGAACTGTGCTTCTTCTTAAGATCAGTAAATATCAAAACATTTTCTGCATCGATATGTTTTCTATACCTCAACAATTCTCCTGCGCAGGCGTCTGTATAACCCTCATCGGCAACATGGCTAAACACGAAACCTTCAGCTCGTATATATTGGAGATCACATGCTTTAGCAATGGCTAATGCCTGTTTATTGCCACAGGCTAAAACCTGAACGCCTAGAGGAAGTTTCCTTTCCTTGGAAATTACATTCCTAATTTCCTGACATATTCTTGTCATACAGGATGTGGTTTCAGGTCCAAGATGCTGTTGTTGAACATATGGAATATCGTGCATATTCTCTATTAGAATGGAATCCTAAAAATAAGAACTTGTATCACATACATTTGTCGGGGCGATAACTATCAAACCTAATAGCCAAGCCAACCCATCAATTAAGAACACAAAGCATTGGACACAAACAAAATGCACATGGAAAATTAAGGAACATTTCTGAATAGCACTACCATTTTAAGTTTCTGGTAAATATTCGCTTCATACTTAGCTTTCTCAACAATCTCCGACCAGTTTCCTTTGTACAGAGGGGTTCCTAAAATTAATTATTTTTCATTAAATAATCGACAGTGTTCTGTTAAACAAACCTGGCAAGGCATCGACATGTATCATGCCAATAATATTACATTTAAAATTCTTAAATACACGAGAAAATGCCATGATTTAATCCAGTGATGGCCAAAAACACACAGTTGCAGATTATAACTTGCGATAGTGTGAGTGGAAACGTAAACAATGCATCATGGTACAATTAGAAAGGTAGATGCCTCAGCCCAGCTGATCGAATCTAAAACGTCAAAAAACTAGGAATTCGACATGAAAAATCAAAACAATAAACCATGGTACAATTACTTAGGTAGAAACATCGGCGAATTGCTACAACAAAGCAACTTTTTTTGTAATGTAAACTGTCAAAATTTTCGCCGAATAGTTTCTTGTTGTCTCTTTTTATCACTTGTGTTTGTACAGTGAAGTGAACACATGCTATCTCTTACCGAATCATATGGTTGTTTGTTTTGATTTTTCATAGCGAATTCCTAGTTTTTTGACGTTTTAGATTCGATCAGCTGGGCTGAGGCATCTACCTAAGTAATTGTACCATGAAAAAACCATATGATTCGGTAAGTAAAGTGTATTCTACACGGTATGTTTTTTACATATTCGTGCATACCAACTATCACTTTTTACAAATCTGAATTTTGAACATATGGTGTGAACCATACAGAAATTTCAATGCATCAAAGTGTTATGTCCATGCATATGTATATTTTTCGAATAGAACGCGCTCTATTCTCGTCTGTACAACCAAAGGTAAACAGCTGTTTTGTTTGTACGCGATATAAATAAAGAAAACAACAGAAAACGAATGAAAAATAAAATTTTGCCGTGCAGAAGGAATTACATATGGGCGAAAAAAAGTGACAGTTGATATGCATGAATATGTAAAAGACATACCGTGTAGAAACCCCATAAGAGATAGCAAGTCTACACTTTATAGACAAACACAAGCGATAAAAAGAGACAACAAGAGACCGTTTGGCGAAAATTTTGACAGTTTACATTACAAAAAAAGTTGCTTTGTTGTAGCAATTCGCCGATGCATCTACCTTTCTTATTGTACCATGGGCCATGATTAGTCTTGGGCAATCTCGTTCATTGAGCGGATCGATCTTTTTCATTCCGTTCACCAAAAAGATCCGGATCGTTTACTTCGTTCGTTGGCTCTTTTTCGTTCAACAATACATTTGACTGTATTATTTTGAAGTCGTTCGTTCTCTGCTGCATATGACTCCCTCGTTCTTTTCACAGAATCGTTCTTTTGAAAATGTTCGTTCACGAATGACACAACTGTGTGTTACTTGCTTGTTTGTGTGCTAATGGGGGTGGTTTTGTTTCTGAACGTAGTGGTGGTGGTTTTGACATGAAAGAACCAGATGAACGAATGATGCAAAAGAAAGATATGACCGAGATGTGCTACTGAACGAGGTGAGTTACTGAGCGAGAGTAGCTCTCTGAATCATTGTTTGTTTTGTGTGGAAATTTGCGCTGTTTCCGCTAACGCAGCGTTTGTTTAGAGTTTGACTGCAAAACCAATGCTGCTAATTTTGTAAGCAGCAATGTCTCGTCCATCGGGGATCTAAATGAACGATATAAAAGAATGGGCTGGATACGGATCCGTTAGTTCTTTTCACGGAATCGTTCCTTTGAGCCGGTTCGTTCATGAACGACGCAACTCTAGCCATGATCAATTTTAAATTAAGTGAATTGTACAAACTTTTTTAAAAGCGGTCCACGACGACAAAAAATTGGCAACGAACGGATTTTGTTTACGTATGAGTGTAAAACGTAGCATGGCTAAATACACAGGTAGCCGCATCGGCAGTTGTTGGTAACATAAGATGTCAAAATTTGACATAAATTCAATGCAATTGACACATTATGTTACCATCAGCTGGCATGATAATGCTACCTGTATGATTGTACCATGGTTCAGATCATGGTTTAAGAAAGGTTAGCCAAAGCTTCCTGTCAATTTAAATTTTTTCTTTCGACTATTCCTAAAACGTCAAAACAATATACACAATCTTTGTATGTGTGTGTGCTGTTTGAATAATATGCCAAACAATTTTAAAAACAATCGAATTCAATGGTTTTTAAATTCGTGTTTAGAATATTAGTATGGAAGAAATTTGTCAGGTTATCATTGAAACAAACTCGATTATGTGGAGAAACCTTAACCTTGGCCCTTCATTCATTTTTCGTGTTTTTTATAAAATGCTCAAAATTGGTATTGTAAACAAACCCACTTGTTGCTTTTGTGTTTACCAATTTTGATCTTTTAGGAATTCAGGAAAAACTAGGGTTTTATAGATTTTTTCATTTAAATCTACCTCTTTACTTATACCATGGTTCAGATAGTACGTCTCATGGTACAATGAAGTAGAGGTAGGCCAGGTATGAAAATCACTGAGAAATGCCACCCTGCAGCCATGGCTTAAAACATCAAATGGCATGGTGCAATAATAATGGTAGATATACCTGCATAGCTATCCCGTATTACAAAAACATATGGAACTTAATGCTTCACTTTTTATATGTTAAAAGTTCCGTATAGTGTAAAAACATTTCTTTAGCTAGGCTCCAGAATATTCTTGTTGGAAAAGTGTTCCAAAAATAGCAAAAGTTCTTCCCAAACTTATCACAGTGAAAAAATGTCATTCACTTATTTTCTACTTGACAAGTTTGGCTAATCTGACATCGTGATTGCTGGTATCCGATTTGCAGATAAATGTCAGCAGAATTTTTACAAAAATTGTAATTTTTACATTCCCATACTTTTGGAACAAATTTAAATTAATATCAATATTTGATAAATTGTTCATTCGTAAGTTTTGCTAAAAAATCAACAATTTTATTTTGCCACGCGAATACATATTTTTTGTCCTTGTTTTCAATTTTAAGATATAGTGTTACAGCAGAAGTTTTTTGTTGGAACAATTCAGCGATACATATACCTTTATGGTTGCATAATGTCAAAAACAGTACGTCTTTTTTGTTGGAACAATTCAGCGATACATATACCTTTATGGTTGCATAATGTCAAAAACGGTACGTCTTATGCCAGACTACAGAAACTTTTCATTGAAAATGTTTTGCCTTTTTCTTCCAAATTTTCATTGAGGTCTACACACATATATGAAATCATATAAAAAAATTTGATATTTTCATTGCTTTGTGATTTGCGAATTTAAACACAAAGAATAATTTCAGATTACAGAACCTTGTGTACAGAGCATGGCACAATTAACCAGGTAGTGGCATCGTAAAATTTTGAATATGTTATGTCAAAACTTTCTTTATGTTGTTGGGGAAATTACAACAAAAATAATTTTTTATGAAGGGATTTGACTTTTCATATTCGATCAGCTGGTGTTATACCACTACCTGGTAGTTCTGCCATGGTATAGAGTTTCACCCCTTCACACCTCTTATGTCATGTTCACACGAGCGTTTTAATTACGTTGTTCGCCTGTCGAACGACGTACACGAATTAACCCGTTTCCACGACACCATTCGTAATTAAGAGAAACATAAACAAAATTTCCTTCATTTTTGTTTCCTTGTTTTCACGAAAATGTGAACCGAAAACACATAAAATATACATTAAATTGAATAGGAAAAGCAATAGACTTTCCTTCAAATGTATCTTCTATATTTAACTAAACACATTTCATTAATTTTTTACATAAATTCCGAATAATTTTGTATTTTCAATATGTTTTTTATGTTTCTATTTTCAAAATTAAAGAGAGGGAGACATGTCAAAACAATGTTTGTGTATGCAGACTTTCAATTATTTGTATCCTTTTTGTTTCTAATTTTTTACTCGATTTTGAACTAATGGACAAGAAATGTGTGTGGAATTAAGAAGGAAACACAAACATCTTCCTTCTTCATCTATACAAAATGTTTAGTTCATTAATTTTCATTCATCTTTTTCCTTTTTTCTAATAATTTTTGTGTTTTCAACAAATTTTTCAATTTTGAATTTAGACATGTCATTATTAATATTTTCGATAAATTCTCTCATTTGTTAGGGATGGGACATACTTATTCGTCATTCAGAGAGTATTTCTATTCGAACAACGTAGAAAAATCGTCGTTCGTTCATAATATTTTGTGTGGGGAAATAAGTAATTTATTCGTAGTTATGGTTCGAACTACGAATAGAGAACGAACGACGTACCGTGGAAACGGGCTATTACCTATAAACCATGGTACAATAAGAAAGGTAGATGCATCGGCGAATTGCTACAACAAAGCAACTTTTTTTGTAATGTAAACTGTCAAAATTTTCGCCGAATAGTTTCTTGTTGTCTCTTTTTATCACTTGTGTTTGTACAGTGAAGTGAACACATGCTATCTCTTACCGAATCATATGGTTGTTTGTTTTGATTTTTCATAGCGAATTCCTAGTTTTTTGACGTTTTAGATTCGATCAGCTGGGCTGAGGCATCTACCTAAGTAATTGTACCATGAAAAAACCATATGATTCGGTAAGTAAAGTGTATTCTACACGGTATGTTTTTTACATATTCGTGCATACCAACTATCACTTTTTACAAATCTGAATTTTGAACATATGGTGTGAACCATACAGAAATTTCAATGCATCAAAGTGTTATGTCCATGCATATGTATATTTTTCGAATAGAACGCGCTCTATTCTCGTCTGTACAACCAAAGGTAAACAGCTGTTTTGTTTGTACGCGATATAAATAAAGAAAACAACAGAAAACGAATGAAAAATAAAATTTTGCCGTGCAGAAGGAATTACATATGGGCGAAAAAAAGTGACAGTTGATATGCATGAATATGTAAAAGACATACCGTGTAGAAACCCCATAAGAGATAGCAAGTCTACACTTTATAGACAAACACAAGCGATAAAAAGAGACAACAAGAGACCGTTTGGCGAAAATTTTGACAGTTTACATTACAAAAAAAGTTGCTTTGTTGTAGCAATTCGCCGATGCATCTACCTTTCTTATTGTACCATGGGCCATGATTAGTCTTGGGCAATCTCGTTCATTGAGCGGATCGATCTTTTTCATTCCGTTCACCAAAAAGATCCGGATCGTTTACTTCGTTCGTTGGCTCTTTTTCGTTCAACAATACATTTGACTGTATTATTTTGAAGTCGTTCGTTCTCTGCTGCATATGACTCCCTCGTTCTTTTCACAGAATCGTTCTTTTGAAAATGTTCGTTCACGAATGACACAACTGTGTGTTACTTGCTTGTTTGTGTGCTAATGGGGGTGGTTTTGTTTCTGAACGTAGTGGTGGTGGTTTTGACATGAAAGAACCAGATGAACGAATGATGCAAAAGAAAGATATGACCGAGATGTGCTACTGAACGAGGTGAGTTACTGAGCGAGAGTAGCTCTCTGAATCATTGTTTGTTTTGTGTGGAAATTTGCGCTGTTTCCGCTAACGCAGCGTTTGTTTAGAGTTTGACTGCAAAACCAATGCTGCTAATTTTGTAAGCAGCAATGTCTCGTCCATCGGGGATCTAAATGAACGATATAAAAGAATGGGCTGGATACGGATCCGTTAGTTCTTTTCACGGAATCGTTCCTTTGAGCCGGTTCGTTCATGAACGACGCAACTCTAGCCATGATCAATTTTAAATTAAGTGAATTGTACAAACTTTTTTAAAAGCGGTCCACGACGACAAAAAATTGGCAACGAACGGATTTTGTTTACGTATGAGTGTAAAACGTAGCATGGCTAAATACACAGGTAGCCGCATCGGCAGTTGTTGGTAACATAAGATGTCAAAATTTGACATAAATTCAATGCAATTGACACATTATGTTACCATCAGCTGGCATGATAATGCTACCTGTATTATTGTACCATGAAACGTAGGAAGCGACTCTAAGTCAGTGTTTAGACTCACAAATTTCTCGGGAAAGTAAATTCAGTTTTCAGTAGAGCTGGCAAAAAATCGATGGCACTATCGATTATTATTTAAAATTTCAATATCGATAGATAGTTTTGTCTATCGATATTATCGGAATAAAATCCCCTAATAGGCCATTTAGATATGACATCATTAGCTGGATTTAGCGCATTATCAGGTTTTATTCGCTAAATCCGGTCAAAATCTACCAGATTTAACATACAAAAATAAATCCTCGTATTGAGTGGATATATTTTAAATCTGGCATAAATCCTCGTATACAACTCTGTTTTTTGCAACATGTTGCTAGAAAATACAAAAAGTTGCAAGCTGGCACAAGAAACAAGGTAGATGCATCGGTGAATTGCTACACTAAAAATAATTTAAAATGTAAAAATTTGTAAACAAGGCAGAAAAATTAAATTTGTTTTGATGTACAAAGTTGATTTTAATCAACCAAATCCTCCGAAATGTATATCTAAATGCAATGAGATTTGTACTGGATTTATTAAATCCAGTCGAGGATTTATGGATAGTCTAAATGAGCTATAACCTCAAATCCATTGAAGTAAATATAAATTTCGCTGCTTTTCGGTTATGTGTGTGTAAGAGAGTAAGTCCGTTGTCACACGTACACATTTTTCGGTAAAATAAAATGTATTTTTTACATTTTTATAAAATAAAAGTAGTTGTTTATTCTTCTTTACATTTCTGTGAACTACTTTTGCATAATTTCAAGAAAATAATTGACATTTCCGTCATTTTCATCTCCAAATTAATGGCGATGACAACTTAACGATAATATCGATAGCAATCGATATTTTAAAACATTATATCGAAAATATCTAATTATTGTAATAATTATTGTTGACCTTTGGACTTTTTAATTTCATAAGAATTGTTTTGGCTCGAGGTCAGATGAAAATAAAAACAAAGAATTGGTTTTTTATTTGATTTTTATTGTTCCGATATTTCGATCATATTCTACCTCGAGCCAAAACAATTCTTATGAAATTGAAAATATCTAATGTTGGAAATATCGATGGTTTGTCAGCTCTAGTTTTTAGACAATAGGGGGCAGTGTGGCCATTTTAGCATTTTTGCGGCTAAATTTAGCACTATTTTTTTGTATGTAGCCGCGAAATTTCCATTTAGCATATTTTTAAGTATTTTTCAATTATTAATTTAGCATTATTCGATCCATAAAACCACAAATATGCAAATACTTTTTGTTTAAGTTAGAAACTCTCTATTGGTATTTTCACTACAAATCTCCAGGGAGCCTTTGTTCGCGTAGTTCGGATCGCAGAGAGGCCTCTCTTCCTTAAATGTTCTCTACAAACCCTCTGAGAAACTATGTTCGCTTACGGCGGACCGTAGGGTGATATTTCCAATCATTGCCCTACAAATCTTCTCAGTTCGCTCAGCGCGGATCGTAGAGAGTACTCTCTTGGTAGTGGAATTTCTCTGCAATTTCTCCCTGGAACTGTATTCGCTCAGTTCGGATCGTAGTGAGAACTTTCCAATAAGCTGTGATTGCCTCAGCCTTGATTCACTTTCGGTTTTTATACACAAAACACTTATAAGTCATCTCTTCACCAGTACGGAAGTACTTCTCGGTTTACTCGCGAGTTATAACGCGTCTCACCCAATACAAGGTAAAGTCATCAGCACTTTAGAGTTGGGCAATATAGTTCCTGGAGCGGATCGATCTTTCTAGTTCCTTTTGCCAAAAGGAACTAGTTCCTTAATATAGTTCCATAGTTCCAAATAGTTCCGAGAGCGATATAGTTCAATGAATCTTTCTCTTTAATCGTTCTTTCTATTTCCTTCGTTCCAAATAGTTCCGAGGCCGATACAGTTCAATGAATCTTTCTCGTTCCCCGTTCTTTTTATTTCCTTCATTCCAAATAGTTCAGAGTGAAGTACTTTAACGAAACTTTTCCTTTTTGTTTTCATCTTTTGGTGGATGAATTGACAAAAAATAAATAAATTGCATCGACGTAACGAGGATGTGATCTACGTTTTTTTAACAATGAGGCCGAATCTGAATGATGAAGGAACCGAACGTGAAAGATCGATGTGAGTGTGGAATTAAATAAAGAAAATGAATTATATAAATGAAAGAATTATATGCACTGCTGGAACTATATGAACTAAAGGAACTATAAAAATGAAAGAGCCGGATATAGTTCCAATAGTTCCTTGTCCGGAATAGTTCCTTGGAACTAGTTCGTTGCGGAACTACACAACTCTACAGCACTTTTTGCCATGGTAGAATAAGAAAAGGTAGCAGCAATACACAGCTGACTAAACTGGGTTGTAACGTTAGTGTCAAATGACATTTTAACATTTATTTCTATTTCGATGTACATTAGGGACATATATTTTTTGAGAAAAAAATATATCATTCGGAAAAAACCATTTCCCCGAAAGACTTCTTCATATCAATGATATGTATGTAACCTCCTCCAAGTTCGAACGATAAGCCGCGCAGTAAATCCCCCCTTGTAGAGGCGATACAACGTTTGTTAATATGTGAGGTATTTTGTTAAAATTTAAAAAATGAAGCCCTAATAAACATGTGCTTCTTTGATTTCTAAAACAAAACATTGAAACAGCTTCTCCTTTTTCTATGAATTTCCAGCGACCCCAAACTTTTCTGCAAGAATTCTACTTTCTGTGAGAATTTATGCATTTAGTGGAATGATGTGGAAACATAAAAATTGAAAATGTAACGAATTTTCATTCATGTTTTCCAAAATATTCAACCAAATGTGAAAAATTATTAATTTTTTAAATTCCAATAATTTATAGACATTTCCTTGTTTTGTTTACAAATACAACTGGCAGTAACGTTACAAACAAAAACAAATTCCTTTGTGGTTGTTGTTCGAGTTGTATTTGTTGTAGTATTAACTTTACCTTATATTTGTTCTACCATGACTTTTTGCCTTAATAAATCACCCACACCAATACATATTATTATTTATACCAACTAAAACCCTTTGTGTTTTATTTTCTCCTTTTTTACTTATCGGTTGTATCACTTGCTCATCTACACAAACAACAACTATTCTCTGCGGCCTTTCGTAGCTATCACCTAAACACTTTAAAAAAAAAATCTGATAATTTTTAATTAACAACACATTTAAACATACATAGAAGCATGATGTGATTAAAAATCACAGATCAGTATGTTTGAACAGCTCAAAAAAACGATAAACAACGCATCTACGAAGAATTAAGGGGTACTTTACACGGTATGTTTTTTACATATGAGTTGTCACTTCTGCCATACAAAATGTATATGCAAAGTGACAACTCATATGTAAAAAACATATCGTGTAAAGTACCCATAAGTCTCTATGTCATCTAAGGCCTGAGCTACCGATGCCTAAATTATTACGCATATACCTAGATAGACGAACAAAAATTAGTTACAAAAACAGGGGATTAAAGGAATGAAAATGTGCAAAGCAAATTGAAATAAAACAATGGAAAACATTAATGGCTACATCACACCATATGCTTTTTCACATGTATGACATCAGCTGGTCAGTATATTAGTATACCCAATGTGACAACATACATGTGAAAAAGCATATGGTGTGATATAGGCATTTGGACGGGCCGAATTTTTTGCAGTTTTTTTTTCTTTTTGTTCCAAAAGTACCAATGTTTTTTAGGTGGAAATGTTTTTGATCAAGGAAAACCTCAAATACCTAAAAATTCAGTTAGCTAAAAACTTATAACTACCTGAAATCGGGCGGTACCGTTGTATGGGGGCATGCACACTACATGGGCCTATATACACAATTTTTGATTGAAAGTTTTTAACTACTGCAAACTATAAATACCTAATAACATCCAATTTTACCCGAAAATGTGGATAAAAACTAAAAGAAAAACTGAATTAGGAGGTGCCGTTGTATGGCGACATAGCCAAATCCATCTAAATACCTTAAATCAGCCGGTACCGTTTTCAGCGACTCAACTCGCTGCCAACAGTTTCGGACATAGATCATCGCTACGAAACCTAAATGCTAAATTACTGTAAATTTAAACCGAAAATCAACATATGGAGGATATGCCTAAATATGTCAACAACTTTTAATACAGAAGTTTGTTGATGGTTATATTACTTCGGTCTAAAATGTGGCTAAAACATCAAAATACCCGAAAAATTTTATATGGGGACTATTCCAAAACGTGGACCCTATGTCCATAATTTTTGGAGGTGAAGCTTTTGGAATCTTATATGCCAAATCATAGCTAATTCCGTCAGAACATATATCCAAGAATAGCAATCGGTCGGTATCTTTATGTGGAGGCTATACCAAAACATGGACCGATATAGTCAACCTTTGAACTTGACCTGCCTGCAAACAAATGACGCATCTTTCCAAAATTTCAGTGTCCCCTCTCTAATTTTGTGGATGCTAGACTGATTTCCATTTCCACAGACGGGCGGACATGCATAGATCGACTAAGAATTTTATCCTGATCAAGATATACTTTATAGGGTTGCGAATGATTATTTCAATGCGTTACAAACGGAAAAACAAACGTAATATACCCTCCGTACTATGCATGGTACAACATGATACTATGGTAGAGGGCATGGCACAATTACCCAGGTAGTGGCATCGTAAAATTTTGAATATGTTATGTCAAAACTTTCTTTATGTTGTTGGGGAAATTACAATAAAAATATTTTTTTTAAAGGGATTTGACTTTTCATATTCGATCAGCTGGTGTGATACCACTACCTGGTAGTTCTGCCATGGTAGAGGGTATATTTTCTTAAAAAATGTCGTTTTTAAATTTAGCATTATTTTTTGGCATTTTAATATTTATTTTAGCATATTTAAGCATAATTTTAAAGCTGATTTAGCTGCTGGATTCTCGTTCTATGAAAATTTGAAATGAAAAATATTTGCCTTATAAAATTTTTCATTTGACATTTATTTCCTTTATAAAACTTTTCATTTCAAATTTTCATAGAACAAGAATTGAACCCCAGGTCACACTGATAGGGGGTAGGAAAGAGTATTGAGGTTCTCATGGTACAATAATACAGGTAGCATTATCATGCCAGCTGATGGTAACATAATGTGTCAACTGCATTGAATTGATGTCAAATTTTGACACCTTATGTTACCAACAATTGCCGATGCGGCTACCTGTGTATTTGTACCATGGAGGTTCTCTTTCCTCTCCGCTCTCTCCCAAAAAATTCAATTTACTTTCCCGAGAAATTTGTGTGTGTAATAGCCCGTTTCCACGGTACGTCGTTCGTTCTCTATTCCTTGTTCGACCCATAACTACGAATAAATTACTTATTTCCCCACACAAAATTCTATGAACGAACGACGTGTTTTCTACGTTGTTCGATTAGAAATACTCTCTGAACGACGAATAAGCATGTCCCATTCCTAACAAATGAGAGAATTTATCGAAAAAATTAATTGTGACATGTCTAAATTCAAAATTGAAAAATTTATTGAAAACACAAAAATTTTTAGAAAAAGAAAAAAGATTAATGAAAATTAATGAACTAAGCTTTTTATACAGATGCAGAAGGTAGATGGTTGTGTTTCCTTCTTAATTCCACACACATTTCTTGTCCATTAGTTCAAAATCGCGTAAAAATCAGAAACAAAAAGGAAACAAATAACTGCAAGTCTGTATACACAAATATTGTTTTGACATGTCTCTCTCTCTTTAATTTTGAAAATAGAAACATATAAAAATATATTGAAAATACAAAATTATTCAGAATTTATGGAAAAAATGAATGATATGTGTGTAGTTAAATATAGAAGATACATTTGAAGGACAGTCTATTGCTTTTCCTATTCATTTAATGTATATTTTATGTGTTTTCGATTCAAATTTTCGTAAAAAAAAGAAAACAAAAATGAAGGAAATTTTGTTTATGTTTCTGTTAATTACGAATGGAGTCGTGGAAACGGGTTAATTCGCGTATGTCGTTCGACAGGCGAACAACGTAATTAAAACGCTCGTGTGAACATGACATAAACACAGACGAAGGACCTTCAATCAAGGCCAATCTTGGTACAATAATACAGGTAGCATTATCAAGCCAGCTGATGGTAATATAAGCTTTGTTCCTTTACTTTTTTAATGGTTGTTAACGTCAAATGACACCCCTAAACTTTATCGTCATATGACACCCCTAAACTTTCCCCTTTCTTTTACGAAATGCCCAAGTTATTTACGTGTAACAACGGCAAAAGACTCGTACTAAAGTAATCAATCCTAACTATTGTTTAGTACCGACCATGTTGAGGAGACAATTTCCTTTTTTTAACCTTCTTGTCATTTTTCAACCTTCGAAGAACATACACCTGTCCAGTGAGTAACAAAATCCTATTTCATCCAAGGGAATAAAGATACTGTTACGGAATTAGATTTAACTAATCTCCGTGTAGACGTTGTTTTATTCCCCGATACGTTTTGTACCAAATAAAACAGGGTTCGTTTTAGATTATGTTTCTACAATGCTTTATTTACTTTATTAGACTTATTCGTAACCGACTTTAATTACTAAGCACACAGCTTGTATCTAGTTAGCACGCAGCACTTCTTTAATCGATCTGTTCAGTTCAACGCTTAAAACACAACTCAACTCGTCATTGCCAGTTCCCCTGTATTTATATCCCAAAGTCTCCCTGTTCGAGAGTCCTCTAGAAAATGTCTGGCAACTCCTCGAATATGTACAACGAACACACAGACGCACATTCACAACCAGACTCACATACATGGGGGATGATCAATGACGTAATTACAACAACAAATAAATGCAAGAAAAGAAGTAACAAACTAAACCATAATTACATGATTTTGGAAAAACAAACAAAAGAACATTAACAAAAGGTAATGTAACGACTAGAATGATGAAGAGAGTTCTACATGGTAGTTGTTGTTGCTTAAATAAAATAACTGCGTAATAAAACGTTACGTTACAATTCAAATTTTTAAATTAACGGAAATTAAACTAAATTAACTTAAACCTATCAGTTACATTCGTAACAATACTTTTAAAACCAACAGCATCCATAATTGCATTGTTTTACTTTCATATATTCCCTTCGATTTCTATTTTGTTTTATTGGGATTTCCTACATCAATTTGTGCAAGCCATACATATCTACGATTGCTTCTTGTTTGGCTCTCAATTTCTTGGTCTCTGCCTTCATCCAGCATCCAACTACTTTTTTGCTCCACCACTGCAAGAATTCAGCAATTTACGGTGAACATTTTGGTCCACAACGAGCCGGATAAGAAAATTATTTAAATTGATGCTCACTGGTACGAGTGATTTGTGGTTTCTGCACTCTGTCTAGTTGACGGTGTGAGTTCAGTGCGATTCGATTTCAAGCACTACCGCTGTTTGACAAGAAGTGCAAGTTCATAATAAAACCTAAAGTTGCCGGTAAACTTGGACAAATTTCCCTAAAGTTGCTGGTAAACTTGGACAAATATCCCTAAAGTTGCTGGTAAACTCGGATCGAACTTCCTAAAGTTGCCGGTAAACTTGGACTAAGGAGGATTGGAAGTGTTTTTTGTGAGAAACCAGGTACCGACGGCAAAACAAATTTGGTAGAAATCCAAATAAAGTGTAAGTTTCTGGTTGTTCCTTGAAACTAATGCTAAGTTTACATTTACGAAATCCACTCGATTTCATTCGTCAATTCCATAGCTCAAACGTCAAATGAAATCTCATCTGAAATCAATTGGATTTCATTTGACGTTTAACCTATGGATTTGACAGATGAAATCGAGTGGATTTCGCAAATGTAAACATAGCATAAGTGTACAGTGTAGTGAATATACATATCATTGCAATTTTTTAAACAAGTGTCCAAAAAATAAATAACAGAATTTACCAACAAATAATCCTTCCAAGTCTCAAGTTTTATCGAACTTTGAAAAACGTGAACATATATTTGGTTCACCGTGTATTTACACGCTCCCAAAAAAAACGTGGTTTTGTAATTGGTTATGTTCAAACCAGTATCGAACAAGTCTGTATGTTATTAACATCTATGTTAGCAACAGTCCACTGACAGCATTCCAACTCAATTCTGATTGTTTCACTTATGCGCATGTCCGTTGAGAGTACTCAGTACTCACCAATTTGTTACTCTTAACTTCATCACACATACACTGCTGTTAATTCCGTGTTTGAGTACTAGTGAATTTCTCATCACCTAACATATCGAGCCCTTCCCGCGAAAAAGATGTAAGCGACATTTTTTCGATTTTCGTTTTTTTACAGAAATCTATGAAGAATATTCCAACGCATCTCCCAAATTTTTAGAACTCAGCCATGTACCGTTACGAAATTAGAGCAAAAACAATTTTGATGTAAGCGCCATTTTTGCTTTTTGTGTACATTTGTTTGTGACAGCGAATTGTCGCTTACATCAAATTGCACATTTACATACTATGTCGTCATTAAGCTATATCACAAGAAATACGTTTTAATCTTATAATTCTTCGAATAAATACTTGCTATAAAATTAGTGTGCTTTGTTTTTAAATTGTAGATAAGAATTACTCTAAAAATGATTTGTTTCAAATAATTTTTTTTGATGTAACCGCCACTTCTCAAAGTAAAAACCTGATTGAGTGACAGCGAAAAAGATGTAAGCGACACAAACTACCGTTATATTGAAGATATTCCACAATTTTTTTATTTTTTCAGTAAATAGGATTTAATAACAGAACTATACCAAATTTGAATAAACAATTTTGGTTATATCAAAAGTTATTCAATAAAAACCGTCTCCTGTAAAATTAGCTTTTTGTCGCTTACACCTTTTTCGCGGGAAGGGCTCGATATTATGGTAGCTTCGTTCCAGAACTAAAAAGTTTTTACACATTTAACACATCTTGCACATTTTTCCCCAAAATGCGTTCCCGTACACCAAAAAAGTTGCAAAATGTTCACTTCTCTTTGAACAAAAATGGCGCTGAATAGCTTTCTCTTTAGAAACTTTTTACACGACGGCGAGCAAAAATATGCAACATGTTTGACGGCTTCTGATTGGTTGATTCACCGACTTTGACATTTGTTCCAGTTTTATGACGTTTCTGCCATTTTTCCGTTCCCGTACATTTTGGAAAAATGTGTATGTGGAACACATTTTCGACAGTTTGCTCTTTTGACACTTTTATCATTAAAAAAGTACTGGAACGAAGCTGGTATGTTTGTTGTGTTCTCTTTGAGTGGATCTCTCATTTGATAAATACTAATGTGCGGTTCTCTTTTGGTGTGAAGAAGAAACATAACAGAAAACAAACTGTGTACGCTCTTTCTCAAAACGAAAGGAAAAAAAAGAAATAAACAGAATGCACTTGTTGTTATGTTTTGTTTCCATTGTACAATTTGCTTGAAATCTGTGCGCTTTTATTTTCGTAAACATAAACCCAACAGATATATCATAAAAAGATAGATTCGCACAGTGGCTCGAAACAGTCTATGATATTCATGCACATAAACAAATTTTATTCTTCGCACTGATACAGAATCTTATATTATTTGAATACATTCTTTTTAATCTGGCTTCTTTATCCTAGTTAAACTTGATTAGTGCAAATTAATTGGTTTATTAGTTATTTCCAAAATTTGTTGTTTACCTTAAATAGGGTCAGTTTTGGGTTAAACCCTGGCTCGTAGTGAAATCATAGAATTCATTTCCCTATACCATTCTTTCGTTATACGTTGTTACAATCGTTTCCATAGTTGAATAAAATGTCCTTAGACAAATTCATTCGCCTCGCTGACAGTTTGGTGGAGTTTGAGGCTTCTTGGCAAAGGCTAAAAGATTCATATGAACAGTGTTTAGCGGATTTGTCTAATAACGAGGAGGACACTCAGGATAAGGACTAAGATGATGCCTCGGAGATAGAAACCGTAAAACAAAAATACAGGAACTCATACTCCACCTACTGTCGTATCATATCAAAGTTGACAAGCTATAGAAAGCATGTCGAAACTAGTTCCCACTCCATCAAGTCCTTCACCCAGCCTTCAATCAAGTCCTAGCAACCCTTTCCATCTACCTCCTATAGAACTTCCCACCTTCCACGGTGACTACAAATCGTGGCCCACGTTTCGCGATATGTTTTCAGCAGTATGTATCCAAAATTCGAAACTGAGTTCAGTAGAGAAGTTTTTCCACTTACTGCAGAAAACAAAGGGCGAAGCTAACGAGATAGTATCCAAAAGCCCACTCACAAATGATGGCTTCCATAGTGCATGGAATAACCTATGTTCTCGTTATGAGAACAAAAGGGTCCTTATAAATGGACAGCTCAAGACTCTATTCAGCCTTTCCTCTATTTCCAACGAAAATGCAGCGTCGCTTAAAAGGATTCAAAGGAATACAAACGCTTGCATATCGACTTTGAAACTTTATGGTATCGACGTCGATAGCTGGAACCCAATTTTTGTGTTCTTATGCTCAAATTGCCTCCCTGATTGCACACTTACACTATGGGAACAGACATTGAGCGAAAAGTCCTAATGATTCGAAGTCTGCTGTTCTAAGACATAAGTCCCCTTCAACTTCCAAGAACGTCCATTCCAAGGTGAATACATTTCAGACGAATGTATCGGCCACCAAGTGCAAGCTGTGTCCGAATGAATTCCATATCATTCGGAAATGTCCGAAATTCCTCAATATGGAACAAAGTCAGAGGTTAACTGAAATAAAAACAGTAATCTATGCCTTAATAGCTTCACCAGTGCACATCTGCTTAAAAATTGTAAAAGCAAAAACACTTGTCTTAAATACAAGAAACGGCACAACACCTTACTCCATAAGGATAATTTTAACTCCAACACCGCAGTATCGGCATCTCACAATCGCAGTTCTCTAAGCTCGGTCTCCTCTTCTCCTGCAACACCGTTCGTTCCTCTAACTTCAACTCCAGTACAGTCCACTACAAATTATAAGGGTGTTGTCCAGAATTGCTTTGCCACAAATTCCAAAGGAGTTTTGCTTTGAACTGCACTGATAAAAATTATCCATTGTGATGTCGTATATACAGCAAGAGCTTTAATCGATTCTGGTTCGGAAGGAACATTCATCTCCGAAAAGTGGTTCAACTTATTGATACTTCCCTCTACTCGTACAGCTGCAAAAATTTCGGGTATCAACAATACAGTTGCGCCGAAGTTCATAAAGAATGCCGTTTTACCATTGGTTCACATTCTAATGCTAAATTCAAAATTGAAGTTTTTGCTTTATAGCCCGTTTCCACGGTACGTCGTTCGTTCTCTATTCGTTGTTCGACCCATAACTACGAATAAATTACGTATTTCCCCACACAAAATTCTATGAACGAACGACGATTTTTCTACGTTGTTCGGTTAGAAATACTCTCTGAACGACGAATAAGTATGTCCCATCCCTAACAAATGAGAGTTTATCGAAAAAATTAATTATGACATCTCTTAATTTTTAGAATTTTAGAAAAAAGGAAAAAGATGAATGAAACTTAATGAACTATACATTTTATATAGATGCAGAAGAAAGATGGTTGTGTTTCCTTCTTATTCCACGCACATTTCTTGTCCATTAGTTCAAAATCGTGTAAAAAATCAAAACCAAAAAGGAAACAAATAACTGAAAGTCTGTATACACAAACATTGTTTTGACATGTCTCTCTACCTTTAATTTTGAAAACAGAAACATATTAAAATGTATTGAAAATACACCATTATTCAGAATTTTTGGAAAAAATGAATGAAATGTGTGTAGTTAAATATAGAAGATACATTTGAAGGAAAGTCTATTGCTTTTCCTATTCATTTAATGTATGTTTTATGTGTTTTCGGTTCAAATTTTCGTGAAAACAAGGAAACAAAAATGAAGGAAATTTTGTTTATGTTTCTGTTAATTACGAATAATGTCGTGGAAACGGGTTAATTCGTGTACGTCGTTCGACAGGCGAACAACGTAATTGAAACGCTCGTGTGAACATGACATTAGTTGTTCCAAATTTATCAAATAGTCTCCCTTCCACCTCAACCAATTTAAGTGCTCTTTCTGATCTGCCAGAGTTCAAATTGGCAGATACCAAATTCTACGAGAGTTCAAAGGTAGATATTCTTCGGGGTGCTGATGTCCTGCCATCAATCATGCTGTCAGGTTGCAGACATGGAATCTCGGATCTCTGATGGCTCAAGAAACTGTGTTCGGTTGGATTTTAACCGGACCAATTACGGTTCCAAACAAAACCAATTCCTTTTCCACTGTCGTATCTTATTTCTGTGAGATTTCGCTTGATAAGAAAATTTCACAGTTTTGGGAAGTGGAGAATGTCCCACAGAAAAGAATAATGTCCAAATCTGATAGATTCTGCGAAGAATTGTATGAGAAAACTACGATTCGCGATGACGAAGGCAGATACATAGTTTTTCTTCCATTCAAAGAGGGTCAGTCACTCACTTCAAAAAAAAAAAAAATACGACGCAAATATCGAAGAATATCTGTCATTAAAAAAAAACATATGGCGCCTATAAATCCTACTGATCCATTTTGAAACACACCATGCTTCTATTTGCCTCATCATGCGGTCCTAAAACTTGATAGCACAACCACCAAAGTCCGCGTGGTATTTAATGCGTCATATCCTTCCACCAATGGTTCAAGCCTAAATGATATCCTATATACAGGTCCTGTATTACAGAATGACCTGACAATCCTGATCCTAAACTGGCGTTTTTATCACTACGTATTTAATGGTGACATTCAAAAGATGTATCGCCAGATACGTGTTCATCCCAATCACACATCCTTTCAACGAATATTGCATCGCAAAAGCCCAAATGATCCAGTGCAGGACTACGAGCTGCAAACTGTGACATTTGGCGTAAATTGTGCTCCTTATCTAGCTATAAGGACAATGATACAATTAGCTAGTGATATCCAAAATAAGTTTCCCTTAGCTTCCAAAATTTTGAAGTCATCTGTGTACGTGGATGACGCACTTGTAGGTAAGCATGACACCCCGTCCGCTATTCAGGCAAGAGATGAGTTAATCCTGGCACTACGTTCAGCGGGATTCTCTATGAGGAAATGGACCTCTAACTCAAAAGAAATTCTACAGAACCTGCCTCCGGAAGACTTGCTGCATTCAGAGTTTCTAGATTTTGATGACTGTAGCTTGGCGAAAACGCTAGGGATTCGGTGGAATGCCCTTTCCGATGAATTTTATTTTTCCACAAAACACTTTTCGGATGATAATTCCTACACGAAGAGAAATGTACTTTCGCAAATTTCTAAGCTTATCGACCCTGCAGGTTGGCTGTCTCCTGTAATCGTTCTAGCGAAAATCCTAATGCAGAAAATTTGGATAGATAAAACAAAGAGGGATAACGAAATAGCTGCAGAATCCTTGCATATGCGGAAAACATTCCAAAGCCATTATCCATTTATTAATCAAATTCGTATTCCAAGATGGGTCCATTTTACTCCAGGGGTTGAAGTGCAGTTCCATGGGTTCTCCGATGCATCGGAAAGAGCTTATGCGGCAGCAATTTATGTCCGAGTCACATATCCAAATGGAATTTACACCCACTTGATATCCTCCAATACCAAAGTTTCCCCAATTAAGACACTTTCGATCCCTCGATTAGAATTATGCGGTGCTGTTCTACTATCTGAAATGATAGACAACATTCTTCCACAATTCGACCTCCTAGATTACTCTGTGTCTTGCTGGACTGATTCCACAATAGTGTTATCCTGGTTGGCAAAACCACCCTGTTGTTGGAACACGTTTGTAGCGAACAGAGTTTCCAAAATAGTCCAAGTTGCTGATACTTCCCGGTGGTTCCATGTTGAGTCCGCTCACAATCCAGCTGACTTAGCTAGCAGAGGGATGTATCCTGAAGATTTGGTAAACAGCACTTTGTGGTGGAAAGGACCAAGTTGGTTATCCGATCCAATGGAAACTTGGCCCACACCATCTACAAACATTGATATCGACCTCGGACTAGAGAGAAAACCGAAGCAAGTTTACTTTTCCTACTTTGAAACATACCAGGACGTTTTGGAAAGATTTTCCTGCTACTCCCGAGCCATTCGCGTAATAGCATATACCTACAGGTTTATCCGAGCAACTCATCCCGAACTAAAAGCTAAATACAAAAGAGAAGAATCTCAAACTATATCGTCCCACGAAATATCATTTGTCCAAAGTCGATTAGTCGATTGGATTCCAAAGGTCCAAAATTTAATAAAAACAGTCATTCATAAATGCAAACCGTGTACTTTATATAAGCGGAAATGTCAAAAACAATTAATGGCTGGACTCCCTCCAGAACGATGCACTTATTCCAGACATTTTACTCATACAGGACTAGATTTTGCAGGTCCTTTTGAAATCAAGAGCTACGCTGGAAGATGCTGTCGAATTACGAAAGGATATGTATGTGTTTTGGTATGCTTCTCCACAAAAGCAATTCATCTCGAAGCAACCACCGACCTATCTACACCAACTTTTCTAGCAGCTTTTAGTATCTTCGTTTGCATTCAGATAACGGAACAACATTCGTTGGTGCTTCCCGTATCCTAGCAAAGGAATTCATTCAGACTTCATACAAAGCACTCGTTTCCAGCTACTCCCACCAAAATATTACGTGGCATTTCTTACCTCCCGGTGCTCCACATATGGGAGGCTTGTGGGAAGCGGGCGTAAAAAGCTTTAAGCTACATTTCAAAAAGACTGCAGGATCTACTAAATATACATTTAAAGAATTTCAAACTTAGCTATCCAAGATCGAAGCCTGCCTTAACTCTAGGCCGATATCCTCCATGTCACACAGTCCGTCTGATCTAACAGCACTGACTCCGGGACATTTTTTAATTGGAAGTCCAATCCTATTACCATTAGATCCGGAAGTTCAGGAAGAACCTATGTCTATACGAAATCGATGGCAGAGACTTAAGGCTATTCATCAGCATTTCTGTGCTAGATGGAAAAATGAATACCTTAAGGAACTTCAGAAACGACATAAATGGAAATCGTCCGAGGATAATCTCAGTGAGGGTATGCTGGTTGTAATCCGCGGAGAAACCCTTCGTCCTAATTGCTGGAGACTAGGTAGTGACAAAGGTGTACTATGGATCTGATCAGCGAGTTCGAGTCGCTGATGTCCGCACGCAAAAAGGAGTGATAACCAGACCCATTACGAAACTAGTTCTAATAGCTGACAATGTTGCATAATTAATTATACTTTAATCCACTAATCCATATTTTCATAGTTTAATTATCCCTTTTATCCTACATTCCTTTTCCTTGTTTCTAATACTTTCCTTTTTTCCAGAATTATGAAGTCTCACAGTAGATCGAACTCACTTCCAGCCAAACGCACATTTGCGTGCAGAGTTTGTCGACGAATGCATGCGCTCAAGTCATGTCGCCGCTTCCTTAACTTAAATACCCTACACCAAATGCATGTTGTCAGGAAGTACGGTTACTGCATAAACTGCTTAGCCCACATTCACTCACAGGGGACATGATTCACGAAAACGGGTTGCAGATATTGCGGCAAACCGCATCATTCGCTTCTCCATACCCACTCTAGACTTCAACAAGCGGGCTCCTGAGGTCAAAAACTCAACCGAGGACACAAGGCCTGCCAAACTGACAACCCCATCAAACTCAAATTGGTCTTCACGTCCTCTGAACGGTTCTCCAAAATCCGGTAGAGACTCACAGGTTGCTCCCATTACGCCTGCCAATACATCCCTTACATCCATACTAAACCACAATGTAGTCACACTGCTTCCAACTATTTTGGTAAAGGTTGAAAACAAGGTCAAAAAACATTATGCTAGATGCCTCCTCGACTCTGCGGCCAGGATGAGTTATGTGCCACAAAAGTATTTGGACAAACTAGGTGTGGTTTGTCTGGAACTCGACAAAGAGACAATCTGTCCTTTAACACTATGGTCTACGGCGGACCCGAAAAAGAGTATCGATGTGACGCTGAGAGTAAACAACCGTATCGGCACATTAACTCCCAAGAAATCTCTCCCAGATTCAACAAGGAAATATTTCATGAATTTAGTCTTGGCAGATAAATCTTTCAACGTTTCTGCGCCCATTGACATCGTGCTAGGCGTCGATGTATATGCACGGATCGTACTAGAAGGAATGTATGTATGTCAAACGCGGCCTTCCGACTGCCCAGAATACAATATTTGGTATCGTACTATGCGGAGCCTTTAGCAATTAGTAAAAATTTGTTAGTTAATATCATTTTAAATGTATTCTAAATACTACTTAAAAATGAATTTTTAAATTTGAATTTTACATCTAAGTTTCTTCCAATATAATGCTGAAATCACATTTTAACACCTACATTTATATTCATATTTGTTATGTTTTTTCAACATGAGTCAAAATGCATCCTAATATTTAATTCATTACATACCGTAAAGGAGAGGAATGTTAACGTCAAATGACACCCCTAAACTTTCCCCTTTCTTTTACGAAATGCCCAAGTTATTTACGTGTAACAACGGCAAATGACTCGTACTAAAGTAATCAATCCTAACTATTGTTTAGTACCGACCATGTTGAGGAGATAATTTCCTTTTTTTAACCTTCTTGTCATTTTTCAACCTTCGAAGAATATACACCTGTCCAGTGAGTAACAAAATCCTATTTCATCCAAGGGAATAATGCTTGGTTTACATTTACGAAATCCACTCGATTTCAACTGTCAATTGCATAGGTTAAACGTCAAATGAAATCCAGATGAGATTTCATTTGACGTTTGAGCTATGGAATTGACAGTTGAACAGCGTGACCGCTGGAAATTTTCAAAAAGTTTCACAAAAAGTATCATTTCTGAAAAAAAGTGGCACACGTCTTTCGATAAAGTGGTACAAAAAGTATCACACTTATTTATTATTAAAATCTGAAAACAACATAAAAGCATAATAGTACGTTTATATATAACAGGATTTATAAAACCCACTGGGTTTTAAATGTCAATTCCATTGCTTATATTTCAAATAAATCCTCAAAAAGAAGGTTAACCCTGCAAAAGACTATAATATAAACATGGCCTAAGAAAAACAATTTGTGTACATATAACACGGCAGAACTACCAGGTGGTGGTATCACACCAGCTGATCGAATATGAAAAGTAAAATCCCTTTATAAAAAAATATTTTTGTTGTAATTTCCCAAACAACATAAAGAAAATTTTGACATAACATATTCAAAGTTTTCGATACCACTACCTGGGTAATTGTGCCATGACTTATCGGACAGATAACAGATTTTTTATTCTTACAAGTTTGCTTTAAGAATAAGTGTCAGATAACTTAAAAGGAACTTCGTGTTCCTTTTAAAAGTGAAAGTGAAAAATGATACACCAAAACCAAGGAAAATTTGACAGCAAGTTCAAATCAACCCAACAGTAGTGGAATTCTGTAACTCATTTTTGAATTACCGGCAAGATTAAAATTAAAACATAAAATTATGAATGAAAAATATAAAAAAAGGTTCACAACACTGTTGTTATCGGTAGGAATTATTATTATTATTTATTAATAGATAGATATTATTTCAATAACACAGTAAAGTATATACATACATATAATTAATATATCATCTATACTTGGCGTAGCAAGAATGCTGTTTGCCAATTTATACAAATATTAACATATTTTGTTTATTTCATATTTAATTGAAGTAATTCATTATTTGTTTTCTATAATTTATACAGCTTTCAAGAAATAAATAGAGAGAAGAAATATTCGTGCCATTTAGAATATCTAATGTTTCGTTTACACTGAGAATAGTTTTATTAAAATACATTTTTCTAAATTCTTTCAATATGGGACAGACACCAATAAAATGAAGAGTATTTTCTATTTCATTAGTGTTGCAGATAGAGCATATACTATTATTATTATTATTTCTAAATGCTTTTGAGTTCAGATCAAGTAAACCACCTCTGGCTCTTATAATTAGACTTGATATACGTGGTGAAAGGTCAACTGTAAGAGGTGGGATTGTGTTGTATTCAAGATGAGGGTACAGATCGTGGGACTGTGAGTTTCTGGCAGCCAAAACAAAATCAAGATTTTCTTTTTTATACAAGGCATCAATAATTTCTTTCCAGTTTGAACATATAGGCAGTCTATTATCGGATGGATAATAGTTTATATCATGGCATAAATTTGACCATGCGTTGGCCCATGAAATATTCTTTTCCAATATTTCCTGAGCTAATATTCTGGGAAGTCGATTTGTATTTAACTGTAAGATTTTATCGATGTAACAGAAATGACTTTTTAGTGTAGCAGAGAACAGGGAATGTAGTCCAGTTTCGAGATGCAACATATAGTTTGGCGTGTTGTTGGGTAAATATAAAATTTTCTTAATAAAAAATCGAAACAACTTTTCAACATCGTCATATCGTTCATAGCACATGATTGCTTTTGAGCAAGATTCAAATATTTTTAATTTATTTTTTTGTGATATTTTTGGATTTTTTATGTATGTTGACCAAGTGGAATTAATGGCAATTTTAGATGCTGACAGTTTATTCTTTATGTGATTTTTAAAAGAGAGATTATATGAAATGTCAACCCCTAGATACTTATAACTGTTGACAATTTCAATGACTTGACTATTGTAATAAAAATTCAGATTACTCGAAACTCTTGAACCTTTTCTAAATACCATTATTTTAGATTTCGATAAATTAATTTTTAAGCTCCAAGTGAGACAATATTGTTGTAATACATTTATCATATTCTGCAAATCATTAGGAGTGTCAGACAAAAGAACAATATCGTCAGCATACAATAAAACTTTTATGCATGAATTTGCAACGTTCACACCTCCAGGAAGAATATTCGGCAGGTCATTAACATAGAGTGAAAACAGAACCGGACTGAGAATACAACCCTGTTTAACACCTGAGTCAACAGAAAAATATTCAGAGAACGTATTTCCGTCCCATACTCTGGTTTTAGTATCCTTGTACAGAAGTTTTATAATCGAGACAATCTTTGTTGACATTCCTAATGCAGAAAGTTTATAAAATAAACTATTTCTGGGGATCAAATCAAAGGCAGAAGAAAAGTCAACAAAAAAAGCATACGTAACGTTATTTTTGATTGCGTTTAAATTGACAATACTGACTAAGTTGAAAATATTGTCTATTGTGTTACAAAATTCCTAGAGTTCATGCAACTTTGTAAATTTGAGACATTGTAAGACACTATATGGCACGAATCAAACTGCTATTGCCTAGAAGAATCAGAATTTGAATTAACAGTTTGGTTATAATAAACTTCCAAAGGTGAACCGGCTTCAATCAGTATATTATTGATAAAATCTGCATCTTGTTGAGAAGGTGCAATTATTCTTCCATGTAGCCATATGTACTTTTTGTCATTGACATATGTACAAAATTCTCCTGAGCGAACTTTTATATTATTTCTACATCCCGACAGTGATTTGGAAAATTTTCTTAGGTTGTATCTGCACGTCTGTTCTTCGGCAGTGTAATCTCTTTGAATATAGATATTTTTTCCATTTAGTCTCCTCCTTGCGTCGATGACATGTTGGGCTTGGCCCTGAGTATCAAGGGTGAAGATAAAAGATTTGCCAGAGGACAGCATTCTAGTTTTCAATATGTTAACCTCAATCTTCAGCTCATCTTTACATATTTTACTAAAACTTTTTCTAGCGGCCTGGGAATTGTTACATAAAAGTCCACTCACCACTATGTTGGACGATCTGGTTCGTCTGTCTATGAGCTCAATACGGGACGTAAGCTTCTTAACTTCAGTTTTCAGCATTGCATTTTCGGCTTTTAAATCCTCTACTTCTTGTTTTATGGCAGCCAGATCTTCCTTTTTGGCAACATCTTTCAATTTGTCGTCCAATAAATCAGCCAGTTTAACCCAAGAGAAAGCATCTTGTTGTCTATCAGGGTTCATATTTTGGTAAGGCGAAAATTTTTTGGGTATATTTTCCTGTTCTGGGGATGTTGACAACAGTGGTCGCTTACTGTTCATCTGGTAACACTGTTCAGCATATGTTAAGCGATAATCCGATAACAGGCAGCAAGAGAATGTAGGAATTAGTCACAACTTTATTTTGGTTGTTAGCTTATCCAAAAATTTCTTTAATTACCGAAATCATAAACATTTTAATTTTACCGATTTTTGTCGGTAACTCGAAAAATGTGTTACAGAATTCCACTTCAGATTTGAGTAACTTAAAGTATACTGGTTTTTTGGCTTGATATTGCCAAATTTAATTTCAATTTCAATTTATTTACATTCAATACAAAGGAAGCCATTTAAGGCCAATTATACATGTATTGGAAGATTAACTTAATATAGTGCTAAACTATGATAGAATAGACAGATTAAAAAAAAAAACTAATAATAATTAGGATGGCCCCCCAGCCATATGAATATTGTAAAATTATAAATAAAAAATAAATGATCCCATAGCAATGAGTAAATCTTATGTATTCAATTCACCATTAAAATGTGATTTCAATAACTTCTTATAGGTGGAGTAAGAATAGCAAAACTTTCTCAGCGATCTTGGAAAACGGTTCCATACACGATAAACACGTACTAGGTAAGAGTGTTCAAAAGCAGAAGTTCGAACTAATGGAACATCAATTTGTATTCCGCATACTTGCGGAAATTGTCAGTTTGTCGATGAGAAAGGGTGTTGAGAGGCAAAGGGTTACCATATGCCTCACCTCTCTCTTCATCAAACTGACAATTTCCGCAAGGAAAATTGCCTAATATAAATATGGACTAAGAGGTAGTTTACACTATCTATCAATGTCATATGACACGAAATAAAAACATTCCATATCTACCCACGGAGGCAATGAGGAGACGTAATTTTATTATATTTTTGTTGGGGTGGACGCACAGATTAAATGGCGTATGGAAAATCTCCAATATTCCACATATTAATGAACATTTAACGATGGAAAATTTCATGTCATATGACATTTACATAGAGTGTAAACTACCCCTTAGGGATAACATAAATGGACTATAAAGATACGATACAAATGTCCTAAATGCATTATCCGTAGAAATTCTCACAAAACTCTTCTACGGAAATTTATGACAGTCTAATGTAGATAGGATGGTATTGCGGATCAAACTGTCTGACTACCATTACCCAACATTTTCGTTCATTCCTACAGATGAAAATATCTCCTAAAAACAACCTAATAGGAAAACGTGCCGCATGTTACTTCAACTCCCTAATTCAAAATCGTGTAGTTGGACGATTTTTCTACTGCTCTTAGTGATTTTAGTAGAGAGTTTACATTACAATGTATTTAATATAAAAATAGTGGCACAAGGTATGAAAAAGTGGCACAAAATTTGAAAAAGTGGCACATTTGGTATCAAAATAAAAAAGTGTCACAGAAGTATCAACGCCGAAAAAAGTATCAAAATTGATACTTTAGTGGCACAACGGTCACGCTGCAGTTGAAATCGAGTGGATTTCGTAAATGTAAACTTAGCATAAAGATACTTTTAAAACCAACAGCATCCATAATTGCATTGTTTTACTTTCATATATTCCCTTCGATTTCTATTTTCTTTTATTGGGATTTCCTACATCAATTTGTGCAAGCCATACATACCTACGATTGCTTCTTGTTTGGCTCTCAATTTCTCGGTCTCTGCATTTATCCAGCATCCAACTACTTTTTTGCTCCACCACTGCACGAATTCAGCAATTTACGGTGAACAATGGTAATAGCCTAGACAGACGGCAGTCTTAATTTACATTAACAGCCTTAATTCAAATTAATTTGAACATTATCCCCATTTTAAATGCACACAATCAAATTGAATTTATAATGAATTTAGCAATTTCAATATGGCAATGCTGTAGAAAATCAATTGTCTTTTGTCAAATTTCCATGTTTAAGAAAATAAAAAAGGAAAACAAATCAGCAATTTTCGCGTTTCTTTCAAATAAGTAGTGGTCTTTCGCGAATAGAATAGCAGCTAATCGTTTTTCGCGCATTCTGTCAAATCTATTTTTTAAATTTTTATTTTCACAAGCATTTCATTACCCGCCATACCAATTCTATCGAAAATAATATCTTCTTCAAATGTTTCTTTACAGTTTCGCGACATTTTTTTAATATAAAAAAGACTCAAAAATATCGCGAATAAATTAAATTTAGTTTTGCGTTATCGTTGTGAAAACGTCAATGGTAGAAAGTATTGTTACGGAATTAGATTTAACTAATGTCCGTGTAGACGTTGTTTTATTCCCCGATACGATTTGTACCAAATAAAACAGGGTTCGTTTTAGATTACGTTTCTACAATGCTTTATTTACTTTATTACACTTATTCAGAACCGACTTTAATTACTAAGCACACAGCAAGTCTCTAGTTAGCACGCAGCTATTCTTTAATCGATCTGTTCAGTTCAACGCTTAAAACACAACTACTCCGTCATTGCCATTTCCCCGATATTTATAAGCCAAAGTCTCCCTGTTCTAGAGTCCTCCAGAACACATATGGCAACATCTCGAATCTGTGCAGCGAACACACAGACGCACATTCGCACTAAGCGAACAACCATACTCACATACATACATGGGGAAATACAATTGGACGACAAGCACAGTAATGACGTAACTACAACAACAAGTGCAAAGAAGTAACAAACTAAACAATAATTACATGATTATGGCAAAACAAAATAAAAGCACATTAATGAAAGGTAAAGTAAAATCTAGAATAATGAAGAGAGTTCTACATGGTAGTTGTTGTTGCTTAAATAAAGTAACTGCGTAATAAAAACTTTACGTTACAATTCAAATTTTTAAATTAACGGAAATTAAACTAAACTAACTTAAACCTATCAGTTACATTCGTAACAGTATATTTGTTTCGCATATTTTGGCGAACTTTTGTAAAACTTTATTAAATGGTCTGCTGGGTACAAACAAACAACACAAACAGCTGTTTCATAAATGCAGAAACTATCGTCTATCAGGGTAAAAAGTTAATTCAAATTAAGGAATTTTTAATGCAAATTAACTCTGCCGTCTGTCTAGGGTATAAGAGTGGTAAAAGAGAAAAGTGTCAAAATTGCTGAAAATTGCTCTCTCATGAACTTTTTTACCAGAAAAGTAATGTCATGTTCACACGAGCGTTTCAATTACGTTGTTCGCCTGTCGAACGACGTACACGAATTAACCCGTTTCCACGACACCATTCGTAATTAACAAAAACATAAACAAAATTTCCTTCATTTTTGATTCCTTTTTTAACGAAAATTTGAACCGAAAACACATAAAGTATACCTTAAATGAATAGGAAAAGCAATAGACTTTCGTTCAAATGTATCTCCTATATTTAACTACACTCATTTCATTCATTTTTTCCATAAATTGTAAATAATTTTGTATTTTCAATATATTTTTATATGTTTCTATTTTCAAAATTATAGAGAGAGAGAGACATGTCAAAACAATGTTTGTGTATACAGACTTTCAGTTATTTGTTTCCTTTTTGTTTCAGATTTTTTACGCGATTTTGAACTAATGGACAAGGAATGTGTTTGGAATTAAGAAGGAAACACAACCATATGCCTTCTGCATCTATATGAAATGTTTAGTTCATTAATTTCCATTCATCTTTTTCCTTTTATCTAAAAATTTTTGTGTTTTCAACAAATTTTTCAATTTTGAATTTAGACATGTCATAATTAAGTTTTTCGATAAATTCTCTCATTTGTTAGGGATGGGACATATTTTATCGTCGTTCTGAGAGTAATTTAAATTGAACAACGTAGAAAAATCGTCGTTCGTTCATAGAATTTTGTATGGGGAATCAAGTAATTTATTCTTATTTGAGGGTCGAACAACGAATAAAGAACGAACGACGTACCGTGGAAACGGGCTATAAAGGAACGGAAATATGGTAGATCTGGCAGCACACAGTTTTTAATTTAGTTTTGTCAGCGTTCGACTTTTTCTTCTGTTTTGCGTCTTCATTGTGAAATAATCGTCAAACAAAAGTCGAAAAATCAGTTCTGCCATTTTTACCTGCAGAAATTTGTCTGGTAGCCTGTGATAGAAGAGGAAGCCATTTTCGCTCTCTCTCCTCTCTCACTCTCTTAAAAATTGCTTCCAGTTTTGCCACTTTTCGGGGTTAAGGAACGCTTTGCAGGTTAAAAATGGTAACAAATGGTAAAAATTGTAACCTCAGGTAAGTAAAGGAACACAGCTATAATGTGTCAATTGCATTGAATAGATGTCAAATTTTGACATCTTATGTTACCAACAATTGCCGATGCGGCTACCTGTGTATTTGTACCATGAGGCCAATTACTAGGCGTTTCTTCAAATACAACTCTGATTTACTAACACATACATACATTTGTCGGCTGTCTCTCAGCTGTCCATCAGTTTTTCACAGACAGTAGGGTTAACAAATTTTTGAAATTTTTTTGTAAAAATGTGTAAGATAATAATTGAAATGTGTTGAAAACAAATGAACATGAACAAAAACAAAATATGTGAACGGAAAACAAAAGGAAATCAATGATTTTCATTCATATGCTCTGTTCCAGAACCTGCAAGAAGCTACTATTTTTTACTACGATAACAATTTTTCCTTTATGTTATCGAAAAAAAATAGTAAAAATTAGTAGATTCTTGCAGTTCTGGGACAAACCAATAATTTTACTACTGTTTTTGCAGTTGTCGGGACGCCTACGTCACACAGGAAAGTTTTGGGATTTTGACAATCAATACATGAAGTCAACTGTCCTGTCATTTGTAAACGCAGGGTTAAATTGGGTCAAGGCAAATTTATGTAATGTATATGCACGAATTACAACAACAAACAAATTTACAAAAACAACATTGTTGTTATTGAAAATTTAATGTGTTTTATTATTATGTTTGTATGTTCGCTCTCCTGTTCAATATGGCTCTGGGTATACCTCCAGTTCCAGGAAGTTGGCAACTTCGATGGGATGTAACCACAGATCCACTGGAGTCAGATGTACATGTACAGAACTGTCGTAGGTAATTTTTATTACACGTTTACGGTAAAAGAAGAATTTTATGGTAGCAAATTTCGAAGTTTCAAATTTCATGAGTAGCCCACCCTATTATATTTTGAAAACTAAATTTTCAAAAAAGTAAGAGTGCAGCTGATTGTCACTTCTACCTTGTATAAATATGCCTTGAACTGGGTAAATCCAAGGCACATTTATATAAGGTTGAAGTGACAATCAACTGTATTTGTACTTTTTTTGTAAAATTGGTTTTCAAAATGTAATAGCATGGTAGAACAAAAAAAGGTAACAGCAATACCCAGCTGACTGAACTGGGCTGTAATGTTAGTGGCAAATTCCATATGACATTTTATATATTTATTTCTATGTTCGATGTATATTAGGGATATATATTTTTGAAGAAAAAATTATTCATAAAAAAACTATTTCCCATAAAGACTTCTTAAATCATTTGGCCTGTTCCCGTACTTTACAAAGTGGTAAAAGTCGTAAAAGTTGTAAAAGTCGTAAACGATTTCCATATAAATTTTACAAAGTGGTAAAAGTCGTAAAAGTTGTAAAAGTCGTAAACGATTTCCATATATGTCCTGTTCCCGTACTTTAAAAAGTGGTAAAAGTTGTAAAAGTCGTAAACGATTTTCATATAAATTTTGTGTACGGGAACGCAAAATGTGTAAAAGTGGTAAAAATTGTAAAAACTTTTTAGTTCTGGAACAGAGCTATAAATTTTGTGTGCGGGAACGCAAAATGTGTAAAAGTGGTAAAAATTGTAAAAACTTTTTAGTTCTGGAACAGAGCTATTCACATGTAACCTCTCCAAGTACGAAAGACGTGCCGCACACTAAAACACCGCAAATAGAGGCGGTACAATATTTGTTAATATGTGTGGCATTTTGTTAAACTTGAAAAAATAAAGCCCTAATAAACGTGTGCTATTTTGATTTCAAAAACAAAAGATTCAAACACCTTCTTTTTCAATGACTTTCCAGCAATCCCAAACATTTTTGCAAGAATTCTACTCTTCCTGAGAAATTATGCATTTAGTAGAATGATATGGAAAAATTCAAATTGAGAATCTAATGCTTAGTTTACATTCGGCGTCGTTTCGTGATTTCGAATGCGTTTCGTGATTTCGCGCGGAATCAAGCTAAATTTATCATGATTTCGCATACAAAAATGAAATCATCTCATTTTGTGATTTCAGCGAAATCAACATCGAAATCACAGTCACATGATATACAACCCTGTTTTTGCCTAAAAAAGTACCAAAAGTTGCAACACTTTTCACGTATCACAATAAACAAGGTAGATGGTCAATTGCTGCAACAAAAAATTTTAGTATCAACATTTGTAAACAATGTGAAAAAATATTAAATAACTTTGTTACAATGCTATTTTTCATTGTGTTCCCGTACTATTTTAATGGCAATGTTAGAAAAAAGAGCGAATTGTCAAAAATTGCTTCCCCATACAAATTTCTTAAAAAATACGGGAACGGAAAAATGACGGAAATTGCAACGTATCAGCTATAATATAAAATGCCAATGAAAATACTTGCTGCTAGTTTCTACTAGGCCATGTATGGCAGAAAACAGGAGAAGAAGGTGTTATTCGGCGCTATTTTTGTTTAAATGCAGGTTCTGAGCACAACTTTTATCTATCAAAATTTATTATTATGATGTCTCAAAGATAAAATCATTTTTTTTTTTTATTTTTTCATTTGTTAGTACTATACACAATTAATACAATATATAGATAATTTTATGATAATTTTCCAAATAAAGTTGTAAAGTTCTATATTTTTATATTTTTGATTATTAATTTAATTTACAACTTGTGAAAATTCATGTTCGATCAGCTGCGCATATGCATCTACCTTGATCATTGTGATATGTCTGAAATCAACAAAAATTAGGTGTAAACACCAGCGTGTATTTCAGGATTTCGTGAAATCCATTGGATTTTGGAGCGCTTGTGTAAACTTGACATAATGCTTGGTTTACATTTACGAAATCCACTCGATTTCAACTGTCAATTTCATTGGTTAAACGTCAAATAAAATCCAATGGATCTCAGATAAGATTTCATTTGACGTTTGAGCAATGCAATTGACAGTTGAAATCGAGTGGATTTCGTAAATACTAGTTTTTTAAATTCCAATAATTTATAGACATTCCTTATTGTGTTTACATTTACCTATGATGGTAACATTACAAACAAAAACAAATTTCTATGTGGTTGTTGTTGAGTTGTAATTGTTGTAGTATTTACTTCCCACGGGAGTTGCCAATCTTCTACTGGGCGCGTCTTCCCGGGTGGCGGATGGGAAGGGGGTCTCTGAGTTATGCGGGGTCAGCAACGTCCGAGGGAAACTGAAGGTGTTTCTGTCTCCACATATCTCAGAGACCCTGGGGGTTTGTTTTTTTTTCTTTCAAACCCCCCGTGGACCAAAATTGGATCGGGGTAGTTCCCTTAAATAAATCAACTAAGATGGTTAAAAGGAAAAAAGGAGTAAAGTTACGGTGCAGGGAGTTAATAACCCAGTACCGGCGGTAAGCGTTGGTGAGATCACAAGCCACGTGCCGTCGAGATCAAGCGATTGTGATCCGGCTGTCTCAGGTGTGGATGCCTTGGCACCTACAGCCGTAACTGCTACAAGTGCAGAAAATACAACCCGAACTATTGTTAACGAACCGGATTTTCAAAAGGATAATGCTTTAGCCAAAACTGGTACTAATCAGTCCACGGCTGACATGACTGGAGTTTTGGGCGGGGACGACCTACACCTCAAAGTGATTGGAGACAGTCTTGAGAGACAGAGTAGGGAACTCCTTGACCAACTGGAGAGACTTGTTCCGACCATACCACCAGAGGACATGCTCAACAATCTCACCCTCACTGACGATGAACTGGACATTACGGTGATCCCAGCTGAGTCAACAAGAAGGTCTGATGATGACATGTCCACTGACGGTGATGTGGTCGAAGAGGTTGTCAATCTAGGTTCGCAACCACAGACAGGTCGCAACCAGTCTGGTCCTGTATCGGCACAAGCCGATACTAAGCTTCAAAGGCAGATTGCCACGGAGTCAATGGATGTTGATGGAGAATCTAAAGATGATCCACCAACAGTCACTGACTCTAAGTCGATGACCATCGAGGGGGATCAACGGAAACTACAACAATAGCCACTGACTCTGAGTCTCTGGCCTGCGTTGGGGTATCCAAGGAAACCTCATCGACGGACACCGACGCAGTCGCAATCTCCGCCAAAGAGGCTTCAGATACGAGGCACTACAAGCGTGCGGCTTCGTATCTGCGCAAGTTCGTGGGAAGGGACGCGAGCTCGCATACCAGGAGAGAGATTATGTTCATCAAGAGCAAGCTCAAGTACATACGGAAGTTTGAAAGAAACTATCCAAATGCACCCAGATGCGAGCTCTTGGTGGACAAAATCTTCCTCCCGAACCCTGCTTCAGCCAAAGACTCAGAAGAGACTGCGGCGACTAGCAAAAAGGTGGAGGTGAAGCCTGTTGCTTCTGGCAGCAAGGTGGAACCTAAAACTGTTCCGAAGCCGAACCCGAGCCAGAAAGGACTGGAAAAGGATAAGGGGCATAATCCGACACCAAATGATTCTCGTAAGAGTAGTCAACTGGAGAAGGTGACTGTCCCAAATCCGGATCCTACCCCAACTGACGAGGGTAAAGCGGACGAACAGAAGGTGTCCAAGACCTGCACAAGCCAACGGGTGGATCGACTGGGACACCATCGACTTCGGAGAAGACGAACAAGCCCTCGCAGTCAAAGACTGTGAAGCGGGTTCACTCTTCAGAAGGCACACAACCTTCGCCAAAGAAGACGATGATCTCCCAGACGGTCAACACGGCGGACTCCTATGCTGGTGTCCTTGCTCACAAAGCCAAGGGAAGTAGCACCAGTACTGAGAAGGCGTCCACCTCCTCAGGAAAAGCTTCTACCAAGGCCCGTGATCGAGGACGTAGGAAACCCTACGCCAAAACGGCCACGGTGGCATACGATGACGAGCTCCTAGTTGCAATCAGCGAAAGTCCCTGGTTGCTCTTCGAGACTCGGCTTCGTTTAGCCATTGTGTACACTGAGGCGAACCAGGGTGACCGCCAGTTTTGTGCCGCCTTCCTTCATAAGGAAGTTAAAGTCATTAAATGTCTCAACAGGAGCTCGCAAGAGTACCTTAAGAAGACCGTTAATGGCTTTGATGAACTTTGGGAGGGGGCAAAAATTGCTGCGGTGTCCATAACGGAGATTCCGTCTAGGAAGGTATTCCCAGCATGGGTTCCCCCACCTACCGTGGATAAGGAACTTCTGCTGAGGATGCTGGAGCTCCAGAACTCAGGTCTCCCTACTAAGGACTGGACTGTAATGAGTCTAAGCCCTTGTAAGGAGAATGGGGGGATGGATGTCAAGATGGCGATAGACTCCTCAGGAGAGGAGTACCTTAAGGTTCGGGAAAACTGAACTTTGGTTCAGGATGGGTTCGGTTCCGACTGATTCCACCTCGCGAAAGTCAGTAGGAGTAGGTAGGCGGCAGGTGCTACGCATTTTGCAGATTAATCTGCATCATTGTAAAGCAGCTGCCGCCGAACTACTCCTGTCCCTCACGAACTCAGAGGTGGACATTGTTCTAGTCCAGGAACCTTATATATACAAAAATAAGGTCTCTGGACTGAACAATGCCAACTTCGAGGTCTTCGCATCGTCCGAAGGGGACAAGGTGAGGACCTGTGTAGTAGGTAGGAAGAACCTCAATCTAATCTTTCTATCTAATTATAATAATGAAGACATGTGCACGATGCGACTGGAGAACGGTAAAGAGAAGGCCACTCTCCTGTCCTCAATCTACATGCCATATGAGGACCCTGATCCACCCAATCAGGGGGTACACGGGCTGCTAAAGAAGAACCTAAGCGTTTGTAACGTAATCCTTGGATGTGACGCCAACGCCCACCATTTTCACTGGGGCAGCAAAGATACAAACACTAGAGGTGAGTCGATTTTCAATTTTATATTATCTTACAATCTAAGAATATGTAAAAAAGGAAACGACCCTACCTTGGCGGTTTTCCTGGATATCCTTCTATATCCAGGAAAGCCGCCAAGGTAAAGTTTGAATTCTCCATATTTCTCTCAATGAAACCCACGACCTCATGAAGAGCAGTTTCGACAGATTTACCTTTCATGTAGGCACGCTGCGAGTTGCTCAGCGAGGCAGTGTCTACAAAGCTTCTAATCTCCAGATCGATCAGTCGTTCGAGTGTCTTTAGGAGAAAGGAGGATAGGCTAATAGGTCTGCAGTCTTTCGGTGCAGAGTGACTGGATTTTGCCCGCCTTGGGGATATAAGTTACCTTTACCTCTTTCCACAGATCTGGTACGCAGGAAAGAAACAAACAGGCTCTAAAGATCTCCTCCGCCTTCAACAACGTAAAACTTGAATCCATTCATCTCTCACTTAGAGCGGCCAACACCCCGGAAACCCTGATCTGCTGGGTAAAGAGAATGCTGGAGAGCAGGATCATTAATTCCAGCATTGGGGAGTTGACAACAAGGAAGACAGTAACTAGAGGTACTCCCCAGGGAGGTGTACTCTCACCGCTGCTGTGGCTACTTGTGATGAACAATATTTTGGCGGAATTTGACAATCAGGCCATCAAGGTTGTCGCATACGCGGATGATGTAGTTTTACTAATAACTGGCAAATTCTTGTCCACAATTTCGGAGCTTATGCAAAGAGCCTTATCAAAGCTGTCCCATTGGGCCACCACAAATGGCCTCGGTGTAAATCCAACGAAAACAGAACTGGTATTGTTCACCAGAAAGCGTAAGCTCGCCGACTTCATACCACCAACATTGGATGGAGTGCAGTTACATCTATCTCCTGAGGCCAAATACCTAGGTACAATCCTGGATTCTCAATTGAGATGGAAAAGAAACGTCGAGGAACGGACGAAGAGAGGTATGATCGCACTCTATTCATGTAAGAATTCGATTGGAAAAAGTTGGGGGTTAAATCCAGCTTTATACACTGGTTGTATAATACTGTTGTGAGACCCATCCTATCCTATGGATGTCTTGTCTGGTGGCATGCGCTTCGACATAAATCGAACTCTGGCAACATAGACAAGGTGCAAAGGGCAGCCTCGATCCTGATACCTGGAGCTTTTAGAAGTACACCACAAGCCCACGAGACTTAGCATCAAAGGTCAAGCAGCACGTAGTGCCCTAAGGCTACATGAATTGAATCGTTGGCGTGACAGCACCTATGGCCATGCATGCATTCTTCGGGAGCTAGGGCCAAACCTTAGCTTGAATCAGCAGGGGAAATTCAGCGACTACTTATCACCAATCCATAGATTTGATGATTTTGAGGTCGTTATACCTAGTACAGATGACTGGATCCGTAGTAACCCTCCTCTGGACGGTCTGGCTTTCTATACAGACGGTTCCAAGATGGAAGAAGGTACCGGAGCTGGCGTCTACTGCGAGAAGCTTTGCCTCGAATACTCATATAGGTTGAACAGCGACTGTAGTGTTTTCCAAGCAGAAATCTTCGCGATCAAAATGGCCGCAGAGTTGATAAAAATTCTGGATGCTGAAATCTTTGAACCGGTGACTATCTTCGTTGATAGTCAGCCGGCTCTTAAAGCCATCAAATCCCCCAATATCAAGTCTGAGGCCGTTCTTGAGTGTAGAACTGCTTTGGCGAACCTCACTAACGCTGTCCGACTCTGCTGGGTACCGGGACACTGTGACATTGTGGGAAACGAGAAGGCAGATGAACTGGCAAGACATGGATCTCAATCAACAAGTCAAGCTATCACTGATTCTATCAAACCACCCATATGTCACGTTTTTCGGAAGGTGGAGACGTTCTTTGAAGAACAAGCCAAGGAACTATGGCATAATGAACCAAGGTACAACGTGTCAAGGGCCATTTGGCCGAATCTTTCAACAAAGAGAACAACTTCACTTTTACGTTTGAGTAAATCAGAAATCAGGGTATTGACGGGAGTCATTACCGGCCATTGATACTTTAGTGGCACAACGGTCACGCTGCAGTTGAAATCGAGTGGATTTCGTAAATGTAAACTTAGTATAAAGATACTTTTAAAACCAACAGTATCCATAATTGCATTGTTTTACTTTCATATATTCCCTTCGATTTCTATTTTCTTTTATTGGGATTTCCTACATCAATTTGTGCAAGCCATACATACCTACGATTGCTTCTTGTTTGGCTCTCAATTTCTCGGTCTGTGCATTTATCCAGCATCCAACTACTTTTTTGCTCCACCACTGCACGAATTCAGCAATTTACGGTGAACAATGGTAATAGCCTAGACAGACGGCAGTCTTAATTTACATTAACAGCCTTAATTCAAATTAATTTGAACATTATCCCCATTTTAAATGCACACAATCAAATTGAATTTATAATGAATTTAGCAATTTCAATATGGCAATGCTGTAGAAAATCAATTGTCTTTTGTCAAATTTCCATGTTTAAGAAAATAAAAAAGGAAAACAAATCAGCAATTTTCGCGTTTCTTTCAAATAAGTAGTGGTCTTTCGCGAATAGAATAGCAGCTAATCGTTTTTCGCGCATTCTGTCAAATCTATTTTTTAAATTTTTATTTTCACAAGCATTTCATTACCCACCATACCAATTCTATCGAAAATAATATCTTCTTCAAATGTTTCTTTACAGTTTCGCGACATTTTTTAATATAAAAAAGACTCAAAAATATCGCGAATAAATTAAATTTAGTTTTGCGTTATCGTTGTGAAAACGTCAATGGTAGAAAGTATATTTGTTTCGCATATTTTGGCGAACTTTTGTAAAACTTTATTAAATGATATGCTGGGTACAAACAAACAACACAAACAGCTGTTTCATAAATGCAGAAACTATCGTCTATCAGGGTAAAAAGTTAATTCAAATTAAGGAATTTTTAATGCAAATTAACTCTGCCGTCTGTCTAGGGTATAAGAGTGGTAAAAGAGTAAAGTGTCAAAATTGCTGAAAATTGCTCTCTCATGAACTTTTTTACCAGAAAAGTAAAGGAACGGAAATATGGTAGATCTGGCAGCACACAGTTTTTAATTTAGTTTTGTCAGCGTTCGACTTTTTCTTCTGTTTTGCGTCTTCATTGTGAAATAATCGTCAAACAAAAGTCGAAAAATCAGTTCTGCCATTTTTACCTGCAGAAATTTGTCTGGTAGCCTGTGATAGAAGAGGAAGCCATTTTCGCTCTCTCTCCTCTCTCACTCTCTTAAAAATTGCTTCCAGTTTTGCCACTTTTCGGGGTTAAGGAACGCTTTGCAGGTTAAAAATGGTAACAAATGGTAAAAATTGTAACCTCAGGTAAGTAAAGGAACACAGCTATAATGTGTCAATTGCATTGAATAGATGTCAAATTTTGACATCTTATGTTACCAACAATTGCCGATGCGGCTACCTGTGTATTTGTACCATGAGGCCAATTACTAGGCGTTTCTTCAAATACAACTCTGATTTACTAACACATACATACATTTGTCGGCTGTCTCTCAGCTGTCCATCAGTTTTTCACAGACAGTAGGGTTAACAAATTTTTGAATTTTTTTTGTAAAAATGTGTAAGATAATAATTGAAATGTGTTGAAAACAAATGAACATGAACAAAAACAAAATATGTGAACGGAAAACAAAAGGAAATCAATGATTTTCATTCATATGCTCTGTTCCAGAACCTGCAAGAAGCTACTATTTTTTACTACGATAACAATTTTTCCTTTATGTTATCGAAAAAAATAGTAAAAATTAGTAGATTCTTGCAGTTCTGGGACAAACCAATAATTTTACTACTGTTTTTGCAGTTGTCGGGACACCTACGTCACACAGGAAAGTTTTGGGATTTTGACAATCAATACATGAAGTCAACTGTCCTGTCATTTGTAAACGCAGGGTTAAATTGGGTCAAGGCAAATTTATGTAATGTATATGCACGAATTACAACAACAAACAAATTTACAAAAACAACATTGTTGTTATTGAAAATTTAATGTGTTTTATTATTATGTTTGTATGTTCGCCCTCCTGTTCAATATGGCTCTGGGTATACCTCCAGTTCCAGGAAGTTGGCAACTTCGATGGGATGTAACCACAGATCCACTGGAGTCAGATGTACATGTACAGAACTGTCGTAGGTAATTTTTATTACACGTTTACGGTAAAAGAAGAATTTTATGGTAGCAAATTTCGAAGTTTCAAATTTCATGAGTAGCCCACCCTATTATATTTTGAAAACTAAATTTTAAAAAAAGTAAGAGTGCAGCTGATTGTCACTTCTACCTTGTATAAATATGCCTTGAACTGGGTAGATCCAAGGCACATTTATATAAGGTTGAAGTGACAATCAACTGTATTTGTACTTTTTTTGTAAAATTGGTTTTCAAAATGTAATAGCATGGTAGAACAAAAAAAGGTAACAGCAATACCCAGCTGACTGAACTGGGCTGTAATGTTAGTGGCAAATTCCATATGACATTTTATATATTTATTTCTATGTTCGATGTATATTAGGGATATATATTTTTGAAGAAAAAATTATTCATAAAAAAAACTATTTCCCATAAAGACTTCTTAAATCATTTGGCCTGTTCCCGTACTTTACAAAGTGGTAAAAGTCGTAAAAGTTGTAAAAGTCGTAAACGATTTCCATATAAATTTTACAAAGTGGTAAAAGTCGTAAAAGTTGTAAAAGTCGTAAACGATTTCCATATATGTCCTGTTCCCGTACTTTAAAAAGTGGTAAAAGTTGTAAAAGTCGTAAACGATTTTCATATAAATTTTGTGTACGGGAACGCAAAATGTGTAAAAGTGGTAAAAATTTTAAAAACTTTTTAGTTCTGGAACAGAGCTATAAATTTTGTGTGCGGGAACGCAAAATGTGTAAAAGTGGTAAAAATTGTAAAAACTTTTTAGTTCTGGAACAGAGCTATTCACATGTAACCTCTCCAAGTACGAAAGACGTGCCGCACACTAAAACACCGCAAATAGAGGCGGTACAATATTTGTTAATATGTGTGGCATTTTGTTAAACTTGAAAAAATAAAGCCCTAATAAACGTGTGCTATTTTGATTTCAAAAACAAAAGATTCAAACACCTTCTTTTTCAATGACTTTCCAGCAATCCCAAACATTTTTGCAAGAATTCTACTCTTCCTGAGAAATTATGCATTTAGTAGAATGATATGGAAAAATTCAAATTGAGAATCTAATGCTTAGTTTACATTCGGCGTCGTTTCGTGATTTCGAATGCGTTTCGTGATTTCGCGCGGAATCAAGCTAAATTTATCATGATTTCGCATACAAAAATGAAATCTCATTTTGTGATTTCAGCGAAATCAACATCGAAATCACAGTCACATGATATACAACCCTGTTTTTGCCTAAAAAAGTACCAAAAGTTGCAACACTTTTCACGTATCACAATAAACAAGGTAGATGGTCAATTGCTGCAACAAAAAATTTTAGTATCAACATATGTAAACAATGTGAAAAAATATTAAATAACTTTGTTACAATGCTATTTTTCATTGTGTTCCCGTACTATTTTAATGGCAATGTTAGAAAAAAGAGCGAATTGTCAAAAATTACTTCCCCATACAAATTTCTTAAAAAATACGGGAACGGAAAAATGACGGAAATTGCAACGTATCAGCTATAATATAAAATGCCAATGAAAATACTTGCTGCTAGTTTCTACTAGGCCATGTATGGCAGAAAACAGGAGAAGAAGGTGTTATTCGGCGCTATTTTTGTTTAAATGCAGGTTCTGAGCACAACTTTTATCTATCAAAATTTATTATTATGATGTCTCAAAGATAAAATCGTTTTTTTTTATTTTTTCATTTGTTAGTACTATACACAATTAATACAATATATAGATAATTTTATGATAATTTTCCAAATAAAGTTGTAAAGTTCTATCTATATTAATAAAAGAGTAGAGTGACTGATTCACTGACTGACTGACTGACTGATTGATTCATCAACGCCCAGACGAAACGGCTGAAGCTAGAATCATGAAATTTTGGGTGAGGGTCACTCTTGGTCCGAAGGTGACAGATAAGGCTTGGTTTTTGGAAATTCGTACTAGAACGGTACGAAAAGTACCAAAAGGTACTAAATATGGTACCATTAGTATTAGCCAAACGCGAAGAGCTAGAATTCTGAAATTTGGAATGAGGGTCGCTGATGAAAAGATAGAAAGGTATGTCAAAGGGTTTTTGGAAATTCGGACTATAAGTGTACGAAAAGTACTAAAAGTTACCAAATGGAGTACCATTTGGTATTATGTGAACGGATAGAGCTATAATCTTGAAATTTGGAATAAAAATCAAGGTTTAGAAGATGACTGAACTGAACCAGCTGACTGAACTGGGCTGTAATGTTAGTGGCAAATTCCATATGACATTTTATATATTTATTTCTATGTTCGATGTATATTAGGGATATATATTTTTGAAGAAAAAATTATTCATAAAAAAAACTATTTCCCATAAAGACTTCTTAAATCATTTGGCCTGTTCCCGTACTTTACAAAGTGGTAAAAGTCGTAAAAGTTGTAAAAGTCGTAAACGATTTCCATATAAATTTTACAAAGTGGTAAAAGTCGTAAAAGTTGTAAAAGTCGTAAACGATTTCCATATATGTCCTGTTCCCGTACTTTAAAAAGTGGTAAAAGTTGTAAAAGTCGTAAACGATTTTCATATAAATTTTGTGTACGGGAACGCAAAATGTGTAAAAGTGGTAAAAATTTTAAAAACTTTTTAGTTCTGGAACAGAGCTATAAATTTTGTGTGCGGGAACGCAAAATGTGTAAAAGTGGTAAAAATTGTAAAAACTTTTTAGTTCTGGAACAGAGCTATTCACATGTAACCTCTCCAAGTACGAAAGACGTGCCGCACACTAAAACACCGCAAATAGAGGCGGTACAATATTTGTTAATATGTGTGGCATTTTGTTAAACTTGAAAAAATAAAGCCCTAATAAACGTGTGCTATTTTGATTTCAAAAACAAAAGATTCAAACACCTTCTTTTTCAATGACTTTCCAGCAATCCCAAACATTTTTGCAAGAATTCTACTCTTCCTGAGAAATTATGCATTTAGTAGAATGATATGGAAAAATTCAAATTGAGAATCTAATGCTTAGTTTACATTCGGCGTCGTTTCGTGATTTCGAATGCGTTTCGTGATTTCGCGCGGAATCAAGCTAAATTTATCATGATTTCGCATACAAAAATGAAATCTCATTTTGTGATTTCAGCGAAATCAACATCGAAATCACAGTCACATGATATACAACCCTGTTTTTGCCTAAAAAAGTACCAAAAGTTGCAACACTTTTCACGTATCACAATAAACAAGGTAGATGGTCAATTGCTGCAACAAAAAATTTTAGTATCAACATATGTAAACAATGTGAAAAAATATTAAATAACTTTGTTACAATGCTATTTTTCATTGTGTTCCCGTACTATTTTAATGGCAATGTTAGAAAAAAGAGCGAATTGTCAAAAATTGCTTCCCCATACAAATTTCTTAAAAAATACGGGAACGGAAAAATGACGGAAATTGCAACGTATCAGCTATAATATAAAATGCCAATGAAAATACTTGCTGCTAGTTTCTACTAGGCCATGTATGGCAGAAAACAGGAGAAGAAGGTGTTATTCGGCGCTATTTTTGTTTAAATGCAGGTTCTGAGCACAACTTTTATCTATCAAAATTTATTATTATGATGTCTCAAAGATAAAATCGTTTTTTTTTATTTTTTCATTTGTTAGTACTATACACAATTAATACAATATATAGATAATTTTATGATAATTTTCCAAATAAAGTTGTAAAGTTCTATCTATATTAATAAAAGAGTAGAGTGACTGATTCACTGACTGACTGACTGACTGATTGATTCATCAACGCCCAGACGAAACGGCTGAAGCTAGAATCATGAAATTTTGGGTGAGGGTCACTCTTGGTCCGAAGGTGACAGATAAGGCTTGGTTTTTGGAAATTCGTACTAGAACGGTACGAAAAGTACCAAAAGGTACTAAATATGGTACCATTAGTATTAGCCAAACGCGAAGAGCTAGAATTCTGAAATTTGGAATGAGGGTCGCTGATGAAAAGATAGAAAGGTATGTCAAAGGGTTTTTGGAAATTCGGACTATAAGTGTACGAAAAGTACTAAAAGTTACCAAATGGAGTACCATTTGGTATTATGTGAACGGATAGAGCTATAATCTTGAAATTTGGAATAAAAATCAAGGTTTAGAAGATGACTGAACTGAACCAGCTGACTGAACTGGGCTGTAATGTTAGTGGCAAATTCCATATGACATTTTATATATTTATTTCTATGTTCGATGTATATTAGGGATATATATTTTTGAAGAAAAAATTATTCATAAAAAAAACTATTTCCCATAAAGACTTCTTAAATCATTTGGCCTGTTCCCGTACTTTACAAAGTGGTAAAAGTCGTAAAAGTTGTAAAAGTCGTAAACGATTTCCATATAAATTTTACAAAGTGGTAAAAGTCGTAAAAGTTGTAAAAGTCGTAAACGATTTCCATATATGTCCTGTTCCCGTACTTTAAAAAGTGGTAAAAGTTGTAAAAGTCGTAAACGATTTTCATATAAATTTTGTGTACGGGAACGCAAAATGTGTAAAAGTGGTAAAAATTTTAAAAACTTTTTAGTTCTGGAACAGAGCTATAAATTTTGTGTGCGGGAACGCAAAATGTGTAAAAGTGGTAAAAATTGTAAAAACTTTTTAGTTCTGGAACAGAGCTATTCACATGTAACCTCTCCAAGTACGAAAGACGTGCCGCACACTAAAACACCGCAAATAGAGGCGGTACAATATTTGTTAATATGTGTGGCATTTTGTTAAACTTGAAAAAATAAAGCCCTAATAAACGTGTGCTATTTTGATTTCAAAAACAAAAGATTCAAACACCTTCTTTTTCAATGACTTTCCAGCAATCCCAAACATTTTTGCAAGAATTCTACTCTTCCTGAGAAATTATGCATTTAGTAGAATGATATGGAAAAATTCAAATTGAGAATCTAATGCTTAGTTTACATTCGGCGTCGTTTCGTGATTTCGAATGCGTTTCGTGATTTCGCGCGGAATCAAGCTAAATTTATCATGATTTCGCATACAAAAATGAAATCTCATTTTGTGATTTCAGCGAAATCAACATCGAAATCACAGTCACATGATATACAACCCTGTTTTTGCCTAAAAAAGTACCAAAAGTTGCAACACTTTTCACGTATCACAATAAACAAGGTAGATGGTCAATTGCTGCAACAAAAAATTTTAGTATCAACATATGTAAACAATGTGAAAAAATATTAAATAACTTTGTTACAATGCTATTTTTCATTGTGTTCCCGTACTATTTTAATGGCAATGTTAGAAAAAAGAGCGAATTGTCAAAAATTGCTTCCCCATACAAATTTCTTAAAAAATACGGGAACGGAAAAATGACGGAAATTGCAACGTATCAGCTATAATATAAAATGCCAATGAAAATACTTGCTGCTAGTTTCTACTAGGCCATGTATGGCAGAAAACAGGAGAAGAAGGTGTTATTCGGCGCTATTTTTGTTTAAATGCAGGTTCTGAGCACAACTTTTATCTATCAAAATTTATTATTATGATGTCTCAAAGATAAAATCGTTTTTTTTTATTTTTTCATTTGTTAGTACTATACACAATTAATACAATATATAGATAATTTTATGATAATTTTCCAAATAAAGTTGTAAAGTTCTATCTATATTAATAAAAGAGTAGAGTGACTGATTCACTGACTGACTGACTGACTGATTGATTCATCAACGCCCAGACGAAACGGCTGAAGCTAGAATCATGAAATTTTGGGTGAGGGTCACTCTTGGTCCGAAGGTGACAGATAAGGCTTGGTTTTTGGAAATTCGTACTAGAACGGTACGAAAAGTACCAAAAGGTACTAAATATGGTACCATTAGTATTAGCCAAACGCGAAGAGCTAGAATTCTGAAATTTGGAATGAGGGTCGCTGATGAAAAGATAGAAAGGTATGTCAAAGGGTTTTTGGAAATTCGGACTATAAGTGTACGAAAAGTACTAAAAGTTACCAAATGGAGTACCATTTGGTATTATGTGAACGGATAGAGCTATAATCTTGAAATTTGGAATAAAAATCAAGGTTTAGAAGATGTGTTGATACAAGGCGGTGGTTTTGGAAATGAGTACTCTTGTGTGCGAAAAGTACTAAATGGTACTAAATTTGGTACAATTTGCATTTGGGCGAACCGGTAGAGCTAGAACTCTGAAATTTGGAATGAGGGTCACTGATGGAAAGATAAAAAGGTGCACCAAAGGGTTTTTGGAAATTCGGACTACAAGTCTAAGAAAAGTACTAAAACGTACTAAATTTAGTACTATTTCGTATTATGGGAAAAAATAGAGGTAAAATCTTCAAATTTGGAATGTAAATCAAGGTCTGGAAGATGTGTTGATATATGGTTTTGGGAATGTGCATTCATGTGTACGAATAGTACTAAATGGTACTAAATTTGGTACACTTTGAATTTGGCGAACCGATACGGTTAGAATTCTGAAATTTGGAATTTCTATTACTGTTGGAGTGTAGGTGTGAGATATGGAAGTAGTTTTCGAAATTCGTACATATGAGTACGAAAAGTACTAAATAGTACCAACTAAGGTACATTTTGAACAGATGGAGCTGGAATCCTGCAATTTAGAATTAGGATTACTGTAGGAGTGTAGTATAAAGGTATTTTGGAACTTCGTACTTTTGGGTACGAAAAGTACTAAATGGTACCAAATTTGGTACAATTTGGAATAGAGTGATCGGATAAAGGTGGAATCTTGAGATTTGGAATTAAGATTACTATTGGAGTGAATGATTGAGGTAGTTTTGAAAATTTATGGTTATGGGTACGAAAAGTACTAAATGGTATCAAACTTGGTACAATTTGGATATGAGTGATCGGATAGAGTTGGAATAGTGAAATTTGGAACTAAGATTATTGTTGGACTGTAGCATTGTGAAAGTTTAAGAAATTCGTACTTTTGGGTACGAAAAGTACTAAATGGTACTAACCTTGGTACAACTTGGATTTGGCGTAACGGATACAGCTGGAATCCTAAGATTTGGAATTAAGAGTACTGTTGAGTTGTAGGATTGAGGTAGTTTTGAAAATTTTTGGTTATGGGTACGAAAAGTACTGGACGGTACTAAATCTGGTACAATTTGGACTTGGGTGCACAGATAAAGCAGGATATCTATATTAATAAAAGAGTAAAGTGATTGACTCACTGACTGACTGACGCCCAGACCAAACGGCTGAAGCTAGAATCTTGACATTTTGGGTGAGGGTCAGTTTTGGTCCGAAGGTGTCAGATAAGGCTTGGTTTTTGGAAATTCGAACTAGAAACGGGGAAACGGGAAGAGCTAAAATTCTGAAATTTGAACGAGAGTCACTAATAGAGTGTAGGATAGATGTACCACAGGGTTTTTAGAAATTCGAAATAGAAGTGTACGAAAAGTACTAAAATGTACTAAATTTGGTACAATTTCGAATTTGGAAGAATGGATTGAGCTGATTAAGATTACTGTTGGAGTGGAGGATTGAGGTAGGTTTCGAAATTCGTACTTATGTGTACGAACAGTACTAAATGATACTGAATTTAGTGCAATTTGGGTTTGGGTGAACGGATAAAGCTTGATTCCTCAAATTTGGACTGAAGGCGAGGAAAGGGTTTTTATAAACTATGAGTGTACGAAAAGTACTAAATTGTTCTAAATTTAGAACAATTTGGATTTGGGTAAACGGATAGAGCTTGAATCTCTAAATTTGGAATTGATATTACTAGGATTAAAGCAGTTTTGGAAATTCGTACTTATGTGTACGAAAAGTTCTAAATGTTACTAAATTTGGTACAATGGGGATTTAGGTAAACGGATAGAGTTGGAATCCTGAAATTTGGAATTGAGATAACTGTTGGAGTGTAAGATTGAAGTAGTTTCGGAAATTCGTACTTATGTGTACGAAAAGTACTATATTTGGTACAATGGGGAATGGGAATTCTGAAGTTTGGAATTGAGATTATTTTTGAAGTGTACGATTGAGGTAGTTTTGGAAATTTGTATTTATGGGTACTAAATGATACTAAATTTGGTACAATTTGGATTTGGGTGAACGGATATAGCTGAAATCCTGAAATTTGGAAGTAAGATTACTTTTGAAATATAGGATTGGTATTAAATTTGGTATAACTTGGATATGGGTGTACGAATAACGAAGTTTTGAATTAAGATTACTGTATGGTTGTAGGCTTGAGGTAGTTTTTGAAATTCGTGCTTATGGGTACGAAAAGTACTAAATGGTATTAAATTTGGTACAAATTGGATTTGGACTAACGGATAAAGCTGGAATCCTAAAATTTGGAATTATGATTAATCTACAGAATTTACATGTGGAGGTAGGTTTTGAATGTGTACTAAATTTGGTACAATAGTGCTGTTGGAGTACAGGATAGATGTATGGAGTAACTTTTGAAAATTTGTACTTATGTATACGTTAAGTACTAAATGGTACTAAATTTGTTGCAAATTGGATTTGATTGAACAGATATAGCTGAAATCCTTAAAACTTGAACTAAGATTACTGTTGGAAGGGAGAATATGAAGGATTTCGATAGTTTTGGAAATTCCTACTTATGTGTACGAATAGTACTAAATGGTACAAAATTTGGTTCAAATTGGATTTGGATCAGCGGATAAAGTTGGAAGCTGGAACCCTAAAACTTGGAACAAAGATTACTGTTGGATATAGAGATGGTTTTGAAAATTCGTACTTATGAGTACAGAAAATATTAAATGGTACTAAATTTGGTATTATTTTACAGACTGATTGATCAAGGCCCAGACCAAACAGCTGAAGCTTGAAGTTTTGTGTGAGGTCCCTCTTGGTCGTACTAAAGGGTACTAAATTTGGAACAATTTGAATTTGGGTGAATGGTTGTTTTGGTTGTAGGGAAAGTTTTTGAAGTATGTACTATATTATTACGAAAGGTACTAAATGGTACATCCAATACAACGTTAGTGTGTGGGGTTGATGTGTGGAGGTGGCTATGAAAATTTGTACCATAAGGGTACGAAATTAATACATTGTACAAAATATGGAATTGGATCTTTCTGGAATTCTGAAATTGTGTAAATGCTTACTATAAGTGTACGAAAAATGCTAAATGATACAACATTTGGAATAATTTTTGTATCAGAAAATTGGAACTATAAGCGTTGAATGGAATATATCTAGATGTCCGAAATTTGGTAATATGGTAACTATTTGTGAGTGATGTTAAGATAATGAGGTCGTTTATTAACTACAAATACAATAATCGTACAAAAAATAATAAATGGTACTAAATTTGGTACAACTTGGATGAAAAGATAAAGCTGGCATTTTGATATTAGGGTCACTGCTGGTGCTTAGGTTTAAATAATTTGCAAAAATTACTACAATTTTGTATAGGGTGAAAGGATTGAATTGGGATTCTGAAATCGTCTTACAGAAACCTGCCATAATTGTACGAAAAGTATTATTATCTACCATTAGTTTTAGACATGTTAGGAATCGAATTTTGTAATTAGAAAAAAAATCGTATTTTACTTTATAAATTTTCAAAATATAAACGGGGTAAATAAAAAGTCTGATTGCATCCCATTTTCTATTAATGTGATCATTTCGCTTACGAAGTAGCGGGCACATGCTAGTATTTTTATATTTTTGATTATTAATTTAATTTACAACTTGTGAAAATTCATGTTCGATCAGCTGCGCATATGCATCTACCTTGATCATTGTGATATGTCTGAAATCAACAAAAATTAGGTGTAAACACCAGCGTGTATTTCAGGATTTCGTGAAATCCATTGGATTTTGGAGCGCTTGTGTAAACTTGACATAATGCTTGGTTTACATTTACGAAATCCACTCGATTTCAACTGTCAATTTCATTGGTTAAACGTCAAATAAAATCCAATGGATCTCAGATAAGATTTCATTTGACGTTTGAGCAATGCAATTGACAGTTGAAATCGAGTGGATTTCGTAAATACTAGTTTTTTTAAATTCCAATAATTTATAGACATTCCTTATTGTGTTTACATTTACCGATGATGGTAACATTACAAACAAAAACAAATTTCTATGTGGTTGTTGTTGAGTTGTAATTGTTGTAGTATTTACTTCCCACGGGAGTTGCCAATCTTCTACTGGGCGCGTCTTCCCGGGTGGCGGATGGGAAGGGGGTCTCTGAGTTATGCGGGGTCAGCAACGTCCGAGGGAAACTGAAGGTGTTTCTGTCTCCACATATCTCAGAGACCCTGGGGGTTTGTTTTTTTTCTTTCAAACCCCCCGTGGACCAAAATTGGATCGGGGTAGTTCCCTTAAATAAATCAACTAAGATGGTTAAAAGGAAAAAAGGAGTAAAGTTACGGTGCAGGGAGTTAATAACCCAGTACCGGCGGTAAGCGTTGGTGAGATCACAAGCCACGTGCCGTCGAGATCAAGCGATTGTGATCCGGCTGTCTCAGGTGTGGATGCCTTGGCACCTACAGCCGTAACTGCTACAAGTGCAGAAAATACAACCCGAACTATTGTTGACGAACCGGATTTTCAAAAGGATAATGCTTTAGCCAAAACTGGTACTAATCAGTCCACGGCTGACATGACTGGAGTTTTGGGCGGGGACGACCTACACCTCAAAGTGATTGGAGACAGTCTTGAGAGACAGAGTAGGGAACTCCTTGACCAACTGGAGAGACTTGTTCCGACCATATCACCAGAGGACATGCTCAACAATCTCACCCTCACTGACGATGAACTGGACATTACGGTGATCCCAGCTGAGTCAACAAGAAGGTCTGATGATGACATGTCCACTGACGGTGATGTGGTCGAAGAGGTTGTGAATCTAGGTTCGCAACCACAAACAGGTCGCAACCAGTCTGGTCCTGTATCGGCACAAGCCGATACTAAGCTTCAAAGGCAGATTGCCACGGAGTCAATGGATGTTGATGGAGAATCTAAAGATGATCCACCAACAGTCACTGACTCTAAGTCGATGACCATCGAGGGGGATCAACGGAAACTACAACAATAGCCACTAACTCTGAGTCTCTGGCCTGCGTTGGGGTATCCAAGGAAACCTCATCGACGGACACCGACGCAGTCGCAATCTCCGCCAAAGAGGCTTCAGATACGAGGCACTACAAGCGTGCGGCTTCGTATCTGCGCAAGTTCGTGGGAAGGGACGCGAGCTCGCATACCAGGAGAGAGATTATGTTCATCAAGAGCAAGCTCAAGTACATACGGAAGTTCGAAAGAAACTATCCAAATGCACCCAGATGCGAGCTCTTGGTGGACAAAATCTTCCTCCCGAACCCTGCTTCTGCCAAAGACTCAGAAGAGACTGCGGCGACTAGCAAAAAGGTGGAGGTGATGCCTGTTGCTTCTGGCAGCAAGGTGGAACCTAAAACTGTTCCGAAGGCAAACCCGAGCCAGAAAGGACTGGAAAAGGATAAGGGGCATAATCCGACACCAAATGATTCTCGTAAGAGTAGTCAACTGGAGAAGGTGACTGTCCCAAATCCGGATCCTACCCCAACTGACGAGGGTAAAGCGGACGAACAGAAGGTGTCCAAGACCTGCACAAGCCAACGGGTGGATCGACTGGGACACCATCGACTTCGGAGAAGACGAACAAGCCCTCGCAGTCAAAGACTGTGAAGCGGGTTCACTCTTCAGAAGGCACACAACCTTCGCCAAAGAAGACGATGATCTCCCAGACGGTCAACACGGCGGACTCCTATGCTGGTGTCCTTGCTCACAAAGCCAAGGGAAGTAGCACCAGTACTGAGAAGGCGTCCACCTCCTCAGGAAAAGCTTCTACCAAGGCCCGTGATCGAGGACGTAGGAAACCCTACGCCAAAACGGCCACGGTGGCATACGATGACGAGCTCCTAGTTGCAATCAGCGAAAGTCCCTGGTTGCTCTTCGAGACTCGGCTTCGTTTAGCCATTGTGTACACTGAGGCGAACCAGGGTGACCGCCAGTTTTGTGCCGCCTTCCTTCATAAGGAAGTTAAAGTCATTAAATGTCTCAACAGGAGCTCGCAAGAGTACCTTAAGAAGACCGTTAATGGCTTTGATGAACTTTGGGAGGGGGCAAAAATTGCTGCGGTGTCCATAACGGAGATTCCGTCTAGGAAGGTATTCCCAGCATGGGTTCCCCCACCTACCGTGGATAAGGAACTTCTGCTGAGGATGCTGGAGCTCCAGAACTCAGGTCTCCCTACTAAGGACTGGACTGTAATGAGTCTAAGCCCTTGTAAGGAGAATGGGGGGATGGATGTCAAGATGGCGATAGACTCCTCAGGAGAGGAGTACCTTAAGGTTCGGGAAAACTGAACTTTGGTTCAGGATGGGTTCGGTTCCGACTGATTCCACCTCGCGAAAGTCAGTAGGAGTAGGTAGGCGGCAGGTGCTACGCATTTTGCAGATTAATCTGCATCATTGTAAAGCAGCTGCCGCCGAACTACTCCTGTCCCTCACGAACTCAGAGGTGGACATTGTTCTAGTCCAGGAACCTTATATATACAAAAATAAGGTCTCTGGACTGAACAATGCCACCTTCGAGGTCTTCGCATCGTCCGAAGGGGACAAGGTGAGGACCTGTGTAGTAGGTAGGAAGAACCTCAATCTAATCTTTCTATCTAATTATAATAATGAAGACATGTGCACGATGCGACTGGAGAACGGTAAAGAGAAGGCCACTCTCCTGTCCTCAATCTACATGCCATATGAGGACCCTGATCCACCCAATCAGGGGGTACACGGGCTGCTAAAGAAGAACCTAAGCGTTTGTAACGTAATCCTTGGATGTGACGCCAACGCCCACCATTTTCACTGGGGCAGCAAAGATACAAACACTAGAGGTGAGTCGATTTTCAATTTTATATTATCTTACAATCTAAGAATATGTAAAAAAGGAAACGACCCTACCTTGGCGGTTTTCCTGGATATCCTTCTATATCCAGGAAAGCCGCCAAGGTAAAGTTTGAATTCTCCATATTTCTCTCAATGAAACCCACGACCTCATGAAGAGCAGTTTCGACAGATTTACCTTTCATGTAGGCACGCTGCGAGTTGCTCAGCGAGGCAGTGTCTACAAAGCTTCTAATCTCCAGATCGATCAGTCGTTCGAGTGTCTTTAGGAGAAAGGAGGATAGGCTAATAGGTCTGCAGTCTTTCGGTGCAGAGTGACTGGATTTTGCCCGCCTTGGGGATATAAGTTACCTTTACCTCTTTCCACAGATCTGGTACGCAGGAAAGAAACAAACAGGCTCTAAAGATCTCCTCCGCCTTCAACAACGTAAAACTTGAATCCATTCATCTCTCACTTAGAGCGGCCAACACCCCGGAAACCCTGATCTGCTGGGTAAAGAGAATGCTGGAGAGCAGGATCATTAATTCCAGCATTGGGGAGTTGACAACAAGGAAGACAGTAACTAGAGGTACTCCCCAGGGAGGTGTACTCTCACCGCTGCTGTGGCTACTTGTGATGAACAATATTTTGGCGGAATTTGACAATCAGGCCATCAAGGTTGTCGCATACGCGGATGATGTAGTTTTACTAATAACTGGCAAATTCTTGTCCACAATTTCGGAGCTTATGCAAAGAGCCTTATCAAAGCTGTCCCATTGGGCCACCACAAATGGCCTCGGTGTAAATCCAACGAAAACAGAACTGGTATTGTTCACCAGAAAGCGTAAGCTCGCCGACTTCATACCACCAACATTGGATGGAGTGCAGTTACATCTATCTCCTGAGGCCAAATACCTAGGTACAATCCTGGATTCTCAATTGAGATGGAAAAGAAACGTCGAGGAACGGACGAAGAGAGGTATGATCGCACTCTATTCATGTAAGAATTCGATTGGAAAAAGTTGGGGTTAAATCCAGCTATTATACACTGGTTGTATAATACTGTTGTGAGACCCATCCTATCCTATGGATGTCTTGTCTGGTGGCATGCGCTTCGACATAAATCGAACTCTGGCAACATAGACAAGGTGCAAAGGGCAGCCTCGATCCTGATACCTGGAGCTTTTAGAAGTACACCACAAGCAGCTCTGAATGCGATGCTAAACCTCTTGCCCACGAGACTTAGCATCAAAGGTCAAGCAGCACGTAGTGCCCTAAGGCTACATGAATTGAATCGTTGGCGTGACAGCACCTATGGCCATGCATGCATTCTTCGGGAGCTAGGGCCAAACCTTAGCTTGAATCAGCAGGGGAAATTCAGCGACTACTTATCAGCAATCCATAGATTTGATGATTTTGAGGTCGTTATACCTAGTACAGATGACTGGATCCGTAGTAACCCTCCTCTGGACGGTCTGGCTTTCTATACAGACGGTTCCAAGATGGAAGAAGGTACCGGAGCTGGCGTCTACTGCGAGAAGCTTTGCCTCGAATACTCATATAGGTTGAACAGCGACTGTAGTGTTTTCCAAGCAGAAATCTTCGCGATCAAAATGGCCGCAGAGTTGATAAAAATTCTGGATGCTGAAATCTTTGAACCGGTGACTATCTTCGTTGATAGTCAGCCGGCTCTTAAAGCCATCAAATCCCCCAATATCAAGTCTGAGGCCGTTCTTGAGTGTAGAACTGCTTTGGCGAACCTCACTAACGCTGTCCGACTCTGCTGGGTACCGGGACACTGTGACATTGTGGGAAACGAGAAGGCAGATGAACTGGCAAGACATGGATCTCAATCAACAAGTCAAGCTATCACTGATTCTATCAAACCACCCATATGTCACGTTTTTCGGAAGGTGGAGACGTTCTTTGAAGAACAAGCCAAGGAACTATGGCATAATGAACCAAGGTACAACGTGTCAAGGGCCATTTGGCCGAATCTTTCAACAAAGAGAACAACTTCACTTTTACGTTTGAGTAAATCAGAAATCAGGGTATTGACGGGAGTCATTACCGGCCATTGCAACATCCGAGCTTTTATCGGCAAATGGCAGGATGATGGCGTGGACTATTGCAGGCTCTGTGAAGATGAGGAGGAAACGGAGACGATCGAGCATATTTTATGTCGTTGCCCGATGTTAACTCGAAAGCTATATAGATTAACAGGAATACGCCTTCCTCCAAGCTTAAACAACATCATCAAAAATCTGAATTGGCTGGGACGGCGCGACCCATAAGCGTAACTACTTCTCTGACAGTTTTTCCACCATCGCCAAATAAACCACCCTCTCTTTCTTTATTATATCTTCATTTTTTCTTTTTAATAATTCATTTATTACTACTTTCCAAACCACACCCTCTTTTCTTTATTCTTTTCTCTTCTCTTGTCTTTTCAGGTAATTCTGAACCTCTTTTTTCTTTATGGATGATCACAATGGACCGAAAGGTCTCCGATTGGCGTAGTCAATATACAGTATCGGCCAAAACTAAAGCACCCCCTCAGCAAATTTTTTTGAAATGATAATTTTTTTATGAAAACTAAATTATAAATTTATTTTTTTTTTCTTTTTATTTATTTATACCTTTATAATTGAGAAATACAAAAATAAGGAAATCAGAATTTAATAAACAAAAGTTAAAATTCAAAAAACATTTTAGGTCGCAAATATAAGCGGACAAAACTAAAGCACCCCCCCATTTGAGGTACAGCAAAAACTATTGAAATCAATATTTCGTTGCTTATCCTCTATTCTGGATGACACAGTCACATCTTTTAGGCATAAAGGATACTAAATTATTAATTATTGCAGGCGAAATAATCGGTTTTCGGAAAATTTAGCTTAAATCCTTAAAATACGGAAAATCGGAAGGTACCGTTATATGGAGGCTATACCCAAACGTGGATCCAGGTCCACGATTTTTGGTGGATATGTTTTGTGACCACTGAGAACCCTAAGTACCAAATTACAGCTAGTTTAGTAGGAAAATGTGGCTTAAATATCCGAAATACCGAAGATCGGAAGGTACCGCTATAAGGGGGCTATACCAAAACAATAGCCGATATTGTTCATATTCATCCAAAAATGATGCTACAGCATCCACTAGTCAAATACAATACGCTAACGTTTAAAAATTAGCAAAAGAAAGAATTGCAGAAGAACGATAGACGCCGGCTTATTCAGTCGACGACCAGCAAAAAAAAAAAACTTTCATATCGACTAAAAATGAAGGAGCCACACTGGCATTCGCCAAGACCGATTTGAACTGTTTTCCGATGAATCTAAGTTTAATTTAAAGTATTTAGATGGTAAAAGGCTTGGACCAAATGGGCAACCGTTAAATCCTAAATATTGCAAAGACGCTGTAAAACATGGATGCGGAAGGTTTTTTGCTGGTCGTCGACTGAATAAGCCGGCGTCTATCGTTCTTCTGCAATTCTTTCTTTTGCTAATTTTTAAACGTTAGCGTATTGTATTTGACTAATGGATGCTGTAGCATCATTTTTGGATGAATATGAACAATATCGGCTAATGTTTTGGTATAGCCCTTTTATAGCGGTACCTTCCGATCTTCGGTATTTCGGATATTTAAGCCACATTTTCCTACTAAATTAGCTGTAATTTGGTACTTAGGGTTCTTAGTGGTCACAAAACCTATCCACCAAAAATCGTGGACCTGGGTCCACGTTTGGGTATAGCCTACATATAACGGTACCTCCCGATTTCGAGTATTTTGAGGATTTAAGCTAAAATTTCCGAAAACCGATTATTTCGCCTGTAATAATTAATAATTTAGTATCCTTTATGCCTAAAAAATGTGATTGTGTCATCCAGAATAGAGGATAAGCAACGAAATATTGATTTCAATAGTTTTTGCTGTACCTCAAATGGGGGGGTGCTTTAGTTTTGTCCGCTTATATTTGCGACCTAAAATGTTTTTTGAATTTTAAATTTTGTTTATTAAATTCTGATCTCCTTATTTTTGTATTTTTCAATTATAAAGATATAAATAAATAAAAAGAAAAATAAGAAATAAATATATAATATAGTTTTCATAAAAAAATTATCATTTCAAAAAAATTTACTGAGGGGTTGCTTTAGTTTTGGCCGATACTGTATATTGACTACACATCCCCAAACCTAACCTACTGTTACGGAATTAGATTTAACTAATCTCCGTGTAGACGTTGTTTTATTCCCCGATACGATTTGTACCAAATAAAACAGGGTTCGTTTTAGATTACGTTTCTACAATGCTTTATTTACTTTATTACACTTATTCAGAACCGACTTTAATTACAAAGCACACAGCAAGTCTCTAGTTAGCACGCAGCTCTTATTTAACCGATCTGTTCAGTTCGACGCTTAAAACACAACTAACTCGTCATTGCCAGTTCCCCTGTATTTATATCCCAAAGTCTCCCTGTTCGAGAGTCCTCTAGAAAATGTCTGGCAACTCCTCGAATATGTACAACGAACACACAGACGCACATTCGCACTAAGCGAACGACCAGACTCACATACATGGGGGATGATCAATGACGTAATTACAACAACAAATAAATGCAAGAAAAGAAGTAACAAACTAAACGATCATTACATGATTTTTGGCAAAACAAACAAAAGAACATTAACAAAAGGTAATATAACGACTAGTATGATGAAGAGAGTTCTACATGGTAGTTGTTGTTGCTTAAATAAAATAACTGCGTAATAAAACGTTACGTTACAATTCAAATTTTTAAATTAACGGAAATTAAACTAAATTAACTTAAACCTATCAGTTACATTCGTAACACTACTTTACCAGGGGCTCAATTCTGTTTCTATGAAAATGTGAAATGAAAACTTTTATAAAGGAGAAAACTGTCAAATGAAAAAAATTATAAAGGAAATATTTTTCATTTAAGGGGAGTACACACTATCATTCAAAACTGACTGTCAACGTACTTTTAGGACGATTTTCGGGCAAGTAACAAATTTTATTTAGCTAAAAACGTTTGAAATGCAATACATACGGTCTTATTTAGAGATTACAAAAGAAATTTTTCAGTTAGGCTTTGATATTCACGAAATAGACCTCCATGACTGTCAGTTTTGCTTGTCAATGTGTACTTTACTTTAAAATTTTCATAGAACAAGAATCCAGCCCCTGGGTTGTTCCACCATGATGTAATAGGGCAACTCATGAAATTTGAAACTTCGAAATTTGCTACCATAAAATACTTCATTTCAGTTCCGAATTTGGGATACGTATTACCATGGTACAATAAAGTAGAGGTAGGCCAGGTATGAAAATCGCTGAAAAATACTACCCTGCAGCCATGGCTTAAAACGTCAAATGGCATAGTACAATAAAAAAGGTAGTTGTATCTGCATAGTTAGTCCATTTTACAAAATAAAATCGAATTTAGAACTTCACTGTTTACATGTTAAAAGCACCAAATATAGTAAAAATTACTTTAGCTAAGCTCCGGAATATTGTTGATAGTGTTCCAAAAATAGCAAAAGTCGTACGCAAACAAATGGCAGTGAAAAAAGTCATTAGGTCTGTACGATAATTTCGCAAGTAAAAAGTAGTTGCAAGTACTCAGCAAGTTCTCAGTAACATCTCTCCACTAATTTTTCTCTCTCGGAGCTAAAAATTTGCAGAGTGTTATCGAACAACTATTTACAAAAACTTGCAAGTCAGCTGATTTGACAAACAAGAAGTTTAGCGGATATGATTAAATTTAATAATCTAAGGTTGTTTACGAAAATTATTTGATTATCCATTGCTACAAAAATTATTATCTTTCCATATCATAAATTAACGGATGATCGTCCACATAGTGTTCCTCCAACTCCATGGATGCGCCGCTTTTTGCTGGGATTCGATACCTTATGTGGGGTACACACGAACGATCAGTTTTGGGTGTCGATTTTTCGGAATTATCGATAACTGTCCAACCGTCCAGCATAGAGCTTACTAGGCGTTTACACCAGACAGTTTGTCTTCAAATACAACTCTGATTTACTAACACATACATACATATGTCGTTTGTCTCCCAGCTGTCCATCCATGGTAGAATAAAGTAAAGGTAGGCCACAGCTAACAGCTGATTACAATTTTTTTCTTTTTATGGCCTAATCTGTCAAAAGCAGGGTTGACATTTTGTACTGTTTTTGACATTATGCAATCATAAAGGTAGATGTATCGCTGAATTGTTCCAACAAAAAACTTCTGCTGTAACACTATATCTTAAAATTGAAAACAAGGACAAAAAATATGTATTCGCGCGGCAAAATAAAATTGTAGATGTTTTTTAGCAAAACTTACGAATGAACAATTTATCAAATATTGATATTAATTTAAATTTGTTCCAACAGTATGGGAATGTAAAAATTACAATTTTTGTAAAAATTCTGCTGACATTTATCTGCAAATCGGATACCAGCAATCACGATGTCAGATTAGCCAAACTTGTCAAGTAGAAAATAAGTGAATGACATTTTTTCACTGTCATAAGTTTGGGAAGAACTTTTGCTATTTTTGGAACACTTTTCCAACAAGAATATTCTGGAGCCTAGCTAAAGAAATGTTTTTACACTATACGGAACTTTTAACATATAAAAAGTGAAGCATTAAGTTCCATATGTTTTTGTAATACGGGATAGCTATGCAGGTACATCTACCATTATTATTGTACCATGCCATTTGACGTTTTAAGCCATGGCTGCAGGGTGGCATTTCTCAGTGGCCTACCTCTACTTTATTGTACCATGCATGATGAAATAATAAGGTGGCGTAAAAAGGCCAGCTGATTGGTTTCAATCTGTCAAATTTTTTGTTATTGTGAATAAATTGTATGAAAACGTAAACAAACATTTTGACATATTGAAGAATTTTTGGCCAAAACAGAGTTGTATTTGTGCTACTTACGTGACCTGTTAAATAGATCTTGGTACCATGTGTCCATCATTTTTTCACAGACAGTAAGGAAGACACATTTTTGTAGAAATAAGTGAGGTAATGATTGAAATGTGTTAAAAACAAAAGAAAATGAACAAAAACAAAAAAAGTGAACGGAAAACGATGACGGATGAACGATGATTTTCATTAAAAATTTTACAATTGTTTTTGCAGTTGTCGGGACGCCTACGTCACACAGGCAAGTTGTGGGATTTTGACAATCAATACATGAAGTCAACTGTTCTGTCATTTGTAAACGCAGGGTTAGAGCTGGCAAACCATCGATATTCCCAACATTAGATATTTTCGATATAATGTTTTAAAATATCGATTGCTATCGATATTATAGTTAAACTGTCATGGAAATGAAAACGGCGGAAATGTCAATGATTTTCTTGAAATTTTGAACAAGTGGTTCACAGAAATGTGAGGCAGAATAAACAATTGCTTTTATTTTATAAAAAAATATACAAAAATACATTTTACTTTACCGAAAAATGTGCGTGTGACTACGGGCTTACTTTCTCACACACACATAACCGAAAAGTAGCGAAATTTCTATTTATTTCAATGAATTGCAGGTTAGGGGTTGTTATTCCGATAATATCGATAGGTAAAACTATCTATCGATATTAAATTTTTAAGTAACAATCGATATTATCGATAGTGCCATCGATTTTTTGCCAGCTCTATTAGAGCTGCCATGGCAAACCATCGATATTCCTAACATTAACCCTGCGTTTACAAATGACAGGACAGTTGACTTCATGTATTGATTGTCAAAATCCCACAACTTGCCTGTGTGACGTAGGCGTCCCGACAACTGCAAAATCAGTTGTAAACTTTTGAATGAAAATCGTCAATATCTTTTTGTTTTCCGTTCACATATTTTGTTTTTGTTCATGTTCTTTTGTTTTCAACACATTTCAATTATTATCTCACTTATTTTTACAAAAAATGTCAAAAATTTGTCTTCCCTACTGTCTGTGAAAAAATGATGGACAGCTGGGAGACAAACGACAAATGTATGTATGTGTTAGTAAATCAGAGTTGTATTTGAAGACAAACTGTCTCGTGTAAACGCCTAGTAAGTACAGTACACATTGCCAGTTTTGAATGACGATTTTTTGAAATGATTGATAACTGTCCAGCCGTCCAGTAACCACAAACTATTTTGTGGTTGCATGATGACTGACAAAAATGAACGGCCACACTAGCAAGCAACAACAAAGCTGTCATTCAAAACTGACAATATGTACCCCATGGTACAATAAAATTTGTACCATGATGTACCCATCTTTAGATATTTTCGATATAATGTTTTAAAATATCGATTGCTATCATTATTATCGTTAAGTTATCATCGCCATTAATTTGGAGATAAAAATGGCGAATATGTCAATAATTTTCTTGAAATTATGCAAAAGTAGTTCACAGAAATATAAAGGAGAATAAACAACTGCTTTTATTTCATAAAAAATGTAAAAAATGCATTTTATTTTACCGAAAAATGTGTACGTGTGACTACGGACTTATAGTACGTTTATATATAACCGGATTTAACAAACCCACTGGGTTTTAAATGTCAATTCCATTACATATACGTCAAACAAATCCTCATAAAGAAGGTTAACCCTGCAAAAGGTTGTAATATAAACAGCATATTACTTTCTTAAGCGGAGTACACACGAACAGTTTTGACTGTCGATTTTTCGCAATTATCGATAATGCTTGGTTTACATTTACACTATATCTTATACTATGTTTACATTTACGAAATCCACTCGATTTCAACTGTCAATTCCATTGCTCAAACGTCAAATGAAATCCAATCGATTTCAGATGAGTTTTCATTTGACGTATACACAAAGAAATTGACAGATGAAATCGAGTGGATTTCGTAAATGTAAACCAAGCATTAAAATTGAAAACAAGGACAAAAAATATGTATTCGCGCGGCAAAATAAAATTGTAGATTTTTTTTAGCAAAACTTACGAATGAACAATTTATCAAATATTGATATTAATTTAAATTTGTTCCAACAGTATGGGAATGTAAAAATTACAATTTTTGTAAAAATTCTGCTGACATTTATCTGCAAATCGGATACCAGCAATCACGATGTCAGATTAGCCAAACTTGTCAAGTAGAAAATAAGTGAATGACATTTTTTCACTGTCATAAGTTTGTGAAGAACTTTTGCTATTTTTGGAACACTTTTCCAACAAGAATATTCTGGAGCCTAGCTAAAGAAATGTTTTTACACTATACGGAACTTTTAACATATAAAAAGTGAAGCATTAAGTTCCATATGTTTTTGTAATACGGGATAGCTATGCAGGTACATCTACCATTATTATTGTACCATGCCATTTGACGTTTTAAGCCATGGCTGCAGGGTGGCATTTCTCAGTGGCCTACCTCTACTTTATTGTACCATGCATGATGAAATAATAAGGTGGCGTAAAAAGGCCAGCTGATTGGTTTCAATCTGACAAATTTTTTGTTATTGTGAAATAATTGTATGAAAAAAAATGTATGTACCCCATGGTACAATAAAATTTGTACCATGATGTACCCATCTTTAGATATTTTCGATATAATGTTTTAAAATATCGATTGCTATCATTATTATCGTTAAGTTATCATCGCCATTAATTTGGAGATAAAAATGGCGAATATGTCAATAATTTTCTTGAAATTATGCAAAAGTAGTTCACAGAAATATAAAGGAGAATAAACAACTGCTTTTATTTCATAAAAAAATGTAAAAAATGCATTTTATTTTACCGAAAAATGTGTACGTGTGACTACGCACTTATAGTACGTTTATATATAACCGGATTTAACAAACCCACTGGGTTTTAAATGTCAATTCCATTACATATACGTCAAACAAATCCTCATAAAGAAGGTTAACCCTGCAAAAGGTGTTAATATAAACAGCATATTACTTTCTTAAGCGGAGTACACACGAACAGTTTTGACTGTCGATTTTTCGCAATTATCGATAATGCTTGGTTTACATTTACGAAATCCACTCGATTTCAACTGTCAATTCCTTTGCTTATGTCATGTTCACACGAGAGTTTCAATTACGTTGTTCGCCTGTCGAACGACGTACACGAATTAACCCGTTTCCACGACACCATTCGTAATTAACTGGAACGTAAACAAAATTTCCTTCATTTTTGTTTCCTTGTTTTCACCAAAATTTGAACCGAAAACACATAAAATATACATTAAATGAATAGGAAAAGCAATAGATTTTCCTTCAAATGTATCTTCTACATTTAACTACACACATTTCATTCATATTTTTCATAAATTCTGAATAGTTTTCTATTTTCAATATATTTTTATATGTTTTAATTTTCAAAATTAAAGAGAGAGTCATGTCAAAACAGTATTTGTGTATACAGACTTTTAGGTATTTGTTTCCTTTTTGTTTCTGATTTTTTACGCGATTTTGAACTAATGGACAAGAAATGTGTGTGAAATTAAGAAGGAAACACAACCATCTTCCTTCTGCATCTATATAAAATGTTTAGTTCATTAATTTTCATTCATCGTTTTAATTTTTTCTAAAAATACTTGCTTTTTCAAAAAAAATTTCAATTTTGAATTTAGACATGTCATAGTTAATTTTATCGATAAATTCTCTCATTTGTTAGGGATGGGACATACTTATTCGTCGTTCAGAGAGTATTTCTAATCGAACAACGTAGAATAATCGTCGTTCGTTCATAGAATTTTGTGTGGGGAAATAAGTAATTTATTCGTAGTTATGGGTCGAACAACGAATAGAGAACGAACGACGTACCGTGGAAACGGGCTATTATGTATAGTACACATTGACAAGCAAAACTGACAGTCATCGAGGTTTATTTGGTGAATATCAAAGCCTAATTGAAAAATTTCTTTTATAATCTCTAAATAATACTGTAAATATTGTATTTCAAACGTTTTTAGCTAAATAAAAGTTGTTATTTGCCGGAAAATTGTCCTTACAGCCAGTTTCTGTATTTCGAAACGAAAATCTGTGCGAATGAAACACGACCAAACTTTAGATTTCGAAACATTTTTACCTTTGCCTTTGCTTCAAAACAAAAATCAAATTTGAAAAACACACAAAAGTTTGGGCGTGTTTCATTCGCACACATTTTAGTTTCGACATACAGAAACAGGCCGTTAAAGTACGTTGACTGTCAGTTTTGACTGTTAGTGTGTACTCCCCTTTAAACTCATGGTACAATTATTACAGGTAACAGCAAGTGCCAGCTGATTTTACTAACCCGTAATACTAATGTCAATGCTGATATGAAGTTTTAATATTTTGATTTTTGTTTTTTGTCAAATTATCTTTTCATTCTCCTGAAGAAAATATTTTTCCCAAATTTTTGAATATTTTTCGGTTTCGGAAAAGGAAATGATGTTTTAACCTTTAGCTATAGAAATCCGAGGATAACTGTAACTTATTTGAAAATGTGACCCATGTTTAAAACTTTGATGAACTACGGAATAATTTACATATCCATCGAAATCAAACACGTGTGTATGATTCCCCTATGATTCCAGTTGGCCAAGACCTCGTACATTAGCGAAATGCCAGTATGGGGAATGATTAGTATGAGTCTCCAAACGGAATACATCATAAATGTTTATTGTTCCGACTAGCCGACAAATGATCTGCAATTCCCTCTACCTCCACCATCCACCTATGTATATTTCGCATAAAGCTTCTAAGGTCATGTTTACATTATAGCCTTTTGCAGGGTTAACCTTCTTTATAAGGATTTATTTGAGATATAAGCAATGGAATTGACATTTGAAACCCAGTGGGTTTGTTAAATCCGGTTATATATAAACGTACTATAAGAGTTCTTTCCTGGCACATGCAACTTATGTTCTGTTCCAGATCCAGCAGAGTCTAATATTTTTTAATTTTGACAATCTTTCCTATATAAATTTGTCAAAAAAGTAGTTATTGCAGCTTCTGGAACAGAGCATTGATTTTCCAAACTCAAATTTACACATTTTTGCATTCTTGCTTTATTTTTTACACAATTGGCGTATAAGGAAACACATACAAATCCCCTAAAAATCTAATTTAGCCTGGATTTATTAACAGATCTATATCATATCATATTTATTAACAGCAATACTTACCGCTGTCAAATTTCATTGTGAGAAGTATCTAACAGATGCAATAAATGTTTTTCAATAAAATGATTAAATTTATAATTCCAACTTCTTTTACGACAACATTTAGGAAACTTCAAAATATATTAAATTTCAAAATACTGTTTACAATTTAGACATTTTGTCGTTGACACTAGTATTACGTACAACAACAAATTCCTATGTGGTTGTTGTTACGATTGTTGTACAACAACACTTGATGTTACTTGTAATAATTGTACCATGGCTTAAACTTCAAATGAAATCAAATGGATTTCAGATGAGTTTTCATTTGACGTATACGCAAAGGAATTGACAGTTGAAATCGAGTGGTTTCGTAAATGTAAACCAAGCATAAGTGTCCAACCGTCCACAATAACACATTTTAGCTCTGTTCCTTTACGTGCAAGAATCTTCAAGTTTTACCACTTTTTACTCGAAAAGCGTTCCTTTACTTCTGACACCATACAATTCATATGAGACCAGTTCACAACTTTTGCTACTTTTGCCGGTTTTACCATTTTCAAAAGTAAAGGATCAGACCATTTGACATCTGGTATGAAGATCAGCTGTTTTTGGCGTTACAAAATGTAAACAAGCAATTCGCAGTAATGCATTATTTTGAGCAAATTTGACGTTTGACATGATTTGATGTAACAACTTCTTATTCCACCATGTTCCACCATGTCTATAATATAAACCATGGTAGAACAAACCAGGTAAATACTACAACAAATACAACTCAACAACAACCACATAGAAATTTGTTTTTGTTTGCAAACGTTAGTGTCAACGTACATGTAAACAAAATAAGGAAATGTCTATAAATTATTTGAATTTAAAAACTAATAATTTTTCACATTTGATTGAATATTCTGGAAAACATGACGAAAACTCGTTAGATTTTCAATTTGAATGTTTCCATATCATTCCACTAAATGCAAAATTTCTCGCAGAAAATAGAATTCTTGGAAAAATGTTTGGGGCTACTGGTAATTCATTGAAAAAAGAGAAGATGTTTCAATCGTTTGCTTTCGAAAACAAAAAAGCACATGTTTATTAGGGCTTTATTCTTTTCAAGTTTAACAAATACCACATATATTAACAAATATAGTACCGCCTCTATAAACGGTGTTTTAGTGTGCGGCATTTCGTTCGGACCTGGAGGAGGTTACATGTCAATGATATGATGGCGTCTTTATCGGAAATAGTTTTTTTTCTGATAAATAAATTTGTTCTTCAAAAAATATATATTCCTAATATACATCGAAAATAGAAATAAAAATATAGAATGTCGTATGGAATTTGACACTAACATTACAGCCCTGTTCAGTCAGCTGGGTATTGCTGCTACCTTTTCTTGTTCTACCATGAATATAAACATGGCGTTATATAAATTTGCCTAGAAAATGAGTTTATAGCATGGTACAATTAGAAAGGTAGATGCCTCAGCCCAGCTGATCGAATCTAAAACGTCAAAAATCTATGAATTCGTCATGAAAAATCAAAACAAAAAACCATATGATTCGGTAAGTAAGAGATAGCATGTCTACACTTTATAGACAAACACAAGCGATAAAAAGAGACAACAAGAGACCATTTGGCGAAAATTTTGACAGTTTACATTACAAAAAAAGTTGCTTTGTTGTAGCAATTCGCCGATGCATCTACCTTTCTTATTGTACCATGGTTTATAGGTAATAGCCCGTTTCCACGGTACGTCGTTCGTTCTCTATTCGTAGTTCGAACCATAACTACGAATAAATTACTTATTTCCCCACACAAAATATTATGAACGAACGACGATTTTTCTACGTTGTTCGAATAGAAATACTCTCTGAATGACGAATAAGTATGTCCCATCCCTAACAAATGAGAGAATTTATCGAAAATATTAATAATGACATGTCTAAATTCAAAATTGAAAAATTTGTTGAAAACACAAAAATTATTAGAAAAAAGGAAAAAGATGAATGAAAATTAATGAACTAAACATTTTGTATAGATGAAGAAGGAAGATGTTTGTGTTTCCTTCTTAATTCCACACACATTTCTTGTCCATTAGTTCAAAATCGAGTAAAAAATTAGAAACAAAAAGGATACAAATAATTGAAAGTCTGCATACACAAACATTGTTTTGACATGTCTCCCTCTCTTTAATTTTGAAAATAGAAACATAAAAAACATATTGAAAATACAAAATTATTCGGAATTTATGTAAAAAATTAATGAAATGTGTTTAGTTAAATATAGAAGATACATTTGAAGGAAAGTCTATTGCTTTTCCTATTCAATTTAATGTATATTTTATGTGTTTTCGGTTCACATTTTCGTGAAAACAAGGAAACAAAAATGAAGGAAATTTTGTTTATGTTTCTCTTAATTACGAATGGTGTCGTGGAAACGGGTTAATTCGTGTACGTCGTTCGACAGGCGAACAACGTAATTAAAACGCTCGTGTGAACATGACATAAGAGGTGTGAAGGGGTGAAACTCTATACCATGGCAGAACTACCAGGTAGTGGTATAACACCAGCTGATCGAATATGAAAAGTCAAATCCCTTCATAAAAAATTATTTTTGTTGTAATTTCCCCAACAACATAAAGAAAGTTTTGACATAACATATTCAAAATTTTACGATGCCACTACCTGGTTAATTGTGCCATGCTCTGTACACAAGGTTCTGTAATCTGAAATTATTCTTTGTGTTTAAATTCGCAAATCACAAAGCAATGAAAATATCAAATTTTTTTATATGATTTCATATATGTGTGTAGACCTCAATGAAAATTTGGAAGAAAAAGGCAAAACATTTTCAATGAAAAGTTTCTGTAGTCTGGCATAAGACGTACCGTTTTTGACATTATGCAACCATAAAGGTATATGTATCGCTGAATTGTTCCAACAAAAAAGACGTACTGTTTTTGACATTATGCAACCATAAAGGTATATGTATCGCTGAATTGTTCCAACAAAAAACTTCTGCTGTAACACTATATCTTAAAATTGAAAACAAGGACAAAAAATATGTATTCGCGTGGCAAAATAAAATTGTTGATTTTTTAGCAAAACTTACGAATGAACAATTTATCAAATATTGATATTAATTTAAATTTGTTCCAAAAGTATGGGAATGTAAAAATTACAATTTTTGTAAAAATTCTGCTGACATTTATCTGCAAATCGGATACCAGCAATCACGATGTCAGATTAGCCAAACTTGTCAAGTAGAAAATAAGTGAATGACATTTTTTCACTGTGATAAGTTTGGGAAGAACTTTTGCTATTTTTGGAACACTTTTCCAACAAGAATATTCTGGAGCCTAGCTAAAGAAATGTTTTTACACTATACGGAACTTTTAACATATAAAAAGTGAAGCATTAAGTTCCATATGTTTTTGTAATACGGGATAGCTATGCAGGTATATCTACCATTATTATTGCACCATGCCATTTGATGTTTTAAGCCATGGCTGCAGGGTGGCATTTCTCAGTGATTTTCATACCTGGCCTACCTCTACTTCATTGTACCATGAGACGTACTATCTGAACCATGGTATAAGTAAAGAGGTAGATTTAAATGAAAAAATCTATAAAACCCTAGTTTTTCCTGAATTCCTAAAAGATCAAAATTGGTAAACACAAAAGCAACAAGTGGGTTTGTTTACAATACCAATTTTGAGCATTTTATAAAAAACACGAAAAATGAATGAAGGGCCAAGGTTAAGGTTTCTCCACATAATCGAGTTTGTTTCAATGATAACCTGACAAATTTCTTCCATACTAATATTCTAAACACGAATTTAAAAACCATTGAATTCGATTGTTTTTAAAATTGTTTGGCATATTATTCAAACAGCACACACACATACAAAGATTGTGTATATTGTTTTGACGTTTTAGGAATAGTCGAAAGAAAAAATTTAAATTGACAGGAAGCTTTGGCTAACCTTTCTTAAACCATGATCTGAACCATGGTACAATCATACAGGTAGCATTATCATGCCAGCTGATGGTAACATAATGTGTCAACTGCATTGAATTGATGTCAAATTTTGACACCTTATGTTACCAACAATTGCCGATGCGGCTACCTGTGTGTTTGTACCATGATCTGAACCATATCCTTGGAAATATTGACGTTTTGCAGTGAATTTCAGATTTCCACAAAGGGGTTATCGTTTCCAAGTGATTAGTAGATTATCAATTCACTTCTTTATTGTAGATCCCTAATACCTAGAAAAAGAAAAAAGAAGAAAGTCACTTTTTGTTTTGTTCTTATTCGTTTTCATTTTCTGTGCTGCGTTATTGTGAGGGCTAAAAAAATACATATTTAATTAAATTATCAATTTACTGAAAGAATAATTAAATAAAAATACGTATTTTATAAAGAGTGCTAGATTGTGTATAAAAATGTTGTGAAATAGTCGTGAAGTGAATATATTTCTCTGTGGGTTGCAGTGAAAAAATAAAAATGGCGGGAAACAATCTTCTCCACCTACCTACCCACCACGAACAACAAAAACAACAACAGCTCCGAACAAAACTACAAAATATCACGTTGTAAGAGCTCCAAAAATACTTGTTACAGCAACAAAAGAATAAGAAGAAAATCAAGTCACACCAAGAAAACGAAGCAGCGACGCTGGCAGAAAAGAGACGCAGTACTACAAAACAAAAACAACCCACACGTAACAAAGAAGAGCTACGTCTACGTTTAATTTTTCATTTTTCAATTTCTCTCCGCTTCAAATGACTGACCTAAATAAACTTTATCGGAAAAAAGAATAATTAAGCAAATTAACGGCAAATCTAAAACTTATTTTTGGCCCACTAAAAAAGACGAAGAAGATAAACCTTATTTTTTGTGCGTGTAAAAAAAAGCGGATAAAAATCTCAGCAAGTTAACAATTTGTAATACGCTTACAAAAAGAAACATAAAAAAGAGACAAATTGCAAATAGCAAAACATAGGAAAATAGAAACTTGTAGAACACCAACGACCTCCAACTAATAAGAAATAAATTTCACAATACATATGCCGTTTTTCACGACCTATCGTATCAATCAGGAAAATCTAGATACTCCATCGTCCTTGCTAATCGGTTCATTTTCCATGTTTGTGATATTCTTCTATTTAAAATTGCTTTATATATTAGTGGCCATTTATCTATCATTACACTACATACAATAGCAGCAGCAGTAGTAGCAGAGGAATTGATCCCACGTATACGTACTTGGCAACTAGCTTACATCTCTCCCAGGAGGGCAGAAATTACAACAAAATGTATCATTTTGTCGCTGATCATCCGCCGGTTCCGGTGCGTTTGTCATTTCGCGCGCAAATCCTAGGACATGTCCGGCAATATCTTAAGCAATTTCAGGTTGATGCCATACAATTCATGCATAACTTTCTGGCAAAGGGAGAATTTTGTGTTTACAATGATGAGAGTGGGTTGGGCAAACAAGCTGCAGTCGCTGTATTGTTGGATTCTGCTTGTGGCAATAAAAAATCATTGGTTGTGGTACAGAACGACGATGTTTACATTCATGGCTGGGAATTTCATTTTAGCGTATTGACAAATTGCAGTGTTACAGTAATAAAGGATAATAGGGGTAAGATGATTTAATTTTATTGAAACAATATTATTTTAGCTTTATTTCTATCATGTTTTGAAGTTTAAAGGTATTTGACCTTAAAAAGGGTTTTTACTTTGAAAACAATCCCTGATTACCTATCATTATGATTTTATCCAAGCCATTTTCCATAGCTTATTCGATTTAAAATTGTTTATTTTCTCACTTATTTTATTATTTTATTTAGAATTATACTTATAGTTAATATAAGGATAATTACAAAAGGAATACAAGAGCATTATCTACAAAGGCCATCGGCCATCAGTTGATGCTTGTTCAAATTTTATTTTTACATATAATTAATTTAAATATGTTTATTTTCTCACTTTGTTTTATATTAGTTAGTTACGTTTGTATGTAGCTATACATAAATATATTCATTTCACGCTGCTTTTTTTTTTTTTTTTTTTTTTTTGAATTTACATAAATGAAAGTGTGGTTTTTGCTTTTTATACTTATTGCGAAATTCAAATGTTAATAGGTATTTTCGTATTCATCATAAACCCCTTGGTTGAATCACCAGAAACAAAACAAAGTAGGCTTGTCAAATGAATTAGAATTTATAACAGGTCTAAAAAGATTTATTGGACTTAGAATAGTCCAGTTAATTTAAAATCCAATTGGAATCTATTCTTTAAAACCATGTACCATTTTCAAATCTTCTCAGATTTGTGTGGTACTGAAACTGTTGATTACTAAATAATCCTTATTATTTGTGATTTCATAAGGAGAATTGGATTATGTTGAATCATTCGCCCTTCCGATGCATATTTTTTAAGAGATCTTACCCTATTAGTAGGTTAAAGTAATCGCATTAGCGCTGTCTGGCTGGCTGGGGCGCACGATAACTCTCGTTTTAGACCAAACATTAGACCTGTTCGGGTAAACTTATTTATTTGCACTTTTAATAAAAAACACCTCTCACGGGCTATAAATGATAGAAACAATTTTCTAACTAAAAATTCAAAAATTTATAAAATTGTTGATTAAATTTAGAAATTAAACCTTTACTAACGCACATTTTTAAAAAGTAATTGTAGGGAAAGACGGCCTATATAGTTGTTAGATACTGTCAGTCAAGCTAATAAAAGATAAGCTAAAGTAAATTCTGGGAAAAATAAGTAATCAGTTTTTTCTTGATGATATTGCAAAATTTTAAGGAGGTTCGGAAGCATGTTTCATAATTTTACTACTCGAACTGTAAATGATTGCTTATAGACGTTATGACTGTGATTTTCAATTAATATTAGAGTATTTCTGGACAAGTATTTCTGAAAGAAGTTTGGCAAAGACTGACTTTCCGAGGCGCAATGATCAGATTCGTATTTTAGTATAGATACGAACACAGCCTATATTCCTTGCGAGACGATCTTTGTTCGTAGGTTAATAAATAATTCAAAGATTTCATGGGCTATCAATGATATATATTCCAAAGACTGGAAAGCCAGCCAAGCCACTCGTTGAAGAAAGTTTACATACAGATTAGTCTCTCCTCTTTTCCCAGTTTAGATTAGGCAAGTTTACTTGCGGCAAGCCTTTGTAGAAGAGAAAGTTTAGGAGAATAGAGATTTGCTCGTACTGGTAGTTTTCAGATGGTTCGGTTTATATTTTTCGTGATTGACATTATTATTAGTATTTTGAAAACAAGAAACAAGGCAATTTTAAAATGGAACGAGAACAATTTCCGAAAAGGAAATCGACCAAAGTAAATTGGGACTTAAAACACTAGAAATAGAAAATAGATCTTAAATAAATCGTGACCTCATAAGCAACTCACAACATGCTTATGTAAAAGGTAAATCTACAGAAACATCGTTACACGAAGTTATGTGTTATATAGAAAAGTAAAAGGACGAATGGGATCACACCTTGGTCGCCTTTCTTGACATAGAAGAAGCGCCTCTACATCTTCACTGATGTGCTGAAGATAGGAGAAGGTGTGTATTGTGAAGAACTTAACATGTTTGTTTTCAGGCAGATTTTTGTTTGTGTGCTGAAAGCTTATAACCGTTAAAGGGAATGACCGACAGGGGCGTTGAGCCCAGCATGGCCTCTTCGGAGATTGGGATAAGTGAAGATTATTAAATTCAGGATTTCTCCTGGGTAAGTGAGCATGTTTCCTTTCACAGGCTGAGATAGTTTATTGATCTACGCTAACCGCTCTTCTCCTTAGTCAACTGAGTCGCAGAGCTAGTTGAGGCGGTGGGAGCCTTTTCGAGCAAGGTTTTGGTCAATAGCGTTCTACCTCGGAATGCTAGTTTTATGTTTCTGGCCGATGGACAGAGAGTCCTTCTGGTATTTCGAAGGTCTTGGTTTAAAGGAATTAGTAATTTCCACTGATGCCGAGGCCAGTTTATCGGCAACCACACGCGCTTGAACTACTGTGTTATTGGGTTCGTAGTCAGATAACGTGTCCTTGGTCTCAGCAAAAGCACTACACTGACTCAGGGTCAACGTTCACTCCAGAAGGTCTAAAAGTTGCCTGTTTGGTCAGCAAGACTGTCTTGGAAAACTTCTAAAATGGGTATCACTTGTACGTCCCCACCCTGAACCGTAGCCTGAATTTCTCCAGTCTAAGTCTTTTCCATGAGCGTTGCGGAAGTGTTGTCATTGTTAGGTTTTTTTTCAATTTTTTTTTTATTCGGATCCACACGTCATTTATTTAATGGGGAAATGGAGGTTGATCATGGCGTAGGCTTTCCGTACCATGCCAGTGACTCGATAACTAAGTCTATACTACATTGAGACGCCCAAATTTCAAAGAGGCTTCGTCCTAATACTGATCGTACCGTAAGTGCAAACTTTGGAACACCAATTTTACGCTGTCAAAATTTCCAGAATATTGAATGAAGAAAAGTGTGGCTTTAAGCCCCCGCATCGTACGTAAATCAGAGATCAGAACCGCTGCATTAGATCTATGACAAGTAAGTGGGAGGATAACAACATTATGTGACGATATGAAAGAGACTGAAACAATTGATCATCTTATCTTCCGATGTCCTGTGTTGGCAGTCGAATAGGGTTGGCAATCTAGTCCTAGTTCAAAATTGTATGTCCTGTCCTAGTTCAAAGGTTTTGGTGTGTATGAGTGGTAAATCTCTCTCTCTCTCTCTCTTATTTGTCTCCCAGAGATGCCGCCGCTGGTAACATATTGCAAGAGTCTTAAGTGGCTACGGGGCCGGTCATACTAGACTCAATAAGTTCAACCAACCAGCCCTCTGTTATATCTACTTTCAACCAACCACTGAAGTGGCTGTCAACAATCAACGGCAGCTGTGCATGAGACATGGAATCAATCCGTCTGTTGCAAAGTTATGACTTGAACCTATGGACAGAGGCAACACTGGCTAAACGAAAAAAAAATATCTTTTCCATAAGAATTGCTCAAATTACGTTATGGTTGGTGACAGTAGGGGGTTTTCGGAACTTTTGACCTCTTATCCCCAACTATAAGCCGTGTTAAAAGTCGAGAAAAAGATTTGACTCAGTTGATAATTAACTTTCTGGACCGCCTGCAGAATGCTCTTAATAACTCTTGAACGTTTCACACATTCAACTTTGGAAAGATATTTTTCGTTAGAAATTCTCTTCCAGCAAAAAAGACTTACATACGTTAGAATTGGACGAACCACGTTTCAATACAGACAGTGCATTATGAGTGGTTTAAGTGTCCAGCCCATACGTATCGAGTTCATGTATAAGTATAGTACAATTAAGGGGTCGATTATGGATAGCAACTCAACTGTAGATGCGAAAATCATGCAATTAAAATGAGTAAAAAGACGGAATTTTTTTGTCAAATTCAGTCAATATCAGTGTTTTGAAATTCCAGCTATTAATTTAATTCTAAAAAAGTATAAATTCTAATGCGAAAATAGAAATTTTATTACTAAATTTACTGTGGGCAACGCAACTTGCTATCCATAATCGACCCCTAAATATCCCTTCTAGAGCATTTCTCAGTGTTTTTCTTCACCGTCATTAGATTATTACAAATTTTTAAATTAGCACATATCTCCAAAAGAAAATATATCCTATCATAATGTGGTTAATGGAGTGTACGAGATTCCTCGGTCAGCAGGAGTTCTGAGTCGTGGGAACGTTAGATAAAAAGGCACAATTCCGGTTTTCGTTGGGTACGACATTTCCCACGTAATAACCACATTGTGGCAACAATTTTTGTCCCTGTCTGTTCGATATCTCGTTTATCACTAAGAGCCATAACAACGACAAGCACCCTCGGTTTGACCCACGAGTGAGTCAAATACTATATTATGTGGATTGATATAGTATTTGCTGCCAACCTTAACACGTTCGCGGACGCAAAACGCAAGTCAGAGAGGTGCAAAAATGACACCCAATTATTTTCGAAATTAGATATATTGTATTTATTTATTAATTATTAAGATTGTTATAATTTTTAATTTATTATAATATGGATTTTTATGAAATTAATCGTACTATGTATATTAATCACCAAAAATTACGATTGTTTACAAGTAAATGAATAATAATTGACTTTGCATGTGAATGCTATAGCATTCACGTCATCCTACGTCACCATGAAAATGAATGCTATAGCATACACGTCCGCGAACGTGTTAAAATTATGTATACAGGGATTAGTTTTTCAGTTCACTCACATATGTATATGCCTCTATTGCATAAAAAGCTATTTCCTACGAAAAAAAAACCCTGAAAGGAGAAGGGGACATTTTCTTAAGTATTTATTGGACTATAATAACTCAGGAATTTGGCCTTCCTATTAGGATCAAATGAAATATTGGAACGGTGGTTGTACAAAGGTGTATATATCACATTATTTCGTTTTCAATTGGATTTGACCTACGCTTATCTTGTTTATATTTCTAAAACGTTTATGTATTTAACTAACCATATGTACATTTAATCATGTCCATACATACATTAATACATGTACATTTTTAACGAATAGACTGCATTTATTTATACCGACTGAGAGAGTAAATGGGTTATATATAGAATACTATTCTTTACCAAGCCTTATTGTTATCAATATTTTTATTATATTATTGTTTTGAATTTATGATTAGTTTGCGGTTTTAAGGAATTTAAATGCATTTTACACAAATGCAAACTTGATAGGAAAGTTCTTTATTGAAATCTTAGGTACATTTTTTACTTTTTTCAAAGGTTTGATATATGTATATAGACCAGAAGACGACAAAAGGCGAAATACAATTGTTAGTATTTTTTATACTCTTTTGATATATCGATCTTCAAGAAACGTTCTTAGAAAGTTATCGTATTTCAGAAATTGTTTACTGATATCTTTGGTACATTATATCAGAGAAAAAAAGTATAAAATGAGTTTGACCTTGACGATTTACACATTCGAGATAAAGTTTGATGAGTTTTATGTGTTTACAATTTTTGTTTTAACGACAATAGCTACAAGTGTGATCCCCTTTGTCAAATCAAGGCCTCAAGTTTTTGGGGTTCCCAATCCGGGAAAGTGCAAGTGATGAAGAAAAAACTTCGAGACAAAACACCATATTTACGTTAGAGCTTTTATCGGGTTAACCTCCTATTTATGTATTTATTTGTCGTATACGCAATGGATTTGTCAATTGAACCGCACAGGGTTAACTAAGTCCAGTTATATCTAAACGTACTGTTAGCTGAATTACTTTACAAATATATATATATCGTATAAATTTATTAATTCTACACGGAACATACAAATTAATGTTCCATTGATACGGACATCTACTTATGAACACTCTTTCCTAGTACGTATCTATCGGGTTTGGAACTGTTTGCCGAGTTCGCTAAAAAAGTTTTTCAAGTCTTACCTCACCTATAAGAAGTTATTAAAATCACATTTCAACGGAGAATTGAACATATATAAGATTTACTCGTTGCTATGGGATCCTTTAATTAATTTAATTTTACAATTTTCATATGACCCCTCCAATTGTTATCATTGTTCGTTTTAAATCTGTCTACTAGTATTCAAATTGAAATTAAAAAAAATATGAATAATACATACATACGTACATACATTCATAAATACATACATATCTACATATGTGAATATGAATCAAATTCTGCACAAAAAAAGTTATCTAAAGTATTACAGACACCCTATTACAACACATTTTTAAAAGTTTATGTTTATCATATGTGATTTTTGCTAAATTTTTGCTTTTCTTTTTATTGCAGATACTACTGACTCACCGCATAATATATACCTTGCAAAATGGAGTACATTGAGGGCAATCGATGACTTAAGTAAATTCGATTTTGATTACATAATTTTGGATAATCGAGGGCAGATGTTAAACAACACATTCTGTATGTCGATGCTGTTGAAACATTACGAACGTAAAATTAATATATTGATCTCAAGCGTAGATATAACTGTAAGTTGCTATAATTTATAAAAAAAAATAATATTATTAAATTGTTCTTTTTTTATTATTTTTTCAGAGTGATCTTAAACTTCTGCATAATATTCTTAAACTTGGTGGACGTTTGGAGCCACGTTATGCTAATTTTAAACAATTTGAAGAGAAATTCAAATTGCCGGATGCCAAGGAGTTAACGTATAAGAAAGTTGATCTAGAGGACTATTTCTTAAAGAGAGAACGTTTGGCTGATTATTGCAAGTATGTTGATAATATTGGCGATGACATTTTTATATTTAATATTACTATATGAAAAGAAAACCAATCGTACCGAAATCGGAACAAAATTCGGACCGAAATCGTAACGATATCTTAACGAAAGTTGTATGAAATGGTTGACATAATTTCGGAACGAAATGTCAGAGCGAAATCGGATCGATTTCGGTCAGAATTCGGAACGAAATCGGAACAAAATCCTTGGGAAATTAGGAATGCGAATTTTTTTCGTACAGATTTCTGAACGATTTCGCAATAATGTCGTATGAAAATCTGAGGTACCTTCCGAATCTTCGTTGTTGAGTCTATCAGCACTAGGTTGGATTTTTATATTTTGCATTTATATTTAAAATATTTGAAAATTGTATATGCGAATTTTAAGACCAAGCATTTTGTTTTTCGACAACAAACAAAAATGTTGCTTGTTAGATATATACAAAAGGTGGTTGTTGTGCGAAGGGAAATTTGTTTCCGACATATCGATCCGAATTCGTACCGAAATCAGAAGAAAAACAGTAGCACATTCGAAGGGAAATTTACTTCCTATATTTACTCCGAAATCTGAACGAATTCCCCTACAAAAAATCGTTTAGAAATCGGAACGAAATCTGAACGATTTTAATTCCGAAATTGTTCCGATGTGTCGGACATCAGACATTTGGTTTGCTGGGAAGATATACATACTCTGCCACTTACTTGAATAGTCTCCCTATTAGAAAAAACTGCCATAACAAGAAAGAGAAAATACAACTGAAAATTACAATAATTCGGACATCTTTCTATAGATACCGACCCAGTCAGGTAAAAGCTTCGTTGTGTCAAATCTGCCTAGCCTTATTCCGATAGTGCTGTTCTACCAGCCGCATGAAGTGGGAAAAAGGTGGCTATACCGATTTATTGATTGCTGCAAATGGTGACTTCGCTCTATTACAAGCTATTTTCTTCAATGTTGCAATAACCTGGGACCCAACAAAAAGTTACGATTGATTTTAACTTACCTTAGGCGTTCGTGCAATCCAAAACTGCATTTGATAGATTAGGACCAAATATTTTTTTTCCATAAACTGAAGTTCGACGTTGATAGTCACCGTTCCACCGATGTCCATTTTCCTATTGTTTATTAGTTCTGTAGCACAAGAATTTCCATCGCCAGCAGTTTCCAATAAGCGACGAAAATTTGTGTAAAATGTCCAAACTTTTAATTCACATTGGTAGTTTTGTAATCTAATTTTTGTTTTTGAAAATAGTCTCGGAAGATGAATTAGTTGGCTTTAAGTTTGCCTTTGCCCGCTGAAAATATTCCTCTTACTATTTTTATGTCTATTTATCTTTTCAGAAATTTCCGTTTGCGACGTTATTGTCATCAATATGAACAACATTTACCGCTGGTCACACCTGATCGTTATAAAATCAATTTAGATGTATTTAGAGAAAAACAGAATGCCACAAATTCCGAAAACAGCAGCGTTGAGGTCTCTTCACAAAATCTTCAAGATGATAGGGTGCGAGACACCCAAGAACTGTTTGAGGAATATTGTCGACAGAGGCGAAAGCAACAGGAAATTCAACGACAAAGACTGGAACAACAAAAAAAGGAACAGCAAGCCAAATTGTTGGAGCAACAAAAACAACAGAAAGAAGCAGAAGTCGTGGTGGAAACCGTTTGCGATGTTGATGACGATGAGGTGGCTTTTATTAATGAGACTCCGCAACCAGTTGTGCACGACAAACCACCAGCGACAACAAGTAGAGATAATACCGACGAAGTTATTATGATGTCTCCATTGTTATTGGTTTCTGATTCTGAGGATACTGAAGATGTTCCGGAAATATGCAATGATCCTAACGATGAAGCGAACATTGTGGATCTTTCAACAGAGGACGATGAAAATGAGAAAAACGATGAAGTAGCCAATGAGCAAGAAGAAAACACAACAAGTACAGAAACAGCGACAAAGGCACAAAAGAAATACTCTATACGCAATGAAATTGAAAGATTAAAAGCGGACATTGCCACAAATCTGAAATTTCAAAATGAGACAACGCCAAAACGTCGGACTCGTCATGCCGATGATAATGACTGTGCAAATAATAGAAGAAGGCGTGGAAAAGATTCAGAGAGGGCAACTACTCCAAAAGAAGGGGTTACATCCAGCAGTTCAACGAAAAGAAATCCATCGCCAGCTGAAAAGAAAAAAGAAGTATCTTCAAAAACAAATACCAACAAAGAAAACAAAGGAGACGAAAGTGCTGCACAACAATGCAAATCAAATGATAAGGACAAATCTTCGAAAGCTGGTCCAGAAAACAGTAACAACGAAAGTAGCTCAACTACTCGAACCTCAAGGTCTATACGAAAAATTGATCTCACTTCAGAGAACAATTCGACGTCAGATGGCAAAACTCCCGTCACTACCAAAAAAGGTCTCGCAACTAGGAACAGCAGTCCTCAAGAAGCAAATAAAACACCTACTACACCAGACCCTAATATTGTTATTAAAATAGAACCCGAAGAAGAGAATACACCACAGCCATCATCATCTACAAAACGTTCAGCTTCGAAAGAAATGTCTACAAGTGTAGAAAAACGTCCTACCGCAAAAGAAATGAATGCAACGCTAGAACGTATAAAACGAGAACTTGACATTGACCGTGTCGTTATCTACAGCAAAGAAACACGCAGTGCAAAGCGTTCAACCAGATCAGGTGGTAGTGAAAAAAATAGCAAAAATCCTAAAAATTCATTGTTTAGCAATGATAAACCCAACAAAACAAAAAAGACTACCCACGATAAGCAAGAAAACAAAACACCAAAAGCAAAGGCACAGTCGAAGACTACAAAATCTAGTGAAAAGGATATGGTAGTTGATACACAAGCTCCTGTCATATCGATGACATGTTCCCAAGATTATGAAATGCTACAATGTGCTCAACGTCTCAGTAATGTGAGTGCATTAGAGGGTAATAGTCAAAGAAAAAACTCGGCATTTCTTGTCCCTCCCACACCAATATCTACAAAAAATTCTTTAATACCCTCATCAATGAACAGCTTCTTTGGTGATTCAGAGGTTGTATTTGTTCCACCAACACCACCAGGCGGTGGTGGTACGACAACAGCCAATAAAAATGACGTGATTGTTTTGTCGGGATCAGAGGAAAACGAAAATACTTCTTCGCAGCAGTCAGCGTCAACTAGTCGACGGACAAGAGCCCTTAAGCCAAAAAGAGTACAAAATAAATCAGAAGAGCCAGCAGCGAGTAAAGTGCCTACATTTTCACAACTGTTGGCCCAACAAAACACTCGTGCCAGTGCCAAATCACCAGATCTCTTTAGCAATTGTTCGGACTTGGCCCAACTGCCTTGTTCACAAAATGCCAATCAATCAATTAATGAAGAGCCTAATGCACCTTTTGAGGGGTTCAAAATCTTTGGGTCTGAAGTTAAGCAATTACAACAACACTATGCAACATCAACTAGTGGCAAGGGAAAGAAACCTTACAGAGATCGAAGTTGTTTAGATATTTTGGAGAATATGTTTGAGCCGCCCAATAAAAAGCAAAAAACAAAAGCTAACGGTAAAAATGACAACGAAGTAGCCGCACCCACCCAACCACTGAGAAGTCATACACAAAGGGCGAAAGTACAAGGGCCCATAGTACCCCACCATCCAATAGAGGCTATAGCCGAAGCCAAAGCTCAGCTGGAAAAAAGGAATCGTTCACTTGCATCGTCCTCCGTAAATGAAGATGAAATATTTGAAATAACAAATAATGGTACATTCGGTAGTGTTTTGCGTCTACACTCGAACGGCGAGATCTCACCAGTGCATCAGACACAAAAATCCCAAACACAACACAACAAAATTACCAAATATTTTCAGGGAGGTTTAACACAACATGTTACAAGTTCTCAGGAGGATAGTGGCAATAACTCAGAGGCTGGTACTCCGAGTAAGAAACAGCAACAACAGTATGTCAATCAACAACATATGACAAGTACACAATATGCGAATTTGAAAAAGTCACCAAAACAAAGGTGTCCAACCACAACTCAAACAACAAAACTAACAAAATGGTTTACATCCAACAACAACAACAACAGCGGCAGTCAACAAGATAAAGAAATACCACAAGCGCAGGTTTCAAAAAGCATATCTTCTTCCTCGGGAGCAACAAAGCAGTCGAGCAAAAGGAGGCGTCGTTTAGATTTAACCCAAGTAACCGCCAATGACAGTGACTGATAACATTTGTGTATGTATGTATGATTGTAGTTATATATATTTTTTATTTTCTTACTTTTTTCGAAAGTAATGCATTTTTATTTTTTTATTATTTTACAATGAAATGTTTTATCAGTCGCAAGTTTTTATCACATGTAAATCATTTATTTAATTCACATTTCAAAAAAACAAAACCTAGTACAAATTAAAAACGAACCATTTGATGATCATTTCCCCCACATTTCATTTTACAATCAGGAATTAAGACACCAAAATGAATTCAAGTACAAATTCCAAACTAGGAAACACCAATATAAATACATACATCATATATAATTATGAAAACTTACTAAATTGAGTAGACTCAATAAACATTTTTGAAGAGAAAACCCAAATTAAACTATTATTTTATAATTTATTTTCACGTAATTATTATTTCAATTGCGACTAAGATTGATGATGCTTTTTGTGACTGAGAAGTTATGATTGGCAAAGAGAGTTTTTGCTATTTTATTATTTATGAATGTATATTTCCAATAATCAATGTTTGAGGTTAGATCTCCTATCGTGTTTCTTATCTACATACGTAAGTAGATAATATCATCAATAGGAACAAATTATTTTTATTTTAAAGATGTACATTTTATTTTTAAATTGCAGTGCCTTAAATAATTTATTAAGCTTTTACAGAAAAAATCGATAACTGAAGTTAAAATGGTGGCAATTGAAACGCAAATTTTACGGCATGACGAACATTTTGGCCATTTACCAAGAAATTACTTAGGCAAGAATATCAGCCGCTTATGTTCTAATAATCAATATCGTAATAACGGTTTATGACACCATATACATATTTTCGAAAGAAATTCGTTTTAGGATTCGATTAAGACATGTGTAGATGAAAAAAAAATCAAACAAAAAAAAAAATAGCCGGAGGAATTTTTAAATAAATCGAGGTCACATTTTGATTTTTCTGAATTTCAGAATGGGCTAAGAGAAAGAAAATGTTGTAGCTGTGAAAATGATTTTTCCTTACCATTTTCGAGATATGGAGCTCAAATTGGGACAATTTACTAACACCTTCGCCTGTTTCTTGAAAATGGCAGTCATGACATTGTATTATAAGTAGGCGATGGATTCAGTGTATTGTCCTAATTTCACCTTCTATATCTCAAAAATGGCAACATCTAGGAAAAAATCATAAGGGTGAATCATGTAGAAAATTTTAATAACAGCAAAAATTTTTATAGTCCATTTTCTATAGTACTTGCCGAATAGATGATTGTAAAATTTGAAAAGGATAATGGGATCTATGTTTGATTGGAATTATCTATCTTATGATTGGAATTATCATATCTACCTAGTAGTCGGTGTCTTCCTTTTAACATGGGACACCTACAAAGATGTTCGGGAGTCTCTATCTCTACTGAAGTTAGAAACCTCACTCTGCAGTGACCTGTGATGAGTTCCACAGCTATTTTCTTCCCCAACTTGTCGTGTGAAAGAAGGGAGGTTGATCTATGCGGGAGATCACAGGCATTGTTGTAGCAGCATAAAAACCTACGTAGAATCATAGGTTTTATGCTCATTTGACAGCCGCTGGCCGAAACACTATGGTTTCGGAGCAATCCGATACGAAAGAACCCGCTGCCATGTGATTGAAGAGTCATCTTTGGTGCTGTAGATTTCACAAAGTTTGCCGATGCAGTAGCACATTGATGGCCTGACATTTTCATCAACTGGTAGATCGATTGACATAGACCCACCTCGAGCTAGTTCATCACATTATATTACTATTATATGTTTCACGATATTGCTTATACCGTCCAGAGCGTATCTGCAATCAGGAAAATATCGAGTTTTCATGGTCCAAGACTTGAGAGCCCTGAGCGCCGTTTGACTATCCACATATATAGTTACCGGTCCTATAAGGTTGCTTTCAAGTCTTTACACCAATTCTGCAGCCTTCCTGATAGCAAGAATCTCTGCCTGGACGACGCTGCAGCTATCATTAAGCTTACATTATTGTTTATTTAATGTATTCTCGCAGTAAACACCGACGGCAGTTCCTTCATCTTAGATCCGTCTGTGTATATTGCCAGAGTAATCTTCAGCCCAAGTCCCTACTTATAATGTGTCAAAGCTGAAGAATGTAAGCATCCACCTATCATTTAGTTCAAATTGACTATTAAGATGAAGACTTTCGCATGTCCGAACAACATGTTTAGGATAAGATGGACAGGACAACGGTTACATACAGGCAATGCATGAATGTATTCTCAGTTTCCAAATTTCCCAAGTTTGTAACGAGGTATTTTGCTTCCGGAGAAATCGCAAAGCAATCCCGTCGTGCCATCCATGTCACCCTCTTTAAAAAAAATAAACGATCTTAAACAAAAATTCCGTATTTTAGTAATTAACTCTAGGCGTCTAAGGGCTCTCCATCCGTTTTCAGAATATTGGTCAAAACCCTAGCAAAGGCCGTTTAGAAGTGTGAAAGGAAATTTCTTATATTGTGTGACATGTTGTTGTTGTTGTTGTAGCAGCATATAATGCTGGGTTGGCAGCCGCTGGCCGAAACACTTTTGGTTTCGGGTCAATCCGGTACGTAAGAACCCGCTGCCGTGGGATTGATTGTGTGACATTTGTTGGATTTTCTTCCATATGAGCAATCTTTATATCTTTTCTATATACATATAAAAAAATGTGAAAATATACAAAATGTCCTTTATTTATTTTTACTTTTATTTTGTATTTATTTATTATTTTTCAATAAAGTACACACATAAAATATTTAATCGCCTAAGTCGCAGTCATTCATATACACTTCAATTTCGAATGAAAACCCGCCCAACTTTTTTAAAAGCGAATCTATGAGTTTATTTGCATATTAGATGGAACAGCATAGTTTTGTTTCTCAACATTTTCGAGGCCAAACATTTCAATTGTCAATCAAATAGTCGCAATAACCAAAATTCTTCTAATCAACGTTTTATTAAGCGAAGCCCATTACACCTCACTATTTTTAACATATCGAATAAAATTGATTCTAAAAAAATAAATTTTAATAATCATTTAAAACCGAAATTATTAGTTGAGTGTTATTACTACATTTTAATCCTCTGCATCATTATTTGTTGCTTTTTTATTAAAATCGCACAAACGATGTTATTTTTTGAAAGAAACATTAATAGGGATTTATATAAGAATGTTTTAAAAATATTAATTTAAAATTGGAAAAATTTCGTCGCATATAAAAGTTGAAAAAAATATATAAATAAATTAAAAATGAAAATTGTAAAATCATTTTAGTTCAATGTGTAACAAAACAATAAAAAATATAAAATATAATTTTGAAGAAGCAAATAATTTGCTGAAATGCTTTAAGGTTAAACTTCTATTTTTAGAATTTTATTTTTAAATAAATTGTTAAGCAAAGCTAAATTTTATTGAAACAATCACATATGTCTTCGTATTACTAATTGTTTCTTTTCTTCTTCTTTTATTCCTAATATAACTTCATATGCATATTAGAAATGTTAACAAAAAACACAAATTCGAAACTTATAAACAAAAATATACAAAATTTTATTTTTATTAAAACCTACATACTTATTTAAAGTACACATGTTTTTAAACAAATGCAATGTAACTACAATTCTCCTAAAAAAATGTTGTTATATTTGTAGTTGTTTTTTTTTTACTATTTTAATTGTTTAATACTATATTTAGTGTACAATGGCTATTCTAATACATACATATCTACTATTAAGTTCGTTCACTTTGAAATTAATAAAACAAACCTAGTTTTTAGTATGTTTAAGATTTTTTTCTTTTTTTGGTTGAATTTAAATAAAAGTATAAAAAATAATATCAAAATCAATTGCGTTGTCGTTGTTGTTGTTCTTGTTATCAATGTTTACGATTGAAAATTACTGTCAGGTTGTGTATAACTGCTTTACGTTGGAATTCCAGTTCACGTTTACAGGCTGCTCCGAGGAATGGCGGACATTCGTAACGTATTTTTTCTTTGCAGTAGGTGTCGTTGTCTCGTGCCACGAAACTGGCTTCACTATCTGCATGTACTGTTAAAACAGAAAAAAAAAACAAAAAATATAATTAATTTATTGCATACAACTTCCATTAAACATAAATGTTATTGTTGGGCCATTATCTTAGGAAGTATTGACTTACTCCGGAACAAAATGTACCATTGTAAATGAGGCTTACTGAAAAAGAATCAAAACGATGCGAGAGGAGCTCTTAAACTTCACTTTATCCGAATTTTGTGTGGGAGGTACACGAAGGAGTGGACCGATATAGTCTATATTTCAATCCCATACTGGATGAAATAATACGATGTGCAAAAATCAGAAACTCCCTGCGAGAACTATCTTGCGGATTTGCAATTTGGTTGGTGCCGTCAGTGTTTCTTGGAGCTTTTAGGCCAATATCTCAGGAAGTATGGACTTGCGCAAGAAAAAAATTGTACCGTCGTAAAGGGAGCGCAAGGAAAACTTGCTGAAAAAAATGCAAAACCATCCGAGAGGAGCTCCTAAACTTCACTTTATCCGAATTTTGTGTGGGAGGTACCCGAAAGGAATAATACGATGTGCAAAGTTTTGACCAAATCGATTGCTCCCATCAAGAGTAATTATTACGGGGTCGATTATGAATTGCCACTAAACTTGAGTTGCGTTGTCAATTGTCAGCACAACTGAGATGAAATGTTGTATTATTGGTGTCAACCCAACTGGGTTGTCGATAAACGTGTTGTCGATAGTGTTTTTTCAAACTTGTGAATTCTATTAAATCCAAAAGGCACAAAACGCCAAAAACTATTTTAAAATAAGTTCAGTGGAATTATTTTTTGATGATTAAGAAAATGTACAGGACACGTCATCTTACTTACTTACTTAGTTGGCCCATTACAGAACATTTGTTCCATAGACCGAACTAAGAAAAGATCTCCATTCCTCTCTGTTTTTCGCTTGACTTTTTGGAATACCGCGCCTTTTCATTTCTTCATCCACTTGTATGCTCCATCGAAGCTTAGGCCTGCCGATTCTGCGTGCACCGCCATGTGGCATGTATTCATACGCCTTTTTAGCGGGCTCATCATCGCTCATTCTCATGATATGGCCTAGCCAATGCAATCGTTGCAGCTCGATACGTTTAACTATATTCATGTCTTTGTATAGCTTATATAGCTCGTGGTTCATACGACGTCGATATTCACCGTCAACGCAAATCGGCCCGTAGATCTTTCGAAGAATTTTCCTCTCAAACTCACCAAGCACTGCCTTATCTGCTTGCGCAAGTACCCATGCCTCGGAGCGATACATTAGTACGGGTAGTATCAGCGTTTTGTATAGTGTTATTTTTGTTTGACGAGATGTGGCTTTGTTTTTAAATTGCTTACTTAAACCAAAGTAGCATCTGTTGGCCAATACAATTCTTCTTCTTATTTCACAACTGATGTTGTTTGTTGTGTTTATGGCAGTGCCGAGGTAGACGAAGTCTTTAACTATCTCAAAATTGTAGGTACCAACTTCCACAGTTGGTCCGAGCTCTATGGACGCTTTGCGCGTCGACACCATCAATTTGGTCTTTTCGCCGTTTACCGCCAGACCCACTTTCGCAGATTCTGCTTCGACCTTCCTAAAGGTATCAGTTACTTCCTCTACTGATCGTCCCATGATGTCTATGTCATCAGCATAGGCAAGTAACATGTGGCTATTGGTGTAAATTGTGCCATTTCTTTTGACTTTTGCATCTCGTATTACCTTTTCCAGCAAAATGTTGAATAGGTCACACGAAAGGCTGTCTCCTTGTCTGAAACCTCTTTTGGTACAAAATTCTTCGGAGAGGTTCTTTCCAATTTTAACTGAGGACCTAGTATCAGTTAAAGTCATCTTACAAAGCCGGATGAGCTTTGCGGGGATACCAAATTCAGACATTGCGTGGAATACCTTTGATCGGAGGGGACTGTCGAATGCTGCTTTATAATCGACAAAAAGGTAAAATGTGTCGATCTGCATCTCTTGGGTCTTCTCTAGGATTTGCCGCAGGGTAAATATCTGGTCAATGGTGGACTTGCCAGGTCTAAAGCCACATTGGTATGGTCCAATTATTTCGTTGACCATGGGCTTCAGTCGTTCGCACAATATCCCTGACACTATCTTATAGGCAATAGGGAGAAGACTTATGCCCCTATAGTTGGAGCATACAGTCTTATCTCCTTTCTTGTGGACGGGACATAGGATGCTCAGGTTCCAATCGTCGGGTACGCGTTCTTCCTGCCAGATGGTGCTAACTAGCTGATGCATACACCTTATCAGCGCGTCGCCTCCGGTTTTAAACAGCTCGGCTGGTAAGCCATCGGCTCCTGCTGCTTTATTATTCTTCAGCCGGTTGATTGCTGTTTTTACCTCATCTTGGCCGGGCGGTATACATTCTATACCATCTTCTGGGATTGGATCTGTGGTATCATCGTCTTCGCTACTATTGGATACCAGCAGATTGGAGAAATGTTCCTTCCATAACCTGAGCACGCTATCTGTATCTGTTACCAGATTACCTTGCTGGTCTCTACAGGAGGATGTGCCTGTACCAAAGCCATCTGTTTGATGTTTCACTCTTTGGTAGAATTTTCGGACTTCATTCTGGCTCCTGTACATCTCGATTTTTTCACACTCCCGCTTTTCCATTTCTCTCTTTTTCTGGCGGAAAAGACGTTTCTCTTCTCTCCTTTTCTCCCGATATCTCTCTCGTGCGCTACGCGTTGCTACTGATTGTAAAGTAGCTCTATACGCCGCATTTTTCTCTTCGGTAGCAGCACGACACTCCTGGTCATACCATGAATTCCTTTGTGGAGGTCTCTGGAATCCAAGTATGGATTTTGCGGCTGTTTGCATGGAGTGGGCAATATGTTGCCATTGTGTTGTTATGTTATCGGGACATAGAGTGCTCGCGTTAAGCAATTGGGCTAGTTGAGTGGAATATGCTGTGGCTATCTGTTGTGTTTGCAGCCTATCGATGTCCAACTTCCGCGTTGTGTCTGTTCGTGCTTTATTTGCAACGTTTAGACGGGTACGTACCTTTGCTGCAACAAGGTAGTGGTCCGAATCAATCAGCCCAATCATGAACATCATCATCATAAACATCATAAACATCATAAACATCATAAGGGAGAACAAAACTCACGTTCGTGAGAAAAGTAGCTATCATAAATGTCAAAAAAGTGAGAATGTGAGGCAATTTTCTCTCACCACAGAAATCAAGGTGAGTTGAACAAAAAAATGTAACTATGGACATTTTTTATAGAAAAAATCGACAAGAAACGAATCTTTTGCAATGATAATCAATTGTATTTATTTGTGTTTTACGTTAAAGGTAACAAATAAAAAATAATTAGAAATTTTTTTGGCAACATGTTCATCCGTGTATCAATGAAGCAAGGAAGACCTCAATCGAGTTTGGCGTAATTTGGAGGTGGAGTTGAAGTTGGCCAAAATTTTTCAGATATGGGAAGCGGTTCAGAATCATATGACGAGAACAGGAATGGAAGAGGATCCTATCAGGAGCAACACCTTTCTGAAATTTTTTTGTAGGTACTTCGCTAAGGTTCCCAGCAAAATATTCGATGCCAAAGATTCTATTCAAGCATGAGTGCAAGTTATATGTCACCTTTTTACCACCTTCGCCCATTCTTTTTACAAGACTGTGACCCCTAAAAGATCCAAATCATTTTGGATGGCATCTTCAATAACCCAGTGGAATGGTATCTTAACAACCACCTTGGCATGGCATATTCCACGAACAAGCCACAATAGGAAGGATTAAATTCATAAAAAAGGGCATGTTTATATTATATAGCCTTTTGCAGGGTTAACCTTCTTGAAAATTGAGAAATTGTATTTAAAATCCATGAAATTGGTTCAAATGTTGAATAGGATCCGAATTTCACGAATTGTACTTAGCATTCATATGATTGGTCCTATTGCTGGAGAAGAGATCGGATGTTTCACGTATTTATTTACAATTCTTGAAATTCCTTCCAAATGCTGAAAATGGGATCTTTCACAACTTCATTTGAACATCGCATGGAACGACTTCCACAAAATTTTGCTTGGTTTTCTTTGTATTCCTCAGCGTTTGTCGTTTCGCACATCATTCAAAATGCAATATTAAACATTTTCATTTCTTTTTGCCATTTAATGACCTTTAAACGGTTTTTGTTCACTTTTTTGCAAATTGCAGAAATTCTTCGGGCGTAAATAAACAATTTTTACATATGTATGTATGTATCTGTCAAAACAAAACAAAAACAGCTGTTACAGATGTTGCCACATATCAAACATTTAATATTTTTATCATTTACCAAGTATTTTTAAAGTGGATTGTTGATAAAAATTATTTTTCGTTTTAAAAATATTAATTTAATTTAAAATAAATTAATGTTTTATAGAAAAAATTACGAATTTAGTTATTGCAAAATTATTTGTAAATAAAATAACGATATGGCAACGCAAATTATATTTTCAAGGGTTCACAAAATGCGGCACTATTTTCAATTTTCAAACTTGTGAACCCCTCTTCACTTTTTTCGCTCCTCCCTTGTCATTTGTGATAGGTCGAGACGTGAGAAGTGAGCTGCAACTCACTCGTGAGAAGCTCCCTACGTGAGTATTCATGATCGCTATGAATGTTTGCGCCTCGGAACGATCGTACATCCAAAACGCTGGATGAATGTCTTCCATCTATTACAACATGATCAATTTGATTACTTGTTCTTTGATCTGGAGACAGCCAGGTGCCCTTATGAATATAGAGATGATTAAATCTGGTACTGCTAACTACCATGTTTTTTGCAGCTGCAAAGTCTATCAGTCTCATACCATTGTCAGATGTTTCACTGTGGAGACTGAATTTCCCGACTGTTGGGCCAAAGATATTCTCCTTTCCAATTTTGGCATTAAAATCGCCTAGAAAGATTTTAATGTCATGGGCAGGGCAACGGTCATATGTTTCTTCTAAGCGCTCGTAAAATATATCTTTGGTCTGTTCGTCCTTTTCTTCAGTGGGAGCATGAGCGCAAATAAAGCTGATGTTGAAGAATTTAGCTTTTATTCGTATTGCAGCAAGTCTTTCATTCACTGGGGTGAAGCTGGATACCAGATGTTTTAGTCTCCGACTAACTACGAATCCGCAACCAAACTCATGCTTTACGTCATGGCAGCTATAATACAGTGCGTCACCTTTAGGTGTGACGCCTTTCCCAATCCATCGTATTTCCTGTATGGCAGTAATATCGGTTTTGTACTTTTCAAGTACGTCTGCCAATGCGAAGACTGCACCTTCTCTATAAAGAGTGCGAACATCCCAGGTGCAGATTCGCAGATCATGGTCCTTAAAACGTTTGCGGGGTTCGTCAACTTTAGAGGGGTTTGTTTTTCTTCTCTTTCGTTTTTTCATAGTAGGATGTTTTTTCTAGGGGAGGGTTACCAACCCGACGCCCAAACCCAAGTTTTTAACGTTCTTATGGGTGAACGCGCGGCACATGTTAGCTCACTACCTTTAACGGGTGTTAAAGGCAGTTCCCCAGGTGACACCACGGGGAGGTCAGTGTCCACTTGAGATGAAAGAGGGACCAAGATAAATCCTGGGCTTTGCCATGTTAAAGCCGGTCAAGACCGTTGCTTGGTATCATTCATCCCCTACGTCATCTAGTAGAAGAAATTTGAGAGATAAGTCGAATCAATTGGAATTGCCATCTGTACTGTAAGTTGAAGCTCATGTTGGAAAGATCTGTATAATCAGTAAATTATTTTAGGTTTAAGGTGTATTTTCGATTGCCAAAGGATGCCGTAGTTTACATTGTGGAAACGTTAAATTATGACTTCAAAGTAAGTTACAGATCAATACCAATACCCCCACTTTTAAAAGTGTGCGCTGCGTTGAGATTTTTTGCGGAGTGAAGTTTCCAAAATGTAAATGTAATGTATGTATTGAAGGAAGATTTCCACTTGATAGAGGACAAATTGGATCATTTCGAAGTTAACGGGGGAGGAAAAAAGACAAAACAAAAATCATTTTTTTAAAAAACGAAATTTCCCTGGTGTGGTCCGCTGTATAGATGGAACCCATGTGCACATTAGATTTGCACTCAATTTATCAATTAATATTTCAAACTGTTGTTTTGTTGTTATTTTCACCATATTTTTCATACACAAAATCAATTAATCATGCAAATAATCAACAATTGTTAAGAAAATGTTTTTCCTTTCAATTTTACTTCTTGTTTCTTAGAAAATATTCACTGCAACTGCAAATAACTGGTTGCTGAAAAATAGCCGGTTCGTCAACTGAGATACGCAACTTCAGTTGAAGGTTGCCATACATAAAGTAATTTTGACAACTGGTAACTCCACTCAACGATAATTGCTATCGATAATCGACCCCTACGATACCCAAAACTTGGTTCGAATTGGTTGATCTGTTCAAGAGTTATCGTGCGCACCAGCCAGCCAGACAGACAGACATTTTTCGTATCAAAGTGTATATGGCGAATAACAAAATTCCTTTACAATTCCATTTGAAAAAAATTAAAAATTTTTTTTACGAGCACATCTACGATTTTTGGTACAGAGGTAAAGGAAAAAAATCCGGTTTCAAATCTGCTCGCGTTCACGAAATTGGCCAATGCGCGCAAAGGTTATAGCGGTTTTTATTCTCATATAAAGAAAAAATATTTAAAAATGTCTTTTTTGTTGTTATGAGAAAATGTATGCATAAATCGTTAACAGAATTCCATATCTATTCGTAGATGTTTAAATAGTTTTTAAATTTATTATTATTTTCGCGGAAAGCCAACAAATAATAAAAAAATTTGAAGTAAATCCAAATTATCCTGCCCCAGAATCCGTACAAACCCTCAAAAAATAAATTAAAGAATATATGCGGAATCTAGACAATGCGTAGAAAAATATGATACCAAATTTATAGAGATTGGGTACATAAATTGCATATTATACCAACAACAAAAGAAAAAAACTTATTGTTGGAAAATATTGTTGCAAATATTTTTTCGGTTTGATTCTAAAAATTAGAAAAAAATATTTGGGAGTTCTCCAACTATTTTGCTAAAATCCCATAGAATAATGAATGTATACAGTTAAAACTTCATCAAAACATATGGTTTACCATCGCGAGAGTTTAACTGATTACTGTGATAACTTATAAGGGTAGGAAATTAAGAGTAATATTAAAATTACAATCATTCAATTAATATTATAATTAAAAAGCCTGTTATTCGCGAATTAGTTAAAGTCGGTTGATGCGCATCCGTTTTTGGATACAGCGAATCAATCTCCGTCAAAATTTATGCATATTTCGATGTTTCACTCAGGGGCCATTGTGTGCCACCAGTTGCATCATACACTGCAAAAAACCTTAAAGTTGGTAAAAGTCGCGCAATGTGCATACGATTTTGATGCGCATCCGGTTTCATCAGCGCCTATCAAAACTACGTCCAAATATACCAATTTTAATTAGATTCTTCAAGAACCGCGGATGTGCCTCCACATTCTATTTTTGGTGAAAAACCCATATTACACGCGAATCTCTGTAATTTATGACACGCGTTTTCGTAAATATTATAATCGCGTATAAAGGATTCCATTTACGTAAAAAAATTTCAAGAAAATCGCGGTTTAGTACGAGGATTTGTCGAAATAATTTTTTGCTGCTTTTCCTATTTTCAGGGTATCTATATCCGCGGTTTTAGTGGACGGATTCGATCGCGGAAGGTCTCATTAGATCCGTCGCTTAAAAAAACTAAATTCACACGGGGTACAAAGGAAATTGAATCGCACTTGTAAATTTTAAACGCAAAAAAATAGGTTTTTTAAAAAAATCACGCATCAAATATTGGCCTTTAGACTCCAATTACTAGGATGCTGTAAGGAGCACACTCATGAGATATGCATTAAACGACGTAGAATCACGAGTTTTATAATCCTAATGTGAGTTTTGAATATTATCTTCTTGCGCGTCCGAATTATTAAAACAATTCAAAAAACCCCGAAATTCCGGCTTCAAAATGTCAGCATCAATTTTAGGTGGATGCAGTGGATATATCGAAAAATGATACACTAGTATCATATTGCCCATGAAGTATTCTTTGAGTCTTTCTTTGGGCATATGTCTATAAAATGTAAGGTTAAGCCTAAAATCGGAAGGGAGCATAAAAAAACTTGTTGGTTTCAACCCATTTTTAAATATTTTTCTACATTGATGCCAACACAGCTTCCACGTAAATTAATTTTAATGGTCGACCTTATGGGATTCCTCCTAAAACACTTCAGTTTAAAGAATGTATATCATACTATATAGAATATGTTAACAGTTCGCGAATTCTGAAAGGGTGAAACTCGGATTCATCGATTGTAAAAAATTTTTGTTTTTCGCCATATACCTTTTCTAGCCTAAAGGCTGAGGGTATAATTAATCGAGTAAAAACGAAATATAGATATATAGCGACATGGAAAAGAGACGTAGGAGTGGTAGGAATACCCATGAACGATTTTGATAGGCAGTCTTTTACATCTTGGTAAACTAAAATATACCTTCAACTGTGACGATGGAAAAGCAGCAAATCTAATATGGATTTTTTTATTTTAAGTCCCAATTAACATTCCATGATTTTTAATATAGACATCGTTTGAGAACGGACACCACAATTACGTTTAGATGAAATTTGACCATGTGATCACATTTTTCGTATGATGCAGACCTTCGGTCGGCTACACGACCGAAATCCTTCTTCCCTCAAAAGTATTCATTTAGGTAGTTCTTAGAACTTTGTAGACCTTTTCAGAAGATATCTTGTCTACGAAAGATGAATAACAATTGATTCTGTTGATTGATTTGGCCAAATTCTTCAAATGATGGGAAATCAAAGTTGTTACGGTCGTAATTATGGTGAGAAGTATTTTCGGAAGTCTGGAGTGGAAAATTCACGATGATTTTATAAACTTTTGTACACTTCTAGTCGTCAAAACTTAAAATTTTCAGAAGAAATGCGGATATCATTTAGGGGCAGCCATATTTTACAGTGGTAAATATTATCTAAAATGTTTGGGAATATCTTATGCGTAAAATATACGACTCTAGGAGACAGTACGCTTCTAAAACCAAAATTGTTTGAAAAAAAATCAAGCCTTGTAAGGCATTATACTTGATTATAACAAGAATCCTTGTCAATGCAGGATATACGGGTGTATCCTTAAGCAGGAGAAAGTACTTCGTTTTCAATAAAGAGTGACTATGCATCGATATTCTAATACAGCCTTTTTGTATACCCAAGTTTTAAATAGGGGTTCTATTCAAATGAGCCAAATTTTTACTTACATTTTTGAAAATATTGAATATCGATAGGTACCGTTACATGGAGGCTATACCAAAATATTGACTTATATCAACACTTTTTGACAAAAAGACTTGTGGTTCATAGAGAACCCGAAGTGTCAAATAAAATGTTATTCGAATGGATAATGTGGGTAAACCTTTCAAAATACATGATATCGGCAGGTACCTTTATGTGGGAGAGAGTTATAGTGCACACCAGCCAGCTAAATCCCACGGCAGCGGATTCTTTCGTACCGGATTGACCCGGAACCACGCAACATCAGCGTTCCGGCCAGCGGCTGCCACTTCTGTGTACATATGTTTATATTTGTTTCGTTTTTCTGTGTTGGGAGCAGCATATCCCGGAATGCCTGCTTCGAATTCTTTTGTTCAGTACCGGGACGGAGGAAAACCCAGGACTTATATATTTGTGCTCGGTTTGTCACATCCGCATCTTCACCCACATCCAACCTTCGGTGTGATGCAATAGATGTCAGGAGTGGATGCATCTAAGGGGTTGGCACTATGTTGCTACATGCTGCGTGAATACAGTCCCCAGTGAGTCGTCATCGGATTACGAAACTCCCTCGTCGTCTGATTATGAAACTTCCCCGCAGTCCCCTCGACAACCACATATGTAGCCTTTAACACCAGCCGTTGTTGTCCCAATCCCGGAAAATGCAGCCTTTTTGCAATTTAATTGCAATGGACTCCGAGGTAAGATCGAGGTACAGCGAGTACAACGCTGACTGAGCAGATTGATAGCTCTACGTTTTGCACGGTCAATGAGGACGCCCCTACCAGAATTAAAGGAGATCGTCACAGTTCGCCAGACATAACCATCGTGTCACCTGGTCTGGCAAATGACGTTACCTGGCAACCCGTCATTTCCCTTGGATCAGATCATCTCCCCATAATTGTCTCCATTAGCAGACCACCCGATTCCATGATCATAAGAAAGCTGATTGGCCGATATTCAGAGAGTTCACCAATCACCGCTTCAGAGAGCTGTCCAATCCTTCTGATGTTCGGGTAGCGGAAAGGACGTCCCGAGACATCATCACTGCTGCAGCCGTTCGCCATATCTCTGCTGGTCGAATACCCGAAGGTGAATTGTGTGGAGCCGGTATAGGTGAATTGTGGGCAACGGTTAAGTCACTCTCGAACACTGGTAGAAGGGAAGATAAGTCCTCAGTCACGTTTGGCGACGTTACGTTGACTGATCCGAAGAGGTGCGCAAGTTAATTCAATCGGCAGTTTGTCGAGCACCCCTAGAGTGACAGGGCGAAGAGAAGAGTATTACGTCGTGAACCACCACAGTTTACAATAGATGATGTTGCGAATGCCATCAGAAACGCCAAATCATCCAAAGCGTTGGGTCCTGATGGCATCTCTATGGTAATGCTGAAGCAGCTGGATGAGTTCTCAACTTGTCGCTAGCCACCCTCATTGTTCCCAAAGTCTGGAAAATGGGCAGGGTGGTCCCACTACGGAAGCCAGGCAAGGATGCCAGCAAAAGTGAATCGTATAGGCCGATTTCTTTGACTTGAGGCCTTAGTCCTCCCCAGCATCAGCATGGATTACGTAAGCAGCACAGCACGACAGAAGCGCTGCACACCATTACCACATATATTTGTCAAGGGCTCAACCAGAGACCGCCGTTTGATAGAACAGTGATGGTGGCGCTTGACTTATCAAAAGCCTTTGATACAGTCAGGCACTCCAGGCTGTTTGAGGGCATTGAGCAGACAACCCTCCGGCCAAGCTTGAATGTTGGATAGTCAATTATATGTGTGGACGCCAGTCGTACTTGGAATTCAGGAACAAGAAATCCAAACCCCGTAGAGTGAAACAGGGAGTTCCCCAAGGTGGGGTAATATCTCCGGAACTGTTTAACCTCTACCTCTCCTGTATTCCGCCCCCTCCAGACGGCATCGAGATCGTAGCGCACGCGGATCCTGGCGTCAGGTACCTTCCCTGATGACATCTGTGAGAGACTGAACACTTATTTAACCGATCTTACCACCTTTTTCCACTCGAGGAATATACAGATTTCCGCCACAAAATCTACAGCCACTCTGTTCACCACTTGGACAGCGCAGTTTGGACGGGAGTTGAATGTAGTAGCAGAATTCCGACCACAAATTGCCCCAAAATTTTAGGGGTCACATTCGACACTACATTCAAGACGTGCGCACACGCCACAGCTATCTGCGACAAACTGAAAAGCAGGAACAAGGTCCTCAAGTCCCTAGCCGGCAGCACTTGGGGTGCAGATAAAGAAACCTTGTTGACCACATATAACGCGATAGGTCGATCTGTGGTAAGCTATGCGGCGCCAGTTTGGTCCCCGGGATTATGTGATTCGAATTGGAAAAAGATTCAAACCTGTCAGAATGCCGCCCTGAGAACAGCAACAGGTTGCCTCCTCAAGTCTTCAGTGGACCATCTACATGAGGATGCAACGATTTTTCCAGTACAGCAACACAATGAGATGCTTTCGTTGCTGTACTTGCTTGGGTGTTACCGTGAGAGCCATCCCAATCACCATCTGGTGGGTATGCCCGACACATTCAGGCACATCAGGAAGGATATACACGCTCTAGAGGGAGAGGTCCAACGACACAGAAGAGAACCCCTAGATCAACATGCATATCAAGCAGGTTTAAAAAGCATTCACACGGATGCAGTTGCTAAGGCCATAACAAATATAGTGTGAATAAAGTCCTCGGAGTACATCCCCCATCTATCGCAGCTGAGGAGCGTCAGTTGCCACGACAAACCAGAGTAGTTTTGGCTCAACTACGCTCGGGATATTGCAGTCGCCTAAATTCTTATTGGGCGGACTTCGATTGCGCCGTGCAAGACATCTGCCCAGTATGCGGGATGGGCCCGAACGACATAAAGCACCTTTTCAACTGCCCCGCCAAACCTACTCATCTAACTCCAGTGGATCTGTGTCTACATCACATCGAAGCAGCCATTTTCCTGGAACTGGAGATAGACCCAGAGAAGAACGAACATACAAATATAATAATAAGCACTGTTACAACAATAACAACAACCAGCCAGCTAGACAGACGGACAAACACAGCTATATGGAGTTCAAACCTTCTGAAAGCAAACATACTTAGGGTACCAAATCAATTTTTTCTTGGAGGCTCATGTTGCTCGTAACAAAGTATATACCCTCTTTAGCATAACGTTTCGTTTTCGTCGTTAATTTTTCCACTGGAGAATCCATGACACAAATGTCAGATGTGAGTCCATGTTCAACTTTATTTTATGGAATAATTTAAGAATATATAATAGGGGAAAAATATGTATATTAAGGGCAGAAGTTATGAGATAAAGAGTTGGAGGGTATTTAAAAATTGTTCCTTCCCAGATCACAGGATCTTACTCTTCCAAATCTCTATACTTGGAGTCAAATAGAATCCGTTCCCCAGAAATTCCTTCTCTGGCTCGATAAGTTTTGCATATATAGCTTTAAAAAAGTACATTTTAAAACCCAGTAAGGGAAGGATCAAAGTCGGGCGGAACCGATTATATGATACACTACACCACCACTATTTCAATTTAATTTGGCGAAGTTTTTCTAGACCAAAATTTGCTAAATATTATCAAAATTTCAGTGCAATGTTGTGTTTGGTGCATAAAATCGGGCGAAAATATATGTGGAAACTATATCCAAATCATAACCGATTTAAATATAATTTGGCAAATTTATTTTTGGATCAAATTCCGTCACAATTCCATATTCAATTGAAAATGGTTATACATGGCGTGTTCGGTGCATCAAACACATGAAAATGATGTGGGATCTTTGTTGACAAAATTCATTGACAGACAGGCGGATATGCGTAAATCGACTTAGAGATTCTATATACATTTATATATTAATAAACTAAGGGTCTATCATGTTTCCTTTTGCATGTTACAAACTAACGCACAAAGACATAATACCCATTAGCACAGTGTGGGCACAGGGGATGTATCCCAATCATCAAAATAAGAATTATATTTTCACCATGGCACAACTTTGAACATTGTCTGCAAATATCATGAAAATCTGTTCAGTGGTTTGGACCAGAATGACAGGAAGCATGGACGTGGACACGTGGAAGCATAATATATAATATATATATATATTATATAATATATATATAATATATATATATATAGATCTTCGAACAAGGATCTTAGACACAAATGTTGAACTTTTATGGGGAAGGTATGCATCCATTTTAAAAGTTAAACTAATTTTGGACAAAATATTAGGAGATCCAAAGCTTGGACCAGGGTTTCGGAGTCGGAGTCTAGCAAATTTTGCTGGAGCCGGAGTCGTGAAAAAAACTCGACTCCGACCCCGGGCAAGAATTTGTTATACATTTATCAAAGTTTTGTAAAATCAGAAATTCTTTAAATCAGTTAAAGGACCATAATTTAAAAACAACTGCGGTGTTAATTTCGTTAATTTTCCATGTATCAAGTTACAAACAGTTTTATCGGACAGTAATTACGGTAATTCGGTATTTCGTGACTCTTTGGATACATAAGTCTAATTCGGAATATTGTAAATATACTCGTAGGTAGAAAAACCTTATAACGATATCGTCTGATTTTAGTTATTTTGAATGGTTTAGCTACATGTTCATACTGAAGGGGGTGTTACTTAGTATTCCGGATTAAAAACCTCCGCGAAGAAAACGTATAATATAGGTCCATGTTCTGGTATACCTCCCGATGCACAGAGGGGAAATGTGTGTTAAAAGTTGATCAAAAGCCCTAGAAAGCTCATTTACAGTCGGATTGATGTAAAATTTTGCACGAAGCATATCTTCTGTACAAGGATTAATCCTATAGAAAATAATGAAAATCGGTCCAGATTTGGATGCAGCTTCCATATATATTCGCATCTGATATGAGATAAAAATTCACCAAAATCACTGAAATTTGACACATGCAACCTGAACTAGCCTAAAAAAACATTGAGCCAATTTTCAAACAAATCGGTACAGATGTATATATAGTCCCATATACATATATTTCATTCCAAATTTTATTTTTTGAAACTTACTTAAATTAAATTTTTCTCAACTCACATGAGAAAAGCCGCGAATGTTTCTGAATAATGCAAACATATTTGATAGGTGTTGGTTTAGTCAGATAAATAAGAGCCCCGGTTATAAGGCGGAACAAAATATAGTGTGAGTAAACCTTGCAATTCCATAAAAAAATATTTCCTATTTTAAATAAGAAAAATTTGATTCTTTCGGAATGGCGCAAATATGCGCAATTTTTTATGATTGAATCTGATATTTGAAAATCAAGCGCATAAAACATTAGAAGAAACTATGGTCGGGAAACGACGGGGAAATAGACTTTTTCACTATTGAAATTGTAGTAATCTTAAAAATTATCATAAAAAATTGTCATAAAGAGGATATCTATCACCATTATTAAAGAGCAAAGATGTAAAATCAATCTGAAAATTTTAAATGCTAATCTTGTTCGGAGACTGTACAAAAAGAATAAATCTTGAGAAATTTAAATTTTCGCGAAAATAATGTCATTTTAATGTTCACCTAATTTCTTAGTTTTCGAAAATTTACTTTTTGTTTTCAGTATGGCTGAGTTCAATCGACTGCTGCATTGGATTGGTTAATCTTACAAAGTCGAGGATGGTTATAGCAAATGTAGAAAAGAGTCTGGTTGCCGTTTATCAACATTTTTTTCATAAAAAACGATTTTCATATTTTGAGTTTTGAGCAACTTTAGGCCTATGTTTCCCCTCTGTGCGATGTAACGTATCTTGAAGGTTTCACACTGCAATGACTGTCATTTGGATTTTTATTATCATTGGGTAAATAACAGCGAGGTAAACCTAACTGATTTGTCGTAAAAAAAATGGACTGGAGTCGGAGTCTGACCAAAAATGGCTTGACTCCCAAGCCCTGATTTGAACCAAATTTGTTCAAGAGATATCGTGCATACCATTTAAGCAAATTTTTTTTAATATTCGGGGGAAGTACCGGAAGTTGTGACAAAAAATGACGAAGGACCGATTGGACCAAATCGGTTGATCAGTTCGAGAGTTATTATTCTCTTTTTCGGGATATTTTCTCAAGAAGTATGGACTTTTGCCGTCACAATTGAGGTAGCGAATGCAAGTTGCTTCAACAAAAATCAAAGTGATTCGAGAGTAGGTCTTAAAGTGAATTTATCCGAAAATTTGTGTGATAGGTACCCGAAGGAGAGGACAAATATAGTCATGTTCGAACCTGATCTATATATGGTAGATATATTAGGATGTGTTAAGTATGGACCAAATCGGTCTTCGAACTTAAACTATGTTTGGGCAAAATATTACGAAGGCCAAATTTTGATCGGTTGATCTGTTCGAGAGTTATTTTGCGCTCCAACCACTACACACGGTGTCACAGGGGCTTTTTGCACCTTTCAGGCTATTTTCTCAGGAAGTATGGACTTGTCCCTGATGAAACTTGTACCGTCGTAGGGGGGGCAGTGAATTCAAGTTGTTCTAACAAAAATCAAAGCAATTCGAGAGCAGGTCCTAAACTGAACTTTTCCGAAACTTTGTGTGGGAGGTACCCGAAGGAGTTGACCGATTGAGTCCATACTAGAACCTCATATATTTCTGGTAGAAATTTGACAATGTGCAAAGTATGGATCAAGGCGGTTACTCCCTTTAAGAGTTATCGAACGCACATATTTTCCGAACTTTTGTGGTGGAGGTACAGGAAGGAGTGAACCGATATAAACCATCTTCGAACTTAAACTAAGTTTGGACAAAATATTCCGGTACCCAAAATTTGGTTCGAATAGTTTGATCCGTTCGAGAGTTATCGTGCGCACCATTCAGCCAGACAAACAGACAGACGGACGGACATGGCTAAATCGGCTCTTAACTGTCCACATTGCTCTTGAAGCAACTTTATGATTTGTTTATATGTTTTACCATTTTTGAGATATATAGATGTTCAGATCACATTTTAAGCTTTTTTTGTTAGGCTTTCACGATTTGCTTGAAAACTGTAAGTCTTATCGAAATGGGACTAGAGAGAATCCTTTAGTTTTTCGCTATTTTGCTTGGAAACCGCAAGTCCTATCGAAATGGGGCTAAAGAAAATGTTGCAGCTGTGAAAATTCTCTAGATGAGTGACCGCTATGATTTGTTTATAGGTTTTACTATTTACTTGGCTTTCGTCATTTTTTCCTAGGTTGTACCATTTTCGAGATATATAAGTTTAAGTTGGGAAATTGCAGTCATGACATTGTTTTATAAGGAGGCGATACAGTCAATGCATTGTCCCAATTTGAACTTCTATATCTCAATAACGGTAAACTTACAAAATTATCAATCATGTAGAGAATTTTCATAGCTACAACATTTTCTTCAGTCCCATTTCGATAGGTCTTGCGGTTTCCAAGCAAAATCGTGAAAACCTAAAAAACCCCCTAAAAAGTCAACTTGAATCGCGATTTATTTAAAAAGCGCTCCGGCGAATTTTTTGTTTTTTTTTTTGTTTGATTTTTCTCATCTATGAATATTGTAGTTACAGAATCCGCAAAAACTTCCCAGGTGTAACCACCTTCCCACCGTGTGTCTGAAACGAATTTCGTCCAAACATACTTGGTGTCTAAAACCGTTATTTCTATGAGCACATTTTTGGCCGTATCAAAGTGTAAATACCTTTTCTAGCCTTAAAGCTGAGGGTAATTATCCAAATCGGTCTAGCTGTTCTCAACTGATGCAATTACCAACGAAATTTGATTTTTATTTATAAAGATTATTTCTGGCTGTAAAATAATTCAGCTAAATATCGGGTTTTGTTGTTTTTAAATTTTAAAACAACAAGTTTTATTTAAAGTGGGATGTAGTTAAAATTGATTTAATAAATTTATTGATTTAATTAAATAAAACTTGTTGTTTTAAAATTTAAAAACAACAAAACCCGAGATTTAGCTGAATTATTTTACAACAATAAAATAATACACATCTCAACAAAACTGCCAAAAGTGAATCTGATTATTTCTGGCATAATCTGGCAAAATATACCTATAATTGATCTGCTTCAGAACCTGCAACAATCTATTGTTTTTAGTTTTTTTTTTGTCAAATTTATAAAGGAAACAATTTACAACAAGTAAAAAAGGCTTTAAGTTCGGCCGGGCCGAACTTTTTATACCCTCCACCATAAAATATTCTGAGCTAAGACGGAATAATTATTTTTTTCCTGTCCACAATTTTAGGCGGAGATATTTTGTGACCACTCACTGATAGCTAAATAAGCTAAAAAAAAGCATAAAAATGTATTCAATCCGTCGGGAACCTTATATGGGGCTATATCAAAGTGTGGACCTATGTTTTGGTGGAGAAGTTTTGTGACCACTAGGAACCTCAAATGTCGAATTGCAGATACTTGGGAAAAAATTGTGGCTAAAATCAAAAAAACCGAAAATCGGGTGGTACCGTTATATGGAGGCAATACCAAAACATGGACCTATGTTGACAGTTTTAGGTGGAGATGTTGTGTGACCACTGGGAACCTCAAATATCTACTTACAAATAGTTCGTTCGAAAATTGTAGCTAAAATCTTCAAAATTCCGAAAACCGGGAGGTAACTTTATACGGGGCTATATCAAAACAAGGCCCTATGTTGACAGTTTTAGGTGGAGATGTTTTGTGATTATTAGGAACCTCAACTGTCAATTTACAGGTAGATCGGTCAAAAATTGTAGCTAAAATCCAAAAAACCGAAAATCGGGAGGTACCGTTATACCAAAACATGGAATTATGTTGACGGTTTTTGGTGGAGATGTTTTCCGGTCACTGGGAACCTCAAATGTTCAATTGCAGGTAGCTTGTTAAAAAAATGTAGTTAAAATCCACAAAATACCGAAAATCGGGTGGTATCGTTACATGGGGTCTATACCAAAATATGGACCTATGTTGACGGTGTTTGGTGGAGACATTTTGTGACCACTAGGAACCCCAAACGTGAAAAATGTGGCTAAATTCCCCCAAAATACCGAAAATCGGGACGTACCGTTATATGGGGGCTATACCCATCTTCGAACTTGACCTGTCTATGGAAAAAAGACACTCGGGTGGAAAAATATAGCGCTCTAGTTCAATTTTTGCGAACGCTAGAGTGATTACAACAGACGGACATACGGACATGGCTAGATCATCTTAGAATTTTATACTGACCAAGAATATATATCTATATACTTTACATGGTCGAAAATGATTAGTTCGATGTGTTACAAACAAAAAACAAACTTAATATACCCTCCATACTATGATGGAGGGTATAAAACAGTACATATTTGAAGAAGTAAAGTTTTGGGTTTCGAATAAGCGAAGTATTTTGTTAGTTTAAGGAACAATTAGCTAAATGAGCTGCATGCTGCTCTTAAATTTGTTTTTTTTTTTAATATATTAGGTACATTTTGTATTTCAAAATAGTCAGGCTTAATCCCATAGTCGTTGTTTTAATATTTTATTAAAACAACTTTAATTTATTAGTGGGAAAAAATTGGCGATGTTTACCAAGGGGTAAGGCAGGGAATACTATAGTTTCAGATCTCGCCACAGATCTTCATCAGTTCATTATTTCTTGTTTTTCAACAAGAAACTTTTTATACCCAAGTGTCAATTGCTAGCTCAAATAGATACGTGCGCAAAGAAACCCTCTGATCGAGAATTTCTTTGGCACTACCTAAACTCTAGCAACTTCACTTGCAAACAAAACCAAATATTTCCCACTGCTATGCGTTCGTCGATTCTCGGCGAAAAAAACCCATAACTAATTTGTTGGTATTGCATACTACAGCAATAAACAACATTTTGACGGTGCCCGGTCGCCAATTTTTTCCCACTAATAAATTAAAGTTGTTTTAATAAAATATTAAAACAACGACTATGGGATTAAGCCTGACTATTTTGAAATACAAAATAGAAGTCGTCATCCCAAACAAAAAACACCAACCCTCCTAAATTAGGTACATTTTATATACCAGTGTATATACATACATCGATGTAAATACATGTATATAATAAAAGTATGTTTATTCACACATATATATATAAATCTACTCATCATTGGTGTACTTACAGCAATAGAGGCCTTTGAAAAAGCACGTTTCATGTTGGGATTCAATTGAATAAATTTGTGGTTCAATATTCGGCATCGATTTCACAACTTTAAAATTCGCTCTTGCAGTATTCAGCCAATAAGGCCAGTGGTTCAGGCGTTCAGTGTATTCAACGGTATAACGAAAATCATGTGTGTTGCCGCCATCCGATAATATTTTGAAATTCAAACTAGATGATATACACATGTCCGTCAGTCAGTCCAGCAATCAGTCGTCCATATAGCGGATGTGGTGATCGTTGATGTTTTTGAAACATGAAAGAAAGAAAAAAAAAACACTTATTTAAAGATCCATTAACATGTAGCTGTGCTGCTGCTTCAGATCACTTGTTTGTTATGCTGCTGATATTCACTTTTGCCAAATACATACATGGATGGATTTAAAAGCCGTACAAACATACATATATCGTATTTGTCAACTGAATTAGTTTGAATTAACTTTTCATGAACTTCGGGGAATCGGAAACCTTAGGCCTGTTTTAGGGTATTCCTGTATATCAAGGTAGTTTTACATATGAAGCTCTTTGGCCAGAGACTAAAGGGTTTTTTAAAGGGATAAAACCTCGGAAAAGCGTACAAAATGTAGTGGTATGCTCTGAGACAGTCTTCACGCCTCAAGCATTTTGTTCACCCCATTTACGTATATTTTTCAAGTATTTTGTGGACGTACTAGGGTAAACTCTACTTTTTAAAACCCTAATGAATCCTATCCGCAAGAAATTCGCAAAAATAGGAGTAAACGAGGTGAACAAAATGCTTAAAGCGAGAAGTGAGGGTGAAGGGTATGCGATTTGCTGGATTAGTGATTCGATTCGTAGTACAACTTACATGGATGGATTTAAAAGCCTCATTTTACTGAAATCGGCCACGTAATTCCAAACATCTTCGGGTTTTGTATTTTTGATAATACCGTCCGATTCGTAGTCATGATAACCACTTGAGAAGACCAAATAGATGCCCAGGAGTATTACAACAGCCACTGAAATATTTTTGATATTCAAACGATGACGTTTCATTGTTCGCTAGTTTTTCTTTCACTTGAATTGTTTTGCAATAGCTATGTGCTATGTATGTATGTGGATAATTTTGTAATTCTAATTCTTGTGGAATGTTTTGCTTGTCCGAGAAAGTTCAACTAAATGCGATTGCGAGTAGAGCCAAAGTAGAACTAAACAATTCATCTGAATATTTCCATGGGAGAAGTCTGCATAGAAATGATATTTGCCTGAATACATACGCATACATACATAAAGAAATAAACAAACAATCGATGGTTGTTGCCGCAATTTTACTCAGATACCGCCCACTATGAACGATTACACAAACCATGCAGATACTATACTGGTGCTGATCGTCGTCTATCGTCTAAGTTCTTTTGTATTATTTGAATGTATCCGAAAATGTCGGCAGGCAATTGCGATTTGCACTTGTTTGTTCCTTCCTTATCCCTTTACAATACTCGTAAACACACAGACACATACACATTATTATCACGGACATGGCTAAGTTGTATGCACATTCATAGGTATAGAAAGTAATAGGCTGCTGTAAACTAAACAAATATGAGATAACAAAGGAAAGGACAAGAAACTACACCACAAACAATGCAAATCCGAAATCCATAGAATTCAATCGGTGATAGTCGTTAGCTGTAACAGTGATAATTAAACAATGGTTAAGCGGATGTACGAGGTGCGTTACAAAGATGAGGGAAAACAAAATTACCAACAAGTGATTAAATGTATACGTAAATTATGTGTATGTGTGATACCAAATAACCTTTTTATTCGGAACGAGATTTACAGAAGTCGGAATGAAGACCGAAAATTTTATCTTTAAAAACGCTATAAATATTAGAGCTGTTTGCCGGGTTAATCTTTTTAAGAGGATTTATTTGATATATGGGAATTGTTGAATTCTTTCATATTCGATTTTCAAAAAATACAATTTTGTTCCGCATCCGTTTTCAGTGTCACCACGAAAATCTACATCGATATATGTACATATACCTATTTCAAGGCGATCAATCAAGAACCGTGGATGTAGCATCACACACTATTTTTTGTTATAAATGTAGTTCCTTATTAGTGAAGTTTTCAAATCTCTCTTTCCGGAAAAACGAAGATGCTGCACTAGTTTTTTCATTGCAGTGGAAACGACCCGCAGAAAACGCGATAAAATACGCGATATTTTCAAAAACAATTTTAGGTGATTTTCCTACTCTGGAATTTCTCGTATCTCGCGTTTTAGTAGATGGATTTTCACGAGTAATGATTATACCCTACATTACTATGTGGGGAGGGTATTATAAGTTGGTTTTGGCCAAAAAGTTTGTAACGCATCGAAATAATGGTCGTAGACCCATACATATATATACCAAAACGAATGTCTCGACGAACTGAGTCGATCTGGCTATGTGTGTCCATCCGTCTGTCCATCTAAATCTTGTAATGACGCTACAGGTAGCAATTTTAATCCGATCGTCACCAAATTTTGGCTATGATTGATTTTGGTGATGGTCGGATAGTATTCAGGGGTAGGAATGGGCAAAAAACTTATTTGGAGAAAAAGTCAAAGTTTTTTTTCAAAGCGAATATCTCTCTTCTATATGGGGTATATCAAAAGCAAAACCTGCTAAGGAAAGTAGAAAATATCACCTTTGCAACGATGTAACGTAGGTTGTCGTAGGTGGTCAAATAACGGAGATATCGCAATAGTCGGTAATACATCCCAATTCTTATTTTTTTTGTAATCACGCTACACGTCACAATTTTGATTGGATCGTCACGAAATTTTGGGTGTAAATGGGGGTCCCACATAGAAAAAAGCCTATTGATTTTGGTAATGATCGGATGTTATTCAGGGGTCGGAATGTGAAAAAAACTTATTTGGAGAAAAGGCCAACGTTTTATTTCAAAGGGAATATCTCTCTACTGTAAGAGGTATATCGAAAGCAAAACCTGGCAAGGAAAGTAGGAAATATCACCTTGACAACGATGTGAAGTAGGTTGTCATAGGTGGTCAAACAACAGAGATATCGCAATTGTCGGTACTGCGTCCTTTTTAAATTTTTAAATTTTTTGTGCAATCACACTACAGGTAGGAATTTTGATCGGATACTCAGGAAATTTTGGGGGTTGATGGGGGTCTCACAGAGAAAGAAGCCTATTGATGGTTGACGTACATCCCACTTTTCGATTTTTTATTTCAGTTGTACTGACGATGCTCTTAAATGCGTTTTAGCAAAATTGACCTGTATTAATGAAGATATTCAGATCAAAGGCGCTAAGCTATCCTAACTTTCATATTTTGAATTTTACCAGTAAAAAGCTAATGCACGGGGGTAGTGGTGTAGGGTATCACATAGTCGGCCCCGACCCGACTATAGCCTTGGCTTACCTGTTTATTAGATCCGCAACGAAAATTAAAAATTTGCAATTAAGTACGAGTAAATCGAATGACAATTGTAAAAAATAGGTCCTAAAATTAGGATTTTTAGAAAATTGTTGGCACAACATTTTCGTATGTGGATACAGATTTCTGTGAAGCTGTGTAGGCTACATTCACGACACATATATCGAATATCTTAGAGTCGCGAGTTCTACAATCCTATATATGATTTTTCGAAAAACCTGTTTGCGGAACGAAATTAGAAGAAATTTTCAGAAAAAAAAAAAAACACTTAAAATCTGGCTTCAAAATATCAGCATCATTTAATGATGGACGCAGATCAAATTTTGAAAAGTTATACATTGGTGAAATGATCCTTATTTAGTTGGCTTCTACATTTACTTTGACAGGAATATCGTGAAATGTGTGGTTTAATCACAAATCGAGAGAAAAAAACACGTTAGTTTCAACCCATTTTCATATCCTCAGCATTTATGCTAACAGATACGGACGAAATGTGCCTCATCAAAATAATGGTTTTAGACTCCAAGTATGCTTGGACGAAATCCGTTTCAGAAAATTTGGAGTCGATTTAGCAATGTCCGTCCGTCTGTCTGTATGGCTGGCTACTGGGCACGATAACTCTCGAACGGATAAACCGATTTGGTCCAAAATTTGGCCTTCGTAATATTTTGTTCAAACTTATTTTAAGTTAGAAGATGGGCCATATCGGTCCCCTCCATGAGGTACCTCCCCCCCAAAAATTTGTAAAATGTTCAGAAAAATTGTGTGCACGATAACTCTTAAAGGTAGTAACCGATTTGGTCCATTCTTTACACATCCTAATATATATACCAGGTATAGATCAGGTTCCAATATGGACTCTATCGGTCCACTCCTTCGGATACCTCCCACAAAAATTTCGGAAAAGTTCAGTTTAGGACCTGCTCTCGAATCACTTTGATTTTTATTTATTGTTGTCTTATTAGGACGAAGGTTATTATTTATGAAAGTTTTTAATTAATTGAATAAATCGAGCTAACATGACCTAGGGGGTTTGATCGTTTTTTTTTTTTGTTTTGTTGAAGCAACTTGCATTCGCTGACTCCATTACGACGGTAAAAGTTTTTTCAGGGGCAAGTCCATACTTCTTGAGAGAACATCCCGAAAGGTGTAAAACCCCCTATGGCACCATATGTAGTGGCTGGAGAGCACGATCGAATTGATCAACCGATTTGGTCCAAAATTTGAGCTTCGTCATACTTTGTCCAAACTTAGTTTCAGTACGAAGATGGGCAAAACCGGTCCACAACTTCCGTTACGATATCTCGTGAACCAATCAGCTAATCTATCCAAACTTTGGATCTCCTAATATTTTGTCCAAATTTTTAGTGGCAACACTGACATTGTCAAAGAAGAGACGTGTCATTTTGCTGCGTTCATGAACGCACACATTGCTTTACTTTTTGTAAAATTCCGTTTTTTGAAAATAAATTTATTATATTGAATAATTACCACAAATCCTGTATTTTTCCTGTTTTCTTTGCAAATGTCAGTTGGCATAACAGTACTAAAGAAATGTCAGTTGGTGTGCAGTCCACTTTGACTGTCCACTTGCTGCGCAGTGTCATGTGTCGCGTGACATGAAGTCGCGACGATGTCAATAAAAAGACATGCTGCATTTATGAACTCGCGACGATGTCATTTGACGCATCATACTGCATTTATGAAGTCAGCCGTTACCATCATCATTCGGTAGAGGAGCGTATACGGTATACCCGATGATTTGACGTTCCATGCCCCATCCACAAAAAAGAGAAAAGACTATACGTTCCAAGAAACTCCGGAATACCCTCATACTTTCCGAGGGCGACTTAATACCCTAGACAGACGGCAGAGTTAATTTGCATTAAAAATGTCCTAATTTGAATTAATTTTTCACCCTGACAGACGATAGTATCTGCATTTATGAAACAGCTGTTTGTGTTGTATGTTTGTACCCAGCAGACCATTTCATAAAGCTTTACAAAAGTTCGCTAAAATATGCGAAACAAATACACTTTCTACCTTTGATTTTTTCACCACGATTAAGCAAAAATAAATGTAATTTATTCGCAATATTTTTGAGTCTTTTTAATATTATAAAAATATTGCAAAACTTTAAAAAACATTTGAGGAAGATATAATTTTCGATAGAATTGGTATGGTGGGTAATGAAATTTTTTGTGAAAATAAAAATTTGAAAGAGAGATTTGTTAGAAGGCGTGAAAAACGATTAGCTGCTATTCTACTCGCGAAAGACCACTACATATTTTGAAGAAACGCGAAAATTTTTGATTTGCTTTCCCTTTTTTATTTTCTTAAACATGGAAATTTGAAAAAAGACAATTGATTTTCAGCAGCATTGCCATATTGAAATTGCTAAATTCAGTTTAAATTTCCTTTGATTTTGTGCATTAAGAATGTGTATGATGTACGAATTAATTTGAATTAAGGCAGTTAATGCAAATTAACGCTGCCGTCTGTCTAGGGTATTAAGCACCAATAATACAGCTTAAGCAAATTGAGCAATTGGTCATATCTTTGGAGAAGACTAAAGAAAAGCAGATCAGCACTTACCATCTTTTTGATGACTAAAAGCTTCTTTCGACAGGCCTATATGTTCAGAGGTGGTTAAAGCCATGTCTGAGTTTTACTTTCAACAACTTGGTCATATTTTCGGAGAAGATCAACACTTAGCATCTATTTGACGACTAAAAGCTTCTTTCGATAGGCTTATAGAGGCCTAAGGAGACTGTTCATCCTTTCTCACTTTCAACAACTTACTCTAGATTCCTATGCGAAATGCGAAGTGAATAGAAATAAAAACAGCCCATGTTACTCGCTTATAGCGACAACATCAAGATCAAGCTTTACAAGTTGTAACAACTACTTTTGAAAAAATCGAAGAGAAACTGCTAAAGTGGATGTTGTCTTTATTGAATACCTAGAATATCTGTATCTGGATAGGAATTGTATTGCCAGTTGTCGAGTCGATTCCCTTTTCGGTGATTTATTATACAGAAGCTTATATTGTTGTTGTAACAGTGTTTCTTATTACATGTTTATATATTTGTTCTTCTGCTTAATCTGGCTTTGGGTCAATACCCAGTTCCAGGAATGTGGCTGCTTCGATGGGATGTAACTACAGATCCACGGGAGTAAGTTGAGTAGGTTTGGTGGGGCAGATGTCTTGCACAGTGTCGTCGATCATTCCTCCATAGGAGTTTAGACAGATGCTCCATCCTGAGAGTAGTTGATCAAAAACTACTCTAGTTTGTCGTGCCGCGACAGATGGGGAATGTGCTCCGAGGACCGCATTCAAACGATAGTTGCTTATGGCATCTGCTACTGCGTCCGTATGAATGCTATTCAAACCCGCTTCATATGCTTGTTGATCTAGAGGTTCTAAAGATTCTCCTTATAATGAAAATTTTTCCTATATATATTAATATAATGAATATAATTGAAAACTGCCCATGTTACATGCTTATAGCGACAGCATCAAGGTCAAGCTCTACAAGGTCTAACAGTTACTGAATACCTAGAATACCTGTATATTGATAGGAATAGTATCGTTTCCAAATACCAGTAGTGGAATTCTGTAACTCATTTTTCGAGTTACCGACAAAAATCGGTAAAATTAAAATTATTATAATTTCGGTAATTAACGAAAATGTTCTATAAGTTAACTACCAAAATAAAGTGTCGTTAAGTTCTACCGATAGCAACAGTGTTGTCAACTTTTGTTGATACTTTTCATTCATAAATTTGCGTTTTAATTTGACCGACTTTTGTCGGTAACTCAAAAAATGAATTACAGAATTCCACTACAGTTGTCGAGTCGATTCTCTTTTCGGTGATTTATTATACGGAAATACAGAAGCTTAGATAGTTGTTGTAACAGTGTTTCTTATCACATGTTCGTATATTTGTTCTTCTGCTTAATATGGCTTTGGGGCAATACCCAGTTCCAGGAATGTGGCTGCTTCGATGGGATGTAACTACAGATCCACGGGAGTAAGTTGAGTAGGTTTGACACCCTGTTGCTGCTTTCGGGACGGCATTCTTACAAGTTTGAATATTTTTCCATAGCGTTCCACTTAGATTCGCGGACCAAATGGCGCCGCATAACACACCACAGACCTATCGCGTTACATGTGATCAATAAGGTTTCTTTAAATGTGTGGGCTAGAAATCCGCTGACGACGTGAACATGTTATCAAATATGACCCCTAGAATTTTATCCATCGGCCATGACATTCAACTCTCTTCTCAGCTGCGCCATCCATGTGGTGAACAGAGTAGTTGTAGGTTTTGTGTCGGAAATTTGCATATTACTCGCGTGGAAAAAGGTAGCAAGATCGGTCAAACATGAGCTCACAAATATCATCAGAGAAGGTACCTGACGCCAAGATCGTACAATCGTCCGCATATGTTTCGATCTCAATGCCGTCTGGAGGGGGCGGAACACTGCTTCACTTTACGGAGCTTGGACTTTTCCTGAGTTCCACGTACGACTGGCGTCCATACACATAATTGATTATCCAACAGTTCAAGATTGAAGGAGTTGACTGTATCTTGACTGTTTCAAAGGCTTTTGATAAGTCAAGCGCCCCCATTACTGTTCCATCACGCGGCTTTCTATGGTTGAGTCTTCGACAAAAATGTGTGGAGAAGGCATGCAGCGCTGTTGTCGTGTTGTGCAGCTTACGGAATCCATGCTGATGATCGAAACTGGATATTTCTAACGCTGGGGAGAAAGAACTAAGGCCTCAAGGGTCGTTGTCACGTGCGACAAAAGCGAATTTGGTTTGTACGATTCACCTTTGCTGATATCCTTTGCGCCTTCAGTAGCGGGACCAAACTGCCGATTTTCTAGACTTCGGAAACGATGAGGGTGGCTAGCGACAGGATGGTATCTTTAGTGGGATACTCGACTCCCGGCACATTCAGCTGTTTCAACATTAGCATGGAGATTCTATCAAGGCCCAACACTTTGGATGATGTAGTGTTCCTGATGGCATCATCCATTGTAAATTGTGGTGGTTCATCCTAGACGGGAAGAGATCTGATGCGACGTAGTACTCTTCTCTTCGCCCTGTCACTCCCGGGGAGCTGTCGATTGAAATAACTTGAACACCTCTTCGGGTCAGTGAACGTAACGTCGCCAAACATGATTGAGGTCCTATCTTTCTTCTTTCCAGGGTTCGAAAGTGACGTAATCGTTACCCACAATTCACTAATTCCAGCTTCAATGTTGCAAGTCCTCAGATGATTTAACCACTTGTTCCGTTTATGCTCACCGACCAGCCTGTATACTTCCAGTGTCAGCTCCCCGACTCTCGGGCCACTGGGGTTGGCTCGACGAAGCTCATCACGCTCATTTGCTAATACCGTCGCCTCTGCTGGGATGTTTGGTCTCACTTCGGGTATTTGACCCGCAGGTATGTATATGGCGAGAGGCTGCACCATTGATGATATCTCGGAACGTCCTTTCTACTACCGGAACATTAGAAGGATTGGGCAGATTTCTGAAACGGTGTTTAGTAAACTCTCTGAAACTCGGGACAGATCTCTGAAACGGCGATTAGTTAACTCTCTGAAACTCGGTCAATTATCTTTCCCATGATTGTCGAAAGTGCAACGTTCAGAGGTGATGAAATCGGGAGGTCTGCTGATGGAGCCAATTATGGGGAGATAGTCTGATCCAAGAGAAATGATGGGTAGTCAGGTGACGTCATTTGTCAGACCAGGTGACACGATGTTTATGCCTGGCGAACTGCGATACTCTCCGCTGATTCTGGGAGGGGCGTCCTCATTGACCGTGTAAAACATAGAGCTATCAATCTGCTCCGCCAGAACTGTACCCCACTGGTCGTTTCGGAGGGCCGAATGCAACAACTTATGATGTGCATTAAAGCCCCCAAGACCAGAAAGTTATTACCTACTAAAAGGGGGATAATGAAACCTGAAATACAGCTATATATCGGAGGGATGTATACATTCAGCAACTCTACCTCGGCAGTTGTACACTTGACTGCTACCGACATACATTATATGTGCGGGTCATTAGGGTCAGGCTCAAGCGGGATAGGTCTGTATTGAATAGACTAGTGCGATAGGAAAGCTAATCTCCCACCTCCACTTGTGGTGCGATCCTTCCTCAGTACGTTAACCATCACAGCGCTGTAAGCTGCAGTTATTGTTGAGCTTGGTTTCCTGCACCGCCGCGACTTTGATATTCTTCCGACTCATGAAGTCCACTATTTACGCGATTGAAATTACCGATTTGATTCAAACTTAGTTCGGAAATGGACTATTTCGAGTACCACCACCACAAAAGTTAAATAATTTTTTATTATGCAGTTTAAAGACTGTTCAATATATCTTTCTATTTACTACCGAACGGAGTTCTTGAGGTCCTGAAAACAACCTTTTAAACTTTTAGTGGAGATACCTGAAGTTGTGGACCGATAGGGTCCATATATTGGAACCTCATCTACATATGTGTGGTAGAAATTTCACATGATGTGCAAGGTATGGACCAAAGCAGCTACTCCCTTTAAGAGTGATTGCGCGTAAAATTTTTCCGAACATTGTTAAACTTTTCTGGGGGAGGTACCTGAAGGAGTGGGCCGACATGGCTCATCTTCGAGCTTAAAATAAGTTTGGAAAAAAGAACACATTTTTGACCAAATCGGTTGATCAGTTCGAGAGTTAAGCGCTCCAGCCACTACACATGGCACAAGAGGAGTTTTTTACTCCTTTCGGACTATTTTCTCAGGACGTATGGACTTGCCCCTGAAAAAACTTTCACCGTTGTACAAATACAATACAAGTTTTTACTTGCGATTTGAGAGCTGGTTTTATGCTCAACTTTTCCGAAGTTTTGTGTGGGAGGTACCCGAAGTAGTGGACCGATGTGGCCCATCTGCGAACATAAACTAAGTTTGGACAAAATATTACGGAGACGAAATTTTGAACCACATCGTTTGACCAGTCGGACGGACATAGCTAAATCGACTTCAAATTGTCTAAAAAAGGAGTTCGTTTAAATATATTTTTGGTCTACATCGAACCATTATTTCGATGAGGCACATTTTGGTCGTATGAAAGTGTACACCCGTCAGCGCGGGTCAGTACCAATTAAAATGAATGTTGAGCATGACAACTTACTAAATGAGTATCCGATTCGATAGAGACTTTGTACATCGTAAAATTTCTTCCAAATGTACGCCAATCTCCCAGAGGATCTACATATATCGGACAACATCTTCGAATACCTCTCTGGCAAGAGTTCCACATATCGATTAAGTACAGTTTAAGGAGGTCTTAAGATCCTGGTTTCAGCGATATTATGTTTTTCGTGGGCAATCTTATGCTTTCTGACATAACGGTCAAATAACCCTAGGGTGACCAACTAAAATGGCCTGCGGCCGCGATAAACAAAATACGATCCACTTTAAAAGTGGAAAATGTTGTCCCATTCCTTCAGGTACCTACTCCGCAAAAGAGCAACAAAAATTCCAGTTCATACGTCCAAACATGTCATGGTGTTCGGAGAACACCCCTAAATACACAATTGTTGGAGAAAATGATTTTGGTTGTGTAGATGTTATACAACCCCGGGCCATGGATATGTTCCGTTTGCCAGAACCGCATCCACCACATGTCAACATTGCTTAGGTCTTAGTCTCCTCCAGGACTACTGCGATGGAAGTTGTGTTGCTGCTTGCTGCGCCAGAGCATCTTCCAGCGTGTCTCCAACTTCGTCGTCGGAATACGAGATATCCCCGCAGTCTCCCCAACAAAAACAAACGCAGCATCTATCACCGGAAATACATAATTCCTGCAATTCAAATGCAACGGTCTCCACGACAAAGTCAGTGAAATTGTAGGCTTTATGAGTCGGAGTAACATTATGGTAGCAGCGATCTAGGAAACAAAGCTCACCATTACCTGAAGCTTTCAACCTTGTACCATCGCAACGTTTTGCGAAAGGATCGTTTATATCCACTATATGGTGATTAGGATGGCTCTCACGTTAACACCCAAGCAAGTACTGCAACAAGAGCATGCCGTTGTGTTTCTGTACCGGAAGAATCTTTGTCTCCTCATGTAGATGGTCCGCTGAAGACATGATGAGGCACCCTGGAGCAGGGTTGAATTTTTATATTCGCGGACCACACTAACGCCGCATAGGTCGGTCGGTTTCTTTATTTACACCCAAAGTGCTGCCTGCTAGGGACATGAGGACCTTGTTCCTACATCTTCTCAGAATGTGACGCCCAGAATTTTGGAGTAGTTTTTGGTCGGAATTCTGCTACCATCGACTAAGACGTTCAACTCTGTTCCCACTTCTGTCGTCCATATGGTGACCAGAGTGGCCGTCGATTTAGTGGCGGATATTTGCATATTCTTCTCATGAAAAAGAGTGGTGAGATCGGTCAAATAGGAGTTCAGCCTTTCACAATGACATCAGGGAAGGTATCTGACGCCAAAATCTATCTCAAGGTTTGCTATGGTCGAGACCTCAACAAATATGTACGTGTGGAGATGGCGGGCAGCGCTGTTGTTGCTTATGGAACCAATGATGATGATCGACAAATGGACAGCTATTTCAACTACATATTTTTGGCGTTGGGAGAACTAAATCCTCAAGTTTCTTGGATACAGGAGACAAAAGCGAAATCGGTCTGTACGATTTACCTTTGCTGCCATCATTTCCTGACTTCAGTAACGGGACCACCCTGCCTATTTTCTAGACTTTGGGGACGATATGGGTGGCTAGTGGCATGTTGAGAACTTTAATGAGATACTCGACTCCCGGCACATCAATGGCCATATCGCTCCACTCCTTCAGATACCTCCCCCACAAAAGTTCAACAATGTTCGGAAAAATTGTTCGTACGGTAACTCTTGCAGGGAGTGGCCGAATTGGTCCATACTTTACACATCCTAATATATCTACAGGTGCCACCGTGGTGCAATGGTATGCACACTCGCCTTGTACGCTGAAGGTCGTGGGTTCGATTCCCCGGCCAGTCACCATCAAAATTTTCAACGGTGGCAAAATAACCCTCAGTAATGTTGGCGACATTTCCTGAGTATGGTAGGTCCCATATCATTGACCTAATATGAATCGGGGTGCACTCATTGATATGAGAGAAGTCTCCCTTGTCCCGTATGGGGCGTTTGTGGAACAATTATATTATAATATATCTACTAGGTATAGGTCAGGTTCGCATATGGAATATATTAGTCTACTTCTTCGGGTACCTCCCACACAAAATTTCGTTAAAATTGACTTTAAGACCTGCTCTCGAATCAATTTGATTTTTGTTGAAGCATCTTGCATTCACTGCCTCAATTACGGCAGTAAAAGTTTTTTCAGGGGCAAGTCCATACTTCTTGAGAAAACTGCCCGAAACGTGTAAAAACCCCTACACCACCGTATGCAGTGGATGGAGAGCTCGAACGGAATACTGCGTTCGTCCACAATTTGGATATCGTAATATTTCTTCGAATATTAGATGAAATTTTTGCGCTTTAATCCTATCCATATTGTTTTGAAAACGCGCCTAAATACGCAAGTTTTTTTTGGAAAACAAAGTATGTATTTTGGTTGTGGTGTTAAATCTCTTGGCTGAACAAGGGATGGACCAAGTAACACCTTTCTACGAAAGGCAACTTAATAGAGAAAAAAAAAAAAGTATGTATTTCAATCCACACAGGCTATATCTATGTCGGCAATGTCGACTGATACTTTTTTACTTGTTTTGATTGACCCCCATCAATCATTGAGAAAATAGCTTTATATCTCTGTTTGGAGATTAGGGTTATGACTTTTTGACCTTTTTTCTCAAAAATGATTTCCTGTAGCGAGAATGAATGATCTTTTTCCTATTAATACCAAAAATAACATTCATTCCATTTAACTATTAAGAAAGGTCACGCACAAACCACTTTGAAAAAATGATTTTTTTGGAAAATCCTATGAAATGAAAAAAAAAATTCTCAAAAAAAATATTTCCTGTTGCACGAATGAAGGACCTTTGACCAATTAATAACTAAAATAACTTTTATTCCATTTAAATATTAAAAAAGGTCACGCACAAACCACTTGTAATTTTTATGATATATGGAATAAAGTTATGTAGGTATGATATAAAACGATATATATGTTATGATATAGCGATCAAATTGGTGAGAAAAAAAGCTTATGTTATTTTGGTTATGTCGTGTGGTTTTACAGTTTTTTTTGAGTCAAATACGTGCTTAAAGTGACTCGAAATTTTTTTTCAAAAATGCTCATATATGAAAACTTTGAAAGCTTTTTGTGCGTGAGCTTTTTTTGTCGAATCAACTTATAATTAAGATTTTATCTATGGTCTGTTCCAGTACTGCAAGAATCTACTAATTTTTACTATTTTTTCCGATAACATAAAGGAAAAAATGTTATCGTAGTAAAAAATAGTAGCTTGTTGTAGGTTCTGGAACAGAGCACTAATCTTAGGCAAAAGTTCGTCAAAATATGATACAGGGATATGAGGTTGTAAAAAAGTCATAACCCTATTGGAGATATTGTTTTATCATTATCAGTTGACATGTTTCAGCTCAGTTCCTTCCATGTCGTTTTTGTTCTTGAACTCAAAAAGTAAAGCAAAATGAAATTTTCTACAAAAATGTTCCACCGAAAATTATATGTAGGTTTCCCATATTCAAGAAATCGATATTGTCACGTTTTCATTGTCCTTTATTAGTTTTACCCGTTACTTTCTCAAAAAGAAACCGTATGTTTATGTATTTCGGTAAATTTCGCAAAATCTATTAACTGTATATCAAATTCGGATGGTCACGCTTCTGAATTAGGCATCATAAATTCGTTGTTGGTTAACGACAGATTCATCCCGCTATAACTAAGAAGTCTGACAAACGGCGAATCTTTCTTCTAGGATTCATTATATACTCAATGAGGGCTTTAGATGTAGAAATTCAAATAACCGGATCTGTCCGCCAGGAACAGATATAAATTGCATATACGAAATTCAATGATATACATAATCATAGAGTTTTCATGAGAAAGGATCGGGTAAAAGTGATAAAGGACAATGAAAACATGACAATATCGATTTCTTGTCCTATTGGACCGACCCTACAATATATGTATCTCAAATATTTCAATAACATTATCCACTCCACCCCAAAGTTCAAAATGTGAGCGCTGAATTTTAGTTTAAGGGGTGATCCCTACTTATAAATTTGAGAAAAAAGTAGAAAGAATAAGTAGCATAGAATATGTGGTCAAATTTTCAAGTCGATCGGTACAATATTGCCTCAGTATGAGCGTTGGATGGGAACAATTTATTTTATTTTGTATGCAGCATATATGGTCTGTTCCTTTACTTTTGAAAGTGGTAAAACCGGCAAAAGTAGCAAAAGTTGAAAACTGCTCCCATATGAATTGTATGGTGTCTGAAGTAAAGGAACGCTTTTCGAGTAAATAGTGGTAAAACTTGAAGATTCTTGCACGTAAAGGAACAGAGCTATAAACTGTGTTTTTCTCGAAATCGGCCACAAAAATATATGACAATTGGTTTATTAGTTTTCGAGATAGAGTTGGCACGTCAAAATGATTTAATAAAAACAAGGTTTCGTAGATGACCTCAAAACTTCGTAATATTTTTCTCTTTCAGATGAAGAAAAAAATCTGCCAAAAAGATACGTAGTTTTCTCGAAAAAAAAGTCATGAAAAATGGTTTTTATTGAGCCTTACAACTGGGGGTTTCCTTTTAATGTTGAAACTTGGTCGTGAATTGCTTATAGTTTTTATTGCATCTAGTCCTTACGATTTGTATTGCCCCATCATGTTCACATATTTTGAAGGCTTAAAGATTTTCTCACGCGGAAGAATTCCGTCCAGAATATACTCCTGCAAAAAAGGAAAATCGACAAAAACTTTCTAACTCCCCAAGGAGTTAATTGGAAATAAAGAAGAGAAAAGAAGAAAAAATACTCATAATTTCTTTAATATTGGTCCAAATAGAAAAAATCTTTTTTTTGTAATTTTTAATACATATAATTCCCGAGCTGTAGTTATTTGATCATAAATTTAGTTAGTGTATGGGTAAAATAATTGCTAATTCATTTTCAAAATAGAAAAATGAATCAGTTTTTAAGATGCTTAAGATAAATTCCTAAATAAAACAAGAAAACAAATAATAAAAAATGTATTTTTTAATTTTTTGATTGATTTCGCTCAGAAAACCCCATATACTTTGTAGGGTCTCCGAAGAATATTTCGGAATGACAATCTTGATACATCCCCCCATCTTATGGTGGAGGGTATAAAGATTAAGGGGAATATATAAAATTGTATACCTATTCGATGAATTGCTGTAGTAATTTCAATTGCAACGTAATTAATGTGTGTAACAGTCATTTAGTCCAATTGACTTAGGCCACTTTTAAACTAAACGGTTATAATGATTCACATTTGAAAATCATCTGTTCCAAGGTATATCGAAATGTGTTTCACATGTTTTGTTTTCAGTCTAAGTTTGCCTCTCCACGAGTAGTCACATAAGACGGAGAGCTTTTTATAAGACGACGAGCAAAGAATATAGCGTAAATCAAGCAAGACAACAAAAACAAAATCTTATCATCAAAACAAAAATATTCGGCATGTATTCTGATGATGATTAGGTGGTGCTGTTCTGTTGGTCTATGAAGTAACAAATTGCGTGTATGAATTGTATTCATATCTGAATATTGGTTAATTATACCTTTTCTTTGGTATTTCGATCAGCCTGTAAGTGGATGTCAGTAGCAGTAATTTGTGTATTTCAAATAACGTGTTTTGTTTATATGTAGTTTCATTTAATTAATTAACTTAGTTGTGTGAATAGAAGAAAGTCAGATCCATCAAGTGGAAAATACAACAATTGACATCGACAAAAATGTCGTCTATATTAAAGCAGGCTCTTAAAACAGCCACAACAACAACCGGTAAATGCAATTCATTGCCTCATATTGCAATATCGGAAAATATTTGTATACGTTTCAAGTCAACAACAAGTGCCCAACCTATTCCTGCTTTGGAAACATCAACTGAATCTAATGCAATCAATAGAAAACAACAACACGCAAAGGTATTTACAATTAAAGTTTATTTTGTTAATTTTATTATTAGTAATAATTACGTACTTTAGATAGCGGCGGCCACGACATCACCTGCCTCTACGCTGACAGATACATTTGGACGTCATCATACATATTTACGTATTTCGCTGACAGAACGTTGTAATTTAAGATGTAAGTATGCTCCCTACAAAATCATTGGAAATCTATTGGAAAAGGCTTTTAAAAAAGTGTTTAAAAGTTTGATGAGAAGAAAAACGAATTTTAGTTAATTATTTCCTGCTTTTAAAGAAGTTTTCAATGAAATTCTGTGGAAAAAAATCTTGAACTGATTATAGCCTTTCGGCCAAGAAACATTTCACTTTTCCAAGGAACTATAGAATTCAGTAGGTCTATTGCAAACAAATATGTAAAAAGTATACATAAATCATTGATGTATGTATGTATATTTTTTACATATTTGTTTGGAAAACTGGAAAACTGAAATGATTCTTGGCCGAAAGGGGATAATCAGTTCAGGGCTATTAGGGAATACATTTTTAAGTATCATAGTTAAGAAGTTTTATATATTTAAAGATTTGATAAGATTTAGTAAAACTAAAAGTAGCAATCTATGAAAATATTCCCACATAAATTTGCTAAAAAAAACGCGACCGGAAGGAACTCTAGCAAAGATTTTAAAATGTATATGTAAGTCAATCAGGTGTCCGCAAACAAACTGTAAATTACACTTGACCAGATTTGTTTAGAAGAAGAAAATAGAAAAAGCCATTTAATTTGGAACACAGCTAAATTGTAATTAATTATAAAACGTTTCGTATTATAGGTAAATATTGTATGCCTGCTGAGGGTGTGACCTTGCAGCCCAAAAACAACCTCTTGACAAATGATGAAATCTTTTATTTGGCTCGTATATTTGTGGAACAAGGCGTTCGGAAAATTCGTCTAACTGGAGGTGAGCCCACAGTGCGTCGTGATATTGTGGATATTATAGGTAAGATTATATCTCAAATGTGCCCTTCTTATAAATAACATTATTAATTCATTTCCAGCAAAATTGAAAGATCTACCAAAACTGGAAAATGTTGGCATCACCACCAATGGTTTGGTATTAACCCGCCTCTTATTACCGCTACAACGTGCCGGTTTAGATGCCATTAACATTAGCTTGGATACCTTACGGCCAAAACGTTTTGAAGAAATTACCCGACGCAAGGGCTGGGAAAGAGTTATAGCCGGCATTGATTTGGCAATACAGTTGGGCTATAAGCCCAAAGTAAATTGTGTACTTATGAAAAATTTCAACGAAGATGAAATTTGTGATTTTATTGAATTCACACGAGATCGTGATGTGGATGTTCGCTTTATAGAATACATGCCATTTATGGGTAATAAATGGCAAACAGACAAATTGCTGTCATTCAGTGAAACCCTGAAAATAATACGTGAAAAATGGCCAGAATTTGAAGCTTTACCAAATGGACCAAATGATACATCGAAAGCGTTTAAAGTGCCCGGCTATAAGGGACAAGTTGGATTTATAACATCAATGACCGAACATTTCTGTGGTTCGTGTAATCGTTTGCGTCTAACAGCCGATGGTAATTTAAAAGTTTGTCTATTTGGTAACAAGGAAATTAGTTTGAGGGATGCCATCAGAAGTAAATGTTCGGAAGATGATTTGGTGGCATTAATATCGGCTGCTGTCAATAGGAAGAAAAAACAACATGCAGGTAGGTATATTAACAATCACATACATATGTATATCGAGCTATAGTCAAACTTCTCTAAGTAAATGTTGGGGATGAAAAAGTGATACGACATACCCCCTTTATTATAAGTTTTCTTTTGTTATTGTGTGGATTTTACGAACAGACTTTTAGCCTTCGGGCAATCTTAATGTAAAAAGTGACCATTGGAATGATAGGATACCCTCCTCAGCAATATATTTAGTCTCAAATATTTATGCATTTTAAAATCCACCCAATAACAAAAGGAGACATATAGTAGCCCATAGAGATACTTTGTCGCTACTTTGTGTGAAAATGCATATTTTTGGATTGTTATAATTATTCATTATAGGGACGTTCGTTATAGAGAAGTTTGGCTGTACTTAATGTGCAATAGATTCATCCATTACATGGTGCTTTAATACATTTTCTGATATAGTATAGTAGAATGGCTATAAATCATGATATACCTTCAAAAGTTACTTTAATAAAATGTCAAGGTATAACAACTACCTAGCAAAATGTTCTATGACACATTTGAATATATCTCCCATTACCAGCTGCTATTATAGCTACCACTACATAAAAATTCATTTTGAGTTGGCCCACTAGATCCAATTTGACTTTTTAGAAGCAAAATGTTAAAACATTGTATGAAGAATATTCATTAGAAAACACCTTGCGTTCGCCCCTGGCTCCCATATACATTTCGGTCGATTTCATGTATTTGATGCAATGACGATATGTATGTCCAATTACAATGAAATTTGGAAAGTGTTACGGAATTTTGTTAAGAAATTAATTTGGCAAATATGTATATGTTTTAGATTTTTTATTTGTATTTATATTCTAGATTTTTTTTTTCATTTGATGGACCAAACACGCTACATCTGTAGAATTTTTGTGAGATTTAAGAAATAAGTTTTCAAATTATATTGAAATCGGTCCAAATTTGGATATAAGTTCCATATATATATTTTGGGTCGATTATATACAGATATTTGCGCATCAAACACTATTTCTAAGCTCGCCAACTTATTTGGAAAACAGTTCAGATATGTTGCTCTCATATACATACATATATTTTTGTCCGATTTTATCAATTTGATGCACGAAAAGCACCATGTATATCTAATTCTGACGAAACTTGAAACATTTGACGGAATTTGGACTAGAAATAAGTTTGTCAAATTATTTTGAAAACTGTCGGATTTAGATATAGCTTCCGTATACATATATTTTCGACCGATTTCATGTATTTGTCTCCCCCAATAAAAAATCGGACAGACATTTTGATGAAATAGGGAAAATTTGACGGAATTTGGTGAAAAAATCGTCAAATTATATTGTAGGGTATCATATAGTCGGCCCTGCCCGACTTTCATCCTTTCCATACTTGGTTTTTTGTCATGAAATTTTCAATCAAATCATTTTCATGGCATTTTGCAAAAATTCTATGGCTCCGCATTGTCCCCATTTTGGAATTAGAATAAATTTTAATATAATTTATAAATTTCAGCGAAATTTTTATCTGTAAAACGGAGATGATTCATTTTAAAAAAAATTTATAATCTGCATAAATCTGACCTATGAAGACCTGAATCATGAAATCATTAATATGTTTTGCTATGGCATTGAAGTATTGCGGATTTATAAATATGAATTTATTTCTTTATTGTTAATTGTATCAAGTAGGCATCATTTGAATACGCAATTACCCAGCGAAATAATTTGGAACTAATTCATGATGAAGTAAATCTTCCACTACTCTCTTTTGAAGCAATCTACATAGAGTTGTGATAGAAGTATGCTATATATTTTCTGCAAAGACTCCGGATATTCTAGATTTGCTGCGGTCTTGAGATTAGGGGTTAAATTGTCTTTTTCTTCTTTCTTAAAAAAACTCAGTTTTATAACAAATCCCAAAATTAGTAAATGTATTACTGCACCATTTTATTATCAGGGCAATCATGAATAAAAATTCCGTGCGGAATTCCTTCCCGTTCCCCAATTTCACAATTTTTTATTTCCATTCCATTTTCCAAAAGGGATTGTTTTTGTCAATTCTGTGAGAATATTCCAATAAAGTGTTTCTAGTAATTTTCAACGTATTAAAATATTGAATTTCACTTTTTAAAATTATTTTGCATGCGGGAAATTCTGAGGGAAATATTCATGACTGCCCTGTATTATTCTTTTTTCACAATCATTCATTGGAAGATTTTTATATTTGCTTGGTAAGTTAATAATTATTACTACTAAATATTATAGGCATGTTGAATTTATCACAAATGGAAAATCGTCCAATGATTTTGATTGGTGGATAGCCCTTGCCAAAAGGTGGGTAACTAAATGAATAGTTTTATGCTAATCAAAATATTTCTATATTTTCCATTCTCTTTTAAATAGATCACCATCAAATTCCCCACTACCACTCAGACAACTTTATATCCCAAAAATATACGAAAACTTCAACATTCGCACATTTGTTAAGCACAAATTTTCAAAAATTTTCACAAACACGCTTATTTAGTTCAGATACCAAACAATTAACTCATGTCGATGGAACAGGTAAAGCATCTATGGTAGATGTGTCGGAAAAACCTAACACCACCAGGACTGCAGTTGCCAGAGCTAGTATATATGTTGGATCTGAGGTAGCTCAATTGATTCACTCGAATAACTTAAAGAAGGGTGATGTTCTAAGCGTTTCTCAATTGGCCGGAATAATTGCAGCAAAGAAAACATCAGATCTTATTCCTTTGTGTCACAACATTACAATTTCATCGGTCAAAGTTAATGCTGTGTTAGATTTGGATAATCAAATGGTTACCCTGGAGGCTAATGTACGTTGTAATGGTCAGACGGGTGTTGAAATGGAAGCTTTGACTGCTGTCTCTGTAGCTGCTCTAACTGTGTATGATATGTGTAAAGCTGTTACACATGACATGATAATAAAAGACATTCATCTGGTATCGAAATCTGGTGGACAAAGAGGAGATTTTAAGCGAAAATAATTGGATTAATCATTGTATATATTAGATAGAAAATATGAATACATATGTATATATATGTACATGTAGTAGTAAAGAAATTCAAGACAAAGCAATAACAAAATAACTTGTTAGTGGTAAGTTATGGTTTAGAACAAAATCATATATGTATGTATGTGAGACATTGATTATTGTATACAAGTTGTTTTTTTATTAGTTAACTAAAATGCATAATATATTTTGTTAATAAAGTATACACATAAAAACAATGAAAAGTGGATTTACCATTAATATATATTTTCTCAATATTTGAAATAGTGGCTGACTTCCAACAAAGTTCTTCTAAATTTATAACTAAGGTCTTAAATTGCTGATGAATTGACTGGCAAGTCCATACATTTTCAGATTTAGTAGTAAAATACCGAAAACAACTTGGAATCTAAAATAAAATTTTGGGGGTTATATATTTTTCTCACACTCTCCTATAAGTTGAAACGCCAGAGAGACAAAACTCACGGGCTTTATAATAAAGTTTTGAGTTTTTTATTTGTCCATTGAAGAGTGTCTGAATACCCCTAACAAAAGCCGACTACATTCAGTAAATTACAAACATAAACAACAACTGATAAAAAAATATCATAGCAATCCGGGTGGTGCATATAATTTCCATAATTCCACACGACACCTTTACAAAAATTTATTGATTTGCAGGTATCATGGGTTTGAAGTCGCTATGTACGCACGAATACCTTATTCATAAACAAAACAATTCATATATTGAAACAGTCCCTATGTCAGCCGATGTGTCTATGTAACCTCCACAATTAGAATCTGACTGATCTGGCATTCGATTGTACTTAAGAGTAAATTTGTGGAACCGGTAAACAAAATTTAGAATTCCCTTCTTAATTAGTAGCTTCCGTACGTGATACATCATTTAAGATTGATTGAAGGTTTCAAGGAAACTGTGAAGATTGCCAACGGCCACCTGATAGCCTAAGATCCATCCAAGATGTTCGATTTCGTCAAAGCTTGTTTTCAACATCAAAAATTCTAACCTCCCAAATGATACTAACTTTCATAGAATTCCAAGGTAAAAATCCATATAAGTATGTAAAAATCCAAGATAAAAATAAGATTGCAGCAAGTCGTAGTCCTCTCTCTCCTATGTACCTGCAGACGTCTTCCATTGAATGTTTCGATGTATACTAACATCAATCGTACTAACTATTCCACTAGTAAACCTATTAACAAAATATGTTCCGATTTTAACTCCCTTTATTGTAATATTGACTTTTGCATGAATATTGAAGTTATAAAGTCGAATATAATTTCTAATTGAAATAAATAATTTTATTTACTGTAATTAGTCATAATATTGTTTAACTGGCTGAAGAACTTTCTGTATCTGGTATTCTACCTGCACATATGGCCTCGTCATGATTCGGATTATGGTGTGTACGCGATCGCTACGATATGGGAGGTCTCCCCTCCCTCGGTCAGCAGAAGCGTGTAAGTGTGGCATTGGAAACATTCGAAAAACAAAACAAGAAGTGCGCTGGTAATTATACGAAGATCTCTGTAACAAGCTCTGATATACCCAGCTTTTCAGTTGTTTATTCTTCTTTCACTTCTTCAGGAAAGAGTCACCGATTTCAACTGCACTATTACATAAAAAACTACTACTCTTTCATCAATCCCACGGCAGCGGGTTCTTTGTACCAGATTGACCCGAAACCAAAAGCGTTTCGGCCATCGGATATTACGATTCGAATGCAAATTCGTTCGAACAACTACCAACATTTTGTCTTTTGAAAAACATTTGCTTCATTTGTGTTTTCATTCATACAATATTTTCTACATATATATTATGTATATACATATATAATTGCCATATATTTAAAATGGCTTTGCACTAGTGAATTATATAGTAAGCGTTTTGTTTTAATATTAAACTTATTTCTGAACTTTCGTAGAATTCCAATAGCAGCAGCAATTTTCGTACGTAATGAATCCATGTGTACAGTCCACGTCAGATCGTTTTGCATATTTCACAGCCTGACTTTTAGATATATTTTTCCTCCTATGTTGTTTTTTCAAAATAGTCTGGCTTAATCCCATTGTTGTTGTTTTAATATTTTAAAACAACTATTTTATGATAACATAAAATTGGAGTCAATTTCTGCACATCGAGGTCTAAAACTTATTATTTTTGTCTTATTGGGATTGATTACTAGTTTTATAATGCTGCAGTATTCCATTAAAACTTCTGCATCATGTTCGATTTGGACCTTTATATAATCCGCATACATAAATAATCTCACATATTGATTTGATATATCGTTGAGAAATATAGTAAACAATGATACTCTTTTGATACTTGATACTCTTTTTAGATAATTTATGTTTATATTATTTTTTATTAGCAAAACTTAAACCACTATAAATAAGACGAATAGAGAGTATTGTGTATAGTTTTCTTTTAAATTACTGGTGAGGCATGAGGATGTTTTTGGTTTTTATTTCCACTAATAATACAATTAACACATTAGTTCGTTTAAATATAAACTTACAAGGCCAGAAAGAAAAATACAAATGAAATTCTAATAATGTTAGTTACGTTTTAATAAACGCTGCTTAAATTGCAAACTTGACATCGGTAACATCATTCCGTTATACATATGCCTGCCATATACGCTGCTTTCTATTCGTTGTTATGGAATAATGCTATCGTTAGAGATGATGAAATACACAACACAAACTATTGAGTGTTACTTAAGAATGGACGAAGACATCCAGGCCTTCCTTCTCTTGTCTCCTATTGTATTAGTTAATGTTTGTCGACCAAATACACATTCAATGAGTGGATTTTTTTTTTCAATTGGATACTAAAACGTTGCGATTTTCCGATTTTTCTTCGCCTTGAGATTTTTGTGCTTCTCCGGCCATCTGTTCACCTCGTATTCTGATGTTGTGTTCTTCTTTAAACTTATTGATTTGCTGTCCCTTCTTGGTCAAATCATCGGTGACTAATGTTATGGTCTTCTCAATGAAATCTTTGTTTTCGACTAGTTGAGGTAAAACTTCTTTGACAGTTCTCTCACATAGGACACCGCCAATTAGACGGAAACATTTACGATCTGGATCCACTGTTTTAAGTGTATCTATCACAGTCCTAAAAAGGCAATTGGCAATTATCGCAAGGATTTCATTAGCAGTTTAATTGAGGTTATGTTTACAACAACTACTCACTTATGTTCTTTAAGATCCATTTCCAGTGTGTTTAGGTTGTTGACCAAGTTTCTTTGCTCATTGCGAAGCTGTTGAAACTCGGCAATGATCTTCTCGTTCATTTTGGAATCCTTAACTTGTTCGCCACTCATTGTATTTCCAGAAATTATAACAGATGGACCGACCTAACTTGGGAGCAAACAGACTGATTGGGATTCTCAAATTGAATGTATTTTCTATGTTCCTCATCTCCTCTTTTCTTAGGTCTTCTCTCATGCCATTTATTTCTTTCTTTCTCTTTTTAAGTTGGTTCATTATGAGTTTCCTCTTTCGTTAATATTCAGTTCACACGGCGTAAGACGGTAGTTCGTTGTTCTCTATTTGTTGTTATAGTATGTTTACATTTACGAAATCCACTCGATTTCAACTGTCAATTTCATTGATTAAACGTCAAATGAAATCCAATGGATTTCAGATGAGTTTTCATTTGACTTATACGCAAAGGAATTGACAGTTGAAATCAAGTGGATTTCATAAATGTAAACTAAGCATTAGACCCCAAATTACAAATTAATTACGTAATTTTTTATAAAAATTTTGACGTTTGTGTACATTGTTCAGTTTAAATGCGCTTTTGAGTATTATGCGAAACAATTTGGAAAAAAATATTGAATTGCATGATAAAATTCCAAAATCATTTGAAGGAACGTCAAAAAACTGGAATATATGTCAAAGCTAATCAGAAGCCTGCCAAAATTTAAGTTGTATATTTTAATATATTAAGCAAAATAATATAATTATTTCAAAATTATACAAACAAAATGTATCAGCCGATGGCCTTTGTTGCTAGTGCTCTAAAGGCATGTGTAGATAAGCTGCCTCGCCTGGCTGCCTTGCTTTCCCGCTTCATTTCTGACATAACATAAAATAAAAGAGTAAAGAAAGCCGAGCAATTTCGAACTAGGTTGCCGCTTTTCTTCCTTATTCTTTTATTTTTGTTATGAAAGAAATGAAGCAGGAATGCAAGGCAACCGGGCGAGGCAGCTTATGTACCCAGGCCTTAAAGGCCTGCCTCGCCTGCTTACCTTGCTTGCTTCTGATAAAAGAATAAAAAAGAAAAGGGCAACCCAGTCCGGAATTTGCTCGGCCTTCTTTATTCTTTTATTTTTATTATGTCAGAAATGAAGTAGGAAAGCAAGGCAACCGGGCGAAGTAGCTTATGTACGCAGGCCTTAACTTCTTGTATATTAGTCTTATATTTACTACTAGCATGTGCCCGCTACTTCGTTAGTGGAAGTGACACAATTATAAAGAAAATCTCAACATTAAAACTATTTTTTTAATAGAAATTATTTTTGTTATTGCTGACCGATTTCTGAATTTAATATCCTAATTTTGTCTTCCACAGCAACTCATATGTTCAACAAACCAAACATTATTGAAAGAATTTTTGTTTTAATTTGAAAATGAAAATCAAAATTTTTACAAATTCATCGTTCGTAATCATTTTTTGTCTAAATGGATTTTAACGAAAGAAAATCTTTTGTGCGACACCTGTTATGCGAAAACAAAATTATTAAAGAGACGTAAATCAGGAACGGTTGGTAGCTATACCATTATCACCAACTGTGACATCTGTTGCAATGGAAAATAACAACCTTCATTGTCTTTCCAATATATATTGGGCTACGATAAAATAAATGCGCCTAGAAGTAAACTACAAAATTTGAAATTGTTTGTGATATTTTACGGTATTAAGAAATTATAGCATTTAATTTGACAAATGTGTTGCGAACTAAATACATAAGTAAGTAATAACAGTGAATAATAAGGATTTTTGTTATTGTAATTTTTTGTGGTTCCAGGACGAATTTTGCAAAACCCGGCCTTATCTCGCACATTTGCACCAACAGTGACCTACTGGTAAAATTTCAAGCTCCTAGTTTTAGCCGTTTTAGCTGGGCGTTGATGATGAGCCAGTCAGTCTGTCATTTATCACCAAACTCAAATATATAATAGATAAACATAATTATGAATATTGTTACGGAATTAGATTTAACTAATCTCCGTGTAGGCGTTGTTTTATTCCCAGATACGATTTGTACCAAATAAAACAGGGTTCGTTTCAGATTACGTTTCTACAATGCTTTATTTACTTTAGCTTTGTTCCTTTACTTTTTTAATGGTAAGGTGGTAAAAGAGAAAAGTGTCAAAATTGCTCTTCATGAACATTTTTACCAGAAAAGTAAAGGAACGGAAAATTGTAGATCTGGCAGCAATGTCAAAAAGAAACATAAAATATCAATTTTCGTCTTTTATTTCACAGTTTTTAATTTAGTTTTGTCAGCGTTCGACTTTTTCTTCTGTTTTTCGTCCAGTTTCGTCGTTAATCGTCAAACAAAAGTCGAAAAATCAATTCTGTCATTTTTTACCTGCAGAAATTTTGCTGGTAGCCTGTGGTAGAAGAGAAAGCCATTTCCGCTCTCTCTCCACTCTCACTCTCTTAAAAATTGCTTCCAGTTTTGCCACTTTTCGGGGTTAAGGAACGCTTTGCAGGTTAAAAATGGTAACAAATGGTAGAAATGGTAACCTCAGGTAAGTAAAGGAACACAGCTTTTATAAATGCCGATAGCTGCGCCATTTATTCTAAACAACGCACGAAAACACCATACTATTATACGCAACCCTGTTTTTTTGTCATAAACTACGGAAAAAAGCTACTGTTTTATGTTGTTGTTGTATGATAGAGAAAACAAAAATACTTCAACAATAAGAAAAGTGAAAATAAATGTTTAAAATAACTTGCAAAAATTATGTTTTTTTGTTTTTGAATTAAGTCATATTGACAAACATTTGTGTTTTTTTTTGCGTTCACACTAGCATACAATTTCATATGACCACAAAATAAAAATCACGCAAATAACACAATTTATATTTGGTGTGTTCGTTTACTCAACAATTTGTACAAATGTGTACAAGTTCAGTAACTTTTTGTAATCGACTAAGGTCTTTTGCATTGTACTGTAGAGTAAACGAACAACATCCAGTAACAATTTGTACAAATTTTGAGTAAACGAACACACATATTGTTAAAAACTTTAATTGTACTCACATTTTCGTTTTCTTTAACTATTTCCTTCATTTTTGGTAAAATTGTTTTCTTCTAACAATTAATTTCTCAACTGCATACGAAAATACATGGCCGAATAGAGCCCTCCCTAAATGAAAAATGTACATATGAGTTGCCACATCATTTTGATAGATAAAAATTTTCATAGTGGTCACACTATAGCTTTGTTCCTTTACTTTTTTAATGGTAAAAGTGGTAAAAGAGAAAAGTGTCAAAATTTCTCAAAATTGCTCTCTCATGAACATTTTTACCAGAAAAGTAAAGGAACAGAAAAATGGTAGATCTGGTAGCAATGTCAAAAAGAAACATAAAAAATCAATTTTCGTCTTTTATTTCACAGTTTTTAATTTAGTTTTGTCAGCGTTCGACTTCTGTATTTCGTCCATTTTTTTCTTCATTGTGAAATAATCGTCAAACAAAAGTCGAAAAATCAGTTCTACCATTTTTTACCTGCAGAAATTTTGCTGGTAGCCTGTGGTAGAAGAGAAAGGCATATGTGCTCTCTCACTCTCTTAAAAATTGCTGCCAGTTTTACTACTTTTTTGGGTTAAGGAACGCTTTGCAGGTTAAAAATGGTAACAAATGGCAAAAATGTTAACCTCAGGTAGATAGTGTAAACACCCCTTATGTCATGTTCACACGAGCGTTGAAGTACGTTGTTTGCCTCTCGAAATACGTACACGAATTAACCCGTTTCCACGACCCCATTCGTAATTAAGAGAAACATAATTTATTTTTCCTTACTTCTTGTTTCCTCGTTTTCATAATAATTTGAACACATAACATAACACGTGTAGCATATTAAATGAGCGGGAAAACACTATTTTCTACGAATGTATATTTTACATTTAATTGCACACTTTTCATTCATATTTTCCAATAATGCCAAGTTTACACTTGCGCTCTAAAATCCACTGGATTTCACGAAATCCTGAAATACACCCCGGTGTTTACACTTATTTTTTTGTTGATTTCAAACATATCACACTAATCAAGGTAGATGCATAGGCGCAGCTGATCGAACATGAATTTTCAAAACAAGTTTTTGTAAATTGAATTAGACATCAAAAATACAAGACGATATAGAACTTTACAACTTTATTTCGAAAATTATCGTAAACTTATCTATATATCGTATTAATTGTGTATAGCACTAACAAATGAAAATATAAAAAATGATTTTATCGTTGAGACATCATAATAATAAATTTTGATAGATAAAAGTTGTGTTCAGAATATTACTACTTGCAGCAGTTTTCCCGTTTAGTGCTAAAAATGCGTTACCGTACTAAGAAATCTAGCAAGACTTGCACTACTCTTTAAACCAAAAAAAGCGCCGAATAACACCCTATTCTCCTGTTTTCTGCCATACAATTTTGGCATAGTAGAAACTAGCAACATGTTCATTATCATCTAAATACGATAGCTGATACGTTGATTTTGACATTTTTACTGGAGTTTCTGCAATTTCTGCCATTTTTCCGTTCTAGTATTTTTTTTAGAAATTTGTATGGGGAAGCAATTTTTGACAATTCGCTCTTTTTTTCCAACATTACCAATAAAAAAGTACGGGACACAATGAAAAATAGCATTGTAACAAAGTACTTTAATATTTTTTCACATTATTTACAAATTTTGATACTAAAATTTTTTTGTTGCAGCAATTGACCATCTACCTTGTTTATTGTGATACGTGAAAAGTGTTGCAACTTTTGGTACTTTTTCAGTCACAAACAGGGTCGTATATCATGTGTACTGTGATTTCGATGTTGATTTCGCTGAAATCACGAAATGAGATGATTTCATTTTTGTATGCGAAATCATGATAAATTTTGCCTGATTCCGCGCGAAATCACGAAACGCCTTCGAAATCACGAAAAGACGCCGAATGTAAACCAAACATAATTCTGAAAATTTTGGTATTTTCTGTCCATTTTTATATGTTTCTACCCAGCAAAAAGTTTGGAAGTAGTGCAATGCAAAGTTATGATTTCAATACATCTTTCGATGCAGTCCACACGGAGTTATGAAAAATGCACTCCGCTCGATATATTTTAGAAGTACGCGCTTATAGATCCCTAGCCTAGCAAGCCGATTTTTTTAACCCTACAGTCGCAGTCTTTTTTTCTGAACACATGAAAGAGTGTCTAAAATTTTTTAACTTTGTTTAAAAAAATAAAGAAATACAAACTAAAAATACAACCATTGCTGTAATTTACGAGACGCAAATTTTTTTTGAAGTGGAGTTAGAGTTTTTTTGGAAATCTGAACTGGAGTTGGAGGAAAAATTAAAAAAACATTTGGGTGATGAAGCAATATCAGTTGCGGTGTCACAAAAAGCAGAGCAGAGGAAGTAAATTCAGTTATGATCAAATTTAATGGAGAGTTTTTATAATTTGTATTATGACTGGTTTACATTACGAAATCGAGTCGATTTCAAACTGTCAATTCCTTTGCTCAAACGTCAAATGAAATCGAATTGATTGCATTTGAGTTTTCATTTGAAGTATACGCAAATTGACAGTTTGAAATCGACTCGATTTCGTAATGTAAACCAACTATTAGTGTAATAAAGTTAATATTCTTGTTTACACGAATAAGCAATGTATTTTATTTATTTTAGGATATTTGCAATGGCTTGAATTTTACAGTATATTTAGACTGCATTTAAATTCAATCTAAAACACTACATCAAAGGCTGTGATTTGGATCGAAAATGGAGTACATCCTACCTGTGTGCCGTGGAAGCAAAATGGAGTGCATCCTGCGCGCTCTCTTGTAAAATTCATAGGTGAATTCTTACTAGGCGTTTACACCAGACAGTTTGTCTTCCAATACAACTCTGATTTACAAACACATACATACATTTGTCGTTTGTCTCCCAGCTGTCCATCATTTTTTCACAGACAGTAAGGAAGACAAATTTTTGGCATTTTGTAAAAATAAGTGAGATAATAATTGAGATGTGTTGAAAACAAAAGAACATGAACAAAAACAAAATATGTGAACGGAAAACAAAAAGATGTCGATGATTTTCATTCAAAATTTTACAACTGTTTTTGCAGTTGTCGGGACGCCTACGTCACACAGGCAAGTTGTGGGATTTTGACAACCAATACATGAAGTCAACTGTCCTGTCATTTGTAAACGCATGGATAGGAAAAGATGTACTCCAGCGGCAATTGTTCTAGTGATTTAACTGCATCCGCGGATGCAAACTTTTTAGTGGGTTGTTATCATTTTTAACCTGCAAAGCGTTCCTTAACCCCGAAAAGTGGCAAAACTGGAAGCAATTTTTTAAGAGAGTGAGAGACGAGAGAGAGCGAAAATGACTTTCTATTCTACCACAGGCCACCAGCAAAATTTCTGCAGGTAAAAAATGGCAGAACTGATTTTTCGACTTTTGTTTGACGATTATTTCGCAATGAAAAAGAAAATGGAAGAAAAAGTCGAACGCTGACAAAACTAAATTAAAAACTGTGAAATAAAAGACGAAAATTGATTTTTTTATGTTTCTTTTTGACATTGCTGCCAGACCTACCATTTTTCCGTTCCTTTACTTTTGTGGTAAAAATGTTCATGAGAGAGCAATTTTGACACTTTTCTCTTTTACCACCCTTACCATTAAAAAAGAAAAGAAACAAAGCTATTACAAAAAAAGTTGCTTTGTTGTAGCAATTCGCGATGCATCTACCTTTGTAATTGTACCATGGGTAAGGCTTTCCATGGTACAATTGTACCATGAGGCTTTCCATACGTGTGACCAGATAACAGTCTGTTAATCAACTTTATGTTTCCAGGTGATATCGATGATGTTGCCTGGGTGGCTCGGGAAAGAAATGGTAGAAGTAAGTACGTTTTGTGGTAGATATTTCTTTATATTTTATTACCCACTCATTACATAGGTGTTCATATATAGCTGCATAGGCATCTTTGACAGGTAGCTAGCTTCGCATATTGATCTGCTCTTTCATTGGCTGGTATTCCAATATGTGACGGAGTCCATATAAATGTTAGGGTGACATTGCTGAGGAGTTGACTTTGTTGCTAATTGTATTTGCCAAGTAGTGTTTTTTCATTGGAGTTAATTTTTTAATAAATAAAAAAATATTTTTTATATTCGTAGCTATTTTTCTTCCCTACAGTTGAAAAAATGTATTAAATGCAAGTTTTGGGCGTTCTGTGTCACCTAGAGCTGGGAAACCATCGATATTCTCAACATTAGATATTTTCGATATAATGTTTTAAAATATCGATTGCTATCGATATTATCGTTAAGTTGTCAACGCCATTAATTTGGAGATGAAAATAGCGGAAATGTCAATGATTTTCTTGAAATTATGCAAAGTAGTTCACATATATGTAAAGGAAAATAAACAACTGCTTTTATTTTATTTATTTATTTATTTTATTTCATTATTCGTAATACAGAAGCCTTCGTGGCCAGATAATGTATTACATAGTAAATAAACCTGATAACGTAACTAAATTAATCTCACGATTAGTGGTATCGGCTCCCCAGCCATATTTCCTTTACAGACTATATTTTGTATTATAGCATAAATGGTCCATTAGCAACAGATGCATTAAAATTACATAAATAAATAATAGAAAATCCTAGTTTGAGGAAAAGTGGCGACACAATTTCAAACGAAAAGCATTATTAGTATGCGAAAAAACACGTAATGTAATAGGAAGATAGTTCCAAGACCTTGCAATGCGTACAACAAAAGAATTTTCATAATAAGAGTTATGAATCAGAGGAATATTAATTTGTATATTCCTAATTGAGTGAAGAAACGTAAATAAATTACACAACGAATGAGGCGAACCGGATTTAATAGTTTTGTAAAAAAACAAAATATTCCTCAAGTCTACATATCTACTAAACGAAGAGCCTAGAAATCTTAATACAAACCCAGATATATGCTCCCGAATTCGAACATTGTAGACAAATCTTACTATTGTGTTCAGAATGTGCTGTAATTTAGTAAGATTCTGCTCAGTTGTACCAGATATGATCTCAAGTGCGTATAATACATGTGGCATTAAAAGTGCATGGGCAAGTTTAACCCTTACCCGTAAGGGCAAGTAAATACCCGTAGTGTACAATCTCCGTAGAATAAGATATATTTTACTTTGCAAACTGTCGATATGGAAACCGAAATCTAATTTGTTGTCCATAATGACACCTAAACATTTATGCCTATCAACAATATCCACTCTTGAATTCCCTATCATAACGCTAATATCATATGAATGAGAACCAAATATAATGGCTTTTGTTTTCGAAGGGTTTATATGTAATGAGTTTCGATTTGTCCATCTCAATATATCAGACAAGCAACAATTTATATTTCTTTCTAAATAGCCCGTATCATCCAGCTCCGAGTGAAAAACCAGCATTACATCATCAGCAAAAATAAATAAAGAGCACACATTAGGATTGATGCATTCTGATAAATCATTAACATAGAGAGTGAAGAGTAAGGGACCCAGGACTGAACCTTGAGGAACACCAGAAGCAAGGGTTACAGTGCTAGAACAGACACCATCCATCTCAACAAATTGAGATCTACCAACAACAAACGACATTATCAACCTACAGGCCGAAAAAGAGAAGTTGAAGTTATTTTTTAGTTTCTTTATTAAAATATTATAAGAAATCGAGTTGAAAGCCTTGGAAATATCTAAAGAAACTAGTGTACTAGCTCTTTTACTATTTAGGTGTTGTCTAATAGATTCAGTCAAATGCAGAAGAAGTGATGTCGTACTATGGCCAGTGCGAAATGCATGTTGTCCTTCAAATATTTTTGTCCTAGTATGCATCAGAATCTGATCCTTCAAAAGATGCTCACATATTTTTGACAAAACTGGAAGCACGGAAATTGGCCTCAAGTCTTCAGGACCTCGAACATTAGATGATTTCGGAATCGGTATTACTCGGGCTAGTTTCCAAGACCCAGGAAACTCCGAGGTAGTCAAAATTGTATTCATTAAATCCAACATCAAATGAGAGATATGAGGAAAAATTAATTTTAGAAATTCAACGGAAATTTTATCAACGCCAACCGATTTAGATTTTATTTTATTGATTGCATTAACAATATCCTCAATAGTGACACAAGAAAACGAAAATGACATTTCATTGTCATCAAAAGGTTCCAAGGCATCGCCAATACTAGTAGGAGGTGTAACACTCCGCCCAAAAAAATCACTAACAGTTTCAACATCGCAATTGTTATAAATATTATTGCCATCAACACAACCATGTCTCCACCTCCACATATCTCTGGAACCAAGGTTACGGAAATGTCTCATATAATACCTACGTCTTATATCTTATTTTATAAAAAATTAAAAAAACTAAATTTTATTTTACCGAAAAATGTGTACGTGTGACTCCGAACTAACTTTCTTACACACACATAACCGAAAAGCGAAATATTTATTTCAATGGATTTCAGGTTAGGGGTTTTTATTCCGATAATATCGATAGGCAAAACTATCTATCGATATTGTAATTTTAAATAATAATCGATATTATCGATAGTGCCATCGATTTTTTGCCAGCTCTAGTGTCACCCTGTATTTTTCGATAACTTTTGTTATCGTTGCTAACTTCACGCAGGTATATGGTCTGTTCCTTTACTTCTGAAAATGGTAAAACCGGCAAAAGTAGTAAAAGTTGAAAACTGCTCCCATATGAATTGTATTGTGTCTGAAGTAAAGGAACGCTTTTCGAGTAAAAAGTTGTAAAACTTGAAGATTCTTGAACGTAAAGGAACAGGGCTATAAAGTAGTGGGATCCTTCTGTAACTCTTTTTTGCTGTTATCGATAATTGTCTGTAAAATTAATATGCTTATAATTTCGATAATTAACGAAATTTGTCGGTAAGTTAACGATAATTTTGCGATTTAATTTTACCGATTTTTGTCGGTAACAGCAAAAATGAGTTACAGAATCCCACTACAGAATAACACTTACTAAAAAATATCGCTAACTATCGACATTTGTCGTTAATTAGTGCAACGTACTCCGCTTCGGAAGAAGATATTGCCACGGTTTGCTGCTTTTTGCTGCACCAAGAGATTGTGCTTCCATAAACTTTAAAGATATATCCACTAACTGACTTCCTATCAGACAAATCGGAGGCCCAGTCAGCATCCGCATACCCAACTATACGTTCAGAGTCTTCTTTCTTGAATTGTAATTTCATTAGCATTGTTCCTTTGAGGTATCTTGCAATTCTCTTCAAGTGCTGCCAATGATTTTCTGATGGATTTTGTCGGAATCTGCCAAGATAGCCAACTTGATAGCAGATGTCAGGCCTTGTGCATAACATTATGTACATCAGACTACCCAACAGCTCACGATATGGCAGATTTAGTTTTAGATTTTCTTCATACACTTGAAGTTGCAAACCTTTCTCCATGGGCGTTTTGACTGGGTTGCATTCACCTAACCCAAACTTCTCAAGTAATTTCTTAATGCTACTCTGAGACAGTATTAGGTTTTGGTTTTCAAGAACTAGCTTCATTCCCAGAAAGTATTTCAAGGGACCACAATCGGACATCTCAAAGTTCTTTGCAAGACTTAATTTTAAGTCATTAATGCTATCAAAATTGTTCCCAACAACAAGTAAGTCATCTACGTATAAGACTAGGTATATCACAATATCAGCAGTTTTGTCTACTTTGACGTAAAGACAATAATCGTGTTTTGATCGTATGAACCCAAGCGAAATTATGAAGTGATTAAACTTATCGTTCCAACATTTTGGTGCTTGCTTAAGGCCGTATAAAGATTTTGATAATTTGCAACACATACCATCATTCCTTTTTACGCCTTCAGGAAGCTCCATAAAAATATCTTCGTTCAAATCACCATACAGAAAAGCCGTCTTCACATCCATTTGATAAAACAAGTACCCATGATGTACACCTACCGCCAAAACCATTCGTAAGGTTGACAACTTGGCTACTGGCGCATAAGTATCCAAGTAATCGACACCATACTCTTGAAGGTATCCCTTTACTACGAGCCTGGCTTTGAACTTACTTAAATTCCCATTTTCGTCTTCTTTCAAGCGAAATACCCATTTCGACTTCAACAGTTTTGTATTCGGTGAAATCTTGACTACTTTCCAAACATGATTTTTCTTCATTGACAGCAATTCATCATCTACAGCCTTTTGCCATTTCTCACTGTCATCTCTATTAAATATATCTCCAAATTCGGAAGGAACATTGTTACGGACAGTTTCAGCATTAAAACCAGTTAAATAATCTAAAAGCTTGTAAGGCATTTTAGCGACTCTGCTACTTCTTCGTAACTCGCTTTGTTGTGTCACTTCAGCCTCATCATCATCGCTAGTTAATATATTTTCATCTTGCAAATCTTGTTCAATATTATCACCACCACGGATTCTACTGCTTTCACTTTGAGAATTAATGCTTTCAATTTGAGAATCACTGCTTTCAGTTTGAGAACCACAGCCTTCAGTTTGAGAACAACTATTCTGATTTTCGTTCAAATTAGACACAGCATTACTATCTTCTTCCCCCTCTTGCTGGTGGCTGGTTGATATTACTACTGTAGTTGTTTCTTGATTAGCGCATTGGACCTCAAGGGTAGGAAGATTCATCAAACTGTATATCGCGAGCCAACACAATTTTCTTCGTTTCTAAATCCCACAAACGATAACCATTAGGGGCGTATCCTACCATGGCCATTTTCTTTCCTTTGGGGTCAAGCTTCTGTCTTTTTGCTTTTGGTACCCACGCAAAAGCTTTGCATCCAAAAATTCGTACTTTCTGAAGATCCTTGGTCTGTTCCAGACCTGCAAGAATGTACTAATTTTTACTATTGTTTCCGATAACATAAAGGAAAAATTGTTATCGTAGTAAAAAATAGTAGATTCTTGCAGGTTCTGGAACACATATCCTGTTGTTTACCGAACCATAAATCAGCAGGTGTTGAACCACTTTCAATTGCTTTTGTTGGACATCGATTTATTATATACACTGCAGATAAAGCTGCTTCGTTCCATAGGGTTTTCGGTGCACTTGATTCAATTAACATTGATCGCACTTTGTCAGCAACATTTCTATTAAATCGTTCAGAAACCCCGTTTTGTTGAGGTGTATAAGCGACGGTTGTCTCCACTTGTATTCCTTTCTCCTTGTACCATTGTTTTTGATTATTTGACAGATATTCGCTGCCCTGATCAATAGTTAAACTGGATATCTTTGACCCAGGAAACATTGCAGTCACCATTGCTTCATATTCCTTAAATCTGTTAAAGACCTGAGATTTCGTCTTAATACAGTATATAACTGCAAAATGGGTATAATCATCAATAAATGATACAAAGTACTTGCATCCATCCCACGAACCAGGGGATATCGGTCCACACACATCTGAATGTATCCTTTCAAGGATTCTTGTTGCTCGTGGTCTAGTGCCAATAAAAGGATCCCTTGATTGCTTCGCTTCCGCACAGACATCACAGAAACTTTGTTTTTCGGGCCGCATGTTGCCTCTTATCTTACCCAATCGTTTCAGAGTTTCAAGTCCCGAATTACCAATGTGCCCTAGCCGTTTGTGCCACAATTCAGTTTCGTTTTTATTAGCTGACAAAACCGAAAGATTCTTTTTCCTTAATTTTAGTTCATACAAATTGCCATGAAGGAAGGCAGTAGCAATTCGTTGAGTACCCTTTACAATCGATGCAACATTTCCGTCAAATTTCACAGCCAATCCTGATTCCGCGAGTTTACGCACTGACATCAAATTGTCTCTAATTTCTGGAGTATATAAAACATCTTTGATATAAACATCAACTCCTTTATTTGTAGTGGCATTTATATATCCAATTTGATTTGTAAGTATTGATTCGTTATCTTTGGCAACATTGATTTCTACGCTGTTCGGCAATAACTTCATCGAAGTGAAATACGATTTATCCTTAACCATGTGGTCACTTGCTCCAGAATCTAATTTAAAAACAATTTCACCTGAATTTCTGGCACTTTCGACCTGTTTTGTTTTTACCATGAATGATACAGCTTTTGTTTTTGCAGAGCAAGCTTCAGAACTGCGACAATCTTTAGCCAGATGACCAAATTTAAGGCACTTGAAACACTTTCCCTTGAACTTCTTCCTTTTAACAAATTTCCTAGTTGAAAAAGCCGTCTTATCGTCCACAACTCCATCGCTCCGATCCATTAATTTGGTCTCTTCTGCTATTAGACGTTCTTTGACCAAATTCATATCCAGTTTCCCGCCTTCCATATTTTGCAATGCCGTTACAAGCGGATCGTATTTCTCTGGAAGTGTTAGAAACAGTTGGGCCAAAACATCGGAGTCTTCCATTGTAGCCCCAGCCAGTTTTAATTGCCTTACCAAATTCTCAAATGTTAGAACATGAGCCACAATGCTGTCACTATCATTCATTCGCAGCTTGGCTAATTTTTTCCTCAAGAGCAACTGATTCACAACCGATTTCTTGGCAAATGTATTCTGTAAACTGCTCCACATATCCTTTGAGGTTTCCTTTTCTCGAATATAATTTAAGCAGTCGGAATGTACAAAACTTACAATCCTTTCCTTAGCTCTCTTATCCTTTTTCATAAATTCCGCTCTGGCAGACGCTTCAGATGGTGGATCGCCGGTTAGAACGTCCATTAAATTCAACGAGTCCAGATGTATTTTCACCCGGAACTGCCAGTCGTCAAAACCCTCTCCTTTAAATTGAGGAATTCCATGTGTTCCTTTGTATCGCCCATAACCTCTTGTAATTGAAAACACACACGGATTTATGAAGGAAATATTTTTAAGCAAAGGAAAAATAGGTTTTATTCGAAGTATGGTTTTTTCAGAATGACATGTTTTTCAAATACTAAATTATATATACATATCTAATGGCTTGCTTCGATGTGCATATGCTTACTTCGATTATGTACACATCGTTGTTGATTGTAACTTGTATTACAACAGAAAATAATGTCAAATAGGAAAAATATAAAAGGAATTGCCTAAAAATGCCGGTACGAGCAATATTTTTCCAGACCAATTTTGACAGTTTTCTCTTTTACCACTTTTAGCATTAAAAAGTAAAGGAATAAAGCTTGTGTTAGTTAATCAGGGTTGTATTTTAAGACTAATTGTCTTGTGTAAACGCCTAGTAAAGTACCATAAAGATTTTAGGCCCATTCATATATACGTCCGTATTCCCAGGGCGTGTGTGGTGAAAAAAGTAGAACACATGTATTCTTATGAGAACTACCGAAATACGCCGAGCGTATACTTTTTGTAAGTTGAAAAAATTTAACTTTGACAGAACGTTATTGTTTGTATGTGTGTGTGTTTTGTATTTTAGGGCCAAACCTATAGATCTGCGTGTTGCGTGTGCCTTCAAAAATACAAAAACAAAATACATGTAATTCAAATTGAAATACATGTATTTTGTTTTTGTATTTTTGAACGCACACGCAACACGCAGAGCTATAGGTTTTGGATTTAAAAACAAAAGCCCAACAAAACATGAAATACAATTCATTGCAAAGGAAAATTATTTGTTTTACGAATGAAAACATTTAAGTAAGTTTCGGTCGCGGATTTTGTGTTTTAAATGTCATTTTGGACTCAACGTATTTGGGTAATACGGACGCTCAGAGAGCGTTGTTGGGTAGTTTGGTGAATAATTTTTGTACGTCGCGCTGAGAGTTAAGCTGGGTACACATTGCCAGTTTTGAATGACAGCTTTGCGGGTGCTTGCTAGTGTGGCCGTTTATTTTTGTAATTCATCATGCAACCACAAAATATTTTGTGGTTGCTGGACGGTTGGACAGTTATCGATAATTGCGAAAAATCGACATTCAAAACTGACAATTGGTATGTTCCAGTACTGCACATTTCTACACATTTTTACTATTTTTTTCGATAACATAAAGGAAAAATCGGTTATCGGAGTAAAAATGTGTAGAAATGTGTAGTACTGGAACAGACCAAATGTGCACTGCACTTTAAAGTGGGGTTCAGACGATCAGTTTTGACAGACAGCTTGTGGTCAAATATCGATTGTTTCAGTTTTGTTGTGCTGTTCGTAGCGGCCAAACAGTCATTCAAGTTGGATGACAAACCAACAGTCAAGTTGAAAAATTACTGTGTTCACATAGCTATAAAATCATATAAATAACAACTTTATTAATAAATATGGATGACAAAAAGATCGGATGTGCATTTTTGATCATTTCGCTTTTAGAGGAAGGAAATAAAGTGACAAGAAGAAGGAAATGGGTAAAAAAATGGATAGCCTCCCGAAAACAATATTCACATGTTAATATTTTAAAAGAAATTCGAGATTCTGAGCCAAACGATGTCCACTCCAGCTCCAGAAGATTCAGATTGCTTTATTTTTTTCAATTCCCTTCTGTACGATGAGCGGATTACGTTTATTTTCTTCTTGACGTCGTCAATAGAACAATCCTTCTTGTATTTCTTCGTAACATTTAGTAATTCTCCATTTGCTTTTGTTTTAATGTCGCGCATCATATATTCTGGACTGGTTACGTCCCAGAGGCATCTTAGCATTTCGTAGCAACATAAAAATTCCTTTAAAAATTCATTTTCGTTGTCCATGTTTGTCGTTTTGTTTGCAATTTTTTGTTTGGCCGATATTAAAATGAAGGAACAGATTTTTGTCTGCTATTTTTATCTCTTATTTGCAATAATAATCAATCAAATTAATAAAAACACACGACTTTTTTAACTTTTATTTGATATTTACTCTACAACCAACAGCTAGCTGACTGTCCAACATCCACAAAAAATTTTGTGGTTGCCTGATGACTGACAAAAATGAACGACCACACTGGCAAGCAACCGATTATTTGAGCAAAGCTGTCAGTCAAAACTGATCGTCTGAACCCCACTTAAGAGCAATGTGTACTCAGTAGAGCTGGCAAACCATCGATATTCCCAACATTAGATATTTTCGATATAATATTTTAAAATATCGATTGCTATCGATATTATCGTTAAGCTGTCAACACCATTAATTTGAAGATGAAAATGGCGGAAATGTCAATGATTTTCTTGACATTTTGCACAAGTAGTTCACAGAAATGTAAAGGAGAATAAACAATTGCTTTTACTTTATAAAAACATTTAAAAATACATTTTACTTTTCCGATAAATGTGTACGTGTGACTACGGACTTACTTTTTCATAAACACAAAACCGAAAACAGCGAAATTTCTATTTATTTCAATGAATTTTAGGTTGGGGGTATTTGTTCCGATAATATCGATAGGAAAAACTATCAATCGATATTTAATTTTAAAAAAACAATCGATTTTATCGATAGTGCCATCGATTTTTTGCCAGCTCTAGTACTCAGCTTTAGGTATAGCTGTTATCATGGTACAAATACACAGGTAGCCGCATCGGCAATTGTTGGTAACATAAGATGTCAAAATTTGACATCAATTCAATGCAATTGACACATTTGCTCTGTTCCAGAACCTGCAAAAAGCTACTACTTTTTACTACGATAACATTTTTTCCTTTATGTTATCGGAAAAAATAGTAAATATTAGTAGATTCTTGCAGGTCTGGAACAGACCAATTATGTTACCATCAGCTGGCTTGATAATGCTACCTGTATTATTGTACCATGGCTGTTATAGATTCGATAAATCGATAAAGTAACGTTAATAGTTATCGCTTTGTGTTCTACGAAAATGGAGAGAATCTTAGAGAATGAGGTGAATCAGCCACGAATATGAAGAGAATATCAGAGAACGTAGATAACCAGCCGAAACGAACTTGTTATTAACACCTTTCAATTTATCTTGATTTGATTATTCATTAAATTAATGTACGTACACATTTCTTATCAACATTTAGAACAAGCTATTAATTGATAAGCTGCCCCGTGAGTGGTTTTTGAATACGACAAATAGATAACACAATTTAAAACAATACCTGCCAAATACACGGTGAAGACTGGACAAACCCATCAAGTGACAGGCAATAAATCTTGTCTATAAAAACTATAAAAATTATAGAGGGGGACAAAACTGAAATTCGGAACATTCGGAACTTCATTAAAATGCTGCAAAATATTATAAATTTTTGCAATTACTGGTGGTTTCGTTACTTGATGGTCACTGAGTTGTATATGGTCGAGAAATGGGAACGAGTTACAATACGTAAGTATCAAAGAATTTATAATTTTATATACACTTGCCTCATACGGTAATTTTTGATATGATGGGCGTGTGTGGGTGTGTTCACGTTTGGTCATGCAATTTGATCGCATTTGAATTTTAATTATTTTGTGAATTGTGTCGTCTAATATTGAATATAGATGGGAGTAAATTCCAACGTTGGCTTCTAAATTGACGATTATTGTATATGTTAAGGTGGGGCGATTTGAACAGCTTATTGGGCCCTACGCGTTTCTGATATCTGGGATTGTACTGAGCAAAAAGTCGGCATATGTCGAACCTCTCGTTTTTGACTTGAAGTTTTTTATCCACGAGGCCAAAACTACCTGAAGTAGTGTTCCAATCCTTTTGCGATGTACTAGAGAGTTTTTTATTATTGTCTTGACTACAGTTTTTGTGTTGGATCGAAAATCTCAATGGTTTGGCGGTTATATACCAAAAATATCCGAAAAACGTGGATAAAAATTCAAAATCGGGAGGCTCGATTTTTTTGATCAATACAATCCCAGGAATCAGAAATGCGAAGGGCCCAATATGGTGTTTTTTCCTTCCATACAGATCGCCCCAGTCTATTGTATATACAGTGCTGGACATATCAATGGAAACTTTTGCTGAAATTTATATTTTCCTTATTTTCACTACCTATTCTGCCCATTTTTAAAAATGAAGCATGCAAAATCATTTTAATTAAATATATTGATCATTTCTTTAATAAAATAAATAGAAATTTTCTCATAAATCCAATAAATTTGAAAGATAAAATAAAAAGGTCTCGGAATTCATTTAAGAGGCTTTGGCAAAACAATGGAAACTTATAAAAATTGTATTATCAGATGCGGTTTTCTTAATATTTTGTGGGGTATTCATTATTTTTAAGTACAGCTTTTCATCGTGCTGGCATGGAGTTCATTAAATTATGAATAATTTCCATAGGTATGCTTTCCCACGCGGAATTGACTGCCTGGATGAGATCGGTCTTGGTGGTATAACTTTTGTTCCTAATTTTCCGATCCACTATATCCCACAGATTCTCTATTGGATTTAAATCTGGGGATTGGGCAGACCAATTCAAAACATTAATATTATTAGCTTCTATCCATTCCTTGACGACCCTGGAAGTGTGTTTGAAGTCATTATCGTGCTGGAACCTCCAGATTAAGGGCATGTTTTCTTCGGCAAACGGCAGCATAATATTGTTGAGGATTTGTTTATACCCAATTCCATTCAGAGTGTCTCGTACAACACGGATTGGACCCATTCCGAAACCTGAGAAGCATCCCCACACCATTATATTGCCACCTCCAAACTTGACTGTTTTGTTGGTGTACTTGGGATCAAGCCTTTCCCTATAAGCCGCCTCACAAAACCTTATCCGTCGGAACCTCTCAGATTAAATTTTGATTCGTCAGAAAAAAGGACGGTATTCCATTTCTGCCGAGACCAATTTATGTGGGTGTTAGCGAAAAGAATGCGTGCTTTGCGATTTTTTTCCGATATCAACGGCTTCTTCGCTGGGCGTTAACACTTAGGACCAGCTTCATCGGCACGCCGGTGAACAGTTCGATAGCTTATTTACAGTTTAAAATTGTTGATAACTTCTCTAGGACGTATTTTAGGATGTTTCTTAAACTCTCTAACAATTAAATTGTCCTCCCTTGGAGTTGTTTTACGAGGTCTACCACCCAAATGTACACAGGCGATCGTTCCTTTCTCGCGAAACTTTTTTATTATTTTTGAAATTACTGACTTATTCATAGAATATTTTTCACAAATATCTTTCTGTTTTAGACCAGCTTTAAAGTCATTAATAATTCTTGTTTTATTTCTTCACAAAATTTAACTCTTGCCATTATTTTGCTTAAGCGAACACGCGAAACGTGGTTATTTTTGTATAACTGTGCATATTCAATTTTCGTTATGTTTTGGCCTATTTTTTATGTCACAAAGAAAGATAATGTAAACAAACGATCCTCTTTCTAATCTGTATCAAAAATACAACAACAAATGGGACGAAAATAAGCCGTTAAATATCAGTACTTGCACAAATAACAAAAAGTTTCCATTGATTTGCCAACGCCGTTTTAATAAACAAACATTAAAATCGGGTTTTTATATATAAGATTGCCATTTATTTTACATCACTTTCTTAATTTACATACACTTTACACTGAAATACAATATAATTAAGGAAAATTTGGGTACTTTGAACTCCACGAAAAAAAACCCTACTAAAACATAAAAATTATTTTTTTTTTAAAAAAGTTTCCATTGTTATGTCCAGCACTGTATGTATATACCTATTTCGGATCTTTTTGAAATATAATCAATTTAAGATAATATGCAATTCTAAAATAACTACTGATTACAAATTATTATTATTATGACCAATAGAGGCTTCCCCTTCCCCCGCGTTCCGATTATATTTAATCTTCAAATTTGTTTATTAGAAATACCTTAAAATTTAAATTGCATACTATACGCTGTGTCGGATCGTACCAATAATAAAAACAATACGTGAATCTTATCTGAAATATGTGGGCATATGATCCTAAACAATTTTATTATAAGTATATAGGTATCATATTTTCCGTAATTGCAATCAGATTTAATTTGTTTTTTTGAAGTGTTTTTATAGTTTTACAAACGGTTTATAATAACGCTATTTGTAAACCATTGCAACAACTAAAAACTGTAATAAGCAAAATGATAAGCTATGTGGTCGTGTGGAATCGAGTTACTTTGGAGGGTCATGGATAAGTTTACAACAGACACATGATATACTGTCTCCCTGAAAATACTAAAGCCTCATTTGGCACTAAACTGAAAAGTAATTAAGGCCAATGGATGGTTTTAAGATAAGAGTCTGTTTGGCCAACAAGGGTCCTCATTAAGTGTGTTGAGCGACAAGCAGATATGGATCTCTACGTTGGTATAATAAAGCTTTGCATCCGATCGAATGAAGCGAGGAGTTATGTATGATCTGACACAACGTTGATGCTGGATGTCGGAACTCTACAATCACAACATTCTGCTACATATTGATGAAAGTACCCCCGAATATATTGCGTACATAAAATTTTCCATGGAGACATTAATTACGAGATGCGAATGTTAATAGAAACAACACACGCTATTTGCGTATACCAACAACATTGACATCATGGGTCACAAACTCAAACAGCTGTAATAAATAGTCTTCGAATAAAATGAAACTAGTTCTGTCAGCAAACGGCGAAACTAGGAGCAAAAAGTCCACTATATTCGTACATACGGGGGAAATTCGTTAAGAAATGGGCAAATATATGTTATTTTTGACTGAGCAAGCAGCTCAAAAGCAAAATAGCCTAATCCACTTTATAGAAAGTACTAATATCAGCCCCTCAGGGATCTGCCCAACCATTTTGATGTTCGCTCGCCATATACATGCTGGTCGATTACCCGAAGTGAGACCAAACAATTCAGCGGAGGCGACGGGATTAGCGAATGAGCGTGATGAGCTTCGTCCTGCCAAACCCAGTAACCCCAGAGTCAGGGAACTGACACTGGAAGTTAACAGGCTGGTCGGCGAACATAAGCGGAACAAGTGGTTAAATCATCTGTAGAGTTGAAACATTGGAACCGGTATTAGTGAATTGTGGGCAATGGTTAAGTCACTCGAAACCTGAAAGGAGGAAAGATTGGACTTCAGTCACGTTTGACGACGATAAGTTGAGTGACCCGAAGAAGTGCGCAAGTTATTTCAACCCACAGTTTGTCGAGCACCCCGAGAGTGAGAACAGAGATGAATGTCATGATCGATGAGAGCACAATTCCCACCACCAATTAGCCCAAATTTCTAGGGACCACATTTGACTGCATTTTCACGTCGCTAGCGCACACCACAGCTATCTCACAATCCCACGGCAGCGGGTTCTTTCGTACCGGATTGGCCCGGAACCATAGTGTTTCGGCCAGCGGCTGCCAACCCAGCAATAAACCTTTGCTTCTACCTAGGTTAAAATGCTGCTACAACAACAACAGCTATGTCAACAAGCTGAGATGTAGGAACAAGGTCCTCAAGTCTCTATCCGGCAACACATGGGGTTCAGATAAAGAAACCTTGTTGACCATAGCGTGATTGGTCTGTGGTAAGCAATGGGGCGCCAGTATGGTCCGCGAATATATGTAAGTGTAACTCGATGGAAAAATATACAGACTTGTCAGAATGTCGCTCTGAGAACTGCAAACAAAGATTCTTCGGGTACAGCAATACAAAGGTATGCTTTCGTCCAGAGTTATCCTAATCGTTGGAATGAGGAACCCCACACAGGCATATAAGGAGGGATCTTCATAACCTAGAAAAAGAGTTCCAACGTTACAGGAGAGAACCCCTAGATTAACCAGCCTATAAAGCGGGTTCAAGTAGCGTTCACACGGATGCAGTCGCAGATACTATAAGCAATTATCGCAACTGAGGAGCGTCAGCTTGGGTGGGGCAGTCGTCTGAATTCCTATTGGGTAATGACACCGTTCAAAATGTCTGCTCAAAATGCTGCCCCCACGAAACTCTGCACTTTTCAACTGCCCTGCCAAACCTACTCAATTGCCTCCAGTAGATCTGCGGTTAGTTCCCATCTAAACATTGCTAGAAATGGAGAAGACCCTGAACCAGATTAAGCAAAAAATGAACTTACAAACATATAATAAAAACACTGTTACAACAACAAATGACAAAAGTTAAGGTAGTTACGTCATGTGGTGAAAATGAATGATTGTATATCGATTCATAGGTGCGATAAAAACCCCTCGAGCTATAGAACGGGGATATTGGATGAATATCCTACGTTTTACCGTTATATCCATAAATATACATTTTTTACTACTTTTTTTAAAAAAAATATTTCTTAATTTTTACATTAATATATTTACTTTTTTAATTAACTTTTTTCTCTTTCTTTTTTCGGTACTTCTGCAACTTGCAACACCACGGACTAATTAAAGATGTCATATTTGCAATTCTCTTCATACTGTTTTGGTACTTTAATTATTCGGTACTTCTTTCCCTAACGGGAAGTTTGTTTGGCCTGACACCCATATCATCGTTTATGGATGCGCAGACTAGTAGTAGTAAGGTCATGTAACAAATAAATCAATATCTGAAAAAACTATTTATTGTTAACGGAGTGTAGTATTTAAACAAACAAAAAACAGAATTCTAGCAAAACAATAACAACCACACTAAACGATCGAATATGTATGTTCCGTAAACCATGGAAATCATGTACATTAGTTGGCGGCGGGATACCAACTTCAACACAAACAGTATCTATTTGTGTTATTGTGTAACCATGGATAAATGTATCATGTTTCCTTACAAATAAGCAACTACTTACTACATATAATAAAAAATGACTTGCGGAAGCCTTAAAGCATATATTTATATACATTGTAGATTTACTTAGAGTTTTGCACAATCAACGTCAAATACAAAAGTATTCCATTATTTATATAAATGTTTATATATAAGAACAAATCAGACGTACATATATGCGTCTGTCACCTTTTGTAGAAACATTTTTTTTAATGTAAACCAAATAAAATCCACCAATTTTTTTTATAAAAATATATAAGTAAATATGAATGGGTAAAACACAAAAAATAGTTTAGGGAAGAATATTTAAAAACTTAAAGTTGAAACGAATCTTGGAGTGGAAAAATTCCGTGTAATCTCTAAATTATTTGTTTATTGGAAATATTACTACACACACTACTTATTCAATACATATTTATACGTATATACAAATAAAACCATTGTTTTGTTATAAACTTCTTTTGTCTATAATTATTCAATAAAATATGTGTAATAACATTTATTAAAAAGAAATTGTGTATATTTTATTCAAATTGTTATCGAATTATTTGCTGGTAATAATTACACTGCAGTGTGGGGCCAACGTCAGGGTTTTCGTGCAGAAGTCTAAAATCGGTCTAGAAACGAATCTGCCAAATTTGGTTGATATCGGTTCATATATAGATATAGCTCTCATATATTTGTTCGCCCGATTTCAAATAATTGATGGACCAAACACGCAAATTCTGTCCCAATTATGATGAAATTTGGACAATGCTACCGAATACTGACTATATACCTCCCAAATATATATTCGTCCGATTTGAGGTATTCGGTGCACCAAATACGCAAATTCCGTCTAATTTTGATGCAAATTGGGAAATGTGGCGGAATTCGGAAAATAAATAAGTTAGCCAAGATATATCTAAATCGGTTTAGTTTTGAATATATCTCCCTTATAAATTTTTCATCCGATTTGATGTTTATTGTACACTAAATCCGTAGAATAAGTCCGATCCGGATTAAATTCGGTACTTCTGGCCGAATTCAGAAAAGGGTAGAGTCGGTCAATTTTTGTTATATTCAGTTTAGAGTTAAATATAGCCCTCTTACATATTTTCTTCCTATCTAATGTTAAGTTGATAAGATAGGGCATCACATAGTCGGCACCGTCCGGCTTTGGTCGCACAGAAGTTATTAATTTGGTTAAGGCGGGCACAAATGTTATTAATTTGTTGTTTAACTCCGGTCATGTAGTTGTCTTTGTACCTCTATTAAATTTCGCAGGAATCCAGTCTATAACATGTTTAGGTTTTCGCTGGTTTTCCAACCAAATATTAAAAATATCCAAAATTTTATGTATACGCAAAATTTCTTTTCAAAAACTGTTAGCTGATATCCTCACCTTTCACCAAATATACAGTGGTGTGAAAAATAATAAGGACAGTGACATTCACAATTTTTGGTCGCTCCTAAAATTTGTAAAATGGAAGAATTTGCGATGGAAATTTGTTTTTGAAAATGTACATGTATTGCAAGAAGAAATCCCGTTACGATTTTGTTTTCTTTCTGTTTAGTTTTTATACAAAACAAATATTTTTCGTAAAATCCGTGAGTTCTGCTGTGAAAAATAATAAGGACAGTTTTTCGTTTTAGTAAAAATAAATTGATATTATTTTTTTGTGATTCTTTCCTGTAAGTAAAAGTTTAAAATGAATTAATTTCTATTCATTAAATGTTAAATCTACCGGTATTTTTTAGTTTTCCTTTGCAAATATGGGTAAAAATACGCATTGTTATCACGCTACTCGAGAAATCATTAAATGTTTACATAAAGAAGGAAATTCATACAGAAAAATTACAGAAAAGCTTTGAATCTTTAACCCTACGATCCATAACCAGGTACCCGGGTACTTTTTTGAACTTTAAAGTGCTGCTGTTCCTTTATTATTGAAGATATCAACATGAAACTCCGGATCATCAGAGATTTCGGCTAAACTTAGAGACTGGATAAACGTTTATCAAATTTGGTTAAATATATTTATTAAAAAATGAGTTTAAAGTTTTTGTATACGGGGGTCCATAACCAGGTACCCGGGTACACAAATAAAAAAACCCAACATTTTCTACCTAAAAACACAAAACCAGTCCTTTTTTTGTGAGCCTTTCTAGCCTAGAAAATGCTCATAGAAACCAATTTTATCTTACAAACATGAAATTTGTACAGTTGAGATGTAAAAACTAAGCGATTTTAATAATTAGTAAGTATAAATATTATTTTATTTGAATATAAACGAAAAAACTTCACTTGGGTACCCAGGTACCCTGGATATGGACTCCCGTTCGTCTAGGTGGTTATGGATCGTAGGGTTAAAAACAATGGTGGAGGATGCATCTAAGTGAACTTCAAAGATAAAAGTCGTAGCAGAAATCCAAAAATTGCACCTGTAATAATAAATGCGTTATTCGATGATTAAAAAAGATCCTTTTACCACATCTTTACAAATAAAAAACTACTTAAATAATTATTTTGACGCATCAACAACTCCTAAAACACTGTGGTGGCCACATTAGAGCTCACAGTGTCAGAAAAGTATCAATTTAATCGAAAAATTATACACTTCCCACGTAGTCGTGTAGGGTATAAAAATATTCAGCAAATAATACAGGTTGCTAGAAATAACATCGCTTGGTCTAAGAAAAATTGCGTACCATTCTTTGGTCTGATGAAACCAAAAATATTTTTTGTTCCGATAGAGGAGTTTATCAGGTTTGAAGACCTAAAAATCAATAATATAACCCAAAATATACTCTGAAGGCGGCTAAATATGGCAGAGGTAACAGCATGGTGTGGCGCTCATTTTCTTGCTATGCTGTTGGGTCTCTATACAGTATTCAAAGTGTTTTTGAAATCACCAGATTAGATTGAAATTTTGAGAAATATAATTCTTCCGTATGCTGAAGGGGGTGTGCCTCTCAAAAGAGTATTCAGCAAGGTTAATGACCCAAAAATGAGGGCAAAATGAAAAAAGGTGTTCCAGGATAATTAAATTAAGTTGTTAGAATGGCCCATACAATCCTTTGATTTGAACCCGATTGAAAAATGTTGTGGAATGAAGTTAAAAAATCAAGCAGGGGAAAGTGTCCATCCAATTATGGCGACCTTTGGCAACTTATACAGGTTGCGTAGGACGCGATACCAGTGGAGAAGTGCCAAAATTTGCTCCACTCGATCGTCTACAAAGTATTAATGACACTGAAACATTTTCAGCCCTATTCTGAACGCATGGGAGTTGGGAATTTTTTCCCATTCCCACATTTCATTTTCGTATTCTGAATAAAATTTTCTTCTTCTTCTTCTGACATATGTTTTCATATGCCAATTCCACTATCAGAGACTGGCTTTGAGTGTGATTGTGTATGATCGAACACTCATAACAAAAAACTAATTCAATTCAATCAGACCGTCGGCTGTAAATCATGGCACAATTACCAGGTAGATGCATCAGCCGACAACTACAACAAAAACGAGTTCAGTACTGTGAAATGTCAAAAATGTTTTCCAAAAATAAAGCTATTCACACAATTTTTTCAACAAAATTTTGTTAGGCAGTTTTTAATAAACACATTATTACAAAAATCCATCAAAAATTCACGATTTTTCTTTTAAATTTTTGTTTTTTAATTTTGTGTTTTCAATTACAACAACTTTTTTGACAGCTCACAGTACATCAGCTGGGCTGATGCGGGTACCTGTATGATTGTGCCATGCTGTAAATTGTTTATTCGAGTCGCTCATACAAACAAAAAAAATGTTGTGACCATACTTGAGTTGAATGAAGTTGGATGTTCACGTTCGAGTGGCTCGCTTGATCGCTTTGTTTACGAACTCATATTTGATTGCTACAAACGATACGATCAGCCACAGCGAATGTTATTATTTTGATTTTTCCGTGTGAAGTGAGTGATTTGATCGCACTCAAACTCAGAATATTTATTCTGATTGAAATCACAACAGAAGAAAATAGTACGTGTGTGTGTTAAAAAATGTTTCAGTGGATAATTGTATGAATTGCGGATATTTTCGATTTAAAAGATTTAAAATGTGTATGTAGGAAACAAAAAATTAATAAATTAGTAGAAATATATATATACATATATATATAAAAAACAAAATCGTTTATTTCATTTGGTTTTGAGACAACAGTTGTTCTTATAAAAGTACAACAAACAAACATTAATTTCAATAAAGTATGTATATGATTTAAAAAATTATGATTTAATAAATTAATTAGTTCAAAATTAATTTCGTATGTTTCATATAAGTATATGATACTATATACATACATACTACAGCAAATGCTATTTAAAGTAAATATTTTATAAATATTATAAAAAGATCAGTAAATTCAATTCAAATTTCCTATTAATTTTGCATTTCATGCAATGGGATTTTATAAACAAAAACGAACTACTATTTACTAAAATGTTAAAGAAACACTGAGTTGAGCGAACACGTGAACAATCATTGAGCCAGAGCAAACTCTATTGAAAACGAAAATCATATTTATGAACGTTTACCAACGAGTCATATGTTCGATCATCCCTTGTTACTGAACAAAACACACAACCACAAACGCTCATTTTGTGTGTGCGGATAAAACTCATCAAACCTGATTGTTTTGTTTCAGCCTATTTAAAAACAATCATTCTATGCAGCTCAAACGCAACAACGCTATGAACAAATATCGAGTAAATGAACGAGTGTGATGATTTTTTTTGTGATCGAAGTCATTCTCTGTCCACCATGTTTGGGGTGGAATTTAAAGTGACATGAGACACTTAGTCTATGTTGCCACTTTCACGGGTATATATTTATTTCATGGGAATTTTGAAGATTTGTTGAGTTTTCTTGAGAATAGTGTATTCGTCACGTTATTTTGTTTAGATTTTAATATCTGCTTCTTTATAATATTTCCATAGGGCAAAGTAGGCTTTTATGTTGTCAGTTTTAAGAATATTGTCGATTGACGGTTGATGTATGCCAAGTTGTTGTAATTTTTGTAATAGGAAATGTCTGGTACTAAGGTTGACGTCCGGGCAATTGAAAGTGATGTGGTCCATAGTTTGTACATCACCACAATCACATCTGTCAGTGCTGGTAATATTGATCTTGTGGAGATGATGTTTCATTTGATTATGACCAAATCTAAGCCTTGTAATGGTTGTAGCGACGCTTCGGGGCATTTTGATGTTTCGAAACCAAGGTTGGCAGTTGACTTTAGGGGAGAACGTGTAAAATCTTCTACCGTATATACTTGTGTTCCATTTTTCCTGCCAAGATGTAATAGCCGAAGATTTATTTTCTTGCCTTAAATCTGATGAACATATTTTCGGACAAGGGTATGTATGGTTATGATTTGTTGCTACAAGGTCTACGTACTCATTCCCATCGATACCACAATGGCTTGGTACCCACAGGAAGTGTACAATGAAAGCCTCCCTCGACATATGGTACACCTCGTTCTTTATTCGGAAAATAGAGGGATGGGTGCTTTTATTGTTTCGGGAGCCGATGGCCATAAGGACGGATTTGCTATCCGTGATGATTATGTATTTTCCGGGTTCGCAGGTTCTTATCAATAAAAGTGCCTCGTGTATGGCATGAGCTTCCGCAGAATATATGGAGCTTGCTTTGTTCAGGGAAAAGGATGCTTCGATGTCCAACGATGGCATCCATAAGGCACAGCTGGTTTTGTCCGGGGTCTTTGAACCGTCGGTGAATACTTTTATGTAGTCGGAGAAATTTGCGGTAATTGTAGCTTTATACAGGTCTTGTACATTCACTGAGGTCGCACTATTTTTGCAGACATCGAGCAACGTTATGTTTGGTACAAGTAGGTTTGCTTGAAGCGGGAATTCATATTGAATAGGCCGCTGAAGTTTCATAAGATTATTGTCTGTTTTCTTATTTTGGTACATTTGGAAAAGTGTAGGCCTAATCTGGAACTTTTCATTGTATTGTGACAAAAATTTATTGGCCGGGTTCCTGCAGTCTGTAACCACGTTATTAATGTAATTGCTGGCAAGCAGTTTTAGTCTATCCGGTAAGGGCATTACATTGGCCTCCACTTCTAAAGACTGTGTATGGGTGGAAATCATCGTTCCGAGGGCAATTCTAAGAGCGCGGAACTGGATTCTTTGAATTTTAAGAGTTTTGCTGAGCGGAGCATCAAGCAATAGATGTCCCATGTATTCAATTTTAGGTCTAACTACTCCAACGTACAAACGAATAAGCTGTTGTGGATTGCCTCCCCAAGATACGCCACAAAGGGCTCGGATTATGTTCATGAATTGAAAAGTCGACTTGTGTATGTGATCAATGTGTGGTATTAAACTGAGTTTTGAGTCCAATACGAAACCCAAAAAATTAAATGTATTTACAAATTCAATGCGTTCGCCATTGATAACTAGATCATGGTTCATTTGAATAGAACGTCTGCTATATGGGTTGAAGATCATTCCTTTCGATTTTTGTGGGGAAAGATTAAGCTGTATTTCTTCTAGTCTTTTTACTAGACAATCAAGTGCTTTCTGCATTTTTATTTTTGCCATATTTTGATCATATTCTGCACAGAATATTACCAAGTCATCTGCGTAAGCTAAAATTTCCACTCCTAGATCTTTAAAAATGTCGTTGATATAGACGTTGAAGCTTAGTGGACTTAAAACGGAGCCTTGTGGTGTTCCAGTAAAGGACCTACGAGTAGTAGAATCTTCTGCTTCGATGATGAGTTCTTTATATTGAAAAAGACGATGTAAAATAGAACAGGTATGCTCACTTACACCTAGTTGTTTATATTTGTCTATTAAAATATCAATGTTTACATTATCGAATGCACTTTTGATGTCTAGAAATGCAGCCATTAGGTATTTGCCTTCCCTTTTTGCCAATTGGGCCGCTGACCAAATACAGGTAAGGTTATCTCGTGTTGATCTGGTTTTCCGGAATCCGGATTGTGCATTGTGAAGTTTATCAGAAGATTCTAGTTGGTGGTCGATCCTTCGAAAAACCATTCTCTCGAATATCTTCCTCCAACACGAGATCATGGCAATTGATCGATATGAGTAAGGATCATCAGCTGGTTTGCCTTTTTTATGTATAGGGCATACTTTGTATTTCATCCACGAGTTTGGTATTTCTCCAGAACGCCATATGTGGTTATATAGTAATAAAACTTTTTCTCTTACCTCGTGAGTAAACTCTTTAATGTGTCCATGACGAATACCATCAAGGCCTGCAGATGTGTCTTTAGAGGCTTCTATAGCAGCGTTAAACTCGTCCATTGTGAAGTCATGATCTCTTGTTATGTTGTCCACTGTGGGAGGTGCGTTTATAGGTCCAATTGGTCCAGACAGTATGTCATAGAATTTATCTACGCATGTTTTTATTTTTGTTCTTGTGTCTTCCTCTGAATTTCTTGACAGTGTTCCAGAGTTCAGTTGGAGTGATGTCGGCGTTTATGTCTTCACACATTTTTTGCCAACCTTTTCGCTTTTCCTCTCTGAGTGTATAAAAGTAATCCTTTTGGCATTGTTTTAACTTTTCATTATTGACTCTGTTGGGAACTTTCTTGAATCGGGCAAGTGCTTTGATTAAGGCTGCTTTGACTTTCTTGCATCGTAAATTCCACCATGTGTTGTCTGGATATTGTTTCTTGCCAACGGTAACCTTGAACTTGTTATAAAAGTTGTTTGACAGTAATTCAAATTTTTCGCTATCGGGACATTCCTCATATTGACCACTGTTCAGAGTTTCATCTATAAAGTCATTTAGGTGGTCCTGTGCTATATGTCTTGGTACACCATATGTGGTTTTACGGCATCTTGGATGTGGTTTTACGGCATCTTGGATGTGGTTCAACTTCAATGATAACTGCGCAGTGGTCAGAGCCAAAGCTTTCATTCAAAGTATGCCAAGTCGAAATCAGTGCAATAGTTGGGCTACATATTGATAAGTCCAAAGTTGAAGGGCGACTACCACCAAAATAAGTTTGTGATCCATCATTTAGAAGGACTAGATCTCTGTCTTCAATAAATTGAAGCATATTTTCTCCGCGATGGTCTGTGTTGTTGCAACCCCATATTATGTGGTGGCAATTAAAATCGCCACACATAATGATTTTTGCATTTTGTGGTATAGTCGGGATCATGCTCATAAGATCAGCTGTAGTGAATGACACATTCGGTGGAATATATGTTGATACTAGGTGTGTTCGTTTACTCAACAATTTGTACAAGTTCAGTAACTTCTTGTAATCGGCTAAGGTCTTTTGTATTGTACTGTAGAGTAAACGAACAACATTCAGTAACAATTTGTACAAATTTTGAGTAAACGAACACACATATTATTATGACAGGGCCAATTTCGCTGCTTATGCAACAGGCGATTATTTCTATATTACGGTTAATAATGTTGATGTCAAAGTTTGTGAAATTTATTGTGTTTTTTATTAATATGGCTACCCATCCGCCATATGTGGTCCTATCTTTTCTTAAAATGTCATAGCCGGGTATATTAAAGTCATCCAAGTTATCCAAATATGTTTCCGATATGCAAGCAATGTCTATTCCTGATTCTTTTAGGAATTGAGACAACTGTGGTTTTTTATTACGTATACTTCTTAAATTAATCTGTAGTATTTTCATTGTTAATGGATTTCATATTTTCTTTTTGAAAGGCTTCAAAAAGATCAAGAGTTGTGTTAATGCCGCTATCGGAGGATATGGATGTTTTGTTTACTTTTTGATTGTTTGAAGTTTCTGGTAAAGCAGTATTAGATATATTGGGATTGGGTTTAGTAGATTTATAGTTAGATTTTAATTTGATGGATTCATTGTTATCCTGATTAGTGTTGACTTCTGTGGAGTTGCATATTGAGTTCGTGTCGAATTCAATGTCTGATGCACTGTTCTCCATTGTATCAGATGAGGTAGTATTAGTATTTGTCTGAACTGAGGTAGTGACGGTATCTGCCAACTTTCCCTCAGCAGCTAAAGGTGTAGGTTGTGTGTTTATTGGATGGGATTCATCAAGTAAGTCATCGATAAACATATTTGAATAGTTTGTAATTTTTCTCTTAGTGCCATATTTGGGCTTAGGTTTCAATTTAGGTCTTTTAGCACCGATCTCAGGAAAGTCATCCTGTGACAGGTCAAACATATTATGGGGTACAGTAGAAGTAACTATTTCATTCGACATAATTTTTGGTGTCTTGTCCTCAGCTTCTTTCTTTGCCTTATTCCTGAGACTTATACGTATTTCGCAAAGGTTGGATCTGACATCATGCTGACCGCCACAATTGATACATTTCGGTATCAATGAACAGGTGCCCATATGTGCAGCACCGCAACGGGGGCAGATGTCACGAGAACGGCTACATACATTTTTGGAGTGTCCGTATTTCCAGCACTTCTTGCATTGAAGGATTCTTTCCATATAAGGTTTAACTTGGAAGAATACCTTATTAAAACAGACATGAGACGGCAACTTGTCGCCACTAAACGAGAGCAGGACTGCTTCTGAGTCAATTCTCTGACCTTCCTTGGAAAGGTCCGGTTTAGTGAAACGTTTAATTTCCGTTATTGTTATGTCATCATAGATTGGTCCAAATTCGGGCTTGTGTTTTATGACCAGATTTTCAAATAAAAATTGTTGTGAAAACTCTGGGTCAGACGGAATTTGCACTACTGCTTTGATTTCGCACAATTCAGCTGGTATGAAAATGTTGTAATTTTTGCGGCATTCTTCATCGGCAACAATCCTGTTTATGGTGTCACGATCATTGCAAATAATTTTAATTTTGCGCTTGGTTACGAAATGTGTTTCCAGATTATTAAACTTTGTATGTAATCCATCAGCGATTTTCATCACGGGAATGCTCTTATTTTTAGAATATCCCTGGAGAATTGCGACGTATTCCTTTCTATAATGGACATATTTTTTTAATTCTTGGTAGTGGGTATTTAAACCCATCTTCCAATGTTATTTCATCAGGCACGGGCCAAACCATATTTATATATAGTTTTCACTTAGAAATCAACGAATACAAATATGATTTTTGAGTTTTAATTTAATTCTTTGCAATTTTCACGTCCTCTTAGTTCGGCGTCTTTCGCGGTTTTTTTCTGAATAAAATTTTGTGGGAGTTTTTTTCCCATTTTCCATCTCCCCTCATTCTGAATGAAGTTCGAATTGGGAATTTGTTCCCATGGGAAAAAAGTATACATTATCTTGAATTGTGGGAGAATTTTGTGTCTTTTTGTGGGAAAAATCTCCCCAGCAAACAGTGTGGGAGTTTGAAAAAAATTTTCAAGAAATTTCATATTTTAATACATCTACACGACAAAATTATTGCAGATATTTATAATCGCCATGTGTTTGCTTAATAAAAGCATACAAAATGCACTGTAAAATATGTCATTAGTAGACTTCGGATTTTGCATATTCTTATATGATACAAAAACCTGCAAAAATCTAACATGTTTTACACCGATAAAAAAATTTTCCTTTATGTTATCGAACAAAACAAAAAAAGTAGTAAAAATTAGGAGATTTTTGCAGTTCTGGAACAGACCATATGTATTGAAATACGAGAAAAAGAGTCATGGTTGATTCTATTAACGCAGCACAGCAAGTAAAAACAAATCGATGTCAAAAGAATTTTTGGCAATAATTATTAAAATATATTGGAAAATAACCATAATATATACAATCTTTATAACTTTTATTCATTTAAGTAATAGAACCTTCGGGTTTTTTTAAATCAGACGACTAACGTTCTATTGAAAACGTGTTAGTCTAGAGCTGGCAAACTATCGATATCCGCAACATTTGATAGTTTCGATATTTTCATTTAAAACTATCGATAGTATCGATACTATCGCTTTTTCGTTTCAACACACAGTGGAAAGAGGTGAAAAAATATGTGTAGATCTTAAATTTCCAGTATTGGTTCCTGGTGAAGCAAATCCATTAAAACCGCAAAAGTCAACTTTGTAGCTCCGGTTTTGGTTATAGTTCCCATATAAAGGTTCAGCGTGCTATAGGGTATTTTGAGCTGTTTAGACACATTTACACTTTGTAAAAATATGTCTGTTCCAGAACTTCAAGAATCTATTAATTTTTACTATTTTTCGAGTTAAAAAGAACAAAAATGTTATCGTAGTAAAAATTACCCATTCTTCGTCTGATCTACTATTTTGAAAAAAAAAAATCTGGATCTCAAAACACTGATATGCATTCTGATGTTGTCTTATAGCATGTTTATATTATAGGTTTTTACCGGGTTAACATTCTTTATGAAAATTTGAAACCCAGTGGGTTTTTTAAACCCGTTTATATATAAACGTACTATTAGAAAACATTTTCGATTACATCATGGATACTCCATGAATTCTAAATAAATACCATGACGGAATGATAAATACCCAAAAATACATTGGAAATTTAGCCAATTCAGTTTTGTCCGATAATATCGATTGAAAAAAACTATCAATCGATGGCGACATTCAAAATAAAGTATCGATAGTATCGATAGTGCTATCGATTGTTTGCCAGCTCTATGTTAGTCTCCTCAACGACACGACAACGATCACACAAACATATGTGTATGCCAAATTATTGCAATGCTAAGTCTGTCTGGTTACTTTTCCAGCAAGAATTGTCCAGCAAGAACTTTCTCAGAGAGTAAGGAGTTTTTATTCTCTTTTGCAAGAAAATTTTAAAAAGTAAACAGACACTTTCCCAGCAAAAACCAGCAAGCAATCAGCTGACTTGCCAAACAGAACAATTTGTCCGCCAATGAAGGAAGCAAAAATGTTTTATTTTATTGAAAATAAAAAAGAAATGACCCAAAAAAGGATTTTTCCCACTTTGCAACAATGTTCCCCGAAAAAGCAATACAATTAGGCTTGCTATTTCCACAATAAAATTGTTTTCAATTTTCACAAACACAAATCAACGAAAAATTTAAAACAGATGATTGATTGTTTTTAGGAAGAAGAAGAAGAGTTAACAGACGACTTCCAGCAACAATTGGTACAAATTGTTACAAATTTTAGGGTAACCAGACAGACCTGCTATTCCATTTTCCGAAATGCCTTTTCTTGAATAGGATCGTTATTTTTGAACGTAGAAGCTTGAAATTTTGCAAGGGCATGTGTTTTAGTTTTAGATTCAATCAAAAGCGTATTTTATTTTATTTATTTATTTTTTTTTTTTGAGATACGTCTTCGGAAATTTATGGTGACGATATGTAATAACACGCAAAATATAATAATCGAGAAAAATATCCGAATTTATCTTTTTGATTTTTTTTAAAAATATGCAAAATACGAGTTCTTGCGATCATTAGGAATAAGTAAAACTAGCGATATACTCGTTAAACCCCTAATTAAAATTACTCCGTATCAACATACAATTTTTAAATTCGTTACAAACTTAAAAAGTTCCTATTACTTTATACACAAAAATTATGTTTGCCTACTAATTTAAAAAATGCTTACACCAATTCGCACATTCTGAAGAAAATGTGCTTATTAAAATAACATCACACTCCGCTGACTCCATTCACTTAAAAAATCCATAAATCAACGCACGGTTGTTGAATTAAGTGAGTTGTGCTTTTGCTAATCTAATTCAAAAACCGCGAATTCAATGCAAATAGGCATTTTGTATTACAAAACAAAATTACAGCCCCCAAAAGTATGCTATAATAATTTAGTATAACTAATTTCGAATATCGTTCGATGTTCCCACGTCGTTGAGAATATGGAAAACGTGGGAATGGGAAATTTCGCTCCCATGGGAAACAGTTCCCATGGGAATGTTCAGAATAGGGCTGTTTATCTCCATTATTTAGTAAAAACCTGTATTAATTTCTTTCAAGTTTGGTCCTTATTGAAAGATGTCATGAAGTGTCCTTATTATTTTTCACACACCAAATTACGACAATTCGCATAAAATATGAAAGCTAAATAAAATATGGTTACAAGCAATCAAAATATTTTTATAATCAGCCCTATTCTGAACATTCCCATGGGAGCGAAATTTCCCATTCCCACGTTTTCCATATTCTCAACGACGTGGGAACAGCAAAACATGGGAGCTGAAATTTCGAAATTCGAAATTAGTTACACCAAATTATTATAGCATACTTTTGGGGGCTGTAATTTTGTTTTGTAATACAAAATGCCACTGAATTCGCGGTTTTTGAATTAGATTAGCAAAAACACAACTCACTTAATTCAACAACCGTGCATTGATTTATGGATTTTTAAGTGAATGGAGTCAACGATGTGTGATGTTGTTCTAATAAGCACATTTTCTTCAGAATGTGCGAATTGGTGTAAGCATTTTTTTAATTAGTAGGCAAACAAATTTTTGTGTATAAAGTATTAGGAACTTTTTAAGTTTGTAACGAATTTAAAAATTGTATGTTGATTTGGGGTTTAACGAGTATATCGCTAGTTTTACTTCCATAGTATACGAGTGAATATCAAAAAAATGAAGCCAAGGTTTGCACTATTATAATACGCGAACTATTGCAATTTACCAGTAACTATGACCATGGCTAGATCAATTCAAGTGTTTTTGAACAAAGCTCAAAAATTTGGCAAAATAAGTTAATTTGCGTGGAAGTTATGACCGCGTAAATGAATAAAAATAGGAAAGAATCGTTGAAGCTAACGAGGTTTTTTACATTACTATTTGATTGCTGATTAAACCGTTCAAATGACGGACATATGTCCAAAGTAAAAGTAGAAGAATACAAAATGAAGACTACACTTCTAATGTATCACTTTTCGAAATTTCCACTGGTTCCACCTTTTATGGATGCTGATATTTTGAAGCCAGATTTTAGGTGTTTTTCGTATTTTTAATTTAACTGGAACGCGAGTATTTCAAAAAACAATTAATAGGATTACTCGCAATTACGCATAATTTGATATGTATATTGGCTATGCAGCCTACACAGCAGCAGAGTAATCTACTGCCAAAGGCCAAAATTTAGTGCGATATTTTTTCCAAAAAACATATTTTTGGGTACAGTTTTACAATATCCTTTTGAGTGTGCTGGTACCCCGTGATATTTTAGTTTTTCGGCGGTCCGGATCATATAAATCATAGATCGTGAAAATCCATCCCCTAGAACGGCAAAAACAGCAACTGCAAAAACCGAAAAATGTGCGAAAAATGTTTTTGAAAATATCGCGGATTTAGTCGCATTTTCTGTGGATCGTTTTCTTGTCAATGAAAAAACTGACACATCACTCGCGGTTTTGCGAAAACAGCGGTTTAAAAAATTTAGTGGCATGGGAGCTGTATCCGATTTATCCCAAAAATAGTGTGTGATGCTACATCCACGGTTCTTGATGGATTTGATCGAAATAGGAATAGATCGATGTATTTTTCCACGGTTGGTAGTGAAATCGGATGCGCATAAAATGTGTATGCACTTTGTGCAAATTATAAGCGTTATACAGATTGTTGTACACTAAACTGCAGACGACGCTACATCTTAGCGGCCAAAGTAAATCCTGGCAAATGTGTACAAATTAAAAGAGAAGAATTCGCCGTATTGATAAACCGCATGCGCATCAAGCGATTTTGAGGATTTCGAAATTTACACGCATTTCAAATGATACAGTTTTATTTGAATATTATACCGCATTCAAAGGAACCCAACATTTATTCGAACGTTACCCATATCTTCCGCTAGATGTTAGCGTGTACTCGAGAAGTGATTAGAATAAAAAACGTGATTTTTTGCGTGAAATTTAACTGAAATAGAAGAATAACTCCGACCTAATTTTCTTACAATTTCTTCAACTAACTCACAAAAAATTTTTTTGAATAATATTTTCTCTTACAACAATTTTATAACTTCCCTCAATATATTTTTTTTTGTTTTTGCTAAAATGTGCAAACCGCTAAACAGATTTCTATATTTTTGGTTCCATTTGAATCGTCGCAATGTTTAGATTACGTACATACATATTTTTAAAATATTTTTCCGATGCATAAACAGCTTAAATTTTAATAAAACAAGTTGCAAGCAAGCAATTCTTTTAATTCTTTCTTAATTTCCGCGAAAATTTATAACTTTGTCACTAATGTTATGGGACCTCAGTAATCATATAGTACGTAGGAAGCCCTTAATTAACAATGTTTCGCAATATAATAATTAGCGTTGTTTTAGGATTTATTTCTTATTATCAGAATTAAAACCGCCATAATTTTTGCGCGCAACAACCAAAATGAGTATATCGAACAGATTTGAGAATCGGAATTTTTTCCCAATCTATGTACCAAAAATCTTTCATGTAGCTTAAAAATTTTTTTAAATATTTTTTTATGGAAAACTAAAAAATTTTGATATTTCCTCATATACGTCAAATAAATCGTAGTTCTAAATCCACTCGATTGACAGTTTATATCATAGTACAAGTTCATAGTCTAACAGGCGTTTTAGGCACCAGCAGGAACGCACTACTCTTGCTGAGACTCACGGCCACCACATGTTCCTGACGGACTAGAAGTTTTCTGCTTATTTCAGTCATACTATCCTTTCGTGTTCTTATATTTACACAAAATCAATAAAAAATTATTAAAAAAATTAAGTTACAGTGTTTTATTTATAATTGCACTAAAATCTAGAAAATAATTATTCTTCATGATGGAATCTATCAAATTAAACGCTTGCATTTACATTACAAATGGCAACCATATTAAACGGCAAGAGTTTTATTTGAGAGATTCCATCATGAAGAATAATTATTTTCAAGATTCTAGTGCAATTATAAATAAAACACTGTAACTTAATTTTTTAAATTATTTTTTTATTTTTAACTTTTTAGTAAATAGATTTTTTTGACCACTGAGAACCCCAAATGCCAAATTACAGTCCATTTGAGCAGAAAATGTAGATAAAAACATAAAACTGCTTGACATCGGATGGTACCGTTATATGGAGGCTATACCAAACCTTGTCCTACCTATGTCCACAATTTTTAGGGGGGAAGTTCCTGGACCATTGGGAACTTCAAATGTCAAATTACAGCTAAAAATGAAGACAAAATCCTCAAAATACTTGAAATCGGGTGGTACCGTTATATGGGGGCTATAGGAAAAAATGGAGCCATATTAGTTTTCATATTCATGTATTGTCAGCCAAATCTGAAAACTGTGCAATGCTTTAGTTCAATTGGTCAACTGCAACTGTGTGAAAAATGAGTTACCAGATTTGAAAAGCAAATTAGGTAAAACACTGTAAAACAGTGTAGAAATGGACCAATATTGGTTTTAATTTCATATTCATGTATTGTTATCCAAATCTGAAAAGTGTGCAAAGTTTTAGTTCGATTGGTCAACTGCAACTGTGTGAAAATCGAGTTACCAGATTTGAAAAGCAAATTAGATAAAACACTGTAAAGCCGTGTAGAAATGGACCAATATTGGTTTTAATTTCATATTCATGTATTGTCATCCAAATCTGAAAAGTGTGCAAAGTTTAAGTTTGATTCGTCAACTGCAACTGTGTTAAAAATGAGTTACCAGATTTGAACTAAACGGACACCAAAGCAAGTTAAATAAAACACTAAAAAGTAAAAAGTACCAAATTCGAACACAAATTTCCAAAAATACATACCTTCATATCTCAAATTTAGTACACTTTAGTACTGTTAGTACAATTTAGTACATTTTAGTACTTTTTTTGCACTTATATGTAGGTTGAATTTCTAAAAACACTTTGGTACATCTATCCTCACTCTTTAGTGACCCGGCCCCCATTCCAGTTCTAGCTCTACCAATTCCCCCAATGGTGTCACATTTAGTACCTTAAGTACTTTTTGGTACCTTTACTTAGATGGCTTTTATTGGCTTTTGTTCCATAAGCCGAACTAATAATAGATTTCCAAACGCACCGATCTTGTATTATACTTCTCCAATTTTGGATGCCATGTATTATGATATTATCAATATTCACAGTAAATTTTTCTCTCAAACACACCAAGTTCTGTCTCATCTGCTACGCAAATACCCATGCTTCGGATCCATTCATAAGTACGAGTTGTATACGTGTCTTTTAAACAGTTTTCTTAGACCAAAGTAGCATCTGTTGGCCAATATTATTCTTCTGTCCAATATTGATGAAATTTTATTTGAAGTCAATTTAGTTAAGGCCTCGTCACATATGCTTGGTTTACATTTACGAAATCCACTCGATTTCAACTGTCTATTCCATTGGTTAAACGTCAAATGAAATCCAATGGATTTCAGATGAGATTTCATTTGACATTTGAGCAATGGAATTGACAGTTGAAATCGAGTGGATTTCGTAAATGTAAATCTAGGAATAAGAGGATTTCTGGCTTAATTCATTAAGTTGCATGTTCTCTTCCGGCTTTAAGTCAAAAGTCAAAGCATACGAAAATCGTGTTTCAGCACACATTCAGCCGCGTAGAGTTGCCGCATCTATAGTTTTTGGGCTTGTCTTCTCCGCTTTGTATGTCACAGTGACCTCTATCCATAGAACCGATAAACACAGACCAGCTTCGAAAATATTATCCAGATGCATTTTGTAGTATTGCAAAAAGAGCGCTTTTGAGCGCTCTGGGTAAGTGGCATGATCCTACAAAACAGTTCATTTGTATGTAGAACGACAAAAAAGCATTCCTGGCTACGCCCATGGTAAGTGGGTATTGGCAAGGGGATCCAGAGTTTGTAGATCGGAGTTAGTCCATGTGTCATCTTCCCGTTTGATATTGTCATCAGTAAACACTTGGATAAGTAACTTTCAGTTGCCCGAAGAGAAGCACTCTTCAGAACCTTAGGAATTCGTCTTTGTTAACGAGGGTTATATCCCCTGTTACACAATAATATTATTCTAAGATTTTGTATCAAAATAAACTCGAATACGGACTCACTCCTTGAATTAGTGGGCTAAGGCTTGATATCGCCCTTTAGACTTCGTGAGAGCATGAAGAAAGTGTGGATTGAGAAGATCCATCTATGAAGTTAAAATAAGTATCGTTAAACACTAGGGGATTCAAAGTTTGGACCAAATCGGTTGATCTGTTCCAAAGTTATCGAAACCGATAGACGGGCGGACAGGACACCGACGTCGCGAGGGGGCGACTCCCAAATGGTTATGATTTAGACATTTTTTGTATATTTTACTCACAAAACATAAAATTTAGTCCAGTTCAGACACTCTGTAATCGCTAGGACTTCCGCCTGAAGGATTGTGTTATGATCAGGCAGTCGGAGAGAGATTCTTATTTCTGTCATTTTTATCCCCTTAGCATTTATGCTAACGAGGGCATATACACTTTCATACGGGCAAAATGTGCCTTATCGAAATAATGGTTTTAGACCCCAAGTATGTTTGGACGAAATGTGTTTCAGACAATTTGGAGTTGAATTAGCCATGTCCGTCCGTCCGCCTGTCTGTCTGGCTGGTTGGAGCGCACGATATCTCTCGAACGGATCAACCGATTCGGTCCAAAATTTGGCGTAATATTTTGTCCAAACTTAGTTTAAGTTCGAAGATGGGTTATATCGGCCCACTCTTTCCGGTACCTCCCCAACAAAAGTTTGAACCTTTTCGGAAAAATTGTGCGCACGATAGCTCTTGAATGAAGGAACCGATTTGGTCCATACTTTGCACATCGTGGAGTTTTTACCAGACTTAGATGAGGTTCCAATATGGACTCAATTGGTCCCCTTCTTCGGGTACCTCCCACACAAAATTTCGAAAAAGTTCAGTTTAGGACCTGCTCTCGAATCGCTTTGATTTTTGTTGTAGCAACTTATATTCACTGCCCTTCATACGACGGTACAAGTTTCATCAGGTGCAAGTTCCTGAGAAAATAGCCTGCAAGGTGCAAAAAAAAACCCTTATGACACCGTGTGTAGTGGTTAAAGCGCAAGATAACTCTCGAACGGATCGGCCGATTCAGTCCAAATTTTGATTTTTATTGAAGCAACTTGCGTTCGCAAGTCCATATTTCTTTAGAAAACAGCCCGAAAGTTGTAAAAGCCCCTACACTGAAAGAAAATTACGTTGCATCAATGAAATTTGTCATTGATTTTGAACCAACGTAAGACTTAATTGTATTAATGAAGAAATTTCATTGAGTTTCATAAAATAACTTTCATCATTGTTTCATTTATTTAATGAAACTTTTCATTTATTCAATGAAACTCTACGTTGGTTCAAAATCAATGAAACTTTTTCTTTCAGTGTATGGCACCATATGTAGAGGCTGGAGAGCTCGAACCGAATACTTCGTTTGTCCACACTCTTCGAATATTAGATGAAATTCGAATGCTTATAGGCCAAAAGTTCGAAAATATTCGCTGTCCTTGTTGCGAATTTCCCCTGTCATTCAGGATTTTTCATAGACATATTTTCTTTCACGAAGGGGAAACCACATCGGATTTTTGCATCGGATTTTTGCATGTTTTCATACCCACCTCCATAATATGAAGGGTATAATTAAATTTTTCATTCCGTTTGTAACAGATCGAAATATTCATCAGAGATATTCTTGATTAGGGTAAAATTCTAAGTCGATATAACCATGTCAGTCTGTCCGTCCGCCCGTCTGTTGAAATCAAGATACAGTCGAAACTTTTAATATAGAGCTTTGTACATTGGTATAGAAGTTTATATTACTCCTGGGATGTTTCATATTGAAAAAGGACTACATCGGTCCACGTTTTGAAATAGCCCTCATAGAATGGTACCTCCCGATTTTTGGTATTTTGAAGGTTGTGGCCACAATAATTCACTGATATATAACTATGCAAAAATATAACATTTTATGAAATATCAAACATCTATATCTATATATATAAAATTGAAATTTGTTTGTACGTTTGTTTGTTTGTTTGTTTGTGCCTTATAGACTCGAAAACCGCTGAGCAGATCTTACTGAAATTTTAAGGGTACATTGCTACATGGCCTGGAATGAAAATAGGCTATATCATTTTTTGAAATTTCGCGTTAATCTGGAGATATAACATCAAAACCGGAGGTACCTCGAAAAAATTTAGATTTTGTATGCAAATATCTTTAGAACTATTACAGATACACTCTCCAAATTTTGTATGTGTGACGGAATTTGATGTAGAAATAAATTTACCAAATTATATTCGAATCGGTTCAGATTTGGCTATAGCTCCCACATACATATATTTTGGGCCAATTTCCTTATTTTATGTACCAAACACGCTATTTATGTCCAATTTCAATGAAATTTGGAATATGTGACGGAACTTGATTTGGAAATAAACGTGCCAAATTATATCGAAATCGGTTCAGATTTGAATATAGCTCCCATATATATTTTCTGCCGATTTCATGTATTTGAGGCACCAAACACGCTATTTATATCCAATTTCAATAAAATTTGGAGCGTGTGACTGAACGTGGTCTAGAAATAAATGTGCCAAATTATATCGAAATCAGTTCAGATTTGGATGTAGCTCCCATATATATTTTCGGCCGATTTTGCGCATTTGATGCACCAAACACGCTCTATATGTCCAAATTCGCTGAAATTTGGAATGTGTTACACAACTTGGTCTAGAAATAAATGTGCCAAATTATATCGAAATCAGTTCAGATTTGGATATAGCTCCCATATATATTTTCGGCCTTGACCAAAAATCATGAAATTAAAAAATGTTGTGTAACATAAAGCAATTTTAAAGGGTTTTTAGTTGATTTTATATGAAATATTGACACAAAGTATATAATTTCAATAGAAAGAGTTTACAATATTATAGATATAAGTTTGAAATTTGGAACAGAGTATAATAAATTAGTCTTTGGATGTTTAGAATTAAAAATGAGGCATATCATAATAAGTTCAGTATAGTCCCCATACAAAAGTTCCGCCTGGTAATTTGAAGTTTTTAACCAAATTCTCCAACAGAATTGACACAATAACTAACAAATCTTTCAAATGAATATTACACATGTAGGTTTACGTTTTGGTTTATTCCAGAATTTTTAACCACAGTAGCTCTTATTTGGCATTTTCGATTCTATTTCAAAGGTTTTCCGTATTTCTTATTCTTTAAAGTACATATCCATATATCAAACATTAACTCCAGTCCCATTAAAAAATTTTGTGTTACTTTTGCCATATTAACTTATCGATTGGACACATTTTACCGCGAGGACTGATGCTGATAAGAAGATCTATCTAAAAAACCTATTAATGTTATTTGTATACCATTATTTAATTGAAATAAATAACCCCAAAAAAGAATAACTCGAATCCCCGAGTTCAGATTTACCAGAAGTTATAGAGTCCATGCAAGCCAACTAAAAGATTCAGAAAATTACATTTATGGTCTGTTCCAGTACTGCAAGAATCTACTCATTTTTAGTAGTAAAAATGTGTAGATTCTTGCAGGTTCTGGAACAGGCATTTAGAAAAAACAGAAAACAGTTTTATCAAGAGTCGGACGATACCAACTACGACTCATATACTCCGAATTCTACACGCAGTACTGTTTAAGACTACGAAACCCACATTCGGGTTCGGCAAAATTTTAGCTATGTCCTGACAAAATAGGTTAAGTCTAAAAAACTCCATCCCAATGGTTGTTCCGCTTTATTTCTATCTTAATTGTACGAGTATTTGTTTATGAACTCGATGACATTTAAAACTTTCCAAGGACTATGACCTGTCGGCACAAACTTATGAAAATTCATAACTTTTTTTTCTCGAAAACAAGTAAAAATGTATCAGTCGGGTATGCAGACATAAATATACCCTCAGCCTGTTTGAGTTGAGACTTTTATCGATAGACAGATCGAATACCGGCTTCATAACCAACCTGCGTACGTCCCTGGCTCCTATTTATATTTTCTGCCGATTTCATGTATTTGAGGCACCAAACACGCTATTTATATTCATATTCAATAAAATTTGGAGCGTGTAACTGAACGTGGTCTAGAAATACATGTGCCAAATTTTATCGAAATCGGTTCAGATTTGGATGTAGCTCCCATATATATTTTCGACCGATTTTGCGCATTTGATGCACCAAACACGCTCTATATGTCCAAATTCGCTGAAATTTGGAATGTGTTACACAACTTGGTCTAGAAATAAATGTGCCCAATTATATCGAAACGGTTCAGATTTGGATATAGCTCCCATATATATTTTCGGCCGATTTTCCGCATTTGATGCAACAAACACGCTATATATGTCCAATTTCGCTGAAATTTGGAATGTGTAACGGAAGATGGTCTAGACATAAATGTGCCGAATTATATCGAAATCGGTTCAGATTTGGATATAGCTCCAATATATATATATTTTCGGCCGATTTTCCACATTTGATGCACCAAACACGATATAAATGTCCAATTTCGCTGAAATTTGGAGGGTCTGACGGAATTTGTTCTAGAAATAAATGTGCTAAATTATATCGACATCGGTTCAGATTTGGATATAGCTCCCATATATATTTTCGGCCGATTTCCTGTTGTATAGTTGGGAAGGAATTGGCCAAGGCTACAGCTATTAAGTATCATATCTTTGAGAGACGTCTTAAGATTTATGTTTTATTATGATATATCTAAATCATTAGGAATACTTACTGGCGGAAAGGCTTTCGGAGGAGTGTTACCTCTTGAAACATACAAAAATACCATAGTAGCTCCATAACAACCCTGAATAGTTATATAGCGCCTTCATATCTCCTATGTTTATTCGCTAAAATATTAAAAACGTTAATATAATTATGGCATTCCATTATATTTTATCGTAGTCGGGGCAGCAAAGCGTACCGGGTTCAGCTAGTAATAAATATAATAAAGTTCTTTGAGTTATTGTTTTACACAAATAATAAATGCCTTTTATTTATTTTGGGATATTTCGCAATGGCTTGTATTTTTATTGCATCTTTAGACTGATTAAAAACAAAATCCGAAGAGTGCCTTTAAATTCAATCCAAACGACAACATCAACAGTTGTGATTTGGATCGAAAACGGAGTGCATCCTAGCTGTGTGCAGGGATGCCAGATAAGTTTGGTCGAAAATCGGCACTTTTCGGGTGCCAAAATCGGCAAAATCGGCAAAAAATTTTCAAAATCGGCAAAAAATCGGCAAATTAAATAACGTTTATTTCAGTTCAAATTATTGCTATATTTAATAAGCATAAGTTAAAAATTAACATTTTAAGTGCAACAAAACAATTAACAACTCATAAACCAAGGCAATAATTCAAAATATGTATGAATATAAATGGTTTTACCATATGCATATGTAGTATATATTTATAAGTACGTGTATGTATATATGAAATCAATATATTTTCAATTCAGTCAAGTCCCGGTCCACACTAGCGTGAATTTCATTAAAAAGTTTCATGAAACTAGGTGTTCTTAAATCGAATTCCCCACTACAGCAATTTTATGATTTTGCTCTACTATGGACGTCGATCTAGAGACGCATAATTTCATATCAAACTTTCAGTGAAATTATTGTAGTGTGGCCCGGGACTAAACAAACGTATACAAAAGTTATATGATGACCCACTGAAATGACTAGTGGGCGCGATATCTATCGAAAAGAAATAACTCTCAAATTAAAATCCACTTCCCTAATGGACTATGTCGGTCCATTCCTATAAGTACCACCTCCACAACACTTTTGAATTTAAGTTTTAATCCACATTTTTCGGCAAGTTCAAATGTCTAAAAATGGCCACATAATGCTAAAAAGACCTTAAAAACATTCGATCTGTCCGTATAAGAAAGTTTCAATTCACATGGGCTGAGGGTATACCTCTGTCAGCAAAGCCGGCTGACACTTTCTTACTAGTTGTATTGGAATTTTGAAATGTTGGTTTACAATTAAATTCAATTTCTGTAATAAATATTTGAATTAAAGTTTTGTAACAAATCATTTTTAATGACAACATTATAACAGTTAGACTTATTTAATTTTAAGTAGTCTTTAGTAAAGAGAATTCCTTCCATCGAGTCCCTAACTAATCGATCTCGGCACTTGTTTTTATTTAAATTTAATTGTCTAGATACTCTTTCCACATTTGCTGAAGAATGTTGCAAGACTAAAACATGTTTAATAAATTTGGACAAAATAGGAAATAATGATTCAGAATTTGCACATATTAATTCACACATTGCTTTCCAAAATTCTAGCAACTCTACGTTTTTATATTTAAACAAATTTTTGAAATTTAAACGTGAAAGTTCGCGTGATTCATGCTTTTCGTTTATGTTTATAAAGCATTCGTATTCCTTTATAATGTCGAAAAATTAATCTTGTGTGCCATTTATTATAAAACGTTGATTTATTGAAGCTAAGCACTTAAATTTATTTTCAAAATTAAACCGCTTCAAAGTCTGACCACAAAGTTCAATGTAAAAGTTTGTGCAGTTTTTAATTATTTCCACTAACCCACTTTTCGACAATTTCGTTTTTTGAACAATTTCCTTCAAACTGTTTTTATAAAATGTTAAAAAAAAATGTTATTATTATTAATCAAACTACCCTTGACGGTATGGTTGTCTTTGTTATTGTACCAAATTAGTTCTAGCAATCACAATTTTCATACAAAATGGAAATTTTATGTGAACAAGTTGCCTTAACTAAAAATCGGCATTTTAGGGGTAAAAATCGGCAAATCGGCATTTCTATTTTTTGGGACTAAAAATCGGCAAAATGCCGATAAATCGGCAAATCTGGCATCACTGGCTGTGTGCTGTAGAAGCAAAATGGAGTGCATTCTAGTTGCGCGCTCTCTTGTAAAATTCATAAGTGAATTCATAGGAAAAGATGTACTCCAACGGAAAATGTACTGTACACTTGTAGTGATTCAACTGCATCCGCGGATGCAAACTTTTTGCTGGGTAGGAAAAGATGTACTCCAACGACAAATGTACCGTACACATTTACTGATTTAACTGCATCCGCTGATGCAAACTCTTTGCTGGGCGTTTAATGGTATTTGGTATACAGTAATACGACATGGTATTTTATTAACTCAGTATTTTTCTCTCTATAAACTACTTTTATAATATTTATCTGAAAAGACTCTGCATGGTTTTGTTAATTCATGAGTACAACCTGCACAGCATTCTCTACTTTTGATATAATGTTACAGAAAAAGAGTTATTAATTTCGTAATTGTACCACTTTTTGCATTCGGTGACATTAAGAGCGTAACCGCCAGATTTCGGGTATTTTGACTTTTTAGCTACATTTTCTGGCCAAATTATCTATAATTTGGAATTTGGCGTTCCTGGTAATTACACAAATTATGTAGGTCCGTGTTTTGGAATAGCCCCATACAATGATACCGGCCGTTGTCCGGTATTTTAAAGTTTTTTTGCTGACCGAATTAGCCTAAAGTAGATATTTTGGTTCCCAGTGATCAAAAAAAAAAAAATTATTATTTCAAAATATTTCGTGGTAAAGGGTTTAAAATTTTCGGAGCGGCTTAACGCTTTTTGCTTGTAAAAAATATTTTTTGTTTTTTTTTTGCTCCAAAAGTTACATAGTTTTGATATATAACAATTAGGGATGGCGATCCCGAAATCCCGGGTTTTTCGGGATTACTCAAATCCCGAATCCCGGGATTTTTTCTTCCGGGTCCCGGGATTTTTGAAGTTACTTTTTATTGGGGGTTTATCCACATATGGAAAAATAATCCTCTGTAAAATGAGTTGTTGAAAATATAATTGATCAATTACGCCACCAAGTGTATAATTTTAAATGCATTTAGAAAATGTTCCTTAAAGGAATATGTCAAAGAGAGTTTCTTAAAACATACAATTTAAATTTGAAAGAAAATTTCACTTTTCAAACAAACTTCGAAAAGAATGTAAAGGAGAAAGCAACTGTGATACGTACTTCAATTGTAAAGCTAGTCCCACCTATGTCATCTAATGCTGTTCGTTGGAAACACTTAAGCCGTCCGAGTTATAAAGCCAGACCTCGCTTTGAATTAAGATTTTCTGTGGGAAACCATGTAAATTTCGGTGATCGGTTCCAGGCTTAAGAAAAAATTAACATTTAAAGATCAAAGTGTAATAAGTATCGGTTTCGTTCATGTTTTTTATCGCAATACTATTTTCTAATTTTATTTGCTTCAATTTATTTAATTTCACTGTGCAATACGAAGACCAAAAAATAGAAGACACGTGTCTCGCCGTTTTTCCCTATCTCATCAACTTTCGCGGTTGTAGGCCCCCAAAAGTTTGAGGCGTCATTTTTCAAGACTTTATCTTCCAAAGCGTTAGGAATTTTGAATTTATCTCAGACTTCATATGCAAGGTCAAAATCGTCAAGGTAAAATTTCTTTTAAAAACTTTTCTCGGGTTTTGGTCTGCACTAAACCGTTCAATATTCAAGAAAACAACCAACTGCAGTAATGTATCAAAGACATTAATAAACAACTTTCTGGAACATGCGAAATGTCTATGAACGGTTCTTAAAGGTGAAAATAGCAAAAAACATTTGAAAATATTAAATTTTTATATTTTTTTCTCCGATTCTGGTCCAAAGATACCCAACCGCCCAAAAATTAGGGATACCGTCAAAAGTGTACCTAAGATTTCAGTAAACAATATTCTAGAACATATAAGGATTCTAGGAATGATTCTCAGGGCTGAAATTCAAGAACAATTAAATTATTTTTAACATTCCCCCTGCTCAGATTTGGGAATAACAAACTGTTAAAAACTCAAGTAAATTTGAAAGGTTTGGTATTTACGGACCTGAATTTTGAGCTTGAAGAATCGTTCCTAGAATCTTCATATGTTCTAGAAAGTTGTTTATTGAAATCTTAGGTACATTTTTGTAGTTGAAGGTATCCTTAATTTTTGAATTGAATTGAAGAAATTTGACCTTGGCGATTTTGACCTTGCAGATGAAGTTTGATGGATTATATGTGTTCACAATTTTTGTTTAGAAGATATAGTCTTGAAAACTGGCACCTTTTTACATGAAAACCTCAAACGATTGGAGGTCTATAACCGCGAAAGTTGATGAGATAGGGAAAAACGGCGAGACACGTGACTTCTATTTCTTGGTCTTCTATCACGCTGCGGTGTCAGAATAAGGTTAATAAACCATGACTCAAAAAATGACACACAGTGTTTTTCAATGAAAATTTAATTATTTACTTCACAAAATACCCCTACAGTGGCAAGTCCCGACAAATCCCGAGGTCCCGAAATTGCACCGAAAAGTCCCGAAAGCACGGGTTGAGAAATTTCAAAATCGCGAATCCCGGGATTTTTGAAAACTCTGCCCATACGGAATAATCACTTGATCTTAAAAGCGTTTTCAATTTGTCATGACTTGTAAGCGGTTGGAAGCAAACTCGTGATTTTTATTTTCTGGGAAGCAAGTAAAGAAATATCGGTCGGCTTTGCCGTCAATGATATGCCCTCAGCCTGTGTGCGAATTAAGACTTTTATCCTTGACAGATCGAATACCGGCTACACAACCAAAATATTTCCCCATCAAATCAAATTTATCCAAACTTTTGGGGAATTTGTCTTAACGACTGTGGCGGTTCCGAATAAATGCTTACGTTAATAAATTTAATTTGTATAAAAGGGCAAAAGGGTTGCACTTTTCGGATAATGTACCTGAAGGAATGGACCTACATATCCATTTAGGAAGTCGATCTTATTTTGAGAGCCTTTCCTTTCGATAGTTATAACACCATATAACCAGCCATTTTAATTGGTCACCGTATACTTTTTTACCATTATGGCAGGAAACACGGACTTGGCTATGAAAAATAGAATATCGCTGTGAACAAGACCACAAGGTGTACCTTTGGTCAAAATGTCCACAGGCTCCTCGAACAGCCCTTAAACTGCAGTTATGTTGAACTCTTGTGAGGGAGGTACCCAAAAATGTTGTTAAAATAATCTAAAAAAACTACATTTTAAAACTGAAGGAGTGAACTGATATGACTTAATCTAAGTTTGAGCAGAATATTACGAAATCCAAAATTTGGACATAATCGGTTTATTCGTTCGAGAGTTATCATGCGCTCCAGCCATGTAGCTGATTTGGCTGAATGATACCAAATTGCCTGAAACGGATTTCTCGTAATGTTTAACACAACATTTGTCTAAAAAAAGATTACCCAATTTTGAAACAAATTTCTAATCAGGTTTCGAGGTATACTTTACGAAACCAATACTCGTATATGGTACATGATGTCCAATATATATTTCATTCCATGAACGTTCATTCACAAAATACTGTACGAGTAACTTTGTTTGGATCAAAGATGAGACCTTTATAAAGATCGAATATAGCTTTTTAAATATAGTCCCCCATGCGTACGTCGCATTGTCATGATGCAGAATGATTCGCCTTCTCATGTTCGTTTTTCGAATTTCTCAGAAGACTTCTGGCAAACAAATTGTAGTGTACCACTCAGAATTAACCGTCCTACATTTCTGAAGCCGTATAGTCGGGACACGATCAGTGTTGCCGAAAAAAGGCTACTGTGGAAGTAAAACTACCGTTTTTATTCACAATTTCTTTGCACCAAATCACAACAGCCTCTTTTTGAGCGATTGTGCAATTTTTCTGGATCTAACAATAATAATCCAGTTTTACGGCCAGGTGTTCATGCAATATCAAATGTTAGTTGGTGGAAGAAATGCTCAAGGATGCCTCTATCTCACAATGATTTAAATTTAATTGTTGTAATTTCAATGACATATTTTAAGTTAGGGTAGAGCTTCCTTGTATCTCGTACACCCACCTCCCACCTTGACCAAAAATCATGAAATTAAAAAATGTTGTGTAGCGTTACATAAAGATATTTTAAAGGGGTTTTAGCTAATTTTATATGAAATATTGACACAAATTATATAATTTCAATAGCGAGAGTTTACAATATTATAGATATAAGTTTGTTTTAATATTATAGATATAAGTTTGAAATTTGGAACAGAGTTAAATGAAGCATATCATAATATAGTCCCCATACAAAAGTTCCGCCTGGTATTTTGATGTTTTTAACCAAATTCTCCAACAGAATTTTTAACCACAGTAGCTCTTATTTGGCATTTTCGATTCTATTTCAAAGATGTACCGTATCTCTTATTCTTCAAAGTACATATCCATATATCACACATTAACTTCAGTCCCATTAAAAAAGTTTAGTGTTACCTTTCACATATTAAGTTATCAATTGGACACATTTTTACCGCGAGGACTGATGCTGATAAGAATATCTATCTAATAAACCTATTAATGTTATTTGTATACTATTAGTTAATTGAAATAAATAACTCCAAAAAAAAGGATAACTAGAATCCCCGATTTCAGATTAGACTTGTACCGAACAATTCCAATCAAATATTGCTAGCTATTGTAAGAAAATAATATTCTTTTATGTCATAAAAACACGAAAAATTTACTATTTTACCAGAAGTTATAGAGTCCATGCAAGCCAACTAAAAAATTCCGAAAATTACATTTATGGTCTGCTCTAGTACTGCAAGAATCTACTCATTTTCAGTAGTAAAAATGTGTAGATTCTTGCAGGTTCTGGAACAGGCATTTAGAACAGAAAACATTTCTATCAGGAGCCGGGCAATTCCTACTACCGATTCATATACTCTGAATTCTACACGCAGTACTATTTGAGACTACGAAACTCACATTCGGGCTCGGCAAAATTTTAGCTAAGTCTTGACAAAATAGGTTAAGTCGAAAAAACTCCATCTGATATCACAATGGTTGTTCGGCCTTATTTCTACCTTAATTATACGATTAGATGTTTATGAACTCGATGACATTTAAAACTTTCCAAGGACTATGACCAAAGATTATGCACTTCTGTCGGAACCAACTTATGAAATTCATAACTTTTGTTTTCTCGAAAACAAGTAAAAAAGTCTCAGTCGGGTTTGCCGACATAGATATATGTATGTATGTATATACCCTCAGCCTGTTTGAGTTGAGACTTTTATCAGTAGACAGATCGAATACGGGCTTCACAAACAATATCTCTGTCCTAAAAATTGTGTAGTCAGGGAGTTTCAGAATTTCGTTCTTTTTAGGACGTATACACTTTCCGACAAAAAATATCGAAACATTTGGGTATAAAACTTCACGATTGTGAGCGTTGCGAATAAATGTTTATGTTGTGGTCATAAATGTGACTTCGATAACAGCGCAAATTTTTGCACTTTTGTGGAGAAGATACCTGCAAGAATGGTCCATTTTGGAAGTTGTCCCAATTTTGGAAGTCATTCCTTTTGATAGTTATCGTGTCAATCCGTAATTTTAGTTCGTCATGGTAAGATTTAGAGCTTTTGAACTGTTATGTCAGGAAGCATCGACTTGCCCACGAAAAATAGAATATCGCTGTAAACAAGACCGCAAGGAGTGGCATTGGCAAAAATTTCCCACGGATTCTCGAACATCCCTTATAATGCACTTATTTTGAAATTTTGTGAGGGAAGTATCCGATGAAATCGGATATTGAAATTTTGTATGGGAGGTACCTGAAGGAGTGAACCGATATAATCCATATTCGAACCTAATCTATGTCTCGAAGAAATCGATTTGGACCTTCGACAGTTTTGAGGGCACCATTGTAGTGAAACATTTTGTAGACTGGTGAGAAAAAAAGGAATGAAACGATATTGCTTAATGTTCGGTTGATCCGTTCGAGAGTTATCATGCGCTCGAGCCAGACAGACGAAAGAACTGGGCTAAGTCGACAAGCGGATTTTGTCGAAGCATATGAGAAGTCAAAAGCCATTATTTCGATGAGGTAGATTTTTATCGTTAGCCTAACGCCCGAAATTACAGAAGATTTTAACACCATTTAACCAATGTTTGAGCATTAATTTTGTTTGCGGTTGTTTTTAGGTACAACTTTTTTAATGATAGGAAATAATTCAGGTGGGTATGCCACTTATAGCAGATATTATGACCCACAACAATAAATTTTTCTCCATTAAATAAATAATAAAAAATTAAGGCAGTAAAACTATTTTCTTATTGGAAACACTTGATATATATTACATTATGTCCAGTAAAAATGTCATTTCATGCACTTCCAATCTGCACAGTACTAAACTCGTAATTTGTTTGAATACAGAATGAGTTTAAAGCCTCAAGGCCTTTATATTTATTATAGAATTCCTCGACCCTTTATTATTTGATAATGAAACTACATGAGAAAAAGAAGTAATTAAGATTGCACTGGAAGTTTTCTCAAAAAGAGTATTCCCAATACGAATTTCCAAACACTAAACTTTATCTCACCCCTTCACAACAATAACGCACATTCACAATTCAAGGTTCTAGCTTCAGCGGTTTCGCCAAGAACCCGAATAGGTTCGTAAAATTTTCGGAATATATCCCCATATAACGGTACCCCACGACTTAGTGTTTTTTTTTAAATAGAACAAATCTATACTGTGCAATTTTCTTTACATTTGGACCTTGAATACTCAGAGGATATAAAAGCTTAATTTAAAAAATGTCTACTTCAATCCACTTTTATTAGAAGAGGTATTTTGAAGACTTAGAGTATTTGGAAGATTTTATGCACATTTTCCATCCGAACTCCGAACTTTATCTCAAAGTTCAGAGTGATCTTCATAACAAATATTTTTCCATTTCGTATTTTTTGTCCAAATTATATAATCCAAGCTTTGTTCCTACACCCAACACCAAATTTAGTACCATTTAGTACTTTTCGTTCACCTATAGTAGGTATTTCTCATTTTAACCGTTTACACAATACCAAAATGGTTTTGGTGCCAACATGTTACCAAACTTTTCGTACACATAATTCAACGTTTCAAAGCTTACTTCCTTATACTCAACATATATCCCGACCGCAATTCACTTTCCAGCTTTATATGTTCCGCTGAAAGCAATTATATTACAATTTAGTACTTTTTGTATAAATAAGTGCGAATTTTCAAAACTTCATCCCTACCTCCACTATAAACAACAATTGCTAATCTAATACCAAATTTCAAATTTAAAAAATCCAGTTCTACCCCTTTACAAAATCACAAATTGTACAAAATTCTGTACCATATAGCAAATACCAAAAGATACCAAATTTTGTACCATTTACCACTTAACGTACACGACTTTCCAAAAACTACTTGCATAACTCAGTTCTTTCGTTCACCTAAATCCAAATAATAGCCAATGTACTTTCATTTAGCACTTTTTCATAAGTACGAATTTACAAAGTAACCGCAATCCTACACTCCAACAGTAATCTGTTCACGCAAATACAAATTGTATCGAATTTAGTACCATTTAGTACTGCTTCGTGCACATTAGTATGATTTTCTAAAGTTACCTCCATATCTCAATTCTACATTCTAACAGTAATCTTAATTCCAAGTTTCACGATTCCAGCTCTATCTTCACCCAAATCCAAATAATATTAAACTCACTACCATTTAGGACTTTTCGACCTTTGGTACACCTTTCTTACTCTTTATCAGTGACCCTTATTCCAAATTTCAGCACTATTCGTTAATTCAAATCCAAATTGTACTATATTTAGTACTTTTCGTACACTTTTAGTTCGAATTTCCAAAAAACCTGTCTTTGTTACTCTCCATCGGTGACCCTTATTCAAAATTCCAAGATTCCTGCTCTATCCGTTCACCCAAATCCAAATTGTACTAAATTTAGTACCATTTAGTACTTTTCGTACACTTATAGTTTGAATTTCCAAAAACCTTTCTTTGTTACTCTCCATCAGTGACCCCTCATTCCAAATTTCAGGATTCCAGCTCTATCCGTTCACCCGAATCCAAATTGTACTAAATTTAGTACCATTAAGTACTTTTCGTACACTTATAGTTCGAATTTCCAAAAACCTTTCCTTGTTACTCTCCATCAGTGACCCCTCATTCCAAATTTCAGGATTCCACCTCTATCCGTTCACCCGAATCCAAATTGTACTAAATTTAGTACTTTTGTTAATTTCCATCAGTGACCCCTCATTCCAAATTTCAGGATTCCAGCTCAATCCGTTCACCCAAATCCAAATTGTACTAAATTTAGTACTTTTCGTGCAATTATATGCTGTTTATATTAGAGCTTCTTGCAGGGTTAACCTTCTTTATGAGGATTTGTTTGAAATATAAGCAATGGAATTGACATTTTAAACCCAGTCGGTTTGTTAAATCCGGTTATATATAAACGGGGTATTACAGTTCGAAAATCCAAACACTTTACTTTGTTACTCTCCACCAGTGACCCTCATTCCAAATTTCAGGATTCCAGCTCTATCCGTTCACCCGAATCCAAATTGTACTAAATTTAGTACCATTTAGTACTTTTGTTAATCTCCATCAGTGACCCCTCATTCCAAATTTCAGGATTCCAGCTCAATCCGTTCACCCAAATCCAAATTGTACTAAATTTAGTACCATTTAGTACTTTTCGTACACTAATAGGTCGACTTTCCAAAAACCTTTCATTGTTACTTTTCATCAGTGACCTTCATTCCAAATTTCAGTATTCCAGCTCTATCCGTTCACCCAAATCCAAATTGTACTAAATTTAGTACTTTTCGTGCACTTACAATTCAAATTTCCAAAAACTTTTCTTTGTTACTCTCCACCAGTGACCTTTATTTCAAATTTTAGGATTCCAACTCAATCCGTTCACCCAAATCCAAATTGTACTAAATTTAGTACCATTTAGTACTTTTCGTACACTAATAGGTAGACTTTCCAAAAACCTTTGATTGTTACTTTTCATCTGTGACCTTCATTCCAAATTTTAGTATTCCAGCTCTATCCGTTCACCCAAAGCCAAATTGTACTAAATTTAGTACCATTTAGTACTTTTCGTACCCTTATAGTTCGAATTTCCAAAAACTTTTCATCGTTATTTTTCATCAGCGACTCTCATTTCAAATTTCAGGATTCCATCTCTATCCGTTTACCGAAATCCAAATTGTACTAAATTTAGTACCATTTAGTACTTTTCGTACCCTTATAGTTCGAATTTCCAAAAACCTTTCATCGTTATTCTTCATCAGCGACTCTCATTTCAAATTTCAGGATTCCACCTCTATCCATTCACCCAAATCCAAGTTGTACTAAATTTAGTACTTTTCGTACACATACAGTTCGAATTTCCAAAAACTTTTCTTTGTTACTCTCCATCAGTGGCCCTCATTCAAAATTTCAGGATTCCAGCTCAATCCGTTCACCAAAATCCAAATTGTACTAAATTTAGTACTTTTCGTACCCCTATAGTTCGAATTTCCTAAAACCTTTCATCGCTTCTCTTCATCAGTAACCCTCATTCCAAATTTCAGGATTCCAGCTCTATCCGTTCACCTAAACCCAAATAGTACTAAATTGAGTACCATTTAGTACTTTTCGTACAATAATAGGTAGAATTTCCAAAAACCTTTCTTTGTTACTCTCCATTAGTAACTCCCATTTCAAATTTCAGGATTCCAGCTCTATCCGTTCACCCAAATCCAAATTGTACTAAATTTAGTAGCATTAATACTTTTCGTACCCTTATAGTTCGAATTTCCAAAAACCTTTCATCGTTATTCTTCATCAGCGACTCTCATTTCAAATTTCAGGATTCCATCTCTATCCGTTTACCGAAATCCAAATTGTACTAAATTTAGTACATTTCGTACCCTTATAATTCGAATTTCCAAAAACGTTTTATCGTTACTCTTCATCAGTGACCTTCATTCCAAATTTCAGGATTCCTGCTCTATCTGTTCACCCAAATCTCAATTGTGCTAAGTTTAGTACCCTTTTGTACTTTTCGTACAATTATAGTTCGAATTTCCAAAAACCCTTTGGTACATCTTTCTAGCCTCCATCAGTTACCCTCATTCCAAATTTCAGAATTCTGGCTCTTACCGTTTGCCTAATACAAAGGGTACCATATTTAGTACCTTTTAGTACTTTTCGTACACTTCTAGGTCGAATTTGCAAAAACCCAGCCTTATCTCACCCCTACACACCAACAGCAACCTACACCCAAAATTTCTAGCTTCAGCGGTTTCGTCTGGGCACTGATGAATCAGTCAGTCAATCAACCAGTCAGTCACTCACCTCACTACTCTTTTATATATGTATATAGATATATATTTGTTTTCGTGGTTCCAACACAAAGTCTCTATCTTCGCTCGTTAAATGTGCAGTCACGTGTAGATCCCATGGGTCTCTATTTCTAGCTGAAGATTGACGGGATACCCTAATGAGGTCTCCCGTTCAGAGCCAGATCCATGTTAATCGTTAATGAGCATTGAAGGTACTTTGAGTATTGCTAAGTTTTAACGGGACGGAGGCAGCTGTGGCACTAGCCTAAAAGCCATTTCTGTAAGGTTCCACCCCGACATACTCAGGTTCCAGAATACCACTGCCGTCAGCCCAGGGTTCACCAATCGATGTCATAATTAAGATCGTACTGGCTTGATGCCTTTCGGTAGGATTTCATTTCCTTCCATGTATAAGGTTTTGCTGTTGATAAGCACGGAGTCGTCACCTCCTTTCCAAAACTCTCTTGAAGTTTGGGACCGTCTGTGGCGGAGATTTTACCTAAGTGGTAGTGCTTAGGGCTTCAGAGAAAAATTCTTCAAAATATCTACGGGCCAATATGCGTTGACGGTGAAAATTGACATCGTGTGAACTCCGATTGCGTTAGATAGTCATAAGAATGACCGATTATGAACCCACTAAAAGGGCATAAAAACGATCTGCATGACAGTGGAAGACCAAAACGTGATAATCCAAATTGGGATGGCAACAAATAGAGAGCAGTAAATATACCTATTTTTAGTTCGGCATATAGGACAAGTATTCTTCAGAGAGCCACCTAAGTAATGCGACGGTACCCTACTATGGATGTTATATAAAACATAGACAGATTTAATCCATTTTCAACACCAAACATAGAAACTTCTCTACCTTATAACGTTCTATCTTGTTGATCACGTATATTTAGTTAATAGGGTGAATATTTCCATGTGTTACACATGGATTGTAAAAAATGAATAGAATAACAGGTTTACCGGTGAAATTTATCAGGCTTCAATTTGATCTAGAAATTGACTTCAAGTCAACGGATGTTTGTACGTTGGAAAAGAGTCACCGAATTGTAATGGCCTTTAACTCAGTATTATGTATTAATACTGAGTTCAAGGCTATTAATTATATATTAATACTGAATTCAAGGCTATTACAATAATATACAAATCTTAATTATTAATATATGTACATTAGGGTTATAACAAAAAAAATACTACCCCATTAAATGCTCTGGAATATCGCGATTTGATAACAAATTGGCCCAGAACAGTTTGATATTGATTTTAATTTAGATTAAAAGTATTAATAAGTTATTACGAAAAACGTACATGTCATTATGACAAATAAAATTAAACAATGCATTACTGAACTTCAATGCATTTGGTGCGGAAATTTTTTTTTTATTTTAATCTGAATAAATAATAGTCATTATTTAGAATTTTTTACATGACTTTAACCTTATCGACGTATGCAAAATTTTAACCAGTTTGTTGTACCCTCATTCATAAATACAAAGAAGAATGTCACCAAATACAAACTGTATATTAAACGTCGTTGTGAGGAACAAATCAATTTTTTATGAAATACTAAAAAATTTCCGAAACAGACGAATGCTTTAAATTTTTAGTATAAAGGGCAACATTAAAACGAAACTTTTGAATACGAACGATTCGTGTGAAAAATAAAAAAAAACATGAAAAATACGGACAAAAAATTTAATAAAATAGTAATAATTGTTTGAGTAGAAAAATAAATAAAAATTGAATTTGGTTTTGGCAATTTCAATTGCATTTACATTAAAAATGTTTTAATTAAATGCTTCATATAAATTGCCAATTCCATTGTATATCTGTCAAATAAATGACGTATTCTCTCGTAATACTTGTTTTAAGTGCCATTGTAAATTGGGCTTATCATTTTTTATTCGGAAGAGTTTTTATCTAAAAACCTACAGCCATATTGTCTCATTTCACTTTCAGCCACAGATATTCGAAGATGTCAGCGATAACGGTAATGTTAGAAAATTGTACACGAACCTATTCAAAAGAATGGGTCGACTTCTGGGCAATTGAAAGAGATGTCAGGACAAGAGATTGGTTTTTGGCCGAATCGTTACCTACACTTTTTACGATATTGGGAGCATATTTGTTTTTCTGCATCTATGCTGGGCCATGGCTAATGCGGAATCGTAAAGCGTTCAAATTAAGGAATACCCTGATAGTTTATAATGCGTTGCAGGTAGTATTTAGTGCGGTGCTTGTTTATGAGGTAAGTAGAACGGTAATAAGTTATTCTACGTTGGAATAGTAATGATCATCAATCATTTCATATAGTTTTATGTAGCCGGTTGGAGTTATTACAACTACAAATGTGAACCTGTTAGTTATGCAACCGATCCAAAATCAATGAGGGTTAGTAGAGGCAATATAATAAGGTCGACAGTTGTTCTTAACCCTGGATTTTTATTTTATATTATAGATGGCTAGAGCTGTATATTTGTATTACATTGCCAAACTTACGGAATTATTGGATACAGTTTTCTTTGTTTTACGCAAAAAAGACCGCCAAGTTACGTTCCTTCATCTTTATCACCACACCTTCATGCCGATTTTCTCAATTTATGGTGTTCAATATTTCGCAGGTATGTAGAAAACAGAAATTATTTATCATATTTTGTGTGAGAGGAAACAGAACATTTTCTATAATGTGTCGCTTTTGCGCTGCATGTGAAATCAGGAATACAATGTAGAAATTTATTATACCCTCCATCATAGAAATTATTTTCTCCACTAAAAATTGTCAAGAACTGTACCTCCCGATTTAAAGTATTTTGAGGCTTTTAGTTACATTTTCTGGCCGAGTTAGCAGAAATTTGACATTTGAGGTTCCCAATGGCCAAAAAAACTTCTCCACTAAAAATTACCAAGATAGGACCATATTTTGGTATAACCCCCATATAACGGTTATCCCCATTTTCAGATATTTTGGGTATTTTAGCTAAATTTTTAGACCGAACTAACTCTAATTTGACATTTGAAGTTCTCAGTGGTCCCAAAACTTCTCCACCCAAAATAGGTCCATGTTTTGGAATAGCCCCCATATAACCGTACCCTCCGATTTTCGGTATTTTGAGGATTTTAGCTACAATTTTTAACCGAACTAGCTGTAATTTGACATTTAAAGTTATCAGAGGTCTCGGAACTCCTTCACCAAAAATCGTCAACAAAGGCACCAACAGATTGAAGAAATTTTTAAATGCATTTTTCATCTAATTTTGGCATTTGGGGTATCCGTGGTCGAAAAATTGTTGTACCTAACAGGAAACTAATTATTCCATTTTAGTTCAAAATATTTTATGATGGAGGGTTAAAAAGTTCGGCCCGGTCGAACTTAACTTATTTTACTTGTATTATTTTATTCCTTTAACTCTCACTTGAACGGAAGCCTACTCTTCCTGTGATAAAGGTCCTTAAGCTTTTATAAAAACCACAGCATCGGTCAATTCCTTCTGGTACCTGTCCACAAAAAGTTTAGCATATTTCGTTCGAAATTTCAGCCGTAGGTAGTCTTTATGGTCCATGCATTTTGATACCCAGCCTCGAAAGCTATAATTGGTTAGGTTAAATGACGCGTAGCTGTTGCAGTAGACAGCTACTCCACTCGGAGACCTTGTCGTCCATTTGTAACGTGGTTTTGTCGTAGGCTGGGGTAGACTTAGTCGTGTCCAGGGTCGCCATAAGGGCCCACTAAACCTTACGGAATAATAAGACGAGTATTCTCCCTTTCCTGGGGGTTAAATCGGATATTTATTGAGGTAAAACTAATTTATAATCTACTGATGTTTAAATACGATAAGAAGGGTTTAAATAACAACTGGTAGATCGGTTAACTGACTGGGGGATCGGCAACTTGGATTCAGTATTTGTGGTTGGAAGCTTCGTACGAGGTATGTGGCTGGTGAAGTGGTAGGGCCCAACGACTCGGTATTAGGTTCGGATGCGGCGATTCGCAGATGCCCTGGAGCTGGATGACTCGGAGTTCAGTAATTGACAGAAGAACGACCGGCTTCGGGATTCGTAGTAAATGATTTGATGATGATCGGGTACTCGGTGATTCGCTGTTCGGTAGTAGGCGATTTGAAGATAATCGGGAACTCGGTGATTCGTGTCGTAGATGCTCGGCTACTGGGGGTTCGTATGTGTTCGGCACTCGGTGATTCGTGTTGTAGATGTTCGGCTACTCGGGGTTCGTATGTGTTCGGCCACTCGGTGATTCGTGTTGCAGACGTTCGGCCACTCGGTGTTCATATGGTAGATCGGGCCTTGGCTCTCGTGTTGTAGGGGTTCGGCCTCTCGGCTCGGTTGTTCGGGTCGTCGTTAGTTAATGTTAGTTCTTAGTTAACTTCTACACTATACTACGAGTACTGGCTTGTCGAACAACACCCGAATGTGGAGTGGAACAACACCCGTAGGTGGAGTGTATTAATACAGTGAATGTATTAGCCACCGCGCATAGGGGTAGTTCTCAAAAATTCTTCCCAACCTCTCTACACTCCCGTGTCGGTTGGCGGACCACTAACACACAACTGTACTCAAGCCCGTATGGCTGGCTCACTGCAGTAGCAAGCCTGTCTTTCCCCAACGAAACTGGAATATTAATGTGTACAGTCGCACAGAGCAGTTGTTATGATGGCGCTTGCCTGAAATTGCACTGTAACACACACACATCCCACAGAAATGCAAAAGAACCTAACAGTGTGTACTGATTGACAGGTTGTGACGCTGTTGGGTAGTTGGGCCTTGCTGTTCTCTGTTGGCCGGTTGTATTGTTGTTGTGGTTGTTGTTGTTGTAACAGTTCGGTTGTATTCGGAAGCTCTTTCCTGAAAATTATAAAGGAAGAATGGAACAAGAAAAGAAAATGGAATATATTATTAATTAGTTGTGTGAACAGGATTTGATGTTGGCAATTGAAGGAATTGTGCTACTTCAATTGGATGTGACCACAAATCAACAAGGGTTAGATTTGTGGGGGCGGACGGACAGTTGAATAGATGTGAAGTATCGTGAGGGCTTTGATGGCAGGAGGGGCACCTGTTTATGGTACCGGGAACAATGCGTTCTCTGTAGGAATTGAGAATGCTACTGTAACCAGACCTAAGTTGTGCCAGTATGGAACGAGTTTGCCTTGGAAGAAGCCTCTCACTATCCGAAATTGCTGGAGGATGTTGATTTAGGACTTTATTGTTTTTGTACACTAGGGTTATGACTTTTTTACAACCTCATATCCCTGTATCATAGCGTGATGAGTTTTGCCATAAGATTACATAAAATCTTAATTATAAGGTGATTCGGTGAAAAAGCCTCACGCACAAAATGATTTTAAAATTTGAATTTATCAAAATTATCGACAATTTTTTGAAGTCACTGAAAACAGATACATATAATTGAAAATAAACTTTAGAGCCACATGAGATAATTAAAATGACATAAAATTTATTTCTCACTATTTTGCTTCAATTCTGAGAATCGAAAATGTCGTAAACGCTTTTATTCAAAAATATAACTTTTTAACAAAAAACAAAAAATTTAAAATTTTTTCAAAGTGACTTTTTTCGCGACTTTTTTATTATTTGAATGAAATAAACGTTATTATAATTATTAGTAGGCTTATATTAATTTATTCGTGCAACAAAAAATAATTTTTTGAAAAAAATTTTTTTTTTCATTTCATATATTTTTTCAAAAAATAATTTTTTTAAAATCGATTTGTGCGTGAACTTTTTTTATATTTCAATGGAATAAACGATAGCATAGTGATTAATAGACAAAAGTTCATTCATTCCTGCTACAGGAAATCATTTTTGAGGAAAAATTTCAAAAAGTCATAACCCTATTGTACACACTTATGGCTTCGGAGACCGCCCGTTGGTGCACAATGTTCAGGGAGTCCGTGTAAGACAATCGGTTGACGTCCGATGGAATGACGTCTTGGATGTCATCACGGTAACACCTGAAGTCCTTACGGATGCGTCTAGGTGGTGGATCTTCCATCACTACGTGATGGTTGGGGTGACTCGGCTGATGACTAGCCAGCAGGAACTGTCTAGTCAGCAACACATTATGTTGCCTGACTGACAGCATCCTGGTCTCCTCATGAAGATGATCCACCTGTGACATCTGGACGCAACCCGTAGCAATTCGGAGAGCATTATTTTGCGTCGTCTGCAGGATTCTCCATTGGGTGTCACTCAGGAAGGAAGTCCAAACCGGGGCAGCATAATTGAAGACAGACCGACCGATGGCCTTATAGGTCGTTATCAATGTCTCCTTATCTCTGCCCCAGGAGGTGCCAGCTAAAGCTTTAAGGACTTTGTTCCTGGATTTCACTTTCTGGTTGATGTAGGTGGCGTGCGAAGAGAAGTGGAGAAGATTGTCGAAAACTACCCCAGGAACTTTGGACTATGAACAGTGGGGATACGCCTGCCTTCGACAAATACATCAAGCTGGTTGTTAACTTCCTTCGTCCAGGAAGTGAATAAGGACACTGAGGACTTTGTAGGGGATAGCTGAAGATTGCGCTCCCGGAAGAAATTTGTGATGGTGGCTAGGTAGTTGGAAATTCTAGCACTTACGTCGTCGATGTCAACACCGGATGAAATTATGGTGCAGTCATCAGCATACGACACCACCGAAATATCCGCTGGCGGAGGAGGGAGATTAGCAAGATAGATGTTGAATAAAATGGGGGATAGTACTCCACCTTGGGGTACTCCCATTTTAATCTTGCGGAATTTGGATTTTTGGCCTCGGAATTCAACGAAGGCTTGCCTACCATTAAGGTAATTGGCAATCCAACGCTTGGCGTCATTGGGAAGGGTGGAATTCATGACGTCAGAAATCAGCATGGAATGGTCGATCGTGTCAAACGCCTTGGACAAGTCAAGCGCTGCCACAATGGTCCGTTTGGGTGGTCGTAGCTGATTTAGGCCGTTCGCAATCTTTGTGGTTATCTCTTGCAAAGCCGTGGTTGTGCTATGAGCTTCCCTGAAACCATGTTGGTGCGAGGCAAGGTGGAAATGCTGTTTCAGGGATGGGAGCAATAGGGACTCTAAAACCTTTGCTACTGGTGAAAGCATGGAGATCGGGCGGTAGGATTCCCCATTTGTAGCGGATTTGTCTGGCTTTAGAATAGGAATTATACGAGCCACTTTCCAAACGTCTGGAATTACCAATTGGGAAATTGATAGTTCCAGGACCTTTGTCAAGTAGCTCAAACCTACTGCTCCCAACTTCTTTAACATTACCATGGATATGCCGTCTGGTCCAAGGGCTTTAGATGGTTTGAATTTGGAGATAATTCTCTCGACTTCACTGGATGTGAAGGAGATGGGCTGCAAATCACGCTTTAGTGACTTGCATCTCCGGAAAACGGCTCGCCTGGACCTGCTCCACCTGTTGTTGTGGTAGTGGGCGCCGCTGTTGTTGGTTTTATGTACGTGATCAAATTTGTCACGTTACACATTGTGTTCATGTTAAATAAGAAGTTATAGAAGAAGTTATAGAAAATAGACATTGTGGACAGAGAGTAGGTAACGGGTGATCCAACTAGAGGTACTTTTTTATTAGCCTTTTTATGACTGATCACGTGTAAGTCGTGTCATGCTGTCATGTTGTTTTTGTTTAGTATTCTTTGGCATTTTATCGTGGAAAGACTTTCGATTGAACAATGTTTGCAAATTGTTCAACTTTATTACAAAAATTCGCTTTCTTTGAGGAATGTGTTTCGAGCCAAACTTTGTTCAGCGATGAGGCCCATTTCTGGCTTAATAGGTACGTAAGCAAGGAAATTAGCAGAATTTATCCATAAAAACAACGGTTTCGTGAGGTTTGTCCGCTGGTAGAACATATTTCTTCAAAACTTATATCGGTAAGAACGTAACCTTCAATGGCGGCCATGACAGCCGAATATTTGATGCCTGAAAATAAAGCTCGTGATCTCGGCGGCATTTTGGTTTGAAGAAGACGACGCTACTTTCCGACATGGCATCAATCAATGGATTTATTAAGAGAACACTTCGATGAGCAGACAATTTCAGGTTTTGGGAGGGCCGATTGGCCACCAAGATTGTGTGATATCACACCGGTAGACTTTTTCCTGTGGGGATATGTATAGTCTAAAGTGTATGCGGACAAACCAGATTTGATTCAGACCTTGGTGCAAAACATCACGCGTGTCATTCGTCTGTTACAAGTCGAAATGTTCGAATTATTGAGCGAAAATTGGACTCTACGGACAGACCGTCTAAGACGTAGACACGGCAAAAATTTGGTAGACATAAACTTAAAATAATAAATGCCAAAGAATGCCCTTTCAGACAATACTCATTTCCCGTTAAATTAAAGTTTTCTGCGTTTTTTTTTTTCTTTGGGAACCTCTAGTTGGATCACCCTTTATAACAGAGATATTTAAGAGTTCAACAGTAAAGAAAAGAGGGAGAGAGTTTGAGTTATGTTTTATGATCCGGTAGTTAAGTCTTGATGCATCCACCTCAGACTCTCTGCAAGAAAAAGTAGATTTGTTTGCTTGGTTTGGCAAAAGGTTTGTCAGAGATTGGATCGTTTGTTCATCCATGATTCTCAGTCGCCGTGTCCTGCGCATTGGACAGCGGCAGAATAGGTGATCGATTTCTTCTTCATCTTCGCATAATCTGCAGCAGTCAGCAATATCATCTATTTACATTTACCCCTTATTATTCGCACCATTAGTTTCAGGTAGGATTTCTTCAAGGAAAGTGGAGATGTGGTACTTCGCTTAGAGTGGATTGACCAGTATTGCCATTCTCTTAAAACGCAAAATTATGCATGAAAAGTTCATATAAAAGTTGACAACACTATAGTTATTGGTAGAACTTTACGGCTACTTTTTATTGGTCGCTAACTTACCGAGTCGTCATAAAATTGGGGAAGAGTTCTTTGCTGCAATGCGAAGAACTAAGGGAACTGATGAGTCCAAGTGGCGTTGGACGAAACTAGTATTCTCTGCCCTTCCCTAAAGTAAATCAATTTTAACGACCCCACTTTAAAAACTTGTTGTTTTTTTAAAATTTGAAAACAACAAATCTGTGATTAAGCTGGGTCTTACTTTAAAAATAAAAAATAAAAAAAAATATTTTCAATTTCCTTCCTTCCAGGTGGTCAAAATACAATTGTTGGTTTGGTCAATTCCTTCATTCACATCATTATGTATGCCTACTATATGTTGGCTGCCATGGGGCCCAAAGTTCAAAAATATTTGTGGTGGAAGAAATATATCACAATTTTGCAAATCGTAAGTAACACTGCCCAAGACCAGTAATCCTTGCTTGGTCTGTATAAACCAGTAAGCCTAATTATTAATATTTTTTTATATTCCTTTTAACAGATCCAATTTGTTATCATCTTTTTTGTCACAACACAAGTTCAATTCCAGCCAAATTGTGGTTATAACAAAATTGTTGCAATGGGTTCGACATTTAATTCCATTCTTTTTATTTACTTGTTTTCCTCATTTTACGTGGAAAACTTTAAGCGGGAAAACAGGAAAAATGTAGCAAATGATGGTGCTAAACAAGCAGCTGCTCTCAAACAGGATTAGGTTAAGCATTTATCATTAATGTAGTTTTAGTTCTATTTTAGTTGTATTACTTAATACAATACAAATGTACATACAATATACACAGAAAAATATTTCAAAATTTGTTATATATGTATTTTCGTTTTTGTTCATACTGTACAGGTACCTCACATAAGATACATGTGCAGCTTCTTATATCCATCCGTATGCGACTATTTTTTCAAAAATATGTAAGATTTTCATGTGATGCAAAATCACTTTCCTATTTCCCTACATTCCCATTATTTGCTCTCATATTTCCTCTCTTGTTTGGTAAATGCTCTCAACTTTGTTCTCTTTTCCTTTTGAATGGTCTCATCGTCTCATCATCACATTGAGACTATATCAACAAACCACAACAACATATAAACTCACTGAAATACAACTAAACGCTTTACTCTTAAGTACCACCGTCAAGTAACAAACCAAAAAACTTAAGTGTGTTTGGTGTCAAAAAACAAAATGATTGGTTATGCGATATAATTCGCATCTAAATTTTTTTTAATTTCTTTAATATTAAGGCAACATCTAATGTCTTAACCTAGTGCTGATAGACTCAACATGTACCCAGCAAAATGTTCGTTGCCAAAGATGACATTCAATCATGGGTGCAAGTGATCTAGCATGTCATCTTTTTAGCATCTTCATCGATGAATTTTATATGAGCGTGGACCCCAAAATATGACGTTCTTTTCTGGATCCTAAGCATGTCATTTTAACCAATGCGTTGACATGTCATTTCCACCAATGCTTTGGCATGTCATTTCCACCAATGATTTGGCATGTCATTTTCACCAATGCTTTGACACGTCATTTTCACCCATGCTTTGACATGTCATTTTAACCAAGGCCTTGGCATGAAATTTTCATGTCTTGTTTGGAAAATGGAAATGCTGTATTGAAATATGGTTTTCATGAAAAACAAAACTCTTTATTAATTCAAACGAATTCATGAAATAACTACACTTAATTTATCAGTTTAGTTTTTCAAAAGTTTACATCCAAAATTGCAATGTAATCACCACCGCAACTGATATTCTTTCATCTTACAAAAGGTTTTTTCAATTATCTTCCCATCACCAGTTCAGATTTCGACATGGACTCCAAATGCACTCCTTTAAGTATTTTTATTTCGTAAATTACTTTTATTTTATAATTTTGTTATTTTATAACAACATTTTGGTAATTTATACTCTTTTGTTTAGTGACGGAAATATGTAGGAATCTACAACCCGGCTTGCTTTAGGGATCTCTAAGAACAAAATGTAACGAACGGGGAGGAGAGACTTTTTATGGAAAATACCATTTATGCTTAATTAATTTATTTTTAATTGTTTCTTTCCAAAAGTAGTTTCTTCTTTATTTTCAGATTCTTGTTCCTTTTCGTTTCGGACTTTTTTTTTCAAATTCCAAGAAGCGAGATTTGATTGATTTCATTCTATGTCAGATTCAGAACAGACAAGGGAACTTTTAAAATAGCAATGTGTGCAGTCCGATGAAAATAAACGGGTGTGTAAATAAAAACACAAACATCATCTCTATTGGATCGATGGAATGGGTACAAATGCTGATGAAAAGATCGGATCTTTCACGACTTCCTTTGCATTGGTTCAAATCCTAATGAAAAGATCGGATCTTCCGCGACTTCCTTTGAACCAATGCAAAAGATGACATGAAATCACGTCATCGCAAAGAACCCCTTCCGTCAAATTTTGCTGGGTATGTACACATGGTTCATATTGTTCTGCTATGCTCACAAGACGATAACAACTGCATTCAAAATCATTAGAAGAAACGGTAAATTACAATAGTACAAAATAAAGCATTATAAAAAGCAGCAAAATTTGTCTCTGGTTTGGTTGGGTTGGTGGGTTTTAGTCAATAAATACAAAACAACTCGCCAAAATTGTTTTTTCAATCTCTCAAAAGAAACCAGTATTGTTTACCTTAAGAAAGTCGTGCATGAAATGCAGAAATTTGAACCTTGGCAAGACTTTTGGAACACTATTCCTAAAATGCAGTAATTATGCTAACTAGGTTATGTACACTTTCATACGGGCAAAATGTGCTCCATTGAAATAATGGTTTTAGACCCCAAGTATGTTTGGACGAAATTCGTTTCAGATAATTTGGAGTTAACTTAGCCATGTCCGTCCGTCTGTCTGGCTGGAGCGCACGATAACTCTCGAACGGATCAATCGATTCGATCCAAAATTTGGATTCCGTAGTATTTTGTCTAAACTTAGTTTAAGTTCGAAGATAAGCCATATCGTGCCACTCCTTCAGATACCTCCCCCATAAAAGTTCAAAAATGTGCGTATGATAATTTTAATTTACACATCCTAATATATCTACCAGATACTGATCAGTTTCGAATATGGACTATATTTGTCCACTCCTTCGGGTACCTCCCACACAAAGTTTCGGATAAGTTCACTTTAAGACCTGTTCTCAAATCACTTTGATTTTTGTTGAAGCAACTTGCATTCGTTGCCTCAATTACGACGGTAATTGTATGGCACCATATGTAGTGGCTGGAGTGCAGGATGATAACTCACGAATTGATCAACCAATTTGGTTTAAAATTTGGCCTTAGGCATATTTTGTCCAGACTTAGTTTCAGTTCGAAGATGGCCTATACCGGTCCACAACTTCGCTATTTCCCCCTAATACTTAAAAATGTTCCATTAAATTTGGTCCAAACTATGGTGCTCCGACTTTTTTGTCCAATTTAGTTTAACTTCTAAAATGGCCCATATTGGTCCTCTTCTTTGGATACCTCCTCCACAAAAGTTCAACATTTGGGTTTAAGTGCAGTTTAGGGTCTGTTCGAAGATCCTTTGGAAATGTGTACCGGTGCTGTTCATTGTGGTCCTTTTTACAGCGATATTATGTTATCCGTGGACAAGTCCATGCTTCCTGGCATACTGGTCCAAAAGTTATACGATGTCCCACTGAAATGACTAGTAAGCGATAGAAGTGTCTATCGAAATGATATGACGCCGAAAATAAGATCCACTTTCATAATGGACTATATCGATACATTTTTGTCGGCAAAGCCGACAGATACCTTTTTACTTGTTTTTTTTTTCTGTGTACATAAATACATGTATATCTGTATATGTAAAAAAGAGAAAAATGTTTATTTGTTCCTTAGGGCATGTTTATATTATACCCCGTTTATATATAACCGGATTGAACAAACCGACTGGGTTTTAAATGTCAATTCCATTGCTTATATTTCAAACAAATCCTTATAGATTTAAGGAACGTATTTGTTACTAGATATTCATATTTGTAACAAATACGTTCCTTCCTTGGAGTAGAATAATATTTTAACTGATGATAATCACTCTACACTGAAAATTTTCTGTGTGGAAGTTTTCTGAGTGCGGTTCTACATGTTTCTAATGGAAAGTTTTATACCATCAACGAAGACTAAACACAAAATTTCGTTGGGATATTGAGGCCACAAGCCTCAAAAGCAATGAATGCTAAATAACAATGTTCAATCATTTCGGTAGGATATTAAGGCCACAACCTCAAAATATCGAAAATCGGGAGGTACCTTTCTATGGTGGCTATCTGAAAACGTGGTCTTATACAGACAAATTTCAGGTGGAAAGGTTTATTATCCCAACGAAGACTAAATACCAAATTTCAGCCATTTCGTTGGGATATTGAGGCCACAACATTCAAAATATCGAAAACCAGGAGGTACCGTTCTATGGGGTCTATATAAATGCATGGACTTATACCAAAAAGTTTCGATGGAAAGTTTTATACCCCCAACGAAGACTAAATACCAAATTTCAGCCAATTCGGTGGGATATTGAGGCTAAAACCTTGGAAACACCGAAAATCGGGAGGTATCATGGGGGTTTCAGATGGAAAGTTTTATACCCCTAACGAAGAGTAAATCCCAAATTTCAGCCATTTCGATGGGATATTGAGGCCACAACCTTTAAAATACCGAAAATCGGTAGGTACCGTTCTATGGCGCTCTATGAAAACGTGGACCTATACCGGCAAATATCAAATCGAAAGTTTTATAAACCCAACGAAAAGCAAATACCAAATTTTAGCCATTTTTGCAAATCAAGAATATATGTATATACTTTATAGGGTCTCCGGCGAATATTTCTATTTGTTACAAACGGAATTACAAATTTAATTATACCCTCCATACTATGGTAGAGGGTATAAAAAATAACATAAAACTCGGACCGAGTCGGCTAGTCTTACACATACATATATAAAAACCAATGTTTGAATGTTCCGTATAGACTCAAAAACGGCTAACCAATTATCCTGAAATTTTCATATAATATTCAGGGATGACCTGTGGTGAAAATAGGCTATATATTTTTTTGAATAACGGAGGGGCGGGACCATTTGTTTAAAAACGCTATTTTTGCAAAACATACGAATTTATTGGTAATGGTGGGACAAGCGTAAACACATTTTAATACCCAGCAAAATTTTATGGAAGTGGTTCCATGAGATGCCATGATTTCACTGGATCTTTTGCATTGGTTCAAATGAAGTCGTGAGAGATCCGATCTTTTCATCAGCATTTGAACCCATTCGAAGGAAGTCGTGAAAGATCCGATCGTTTCATCAGCATTTGAACCAATTCAAAGGAAGTCGTGATAGATCCGATCTTTTCCTTAGCATTTGAACCCATTCCAAAGATCCAATAGAGATGAATTTTGTGTTTTTATTTTTACACATGTATATATTCTTTTATTTATGTAAATATGTACGTTTAAAGCAATGTAAGATTTATTATGCTAGGAAGTCCCAATCATTGAGCTAAAAGTAGAGTCGGACTGCACTCTTTGGTATTAGTCGTGTTCCTTTACGTGCCTGAGGTTACCAGTTTTTACCCGCAAAGTGTTTCCTTACTTTTAAAAGCATACAATTTATATGGGAGCAGTTCACCACTTTTACCATTTTTGCAACAATTACCATTTTTAAAAGTAAAGGAACAGGCCAATTATAAAAGTTTCCTTGCCTGCACTAGAGAACCCCGCTCAACAAGTCGATTTGTAGACCCCTACAAAACAACAAACATTTCCAAAACGTTGTAAAATAAAATTCACGAAATAGTAATCTGCAGTTGGAGTCAATGTCGAAATCTGCACTGCACTGATTGGAAGTAAAATCCTTTTGTAAGATGAATCAAAACCTGTTGCGGAGGAAGTAAACTCTGTTGCATGCAGCGGCGGTCTTTAGACTGCAACAGCTGGGACGGCCGGAAGTCAAGTTTCTCACTTAAATTTACAACCTGTCGCTTGCCAAACACATCGTTCCCGAAGTCTGGAAAATAGGCCAGCTACTGAAGCCCCAAAAGTATGCCAGCAAAGGTGAATCTTACAAACCGATTTCGCTGTTGTCGCCCGTAGCAAGGACCCTTGTGGCTATAGTTCTTCCAGCATCAGAAATAACTTTCCAGTTGCCGATCAATAGCGTAGGATCCGTAAGCAGCACAACAACTGCGCTGAAGGCCATCTCCATATTAGCAGAAGACTCACTCAGAGCAAGCCGTGCTCATAATCTAGAAAGAGAAGTCTAACGCTACAAGAGAGAACCTCTAGATCAACAAGCCTTTCAACCAGGTTTAAGTAGCATTCACACGAATGCAGTCGCAGATGCAGTAAACAGTTATCGTGTGAATTCGGTCCTTGGAGAACATCCACCATCTATCGCAGGTGAGAAGCGCCAGCTGTCAGGACAAACCAGATTAGTTTTGGGTCAATACGCTCGGGATGGTGCAGACGTCAAAATTCCTATAGGGCAAGTACTGATGACACCGTGGAAAACATCTGCCCAGCATACAGCACAGGCACCCACGACACACTGCTCCTTTTCAATTGCCCTACCAATCCTGCTAAGAAACTTAAGTTTGCAGCTTTGTGGTTACAAACCATTAGATTAAGCAGAAAAATGAGAATACAAACATATTAACTACTGTTACAACAACGAGAAGAAACTGCTATTGATGTAAACTTTATGATGATAAATAAATTATAGTTATTTCAATAATTCATTTGAATTAATAAAATAAAAAGATGAAAATCATTTTTCAATACAGCATTTTCCATTTTCCGAACAATACGTGAAAATTACATGCCAAAGGGTTGGTGAAAATGACATGCCAAAGATTAGTGAAAATGCTATTCTTGGGAATTGGTTAAGATGGCATGCCAAAGGATTGGTATAGATGCCATGCCAAAGAATTGTTGAAGATGCCATTCCATCGAGTTAGTAAAGATGACATGCTTAGGATCTGAAAATGAATTGCATCTTTTGGGGGTCACGCTCTTGTAAAAAGAATGAGTGAAGATGCTGAAAAAATGACATTCCATTTCACTTGCACCCATTCTTGAATAGCATCTTTGGCATCGAACATTTTGCTGGGTAGTAATAGATGCTTTTACAAAATTTGTGAGACTGTATCCAGTCCTTACGACTAGCACCAAAGAAGTCAAAGCGGCATTATTAAAATATTTTGATTACTATAGTAGACCAGTGAGATGCATTACAGACCGAGAAAGTTGTTTTACCTCTAAAGAGTTCTCTGAATTTTTGACGGAAAGAAATATAGATCAAGTTAAGGAGGCTGTACATTCGCTTCAAGCAAATGGTCAGGTTGAGCGTGTGAATAGGACATTGGTAGGAATGTTAGCAAAATTTAGCGAACCGGTGGCGCATGCAGACTGGGTTAAGCACTTAAGTAAAATAGAATTCGCATTTAATAATACTAGCTTCGTTCCCGTACTTTTTAATGGTAAAACTCGTAAAAGAGAGAACTGCAAAAAATTTGTTCTCACACACAAGTTTTTTGAAATAGTTCGGGAACGGACAAATGTAAAATACGTCAAAAAAAAATGGAACAAATGTCAAAGTCGGCGTATCAGCCAATCAGACGCCGGCAACTATTTTTTTACTCGCCCAAATTTGTCGTGTAAAAAGTTTTTAAAGAGAGCATCATTCAGCGCCATTTTTGGTTAAAGAGAAGTGAACATTTTGCAACTTCTTTGTGTATGGGAACGCTTTTTCGAGTAAAATGTGTAAAAGTCGTAAAAATTGTAAAAACTTTTTAGTTCTGGAACACAGTTACTGTGAATAGATCAATCGGAGACACGCCAAGCAAAGTTTTGTTTGGGGTCAATCAGAGAGGGGAAATTATAGTTAAATTATCAGAATATCTAGAGGAGAAATTTTTGGACCCCGGGGAGGGTATTAAACAGATAAGAGACAGAGCAGAAGCTTCAATTAAAAAATCGCAAGAATACAGTGAAAAACGAGCAAAAGCAAGAGGGATTAAAGTTAATTCATTTGACATTGGCGACTTTGTGGTAATAAAAAATGTAGACACCACAATTGGGGTCAATAAGAAGTTGTTGCCCAAATATAAAGGACCTTATGTGGTCAGCAAAGTACTTCCGAATGAACGTTATGTGATAAAAGATATTGAGAACTGCCAGATCACGCAAATACCATACGACGGAGTAATTGAAGCATGTAATATCAGGCACTGGAAATCTGAGGACTTTGGTGGGGGCACCTAGGGCTGCTCTTCCTAGTATTTTGTTATTTTATATTGTACATATTAGCATGTAATTAGTTTAATGTCTAGGTGACCGGGTCGGTCACAACTGTCAGGTTAGCCGAGCTGTAGTAGAAGTGGTTTGATTGACATCATTGTCAGAAAATACAACACTGTAAATACGACTATGTGATGATTAGCAATTACTAAAATATCAAATAGATCTTAAGAATCAGTTGTAACTAAGAAAATATGATGAAATAAAAATACAAATATGATGAAACAAAATACAAAATACAATTTTGTGGAAAGCCGTAAAATACTTAACAATATCTATGTATATTTAGGTCTTATTAGCGCAGATTTATTGCTGTGGCGGAATATCTGGAGAGTCTTAATAACATAATAATCGGCTAAGAAACCGACGTTTAACGGCAATAAACCTAATTTAGAACTCTTTTTGATGATTTTCCAAATTTAATTTGACGATGTTTGTCATTGCATTTAGTTTTCTTCGAAACGAATTTTGATCCAATCAGAATTTTCGTATCTTTATTAATAAAAAATATGCAAAATCCGATGTCTAATAATCAGAGATAACAATAATTTACATATAAATTGTTTTCTATAAACATTTCTTTGTTACATATGTACCTATGTATGGACTTATCTATATATCGTCACCTGAAATGCCCAAAGACGTAACCCTCAAAGGGTTACATTGAGGGTTACGTCTTTGGGCATTTCAGGCGACGATATGTATTTATGTATTTGTTGTACTACACCTAATATGACTGAAATGGAAATAAAACAAGTAAAAAGTATCAGTCGGCTTTGCCGACAGAGATATACCCTCAGCCACTGACAAAAAAAAAAAAAAAAAACAAAACAAATACACGAGTTTGTTTTAAAATCTGTATGTACCGTAATGTGGGGCAATACCAATTCATTGACATTTTTATACCAAACTTCTTCATAAAGGACTCGAAATATTAAATTGCGGTAAACTAAATTTGAAAGAAATTTTTGAAAACGTTTTAGAGTAATCTTGCACAGTATCCATTTTAGTATGTGCCGGGAGGGTTTTGGGGCTTGGACCATTATCTCAGAAAGTATTGACTTACTCCGGAAAAAGATTGAAAATGAGGCCGCTAGAACAACCTACTGAAAAAAGAATTAAAACAATACGAGAGGAGCTCTAAAACTTCACTTTTTTTATCGAATTTTGTGTGGAAGGTACCAAAAGGAGTGGACCGATATAGCCCATATTCCAACCTGATACATGACTGGATAAAATAATATGATGTGCAAAGTCTGCACCAATCAGAAACTCCTGCGAGAATTATCTTGCGGATTTGCAATTTTGGTTGGTGCCGTCAGGGTTTCTTGGAACTTTTAAGACAATATCTCAGGAAGTATGGACTTTCTCAAGAAAAAAACAACTTACTGAAACAAATTTCAAAACGATCCGAGAGGAGCTCTTAAACTTCACTTTAACCGAATTTTGTGTGGGAGGTAGCCGAAGGAGTGGACCAATTTACTCCATATTAGAACCTGATCGATATCTAAAAGTAATAATACGATGTGCAAAGCTTGGACCAAATCGATTGCTCCCTTCGAGAGTTATCGTTCACACCATTTTACAGACAAATTTTGAACGTTTGTGGGGAAGGTACCCGAAGAATTGGACCTATATGGCCCATCTTCGAACTTAAACTAAGTTTGGACAAAATATTACGATACCCAAAATTTGGTTCGAATCAGTTGATCCGTTCGAGAGATATCGTGCGCACCAGCGTGGCTAAATCGACTCCAAATTGTCTGAAACGAATTTCGTCCAAACGTACTTGGGGTCCAAAACCGTTATTTGGATGAGGCACGTCTTTGGTCGTATCAAAGTTTATATACCCTTTCTAGCCTAAAGGCTGAGAGTATAACTACAATAATGAATGAATGATGAAAAATAATTAACCTAATCCTGTTTGAGAGCAGCTGCTTGTTTGGCATCATTATTAGCGATGTTTTTCCTATTCTCCCGTTTATAGTTTTCAACGTAGAATGCGGAAAACAGGTAAATGAAAAGACCGGCATCCAGCGTCAAACCAATTCCAATAATTTTGTTATAGGCACAATTTGGTTGGAATTGAATTTGAATTGTGAGAATAAAGACGATGACGAATTGGACCTGTAAAAAAATAAAAAAAAAAATATATTTAATTAGGAATGTTGGTTTATGCAGACCAATGATCGCTGATCACAATTGCTGGTCTGGCGGTGTTTTACTTACGATTTGCAAAATTGTGATATATCTCTTCCACCACAAATATTTTTGGATTTTAGGTCCCATGGCAGCTAACATATAGTAAGCGTACATAATGATGTGGACGAAGGAATTGACGAGGCAAACAATTGTTCCTTGACCGCCTGAAAGGTAGAGAATTGAAAATAAGTAAACTTTCAAGCAATAAATCTGATTAATCCAAGTGCTAAGAGTCATAAAGGTGGCACCGAACCAATACCAGAGAATGTATACCGCCCAGTTAGAATGAAAAAAAAATTCTCCAAATTATATTAAAATTGTGGTGGTACAGGGTATCATACAGTCGGCCCGCCCGACTTTGATCTTGTTTGCAATCTGTTTGTTAGCCATGATGACTATAAATGTAGAAAACTTCATCATTACACCTGCGGTTTTACTTGTCGAATATCCAATGGAATTGTGGAACTCGAACGAATAAAAAATTTCCACCTAACAACCAATATAATACATATCTAGAATTGTTATACCCTACACCACTATGTGGTAAGGGGTATTACGTCTTTGTGCATTTGTATGTAACATACAAAAGGAAACGAAATAGACCCATAGTTCCTTTTGGGGATATACATATAATCACTTTCTGAGTCGATTTATGCATGTCCGTCCTTCTGTCCATGTATTTTTGTTCGCAACGTACAGGTCGCATTTTTTGTCCGATTCAGCTGAAAATTGGGGACTACAGCTTTTTTAGCCATAGGAAGAACGCTATTGCTTTTGGTGAAAATCGGTTCAGATTTGGATATAGCTCCCATATATATTTTCGCCCGATTTGACGTATTTGCTGCACCAAACACGCTATATACGTCCAATTTTGATGAAATTTTGAATGTGTGACTGAATTCCGTCTAGAAATAAATGTGCCGAATTATATCGAAATCGGTTCAGATTTGGATATGGCTCCCATATATATGTTCGCCCGATTTCACGAATTTGCTGCTCCAAACACGATTTCAATGATATTTGGAATGTGTGACTGAATTCGTTCTGGAAATAAATGTGCCAAATTATATCCAAATCGGTTAAGATCTGGATATAGCTCCGATTTATATTTTACATATTCACAGTGGTGTAGGGTATCATATAGTCGGCCCCGCCCGACTTTGATACTTTCCTTACTGGTTTTTCTTTTGTCTTCTATCGCACCATGTCATCAATCACAAGATCCTATTAGCATCAGCAATTTGATTTGATAATCATAGAGTCCCTGGCATAATTATTTTGACAAGTTTGAAAAATGATGTGTTTGGTTTTTTTTACCAGATTAGTCTTCTGGATAATCCTTTACTAGAGTACTTAAAATTAGTAATACATTTTAGCTATTTAAATGCACTCTTTTTAGGTCTCAACAATTAAAATGTCTTATTTATACTTTTGATTATTATCAGTTACGGTACAACTAACATATTTCACGCACATCTGTACCTTTATGGACCCATTTACGGATCGATATTTCAATGATATAGGGATATTTTAGAGATTTATAATTAAACAACATTTTCCATGGTTTTCTTCCATGATCTCGGAATATTTTACGGCTTTTATTAGACTAACCCCCATTATTATAAGTATTCTTTTTTTATAGTTTGGATTTACTGAACAGATTTATAGCGTTCCGGTTAATTTATAGTTAAAAGTAATGATTGAATTCCAAGGAGGAGCTTCTTGGAATTAACTTTTAATGTAAAAATTATATTTTTAATGCCTCTAAATTGGTTTATTTTGCGTTTTCAAATCCATCAGATAGTAAAAACACATGTAATAATGGCCCTAAGAACATTTTTTCTCTAACATTTTTCTCTTACAAATGTGATACTTGAAGAAAATTATTTTAAGTTTGATTCCGAAATACGCTCCAAACGTGTTCCACAATCGCAGTAGCGATGTTCTGCCAATGAATTCAAAACACTTCGATCAGTTTACTATAACGTTGTTATGAAAGATCATTCAAAGTGCCAAAATGTTCATAACAGTTCACACCATTAACAATATCCCAGTATTTTAAATGGTGGATAAGATTATTCTGATGCCTGGGAGCATTTAGCAATGGAAATAGCGTCAAAAAGATACCCAACTGTTTGGCGTTGTTTTCACTCAAGCTTTACGAACGGTGTATTTTAAGATGAATTATACTCAAATATGTATATGTTTATGTCCACAATCCCTGCTAGCATTTCGAAGTGAGTTACTCCATCTACAAAAAAAGCAATCGACTCTTATTTTCTGTAAAAGAACGACACTTTAGCATTTTACAATAACAATTTTATTGCAGTGCAGTTTGATCGTCTTAAATAACTACATAAGCTTTGTTCTAGAACTAAAAAGTTTTTAAAATTTTTACGACTTTTACACATTTTACCCGAAAACCCGTTCACGTACACAAAAAAGTTGTAAAATGTTGATTTCTCTTTAAACAAAAATGGCGCTGAATAACGCTCTCTTTAAAAACTTTTTACTCGACAAATTTGGGCGTGTAAAAAATAGTAACATGATTGCTGGCGTCTGATTGGCTGGTACGTTGACTTTGACATTTGTTCCAGCTTTTTGACGTTTTTTCCATTTTTGCGTTCCCGAACTTTTCGAAAAAATTTTCGTGTGAAAACAATTTTTCTCTCTTTTACGAGTTTTACTATTAAAAAGTACGGGAACAAAGCTATAGTGCCAGCAAAAAATATGGAATAGCGATTATTAATTGTTTACACAAACAATCCTCACTACGCACGACTATCGCGTGTGCAGACACTTTCTATCGCCTATGCAGACACTACTGATTGTTTACATTCATTTATGAAGTGTGCAAACTTGAATTAATGTATAAGCCATTAGTCAAACCGATGCTTATATATGCAGTGGTATACATGTTCGCTTTGTACTCTTAATGTCCTGGGTTTGATTCCCAGGCCCTCCACACAACACAACATTTTTAAAACTACATAATTAAAATAGACGACTATTTCAACTAAGGTATATATAATAATAGGTAGATCAGCGCGAGCCGAAACAGCCACCTTTGGAAAAATTTAAAAAGAGTCTGCCAAAGTGGGTTTGGCAGTCAACGGCGATAAGACGAAGTTTATGCTATCAACACGCAAGTCGTCCAGTATACTCGGACCAACTGTGGATGTTGATAATTATAAATTTGAGATAGTAAATGACTTTATCTACCTCGGCACCGCCATATATAAAATCAACAATATAAGCCTCGAAATAAAGAGAAGAATAATATTGGCCAACAAATGCTACTTTGGTCTAAGTAAACAGTTTAAAAGTAAAACCACCTCTCGTCAAACAAAACTTACGCTCTACCAGACACTCATACTACCCGTACTTATGTATGGATCTGAAGCATGGGTACTTGCGAAAGCAGATGAGGCAGAACTTGGTGTGTTTGAGAGAAAAATTCTTCGAAAGATTTATGGACCAATATGCGTTGACGGTGAATACCGACGTAATGTAAATGTAAATGAACCAGGAGCTATACCAGCCGACCGACATCGATATAGTAAAACGTATCAAACTACAACGATTGCGTTGGCTTGGCCATGTCAGCAGGATGGATAAAGATGTCCCCGCCAAAAAGGCATTTGAATACGAGCCACTTGACGGTTTACGCCCCAAGGGAAGGCCAAAACTCCGATGGAAGGACCAAGTTAAAGAAGATATCACAGAACATGCCATCCAAAATTGGAGAAGTAAAGTAAAAGATCGGTGCGTATGGAAATCTATTCTTAGTTCGGCTTATGGAACAAGACGTTCTGTTTAATACAAAAGCCATCTAAGTAAGTATTTCAACTAAGAAAAGTTCTTTAAAATCATCAGCGTACGTAAAAATACTTTAAATAACATTTCCAATCGTTTCATTTCGTATTATCAAAAACGTTTGGTGGTTGATAAAATTCACTGTGGTATGCTGATGCTAACTTATAGGGTTGTTAAGCAATCACATGTGTGTGTGTGGCTGAGTGTGTCATTGACAATACACACGGCAAACGTTTCCCAAAAATACTTCTTGTTTCGGTGGTGAATGAAACAACTCGGCAAAGCATAGCCGAAGTTACCTTTCAGCAATCGTACCGTTTCCATCTTTTTACATTGAAAAGTTTGTGTTTTTGTTTTGGTTGTGAGAATGAAACGATTCAGAGAAGCTGAAAAGTTTGTGGCTTCGTGTGATTGGTACGGGAATCGTTTTGTTTGTTTCCGTTCATTGGCTATGAGACAATGTCTTAGAATACCAACTTTACTTCTGTGATGGGGCCTGCTGGACTCCTATGGAATACCACTTGGTTTTTCTTTGAGAAATCCTACTGATTTTGAATAAGTAGACCAACTCTCCGTTTAAAGAGTTTTATAGCAGTTCTTTTGATTTGCTACGAAAAATCATACTGAAAAGACATAGATTGGGTTATTGTAATTCAATAAAATTCAATAAAAATCTCATACAGAAACTGATTAAAAAATCGTTTGAAAGTGGTTTATGGGTGAGGGTTTCCTATCGAATTACCTTATATATAAGATTTTATTTAATATTAAATACAAACTCATCAAAGTATTGTTGCGGAATTCGATTTAACTTAATTCCGCGTAGACGTTCTTTTATTCTCCGATACGATTTGACTTTACTTCGCTCAACTTCACTTCGTTACTAAGCACACAACTTAAGTCATTCAGGTATTCAGGTTAGTCTTTTTTGTAAATATTTTTACACAATATGCAATTTGTATGTAACATATCGATGCCTTACTTTCTCAACCTCGTATCTTAAAAAATGCGATTTTGACTTGTTTATATGATACGATTGCTATTTTTGTATTTTGTTAATGCAACCACGGTTGCCACCAGTTAAAAAAATTGCCTACCAAAATTGTCCGAAAATGTTACCAAAAAGTTACCAACAAATTAAAGCTGTGTTTTTACTTGCCTGAGGTTACCATTTTTACCATTTGTTACCATTTTTAACCTGCAAAGCGTTCCTTAACCCCAAAAAGTGGTAAAACTGGCTGCAATTTTTAAGAGAGGAGAGAGAGCACATATGCCTTTCTCTTCTACCACAGGCTACCAGACAAATTTCTGCAGGTAAAAAATGACAGAACTGATTTTTCGACTTTTATTTGACGTTTATTTCACAATGAAGAAAAAAAAATGGAAGAAAGACAGAAGAAAAAGTCGAATGCTGACAAAAGTAAATTGAAAACTGTGAAATAAAAGACGAAATTTGATTTTTTATGTTTCTTTTTGACATTGCTACCAGATCTACCATTTTTCCGTTTCTTTACTTTTCTGGTAAAAATGTTCATAAGAGAGCAATTTTGAGAAATTTTGACACTTTTCTCTTTTACCACTCTTACCTTTAACAAGTAAGAAAAGCGTTAAGTTCGGTCGGGCCGAACTTTCTATACTCTCCACCACAAATTTCAGCCATTTCGGTGGATTAATGTGGCCACAACCTTCAAAATACCGAAATTCGGAAGGTACCGTTCTATGGGGGCTATATGATGGCGTGGACCTATACCTACAAATTTCGGGGGGAAAGTTTTATACGCCTAAAGAAGACTAAATACCAAATTTCAGCCATCTCGGTGTGATAATGAGGCTAAAACGTTCAAAATATCGAAAATCGGGAGATATTGTTTTATGGGGGCTATATCAACACGTGGACCTATGTTATGTTATGGTAGAAATGTTTCTTAGCCTCTGGAAACACAAAATACAAAGTTACAACCGATTCTTTGGTCAAATGGGTCTAATACATTCAAAATATATTAAAATGACGCGTATTTTATAAGGGGCCTTATGTGGGGGCTATACCAAAACGTGGACCTATAACCCAACTTTGGTAGGAATGTTTTCTGGCCTCTGAAGACACAAAATACCAAATTACAACCAATTCTGTGGTCAAATGGGTCTAATACATTCAAAATATATTAAAATGACGCGTACTTTATATGTGGCCTTATATGGGGGCTATACCAAAACGTGGACCTATATAACCCAACTTTGGTAGGAATATTTTTTGGCCTCTGGAGACACAAAGTACCAAATTACAACCAATTCGGTGGTAAAATGGGCCAAATATCTTAAAAATTCCTTAAAACGACGACGCGTCACGCGTCATTTTGTATGGGGGCTATACGAAAGCGGGGACCTACATAGCCCGCTTTCAATACCAAAAGTCCTACGTAAATATAACATATTTTCCCAAAATTTCATCAACCTACGTCAATCCGTTAGGACGCTAGAGTGATTTCCACAGACGGACAGACGGACGGACATGGCTATATCGATGTAGAATTGCACGCTGATCAAGAATATATATATATACTTTGTGGGGTCTACAATGATTATTTCGAGTAGTTACAAACGTAGTGACAAACTTAATATACCCCCATCCTATGGTGGAGGGTATAAAAAAGTAAAGGAACAAAGCTTAAATTTGCCATTTCGTTTCTTACACATCGAACTATGCATCGGAATCCCTGTAAAATGTATGTATGTATATTTTCTAGATCAAGGCATATTTACAAAAGGTACAAAAAATATAAACATAAAATTCGCGAGTTTATAAAGAAAACCCAAAAATTGCAATAGTGTCAAATGTTCCTAATATGCTCCGAAATGGCGCGATTTGAGAACAAATTGGTCCAGAACGCTTTGATAATGATTTTAAATTAGATTACAAAAAATAAAAATTTTAATGAAAAGCAAACATGCTGTTATAACAGATAAAATTAAAAAATGCATTACTGAACTTCAATGCATTTGGTGCGGAACCTTTTTTGCGATAGAGAAAAAATTACACCTTATTTCTTTATAGTTTTTCATGCTCTACACGGCTATGTGGTGGTATTTTCGATATCTGCAAAAAAGTGCAAAAAGTTATATCCCTACTGTGCATGTCGTTATATATGTATAAAGTTAAAGTTCAAAATCTGAGGTTATATTCAGATTATGACGATCAGAAATGTGCCTGACTGAAATGATAACATTAGATCCGACATGAGTATGTATATATGTTAAGACGAAATACGTTCGCCCGATAACTTTCGAAGGGGTTAACCGATTTGGTCAATACTTTGTACAATGCAATACTTTTATACAAATGTATATTTAATTCCTTGTTTTTTTACCGCAGGTATTTCAACATTGAACTTGGGCTATGTTTGAAAAATATTACGCTGTGCAAATTTTGGTCCAAATTGGTTACTTTGTTTGAGAATTATCGTGCTCATCAGAGATTTGAGTTAGTTAGTTGTGCCGTAGGATTATAACTTTCAAGCCTTGATCTCAGGTTTAATGGATAATTCCAAGAAAAATGTGTTGTTGTAATCAAGACCACACGAATGCATTAAACTTTTGTGGGAGATGTACCAGAAGAACTTAACCGATGTGGTCCAACTTCGAACTTTGTGTAAGCTTTGAATAAATTTTTCCATGTGTAAAGTTTGAAATAAACCGCGTACTGCCTACGTGTTTTACAGTTACTATCACCAATCATTTTGATAAGTGATGTTGTTGTTGTTGTAACAGTATATGATATGCTTGATAGTTCATTCTTCTTCTTGATCTGACTCTGGGTCTATATCCAGTTCTAGGAACGTGGCTGCTCCGATCGGTTGTAACAGCTACGAAAGCTTACCATTGAGTTGCTCTATTGGAAGAATTTTTTGTCTCCTCACATAGAGGGTCCACTGAAGACATTAGGAGGCAGCCTGTTGCTGTTCTCAAGGCTACATTCTGACAGGTTTGAACATTTTTCTATTGCCTTGCACCACAGTCAAACCTATCGGGTTATATTGGTCAACAAGGTTTCTTTATCTGAACACCAAATGCTGCCTGCTAAGAACTTGAGGACCTTGTTCCTATATTTCAGCTTGTCGCAGATAGCTGTGGCATGCGTGGACGACGTCAACATGCTGTCGAATGTGACCCCTAGAATCTTGGGTTAGTTAGTGGTCGGATTTCTATTACCATCGACCATGACATTCAGTGCTTACCTCTGCAGTCCATGTGGTGAACAGAGTTGACTTAGATTTAGCGGCGGATGTTTGCATATTCCTCGCGTGGAAAATGGTGGTAAGATCAGTCAAATAGGAGTTGAAACTTTCACAAATGCAAAAGTACCTGACGCCTAGATCGCACAATCATCCGCATACGTTAAATCTCAATGCCATCTGGAGGGTTTGGAATACTGGAGAGGTTAAACAGTTCCGGAGATATAACCCACCACGAACGACTGGCTTCAAACACGAACGACTACGTTTAAAACTTGGCCGACGGGTAGTTTAGTCAGTGTCCCCAAACAAATCAAACTCTTGTAATAAGTGCGAGCGCCACCATCACTGTCCTATCGCACGGCTTGCTCAGGTTGTGGAGATGTCGTTGAGCGCTGTTGTCGTACTGTGCTGCTTACAGATCCCATGCTGATGAACGGCAACTAGGTAACTATTTCTGTACTGTAGTAAATCCTCAAGCCTTTGATACTATGGACGAAAAAAACTAAATCGGTCTATACGATTCACCTTTGCTGTCACTGCTGTCACTAGAGTTGTGTCTTTCATGAACGAACCGGTTCCAAGAAACGATTCCGTGCAAAGAACGAACGGATCCGTATCCAGCACATTCGTTTATGTCGTTCATTTAGATCCCTGATGGCCAAGACATTGCTGCTTACAAAATTAGCAGCAGAACCACCATAACTAGTTTTACACACAAAATCTACACACACAAGCTGCGTTAGCGCAAGCATCACAAATTATCAAACACAACACAATCAATGATTCAGTTAGCTGATATCGTTCAATAGGTCATATCGTTCAGTAGCTCATGTCGTTCAGTAGATCATATCGTTCATCTCGTTATTTCAACTTCTCTGGTTCTTGTTTCTTCTTTCGTTCATATTCAAAATCACCACCACCATTTTTTGCACACAAACTCGCACAAGCTGCGTTAACGCAAGCATCACAAACTGACACACACAAAACAATCAAGCAGAGAAGAGGAACCATGAACGATATTTAAAAGAAAATGATGGACTAAAATGTTTTATTGAATGAAAAAGAGCCAACGAACGAAGTGAAAGATCCGGATATTTTTGGTGAACGGAATGAAAAAGATCGATCCGCTCAACGAACGAGATTGCCCAACACTAGCTGTCACCCTTTCCGGGCATCACTAGCGGAATCACCCTGCCAATTTTCCAGACTTCGGGAACGATGTAGGTGACTAGCGAAAGCATTACCATGGAGATTCCATTAGGGCCCAACGCTTTGGATGATTTTGCGTTTTTGATTATATTCGCATTGTATATTACGGTGGTTCCTCCTCATCAGGAAGAGATCTAATGCGAGGTAGTATTCTTCTCTTTGCCCTGTCACACGGGGTGTTGTCAATTAAAATAAGGTGCGCGCATATTCGCAGTCAGTGTAACATCGCCAAACGAGACCATGACTTAACCGTTGCCCACAATTCACTTATTCCGTCTACAATATTGCTACTTTTCTGAAGATTTAGCCACTTGTTCCGTTTATATTCACCGACTAACCTGTTTGCTTCCAATGTGAGCTGCATGATTCTAGGGTCACTGGGGTTGGCTCGCTCATTTGCTAACCCTGTCGCCTCTGCTGGGAAATTTGGTCTCACTTGTGGTATTCGACGAACATGTACATATATGGCGATCGCTGCAGCAGTGATAATGTCTCGGAACGTCCCTCGTCCCTCCTCTCGAAAAATAATATCTTTGTAACACAAGGCCTTGCTATGGCAAAAATTCCATGACGGTGGTCCAACAGCCTGTAAACTTCGTGCTTGATACACGTTTGGGTGGAATATAAAGCCATACAAATCGTTTACTCCGTTCAAGAATTATCGTGCGCAGTCGTCAGGCATAGTGGTTTATAACACGAGCGTATAAAAATGTCCAAGCCAATGTATGGATCCGAACCACGGGTGAATGTTTTTTGGGTGAAAATCCTCGAAAGATCAATTTTCGTTGATGGTAAATAGGTACCTATCTCTAAAGCCACATTTTGAAACTTTCATATACACCTTATCAAGTCACAACGAATACGTTGGTCAGGTAATATTAATGAAAACAAGTAAAAAAAGTATCAGTCGGCTTCGCCGACAGAGATATACCCTCAGCCTATGTGAATTGAAACTTTCATCTACGAACAGACCGAATGTATTAAGGATCTTTTTAGAATTTGGTGGCCCTTTTTGGACATTTGAACTTGCCGACAAAAATGTGGATTAAGATTAAAGTTCAAAAGTGTTGCGTAGGAGGTACTTGAAGGAATCGACCGACATAGTTCATTATGGAAGTGGATCTTATTTTGGGAGTCATATATTTTTTATAGTCGTTTTAATGAGTCATCGTATAACTTTTGGACCAATACGTCAGCAAACATGGACTTGTCCACGGAAAACATAATATCGCTGTAAACAGGACCACAACGAACAGAATCGGTATACATTTCCAAAGGATCTTCGAACAGAACCTTAAATGGACTTAGACACAAATGTTGAACTTTTGCGTGGGAGGTAGCCTAAGGAAATGACCGATATGGGCCATTTTAGAAGTAAAACTAAATTTGGACAAAATATTAGGAGATCAAAATTTTGGACCAAACTGGTTGCCCCGTTCAAGAGACATCGTGCATACCATTTTAGTGATATTTTTAAAAATTAGAGGGAAATTCCAGAAGTTATGGACCGGTAATACCCATCTTTGAACTGAAACTAAGTTTGGACCGAATTGGCTGATCCGTTCGAGAGTTATCCTGCGCTCCAGCCAGACAAACCGACAGACGGACGGACGTTGCTAAATCAACTTCAAATTGTCTGAAACGGATTTCGTGCAAACATACTTGGGGTCTGAAACCAGTATTTCGATGAGGCCCATTTTGCCCGTATCTATATATGCTCGTTATGATATAAAGATTGTGAATCTAGTGGAAAAGGGCATTTGAATACTATTCTAAGGAGGATTCATCCACACGTACAAAGCCAAAACTTTCCTGAGAACACAACTCAAAAGGTGATATATCGAAACATGGTATTACTGATTGCAGATGCGGCGTACAAAATCGGCACATTGAAAAAAAGTTCTACTTCGTCCCACCTAAATAAAGTAATTATATGATTGATTAAGTCTGGAGTTTCCCCCATTGGCTTAACTTCATCACTTTCCTCTTTGCAGAGAAAAATGTTTACAAAACGCACTGACAGCTTGCAAAATTTACTGATCGCTACCAATATCATGATTTCATCCCGGCGAAGGGAATTATCAGCTTGCAAATATTTTGTTCTGGTGTTTTTTTGGGAAAGCCGAAAAGTGAGCATCATTCTCATTAACATGAGAATACTCGATGCTTAAAGAGTTCAGGTTTTCACTAAAAAATCATCATTTCAAAAACTGAAAAGCCAATTGATAATTCCCTTCGCCGGGATGAAATCATGATATTGGTAGCGATCAGTAAATTTTGCAAGCTGTCAGTGCGTTTTGTAAACATTTTTCTCTGCAAAGAGGAAAGTGATGAAGTTAAGCCAATGGGGGAAACTCCAGACTTAATCAATCATATGATTGAATCTTCAACTAAAACAAAACAAACATAAAGTAATTATGTAATTTCTTTTTGTACATACCTGCAAAGTATTGAACACCAATAAGTGTGCCAATAGGCATCGAGGTATGATGATACAGATGGAGGAAACTAATTTGACGTTCTTTTTTGCGTAAAACAAAGAACACTGTATCCAATAATTCCGTAAGTTTGGCAATGTAATACAAATACACAGCTCTGGCCATCTGTAATTTTGAAATTTAAAATAAAAAATTTCGTTTTACAAACAACTAAAGTTCTTATCATTTTTCCTCAACTTACCCTCATTGATTTGGGATCAGTTCCATAACTAACAGCTTCACATTTGTAATTGTAATGACCCCAGCCGGACACGTAAAACTATGTGAAAATTGAATGCTTGTCATTATTATCCCAATGAAAAATAACTTAATACCCCGTAACTTACCTCATAAACAAGCACCGCACTAAATACAACCTGCAACGCATTATAAACTATCAGGGTATTCTTTAATTTGAATGCTTTACGATTCCGCATTATCCGTGGACCAGCATAAATACAGAAAAACAAATATACTCCCAATATCGTAAAGAGTGGAGTCAAAGATTCGGCCAAAAACCAGTCTTTTGTCCTGGCATCTCTTTCGGTTGTCAATAGGTCGGCCAATTCCTGTAAATAGGTTCGTGTAAAATTTTCAGACATCACCGTTGTCGCTGACATCTTCGTTGGTCTGTGGTTGAAAGTAAAATGAATCAATACGGTTGTAGGTTCTTAGATAAAGCTCTTTCGAATAAAAAACAAAAACAATACGAAATTGCAAAAATCGAAAATTGCTTTATGTTTTTTTATTTATTTCTCAATCCAGTTATTATTTTATAAATAATAAATTATTGTTTTATTTTTTGTTCGTAGATTAACTTTGAATTATTATTTTAAATGCATTTTTTTAGGTATATTGGACTCCGTTGCGATAGAGACTTGTTCGATGTTGTGTGCTCCTGAACACCTTGAGCATGTCGTCTGTAGTGTTGGGCAATCTCGTTCGTTGAGCGGATCGATTTTTTTCATTCCGTTCACCAAAAAGATCCGGATCTTTCACTTCGTTCGTTGGCTCTTTTTCATTCAATAAAACATTTTAGTCCATCATTTTCTTTTAAATATCGTTCATGGTTCCTCTTCTCTGCTTGATTGTTTTGTGTGAGTCAGTTTGTGATGCTTGCGTTAACGCAGCTTGTGTGAGTTTGTGTGCAAAAAATGGTGGTGGTGATTTTGAATATGAACGAAAGAAGAAAATAGAACCAGAGAAGTTGAAATAACGAGATGAACGATATGATCTACTGAACGACATGACTACTGAACGATATGACCTATTGAACGATATCAGCTAACTGAATCATTGATTGTGTTGTGTTTGATAATTTGTGATGCTTGCGCTAACGCAGCTTGTGTGTGTAGATTTTGTGTGTAAAACTAGTTATGGTGGTTCTGCTGCTAATTTTGTAAGCAGCAATGTCTTGGCCATCAGGGATCTAAATGAACGACATAAACGAATGTGCTGGATACGGATCCGTTCGTTCTTTTCACGGAATCGTTTCTTGGAACCGGTTCGTTCATAAACGACACAACTCTAGTCGTCTGTAGGCAATCGTTTTCTGTGTGAAATCGTTAAGGCTGCGAGAAATGCCTCAATGTTCTCATTTCTTTAACACGACAGTGTATTCGGCATTCTTCTTTGTATGTATGTATTTATGAATGAAGTTACAAACATTTGATAAAAAACTGCTTAACATTTTGCTTAAGTAGATAATCTTAACAAAACACAAAGCTAAAGGCAGAGAAAATTTTCAAAATAATGACTATTATTTATACAGGTTTAATAAAATTAAGTATGTATGTCAGTTCATATATTTGATTTGTATAATTTACGATCTTTTTTATCGTGTATCGTTAGGATCATTCCTATTTGGCCCAGATGCTAAAAAGTATAGAATATAAAATATTGTCAATTATTGAATAAAATATTATTGAATATTGAAATGAATATTAATAATCTACATCATTCTGAGTTCAAGGTTATTACAATATAACAATCAAGGTTATTACAGCGGAATCCTATGCAAATGCATATATGGTTTGGATGGTCGTAGAGACAACTCGTTTTATCACAAAATAAAACGAATTAGGCCCAGAAATTTTTGCATATTTTGACATATTTGCATAAAATGAGCATATGCAAAACCATATGCAAGGATTTGTGGCCTGAATATCCCACTGAAATGGCTAAAATTTGGTATTAAGTCTCCATTGAGGTATTTTGAAGGTTGTGACTTCAATATGCCACCGAAATTACTGAAATTTGGCATTTAGTCTTCGTTGGGGGTATAAAACTTTCCACATGAAATTTTTCCGCATAGGTCCACGTCTTCAGATAGCCCCCATAGAACGGTACCTTCCGATTTCCGATATTTTGAAGGTTGTGGACTCAACATCACACTGAGATGGCTGTCTTCGTTGGGGGTATAAAACTTTCCACCTGAAATTTGTCGGTATATGTATGTCCACGTCTTCATATAGCCCCTATAGAACGGTACCTCCCGATTTTCGGTGTTTTGAAGGTTGTGTCCTCAATATCCACCCCAAATGGCTGAAATATTAAGTCTTCCTTCGGTATTGCAAAGGTTGTGGCTTGGTCCGTAGATCTTTCGAAGAATTGTTCTCTCAAACACACCACGCGCTGCCTTACCACCAACTAGAGTGGTTTTCAAAAATCGATGTTTGATTTTTATATGCGAAACCCCTCTAAAGTGTTTAGTTTTGTTAGATTTTAAGATTGCCAAAGTTTGAACACAAAAGGAATATGTTAACACGTGCCGCTGGGGCCTCAAAGTTTCCATTTGCCCTATATGTAGCAAACATTAAAATCCGAACCAATTTTCAAAATTTTATGTAGGATTACTTGTTTAGTCACAGAAACGAACTAGTAAAAATTTCTCATCGATTGGACAATAAATGTGATCTTTAGAGAAATTTTGTGAAAATTCACCTTTGGCCCCAAACATATTACTATGGAAACTTTGAGGCCCCATATTCCGATTGTGTTCAAACTTTGGAAATCTTAAAATCTAACAAAACTACACAATTTAGGGGGTGCCGCATAAAAAACCGACATCGATTTTTTCCTTTTGAGTTAAAACCAGTCTAGCTTCCACTTTTCGGAATCATACATCATCACGGGTAGTATCAATGATTTGTAAAGTGTTGTTTTTGTTTGACGAGATGTGACAAATGTTTGCCAGTACAATTATTCTTCTGTTAATGGCGGTGCCGAGGTAGATGAAGTCTTGAACTACCTTAAACTTACATGAACCAACTTCCACACTTGGTCCGAGTTCTATGGGCGCATTGCGCATCGATACCATCAACCTTATCTTTTCGTCGTTTACTGCCAGACCCAATTTAGTAGATTCTCTTTCGACCTTCTTACAGGTATCAGCAATTGCCTGATCGACCCATGATATCAATATCGTCAGCGTAAGCAAGTAACATTTGGCTAATGGTGTAAGTTGTGCCATTTCTTCCAACATCTGCATCTCGTATAACCTTTTCCAGCAGAATGTTGAATGAGCTTTGCGGGGATACCAAATTCAGACATAGCTTGGAATACCTTTGAACGTAGCGAGCTGTGGAAGGCTGCCTTATAATCGACAAAAAGGTGGTAGGTGTCGATCTGCATCTCTTGGGTCTTCTCCAGTCGTCAATGGTGGATTTGCGAGGTTTAAAGCAACATTGGTATGGGCCAATTATTGCATTGGCCATAGGCTTTAGTTGTTCGCGCAATATCCCTGACACTATTATAAAAGCAATAGGGAGCAAACTTATGCCCCATAGTTAGAGCACACACTCTTATCTCCTTTATTGTGGACATGACACAGGTTGTTCAGGTTCCAATCGTCAGGTATGCCTTCTTCCTGCCAGATGGTGCTAACTGGCTGATGAATACACCTTAGGCAACGTGCCGCATCCAGTTTTGAACAGCTCGGCTGGTTGGCCATAGGATCATGCTGCCTTATTATTCTTCAACCGGTTTATTGCTGTCATGTTGGCCGGGCGGTATACATTCAGTAGGAACTTCTTGGATTGGATCTGTGGTATCTTCGTTGCCCTCCCTGAGCGCACTATCTGTATCAGTTACCAAATTACCTTGAGGATGTGCCTGTGCCAATCCGGAAAAAACGTTTCTCCTCTCTCCTTTTCTCCACATACCTCTCTCTTGTGTTACGCTCTGCTACTCATTGTAGACTCTACATTGTAGAGTCTACAATGTAGAGTAGACTTATATGCCGCATTTTTCTCTACGGTAGCAACACGACACGACGATATGTTGTGATTGCAGCTTACCGATGTTTAACTTTCGTGTTGTGTCTGTTTGTACTTTATTTGCTCCGTTTGATCGGGTACGTACCTTTGCTGCAATAGGTGGTGGTCCAAGTCTATATTTGCTCCTCGGAACGAACGTACATCCAACACGCTCGATGAATGTCCTCCACTTATCACAACGTGATCAATTCGATTTCTTGTTTTCTGATCTGGAGGTGCCTTTTTGAATATCGAGATGCTTAAATCTGGAACTGCTAACTACCACATTTTTTGCCGCTGCGAAGTCCATCAGCCTCAATCCATTGTCAGATATTTTACTATGGAGAATGAATTGCCCCACTGTTGGACCAAACAGATTGTTACGAAATTGTGTCTGTTGTCATTGTTGAGAAAACATTCAAAGTGTGCCTGTTTTTTTATTGTATTCAGAAGTGAAAGTGCATACAAAAAATCATGAAGTTTGATGATCTGAAAGTGGAGCAACTCAAGAGAGAATTGAGTAAACTGGAGTTGTCGACCACAGGCAATTCAGCAGAACTACAAAAGAAGTTGATAGATGAATTCCAGCGGCGTGGCATCGACATCAGTACGTACGAATTTTAATATAAAGAAGAACTTGAAGTAAATACATGTGCAACTACGAGCACCATGGATTTATACACAATGTTCGTCGCTATAATGGAAAAATTACAAGAAGCACAAGCCAACAACGAGAAGCTGTTAGCTGAAGTTCAAGAAAGTTCTAAAGCCAACAACGAGAAATTGTTAGCTAAAGTTGAAGAAAGTTCTAGAGCCATAAAACCAGAAACTTCAAGGAGTTTCGGATGTTATGAACGGCAGAGTGGATAACCTTGAAATACAAGTCAGCAAATTTGATGAAAAGCTTTCCAAGTAAGAGGGGACGTTGATGGTAAATTGTACGATATGGAAACAAACATTAAAAACCTTCAATGCCAAGGTGGACCTCAGAGAATTATTCCAGAAACCTTATAGCATAATAAAGGCCCCTTGTTTTGATGACACCACTCCGTTCAATGTGTTTAAATTCCACTTTGATACAGTTGCTGTTAGGACCCCGGAAAGAGGCACTCCATTGCACCGCATTTTAACTGACCCTTTGGCATTGCATTTTAACTGAACCTTTGGCACTGCATTTTAACTGACCCTTTGGGGTAGAATAGGAGGCAGTCCAGAGCACGTGTTTTGAATAACAAAATAAAATGCATTTATTATTTGTGTAAAACAAAAATATTAATAACTTTATTAAATTAAAACAAATTATGAAAATTCTCTATTGAATTCAATCGCAAACATGTGTGTTCCTCTGCTCTTCACTTAATCCAAGCTTAAGTGCTTTTGCTTCAACTGGTAAATGGGTTTGATATTGTCTTCCCATCACCAGTTAAGATTTCGACATGTACTCCAACAGCACTCCATTGGGAAATTTTCTTCGCGTGAGTTACCGGAAAAATGTTCACAAATTAAATATTATTTAGTTTGTATTAACAAATGTTTAGAAATGTTAACACGATTATCTCTTTTTGGAAATATATTCCGCTGCCTGTAGAGATGTACAAACTGATTTATGTACATGTAGGGATCTCTAACAACTGCTAATAAAATGTAGTGAACGGAGTGCCTTTTTCACGACTCCGTTTGCACTGCATCCGGATGCTGTTAAATTGTGAGGAATTGGAGTGCCTTTTTCACGACTCCGTTGAACTGCCTCCGGATGTTGTTAAAATGTGACAAATGGATGTGATTCTTTGGATTGCATCCAAATGCGGTTAAAATGTGAGGAATGGAGTGCCTTTTTCACGACTCCGTTTGAACTGCATAACAACATGCCGTGAAAGAACTAGTCTACATTGCACTACTTCCAATTTATTTTGCTGGGAATATGCAACAGAAATAGTCATGATGACATAATGGATGCTCTACAACGCAAGTATAAGAAATATACCGAATGGAATTGCGTGGTAGAGACCAAAATGCCAATGAGAGTCTACAGGACTTTGCGTTGGGTGTTGAACGTTTGGTACAGGTGACTTATCCAGGAGAAAATCATCCTCTTTTGGATCAATTCAAGATCGAGGCATTTGTGAATGGCATTCGCGATCCTGAAGTCAAACATGTAGTGTTACACGAAAGTCATCATTTGAAGAAACCATCTGCTTCGCACTTGCACAGGAAACGGCAAAAAATAATTTCTTAACCACAAATATGGAAGGTGCGAAACGTCGAGGTTATAACTGAAAATGAGAGAAGTATAATGAATGGCATAAAAGAGGCTGTTATTCAGGCAATAAATGAACAGCAGAGCAAAGCTAAAGTAAAGTGTTTTAACTGCGGTAAATTTACATATACATGTACAGTGTGTCGACAAAATGATTGTGAGGGTGCTTCAAATTCTACCAATAATCCTGCAACGGCTCTGTGTACTTCTACTAGTAGTGCTGCTGCTACTTCGCAACAGCAAAATGTATCTGCGGTTGATGGCAGTAGTGATGTGCATATTTGGTTTGACAATTTGGCCACTGAGATGAAGAATAACATTGATAGACATATGCAGAATTGTACGGAAGACCTCCAGTCGGCAGTAGATAATATTGTTTCATCTTTTCGTACTGAATTTATGGATTCTTTGCGTAAAGTCAAGGACGATGTGAAATTGTGCCATGATAGAGTGGATGTAATTGATGAGAATCTTCGCAATGTGCAGGAAGACGCTGTTGTCTGTAAAGCTGCTGCTTCCTCTATGAAAGCCCTAGAGGAAAAAGTGAATGATATGGAAAGACAGAATAATATTTTGCATAGGCGTTTAAATAGAGCCAATATTATTATAAATGGTCTTCCTCAAGGATTGAAGGATATTAGTCTTAAAAATGTGTGGGATGTGTGGTGTTAACCTTAATATAGCAGAATTGCAACACTGCTGTTATTTTGCTAAAGGCAAATCTATTCTTGTTAAATTTAATTCCGTTTTGACAAGAGATACTGTTATGGTGAAATATCACCGTGCTAAACCAATTAAAGTCTGCGATGTTGTCGGAGGTGAATTGCAATCACGAGTCTATTTGAATGATCACTTGACTACTGATGCAGCCAGACTTGTGTATATATGTCGCCAACTTGTTCGTCGTAAGGTTATGAAGTCCTATAAACTTCTAAATGACGATGTGCCGCGAGTAGAGGTGCCTTTTCCTGATAAACCCAGTGCAACACTGACTTTAAGAGAATGTGAGACACTTTTTGGAGATATTGATGTTGTCCCGGAGGAGCAGAATCTTTAATATTTAATAGTTTATTGGTGAATTCTTATGTATGCAATTTTAAATATTTTCAGAAAGCTTTTGATGTGATTTGAGTTGATTTCTAATATGCTTCTTATGTGCCTTTATAGCCTTGTTAATAATAATTTTTGGTTCCCCAGCAATATTTTTCATATTGTTTCCAATGGTACCTGATTACAACCTTGGACCCATTGTTAATAATGCTGCTTACTTTAAAACCATCCTTCGCAATTACGCTCATAATTTTTCATTCGAACATCTAAATTGCCAAACCATTTGTCTATCAAGTCATAACCTCAAATTTATGGATGCTCTGAGTTTGAAAAGTGGCAGTGGCTTCGATTGCTTTGGTATGTCGGAAACGTCGTTAAAGAGCTTTGTGCCCTCAGGGTCTATTAGGATTTCTGGTTACTCCTTGGTGAGGAATGATCGGCCTGCTATGCGTGGAGGTGGTGTTTTTAATTTATATTTCCAATAAGATTGAATACAGAGTAGTTTTTTGGTCTGCCGAGTATGGTGTTTGTGAGTCTATTTTTGTCGAAATTTCTTCCAATAATGGGAGGTTTCTTTTTGGTGTAGTTTACCTACCCCAAGGACACGTGAAGGTTTTTGAAGACTTACATTGTTATTTGTTTTCTAGATATGGGCACATAGTAGTTGTTGGTGAGTTTAACTGCAATTTATTTGATATATCTCGATCTGATCGGATGAGAGGTGTTTGTACATGATTGGGGTTGACAGTAGCTCACAATTCATTACCTTCTCACTTTGATGTGGCACATTTATCTACATCATTAATTGATTATTGTTTATTGAGCAACCCGAGTTATTTGGAGTTTTCTTCGTCCTTCAATGTCTCGTCATGCCCTTGTCTTTGGTTCTGTAAAGGTAGATTTATTGCAACGTGAAGTTTTTATTGAGTATAGAGACTACAAGCGTATTAATTGGGGAGAATTCTTTGACTATTTGTCTGGTGTCAGTTTTGATGCCTTTCTTTAAATGTCAGGTGTCAATGAACAACTAGACTTTATTGACTCTCTTATATCAGATCTATTTACATTTGTCCCCGTTATAAAGAAAAAAATGACTCTTATTCTAATGATAATTGGCTTAAATCAAATTCTGTTTTGTTAGCCAGATCCTTAAGGGATTTGGCATATAAGGAATATATACGATGTCCAACCCCTACAAATTTGGATATATTCCGTTCTTATAGGAACTGAGCAAAGTGTGTTCTTCGGAACGAGAGGAGAAATTTTTTTACGGACGTATTTAAAGGTATGGATTCTTCCCAGATTTGGTCGATGTTAAGGTCTGGTGGATTAGTTGGTGATGACCCGGCGTCAATGGACAATATAATAGATGTTGATGAACTTAATGATAATTTTGTTCAATATGGATCTGTACCTCTTTCTAATGTGGTAAATTTGTCTGGTTATCAGGGTGATCATTGTCCTTTTTCTTTCGACTGCATCTTTGAAGAGGATATTTTTATTGCGTTGCACTCTATTAAGTCAGAGTCTACGGCTATTGATGGCATACCGGTTAAATTTTTGAAAAGTAAGTGCCCAAAATCTTTCTTCATTTTTTCAATTCTATATTTACTAAATCTGTTTTTCCTAGCGCTTGGAAAACAGCACGAGTAGTACCAATACCCAAACAGAAGAATACACACTCTATTGAAAATATGCGCCCTATTAGTATACTTCCAGCTCTCTCAAAAGTATGTGAGCATCTAATGAAACGGCAAATGTTGAGGTTTATTGACGACCAGAGGCTTCTCAATCCTTTTCAACGTGGTTTCAGGCGTAATTATAGTACGGTATCTCACTTGCTGCATTTGACTGACACGATTAGAGAGGCAGTTGACGTGTACAATAATGGGGTTTTAATTTCGCTGGATTTGTCTAAGGCATTTGACAAAGTCGATCACATATTTTGAGTGAGAACTTAAGAACAAAATTCTACTTTAATAACACGGCATGTAAGCTTGTTTTTGTTATGTAACTAAGTCGGAGTGTAAAGGGGGAATGAGGCATACCAAGATGTCGCTGGTATACACTTGCCATTGAAGAAATTCGGCCTAGCTCAGTGGCCACTCCTGACCAGCCATAAACAAAAATATTGATTCATTATCAATACACATATTCATAAAAGAAACGCTTATTTAAATTAAAAAGAATTAAAGTTGTTGTTGTTGTTGATGGTACCCAAGATGTTTGCTGGGTTACCGTGCCCTCCCAATGGATTTTCTACAAAATCCCCATTGAGTCTCATCGATGACGAGGACTCCCAAAAATTTGACTTGGCTGACCCTTACCTTTACCTTACCTTATATTGTTCAATTAGAACCTCATGATGATTGATTTCAGAATTCAAAACATGTTTATTTATAACTATTCGTTATAATAAGAACAATCAATAAATGCTTAGGGGTAATCTTATAATTAATCACTATTCGATTATTATCTAACTGATATTAGGTTCCCAAAATCAGTAAAAAGAACAATTCAATTTATATTCAGTTCAGAAATACATACAAAATTCAAATTTGTTTTTGCATGTCATTCCCATTCGTGCCACTGTGCACCAAAATTTTTAATACTACCCTCAATTTTTTTTTTTTACCTAATGAGCTCAGTGGATAAAATTATGAGGTAAATACCCAGTAAGGATAGATGGACGGAGATCAAAGAAATGGGATTAACATTGACAAAACAAAAGTAAATGACAAAAATATAAGCCACTTAGGCGCTTTATAGAATACAGGACGAGGTCCTAATACTGTATAAATTAGACAATATAAATTGCTTTATACCGATATAAATGCGAATATAATTCAATGGTATGTGTTCAATTAACTTTATATGAAGTAAATGGTCTGGAATAATTTTGAATTAAAATCTTATTATCTTTAAACGAGATTAAACAATGTAAACAATAATCGAGAACATCAAGAATCTTATAAAGATCATTAAAAACGATCCGTCGTTTGAATGGTAATACCAATTTAAAATAATCTGGATACTATAAATTTGTTCAAAATTTGGTATGAATAGGGAGTTCGGTGAGTATTCGGACGATTAAGAAGGGGAATGGGGTTTACCGGAACTGATTCGGACGACAAGGTTCTGACAGGACCAAGAAATTTGATCGAGATAAGAAATATTTGCAAATCAACGAGGAAAACAAGTTTAATGTGGTCTAAATTTACTTTGAACCTATTTAGATTCTTTTCAAATGTCAAGGTGGATATCGATTTAGGTCAAAATAAATTTAGATTCTTAATACTGAGTAAAAAAGGAAAAAAAAAACTGATAAAAACTTTTGCTTATCTGCAGACGGACATGTATCGGACGAAGGATTACGGACAGCCAAATAAGAAATCGATCATGATCTGGGTTAAATCCCAATAAAACTATTGAAATCTAAATTGGTATTATCTTTTCTGTGGTTAAGTGCACTATGTGCGATTATAATTTGCACGTGATGCTTTTACCGTTGTAAAACGGCACGTGTATGGAACGACGAACCGTTATTTTGGATTGTCAAATTTCTTACAACAATAACACAAAATAACTATATATATTATATATGGCTATATACTCGTATGTATATAGAATATGTCTATATAAAAAGAATGTTGAAATCCAATCGGTGGGAGCACCTCATTAGTCTCCAAAAGATGATATGTAATTTCGGCTGACCGTCGAAGAATCGGGTAAAAAAACAATCGATCTCAGATTTCCCCGTCTGTGACGGAGAAACTGGATGACAAGACAAAATATGCACTATTCAATATTTCCACTTTATATTGTACTCACGGGATTTTATATGGCTTGTTACTTCCCTTTATATTGACCTGCTCCCAAAGGTGACGTTATGGAGTGACAGTTGATCTGATTCAGCAACAGTTGCGCACAAAATTATACAATGTGGTGGCCGAGGATGATGATTGCAGCTGGTGGACACGATGGTATGATGTCATGAGTGGTGGAGATGACGGAAGAGTTGAGGTGATGGCGGCAATGGCGAGTTGATGGAAGCGGTGATGATTATCCATGGAGTTGGTTGACAAAGGAAATGATTCTGCTACACTACTGTGCGCTATTCCACGCAGAGACACTTCAAATTACAACACCATTGCTAGACATGGACCTTGGTGTGGTAATATATCCTTTTTCGGTTATGGATTTTCTTCCTGGCGTATGGTGGCTGTTTAGGCAGCAGGAATGGCTTGCTTTAAAATTTGTTTAGCTGACCGCAACGAATTTTGATTTGTTCTCTTATAAATTGGTAGGCTTCAATTGGGGTAATGCAATTTGATGTTGGCTTGCGAAGATTTTTTAGAAACGTGTTTTCTGTCGCTTGCAATTACTGCCCATAACTGGATTTACCATCAGAAACACTAAAATTCAAAATGGCGGCGAGGGCCAACGCTCGAGAACATTCTTACGTTGCGGCACAGCTAAATTTCCATAATTCCAAAGAATATAAATTTTCACACAGGATTCTCCTTCAATTTGCAGGAAATGATATGCAATTCTTATTGTATTTGTGCAGGAGTTGTTTGGCATTGGTGGCTGTACACCAAGATTTGCAACACGAGGTTTTGTACGCGTATGTTCCTTTTTGCATAAGGAGAAATCCTAAAAATGCCAAATAGGAAAAACCACAATTTAATAAATTGCCAAATAATTGTTTGTTTGGCTTTTTCCACCACTCACCGTATCTCCAAACTCAGTATTTGCGTGCCAAAAGAAGTTTTCCAATTAGGTCTTGTTAGAAAATTTAAGTTTTGCAACAATGGCGTTGCTAATTTGTCAATTTTTGCGAATGCCTATTTTTTCTTTTGCACGACTTCTTTTGCTGTTGTCTCTTCCACTTTTCTATTTGCAATGACAATCGAACTTAAATGGCGCCATTTCCGCATAAATGCATGTGCATTGTCATTCATTTCGGCGTTGCCACATAACCGAAACGAAATGTCAACTATCAGCTGTTGCTGCCCACCCTATTTCAACGGCGCTCCTTACGCCGATGCCTGCGTTGTGTGCCAAGCCTGACACAAAGCTATGCCAGGTTAACATAACAAACCCGAACATGTTGGCATAGGCCTGCCGAAGCCAGACTGATTCGGGAAGTTAACCGAAGTAGGTAGAGGTGGGGAAGAACCGCGACCCTGATTCAAAATTGAACAGGAAAAAAAAAATCATAAAAAAAACAAAAGCCGGGCAAGTTATTTTGTTGGCACCATGTGCTGTAAGTCTTTCGCGTGATAAACGCCTATTTTCCTTCCCTGAAGGTCTTCAATTTCATACAAGGAGTTTCCTACACATCTGGCAACTCTGCACTTTACAAACTTTTGACATAACTTAGAGTTAAGATGGCGCGAAGCGTCACTCAAAATGAAGTTTCTTCTAAGTATTTCCTGCCCCGGCTGAAAGTTGACCTCGCGTGTCCGTGTATTATAACGAGCCGCTGACTTCTCGTACGAATCGTGAAGTTTTTCCTTAATCGAAGTTTTAATTAAATCGAGAACGTTGTGTTTCGGTAGAATTTCGACCGATCCGTCTTCCAAAGTGCCTAGTTTTTTTGCTAAAGCATACGCGCTACCGTGTGTGACCATGTGTGTTCCGAAAAGTGAAAAATATGGAGAACATCCTATGGACGTATGGATTGTGGACCGAAGTGAACATTCAATAGCTGATAAATATCGGTCCCAATCTTTCTGATCTTCGGACACATACGTTCTAATCGCCGCGATAATTGTTCGGTTGACTCTCTCCGATGCATTCGCCTGTGGAGAATATACCGCGTTTCGGATTTGAGTGCAACCATAACGATCTAGAAAGGAAGTGAATTCGGACGAAATAAACTGTTTCCCGTTGTCCGAGTGAACGGTTTGCGGAACACCAAATTTGTGAAACACTTCACTTTCTAAAAATCGGATAACATTTCGCGAGTTGGCCTTCGCTAAAGGCTTCAAAAGAACAAATTTGGTCATGTGATCTAACACAATGAAAACATACGCGTTGCCTAACTTAGACCGTGGAAAAGGTCCTATAAAATCGATAAAAATTTTCTGCCATGGCCTATCAGTGACGGTTTCGTTTCCCATTTTCGGTCGTAACACCTTGTTTGGAGCTTTAGTCTCCTTACACAAAACACAACAGTTAATATAATCGCGAACTTGCTTTGCCATCTTCGGCCAGTAAAAATATTGTCGAAGAGCAGCTATCGTCCTACCAATACCACAGTGACTCTTTACTATAGACTTGTGAGCGTTTTCAATCAAACTTTCGGTTAAAACAGTGGGAACCCATAGTTTCCATACGAAATTCTCGTGTACGGGAGTGCCATCAGACGGAATCGTCTTTTTATATACAAATGAGTCAACAATTTTTAAGTCCGGAAGACTGTCTTGGTTCTCGCGTACCATTTCTAACAACTGAGTGTACTCTTTATTCTTGAAATCGGGCGAATCTAAATCAATCAAAGGCTTTTCATCAATGAACATGTTGATTTCATCCATGTGTAAACGAGATAAAGTGTCCGCGACTACATTTTGCGATCCCTTTCTGTGCTGTATATCGAAGTTAAAAGCCTGAAGCTTCAAGCTCCACCTCGCCAACCGACCACTGAGATCTTTCTGCCCCATCAACCATTTCAAAGCGCTGTGATCAGTGATTACCGTGAACGGCATCATCTCAATAAATGGACGGAATTTCTTTATTGCACTGATCACGGCTAAGCACTCTCGCTCAGTGACGCTATAATTCCGTTCAGCATTTGTCAACTGAGCGGAATGAAAGGCGATGGGGCGTTCCAGACCTTCAGCGTCTAGCTGGAACAGCACTGCGCCTAACCCAAGATTGGAGGCATCGCATTGGACGTAAAATCTTTTATCGAATACAGGATGGTTCAAAACAGGACTTGTAGTCAGAGCTACTTTTAATTTGTTGAAAGCCTCGATTGCGGAATCACCGAATGAAAAAGTTCTGCCCTTCTTCAAGGTGCTAGTCATGGGAGCGGTTATTTCGGCATAATCTTTGATGAAGCGCCTAAACCAAGAAGCCATCCCTAGGAACCTACGAACATCTCTAGCGGACTTTGGAATTGGAATATCAGTAATTGAGTTAATCTTTGATGGATCAGGCTTTAATTTTCCTGCCCCGACAATATACCCGAGGTATCTAAGCTCTCGACGACAAAATTTGGATTTCTTGAGATTGATGGTCAAGTTTGCCCTGGTCAACATTTCACCTACCTGACGAAGTAGTTCGACATGTGAGTCAAAATCCGGAGAAACTACTAACAAGTCGTCGAGGTATACGAAAACCTTGTTTTTCAGTTCCGGTGAGATCACTCTATCCATTAACCGACATAACCGTTGGGCTGCATTGCACAACCCAAACGGCATGACAGTAAATTGATAGTGTGGTCTCCCCGGAACTGTGAACGCAGTCTTCGGACGGCTTTCTGTTGCCAGAGGCACTTGCCAAAATGCATCCTTCAAGTCGATGCTTGATATAAAATAAGTGTCTTGAAGCCTGCCTAAGAGTGCGTCTATAAATGGTAGCGGATAAGCATCTTTTACGGTAACTTCGTTTAGCTTGCGTGCATCCAAGCAAAGCCTGTTCTTTTCGCCTCTACGTACGAGTGTGACTGGCGAATTCCATGGACTTGTACTCGGTTCTATAACACCTAGACTCAACATGCGATCCAATTCCTGATATATAAGAGACTCGACAGCTGGCGATACTGGATAATGTCGCTGTTTTATGGGGACAGCATCCCCAGTGTCAATGACATGTTCCTCCAGATCTGTCTTGCCGAGACCATGCTTCTCAAAATCTCTAAAACTTTCCTTAGCTTTCTCCAGCAAGGCTAATTGGTCATCGGACAAGATATGCATATCGGAATCTACTTTATCGGAATGGATCTCTAAGCTGCTAATAAGTTTTGGTGCTACACTGAACTCTTTCCAAAAGTCTACCCCGCAGTACAGGAATAAGATAAACATCCATGGTCTTCGTCTTACCGTCGTACGAGAGCTCAACACTAACTTTACCAGAACAAGAAACTCGCTGGCCACTAGCTGTACCGACGCTACATTTATATACAGGATTAACCTTCAGATTTAATTTATCAACCAAAGAAAAACAATTTTTACCTAAGCAGGTGACACTGGCTCCACTATCAAAAAGAGCTAAAACTGATACTCCATTAACAAGAACTTCTCTAAATGGTCGAGGATCATTGGGTCTAAAATCAGAAAATTGAGCAGACGATATTGATAACCTTTTAAGTCGCCTACGTTTATATCGCTGACGGGTCTTCATAATACGTTTGGAAACAAAAACAGTGGTATCGGCAGTTATTTCGGAATTGAAAATTCTATCACGAGTCTTCATATAATTGGCCATGCGGACGTGAAAAGGTAATGTAAAATCAGGTTTGGTTTTGGCTAAGTTATTGGAAAGTCTGGGTAATACTCTACATGGATCAGAAAGAATTGGATCTGTAGACGTGGAAACATCAGTAGAGGCTAGTCAATCCACTGTCTGAGTAGCTATGGATTCGGACTTAGAAACATTAGAACGACTAATTTGTTTGCAGTTATTGCATTGTGGAGTGGTAACCCCTGGTGATCCGCAGCGGAAACAAAATACTGAACGATGAGAACTGGAGCAATTCTTAAAAATGTGGCCATTGCTGCCGCAATTCCAACACCGTGAAGGCTCATTTTTGGAAACACCAGTTGGCTTCTGCCGTAAACGCAACTCCTCAACATCATGGACTAAATCATCAAAATCAGAATCGTTAATTTCATTTATCATTCGAGGGGGTTGGCCTGTTCTAAATCTCATCGACGATTCCCTTTCAAGAAACTCTTCAGCTTTTCTAACTTCATTTCGGAATTGTTCCACCGAATAAAAAGTGCCACTAAATGTTAAATGGGCAAGTTTGGGTTTCAATCCAGCTTTGAGGATGTCTATAACTTCAAAATCTTTCAAAGGTTCCCTTAATTGAGTACGCAGATTATTTATAGCGTCTATATATTGTGTAGCAGACTCATCTCTCCCCTGCTTCCTGTCCATAATCTGCCTCATTACATCAAGGTTTGATTGAAAACGCTGGAATTCCCTAACTATACACAGCTTTAACATCTCCCAGTTCAAATTTGGATATTGACGGATCAGACCCCAGTACCACTGACAAGGACGGCCTTCCAATAAATGATGAAATTCATCAACCAATTCTTGTTCTGGGCAGCCATAACTATTCCGAAGTCTTTCTACTCGAAAGATAAAATCTTCAACATTCGGTGTCTTTGGGGTAGCATCAAACTTGATGCCCCACTTACTGAGATATGGATACCTGGGCCTACTAAAATCTTCCCTATAACGATTTGTAACTTCCTGGTTTCTACTACCCGAACCTGCATGTCTGGTATCGGTTTGTAGTGGTGGCAAATCATGAGGCCAATCAATGCTTTGAGAATGTGGTTCTTGTCTGTTAATAGGATTAGCTGGAGGAACGGAAGATTGAGAAAAAGCAGCTTGAACTGCAGCAGCAACCGCTTTCTGCATTTCCTTTTTCATGGTTTCAACCATTGATGCTTGGGTGGCCTCTAAGGCGGACTGAACTACCTCAAGAACTCCTGTGCTACTAAGTCTATCAATTTGTTCATCATCATTGCCACGAATAGTCAAAGGGCTAAAGGAAGGTCTAGTAATTGTGCTTGGTTGCTCATTTACTTGCGAAAGAGTAGGTGGACTTGCAAATTCGTTTGGTATAGACGGATCATTGCCATCAGCGCTAGCTGGGATACCTGATCCGGTACCTGGTTCTGTTCCAGCAGCTTCTCCCACTGCTTGACTTGTCGACCTGGTAGTAATGCTGTAAGTTTTTGGCTTAGCACCTGTAGCAGGCTGCATGATGTCCCACAAATCAACAAAAGTTACAAAAAAAATGTCCTTGTACTACTCAGTCCAACAAGAAATTTCAATAAAAAGCTCAAAATCCAAAAATGTCTTCTCTAATGACCGACAGGTTTTCAAAAAGGTAGGTATGATACCATAAATTCAACAAAAATACCAAAGATATATAGATGAAACAGTCAATCACGGTTACTGCCTTAAGGTTCCGAAAAGTCCAATATAGAAAATCTCATACGCAACAAAACTCAATATGAAAATTTAAATGGTTCCAACAGGTCAGGTATTTCCGAAAAGAATCGAACCAAAAAAATCAATAAATCTTGCAAAGTATCTCGAAACCAGAACAAATGCTCAGAAATTCTGTAAACCAGAATAAATTGAGGTAATGAATTATTTTTCTCTAGGCTGTGATAGATCAGTAAAAATGTATGTAAGTCCGGGTAAAATTAGTTCGAATAATATTCGAATCAGAAAAAGAAAGGTCTTAGCTGGTAAAGAAAAAAATAGGACTTCGATAGGCTCTTCAGTCCTCTTCGCCTACCCCTATTGTTCTATGAGGTAAACTGTTCAAAACGTAGGAGTGATTGTTGCCGGTTAGAATTTCCTCAAAGAGTTTCTCGAGGTCTCTTCAGTGTATCTTTAGTTAAGCATAGAACGGCTTTCTAAAGATACACTGGGAAATCGACAACCAGACAACAACCAGTCCTACGGAAAATGCTCCAACTCAAGGTTGAGCGCTGCCGTCCGAAGGCTCTCCAGACTAACCGCCCCTACAACCTTAAGGTACTTCAGCAGACCTCGAGTCGAACTGAAGACCAGTCTTCGGGTACAGCTAGTCCAGTTCTGTGTACACCCTGTGTGTACGTGAAAACAAACAAAAATATATTACTACTTAAAGCTTATATATTTTAAAAGTAAGAACTAGCAATCGGTAGCTTGAGCCTATCAAACCCCTCCTGCCGTCTTTTAATCAAAAAGGAAAAAACAAATGTCTTGAGGGCGACGACCCTATGCCTCACGCAATCGGAAAAAGAATGATAATTAGTACCACGGTAGAAAAATTCCAGCAAAGTGAATAGTAAATTACTACCACCTCTGAAAAATCTGACAAAAACTAATGCACCACAGATCCCAATTGAAATCTCGAAAGGTTTCACCAGGTTCCACGACGATGCTTCACTTTCAATTCTCAAACCAGAAACAGGAAAAAAAAGTTGCCAAAAGATCTTATCAGTGCAGGTGCCAGGAAAAAAATGAAAACTAATATGTCTTAAATGTGCCAACAATTAATTAAATGTCAATAATTTTATTCCCAATAATTTTCAGAAGTATTTCAAATAATTGATGATCAGAATTTCCATAAAATTAAAGGTAATTAGTAGAAGGTTAAGGTATCAGCCAAGATAAATAAAAAAAAAACAACAACAACCAGTACTCATCATCTTCCAAAAGCGTGGTCAAAATTTTCCCCAAAAATTTCAATTCCAATAAATCAATATATTAAAGCAGCTATAATATAGCAAATCATGCAAAAGATCATAAATAATCAACTGCAGATGACAATATATTATAAAGCTTTAAAGAAAGTCGAAGTATGAACTTAATAACATAGAAGTTTTGTCACAAAATTGCAGCTTGACATAAACTCAGGCTTGCAAGACGACTAAAACTCTTTTCTTTAAGATGACATTCAAGAAATGATGTTAAAATTTAATTGACCTTAAGTCGCAATTGGTATGTTGTAATATAACAACAACTCAAGACATACTGAAAACCAATCAAACAAAAATTCATACACCTAATGTACAGGAACAATTCCCATTGATGGGAGTTGAACCCAAGACATTGGCTTGTACGTTGGGCGCCATTGTTATGTAACTAAGTCGGAGTGTAAAGGGGGAATGAGGCATACCAAGATGTCGCTGGTATACACTTGCCATTGAAGAAATTCGGCCTAGCTCAGTGGCCACTCCTGACCAGCCATAAACAAAAATATTGATTCATTATCAATACACATATTCATAAAAGAAACGCTTATTTAAATTAAAAAGAATTAAAGTTGTTGTTGTTGTTGATGGTACCCAAGATGTTTGCTGGGTTACCGTGCCCTCCCAATGGATTTTCTACAAAATCCCCATTGAGTCTCATCGATGACGAGGACTCCCAAAAATTTGACTTGGCTGACCCTTACCTTTACCTTACCTTATATTGTTCAATTAGAACCTCATGATGATTGATTTCAGAATTCAAAACATGTTTATTTATAACTATTCGTTATAATAAGAACAATCAATAAATGCTTAGGGGTAATCTTATAATTAATCACTATTCGATTATTATCTAACTGATATTAGGTTCCCAAAATCAGTAAAAAGAACAATTCAATTTATATTCAGTTCAGAAATACATACAAAATTCAAATTTGTTTTTGCATGTCATTCCCATTCGTGCCACTGTGCACCAAAATTTTTAATACTACCCTCAATTTTTTTTTTTTTTACCTAATGAGCTCAGTGGATAAAATTATGAGGTAAATACCCAGTAAGGATAGATGGACGGAGATCAAAGAAATGGGATTAACATTGACAAAACAAAAGTAAATGACAAAAATATAAGCCACTTAGGCGCTTTATAGAATACAGGACGAGGTCCTAATACTGTATAAATTAGACAATATAAATTGCTTTATACCGATATAAATGCGAATATAATTCAATGGTATGTGTTCAATTAACTTTATATGAAGTAAATGGTCTGGAATAATTTTGAATTAAAATCTTATTATCTTTAAACGAGATTAAACAATGTAAACAATAATCGAGAACATCAAGAATCTTATAAAGATCATTAAAAACGATCCGTCGTTTGAATGGTAATACCAATTTAAAATAATCTGGATACTATAAATTTGTTCAAAATTTGGTATGAATAGGGAGTTCGGTGAGTATTCGGACGATTAAGAAGGGGAATGGGGTTTACCGGAACTGATTCGGACGACAAGGTTCTGACAGGACCAAGAAATTTGATCGAGATAAGAAATATTTGCAAATCAACGAGGAAAACAAGTTTAATGTGGTCTAAATTTACTTTGAACCTATTTAGATTCTTTTCAAATGTCAAGGTGGATATCGATTTAGGTCAAAATAAATTTAGATTCTTAATACTGAGTAAAAAAGGAAAAAAAAACTGATAAAAACTTTTGCTTATCTGCAGACGGACATGTATCGGACGAAGGATTACGGACAGCCAAATAAGAAATCGATCATGATCTGGGTTAAATCCCAATAAAACTATTGAAATCTAAATTGGTATTATCTTTTCTGTGGTTAAGTGCACTATGTGCGATTATAATTTGCACGTGATGCTTTTACCGTTGTAAAACGGCACGTGTATGGAACGACGAACCGTTATTTTGGATTGTCAAATTTCTTACAACAATAACACAAAATAACTATATATATTATATATGGCTATATACTCGTATGTATATAGAATATGTCTATATAAAAAGAATGTTGAAATCCAATCGGTGGGAGCACCTCATTAGTCTCCAAAAGATGATATGTAATTTCGGCTGACCGTCGAAGAATCGGGTAAAAAAACAATCGATCTCAGATTTCCCCGTCTGTGACGGAGAAACTGGATGACAAGACAAAATATGCACTATTCAATATTTCCACTTTATATTGTACTCACGGGATTTTATATGGCTTGTTACTTCCCTTTATATTGACCTGCTCCCAAAGGTGACGTTATGGAGTGACAGTTGATCTAATTCAGCAACAGTTGCGCACAAAATTATACAATGTGGTGGCCGAGGATGATGATTGCAGCTGGTGGACACGATGGTATGATGTCATGAGTGGTGGAGATGACGGAAGAGTTGAGGTGATGGCGGCAATGGCGAGTTGATGGAAGCGGTGATGATTATCCATGGAGTTGGTTGACAAAGGAAATGATTCTGCTACACTACTGTGCGCTATTCCACGCAGAGACACTTCAAATTACAACACCATTGCTAGACATGGACCTTGGTGTGGTAATATATCCTTTTTCGGTTATGGATTTTCTTCCTGGCGTATGGTGGCTGTTTAGGCAGCAGGAATGGCTTGCTTTAAAATTTGTTTAGCTGACCGCAACGAATTTTGATTTGTTCTCTTATAAATTGGTAGGCTTCAATTGGGGTAATGCAATTTGATGTTGGCTTGCGAAGATTTTTTAGAAACGTGTTTTCTGTCGCTTGCAATTACTGCCCATAACTGGATTTACCATCAGAAACACTAAAATTCAAAATGGCGGCGAGGGCCAACGCTCGAGAACATTCTTACGTTGCGGCACAGCTAAATTTCCATAATTCCAAAGAATATAAATTTTCACACAGGATTCTCCTTCAATTTGCAGGAAATGATATGCAATTCTTATTGTATTTGTGCAGGAGTTGTTTGGCATTGGTGGCTGTACACCAAGATTTGCAACACGAGGTTTTGTACGCGTATGTTCCTTTTTGCATAAGGAGAAATCCTAAAAATGCCAAATAGGAAAAACCACAATTTAATAAATTGCCAAATAATTGTTTGTTTGGCTTTTTCCACCACTCACCGTATCTCCAAACTCAGTATTTGCGTGCCAAAAGAAGTTTTCCAATTAGGTCTTGTTAGAAAATTTAAGTTTTGCAACAATGGCGTTGCTAATTTGTCAATTTTTGCGAATGCCTATTTTTTCTTTTGCACGACTTCTTTTGCTGTTGTCTCTTCCACTTTTCTATTTGCAATGACAATCGAACTTAAATGGCGCCATTTCCGCATAAATGCATGTGCATTGTCATTCATTTCGGCGTTGCCACATAACCGAAACGAAATGTCAACTATCAGCTGTTGCTGCCCACCCTATTTCAACGGCGCTCCTTACGCCGATGCCTGCGTTGTGTGCCAAGCCTGACACAAAGCTATGCCAGGTTAACATAACATTTTCTCTTACCTATTTGATCGTTTTCAGTTTGTAGATTTAAATGGATTAGTTTCAAGTGTTCCTGTAGGCCTATTCTGTAACTTTTATCGATTGAAAAGTTGTTAAAATTTCTTTTGTTTTTGTAACAACTACAAAACAAACAAATGAAATTGTTGTAAAATAAACAATGAGTAAAGTTGTTAAAAAGTTACAGAATAGGTACCCTGGTGTAGATAGTGGGGTACCCCAAGGTTCTGTCTTGGGCCCCTTACTGTTTTGTTATGTATATCCATGATGCCCTTGATGCTGATGCATGTTCGCCATTTATATATGCCGATGATATTTATCTATTTTTTCGTGGTTCAAATTCTTTTGGTTTATTGCCAGTTGTCAATGCAGTGTTGATTAATGTTAGTTGTTGGATGCAACGCAATAACTTTATTGTTAATGTGAGTAAGACTAAATCGTTACTGTTAGGCTCTATACGTCAGAGTAGTCATTCCTTTCACATGGTTATTGATGGAAATATTGTTGAGGTAGTTGACAAGATTGAGTGTCTGGGCGTATATATTGATTACATGCTTGATTTCAGTTCACACATTGACACGTTATTTCCCAAGGTTATTTCCATTTTGCGTAAGTTAATTTGTACTACTTATTACCTTCCTTTCTTTGTTAGACGGCAGCTTGCATATCCGTTGTTAATGTCAACTATTACCTATGGTATAGAGGTATTCTCTGGCACTATTCAGTCGTGCCTCGACAGAATTCTTATATTAATTAATATGGTAGTTCGATTTGTATATTGTTTAAATTATAGAGATCATGTCTCCAGTTATACTTTGCAGTTTTTGGGACTTACGTTTCAGTCGTACATAGATGTTCGGGTTATGTCATGTTTTTATAAAATTATTAAAAACGGTACACCGGAATTACTCTGTTCAAAGCTCACGATCCTTACGCAATCCACAAATTTTACTCCCTCGCTTTTGGTCCGGTATCTATGATCGATCATTCCTTGTTATAGTAGCAAGGCTTTAGAATCACCTGCCTCTTAACTTGCGAAGTTTTGCATATTCACCCAATACATTTAGACGTAATTATGTCATATGCTTAAATACGTAGCCCAGTGCCTGCAGTACGTGCATTATTATTAACATGGGATTTTAATTCATTACCTTTAATTCTTTTTTGGCTGGGGAGCCGTTTTTCTAGTTTCTTTTTCTTTTAATTTTTGTCGTTATTTTTGCAAACAATATTTTTTTATTTTTGTATAATGTTATCTTAGTCATGGAAAATTTTGTATTTATTTGTAATGCGCACTTTGGTCCTAAAGAGTTTTTGCATTACTATGTAGGAATAATTAATAAAAATAAATAAAGAAGAAACAGAAAACCTAGCCGAAAAGATAAAGCTGCCGAAAGTCCGCTAATGAATTAAGAAACCACGAGCGTAACATTCTCCTCTCTTTCCCCTCTAGATGGGGTATATGGTAAGAATTGTTTTATGCTGTTAATACAAAATGACATGAACAAAGGTCCCGATTATCTTATGATGCAAAAATAGGCTTGGGAAAACAAAAAATCTCCAAAACTACATAAAATCCAACCAATTTAGCGGATTAAAAAAATCGACATTTTTCTCTGAAAATTGGTAAAATTTTTAATATAGATCTTAGCGTTCTTCCTGGAAGGGACGTACCGCGTAACACAAATTTGGAAGAAGATTTCTTCATCTTGCCACTGATACCAATTATGTTAATGTACGTGGGCAGATAACAGAGTTATACACTAATAAATCCATAGAAACCCTATTCTAGGGCAGCTTTAGTCAGCGGCCTACCATTTATAGTCTGGCACAGATGGCAGCTGATTTTAACACTGAATAATCTTAAACCCATAAACTACTTTGGAAAATTATTCCCGAGGTGGGCACAGGTGGGCATCATGACTAAAACCTTAGGTCAAATTTAAGTATAGGATCGAATTGGCATTACAAAATATACTAAGAAAATATGCAGCTAACCAGAATTTCACAACACGCTAAAACACTATTTTTAATGCAAATTAAGCTATTACCTCCTCCTTCAAAATTCACTATAATAATTTGCTATACGTATTTGTTTCGCGATATTTTGAATATATTTACTTGCACTTAAAATATAGGTTGTACTCACAACAAAAAATATTAGTCAAATGTTCCGACTTTTGAAGCTATTCTTAAGAAGATCGCGTTCGAATGAAACAAAAACTAATATATTTTTAAAAAGGTCCATGTCATAGTTGTCAGAGTTGCCAGTTTACATTCACTTTTTTTATTTTTGGCCAATGGGTGGATCCACTGTGCAACGGTCGGTTGACAACAAGTAGTAGCCGATTGGATAGCAAATTGCATAGCAGGTCCTTTCCGTGTAAGTGATGCCGAAAACCGTTACGTTCTAGTGGTTGTGGATTATTTCAGCAATGGGTGGATCCACTGTGCAACGGTCGGTTGACAACAAGTAGTAGCCGATTGGATAGCAAATTGCATAGCAGGTCCTTTCCGTGTAAGTGATGCCGAAAACCGTTACGTTCTAGTGGTTGTGGATTATTTCAGCAAGTGGCCGGAGGTATGTATATGCTATTCCTAACCAAGAAGCTAAAACAGTTGTAAATGCATATGTGAACAACTGGGTGTGCCGTTATGGTGTTCCATTCGAGTTACACTCTGACCAGGGAAGAAATTTTGAATCTGCAGTATTCAAGGAAATGTGTGAGATATATGGCATAAGAAAAACCAAAACAATTCACATCCGAAGGACTGGAATAAACACACAAAAATTTCTGCTAGCATACAGAACAGCTGTTCACGATTCCACCTCTAGAACACCTGCAAAAAACGTCTTTGGAACTGAGCTCAAATTCCCTGGTGATATGGAATACAGTGTTAAGCCTTCAGTGGCTAATGAAGACAATCAAAACCTTTGCCAAGAGAAATATGACCTTAACGAACTACATGAATTCGTGTGGAGACGAATTAAAATGACAAGTAATAAAATGAAAGCCCGATATGATCGTGCTATATAACCCGCAACGAAAGAAAGGTTTGTCTCCCAAGCTACAAACTCACTGGGATGGACCTTACTTGGTAATTAAGAAACTAAACATCGTGGTCTATAGAATACAGAAATATAAGAGCCCGAAATTTAAAATGAAAGTTGTACATCTAGAAAGATTAGCTGCCTATGAAAAAGGTGGATCTGTGCCTATTCGCGACGAACAGGCTTAGGCGGGGGACAGTGTTACGATATTGTGTCTGTTGTCAGTCATTGTTGTTTTTATTGGTTTGCCCACATTTAAATAAATAAAGATTCATATTATTTTCTATTTGTGTATGCGTAAGAAGTTTTTGCCCATTCGTTCGTCGATTTCATGAACGAAGACACAATTTGGTTTTCATAGCGATTGACGTTTGTATTCGTGTGACAAACAAATGAAAGCTTTTGATTTTCGCAATTTTTTTGGTTTTCGTAACAAAATCAGACGAACGAATACGTCAAAAATAAACGAATGGAAAATACCCATCGTTTTGAATGAAAATTAAATAATTTGAGTAATAAATGGTACAAAACACATGAAAACTGGAAGGGAATGCAATTTTATTCATCGGTTTATTCATCGGTTTCTTCATATTAGGTGTGTCTTTTTACGTGATAATTAGTAATAATTATTATTAATGTTGCCAATTTTGACAGTTGTATAAAGGAAAAGTTGCTGAAAAAATGTTTCGGCAACATTTAGTAAGTAAAAAGACACCCCTATCAAAGACATAAATACAACAAGATAAGACATTTTTTTTGCTATCATTCTTCAGTGAATGGCTTTTGAATTTAACATAATGTTATATTACGATATGGTGATATAACATTTTTTTCTTTTATACATTTTTACGTATTTAACCGAATTTACCGATCCAATTGACATAGAATTATTCTTGAATAGATCCTTGAATGCATAAATTTCGTTTCTGATACCATTACATGAAATGTTCCTCCTTGGTTGCGATTTTGAATTAACTGCAACCTGTTAATGGTAATGTTTCTATACAAAGTTTCGTAAACATTTTTTTTGTTGCATGCATTTTGTCTAGTCCTAGTTGTATTTATGTCTTTGCCCCTATTATCACAATTATTTTTGGACAAATTTGATTACATTTTTTTCTTATTTTTTTTTTTTTTTTTTGAGTTTAAAGTTGTCGCCCTGGGTAGGAGTGAATACTCCTTTGGTGTTTTTTGGCCGCTATGTCACCACAACAAGCAAAAAACTATTTAAAGTTTAAATTCAATCTTATTCAGGAACTTTGTTAAAACAGGGTTTTTTTCAATTCCATATCTGCTAATGAACTCCACTGTGGATCTTGAATTTTGAATGAGCGGATGTATGCTCCTTTCTTGTGAAAACTTCTGACATTGAAATAGTATATGATCAACATTTTCTTCCAAATTACATTCTTCGCATAATGCTGAAGGGCTGCTTTCATTCTTTCAAGTGTAAATTTACAAAAAGCATGGTTTGTCAGGATTCCGTTGATTTGTTTAATCTCTGTCGGACTGGCTGAGGTATTGTGGAACCATGGGCGTTTCAAGGTATCAGGAAAGATAGCAAAGTAGTGAGACGAACTGAACTCGCCACGGTCTGTATATTCTGCTGACCAAGCGGACCATAATTCTTGTGTAATTTGCATAACTGCGTCAGATATAGTCAAGGGCATTTCGAGTTGAGTGCCGAATTCACTGGCTCTCTTAGCCGCCTGATCAACTGTTTCATTAAGCCTTATTCCCGTATGTCCTGGGATAAAATGAAATTCAATCTCTCCCGTAAATTCGTTAGACAACCGTACTATCTTATCTACCAAATAATTACATTTCTTGTTATTTTTAATAGCCAAAAGCCCGCTCAAACTATCTGTCAAAATTGCTACTTTGCGTAAATCATTATTAATCGCATATTCCAAAGCCTTTACCAAAGCTATTAACTCGGCCGACATTGAACTCATATCTTTATAACAGTAATAGGAAAAAACTGTCCCTTGACTTTCGTGTATGAAAGCCGACCCCGTAAAATCTGAGGACACGGAACCGTCTGTAAAAATAATTTCAAATTGTTTGTTTATAAGTGTGGTTATTTTTTCGTCGAAGAGTTGTTTTATAATTGATATTGGCACATTTGCCTTTTATGAGGTTATACCATTAAAAATTTTTCACAGATTAAAATGTTATGATTATTTGGACTTATTGGTGATGTATGACCAACAGCATCGATCACATTTTTGAATCTAATATATCGCTCATTTACTCAAAGAGTGACACTTCTCAAAAAATCTAGTTTCGAGAAAAACGCGTTTTAAGTTGGAGTTTGAAATTTGACTTCCCAACTTAAAAAGATTATTACACAAAAACTAAAATAACTACATGTACCATATTTTGTAAACAGCTAGACAGATACAAATGCTAAATTTCTGTGCAAAATCAAGCATGATTTGGAGTTTTTTAGTGATTCATAAACTCAAAAAACTTTTGTGTTGAATTATTCGAAACTCGTAGTAAATGAGCTGTAACTCGTTGAGTTTTAGAGATATCAGCACAAAAGTTTGACACAAGATAAAGTAGATGAAGTAGAAATAGAAATTGCTAACTCAGAAAACACATTTTTTTGAGTTATGCCACTCTTTGAGTAAATGAGCGATATGTCTTATACATGCCAGTGTTAATGGGCCAAGTCAGATTTCTAAACATATTCATTATGGGAAGTTTGTAGGCACAAGCCTTGACAATCTCCTTCGCTGCTGATAAGTATAACCTGTGCCTAGGTGGGAGCTCAGAAGCTATGTGATATAGACATTCAACTGGTGTAGATCTTATCGTTCCCAAAGATTTTCTTAAGCAAGAGTTTACATACGTTTTGATCTTGTTGATAGACCCTTTGTCTGCATTAGCCAAAGCAGCCGATGCATACTCGATTTTAGATCTGATGCAAGTCCTGAACAATAACAATGATTTTTCTGGGTTTAACCCGTAACTACAACCTCCCAAAATATTTATAAATTTGTTTCTTTTTTCAACTTCTTTTAAGGTGTTTTGTACATGGTCTTTAGCCGAATTGTTAGATGCGACATAAAACCCTAAATATTTAATGTTACTTACTTGTTGGATTTCTACATTGTCAAACGTCAGATTTATTTGTCTTGGCCTTCTATTAAAATGAACCACTGTGGTCTTATTTAGGTTAAATTTTAATTTCGAATTTCTGCAACGATTTGAGAACTCGGAGACTTTGTCTTCCAATATAGCTTTTGCTGTTATAAAATCAGGATGATATATTACCAGGAAAAAATCGTCAGCAAATTGATATAATAAACAGTTTGCTGAAACTATGTTATGTAAGGGAATCGTATATGTATTAGAAAGGATGGGACTCAGGCCGCTCCCCTGAGCCAAACCACCACTTATGGATACTTTGTGGGTTCCCAGGACGAGATTCCTCCTGTGGAGGAAATCCGTTACCAATGAAACCACGGATCTGTCTACTTCAAGTTCTTCCATTTGATTCCTCAAAAAGGCAACTTGTACACAATCGTACGACTTTTACACACCAACAAATAGACCTAAAACATGATTTCCTCTAGATTAACGCATGTATGTTATTGATTAGATTATTTATACACATAGAGCTTGAGCGACCCGGGCGGAAGGCATATGATCTTTCCGGAAACAGATTTTTACACTCCATATGTTTTTGAATTATATCTTTTAGCATAGCCTCTAAACACTTTAAAGGTACAGACGAAAGTGAGATAGGTCTATAGTTCTCGACTCTTGTCAGATTTTTACCAGGTTTTGATATTGGAGACACTCCTCCCTTTTTCCATATTTCATGTATAATATTAAAGAAGGCTTTCAAGGCTTCTGGAGATACATTTTTGATATACACGATTATCCGTGATGGTCGGGACCGGAGGCATTACGGATAATCGATTTTTCCCGGATAATGGAGGCAATGCTTTTATGCAGTTTTTGAACATATTTTGAAGTAAAAATGGTACAGTATCGTACAATAATATGAAAATCTGCAATTTGTTTAAGTTTGTTACGGCAATCCTCCAAAATTTTAAAAAATAAAAGATCATCAGATTCATCTGAATTGACTTTGTCCCATGGTTTTTGTGATACCATAAACACACAAATTATGTAATAAGGGAGAATTTCCAGTTTTTGTTTGTTTACCTTTTGTTTGCTTAATCAAATTAATATGAAAATGTTCTTTTAATGCCGGATAATGAAGTTTATAACGAAAAATAGAGGAACTGGAACAAAGTCCAACATTTCTTTTCTATTACGGATAATGGAGGTTCCCGGATAATCGATTCACGGATAATCGAGGTTCAACTGTAATTATAAGAAATCATATCCAGTCCGGTGACTGAAGCTGAGCTCCTTGATTGAAGAAATCTTTTGAAACACTCAAATGAAAAAACATTCTTAGTTATTAAACTATTCCCTCCGTTATGTTGTACAGAAGACGGTGATTGCGGAAAAACAGTTATCTGTGTAAGAGGTGAGTTTGTAGACTCTTGAACTTCTTCCACGTCAAAAATTTATATGTTTTGTATCTGATCTTCTACCTCTTACAATATTTGATCTGATATTTGATCATCTGACTCATCCAAGGAAACTTCAGATGGTGTCATTGTGGAGCTATTTGGTTCCGAGAAAGTCGTCCCGTGATCCTGTTCATTAGAATTCGATGAAGAAGCAACGAATTCCAGGTACTCCCTTTTTTGTTCTTCATCCCAGGAGGGGTTCACGCTCTTGGGTTGTTTATATTTTCTTATATTTCTCATTGATTTCCAGAATGTTTTAGGAGAGAAACTAGAGGATAATTCCTCTGGTGTATTGGAAAAGTTTGTATCTTTAAGTTCTTTAATTTTGTCGCTCAGAGTATCTACAGCTTTTTGGTAATCCCGAAGGTCTTCAAGGGTTCTGGATTTAAAATACTTTGCTTTTGTTGTTTGTCTTAATCTGAACAGTTTCTGGACTTCTTCATTCCACCATCTTTTAGGTACATATCTATTTCTGGAGTCAATTGTTATTGTGTTGTTATTAACAATGCTATGGATTTTACTATTGAAATCTTGAATGGATGTGCCCACCTCCATATTTCTTATTTTCTCGAATACAGCTTTTCTTCGAATTATTTTAGATCCCTTTGGTGGTTGTGGGTCTGTTTGTAGATCAATGATTATAGGTAAATGATTACTATTTGTAAGTTTTGTGGAACTAACCTTACACAACGGCAGTATCCTGTATCTGAAAAGTTGGTTGGCCATTATTCACAAAAAAAAAAAATTGCTTTCAGTAGCTGCTTCACCAAGGACTGTGCCATGTGAATCAGTCACCGAATCCCCCCTTGATGTCGACCTAGCATTAAAGTCACCGACTATTAACATTGGCATTGTTACATTTTCAAAAAAACTAAAGAGGTTATTCACTATAGTGTTAAAACGGTCCCTTCGAGTATTAGGTGGAATATATACCACAACAAAAATGTAATTATTCCTTAAGTTAAGTGTTTTTATTCCCACAACTTCCATATCAATATCAATTTTTAATAAAGTAAATTGAATTCCTCTTCTAACATAGATGCCCACTCCTCCATATCCATCCGGGCGATTTTTAAAAGCAAAATTATAGTTACAGACGTTTGACGTCGAATTACCCCGAAGCCATGTTCCGGTTATTAAAGCTACATCAATTGAATTATGTTGTAAATACAACTCTAAAAGATTCTTATTATTTTGATTACAAACGTTTTGGATATTATATTGTAGCAACTTCATTCTTATTTATTATGATTTGTTATTATTAATATAAATATTATTATTATCTGTTATTCCTTTCTTTATATTTTCTAAATCTAACTGATTTCTACCGATATGTATTTCGTCTCTTAATTTGTTAATAAAATTAACTTCTTCTCTATCTACTTTGGTGGCAGTGGCCATAAAACTGTTTATAGTTTGTGTTATGTTATTCATAACTTTTTCAAACTCTGAGATCTTATTTTTCTCAAGATTTTGCAATGCTGTGCCGTTAGGTGATTCATAATAATCCCCTTCTGCCAGCGCTTCACGATGAAGCTGTTGCAATTTCTTCGAATTTTCCTCTTCTCTTATTCTGTTTTTATTATTTTTAGTAATTTTCGCATATGATTGTATGTTATGGATGAATCTAGCAGATTCGTTAGCATTTATAGGCGCTGATTTATTGGTTTTCTCAATGACTTTATTTGTCTTAAGTACAGGGAAACCCTGGTCGATATCTTGGTCTAATAGATAGAATCTGTTACTAAAAATAGCTGGATATTTTTTTTGGTTTCACTAATGGAAAGATTTTCCAAGGTCATAATTCTTTTGATATTAAATGCTTTAGTCCTAGCTGGGTAGTTTCTAGATGTTGGCACGTGGTAACTATGGCAGTTTGAACAAATAATTTTTTCCTCACTGCACTGTACCTCTGCCTCATGTTTGGTGAAACACGTTGAACATGTAGGCGTTTTTTGCTTACAGTGTTTGCAAAGTGATTATATCTATAACATCTGTAGCATTGGGAGAAAGGTATGAAAGGATGCACATTTAGTTTGGCAAAATTATATACAGAGATTTCAGTAGGTATATTCAGTCCTTTAAATAGGATTTTTATACGTTTAGTTTTAATGATATCATCACCTTCTTTTCTCATAACCCTTTCAATTTTTAAAATGTCCACTGGACTAAATATAAATTGTTCAAATTCAAATTCTTCTGTATTTGCATCTACAGGATATACTAGTCCCCACTTTTATAAAAAGTGTGGCAAGATCTTTGGTTCATAGCCGGCCGAGGCTATTCTAGCATCATCAACAAAAACAAGGCCGCCGTAGCATTTTTGAAGACTATTTTTCCTCTTCCAAAACCAATCTTAGTAACGCATATTACATCTTTAATCTCTAGGACAGTGACAAGATTTAACGGTTGTCTAACGTTATTTTTAAGCAAAGTATCTACATACACTATATATGGACCGCCATGCGAGTCGTCATAGTATAATTTATCTTTTTTAACTTCAGATACCGGGGTAGCATCAGTAGTTGCATTTCTATCGGGAAATGCATTACTAGCTATCGATTCATTATCATTGTTATTCATTTCAATATTACTTTCACGATTATTATTAGCTTGCAGCATTTCATTAAATATGCTATTATTTGCACCATTCTCACCTACCATGTCCTTGACTAATCCAGACTCAGCATCCAATTTTAATTCTTTTGACTTGCCCGACGTTCCCTCACGACCCGGACCTCTCTTAACTGACACTTTCACCGCACTAATGTTCTTTCCCCCACCTTTGTCCCTTGTAGGTGGAGGATCTCCTGGATCCCCCGGCATTTTTCACAAAAAATCCACTGTAGACTTCAATCCAAATTAGGAATCTCCAAATTAGCCAGAAAGCTTTTTCTTGTTTTTGAGATGGTGTTTGTAGTAATTATAGATGAAAACCAATTGAACTTTGATGAAAGATGAATTTGAGGTTATTGATGATGGACAATTTTTGATGTTTGTTTATAGATGACAAAAGTGTTGAAGTTTAGATGAAAAATTATGGACCAACTCTAAAAATCCAAAAAACGGCGTTTAAGGCAATTTCCCTTGCCAAAGTAATCTGAAAATCAAATTATGTGACGCTTCTAGACAATTTTTAGACGCTATCGGTTGTTCGCTTTTCTACGTTCTTTCCCTTTCGGAGGTTGACACACGAAATGTTTTCTTATTTTTTGTTTTTCATCTGTTTATCGGGGTTGTCATCAAGTAACACATTTTACGTGCAGATGCCTATGCAAAATTCACAAAATAAGTATCATGGAAACCCTGAAATATAAAAGCTTTTATGAAATAGACGAAAGCTTTTAGATAAAAACGAATGGTTCATAAAATTTTACAAGAACCAAATTTTGAACGTAACAAAAACACGCTGTTATTAGTGCAGATTTATTGATGTGGCGGAATATCTGGAGAGTCTTACAGCGTGTTTTTGTAAAAAGTTTTTGCCCATTCGTTCGTCGATTTCATGAACGAAGACACAATTTGGTTTTCATAGCGATTGACGTTTGTATTCGTGTGACAAACAAATGAAAGCTTTTTATTTTCGTAATTTTTTTGGTTTTCGTAACGAAATCAGACGAACGGATACGTCAAAAATAAAAGAATGGAAAAGACCCATCGTTTTGAATTAAAATTAAATACATAATTTGAGTAATAAAAGGCACAAAACACACGAAAACTGGAGGGGAATGCAATTTTATTTATTTCCATAGAAGCACACGCGTATATGTACATCCGTTTCTTCATATTATCACAATTATTTTTGGACAAATTTGATTAAATTTTTTTCTTATTTTTTGTTTTTCATCTGTTTATGGGGGTTGCCATCAAGTAACACATTTTACGTGCAGATGCCTATGCAAAATTCACAAAATAAGTATCATGGAAACCCTGAAATATAAAAGCTTTTATGAAATAGACGAAAGCTTTCAGATAAAAACGAATGGTTCGTAAAATTTTACAAGAACCAAATTTTTAACGTATACGTTTTAGTACGAACGGTTCGTGTGACAGGCAAGCATTTTTACAAAAACACCCTGTAAGAAACCGACGTTTAACGGCAATAAACCTAATTTAGAACAATTTTTGATGATTTTCCAAATTTAATTTGACGATTTTTGTGAAAAATTCTTGCATATTTTGTGCACATTTTGTGCATATCATTGCATTTAGTATTCTTCGAAACGAATTTTGGTCCAATCAGAATTTTCGTATCTTTATTAATAAAAAATATGCAAAATCCGATGTCTAATAATGAGAGATAACAATAATTTACATATTAAATTTTGTTCTATTAACATTTCTTTGTTACATATCGCTCATTTACTCAAAGAGAGACACATTTCAAAAAATCAAATTTCGAGAAAAACGCGTTTTAAGTTGGCGATTGAAATTTGACTTCCTAACTTAAAAAGATTATTACACAACAAATAAAACAACTACCTGGACTATATTTGCAAACACCTAGCCAGATATCAGTACTATATTTCTGTGCAAGATCAAGCATGATTTGAAGTGTATTAGAGCTTCATAAACGCAAAAAACTTTTTTGTTGAATTATGTCAAACCCGTAGTAAATGTGTTGTAACTAGTTGAATTTTAGAGATATGAGCATGAAAATTTGGCACAAGGTAAAGTGGAAGTCGTAGAAGAAATAGAAATTGCTAACTCAGAGAACGCATTTATTGAGTTATGCCACTCTTTGACTACATGAGCGATATGTATGTATGGATTTATCTATATATGTATGTATTTGTTGTACTACACCTAATATGACTGAAATGGAAATAAAACAAGAAAAAAAGTATCAGTCGGCTTTGCCGACAGAGACAGAGAGTAACCAAACTTCTTCATAAAGGACTCGAAATATTAAATTACGTTAAACTAAGTTTGAAAGAAATTTTTGAAAAAGTTTTAGAGTTATCTTGCACAATAGTCATTTTAGTATGTGCCGGGGGGGTTTTGGGGCTTGGTCCATTATCTCAACAAGTATTGACTTACTCCGGAAATGAAAATGAGGCCGCTAGAACAACCTACTGAAAAAAGAATCAAAAAAATACGAGAGGAGCTCTAAAACTTCACATTTTTTATCGAATTTTGTGTGGGAGGTACCCGAAGGAGTGGACCGATATAGCCCATTTTCCAACCTGATACATGACTGGATAAAATATTGTGATGTGCAAAGTCTGCACCAATCAGAAACTCCTGCGGATTTGCCATTTTGGTTGGTGCCGTCTGGGTTTCTTGGAACTTTTAAGCCAATATCTAAGGAAGTATGGACTTGCACAAGAAAAAAATTGTACCGTCATAAAGGGAGCCGCAAGGACAACTTACTGAAATAAATTTCAAAACGATCCGAGAGGAGCTCTTAAACTTCATTTTAACCGAATTTTGTGTGGGAGGTACCCGAAGGAGTGGACCAATTTACTCCATATTCGAACCCGATCTATATCGAAAAAGAATAAAACAATGTGCAAAGTTTGGACCAAATCGATTGCTCCCTTCGAGAGTTATGGTTCACACCATTTTACAGACAAATTTTGAACTGTTGTGGTGAAGGTACTTAAACTAAGATTAAAATATTACGATACCCAAAATTTGTTTCGAATCAGTTGATCCGTTCGGGAGTTATCGTGCGCACCAGCCAGACAGGCGGACGGACTTGGCTAAATCGACTCCAAATTGTCAAACGTACTTGGGGTCTTAAACCGTTATGTAATTGGATGAGGCACATTTTTGGTCGTATCAAATTCTATATACCCTTTCTAGCCTAAAGGCTGAGGGTATAACTACAATAATTAAAGAATGATGAAAAATAATTAACCTAATCCTGTTTGAGAGCAGCTGCTTGTTTGGCACCATTATTAGCGATGGTTTTCCTATTCTCCCGTTTATAGCTTTTAACGTAGAATGCGGAAAACAGGTAAATGAAAAGACTGGCATCCAGTGAAAAAACAATTCCAATAATTTTGTTATAGGCACAATTTGGTTGGAATTGAATTTGAATTGTGTGAATAAAGATGATGACAAATTGGACCTGTAAAAAGATCAAAAAATTTTTAATTAGGAATGTTGGTTTATGCAGACCAATGATCGCTGATCACAAGTGCTGGTCTGGCGCAGTTTTACTTACGATTTGCAAAATTGTGATATATCTCTTCCACCACAAATATTTTTGGATTTTTGGTCCCATGGCAGCCAACATATAGTAGGCGTACATAATGATGTGGATGAAGGAATTAACGAAGCAAATAATTGTTCCTTGACCGCCTGAAAGGTAGAGAATTGAAAATAAGTGAACTTTCAAGCAATAAATCTGATCAATCCAAGTGCTAAGAGTCATAAATGTGGCACCGAACCAATACCACAGAATGTATACCGCCCAGTCAGAATGAAAAAAATTCTCCAAATTGTATTGAAATTGTGTCGATATAGGGTATCAAATAGTCGGCCCGCCCGACTTTGATATTGTTTTCAATCTGTTTGTTAGCCATGATGACTATAAATGTAGAAAACCTCATTATAATACCAGCCGTTTTACTTGACGAATATCTAATGGAATTGTGGAACTCGAACGAATCAAAAATTTCCACGTACCAACCAATATAATAGATATCTAGAATTGTTTTTCTTTTGTCTTCTATTAGCATCAGCAATTTGATTTGATAATCATAGAGTCCCTGGCATAATTATTTTGACAAGTTTGAAAAATGATGTGTTTGGTTTTTTTACCGGATTAGTCTTCTACAAAAATATAAAAAATATTCTGCAAAATCCTTTACTAGAGTACTTAAAATTAGTAATACATTTTAGCTATTTAAACGTACTCTTTTTAGACCTCAACAATTATAATGCCTTACTTATACTTTTGATTATTATCAGTTACGGTACAACCCAGCTAGCATTTGGAAGATTGCTTTTTCAAAAATCACATTGCGGAGTCTTTTTAGAGTTTTTTGGTGATCAAAAATTGATCAAGTCGCTTGTATGATCAGAAAGGCACTCGAAAGTGACTCCCTGTAATGATTAAAAAGTGTTCAATTTAAAATGCAACAACAAATATGTAGCAATCACAAATAAATCATTGAGGCGTTTAAAATGTGACTACTTTTTCCTTATTTATTGTCATATTTTGATCCTCTGAAGATTGAAAAATACTTAATCAAAAAAGGGTCATGCAGGTGTTTGAAAAGTGGCCTTGGAGGCCAGCATTGTTCGTGTTATTCGTGACATACGGCCAGCAGTGCTCGAAAAAGTGGCCAAAAATTGGACGTCCAGAATGCACTTCGCCAAGAACAGCCGCGGTGCCCATATGCCCGAAATCATTTTCAAATGTTAATGTAACGTATTGATCTTTCGAATAAAAAAAAAATTTGATTACAATTTAATTTTTATCGGGCTTGAAAAAACACACTTTACATATGTTTATGTCCACAATATGCTCTACCACAATGATTGTGGGGGGTAAATTATTTTTATTGAAAATCTTATTGACATTTTTGTAGATATGCCTTATAAACCGAGTGAAATAGACTTCAAATTAATTTTTTTCTCATGCCTAGATTTTCTGGTCTTAATAGAGAGCTCGTTTTGTCATCGAAATTGCTCAAAAGATAAGGATAAGGTTAGATTTGAGAGAGCAACGTCTGTAATTTCACATTTTCTGCCTACATCGTGCATATCTACAGCGTTTTCAACATTTTTATAATCAGAAATGAAGTTGGAATTTCTTTGGTCCATTAATTATACCCTACACCACTATGTGGTAAGGGGTATTATGTGTTAGTGCATTTGTATGTAACACACAAAAGGAAGCGAGATAGACCCATAGTTCCTTCTAGGGATATACATAGAATCACTTTCTGAGTCGATTTATGCATGTCCGTCCGTCCGTCCGTCCGTCCGTTCGCAACATACAGGTCGCATTTGTTGACCGATTTCGCTGAAAATTGGGGAATACCATTTTTTTAGCCGTCGGAAGATCAAGTTCGAAGATGGGATATATCGGTCCACGTTTTGGTATAGCCCCCATATAACGGTACCCCCCGATTTGCGGTATTTTAACGTTTTTAGCTATATTTTCAGACCGATATAGCTATAACTTGACATTTAGGGTTCTTAAGTATCAATAATCTTATGTAACAAAAGTTGTGGACATAGGTCCACGTTTTGGTATAGCCCCCATATAACGGTACCCCCCAATTTACGGTATTTTGACGTTTTTAGCTACATTTTCAGACCGATGTAGCTATAATTTAACATTTAGGGTTCTTAAGTGTCAATAAACTTATATAACAAAAGTTGTGGACATAGGTCCACGTTTTGGTATAGCCCCCATATAACGGTACCCCCCGATTTGCGGTATTTTGACGTTTTTAGCTACATTTGCAGACCGATGTAGCTATAATTTGACAGTTAGAGTTCTTAAATGTCAATAAACTTATAAAACAAAACTTGTGGACTTAGGTCCACGTTTTGGTAAAGCCCCCATATAACGGTACCCCCCGATTTACGGTAGTTTGTCGGTTTTAGCTACATTTTCAGACCGATTTGGCTATAATTTGACACTTAGGGTTCTTATATGTCAATAAACTTATATAACAAAAGTTGTGGACATAGGTCCACGTTTTGGTATAGCCCCCATATAACGGTACCCCCCGATTTACGGTATTTTGACGTTTTTAGCTACATTTTCAAACCGATGTAGCTATAATTTGACATTTAGGGTTCTTAAGTGCAAGTAAACTTATACAAAAGTTGTGGACCTAGGTCCACGTTTTGGTATAGCCCCCATATAACGGTACACCCGATTTACGCCATTTCGACGTTTTTATCTACATTTTCAGACCGATTTAGCTATCAATTGACATTTAGGGTTCTTAAATGCCAATAAACTTATATAACTAGTGGACATAGGTCCATGTTTTGGAATAGCCCCCATATAACGTTACCGCCCGATTTCAGGTATTTTGAGAATTTTACCAATAAGTTTTAACCGAATTATCTGTAATTTGAACATTTTACATTTGAAGTTCTTAGTGGTCACAACACCTCTCCATCAAAAATTGTCAACATAGGTCCATGTTCGGATATAGCTCCCATGTAACGGTACCTCCAAATTTTCAGTAATTTGGCAATTTTAGCTACAATTTTTAACATAACTAACTGTAATTTGACATTTGAAGGTTGTAGTGGTCACCACACATCTGCATCAACAATTTTCAACATAGCCCCAATATAACGATACTTCCCGATTTTAGATACTTTGAGGAGTTTACTTAAAATGTTAACCGAACGTAGGTCCATGTTTTTGTATAGCCCCAAAATAAACCGCCCGATTTTATGTACCTTAGCTTTATTTTTTGGACGAACTTTCTGTAATTTGAAATTTAAAGGTCAACAAAAATTGTTCATTTAAGTTCATATTTTCGTATAGCCAAGATACCTCCGAACTAGCTGTTAATAACATTTGAAGTTCCCACGTTATGTACCGATTTTTGATATTTTGAGGATTCTAGCTAAATTTGTTAACCGAATTAGGAGTTATTTGACATTAAAGGCTCCCATCAAAAACGGTCAACATAGGCCCATGTTTTATTATAACCCCTATATAACAGTACCTCCCAATTTCTAGCCCACCAAAAATTGTCAACAGTTAGATATAGGCACCATAAAAAAGGGCCTCCCGAATGAAGCATTTTATGTACATTTTCTGACATTTTAACGTACTCACTTAAAGTTGGGGACAGGAATGAATATTTTATGGTGGAGGGTATGAAAAGTTCGGCCCGGCCGAACTTAACGCTTTCTTACTCGTTTTTATTTAGCTGAGAGGTCAAAGAAATAACAAAAGCTGTTAATATCCCATTTTTATGGATACTGAACATAGTTATATATTTTATAAAAATAATTATGCCTATGACTATACAGTCATGAGGCGCTGAGAGCCTCATAATTTTACACACATTGATATACGAACTTCCCACCATACCAGTTGCTGATATTTTTCGATTGTTTACAACAAGTTTCGAAAACGATATCATTCTCGAACATTTGGTGAATGAATGTTTTTTCTTCAAAAGAAAAATAGTTTTGAGAAACATTTTTTACTTCAGAAATTTTGTTTGTTCGCATTTTTCAAATAATTTCGATATACATAAATGCTACGTATAATATAAACAATTGCTCTGTTCCAGAACCTGCAAGAAGCTACTAATTTTTACTACGATAACATTTTTTCCTTTATGTTATCGAAAAAAATAGTAAAAATTAGTAGATTCTTGCAGTACTAGAACGGACCAAATAATTGTTGATAAAGGCAACATATGGGTAGGTTACGAAATACAAGACAACAATAGGTGTATACGATAACTTTCCCAGCAATAATTACTCAGTCAGTTCCAGCAACCTCTCTCAGTTAATTTTACTCTCTCAAGCAAGAAAAATTGCAGAAAGTTATCGAACAGCATTTGGCAAAAACTTGCAAAAAAGTCAGCTGTTTTCGAAAATGTATGAAATTTGTTTTTGTTTCTTTTGATATTTTAAACCAAACGGAACAAAAACATAAATATTAAAATTGCAGTTTACTTATTAAATGGTTTAATCCTATCCACAACGCTTTAGAATCTAAAAAAATGTGCAATTGTGAAATTTTGTTGGTCACAATTGTTAACAGTTCGAGTTGTTTACATTGAACAGATGATTAAAAGTCAGCTGACCAGACTTGCAAATTTTTGCGGGACAAATTTTCCCAGCCAAAATTTGCAAGTTCTCAGTCACAAAACTCTCCAAAAATCTCTCCAAACTCGCTCTCTTTTGCTGGATAATTTTGTTATCGACCAGCATTCAGTAAAAATTTGTACGAATTTGTACAAATTTTTGGGTTATCGTACAGACCTAACGTTTATCCACAGTATCGCAAACATAACAAAGTAATAAAGACGAAAAAGGTACATAACAGAAACACCAAAAAATGTTTTTCGCCAATATCATAAAAACTATCGTCAATTCATTCGCTAATAATATTATTACGTTCTCGAACAAAATATCTGCAAAACTATCGAGAAACATTCGAAAACGATATCGTGCAATGGTTATGGTGGGTTTTAATAAATTTTTTGAAACAATAATATAGCATACCATTAAATATGCATAAAGTTAAAGTTCAAAATCTGTATTAATTTGGGTTCATTGTACAATTTGACCGCAATTGTATTTTCCTTTTGTGGTTTGCAGTTTTTTTTTTCGAAACCAGTATTTTATAAAAATACATCTTCGGCTAATTTCTTTATTTCTTTATTTCATAATAGTCAAGAGAACGTAGTTCCTAACAGACTAACTAAATTAATTTGATTTTAGTGTATTCTGGGTGATTTCAAATGAATCGCCAATTGTCATTCAGGATTATTTTAATTATTTTCGTATTAAATTATAATAAACTGGGGGACCCCGCGAACTTCGTCTCGCAGTCTGTTAGATACTGAAGTCGATGGCTTTGGTTCAAACCTATTATTTGTTCTATTATTGCTATCTCGTTGTTGAGTTCATTTGCAAATGTTTCTTTGTTTTGAACTACATATTTAGGACGATCTTTGATGCAGATGCACATTAGTGTTTGGTTTATTAGAACTCATTTAAATTTGCGTTTTAATCAATTAACCTATTTCGAACAGAGGGATCCGATTACTCCGATACTTGATAAAAGTAACCATCTAGTAATAACTTGCCCAAACTTAGTTTAAGTTTGAAGTTGACCTATATCGGTCCAGTCCTTCCCCCACAAAAGTTCAAAACTTTTCTGTAAAATGGTGTGAACAAAGGGCGCAATCGATTTGGTCCAAACTTTGCAAATCGTATTTCTCCTTCCGGATATAGATCGGGTTTGAATATGGACCATATCAGTCTACTACTTCGTGTACCTACCACACAATAGTGAAGTTTAGGGGCTTATCTCGGGTGGTTTTGAAATTTTTTTCAGCAGATTGTCCTTGCCACCCCCTTTTCCAAGCTAAAATTTTTTCGTGGGCAAGTACATACTTCTTGAGATAATGGCCTAAAAAAACCAAGAAACCCTGACGGCGCACAGTGTTGCCGCGTGGACAAAAATCAAAAAATGTAATGTTAACTTTTACATATGTTTATGTTTTTTTTCTTACAGTAAACACATCCGATACAACGAATCTGAAAGAATTTTGTCGATATGTGCATCCATAATGAAGTTATAGCTCTTTAAATATGAAAAATATTTCCCAGATAATGTAAAGCGATAGTCATATGAAAATAAGACGACCACTAAAATAATTATTTCTGAAAATTCTCTTAATAATATTAAAAGTTTTGGATATATATAGTCCCCATATATATCTTTCCCGATTTTCATATAATTCGCTCAATTTTTGATGAATATCCATTAAATCTGCACCGATTTTTTTGAAAAGCGGTAGAGCTACTCAGGGGCTTAAGAAAATATTATATATATGGGGGCTATATCCAAATCTGAACCGATATGGACCAAAGTTGAAAATTTTCATTCCTATGCCCTTATAAGTACTTGTGAAAAAATTCATCAACCTAGGTCAACTCCTTCTATTTTTGTCCACTTTTGTATGGAAGCGTCAACACTGTGCGGCGCCATCTAAAATGCCAAATCCTGAAGATAACTATCGCAGACAGTTTCTGATTAGTCCAAACTTAGCCCATTCAGTCCAGTCGGTGCAGTCCTTCGGGTACCTCCCACACAACATTTGGGAAAAGTGGACTTTGAGGACTCGTCTCGGATCTATTTGATTTTTTTCTTGCAGAAGGTTCTTTTCACGATTCCTATTACAACGGTACAATTTTTTTCGGAGTAAGTCCATACTTCCTGAGATAATGACCAAAAAACTCATAACACCCTGCCGGCACATACTTAAACTCCTAGTATGAAGGATAACTCTCAAATTTTTCAACAGTTTTTTCCAAACTTGCTTTAAACTTGTGTTTGCTTCTTTTTTGTTTTTGGTCAAAGGCGGAGGGTACAGCTAACTGATACTTTCTTACTTGTTTCTTGCCAATTTTGAATATCATACTTTTTCGATATAGATACATATGTATGTATTTGACCATTTGCAATTGCATTCCAACTCTGCGGGAACTAAACTGGTTGAATTATGAATTTCTCCTTTTCAGTGGGGATAACATTTTTTAGTAACATGACAGGACCTAGGCAGTATCAATGTGTATCTATGTACTGCTCAAATTTTAGACGACATAAATCCGAAGTTGATCTTTCGAAGATGTTTTTACTTACGGTTTAAAGTATACATATGTATGTATATGCCACAACCTTATTTCCAATGAAACAATCTCCGAGCTCTAGATTTTTCAATTAACCCACAAATTTTGTGGATTTTGTACTTTTTTTCCTCAAAACTGTGGAAACCATTTCCTTCGTTATCATCTTCATCTTTCAATCGGAATCTGACCGAAACCACTACTAATCTTTACAAACTCTCCCCTTTTTAACAATGTTTTCGTTGTTGTACTTGGGCTATGTTTGAAAAATATTACGCTGTGCAAATTTTGGACCAAATTGGTTACTTCGTTCGAGAATTGTCGTGCTCATCAGATATTTGAGTTAGTTAGTTGGGCCGTAGGATTATAACTTTCAAGCCTTGATCTCAGGTTTAATGGATATTTCCAAGAAAAATGTGTTGTTGTAATCAAGACCACACGAAAGCATTAAACGTTTGTGGGAAATATACCAGAAAAACTTCACCGAAGTAGTCCAACTTCGAACTTTGTGCAAGTTTGGAATAAATGTTGCCATGGGCAAAGTTTGAAATAAACCGCATACTGCCTACGTGTTTTACATTTATCACCAATAATGTTGATAAGTGATGTTGTTGTTGTAACAGTATATGATATGCTTGATAGTTCATTTTTCTTCTTGATCTGACTCTGAGTCTATATCCAGTTCTAGCCACGTTGGCTGCTCCGATCGGTTGTAACAGCAACGAAAGCATACCATTGTGTTGCTCTATTGGGAGAATATTTGTCTCCTCATATAGATGGTCCACTGAAGACATGAGGAGACACCCTGTTGCAGTTCTCAAGGTGACATTCTGACAGGTTTGAACATTTTTCTATTGCCTTGCACCACAGTCAAACCTATCGGGTTATATTGGTCAACAAGGTTTTTTTATCTGCACGCCAAGTGCTGCTTGCTAAGGATTGAGGACCTTGTTGCTAGATCTCAGCTTGTCGCAGATAGCTGTGGCATACGTGGACGACGTCAACATGCTGTCGAATGTGACCCCTAGAATCTTGGGGTAGTTAGTGGTCGGATTTCTGTTACCATCGACCATGACATTCAGTGCTTTATCTCTGCAGTCCATGTGGTGAACAGAGTTGACGTAGATTTAGTGGTAAGATCAGTCAAATAGGAGTTGAAACTTTCACAAATGAAAAAGTACTGACGCCTAGATCGCACAATCATCCGCATACGTTAAATCTCAATGCCATCTGTAGGGTTTGGAATACTGGAGAGGTTAAACAGTTCCGGAGATATAACCCACCACGAACGACTGGCTTCAAACACGAACGACTACGTTTTAAACTTGGCCGACGGGTAGTTTACTCAGTGTCCCCAAACAAATCAAACTCTTGTAATAAGTGCGAGCGGCACCATCACTGTCCTATCGCACGGCTTGCTCTGGTCGAGTTCTCGACTAATACGTATGCGTGGAACGGAAGCTAGGTAACTTTTTCTGACGCTGGGGAGTAGTAAAACCTCAAGCCTTTGATACCAAGGTCGACAAAAGCGAAATCGATCTGTACGGTTCACCTTTGCTGTCACCCTTTCCAGGCATCACTAGCGGAATCACCCTCTCAATTTTCCAGACTTCGGGAACGATGTAGGTGGCTAGCGAAAGGATGAGAACTCCCGGCTCATACTGCTCTTTCAGCATTACCATGGAGATTCCATTAGGGCCCAACGCTTTGGATGATTTTGCGTTCCTGATTATATTCGCATTGTATCTCAGCAGGAAGAGATCTAGTGCGACGGAGTATTCTTCTCTTTGCCCTGTCACTCGGGGTGCTGTCAATTAAAATATGGTGCGCGCATATTCGCAGTCAGCGTAACATCTCCAAACGAGACTGAGGTCTTATCTTCCTTCTTTCCAGGGTTCGAGAATGACTTAACCGTTGGCCACAATTCACTTATTCCGGCTGCAATTTTGCTACTTTTCTGAAGATTTAGCCACTTGTTACGTTTATATTCACCGACTAACCTGTTTGCTTCCAATGTGAGCTCCCTGATTCTAGGGTCACTGGGGTTGGCTCGCTCATTTGCTAACCCTCTCGCCTCAGCTGGGTAATTTGGTCTCACTTGTGGTAGTCGACGAACATGTACATATATGGCGAGCGCTGCAGCAGTGATAATGTATCGGAACGTCCCTCGTCCCTCCTCTCGAAAAAATAATATCTTTGTAACACAAGGCCTTTCTATGGCAAAAATTCCATGACGCTGATCCAACAGCCTGTAAACTTCGTGCTTGACGCTGATCCAACAGCCTGTAAACTTCGTGCTTGATACACGTTTGGGTAGAATATAAAGCCAAACAAATCGTTTACTCCATTCAAGAATTATCGTGCGCAGTCGTCAGGCATAGTGGTTTATAACCCGAGCGTATAAAAATGTCCAAGCCAATGTATGGATCCGAACCACGGGTAGATGGTGTAGTGTGTTTGGGTGAAAATCCTCGAAAGATCAATTTTCGTTGATGGTAAATAGGTACCTATCTCTAAAGCCACACGTTGAAACTTTCATATACACCTCATCAATTCACAACGAATACGTTGGTCAGGTAATATTATGGAAAACAAGTAAAAAAGTATCAGTGGGTTTCGCCGACAGAGATATACCTTCAGCCTATGTGAATTGAAACTTTCATCTACGGACAGACTGAATGTATTTAGGGTATTTTTAGAATTTGGTGGCCCTTTTTGGACATTTGAACTTGCCAACAAAAATGTGGAAATGTGGACCGGTAACACCCATCTTCGAACTGAAACTACGTTTGGACAAAATATGACGAAGGCCAAATTTTGGACCGAATTGGCTGATCCGTTCGAATTGGCTGATCCTGCGCTCCAGTCAGACAGACCGACAGACGGACGGACATGGCTAAATCAACTCCAAATTGTCTGAAACGGATTTCGTGCAAACATACTTGGGGTCTGAAACTATTATTTCGATGAGGCCCATTTTGCCCGTATGTATATATCCTCGTTATGATATAAAAATTGTGAATCTAGTGCAAAAGGGCATTTGAATACTATTCTAAAGAGGATTCATCCAGAAATACAAAGCCAAAAACTTCTTGAGAACACAACTCGAAAGGTGATATATGGTATTGCTGATTGCAGATGCGGCGTGCAAGATCGGCTCGTTGAAAAAAAAAAAGTTCTACTTCGTCCCACCTAAATAAAGTAGTTATGTAATATCTTTTTGTACATACCTGCAAAGTATTGAACACAAATAAGTGTGCCTAGAGGCATCGAGGTATGATGATACAGATGGAGCAAACTAATTTGACGTTCTTTTTTGCGTAAAACAAAGAACACTGTGTCCAATAATTCCGTAAGTTTGGCAATGTAATACAAATACACAGCTCTGGCCATCTGTAATTTAGCAATGCATTGCAACAGTGTTATAGACAACTAAAGTCCTTATCATTTTGCCTCAACTTACCCTCATTGATTTGGGATCAGTTCCATAACTAACAGCTTCACATTTGTAATTGTAATGACCCCAGCCGGATACATAAAACTATGTGAAAATTGAATGCTTGTCATTATTATCCCAATGAAAAATAACTTAATACCCCGTAACTTACCTCATAAACAAGCACCGCACTAAATACAACCTGCAACGCATTATAAACTATCAGGGTATTCTTTAATTCGAATGCTTTACGATTCCGCATTATCCGTGGACCGGCATAAATACAGAAAAACAAATACACTCCCAATATCGTAAAGAGTGGAGTAAACGATTCGGCCAAAAACCAATCTCTTGTCCTGGCATCTCTTTCGGTTGTCAACAGGTCGGCCAATTCCTGTGAATAGGTTCGTGTAGAATTTTCAGACATCACCGTTGTCGCTGACATCTTCGTTGGTCTGTGGTTGAAAGTGAAATGAATCAATACGGTTGTAGGTTCTTACATAAAAAGGTCTTTCGAATAAAAAACAAAAACAGTACGAAATTGCAAAAATCGAAAATTGCTTCATGTTTTTTTATTTATTTCTCAATCCAGTTATTATTTTATAAATAACTAGCAAAATGCCCGCTACTTCGTAAGCGGAAAAGGAATAATATACAAATAAACAATATTTAATATGGAGAACACTGAAAATTTTGATGTACTAATACCTATTACACGTTTTGTTCGAATTTCAAAAAAAAAAAAAAACCTGTACACTTCAACAGCGGCCTACATTTTAAATTCCAGTCCATGTTTTATTAGAACGGTATGAGTATTTTGAAAATGTTATCCTCATTTCCAACCGAATTTTGGAATTTTAGATATCAAAATGTAGAAAACCATTACTCAGAAGATGCTACCCTATATAACAGTTAATTTTTGAGACATTTTATTTTAAAATTACTTCCTTTTATCCAAAACTATATCCCAACAGCGATTTAGTATTTTTCGTATACATTAGTACGAATTTTCAAAACTTCCTCTCTGTCTCCACTCTAAACGTCAACTGCTATACTAATACCGAATTTCACAATTTCAGCTCTACCCCTTTAAACAATAACAATTTGGACCAAATTCTATGCCATTTAGAGGTAGTTTTCACTATCTATCAATGTCATATGACACGAAATAAAAACATTCCATATCTACCCACGCAGGAAATGTGGAGACGTAATTTTATTACATTTTTGTTGGCGTGGACGCAAAAAGTAAATGGCGTAAGGAAAATCCCCAATATTACACATATATTGATGGAAAATTTCATGTCAAATGACATTTACATATAGTGGAAACTATCCTTAGTAATTTTCGTACACTTATTGTACATATATCCACAAGCACATCCATATCTCAACCCTACACACCAACAGCGGCTATAATACCAAATATCCGAATTCCACCTCTATTAGTAATACCATTAATACTTTTCGTATGAAAGTACGAATTTCAATAACTATATCCAACAGTAATTGCGAATTTCAGGATTCCACCTCTCTCCGTCCACCCAAATCTAAATTGTACCAAATTTAGATTTAGTACCATTTATTACTCTTAGTACCCATAAGTACGAATTTCCAAAACTTCCTCAATCCCACACTCCAACAGTAACCTTAACTCGAAATTTCAGGATTCCAGCTCTATTCGTTCACCCAAATATAAATTGTACCAAATTTAGTACCATTTAGTACTTTCCGTACCCATAAGTACGAATTTCCAAAACTACCTCAATGCTACACTCCATAACTAACCTTAATTATAAATTTCAGGTTTCAGCTCTATCTGTTCACCCAAATCCAAAATGTACCAAACTTAGTACCATTTATGTAGTACTTTCCGTACCCATAAGTATGAATTTCCGAAACTACCTTCTATCCGTTCACCTAAATTTAAATTGTACCATATTTAGTACTTTCCGCATCCATAAGTACGAATTTCCAAGACTAAGTCAATCCTATAGTCCAACAGTAATCTTAATTCAAAATTTCAGGATTCCAGCTCTATTCGTTCCCCAAAATCCAAATTGTACCAAATTTAGTACTTATCGTACCCATAAGTACGAATTTCCAAAACTTCCTCAATCCTACACTCCAACAGTAACCTTAACTCGAAATTTCAGGATTCCAGCAGTATCCGTTCACCCAAATATAAATTGTACCAAATTTAGTACCATTTACTACTTTCCGTACCCATAAGTACGAATTTCCAAAACCACCTCAATCCTACACTCCATAAGTAATCTTAATTATAATTTTCAGGATTCCAGCTCTATCTGTTCACCCAAATCCAAAATGTACCAAACTTAGTACCATTTAGTACTTTCCGTACCCATAAGAACGAATTTCCGAACCTACCTCAATCCTACACTCCAAAAGTAATTAAATTCCAAATTTCAGGATTCCAGCTCTATCCGTTCACCCAAATCCAAATTGTACAAAATTTAGTACCATTTGGTACTTTCCGTACCCATAAGTACGAATTTCCAAGACTAAGTCAATCCTACACTCCAAATTTAATTAAATTCCAAATTTCAGGATTCCAGCTCTATCCGTTCACCCAAATCCAATTTGTACCAAATTAAGTACCGTTTACTACTTTTCGTACCCATAAGTAAGAATTTCCAAAGCTACCTCAATCCTTCCCTCCGTCAGTAATCTTAATTCCAAATTTCAGGTTTCCATGTCTATCTAAATCCAAATTGTACCAAATTTGGTACCATTTAGTACTTTACGTACACATAAGTACGAATTTCCAAAACTACCCCCATATCTCAATCGTACACTTCAATGGTAATCTAAATTCCAAATTTCAGGTTTTCAGCTCTATCCGTTCGCCCAAATCCTAATTGTACCAAATTTAGTACCATTTAGTACTACTCGTACACATAAGTACGAACTTCCAAAATCATTTCCTTATATCAACACCACTTCCCAACCTTGATTCCCATACCAAATATGAAGATTGTAGCTATATCCGCTCAAAATATACAATTGGTACCAAATTTAGTAACTTTTCGTACACTTATAGGTCGAATTTCCAAAAACCCTTTGGTACTTCTTTCTAACTCTCCATCAGTTACTCTCATTCCAAATTTCAGAATTCTAGCTCTTCCCGTTTGCCTAATACAAAGGGTACCATATTTAGTACCTTTTAGTACTTTTCGTACCCTTCTAGGTCGAATTTCCAAAAACCCAGCCTTATCTCACCCCTACACACCGACAGCAACCCACAGTCAAAATTTCAGCTTTCTAGCTTCAGCGGTTTCGTCTGGGCGATGATATGTCAGTCACTCAGTAACTCAGTCACTCACTCACTCACTAAGCTCTTTTATATATATAGATAAATTATTTTATTTTTTGTTCGTACCTAGATTAACTTTGAATTATTATTTTAAATGGAATTTTTTAGGTATATTGGACTCCGTTGGGATAGAGTCTTGTTTGATGTTGTGTGCTCCTGAACAACTTGAGTGTGTCGTCTGTAGGCACTCCTTTTCTGTGTAGAATCGTTAAGGCAACGGGAAATGTCTTAATGTTCTCATTTCTTTAACACGACAGTGTATTCGGCATTCTTCTTTGTACAATGTACATATTTATGAATGAGGTTACAAACATTTAAAAAAAAAACTGCTTAACATTTTGCTTACGTAGATAATCTTAACAAAATACAAAATTAAAGGCAGAGAAAATTTTCAAAATAATGACTATTATTTATGCAGGTAAAATAAAATTAAATATATATGTCAGTTCATATATTTGATTTGTATAATTTACGATCTGTTTTATCGTGTATCGTTAGGGTAATTCCTATTTGGCCCAGATGCTAAAAAGTATAGTCAATAATTGAATAAAATATTATTGAATATTGAATTGAATTTTAATAATTAAGACATATATTTGATCTACATCATTCTGAGTTCAAGGTTATTACAATATTAGCTTTTTTTAAATAACTGATCAGTAGACAGCGGAATCCTATGCAAATGCATATATGGTTAGGATGGTCGTAGAGAAAATCTGATTAGACAAAAACTCGTTTTATCACAAAATAAAACGAATTAGGCCCAGAAATTTTTGCATATTTTGCATATTTTTACATATTTGCATAAAATGAGCGTATGCAAAACCATATGCATGGATTTGTGGCCTGAATATCACATCGAAATGGCTAAAATTTGGCATTAAGTCTCCATTGAGGTTATGAAACTTTTCACCTGACAAATTTCCGCATAGGTCCACGTCTTCAGATAGTACCTCCCGGTTTCCCATATTTTGAAGGCCTCAACCTCACACTGAGATGGCTGTTGTATTGAGTCTTCGTTGGGGGTATAAAACTTTCCACATGAAATTTGTCGGTATAGGTCCACGTCTTCATATAGTCCCCATGGAACGGTACCCCCTGATTTTTGGTATTTTGAAGGTTGTGGATTCAATATCCCACCGAATTGACTGAAATTTGGTATTTTGTCTTCGTTGGGGGTATAAAACTTTTCATATGAAATTTGTCGGTATAGGTCCACGTCTTCATATAGTCCCCATAGAACGGTACCTCCTAATTCTGGTATTTTGAAGGTTGTGACTTCAATAACCCAAAGAAATTACTGAAATCTGGTATTTAGTCTTCGTTAGAACGGTACCTCCCGATTTTCGGTATTTTGAAGATTGTGTCCTCAATATCCCTCCGAAATGACTGAAATATTAAGTCTTCCTTGGGGGTAAAAAACTTTCCACCTACAATTTTTCGGTTTAGGTTAAGGCCTTCCCTAGCCCCCATAGAACGATATCTCCCGAATTACGGTGTTTCAAAGGCTGCTTTATATGGTTGCGCAAGTACCCACTACAGTGGTTTTAAAAAATCGATGTCTGATTTTTTTATGCGGCACCCCCTAAGATTGTTAGATTTTAAGATTGCCAAAGTTTGAGCACAATCGGAATATGTTAACACGTGCCACTGGGGCCTTAAAGTTTTCATGGGCCGTATACATACATATATAGCAAACATTAAAATCCGAACCAATTTTCAAAATTTTTTGTAGGATTACTTGTTAAGCCACAGAAATGAACTGGTAAAAATTTCTCATCGATTGGACAATAAATGTGATATTTAGGGCAATTTTGTGAAAATTCACCTTTGGCCCCAAACAAATTAGTATGGAAACTTTGAGGCCCCAGTGGCACTTGTTAACATATTAGGCTTGTGTTCAAACTTTGGAAATCTTAAAATCTAACAAAACTACACACCTTTAGGGGGTGTCGCCTAAAAAATCCGACATCGATTTTTTCCTTTTGAGTTAAAACCAGTCTAGTTTCCACGGGTAGTATCAGTGATTTGTAAAGTGTTGTTTTTGTTTGACGAGATGTGGCACATGTTTGCCAGTACAATTATTCTTCTGTTAATGGCTGTGCCGAGGTAGATGAAAGACTACCTTAAAAGTATATGAACCAACTTCCACACTTGGTCTGAGTTCTATGGACGCATTGCGCATCGATACCATCCACTTTATCTTTTCGCCGTTTACTGCCAGACCCAATTTAGCAGATTCTCTATCGACCTTCTTACAGGTATCAGTAATTGCCTGATCGACCCATGATGTCAATATCGTTAGCGTAAGCAAGTAGCATTTGGCTAATGCTGTAAATTGTGCCATTTCTTTCAATATCTGCATCTCGTATAACCTTTTCCAGCAGAATGTTGAATGAGCTTTGCGGGGATACCAAATTTAGACATAGCTTGGAATACCTTTGAACGTAGGAAGCTGTGGATGGCTGCCCTATAATCGACAAAATGGTGGTAGGTGTCGATCTGCATCTCTTGGGTCTACTCCAGTCGTCAATGGTGGATTCGCCAGGTTTAAAGTCGCAATGGTATGGGTCAATTATTTCATTGGCCATAGGCTTTAGTCGTTCGCACAACATCTCTGACACTATTATATAAGCAATATGGAGCAAACTTATGCCCCCATAGTTAGAGCACACAGTCTAATCTCCTTTATTGTGGATATGACACAGGTTGTTCAGGTTCCAATCGTCAGGTATGCCTTCTTCCTGCCAGACGGTGCTAACTAGCTGATGAATACACCTTAGTAACGTGTCGCATCCAGTTTTGAACAGCTCGGCTGGTTGGCCATAGGCTCATGCTGCCTTATTATTCTTCAGCCGGTTTATTGCTGTCATGTTGGCCGGGCGGTATACATTCAATAGCAACTTCCGGGACTGGATCTGTGGTATCTTCGTTGCCCTCCCTGAGCGCTCTATCTGTATCAGTTACCAAATTACCTTGATCGTCTCTACACATACCTCTCTCTTGTGTTACGCTCTGCTACTCATTGTAGACTCTACAACATTGGTGTGCACGGCTAGCCACTGGTGGTTTCTGTAAAATACTCTTAATTTAATTAATTCAACAACACTTGGGCGTTTAAGTATTTTTTGTAATAATTCTTTAATAATTAATTTGTAGCACGATGTTAGGTAACATTAGTGCTTAAAAATGTTTAAATATGTAATGAAACAACAAGAAAAATTAAATATTAATTCTCCCTTAAATTTTCTCTTTTCTTATTTTGCTCACCATTGCTCTACAACAGGCATGACCAAAAAGAGAACGGTGAAAATGTGAATGTATTCAAAATATTGGCAACTTATAAGAGTGTGTTAGTAAGTTTGTATTCACGCAAGCTATAAAGCAATAACAAATCAAAACATTTGTTCTCTTTTGTACGCTCTTTCTGTGCATTCGGGTCGTGTGCGTGTAAATTGCCGAAAATCATCGGCACCGCCGTGCCAAATGTGACCATGATTGCAATGTAGAGCAGACTTATACGCCGCATTTTTCTCTACGGTAGCAACACGACACGACGATATGTTGTGATTGCAGCTTACCCATGTTCAAGCCATTGTCAGATATTTTACTGTGAAGAATGAATTGCCCCACTGTTGGACCAAACAGATTGTTACGAAATTGTGTCTGTTGTCATTGTTGAGAAAACATTCAAAGTGTGCCTGTTTTTTTATTGTATTCAGAAGGGAAAGTGCATACAAAAAATCATGAAGTTTGATGATCTGAAAGTGGAGCAACTCAAGAGAGAATTGAGTAAACTGGAGTTGTCGACCACAGGCAATTCAGCAGAACTACAAAAGAAGTTGATAGATGAATTCCAGCGGCGTGGCATCGACATCAGTACGTACGAATTTTAAGATAAAGAAGAACTTGAAGTAAATACTTGTGCAACTACGAGCACCATGGATTTAAGCAGAATGTTCGTCGCTATAATGGAAAAATTACAAGAAGCACAAGCCAACAACGAGAAGCTGTTAGCTGAAGTTCAAGAAAGTTCTAAAGCCAACAACGAGAAATTGTTAGCTAAAGTTCTAGAGCCACAAACCAGAAACTTCAAGAAATTTCGGAAGTTAGAAACGGCAGAGTGAAAAAAAGAGTGATGAAAAGCTTTCCAAGTTAGAGGGTGACGTTGATGGTAAGTTGCACGATATGTTTTGATGACACCATTCCGTTCAATGTGTTTAAATTCCAGTTTGATACAGTTGCTGTTAGGAACAAGTGGAGCATCGTGGACACAAGCTTTAGAGTTGACCCTGGCCTTGAAAGGAAACGCAGCAATAGTTCTTGAGAGCGTATCAATATGCAACAGAAATAGTTATGATGACATAATGGATGCTCTACAACGCAAGTATAAGAAATATACCGAATGGAATTGCGTGGTAGAGAGCATAATGCCAATGAGAGTCTACAGGACTTTGCGATGGGTGTTGAACGTTTGGTACAGGTGACTTATCCACGAGAAAATCATCCTCTTTTGGATAAATTCAAGATCGAGGCATTTGTGAATGGTATTCCTGATCCTGAAGTCAAACAAGCAGTGTGTGCTACACGAAAGTCACCATTTGAAGAAATCGTGTCCTTCGCACTTGCACTGGAAACGGCAAAAAATAATTTCTAAACCACAAATATGCAAGGTGCGAAACGTCGAGGTTATAACTGAAAATGAGAGAAGTATAATGGGTGCCACCGTCGTTCAATGGTATGCACACCCGCCATGCACGCTAAACTTCGTGGGTTCGATTCCCAGGCCAGGCAAAATCAACAAATTTTCAACGGTGGCAAAATACCCCTCAGTGATGTTGGCGACATTTCCTGAGTATTTCAGCCATGTAAAACTTCTCTACAAATGGTGTCTTAGGACACGCCGTTCGGACTCGGCAATAAACAGTAGGTCCCATATCATTGAGCTAATATGAATTGGGGTGCACTCATTGATGTGAGAGAAGTCTCTCTTGTCCCGTATGGGATGTTTGTGGAACAATTATATATATATATATATATATATATATATATATATATATATATATATATATATATATATAATGAATGGCATAGAAGAGGCTGTTATTCAGGCAATAAATGAACAGCAGAGCAAAGCTAAAGTAAAGTGTTTTAACTGCGGTAAAACCGCCCATATTCAGCGAAACTTTAAATCGCCGATAAAACGAACCAGTTCTCTAACACATGTTTTGAGTTACCGACAATAACCGGTAAAATTCAAATGCTTATAAATTCGGTAAATAACGATATTTTTCGGTAAGTTAGCGGCCAAAAGAAAGTAGTCGTAAAGTTCTACCGATAGCAACAGCGTTGTCAACTTTTATTTGAACTTTTCATTGATAATTTTGCCTTTTAATTTTACCGACATTTGTCGGTAACTCAAAAAATGAGTTAGAGAATCGCACTACTGATCTGTCTCGCTACCAGGAAACAACCTTATCACAAGAATCACATTTTTAACTTAAATGAGCTAGCACCACGGGGCAGGAGCTGGCTCCCACAACTGAGGGCCCCACAATTCCCATATCAGTAATACAGCAGAAAAACAACAATCTTACTGCTTGTGGGTATATTGATTTTTGCTATAGATACAGGAGCATGAATCAGACCTGATTCAGTAAAGAAAACAATTAAGCCATTGCACTATGGGCCCAATGACAGGTTTTTGAAGCAACAAGTCACTGGAAGCTGCTGGACTTTTCAAATTTCGTCCCGATGTTTATTATGAGCATAAAAATACATCTACAAACTTTGGAAGGAATCGGTTCAGATATACATAGATTTATCTTTCATATATATGTTTCAACCGAATTTATCCAATTTTATATTTAAGCTGCACTAAGGTCACAATTTGCATCCGACCGCCTTAAAATTTGATATGGCAAATCCTGTTGGGTGCCACCGTAGTGCAATGGTATGCACACCCGCCTTGCACACATAAGGTCGTGGGTTCGATTCCCCGGCCAGGCAACATCAAAACACTTTTTAACGGTGGCAAAATACCCCTCGGTAATGTTGGCGACATTTCCTGAGTATTTCAGCCATGTTAAACTTCTCTACAAAAGTGGTGTCTTAGACACGCCGTTCGGACTCGGCAATAAACTGTAGGTCCCATATCATTGAGCTAATATGAATCGGGGTGCACTCATTGATATGAGAGAAGTCTCCCTTGTCCCGTATGGGATGTTTGTGGAACAAATATATAAATCCTGTTCAATTTAGAATCACGTCCAGAAAATTTGGTTGTGATCGGTTCAGGTATATAAATCTACATTTATATAGAGAATTAGTCAGGTCTGCCATGATGTTCGAAATATAAATCCTCTGAAATGGCTGGACCGAATTTGATAAAACTTTCTTAGAATAGATCGTAAGGTAGTGTTTGTACCGATAGGTGGAGGGGGCGGGGGATCTGCCCCACAACGGGTTTTAGCCAAACGCGAAATCTCAGAGATTAATAGACGTATTGGTATACAATACAATAGTAATTGTCACCTCCATCAATAATTGATGATTTGGAAGTAGAATACCGCGATCGCGTCTAGAGTTGTGGCGTTCCGAAACGAACTAGTTCAAAACTCTATACACAAGGTTCTGTAATCTGAAATTATTATTTGTGTTTAATTCGTGACTCTCAAACCAATGAAAATATCACATCTTCATATAAATACATATACGCGTGTGGACGTCAATGAAAATTTAAAAGAGAATAACAAAAAATTTTCTAATGAAAATTTTCATAGTCTGGCATAAGACTTGTCTCTCACTCTTTTATTATTGAATAAGAAATGTCATAGTGTCATTGTCATTTCGTTTCTCATTTCTTACTAAACTGATCTTTGCCGAATACAAAAAATTTATAAACATTCAGTAAAAAGCAATTGGATTATTTTTTAATTTGCAAAACGTGCCGATTGTAAATTTCTTTCAAATAGTTCTAATCTACATCAAGAAAACCGAAAACAATTTATTTTTCATTTGGGAGGCCAACAATAAAATTTTTGAAAAGTTTGCCTTTTTTAGGCGAAGATCATTTTTTAGTATTAATTTTTTAATCCAGCTTTATGATCTATAATGCAAGTGGAAAAGGAAAGCCGTCGATTCGAACCCACACACCCACCACTATGTGACATGCATGTTTCGCATACGGTTTTGTTTTATTTTGTTTTGATGAAGAAGAAACACGAACGATATGAACTAAGTGAACGAGTATGAGCGTGGGTATACATATAAAGGTTGGTACTAAATGGAACAATGGAACTAACTGAACGACCTAGTTCCTTTTGCGGAACGGAACAGATCGAACCGCAAAAGGAACGAGATTGCCCAGCTCTAATCGCGTCCGATTTTTGAATATTTTATAATCACAGGCTAAGATTTTTAAATTTAGTAGGTGTTTGTAGTCCCAGTTACTAAATTAAGAGATCTTGAACATAAAAGATTTCAATGCTTGGTATAACTCGATTAAGATAACTGTCAAATTTGGCGACTTGTGTCATATTGACTAGTCCCACTCCCAGCCCAGCCCAATACTTAAAACTATACAATTTTTTATTGGTCACACTATTTATTAATAGGTTTCTATAAGCTTACGCGGCCATACGCGGATAAATTTTTCTACACATGTAGTACTCACTATTACCTTCTACCACATATATGTATATGGTTTCGCGGATACGTCGCAATACCGAGAGTTTCACTCCAAAGAACATGTAAACTACAATAAAAACTACACAAAATCTGGAATCCGGAATCTGCAAATAAATCGAACAAACAACAAGAGTTACCAGCGGAATACGTATCGAAATGGGTAGAAGAGCTAGCGCCACCAGATAAAATAAGACCAAACAATTTCTAAGGAAACATGCTTCCACTTTCGCCGTAAACGATCAAAGCCATGGTAGAACGGAAAATGTAAAACACAAAATAAATACTGGCGAAGCAAGACCAATAAAACAAGCGCCCAGAAGTATTCATCTAGCAAAGCGAAGTGAAGGAGCTGGTAAATGAAATAGAGAGCAACGGAGTAATCGAACCATCGTCAAGTTCTTGGAGTTCGCCTGTGGTTTTGGTTAAGAAGAAAGAAGGCAGCACTAGACTCTGCGTCGATTATAGAAAACTGAATGACGTCACAAAGAAGGACATCAACCCGTTGACCAAGAAGTCGCGGAAGTTCCAGTGGACTGGATCACAAGAACTAGGATTCCAGAAGCTTAAAAACTTCTGTGTACGGCACCAATTTTGGCCTACCCCATACCTGGAGAGAAGTTTGTGGTGGACAGTGACGCGAGCGGATACGGAACAGGCGGCGTGCTTTTCAAGTGGTCGATGGTACAGAAAAATTTATAGGGTACTTAAGCCGAGTGCTTTCAAGGGCTGAAATAAACTACTGTGTAACGCGCCGTGAACTCCTAGCAGTAGTCGAAAGTGTGAAGCAATACCACAAGTACCTTTATGGACAGCACTTCCAACTGAGAACCGATCATTCTGCCCTGAGGTGGTTGCTGCAGTTCAAGGAACCTGAGGGACAATTAGCTTGCTCTATCGGTTCCAGGTCTATGATTTTAGCATAGAGTACAGGAAAGCCGGAAAACATGGCAATGCAGTTGCGCTCTCAAGACGCCCATGCAACACAACAGAATGTAAGCATTGCATAAAAGCAGAGGTAAGGGAAAGCGCCATCGATGTTCGCCTAACCCATAAAGATTCCGGTGAAGATTGTTCTGCGGCGCAAAGAAGTGACTCTACGTTGGCAAAAATTATATTGACTAAAAGAAAAGACAGATCTGGCAACGCTGATATGTCCAGCAAAGTAATTTTTTGCGTTCCTGAAAATTTATTTGAATTGCAAGTGAAATAGTACGATATTATACAATTTTTGCATCAGCGTGTAGCGGAAATATAATATATAATTTTTGTGAATGCCGCATTGAGTGTCATAAATATTTTGCTGACATTGATATTGTTCTTCGGTGGACATTTTTCTACATACACACACGCAACTACAACATCACATCTGTTTCTTTCCTTTGTTTTGTTTTTTATTCGTTATGGCACCTGCTGCGAAAACAAATGTTAAAGAAACCGCCAACTCTGAGAGTAATGGTAAATGGATTTGTCCAGTTTGTTCCCTCAATATTACCAAAGGAATATATAGTGTTGCTTGCTCATCCTGCCCTGATTATTTTCACCCGAAATGTATTGGTTTTACCACGGCTCAAGTTAAATCGGATAAACATTTTACATATACATGTACAGTGTGTCGACGAAATGATTGTGAGGGTGCTTCAAATTCTACCAATAATCCTACAACGGCTCTGTGTACTTCTACTAGTAGTGCTGCTGCTACTTCGCAACAGCAAAATGTATCTGCGGTTGATGGCAGTAGTGATGTGCATATTTGGTTTGACAATTTGGCCACTGAGATGAAGACTTTCAGTCGGCAGTAGATAATATTGTTTCATCTTTTCGTACTGAATTTATGGATTCTTTGCGTAAAGTCAAGGACGATGTGAAATTGTGCCATAATAGGGTGGATGTAATTGATGAGAATCTTCGCAAGGTGCAGGAAGACGTTGTTGTCTGCAAAGCTGCTGCTTCCTCTGCGAAAGCCCTAGAGGAAAAAGTGAATAACATGGAAAGACAGAATAACATTTTACATAGGCGTTTAAATATCAATATTATTATAAATGGTCTTCCTCAAAGATTGAAGGATATTAGTAAAGCTGTCTTAAAAATTTGTGGCATGTGTGGTGTTAACCTTAATTTAGTAGAATTGCAACACTGCTGTTATTTTGCTGAAGGCAAATCCATTCTTGTTAAATTTAATTCCGTTTTGACAAGAGATACTGTTATGGCGAAATATCAATGTGCTAAACAAATTAAAGTCTGCGATGTTGTCGGAGGTGAATTGCAATCACGAGTCTATTTGAACGATCACTTGTGTATATATGTCGCCAACTTGTTCGTCGTAAGGTTATGAAGTCCTATAAACTTCTTAATGGCGATGTGCCGCGAGTAGAGGTGCCTTTTCCTGATAAACCCAGTGCAACACTGACTTTAAGAGAATGTGAGACACTTTTTGGAGATATTGATGTTGTCCCGGAGGAGCAGAATCTTTAATATTTAATAGTTTATTGATGAATTCTTATGTATGCAATTTTAAATATTTTCAGAAAGCTTTTGATGTGATTTGAGTTGATTTCTAATATGCTTCTTATGTGCCTTTATAGCCTTGTTAATAATAATTTTTGGTTCCCCAGCAATATTTTTCATATTGTTTCCAATGGTACCTGATTACAACCTTGGACCCATTGTTAATAATGCTGCTTACTTTAAAACCATCCTTCGCAATTACGCTCATAATTTTTCATTCGAACATCTAAATTGCCAAACCATTTGTCTATCAAGTCATAACCTCAAATTTATGGATGCTCTGAGTTTGAAAAGTGGCAGTGGCTTCGATTGCTTTGGTATGTCGGAAACGTCGTTAAAGAGCTTTGTGCCCTCAGGGTCTATTAGGATTTCTGGTTACTCCTTGGTGAGGAATGATCGGCCTGCTATGCGTGGAGGTGGTGTTTTTAATTTATATTTCCAATAAGATTGAATACAGAGTAGTTTTTTGGTCTGCCGAGTATGGTGTTTGTGAGTCTATTTTTGTCGAAATTTCTTCCAATAATGGGAGGTTTCTTTTTGGTGTAGTTTACCTACCCCAAGGACACGTGAAGGTTTTTGAAGACTTACATTGTGATTTGTTTTCTAGATATTGGCACATAGTAGTTGTTGGTGATTTCAACTGCAATTTATTTGATATATCTCGATCTGATCGGATGAGAGGTGTTTCTACACGATTGGGGTTGACAGTAGCTCACAATTCATTGCCTTCTCACTTTGATGTGGCACATTTATCTACATCATTAATTGATTATTGTTTATTGAGCAACCCGAGTTATTTGGAGTTTTCTTCGCAAGTACAATGTCCTTCAATTTCTCGTCATGCCCTTGTATTTGGTTCTGTAAAGGTAGATTTATTGCAACGTGATGTTTTTATTGAGTATAGAGACTACAAGCGTATTAATTGGGAAGAATTCTTTGACTATTTGTCTGGTGTCAGTTTTGATGCCTTTCTTTTAACGTCAGGTGTCAATGAACAACTAGACTTTTTTGACTCTCTTATATCAGATCTATTTACATTTGTCCCCGTTATAAAGAAAAATGTCTCTTATTCTAATGATAATTGGCTTAAATAAAATTCTGGGATTTGGCATATAAGGAATATATACGATGTCCAACACCTGCAAATTTGGATATATTCCGGAACAGATATATTATAGGAACAGAGCAAAGTGTATTCTTCGGAACGAGAGGAGAAAGTTTTTTACGGACGTATTTAACCCTTCGTCATGCACATGTATCTGGCCAGATATTTTACGAATTCAATTGTGATTTAAATATATTTCTAATTTAGCTAGGGGCTTGAGTCTCCAGGTACCCTCTACAAATATTGTAAGGTATCGTCTTATGAAAAAACACATACAAAAAATTATGCAGATTTTTTCATCTATACATCGTATACGTAGCGCATGTATCTGACCAGATACACACTCATTTTGTATGAGGAGTTGTGTACTTTATTGATATATTCCTAACGTAATGAGAAAGGATCGTTTTCGTCCTGTTTTGTCATCGTTATTTGGTATCAATTTGCAGCTACGTGCCAAAAAAAGGGGAAGCAATGAAGGGGAAGCAATGAAACCCGAAGCAATTATCTTTTACACGGGTTAAGCAGGTACTAAGAAAAAAAAGAGAAATATATATCTGCCTGGCGTGATAATTTTTATTCGGATAATTTTTCATTCAGATAATTTTTCATTCGGAAAATTTTCATTCGGATAGTACCAATACCCAAACAGAAGAATACACACTCTATTGAAAATATGTGCCCTATTAGTATACTTCCAGCTCTCTCAAAAGTATGTGAGCATCTAATGAAACGGCAAATGTTGAGGTTTATTGACGACCAGAGGTTTCTCAATCCTTTTCAACGTGGTTTCAGGCGTAATTATAGTACGGTATCTCACTTGCTGCATTTGACTGACACGATTAGAGAGGTAGTTGACGTGTACAATAATGGGGTTTTAATTTCGCTGGATTTGTCTAAGGCATTTGACAAAGTCGATCACATAGTATTGATTGAGAAGTTAAGAACAAAATTCTACTTTAATAACACGGCATGTTAGCTTGTTTTCTCTTACCTATCTGATCGTTTTCAGTTTGTAGATTTAAATGGATTAGTTTCAAGTGTTCGTGGTGTAGGTAGTGGGGTACCCCAAGGTTCTGTCTTGTGCCCTTACTTGTTATTATGTATATCAATGATATAGTAGATGCCCTTGATGCTCATGTATGTTCGCCATTTATATATGCCGATGATATTTATCTATTTTTTCGTGGTTCAAATTCTTTTGGTTTATTGCCAGTTGTCAATGCAGTGTTGACTAATGTTAGTTGTTGGATGCAACGCAATAACTTTATTGTCAATGTGAGTAAGACTAAATCGTTACTGTTTGGCTCTATATGGATGAAAATAGAGAGAGAGAGAATTCTTATACTAATTAATATGGTTGTTCGTTTAAATATCTATATCGTTTAAATTATAGAGATCATGTCTCCAGTTATACTTTGCAGTTTTTGGGACTTCCGTTTCAGTCGTACATAGATGTTCGGGTTATGTCATGCTTTTATAAAATTATTAAAAACGGTACACCGGAATTACTCTGTTCAAAGTTCATTTTCTCACGATCCTTACGCAATCCACAAATCTTACTCCCTCGCTTTTGGTCCGGTATCTATGATCGATCATTCCTTGTTAGAGTAGCACTTTGGTCTTAAAGACTTTTTGCATTACTATGTATGAATAATTAATAAAAATAAATAAAGAAGAAAGCAGAAAACCTAGCCGAAATGAAAAAGCTGCCGAAAGTCCGCTAATGAATGGCTGCTTGCACCGTGCATGGGAGAGTGGAGATGGTAAAACGGTTAAAAATCTTATTGTGGTGCCGACCTCTAAAGTAAATGAAATACTGAAAGAATTCCATAACGGTACTAGTGGGGGTCATCGGGGTGTGACAGAAACCCTAGAAAAGTTAAAACAACGGTTTTATTAGGTCGGTTGTCAACAAGTAGTAGCCGATTGGATAGCAAATTGCTCGTAATGCATAGCAGGTCCTTTCCGTGTAAGTGATGCCGGAAACCGTTACATTCTAGTGGTTGTGGATTATTTCTGCAAGTGGCCGGAGGTATGTATATGCTATTCCTAACCAAGAAGCTAAAACAGTTGTAGATGCATTTGTGAACAACTGGGTGTGCCGTTATGGTGTTCCATTCGAGTTACACTCTGACCAGGGAAGAAATTTTGAATCTGCAGTATTCAAGGAAATGTGTGAGATATATGGCATAAGAAAAACCAAAACAACTCCACTTCATCCGCAATCTGATGATATGGTCGAAAGATTTTGTCGAACTCTGGAGGAATATTTGAGAAAAGTGGTCAGTCCACATCAGAAGGACTGGGATAAACAAATACAAAAAATTCTGCTAGCATACAGAACAGCTGTTCACGATTCCACCTCTAGAACACCTGCAAAAATCGTCTTTGGAACTGAGCTCAAATTCCCTGGTGATTTGGAATACAGTGTTAAGCCTTCAGTGGCTAAAGAAGACAAGAGAAAGATGACCTCAACGAACTACATGAATTCGCGCGGAGACAAATTAAAATGACAATAAAATGAAAGCCCGATATGATCGTGCTATATAACCCGCAACGAAAGAAAGATTTGTCTCCCAAGCTACAAAACTCACTGGGATGGACCTTACTTGGTAATTAAGAAATTAAACGTCGTGGTCTATTGAATACAGAAATATAAGAGCCCGATATTTAAAATGAAAGTTGTACATCTAGAAAGATTAGCTGCCTATGAAAAAGGTGGATCTGTGCCTATTCGCGACCAACAGGCTTAGGCGGGGGACAGTGTTACGATATTGTGTTTGTTGTCAGTCATTGTTGTTTTTATTGGTTTGCCCACATTAAAATAAATAAAGACTCATATTATTTTCTTCAAACTATTTGACGCATTAATTTTTGCAATCAATAAGAACCCGGTTTATTTAAAGGAAGTAAACCAACGTTTTTAAAAGATACAAACGTAACAATATTCTCCTTCCCAATTTTGACATTAAAATCGCCTAGAATAATTTTAATGTCATGGTCAGGACAACGGTCGTATGTTTTTTTCTAAGCGCTCGTAAAATATTACATTGGTATATTCGTCCTTGTCTACAGTGGGAGCATACGCGCAAAAAAAGCTGATGTTGAAGAACTTTGTTTTTATCCGTATTGTAGCAAGTCTTTCATTCACCGGGGTGAAGCTGGAGACCAGGTGTTTTAACCTCCGACCAACCTGGTAAAGCAACCATAGACCGCAAATGCAATCTACTCCTACAATCCTACAGAACACCAATGAATAATAGATCAATAAGTTCCTTCTATTCGTCGGCTAAAAGGCCTCCTTCAAAACGTTTCAAGCCAGGTTTATGTAGTCTCTGGTCAGGCCAAAGCTTCGTTGAATCCTGTTTTGAGGTTTGTTTTGTTTGGTTTTTCAATGGGTTCTTCATGGGGTCACAAATGGAGTGCTGTATATGTAACCTGTTTAGTAACGTGTGAAATCTTAGTGATGACTTTCTCCATGCCATACTGGAGTTAGTTGAGTAGGCTTGGTAGGGCAGTTGAAAAGGTGCAGTGTGTCGTGCGGGCCTATGCCGCATGCTGGGTAGATGTATTGCACGGTGTCATCAATCCATGTCTTCAAGGAATTCGATGACTGTCCTATTCCGTGCTTACTTGTGCCAAAACTACTCTGATTTGTCGTGACATCTGATGCTTCTCAGCTGCGATAGATAGGCTGATGATCGGCAACTGGATAGCTATTTCTCACGCTGGGGAGGACTAAAGCCTCTATGGTCTTTGCTAAAGGCGACAAAAGCGAAATCGCTCTGTACGATTTACCTTTACCTACCTGGCTTTAGTGGCGGGACCACCCTGCTCATTTTCCAAACTATGGGAACAATGTTGGTGGCTAGCTGTTTCCATCAGGACCCAACGACTTGGATGATTTGGAGTTCGTGATGACATTGTAAATAGTGGTGGTTCATCCTCGGCATTAAGAGATCTAATGTGACGTAGTACTCTTCTCCTCGCCCTGCCACTCCCGGGGTGCTCGACAAACTGTCGACTGAAATAACTTGCGCACCTCTACGGATCAGTCACCGTAACGTTGCCAAACGTGACTGAGTTCCTATCTTCATTCTTTTCAGGGTTCGAAAGAGACTTAACCGTTACCCACAATTCACTTATTGCGGCTTCAATGTTGCTACTCTTCAGATGATTTAGCCACTTATTCCGCTTATGCTCACCGACCAACCTGTTAACTTCGAGTGTCAGCTCCCTGACTCTGGTGTTACTGGAATTGGCACGACGAAGCTCATCACGGCCATTTGTTAGACCCTTCGCATCTGCTGGGAATTTTCGGTCTCACTTTCGGTGTTAGACCAGCAGATATATGGCGCGTTAGTAAAATCTCTGAAGCTCAACTGGGGTGATGAAATCGGGCGGTCTGCTGATGGAGACAATTATCATGTCTTGGAAAAAACTGTTTCCATTGCCTTAGCATCATATAATATTTAACATTACTTTGGTATAAGTGCAACATGCAATATTTATTAAACTATGAACGGGTTAGTACCTTGTTATGTCAGATTACTTTACACATACATTTACTCTATTGTATGTTTGTATATATTCTATATGAAAAATCCATTTATTTAAATGTTTAATGCTGATTAGGGAAAGGAACAAACCGGAAATTAAGATCCGTAGATCGTAGATACAATCGCAGTCATTCTTTCAAAATAGAAAATATTGCATTCAAAAATAATTCTAATTAAAATTTCAATATTTATTTATCGCACTCAGGTTGATCTCAAACTACTGGTTTAAATCAAAAAAAAATATTTGCAAACAATTCACAACAGGAAATAAGAAAGCTGCGCAATAATATTGAAAGAAATTATGTTTCTTTTATAACATTCACATGCCAAAAACTAAGTTTATATCGAAATGCAGTTATATTAAGCCAATATCCACAAATTCGATATGAAGAGAGCAATAAATCTTTTATAATCCCACACGAATATGTTAGGAGTTAAATCTTTGACTATCTCGTTTATCAACTGTGAAAGTGGAATGAGTCTTCTAATGACAGACATCGTAAAATAGATATCCCAATTGTCAATTGACTATATTCCAAATTCTAGCATTTTGTTATCAATCTACAAAATCGATAAATCTCTACGTTTAAGCTACATAAAACATTATGGATTAAAACGCGAATCTATGATTGTTGCGAATGTGAAGATTGAGTAGTAAAGCATTTTTTTAAGCCTGATGCGCTTAACTAATTTGATTAGTAATAAAGTTAGATGACATCTCCAGAATTTTCTATACAAATGGTAAATAACAGCATGTTTATATTATAGCTTTTTGTCGGGTTATCTATCTTTATGAGGATTTATTTAACGTATACGAAATGGAATTGACATTTGAAACCCAGTGGATTTATTAAATCCGGATATGTGTAAACGTACTATGACTCATGGTATCGTTTTAGTTGTTTCTTTGTGCATTGGAAAAAATTTCAAATTATCATACAGCAAAATTCAAAATGCAGATTTCTAAATAAAATACAAATACAAATTGTTTTGACGTTTGGTCTAAATTTGAGGAATCTGCACACTACAATGTAAACGCACAATAAGTCTTCATTTATATTAGCCTTTACCTCTCAACATTCTGTTTCATCTACAAGCTGAGAATTACAGCAAGCAAAATTAACTATCTTGATATGTCCAGATTTACATTAGACAACGTTTCTTGCGCTACATAAACAGTACATTTTAATCTAATCTCAGATTTTTTGTTCAACACTTTTCCAGCAAATTGTCTTCCAAGAACCGGTTTGCTGTGTTCCCCTTAGCTCCAAAACAAACACATATTGTGCACTAGGGCTATAACCAAAAAAATACCACCACATAGCCGTGTAGAGCATGAAAAACTATTATGAAATGTGGTGTCAATTTTTCTCTACCGCGAAAAAAGTTTCCGCACCAAATGCATTGAAGTTCTGTAATGCATTTTTTAATTTTATCTGTGATAACAAGATATTTGCTTTTCATTAAAATTTTTATTTTTTTGTAATCTAATTTAAAATCATTATCAAAGCGTTCTGGACCAATTTGTTCTAAAATCGCGCCATTTCGGACCATATTAAGATTTTTTGACACTATTGCAATTTTTGGTTTTTCTTTATAAACTCGTGAATTTTATGTTTCTATTTTTTTCACCTATCGGACCAGGGAATATGGGGTCATTTGCAACAAATTCGCGAAAGTTACAGGCTGTTTTTGTTGACTTTGCTTGAGAGAATCGTATTAGTTTTCTACAAAAATACAACACCAGTACCATGTGGGGAATTTTGTCCTAATAATGAAAACGCGTTTCTAAGATCGATTCGGTGAAAAAAGTCTCCGCACCAACTTTGATTACTAAAACCCTTTTGATGCTTTTTCTACTTAGTCCCAATTTACATTAGGCGAGTTTACTTGCGGCAATTGTCAGTTTGATGGAGAGAGAGGTGAGGTATATGGTAACCCTTTGCCTCTCAACACCCTCTCTCACCCACAAACTGACAATTGCCGCAAGTAAACTCGCCTAATGTAAATTGGGACTTATAATTTTAAATTTGCTTTGTTTGAATAAATATTTTTGGAAAAAAATACAATTCTCACAGGCAAAGTCAACAAAACAGCCTGTAACTTTCGCGAATTAGTTGCAAATGACTCCATATTCTCTTGTCCGATAGGTTAAAAAAATAGAAACATAAAATTCACGAGTTTATAAAGAAAAACCAAAAATTGCAATAGTGTCAAAAAATCTTAATATGGTCCGAAATGGCGCGATTTTAGAACAAATTGGTCCAGAACGCTTTGATAATGATTTTAAATTAGATTACAAAAAAATAAAAATTTTAATGAAAAGCAAATATCTTGTTATCACAGATAAAATTAAAAAATGCATTACAGAACTTCAATGCATTTGGTGCGGAAACTTTTTTCGCGGTAGAGAAAAATTGACGCCACATTTCATAATAGTTTTTCATGCTCTACACGGCTATGTGGTGGTATTTTTGATATTTGCAAAAAAGTGCAAAAAGTTATATCCCTATTGTGCACTAGTGAAATAATAGTGGTCTCTCAAAGTCAATTTTTTTTGGCAATAAATCGGTCAGAGAGAAAAAATCCTCAAAAATATCAGTAAGGAAAGGATAAAAGTTGGACGAGCTGACTGTATGATACCCTATGCCATCACGATTTCAATATAATTTGGCAAACTTTTTTCTAGACCAAATTTCATCACTCTTTCCTAATTTCACCAAAATGACTGTTCAATTTTGTATTAGCGGCGTCAAATACATGAAATCGGCTGAAAATATAGTATATGGATGCTTTGGAACCATTTTCAAAATAATTGGGAACTGCCTTGAACACCCGTTAAAGGTAGTGAGCCAACATGTGCCGCGCGTTCTCCCATAAGAACGTTAAAAACTTGGGTTTGGGCGTCGGGCTAGTAACCCCCCGCCCTAGAAAAAACAGCCTACTATGAAAAAACGAAAGAAAAGAAAAACAAATCCCTCAAAAGTTGACGACCCCCGCAAACGTTTTAAGGACCATGATCTGCGAATCTGCACCTGGAATGTTCGCACTCATTATAGAGAAGGTGCAGTTTACGCGCTGGCAGATGTACTTGAAAAGTACAAGGCCGACATTACTGCCATACAGGAAAAAAAATGGACTGGGAAAGATGTCACAACAACACCTAACCTAAAGGTGACGCACTGTATTATAGCTGCCATGACACAAAGCATGAGTTTGGTTGCGGATTTGCAGTTGGTCGGAGGTTAAAACATCTGGTCTCCAGTTTCACCCCAGTGAATGAAAGACTCGCTGCAATTCGATTAAAAGCTAAATTCTTCAACATCAGCTTTATTTTCGCTCATGCTCCCACTGAAGACAAGGACGAGCAGACCAAAGATATATTTTACGAACGCTTAGAAGAAACTTATGACCGTTGCCCTGCCCATGACATTAAAATCATTCTAGGCGATTTTAATGCCAAAATTGGAAAGGAGAATATCTTTGGCCCAACAGTCGGGAAATTCAGTCTCCACGGTGAAACATCTGACAATGGTATGATGCTGATAGACTTTGCAGCTGCAAGAAACATGGTAGTTAGCATTACCAGATTTAGACATCTCGATATTCATAAGAGCACCTGGCTGTCGCCAGATCAAAGGACAAGAAATCAAATTGATCACGTTGTGATAGATGGAAGACATGCATCAAGCGTGTTGGATGTACGATCGTGCCGAGGTGCAAACATATATTCGGACCATTACATCGTTGCAGCAAAGGTACGTACCCGTCTAAACGTTGCAAATATAGCACGGACAGACACAACACGAAAGTTGGACATCGCTAAGCTGCAAACACAACAGATAGCCACAGCATATTCCACTCAACTGACCCAATTGCTTAATGAAAGCGCTTCTCGTCCCGATAACATATCAGCACAATGACAAAATATTGCCCACTCCATGCAAACAGCCGCAAAATCAGTACTTGGATACCAGAGACCTCCACCAAAGAATCCATGGTATGACCAGGAGTGCCGTGCTGCTACCGAAAAAAAAAATGCGGCATATAGGGCTACTTTACAATCAGTAGCAACGCGTAGCGCACGAGAGAGGTATCGGGAGAAAAGGAGAGGGGAGAAACGTATTTTCCGCAGGAAAAAGAGAGAGATGGAAAGGCGGGAGTGTGAACAAATCGAGATGTACAGGAGACAGAAAGAAGTCCGAAAATTCTACCAAAGAGTGAAACATCAAACTGATGGCTTTGGAACTGGCACATCCTCCTGTAGAGACCAGCAAGGTAATCTGGTAACTGATTCAGATAGTTTGCTAAGGATATGGAAAGAGCATTTTTCGAAACTTTTGGTATCCAATAGAAGCGAAGTCGACAAAGATACCACAGATCCAATCCCAGAAGATGGTATTGAATGTATACCACCCGGCCAAGATGAGGTAAAGATAGCAATAAACTGGCAGAAAAATAATAAGGCAGCAGGAGCTAATGGCCTACCAGCCGAGCTGTTCAAAACCGGAGACGACATGCTGATAAGGTGTATTCATCAGTTAGTTAGCACCATCTGGCAGGTAGAACGAGTACCCGACGATTGGAACCTGAGTATCCTGTGCCCTACCCACAAGAAGGGAGATATCGTAAGACTGTATGCTCTAACTATAGGGGCATAAGTCTACTCCCTATTGCCTACAAGATCGTGTCAGGGGTATTGTGCGAACGACTGAAGCCTATGGTCAGCAAGTCCACCATTGACCAGATATTTACCCTGTGGCAAATCCTGGAGAAGTCCTGGAGAAGAGATGCAGATCGACACCTACCACCTTTTTGTCGATTATAAAGCAGCCTTCGACAGCCCGCTGCGTTCAAAGGTATTCCAAGCCATGTCTGAATTTGGTATCCCCGCAAAGCTCATCCGGCTTTGTAAAATGACTATAACTGACACGAGGTCCTCAGTTAAATAGGAAAGAACCTCTCCGAAGAGTTTTGTACCAAAAAAGGAGACAGCCTTTCATGGGATCTCTTCAACATCCTGCTGGAAAAGGTTAACTGATACCTTTATGAAGGTCGAAGGAGAATCTGCTAAAGTGGGTCTGGCGGTAAACGGAAGAAGTAACTGATACCTTTATGAAGGTCGAAGGAGAATCTGCTAAAGTGGGTCTGGCGGTAAACGGTGAGACGACCAAGTTAATGGTGTCGACGCGCAATGCGTCCATTGAGCTCGGACCAACTATGGAAGTTGGTTCCTATAATTTTGAGGTAGTAAAAGACTTCGTCTACCTAGGCACCTCCGAAAACACAACAAACGACATCAGTTGTGAAATAAAAAGAAGAATTGTATTGGCCAACAGATGCTACTTTGGTTTAAGTAAGCAATTTAAAAACAAAGCCACATCTCGTCAAACAAAAATAACGCTCTACAAAACACTGATAATATCCATGCTGATGTATGGCTCCGAAGCCTGGGTACTTGCGCAAGCAGACATGGCAGTGCTTGGTATGTTTGAGAGAAAAATTCTTCGAAAGATCTACGGACCAATCTGCGTTGACGGAGAATATCGACGTCGCATGAACCATGAGCTGTATCTGCTATACAACGACATCAATAGAGTTAAACGTATCGAGATGCTGCGATTGCGTTGGCTAGGCCATATCATAAGAATGAGCGATAATGAGCCCGCAAAAAATGCCTATAAATTCGGGCCATGGCGGTGCGCGCAGAATTGGCAGGCCAAAGAATAGATGGCACAAACAAGTGGATGAAGAGATGACAAGGCGCGGTATTCCAGAGTGCGAAGCAACAAATAGAGAGGAATGGAGATCTTTTCTTAGTTCGGCCTATGGAACAAATGTTCTGTAATGGGCCAGCTAATGCCTTGTTCAGACTGACGGTAATTCGCAGTAATTTGACGGTAATTTGACAGTAGTCAAATATGAAATTAAATATTAATTATTTTGGCTCAGTTCGCCTTAAGTCTTTTATTATAAAAGCCAGATTGGCGAACAGTTCGCCTTAAGTTATTTGTTATAAAAGCCAGATTGGCGAACACTTTTTGTAGTTGACTCTATTTTTAAATATTGGACGGTTTGGTATCTATGGACCAGAATCGGAGAAAAAAAAGTATAAAAATCTAATATTTTCTTAAGGAGTTTTGCTATTTTGACCTTTAAGAACCCTTCACAGACAGTTCGTATGTTTCAGAAAGTTGTTTACTGATATCTTTGCTACATTATTGTAGTTGAATGCTTTCTTGAATATTGAACGGTTTAGTTCCTGTGTACCAGAACCAGGCAAAACAGGGTAAAAATCCCATTTGCTTTGCTATTTTGATCTCTAAGAACCGTTATACAGAGTTTGTATGTTTCAGAAAGTTGTTTATTGATATCTAGTGTACATTTTTGTAGTTGGTTCTTTGCTTCAGATTTGATCGGTTTTATATCTGTAGACCAAAACCCGAGAAAAAATGTAAAAAGAAATTACGTATTAACGATTATGACCTAGAAGATTAAGATTGATGGAGTTTATGTGTTCACAGTTTTGATACTTTTTGAGAAGTGCTACAACTTTACCTCTGAGATTAATTCAAATTTCCTAACGGTTTGGAAGATATAGTCCTGACAAAATTACCACTTTTGACGTGAAAGCTTCAAACCTTTGGAGGCCTATAAACACGAAAGTTGATGAGATAGGAAAAAACGACGAGACACGTGGCTTCCCTTTTTTGATTTTCTATCACGCTGTGCTTCTTCCAGATTCTGTATCGGTTACTTGGTTTTCTCATCATCTTTGCAGGAGAAGGTACCTGCACCATACCCATCAGTCTGGTGTTTTACACTCTGGTAAATTTGTTTAGACTTCATTTTTAATTCTGAACATCATGAGTTTCCATGCTGTCCTTTTTCCTGTTCTTTCTTCTGTAAATATGATTCTCCTCTTCTCCCAATAGTTTTCCTTGGCGATTCGTGGTGCTTTTGGCTGCAGGTTTGTTCTATATGTCGCTTTATTCTCTTTAGTAGCCTCGGGAGTGTCGTACTCCCGATCGTACGATGAATTTTTAGATGATGGTTTTTGGTAACCAAGTATAGATTTTGCGGCTGTTTGATGGGAGATGGCTATTCTTTGCAAATGCACTTCCCCATTATGAAGACAAGGAGTGCCGCTTTCCACCATGTGGGTCGGTTCTGTATTAGATCGCAGTTTTGTCGCAACATTACGAGTTCGTGCTTTGACGGCTACAAGGAAGTGGTCCGAATCGATGTTCGGTATTCGAATCGATGGAACATCTAACACGCTGTAAGAGTGTATTCCGTTTACCACAACATGATCGATCTGGTTTTCCCATATGGCGCCTTGTGTATATCGAGGAATTGGAACCTCGTACTGCTCACTACCATGTTTTTTGCTCCTACAAAATCGATCAGCTTTATTCTGTTGTCGGATGTTACCTCATGAAGGCTGAACTTGACGACCGTGAGACCATAGATATTTTCCCTCCGAATTTTAGCATTAAAATCTTCTAGAACAATCAATGGCGCTTGTATAATATATTCTAGGTCTGTTCGCTTTCTCTTCCTTCGGGGCGTGGTCGCAGATGTGACTGTCGAAGTGAATCTGGAGACCAGGTTTTTAAGTCTCCGATTTACCTATCTCATGTTTCATGGCAGCTATAATACATTGCTTAATTGTCTTACAGTACATCCGCCAGTGCGCAAACTGCACCTACTCTATATAGTGGTGGGTTACTAACCCGAAGCCAAAGCCATTTTTTTTTATCGTTCTAATGGGTGAACGTTCGACACATGTTAGACACTATCTTCAACGTATTGAAGGCAGTTTTCCAGGTGACACAAATTCTGGAAAAGTCCCAAGAGATGCAGATTGACACTTGCCACCTTTTTGTCGACAGCCCCAGTCTCTCAAAGGTATTCCAAGCCATATTTGAATTTGGTATTCCCTTAAAACCTCATACCTTAAAACCTTTGTAAAATGACATTAACTGAATCCCGTTCGACTCATAGGACAAATGTTTTGTAGCGGGGCAGCTAAGTAAGTATATATTATATTTTCGGAAGTAGCAAACTTCTTGAGAAACATCGCCATTCTTGGCAAACTGAAATCGTAAGACAGAATCCATGCTGTTAGATAAGGCGAGGAACGAACGGCAACATCTTGAACCTCTTCAAAATGAGAGATAACTACAATTTACTTATAAACATTTCTTTATTTATTACATATGTATGTAAGGGCTTATCTATATATGTATTTATTGTATTACACCTAATATGACTAAAATGAAATAAGAACTACATTAATGAATGAATAATGATCATAAATGATTAACCTAATCCTGTTTGAGAGCAGCTGCTTGTTTGGCACCATTATTGGCGATGTTTTTTCTATTCTCCCGTTTATAGCTTTCAACGTAGAATGCGGAAAACAGGTAAATGAAAAGACTGGCATTCAGCGTCAAACCAATTCCAATAATTTTGTTATAGGCACAATTTGGTTGGAATTGAATTTGAATTGTGAGAATAAAGACGATGACAAATTGGACCTGTAAAAAGATAAAAAAAAAAATATTTAATTAGGAATGTTGGTTTATGCAGACCAATGATCGCTGATCACAAGTTCTGGTCTGGCGCAGTTTTACTTACGATTTGCAAAATTGTGATATATCTCTTCCACCACAAATATTTTTGGATTTTAGGTCCCATGGCAGCCAACATATAGTAAGCGTACATAATAATGTGAATGAAGGAATTGACGAAGCAAACAATTGTTCCTTGACCGCCTGAAAGGTAGAGAATTGAAAATAATTAAACTTTCAAGCAATAAATCAGATCAATCCAATCTAAGAGTCATAAATATGGCACCGAACCAATACAAGAGAAGGTATACCGCCCAGTTAGAATGAAAAAAATTCTCCAAATTGTATTGAAATTGTGGCGACTTTGATTTTGTTTGCAATCTTTTTGTTAGCCATGGTGACTATAATTGCCAATGCAATTGAATCAGTACAGAAGCGATTCCATCTATTTTGCCTCAAAGGCCAAGGTTGGAATCCACAATCTCTACCTTCCTACGCATCTAGACTGAGTATAATTAAATTACCAACACTAAAAAGTCGCCGTGTTATGCTAAATGTGATATTCCTTTTAAATATTTAACAAGGATTTTATCTTAAATAAAATTTTTATAAATGTACCCTTTAGACCACATCGAAGCTACCACATATTGCAAATAAATTATTTTACATCAAACTATGCAAATAACGACCCTCTACGTCGGATTTTTGTAAAAAGAAAAATTCTATAACATTTAAATACCTAATTAAATATATATTTATTGTAAATATTTAGCTTGTAACTTTGTCTGTCTGTAATTTGGGCAATGTGGGTGAGAGAGGGCGTTGAGAGGCAAAGGCTTACCATATGCCTCACCTCTCTCTCCATCAAACTGACAATTGCCGCAAGGAAAATTGCCAAATATAAATATGGACTAAGGATTAATATAAACTATAAACTTAATAAAACACCTCATCATAACACCTGCGGTTTTACTTGACGTATATCCAATGGAATTGTGGAACTCGAACGATTCAAAAATGTCCACGTAGCAACCAATATAATGCATATCTAGAATTGTTTTTCTTTTGTCTTCTATCGCAAGATCCTATTAGCATCAGCAATTTGATTTGATATTCACACAGTCCCTGGCATAATTATTTTGACAAGTTAATCATTAAACAACATTTTCCATGGTTTTCTCCCATGATCTCTGAATATTTTGCGGATTTCGACTTTTTTATTAGACTAAGAACATTTTTATACCCTTCATATGGAGGGTATAATTAAATTTGTCATTCCGTTTGTAACACATCGAAATATTCATCAGAGATCGTATAATGTATATATATTCTTGATCAGGGTAAAATTCTAAGTCGATATAACAATGTCCGTCTGTCCGTCCGTCCGTCCATCTGTTGAAATCAAGATTGGTAATCTATATATATAAAAATGGTGTAAAAAATGTATAGTAATTCATAAAATGAGAACGGCTAGGCCGATTTCTGTAAAATTTTTTGTCAGTTATTCGTATTACCGAGGAGAAGGTCTTTACGGAAGAAAATTTTGGAAAATCTTTCTGGAAAAGTCGGAAAATTGGAAAAATCGAAAATTGAGTTTTTATATGAAATTTTATTCCTTAATAGCGAGACGAAGTTCGCCGGGTCCGCTAGTTTGGTATAAAAGTTTCTATTACTTCTAGGATGTTTGGTATTGCAAATGGGCTATATCGGTCCACTTTTTGATATAGCCCCCATATAACGGTACCAAGCGATCTTCGGAATTTTTAAGGTTTTAGCTTCATTATCACACCGAAATGACTGAAATTTGGTACTTAGTCTTCGTTGGGGGTAAAAATCATTCCCCCAGAGTTTTGTTGGTATAGGTCAACGCCTTCATATAGCCCCCATACAACGATACCCCTGATTTTTCGGTATTTTGAAGGTTGTGGCCTCAATATTCCACCGAAATGGCTGGAATTTGGTATTTACTCTTCATTTGGAGTATGACAAGTTACCCCAGAATTTAGGTCCACGCCCTCTTATAGCCCCCATAGAACCGTACCTCCCGATTTTCGGTATTTTGAAGGTTATGGCAACAATAATCCATCCAAACGGCTTAAATTTGGTATTTAGTCTTCGTTGGGGATGTTCAACTTTCCCCCAGAGATTTGTCGGTATAGGTCCACGCCTTCATATAGCCCCCATAGAACGGTACCTCCCGATTTTCGGCCTTTTAAAGGTTGTGGCCTCAATATTCCTCCGAAATGACTAAACTTTGGTATTTAGTTTTCGTTGGGAGTATTCAACTTTCCCTTCTAATTTTGTCGGTATATGTTCACCCCTTTCATATAGACCCCATTGAACGGTACCTCCCGATTTTCGGTATTTTGAAGGTTGCCTCAATATTTCTCCGAATTGGCTGAAATTTTGTTGTTGATTCATCATTTGGGGCATAAAACTTCTTACCTGAAATTTGTGGTCCACGCCTTTATATAGCCCCCATAGAACGGTACTTCCCGAATTTCGGTATTTTGAACGTTGTTGCCTCAAAATTCCACCGAATTGGCTGAAATTTAATGTTTAGTCTTAATTTGGGGTATAAAACTTTCCATATGCAATTTGTCGGTATAGGTCCTTGCTTTTATATAGCCCCCATAGAACGGTACCTCCAGATTTTCGTAATTCTAAAGGTTGTGACGTCAATATCCCACCGAAATGACTAATTTTTGTTATTTAGTCTTCCAGGGTGTTATAAAGTATGCCTGAAAAAATTATTAGGATATGTCCACGTCTTCCTTTATACCCCATAGAAGCATACTTCTTAATTTTTAGTATTTTTTAGGTTTTTGCCACATTATCTTGCCGAAATATCGAAAATTTGGTAAACAGTCTTATTTGAGTCTAAAAACTTTCCACAGGAATTTGTCGGTATATCTCGACGAAATTTGCTGAAATTTGGTAATTAAAATTCTTCATAAACGAAAGAAAACTAATTGTTCCATTTTACTTCAATATAAATCGTGGTGGAGTGTGTAACAAGTTCGGCCCGGCCGAACTTAACGCCTTTCTTACTTGTTTCTTTTACATTTTTCTCTTACAAATGTGATACTTGAAGGAAATTACTTTAAGTTTAAGCCGAAATACGCTCCAAACGTGTTCCACAAAATTCTGTGTTTCCGCAATAGCGATGTTCTGCCAATGAATTCAAAACACTTCGATCAGTTTACTACCACGTTGTTATGAAAGATCGTTCAAAGTGCCAAAATGTTCACAGCATTAACAATATCCCAGTATTTTAAATGGTGGATAAGATTATTTTGATGCCTGGGAGCATTTAGCCATGGAAATAGTGTCAAAAAGATAACTGTTTGACGTTGTTTTCACTCAAGCTTTACGAACGGTGTATTTTAAGATGAATTATATTCAAAAATATGGGTGTATGTCCACAATATGCTCTAACACATGATTGTGCTCTACCACAATGATTTTTTCCTCATGCCTAGATTTTCTGGTCTTAATAGAGAGCTCGTTTTGTCATCAAAATTGCTCAAACGATGGGGATTTTTGAGCATAAGTAAGGTTAGATTTGCAATTCTGTTCTATTACCGGAGAGCAACGTCTGTAATTTCACATTTTCTTCCTACATCGTGCATATTTACAGAGTCTTCAATATTTTTATAATCAGAATGAAGTTGGAATTTCTTTGGTCCATTAATTTTTATTTTGATGAGAGGTCAAAGAAATAACAAAAGCGTTTAATAACCCATTTTTATGGATACTGATCATAGTTATATGTCTTTTAAGATAAATGTATATTTTGTCAAAATAATTATGCCTATGATTGTACAGTCATGAGGCACTGCGAGCCTCATAATTTTCCACACATTGATATACGCACTTTTAATACATTTTCTCGAAACAATAATTTATAAGGATAAAGTTCATAATCTGTATTATTATTGGTTCATTGTACAATTTGACCACAAAGGTTTTTTACCTTTTGTGGTTTGCAGGTTTTTTTCGAAACCAGTATTTTATTAAAATACGTCATCTGCTAATTAGTGTATTCTAGGTGATTTCAAATGAATCGAATGAATGAATTGTCGCTCAGAATTGTTTTAATTAGATCTTTTCGAATTAAAATATAATAAATTCTTGTTATACATCTATATATATAAAAGAGTAGTGAGGTGAGTGACTGACTGACTGATTCATCAGCGCCCAGACGAAACCGCTAAAGCTAGAAAGTTGAAATTTTGGGTGTAGGTTGCTGTTGGTGTGTAGGGGTGAGATAAGGCTGGGTTTTTTGAAATTTGACCTAGAAGTGTACGAAAAGTACTAAAAGGTACTAAATATGGTACCCTTTGTATTAGGCAAACGGTATGAGCTGAAATTTGGAATGAGGGTAACTGATGGAGAGCTAGAAAGATGTACCAAAGGGTTTTTGGAAATTCGAACTACAAGAGTACGAAAAGTACTAGATGGTACTAAATTTACTACAATTTGGATTTGAGAGCTGGAATCCTGAAATTTGAAATTAGGGTAACTTGTGGAGAGTAACGAAGAAAGGTTTTTGGAAATTCGAACTATAAGTGCACGAATAGTACTAAATGGTACTAAATTTAGTACAATTTAGATTTGGGTGAACGGATAGAGCTGGAATACAGGCATTTGGAATGAGGGTCACTGATGAAGAGCAATGAAAAACAATGAAAGGTTTTTGGAAATTCGAACTGTAAGGGTACGAAAAGTACTAAATGGTACTAAATTTAGTACAATTTGGATTTGGGTGAACGGATGGAGCTAGAATCCTGAAATTTGAAATTAGGGTCTCTGGTGGAGAGTAACAGAGAAAGGTTTTTGGAAATTCGAACTATAAGTGCACGAAAAGTTCTAAATGGTACTAAATTTAGTACAATTTGGATTTGGGTGAACGGATTGAGCTGGAATCCTGAAATTTGTAACGAGGGTCACTGATGGAGAGTAGCAAAGAAAGGTTTTTAGAAATTCGAACTATAAGTGCACGAATAGTACTAAATGGTGCTAAATTTAGTACAATTTTGATTTGGGAGAACGGATTGAGCTGGAATACAGACATTTGGAATGAAGGTCACTGATGAAGAGTAACAAAGAAAGGTTTTTGTAAATTCGAACTATAAAGGTACGAAAAGCACTAAATGGTACTAAATTTAGTACAATTTGGATTTGGGTGAACGGATGGAGCTAGAATCCTGAAATTTGAAATTAGGGTCCCTGGTGGAGAGTAACAGAGAAAGGTTTTTGGAAATTCGAACTATAAGTGCACGAAAAGTTCTAAATGGTACTAAATTTAGTACAATTTGGATTTGGGTGAACGGATTGAGCTGGAATCCTGAAATTTGTAATGAGGGTCACTGATGGAGAGTAGCAAAGAAAGGTTTTTAGAAATTCGAACCATAAGTGCACGAAAAGTACTAAATGGTACTAAATTTAGTACAATTCGGATTTGGGTGAACGGATAGAGCTGGAATCCTGAAATTTGGTGAGGATCACTGATGAAGAGTAAAAATGAAAGGTTTTTGGAATTCGAACTATAAGTATACGAAAAGTAATAAATGGTACTAAATTTAGTACAATTTGGGTTTGGGTGAACGAATAGAGCTGGAATCCTGAAATTTGGAATGAAGGTCACTGATGGAGAGTAAAAAAGAAAGGTTTTTGGAAATTCGAATTACAAGGGAACGAAAAGTCGGCATTAGATCAGCAATTGGTGTTTAGAGTGGAGGTGGGGAGAAGGTTTTGAAAATTCTTACTTATTTATACTAAAACTACTAAATAGTCCTCAAATGGGTTTCAGGGGAACTGGTAAAACTGGAAAAGTGAGTTGGGGTTAGGATATATGTCGAATATAAAGTTGGGTAACATGTTGGTACCAAAACCGTTTTAAATAGTTAAGGTACTAAATTTGGTGTTGGGTGTAGGAACAAAGCTGGGATTATATAATTTGGAAATACGCTATTTGTACAAAAAATACGAAATGGAAAAATATTTGTTATGAAGATCGCTCTAAAATTTGACACAAAGTTCTGAGTTTGAAAAATTGTACTGAATATTGTTCCATTGATTTGATGTTAACGCCAAGGAGTTTCTAAATAATGTACTGAAATTAAGTAGTCAAACGTGAAGTATCTTTTCAAAAAATGTTTTTTGTTCTGACCGCTTTGGTATGTAAATTTGAAAACTTGGTCCAATGCGACAATTTTGTTAACTAGAAGGTATTTACCCCCTGATATTAAAAAATTCTAAATTGAAGTGCCTTCAAAAAATTGTCCGTTATATACGGTTGACATACCCGTGCACATTACGTACAAGTTTTCTAATCTTTCATGCAACAAATTCCGAATTTCGGTTGGAAAATGTGCAGAAGATCTTCAAAATACTCTAAATCTTCAAAATGTCTCTACTAATAAACGTGGATTGATGTGGATATTTTTTAAATTAAACTTTTATATCCTCTGAGTATTCAAGGTCCAAATTTAAAGAATATTGGACAATATACATTTGTTCTTCTTTTAAAGTACACTAAGTCGAGAGATACCGTTATATGGGGATAGTCGAAAACGTGGATTTTTATGGCCATTTTGAATGCCGAAACTTTAACGGACCTATTCGGGTTCTGGTCGAAACCGCTAAAGCTAGAACCTGGAATTGTGAATGTGCGTGATTGTTGTTGTGAAGGGGTGAGATAAAGTTTAGTGTTTGGAAATTCGTACTGGAAGGAAATGCTGTGTTAGTGAAGGGTTAAAACCAGGAGTGAAATCTGAAATTTGCAATAGTTTTGAAAATTCGAAATAAAAAATATGGTAGTTGTGTAGGGATGCGATACGGCAGATTTTTTTTTTTTTTTTGTAAATTCTGGCTACAATCGAAAAAATATTGGTAATATAAATAGGTCTTAGTACAACAGAATCTCCAGTATTCACCATTCCCGTATTAAATATTGTTTATATATATTTTGTTCCCTTTCCGCATATGAAGTAGCGGGCATTTGCTAGTACATACATATAAAAAATCACATGCGCCAAAAATTGTGGTACGGTACCTTACGGTACCTCCCTATTTCAGTTATTTTGAGGTATTTATCTACATTTTCGGTTCGAATTGGTTGTAATTTGCTATTTGGAGTTCTTACTGGCAAAAAACGTCTCCGACTGGTATCGTGGACAGGAAATCAAACAAATTATTCCATTTGAGGTCAGAATATTTCATGGTAGGGGATATAATAAAGTTCGGTACGACCGAACTTTACATTTTTACTTGTTTTTCATATTATATGTAGCATCGTACATATATCAAAAATATACATATGTAAAAAAATACACTCATAAGTAGATCCCAAAACAAAAATGTCTAAATCTATAAAGAAAAAAAAAACAGAACAAACAATTATAACACAAAACAAAGAACAAAGAAGAAACTGAGAATACAGTAATACGGCTTATTCACTGAAACGACCAGAGGCATGGCCTGTATTTTTAATGTCACACACGGAAATGCAAATATATGCAGCTGGAACCAAATTTTTTGTAAACTTGACACTATTTCGAACATTCTTCAAAAATTTTGGAGAGTGGCAGTAAAACTCAACTTCAATTTTTAGTACTTGGAAAAAAAAATACACAAAAAAGTATTATAAAAAATGTGATTCCCAGCACATTTTATGCGAATAATGTGTACAAATTTGTATGTAAAAGTATTTAGAAAAAATAATTTTATCCTTTTAATTTTCAGTTACTTGCCTTGTAAGAAGTCACAACCTTATTGATGTTTTTAAAGTTTTTAAGAGATCATACTAAAATGTCAACTTCTTCTGTTTTGTTAAATACCATTATAAATTACAAAAACAGTGCTGGAATATTAAAATATAATATGTTTAGAGACAATTTGCTGAATTGTCGCAGGGATTTGCTAACATCGATTTTTCGATTTTTGTCGCAGGTTGGGACCAGTGTGCAGAGTAGAGCTGGCAAAAAATCAATGGCACTATCGTTAATGTCGATTATTTTTTTTAAAATTCAATATCGATAGATAGTCTTTTCTACCGATATTATCGTATTAAAATCCCCTAACCTAAAGTTCATTGAAATAAAAATAATTTTGCGGCTTTTTGGTTTTGTGGTTGTGAGAAAGTAAGTCCGTATTCACACGTACAAATTTTTCGGAAAAGTAAACTGTATTTTTTTTTTGTATTTCTATTAAATAAAAGCAATTGTTGCTTCTCCTTTTTATTTCTGTGAACTACTTCTGCAAAATGTCAACAAAAGCATAGACATTTCTGCCATTTTCGTTTCCAAAATAATGGTGATGACAATATCGAGCAATCGATTTTGAAATGAAATATCGAAAATATCTAATATTGGGAATATCGATTGTTTGCCAGCTATACTATAGAGGTAATATTGACTTTGTCACGATTACATACCACATATGTACATACATATGTATGTTAAGACTGTTTCCGTCCTTGGCTGGTTAACAATACAACCCAATATTTTATACAAAAGTACAGTTAATTCCAATGTTTTTTGAGTTAGTTAGTTAGACCGTAGGATTATAACTTTCAAGCCTTTATCTCTGGTTTAATGGACATTCCCATAAAAAATATGTTGTCATAATCAACACCACACGAAATGCATTAAACGTTTGGGGGAGAGGTACCAGAAGAATTTAATTTAGATGTGGTCCACATTCGAAGTTTCTGTAAGTTTGGAATAAATGTTGCGATGTGCAAAGATTGAAATACATAAACCGCGGAGTGCCTACCCGTTTTACAGTGATAAGTGATATTGTTGTTGTAACAGTAGTTTGAGTTTCTGCTTAATCCAAATCTGGGTCTATCTCCAGTTCTAGGAATGTGGCTGCTTTGACGGGTTGTAACCACAAAGCTATTGGAATCAGTTGAGTACGTTTGGCAGGGCAGTTGAAAAGGTGCAGTGTGTCGTGCGGACCTGCTTGGCAGATGTTTAACACGATGTCAGCGATCCTTGCCTTATAGGAATTTAGACGGCGATACCATCCCGATCGCAGTTGAACCAAAACTTCTCTGGTTTGTCGTGGCAGCTTAAGCTCCTCAGCTGCGAAAGATGAGGGATGTTATGCGAGTACCGAATTCACACGATTGTTGTTTATGGCATCTGCGACTGCCTCTGTGCAAATGCTACTCCAACCGGCTTGATAGGCTTCTTGATCTAGGTTTTCTCTCATGTAAAGTTGACCTTCCTTTCTAGGTTAAGAATAATATGCCTGGCTGTGAGGGGGTCCTATCCACCTTATGGTGATTGGGGTGGCTCTCACGGTAACACCCGAGAAATTACTACAACGAAAGCATACCATTGTGTTGCTCTATTGGAAGAATATTTGTCTCCTCATATAGATGGTCCACTGAAGACATGAGGAGGCAACCTGTTGCAGTCCTCAAGGTGACATTCTGACAGGTTTGAAAATGTTTCTATTGCGTTGCACCACAATCAAACCTATCGGGTTATATTGGTCAATAAGATTTCTTTATCTGAACACCAATTGCTGCCTGCTAAGGACTTGAGGCCCTTGTTCCAATATTTCAGCTTGTCGCAGATAGCTGTGGCATGCGTGGACGACGTCAACACGTTGTCGAATGTGACCTCTAGAATCTTGAAATTCAACTACCATCGACCATGACATTCAATTTAGTGCTCACCTCTGCAGTCCATGTGAACAGAATGGCCATAGATTTAGTGGCTGTCATTTGTATATTCCTCGCGTGGAAAAGAGATAGTAAAACCAGTCGAATAGGAGTTCAGCAATACACAAATGACATCAGAGAAGGTACATGACGCCAAGATCGTACAATTATCCACATACGTTACGATTTCAATGCCGTTTGTAGGGTGTGGAATACAGGAGAGGTAGAAGCTAAACAGTTTCGAAGATATCATCCCACCTTGGGGAACTCCCTGTTTCACTCTACGGGGCTTGGACTTCTTGTTCCTGAATTTTACGTACGACTGGCGTCTACATATATAATTGCTTATCCAACGTTTCAAACTTGGTCGGAGGGTAGTATACCCAAACAGCGTGGAGTGCTTGACAGTATCAAACGCTTGTAATAAATGCGAGCGCCATCGGAGGGTAGTATACCCAAACAGCGTGGAGTGCTTGACAGTATCAAAGGCTTGTAATAAATGCGAGCGCCATCATCACTGTCCTACAGCAAGGCTTGCTCTGGTTGAATTCTCGACTAATATGTATGTGTGGAGATGGCGTGCAGCTCTGTTGTCGTTCTTTGCTGCTTACGGAACCCATGCTGATGAACGGCAACTATGTAACTATTCCTGACGCTGGAGAGTAGTAAAACCTCAAGCCTTTGATACAAAAGCGAAATCGATCTGTACGAATCGCCTTTGCTGGCATCACTAGCGGAATCACCCTGTCAATTTTCCAGACTTCGGGAACGATGTAGGTGGCTAGCGAAAGGATGAGAACTCTGGTGAGATACTCGACTCCCGGCTCATACTGCTCTTTCAGCATTACCATGGAGATTCCTTCTCGGCAGGAAGAAGTTTTATGCGACGGAGTATTCTTCTCTTTGCCATCTCACTCGCAAACTGTCGATTAAAATAACTTGCGCACCTCTTCTCTATAAGCTGAAGCGTGTCTTGCAATTGTGTGAGGATGATGGGCTCGGGCCTTCTGATTTGGTGGATAAGGATGTTAGGCGGCGCAGTGAAATCCTTAGTGAGCGTGCTGCAGTTAGTTGCGGACTAGGTGGACGGACAGCGTCAAAGGGAGGGTGACGTACGAATTTATTCGTGACTCTACGTTCGACGGGATATACTGACGGAATGCCGGTACTAATATGACATTAGAGATTAAGCCAATATGGGTATCACGTATGGAGGGGCGGGGTGGGATTTCAATAGGGCACTTGAAGAAATGGGGGCCTTTAGTTGTTTAAGTTGTTTTGAACGTAAGTGTTTGGAGGTAATTCCTCCACATAGTCATCTCTACAATTGGGCGTGTGGTGTTGGAGGGGTAGAATTGGTGGAGTTGGTGTGGTGCGGCGTTTGGTCCTGGTGTGGATGTCGTGCCGGTCATCCGTGAGGGTGGCTTCGTTTATTGTTTGTGTTGTGGAGTCTGTTGCCGCGGTCCCTGTGGACCCTCTGTGCAGTCCGTGAGGACAGCATGTTAATTGTTTGTGGTCCTGTGTGTTTTGTTTTCTGCTGGCTGAATTGGAGGAGGACACCAGTCCGGGGCTGTTTAGAGTACAAATGGTAGTGGTCATTGGCCACGAAGCCTGACCGGAGGCAATATTCTGGTACCGCAGGTGCCAGGTGCCCCCAGATCCTCGGAGGATCTGGGTGGCTGTGGTTAAGACCCAAATCGCGGGTAGAGTTTCGGTTCGAATGTGGAGTTACATTATCCACCGGGTGCCTGACCCAGAGAAAGGCAAGAGTTTAGATAGGCTCCGCATCTAACCATCGCCACACGTCCAAATACGTGTGAGGGAATTGGTACTCGTACATTTGTGCGAGGGCGTTGGTTGGCGCATCGTATTCACCCGATGTTAAAAGCACTATGAGGTAGACCGCAAGGTAGGTACTCACATAAAGCACCACGGCGTATATCATTTTGTGTGACGTCGCCAAATGTGACTGAGGTCCTATCTTCCTTCTTTTCAGGTTCGAGAATGACTTAACCGTTGTCCACAATTCAGTTATTCCTGTTCTAATGTTGCAACTTTTCAGATGATTTAGCCACTTGTTCCGCTTATGCTCAACGACCAACCATTTAACTTCAGTGCTCTGGGGTCACTGGGGTTGAAACGACGAAGCTCATCACGCTCAGCTGCTAATACCGTCGCCAATGCTGAGAAATTTGGTCTCATTTCGGGTATTCGACCAGCAGGTATGTATATGGAGAGCGGCTGCAACAGTGATGATGTCTCGGAAAGTCCTCAGGAAGTATGGTCTTCCCCTTGACAAAAATATAATATATTTGTAACGCAAGACCTACCTATGACAAAAATTCCATGACGTCGATCCAACAGCCTGTAAACTTCACATGAACCATTTTTGGGACTTATGTGGGGAAGTTGTAGTTGAACAATGTACTCTGTATTCGTGCTTGATATACGTGTGTGTGAAATATTAAGCTAAACAAATCGTTTTTTTTCATTCAAGAATTATCGTGCGCAGTAGTATGGCATGGTGGTTTTATAACCTGAACGAATAAAAATATCCAAGACAATGTATGGATCCGAACCATGGGTGTAGTGTGTTTGTGTGAAAAATCCTCGAAAGATTAATTTTCGTTGATGGTAAATATGTACCAATACACCGTATCGGGTGCCACCGTTGTGCAATGGTATGCACACCCGCCTTGTTTCCCGGCCCGGCAACATCAAAATAAGTTCTACTCCGTTCCACTTAAATAAATTAATTATGTAACTTCTTTTTGTACATACCTGCAAAGTATTGAACACCAATAAGTGTGGCAAGAGGCATCGAGGCATGATGATATAGATGAAGGAAACTAATTTGACGTTCTTTTTTGCGCAAAACAAAGAACACTGTATCCAATAATTCCGTAAGTTTGGCAATGTAATACAAATACACAGCTCTGGCCATCTGCAATTTTGAAATTTGAAATAAAAATCTCGTTTTACAAACAACTGATGCCCTTATCATTTTGCCTCAACTTACCCTCATTGATTTGGGATCAGTTCCATAACTAACAGCTTCACATTTGTAATTGTAATGACCCCAGCCGGATACGTAAAACTATGTGAAAATTGAATGCTTGTCATTATTATCCCAATGAAAAATAACTTAATACCCCGTAACTTACCTCATAAACAAGCACCGCACTAAATACAACCTGCAACGCATTATAAACTATCAGGGTATTCTTTAATTCAAATGCTTTACGATTCCTCATTATCCGTGGACCAGCATAAATGCAGAAAAACAAATATACTCCCAATATCGTAAAGAGCGGAGTCAACGATTCGGCCAAAAACCAATCTCTTGTCCTGGCATCTCTTTCGGTTGTCAACAGGTCGGCCAATTCCTGTGAATAGGTTCGTGTAGAATTTTCAAACATCACTGTCGTCGCTGACATCTTCGATAGTCTGTGGCTGAAAGTGAAATGAATCAATACTGCTGTAGGTTCTTAGATAAAAGTCTTCTGAATAAAAAACGAAAACCGATGCTAAAACAAAACTTGTTCAATGTTTTTATTTTGTTGTTTTATTTCCCTTCTCAATCAATTATTATTATTTTATTTTATCATATTTTTCGCTCACTTTTCGTTTATTTGAAATTTGATTTTAAATGCGAATTTAGTGTGGTAGAGTGTGGTAGGTAGGTAGCATTGGACTCGGTTGCAGTAGAGTTTTGTTTGACGTAATGGACTTCTGAACACCTTGAGTGTGCCGTCAGTACGCACTCGTTTTCTGTGTAGAATCGTTAAGGCAGCAAGAAGTGCCCTAACGTTCTGATTTCTTTACAACAACAGTGTGTTTTGCATTCTTCTTTGTACATATTTATGAATGAAGTTGATAAACTTTTGAAAAGAAAAATAAAACAAAAACTGGTTAATATTTTGCATATGTAGAAGATAATCACCTTAGTCAAGCATAAAGTTAAAGTCAGAGGCAAGCTTCAAAATAATAAAAATAATGGCCATTATTTATTCAAGTTTAAACAGAATTAAATTTACCAGTTCAAGTATTTGTCTTGTATTATTTATTGCCTTTCTTTAGTGTGTATTGATCGTGTGGGCCATTCCCACTTGGCCCAAATGCTAAAAAGTAAACAATAAAAAATTCCACCAAGAAATGTCGTTGCTAATATTATGTTTTAATAGTGTGCTAATAATTAAGATTAATTCTGTTCTATACCAAAGACCATAGGTATTGAGTTCAAGGTTATTACAATTAACATACAAACCGGGGAGAATTTAGATCTGCTATGCCCAACATATTTATACCCTACACCACACTATGTTAAGGGGTATTATGTATGTAACGTTAGGGTGGTTTTAAAAAATCGATGGCGGATTTTTTTATGCGGCACCCTCTAATGTTCTTAGTAGGGTTATGACTTTTTGACATTTTTTCTCAAACATGATTTCCTGTACTGAGAATGAATGAACGTTTGCCTATTATTGTCTAAAATAACATTCATTCCATTTTAATATAAAATAATGTTCCGCACAAACAACTTTGAAAAAAATGTTTTTTAAAAAAATTCTATGAAAGGAAAAAAAAATTTCCCAAAAATTATTTCCTGTTGCACGAATGAATGGTCCTTTGCCTATTATTGACCACTTTTAATTTTTATGACATATGAAATAAATTTATATGTATATAATATAAAATGATATATATATATTTATATATATATATATATGTTATAATACGATGATAAAATTAATGAGAAACAAACGGTTATGTTATTTTGGTTATGTTGTCTGCCCCTATACCTTATTTTCATTTAAATATCTGCTTACAGTGACATCAAAAAATTGTCAAAGTTCTGAAAAATAAAAACTTTAAAAGCTTTTTGTGCGAAAGTTTTTTTATAGAATCACTTTATAATTACGATTTTATGTAATCTTATGTAAAAACTCATTAAAATATCATAAAGGGATACGAGGTTGTTAAAAAGTCATAACCCTTGTGTTTAGTTTTGTTAGATTTTAAGATTGCCAAAGTTTGAACACAAGCCTAATATGTTAACAAGTGCCACTGGGGCCTCAAAGTTTCCATAGTAATTTGTTTGGGGCCAAAGGTGAATTTTCACAAAATTGCCCTAAATATCACATGTATTGTCCAATCGATGAAAAATTTTTACCAGTTCATTGCTGTGGCTAGATAATTAATCCTACAAAAATTTATGAAAATCTGGTAAAATTTTGATATTGCTTCAGTAGTATAATTTGGCAATTTGGGGCCCTTAATATAGCCTTATATTAAAATCCAGTCGCTTTTAACAATTTTTTGTAGGATTACTTGTTTAGCCACAGAAATGAACTGGTAAAATTTTCACATCGATTGGACAATAAATCTGACCTTCAGGGGGTGCCGCATAAAAAAATCCGACATCGATTTTTTATACCCTATACCACAATGTGGAAAAGGGTATTATAAGTTTGTTTTGGTAAAAATTCATGTAACACCGCGAAATATTCGTCGGAGACCCCCAATGTGGTATACCAATCTTCATATCTCGACGAGATAAAGCGATTTTGAGATGTGTGTCCGTCCGTCAGTCCGTCCGTCCGTCCGTCTGTCCATTATAAATTGTAAACACGCTCCAGGCCGCAATTATGGACCGATCGTCACGAAATTTTGTATGGAGGTCGGGTTCAGATCAGAATAGATCCCTATTCTTATTGGTGATGATCGTGAAATATTTAGCGGGTGAAATGGACCAAAAACATAATATTTATCCAATTTTCTAGCGGCTCTGTAGGTCTCAATAATAGTCCGATCAACGCGTAATTTTAAATAAGGTAAGAGTATATCACAAAGGAGAAGCTTGCAATTTGAGATGGCGATCGGATAATATTTAGAGGGTTAAATGGACCAAAACTTTTGTGTGAAAATTGTGAAAATTTTTAATATACAGCTTATATCTTAATTCCTGGAAGTGACATTCCGGACAAGTGAGATATACTTGAAAGTGGAACGCTTGACCTTTCAATTGATGTCAATTATATTGGTGTGTATGATCAGATAACTGAGTTACAGCCTAATATATTCCGTTATTTGTTTGTAGTGTAATAATAAACTCGCTAGAAGTCGCAACTATACATCAATAGTCACGAAATTTTGCCTACAATTTTGAATGATGATCTGATATTCTTAAGCGGGTGAAATGTACCATTACTTAGGTATGAAAAATATAAAAATTTGATTTTTGGTCGATATTTTAATTCCTTGAGGACATATATATTTCGCAAAGTAGCCTACATATGAAAAAAACTACTGACCTTTCCTCTGATGTAAATTTCAAGAAAGTGTTTGCTAGATAACAGGCCTACTGCCTAATATATTATGGGTTCTGTGTAGAGAACCACATTTTTATCCCATGCTACATATTGTCTCTCCAAAAGTTTATGTAACACCACGAAATATTCGTCCTAGACCCCTTATTTGGTATGCCAAAATTCATATCTCGACGAGATAAAGCGATTTAGCGATGTGTGTCCGTCCATTAAAAATTGTAAACAAGCTTAAGGCCGCAATTATGGACCGATTGTAACGAATTTTCGGGCCAGAATAGAAATGATTAGTTTTTGCTGATGATCGTGAAATGTTCAGGGAATGAAAGGGACCAAAAACAAAATTTTAACCAATTTTGTAGCGGCTCTGTAGGTCAAAATAATAACCCGCAAAATTTTAAACAAAGTTTGAGTTTATAATGAAGAAGAAGCGTACAAACCAACGTGAAGATCAGATAATACTTAGCGGGTTAAATAGACTGAAACTTTTGAGTGAAATTGGTTAAAATTTCAATAACGCAGCGGTTAAACAACGGAAGTAGTAGTACTACATAAGGGGGTTTCATTACATTTTAGTTTAGTTACAAAAATGTCTTTGTCATGCTAGATAACTTTTTGGTTTGGTCATAAGTATTATACATTCATCTCTGATATTTGATAATTAAATTTTCACAATCATTGAAAAGAAGTTCCGTGGAGAGCGATTGTCCAGGGATAGTGGTATAGGGTATCCCATGGTCGGCTCCGTCCGACTATAAACTTTTCTTACTTGTTTCTCTTTGAGTTAAAACCAGTCTAATGTAACATGCATAAGGAAACAGATAGACCCATGGATACTTTTGTTGATCTATTTGGCAGCAAATTCTCTGTTGATTTATGTATGTTCGTCCGTCTATCCATGTAATTTTGTAATCAAAGTAGAGGTCACATTTATTGTCCGATTCAAATAAAAACAAGTAAATAAAACACTGTAAAAAGGGTCTTAACCAACGGACAAAATATGATGTTTTGTGAGTAAAATATACAAAAATGTCTAAAAAATTACCTTCAGAATTAGGAAAATCGGGAGGTACCGTTCTATGGGGGCTATATCGAAACGTGGACCCATACGGACGAATTTCATTCAGAAAGGCTTTTACCTTCAAAAAAAGACTTAATACCAAATGTCAGCCATTTCGGTGGGCTGCTGTAGAAACAACCTTCAAAATACCGAAAATCGGGAGATACCGTTCTATGGGGGCTATATGAAGGCGTGGACATATACCGAAAAATTTCTGGTAGAAAGTTGTATACCCCCAAAGAAGACTAAGTACCAAATTTGTGATAATGAGGCTTAAATCTTCAAAATACCGAAAATCGGGTGGTACCGTTCTATTGGGGCTATATGAAGACGTGGACCTATACCGACAAACTTCATATGGAACGTTTAATACCCCAAATGAAGACCAAATATCAAATTTCAGCCATTTCGGTGGAATATTGAGGTTACAACCTTCAGAATACTTAAACAGGGAGGTACCGTTCTATGGGGCCTATACTAAGGCGGGGACCTGTACCGACAAATTTCATATGGAACGTTTAGTACCTCAAATGAAGACCAAATATCAAATTTCAGTCATTTCGGTGGAATATTGAGGCCACAACCTTCAAAATATCGGAAACAGGGAGGTGGACCTGTACCGACAAGTTTCTGGAGGAAAGTTTAATACCCCCAATGAAGACTAAATACCAAATTTCAGCCTTCTCTGAGAAATACAGAGGCCACAACCTTCAAAACACCGAAAATCGGGAGGTACCGTTCTATGGAGGTTATGGAGGTGGACCTGTACCGACAAGTTTCTGGAGGAAAGTTTAATACCCCCAATGAAGACTAAATACCAAATTTCAGCCTTCTCTGAGAAATACAGAGGCCACAACCTTCAAAACACCGAAAATCGGGAGGTACCGTTCTATGGAGGTTATATGAAGGCATGGACCTATACCAACAAATTTCTGGGGGTTTATACCCCCAACGAAGTCTAAGTACCATATTTCAGCCATTTCTGTGTGAAAATGAGCCTTAAACCTTCAAAATACCGAAAATCGGGTGGTACCGTTCTATGGGAGCTATATCAAAATGTGGATATAGCCCATTTGCAATACCAAACATCCTAGAAGTAATGGAAACTTCATACCAACTTACATAGCTCTATCTTAAAAATTGCGAGCTGTATCATGATTTCAACAGACGGACGGACATGGTCATATCGACTTAGAATTTTACCCTGAAACAAAATTGTATTAGCTATCCCAATAAAAACGACGCCACCAATGTTCTATCTGATCAAGAATATTTATTCTTTATATGGTTTCCGCTAAATATTTCGATGTGATACAAACGGAAAGATAAATTTAATTATACCCTCCATATTATGGTGAAGGGTATAAAAATTATATTAAATTCATGGTGGTGTGGGGTATCATATAGTACCTTTACGGCGCTATATTTCACAAAAAAAAAATCAGTGTCGATCAGCATCTCTTGGGTCTTTTACAGGATTTGCAGCAATGTAAATATGTAGTCAATGGTGGGTTTGGCCGGTCTTAAGCCACATTGGTATAGCTCAATTATTTCGTTGACCAGAAGCTTTAGTCAGTCATACAATATCTCTGACGCTATCTTATAAGCAATAGGGATCAGACTTATGCCACTACGAGGGTCACAAGAAAACTTTCTGGTAGGCAATACGCAGTGTCGCAAGGCGTCATTTGACATTTTCTTTTGGAAAGTTTGACAGTTTTTAGCCTAAGCGTACTCAGGACGGTTTGACATACGGCAATGTGTTGGGTTGTTTACCGTGGCTTGATTGGGACACCTCCAAAACGTGTTTTAACGCTTTTACAGCATCGTATTATGATTGCTGATATTTTCGTGGCTATCTGTTGTGTTTGCAGCTTACTGATGTATAACTTCCGCGTTTTGTCTCTTCGTGCTTTATTTGCAACGTACCTTGCTGCAACACGGTAGTCGTCCGAGTCTATGTTTACTCTTCGGAACGATCGCATAACCAACACGCTCGATAAATGTCTCCCATCTATCACAACGTGATCAATTTGATTTCTTTTTCTTTGATCTGGAGACAGTCTGGTGCCCTTATGAATATCGAGATGCTTAAATCTGGTACTGCTAACTATCACATTTTTTGCCGCTGCGAAATCAATCAGCCTCAAGCCATTGTCAGATATTTCGCTGTGGAGAAGATATTTCCACTGTTGGGCCAAAGATATTCATTCTCCTTTCCAATTGTGACCTTAAAATCACCTAGAATAATTTTAATGTCATGGGCAGGACAACGGTCAAACGTTTCTTCTAAGCGCTCGTAAAATATTTATTTGGTCTGTTCGTCTTTGTCTTCAGTGGGAGCATGAGCGCAAATAAAGCTAAAGTTGAAGAATTTTGCTTTTATTCGTATTGTAGCAAGTCTTTCATTCACTAGGGTGAAGCTGGAGACCAGATGTTTTAATCTCTGACTAACTACAAATCCGCAGCCAAATTCATGGCAGCTATAATACAGATCGTCACCTTTAGGTGTTGTTGTGACGCCTTTCCCAATCGTCGTATTTCCTGTATAGTAGTTATATCGTCCTTGTAATTTCCAAGTACATCTACCAGTGCGTAAACTGCACCTTCTCTGTAAAGAGTGGAAACATTACACGTGATATTCGAATCATGGTCCTTAAAATGTTTGCGGAGGTCGTCAGCTTTAGAGGGGTTTATTTTGTGTTTTTATTGTTTTTCATAGTAGGATGTTTTTATAGGGGTGGGTTACTAACTCAACGCAAGTTTTAATCGTTCTTATGGGTGAACGCGCGGCACATGTTAGCTCACAACCTTTGACGGGTGTTAAAGGCAGCTTCCCAGTTGACACCACGAGGATGTCAGTGTTGACTTGATATGAAAAATGAACTACGATAATTCAACCTACATTGCATCATTGTAAAGGTGTGATTTTCTACTATCATTTTCAGGCCCCCAACCGAAGCTGTGAAATTGAAATCAATTGAAATCACAAAAATTAAAAATTCGGTTTTATTAGCGACTATTGCGATATTTCCGTTGTTTGACCACCTACCCCAACCTAATTTGGATTAATGTACAGGTAATATTCTTTTCTTTCACTGACAGTCTTAGCTTTCGGAATACCAGGGTCACTAAAAACCTTCTGGCCTAGGCAAGAAAAATAAAATGGAATTTACTTGAGAACATTTTCGTCCGATAATTTAAATCTTCGATAATTTAAAGCGTCGATCAAATTAAATCTTTGTATGTATGCATGAAACTGCCCTGAGTACTGTAAGGCTTAAAAGTGTCAAACTTTCCAAAAAAATGTCAAATGACGCCTAGGCCAAAAGGTTTTTTATCCTCGTTCCCCTACTAGAAGCAAAGATATTCACATAAGAATGAAACCTTGAGCAATATGCTTATTCTTTTCTGGAACCTTCACCAGCACACATAACTTCATGACGATCCTATTAAAATTGCGACCAGTACACTGTGGTCCCAGCCAGCGACAAAAATACAAAAATCGATGTCTACAAATTGTGATTGTAACTATACAAATCTATCGTAGACACATCAAATGTTATTATTCCGGCTTTCTTTTTACAACTTCTAACGATAATAGCTAAAGTAGAGCCACAGAAGTGAGCATTTCCATTTGAAGAAATTGAGACATTGAAATTTCCTTTAACGTAGTGACAAGTTGCTAGTGATATCACAAAAACGTAATGTGTAAAATGACTATAGTAAGAAATGGAAGTTAAAGTTGACAGTATTTTTATTATTTTTAATTGAAAACATCATAAAATTGTATCTTTATTTTGTAGTAAAATTTATCTATTTTGAAATGTATTTTTGTGAGTGATTTTTATTTAATACTAGCAAAGTGCCCGCTACTTCGTATGCGGAAAGGATATAAAAAACAAATAAACAATATATAATATGAAAATGGCGAACACTGAAAATTTTATTGTACTTATTTGGTTTTTAATCAATATTTTTTGTTATTTTAGTACTGTTCGTACCGCTTTAGTTCGATTTTCAAAAAGATCAGCCGTATCTCACCCTTACATGTTAACAGCTAGACCAACATTGTACACCAGTACTCACACAAAATCCAAAAATGCAGATTCCAGCACTGTTCCTACAACCAATAGTACGATTTTCCAAAACTACCTCAATCCTTCACTTCACCAGTAACCTAAACTCCAAAAAACAGGATTCCAGCGCCATCGCTGCACTCAATTTGTACTGGTATTGGTATATTTCGTGGCCATAAGTACGAATTTCAAAAACTACCTCCATGTCTCAAACTTACACTACAATCTTAGTCTTACCAAATTCCAGGATTCCAGCTCTATCCGTTCCCCCAAATACCCACTGTACCAAATTTAGTATCATTTAGTACTTTTCGTACCCATAAGTACGAATTTTTAAAACTATTTCCGTTCTACTCTCCACCTGCAGCCTTAATTCAAAATTTCAGGATTCCAGCTCTATCCGCTCAACCTAAATCAAAATTGTACAAAATTTAGTACCATTTTGTACCTGTCGTACCCATAAGTACGAATTTTCAAAACTGATTCCATTCTACTCTCTAATTCAAATTTCAGGATCCCAGCTCTATCCGCTCAACGTAAATCCAAATTGTACAAAATTTAGTACCTTTTAGTACCTGTCGTACCCATAAGTACGAATTTTCAAAACTACTTCCGTTCTACTCTCCAACAGTAGCCTTAGTTCAGGATTCCAGTTCCATCTGTTCGCACAAATCGTAATTATTCCAAATTTAGTACCATTTAGTACTTTTCGTACCCATAAGTACGAATTTTCAAAACTACTTCCATTCTACCCTTCAACTGTAGCCTTAATTCACAATTTCAGGTTTCCAGGTCTATCGGTTCAACTTAAATCCAAATTGTACAAAATTTAGTACCATTTAGTACTTGTCATACCCATGAGTACGAATTTTCAAAACTACTTCCATTCTAATCTCTAACAGCAACCTTAATTAAAATTTCAGGATTCCAGCTCTATCCGTTCGCCCAAATCATAATTGTACCAAATTTAGTACCATTTAGTACTTTTCGTACCCATAAGTACGAAATTTCAAAACTACTTCCATTCTACCCTCCAACTGTAGCATTAATTCAAAATTTCAGTATTCCAGCTCTATCCGTTCAACCTAAATCGAAATTGTACCAAATTTAGTACCATTTAGTACATTTCGTACCCATAAGTACGAATTTTCAAAACTACTTCCATTCTAATCTCTAACAGCAGCCTTAATTCAAATTTCAGGATTCCAGCTCTATCCGTTCGCCCAACATCGTAATTGTACCAAATTTAGTACCATTTAGTACTTTTCGTACCCATAAGTACGAAATTTCAAAACTACTTCCATTCTACCCTCAACTGTAGCATTAATTCAAAATTTCAGTATTCCAGCTCTATCCGTTCAACCTAAATCCAAATTGTACCAAATTCAGTACTTTTCGTATCCATAAGTACGAATTTTAAAAACTTCATCCATTTTACTCTCCAACAGTAGCCTTAGTTCCAAATTTCAGGATTCCAGCTCTATCCGTTCGCCCAAATCATAATTGTACCAAATTTAGTATCATTTGGTACTTTTCGTACCCATAAGTACGAATTTTCAAAACTACTTCCGTTCTACTCTCCAACAGTAGCCTTAGTTCAGGATTCCAGCTCCATCCGTTCGCCCAAATCGTAATTATTCCAAATTTAGTTCCATTTAGTACTTTTCGTACCCATAAGTGCGAATTTTCAAAACTACTTCCATTCTACCCTCCAACTGTAGCATTAATTCAAAATTTCAGTATTCCAGCTCTATCCGTTCAACCTAAATCCAAATTGTACCAAATTTAGTACCATTTAGTACTTTTCGTACCCATAAGTACGAATTTTAAAAACTACATCCATTTTACTCTCCAACAGTAGCCTTAGTTCCAAATTTCAGGATTCCAGCTCTATCCGTTCGCCCAAATCCTAATTGTACCAAATTTAGTACTTTTCGTACCCATAAGTACGAATTTTCAAAACTACTTCCATTTCAGGATTCCAGCTCTATCCTTTCGCCCAACATCGTAATTGTACCAAATTTAGTACCATTTAGCACTTTTCGTACCCATAAGTACGAAATTTCAAAACTACTTCCATTCTACCCTCCAACTGTAGCATTAATTCAAAATTTCAGTATTCCAGCTCTATCCGTTCAACCTAAATCCAAATTGTACCAAATTGAGTACCATTTAGTACTTTTCGTACCCATAAGTACGAATTTTAAAAACTACATCCATTTTACTCTCCAACAGTAGCCTTAGTTCCAAATTTCAGGGTTCCAGCTCTATCCGTTCGCCCACATCCTAATTGTACCAAATTTAGTACCATTTAGTACTTTTCGTACCCATTAGTACGAATTTTCAAAACTACTTCCATTTTACTCTCCAACAGTAGTCTTAGTTCAAAATTTCAGGATTCCAACTCTATCCGTTCGTCCAAATCATAAGTGTACCAAATTTAGTACAATTTAGTACTTTTCGTACCCATAAGTACTAATTTTCAAAAATACGTGCATTCTACTATCCAATAGTAGCCTTAATTCAAAATTTCAGGATTCCAGCTCTATCCGTTCGCAAAAATCATAATTGTACCAAATTTAGTACCATTTAGTACTTTTCGTACACATGTGTACATTTTTCCTAAGCCACCTCCTTATGTCAACCGTACCTTTTAACCTTGATTCTCACACCAAATTTCAACCTTTAACCTTTATCCGTTCACAAAATACGAATTGGCACCAAAATTAGTACACTTTAGTACTTTTCGTACACTTATAGTTCGAATTTCTAAAAACTTTTTAGCACATCTTTCCTACACTCCATCAGTGACCTTCATTCCAAATTTCAAAGTTCTAGCTCTACCGGTTCGCCAAATACAAACGGTACCATATTTAGTACCTTTTAATACTTTTCGTACCCTTCCAGTTCGAATTTCCAAAAACCCAGCCTTATCTGACCCCTTCGGACCAAGAGTGATCCACACCCAAAATTTCAGGATTCTAGCTTCAGTCGTTTCGTCTGGGCGTTGATGAATCATTAAGTCAGTCAGTCAGTCAGTCAATCACTTTACTCTTTTATTAATATAGATTGTGAAAAGAAATAGGCTTTTAGTACCTTGGATTCTCGCGGATCCTCACGTTATTTCTATTTAAATGTTCGTGGAAGTGTCCAGAATTAGCAAAAAATTATCTCGTCTGCCGAAAGTTGCCGAGCGGTATTCAATTTTCATTATACTGAGTATACTCGGAGTTTTGTGAATGTTTAGTATAGGGATTTTGGGTGTTTTCAAGCAATCGGTGTTATTGTTTTGCATTTTGTTTCGATCTTATTTTATAAAAAATGATGTTTTTAGGATTACAGTATGAATGTGTGTTTTCACATTTGTATGTTTTTGAAATATGGTATTCGAAAAACTTTGTCAATGCCAGCATGGGACAGACGGTATTCGAAGAGAATATAGCAAACCTTCAGGAGGATGTTGCGGGATATGATTTCTCTAAGATGTCAAATCGTATACACTATCTCTGCAAAGGAATTTTTAAAAATCTGGATGCAGAACAAGAGAACACAAAAATGTATAAACATCATACAAATTGGCTTGCCAGCCGTAGATTTAAGCTCCACACAAATAAATTAAATTGGCAAGCAGGACCACACGCGTGGTCTTGTTTACTGTTTATATATCCTGGTAATTTTTTAGTCTATCTGGGAACTCTCCTAATCTATAGACCATACACATACGCAAGATGTTTGATACCACCAAAGAACACAAAATGTCCAATTACAGCGAATTCACTTCGAAAATATAGCCAAAATCTTGAAATTAATAAAAGACTGGAAATACCGTTATGGTGGGTCTATACCTAGGAGTGGACCAATACTGACGATTTTTGGGGAAAATTATCTCCTAGTCACTACGAGTTTACGGTCAAATTTTCAAATCGATATCTTGATTAGAAATATTTTTGTCGCTCTCTCCCATACAAGCTAAACCACAGTGCAGTAGCGTGATTACAAAGATGGACAGATGGACGGACACACATCGGTACAACTCGTCGAGATATGAAAAATGATGTACCACATGGGGGCTTATGGCGAATATTAAAAAAATAGTACATTCTTTCAAATTCTGGAATAGAGCATTAATATTTCATTCATTTCATAAGTTCTTTTTTCAAGACGAAGTTCTAAATTATTCGACTTTGTCGATTCGAATTTTACAGAAACATGTCGTAAAACATTCAAAATGTTTGCGTAACAATTTTTGAATTAGGCACGTTAAAAATTTTCCGCCCTGCGGTTAAACAGCAGTTACAGAATTTTTTATTATATTAAGAAATTTCCATGTATTTAAGGATGACGTATTCGGCTTTTTATGTCACGGGTTTTTCTATAGTAACCACATCATCATAATAATGAGTAATAATATAACAAAAAATACATATTTTTTAAAATTAATTAAGTGTCATTTATTCAAAAAATAAGGTGGCTAATATTGAAATAACAGGTAAGTACGGCGTTAAGTTCGGCCGAACATTTTATACCCTCCACCAAAAACGGTATTAAGTAAATAGGAATATTTAGTTTCCTTTCGTTTATGAAAGTACTAAGCTTTTCTTCTTTTTCCTTGCAGCTTATATGGGACGTCATCTTTCCAAAAAATGGTTCAATATTTTCAATTTTGCAAATTGCAGAGTCTGTTGTATACTCTGGCAACACACAATTTTAAATTTCAGCTCTTTCGGTTCGAAAATTTGACAAAACATTCGGCAGAAAAATGTGACCAAAATCTTCAAAAATCTTTTATGGGGGCTATAGAAAGACGTGAACCTATACTGATAATTCTCTTCTTCAGCCATTTCGGTGCGGTATTGAGGCCAAAACCTTCAAAATACCGAAAATTGGGAGCTACATCTCAATGAAGGCTATATAAAGGCGTCGACCTATACCGACAAGTTTGAGGTGGAAAGTTTTATACTCCCAACAAAAACTAAATACTAAATAAATTTCAGTCATTCGGTTTGATATTGAGGACACAACCTTCAAAATATCGAAAATCGGGAGCTACCGCTCTATGGGGGCGTTGCACCTATATCGACAAATTTCATGTGGAAAGTTTAATATCATCAACGAAAACTAAATACCAAAGTTCAGTCATTGCGGTAGAATATTGAGGACACAACCTTCAAAATACCGAAAGTCGGGAGGTATGGCCCCTGTAGGGGCCATATGAAGGCGTGGACTTATACCGACAATTTTTATGTGGAAAGTTTTATACACCCAAAGAAGACTAAATAATAAATTTCAGCCATTTCGGTGGGATATTGAGGCCACAACCTTCAAAATACAGAAAATCGGGAGATTCCGTTCTATGAGGGCTATCTAAAGGCGTAGACCTATACCGACAAATTTCATGTGGAAAGTTTTATATCCTCAACGAACACAAAATAGCAAATTTCAGTCATTTCGGTTTGATATTGAGGACACAACCTTAAAAATACCGAAAATCGGCAGGTATGGCCCCTGTAGGGGCTATATGAAGGCGTGAACTTATACCGACAATTTTTATGTGGAAAGTTTTATACACCCAACTAAGACTAAATACCAAATTTCAGACATTTCGTGGGATACTGAGGCCAGAACCTTCTATGGGGCTATATCAAAACGTTGACCGATATCGTCCATTTTCAATACGAAACTGCTTTGGAGTAACGTCTATACCAATTATAAGGCCTTATACAGACAGACGGACGAACAGAGATTGTTATATTGACTTAGAATTTTATGCTGATCAAGAATATATGGGGGTTTCTGAGTGAACTCGGACACTTATTCAATATATTTCAGATTTTTTTTGACTAATTATTCCAGAGACATCGCGCCTTGGAAATGTCGAATTCTGTAAAAACTATATGCAAAGAAATATTCATAACTTTTTTAATATTGGTCCAAACAATAAACAACAAATCTTATTTTTTGCATTTTTCGCTGTTGTATCAGCAATATAATAAAAAATAGAAAAAAATAGCACAGTGGGCTTGGATGCAATTTTCGCAATTTAATATTTGAAATTAATTTTTATCAATGATTGTACTCTTCGATTTTCTTGATTTTTTTTTTTTGTATTAAACTACGATTAATTGCAAAAATTGTAAGTCATATTTGGTAGAGAGATTCGAATAAATACTATTTTATTCTAAATTTTTTAAAATTTTTCAATAAAGTTTTTCTTTATACCAGTGTGAAACACTTGTTATTTTACCAAAAAAAATAATTTTTTAACATTCGTTTTGTAGTTTTATTTGGGAATTTATCTTAAAATTCTTAAAAGCTTCGTTATTTGTCGATTTTGAAAATGCTTTAGCTGTTATTGTACCAGCCGAACTATAAACTAACTAATTTCTAATTTGATGATCAAAAAACTAGAGCTTGGGAATTATATGAATGCGTATCCGAGCCGAAAATTCTACCAAATATTAAAGTTATATTTACACCAAACGATGATTATTTAAATACGAAGGAGGTTTTGAATTTGAGATATTAAATGACCGAACTTATCGCGGACAATGGGCGTAGCCAGGAATAGCTAGGGAGGGGCAGCTGGCCACCCGTTGATCATACAAAACAGTTCAGTAATACTCACTATATATAATTGCTAAACCATTTTCAAAATAGAAAAATGAAAAAAGTTTGAAGATGTTTAGGATGGATTCCTAAATAAAACAATGAACAAATGTTAATAAATTCAACTTTTTATTTATTTATTGTTTTTTGGTAAAAAAAAACAAATTTTGCACAGTGGTATGTATATAGGGAACAATTTCTTGCCAATTTTTAAAAAAATTAGAAACAATGGTAATTAATCGAATTCCACTACCAAATAGGACTTCAAATTTTTGTAATTAATCGTAGGTTAATACAAAAAAAATTCAAGAAAATGGAAGAGTACAATCGTTAATAAAAATTTATTTTAAATCGCGATTTTTAAATCGCTTCTTGGATCACTGGGTACGTAGGGAATTTAAGATACCAAGGAACGGTCCTGACCGGCTTTAACATGGGAAACCCCAGGATTTATTTTGGTCCCTCTTTCATCTCAAGTGGAACTGTCTTTAACAACCGTTAAATGTAGTGAGCTAACATGTGCCGCGCGTTCAACCATAAGAACGTTAAAAACTTGGGTTTGGGCGTCGGGTTAGTAACCCTCCCCTAGAAAAAAGCAGCCTACTATGAAAAAACGAAAGAAAGGAAAAACAAACCCCTCTAAAGTTGACGAACCCCGCAAACGTTTTAAGGACCATGATCTGCGAATCTGCACCTGTAATGTTCGCACTCTTTATAGAGAAGGTGCAGTTTACGCATTGGCAGATGTACTTGAAAAGTACAAGACCGACATTACTGCCATACAGGAAATACGATGGAACGGGAAAGGCGTCACAACAACACCTAAAGGTGACGCACTGTATTATAGCTGCCATGACACAAAGCATGAGTTTGGTTGCGGATTTGTAGTAGGTCGGATGTTAAAAAATCTGGTCTCCAGCCAGTGAATGAAAGACTCGCTGCAATTCGATTTAAAGCAAAATTCGTCAATATCAGCTTTATTTGCGCTCATGCTCCCACTGAAGACAAGGACGAACAGACCAAAGATATCTTTTACGAGCGCTTAGAAGAAACTTATGGCCGTTGCCCTGCCCATGCTATTAAAATTATACTAGGAGATTTTAATGCCAAAATTGGAAAGGAGAATATCTTTGGCCCAACATTCGGGAAATTCAGTCTCCACAGTGAAGCATTTGACAATGGTATGAGGGTGATAGACTTTGCAGCTGCAAGAAACATGGTAGTTAGCACTACCAAATTTAAGCATCTCGATATTCATAAGGGCACCTGGCTGTCGCCAGATCAAAGAACAGGAAATCAAATTGATCACGTTGTGATAGATGGAAGACATGCATCAAGCGTGTTGGATGTACGATCGTTCCGAGGTGCAAACATAGACTCGGACCACTACCTTGTTGCAGCAAAGGTACGTACCAGATTAAACGTAGCAAACAAAGTGCGAACAGACACAAAATGGAAGTTGGACATCGGTAAGCTGCAATCACAACAGATAGCCACAGCATATTCCACTCAACTGGCCCAACTGCTTAATCAAAGCACTCCTCGTCCCGATAACATATCAGGACAATGGCAAAACATTGCCCACTCCATGTAAACAGCCGCAAAATCCATACTTGGATGCCAGAGACCTCCACCAAGGAATCCATGGTATGACCAGGAGTATCGTGTTGCTACCGAAGTGAAAAATGCGGCATATAGGGCTACTTTACAATCAGTAGCAAAACGTAGCGCACGAGAGAGGTATCGGGAGAAAAGGAGAGAAGAGAAACGTATTTTCCCCAGGAAAAAGAGAGAGATGGAAAGGCGGGAGTGTGAACAAATCGAGATGTACAGGAGACAGAATGAAGTCCGAAAATTCTACCAAAGAGTGAAACATCAAACTGATAGCTTTGGAACTGGCACATCCTCCTGTAGAGACCAGCAAGGTAATCTGGTAACTGATACAGATTGTGTGCTAAGGATATGGAAAGAGCATTTTTCGAAACTGTTGGTATCCAATAGAAGCGAAGTCGACGAAGATACCACAGATCCAATCCCAGAAGATGGTATTGAATGTATACCACCCGGCCAAGATGAGGTAAAGACAGCAATAAACCGGCAGAAGAATAATAAGGCAGCAGGAGCTGGTGGCCTACCAGCGGAGGCGACACGCTGATAAGGCGTATGCATCAGCTAGTTAGCTCCATCTGGCAGGAATAACGCTTACCTGACGATTGGAACCTGAGCATTCTGTGTTCCGTCCATAAGAAAGGAGATAAGACTTTATGCTCCAACTATAGGGGCATAAGTCTTCTCCCTATCGCCTACAAGATAGTGTCAGGGATATTGTGCGAACGACTAAAGCCCATGGTCAACGCAATAATTGGACCATACCAATGCGGCTTTAGACCTGGCAAGTCCACCATTGACCAGATATTTACCCTGCGGCAAATCCTAGAGAAGACCCAAGAGATGCAGATCGACACCTACCACCTTTTTGCCGATTACAAAGCAGCCTTCGACAGTCCCCTACGTTCAAAAGTATTCCAAGCCATGTCAGAATTTGGTATCCCCGCAAAGCTCATTCGGCTTTGTAAAATGACTCTAATTGACACAAGATCTTCAGTTAAAATAGGAAAGAACCTCTCCGAAGAGTTTTGTACCAAAAGAGGTTTCAGGCAAGGAGACAGCCTTTCGTGTGATTTTTTCAACATCCTGCTAGAAAAGGTTGTACGAGAGGCAAACGTCAAAAGAAGTGCCACATGTAACTTGCTTATGCTGATGATATAGACATCATGGGACGATCAGTGAAAGAAGAAACCGATACCTTTATGAAGGTCGAAGGAGAATCTGCTAAAGTGGGTCTGGCGGTAAACGGCGAGAAGACCAAGTTGATGGTGTCGACGCGCAATGCGTCCATTAAGAGCGTACCAACTGTTGAATTTGGCTCCTATAATTTTGAGGTAGTAAAAGACTTCATATACCTCGGCACCGCCGTAAACACAACAAATGGCATCAGTTATGAAATAAAAAGAAGAATTGTATTGGCCAACAGATGCTAATTTGGCTTAAGTAAGCACTTTAAAAACAAAGCCACAACTCGTCAAACAAAAATAACGCTTTACAAAACACTGATACTACCCGTGCTGATGTATGGTTCCGAAGCCTGGGTACTTGCGAAATAAAGTAGTCGCTAAGTCCTACCGATAGCAACACTGCTTTCTACTTTTATTGGTATTTTTCATTCATAATTTTGCATTTTAAATTTACCGATTTTTGTCGGTGATCAAAAAATGAGTTACAGAATTTCACTACAGGATCAAATTCTCAATTGATCTAGCCATGTCCTTCTGCTGCAATCACTTTAGCTTCTACAATAATTGAGCTAAAATGCTATATTTTTGCTTACGAGTGACTTCTCCACACGCAGGTCAAGTTCGATGATGCGATATATATGTAGGTCCATGTTTTGGTACCTCCCGATTTTCGGCATTTCGAGTCTTTTGGCTACATTCTATGTCTGAACCAGCTGTAATTTGACATGTGACGTTCGTAGTAGTCACAACACTTCTGCACTAAAATTTGTCATAATATGTCTAGGTTTTCGTATAGGCCTCTTGCAACGGTACCTCCCGATATTCGGTATTTTGAGAGTTTTAGCTATATTGTTTGCCTGCACTAGCCGCAATTTGAAATTTGAGGTTCATTCACTGCAGTCGCGAAAATTCAAAATTCGTCCACGTTTTGGTATAGCCCCCAAATAACGGTACCTTCCGATTTTAGGTACTTGGAGGATTTTAGCTACCTTTTTCCGAACTGCCTATTATTTGACATTTGAGGTTCACTGCAATCACGAAACTTTTCCACCAATATAGACTTATGTTTTGGCCAATATCCCCCATATAACGGTACCTCCCGATTCTCGGTATTTTGAGAATTTGATATACAATTTTTAACCGTATTAGCTGCAATTTGAGATTTGAGGTTCTAAGTAGTCACAACACGTCTCCACTAACAATTTTCCATATAGGTCCATATTTTGGTATTGGCCCCATATAACGTTACCTCCCGATTTTCGGTATCCTGAGGATATTAGCTACATTTTTCACCGAGCTACCTTTTATTTGACATTTGGGGTTCCCATTAAAAATTGTCAATTTTGGTGCATGTTTTGGTGTGGGCACCATATAAAGCTACCTCCCGATTTTAGATATTTTAGGGATCATAACTACATGTTGTTACTTGAACTGCCCGTAATTTGATATTTAAGGTTCCCTGCAGTCACAAAACTTCTACAGCAAAAATTGTCAAAATAGGTCCACATTTTGCTATATCCCCCATATAACGGTATATAATGACTTTATGTATCAAAACGACACTGACACTTCAATTCAATGACAATTATCTTGTACATGTGAATAGAAACCTTGATGATGGTTAACGTAATAGGGGAAGGCCAAGACTCCAATGGACCCCAATCTGCAGCAATATCAAAATCTGGCCAGATTTTCATAAACTTTTGTAGATTTGGTTTTATAGCCACAACAATGGTAACATTTGTTTGTCGTTTGGAAAATAATTGTGGCCTGCAGAGCGATTTCCTGAAAATTCGCCTTTGGCCCCCATACAGAGTACTATGCAAATAAAGATCGGTCAGGGGCACGGGTTATTGTTAACCGATCGTCATATTTTTTGTAGAAATCGTTTTTAACCACGCCAATAAAATGGTAAAGTTTTTGCATCGATTGACCTTCAGAGAATTTTTGTGAAAATACACCTTTAGCCCCATACAAATTACTATGAAAACAAAGATAGCTCGGGTGGCGGGGGTTAACCTCAAACAATCGTTCTAAAATTTCATATATAAAGTTTTTGGATCAAATGGAAAAAATTTAGGGGGTGGAAGTTCCTATCAAAAATTTTTGTTTTTTGCGTCGCCCTAATGAACATACATAGTCTATGCAATAAACAACTATAATCAAGTATGTATACCATACATACATATGTATGTATGTAACTTTAGGAGACTTCATTGCTGATCAAGAATTTGTTTCAAAACTGCAAATTAGAGATGATAATGTTCATAACTGAGACATTGGATTTAAAACAACACAAACTACAATTTTAATAATATAATAACAATATAACATCAATGTTGTTATGTGTGTTGTTGTACTAAGACCTAATGAACTTGACTCTATCATTCAAGTTGAGTCACTTTTTGCACCACACTCAAAAGGTTGACGACTTTAAAAAACATTGCCACTGATTGTAGAATAAATGCTATCAATTAAACAATATTAGACTTTTGACACAGATAGCGCCACTGTGGAGTTTTTCATTTTCTTTTTGTACTATGTTTTACGTTTAAATAGCGATAGTTGGCCTATGAATTCGATGTATTAATTGCAACCGTAGCGCGGGGACATCAACAAAATGGTAAATGGAAAAAAATAAAGTAAAAGATGCCACAAAAGGGGGTTTGTTTTTGTGTAGCAGCGGGATCAAATCAGATTTTCCTACTCTTCTTTCACAAACCTGCCAAGTCTTTTCGACCCCAAAAGTATAACAAACACAATTTTTCCTCAAACCTATGAAGCATACAATCGATATTATTATTAAGATTAGAATTCCAAAGAATATGCTAAAGTACTATAAGTGCACAAGTTAGAGAAAAAGTCAATAGAAACAGCAGTATACGAGATAGACCACCACGTCGAGAGCACGTTCTATATGAACATTTATATAATGGCTGCTTGCATAATGTTACATTTAATAACGAAGCCGTTACCAAAGCGCGGACCTCATTCTAGTATGGTACCATAGGTGGTATCTCAACAAATTGAAAATTTTTACGATATTCGGGGACAATTTCACACATAAATAGAATGCCGCCCTCCAGTTTCAGAGCGAAAAAGGTGAACAGGTCTAGGTCTTCACAGTGAGAAACGTAGTGGTAGGTTAGGTTAAAGGAGGCGTAACTGTCGCAGTACACAGCTACTTCACTCGAAGACTTTGCGGTCCATTTTGTTTATTCTAATAGAGTGCCTAAAATAAAAAGTTATAGAAAAATAGATATTATGGACAGACGAAGATACGTACAGAGATTTTAAGAAAAATATTAAAAGATATTTCTGATTTTAAGTGTTCAGATTAGAGAGAGAGAGAGAACATTTGCCATATTTTAAGGTGCGGTAATAAATTTTCGCTGCAGCTACTTCAGATCCTTGGCAAGAAGAAGCAAACTTGTTGGCTTCGTTTGTCAGAAAATTGCCAAAGATTGAATGCTGTGTGTTTACCCATTTTTCGCAGTTTCCGGATCGTGAACTTTGGACAGCGGTATAGTAAATGCTCGATTGTCTCCGTTTCATCTTCGTATAATCTGCAACAGTCATCCATAGCATCTCTTTTCCATTTGCAAGACATCAAACTTATGCTGTGTGACTCGTTATTATTCTTACCGTTAATTTCAGGTCGGATTTCATCATGGAAAGTAGATATGTAGTTCTTCGCTTGGAGTGGGTTGTACAGATTTCCTTGAATACCTTACAGATAGGGTCATTGTGCGATATCTGGTTAGCCTTATCCCGATATCTTTGATCCAACTGCCGCATGAAATGGCACACTGTAATTGATATTGAGTTGAGTTGTCGACTTCAATATCGGTTGATTCCGATGCAATGACCCTGGATCTAACACAAAGTAAAGACTTATTTTAGATTTTCCAAGGCATTCTTACACTCCGAAACCGTCGCAGACTTGTTAGTGTGAGACCTGAGTAATTTAAGGTTCGCTTGACTTTCCACCAGTACAAATATGTCCATATTTACGTTACCTATCAATTCACTCAACCTGTATGAGAGTCCTGCCTTAAGGGTATAGCTGTAGACGCCAGCTCCTGTTCTTGTTTCCTTTGTGGAGCCATCGTTATATATCTCTACACCGAGTAGAGATGGAGAGTTGTGGGGAATTTTTACATTAATCTGGTCGAAGTGTAGTTGTGGTCATATACAATCACTGATTACCCCAGATCCCAGTGCTAGTCCCGAACGCCATAGAATAGCAGCGTGACCATATTCGGAACAGCGCCATGAATTTATATCCTTGAGCCGGAGTGCACTCTTAGCTCTAGGCTCAAACGTGGTGGTAGAACTCGTGTTACGCTCTCCGTACACTCTGATTGTGCCTATTTTTTATTCCTTTTATTTGCAGTTTATAGAGTTGTGCCAACTGAACTATATGGAACTACATATCTAGTTCACTACACAGTTCCAATGGCCCACGTCAGGGACGTACGTAGGGGGGGGGGGGTGAATTTGGAATTTTAAAAAGTAAAGTTAAATTGTTGTGAAGGTTATGTACTAAAAATGTACTGTATGAACAAGTTGTCTAAGAAATATTTAAAAAAATTTTTTGTTTGAATACTATTTGAGAAAAACTTCCAGTAAAATCTGAATTACTTCTTTATCTCATGTAATTTCATTATCAAATAATAAAGGGTCGAGGAATTCTATAATGAATATAAAGGTCTTGAGACTTTAAACTCATTCTGTATTCAAAAAATGACGAGTTTATTATTGTGCGGATTGGAAGTGCATGAAATGACATGTTTACTGGACAAAATGTACGATATATCAAGTGTTTTAATTGGAGTATATCTCTAAAACCAATTAGAAAATTGTTTTACTACCTTAATTTTTTATTATTTATTTAATGGAGAAAAATTTATTGTTGTGCGTCATAAAGTGCTAATATCTGCTATAAGTAGCATACCCACCAGAATTTTTACCTACCATTAACAAAGTTGTAGCTGAAAACAACCGTAAACGTTTGTTAAATGGTATTAAAATCTGCTGTAATTTCGGCCTTTAGGCTAACGATAAAAATATACCTCATCGAAATAATGACCTTTGACTGCTCATATCTTTCAACAAAAGCCGCTTCAAATAATTTGGCGTCGATTTAGCAAAAATATAGAAAATATTTCGCTAAAATGGTGCGCACAATAACACTCGAAGGTCCAAATCGATTTCTTCGAGACATAGATTAGGTTCGAATATGGATTACATCGGTTCATTGCTTCAGGTACCTCGCACACAAAATTTCAATATCCGATTTCACAGAAACTTTGAACATCCTAAAATTACTTCCGGACGTACATATCGCTCATTTAATCAAAGAGTGCCACATTTCAAAAAATTGAGTTTCGAGAAAAATACGTTTTAAGTTGGCGATTGAAATTTGACTTCCCAACTTAAAAAGAATATTACATAAAAAACAAAATAACTACGTGGACCATATTTTTCAAACACCTAGCCAGATATCAGTGTTAAATTTCTGTGCAAGATCAAGCATGATTTGAAGTGTTTTATTGCTTCATAAACTCCAAAAACTTTTGTGTTGAACTATGCGAAACTCGTAATAAATCAGCTGTAGAGATATCAGCATGAAAGTAGAAGTCGTAGAAAAAATAGAAAGAAAGTGAATTTTTTGAGTTATGCTACTCTTTGAGTAATTGAGCGATATGTATATCAAGTACCAAGAGGGTCTATATGCGACAACATCTTCGTGCAATTTATGGGCTGTTCGAGAATCCTTTGGACATTTTGACCAATGCTACTGCTTGCGGTCTTTGTTACAGCGATATTCTATTTTTCCTGGTAAGTCCATGCTTCCTGACATAACGGTTCAAAAGCTCTAAATCTTACCATGATCAACTAAAATAACGGATTGACACCATAACTATCAAAAGGAATGACTTCCAAAATTAGGCCCATTTCCAAAATGGACCATTCTTTCAGGTATCTTCTCCACAAAAGTGCAAAACTTTTGCGCTCTTATCGAAGTCAAACTTATGAGCTCAGCATAAGCATTTAGTCGCAACACCCACAATCTTGAAGTTTTATACCCAAAGGTTTCGCTATTTTTGTCGGAAAGTTTATACGTCCAAAAAAAGCCACGAAATTCTGAAACTCCCTGACTGCACAATTTATAGGACAAAGATTTTGGTTATGAAGCCCGTATTCGATCTGTCTATAGATAGAAGTCTCAACTTACACAGGCTGTCGGCAAACCCGACTGATATTATTTACTTGTTTCGAGAAAACAAAAGTTATGAATTTTCATAAGTTTACCTCCGCTGTGCCGACAGAAGTCATAGTCCTTGGAAGGTTTTAAATGTCATCGAGTTCATAAACATCTAATCGTACAATTAAGATAGAAATAAGGCGGAACAACAACCATTGGGATATCAGTAGAGCGATTCTCTAACTCAATTTTTGAGTAAAAAATTAAAATACTTCGGTAATTATCGGTAATTACCGATTTTTTCGGTAAGTTAGCGACGAATAAAAAGCAGTGTAAAGTTATACCGATAGTAAGACTGTTTTCAATTTTTATTGAACTTTTCATATATAATTTTGGGTTTAAATTTTACCGATTTTTGTCGGTAACTCAAAAAATGTGTTAGACAATCGCACTACTGATGGAGTTTTTCGACTTAACCTTTTTTTTCAGGACTTAGCTAAAATTTTGCCGAGACAGAATGTGGATTTCGTAGTCTCAAACAGTACTGCGAGTAGAATTCAGAGTCTATCCCCCAGTTTTTGTAACTTATTTTTGTTCGTTCGTCTATATTCGTAATAAATTAGGCATTCATAGCTCAGCCCCCAGATGACATACACATCTAATTTTTCGTATACCCGTTCCATACATCGTTAAGGATTCTTCATTTAAAAATCAGCGCTCTACATTTGCGCTAAAGCGAGTAAATCGATCTACAAAATTTGACAATTCGTGTGAGAAGAATAAAATTTTTTACTAAAACTGGTGGTATGAGTCGTAGTTGGTATCGCCCGACTCCTGATAAAAATGTTTTCTCTTTTTTTCTAAATGCCTGTTCCAGAACCTTCAGGAATCTACACATTTTTGCTACTAAAAATGAGTAGATTCTTGCAGTACTGGAACAGACAATAAATGTAATTTTCTGAATTTTTTAGTTGGCTTGCATGAACTCTATCACTTCTGGTAAAATAGTAAAGTTTTGGTGTTTTTATGACATAAAAGAATATTATTTTCACATAGTTCGGTACAAGCCCAATCTGCACTCACGGATTCGATTTATTCTTTTTTGGAGTTATTGATTTCAATTAATTAATGGTATACAAATAACATTAATAGGTTTTTAGATAGATCTTCTTGTCAGAATCAGTCCTCGTGGTAAAAATGTGTCCAATTGATAACTTAATAAGGCAAAAATAAGACAAAACTTTTTTAATGGGACTGAAGTTAATGTGGGATATATGGATATGTACTTTAAAGAAGAAGAAATACTGATCTTTGAAATAGAATCGAAAATGCCAAATAAGAGCTACTGTGGTTAAAAATTCTAGAATAAATTAAAACGTAAACCTATATGGGTAATGTTCATTTGAAAGATTTTTTAGTTATTGCGTCAATTGCGTTGGAGAATTTGGTTAAAATCTTCAAAATACAAGGCGGAATTTGTGTATGGGGACTATACTGAACATGTTCTGATATGGTTAATTTCAATTCTAAACATCCACAGACTAATTTATTATACTCTGTACCAAATTTCAAAGTTATATCTAAAATATTGTAAAGTCTCTCAGTTGAAATTATATACTTTGTATCAATATTTCATATAAAATCAACTAAAACTTCTTTAAAATAGCTTTACGTAATGCTACACAACATTTTTTAATTTCATAATTCTTGGTCAGGTTGTTGTGTGTGCACCGATAGTGCCCATCTTCGAACCTAAACAAAGTTTGGAAAAAATATTACGAAAGCCATATTTTGGACCTATTTTCTCATGAAGTATGGACTTGTGCCTGAAAAAATTTGTACCGTCGTAATGTCGGCAGCGAATGCAAGTTGTTACAACAAAGATCAAAGTGATTCGAGAGAAAGCCTCAAACTGCATTTTCTCTAAATTTGGTGTGGGAGGTACCCTAAAGAGTTGACATACATAGTCCATACTGGAACCTGACCTATGTCTCGTAGAAATATTTCGATGTTCAAAGTATGGATCAAATCAATACTCTCTTCGAGAATTATCGTGCTCGTTATTTTTATGAAAAGTTTTGAACTTTTGTGGGGGAGGTACATAAAGGAGTGGACCGATATGGCCCATCTTCGAAATCAAACTAAGTTCGGACATGATATTACGATGGGCAGATCCGTTCGAGGGTTATCTGGAGCTCCAGCCACTACACACCATGTCATAGCGGTTTTTATACCCTCAGCATTTATGCTAACGAGGGTATATACACTTTCATACGGGCAAAATGTGCCTCATCGAAATAATTGTTTTAGACCCCAAGTTTGTTTGGACGAAATCCGTTTCAGACAATTGATTTAGCCATGTCCGTCCGTCTGTCTGTCTGTCTGCCTGGCTGGAGCGCACGATAACTCTCGAACGGATCAACCGATTCGGTCCAAAATTTGGCTTTTGTAATATTTTGCCCAAACTTAGTTTAAGATCGAAGATGGGTTATATCGGTCCACTCCTTCCGGTACCTCCACCACAAAAGTTCGAAAGTGTTCGGATAATTTGTGCGCATGATAACTCTTGAAGGCAGTAACCGATTTAGTCCATACTTTGCACATCGTGAAACTTCTACCAGACTTAGATTAGGTTCCAATATGGAATCAATCGGTCCACTACTTCGAGTACCTCCCACACAACATTTCGGAAAAGTTCAATTTAGGACCGGCTCTCGAATCGCTTTGATGTTTGTTGTAAAAACTTGTAATCACTGTCCTCCATACGACGGTACAAGTTTCATCAGGGGCAAGTCCATACTTCCTGAGAAAATAGCCTGAAATGAGCAAAAAATCCCTATAACACCGAGTGTAGTGCAAACATACTTGGGCTCTGAAACCATTATTTCGATGGGGCCAGGGACGTAGTCAGAAATGGCTCTCGACACCATTGCGGGGGGCCCAATGGACAAAATTTTAACTTTTGCAAGTAAAATGTACCAAAACCGTATAAAAAGTTACCATTTCGGGGGGGACCGGGCCCCCCGGGCCTCCCCCCTGGCTACGTCGGTGGATGGGGCACATTTTGTCCGTATGAAAGTGTATATACCCTCGTTAGCATAAATGCTGAGGGTATAAAAACGAAAATCGGGAGGTAACGGGCTACATTAAAAAAAATGGACATGTACTGACAAATTTCTGGGGAAACGATTAATAGCCCCACATTAAACTAAATACCGAATTTCAGCCTATGGTGACCCCGATATAGCCCATTTTCAATACGAAACATCCTGGGAGTAATAGAAACGTCTGTACCAAAGCTCTATTTCAAATATTGCAAGCAATATCTTGATTTCTTTAGACTCGTTTTGCCATAAATCGAAATCGTATATCTCTAATTTTGGTGAATATTTTAATGGAATTGTAAATGGATTATAAAAATATTATTCAAATAAGGGGCGTTTGTGAAGCAAAACTATACATATCATCAAAGGCACTCCGATTATATACCATTCCGATTCAGCAAATCAAGTCGATTCGGTTTTCATCACATACCTGATAGAATATATTAGTCGGTGGACTGACTGCTGTATACCCTCAGCCTATGACAGGGAAAATAAAATATGGGGGGCAAGAACGTGAGAAAGAGACCATTCGCTTGGATTTACGAACAAAAAAGTACTTTGTTAACTTATTGATCTGTTCCTTTACTTTTGAAAATGGTAAAACCGGCAAAAGTAGCAAAAGTTGTGAGCTGCTCTCATATGAATTGTATGGTGTCAGAGGTAAAGGAACTCTTTTCGAGTAAAAAGTGGTAAAACTTGAAGATTCTTGCACGTAAAGGAACAGAGCTTATATTTTAACCTTAACGTGACATTTTGAGCATTTTTGTCCAAATACTCGGAATTCCATATCTGGGCACATTTGAACAAAGAAATAAATTACAGCGTTCTTAAAAGAGTCCCTAATTCAGCATGCATGGTAAAAACAGTCAGAAAACTGGATATCAACTGGATTTATCTAAAAAAGTAACTTTGAGATGAAAAATTTGGACCCAATCAGTTCATCCGTTCGAGAGTTATTGTGCGATCCAGCCAAACAGACGGACATGGCTAAATCGGCTCCAAATTGTCTGAAACGGTTTTCGTTCAAACATACTTGGTGCCTAAGATTCACACACACGGTGCGCCCAGGTGGAAGCACCTTTCATCTAAAGTTAGTTAAGGCGCACCGTGCACAGTGTCATAAATTGAGTTTGAACAAATTCATTGTGGGCTCTCTCTCATATGGCAAACGCTAAAAAAATTCATGACAAATTTGTGAATTTGTGGGCAAAGTCTAATTTAGACTGACACCTGAAAAACAGGTGATTTTGGCATTTACGTCATTTATTTGAATGCTATACAAGCTTCAGATAATCAATAAAACCAGTTTGATGTAAATGCACTCTAAGAATGTAGATAAATTCAGCATCTGACATAAAATTTATATGAATAATAAAGTTATTCAACTTGCGAATGCCAGTTTGATGTTCTTAATGCTAAGATTTTGATGAGAATTCATTGTATTTTTTGGCACGTTTCTTTAGTTCTTAATACCTATATTTTATTGGTTATATAGACATCATATGACCCACATTTGGATCTAACGCATGAAGTTATTAAACTTGACGTAGAAGGTCAAGTTCAAGTTTTTTTTTTCTGTTTATTTTTAAATCAGAATTAATTTGGTTTTTTCCATGGAATTTCTTTATGGTTTGCAACAAAAATATCCACTTTATAACATTGAAAATTGCGGAACTTACGAAAGATTGCAAAGATTCTTTTAAGCTAGACAAACATTCACACATATACACATATGTACATAATAAGGCGTTTTGATAAAAGTTTTTATACCATTAACCGGTTCGGAACATACATTTATATCTATTTTACATAGCAACTGATTAAATTAACGGTAAAGCGTGGTAGACAAGAGTCTGTTTTTGTTTGTTTGATGTTTTTTTCTTTGATTTTTATCATCTACAAGCCAACTTAGTCATTCAAGTCGCTCCTCATTAGTACATATGAACCATACTCATTTCGGAGAGCATGGTATTTAACCTATCGTTTTAAATTATAGTTATCAGTTTCGTCATAAATTGATTGTTTGGTCAATGGCTTCGGCGTTGTTATGACATCTTTCAAACCAGTTGAAAGTGTAATGCATTTGAAAGTTGATTAAACGATTGCAGTGTCTATAGAAAAACAAACATACCTTACCGCAAGGAAACCGAAACCCAACTTGCCGATTTGACAACGTCTTCATTTTGACTCTAATCAAATAAGGTATCAATTAATGTGCGAAATATTTTCGATATGCCAACATTTCTAACAGAAATTATAAATGGATTGTAACGAATTACAAATGGAATTCTTGAATCATAATCAAAATGTTTCGAATTACATCTGAAAAGGTGTAGAAGTTGTTAAGGACGGTCTCGCTGAAGTCATCCGACCATAGGCCACAGCCGATAAACTAGCATTCCGAGGCAGGCCACGTCGAACAAAACTTTGGTCGAAAAAGGCTTCCATCACCTCAACCAGCTCTGCGACGTGGTTGGCTAATAAGAAGAGGGACTATCGCAGATTAATGAATTAACTCAGAAAGTGCATCGGTAGAGAACCCTCATCCATCTCTATGATTGGCTTAACTTCATCATTACTTTCTTTACAGAGAGTAATGTTTACAAAACGTACTGACAGCTCGCAAAATTTACTGATCGCTACCAATATCATGATTTCATCCCGGCGAAGGGAATTATCAATTGGCTTTTCAGTTTTTGAAATGAGGATTTTTCTAGTAAAAACCAGAACACTTTAAGCATCGAGTATTCTCATGTTAATAAGAATGATGCTCACTTTTCGGCTTTCCCAAAAAACACCAAAACAAAATATTTTCAAGTTGACAGCACGATTCAACTCAGAATTTGTCGATTTCTGTAAGTTGAAACAACATCAACGCAGTTACCTTTGAGGATGTTGTTGGAATTTAAACATTCCCTTTTGCGCGTGCCTTCGCTGTTTTTTTGTTTGTTTTGTTATAGTTGAAGATTCGATCATATGATTGCTTACATAACTCTTTACAGAGAGTAATGATGAAGTTAAGTCAATGAGGGAATACTCCAGACTTAAGCAATCATATGATCGAATCATCAACAATAACAAAACATACAATCAGCAAGTTTGAAAGGAAACATTCTTACTTACCCAGGAAAAATCCTGAACTAAATATTTTTTTATTCATCCCAATGAATGGGGACAAAGTCGAGGGAGTTTACGGCAAAAGATATGAATCAACCCCAGAAAAAACATCTTGGAGGCAAAAGGTCTGAAATAAGCCTGACCCGGAATATGCCTCGGATGCTGGACATGTTGTCCCTACCACAACCACCGAAGAATAAGGTGAAGAGGGCTAAGCATAGGAAAAATCACACCACAAGGCGGGGCGGGACCCGGGAACACACACATGATCTGGAGAGGGAGTCCCAGAGGTATAAACGAGAACATATAGATCAACGAACCTATCAGACACGTTTCAATAGCATTCATGCTGATGTAGGACTCCAAGCCTTCAATCTCCTCTGCCGGCTATCAAAAGAATAATATTATGGAAGACATAATAGCTAATGCAGCCTCTCAAGCTAACAACATGTTAGTTTGGAGAAGAACCCCTTTAGAAGGTCAGTCAGTATGTCAGTATTGGTGCCACAATCCCCTGTGGACCCCATGCGCATACTGACAATACCCAATAGACAAAATCCCAATCTCCAGACTAGCTCTTGGAAGCTTGTTAGCCACAATCCGGAGAATGGGGGTCTTGTTATCAGGGTGTCAATAGAACACAAGGTCAGACAAATTTAAGAATTCTTGAGGGCAAACTCCATTTTGGTCTAGAAGAAAGATCCGTCTAGCCCAAATGCAGTAAAAGAACGCAAGTAGCAACCGTTTCGCATAAAGCACATCAACCTACATCACTGCAATGTGACTGCTGCTGAACTTCCACTTGCTCTCACGAAGTTTGAAGTTGATATGTCCAGGAAAGCCCTGACCGACCAGGTCAAGATATGGTGAGGCACGTTAGGAGAATGGCCTCATAATCCTAGGATGTGATGCCGATGCTCACTATTTGCACTAGGTTATCAGCGACAAAAATGCCAGAGTTGAGTCCGTAATACATTATTTTAAGCAACTGTGATAATAAGAACACTTTTCAAAATAGAAGCAGGGGCGAGATAAATGGCGCAGTTCCGAATATGATCACGCTGCAGTTCTACAACGAATGTGACTAAATACATATCACCGTAATTGCACTTCGACCAAATTAATACATACATACCTTACAAGGAAGCCAGGACTTTTAACTACCCACTACCGGTTTATACCGATGACTACAAGAGGGAAACTGTAACAGGAGAAGACGTCTATAGCGATACCCTCAACATACAGCTCTCATAAATGTTGAACGAAAATTATAGTGTTTTCCAAGCCGAAATCTTTGCAATCAAAAAAAGCTGCAGAACTGATACATATTAGCCCACAAACTGGTCCTACACTATCAAGTCTGCGATGATTTGGGACGGCAAGAATGCTTTGGATACGTGAAAGGAAAGTAAATGGCCCGTTGCGCATCAGAGCCAACATAGATTGAAGTCGACAATTCAATCAAACCACCATTTTGTATTTACAACAAAGATATCGGGATAAGGTTAGGCATATCTGACACAGTGGGTAATCCTCTACAAGCGAAGAACTGCATCTCTACTTACCATGCAGAAATCCCAGCTGAAACTAACGATGGGAATAATTACCGGTCACTGCAGAATAAGATGAATGTCCTGCAAATGGAAAATATATGAAATTGCTGACTACTGCAGGTTATGCGAAGATGAAGGTGCAAGAAACAGAGACAATCGAGCATTTATTATGCCGACGTTCAATGCTCACGATCAGGAGACTGCAAATAACGGGTGAACACACGATCCAATCTCTGACAGTCTTCTGCCAAATCGGTCCAACATGTCTGCTTCTCCTTGCCAAGGGTGTGAAGTGGCTGAAGCGAGTAGGAATTACGCCGCACCATAAAATATGACAAATCTCTCTATTAAGAAGAAGGAAGGAAGTTCTTCTTAACACTCTTCAGTAAGTTCTTCTGAAAATGCTGTTATATCTTCCCTCTGTCCACAATACCACCAATCAATTTTCTATGCCTTAGCACCTAACCTAGCACTCTATTAGTATGAACACAATGGACCACATTGTCTCCGAGTAAAGTAGCTGTCTACTATGACAGCTACGCGTCCTACAACCTAACCCAATAGTACTTCGTACCAGTTTGTTTTGCTATCCTCACCGATATTCACAACTCTGAAGAGAAAAGAAAACATAACTTATTGTGGCCCGAGACACCGTATTTAGTAATTTATATGATATAGTCCAGAGACTTTGCTCTGAATAGTCCAAGATTTCTGGATTAAGGCAATATGTATTAATAAATTCGGTAACCATGGTCGCTCCGAAGTTGGCTTGTTTGGATTACCTCGATGATTGGTCCACCTGTAAAGAGGTTTCATGTGAGTCGCTGATTTCAGTCACGTCTCGCTGTCCTGTTGTTTGCTGATCCTCGCCTTTCCCACTTTGAAGCTTGTCCTCCGCATTATCATACTGGTTATGGGGAGTTGGTCAATGTCGACTATAAGGAGAGTTCCGTCCTCTTGCTTCTCGCTGTGGAAAACCTTCCATATCTTCACATCCAAGGTCCTGTTTTGACGACCGAAAACTTCGGCCAAGCATTGCGTCTCTGAAAATTCGGCAAAGTTTCTACCCTGGGCATATTGAAATACCAAAATCTAGTTGTTGGTCATTTCCTGAATGGCTTGAAGGTTTAGGTATCTTGCCTTAACCTCTATTAGTATCGATCACTGCATAGCAGAGCTTGTCGCTGTAGCGTTTTTTGGCAACCTTGGCCTAAGCTAGATGCTTCCTGCCTGTCTCAGCAGCCCTCTTATGTCAGTTACGGTATTTCTTCGCACAATCACAAAGCTCTGCAGTCGATTCCGAGCTCAAAGGATTCTCCGAACAGTCTGCTTTGCGTGGTTCTTGGCATACCGCATGCTCGAAACATTTGATGGTGTTCTGCCCATTATCTTTTCGAGTAGGGGCGCATGGGCTAAAGGTATTTCTCATCTGGACGGTCTGGCAATATACTCCGACAAGTTCCAAGATGGAAGAAGGCACTGGCGCCGGCGTCTGCTGCGAGAACACACTAATTAGAGCGTTTTTCAGGAGAGATTCTTGCTATCAGTAAAGCTGCAAAATTGGTGAAAGGACTTCAAGGTAATATTACAGGACCTATAACTACATATATACGTCGATAGTTAAGTGGTCCTCCAGGCTCTCAAGTCAAGGGCCACCAACGCTCGATCTATCCTTGATTTCAGGAAAGCTCTGCATGACATACGCAATATCGTTAAACTGTTTTGGGTTTCGGGTCATAGTAATATAAAAGGAAACGAAGTATCTACATACCAGTTGATGAAACTGTCCGGCCACCAATAAGCTACTACATCGGCAAACTTCGTGAGATTTACAGTGAGAAGGAACATCAAAGATGACTCTTGGAATCTGGCTGCAGAACACCTCCACTCACTCGACAAGTTTACGAAAACTTCACACCACAAATTTTTCGCAACTGTTTATCCTGAGCAAACTGAATTGGAGGCATTCCTCTTTTAAAGCGGGGTACACACGATCAGTTTTGACTGTCGATTTTTCGGAATTATCGATAACTGTCAAGCAGTCCAGCAACCACAAAATATTTTGTGGTTGCCTGATGACTGACAAAAGTGAACGGCCACACTGGCAAGCAACCGATTATTTGAGCAAAACTGACACTCAAAACTGTTCGTGTGTACCCCACTTAAAAAAAATGCTTGATAACGCTAACATGTCATATATTTTTTTTTTTCAAAAAACTGTTAATTTTTCTCGAAAAAATGCTGGCACCATGTGGGCTTGGGATCAACAATAAAAATATTTATGTTCCATCAACTTCTCTGGCAATCAGGGTAGTTAGCATTTGAAATATCTGCAATACAAGTTATTTTACGATTGTTATTGCCTTAATGTCAGTATATTTTTTAATTTAAACCTGTTGATGAATTAAACAAATTGAATAATAAATAAACATCAACAGAAATGTACGGGAACACAATTATGGCCAGATTGTTGAACTTAAACCGGAATTAAAAAAAAACCACAGCCGGAAATTTCTATTTTGAAAATTAAACTCGGCAGATTGTTGAATAAATTTTTGCATAAAATACAAGTTCAATGCAAAATAATAATGTGTCAATTGCATTGAATTGATGTCAAATTTTGACATCTTATGTTGCCAACAATTGCCGATGCGGCTACCTGTGTATTTGTACCATGTTTCTGACATAATAAAAATAAAAGAATAAAGAAAGCCGAGCAAATTTCGAACTGTGTTGCCCTTTTCTTTATTATTCTTTGATCAGATTCAAGCAAGGCAACCAGGCGAGGCAGCTTATGTACCTTACCCTTAATACTATACATAATGCATACAACAAAAAAAGTTTATGAAACAATGTATGGAAACACTACCCTTAACAGAAAAATGCAGGTTGCAGGTAATTTAAAATCACAATCTAGGAGGAACATTGCATGTAATACTATCAGAAACGAAATTTATGAATTCAAGGATCTATTCCAGAAGAATTCCATGTAAATTGGATCGTTAAATTCGATTAACTGCGTACAAAACGTATAAAAGAAAAAAGTTATTTTACCATATCGTAAAATTACTTTATGTTAAATTCAAAGCCAATTGTAATCAAACTCCTGGCCGCAATTATGGACCGATCGTCACGAAATTTTGTATGGACGTCGGGTTCATACCAGAATAGATCCCTATATTTATTGGTGATGATAGTGAATATTTAGCGGGTGAAATGGACCAAAAACATAATATCTATCCAATTTTGTAACGGTCTCAATAATAGCCCCATCAAAGCTAAATTTTAAATAAGGTAAGAAAGAGTATATGACAAAGAAGAAGCTTGCAATACGAGATGGCGATCAGATAATATTTAGAAGGTTAAATGGGTCACAACTTTTGTGTGAAAATTGTGAACATTTTTAATATACAGCTTATATGTTTATTCCTTGAAGAGACATTCCGAGCAAGTAAGTTATACTTGGAAGCCGATCTTTTGACCTTTATATTGAAGTCAATTATGTTGATGTACGTGATCAGATAACAGAGTTACAGCCTAATATATCCAGTTTTTGATTGCAGTGTTATCATAAACACGCTAGAGGTCGCAATTATAGCTCAATTGTCACGAAATTTTGCACGAGGTAAGAGTTTAGGTTGAAGAAAATGCCTATAATTTTGCGTGATGATCTGATATTACTTAGCGGGTGAAATGGAACATTACTTTTGTATGAAAAATATACAAATTTTCTTTTTGGTCCATATTTGACTTCCCGGAGGGCATATACCGGCAAAGTAGCCTACATATGAAAAATAACTACTGTCATTTCCCCTGATGCAAATTGCAACAATGTGTCTGCTAGATAACGGGCCTATTGCCTAATATATAATGGGTTTTGTGTGGAGAACAACAATTTAATTCCATACTACAAATTATGTCTATCATGACAGAGAAATTTTCAGTTCAGTTGTCCAATTGGATTTTTTATACAAATATTGTAGCATGGGGTCGCTTCGCCACCTATTTTATACCCTCAGTCTTTAGGTTAAAGGGAATATATACAAAATACGACCAAGGATTGTTTCACATTATGACCGAAAAGCTCCAAGAAACCCTGAAAAACAAACAAGAAACCTAACTAAAATGACAAGTCCGCAAGATAACTCTTAAGAGGGTTTTCTGATTGGTCCAAATTTTGCACATCCCTATTGCAACGGTACAATTTGTCCGAAGTACGTCCATACTTCCTAAAAATAATTCTCAAACTTGTTCAAAAAACAGAAGTTAGCTTACAAAAATGATTTGGTACAGCCTTACATTACGATACCTGCAGATACACGTATTTTGAAGCAAACTCGTGATTCAAAATCAATATATTTTTTATACGGCGTAATTATTGTGTTTGTTTCTTTTTTTGGCCAAATGCTGAGGGTATATCACCGTTAGCGCAGCTTACTTGGTGTGTAATTGAATATGAATAATTTTTGGGATTTATCAATTTGTTTGCATGCAAATTATTTGAATTTCTATTCATTTTTAGTTATTTCTACCGGTATAAAATATATGTTTGATATCACAATATATAACCACAATGACATAATTTCGAAATGCCCTGAAAATCACAAAACTGTGTGCATTATTGAGCATATGTGAGGTATAAGTGCACAATTTTTGGACGATAGATCTTACAACAAACTCACAATTTTCTCAAATATAAAATTTCAGAGATATGGCAGATTCCATTGTATATATATTTATTTATATTATGTGTATTTCAAAAAGGAACCTGAACATTTAAAGATGTATCAGGAGATGCTAATCTATGTGATGATATGTGACCTAGTTTCTATCGCCGCATCCGAAAGGCGTATCCTAAGTTGCCACTTGTAGAGAAGTTTTTCATGGCTAAAATACACAGGAAATATCGCCAAAATTACTAAGGGATATTTTGCCACCGTTGAAAATTTGATGTGGCCAGGCCTGGGAATCGAAACCGGACATTCAGCGCGCAAGGCGGTTGCACATAGCTAATTCCTAGAGGTTGTGGTGTAGGGTATCATATGGTCGGCCCCGTCCGGCTATAGCCTTTGCTTACTTGTTTGGTTTAAAGTTGTTTTCAAAGACCAGGTAAATTTCTTCGTCGCATAAAGTTTTGTCTTTTCTTAAGCTTTAAAATATTGTTTAGCGGTTTATTTATAAGCCATATACATAAACATTTTGGCATTTTTATATGATTTTTGGATTCAAATAACTCTTGCCCAAAGTTGCTACTCTGCTACTCAAGTTAAGGGGAATATTGCTTTCTAAACTCGAAATAATAATAATTTATGAATTTAATCATTTTTTAAATTATTTTTTTGGAAATGATGTCATGGTAGAACAATATAAGGTAACAGCAATACCCAGCTGACTGAACTGAAAGAGCATACTTTAAGCTACATTCGAAATGTTTGTTGTTTAAAAATATTACATAATTCTTGTGGCAAATGACCGTCTACGAAACACTCTTTTTATTAAAGCGGTTTGCGGTGACCACTCTAACTAGAAAACGAATTAACCTATCTTCCTATGTTTTTGTGGGCTTATTTAGAATATAAAAATCTTATCCTTCATGGGCGGATTTTACAAAATATTAATTTATACAAAAATGGTGGACAGTCAAATCAAAATATAAATTGTTACCTTTTTTATCATAAAATTGCAAATTAATAGTTTTTAAATGCATCGGTCGATAAATTACTAGATTGTGATGTCCTAAATGAGCCCACAAAAATATTGGTATTAGTTTTCGAGCGAGAGTGGTCACCGATTTCCAAAATGCCATTATGAGAAAAACGCAATGGATTTTTCGTTTTCAATGCTCATATCTCAGTCATTTTTTCAGATCCGAAAGGCGCATTTTTTATTTCAGCTTCAATTAAATTTTTGTAATATTTACTGATATTTCGAGGTTTTAAAAACTTTTCTGGGTTTTCTGTGTTGATTTCATTTGAATTCCCGAAACATATTTTGGTTAGTCAATAACACTGTGAAGTTGAAAAAGGGGTTCTGATACATAAATTCTGTTTTGTGTGATTCTATGGTGTCTTTGGGTCACTTCGTTTTTTGATATTATAACGGTAAATGTAATGAAAACGGTGTTTCTTCGATTTAAACTTTAAACGGGTATAACTTCTTTTTTTCACAACGCATTTCTTTCTTTAAAAGAGAGGAACAATGCGTTTCGAACAAGCCATAAATGCAAAAAATCGGCTAATGTCTATGTTATAGTGGTTTAACGAAGTAAAAAACAGGAAAATGCCTTTTCTTGTGATCTTGTCTGGGTATAAGATACCAAATTAGTTAGTTTTCCAAAATGGGAGAAAATAATGAAATCGGTTGAAAAATATATAATGAGTTATGCAATTTTTTGTGTTTTAACTTTTGGGTTTTTCATGCAAGTTCGTCCCTCCGCATATTCTCATAGCGGCAGTAGACATTAGCTGGGATTACCGTATCACCTGGTAATTGCACCTTGAGTAGAAGTTTATATGAAAATTAAAACAAACATTTATAAGAACGAAATGAACTCCAAATTGTCTCATTAAATTCCATCGCCATAATTTCATATAAATCATATAAAAAGTTCCGATTATTATATATGGTAACATGGGGAGGGTGTGCCACATTTTTGTTCAAAATGTTCTAATATCAACACCGTTAAAGTTTTTTCAAACATTATTTTTGGAAAATATACAAGCATATCTTGGCTATAAATTTTGATATATAAGTGTTTATATATTTTTTTTAATATAATTTTTGAGAATTTACAAAATGTCAAAAAGTGGCAAAGCCGCCCCACCCATGGGGCAGCTTTGGCATGTTGAATTTAGATACAAAAGATATAATATTACATCAATACAATACGTTTAGCATAATATTTGATTTTGACTTCACATTATAGTGTGATATATCTATAACATAAACAATATCAGTTAAACCCGACAAATGTCTTACATTAACCCACCACACCCCCATCCTGGCATAGGCGCTCCAACCCCAACATATTTCATAATATGAATAATTTTGGCATTTATAATTATTTTTGTTATACCAATTATTTGGATTTCTATTATTTAGAAGTTGTCTTTTAACGGTATAAAATGTATTTTGGATATCACCAAAGGCAAACAAGATATGACAAAATATACATACCTTCCATGAACTTTTTTCGCAATATCCTGAAAATCATATTTTTGGTACAAATGCCAGCTTTTGGGATATGATAGATGTTCGCTAAACTCACAACATTCCTTTTAACGGGTTTTTGTAGCATTTGCAGTTTTCAAGAAAATCAGCGGTGGCAAAACCGCTCCTGTGGCACAGCCGCCCCATGTTACCATATATAGTAATGGTAAACCTGCACACATAGGGTGAACGCAGGAATAAATGCAAAACACGACATAATGTACAAGGCCAGAGAAAATCAAGACAAAAACCCAAAAAGTCAAAAAATGTCACCCACGACTCTTTTCACCATTTTTGACATAACTCAAAATGCGCAAAAAACGGCATGGGGTTTTAGTGGAAATTAAAAGAGAACACTGAAAAGAAAAATACAAAAAAATTTCTCACGATCTTCTCGACACTCCTTTTTTCTATACTCTAATACATTTCAAAATTGTGAAAAATATGGACAAATTTTGAAGATTTTTTTAGGCTTCCCAAAATATTAAGAAATACATCTACTTGATACATAAATACTAAAAATTAAATTTTTATATATTTAAAGTTACGCTATCACCGTTCACAACTACCCAAATTTGTATTTTTCCAACTGCTCGCAAAAGCTGAAAAATTTCTCAATTTTAACACAGTGCAACAAGAAAAGTAAAGAACATACGATATTGCTATTTTGGATAGTGCGGCAGAATTTTGTCCTCTTTAACCCTGTCAAGACAGATTATTAAAAAAGTATGTTCAACGTGGTGCAATGGTATGCACACCCGCCTTGCACGCTGAAGGTCGTGGGTTCGATTCCCCGGCCAGTCAAACATCAAAATTTTCAACGTTGGCAAAATACCCCTCAGTAATGTTGGCGACATTTCCTGAGTATTTCAGCCATGTAAAACTTCTCTACAAGTGGTGTCTTAGGACACGCCGTTCGTACTCGGCGATAAACTGTAGGTCCCATATCATTGAGCTAATATGAATCGGGGTGCACTCATTGATATGAGAGAAGTCTCCCTTGTCCCGTATGGGATGTTTGTGGAACACTTATATATATGTTCTAATTTTTCAATTAAACGCCGTTTTTTCGGATTTTAAACCTACGTGCGTCGCACATGAAAACATTATGTTAAATTTGAATAAACATGTGCTTCATTGATTTCAAAAAACAAAATATTGTAACAGCTTCTCCTTTTTCAATGAATATCCAGCGACCATTTAGTAGAATGATGTGGAGACCTTCAAATTGAAAATGTAACAAATTTTCATTCATGTTTTCCAAAATATTCAATCAAATGTGAAAAAATATTAGTTTTCTAAATTCCAATAATTTATAGACATTTCCGTATTTTGTTTACATATTCCGGTGACACTAACATTACAAACAAAAACAAATTTCTATGTGGTTGTTGTTGAGTTGTATTTGTTGTAGTATTTACTTTACCTTATTATTTCTACCTATAAAAGCTTATCCTTTATATTAAGTATTAACAATTTGTTATATCTTTTTCCAATACCATCTTAAAGGGCATTAGAAAATGTGGGTTTCTTGAAAAACTCTGTTCATACGCAATCCTTTGTCATAAAAGCATCACGTATAGGAGAGGAGATGGGCCATTGATTCTATTCTGTATTAATAATAAAAGAAATTTGGGAAAATAACTTTTAATCATAAATATCTGAGAAGACTTATGGAAATTTCCTTTGTTTTGCCAAGGCTTTCGAAGCAATGGATGTTTTGCAGAATCAGTTTTAGTTAATTTTGCTCAATATAGCATAAATATTTGTTTGAATTATTATCATTTTATGCAAAAATATGAAGAAATATTTGATTAAAGAAAAAGTATACTTCGTCAATAATCATTATATTAATGTTTTGAAAGTTTCCATTTATATGTCGAGCACTGTATATTGATTTTGTATCAGGAGTTTGCATTGAAATATGTAGGCATCGTAATGTGGGGACATATAACTAAAATTTTCAAATCGATTGCTCCCTCCGAGAGTTATCGTTCACACCTTTTTACAGAAAAATTTAGAACGTTTGTGGGGGAGGCACCCGAAGGAGTAGATCGATATGGCCCATCTTCGAACTTTCAACTAAGTTTGGACAAGATATTACGATACGAATCGGTTGATCCGTTCGAGAGTTATCGTGCGCACTAGCCAGACAGACGGACGGACATGGCTAAATCGACTCCAAATTTGTCTGAATCGAATTTTCGTCCAAACATACTTAAGATCTAAATCCGTATTTCTATGAGGCACATTCTAAGTCTAAAGGCTGAGGGTATAAATATAAAATACTCCTGTCACAATTCGAACAATTTGATGAAATTTTGTATGTACCTATCTATCTCGAAAACTATAACAGATATTGTGTTCATTGTTTTTTCGTAAGGTATGTAGGATTGTTGTCTTTAAGAGCCGTTTTAATAATTACCGTATCGTTTACAAGAAGAGAGTTATTTTATTTTTCCTCAGGTACTAAATTTCAGTGAAATAAGTAAAAAAGCATATGTCGGCTTCTTGCGCACAATTTTTCCGAAATTTTGTGGGGGAGGTACCTGAAGGAGTGGACCGATATGGCTTGTCTTCGAACTTAAACTATGTTTAGACAAAATATTACTAAAGCCAAATATTGGACCCAATCGGCAGATCTGTTCGAGAGTTATCTTGCGCTCCAACCACCTCACAACAACTTTCAGGCTATTTTCTCAAGAAGTATGGATTTGCGCCTGATGAAACCTATACCGTCGTATGGGGGGCAGTGAATACAAGTTGCTACAACAAAAATCAAAGCAATTCGAGAACAGGTCCTAAACTGAACTTTTCCGAAATTTTGTGTGGGAGGTACCCGAAGGGGTGTACCGATTGTGTCCATATTTGAACCTCATATTAATCGGTCACTCCCTTCAAGAATTATCGTGCGCACAAACTTTTCGAACATTTTCGAACTTTTGCGGGGGAGGTACCGGAAGGAGTGGACCGATGTAGCTCATCTTCGAAATTAAACTAAGTTTGGGCCAAATAGTACGAAAGCCAAAATTTGAACTGAATCGGTTCATCCGTTTGAGAGTTATCGTGCGCTCCAGCCAGCAGGACAGACAGACAGACGGACGGACATGGCTAGATCGACTCCAAATTGTCTAAAACCATTATTTCGATGAGGCACATGTTCATCGTATCATAGTGTATATACCCTCTTTACCCTAAAGGCTGAGGGTATAATTACAACTTTAGTGGACTAGAGTTTTTAGGAACAACATTTCGTTTTCAAAAATATTTTTGTACTCGGCCAGTTTCGTTCATTTAACACTTTTTTGAATTTATTGAATTTACATGGGTAAAAATATGTGTTTTTCCCTATCGTTTCCCATATTAATTACAGATTTTATAAACAAATATACATTTTTTAAGTATATGTATTGTTATATGACCCTGTAGGGACTGACGCTGATTTAAAATTAACTTAAAACTAGATTTTTTGTAAAGATAAGTGACTTTTTATCGATTATTTTCCCTTATGCCAACTGACTACTTTTACAAGGCAATGAGCGCCTAAGTAGTCAGTATTGTCCACCGCTAGATTACTTTTCGACTGATTATAAACTAACTTTTTTTTTGCCTATTTGTAGTCAGTTTAAATAATAATGTGAAACAAATGTTTGTTTTTGTGTATTTTTTTAAATTTGCCTTTTCATATTCTCTCTCTCTCCATCTATTTATCTCTCTCTGTTATGTTTTGTTAGAGAGAAGAAGAGGCAAATTTGTATATTTCCTTTGTGTTCCTTTTTATACCAGAACAATATGAATACTATGTACGAATATGTTCAGTTCATCAATACCGTCTTCTATTATTGGATGCTGCATATATACGAAAAATATTAAGAAAAAGCAAATGTGAATTATTTATACTTTTGTGCCTTATTTTTCGACAAACACAAATACTTTGTAGAAGGTACATGTTTTTGTTTTCAGAGTGGTTGATCTCTAGATGACTTTTCAACCAATTTAAAGTTAGTTGAAAAGTAGTGCAGAAATGGACAATTTTTGAAATTTTTTGTGCTCAATGTGGTCGGATCTCCAGATGATTTTTCAACCACTTTATAGTCAGTCTACAAATAATCGATTTATTATCAAACATTTTATCAACTGGTTGATAAAAGTCTCTTTATTTTTATAGTTTATTTATTGGAATTTGGCCATTTTTAATATATAGGAAGATATAAACAACACAAAAACACTCATATTTTGATGAAAAATAGTAAAAAAAATCAAAAGTTTAAAGGACTCGACACATAAGTGGCTGGCTTTCTGGCTGACATTTCTTTATTCCTTTCCCACAAATGACTTCATCCAGAAAGCCAGCAGCTATGTGTCGAGGCCTTAACTTTGACATTGAATTCCTCTGCAACTACTAAACCGAATTTTCAAGAATTATGAGAATATATATCTTTATCCGTTCAAATGTTACAGAATTTTGACCAGAAAAAAAACGATTCTAAACCATTGTGTGTCGGAAGCACTTAAGCAGTCAGTACTTCGACGGAACTGTAGCAGCTCTTGAGAAAGATCAAGTAAACTGGTAACGAAGTAATAGTAGGCCGAAACGGCACTTAAAATAGCTTACAGCTGGGCCATACCGAGAGATATGTGAACCCGGAAAAATGGAATTATGTAGGAAACTTAACGGGACTAGGTCTTAATACACGGTGCGCCTGGGAAGTTTTTGCGGATTCTGAAACTACAATGTTCATAGATAAGAAAAATCAAAAAACAAAAAATCGCCGGAGTGTTTTTTTTAAATAAAGTTCACATTTTTAGGGGTTTTTAGGTTTTCACGATTTTGCTTGGAAACCGCAAGTCCTAAGAAAACGGGACTAAAGAAAATGTTGTAGCAGTGAAAATTCTCTACGAAATATATTCGTAGGTACGACCGTTTTGAGATATAGAAGTTGCACCTGGGAAGTTTTTGTGGATTGTGAAACAGCAATGTTCATACTGAAAAAATCCAAAACAAGAAAAAAATCGCTGAAGGGATTTTTAAATAAATCGCAGTCAAACTTCACATTTTTAGGTTTATTTTAGGTTTTCGTGATTTTTCTTGGAAACTGCAAGTCCTAAGAAAACGGGACTAAAGAAAATGTTGTAGCTGTAAAAATTCTCTAGAGGATTGACCTTTATGATTTGTACCTAGGTTTTACATTTTTGAGATATAGAAGTTCAGGCCGATTTTGCTTGAAAACGAAGAACAGAAAATCCCATAGCTCTGAAAATAATCTACTAGATTGGTTTTTGTAATTTTCCTAGGTTGTACCATTTTTGAGATATATAAGTTTAAGTTGGGAAATTACAGTCTTTACATTGTTTTATAAGGAGGCAAACAGTCAGTGCAATGTCCCAATTTAACCTTAAATACCTCAACAAGTAAAAAAGTATGGCTTTTAACAGGACCACAACGAACAGCATCGGTATACATTTCCAAAGGATCTTCGAACCGACTCTAAACTGCACTTAAACACATATGTTGAACTTTTGTGGGGGAGGAGAGGAGTTGACCGATATGGGCCATTTTAGAAGTTAAACTTAATTTGGACAAAATATTAGGAGATCCAAAGTTTGGACCAAATTGGTTGCCCCGTTCAAGTGATACCGTGCATACCATTTTAGTGACATTTTATAAAAATTGGGGGAAGTTGTGCACAGATATTGCCCATATTCGAAAACTAATAAGACGAAGGCCAAATTTTGGACCAAGTCGGTTGATCAGTTCGAGAGTTATCGTGCTCTCCAGACACTACATATGGTGTCATAGCGGTTTTTACACCTTCCGGGCTGTTTTCTCAAGAAGTATGAACTTGCCCCTGAAAAAAAATTTTACCATCGTAATTGAGGCAGAGAATGTAAGTTGCTTCAACAAAAATCAAAGTGATTCGAGAGCAGGTCTTAAAGTGAACTTATCCGAAATATAGTCCATATTCTAACCTGATCTATATCTGGTATACATTAGGATGTGTAAAGTACGGAACAAATCTGCCACTCCCATCAAGAGTTATCGTGCACACAATTTTTCCGAACATTTTTGAACTTTTGTGGGGGAGGTACCTGAAGGAGTGGACCGATATGGCTTATCTTCGAACTTAAACTAAGTTTGGACAAAATACATATTTCGAAGGCTAAATTTTGGACCGAATCTGCAGATCCGTTCGAGAGTTATCTTGCGCTCCAACCACTACACACGGTGTTATAGGGGTTTTTTGCACATTTTCTCAAATGTATGGACTTTCCCCTGATGAATCTTGTACCGTCGTATAGGGGACAGCGAATGCAAGTTGCTACAACAAAAATCAAAGCGATTCGAGAGCAGATCTTAAATTGAACTCTCCCGAAATTTTGTGTGGGAGGTACCCGAAGGAATGGACCGATTGAGTCCATAATGGAACCTCATCTATGTCTGGTAGAAGTTTTACGATGTGCAAAGTATGGACCAAGTCGGTTACTCCCTTCAAGAGTTATCGTGCGCACAAATTATCCGAACATTTTCGAACTTTTGTGGGGGAGGTACCATAAGGAGTGGACCGATATAACCCATCTTCGAACTTAAACTAAGTTTGGACAAAATAATACGAAATATTATCGTGCGCTCCAACCAGCCAGATAGATAGACAGACGGACGGACATGGCTAAATCAACTCCAAATTATCCGAAATGGATTTCGTCCAAACAGACTTGGGGTCTGAAACCATTATTTCGATGAGACACATGTTGCCCGTATGAAAGTGTATATACCTGGTAAAACCTACGGAAATGTCAATCTTGTAGAGAAATTTAATAAGACTAATAAAAAGAATTAATAAGAAGCCTAAATAATAACCTCCTCCATACTTCCGAAGTTAGAGCGCAATACATGCCTACAGGGGTTAAATGTATATCCATACGGACATGTAGCGATTCTTATATCGCCCTTCTTCTCAACCAAACCTAACCCTACTATATCTGTCTGTGTTAATTGTTAAACGTAAAATAGCTTGAATTCTTAGCCTACAAAATATATATAATACATACATATGGTAACTCTGGTTCGTATATGAAATCAAAATATGATGGCACAAACAGACACAGCACAACACAAGACGAGTAACAAACAAATCATAAATATGTAATGGAAATGTAACACGAAGAAGAATCACATAATTTGTAATAAGATTAGAAACCATAAAATTACAAAAACTCACTTTTTTGAGCGAAAAAATACTAACGCCCAAACCTCAGATAGCACCACACATTTATTACACATAAGCTTATCTTAACATTTCAAATTAATCCGTTATTCACTGTTTATTTGAAATTTATTAAAATTCATAACTTTTTCTAAATGACACCAAGCACAACAAAATGTAGCACTGCAAACACTCAGGGTTGCCAGGAAAAGCTTACGTTCTCTAATTACATGAACATAAAATGTTTCAATATTTCCCACAATAAAAGTAAGCAAATAAAAACAGCGTGAAGTTCGGTCGGACAGAACTTTGTATACCCTCCACCATAAATCAGAATTTAGTCGAAAATAGGGCGGTACCGCTCTACAGAAGCTATACTAAAACGTGGATCTATACCTTAGCTCCAAGGGAGACTAAATAATGTAGGGAAATGGGGAAATGTTTTAATCTCCCAACTAAAACTTTAAAAGAAAATTTAAGCTATTTTTGGTTGGATAATGTGGATAACCCCAAAATCGCGATATACCGTTACATGGTCGTTATATCAAAACGTTGACCTGCACGGACAAACTCATGGAGAAAATATTTATAGCCCATGCGAAGGCTAAATATTAAATTTCAGCCATTTCGATGGGATAATGATGCTTCTTCTTCTTCTTTATTTGCGGATCCGTTATTCGGATATAAAGCGATCATACAATAGTATACATTACATTCATATATATCATATATACATGTTCTGTTATTTTATTTTATGAAATTATAGACAACTCTCGATTTTTAGCAGCATGTAGCAGATTTGTTTCATCTCAGTATCCTGTCCACTCTTGGATGTTACTTAGCCAGTATATCTCTGTTCTGCCTCTTGGTCGTTGTCCTTCTATGTTGCATTTAATAATGCATTGTATAAATCTGTATTTGTATTTTCTCATCAGGTGCCCAAGGTATGCGATTTTTCTCGATTTGACCGTGTGTAAGAGTTGTCTGTCGACATGCATTCGTCTGAGAACTTCTTGGTGTGAAATGTGCGATGTATAGGGTATCTTAAGTATTCTTCTATAGACCCACATTTCAAATGCTTCAATTCTTTTTTGATCTGCACTTTTGATGGTCCAAGTTTCTACGACATATAATAGTATAGACCAAATATAACATTTGACGAATCTTATCTTGGTTACGAGGCTTAATTCGTAATTTGTAAGTGTTTTTTTGTATTTAAAAAATGCGTTTCTGGCCATCTCCACTCGGCGCTTTATTTCGTTTGAAATATTCCATTGGTCGTTAATTGAAACGCCAAGGTATTTAAAAGTTTTTACACGTTCGACAAGTTCATCTTTAATACTTAGTGACGTTTCATAACTTGCATCTTTCCGACTAACAATCATGTATTTTGTCTTTTTTGTATTTATTTTGAGGCCATATGTTTCACTTACGTACGTGAGCTTGTCTAGAAGTTGTTGTAACCCAGATATACTGCCGGCAATAATTGTGGTATCATCAGCGTACCGTATGTTATTTATAATTTTACCCTGAACTCTTATTCCAATTCGTTCTCCTTCGATTGACTCATGAAATATTTTTTGGGAATATATATTAAAGAGGAGTGGTGATAGTATGCACTCTTGCCGGACTCCTTTTGATATGGGAATGTCGTCAGTCAGGTCACCATTTATTTCGATTCTTGCAGTTTGGTTCCAATATAGATTCTGTATGCACCTAATTTCGTTTTCTTCTATTCCTATTTCCCTCAGTATATTAATCAATTTGTCGTGTTGGACGGTATCAAATGCCTTTTCATAATCGATAAAGCATATATAAACATCTTTGTGGACATATCTGCATTTCTGTACAAGTAATTGGATGGATATCAAGGCCTGCGTACATAAGCTGCCTTGCCTGCTTCTGATAAAAGAATAAAAAAGAAAAGGGCAACCCCATGGTTTAATAAGAAAGGTTAGCCAAAGCTTTATGTCAATTTAAATTTTTTCATTTGAGTATGCCTAAAACTTCAAAACAATATAAACAAACTGTGTATGTGTGTGTGGTGTTTGAATAATCCCCCCATACCACTGCTATCGCAAACGATTCGTTTTCGAATGTTTTTCGATAGTTTTGCGGATATTTTGTTCGAAAACGACACACGAGAACGAATTGAAAACGATTCATTCGTCACTCAGTTTGTGGCAGGAAAACCTTCGAATTCGAATATCGTTAATAATATTATTAGCGAATGAAAGATGATAGTTTTTACGATAGTGGCGAAAAACATTTTTGTGGTGTTTCTTGATGTTTCTGTTATGTGCCTTTTCCGTTTTTATTTCTTTATGTTTGCGACTCGATATGTAACTGTTGATAAACATTGTTGTCTTGTGTTTGGCAACCTACCCATATGTTGTCTTTATCAACACTTATTGTCTATATTATACGTAGCACTTATATCGAAATTATTTGAAAAAAGCAAATGGGAATTTTTTAAAAACAATATAATTTTTTTTTTTTTTTGAAACAAAATAATTTTCAAAGTAAAAAATGTTTCTCGAAACTATTTTTCTTGTGAAGAAAAAACATTCGCCAAATGTTCGAAAACGATATCGTTTTTAAACTTTTGACGAACAAAAGAACAACGTGCTTGTGTACACCCGAAAAACATTTGCCAATTCTTCGAATGTGATATCGTATTCGAAAGTTGTGCCGAACATTCGAATAATATACGCACTTGGTATGGGGGGATATGCCAAACAATTTTAAAAACAATCGAATTCAATGATTTTTAAAATTGTTTTTAGACCATTTGTATGGAAGAAATTGGTGAGATTTGCATTGAAATAATCAGTTTATCATATTCACAACTCGATTATGTGGAGAAAACTTAACTCTTCATTAAGTTTTCGCGTTTTTTATAAAATGCTCAAAAAATGCATTGTAAACAAACCCACTTGTTGCTTTTATTTTGAAGTTTTAGGAATTCAAGAAAAACAAGGGTTCTATAGATTTTTTCATTTAAATCTACCTCTTTACTTATACCATGGGCAACCCAGTCCGAAATTTGGTCGGCCTTCTTTATTCTTTTATTTTTATTATGTCAGAAATGAAGTAGGAAAGCAAGGCAACCAGGCGAGGCAGCTTATGTACGCAGGCCTTTAGGGCTTCTCTGGTACCCATACCTTCCTTAAAGCCGAATTGGGACTCTCCCATAACTCTTTCACATTTGGAGTAAATTCTTTTGTGAATTATTCTTAGGAAAAATTTTAATATGTGGCACATAAGGCTTAAGGCCTGCGTACATAAGCTGCTCTGCCTGATTGCCTTGCTTTCCTGCTTCATTTTTGACATAATAAAAATAAAAGAATAAAGAAGGCCGAGGAAATTTCGAACTGGGTTCCCCTTTTCTTTTTTATTCTTTTATCAGAAGTAAGCAAGGTAAGCAGGCAAGGTAGCTTATGTACGCAGGCCTTTATAAGCCTGTAGTCACAACACTTTTTTGCATTAGATTTTTTTGGTATTGCAATGAAAGTAGACTTCAACCAATCGTTTGGATATTGGCCAGTACCATACACATGATTAAAAAGTCGTGTAATGAGTGAGATGTTGTTTCCATCAATTAATTTTAAGATTTCGGAAGGAATTTCGTCGGGTCCTGTTGATTTTTTATCTTTTATCGATTGAATCGCATATTCTACTTCGGCTATATATATATATATATATATAATTATTTGTGTTCTGATCATTTCTTATTCGTTGGTCGTCTGTGAATAATTGTTCAATATAGTTTTTCCATCGATCCTTTATGTGTAATGTCTCGAAAATTGGCTGATTGTTGTCATCCATTAGTAATGCTGGTGATGCCTTCCTATACACTCCTACGGATTCTTTTAGTTTTTTATGTAGATTATAGTCATCATGAATGTTTTGCAGATGTTCAATTTCTCTACATTTTTGATTGAGTAGATCATTTTTTGCAGCTCGGGTAGCAGTGCGAATTTCCTTGTTGATTTCCCAGTAACGTTCATAGTCAACGTTTTTGTATTTCCTTCGTTCCTCATGAAGCTCCATAATTTCATCGTTCATCCATCCTTGTTGTGTTCTTCTTGTACAGTTTCTAAGATATTTTTTTGTTATTTCGCACATTGTGTCCTTGACCTTGTTCCATATATTTCCTACATCGTTTGAATCGATGACTTCCAGTTTGTTATTAATTTGCATCTTCACTTCATTTCTGGTAAATGGGTTATTAAGTATCTCAGTATTTATCTTGTGAGACTTTTTCTTCCTTTTTATTTCGTGCAATTTTTGCTGTTGATCATTATGAAGTCAATTTTATTTCGAACGATATTCCTTCTGTTATCTACTGGTGATCTCCATGTTTAAAGCCTCCTGGGATGTAATCGGAATGTTGTGTTTGTAATGGTCATCTTAAATTCTTGACAAAATTGAATTAATCTGTCTCCTCTTTCATTCCTTTCTCCAAGTCCATACCTTCCAGTTACTCCATTTACTTCATCATTCCCCACTTTGGCATTAAAGTCGCCTTGAACTATAATTATTTCATGTGATTTCGTCATGTTTAATAATTGAGTTATTTCTTCATAGAAATGTTCAACCTCGTCGTTACTTCCATCACATGTAGGGGCATATACCTGGATAATATTTAAATTCAGGGGCTTTGCTGAGATTTTAATCATCATAGTCCTTTCAGACATTGGGACAGAACCAATCACGCAGTCTGCAATGCCTTTTTTGACGATAATGCCTACACCCTTCCTGTGTATCTCTTCCATATTTCCTGAGTGGTATACTACAACATTTTGGGATTCAAAATAGCCGCATTCTGTCCACCAGGTTTCACTGACACCTAGTATATCAATCTTAAGCCGATTCATTTCACTAATTGTGTTGTTTAATTTGCCAACTTCGTATAAACTTCGGACATTCCAAGTTCCAATGTTTAGCTTTTGCTTGTTTTTACCTCCGGGGATTCTTAGCACCCTCGTTTGGCCGGAGACTGAGGGCCGTGTGTTTTGGTTTGTGTTGTTCATATGCTAAAATCATTAACCCTTTCGGGGATTCTATGCCATATGGCATAACCAATTTTTGAAGGCCGTGTTAAGGCAAAATACTTATGGGCACTCCTTTTTTAATAATTTTGTATTTTTCCCTGAAGTGTTATCTAAAAATAATTCGACAAAAATTTTTGATTGGTGGACCCTATACATTGTTATGTTTCAAAGAGCAAGCGCTCCTCGTTCGATTTAAAATTTGCATGAAAATACCATCTTATAATCTTATTATATAAAAGAGCTTAGTGATAAGTGAGTGAGTGAGTGAGTGAGTGACAGATCATCGCCCAGACGAAACCGCTGAAGCTAGAAAGCTGAAATTTTGACTGTGGGTTGGTGTCGGTGTGTAGGGGTGAGATAAGGCTGGGTTTTTGGAAATTCGACCTAGAAGGGTACGAAAAGTACTAAAAGGTACTAAATATGGTACCCTTTGTATTACGCAAACAGGAAGAGCTAGAATTCTGAAATTTGGAATGAGGGTAACTGATGGAGATTTAGAAAGATGTACCAAAGGGTTTTTGGAAATTCGACTTATAAGTGTACGAAAAGTTACTAAATTTGGTACCAATTGTATATTTTGAGCGGATATAGCTACAATGTTCATATTTGGTATGGAAATCAAGGTTGGGAAGTGGTGTTGATATAAGGAAATTATTTTTGAAGTTCGTACTTATGTGTACGAGTAGTACTAAATGGTACTAAATTTGGTACAATTTGAATTTGGTTGAACGGATAGAGCTGAAAACCTGAAATTTGGAATTTAGATTACCGTTGAAGCGTACGATTGAGATATGGGTGTACTTTTGGAAATTCATACTTATGTGTACGAAAAGTACTAAATGGTACCTAATTTGGTACAATTCGGATTTATATAGACATGGAAACCTGAAATTTGGAATTAAGATTACTGATGGAGTGAAGGATTGAGGTAGTTTTGGAAATTCTTACTTATGGGTACGAAAAGTAGTAAACGGTACTAAATTTGGTACAAATTGAATTTGGGTGAACGGATAGAGCTGGAATCCTGAAATTTGGAATTTAATTACTTTTGTAGTGTATGATTGAGTTAGTCTTGGAAATTTATACTTATGGGTACGGAAAATACTAAATGGTACTAAATTTGGTACAATTTAAATTTAGTTGAACGGCTAGAGTTGGAATCCTGAAATTTCGAATTAAGGTTACTGATGGGGTGTAGGATTGAGGTAGTTTTGGAAATTCATACTTAAGGGAACGGAAAGTACTAAATGTACTAAATTTGGTACAATTTATATTTGGGTGAACGGATAGAGTTGGAAGCCTGAAATTTGGAAATAAGATTACTTATGGAGTGTAGTATTGAGGTAGTTTTGGAAAATTCATACTTATGTGTACGAAAATTACTAAATGGTACCAAATTTGGTACAATTTGAATTTAGATAGACATGGAAACCTGAAATTTCGAATTAAGGTTACTGATGGAGTGTACGATTGAGGTAGTTTTGGAAATTCATAGTTATGGGAACGGAAAGTACTAAATGTACTAAATTTGGTACAATTTATATTTGGGTGAACGAATAGAGCTGGAATCCAGAAATTTGGAATTAAATTACTTTTGGAGTGTAGGATTGAGTTAGTCTTGGAAATTTATACTTATGGGTACGGAAAGTACTAAATAGTACTAAATTTGGTACAATTTAAATTTAGTTCAACGGATAGAGTTGGAATCCTATAATTTCGAATTAGGGTTACTGATGGAGTGTAGGATTGAGGTAGTTTTGGAAATTCATACTTATGGGAGCGGAAAGTACTAAATTTGGTACAATTTATATTTGGGTGAACGGATAGAGTTGGAATCCTGAAATTTCGAATTAAGGTTACTGTTGGAGTGTAGGATTGAGGAAGTTTTGGAAATTCGTACTTATGGGTACGAAAAGTACTAAATTTGGTACAATTTGGATGTGAGTGAACGCATAGAGATGGAATACTGAAATTTGGAATTAAAACTACTTTTGAAGTGTAGGATTGAGGTAATTCTGAAATTCGGACTTATAAGTACGGAAAATACTAAATTTGGTATAAATTACATTTGTATGGAGAGATAGCGCTGGAATCCGGAAATTATAATAAATAGTAAATAATAAATAATAAATAATCTATATATATAAAAGAGCTCAGTGAGTGAGTGAGTGACTGAGTGACTGAGTGACTGACATATCATCGCCCAGACGAAACCGCTGAAGCTAGAATTTTGGGTGTGGGTTGCTTTTGGTGTGTAGGCGTGAGATAAGGCTGGGTTTTTGGAAACTCAACCTAGAAGGGTACGAAAAGTACTAAAAGGTACTAAATATGGTACCCTTTGAATTAGGCAAACAGGAAGAGATAGAATTCTGTAATTTGGAATGAAGGTAATTGATTGAGAGTTAGAAAGATGTGCCAAAGGGTTTTTGGAAATTCGACCTATGAGTGTACGAAAAGTACTAAAATTTACAAAAATTTAGTACAAATTGTATATTTTGAACGCATATAGCTAGAATCATGGAATTTGGTATGGAAATCAAGGTTAAGAAGTGGTGCTTCAAAAAGGAGATGGTTTGGAAAATTCATACTAATGTGTACGAAAAGTACTAAATGGTACTAAATTTGGTACAATTTGGATTTGGGTGAACGGATAGAGCTGGAAACCTGAAATTTGGAATTGAGATTACTATTAAAGTGTAGAATTGAGATATGAGGGTAGTTTTGTAAATTCGTACTTATGTGTAAGAAAAGTACTAAATGGTACTAAATTTGGTACAATAGGGATTTGGGTGAACGGATAGAGCTGGAATCCTGAAATTTGGAATTGAGATTACTGTTGGAGTGTATGATTGGGGAAGTTTAAAAATTCGTACTTATGTGTATGAAAAGTACTAAATGGTACTAAATTTTGTACAATGGGGATTTCGGTGAACGGATAGAGCTGGAATCTCGAAACTTGGAATTGAGATTACTGGTGGAGTTTAGGATTGTGGAAGTTTTGGAAATTCGTACTTATGGGTTCGAAAAGTACTAAATGGTACTAAATTTAGTACAGTTTGGATTTGGGTGAACGGATAGAGCTCGATTCCTCAAATTTGGACTGAGGGTCACTGATGAAGAGTAAGAGACATGTACTAAAGGGTTTTTGGAAACTGTGAGTGTACGAAAAGTACTAAATGGTACTAAATTTGGCACAATGGGGATTTGGGTGAACGGATAGAGCTGGAATCTCCAAATTTGGAATTGAGATTACTGGTGCAGTTTAGGATTGTGGAAGTTTTGGAAATTCATACTCATGGGTACGAAAAGTACTAAATGGTACTAAATTTAGAACAGTTTGGATTTGGGTGAATGGATAGAGAGAGATATACTAAAGGGTTTTTGGAAACTATTATTGTACGAAAAGTAAAAAATGGTACTCAATTTGGTATAATGGGGATTTGGGTGAACGGATAAAGCTGGAATCCTGAAATGTGGAATTGAGATTTCTGTTGGAGTGTAGGATTGAAGTAGTTTTGGAAAATCTTACTTATGGGAACGAAAAGTTATAAATGGTACTTAATTTGGTACAATGGGGATTTGTGTGAACGGATAGAGCTGGAATACTGAAATTTGGAATTAAGATTACTTTTGAAGTGTATGATCGAGGTAGTGTTAGAAATTCGTACTTATAGGTACGGAAAGGACTAATTGGTACTAAATTTGGTACAACTTGGATTTGGGCGAACGAATAGAGCTTGAAACATGAAGTTTTGAATTAAGATTACTGTAAGGGTGTAGGGTGTACTAAGTGTACGAAAAGTACTAAAATTTACAAAATTTAGTACCAATTGTATATTTTGAACGGATATAGCTAGAATCATAGAATTTGGTATAGAAATCAAGGTTGGAAAGTGGTGCTTCTGAAAGGAGATGGTTGGGAAAACTCATACTTATGTGTACGAAAAGTACTAAATGGTACTAAATTTGGTACAAGGGGGATTTGGGTGAACGGAAAGAGCTGGAATCTCGAAATTTGGATAACTGGTGGAGTGTAGGATTGAGGTAGTTTTGAAAATTTGCTCTTATTTACTAAATGGTACTACATTTGGTACAATATTGATTTGGGTGAACGGATAGAGCTGAAATCCTGACATTTGGAGTTGAGATTACTGTTGGAGTGTACGATTGCGGAAGTTTGGAAAATTCTTACTTATGTATATAAAAAGTACTAAATGGTACTAAATTTGTTGCAATGGGGATTTGGGTAAACGGATAGAGCTGGAATCTCGAAATTTGGAATTGAGATTAGTGGTGGAGTTTAGGATTGTGGAAGTTTTGGAAATTCGTACTTATTGGTACGAAAAGTACTAAATAGTACTAAATTTAGTACAGTTTGGATTTGGGTGAATGGATAGAGTAAGAGAGATGTACTAAAGGGTTTTTGGAAACTATGAGTGTACGAAAGGTACTAAATGATACTCAATTTGGTACAATGGGGATTTGGGTGAACGGATAAAGCTGGAATCCTGAAATGTGGAATTGAGATTTCTGTTGGAGTGTAGGATTGAAGTAGTTTTGAAATATCGTACTTATGGGAACGAAATGTTATAAATGGTACTAAATTTGGTACAATGGGGATTTGGGTGAACGGATAGATCTGGAATTCCGAAATTTGGGAATGAGATTGCTGTTGGAGTGTAGGATTAAGGTAGTTTTGGAAATTCGTACTTATGGATATGAAAGTACTAAATGGTACTAAATTTGGTACAACTTGGATTTGGGTGAATTAATAGAGCTGGAATCTTGAAAATTGGTATTTCGATTACAGTCGAAGAGTAGGATTCAGGTAGTTTTGAAAAATCGTACTTATGGGTACGAAAAGCACTAAATTTGGTACTATTTGGATTTAGGTGAACGGATAGCGGTGGAATCCTGCAATTTGAAATTATAATTATTGCATCCCTGTTCCATTGAGGAAGTTTAAAAAATTCGTACTTATGGCTACGAAAGTTCTAAATTGTTCCAAATTTGGTAAAATTTGGATTTGGTTTAACGGATAGAGCTGGAATCCTGAAATTTGGAATTAAGATTACTGTTAAAGTGAAGGATTGAGGTAGTTTTGGAAAATCTTACTTGTGGATACGAAGAGTGCCAAATAATAATATATTTGGTAAAATTAGGAATTGGACTAACGGATACAGCTGGAATCTTGATATTTAGAATTACGATTACTGTAATTATTTTATACTTAAAGTACTTAATGGTACTTAGTTTGTTTTTGGGTGTAGGGACAGTGCTGGAATCTGTATTTTTTGGAGTAAAAGTGAGTATTGGTGTGCAACGTTGATCTCGCTGTTAATGTGTAAGGGTGAGATACGGTTGACCTTTTTGAGAATCGAACTAAAGGGGTACGTACAGTACTAAAATTAATATTGATTAAAATTGGTATTAGTGGACCAACATTTTCAGTGTTTGCAATTTCCATATTATATATTGTTTATATTTTTTATATCCTTTCCGCATACGAAGTTGCGGGCACTTTGCTAGTTTTATATATTTTATTAACAAAAATATTTTTTTTGTTAACTTTTTGTATTTAATTTAGTAGATAATCGTTGCCTTAATAATTAAAACGAAAAAAGATCCGAAATATAGTTCAATGGAGCTGCCAGATTTTTTATATTTCATACTATGCCATATGGCATAGATTTTTCCAAACGGAAATGTTTCACTTTGTTTGACTCCCAAATCTTCTATTGTAAAACCCCTAGATCTTCAATAAGAAGAACTCCAGATCTTGTATACGAAGACCTCCAGGTCTTCTATACGAAGACTTCCAGGTCTTCTGTAAGGAAACCTCCAGATCAACCATAGGAAAAGCTCCAGATGATGTGTAACAACTCTTGCAGATTTTCTAAAATAAATCCTCCAGATATTATATAAGATGGCCCCACGTCTTCTACAAGCTGACCTCCAGCCCTTCTATAGGATGACATTCAGGTGTTCTATAAGAAGTCCTTCAGATCTGCTATATGAAGACATTCAGGTCTTCTATAAGAAGTCCTCCAGTTTTTCTATAAGAAGGCCTCAAATTTTCCATAAGAATACCCTATCTTTTCTATAAGAAGACCCTAGGTTTTCTATAAAAGACCCTAGGTCTTCTATAAAAGGCTTTAAATGTTCTAAAAGAAGACCCCCAGATATTCTATAAGAAGACCTTTTATGTGAAGACCTCCAAATCTTCTAATAGTAGACCTCCAGATATTCTATGACAAACCTTCATGTCTTCTATAAGTAGACCTCCTGGTCTTCAATGAGAAGATCTTATGCTTTTCTATAAGAAAGGCCCCTGCTCTTCTATGAGAAGACCATCTGGTTTTTTATAAGAAGGTCTCCTGCTCTTCTGTGAGAAGACGTCCTGCTCTTCTATGAGCAGACCTGCTCTTATATAAGAAGACCTCCTTCTCTTCTATAAGAATACCTCCTGTCCTTCTATATGTAAACGTCCTTCTCTTCTACGAGAAGACGTCCTGCTCTTCTATGAGCAGACCTCCTGCTCTTGTATAATAAGACCTCCTTCTCTTCTATAAGAATACCTCCCGCCTTCTATATGCAAACGTCCTGCTCTTCTATGAAAAGACGTCCTGCTCTTCTATGAGCAGACCTCCTGCTCTTATAAAAGAAGACCTCCTTCTCTTCTATAAGAATACCTCCCGCCTTCTATATGCAAACGCCCTGCTCTTCTATGAAAAGACGTCCTGCTCTTCTATCAGAAGACGTCCTGCTCTTCTATCAGAAGACGTCCTGCTCTTCTATGTAAAGACGTCCTGCTCTTCAAGAAGAGGACCTCCTGCTCTTCAAGGAGAGGACCTACTGCTCTTCTATAAGAAGACCTCTTGCTCTACTATAAGAAGACTTCCTGCTCTTCTATAAGAAGGCCTCCTGCCCTTCTATATGCAAACGTCCTGCTCTTCTATGTGAAAACATCCTGTCCTTCTATGAGACGACCTTTTGCTCTTCCAGGAGAAGACATCCTGCCCTTCTATGAGAGGACCTTCTGTTTTTTTATGAGAAGACGTCCTGCTCTTCTATAAGAAGACCTCTTCCTCTTCTATAAGGCCTCCTGGTCTTCTATAAGATGAAATTTAATTAAAAACTTGAATATTTTAGTTTTGTTTTTTTTTTTTCCTTTAAATACATTCTATGCCATATGGTATAGTGTCCAAAAACCACCTTTCCAAACAAAATGTTAAAAAATTAGTTTTGATTATTCATATAGTGGGCTTAAGTATATATAACATTGGAAAAATATATTTTTCAGATCAAAAACAAAAAAGAAGCACAGAAAGGGTTAAAATAGCGAAAACCGGAGATACCGTTTAATGGAGGCTTTATTAAAACGTGGACCTACATACATATATACCCAATAGTTAGTGTAGACGTTTTTAAGCACTGAAAACCATAAATGTCAAATTACTGTCATTATAGGGCGAAAATGTAGATAAAAACGTGAAAATACCTAAAATCGGTTGGTACATTTATATGGGGGCTATACCGAAACGTGGACTCATATAAACAATTGTTGGTATAAAGGCTTGTTAGCCTCTAGAAACAAAAAAATACCAAAGTGCAACCATTTCAGTGGTCAAATGGTCCCATACCTTCAAAATTCCTTAAAATGTCGACGCATCACTCGTCAATTTGTATGGACCTATATTGTCCATTTTCAATACCTAAACTTCTACGCACCTACACTATATTTGATCGAAATTGTATCCAACTACTTCAATAAATATATGGGGATTTCTAAGTGAAGCCGGACATTTTTTCAAAAAGTGTTTTTTGATTTCTTTTATTTTTGCTGTGTTTTAGTATACATATTTTCAGATTTTTTGACTAACGGTTCCAGAGATATCTTGAAAAAGTCGAATTCTGTAAAAACTATATGGGAAGAAATACTCATAACATATTGGTCCAAATAGAAAAAATACGTTTTTTTTTATCAGCTATCTAATCAATGTTTATCAAATGGAATAATTCGAATTACAAATAGAATTCTCGAATTACAAATGAAATATTACGAATTACAATTAAAATGTTTCGAATTACATCTGAAAAAGGTGTAGAAATGCACTTAAAATTAGGAAATAATTTGTCGCTTAGCCTCAATAAATATAGTCTTTCTCATGATGGAATCTCTCAAATAAAACCCTTAATTTTTTAAATTATATTTTATTTTTAACTTTTTAGTAAATACATTTTTTTGACCAATGAGAACAAAATTATAGTCAATTTAGGCCGAAAATTTAGATAAAAACTTTAAAATGTCTGAAATCGTGTAGTACCGTTATATAAAGGCTATACCAAAACCTGGACTTATGTTCATAATTTTTGGTGGGGAAGTTTCTGTACCATTGGGGACTCCAAATGCCAAGTTACAGCCAATTCTGGCTAAAAATGAAGATAAAGTCCTTAAAACACTTGAAATCGGGTGGTCCCATTATATGGGGGCTATATCAAAACCTGGACCTATGTCAACAATTTTTGGTGGTGAAGTTTCTGCACCATTGGGGACTCCAAATGGCAAGTTACAGCCAATACGGCATCAAAATGAAAATGATAAAATCCTCATAATACTTGAAATCGGGTGGTACCGCTATAAGGGGGCTATACCAAAACCTGGACCTATGTTCACAATTTTTGGTGGGGAAATGTCTGTATCATTGGAAATGCCAAATGACAGCTAATTCTGGCAAAAATGAAGATAAAATCCTCAAAATACCTGAAATCGGATGGTACCGCTATATGGTGGCTGTAGGAAAAATTGGGCCCATATTCATGTATTGTCATCAAAATCTGAAAAGTTTCAGTTCGATTGGTCAACTGCAACTGTGTGGAAAATGAGTTACCAGAGTTGAAATGCAAGTTAAATAAAACACCGTTAAAACACTGTAAAATGGACCAATCTTTGTTTTAATTTCATATGCATGTATTGTCATCCAAATCTGAAAAGTGTGCAAAGTTTCAGTTCGATTGTTCAACTGCATTCGAAAAATGAGTTACTAAACTGATGATCAAACAACTACAGCTCGGGAATTATATGACTGGACATTCGAGCCGAATAATCTACCAAAAATTAAATATGATTATTTCTTCAGAATATGATTATTTAAATACGAAAGAGGATTTGAATTTAAAATATGCAATGGTTAAAACTATGGCGGGCATAAAAAACGTCATTCGATAATATCCACTAATCGCAAAATGAAGAAGTTTTTAAGATGTTTAAGATAAATTCCTAAATAAAATAACAAAACAAATGTTAATAAATTCCTCTCTCTATCTTATTTCTTTTTTTTTTTTTTTTTTTTGAAAGAAACAAAATTCTTAACAAATTTTAAAAAATTGAAAAAATAGTAATCATTCGAATCCCATTACCAAATAGGACTTACAATTTTTGTAATTGATTGTAGTTTTAGTACAAAAAATTTCAAGAAAATGGAAGATTACAATCATTGCTAAAAATTGATTTTAAATATTAAATCGCGAAAATTGCGTCCAAGCCCACTGTGCAAGTTTCTTCTATTTGTTATTAAATATACGATAAAACAACAAAAAATACAAAATTGGACCAATATTAAAGAAGTTATGAGTATTTCTTTGCAAATAGTTTTTACAGAAGTCGATTTTTAAGGCGCGATATCTCTGGAACCTTAGTAAAAAAATAAAATATACTGAAATGTGTCCTGAGGAGCAGCATTGGCACAGCATAAAATAAAGGAAATCAAAAACCACTTTTTGCAAAAATGTCCCATTTTCGGTATTTGAAGCTTTCTGCTACATTATCTTACCAAAATGGATGAAAATTGGTATTTAGTCGTCTTTGGGGCTACAAAGCTTTCCCCCCAAAAATTTCTTTTGATATAGCCGGTATAGAGAGGTACATAGCTCCCAATTTTCTGCATTTTTAAGGATTTATTCACATTTTCGTACCGAAATGACTGAAATTTGGTATTTAGTATTCGAGATGGCCATAAAACATGTCTATAGAGTATTATGGGTATGGATGCATGTTTGAATATAACCCCCATAGAAGAGGTATTGCAGTTTCTCAGATTGGAAGGTACTACGATACAGCTCAATGTGAAGTCTTTTAAAGCATTAGTCTACTGTAGTGACTGTAACTTCGTATTTCGGATTCTCAATGGGTAGAAAAGCTACACGAAGAAAATTATCAATATAGGTTCATATTTTGGTGTATTCCGAATATGAAGGTACCTCCAGATTTTAGGTAATTTGAAGGATGTACACTAGGGCGACCTTTTTTTTTTTTTTTTGATTTAAAAACCTTATATATGAAATTTTATGGCGATCAAGTAACGTTAGCACTTAGCACTCGGCGACTGTATCAGTATGAATATCTCTCAAACCTGCCTGATAAGCTTGTTGATCTAGAGGTCCTCTTTTGTATCTTTGGACCTCTATCTCTAGATCATGAAGATCGTTCCAGACATGCCAAGCAAATATTGCATCGACAATATTGCATCTTAGAATGCTCATGTAATGGTATATGAAGACATGAGGAGACACCCTGTTGCTGTTCTCAGGGCATGTTTGCAAAGTTTTCCATTGCGTATAACTTACATTGGCAAACCACACTGGCGCCGCATAGGTTACCACAGACGGACCTATCGCGGTTTATGTGGTTAGCAAGGTTTCTTTATCTGCTCCCCATGTACTGGTGATGCTCATCTTATCGCAGATAGCTGTGGCATGCGTGGACTACTTATACATGCTATCGAATGTGACCCCCAGGACTTCAAGGTCGTTTGTGATCGGAATTATTGACCCATCGACCCGCATATTCAGTGGGAGCTTCATTTCCATGGTTCCAGAGTGACTTAACCGTTGTCCATAATTCACTTATGCCGGCTTCAATGTTGCAACTGATCAGATGATTTAACCACTTGTTCTGCATATGCTCACCGACCAACATGTCAACTTCCACTTGGGTTGGCACTACGAAGCTCATCACGCTCATTTGCTAATCCCGTCGCCTCTGCTGGGAAGTTTGGTCTTACTTCGGGTGTTCGACCAGCAGGTATATGGCGAGCGGCTGCAGTAGTGATGATGTCACGGAGAGTCCGTTCTGCTACCTGAACATCAGGAGGGTTGGGCAGATCACTGAAACGGAGATTAGTGAACTTTCTGAAACTCGGTCAATTAGCTTTCCGATGATTGAAGAAGGTGCTGCGTTCAGAGGTGATGAAGCCGGATGGTGTGCTGATGGAGACAATTATTGGGAGATGGTGTGATTCAAGAGAAATGACTGGTTGCCTGTTGACGTCATTTGTAAGACCAGGTAACACGATGGTTATGTCTGGCGAACTGCCACACTCTCCCCTAATTCTGGTAGCGGCGTCGTCATTGACCGTGCAAAACGTAGATGTATATATCTACTCAGCCAGCGCTAGACCCCTCTGGTCGTTTACGAGGGCCGAACGCCACAACTTGTGTAAGCATTAAAATCCCCCAATACCAGGCGGTTATGACCATCCAAAAGCGGGCTTATGTTCGGCCTGTAACCTGGAGTACAGCTATTTTTCGAAGAGATGTATACGTACAGCAACTCTACCGCGGCAGTTCCACACCTGACTGTTACCCCCATACATTCCGTGTACGGGTCATTAGAGCCAAGCTTAAGCGATATACACTAGCGGTCATCTGAATAGGTTTGGATTTTTTTCTTTTTATATGTTAAGGTATCTTCTGATGTGTTCGTATTGCAGATCCATACTATTTACTTTTTGAGAGTCCTACACTATGCCAACATTCCCAAGAAAAAACTTGACGGTGTTGCCATGTTTTCGGAAAATATCCCAATTATAATAAAAAATGTACAAAAAAGTGTCAAATTTTTGCGATCATCAGAATAGGTTTGAATCAAATAAAATTGAAAAATTGTACTACCCATGCAAATATTGCGCAGTTTTTTGGTTTAGTTTAGTAAAATGGAACATTCTGATAAATCCTACAACAAATTTGACCCTCTTTATTTGGAACGTGGGTTCAATTCTCAACATGGAAAAGTTAGCAAGAACTTTCAGATAAAATCAAGAAATATTCCAACAAAAACGTTTTATAAACTTGCTTTAAATGACTTTTTGATTTCATTAGATCTCTTCTGAGCTTCGAAAATTGTCTGAAAGAAAGTACCAAGTGTAGCCATATTATTAGGATCGATAAATTAGAAAGGTCATTGAAAATAGTTGGTATTTTAGTTAAAGTTTAGTTTTTTAACTATCCTTGCAGTACAAATTTAAGTATTGTAATGCTCACGAATCCACCATAGTTGACCACATGTATCATAAATGTTCGAAAATTGGTCTGGAAGAATGTTTCTTCGACGACAATAAAGTAGAAAATTGTTATTCAAATTTAACTCTAGGGGGCATGATATCGCCGACTTTTATAGTGCTGTATAACCTCAGTAGTCCATTCTTTTGTACTTATTCGTGTTTGTTTTATGACTTGTGAACAGAAAAAACTTTTTGACCTGACTATATAGGTATTACAGCACTATAAAAGTCGGCGATATCATGCCCCTTTGACTTAAATTTGATTTACAATTTTCTACTTTATTGTCGTCGAAGAGACATTCTTCCAGACCAATTTTCGAACATTAATGATACATGTGGTCAACTATGGTGGATTTGTACGCATGATAATACCTAAATTAGTACTGCAAGGATAGTTAAAAAATTAAACTTGAACTAAAATACCAACTTTTTTCAATGACCTTTCTAATTTATCGATCCTAATAATATGGCTACACTTGGTATTTGCTTTCAGACAATTTTCGAGGCTCAGAAGATATCTAACGGAATCAAACAGTCATTTAAAGCAAGTTTATAAAACGTTTTTGTTGGAATATTTCTTGATTTTATCTGAAAGTTCTTGCTAACTTTTCCATGTTGAGAATTGAACCCACGTTCCAAATAAAGCGGGTCAAATTTGTTGTAGGATTTATCAGAATGTTCCATTATACTAAACTGAACCAAAAAACTGCGCAATATTTGCATGGGTAGTACAATTTTTCAATTTTATTTAAATCAAACCTATTCTGATGATCGCAAAAATTTGACACTTTTTTGTACATTTTTTATTATAATTGGGATATTTTCCGAAAACATGGCAACACCGTCAAGTTTTTTCTTGGGAATGTTGGCATAGTGTAGGACTCCCAAAAAGTAAATAGTATGGATCTGCAATACGAACACATCAGAAGATACCTTAATATATAAAAAGAAAAAAAATCAAACCTATTCAGATGACCGCTAGTGTAGGTTTGTATTGAACAATCCCCCACCTTCACTTCTGGTGCGATCCTTCCTCAGTACGTTGTAACCATCACAACGCTGAAAGCTGCAGTTGTTGTTGGGCTTGATTTCCTGAACCGCCACGACCATGATTTTCTTCCCACTCATGAAGTCCACTATTTCCTAGATCTTACCTTGGAGTCCATTGCAATTAAATTGCAAAAACAGCAGGTGTTAAGTTTTGCGTGTGTGGCTGCTGTTGGGGGGACTGGGCGGCAGTCGCGTAATCTGACAACGACCACTATGATGACGCAGCATGCAGAAACATAGTCCCCATCGTGCCCCTCGCATGAACAAGTGCAGAACAACCCCTTAGATGCACCCACTCCCGACATCTATTGCATATCACCAAAGCTTAGATTTGGCTGAAGGTGCGGATGTGACAAACCGTACACAAATATATTGGTCCTGGGTTTTCTTCCATCCCGGCACGGACTAATAGAATCCGTTGCAGGCATTCCGGGATATGCTGCTCCCAACACAGAAAAACGATACAAATACAAACATGTGTACACTGAGGTGACAGCCGCTGGGCGGAACACGGTTGTTGTTTGGTTCCAGGTCAAACCGGTGTAGAAGAACCCGCCGCCGTGGGATTGAAAGGAAACTAATTGTTCCATTTTACTTTAATACAGCTCGTTCGACCCGCCGTTTTTATTTGCTTACTTGTCAAATTATAGTTTCTTTTAACTTGATCTGGTGATAGCGACGTGGTCCTATCGACATATATCGCGATGTTTTATATGATTATTCAATTAATTTTAACCAAATCCTAGAACAATTTTAATACAGTGTGTCGTAAATTTTACATGCGGACGTTTTGCATGACATTTGTTTCATCATTTCATATACAATGCTGCTCAATACATTTGCAACTCAGATGCCTATTTCTCATTTAATCTATTTTTAGGTTAAAATATGTATTTTGTATATATTTTTTTTAATTTGATTCCTTATTGACCCTATATTCACACAAATTATGTCCAGAAATTTATATCAAAGCTTTGCAAAAATGATTATTTTTGAAAATTGTGGCTCCAACGAAGTCCAAAAATAAACATAGGGACAGTACAATGTCTAAAATTGAGCTGGATACAGCGTAAAAAGTACTAAAATCGCCATAAGATGGAAGAAGGTGTATGGGCAACTACATCTCCTGCAGAGGAAGATCAATAACACTCTACAACAAAATTTAACTTTTTTTATACCCTCAGCATTTATGCTAACGAGGGTATATACACTTTCATACGGGCAAAATGTGCCTCATCGAAATAATGGTTTTAGACCCCAAGTATGTTTGGACGAAATGTGTTTCAGACAATTTGGAGTCGATTGAGCAATGTCCGTCCGTCTGTCTTTCTGTCTGTCTGTCTGGCTGGCTGGAGCGCACGATAACTCTCGAACGGATGAACCGATTCGGTTCAAATTTTGGCTTTCGTAATATTTTGCCCAAACTTAGTTTAAGTTCGAAGATGAGCTATATCGGTCCACTCCTTCCGGTACCTCCCCCACAAATGTTCGAAAATGTTCGGAAAATTTGTGCGCACGATAACTCTTGAAGGGAGTAACCGATTTGGTCCATACTTTGCCCATCGTGGAGCGTGTACCAGACTTAGATCAGGTTTTAATATGGACTCAATCGGTCCACTCCGTCGGGTACCTCCCACACAAAAATTTGGAAAAGTTCAGTTTAGGACCTCCTCTCAAATCGCTTTGATTTTTGCTTTAGCAACTTGTATTCACTGCCCTCCATACGCCGGTATAAGTTTCATGAGGGGCAAGTCCATACTTCCTGAGAAAATAGCCTGAAAGTTGCAAAAAACCCTTATGACACCGTGTGAGGTGGTTGGAGCGCAAGATAACTCTCGAACAGGTCTGCCGATTCGGTCTAATGTTTGGCCTTAGTAATATTTTGTCCAAACATAGTTTAAGTTCGAAGATAAGCCATATCGGTTCACTCCTTCAGGTACCTCCCCCACAAAAGTTCAAAAATGTTCGGAAAAATTGTGCGTACGATAACTCTTGAAGAGAGTGGCCGAATTGGATCATACTTTACACATCCTAATATATCTACCATATATAGATCAGGTTCAAATATGGACTATATTTGTCCACTCCATCTGGTACCTCCCACACAAAATTTCGGATACATGTTCACTTTAAGACCTGCTTTCGAATCGCTTTGATTTTTGTTGAAGCAACTTGCATTCGCTGCCTCAATTGCGATGGTAAAAGTTGTTTCAGGGGCAAGTTCGTACTTCTTGAGCAAACATCCCTGAAGTTGTAAAAAACCCCTATGGTACCATATGTAGTGGCTGGAGATCCATTCTTTTTAGTATCTCCTCTAGGGATACGTAAAATCGATTTCGGTTGATCGATTATTAACCGCAAAATTTCCAAAAGTCGTATTCGACTATTGACTGTGCGAAAACCGAATAATCGATTATTCTTAGTCGACTTTCGGAAGACGGAGTCAACTATTATTCGTAGTCAACCATTAGTCGTAGTCTATTATTATTCGTAGTCGGTTATTAATCGTGGTCGACTATTAGTCGTAGTTGACTATTGGGTGTGCTAAAACCGCATAATTGACGGTACTTTTTTTATACATATAACCATCACGGATCGCATCAACGAAAATGGTCGATTATATTCGATTATAATCTGTTTTGGGCGGTTAACGATTAATCGAAAGTCGACTTTTAGAACATTCTCAAATAATCGACTAACCGAAAATCGAGTTTTAAGTTTTTCACGAAAACCGAATAATCGAAAATCCGATTATTGCAATTCACTGGGTGTCCCTAATCTCCTCCGCAAAACTTTTGATCTCTAATCCTAATCAACATTTTTGTCAGTTCAAACGCCCAAAATTTTTAAAACTCCCTAAATACATGCGTTTTTTGGGATAAAATTGTTTCAATATACACAGGCTGAGGGTATATCTCTGTCGGCAAAGCCGACTCATACTTTTTTACTTGTTAAATTACAAGAAACCCCGCACAGATTATGAAAGAGGACCGAGAAAAAGAAGACACGTGTATCGGCATTTTGAAAGTTTACGGGAAGTCGGGAATTAACCTGAATAGGCGTGGCAAGTTCCGTCCATTTCTACAGGTTTTGAAATATTCGACATCAGATTCAGATTCCTTGGAATCCTTGTATTTTAGGTATAAAGTGTCTTTGGAAAAAAATAATTTATGAAAAAATTAACCCTCATGCGAGTCACTAAAGGGGTCCTTTTTTCCCTTTTTTCAAAAACATTTAAAAACTCCTTTAAAATGTGATCGTATCAGATCAAAATATTCCACAAAATTATTTGTCATAAAATGTTACTATAGGTACCTGAATACACCAAAACTCTAAATCGTACCTAAACGCCAGGATTCTGCCAAAAGTAAAATCACCTTTTAGGGTTAATGTTGTACTTTATCTGAGTTTATTAAGTTTTGTGCCACAAATCTTCATTCTAGATAGAAGACATCAAAGACAAAAATACTCTCCATCAAATTCCAATATAAGTCGCCGATTAAATGAAATATGTATTTACAATATATATCAAGAAAATATATACATATATGTACATCAAATTTGCCAACAAAACACCCAAATATTTTTTGAATAAATTAGTTTTGTTCTTTTTTCGAGTTGATGCATGAAAGTAACATGAAATTTAGTTTTAGACGAAATGTGTTAAAAGAAGAAATATTCTACACAAAATTTCAATGTAACTCCCAGAGCAAACTAGATATCTAAGTAAAATACTTTGTTAATAAAATTACGTTGCAAAATTAGATATTATAGGTAGAAATTATTTGTTAAACTTTTAGACTCTTAATTAAAATTTATTCCAGTATTTAGGACCATGCCAAAATCATGGCTGTTAGGACCCGTATGTCAGATATATATTTACTGAACAATAGCCGTAGACTATCCCCGCATTTTCACATACAATATCAGGAACCTATGACTTATCCTGATGACGTTATTTTAGTTTATAGTTCTAAAATACATAATTTTACAAAAATTCCAAAAACAGTTTCGATCCAGCACACATAATCTTCTGCAAGAATTTATTACGAAAAACATCAATAAAATATATTTTGAGAACGCAGATAACGAAAATGTAAATAAAAACGGTAGAATGTGGTCCTAAATCATAAAAAAACGAAAGCTTCTGGAGATATTAAATATTATAGATACAAATTTCTTTTGTTCACACACTCATAATGAAATTTGATTTGAAATCTTTCTTCTTTTGACACAATCCCCAAAAAGTGAAGTATTGTAGGAAATTTTGACTCAGTATGGAATAAATTTTAATTAAGAGTCTAAAAGTTTAATAAATAATTTCTACCTATAAAATCTAATTTTGTAACGTCATTTTCTTAACAAAGTATTTTACTTTTTACTTAGATATCTAGTTTGTTCCAGGACTTCCAGTGAAATTTTGTGTAGAATATTTCTTCTTTTAACACCTTTCGTCTAAAACTAAATTTCATGTTACTTTCATGCATCAACTCGAAAAATGAACGAAACAAATTTATACAAAAAATATTTGGGTGTTTTGTTGGCAAATTTGATATATATATATTCTTGATATATATTGCAAATACATATTTCATTTATTCGGCGACTTACATTGAAATTTGATGGAAAATATTTTTGTCTTTGACATCTTCTATCTAGAATGAAGTTTTGTGGGACAAAACTTAATAAACTCAGATAAAGTACAACATTACCCTTAAAACGTGATTATACTTTTGGAAGATTCCTGGCCTTTAGGAACGATTCAGAGTTTTGGTGTATTCAGGTACCTATAGTAAAATTTTATGACAAATAATTTTGTAGAATATTTTGATTTGATACGATCATATTTTAAGGGAGTTTTTAAACGTTTTTGAAAAAAGAGACCAAAAAGACCCCTTTATTGACTCGCATGAGTGTTAATTTTTCTCATAAAAACATACCCCGCATTATTGTCAGTAATATTGCCAAAGACACTTTATACCAAAAATGCAAGGATTCCAAGCAATCTGATGTCGAATATTTCAAAACCTGTAGAAATGGGCGGAACTTGCCCCGCCTATTTAGGTTACTTCCCGACGTAAACTATCAAAACGCCGATACACGTGCCTTCTTTTTTTTCGGTACTCTTTCATAGTCTGGCTGAATTATCTTGTAATTATTTTTTGTGCTGTACAGTGTAATTATACGAATTATTAACAGATCTCTCAGAGGTCATCTACAGATGTTAAAAGAAGTCTTAACGCCGATAAATCTATACAAACCCCTCAGATATATACCATGGATACCGGTATACCAATATAGGCAAATTTTAGGAAAAATGGAATTTTTCATAGAAATTTTGCAAAACATGTTTGGAATTGTTTTTTGGATTAGTGGAACTGGGTACTTTTCGCCGATTTAAATCAATATTGCAGTTATAAGACTTGAAAAAATGTACTTGATCACCAGGTTGAAAGATAATAGAATTTGTCCCCTTATACAAAAGAGTTGACTCTAAACGTAGGTGTTTTTTATTATGGACAGGAATGATACTGGAGGCATGAGGTCGAGATATTTATTAGATTCAAGAACAATCTGGAGAGATATCACATCGTAATCGCACCATGTACACACCGGAAGTGACGTATAATAGGGTGCTTTGGCATAATACCGTCTCTAAACGCATATATAACCACGTAAAACTAGTACTTTTTTGCAAATATGTTTGTGTTCATATCGGACCCGATCAGCTTAAGTGATCTAAATTCATATAGAAGAACCCTAATATTAACTCTAGACTGTTAAATATCGAATAAAAGCTTGGTATTAAAAAAGTATTCTTAGAGCACAGAATTACAAAGGATATATCAATTTATTTAGTTAACAGGAGTCCTTTATGATGTCTCCACATAATAAATGAAAGGTTAAACTCACAGCATATTATCAAAACAAAAATAAGTTCTTCAGATTTTGAACCAAATATTCTCATTTGCAACTACAAAAAGATTTGCATTTAAAGTCCATAAACTACTTCAGAACTTTATAAAATGTGGAATTGTCATACCAGTTGCAAACATTTTGAGCAGCACTGTAAAAGAGAAAACAAGATAAATCATGTAATTATAACCCATCAGGTTCCTCGGAATCTATTATCCCTGCCTCTGTCATACAATGTATTTAGGCATTGAAATGGTGTCATATACGAGTATAAAAGTTTATATTGTTCATTTATTTAATAATTAACAACAACAAAAATAAAATAATACAAAATCTTAGCACATATATACAAACATTCATACATATGTATACATATATGAAAATAAATTAACTTAAAAATAATGAAAATGCATTTAACAAAAATGCAGATTATCTTGACCTGAGAATTTTATCAACATTAAGGTTATTTTTTTTTTCAAATATGTTTTAATCCTTTTTCAGTGATCCTTTTTTGTTCTTTTTCAAGTAATTCTCAACATAAAATGAGCCAAACATATAGGAGAAAATACACGAATACAAAGTTATTATGGCTGCTACTCCTTTGGGATAGAGGCAGTTTCGACGAATTTGGACTTGGATGGAGTGCACGAAGACAATGGAAAATTGCAGCTGAATGAATAGATTAAGAGATGTACAATTAAAAACATGACATTGTAAATGGCTTCAATGTTTCTATCTATACTCACAAGTTGCAAAACGGTTATATACTTCTTCCACCACAAATATTTCTGAACCTTGGGACCCATAGCAGTCAACATGTAATAGATGTACATAACAATGTGAACGAAGGAATTGATGAAACAGACAATTGTACCATGTCCTCCTGAAAGAACAAAAAACGTATAAAATAAAGTTAAATAAATTTCATTAAGTAGTGCGGATTTTCAGGGAATATCCTGGTCGGTTTCGGTTGTTCCAAAAGATGGCCTTAGTTTTAGTTCGATGATGTGCCATATCGATCCACTTCCTGGGACCCCACAAAACTTGTCTATAAAATGGTGCGCACGATAACTCCTGAAGGAAGTGACCGGTTTATTCGGAAAGGCCACATTTATCGGCAAGTTCATACGTCCAAACAAAGCCACAAAATTCTGAATAACCCTAAAAACATAATTTTAATAATTTTAGAGGAAAATGATTTCGATTGTGTAGGCGATATTCGATCTGGCCATGGATGAAAGTTCACAAGTTCAAGGGTACATATCTGATACGTTTTTACTTGTTTCATGTGAAGTTGACAAATACCACCCACATAAGCACACGCTACAAGTGGTGAGTTTACACGATAACCATGGTTATTGACGCACCCAAAGAAAATTATTTTTACATTGGGTGACGTAGAAGGTGGAAAATACCGAACGGCTTTAACATGAAAAAGTCCAGGGGCTGGATACTAGTTCTATGAAAATTAGGTTAGGTTGAAAAGAGGGGCAATATAAAAAAGAGGGGCAATATGTCCGTATGGACATACACTTAAACCAGGGTTGCCATAATTTGGTTAAGTTCTTGTATAGTATCGTAACCTAGGTGTTGGTTTCTCAGAGTCGCGAAGGCTGGGCAGTGACAAAGAAAGTGTTCCAACGTTTCGTCGTCTTCTCCGCATGCTCTACATTCGCTGCTTTCTGCACAAGGTAAAGGTAATGTTTTCAACATCAGTTTTATCAATGTACATGCCCCACCCAAGACAAGAACGAGCAAACCAAATATATATTTTCCGAGCCCTTAAAAGAAACATAATAATTGTTCCACCTCCCTATAATCGTCTCCATAAACAGGCCGGCCGATTTCATCACATCAGAACACAGCACCTTCATCAAACATGTGTAAGCTAATTGGCCTAGTTACATAGAGCTCAAAACTCCCAAACACTTCTGATGTTCGTATAGTAGAAAGAATGTTCCGATACATGATCACAACTGTAATAGCTCGCTATATACCTTGCAGAGGCAAGGGGACTAGTAAATGAGTGTAATGAGCTTCATCGAGCCAATCCCAGTCAACCAAGAGTTAAACATTGGAAGTTATTAGGTTGGTCGGTGAGCACAAGCGGAAGAGGTGACTAGATCATCTGAAGTGTTGCAACATTGGAGCCTGAATTAGTGATTTGTGAGCAATGGTTAAGTAACTCCCGAATCCTGGAAAGAAGGAAGATGTGACTTCAGTCACTGATGGCAACGTTACGCTTACTGATCCGAAGGGGTGTGCATGTTATTTCAATGGACAGTTAATCGAGAAACCCGGGAGTGATGGGGCGAAGAGAATAGTATTACGCCGCATCAGATCTCTTCATGAGTTGTGGAATTCGGTCCTCGGAAACGACCAGATTTATAGCTCTACGTTTTGCGAGGTCAATGAGGACGGCCCTACCAGAATTAGAGGACAGTGTCACAGTTCGTCAGACATAACCATTGTGTCACCTGGCCATACAAATGACGCCACCTGGAAATCTGTCATTCCTCTTGGATCAGACCATCTCCCCATAATTGTCTCCATCAGCAGACCGCTCGATATCATCATCATGAGAAATCTAATTGGCAGAGTTTTTGAAAGTTCATTAATCACCGCTTCAGAGATCTGCCCAATCCATCTGATGTTCGGGTAGCACAAAGGACGTTCTGAGACACCATCGTTTGGATTTTGTCGCAAGACCCAGCGTCGGAAATGGCTATCCTGTTGCCGATCATCAGCATGATTTCCGTAAGCAACACACCTCGACAACAGCGCTGCACGTCAACTCCCCACATTTGGTGGCGCTTGACGTTTAAAAAGTCTTTATACTGTCAAGCACTCTACGCTGTTTGAGGACATCGAGCAGACAACCCAACGTCGAAATTTGAAACGTTGGATAATCAATTATATGTGTGGACGACAGTCGTAAGTGGAATTCAGGAACAAGAAGTCCAAGTACCGTAGAGGGAAAATAAGAAGATCCCCAAGGTGGGGTGATATTTCCGGAACTGTTTCGCCTATACCTTTCCTGCATTCTATTCTCTTCGGACAACATTGAGATCCTAACATATGTGTTCCACAAACATCCCAGATGGAACAAGGGAGACTACTCTCATATTAATGAGTGCACCCCGATTCATATTAGCTCAATGACATGGGACCTACTGTTTATTGCCGAGTCCGAACGGCGTGTCCTAAGACACCACTTGTAGAGAAGTTTTATACGGCTGAAATATTCAGGAAATATCGCCAACATCACTGAGGGGTATTTTGCCACCGTCTAAAATTTGATGTTGCCTGGCCTGGGAATCGAACCCACGACCTTTAAGGCGGGTGTGCATACCATTGCAACCCGGTGGAACCCGTGGTACCTTCCCTAATATCATTTTTGAAAGGCTGAACTCCTATTTGCTCGATCTTAACTAAGTAAGTCAGAGGGACGTAGTGAGAAATGCATCTCGACATCATTTCAGGGGCTCAATAGACAAAATTTTATGTTTTGTGAGTAAAATATAAAAAATGTCTAAAAAATGAACATTTGGGTGGGGCGGGCCCCGGGTTCCCAATGGCTACGTCGTCTCTACTATTTATCCTCTCACGTCTTCAGAGGGAAATTGCGACTTGCTTATCCGAACTTCATGGATTTAATAGGAACCTAGCATGTAAGACAACATTTGCTACAAAATGAACATTTTGACCGCTTTCTTATGAGGGGATCTCCGAATTATTATTAATTCAGTATTAAATTAAATGGTAAGGTTTGTATTCATTTCTTATTTTTCAAATGTTACGTACCTGCATAGTTTTGAACAGCAAAATAAAGACCCAATGGCATACTGAAATGATGAAAGACATGCAAAAAGGATATTTGCCTATCCTTTTTCCTTAAAACAAAGAATACTGTATCCAACAGCTCCGTAATTTTGGCCATATAGAATAACCAAACAGCTCGGGCCATCTGAAAGAACGTTAGAAAATTAGTACAAATTGCTTTTGGCTGGGAGTCCCAGTCCGCCAAACTTACCCGCATTGAGTTTGGATCGGTGTCATATGTAAGTGGAGCACATTTGTAATTGTAGCTCGTTCCCCAGCCAGCTTGGTAGAACTATTTGCAATGAGAACAGAGAAATCAACGGATATAGCAATTATTTAAAAGGTTATACAGTATACAAATAAAGTAGTAAAGTTTTGATAAAACCCACGTGTAAAGTTACTTCCCGATTTTAGGCCTTTTCTTAGGTTATAGCCTCATTATCCTACAAAAAATGACGGAAATTTGCTATTTAGATCTATTTGGGGGCTACAAAACCTTCCCCCAGAAATTTGTCAGTACAGGTTCACGTTTGAATGCGACCCGATTTTCGTCATTTCAGGAGAGTCGTGTATTCAGTTGACAATGACGACTCACTGGGGGATGTGTTCACGCATCATGTAGCAACATATTTCCTGTCGTAGTCACATGGACGAGTCCAGAACATCTTACCGAAGATTGAGTGTGGTTGACGCGGATGTGACCAACTGATCACATCCATATTGGTCATCCTGGATTGAAGAATCCGGAGCAGGCATTCCGGATACGCTACTCTTAACACAGAAACACCATACAAATACAAACATGTGTCCACATGTGTCGGATGTTGTGTGGTTCCGGGTCATTCCGGTATCGGAGCACCCGCCGCCATGGGATAGGTGTAGAAAAAAGAAGAAGAAGACGTCGATGTCTGATTCCAATTAAACCTTATTTACAAAAAAGTGGTATTCTTCAGTTAACACATTTCGCTTCAAGGTACAATACATAAGGAGAAGCGAAAAGGTCAGATGATTTCACCCATTCTGTCACCACCATAACGCCATGATTCATAAACGATAGGGAACTAATTGTTTCATTGTTTCAAATTTCGACCCGGCCGAACCTACCGTCTTTCTGTGTTATTTATTTTTAACAAGCCAGTAGGGGACAAACATGAAATATATTCTCCAAAAAAGTTTTTGTCTTTTATTACTATTTAAATGGTTTACCACCTTAAATCCGCACGTGCGATTTTTTTCAGAAAACTGGCTATTTACTTCACATAAGTTGTCTTGTGTATGCAAATGTGAAAATTAGATTTTTACTGATACTGTTTTCTAAGACGGTTCCTATGTATGTATGTGGTTGAACGGTCGGTTTACGAGGTGGCTATAAACCTATATATAGCCTCAATTAGTACGTTTTGAAAATCACACCTTCCATTTCATGGTCACTGCTGTGTTATCTGATTTGATTTGTTGGTATGAAATTTGTTTAAAGTTCTCCTTGACCTAAATCGGTATTCTCAGCAAGGTCATGAAGGAACAAACTTGCTTAAACTATATATGTATGTATGTACATTGCATTCGCGCAGGACAGGAACAATCGTTGCCTCATCTTCCTTATTTCCGTAGCTGTTGCAGTGGTCGCAGTATGGAAGTTGTAGACATTTGCCATGAAATGAAATATTTTCAGCAGGTTGTACTTGTGACCGCCTTTGCGACTTAATGGCCTAAAAGCTCGAATAAACCCCTGACGACACCACCTAAAATGGCAAATCCGCAAGATAACTCTGGGTAGGGAGTTTTTGTATGGTCCAAACTTTGCACATCGTATTATTTTATCTAGTCACGTAGCAGGTTGGAATATGGTACCCACTCCTTTGGGTACCTCTCACACAAAATTTGGGAATGTGCAGTTTAACAGCTCATCTGGGATCATTTTGAAGTCTTTTCCAAAAAATCTTCTTGCTGGCCATGTTACGACGCCGCAATTTTTTCAGGGTCAAGTGCACTTCTTCCTGAGCCAATGGCCCAAAGTCTCCAAAAAGCCTGTCAGCACAAACTAAACTGGGTATTACGTAAGATAAACCTCGAAGAGAGAAACCGATTATTTCTTACAGCCTCGAATTATGTCCGAATATTGACTACATCGGACCACTCTTTCGGGTAACTCCCACACAAAGTTTGAGAAATGGCGTTGAGACTGGCGTTCATTAAAATAGGAACTGGCTGTGGCTAGTTCGTTTGCTTTTCGTTCCCAACAATGCTAGAACTACTCTGGCCAAACTGCCTAAAGTGAAAAGATCTTATTTAAATTCTTTCAAAATATATATCAGAACTGCAAATATAAGGACTGATAAATGTTGCTAAAATCGTCAAAATCGGGATTCCAGTTAAAAGGGGACAAACATTGACCATTTTTTGCATGGAAGTAAGTCTGCTTCCTCACAGAACTCCAAATGCCAAATTACAGGTAAATCGAACAAATAATATGTTTATGAACTAAAAATCAGTACTTATTTTACCTAAATATAGTCCTATTTTTATACACTCAGCCTTTAGGCTAAAGATGGTATATACATTTTCAGAGGGCCATAATGTGCCTCAGCGGTCAGACTATTTGCAGTCGATTTATCCATTATTCAGTCTATCTGACTGAATGGAGCCCACAATAACTCTCGAACCGACTAACGGATTGGTTCATAATATTTTCTCCAAACTTAGCTTGGTCCTCTCTTTCGGGTACTTCCTCACCAAAAGTTCACAACTTTTCCCTAAAATTTGAGCACGACAACATTCGAAGGCCGGTTACTGCCTTGGTCCATAATTTGCACATAGTAACAATTCTACCAGACATAGATGAGGTTCTAATATGAACTATTTTGGTAAGCTCCTTCGATTATCAATTTAGGAAAGGTTCAGTTTAAGATTTTTTGATTTTTTGCAACTACTTGGAAGTCGAGAATATGATGTCAGATAAATGGCCGCCGCCACAGTTTATTGTCATTTGAGCCCTTTTTATGGCATTTTCCATCACTTTGACCAAAACTTCCGGCGATAGGTCCACACATTCTTGACGGATATTGTCTTTAAGAGCTGAAAGAGTCTGAGGCTTGTTGACATAAACTCGCGACTTCAAAAACCCCCACAAAAAGAAGTCTGGAGCGGGCAAATCAGGCGATCTGGCTGGCCAGTGCAAATTGCCAAAACGGGATATTAGGCGCCCGGGAAATGCATCCTTAAGCATATCGGTTGTGGCACGTGCAGTGTGTGCCGTTGTACCGTCCTGTTGAAACCACATGGTTTCCAATCCCAATTCATCAAGTTGCGGCAAAAAGAATTCGTTGATCATTGCTCTGTAGCGCCCATCATTCACAGTAACACGCGGATTTTCAGTGCCCCTGAAAAGTAAATTTTGCTTATTTACGTACCCGCTAAGATGGAAATGCGCCTCATCACTCATGATTATTTTTGATTAAAAATCATCTTCCTCTTGGTGGTGATTAAGGATGGCGTTCTGGAACAGTGTAGCGTAACATTGTTTATTAACGTGTATTTCGCATGTGTTTACTACACAAATGTCAAAACAGAACTGACATTAGGGGCCAATCGCAAAATTTATAGCATTTTCTGTTAGGAGGATTACTTTTGCGCCACCTTGTATATTCTTGATCATTACCGTATGTGGTAATCACTCTAGCATCCACATAAATGGAGATAGGACGCTGAAATTTTGGGAATGTGCGTCTTTTGTTGGCAGACAGGTCAAGTTCGATGATGGGCTATATCGATCCACGTTTTGGTATAGCCCGCATACAACGGTACCTAGTAACCAGCAAACTTATATTCCAAAAATTATGGGCATAGGTCCATGTTTTGGTATAGCCCCCATATAACGCCACCTCCCGATTTTGGGTATTTTGAGGATTTTAGGTACAATTTTTAACCGAACTAGCTGAGGTTCTCAGTAGCCACGAAACTTCTCCACCAAACATCGTCAACATAGGTTAATATTTTGGTATAGCCCCCATACAACGGTACCTCCCGATTTTCGGTATTTTAGCTATAATTTGACATTTGAGGTTCTCTGTGTTCACGAAACTACTCCACCAAAAATCGAATTAACTGTAATTTGAAGGAACTATCCGTAATTGTTTGAAAGAACTATCTGTAGTTTGACTTTTGAGGTTCCATGCATATATAAAACCTTCCCACCAAAAATTCCACACGTTGGTATAGCCCTGAAAGTAGTTAGCATTTATGCTAACGAGGTTATATACACTTTCATACGGTCAAAATGTGCCTTATCGAAATAATGGTTTTAGACACCAAGTATGTTTGGACAAAATCCGTTTCAGACAATTTGGAGTTGATTTAGCCATGTCCGTACGTCTGTCTGTCTGGCTGGCTGGAGCGCAAGATAACTCTCGGTTTCGTAACATTTTGTGCAAATTTAGTTTAAGTTCTTTTTTTTAAGTTTAAGTTCCTTCCGGTACCTCCCCCATCAAAGTTCGAAAATTTTCGGAAAATTTGTGTGCACGATAACTCTTGAAGGGAGTAACCGATTTGGTCCATACTTTGCACATCGTGAAATTTCTACCAGACTTAGATGAGGTTTCAGTATGGACTCAATCGGTCCACTTCTTCGAGTACCTCCCACACAAAATTTCGGTAAAGTTCAGTTTAGGACCTGCTCTCGAATCGCTTTGATTTTTGTTGTAACAAATTGTATTCACTCCCCCTCATGTGGCGGTACAAGTTTTATCAGGGGCAAAGTTGCAAAAGTTGGAGCGCAAGATAACTCTCGAATGGATCTGCCGATTCGGTCCAAAATCTGGCTTTCTTAATATTTAAGTTCGAAGACAAGCCAAATCGGTCCACTCCTTCAGGTACCACTCCCACAATAGTTAAAAAAGTTCGGAAAAATTGTGGGCACGATAAGACATTTTTATGATTCTCAGAATTATAGAAAATTTGTGAGAAACAAATGTTTCTAAAGTTTATTTTCAATTATACAGTACCGTGCAAAATAATAGCAGTGCGGAACTGCTTTGTACGGAAATTTCAATAATGCTGCTATAAATCGGTAAAGTAATTTAATTATCTGCTTCTGCCGAATGCTTATAAGATCAAATATTTTACAAAAATATGCAACTATTAAAAAACACCATTAAAGTTTTCTGCTGAGAAAGGCTTTTTCGTGTGCATCATAGCAGCGCAAGTAAACCAAGTAAAATGGACATGTTAAAAGTTATTCATTTATAACTTTTTACAGTTGAAAATTATTTTGAAATAAGAATAAGACGAAATACAGACAATATGTGTACAAATGTGGATCGTCACTGCATTTAGTGCAGCACGGATGGCCATAAACATAAAAAAATTAAATTTTCCATGGAAAAACTTACCACATAGTGGAAGATATCGGTGGTATTTTCTCAAAAATTATTTGTAATGGTCGACAGTCATCTTACGTATCCTCAAAGCAATAAACATTCATAGTACGGATACAATTTTTGGAATTTAATATAAAAATAATCTGATAAAGTGAAGGCAATAAGAGCAAATCTTTTGAGAACATGCTAAATAACCACTTTTATGCGTTGACATGGTTTTCATTTTTGTCATCTAGAACTAGAGCTACAAGTGTGCCAACGATCCAAAAATGAAAATCCAATCGGTTTCCAAGATATGAAACCAACAATTTATAAACATAAACTATGTGATAAGTTTTTCCATGGAAAATTTAAATTTTTTATGTTTATGACCATCCGTGCTGCAGTGATGCACTAAAGGCAGTGACGATCCACATTTGTCTGTATTTCGTCTTATTTTCATTCCAAAAAACTTTTCAACTGTAAAAAGATAAATGAATAGCTTTTTACATATCCACTTTACTTGGCTTACTTGCACTGCTATTATTTTGCATACGAAAAAAACTTTAAAACTTTAATGGTGTTTCCTTATAGTTGCATATATTTGTAAAATATCTTAGCCCGTGAGGTCTGGCATCTTATAATCATTCGCCTGATGCAGATAATTAAATTGCTTAAAGATTTATAGCAGTATTATTGCAATATTCGTACATAGCAGTTCCGCCCTGTATTATTTTGCACGCAATTGTATATCTGCATTTTATGCGTGAGGTTGTAAAAAAGTCTTAACCCTACTGTCCACTGCTTCAGGTACCTTCCGCACACAAAATTTCCAATTGCAATGGTACAGTTTCTTTTTTCAGGGGCAAGTCTATACTTCCTGAAATGACTGATGAGGACGATAATTTACCAAATGATCGAAACATGTCACATTGTAAAATGTTTTCTAAATGTAAGTCAACTTCCCAGAGGGTCTATATCGGACAACATCTGCGGATACCTCCCTTACAAAATGTCAATATATCGCTTTTGAAATTGTTACTGAAGGTACTCCTGGTGATTCTGTTTTCAGCGATATTATGTTTTTCGTGGGCAACTCCATGTTACCTGACGGTCAAATAATGGTCCAATAACTCTAAATCCTATGGTGACCAACTGAAATGGCTGATGGGCGCGATAAATAAGAAGGGAATGACTCACAAAATAAGATGCATTTTCAAAATGGTCTATGTTGGTACATTCCGCCAGGTACGTACTTCGTGAAATTCAACACTTTTGCACTTTAATTCAAACCAAATTTAATAGCAAAAGTTAATTTTTTCGGAAAATTCGTTAACTTTAAAATAACTACCCAAAAAGTCTCGATATTTTTTATCTGCATCACAGTTTTTATCCCGAAGAATTCATTTATAATTCATATTTAATGGATATTTTAATTTCCTGTTGTAAATATCCATAATAGTTAAAAAATCACTTTTTCCACTGGTCCAATTTTCCGATGAATTAGGAATTTTCTTCCACTCTTGTCAATCCAAAACTTACCTCATAGAACAGACCGCAACTAATTATCACTTGGATGGCATTATAGATGATCATGGTGTTCTTCAATTCGTACGGTTTACGATCGCGCATATAACGAGGACCCGCATACAGACAGAATAGCAAATAAACGGCTAAAATCGCAAATAGGGGCCACGGTGAATTCGAGAGTAGCCAATTTTTCGTTCGCTGATCTCCATGTTCGAAAAATACACTTATCAGATAGTTGACCGTTTCATTTGCGCTCAACGTTAGCGAAGCAGACATTTTTCCGATACGAACCGTTCAAACTTAAAAATTGAAATAGAAACGACATCCCTGAAAAAATGATTGGAGAGGTCAGTCGCTCGGTCGCCTCCGTTCGATTGTTTTTTTTTCTTATTCATTTCTTATGTTTATGCATAGAAAACACACAGAGATGTATATCTGGGAATACCTGAAACAAAAAACTTTTGTGCAATATTTACCACAAGATGGGACCTAATATTCGGCATCGAAAGCTTGTTAATAGTTTCATATTTACATTGGTATTTTTTTCTCCATCCATTTGTTTTCATCTTAAAAAAAAAACAACAAAAATATGTGAACAAACAGCATTAGGTCTGTGACACACTCGGCCATTTAGTCAGACGCTTAGTACTGTTGTTGTTGGTATAGGTTTACCACCAAATCCCATGGTGTTATGGTATCGGTCGACCTTGAAATCGAATGGTGTAAAACTGGTAATTGGGTGAGTAAAAAATCATCGAATTCCAACTTCATATTACCAATTGACGACAGCAGCGGGGCGGCATCAACAAACAACAAAAACAGCGACAAACAATAGCCAAACAAAAATTCACTTGTTGTCAAGATTTGGTTGGCGTTAGCTTTAAGACACACCGAATTGAAAAGACCCTGCAACAAGTGATGAAAGAGAAAGCATAACATGTTTGGCTTTATAGGTATGTGTGTCTGCATATGGATCGTCGTTGGAACAAATGGCACAGTGGGTAAACAGGTTCATTTTGTATTTTTTTGATGGGTTTATGAGGTATGTTTTTGGGAAGAAAAGCATAGGTGTTCAGAAAAAAAGAAACAAGTCAGATTGAAAAATCTCCAATCCATCACGCACAATATATGCTCCATTAAAAACCCTATAGGGTGACGTAGGGGATGAATGATACCAAGCAACGGTCTTGACCGGCTTTAACATGGCAAAGCCCAGGATTTATCTTGGTCCCTCTTTCATCTCAAGTGGACACTGACCTCCCCGTGGTGTCACCTGGGGAACTGCCTTTAACACCCGTTAAAGGTAGTGAGCTAACATGTGCCGCGCGTTCGCCCATAAGAACGTTAAAAACTTGGGTTTGGGCGTCGGGTTAGTAACCCTCCCCTAGAAAAACAGCCTACTATGAAAAAACGAAAGAAACGAAAAACAAATCCCTCAAAAGTTGACGACCCCCGCAAACGTTTTAAGGACCATGATCTGCGAATCTGCACCTGGAATGTTCGCACTCTTTATAGAGAAGGTGCAGTCTTCGCATTGGCAGACGTACTTGAAAAGTACAGGACCGATATTACTGCCATACAGGAAATACGATGGATTGGGAAAGGCGTCACAACAACACCTAAAGGTGACGCACTGTATTATAGCTGCCATGACGTAAAGCATGAGTTTGGTTGCGGATTCGTAGTTAGTCGGAGACTAAAACATCTGGTTGCCCTGCCCATGACATTAAAATCATTCTAGGCGATTTTAATGTCAAAATTGGAAAGGAGAATATCTTTGGCCCAACAGTCGGGAAATTCAGTCTCCACAGTGAAACATCTGACAATGGTATGAGGCTGATAGACTTTGCAGCTGCAAAAAACATGGTAGTTAGCAGTACCAGATTTAATCATCTCGATATTCATAAAGGCACCTGGCTGTCTCCAGATCAGAAAACAAGAAACCAAATTGATCATGTTGTGATAGATGGAAGACATTCATCGAGCGTGTTGGATGTACGATCGTTCCGAGGCGCAAACATTGATCCGGGCCACTACCTTGTTGCAGCAAAGGTACGCTACCGCTTAAACGTAGCAAACAAAGTACGAACAGACACAACATGAAAGTTAGACATCGGTAAGCTGCAATCACAACAGATAGCCACAGCATATTCCACTCAACTAGCCCAATTGCTTAATCAAAGCACTCCTCATCCCGATAACATATCAGCGCAATGGCAAAGCAATGCCCACTCCATGCAAACAGCCGCAAAATCCATACTTGGATACCAGAGACCTCCACCAAGGAATCCATGGTATGATGAGGAGTGTCGTGCTGCCACCGAAGAGAAAAATGCGGCGTATAGGGCTACTTTACAATCCGTAGCAACGCGTAGCGCACGAGAGAGATACAAGGAGAAAAGGAGAGAGGAGAAACGTCTTTTCCGCAGGAAAAAGAGAGAGATGGAAAAGCGGGAGTGTGAAAAAATCGAGATGTACAGGAGCCAGAATGAAGTCCGAAAATTCTACCAAAGAGTCAAGCATCAAACTGATGGCTTTGGTACAGGCACATCCTCCTGTAGAGACCAGCAAGGTAATTTGGTAACTGATACAGATAGTGTACTCAGGATATGGAAAGAACATTTTTCAAATCTGTTGGTATCCAATAGCAGCGAAGACGACGAAGATACCACAGTCCCAATCCCAGAAGATGGTATTGAATGTATACCGCCCAGCCAAGATGAGGTAAAGACAGCAATAAATCGGCTGAAGAATAATAAGGCAGCTGGGGCCGATGGCTTACCAGCCGAGCTGTTCAAAACCGGAGGCGACACGCTGATAAGGTGTATTCATCAGCTAGTTAGCACCATCTGGCAGGAAGAACGAGTACCCGACGATTGGAACCTGAGTATCCTGTGCCCCGTACACAAGAAGGGAGATAAGACTGTATGCTCTAACTATACGGGCATAAGTCTACTCCCTATTGCCTACAAGATCGTGTCAGGGATATTGTGCGAACGACTAAAGCCTATGGTCAACGAGATAATTGGACCATACCAATGCGGCTTTAGACCTGGCAAGTCCACCATTGACCAGATATTTACCCTGCGGCAAATCCTGGAGAAGACCCAAGAGATGCAGATCGACACCTACCACCTTTTTGTCGATTATAAAGCAGCCTTCGGCAGCCCGCTGTGTTCCAAGGTATTCCAAGCCATGTCTGAATTTGGTATCCCCGCAAAGCTCATCCGACTTTGTAAAATGACTTTAACTGACACGAGGTCCTCAGTTAAAATAGGAAAGAACCTCTCAGAAGAGTTTGGTACCAAAAGAGGTTTCAGACAAGGAGACAGCCTTTCGTGTGACCTCTTCAACATCCTGCTAGAAAAGGTTATACGAGAGGCATACGTCAAAAGAAGTGGCACAATCTACACCAATAGTCACATGTTACTTGCTTATGCTGATGATATAGAAATCATGGGCCGATCAGTAAAATAAGTAACTGATACCTTTATAAAGGTCGAAGGAGAATCTGCTAAAGTGGGTCTGGCGGTAAACGGTGGGAAGACCAAGTTGATGGTGTCGACGCGCAATGCGTCCATTGAGATCGGACTAACTGTTGAAGTTGGTTCCTATAATTTTGAGGTAGTAAAAGACTTCGTATACCTCGGCACCTCCGTAAACACAACAAACGACATCAGTTGTGAAATAAAAAGAAGAATTGTATTGGCCAACAGATGCTACTTTGGTTTAAGTAAGCAGTTTAAAAACAAAGCCACATCTCGTCAAACAAAAATAACGCTCTACAAAACACTGATACAACCCGTGCTGATGTATGGCTCCGAAGCCTGGGTACTTGCGCAAGCAGACATGGCAGTGCTTGGTGTGTTTGAGAGAAAAATTCTTCGAAAGATCTACGGACCAATCTGCGTTGACGGTGAGTATCAACGTCGCATGAGCCACGAGCTGTATCTGCTATACAACGACATCAATATAGTTAAACGTATCGAGATGCAGCGATTGCGTTGGCTAGGCCATATCATAAGAACCCGCCAAAAAGGCGTATGAATACATGCCACATGGCGGTGCACGCAGAATTGGCAGGCCAAGGAATAGATGGCGCAAACAAGTGGATGATGAGATGAAAAGGCGCGGTATTCCAGAGTGCGAAGCAACAAATAGAGAGGAATGGAGATCTCTTCTTTGGTCGGCCTATAGAACAAATGTTCTGTAATGTGCCAGCTAAGTAAGTAAGTACCTGTATATCTCAATCCTACACTTCAACAGTAATCCTAGTTCCACATTTCAGGTTTCCAGCTCTATCCGTTCACCCAAATCCAAATTGTACTCAATTTCGTACCATTTAGTACTTGTTGTACACATAAGTATGAATTTCGAAAACCATTTCCTTACATCAACACCACTTCCCAATCTTGATTCCATACCAAATTTCAAGATTCTAGCTATATCCGTTCAGTATAAACAATTGGTACTAAATTTAGTAACTTTTAGTACTTTTCGTACACTTATAGGTCGAATTTCCAAAAACCCTTTGGTACAACTTTCTAGCTCTCTATCAGTTACCCTCATTCCAAATTTCAGAATTTTAGCTCTTTCCGTTTGCCTAATCAAAGGGTACTATATTTAGTACCTTTTAGAACTTTTCGTACCTTTCTAGTTCGAATTTCCAAAAACCGAGCCTTATCTCACCCCTACACACCAACAACAACCACACTCAAAATTTCAAGCTTCTAGCTTCAGCCGTTTCGTCTGGGCGATGATCTGTCAGTCACTCGCTCATCACTAGGCTCTTTTATGTATATTAGGGCGGCCCATTTGATCCAAAACTCTTATATAAGAAATTTTATGGCGATCGGTTAACGTTAACCCGTGCCACCGGAGGGATCTTTGTTTCCATATTAATTTGTATGGGGCCAAAGGTGATTTTTCACGAAAATTCTCTAAAATCCGCAGTTATGGTCCAATCGATAAAAAATGTTTAACAGTCCATTGTTGTGGTTAAAAAACTAATCCTACAAAAAATTGTAAAAATCGGATAGAATTTTGATATACATAGCTCCGATAGGCCGTTTTTAGCTATTTTGGGTCCATATCTATATTAATAAAAGAGTTAAGTACAGTACACATTGTCAGTTTTGAAGTTATTGTATGACTGACTGACTGACTGATTGATTCATCAACGTCCAGACGAAACGACTAAAGCTAGAAACTTGAAATTTTGGGTGAGTGTTACTCTTGGTCAAATTCAAACAAGAACGGTACGAAAAATACTAAAAGGTACTAAATGAAGAGTAAGAAAGATGTAACAAGGGTTTTTTGGAAATTCGAACAATAAGTGTACGAAAGGTACTAAATTTGGTACAATTTGGATTTGGGGAACGGATAGAGCTAGAATCCTAAAATTTGGAATTGAGATTAATGTTCGTACTTATGGGTACGAAGAGTACTAAATGTTACTATGTTTGAAACAATTTGAATTTGCATGAACGGATTGAGCTAGAATCCTGAAATTTGGAATTAAGATTACTGTCGGAGTGTATGATTGGGGTAGTCTTGGAAATTCGTACTTATGGATACGAAAAGTACTAAATGGTACCAAATTTGGTACAATTTGGATTTAGGTGATCGGATATTTGGAATTAAGATTACTGTTGGAGTGTAGGTTTGAGGTAGATTTGTGTACAATTTGGATTTGGGTGAACGGATTGAGCTGGAATCCTGAATTTTGGAATTAAGATTACTGTTGGAGTGTAGGATGGAGATAGTTTTGGAAATTCATACTTGTGGGTATGAAAAGTACTAAATTTGGTACAATTTGGATTTGGGTGAACGGACAGAGCTGGAATACTGAGATTTGAATTTAAGAATACTGCTGGAGTGTCGAATTGAGGAAGTTTTGGAAAATCGTACTTATGTGTACTAAATGGTACTAAATTAAGTACAATTCGTATTTGGGAATTAAGATTAATGTTTTAGGTTAGGATTGGGATATGGAAATAGTTTTAGAAATTCGTATTTATGTGTAAGAAGTGTACTAAATGGTGCAAAATTTGGTACAATTTGGATTTGGGTACCGTACAAAAGACATTAAATACTACTTAATTCCGAATAGTAGGGGTAGAAGTGTTATTCAGAAATTTGACATTAGTGTCACTGTTAATGTGTTGAAATGTGGTTTTGGAAATACGTACTATAAGAGTACGAAAGGTACTAAATTTAGAATTGAAAAAAACGGATAGCTTTAGAACTCGAATGTTTGGTGCTATTGTGTGGAATTGAGATATGGAGGTGATTTTGAAAATGTGTACCATAAAAGTAAGAAAGTAATAAATAGTAAAAAATTTGGTATTTTGTCTTTCTGGAATTTTGTATAAGGGTATCAACTGATGTATAGGATTGAGATAAGAAGGTTGCTTTGGAATTGCGTGCTATAAGCACGAAAATCACTTCATTTGGTACATTTTGGTATTGAGTGATAGGATTGAATTGGGATTCTGACATTTGTAATGAGGGTTACTGTTGATGTGTAGGGTTGAGATAAGGAGTTCGCTTTGGAAAAAATTATAAGCGTACGATTTGTTACAAGTTGGTATTATATGAAGGGATAGAACTGGCATTCTAAAAGCTGTGCTTAGGGTTGAGTTAAGGAGCCGGTTGTGGAAATTATAGCTTTAAGGAAACGAAAAGTAATTAATGATACTACATGTCTGGAAAATGCGTACTATATGTGTAAAAAAGTACTAAATTGTACTAAAATACTAAGTGTACTAAATTATTGTGTTAGGCCAGTGACCCTAAGTGTAAGAGGTTAACATGAAAATATATCTTGATATTCAAACTGCTGTAATGGCCTAATTCACTAAGACGATTTGAATCAAAATTTGTTCCAACTACTACCAAATATCCGTTTTTTATTTTATTTATTTTTTTTTTTTTTTTTTTTTTTTTTTTTTGAAAAATATTAATTTCATTTTTGTTTTCAAACAAACAAAAAATACACACGAATTTGAATTTTAATCGTCTTACAGAAAACGGTCATAAGTGTACGGAAAGAATTAATTTTGTATTTTTTTTTTAATTTTACATAATTTGTCCATATTTACATTAGGCAATTTTCCTTGCGGCAATTCTCAGTTTGTTGATGAGAGAGGGTGGTGAGAGGCAAAGGGTTACAATATACCTCATCTCCCTCTCCTTCAAACCGACAATTGCCGCAAGAAAAATTGCCTAATATAAATATGGACTTTATGAATTCTGGGGTAAATAAAACGGTGGTTAAAAAGGGGGGTTCTATAAATGAGAACTTTTCTCTAACGAAGTAGCGGGCACATTCTAGTCTTATATGTCTTGTAACGTGACCGCTACATTGCAAAACCGCCCCTCTGATATTACATCCAGTATCAATACAAAGCTACCTCATCAGTGCATGCATTATCCCAACTTCACGCATAATTACAACTCCATTCATACATTATTTAAACTTCAGTGTATTTCCTGGTTGTCTCGCCTTACAAATAATTCTCATTCACTCCGTAAACCCGGATGGATAAGATGTTTAGTTTTCGTCGCTGAATTTGTCGAGTGCTGGCGTTAAACGAAGTACAAGATAAGACGTGTGGCATTGTCCGCAGTCATTGAACCGAACCTAGCAACAGCCGTCGGCCCTGCGATTCGTTCGCTCCTGTCGATCCGTTCGCTCCTTGCGATTTGTTCGCTCCTGTCGATTCGTTCGCTCCTTGCGATTTGTTCGCTCCTGTCGATTCGTTCGCTCCTTGCGATTTGTTCGCTCCTGTCGATTCGTTCGCTCCTGCGATTCGTTCGCTCCTGTCGATCCGTTCGCTCCTTGCGATTCGTTCGCTCCTGCCGATTCGTTCGCTCCTGTCGATTCGTTCGCTCCTGCCGATTCGTTCGCTCCTTGCGATCCGTTCGCTCTATTGCCTAACTATACCCGCCTCTTCTCTTTACAGAGTAGCAACCCGAAGACTACCGAGTCGAACTCAACACCTGAAGACTAGCGAACCGAACTCAACAACCGAAGACTACCGAGCCGAACTCAACACTCGAAGACTAACGAACCGAACTCAACACCCGAAGACTTCCGAGCCGAACTCAACACACGAAGACTACCGATCCGACAGCAATCCGAATAACGCCGAGCCGTGCGATACGCCAACAACGGGAACTACCGACCCATTGCCAATCCGAGTATTGCCGAGCGAGGGCTGAGGATCAGAAGATTGCCGATTTCACTATTTCCGAGCCGAGTGTTATCGACCGACTATCAACTACCAAGCCTATCTTCTATCCGCCGATTACCACCTACTTCATACCGACCAACTCGAAGCGATTCCACCCGAGGCTGTTCCCCAACTTTACCAACATATCAACTTATCTCCATATTATCTGAAACTTATGTTTACGAAATTATATAAATAAAACTCTGAAGCACAGTTCAATCGTGTCTCATCTTACTTAAGGTTTGTGGGTCCTTGAGTCGACCCTGGCAGCGGCTGAGCTAACCTCAGCCTTCGGTAAAACCACCCGTTATCTATATATATAAAATTGAAATTTGTTTGTCTGTCTGTTTGTGCCTTATAGACTTGAAAACCGCTGAACAGATCTTACTGAAATGTTTAGGGTACATTGCTACATGGCCTGGAATGAAAATAGGCTATATTATTTTTTGAAATTTCGCGTTGATCTGGAGATATAGCATCAAAACCGGAGGTACCTCCAAAAATTTTAGATTTTGCATGCAAATATCTTTAGAACTGTTACCGATACAATCTCCAAATTTTGTATGAGTGACGGAATTTGATGTAGAAATAAATTTACCAAATTTTATTCAAATCGGTTCAGATTTGGATATAGCTCCCATACACATATATTTTCGGCCGACTTCCTTATTTTATGCACCAAACACGCTATATATGTCCAATTTTGCTGAAATTTTGAATTTCTCACGGAATTTGTTCTAGAAATAAATGTGCCAGATTATATTGAGATTGGTTCAGATTTGGATATAGCTCCCATACACATATATTTTCGGCCGATTTCCTTATTTTATGCACCAAACACGCTATATATGTCCAATTTCGCTGAAATTTGGAGGGTCTGACAGAATTTGTTCTAGAAATAAACGTGCTAAATTATATATAGATCGGTTCAGATTTGAATATAGCTCTCATATATATTTTCGCCGAATTCCTGTATTTTATGCACCAAACACGCTATATACGTCCAATTTCGCTGAAACTTGGAATGTGTAACGGAATTTGGTCTAGGCATAAATGCGCCGAATTATATCGAAAACGGTTCAGATTTGGATATAGCTCCAATATATATTTTCGGTCGATTTTCCACATTTTATGCACCACACACGCTGTATATGTTCAATTTCGCTGAAATTTGGAGGGTCTGACGGAATTTGTTCCAGAAATAAATGTGCTAACTTATATAGAGATCGGTTCAGATTTGAATATAGCTCCCATACACATATATTTTCGGCCGATTTCCTTATTTTATGCACCAAACGCGCTATATATGTCCAATTTCGCTGAAATTTGGAGGGTCTGACGGAATTTGGTCTAGACATAAATGTGCCGAATTATATCGAAATCGGTTCAGATTTGGATATAGCCCCCATATATATTTTCGGCCCATTTTCCGCATTTGATGCAACAAACACGCTATATACGTCCAATTTCGCTGAAATTTGGAATGTGTAACGGAATTTGGCCTAGGGGTAAATGCGCCGAATTATATCGAAAACGGTTCAGATTTGGATATAGCTCCAATATATATTTTCGGTCGATTTTCCACATTTTATGCACCAAACACGCTGTATATGTTCAATTTCGGTGAAATTTGGAGGGTCTGACGGGATTTGTTCCAGAAATAAATGTGCTAACTTATGTAGAGATCGGTTCAGATTTGAATATAGCTCCCATATATATTTTCGGCTGATTTTCTGTAGTTTATGCACAAAGCACGCTATATATGTCCAATTTCGCTGAAATTTGGAATGTGTTACAGAACTTGGTCTAGAAATAAATGTGCCAAATTATATCGAAATCGGTTCAGGTTTGGATATAGCTCCTGTATATATTTTCGGCCTATTTCCTGTATTTTATGAACCAAACTCGCTATTTATGTCCAATTTCTGTGAAATTTGGAATGCGTAACGGGATTTGGTCTAGACATAAATGTGCCAAATCATATCGAAATCGGTGCAGATTTGGATATTGCTCCTATCTATATTTTAGGCCGATTTTCTGTATTTGATGCTCTAAACACGCTATATGTGTCCAATGTCGCTGAAATTTAGGATGTCTGACGGAATTTGTTCTAAATATAAATGTGCCAAATTCTATCGAGACCGGTTCAGATTTGGACACACTACATATGTCCAACTTCACTGAAATTTGGAAAGCGTGACACAATTCGTTCTAGAAATAAATGGGACAAATTATACCGAAATCGGTTCAGATTAGAATATAGCTCCCATGTATATTTTCGGCTGATTTTCCGTATTTTATGCACAAAATGTGAATGTAAGACTGGATTTGGTCTAAAAATAAATATGACAAATTATATCGAGAGGGTTCATATAGGAATATAGCTACCCATATATATTTTCGGTCGATTTAATGTTTTTGTTACGTATGTTCAATTTCAATGAAATTTTGAAGACTTAGCAGTCAGTAAAAGTCATCATTGTTTACAGAAGTACTTATAGTTGGGAAGGAATTCACCAAGGCTGTTAAGTATCATATCTTTGAGAGACTTCTTAAGATTTATGTTTTATTATGATATATCTAAATCATTAGGAATACTTATAGGAGGAAAGGCTTTCGAAGGAGTGTTACCTCCTGAAACTTAAAAAAATACCATAGTAGTTCCATAACAACCCTGAATAGGTATATAACTCCTTCATATCTCCTATATTTATTCGATAAAATATTAAAAACGTTAAAATAATTCTAGCATTCCATTATATTTTATCGTAGTCGGGGCAGCAAAGCGCGCCGGGTTCAGCTAGTATATTATATATCAAAAACTACTGAACGGATTTTCCTGAAAATTAAATGATGAAAATAATTTGTACGGTCATAAGTGTACGGAAAGAATTAATTTTGTAAAACTTTTGTAAATTTTGTAAAACTTACGAACGTGTCCGTTTCCCCGACTCTGCGTACATATTTTAGCCAGACCACTTTCACTTTCTTAAATATGTTACAAATCAATGGAAATACGCTGGGGAAGTCGGCAACTTGATGTTCGGCCACTCGGTGATTAGGTGTTAGGGGTTCTACCACTCGGGGTTCGTATTTGTTCGGGGTTCGGCCACTCGGTGTTGGTATGTGTTCGGAGACTCGGTGATTCAGCACTCGGTTCGGTTGTTCGGGTCACCGTTAGTTAGTGTTAGTTCTAAGTTAACCTCTACAGTATACTACGAGTACTGACTAGTGGAACAATATCCGAAGGTGGAATGGAACAACACCCGGTGTTAGAGTGAAACAATACCCGAAGGTGGAGTGGAACAACTCCCCTTGGTGGAGTAGAACAACACTCGAAGGTGGAGTGAATGTATTAGCCGTCGCGCAAAAGGGGTAGCACTCAAAAGTACTTCCCAACCTCTCTACACCAATGCCGTTCTTTGGTATTGTTGAAGTTACGAAGTTTTTCGGCCATTCACACACACACGATCCGAACGCAACGAAAGAGCACACAAAAGAGAGCAAATGTCTAGATTTGTTTTTGTTTTGCAGCATGCGTGCACACTGAAATATTTGTGTATACAGTTGTACAAAGCGATTGGGAATTACACCGCAGTCGTTATCCTGTCGATCACCTCCAATTGCACTGTAACACACACACCACAAAGTTGACTGGTTGTGACGCTGTTGGGTAGTGGGACCTTGTTGTTGATTGGCTAGTTGTGATGTTGTTGGGTAGTGGGCGTTGTTGTTGTTGGTATTATGTGCGTGATCATCTTGACGTTACAAAGACGACACAGTCGGCCCTTAAGTTGCCACTGGACATTCATTTGAATGAAGGGTACACATGTAATATTAAATAGAAGTTATCATCTGGAAAGAATATACAATTTGACATAAAAATTTCCCAGAAGCTTTAGATCGATTCTTGAAGGAATTAAGAAGCAATTCGCGTGTAGATTTCAGCCAAACACTTCCACTATTCCAGCAGATGAAATGAATGCATATCTCAAGTCATCAGTTCGTTGGTGGTATGTTTAAATTGCATATCAACACCAACATTTCTGAAGATTTGTTATTTACAGTCACTTGCAGATCCCGACTAATTAGCGATGCAAGAAAAATATAATTGATTACTTAAGAAAAGGTAACATATAACTGTTCAAAGGCCAGCAACGCTGACCGGGTCGGCTAGTATAGTTATAAAAAAAGAAACTTTGTCGTTTTTTGCGCCGCTTTAATGTATATAGCTCTATTATATTTCTCTGGTCGTATACACATTCATTCGCATCTCGTATGACCTTTTCAACAGGATGTTAAATAGGTCACACAATAGACTGTAACCTTGTCTAAAACCTCGTTTTGTGTTATAACACTGTGACACAAAATGGAACTCAAAGTCTGCGGGGTGAAAATTCCACTTGGAAATTAAAGTCCTTGAGTAGTATATTAAGAACCCAAAAGGAAATTTTCGCCATAGGTCAAGTTTCTGAGATATCGCGTGATGAATTTTTTGATTTTTTCCCCTATAATACTTGGGAAAATAGCTTCATATCTCTCCTTGGCGTTATTGTAGCTTCGTTTTGAGATTACATGTCTTCAGTCAAATCGATTGGCGAATCTTTTTGTAGAACATTTCATTCTTCTAACTCAATTCCTTTCACATCCTTCTCGTCCTTTATTTCTTGAACCGTAGTAGAAGTACCACAAGATGAGATTTTTCAACATCCAAATATTCTACAAAAATGTTGCTCAGAAGATTTTAGATACGGTTCTCTTTGGCAACTAATCAATATTGTCCCGTTTTCATTGTCCTTTTTGATGTTTACTCGGTCTTCGTTCAGAAAAAAAAAACTATGTTTCGTTTTTCTGTATATTCGACATTGGTTATTTATAGGTATGTAGACTTACCAATTGGTTATTGCTTATGTAGACACCTGGAGTATTTCTGAAATATTTACCACAAAACGCTTCTGTAAAGAAGAACACGTTAATGACAAATTTTCATGGAGGACAGATCCGGTTATCTCAATTTTTGACATGTAATCTCAAAACGAAGCTACAATAACGCCAAGGAGAGATATGAAGCTATTTTCCCAAGTACTATAGGGGAAAAATCAAAAATTCAACACGCGATATCTCAGAAACTTGACCTATGGCGAAAATTTCCTTTTGGGTTCTTAATATACTAATCAAGGACTTTCATCTCCAAGTGGAATTTTCCACCACCAAAAAATGCTGCTGCACAGTGTAATCGACGAAGAGATAGTAGTTTCGATCTGTCTTTAATGGATCTCCCCTAGTATTTGGCGCAGTGTAAAGATTTGGTATATTTATGATTTACCAGGTCTAAAACCGCATTGGTATGAGCAGATTTTTTATTGACCATAGCTTTTAGACGTTTGCACAGTTCGCTCGACTGCACTTTGTATGCGTTGGGTAGGTAACTTATACCACTGCAATTGGCACAAAGGTAAGAAAGCTGAGGTTCACATAGTTAACTGATGCATACTCCTTATCAGAAGTTCGCCACCGGTATTGAGCATTTCGCCGTGCAGCCCATCATATCCTGCTGCTTTGTTTTTCAATTGATTAATTGCTGTCATGACCTCCTTTTGGTCAGGTGGTAGACATTCAATGTCGTCGTTTGCGATTGGTTCTGGGATATCTTCATCATCGCACATATTCGATATTAAAAGCTTCACGAAATGCTCCTTCCAGATCCTCAGTACGCTATGTGTATCAGTTACCAGATTATCTTTTGAAAGAGATCATTTTTAAAAGAGAATGTGCCTGCACCATACTATTCACTCTGTTGTTTTACACTGTGGTAGAATTTTCGGACTTCATTCTGACTCCTTCCTGAACATTTCGAGTTTCTTACGCTATTTTCTTTTCTAGCTCCAATATTTTTTCTTGGACTTCGTGTTGCTATTGAATACAGGGTTGCTGTGTATACCGCGTTCTTTTCTTCAGTAGCCTTACGACACTGCTCATCGTACCATACATATTTAGGTGGTGGTTTCAGGTACCTAAGTAAAATAGATTTTAAAAATAGTGGGATATTCTTTGACACTGCGTGGCAATGTATTTGTCGAGGTATTGGAACCTGGTGCCACCATGGTGCAATGGTGCCACCGTGGTGCAATGGTATGCACACCAGCCTTGCACACTAAAGTTCGTGGGTTCAATTCCAGGCCAGGCAACATCAAAAATTTCAACGGTGGCAAAATTACCCCTCAGCAATGTTGGCGACATTTCCTGAGTATTTCAGCCATGTAAAACTTCTCTACAAGTGGTGTCTTAGGACACGCCGTTCGGACTCGGCAATAAACAGTAGGTCCCATATCATTGAGCTAATATGAATCGGGGTGCACTCATTGATATGAGAGAAGTCACCCTTGTCCCGTATGGGATATTTGTGGAACAATTATTACAATTGGAACCTGGTGCTGCTCACTACCATGTTTTTGCCGATCAGCCTCGTTCCGTTGTCGGATGTTTCCTCATGAAGGCTGAACTTGCCGACCATGGGACCAAAGATATTTTCTCTCCTAATTTTAGCATTAAAATGTGCTAGAACAATCTCAATGTCATGGCTAGGGCAGTGGTCACATACTCTCTCTAGATGCTCCCAGAATATATCCTTTGTATTTTCACCTTTCTCTTCGGTCGGGGAATGGGCGCAGATAAGACTGATGTTAAAACAAAAAAACTTTGCTTTAAAACAGATTGTGGCAATTTTCTCATCAACGGGAGTGGAACTGGAGACGAGATTTAAAGCCTCCGATTTACCATAAATCCATCATCTGATTCCATCGCGATAATATCAGCTTTGTACATACCAAGTGCATCCAACATTCCAGGTGCATATTCGCAGATCATGGCCCTGTGTTGTTTTTTTTTTTTTTGCTTTTTTCTTGTTTTTTTTTCATAGTAGACGGAGTGGTTACTAGTCCAACGCCTAACTCAGGTTTTTATCGTTCTTAAGGGTGAACGCGCGGCACATATTAGCTCACTACCTTTAACGGGCGTTAAAGGCAGCTCCCTAGGTTATACCACGGGGAGGTCAGTGTCCACTTAAGAGAAAAGAGGGAACAAGATAAATCTTGGGCTTTGCCATGTTAAAGCCGGTCAAGACCGTGACTTGGTATCATCCATCCCCATTGGATTAATACATCTCTCCATTGGAAAACAATTAAGTTAGCTTAGTCTAAACATACTTTTATAGAAATTGAGCTTATTGACAAAGGAAAATAAGCAAATAAGCACTGCCACCCAAAAATTGTAGCGCACACTTTATACGCCAGTGCAACATACTCGTCGTACCTATAAATATTTCAATACATATGTTTTAATTATTATTATTATTCGGTTATGAAATGATCTCCAAATTGTACCTTTTAAGCTTTTACCCGTCAATGCAACGCACCACAGCCAGCGCACACATACAGACTCCCAGACTTTGAATGCCAAAGAAATCATAGACGAAACTGGTTTTTAATTCATGTCAGTGATGTGATTTCGTCGTTGCTTTTTTTCAATTCATTCATATTTTAATGGGCCACGGGAGAGGTTCACAACCGGACATGTAACTAAACATAAACATAAACATAAACCTTTTTTTTTTTTGTTATTGATTTTATTTGACACACACACATGTCGAAAAGGAAAACAACTTCCGAATTCTGGGATGAGTTAAGGGTGTAATCGTCATGCATAAAGGGAAGCTACTTCATTATCGTTTGTTGTTTATTAAGGAATAGCAAGAGATGGGAAAAGCCACAAGTACAAACCTCATTACGATCAATAGGCCCAATATAGTCAATATATGTACATTTGTAACAAATTTCACCCAGTGCAGATTTGCAGCGGACCTTTTGCGCTTTATATGTACATGCACTCAAACCGGAACAAATTTCGAAGGCTTAATATACCTTTGTAACCGAACATTAACAAACATACCACATAACATAAAGGAGTTGGTAGATGTCAACCCACGGTCCTGGCTGGTTTTAACATGGCAGAGCCCAGGACTTATCTTGGTCCCCCTTTCATCTCTAGTGGATACTGACCTCCCAGTAATGCCACCTGGGTAAAACACGAGTACAGGTGGTGAGCTAACATGTGCCTTGCATTCACCCACCTCGTCAAAAGACAGCTTACTATGAAAAAACAAAGAAAAAAAGTTCGGCATCATTTTCTTCTTACGTGTTCTTCGTAAGAAGAAAAATATGCCAAACTTTTTATACCCTTCACCATAAAATATTCTTAACTTAAATGGAATAAATAGTTAAATTTTCTGTCCACAATTTTCGACCACGGATGCCCCAAACGCCTAAATAATCTAATCTACATAATATGTTCAACTAGGTGGTACCTTTATATGGGGACTATATCAAAGTGTGGACCTATCTTGGCTATTTTTGGTGGAAAGGTTTTGTAACTGCAGGGAACTTCAAATGTCAAATTACGAGTAGTTCCGTCAAACAATGTAGTTAAGACCCTCAAAATACCGAAAATCGGGAGGTACCGTTATATGGGGGCTATACCAAAACATGGACCTATATTGCTGATTTTTAGTTAAGCACTTTCGTGTTGATAGAGAACTTCAAATGTCAAATTACAGCCAGTTCGGTTAAAAATTGTATTTAAGACCCTCAATATACCGGAAATCGAGCGGTTCCGTTATATGGGGGCTATACCAAAACATGGACCGATTTTTGGTGGAAAACTTTCGTGACCACTGAAAACCTCAAACGTCAAATTACAGCTAGTTCGGTAAAAATTGTAGCTAAAACCTTCAAAATACCGACGACTTTCACTGAAGAAGTCTCGTATCCACTGGAAACCTCAACTGACAAATTACAGCTAGTTCGGTTAAAAATTGTAGCTAAAATCCTCAAAATACCGAAAATCGGAAGATTGCGTTATATGGGGGCTACACTAAAACATGGACCTACGTTAACGATTTTTGGTGGAGAACTTCCGTAACTATTGATAACCTCAAATGTCAAATTATAGCTAGTTCGCTTATGCCATGTTCATACCAGCATTTGAATCACGTCGTTCGTTCTCATAACTACGTACACGAATTAACCCGTTCATAGTCAGTCATAGCAACATTATTTATATTTTCATAGTTTTTGTTTACAGATTTTAAAGAAAGTTTCAGCCAAAAGACGAGTAAAATTAATTGATATGAACTGAAAAAATATTTGCCCTTCTTACAGATATCTATGCAATATTAAATTATATTATTTTCATTTATGTTTTCTATTTTTTCCCAAAATGTTGCTGTTTTCAGTATATTTTCAATTTTTTCTATTTTAAAAATTAACGAGAGAGAGACCTGCCAAAATAAAGGCCTGCGTACATAAGCTGCTCTGCCTCAAGGGGTGAGTACATAAGCTACCTTGCCTGCTTACCTTGCTTGCTTCTGATAAAAGAATAAAAAAGAAAAGGGCAACCCAGTTCGAAATTTGCTCGGCCTTCTTTATTCTTTTATTTTTATTATGTCAGAAATGAAGCAGGAAAGCAAAGCAATCAGGCAAGGCAGCTTATGTACGCAGGCCTTAATTGCCTTGCTTTCCTGCTTCATTTTTGACATAATAAAAATAAAAGAATAAAGAAGGCTGAGGAAATTTCGAACTTGGTTGCCCTTTTCATTTTATTCTTTTATCAGAAGTAAGTCCCAATTTACATTAGGCGAGTTTACTTGCGGCAATTGTCAGTTTGATGGAGAGAGAGGTGAGGCATATGGTAACCCTTTGCCTCTCAGCCCCCTCTCTCACCTACAAACTGACAATTGCCGCAAGTAAACTCGCCTAATGTAAATTGGGACTAAACAAGGTAAGCAGGCAAGGCAGCTTATGTACGCAGGCCTTAACTTTTTGGTATACAGACTTTCCGGCAGGCATTTGAATTTTATACCCCAGCCTTTAGGCTAATGAGGGTATTTACACTTTGATACGACCAAAAATGTGGCTCATCGAAATAATGGTTTTAGACCCCAAGTATGTTTGTACAATATCCGTTTCAGACAATTTTGAGTAGATCTAGCAATGTCCGTCCGTCTGTCTGTCTGTCTGTCTGTCTGTCAGGCTGGTGCGCACGATAACTCTCGAACGGATCAATCGATTCGGTTCAAATTTTGGGTATAAAAAAATATTTTATCCAGATTTGATTTAAGTTCGAAGATAGGCTAGCAACTTTTATTCACTGCCCCCCATACGACGGTATAAGTTTCATCAGGGGCAAGTCCATACTTCCTGAGAAAATAGCCTGAAAGTTGCAATAACTCCCAAAGACACCGCGTAAGGTGGTTGGAGTGCAAGATAACCCTCGAACGGATCTTCCGATTAGGTCCAAAATTGGCCTTAGTAATATTTTGTCCAAATATAGTTTAAGTTCCAAGATAAGCCATATCGGTCCACTCCTTCAGGTACCTCCCCCACAAAAGTTCAAAACTGTTCGGAAAAATGGTTCGTACGGTAACTCTTGAAGGGAGTGGCCGAATTGGTCTATACTTTACACATCCTAATAAATTTACTAGATATAAATCAGGTTCAAATATGGACTATATCTGTCCACTCCATCCGGTACGTCCCACACAAAATTTCAGATAAGTTCATTTTAAGACCTGCTTTCGAATCACTTTGATTTTTGTTAAAGCAACTTGCATTCGCTGCCTCACTTACGATGGTAAAAGTTTTTTCAAGGGTTAGTCCATACTTCATGAGCAAACAGCCCAAAGGGTGGAAAACCCCCTATGGCACCATATGTAGTGGCTGGAGATCCACTTCCATAATGGTCAATGTAGATCCATTCCTTTTAGTTTCTCCTCCGCAAAACTTTTGATCTTTAATCCTAATCAACATTTTTGTCGGTTCAAACGCCCAAAATGTTTAAAAACCCCTAAATACATACGTTTTTTTGGGAAATTGTTTCAATATACACAGGCTGAGGGTATATCTCTGTCGGCAAAGCCGACTGATACTTTTTTACTTGTTGTTTCTAAATTTGTACGCGAATTTGAAACGATGGACAAGAAATGTAACTGCAATGAAAGAGAAGACAAAATTTGCTATGATTTGAGTGTATACTAGTCGTTAAACCGTTTACTTTTCATTCATATTTTGCAGTTTTTCTAATACATTTTTAATTTTTTTTTTTTTCTGTCATAATTAATTTATTTCGATAAATTCTCTCATTTGTTGGAGATGGGACACATTTTATCGTCGTTCTGAGAATAATTTAAATTGAACAATGTTGTTCGTTCTCAAAATTTTGTATGGGAAATGAAGTAATTATATCGCAATTTGGGTTCGAACAACGAATATAGAGCGAATTAGCCTTAGTATGAACAAGACATTAAAAATATAGACCTATGTACATATGTTAACGATTTTTCGTGAAGAACTTTCGTGACCATTGAGAACTTCTATGTGAGGAATTTTCGTGACTTCTAAATGTCAAATTGCAGCTAGTTGCGTTAAAAATTTGAAAATAAAATCCTCAAAATACCGAAATGGGGAAAATCCATAATTTTTGTAATATAAATTTTTTGGTCGCTATGAACCCTAAATGTCAAATGATAGCTAGAAAAGGTTACTAAAACCTGAAATCGGTCGGTAACTTTATATGGGACCTATACTAGGTTGGTTGGTTGGTTTAAGGATGCGCAGCTGCTTTGACGGCAGCTATCTCACTCGGAGACCTTGAGGTCTATTGTGGTCATCCAGAATATTTATATTGTGTATATGTATATATGATTATTGATGTGATGGATAGTGTGGAGCTTGAACTATTGCTTTGTGAGACTGCATATGATTGATTGGTTGATGATGGTTGTTGTGTATGAGATGGATAGTGTGGAGCTTGGGCTATTGCTTTGTGAGACTGCATATGAGTGGTTGGTTGGTGAGGAGTGTTGTGTCATTGGAGAAGATGAGTTGATGTGGATACGATGAGTGTATTGTTGTGGATGGCAGCTTTGGGGAAGTTCGGGCTATTGAGTTGTAGATTTTGTTGGAGGTGATGAGTTGATGTGGGCTATTGAATTGTAGATTTTTGTTGGAGGTGATGATTTGATGTGGATCGAGGTATGTTTTGCTGGCAGTGGTGGCAATATAATTGGTATTGTGGTGGATACGAGCTCATCCTGAAATTAGATAAGAAGAGGATAGGAGAGTGAAGGAGAATGCAGAGACGGAGTAGGGTTGGAGGGAGAATAGATATAGTTGAGAGATAGGTGGGTGAAGATAGTTAGTTGAAGAGTTAAAAAAACTGTGTCTAGTCATAGTCTATATTGACCCGCCCCATAGCCATTTAAGGCTCCTGCAGTAGTTTATCAGGACTGTGGGGTCAATGGAAGAAAAGTAGGAGAGGGATTCAATTACGTGTACACCAAACATTCTGTGTCTTCTGGTCAACAGTCTAGGGCACCGACAAAGAAGGTGCTCGATTGATTCAGTCTCCTCCTCATCCTAACATAACCTGCATTATTCGATGTTGTTGCAATACCGCTTGCTTTTCATAGATCTGATGCCGCAGTGGCCAGTGATGACTCCTATAGCGATTCTGATTTCACCAGTGAGAGAATCGACGCAGTTCTACGCCCTGAGATAACCGGCCAGATCGACTTCGATACCTCAGATTCTTACGGTTTTCTCTACGTAGAATTTGCTGAGTTTGCGGAGGCTTGAAACAGCTTGAAACAGTCCTCCACCCTTAGGTCCGGGGATTGGGAGCCTCGCCTTGCCAGTTCATCCAATATCTCATTACCCTCAACATCGCAGCGTTCTGGTACCCAGCAAAAATTGACGTCTATGTTACTATCTTTTAGGATAGACCTGTAATTTTGAACAATTTTAGATTTAATGGTGTAAGATCCAAGCGCCTTCAAAGCAGCCTGGCTATCCACTTAAATAGTCGCTGTCATACCTGCGTTGTCTGTCGTTTCTTCTAGTAGCTCTAAGACTTTTAAAACAGCAAAAACATCTGCCTAGAAAACACTACAGTTATCGCTAAGTTTGTGCGAGCGTCTGAAATTCAGCTCTTCACAGTACACACCAGCTCCCGTACCATCCTCCATTTTTGAGCTATCGGTAAAAATAGGTAGACTGTCGGGAAGTGGTCTGCCCTGCTCCCACGCACTTCTGTCAGGGATCAACACATTCGCTATGTTAAAGTCCAGGAATGGTGAAATATAATCAGTATAACCCCCTCTGTCACTTAGTCCAATCTGACTGCTTATCCGCTGTAGAATACTAGCATGTCCAAGCTTTGAACAACGCCACAGGTTAATCTCCTTAAGCCTCAAGGCACTCCGGGGTGCTTGGTACTGTGCCAGAATATCACAACGCCATGCAGCGCTGTTTCCGTCGATTTCCCTTTGGTATAAGCATGTTGTGAACTACTTATAAGGTCATGATTCATGTATGATCTAATTTCCAAATCTAGTAACCTTTCCAAAGTTTTTAGAAGAAAGGAAGAAAGACATATCGGCCTATAGTCCTTAGGTAACGAGTGACTAGATTTTCCATCTTTGGGAATGTAGGTCGCAGTTACCTCCTTCCATAGTGCCGGTATGTGCGACAGTAGAATACAGGCCCTAAATATCCATTGCAGAATGGTAACCAGACCAGTCGATGCATTTTGAAGCATCGCTGGAATTATACCGTCAGGTCCAGGAGACTTGTAGGGCTGAAAAGTACTAATCGCCCATGAAACTCTGTGATCACTTATTAGCTTGTCAACAAGGACCGCCTCCTCCAAGGTGTAGGTCCTGCTCAAAACCACCCTGGGCGGGTCTGGATTGGCATCCTCACACCCTGGAAAATTGGTCCCTGCCAACAGGTCAAGAGTTTCCGAAGCGGAGTTAGTCTAGGTGCCATCGTTCCGCTTAATGCTCACAATGGGTTTGGGATCCTTTGAGATCACCTTACGGAATCTAGCTGCTGCACTAGCCCCCTCTACGGCCTCGCTAAAGTTTATCCATGAGTTTCTTTTAGCTTTCCTGATCTCACTCTTATACTTGTTAAAGGCGTCTCTATAAAGATCCCAATCAGTATTGAGTTTAGACTTACTAGCTTTGTTATATGATTTCCTGATGTTCTTCCTAAGTTTGGCCAATCTGTTCGGCGGGTCGGTTGCCTCATACGGCAAGTAGACCGAGGCTAGCACTAAGGCCCTTCCGGTATCTTTCTCTAGCCTCACTACAGTCGTATTGCTATCACTGTAATTGTAGAGTTGAATAGGATTAAGACTTATCCTGGCTAAAATACAGGTTCTTACATTCTCCTCATTGGATGTAAAGAATAAAGAGTAACGATCAGCGCTTAGTCCAGAGACCCTATTTTTGTATAAATAGGGTTCCTGGACTAAAGTGATGTCTATTTCGGTTTTGTGAGGGAAAGAAGAAGTTCGGCAGCCGCGGCCCTGTAATGATGCAAATTGATTTTCACCACGCGAAGGCCATGCTGCCGAACTCCCTTACTGCAACTGCGGGATCCGGAACCGAAGTCCACCAGAACCGAAGTACAGCACTCCCTCACAGTCCCTTATATATTTCGCGCTCTCATTATCCATCGTAAATTTCATCACTGTTCCTCCACTGTTATAACCTTCCTCAGCATACGTTCCACCAGGAGCCAGCGGTCGTCATCGATCATGCCGTCCGGGGGTTGTGGGGGTTTCGAACCTTTGCTGACTTGGATAGTCTTTCCCGGTTGGACCCTTTCAACCGTCCGCTGAGCGGTCACTTCAGAAAAGGAGGCCGGTTCCGAAAAGAGGTTCCGAAAACCGATATGTCCTGCTCTTTACCCTTGCTGTTTGGCTTGGAGTTAGGCTTAAAGTCAGACTCTTTCACCAAATATACTTCTTAATAAACGCCACTTAGTCTAGGAGTAGACTCTTTGGCCTTCTTTATTCTCTTCTAGGTTGGTTCGGACAGTAGGTTTCTTCACATTTACATTATTGCTTGCCACCGCAGCTTCTTTAGAGGCTTCGGTTTGGGCAAATACAGTCGCTAGAAGTAATATCTTGTCCACCTGAAGTTAATGTCGTGGTATATGAGATTAGATTCTATTGAACTTCCTGGTGTATCTCAACTTGTTTCTGGTGGAGGAGACCTCCTTCGAAAATTCGGGTATCGTCCCACGACTTTGTGTATATATGTACGTCACAGCACATTTATAGTGCTTCGTATCCTTAACTTCTCTGGCAGTTCTGGGTCACTGACTGTTGATCCGAGTCTCCCTAGATTTCCATAAGCAGACAATGATCCTGTCCACAATTAACAAAATCTATCTCACACTGCTTCAAATACTGGAGAAGACCCACTAAAGACAGATAGACCACCCGTTCGTCGACTTTAAGGCCGCCTTCGACAGCCTAATTAGATCAAAGGTGTTCCAAGCCATGTCAGAGCTTGGCATCCCTGCAAACGAACACGATTATGCAGCATGACATTGGCTGACACAAAATCAACAGTTAAGAAACTCTCCGAGGTTCAGACAACGTGACAGTCTATCGTGTGACCTATTCAACATCCTACTGGAAAAGGTCATACGAGATGCGAATGTATATACGGGCAGAGATAAAATAGCACTTTATATAAAAAAAGAAATAATGCTACTGGCCTACGCAGATGACATAGACATAATAGGTCGACCAATGCGAGCCGTAACATACACCTTTGGAATAATTGGAAACGAGTCTGCCAAAGTGCTTCTGGCAGTCAACGGCGATAATACGAAGTTTATGGTATCAACACGCAAGTCGTTCAGTAGACTCGGATCAAATGTGGATGTTCAGAACTACAATTTTGAGGTAGTAAATGACTTTACTAACCTCGGCACGTCCATAAATAAAACCAACAACAACAGTTTTGAAATAACAAGTAAGAAAAGCGTTAAGTTCGGTCGGGCCGAACTTTTTATACCCTCCACCACAAATTTCAGCCGTTTCGGTGGATTAATGTGGCCACTACCTTCAAAATACCGAAATTCGGAAGGTACCGTTCTATGGGGGCTATATGATGGCGTGGACCTATACCTACAAATTTCTGGGGTAAAGTTTTATACGCCTAAAGAAGACTAAATACCAAATTTCAGCCATATCGGTGTGATAATGAGGCTAAAACGTTCAAAATATCGAAAATCGAGAGATTTGTATTATGGGGGCTATATCAACACGTGGACCTATATAAACATTTTATGGTAGAAATGTTTCTTAGCCTCTGGAAACACAAAATACAAAGTTGCAACCGATTCTTTGGTCAAATGGGTCTAATACATTCAAAATATATTAAAATGACGCGTACTTTATAAGGGGTCTTATGTGGGGACTATACCAAAACGTGGGCCTATATAACCCAACTTTGGTAAGAATGTTTTCTGGCCTCTGAAGACACAAAATACCAAATTACAACCAATTCTGTGGTCAAATGGGTCTAATACATTCAAAATATGTTAAAATGACGCGTACTTTATATGGGGCCTTATATGGGGGCTATACCAAAACGTGGACCTATATAACCCAACTTTGGTAGAAATATTTTTTGGCCTCTGGAGACACAAAGTACCAAATTACAACCAATTCGGTGGTAAAATGGGCCAAATATCTTAAAAATTCCTTAAAACGACGCGTACTTTATATGGGGCCTTATATGGGGGCTATATCAAAACGTGGACCTATATAACCCAACTTTGGTAGGAATATTGTTTGGCCTCTGGAGACACAAAGTACCAAATTACAACCAATTCGGTGGTAAAATGGGCCAAATTTCTTAAAAATTCCTTAAAACGACGACGCGTCACGCGTCATTTTGTATGGGGGCTATACGAAAGCGTGGACCTACATAGCCCGCTTTCAATACCAAAAGTCCTACGTAAATATAACATATTTTCCCAAAATTTCATCAACCTACGTCAATCCGTTCGGACGCTAGAGCAGGGACGTGCTTCTTTGCTTAGATCGTATAGTGAGGGCGCCCACTGAGTTGTTTTTGCATTTGCTTCTCTCTCTCACGTACAGTGTAAATAAATGAAAACAAACAAAAACATAATGTGGTTGTTGCTTTTTTCACTTATACGTTCATACATGTCTTCGCTTTGGTTGTATTTCTGTGGTCGTCGCTGCGCTAGAGTGATTTCCACAGACGGACAGACAGACAGACGGACAGACGGACGGACATGGATATATCGATGTAGAATTGCACGCTGATCAAGAATATATATACTTTGTGGGGTCTACAACGATTATTTCGAGTAGTTACAAACGTAGTGACAAACTTAATATACCCCCATCCTATGGTGGAGGGTATAAAAAGAAAAGTCTTGGCCAACAGATGCTACTTTGGTCCAAACCACCTCTTGCCAAACAAAAATTACACTTTACAACAACTGATACTACCCGCACTTATGTATGGCTCCGAAGCATAGTTGAATAGAAGATTAGAATTGGTAGTAAATACAAACCTATTAAACCATTCCGCTTGCGAGCAAGCATTGGGTTCAAATATCACAGCATTCAGACATTTTATCAATTCTGCAGCTTCCCTGAAGATTTCAGCTTGGAAAACACTACAGTCGTTGTCCAACTTGAATAAGTGTTCAAGACCTAGCCTTTCACAAAAGACTTCAGCTCCGATACCTTCTTCTATTTGGAAACCGTTTGCATAGAAGGTCAGACCGTCTAGAGGAGGGTTACTTCGGTTGTAGTCATCTCTGCTTGGGATAACGACATCTACATATTCAAATCTCAAGACTGATGATGTATAATCCGAAGAGGTGGTTGTCGTCTCGGTACTGGGCTTATTCTCCTTGCCTTTCTGCGCAAGGGCAGCTGCATAACACCTGAGAAACCATCATCTTTTTGAGTGAGTGCTGTGGGTCTTCGAAAGAACGCACCCATTTCACAGTTTTGTGCTGTGAAGCTTTGTCCGTCTTTCAAGAAGAGGATGGTTTTTCTGTTGGTCCAACAACCATAACTGCAGGGACTGGCCGTCGTTTAATTAGGGTATCTCAACTTGCTTCTAATGAAGAAGACCTAATTCTCAGTAACCAAATTCAGGTATCGTCCCAAGAATTTGGGTGGATAGGTGACAAGATGTTTATAGTGCTTCGTATACCTAACTTCTCTAGTAGTTCCGGGTCAATGACTGTTATTGGAGCCTCCTTTAATGTTCACCATCACGTCAAAGTTGTCGTTACTCAGTCCAGAATTCTTGTAAATATGTTTTCCGAACGTACGCAATGACTACTTCTGAATTATTGAGGGACAAGAGTAGTTCGGTGGCACCAGCTTTACAATCATGCAGATTAATCAGCTGGATGCGAAGCGCTTGCCGCTTCTCCTACTGTTTTTCCACCTTGGGGATATCCTGGATCTGCTGTATGCTGAAGTTATTGAAGTGACATCTAACAGAGAGTAATCTCTAATACTAATGGACTAAACATGGCTCGGAGTAGTTCCCCTAAAATATGCACCTATGATGGGGAGGAAAAATAAACGGAATAAAGTTACGGTGCAGGTGACAAGCGTTAGTGAGACCAGCCATTATGATTTCTCAGGTCCTTCGTCCGCTGTTCTTGCGACGAAGGACAATGGGAAAAGCCTAGTACGGGAAGACAACAACCTCTTCGGAAAAGCGAGTTCGGAGCATCAGTCTTCCAAGTGAATAATCGTGGGAAATTTAGCAATTATACATCATCGATCTTGAGATTTGAAGATGTAGATGTCGTTATTCCAACCAAAGTAACCCTCCTCTAGACGGTCTGGCCTTCTATGTAGACTGTTTCCAGATGGAAGAAGGTACCATAGCTGACGTCTACTGTGAAAGTTTAGGTCTTGAATACTCATTCAAGTTGGACAATGATTGTATTGTTTTCTAAACTGAAATCTTCAGAGAAGCTGCAGATTTATAAAAAGTATGGATGCTGAAAGATCTTTGAAACCAATGGTAGCTCGCAAGCGGCTTGGTTTTCTTTGTTGTTGTTGTAACAGTGTTTATTATTATGTTTGTATGTTCGTTCTTCTGTTCAATCTGGCTCTGGGTCTATCTCCAGTTCAAGGAAAGTGGCTGCTTCGATGGGATGTAACAACAGATCCACTGGATTTAGATGAGTAGGTTTGGCGGGGCGGTTGAAAAGGTGTTTTGTGTCGTGCGGGCCCATGCCGCATACTGGGCGACAGCAATATCCCGCGCGTAGTTGAGCCAAAACTACTCCGGTTTGTCTTGGCAGCAGACGCTCCTCAGCTGCGATAGATGGAGGATGTACTCCAAGGACTTTATTCCCACTATATTTGCTTCTGGCCTTAGCAACTGCATTCGTGTGAATACTATTTAAACCTGCTTGATATGCATGTTGATCTAGGGGTTCTCTCTTATATTGTTGGACCTACCCCTCTCCTATATTGTTGGACCTACCCCCCTTCCTGATATGCCTGAATGTGTCGGCCTCGCCAGCAGATGGTGATTGAGATGGCTCTCAAGGTAACACCCAAGCAAGTAATGCAACGAAAGCATCTCATTGTGTTGCTTTACTGGAAGAATCTTTGCCTCTTCATGCAGATGGTCCACTGAAGACTTGAGGAGGCACGCTGTTGCTGTTCTCAGGGCGCCATTCTGAAAGGTTTGTATCTTTTTCCAATTCGTATCACATAATCCCGGAGACCAAACTGGCGCCGCATAGCTTACCACAGACCGACCTATCGCGTTATATGTGGTCAACAAGGTTTCTTTATCTGCACCCCATGTGCTGCCGGCTAGGGATTTGAGGACCTTGTTCCTGCTTTTCAGTTTGTCGCAGATAGCTGTGGAGTGCGCGCACGACTTGAAAGTAGTGTCGAATGTGACCCCTAACATTTTGGGGCAGTTTGTGGTCGGAATTCCGTTACCGTCGAACACGACATTCAATTCTCTTCCAGCTGTGCTGTCCATGTGGTGAACAGAGTGGCTGTAGATTTTGTGGCGGAAATCTGCGTGGAAAAAGGTGGTAAGATCGGTTAAATAGGAGTTCAGTCTCTCACAGATGTCATCAGGGAAGGTACCTGACGCCAGGATCGTGCAATCATTCGCATACGTTACGATCTCAATGCCGTCTGGAGGAGGGAGAGGAATACAGGAGAGGTAGAGGTTAAACAGTTCCGGAGATATCACCCCACATTGGAGAACTCCCTGTTTCACTCTACGCGGTTTGAATTTCTTGTTCCTGAATTCCACGTACGACTGGCGTCCACACATATAGTTGACTACCCAACGTTTCTAGCTTGGCCGGAGGATTGTCTTCTCAATGTCCTCAAACAGCGTGGAGTGCCTAACTGTATCAAAGGCTTTAGATAAGTCAAGCGCCACCATCACTGTTCTATTACACGTCGGTCTCAGGTTGAGTCCTTGACAAATATATGTGGAGATGTCGGGCAGCGCTATGCTCCTTACGGAACCCATGCTGACGCTCGGCAACTTGATAGCCATTCCTGATACTGGGAGGACTAAGGCCTAAGGGTCTTTGCTACGGACGACAAAAGCGAAATCGGCCTGTACGATTCACTTTTGCTGGCATCCTTGCCTGGATTACGTAGAGGGACCACCCTGCCCGTTTTCCAGACTTCGGGAACAATGAGGGTGGCAAGCGACAAGTTGAGAACTTTAGTGAGATACTCTACTCCCAGCTCGTCAGCATTACCATGGAGATTCCATCAGGGCCTAACGCTTTGGATGATTTAGCGTTTCGGATGGCATTCGCAACATCATCCATTGTAAACTGTGGTGGTTCATCCTCGGCAGGAAGAGATCTGATGCGACGTAATACTCACCTCTTCACGCTGTCACACCCGGGATGCTCGACAAACTGTCGATTAAAATAACTTGCTCACCTCTTCGGGTCAGTCAATGTAACGTCGCCAAACGTGACTGAGGTCCTATCTTCCATCCTTCCAGGGTTCGGGAGTGACTTAGCCGTTGCCCACAATTCACTTATACCGGCTCCAATGTTGCAAAGATGATTTAACCACTTGTTCCGCTTATGTTCGCCGACCAACCTGTTAGCTTCCAGTGTCAGCTCCCTGACTCTGGGGTCATTGTGGTTGGCTCGACGAAGCTCATCACGCTCATTTGCTAATCCCACCACCTCTGCTGCGAAGTTTGGTCTTACTTCGGGTATGCGACTAGCGGGAATATGGCGAGCGGTTGCAGCAGTGACGATGTCTCGGAACGTCCTTTTCGCAACCCGAACATCAGAAGGATTGGGCAGTTCTCTGAAGCGGTGATTTGTGAACTCTCTGAAACTCTGCCAATCAGTTTTCCTATGATTGAAGAAAGTGTGGCGTTCAGAGGTGATGAAATGAAACCATCACAACGGTGTAAGCTTTTGACAGTTTTAGTTTCCCCTACGTTTTTTTCTCACAGCTACTCTACTCCCACCCCTACTTTATTTACTATAATTTTTGGAAGATCACAATGGACCGGAAGGTCTCCAAGGGGCGTAGACTCATAACATATCTAATATATGGTCTGATCCTTTACTTTTGAAAGTGGTAAAACCGGCAAAAGTAGTAAATGTTGTAAACTGTGCCCATATGATTTGAATGGTCTCTGAAGTAAAGGAACGCTTTTCGAGTAAAAAGATGGTAAAACTTGAAGATTCTTGCACGTAAAGGAACAGAGCTATAAATAAATAAAACAATAGACAATTTATTTTCTTTGAATATGTATATTTGATAATATTTTGTTTTATAATAAATACATACATACATATAATAAAATTTATCTCCATACTCATCTACATTCAATGCAATAAAATACACAATATTTAAGATTTATTTATGTATTCCCTTACACACAAATATATATACTTACGTACACTTTACATATAGATTTGGTTTTCGTTTTTTTTTAAATTGTAAATTTTGTTCCTGTTGCTGTTGTTTATACTTAAACTAAAGTTTTTTTTTTTTGTTTTTCATGTTGTAATACATGTTTATACATTGATATCAGAAAATATTCATGTTCAAAACGATTTTCTTTCTTAGTCTGATAGGGGGAGGATTGGTAGTAACATAATACAAAATCTCAAAAATTCTAATGATATCGTCGTAGTCTTCCTTTATTCCTTACACGATTGTATCTGATGATGGTGCGTATGATGTGCATGATGATTGTGGCCGACTGGCATGGTGTGGGGGGTTTGCGTTATTGATGATGGATTGGATCGTGTAACAGGTGTACGCAGAACAAGTTCGGAATCTTCGGAAATAATAGGCAAAAGATTGGTCCAATGATAGTTAATCAAATGGCTGATGCTTTCAAAAATTCGATCTTTAGTGCGGACTATACCCTCGGGATCAATGAGAAGCAAATGTTTTGGTGTTTTACCCTGTAAACCGGTTAGGACATATTGACCCGGCTTGCCTTGTGATTCGCGTACTAGAAAATCGCCATCGTTCTCCAACATACCTTCGGCAATAGGCCGACTAATAGAACCGTGGAACCAGGATTCAGTCATTAATTGAGAACGTTGAACTTCAGCTGACAAAGAAAGAGGAGCTGGAAACAAAATTAGATGGTTATGGCTATCACTATTTACAAAAATGAAGTTGTATACTTACGAATATCAAAAACATCAGGCGGCTGTTGCTGCGGTTGTGCACCGGATGATTCTTTCATCGGATCAAAGGAGCAAAGATTTATTTTATTGGTCGTCTGATCGGGTGGTGGACTATTCAAGTCAATTAAATTACTGCTTAGACGATCACGGGGTTTCTTTAAGTTCAATTGGGCTACTTTTTGCGATGATTGTGGCTGATGTTGTTGTTGTTCTTGTAAGTCAATGTCGTTCATCAAGTCTGGAGGTAATTTATTTGGTAAATCATTGTAATAGTCCTTGTCGTTTCCTTTGAGGGCGGTTTCACTAAATTGCTCAGTGGCTTGCTGATGATGTCTACAATAAAAGCACACACACAATGATTAATAAAAAAACTCAAATTAATCAGTAAACTAAAGTTGAATTACCCTTTGCGACTGATAGCGTTGTAGCGCAACATAAATGCTTTACCAATTGTCACTATAAGGTCTTCACTTTGTCCACCGATACATTCAAGAACGTAACAAGCTCGCCATTCGTCTTCATTTTTGGCTATATATGCCAAAAAATCGAGGGTATCCTTAAAACACACAAAGAATTTAAATGTATTTATCAATTAAGGAGATATGTGGATGTTTATATAACTCCAAATGTAAGAAAATATTTGGGCAGGTGTATTCTAAAGTAGATTTTTGTTCCTAGCGAAAACCATTGATTTATTGCACGCTACGCTTAAGAGTCAATGATCAAATGAATCTTGGGCGTAATGAACGTCCAGACCGTGGCACCAATTTAGTTATGGGCGTTATCCCATTCCAGTCATAAAGCCCAATGGGCGTAAAGTCCGTTTTAATAAAAATCTTACTGATATAAGTGAAATTTTGAACCAGTAGCCAGCTTAAGTCTCCGTAAAGGTGAAATCTCCGAAATCTCTCTACCATCCACCATTAATTATATTGACATCAGATTTCAGCCATTCTGTTTTATAATGTGGTTTAGCCCATACTGTGCAAGAATATTTTATAGCTCCAACGCAGACTAAATACCACATTTTTAGCCATTTCAGTAAAAAATGTAGATAAAGCATCCAAAATACCGAAAATCGGGTGGTACCATTATATGGGGGCTAAGACGAAACATGGACGCATGTTGACAATTTTTGGAGGAGAAGTTTTGTGACCACTGGGAGCCTCAATTGCAGATAGTTCGATCAAAAATGTGGCTAAGACCCTCAAAATACCCAAAATCGGGTGGTACCGTTAATGGGGACTATACCGGGAGATTTCTTTTAGCCTTTTTCTGGGCGTTATGTCAGGTCGCCAGCGAAGATACATGCAGGTATCTTTCTGTAGTTGAATAATGCGAAAAGCATATTGCATATGCTACACATTGCCTTTGATAAATTTCTCGAATAATGTTTCATAAAAAATCACCAGGATTACATTTGAGCTGACATAAACAGGCCACGCAAATCCAGACTCTGCGTTGGGTCACTCAAGAAGTTGGAACAAGTCGGGTTTACGAGCAACATGTCGTTCTTTTGTACTTTCAAGGCCCTTATGTCGAGAAGTATGGACAATAACTCGTATCTGTGGTAAAAATTTCAAAGAAATCGCAGGACCGTGCCTAAAACCTACTCAAGCTCGAAATTTCCCTATAAAATGTAGTATTTACCCAATAGCCGGTCTTCGGCACGGGGATTTTGTGCTTTCACCTATGTACAGATGCAAAAGTAAGCTAGTCGAACGAGATATTCTTATAAATTATAAGCTTGTCCAAAAGCCGGCCTTCGGATGGACATTTAAGACTGACACTGCTTCGCAATATTATTTAACTTTGATGTCCTATATCGAGAGGTCGCATGTACTATGTTGGCACTCTAAGGCTTGAGATTCAATCTACCTTTTTTACACTGTTAATCTTTCCCACCTCTTATGGTAAACAAGTGACTGCTGACCTACACTTACTCAAAGCATAACTGTCCTTTAAAAGCACTAATTAGCATAAGATGATATATTTCGTTTTCCTACTCAATGCTACAGTTACACTATACTTAGATACCCCTTTTGCAATACATACTGTATCTCCACCCGAAGCAAATGATATTCTGGGCATTTGATGTGAAGCGATTATTTCGCCAGTATCTACATTAATTAAATTCAGGGAACGACTGGAAACATTGATGATAACGTTTGTACCAGCATTAACCATGCATGGACGATCTGCTATATACTGGCCAATTTTCTTATCAATTCGTCGCTTTCCCGACTTGAGTCCTGCAGCCTCGCATACACGATTTATACATTCCCTGTTACAAAAAAAACAGCATTGATTAAATTTCCTTTCTTTTTATTAAAAACAACAAAAATTAGCTTACCTGGCCACCTGTGTTCGGGTATGGAAATCCAGTAGTTTCATTGATGTATTCACTTCGATACAACCCGTATACTATAGATAGAGGACATATGCAAAAACGAACAAGAAAAATGAAGCCATACTTTATCACATTCAAGAACACAAGAAACACCATAAAGGCAGCGAGCAATGCATTCATTCAACCTTTATGCTTTGTTTCTCTGGTTGGTTTCTGGTTTGCACACTTACCCTCACATTAAATGCCACCCCTTTTTCCATAATAACTTCATCCGGATATATGCAACCATCATCGCCACCAGCAGCCCCACCCATACCAGTCGATGCAATTCCTGCTCCACCACTGGTAGTTCCACATGCAGCACCATTAGAACGCATCATTGTGTATTGGCTATCGTGATCGTTTCAATTGATTTCAATTATTTTTTAGATGTGAGATGTGATATCGCCTCTGCTTGGTCTTTGTATCAATGTTCTTCACCTCTGTTCTCTGCGTCTTTTTCAATGTATTATTTCGTTGCTCTTGTTGTTGTTGTTGTGTATTTAATTAATTTCTTATACTAATTGTTTTTGTTTACTTCCTGCGAATCGAATATCATTTATGGTTGTAAGTTTGTGTGTTGTTGTTGTTCGTTCAAAGTTGCGATGGAATGTTGTGAATGTTCACTGAAAATCGAGATAGTACTCATTCAGTGGGATATTTATGCTACGTCCGCCGCTTTTGAAATTATTTTAGCTTTTGTTTTTGTACTTGGCTTCCGTTCGCTTCTCTGACTAATCCTCTCTCAATTTCCATTTAAACTGAGTCAATATTTAAATAATTTTCCTAAACAAAATATTAAATATTTATGTATATGCTTATACTTTTGTCTTGTCACATTTGCCCACTATAAAATATTTACATTGTGGTGGCTATTTATAAGCCAAATTTTCTTTTTGACGATTCATTGTTTTTGTAGGAATAAATTTAAAACGGCAAAAAATACATTTTCCAAAATTTATTAAAATATGTATATTTCGAGTAGGAAGGCAGATAGATCTATAGGTCGAAAATTGGGCGGACAGATGGATCTATAGATCGGTTCCTTAAGGGTTGTTTACACCATCTATCAATGTCGTATGAGATGCCAAATTTTCTACCTGCGAATGTTGTACACATTATTGCTCTGTTCCAGAACCTGCAAGAAGCTACTACTTTTTACTACGATAACATTTTTTCCTTTATGTTATCGAAAAAAGTAGTAAAAATTAGTAGATTCTTGCAGTACTGGAACAGACCAAGTGTAACCACTATGAAAATTTTCATCTATCAAAATGATTTGGCAACTCATATGTAAATTTTTCATTTAGGGAGCGCTCTATTTGATATGGCATTCTCGTATGTAAACATAAATTTATCAGCTGTTTTCTGACATTCTGAAACAAAAAATGAAAAACAAAATCTTTTAAAAAAGAAAATGGAAAGGTATGTATATTTAAATATTCAGTAAAATAAATAATTGGCGTTTATAATGTTATTTTCAGATCGATTGGTCGAAAGAAGCAGTCTTTGAAATGATTGTTTGGTGGCAAAAACATGAATGCCTCTATAACTCCAAACACCAATTCTACCCAATTCAGTTTCCTTCAACCAAAATTAAAATTTGCGCAAAATTGCAACTCAACAATAAATGTAAACAATGACAAAAACAGCTGTTTTTATATTTATAGGTTATGTCATACGAAAATAACACTTGCAGGTATGAACGCACAAATTTAAAGTTGTATGGATGACGCCAATTTTGACAAACATAGAGAATGTCGAATGGATGAAAGAATTGGCAGCTCATATGACATTGATAGATGGTGTAAACAGCCCTTAATAAATAGTTCTAGATTAGGGATAGGTAAGTCGACTATCGATTAACCAATTGTTCGACTTTTTGCCTCAAAATGAATAATAGAGCGTTTTCAGACGATAGGTTTTGACTGCTCAATAAAAACGGGTTGTCACTTTTGATTGTCATTCGTAAATTGTGTCAGTGTTGAAACAAAATGTGAAAGTAAGTGAACGAAAACGTACTAAAGGAACTTTTTTGATAAATTCCTTCATGAAATATTTTTTATTTATTTTGTAGTATTATACAAAAATTGTTCATGTAAATGTTATGATTTTTTATTTTTTTATTTTTGCGATTGAAGTTATTTTAAATGTTTTGAAATAAAAAATGTTATGAACAGAATTGTTGGTATAAAATGAGAAGGAATTTCCTTATTTCTTTCTCGAAAAATTTACGCCGGTAACGTAGGTTTCATTTTTTTCTAAAAAATGATTACGGTATTCTCTATTAACAAGTTTAACCCATTCGTTTTACCTGCTTTTATGGGATTCCCAAAAATTACTCTATTTTTTTAATGTTTAAATACAATACGCACACGAAAATTTTTGGTACCTTTAATGGGCACTTTACACGATATGTTTTTTACATATGAGCTGTCACTTTGCATATACATTTTGTATGGGAGAAGTGACAACTCATATGTAAAAAACATATCGTGTAAAGTACCCATAAGTAAAACTTATTTCTTTTTGTGCAAAAAGTACGCTTGTATAAAATGACTTCAAAAACGCAACACTGGATATGAAGATTACGATTGACAATCAAAACGGACAACGCGTTTTTGAGCAGTCAAAACCTATCGTCTGAAAACGCTCATAGCAGCCCCTGGGGCTCAATTCTGTTTCTATGTCCCTGTTTATAAAGGGAAAGTTAATGGGAAAGTGAGTAGAGAGGAATAAGAGGGGTTACACACACCTCTGTACTGGCAAATTCTGTTTTGTTTCGTTTTTCTTCGCATACAACCTGAAGTTGGCTGCAGATTTGTTTTTGCATTTTCTTTCATTTTATTTTCTCTGTCGAGAAAAAAAAACAGCGGAGACAATTGAAAAAAAAATCCAATTGGAGGAAAAACTTTTTTTAAGCAAAAACAATTTGAAATAAGTGGAAATATCAAAATTAAAATGCAATTCAAGGTTTCCTTTATGGGTACTTTACACGATATGTATTTTACATATGGATTGTCACTTTGCGTATACATTTTGTATATAAAAAGTGACAACCCATATGTAAAATACATATCGTGTAAAGTACCCATTAATAATTAATTGTTTATCACACACGTCCATTTTTACTTTTCATTACAATTTTGCCTTGGCTTTGTTTTTGAACGGCGCAATTTGAAAATGAGTGTGAAGAAGAATAAGAAAAATTATAAAATTGACGCAAACATGATTTCCGTGTCTAACTAGGCGTTTACACAAGACAAACTGTCTGCAAATACAACTCTGATTTACTAACACATAGTATATACATTTGTCGGTTGTCTTCCAGCTGTCCATAATTTTTTCACAGACTGTAATGGCCCCTGCACATACGGTACGTTGTGCGTTGCGTCACGCGTTAAAAACAACAACCACATGCAAAAAATGTAAGTGATGCCAAGTTTGTTCTTGAAGTTTTCATGTGGTTGTTGTAACGCGACGCACAACGTACCGTATGTGCCGGGGCCATAAGGTTTACAATTTTTTGACATTTTTGTAAAATAGAATTCAGATGATAATTGATATGTGTTGAAAGCAAAAGAACATGAACAAAAACAAAATATGTGAACGGAAAATAAAAAGAAATCGGCGATTTTCATTCATAATTTTACAATTGTTTTTCTAGTTGTGTGGACGCCTACGTCACACAGGCAAGTTTTGGGTTTTTGACAATCAATACATGTACTCAACTGTCCTGTCATGTGTAAACGCAGGGTAAACAACTAGGAAATTTTAATGGAAATTGAGAAGAAAAATGTTCTTTCCAGTTTGAATGTCTAAACACGGTCTATGAAAATGTGAAATGAAAACTTTTATAAAGGGAAAAACTGTCAAATGAAATAAATTATAAAGGAAATATTTTTCATTTCAAATTTTCATAGAACAAGAATCCAGCCCCTGGATTCATGTTCTATGAAAATTTGAAATGAAACATATTTCCTTTATATTTTTTTTTTGTCATTTGACAGCTTTCTCCTTTATAAAAGTTTTCATACAGGCATGTCACAGATTCCGATCGGAATGGTTTCAATTCCGTAATTTCATTTCGATCGTTTTTGTTTTATCTTCTTCAGATTCCGATCGATTTTGTAAAATCGGAAAACTTCATTATTTAGTTTAAATATGAAATTAAATGTAAATTTGTTAACAAAACAATATTTTTATTATTTCTATGTGTTTTTAGAGTGTTTTAAAGTGGCAAATTAAAAAAAAAAAAAATAAAAATACAATTCCGTTTGCAAAATCAAATGTGGTTTCATTCCGAAAAATTCTTCGTTTTTCGTTTTCTGAGAAGCTAAATACAAAATGAATTCCACTTTCGATCGGAATTTGTTTCTGTGACACGCCTGATAGAAACAGAATTGACCCCCTGGTCAGTTCGATAACCTAAAAGTTTTTACAAATTTGTATGTACAGTGAGTGTCAAAAATATTCGGTTTTCAATTTAAGCAATACCCAGCAAAAATTTTGAAAGTTGTGCATGTTGAGTTATGTTTTCACAACATCCTTCGATGCAGTCCACACGGAGTTATGAAAAATGCACTCCGTTGGATACAATTAAAAGCACTTGCTTTAGAGATCCCTACACGGAGTTATGAAAAATTCACTCCGTTGGATACAATTTATAAGCACTTGCTTTAGAGATCCCTACAAAAAAACAGTTGGTTGATCTCTATCCACCTCTGGCGAAATCATTTATTCTAAAAATAAGAGAGATTGTATTCATTTCTAAGAATTTGTTATAAATAAAGAAATAAAAACTTAAGTTGCGACCATTTTTGCGGTAATTCACTAGACGGAAATTTTTAATGGAGTGGAGTTGGGGTCCATGTCGAAAGCTGAACTAGTGATGGGAAGGCAACATATGGTCTGTTCCTTTACTTTTGAAAATGTTAAAACTGGCAAAAGTAGCAAAAGTTGTAATCTACTTCCATATGAATTGTATGGTGTCTGAAGTAAAGGAACGCTTTTCGAGTAAAAAGTTGTAAAACTTGAAGATTCTTGCACGTAAAGGAACAGAGCTATAAAAAACCTTTTAAGGCCTGCGTACATAAGCTGCTTTGCCTGATTGCCTTGCTTACCTGCTTCATTTCTGACGTAATAAAAATAATAGAATAAAGACGAAATTTCGAACTGGGTTGCCATCAGTTGGAAATTGGGTCGGCCTTCTTTGTTCTTTTATTTTTTTATTGAAGTAGCAAAGCAAGGCAATCAGGCAGAGCAGCTTATGTACGCAGGCCTTAAGGCCTAGGTAAATAAGCTGCTTTGCCTGATTGCCTTGCTTTTCTGCTTCATTTTTGACATAATAAAAATAAAAGAATAACGGAGGCCGAGCAAATTTCTAACTGGGTTGCCCTTTTCTTTTTTATTCTTTTATCAGAAGCAAGCAAGGTAAGCAGGCGAGGCAGCTTATGTACGCAGGCCTTTAGGATGATAAAGGAAAATCAGATGCGCTTGGATTAATTGGAGAACGGAGAAAGTAAACTCAAATGTGATTGAATTTAATGGAAACTTTTTTAATTTGTGTTTATATAATAAAGTTCTTTGTATTATTGTTTTATACAAATAATAAATGCATTTTATTTATTCTGGGATATTTCGCAATGGCTTGCATTTTTATTGCATCCACAGTCTATACCAGAGACGAGCTTCTTTGCAAAAAAGTTAGGGCGCCCACTGAGTTGTTTTTGCATTTGGTTCTCTCTCACTTACAGTGTACGTGAATAAAAACAAACAATAAATATCATGTGGTTGTTGTTTTCTTCACCCACACATAAACACATACTAAAACATTGATGGAAATTCTCGGGCGACCCTGGTCTATACAGTCGGACACTCAGCCCAAACTAGTTAGCCCTGGCTATTTAGTTTGCTGTCAAATACATTATTGTGACATAAAAAATAAAGGAAATCAAATCACAAGAATGAACAATCTATTATGTTTGTTGTCAAAAGTTGTTAACAGAACTCTGAATGGCCGACCTTCTGTAGGCCTTGATTGCATTATTAGGCTGACTGAAAATGCAATCCGAAGAGTGCATTTAAATTCAATCCAAAACACTACATCAAAAGCTGTGATTTGGATCGAAAATGGAGTGCACCCTAGCTGTGACACTTGTACTGTACACTTGTAGTGATACAACTGCATCCGCATGCAAACTTTTTGCTGGGTATCTAATGTTGGGAATATCGATGGTTTGCCAGCTCATGGCAGCATGTTCTATGAAAATTTGAAATGAAACATATTTCCTTTATAATTTTTTTTTCATTTGACAGCTTTCTCCTTTATAAAATTTTCATTTACCATTTTCATAGAAACAGAATTGACCCCCTGGTCAGTTCGATAACCCAAAAGTTTTTACAAATTTGTATGTACAGTGAGTGTCAAAAATATTCGGTTTTCAATTTAAGCAATAATAACATCTCAGTATTTTAGAAGCCCATACCCAATAACCAAAAAAGCAAATACTTAAAAATGTTGGTCATGTGATAATTAAAAAATGCATATAACATCCCAGCAAAAAGTTTGCATCCGCGGATGCAGTTGAATCACTACAAGTGTACAGTACATTTGCTGTTGGTGTACATCTTTTCCTATGAATTCACTTATGAATTTTACAAGAGAGCGCGCAGCTAGGATGCACTCCATTTTGCTTCCACAGCACACAGCTGGGATGCACTTCGTTTTCGATCCAAATCACAACTTTTTATGTAGTACTTAGGATTGAATTTAAAGGCACTCTTCGGATTGTGTTTTTAATCAATCCAAAGATGCAGTAAAAATGCAAGCTATTGCGAAATACCCCAGAATAAATAAAATGCATTTATTATTTGTGTAAAACAAGAATACAAAGAACTTTATTAAACACAAATTAAAAAAGTTTCTATTAAATTCAATCACATTTGAGTTTACCTTCTCCGTTCTCCAATTAATCCAAGCGCATCTGATTTTGCTTCGTCATCCTAAAGGGGTTTTATTATGTTGACTTCCCATCACTAGTTCAGTTTCGGCATGTACTCCAATCCATTAAAAATTTCCGTCTCGTAAATTATCACAAAAATGTTTACAACTTTAGTTTGTATTTTTTTTTATTATTATTGGTATTGTTCGGCTAAAATAAAAATCGGGTGTTGATTTTTATATATTTTCTTTTTTTCCAATATTTCGATTGGAGTCTCCAATCATTTTCAGGGAACTACAAATAATAATTGTGTTAACAGAGATTATTTAAAAACTTATTGACAACAAAATTACTTGAAAGAGAGTTCTGGTTTATCTGTTCCAAGTACTTTCTTCAACTGAAGTTTGTCATATCTGTATTTGATGACTGTGTGCCTATACATTTGAGCACAATTGTCTGTATCTGTTTTATAGTTTAGCCGTATATCATTCAGCGTGTTTATGATGTGTAACATCTCAAGAGTATAACGTTTATGATAATTAGTCTCTTGAGTTAATATTTTAATGTTATTGAAGTCGGGTGTGTGGTTTGTTACGGCACAGTGTGCTGCCAAAGCTGTTTTTTGATCCAGGGGTTTGTTATGTGCCTTTTGATCTGATCTGTGTCCTGATACTCTGGTCTTTAGTTTACTCTTAGTAGTGCCAACATATACCTTTTGGCATATGTTGGACTTGTCTCCTTTACAGTTGATTTTGTATACTACATTGGACTTGTCCTCGTCTTTAATTTTATCTTTTAATTTGCTGAAAACGTTATTTAAAGTGTTATGGGATTTAAATGCCAGTTCATATTTGGAACTGTCATATAGTCGATGGTCAGACTAGCAAGGTTTCTTGAAACCAATTTCGGTAAAGTTTCTTTTCAAGTTTCGTTAGTGTCCACACACGTTAACGTGAAATTTAAGATTTTTGCGTGTCCTCTTTATTTTACCATTCGCGTTTGTTGTGTTTCTCATACCAATAAAAACAAAAAAGACATAAATAAACCAAAAAAAAAACAACATAAAATAATTAACATTAATAATTAAATTAATATTAATAGTTAAATTTTCACTATTTCATTAATAAAATGTTTTTATTAAATCTTTTTATGTTTGTTTTGTTGTTAACGTTTGCTTGAGAAAATAAAAATGAAAGAAAATGGAAGAAATAATCTTGCAACGAAAAACAAGAAGAGGCAACATAACAAACACAGAAAACCATGTACGTGGGTTTCACTACTTCATACCCCTCGCCTATAAACTTGACGTCGCCATGTTGAAATCGTGCTAGTCTGACCATCGACATACATATATTGGATGCTTGTATTCTTTCCGAAAAACCTCTTGTGTACGTCATTGTTTTATAGATTTTAGGCCCCTTCTCTAGTGCTTGGGTTTTATCTCTTCTTATTGTACGTGAAATCAAGTTGTTTATTGTTTTCATAGGAAAATTGTTTTTGATTAAAATATCTTTGATTGTATTGATGTTCTCAACGTGGAAGTCTTTGTCGCTGATATCTAGAACTCTCGCTATAAAGTTAGTTGCTGAATTAATAATTGTTCTTCTTGGGTGTTTGGAAGTGAAGTTAATAAGTCTACCCGACGCTGTGGGTTTTTGGTACCAGTTTACTTTGAGTTCATTTTCATGTCTTATCACTATCGCGTCTAGGTATGGCAATCTGTTGTCTGTCTCAATTTCCATCGTGAATTGGATTTGCGAGTTGTATGTATTTAGTATATCCAGGGTTGCCGTTATGTCATTTTTCTTTATGATAGCGAAGATATCGTCGACATACTTAGTCAAAATTCGTGGCTTCGTCTGCATTTTCTGTATTGACGAGTCCAAAAGCTTTTCCATCACGATGTCTGGCATTACTGGTGAAGCAGGGGAACCTATTGGCATTCCTTTGTTTTGTTTGTAAATTTTATGATCAAAACTGAAGTATCGTGTATCCTTTATGCACAGTGTCAATATTTCCATAAAAAGTTCTTTTGGTATCTCTGTGTGAGTCCGTATGATGTCCCATTTGTCTTCTATAGAATTTAGAGCTACATTTTTTTTATTTTATAACAAATTCTTCGAAATATATTCACACTTTTTGTCGTTGTAACAGTGTTTGTTATTATCTTTGTATGTTCGTTCTTCTGTTCAATCTGGCTCTGGGTCTGTCTCCAGTTCCATGAAAGTGGCTGCTTCGATGGGATGTAACCACAGATCGACTGGACTTAGATGAGTAGGTTTACCTGGGCAGTTGAAAAGGTGTTTGTTTCGTGCGGGCCCATGCCTCATACTGGGCAGATGTCTTGCACGGCGCGGTCGATTTCCGCCCAATAAAAATTTAGGCGACTGCAATATCCCGAGCGTAGTTGAGCCAAAACTACTCTAGTTTGTCGTGGCAGCTGACGCTCCTCAGCTGCAATAGATGGGGGATGTATTTCGAGGACTTTATTCACACTATAATTGCTTAAGGACTTGGCAACAGCATCCGTGTGAATACTACTTAAACCTGCTTGATATGCTTGTTGATCTAGGGGTTCTCTCCTCTAGAGCATGGATATCCTTCCTGATCTGCCTGAATGTGTCGTGCCTACCCACAAGATGGTGATTGGGATGGCTCACACGGTAACATCCAAGCAGGTACTGCAACGAAAGCATCTCATTGTGTTGCTCTGCCTCCTCATGTAGATGGTCCACTGAAGTTTTGAGGAGGCACCCTGTTGCTGTTCTCAGGGCGGCATTCTGGCTAGTTTGAATCTTTTTCCAATTCGTATCACATAATCTCGGGGACCAAACTGGCGCCGCATAGTTTACCACAGACCGACCTATCGCGTTATATGTGGTCAACAAGGTTTCTTTATCTGCACCCCAATTGCTGCCGACTAGGGACTTGAGGACCTTGTTCCTACTTTTCAGTTTGTCGCAGATAGCTGTGGTGTGCGCGCACGACTTGTGACCCCAAAAATTTTGGGGCAGTTTGTGGTCGGAATTCTGCTACAGTCGACCACGACATTTAATTCTCTTCCAAACTGCGCTGTCCATTTGGTGAACAAAGTGGCTGTTCATTTTGTGGCGTAAATCTACATATTCCTCGAATGAAAAAAATGTGGTATGATCGGTTAAATAGTTGATAGATGTCATCAGGATAGGTACCCGACGCCAGGATCGTACAATCATCCGCATACGTTACGATATCGATGCCGACTGGAGGGGGCGGAATACAGAAGAGGTAGAGGTTAAACAGTTCCGGAGATATCACCCCACCTTGGGGAACTCCCTGTTTCACTCTACGGGGTTTGGACTTCTTGTTCCTGAATTCCACGTACGACTGGCGTCCACACATATAATTGACTATCCAACGTTTCAACCTTGGCCGGAGGGTTGTCTGCTCAATGTCCTCAAACAGCGTGGAGTGCCTGACTGTAGCAAAGGCTCTTGATAAGTCAAGCACCACCATCACTGTTCTATCGCACGGCCGTCTCTGGTTGAGTCCTTGACAAATATGTGTGGTAATGGCGTGCAGGCAGTTGTCGTGCTGTGCTGCTTACGGAATCCATGCTGATGATCGGCAACTTGATAGATATTTCTGATACTGGGGAGGACTAAGGCCTCAAGGGTCTTTGCTACGGGAGAAAAAAGCGAAATCGGCCTGTACGATTCACTTTTGCTGGCATCCTTGCCGGGCTTCCGTAGTGGGACCACCCTGCCCATTTTCCAGGCTTCGGGAACAATGAGGGTGGATAGCGACAAGTTGAGAACTTTAGTGAGATACTCCACTCCCGACTCATCCAGCTGCTTCAGCATTACCATGGAGATTCCATCAGGGCCCAACGCTTTGGATGTTTTAGCGTTCCTGATGGCATTGGCAACATCATCCATTGTAAACTGTGGTGGTTCCTCCTCGGCAGGAAGAGATCTGATGCGACGTAATTCTCTTCGCCATGTCAATCTCGGGGTGCTCGACAAACTGTCGATTGAAATAACTTGCGCACCTATTCGGGTAAGTCAACGTAACGTCGCCAAACGTGACTGAGGTCCTATCTTCCCTTCTTCCAGGGTTTGAGAGTGACTTAACCGTTGCCCACAATTCACCTATACCGGCTCCAATGTTGCAACTCTTGAGATGATTTAACCACTTCTTCCGCTTATGTTCGCCGACCAGCCTGTTAACTTCCAGTGTCAGCTCCTGACTCTTGGGTCATTGGGGTTGGTTCGGCGAAGCTCATCACGCTCATTTGCTAATCCCGTCGCCTATGCTGGGAAGTTTGGTCTTACTTCGGGAGACCAGGTGACGCGATGGTTATGTCTGGCGAGCTGTGACACTCTCCTCTAATTCTGGTAGGGGCGTCCTCATTGACCATGCAAAACGTAGAGCTGTCAATCTGCTCAGCCGGCGCCATACCTCTCTTGTCGTTTCCGAGGGCCGAATGCCACATCTCATGATGCGCATTAAAGTCCCCCAGGACCAGACGATTATGACTTTCCAAAAGCGGGCTAATGTTAGGCACGTAATCTGAGATACAGCTATTTCTCGGCGGGATGTATACGTTCAGCAACTCTATCTCGGCAGTTTTACACCTGACTGCTTCCCCCAATACACTCCATGTACGGGTCATTAGAGACAGGCTTAAGCGAGATAGGTCTGTATTGGACAGACTGGTGCAATAGGAAAGCTAATCCCCCACCTCCACTTCTGGTGCGATCCTTCCTTAGCACGTTGTAACCATCGCAACGTTGTAAGCTTAGTTTCTTGCACCGCAGCGACCTTGATATTCCTCCGACTCATGAAATCTACTATTTCCTCGATCTTACCTCGGAGTCCGGGATTGGGACAACGACGGCTGATGTTAAAGGCTGCATGTGCGGTTGTTGTCGAGGGGACAGCATGCAGCAACATAGCCCCTGTCGTAGTCCCTCACGTGGGCAAGTCCAGAGCAACCCCTTAGATGCACCCACTCCTAACATCTATTGCATCTCACCGAAGGCTGGATGTGGTTGAAGATGCGGATGTGACAAACCGAGCACAAATATATTTGTCCTGGGTTTTCCTCCGTCCCGGCACGGACCAAAAGGATTCGGAGCAGGCATTCCGGGATATGCTGCTCCCAACATAGAAAAACGAAACAAATACAAACATACAAATGTACACTGAGGTGGCAGCCGCTGGCCGGAACAATGTTGTTGTTTAGTTCCGGGTCAATCCGGTGCAAAGAACTCTCTGCCGTGGGATTGTCAGCAATTTGTGGTCCTTTTTGGACATTTGAACTTGCCGAAAAAATAGGGATTAGTTCAAAAGTGTACTTAAAGGGATGTACCTTATTGTTGTGGAGTCATATCTTTTCGATAGATATCGATATTGATATTTTTACAAATATGTATAAACTTCATTTTTATTCGTACGCACAATGCCAACTGTTTTTTTATTTTTAAAGATATTCTCTATCTTCTTCATTTTATAAAATATTTTCCATCGTACGCCCTAAAGAACGCCATGTTTAGTTTAGGTTCAGGATGCGTAACTGCCATGCTGGCAGCTACTCCACTCGGAGACCTTGAGGTCCATTGTGATCATCCAATCTATTGAATTGTGTGTGTTGTAGAGGTGAAAGATATTGTAGTGATGTATGGTTTGGGCTATTTGATTGTAAATGATGGATATGGCTATGTGTGTTGATGTTGATTGGGCGATGGTGTATGAGAGATGTGATGGTTATGCATGGGTTACTTGTAGTACGGCTATATGGTGTTTTGTGCTTGTAGATGGTGATGATGTGTAACTGATGGCTATATGGTGATTTGTGCATTCAGGTGATGACTGTGCAAAACGATATGTTATATATAGCTGTGTTCCTTTACTTACCTGAGGTTACCATTTTAACCATTTTTTACCATTTTTAACCTGCAAAGCGTTCCTTAACCCCGAAAAGTGGCAAAACTGGAAGCAATTTTTAAGAGAGTGAGAGGGGAGAGAGAGCGAAAATGGCTTTCTCTTCTACCACAGGCTACCAGCAAAATTTCTGCAGGTAGAAAATGGCAGAACTGATTTTTCGACTTTTGTTTGACGATTATTTCACAAAATGGACGAAAAACCGAAGAAAAAGTCGAACACTGACAACACTAAATTAAAAACTGTGAAATAAAAGACGAAAATTGATTTTTTTATTTTATCAAAATACTGACCGATTCAGCCCAGTATAAATAATATACAACAAACATTGATTTTTTTATGTTTCTTTCTGACATTGCTGCCGGATCTACCATTTTTCCGTTCCTTTACTTTTCTGGTAAAAATGTTCATGAGAGAGCAATTTTAAACAATTTTGACACTTTTCTCTTTTACCACTCTTACCATTAAAAAAGTAAAGGAACAAAGCTTATGGTAACATGGGGCGCCTTCGCCACTGGGGCGGCTACGCCATCGCCGATTTTCTCGCAAACTACAAATGATAGAAAAAATCCGTTAAAGGAAAAATTGTAAGTTTAATGTAGGTCTACCATCTCCCAAAAGTTGGCAGTTGTGTCATAGGTATGATAGCGGACGCACGCGGTTTTGTGTTTTCAGGGTATTGGGAAAAATAATTATGGTAGGTATGTTATGTGATATCTCCTTTACCTTTTTGTGATATCAAAAACATTATTTTATGCCGTTAAAAGACAACTACTGAAGATTATAAATCCAAATAATTCGAATGAAAAAATCAATTACAAATGTCAATATAGTAATATTATGAAATATGTAAGGGGTGGGGCGCCTACGCCATGATAGGGGTGTGGTGGATTAATGTTAGAAATTTGTAATGTTTAACTTAAATTTTTTATGCCATAAATATACCACATATAATGTGAAGTTAAAATCAATTATTATCCTAAACGTATCTTCTTTTAGTAATATTATGATTTTTGTACCTAAATTTTAAGTACCTACTTCAATTAAGTACTGACTCTGGTTCTTTTTGTGAATTTTAAAATTATTTTTGATTATTCAATATAAAAAATGTTCCTTTTTCGCATAATGTTGATATTTAAGGAAGAAGTTTGGTATTTGCAGTTTTAGAGCCCGTTGGTGAATGTCCCATATCGATGGCGAAGCTGCCCCATTGGTGGGGAGGCTTCGCCACTTTTTAGACATTTTGTAAATTCTCAAAAATTATATTTTAAAAACAAAATTATAACCATTCATATATCAGAACATATAGTCAAGATATGCTAATATTTTTATCAAAAATAAAATTTGAAAAAACTTTAACGGTGTCGATATGAGAACATTTTGAACAAAAACGTGGTGAAGGCGCCCCATGTTACCATATATGTAGTTGATGATGCGTGGCTATTTCAGCTGATGATAGTAGCTGAGTTCCTTTACTTACCTGAGGTTACCATTTTTCCCATTTGTTACCATTTTTAACCTGCAAAGCGTTCCTTAACCCCGAAAAGTGGCAAAACTGGAAGCAATTTTTAAGAGAGTGAAGAGAGAGCGAAAATGGCTTTCTCTTCTACCACAGGCTACCAGCAAAATTTCTGCAGGTAAAAAATGGCAGAACTGATTTTTCGACTTTTCTTTGACGAGTATTTCACAAATAGACGATAAACAGAATAAAAAGTCGAAAGCTGACAAAACTAAATTAAAAACTGTGAAATAAAAGACGAAAATTGATTTTTCTATAGGTGTGTTCGTTTACTCAATAATTTGTACAAGTCCAGTAACTTCTTACAAACGACTAAGGTCTTTTGCATTGTACTGAAGAGTAAACGAACAGCATCCAGTAACAATTTGTACAAATTGTGAGTAAACGAACACACATTATGTTTCTTTTTGACATTGCTGCCAGATATACCATTTTCCGTTCCTTTACTTTTCTGGTAAAAATGTTCATGAGAGCGCAATTTTGAGCAACTTTGACACTTTTCTCTTTTACCACCCTTACCATTAAAAAAGTAAAGGAACAAAGCTAGTGTGTGAAGATATTGGTGGTGTGGAAGACAAGTGATGTGGTGCCTGTTGTGGATGGAGCTATGTGGTGCTGTGTGACTGTGGGTGGGTCTGTTGATGTGCTGTGTGGGGGGGGGGGGGGGGGGGGAGATGATTAGGTTGGACAGGAGGGGAAGCGGAAATTGGTATGACAAGAGAGAAGAGAAAAGCTGGGTACACATTGTCAGTTTTGAATGACAGCTTTGTTGTTGCTTGCTAGTGTGGCCGTTCATTTTTGTTATTCATCATGCAACCACAAAATATTTTGTGGTTGCTGGACGGTTGGACAGTTATCGATAATTGCAAAAAATCGTCATTCAAAACTGACAACGTGTACCCAGCTTAAGCTTAATGGTTTTAGGTCTGTGCCATGGCAGAACTACCAGGTAGTGGTATCACACCAGCTGATCGAATATGAAAAGTCAAATCCCTTTATAAAAAAATTATTTTTGTTGTAATTTCCCCAACAACATAAAGAAAGTTTTGACATAACATATTCAAAATTTTACGATGCCACTACCTGGGTAATTGTGCCATGGTCTGTGCTGACCTACCCCAGAGCAACTTAAGGCTCTTGCAGTAAACTACCAACACTGTAGGGTCAATAGAGGCGAAGTAGGAAAGAGATTCAATCACATGTTCACCAAATAGTCTATGTCTTTTGACCATCAGTCTAGGACATCTGCATAGAAGGTGCTCGATTGTCTCCGTTTCCTCCTCATCCTCACATAACCTACAGTACTCAATGTTATTGCCATCCCACTTGCAAGTCATGGTAGAACAAATACAAGGTAAAGTTAATACTACAACAAATACAACTCGAACAACAACCACAAAGGAATTTGTTTTTGTTTGTAAACCTTAGTGTCAACGTAAATGTAAACAAAACAAGGAAATGTCTATAAATTATTGGAATTTAAAAAACTAATAATTTTTCACATTTGATTGAATATTTTGGAAAACATGAATGAAAACTCGTTAGATTTTCAATTTGAATGTTTCCATATCATTCCACTAAATGCATAATTTCTCGCAGAAAGTAGAATACTTGCAAAAATGTTTCGGGTCGCTGGTAATTCATTGAAAAAAGAGAAGATGTTTCAATCATTTGCTTTTGAAAACAAAAAAGCACATGTTTATTAGGGCTTCATTCTTTTCAAGTTTAAGAAAATACCACACATATTAACAAATATTGTACCGCCTCTATAAGCGGTGTTTTAGTGTGCGGCATGTCGTTCGGACCTGGAGGAGGTTACATGTCAATGATATGAAGCCGTCTTTATGGGAAATAGTTTTTTTTCTGATGAATAAATTTGTTCTTCAAAAATATATATCCCTAATATACATCGAACATAGAAATAAATACATAAAATGTCGAATGGAATTTGACACTAACACTACAACCCAGTTCAGTCAGCTGGGTATTGCTGCTACCTTTTCTTGTTCTACCATGCTTGCAAGTCATGGATCTTATTCCGCAGTGACCGGTTATTACCCCCACAACGGTTCTGATTTCTGATTTGCACAGCGAGAGGAGGGACGAAGTTCTACGCCATGAGATAACCGACCAGATTGACTTAGATACCTTACATCCAGGCACATCTTGCCAAACTTTAACGGTTTTCTCTGCGTAGAGCTTACTAAGTTTGTCGAGGAAAAAGCAGAGAGGTGGCTTGACACAATCCTCTACCGTGAGGTCCGAGGATTGGGATCCTCTTCTAGCCAATTCATCAACTATCTCGTTTCCCTCAACATTGCAATGCCCTGGAACCCAACAAAACCTAACAACTATGTTACATGTTTTTAAGAGAGACTTGCATCTTTGAACTATCCTGGACTTAATAGTGTAGGACCATAACGCTTTTATAGCAGCCTGACTGTCCACATAAACAGTGACTGCCTTATCTATAAGGTCCGTCATTCCCACTATTAATTCCATGGCTTTCAAAACCGCAAAAACTTCTGCCTGAAAAACACTACAATTGTCATTAAGCTTATATGAGTTCCTGATGTCTAGTTCTTCACAAAACACACCAGATCCCGTGCCTTCTTCCATCTTCGACCCATCGGTGAAGATCGACAGACTATCGGGAAGTGGTTTGCCTCGTGCCCACTCACTCCTGTCGGGGATTAATACTTCAGCTGTGTCAAAGTCCAGGCTAGTCAGTCTCATCTCCCCTGGCTCTTAGTCCAATCTGGCTACCTATCCGCTGCAGGACACTAGCATGTCCAAGATGTGAACCACGCCACAGATTTAGCTCTTTAAGCCTCAAGGCAGATCGTGATGCTTGATACTGTACAAAAATGTCCATAGGTTGGACGTTCAGTATGGCATTCAATGCGGCCTGAGGGGTGCTTCTTGCTGCTCCAGTAACGAGTACTGACGCAGCTCTTTGCACAGTAGCTATTTTGGACAGATTGGAATTATTGCCTAGGGCATGCCACCAAACGAGACAACCATAGGTCAGAATGGGACTGACCACTGTCCTATACAGCCAATGTATTACATGTGGTCTGAGGCCCCAGCTCTTGCCTATGGAGTTCTTACAGGAATAAAGCGCGATTAAACCCCTCTTGGTGCGCTCCTCCGTGTTCCTATTCCATCTTAGCCGATGGTCCAGGATCACTCCCAGGTATTTCGCTTTCCAGCATTCTGTCAATCCAGTGGATTAGGATAGAGGGGACACTCAAAAGCTCTAGAGAAGAATGAATGGATTCAAGCTTCACATTATTGAACGCTCCCTCTATGTCTAGAAAAGCGGCCAATGTGTGATCCAAGTTATCCATATTCTTCTCTATATAACTTACTATCTCATGTAGCGCTGTTTCTGTCAATTTCCCTTTCATATAAGCATGCTGAGAGCTGCTTATAAGGTCACAATTTATGTACGATCTAATCTCCAAGTCGAGCAACCTTTCTAAAGTTTTTAATAAAAAGGAAGAAAGACTTATCGGTCTGTAGTCCTTCGGCAACGCGTGGCTTGGCTTCCCAGCCTTGGGGATATAAGTCACTGTTACCTCTTTCCACAGTGCCGGTACGTGCGACAGCAATAGACAAGCCCTAAAAATAACCTTCAGTATAGTGATCAATATCGGTGGTGCGTTCTGAAGCATCGCCGGAATGACACCATCTGGGCCAGGAGATTTATAGGGTTGAAAAGTGCTGATCGCCCAAGAGATCCTTGAGTCACTTATCAACCTATCGACGAAGAACCTCTCATCGGGTGTATAGGTTATGTTCGTTTCCGAGCTCGGATACGAAACAGCGTCCTTGCATCCCGGAAAGTGGGTATCTGCCAATAGGTCAAGAGTCTCTAGAGCAGAGTTCGTCCACGTGCCATCATTTCGTTTGATGCTCCCAATAGGTTTGGGGTCCTTTGAGATTACCTTACGAAATCTTGCCGCCTCGTTTACTCCCTCTATCGACTCACTAAAGTTAATCCAGGAGCTTCTCTTAGCGTTCCTGACCTCACTTTTGTACTTATTGAAACTGTTCCTATACAGATCCCAATCCGTACTAAGTTTGGTCCTGTTCGCTTTGTTATATGCTCTCCTGCTAACCTTCCTGAGGTTAGCTAGATCTTTGTTCCACCAAACGGGCTGTGTTCACCTACCTGGATAAGTTAATGGGTATGTCTTTTCATAGCAATCCCTGAGGACATTTGTGAGATCCTCAACCCGTCTGTCCACTTCCCTCTCTGTGTGAGGTTCAGATATTTCACACAGTCTTGAAGAGGCCATGGAGTTGAATTTCTCCCAATTAGTTCTCCTGGGATTCTTATGAGGTTGTTGCCGCTTACTTCCACTCGAGACTCGAAAGTGTATCGTCCTATGGTCCGAAAAGGAACATTCCTCCGATACTCTCCAGTCTGTTATGGAAGTATCCTCCATATTTGTAAGGGTGAGGTCTATTACCTCCTCCCTTACCCTATTCTGGAATGTGGCCGTATTTCCCCTATTACACACTCGTAGATTATTAATTAAAATAAAATCGAATATGGACTCACCTCTCGTATTAGTGTCACTGCTACCCCAGTGGAAGTGATGGGCATTTGCATCACAGCCCATTAAGAGATTACAACTGCCCGAGATCTCATCCACTAGCTTGCGCACCAATCGACTAAGTGGGTCAGGTACCTCGTACGGCATGTAGACCGAGACTAGCACCAATGCCCTTCCGGAGCCTACTTCCAGCCTCACTACCGCCGTGTCGCCATCACTGTAATTATAGAGATGAATAGGGTTTAAACTTTTCTTCACTATAATACAAGATCTTACCTTCTCCCCATTCGACGAATAGAACAGTGAGTACCGCCCATCGTTTAGTCCAGAAACCCTATTTTTGTAGAGATAGGGTTCCTGGACCAAGCGATGTCAATTATCGACTTTGTAAGGGAGAGAAGGAGTTCTGCAGCCGCCGCCTTGCAGTGATGCAGATTGATCTGCACCACGCGAAGGCCCTGCTGCCCGAACTCCTTACTGAGGCTGCGAGAAGCGGAACCGAAGCCAACCCAACCCGAAGTCCAGCTCTCCCTTACAATTCTTAATGAACTCTGCGCTTGAACTGTCCATGGTGAACTTCATCACCGTGCCTCCGCCTTCTGGGTATGATCTCACCAATTTCCAGCTGTCGGTCTGGATGGGCCTGTTTTGCTTCCTGATCAGCTTCAACACCTGTGCCACATCCGAAGCAGGAGGTGGCACCCATGTTGTAGCCGCTACTCTAGATGGGATCTCGGCGATGGGAATCGCAGCCAGCCTGCAGCCGTCCCACAGAGCGTCAGAGCTATTTACTGTTTGGTGAGGAAATCACGCGATTCATCCTTGCTGTTAATAACTTTTACACCCTTGTATACGGATGCGCTGCCAAAGCCGGTCTTCCTCTCATCCACATCATCGGAAGTAATGACATTCCTCAAAAGACCTTCTACCAGCAACCAGTGATCGTCACTGATCCTCCCTTCAGGGTCAGTTCTATCAATGATTGCCTCCAAAAGGTCATCTGGGGCCGTCATTCTTGCAGGCCTATGTGGCTCATATGGCTTCTCTCCAGCAGGTTTAGGAAGATTTTGGCCCGGGCTGCCTTTACAGGCCCTCCCTGGTTGAACTCCCTTAACCGTCTGTCGAGCGGCCATTTTTGCATACGAAGCCGGTCGATTATCAGACTGGCGACCACCCAGCCTCTTAGCATCTGGATGCGGATCCTCAGAAGACCTCACTCTCTTCATACCTGGTTGTATTGAAGAAGTAGTCTTCTGACCGCTAGCCAGCTTTGAGGTTGAAGGGCCGTCAGTCCCATCAATCACCCGACCTCCAGCAGTGCCGATATTCCCTTTCGGGCCAATTTTGTTGTTCCCCGAGGGGCTGGATTTGTTCCTCGTCACCGATACCGCAGATGCCTGTTTAACAGGCTTCCGCAAATCAGCGGCCTGAGAGCATTTCCCGCCCATGTTTTCCCCAGCAGCTTTTGTGGCATTCACCGGCGGGGCTGTCACAGTAGCTGGGGGCTGATGTGGCAACTCCTCCCGTGAATTCACAAGTTGCTTCTCCGACTTCGAGGACCGTGTCGGTGGGACCAGTGAGGTCCGGGTGTCTTCCCCTACCGCAGACACATTAGGTGTCCGCAAAGGGTTCGAACAGGCCGGCACTACTGGATTTTGTTCTATGGCTGGTTCCGGGGAAGTCAAACCAGTCATTGGGCTGGCGTCTACCTCCGGATGCGGCCTCGGAATCCGGTCGATTGGAAGTGGAAGCTTCTCAAAATGAGGGTATTTCCTCTCAATACGCCTCAAAAAGCGGAGCTTCAACCTTATCTCCCGGAATTCCGCCGGGGAGACCTCACCTGGAGACTTGTCTACAAATCTAGAGCAGTAGTTAACTGCTATTTTGTAGCCATGTTTGTCCTTTCTTTCCCGGCCCTTACTACTCTTGATGGATGGGGAGGTGAGAGAATTTCCAGTCTCATCATCCATAGCCTCATCCACCAAGGCGTCCTGCCTGGGAAAACTGGGTCTATCGGTCGCCACCGACATATCATCCCCTGACATATCATCCCCTGACGGAGTTACTCCCTTTCCATCCGGTTTTGTGCTCCCAGAAGCAACCGAGGGGGACATCTCCTTGTCCTTCTGAGATGGGATGACCGTAGTATCCATCTCGTCATCAGACAGGGGGATGTCCTCCCAGTTGCTTATGGGAGAACTTTCCCGACTCAGGTGAAGGGACGCACTTTCCCTCAGGATATTGAGCAATTCCCTGCTCTGCGAGTTTATTGAGTCGCTAACTCTGTCCAGGGTTGGTGTGGGATAGTCGTCCCCGCCCAAATTTAGGTTAATTGCACTAGGTGCAGCAGTGTCCATAGTCATAGCCGGGGTCGTTATCAAGGGGGTTTGGGTTTTTGTTGAGTTTTTGTTTAAAATTTTTTCATCCATAGAGAGATTTTTAGATGGGGGAACTGAGTACAACCATGGCATAGCCCTCCACTACCATGACTGGAACTTGACAACTTAGCCTGCTACTCGTTGAGGTGCCCAGGTATCAACGAGGCTCCGTTATAATACAGTCGGTACCCTGACTGCAAACCTTAAAAACCGATGGGCACGTGGTCGCTTAACACCCTTGTGTTAGGGGATCTCGAATTATTTTGGTAGGAGATCAGTAACCAAATAAAGGGTGTTTTTTTTAAGCTAGATAGAACTTTAAATTGTAAAAAGTAACACAAAAAATTAAATTTTGATGAAACTTTTTTTATTTGTTTCAGTATACTCTGACAAATCATCATGAATAGACTCACGCTTGAACAACGCTACGAAATTATCCAAATTTACTTTGAAAATCAGTCGTCGATTCGCGCAACTTTTATCTTTTTATCGCAAAATTGTGTTCAGCAATGAGGCGCATTTTTGGCTTAACGGGTTTGTTAATAAGCAAAATTGCCGCATATGGAGTGAGACCAATCCACAAGAGACCCTACAGACTCCATTACATCCAGAAAAATGCACCGTATGGTGCGGTTTTCACGCTGGTGGCATCATCGGACCTTATTTCTTCAAAAATGAGGCCGGAGCTCGCGTTACGGTCAATGGAGATCGTTACCGCACCATGATCAATGATTTTTTGTTTGAAAATATGGATGACATTGATCCGGAGGAGATGTGGTTTCAACAGGATGGCGCTACGTGCCATACGGCGAACGCAACCATCGACTTATTGAAATCAAAATTTGGCGATAAGTTGATTTCGAGAAGTGGACCTGTCAATTGGCCTCCAAGGTCGTGCGATTTGACACCTCTCGATTATTTCCTGTGGGGCTACGTGAAGTCACTGGTTTATGCTGATAAACCAGCAACAATTGATGCCTTGGAGGCCAGCATTGTTCGTGTTATTCGTGACATACGGCCAGCAGTGCTCGAAAAAGTGGCCAAAAATTGGACGTCCAGAATGCACTTCGTCAAGAACAGCCGCGGTGCCCATATGCCCGAAATCATTTTCAAGTGTTAATGTCACGTATTGATCTTTCGAATAAAAAAAATTTTTTGATTAGAATTTAATATTTTGTGTTATTTTTTACAATTTCAAGTTCTATCGGGCTTAAAAAAACACCCTATATATGTCACTCACCCCAAAAATACACTGTAGGATTTCAGTGTATTGTGTAGGTCTTCGACAAGGAGTGGATAACCTTTGGTCAGTCACAACCCCCCAGTTCAACACTCAAAGAAATTGAATGAGCAGATTGTGGCGTCAAGCCCCCGCATCGCGCCAAGATTGTTATCCCCGGCGGGGGTAAACGCCTTGTTTACTTTATACATAACTAGCAAAGTGCCCGCTACTTCGTATGCGGAAAGGATATAAAACACAAATAAACAATATATAATATGGAAATGGCGAACACTGAAAATTTTGTTGCACTAATACCAATTTTAATAAATATTTTAGTACTGTTCGTACCCCTTTAGTTCGATTTTCAAAAATATCAGCCGTATATCACCCTTACACATTAACAGCGAGACCAACGTTGCACACCAATACTCACCCTAAATCCAAAAAATACAGATTCCTGTCCCTACACCCAACACCAAATTGAGTACCATAAAGTACTTTTCGTATACTTATGGTACGTATTTCGACGACATATCTCAACCCTACACTGACATTAATATAAAATAATAACAGTAATCGTAATTCCAAATCTCAAGATTCCAGCTACCTCAAACTACATCAATCCTTCACTTTAATAGTAATCTTAATTCCGAATTTCAGGACTCCAGCCCTTTCCGTTAAACCAAATCCAAATTGTACCAAATTTAGAACAATTTAGAACTTTCGTACCCATAAGTACGAATTTCCCTTCCACAATCCAACAGGCCTTGTTGCAGGCCAGGTGTCAGCAGCGAACAGCAACAACAAAATTTGGCCGGCCTCATACGGCGTTAACGAGGGTGGAGATTTGTAGGCAGCCGAAAGATTAAATAATTTTTATTTTTTCCCTCCTTTTATTGACCACATATATTATTCGGTCAAAACGCTGGACAAATGTCGGAAAATGTCAGCAAAAGTTGAACAGTTTAAATATTTATAGTATTGTAGAAATTGCGTATTGCTGATTGTGATGTAAGTTCTAGTTGTTAGCGTGTTCAGAAATGTGGATATGGTAAGATAGGGATCGCTACGCCGAAATAGGACAACATGCAGGGTTGTTTTTTTGGGAGTAGGAAGTTTTCGGAGTGTAGACAGTAGTGTTGGTAAGCGTGAATTTAGGGAGTAAGGTTGGTGTAAATGCGCTATAAATAAGAAAAATGAACGCACATGTAAACGGTTCTACTTTAACATATAAATAATATGAAATTTGAGGAAAATTGGGAAATAGAATAATACAGTAGTCAGTATCTCAGGCAAAGTGCGGGGAAGGCGATGTTGCCATTAGATTGATAGTAAATGTTCCTTGATGGGAGAACCAAACCTCCGTTTTTATTTTTTGTTGATTTGGGTTTGTGAAAATTAAGAACAATTTTATTGTGGAAATAGCAAGCCTAATTGTATTGCTTTTTGAAGAACAAAGTTGCAAAGTGAAAATCCTTCTTTGGGTCATTTTCATTTGTAATAATATACAACATTTTGATTCCTTTGGTTCCTCCATTGCCGGACAGATTATTCTGTTTACGCAAGTCGGTCGGTTTACTTTTTACCGTTGTCTAGCAAAAGAGAATAGAAACTTCTAACTCTCTGAGAAAGTTCTGGCCGGACAATTCTTGCTGGGAAAGTAACCAGACAAACCTGTTGTCATCTGGTAGGGTATTCACAATAGAGTGATGTCAATTCCGAATGAATAGATGGAAATTGACAGATAAGAAGAACAGCCAGCAAAGAAAATTGAAAAATTATGAAGAAAAATGGTGTTTCATGGAAAATTAGCGTCTGGCGGGAGTTGCTAAATTGAGGGCTATATAAGGAGGTGAACAAAGGAAAACCCAAAATCATAGTTCAGACGTTACCCGAGTGAATATTACGCCCAGACGGCAGTGAATCAAAGATATAAACGTTTAGTTCGTTACTTTTATTTTAAAATATTGTGAGTAGAATTAGTGGTGATGTCACAAATAAATGTGTAAGTGGTGATGTTTGTGTGTTTTAACAGAGATTTTCCGGTGGTTTACCAGTCGTCCAAGAAGACAGCGGAGGCTGGCGCTTTTTGTTCAACACAACGGCAGAAACAAACCTCTTTCCTGGTGGCAGGGTGGAAGGAAGTAATTCATTGGTGCCGGGTAATAATCCAGTAAGAGCGTGGAAACGTTTTAGTTGTGAGACGGGTGCCTGGAGAAGACCTAAGCGTTAAGTCCGTCACTGTGCATCATTATTCGGCTGGACTGGGTCGGTCGTGACTTGTATCCTGGTGCATTTATCGTGTCCTATCCACCGCTGCTGTTGCAAATTAAGACAAGCCAATCACGTAAAGAGTCCAGTGGCATTTGATGATAATTTTGGCGTAGAAGAGTTCGCCTTTCAAAACGTCTTTGAGCTGTAAAGAAAGAAAATTAAACCAATCAATTTGTGGTAACGTCATATACCAGGTAAAAGGTGTCTTACCGTTGTGTTGTTTTTTTGTATATCCAATTTTTGTCTGCATCATTTCGTGTGTGATTTTGGTAACGTCTTGAAGAGAAATCAACCAGAGACCAGCTACAGTATCTGCGGTTCTGAAAGGAAGATAATAGAGAGAATTTTTCCGTTAATATAAAAATCATATAATCAACACTTTTGAGATATAAAATCTAAAAGAAATCATTTTTGAAAATAACTAAATTTGCGTAGTTTTAAGTAAATAAGCATTTGTAAGGGAAAAATACCAGGAGTAGTTTAACAAAAGGCTGAGTGTGTTGCAAGAGGATTATTTCGTGTCCTTGTCGAGTTGTTTTTCGTGCCGATAGGTTTTGGCGGCAAAATACCCAGTTAAGAGAGCTCTTTTAGGTGGTAGAGTAAAGATCTAAAGGCGCGATTTTTGCGCGCGGAAAGACAAGGTAAAGGTTTAATGCTTTTCTTCCACAGAGGATTGAAGCCATTTTTATTTGAGTAGAGAAATCCAGGTATTATTCTTATCTATTATTCTATTTCATATTTTTGTTTGTTATTTTTACGCGATCTTTTAAGAGGAAATTATTAGAAATTTTAAATGTTTAATAGATTTAATTATTTGCCCAATAAATCAATATGTGTTAGTATTTAAATTTTAAATAATAATGTGTTGCTAATTTTGTGTCATTTGGGGGATGTTGGCGTGAAGTAAGAGTGTGATTGGAGAAGTGTGGTTTGTGGGGGTCCAAAGGAAAGCAAGGTAAGGACATGCTGGACCCAGGTAGGGTGGGCTAGTGCGGGATCAGTCCAGCAAGATCCCGGCGTGAAGTTTCCCTTTGTATGGTTTTAAGACGAAGTAAAAGGTAATAGAATGTACCCCCTCTTTCGACGTTAGTGTGCTGGGTTCGGTTGGCGGGTTGAGTTCCCTAGCCCTGAGGAGTCCTCGTAGTCGGTCAATTGGCCTAATCGAACGCCGAGGTAACGCACACATAACAGAGATGGCGCCCAAACGAAAAGAAAGTTTAATTTACCTAGTACCACTAGACAAAATGGCGATTTATAAATGGCCTTTGTAAACAGTGATGTTAGGGAAGTGATTCTGTGCAATAACACCAACGCACATAGCCATAGAATGCTAGTAGATTTGAAATATACAAAAGAAAGTAGTTTTGTGTTTGATTATCAGTGGTATAGGATTGCATCTGAACTTAGAAAGATGGTTACGAAGTGCAATATTATACCTAAGGAATTTAAATAATTACTTTCTCCATTTCCAAGTATGGTTAAATCAATAACTCGTAATTCCGACTTGGAATATAACGAATTTGTATTGAGATGCCTATGTTTTTTTTCTCAATGTAATTTTAGAAATAGCCTAAAAACGATTTTAGACATATGCAAATATAAATTTCCAGTTAAAATCAATAGCGGTTTCAGATGATTAGAGTCTGCAAAAATCAGAGTATTGAATAATATGCCATGAGCTTTTAATCAATATAAAATGATAAACATGTCATGGTCACTGAAGTTAGTATATACAAATCGTTAATTTGCGAGAACAAAACGTTTCGGGAAACTTCCATGCGTCTCATTAGAGAGCACTATTTAGAAATAATTATAAAATACCACACACACACACTGCTTCTGAAAAAAGGCAATATCCCCCACAAAATTATGTTGTAATCGTCGTATTTAAAAATAAAATTGTGTTAATATTTGTCATTAGTAAATGTGTAGAATAATGTTTATACATATTGAACTGTGCAAGTAAAACAGAGCAATATACTTTTCTAAATAAATTACGAACTATTTTGGGAGATTCGTCTGGTAACAAAATAGGCTATTGTTCACATAGGTCATGAGTTACAATACCCGCAGTAGTAAAAAGAATAAGAGAGGTAGACCCGAATCCTTTGACTTAAATAGATCGACTTACTATCCTAGTTTTCAAAAACAAAGAAGAATGACCGAAAATAATAATATGAATGCGTTCCAATTTATCGATCTGGCTGATTCAATAATGAGGCGAGATCAGAACACTGGGCAGGTATCCGCAACAGGGGTTAATCAAAGTAATAACGAACCAACAGGTTCAATAACATCCGATTTGCATGGACTGGTTCAAGATGAAGCCGCCTCTGTCCAAAAGTCTTTAGAAGATAAAGTTAAGAAAATGGTCGAAACTGAAATATCTGATGTTAAAAAAATGATCGAGTCGTTGGCAAAGGGAATGAAAGAACTCTCCACTGTAGTACATGCCTCAACGGCAGCGCAACAGTCCAAAAATAATACTTCAAATAGTAATTCCAACAATGTTGTTAATGATATATCCGCTAACAACGATAATTTGATGCGAAGTGTAAACACACAGCCATATAGACAAACTCCTAGTGCCGATCAAACACCACCATATAGCCATTTAAATTTCCCAATGCCAACTGTCAATTATGAACCATTAAAAATACGCGTTGATAAGTTAGGTTTAAATTTCAGCGGTGACCCAAGGGAACTGAGAGTCAACGATTTCATCAAAAGATTGGAGATAATGCGAGCCCAGTATAATATTCCGTGGGCTGAGGTTTTGAGAGATTTCTCTTTCCTAGTTTCAGGTCCGGCGAGAGAATGGTATTGGCTGCATAGACAAAATTCAATATATAATGATTGGGAAGGGTTAAAGGAAGCCCTCCTAAGCCAGTATCAGTCCCCTCAGTCTAAGTTCGATATACTTAGGGATTTGTTGGAACGAAAACAGCGGCATAATGAGAGTGTTAATGCCTATTTTCTTGAGATGGGGATCTTGCGCTCTAGATTGTTACAACCGATTTATGATCATGAGATGGTAAAGATCTTGAGAGGGAATATTCGTGAAGACATCAAAAGGCATGTGTATCAAATGTCGATTTCGACAGTTGAGCAATTGCGAATTGAATGTATAGAAGCGGAGCGTAACTTCCCCAGGCGCGAAAATAGGCCAATGCCCGTTCCACAAAGGCCCATAAGGCAAGTAAATGAGATCTACGAGGAAGTGTATGAAGATCCTACTGAGGTACCAGAGGCAGATGTTGAAGAAAATGTGTCGGCTATACGACTGACAAACCAACCAAGAACTCCCATAATATGTTGGAATTGTCGTGAAAGTGGCCATGTGTTCATGGATTGTCCGGCAGAATTCAGAAAACTTTTCTGCTATAGGTGTGGCAAAGCAGACACCGTCACTCCAAAATGTCCTGTGTGTCAACAGGGAAACTTGAGAAGGGGTGTGGAGAAGACAGGGGAGACACACCCTGCAGCAAACCCTGTGAACCAGCAGAAATAGAACCCAAAATAGTACAAATTAGAAGTAGAAAGAAAAATAATATAGTTAAGGATAGTGTTAAGATAAATATTGAAAATTTTACCGCAGCCCAGAGGCATCAAGTTCCACTCGAACAAAGGCAATTAAATTACGAAAGGGTGAGAGAGAAAATCTTCAACTCAGAGATAAACGTAGTACCCAAGAAAATTGCCAAATTAAGGGAAAAGTCTAAGTTATGGCGACAACAGAAAAGACATTTGATAGATTCGATTTCGAAGGCAACTAAATGTACCACTGATCCGAGAGTTTTTGCTGAAGTCCTCATTCAAGGAAAAGTCATATATGGCCTCCTAGACACCGGTGCATCAGTGAGTATATTGGGTGCAAATTGTCGAGAACTTGTCGAGGAGTTAGATATTCCAGTGATCTCCATGTCTAATAAGGTCACAACCGCTGGGGGTACGCAATACTTTATCGTGGGAAAAATAAAAACAATGATAAAGTATCAGAACCAGGAAAAAGAAATAATTTTGTTTTTATGTCCCCAATTGGAACAGGAACTTTATCTGGGTGTAGACTTTTGGAAACTATTCCAACTGGCCCCAGATGTTCTTGGGGTGGCTGAAATAAATGTGGAACAAGTTATTAACGACTTGGCCGATTCGAGTTCTGAGTATAAACTTAACCCACATACGTTATCCCCAGATGAAGAGAAACGGCTGAAGAAAGTTGTGGATAAATTTATGACCTTCGAAAAGCATGGCTTAGGTTGCACCAGCGTGGAAAAACATTCCATTAAACTTGTAGAGGGTGCTGTGCCGGTAAAAGACCGCCATTACCCGATGTCTCCAGCGGTTCAAGACATCACGTATCAGGAAGTTGACCATATGTTAGCCCTTAAGGTGATTGAAGAGAGTGAGAGCCCGTGGAGCAATCGGACAACGATAGTGAGGAAGCCCGGGAAAAACCGCTTCTGTTTGGATGCCCGAAAGTTAAATAAGCTCACGGTAAAGGACGCGTACCCGCTGCAAAACATCGAGGGAATACTAAGTCGAATAGACGAAACATATTATATAAGCAGCGTGGATCTTAAATACGCGTTCTGGCAGATCGAGATGGACGAAGATAGCAAGTCGTATACCGCTTTTACGGTCCCGGGTCGTCCATTGTACCAATTCCGCGTGATGCCGTTTGGATTGTGCAATGCTGCACAGAGATTATGCCGACTGATGGACAAAGTCATTCCCCAACGACTGAAGGAGAATGTCTTTGTGTACCTGGACGACTTGCTGATCATTTCAAGCGACTTCGACGAGCATCTTCGTCTATTGACTGAGGTGGCCGAATGCCTTAAACGAGCAAATTTAACTATCGGGTTGACAAAATCGAAGTTCTGTTTCCAACAGCTAAAGTATTTAGGGTTTATCATTGGTGGCGGTGTATTGCGGACAGACCCCGACAAGGTCGAAGCAATTAAGAAAATCAGAGTCCCTAAAAATGCCAGAGAAGTCCGGAGTTTTCTTGGTACTGTGGGATGGTACCGAAGATTCATTAAGGACTTCGCGTCTCTTTCGGCTCCCCTCACCGATACCCTCAAGAAATCGCCTAAGTTTCAAATCTCGGAAAAGGCAAAAGAGGCTTTTGAAGACCTGAAGAAGGCCTTGACCTCCGCCCCAGTTCTACGTCACGCTGATTTCTCCAAACCTTTCTTCATCCAATGCGACGCGTCGGAATATGGCATCGGTGCTGTTCTGTTTCAGCTGAATAGCGAAGGACATGAACACCCGATTGCTTTCTACTCCAAGAAATTAAACAAGTGTCAGAGAAATTACAGCGTGACGGAGAAGGAGTGTCTGGCTGCGGTGATGGCAATCCAAAGGTTCCGCCCCTATGTGGAGCTCATGGAGTTTACGGTGATCACTGATCACGCGAGTTTGCAATGGCTGATGAACCTAAAGGATCTTAGTGGTCGTTTAGCTCGGTGGTCATTGCAACTCCAGGGATTTAACTTCAAGATTGAGCACCGCAAAGGGAAGGACAACGTGGTTGCCGACATGCTGTCCCGCTTGCCCACGGTGGAAGAAATAGATGTGGACCAGGTCTTAGAATTTGAGACAACTGAGTTCGAAAGCGAGGCCTATAAAGAGCTTCGAGATACAGTGGCGAAGAATGGAGAAAATCTTCCGGACCTGAAAATAGTGGACAACATGGTGTTTAAGAAGAGTCACACGCCCTATGATCCGGATACCCAAGAGTTCCAGTGGAAATTATGGGTTCCCGAATCATTAACCCATGTTTTGATTGAGCAAGCCCACGATAAGACCACGTCAGCTCATGGGGGAATATCGAAAACCCTATACCGCCTAAGGGAAAAATATTACTGGCCACAGATGGCAACACAGGTCCGAAAATATGTCTCCAATTGTACCGTATGTAAAGAGACCAAGCCCACCAATGAGAGGACACAACCCCTAATAGGAAATGAAGTCGTGACTCTACTTCCATTTCAGAAACTCTACATTGACTTCTTGGGAAAGTATCCGCGCTCGAAAAGTGGCAACGCGTTCATTTTTATAGTTGTTGACCACTTCAGCAAATTTACTTTCCTGAAAGCAATGCGAGAGGCCACTGCGTCAAATGTGGTAAAATTCATGGTTGAGGATATTTTCCGAAAGTTTGGTGTACCCGAGACGATACATTCTGACAACGGGGCACAATTCATATCAAAGACCTTCAAAGATATGATTGAAACGTATGGGATAAATCATATCCAAACTGCTCCATATGCCCCGCAGTCGAATGCATCCGAACGGGTCAACCAGTCATTGTTGTCAGCCATAAGGGCCTATCTGGAGAATGACCACAGGGACTGGGACCTCTACCTCACAGACATTGAGTGCGCCTTGCGAACTTCGATCCATAGTGCAACTGGTGTTACTCCATTTTTCGCCTTATTTGGTCACACCATGTATACCCATGGGGCGGACTATAAGTTAGCCAGAAAGTTGCTTTCCATGACGGACCACGATATTAGGCATGCGGAGCGAAACGACCGAATGGAACTGATTCGTAACAAAATCAGGCAAAATATGCACCAGGCATATGAACAAAGCGCTAAAAGGTATAACGCAAGGGCACGCATGATTACTTTCTCTCCCGGGCAAGAGGTATACAAAAGAAATTATCCCCTCAGTGACTTTGGGAAAAATTATAATGCCAAATTTGCTCGCAAGTTTACCAAGTGCCGTATAGTAAAACCCATAGGAAATAATATGTACTCTCTTGAAGATTTAAATGGGAAGCCTATGGGGGTATGTCACGCAAAAGACCTTAAAAGATGAAAGTTGTACGTATGGTGCCTAGAGTTCTGTGGGAATTTGGAATGGAGTCTAGTTTGAGCAAGATATCTATAGAGAAATAATTTGGAAAATGTGCATCCATTATAGCCTTAATACTGCCGGCCAATTGAAATATTCATAATGAGCAGCACCCCTACTCTATGCACATCAATATTCGGAAGATTTCCTTTGGTAAAGGGCTATTTACGCCGCTACAATTTTCTTTGAAACGATTTATGTATGTTGTATATCGAGTAGGCGATAAAATAACCATACCACCCCAAGGCATATTAAAGAAGTGCGAATTGACAATTAGATGTCGTTTTACATTAGTTGAGGCCAAATCATGTTGGCAAGAACACCCATGATGCAATGAAATAACATTTCAAGTCAACAAAATTATTTCACTACAACTCCTTTATTTGAGTTACGCCAATAAGATTTCATAGTTTGTTACTTTTGTGCATATCTCGCTACAAAAACTTTTGTTATCAGGAGAAGAGTAAGGCCTCAGGGTGCTTACTGGGTAACCGTACTAAATGAAACTTGAGTATACTCATATAAGTATAATAATTCTGAATTGTTTCATAAAAAGCTTTGTTTCACCTAAATTGTGTAGTGGGAAAAACCCGATGTCATTCCTAAATGCTTTATTATTAAGGCCTTATGTAGAAGGGTTTTAAATGTGAATAAGTTGTCCGGAGAAAATGTTTAGCGCACCCTTATTATTCATCATCTTCGCGGACAAATTATTTTTATAAAACAATGTTGGTATGGTGAATTGGTCAGTTGTTTTAATTCATTAATCATATTTTTACACCATGGGATGAATTATCACCTAAAATATGTTTGAATCTTTCTTTCTTTGTAACATACATTTATGTTGAAATGATTTCATTGAGCCGAGAGTATCATAAGGGTGCATAATTTTCTGGGTAATAGTTTTAGACTTGGATTTGTTCTGAACAACAGAGAAAATCTAACACCAAAATTAAGACATGTCCCAACCCGTCATGATAACAATAAACAAATGCAATTCGATAACTTCTTTAACTCATTTATTAAAGCCTACTGTTAACCATTACACTGCAGTTACCCAGGCAAGTCAATCGGTGCCTATTGAGTACATGTATTATACTCGAAAATGTCGTAAAAGTGTTCGACTGGCATATAATACACTAAATTGCATTATAGGTCAGATTTAAAACTCAATTCACAACATATCTTATCTTTTTTACTTCGTTTAAAAAAAAAAATGTTTTCAATCATGAACAGAATGCATCGGGGATTGCCGTCTTTTCAATATGGTATAATTCCAGAGGGGAAATCCTTTGTCTACGTATATGTTCATGAAAAAACATCAAAATTATTTCTTTATTTACCACTAATATATTGCAGCTACCAAGATATATTACTTTTAGTTCATAACCCTTGTGAAAATATGCATTAAATCTTTGCATTCTTAAAAGACACCAAAATTGACATGGATTAAAGGTGGTCTCGGCAACGCTTTTTATTTTCGACATATCACTGGCAGCCAGTTCAAAATTTTGCTGGCATGGAAAACTAATGCCAGTGGAGTCAACAATTCAAAAATGTTTAATGGTGGTATTGAAATATTGTTTATGTATTGAATTTTACGAATTGTCACTGACTTGTGTATACGCTGGGTAAAAATATTTAATGGGACAATGATTTGTCATAGACAACAAAACAACTAAGGCATATTAAAGAAGATTGAAGTGTCAAACAGCTGCCTTATAACTTTTCCGTAAATTAAATTTTCAAAATTTATTATGGTCAACTCATGAAATGTAGAACCGTTCTAAAATACGACAGTTCTAAAATCTTTACGATTGCATTTTGGTCCTAACGGTCTATTGTAGAACACTTCCCAAATATTTCTACGTTTTTCCAAGAATATTCCTCTTTACTACCAGTTTATTCAATATTTTTCTTTGAAAGTTTAATTTAAACAACAACGTTTTTGTTTTGCCTAAAGTTGTGTTGTTCCCCGTAGGGCTTCTTGGTCACGGCATTACCACAGCAAAAAACAAAACGTTTTTTTTTGGTAAAATTGTTAGTTGTAAGGTATGCATGCAACTACCTTATATAAATATGCCGTGAGAACAACCATAACATTAAGCTCAAAACATATATTTACCACTCAAAAAAAAAAAACACTAGCCGATTTCAAATCAATGTTTTCTTTAATTCATTTATTGAAAACTGGGTCTTTTGAACCATTCGAATCACTAATGTATTGAGAATACAGTATTTGATCGGTCTTGCCTGTCACTGTTTTCCATAATCACAATTATGTAGGACAAAATAAGAATATTTTGCACCTTTCTTTGATATTATGGAATATTTAACATGGACAATTAATCCATGAATGCGAATTAAATATTACATCATTTACACGATTTTGAATTCCCCGGCATGGATATCAATTAATGTGTCCATAAAGGCGTAGAAAACCTTTATGGTACAATTCCCATTTGTTTAGGTTTTCATGAACAGCATAGAAAAATGAAAACACACAAAACACACACACACATTACTAACTGACACCACGGCTACTACGATGGTGTACCTGTCCACGATGACGTACATAATTTGCAGGCAAAATGCCAGTTGTTTTCATTCTGACTCCATAAACATTCTTGAGTTAGCAGCAGGACTTCATAAGCATTCACACCCGGCAACCACCATCAATCACTGGTAACAATTCCAACACCACCTAGTTAGGAAGAAAAAGGTGTTAAATAGATGGCAAAACAAATGAACAACATCAACAAACATACCCTACCATTTTCCGCAATACATACCGAATGCCCGGCATGAGACAATCAGGGAGTGGGAGTTCCCCACGTGTATAGAGTTATGTGGCCATGCACATCAACTTCGTCTCGTTTTCCTTGCCGAATTTGAAGTTTTGTTGCAGGCCAGGTGTCAGCAGCGAACAGCAACAACAAAATTTGGCCGGCCTCATACGGCGTTAACGAGGGTGGAGATTTGTAGGCAGCCGAAAGATTAAATAATTTTTATTTTTTCCCTCCTTTTATTGACCACATATATTATTCGGTCAAAACGCTGGACAAATGTCGGAAAATGTCAGCAAAAGTTGAACAGTTTAAATATTTATAGTATTGTAGAAATTGCGTATTGCTGATTGTGATGTAAGTTCTAGTTGTTAGCGTGTTCAGAAATGTGGATATGGTAAGATAGGGATCGCTACGCCGAAATAGGACAACATGCAGGGTTGTTTTTTTGGGAGTAGGAAGTTTTCGGAGTGTAGACAGTAGTGTTGGTAAGCGTGAATTTAGGGAGTAAGGTTGGTGTAAATGCGCTATAAATAAGAAAAATGAACGCACATGTAAACGGTTCTACTTTAACATATAAATAATATGAAATTTGAGGAAAATTGGGAAATAGAATAATACAGTAGTCAGTATCTCAGGCAAAGTGCGGGGAAGGCGATGTTGCCATTAGATTGATAGTAAATGTTCCTTGATGGGAGAACCAAACCTCCGTTTTTATTTTTTGTTGATTTGGGTTTGTGAAAATTAAGAACAATTTTATTGTGGAAATAGCAAGCCTAATTGTATTGCTTTTTGAAGAACAAAGTTGCAAAGTGAAAATCCTTCTTTGGGTCATTTTCATTTGTAATAATATACAACATTTTGATTCCTTTGGTTCCTCCATTGCCGGACAGATTATTCTGTTTACGCAAGTCGGTCGGTTTACTTTTTACCGTTGTCTAGCAAAAGAGAATAGAAACTTCTAACTCTCTGAGAAAGTTCTGGCCGGACAATTCTTGCTGGGAAAGTAACCAGACAAACCTGTTGTCATCTGGTAGGGTATTCACAATAGAGTGATGTCAATTCCGAATGAATAGATGGAAATTGACAGATAAGAAGAACAGCCAGCAAAGAAAATTGAAAAATTATGAAGAAAAATGGTGTTTCATGGAAAATTAGCGTCTGGCGGGAGTTGCTAAATTGAGGGCTATATAAGGAGGTGAACAAAGGAAAACCCAAAATCATAGTTCAGACGTTACCCGAGTGAATATTACGCCCAGACGGCAGTGAATCAAAGATATAAACGTTTAGTTCGTTACTTTTATTTTAAAATATTGTGAGTAGAATTAGTGGTGATGTCACAAATAAATGTGTAAGTGGTGATGTTTGTGTGTTTTAACAGAGATTTTCCGGTGGTTTACCAGTCGTCCAAGAAGACAGCGGAGGCTGGCGCTTTTTGTTCAACACAACGGCAGAAACAAACCTCTTTCCTGGTGGCAGGGTGGAAGGAAGTAATTCATTGGTGCCGGGTAATAATCCAGTAAGAGCGTGGAAACGTTTTAGTTGTGAGACGGGTGCCTGGAGAAGACCTAAGCGTTAAGTCCGTCACTGTGCATCATTATTCGGCTGGACTGGGTCGGTCGTGACTTGTATCCTGGTGCATTTATCGTGTCCTATCCACCGCTGCTGTTGCAAATTAAGACAAGCCAATCACGTAAAGAGTCCAGTGGCATTTGATGATAATTTTGGCGTAGAAGAGTTCGCCTTTCAAAACGTCTTTGAGCTGTAAAGAAAGAAAATTAAACCAATCAATTTGTGGTAACGTCATATACCAGGTAAAAGGTGTCTTACCGTTGTGTTGTTTTTTTGTATATCCAATTTTTGTCTGCATCATTTCGTGTGTGATTTTGGTAACGTCTTGAAGAGAAATCAACCAGAGACCAGCTACAGTATCTGCGGTTCTGAAAGGAAGATAATAGAGAGAATTTTTCCGTTAATATAAAAATCATATAATCAACACTTTTGAGATATAAAATCTAAAAGAAATCATTTTTGAAAATAACTAAATTTGCGTAGTTTTAAGTAAATAAGCATTTGTAAGGGAAAAATACCAGGAGTAGTTTAACAAAAGGCTGAGTGTGTTGCAAGAGGATTATTTCGTGTCCTTGTCGAGTTGTTTTTCGTGCCGATAGGTTTTGGCGGCAAAATACCCAGTTAAGAGAGCTCTTTTAGGTGGTAGAGTAAAGATCTAAAGGCGCGATTTTTGCGCGCGGAAAGACAAGGTAAAGGTTTAATGCTTTTCTTCCACAGAGGATTGAAGCCATTTTTATTTGAGTAGAGAAATCCAGGTATTATTCTTATCTATTATTCTATTTCATATTTTTGTTTGTTATTTTTACGCGATCTTTTAAGAGGAAATTATTAGAAATTTTAAATGTTTAATAGATTTAATTATTTGCCCAATAAATCAATATGTGTTAGTATTTAAATTTTAAATAATAATGTGTTGCTAATTTTGTGTCATTTGGGGGATGTTGGCGTGAAGTAAGAGTGTGATTGGAGAAGTGTGGTTTGTGGGGGTCCAAAGGAAAGCAAGGTAAGGACATGCTGGACCCAGGTAGGGTGGGCTAGTGCGGGATCAGTCCAGCAAGATCCCGGCGTGAAGTTTCCCTTTGTATGGTTTTAAGACGAAGTAAAAGGTAATAGAATGTACCCCCTCTTTCGACGTTAGTGTGCTGGGTTCGGTTGGCGGGTTGAGTTCCCTAGCCCTGAGGAGTCCTCGTAGTCGGTCAATTGGCCTAATCGAACGCCGAGGTAACGCACACATAACAGCCTACAATAATCATAATTTAAAATTTCAGGATTCCAGCTATATCCGTTCACTCAAATCCAAAGTGTACCAAACTTAGTACCATTTAGTACTTCTCCTACCCATAAGTACAAATTTCTAAAACTTCCTCAATCCTGTAGTCGAACAGTAATCTAAGTCCCAATTTACATTGGGCGAGTTTACTTGCGGCAATTGTCATTTTGTAGGAGAGAGAGGTGAGGCATATGGTAACCCTTTGCCTCTCAGTACCCTCTCTCACCTACAAACTGACAATTGCCGCAAGTAAACTCGCCTAATGTAAATTCGGACTTAATACCAAATTTCAAGTTTCCAGCTCTATTCATTCACTCAAATACAAATTGTACCAAATTTAGTACCTCTCGTACACATAAATACGAACTTCCATATTTAAAACCCCTTTACACAAAAAAAAACAATTGTACCAAATTCTGTAACATTTAGTACTTTTCATAGTATGTATTTACAAAGTCATCTATCTGCATATGCTAACCCCACACACAAACAGTGACTTTACACCCGATACCAAATTTAGAACGATTTAGTACTTTTCGTATATGTATGGTATGCACGTACTTCTTAACTACCTTTATCCTACACTCCAACTGCAATCTCAATTCCAATTTTATGGATTCCAGTTCTATTTCTCAAATCCAAATTGTACCAAATTTAGTACCATTTAGTACTTTTCGTACACTCATAGTTTCCAAAAACCCTTTGGTACATCTTTTTTACTTCTCATCAGTGACCCTCAGTCCAAATTTTAGGAATCAAGCTCTATCCGTTCACCCAAATCCAAATTGTACTAAATTTAGTAGCATTATTACTGTTCGTGCAGTGATCCTAATTTCAAATTTCAGGATTCCAACTATTAAAAACAAATTTCCAAAACTACCTCAATCGTACACTTCAACAATAATCACAATTCCAAGCGTCCAATTCCCCATTGTACCAAATTTAGTACTTTTCGTACACATAAGTACGAATTTCCGAAACTTCAATCTTACACTCCAACAGTAATCTCAATTCCAAATTTCGGGATTCCAGCTCTATCCGTTCACCCAAATTCCCATTGTACCAAATTTAGTAACATTTAGAACTTTTCGTTCCCATAAGTACGAATTTCCAAAACTTCCTCAATCCTACACTCCAACAGAAATCTCAGGATTCCAGCTCTATCCGTTTACCTAAATCTCTATTGTACCATTTCGTACTTTTTGTACTGTAAGTACGAATTTCAAAACTACTTTAGTCCTAGTAATATCGATTCCAAATTTAAGTATTCCAGCTCTATCCGTTTTCCCAAATCCAAATTGTACTAAATTTAGTACCATTTAGTACTTTTCGTACACTCATAGTTTATAAAAACCCTTTCCTCACCCTCAGTCCAAATTTGAGGAATCAAGCTTTATCCGTTCACCCAAACCCAAATTTTACTAAATTCAGTACCATTTAGTACTGTTCGTACACATAAGTACGAATTTCGAAACCTACCTCAATCATCCACTCCAACAGTAATCTTAATTCCAAATTTCAGGATTCCAGCTCAATTCGTCTTCCAAATCCAAATTGTACCAAATTTAGTACCATTTTGTACTCTTTGTTCCCATAAGCACGAATTTCCAAAAATAACATTCATTCATTCCTATTCTCCAACAGTAATTGTAATATCAAATTTCAGGATTCCAGCTCTATATGTTAACCCAAATCTCAACTGTACCAAATATAGTAAAATTTAGTACGTTTCGTACACATAAACGAATTTTCAAAACCACCTCAATTGTACTCTCCAACAGTAATCTTAATTCCAAATTTCAGAATTCCAACCCCCCCAAATTTAGTACTTTTACCAACCATAAGTACGAATTTCCAAATTTATCTCAATCTTACACTCCAACAGTAATCTTAATTTCAAATTTAGTACCATTTAATACTTTTCATACACATAAGTACGAATTTCCGAAACTTCCCCAATCCTACACTCCAACTGTAATCTCAATTCCAAATTTCAGGTTTCCAGCTCGATCCGTTCAACCAAACCCCTATTGTACCAAATTTAGTACCACTCAGTACCTTTTGTACCCACAAGTACGAATTTAGTACATTTCGTTGCCATAAGTACGAATTTCCAAAAGTATCCCAATCCCACACTCAAATAGTAATCTTAATTCCAAATTTCACTAGTCCAACTCTATCCGATCACTTAAATTCATATTGTACCGAATTTGGTACCGTTTAGTACTTTTCGTACCCAAAAGTACGAATTTCCAAAATACCTCTATCCTGCACTCCGACAGTAATCCTAATTCTAAATTTCAGGATTCCAGCTCCATCGGTTCCCCCAAATCTAAATTGTACCTTATTTGGTACTATTTAGTACCTTTCGTACCCATATGTACGAATTTCGAAAACTACCTCCATATCTCAGCCTACACTCCAACAGTAATAGTAATTCCAAATTTCAGAATTCCATCTTTATCGGTTCGCCCAAATTGTACCATTTAGTACTATTCGTACACATGAGTACACATTTTCAAAACCACCTCCTTATATCAACTCATCTTCTAAACCTTGATTTTCATTCCAAATTTCAAGATTTTAGCTCTATCCGTTCACGCAATACCAAATGGTACTAAATTAAGTAACTTTTAGTACTTTTCGTACACTTATAGTTCGAATTTCCAAAAACCCTTTGGTACACCTTTCCAACTCTCCATCAGTGAACCTCATTCCAAAGTTCAGAATTCTAGCTCTACGCGTTTGCTTAATACTAAGGGTGCCATATTTAGTACCTTTTAGTACTTTTCGTGCCGTTCTAGTTTGAATTTCCAAAAATCCAGCCTTCTGACACCTTGGGACCAAGAGTGACACTCCCTCAAAATTTCAAGTTTCTAGCTCCAGCCGTTTAGCCTGGGCGTTGATTATGAATCAGTCAGTCAGTGAATCAGTGAGTTATCATTACTGAACTCTTATAAGTATAGATTGTAAAAAACACCAATTTTCCATACAAACTTACGGTAGTGGATTTTGCCACTGTCCGTTTAAACGGACAGCTAACTTTGCAGTGTAATACAGAATAATTCTTGTTTTGTATTCACAATTTATGTTTTTTGAATAATACTTTCACATCTTTTCTAACTAATCTCTGCGTTGTATAAGTGTAACTTGTTTGCTTATGTGTTTTTTTACCATTGTAAGAAAATCACAAAATCACTTCACGAAAAGGGTTATTTTTGTGACCGAACCGCGAAAAATACGCAGGTCAAATGTCAATTTATGAACGAAAGGACAGACATATGAGCAAAAAATTAGAAAATACAAAAAACCCGGCAATAAAACACGTATGTATGTATATGTATAACTGTTTTTTACCCGCATTTTTTTGTGCACATTTTTTGCTGGCGTTTAAACGACCAGTGGCTTTAAGTGGGTTAGGTTAGGTTAAAGGACGCGCAGCTGTCGTTTTGGACATCCACTCCACTCGGAGACCTTATGGTCCATGGTGTTCATCCTATAGTAAGGGTAGGAGAAAAGAAATAATAGCATAGGAGGTATCGAGTTTAGAAGTAAGAAAAAGGAATAATTAAGTAAATTAGAAGATAGTTGAGAATGATTAAGTAAGTGCTACTGATTGAGAAATTATTTGTAAAGAGAGAGCGAGTAAGGAGGTTTTGCCGTATTAAGATGCTGTAGTTTGTTCATGTTGAAGCCACTTCAGACCCTTGGAGAGAAGAAGCAGTGTTGTCGGCTCGGCTTGGCAGAATGTTGTCAGAGATGATAACGTATGTTCACCCATTGTTTGAATTCTCCTGGTCCTGAGCATTGGACAACGGCATAATAAGTGCTCAATCGTCTCAGTTTCTTCTTCGTCTTCGCATAATCTGCAGTAGTCCGTGGGGTCATCTCTATCCCATTTGCAGGTCATTGATCTTATCCTGCAGTGTCCCGTGATAACTCCAATCATTAGTTTTAGGTCGGGTTTTCTCATAGAGAGTAGAGAAGTGGTCTTCCGTTTGGAGAGGTTGGGCCAGATTGCCTTTGATACCTTGCAGCCAGGTTCGTTATTCCAAATATGACCAGCCTTCTCCCTGTATGCTTGTTCTAGGAGCCGCATGAAGTGACACAAGGGTGGCCTGATTGAGTTATCGATTTCGATGTCGTTTGACTCAGATCCGCGACGTGCCAGCTCATCCGCCTTTTCATTTCCCTCGATGTCGCAATGCCCCGGGACCCAGCACAAGGTAACGATTGATCGTAGGGCCTCCAAAGCTTTCCTGCAGTGCAAGACCGCAGCAGATTTGATTGAATGGGATCTAAGTGATTTTAGGGCCGCTTGACTATCCACATAGATAGTCACCGGTCCGTGTTTTTAATCAATTCTGCTGCTTTCGTGACCGCAAAGATTTCGGCTTGGAAGACGCTACAATTTTCGCTTAGCTTGTACGAGATCCGTAAGTTGAGGGTATCGCTGTAGACGCCCGCTCCTGTTCCCTTTTCCATCTTGGATCCGTCGGTATAAACCTCTATACCGGGTAGAGGTGGGGAGTTGTGGGTCCAGGCTTCTCTGTCAGGTATCCGAACTTCAATATCGTCGAAGTGTAATTGTGGTGATATATAGTCACTGATTACCTCCAATCCCACTGATAGTCCAGATTGTCGTAAGATAGCAGCATGGCCGTAGTCGAAGTTACGCCATGAACTTAACTCCTTGAACAGGACCACAAGGAACAGTATCGGTTCGAACAGACCCTAAACTGCACTTATACTATGGAGAGAACCGATTTGGGTCATTTTAGAAGTTAAACTAAATTTGGACTGGCCCGTTCAAGAGATATCGTGCATACCATTTTAGTGACATTTTTTACATATTGGGGTGTAGTACCGGAAGTTGTGGACAGGTATTGCCCATCTTCGAACTGAAACTAAGTTTGGACAAAATATGACGAAGACCAAATTTTGGACCAAATCGGTTGATCATTTCGAGAGTGATCGTGCTCTCCACGATCCTGAAAAAACGTTTACCGTCGTAATTGAAGCAGCGAATGCAAGTTGCTTCAACAAAAATCAAAGTGATTCGTGAGCAACAGCTATATCTGGTATATATATTAGGATGTGTAAAGTATGGGCCGAATAGGTCGCTCCCATCAAGAGTTATAGTGCGCACAGTTTTTCCCAACATTTTTGAACATTTGTGGGGAGGTACCTGAAGGAGTGAACCGATATGGCTTATCTTCGAACTTAGGGGTCGATTATGGATAGCAACTCAACTGTAGTTGCGTTGCCAGAAGAGAAAAAAAATCATACAATTAAAATAAGTGAAACGACAGAAATTTTTATCAAATTTATTCAATACCAGTGTTTTGAGCCTTTGGCTATTAATTTAATTGTAAAAAATTATTAATTCCAATGCGGAAGTGGAAATTTCTCTTATTAAATTTGTGGTCGGCAACGCAACTGGAATTGGGTTGCTATCCATAATCGACCCCTTAAACTTAGTTTGGACGTAATAGTACGAAGGCCACATTTTGGACCGAATCAGCAGATCCGTTCGAGAGTTATCCTACGCTCCAACCACTATACGCGGTGTCAAATGGTTTTTTCACCTTTCAGGCTATTTTCTCAGGAAGTATGGACTTGCACCTGATGAAATTTGTACCGTCGTATAGGGGATATTGAATACAAGTTGCTACAACAAAAATCAAAGCGTTCGAGAGCAGCTCCTAAACTGAACTTTTTCGAAATTGTGTGGGCGGTAACAGAAGGTGTGGACTGATGAGTCCATATTGGAACCTCATCTACGTCTGGTAGAAATTTCACGATTTGAAAAGTATGGACCAACTCGGTTACTCCCTTCAAGAGTTATCGTGCGCACAAATTTTCCGAACATTTTCGCACTTTGATGGGGGAGGTACCGGAAGGAGTGGACCGATATAACCCATCTTCGATCTTAAACTAATTTTGGACAAAATACTACGAAAGCCAAATTTTGGACCGAATCGATTTATGCGTTCGAGAGTTATCGTGCGCTCCAGCCAGACAGACAGAGGGACATGGCAAAATCAACTGAAACGGATTTCGTCCAAACATATTTGGGGTCTAAAACCATTATTTCGATTAGGCACATTTTGCCCGTGTGAATGTGTATATGCCCTCGTTAGCACAAATGCTGAGGGCATAAACACTGTTACAACAACTATAACCCTGTTAACTTACTGCAGGAGCCTTGAGTGGCTATGGGACGGACGATCCTAGACACAGCAAATTCAATTAACCCCTTCCCTACTTCCCTGTTATATGTATCTACTCTCCTCCTCTTTCCTTTCCCCCTCCTGGCACTGGTCTTCGAGCGAAGTGGCCGTCGATAAACAACGACAGCTGTACATCATATAACGTGACCTAATAATACATTTTTCATTTCTCCATCATGTAAAGGATATTAAATAAGCATTTTTTGTTAAATTTAGAAAAACACATAAGTCGAGTTTTTCACGACCCAGATTCGACACTTGGCCTATCCGACTGATAGAAATTAAATGCAAACATTGCTGATTGTTGCACTTAAAAGATTTAGCCACTATTTATCCCATCTCCGGCTGAATTATGTTGTCGACATTTATACTCGATTTTATTACAATATTTTATTTACAAATTACATTCATTTCAGTTATATCAATACATTTTTTATTATTATTATTTTTAATTCAGTGATCCGTTATAAAAATACAATTACATATTATTATTATTTTTAATTTTATTATATTATAGTTATTACATTCTAGTTAAAACATTACAAATCGCTACCACACTATGTGTTATGTAAAAATATTTGTATCCTTTACTTTTGTTTTCTTCATAATTTCCGAACTAATCTGTAAATTGTGAAGAAGGGGAAAAACACAGAAAAAAAGAAAAATGAACTGAATTTTTTTCGATATTAACTAAATTGGGGGGCAATACTTCCAAAACACATCAGATTGTTACGCATTATTGTTTAGCAGAACAAACATGCATAATTATTATATGCATATCTAAGATAAAGCATTCGGAAATCTTTGAGTGCAAAAGTTTGCGGGGTAGAGATAAAAAATAAAAATTTATTCTTATTTGTTTGTTGGATTTTCATCACTTATTTACCAAATAATTTGGGATTATTACATAAATTAAACTGCTACAAATTCCTCCTCAGACATACATACATAGAAAATAGCTATCGACCGCTGCTATTCAATTCAAGGATTTATGAATTATCTAAAATAGTACCGTATTGATCGTCTGTCCCCAAATAGACAACATTGGGATCCTCTCCCAATTCTAGGCGGCCATAGCGGGCTATTATGGGCTTGTTACTTACTGGTCGGGGCCATTTTCGTTTTGGCTTGGAATGGGTCAACATATGACTCTTCAGATTGGTGGACTGAGCAAAACATTTGTGACATCCTTCGATGGGACAGTGATAGGGCCGATCGCCAGTGTGTATGCGTACGTGTGTGCGAAGGTTGAAATCGAGGGAAAATCGCTTGCCACAACCTTCGAAGGTGCACTCGAATGGTTTTTCGCCCGTGTGCACCAGTTGGTGTCTCTTCAATTTTGAACTTTCAACGAATGACTTGCCACATTCGGCACAGACATGCCCACGCGGACCATGAGTTGCCGAATGCTTGCGCATGGCAGAATGGTTTCGAAACTCTTTGTTGCAATCACGATATGTGCAGCGGAAAACTGTGACTGTCCCTGAGGCGGTGGTAGTTGTTGAAACAATACTCGATGGCTGTGTTGTTGCAGGCGTTTGTTGCGCTGTGGATGCGACGGGTGGGGACGGTGATGTTGTCACCGCTGTTACGACATTGCTCATCGTCGCATGAGACTTCTTTTGCTGCTTATTTGTGCTGTGGGAGCTTTTCAGCTTGACTGTTGGCCCATCGCCTACAGAATTTGGCTGCTTAAAGGTAATAAGTTGTGTCAGATCTACTAGTTGAAGGTTTCTTGAGGTGCTGGAAGCGGCAAAGTTTTGCTGTTTTTCTTCTTTGGGCTGTAACAGTTCCTGCGGATGCGGTGGAGACGGCGCCACCATCGGTAGCTGATATTCTGTGTTTTGTAATGAGGTATCTTCACATTTGATGTCGTCTACAGCGGCAGCGGTTTGTACTTCTTCTTCCACTATGTCACCTGTAAAAGGATCGGGAACAATGACATATTCCGCCGGTGATAGTCCGTCGTTCACATGCATCATACTGGACTCCTCAAGGAGCATTCTATTCGACACATGTGATGTTGTAGATTCTGGCTCCCCAATAGACTTTTGATTCTCGTCTGTGGAATCTGTTGAACTTTCCCGAACTGATTGCAAATTCTGTTCTGATGACTGTTCTTCGTCGTCCACAGCTTGATCCTCCTCATCTTCATCTTCCGAGTTTAGTGCTGACCACAATGTAACATTGAATTCATCCTGTGTTATTCGAATCGGTACTTTGGTTTGTTTCCATCGTTTAGCTGTGTGTGGCTTTTTCCGCTGATTGTTCTGCATAAGCTTCTCTTTGCGTTCTCTACTGCAGAGCATGTGATTCCTTTCGGGGGCCTCTTGTTTAACAACTTTTGACAAATCGTTGCTGTCTGACTGTTCCAGTTTTACGTGAGAAGGAATCATTGTTGCTGGCATACCAAATTGTGTGGCCCCCAAGTTTAATTGGGCTGCTACATACTGGTCAAACACCTGTGGTGAATTTGTGGGCAGAATGACGCTTTCGCCAACATTAACACTCTCGGCGAAGGCTTGCAGGGCGTCTGCTGGTGATGGCTGCATTATCATTTGTGGTGGCATTGGTTCAGGAACTGCATAGTATTGTATATTATCACCTGATATGAAAAATTCGCCCGGATCGACAACGATGTTGCCCTCCTCGTCCCGATCATCGATGATTTCTTCAATGAGAAAACTTTCACCCACAGGGCCACAGGTGGTAATGGGCTCCTCCAAATCGGATGTGTACGGCTGTTCGATGATGGTCGTGGATGGAGGTAAGATGTGTGTAAAGTATAAAGGTGATGTTGTAGCACTATGTGTCACTGGGACTGCAGCAGAAGCCAGCGAGAGATTATTCACAATAGGCGCCGAGCTGCCAGAGCCCAAAGCAAAATTGTGGATATTCATTATGTGACCACTCTATAAATGTGAATTTTATTGAATTATTAGTTCTTCGCACTTAAATATTTGCAATTCAATGTTATTTTCAACACTTTACTTATGTGGGATTTTGTTTTTTTCGCTTTGTTTTTCTCCGTATTTATCTTTTGGCAGACGCGTTGATGGTTTTCGTTTTCTGTGTTGTTTGTCTACGCATTTTTTTGTTCTTTGCCACTACCACCAACCTTTCACTTCTCGCTTTTTAGCTGGCTTTTAATAAATTGGGCTTTTGTTTAAATTAACGTATTGGAAAGTTTGTTTACATTGCTAAAATGTAAATATTTTGAAAAAAGCCGGTAAATATAATATGGCGGAAAATCAATTGTCCAAAAAAATGGCTATTTATTTTTTCCTGTATCACACTAATTCACTAATGCCAAATAATGCTAATTCCTCACAAATGTACCCAATACTTACTACTCGGCTATTGTGAATGTTTGATACACTCTGGGAGAAACAGCTGTATTTTTCTTCAGTGACAGCCATTCACAATAGCTGACAAGAACAAAGAAACGAAAAAATAATACATATTGATGCCAAAGTATTCACTATTCACTGTCAATTGACAATAATTTTTGGCGCAAATTTTCACCGAACCAAAAAGCAACAAAACAAACAAACCAACAAAAAAACAAGAGGGTGTTGTTGTTTATCTACTACGATATTACAATTAATGAAAAGATTAATATGAAAATGTAATGAAAAGCTGTCCCCCAAACCCAGCAAACAACAGATCAACACCCAGAACAATACCCACAACCAACAGCAGTGGCACAGTCCTTCAGTCCTGGCACAGGACTGTCTGTCCGACCGTCCGTCTATCGAAATCAAGATACAGCTCGCAATTTTAAAGATAGAGAGTCAATATTTGGTACAGAAGTTTTTATTACTTGCAGGATGGCTGGTACCTCCCGATTTTCGGCATTTTTAAGGTTTTAGCTTCATTATCCTACCAAAATGGCTGAAATTTGGTACGTAGTCTACGTTGGTGGCATAAAAATTTCTGCCAGAGCTTTGTCGGTATCGGTCCATGTCTTCATATAGCCCCCATTGAACGGCACCTCCCGATTTTCGGTATTTTGAACGTTGTGGCCTCAATATTCCACCGAAATGGCTGAAATTTGGTATTTAGACTTCATTGGGGGTACTCAAACTTCCCCTTTAAATTTGTCGGTACAGGTCCACGCCTTCATATAGCCCCATGGAAAGGTGCCTCCCGTTTTTCCGTATTTTGAAGGTTGTGGCTTCAATATTTCACCAAAATGGCTGATATTTGGTATTTAGTCTTCAATGTGATATAAAACTGTTCGCCAGAAATTTGTCTGTACAGGTCCACGCTTTCATATTGCCCCATTTCCGACTAAAATTCTTCGGTATAGGTCCTCGTTTCAATATAGCCCCCTTAGAACAGTACCTCCCGATTTTCGTAATACTGAAGATTGGCTGAAGATTGAAGAAATGGCTGAAATTCGTTATTTAGTCTTCCAAGTGTTATAAAATATTCCAGAAGAGTATTATCAGTATATGTCCACGTCTTCCTATATCCCCATAGAAGCGTACTTCTTGATTTTCGGTATTTTTTAAGTTTTAGCCACATTATCGTATCGAAATATAGGAAATTTGGTATTTAGTCTTCTTTGAGTCTAAAAACTTTCCGTCAGAAATTTGTCGGTATAGATCGACGTTTTGAAATAGCCCCTATATTGTTTTACCGAAATTGCTGAAATTTTATTTTATTTTTTTTTATTTTAATTCTTCTTTTAAGTCTTTTTCATACACGAAAGGAAACTAATTATTCCATTTTACTTGAATACAATGGTGGAGGGTATAACAAGTTCGGCCTGGCCGAACTTAACGCCGTTGTTACTTGTTTTTATATAATGTGAATTTTTAATAAACGGCTATATATACATACATATATAAAAATTCAATAAAAACTTTAAAAGTTAGTCTGGAATTTTGTTAAAACTAAGATGGGCTGACTTCAGTATCGTCAATTGCTTTGTGTTGTTTAAACTTCGTCAAAATATTTGCTCCTTGAAAATGCAACTAAATCCATCAGAAATAAAAATGATACATGTTTGGTTTTAACCTGTGTAAAAATGGGTTTTTTGACGTCATGAAATACGTAGCTTTGCAGTTGGTAAGTACAACGGCGTTAAGAAATGTAATATTTCGCAGATTTTCAGTCATTTGTAAAGCAACTGACAATACGGAAGTCAGCCATGTTATATTAAGTCCACGCACAGTAAACGTTCCAACTCGGTGGGAAGTCATCATTCAAAAGCTTTAAAGAAATCTGGTGGTGGTGGCAAAGATGCAAAGGACGCCGGTAATGAAGAAGAGTCGTAAAAGTACACAATTGAAGAGAAAAAAGAAATAACAACAATAACAAACTAGAGGAGGAATTTGATGTATTTGAATGGATTGAGGATTTTTATTGTTCCCTTTGGAAATTATTAATGGACTACTGACCATATAAAATCGTTGAAAAAAAAACTACAGTCGAAATCGCTTATAACGTCGGTCAAGGGACCGACGGAATTTGTCGCTATAACCGATATGTCGTTAAAAGCGATAGGGCTATAAAGGGACCCAGAGATTTGGGACTTTTTGATATCGTCGTTATAACCGATATGACGTTATAAACGACGACGTTATAAGCGATTTCGAAAAGGTTAGGAGAATATTTGTATTATTTCGAAGCATAGAAAACATTATTTTTTATTTATTATACATAGTATATGTTGATAATTGGTTATTGGCCATATTAAGCTGACGGCTTGTTGTGGGTGTTATGTGGAATCTTGACACTTGACAACGCTCATTGTACTTGCTAAATTCGAAGATGTATCGCCTTTGTTCTGAAAGGCAACCCAAAATGTATAGACTGTGAAAGTAAGAATGAGGGGTTTGTTTTAGTATGTATTATCTGGATTCGAAAGTAGAATAGAATTGGAGTAACGACTTTAGAAACCAATAAAACATGTCTATAAATGCTAGATTATCAGTACTTCGAATGCAGCTACTTTTTCTTATAGTAGTAATGCCCAAATTTATAACATTTTCCATTTGTTTACCCTATTCCTCAATTGACGAAACGACGTATTTTTCGTTTATGCAACATCACTTAACTAACCTCCCCTATATAAGTAGGAATTTTTGAAACTAAACGTTTGCCCTTTTCCCATATTTTTCAGATTTGTACTTCTCAAAGACTTTGTATTTTTTTTTTTCTCTTTTAAAATTATAGAATTCCACATCTTCGCTTTTTAAGTATGTATTCTTTTTATTTGATTTAATAAATAAATGTGTTATAGATATACAATATAATTTGTATATAGTATAAATTTAACTAATTTTAGCTACTAACGCTTCAAAATTTTTTCAACAGTAAAACTTCGGGTAAATATACATTTTTGATTTTAACATCAACAAATTGTTCATGTCTAGATTTTAGTACAGCCAAGTCTTGCTTAAAGTCTGTTTTTTGAAAGTGTAAATATTGTTTATCATTACTTATTTGTATATTATAATATTTACAATCTTCAAATAATTCATATTTACTGGCGTGGGCGGAGATGCGTAGCACAAAATCTATTGGGACCATTAATTGTTTACTGCTATACGCATGGGAAAACAAATGATATAAGTTTCTGCATGGAAAAAGGAAAAATTATAGCATTATTTATTTTTACATGAAATGCATAATTACCTTCTAAGATCAGGTAATTTTAAAGAACCAATTGCACATAAAATATGAGGAAGACTCTGTAAACCATTTAAAACTCTATAGTAGTTTCCTTGTAAGTAGCTTAAGCACATTTTAAATACCAAGGCATACAAAGGATCCGATCTGTAAGATAAAACGTTGCGTTAGTAAATAAAAATCACAACAGCAGGCTAATTACTTTATATCCTTATCCAAGGTAAGACAGCGTTTCATAGCTTCAATTGATCCCAAATTGAATATTTGATATAATGCTTCAACAAAAGTGCGTCTACGTATTTCTAAAAGGTTCATATCCGTTACAGGTACTTCATCGTAACATACAAGTGTTCGTTTAAGACATTCCTGTAAATGTTGGTCGCATATTTTTGGATCGAAGTTATCAATGGCTTCTTCACACAACTTGTAGCGACTATATGACAGAAACATGATCATTGGCTCCAACAGTTTAATTGTCTGTTTGGCACTGTAGTCCTGCATAATAATTTCCTGCCTGACCGATCGTAGACGATCGAAAATGAAATCATAAACAATATTAAATGGTTTTCGCCTATCGAGAATAATCCTGGATTAAAAAGCACAACATTACTTACAATTAAATCATGATTTTAACAAATACTCACTCTCTCAACAGGTATTCAGTACATCTTTGCAAACATCCTTCAGTCCTCATGTCTCGGGGGCTAGGAATTTTCTTGTCAGCTGCAGATCTTGAAAAACATTTAACCAATTTTCCTGGTACATTCTTCTGGCCATTTTTAAGCTCGAAAAAGTGCAGCAACTTTTCTCTTATTCGTCTGTAAATTACAACAAAATTAATTGGCAAGATGTTAAAATGGGGCACACACTCAGACACACAATTTCGCTTCATTCGCAGGACAAAGGTCTTCGCAAACACCCTTTACAAAACCGGACATAGTAAACGCTGGAATAATATGAATATGTGCGTTGGTGTCTTGTCCTACCAAAACAAACAAGTGAATTATTTGCTCCACCTATATTGTGAATGATTATAGGAAAATGTAAATTCACAATACATTATTGTATAAACAGTTGACACACGCAACAATAGGTCTTTTCCTTTCACCATTTGTATCTGGCAAAGAGGTGTTTTACACAGCGCACACTGGTCGAAACCACTGATCTAGCGGCGCGAAAGTAAAAAAATCGAACTATAAAATTGCGAAATATTTTCCATTGTATCGATTACAGACACTTTGCAGACAAAAATTTGGTTTTTTTATTTTTGTTGTTGTAAATATTCACTCAATTATTCACTATCAAATACAAGAGTTTTTGCTGCATCAGATTTTAAAAAACTGTGGCAATAAAATTAACTTCATTTTTTGTTTGAATCAAGATCAACTCTGTTTCGGCCAAAAATTCTTCAATATGTCAAAATGTTTGTTTACGTTTTCATACAATTTATTCACAATAACAAAAAATTTGACAGATTGAAACCAATCATCTGGTCATTTTACGCCACCTTATTATTTCATCATGGTTTGAATGTTATCAAGGCGAATTTAACAAGGTGATCCAATAGTTGACGTTAGGTTGTAGTCTTCATTAGCTGTCAACTTTTTTTGCGCGAAATATCCACAAAAGTTAGAAGAAAACGTTAAAATATTATTTGCGAAGCTTAAACAAAGATGTTGTACACAGATATTTTTTATAGAAGCGAAATATTTGTTATTTATTTTTGATTAAAAATATGTTTTGACAGCAAATGAAGACATCAGTTGGTATTATTGTATCACCTTTTTTCTTACACCATGAATGTTATATAAATTCGTAATGAAACTTGACAAGATTTATTTTTTATTAATAGCAGAGGGTGTGATTTCAATTATAAAAATTAGTTTGGGGTCTGGAGGTCCTTAGTTATATAGCAATAAATTTTCAAACAATTCAATTTTTTTAGTGTTTTTATGGGTTGTACGCGCTTGTTCCATAGAGTGCATCTTGTAAACTTGGCCGAACTTAGGTTCGATTATTTTTTGGGGAATGAAATTGGACTCTCTGGATACGGAATAACCACATTAGGGCTGCAAATATTTGCAAATCTTTTGATGACTGCACTTTTAAAATAAGGGATTTTGCATGAAATTCATACAAATTTAGCTGTGCATTTGTATGGGACCTAAATCAAAATATGGACCTATCTTGAGAAATGTTTGCAGGGAGGAGTTCTACCCCCGGAGACACTATAATACCATATTATAGCTAAATATGGGATAACAAGTAAAAATTCAACGAATCGGGGGTACCATAAAATAAGCTACATCGAAACATAAATCCGTGTTGAAAATGTTTTGTAAGAAGATTTTATATGCACTGAGAACACGGAATGCAAAATTACAGCCAAGTTGGTTTAAAAATGTGATCACGATATTCAAAATACCTTAAATTGGGAGGTACGGTTACATGGGGGCTATATCAAAACGTGCACCTATGTCCATAATTTTTGGTGAAAATATTTTGTGACCACTAGGAACCCTAATTACCAAATTACAGTTAATTTGCTACGAAATTGTGGCTTCAATCCTCAAAATACCGAAAATCTTAAGGTACCGTTATATGGGGGCTATACTAAAACATCAGCCGATATTGTTCATATTTGGCCCATTATTACCCACAGGTACAAACTGAGTTTGTGCCAAATTTCAGTGACGTATCTCAATTCGTTTGCAAGTTATTAATTTCGCGCGTGTTGACCGCGACCATTTCGCAATCTCCGTTTTGATGTTCATTCGTACATGATGTCAGGGTGGGAAAATGTAGTGGCAAAGATGGAAAGAAAACGTACGAAAAAGTACTCTCGATTTGAGTTTATAAACAAAATAATTATTTTGTTGCTTTTATTTATTGTGTTTCTTGCCTGAAATGCTGTTTTTCATCATAATTAATTAAAACACAAATTTTTTAATCTCTTTTCCAACATATTTTGTTGAAAAATAATTGTACATTTGGTGCATGAATAGTACCGTTAAGTAAAAAAGCAAAAAATCCTCAAAAATACAATTTCATGGTTCACACATACGCAACAGTTGCTACAATATTACAATTCCGTTTTGACCGTTTCTGTTATGTTTAACAGAAGGGTTGCATTTTTAGCATAACGTACTTTGTGAACAAAAATGTACTATTTATGTACTAAAACAATTTGAATGCCTGTAATAAAAAATAAATTTGTGTGATTTTATGAAATAAAGAGGCTCAAAACTATGTGTGCGGGATTTTAAAAATAGGTGAATTCGGATGAAAATCAACCATTCAAGTAAAAATCCCTCCAAAAATGCGTGATGCAAATTACCATAACATCAATGCACGTTTTCTACTCATGTTTGCTACTTTTTCTTCTAACCCTGCAGAATGTGAAAATGAAGGTCAAAACGGAATTGTAAAATTGCAGCAACTGTTGCGTATTTGAGAACCATGAGTATGAGAATCCTGTTTACAAAAAAATACGAATGAAGCCAAAACGGAGAGCAAGAAATTACTGCATCTCGGAGACGAAAGGCTGCTGTGTAAAAGTTCTCAAAGTGGAAAAGTACAAGGAGCTTATAGTACTTTTAGATAAATCGACTGGATTTCAAATGCCAATTCCATTGTATATTACTTATGGGTACTTTACACGATATGTTTTTTACATATGAGTTGTCACTTTGCATATACATTTTGTATTGGAGAAGTGACAACTCATACGCAAAATACATATCGTGTAAAGTACCCATTACTTAGCTGGCCCATTACAGAACATTTGTTCCATAGGCCGAACTAAGAAAAGATCTCAAATTCTCTCTGTTTATTGCTTCGCTTTCTGGAATACCGCGCCTTTTCATCTCTTCATCCACTTGTTTGCACCATCTAATCCTTGTCCTGCCAATTCTGCGTGCACCGCCAAGCGGCCCGTATTTATAAGCCTTTTTAGCGGGTTCATCATCACTCATTCTTATGATATGCCATATTCCATTGTATATACGTCATAAGCTGTCTCGAATGCTTGCCTTGTTTGCTTCTGAAAAATAATAGAAAGTTCTAACTAGGTTGCCCTTTTCTTATTTATTCTTTTATTTTTGTTATGTCAGATATGAAGCAGGAAAGCAAGGCAACCAGGCGAGGCAGATTATGTACCCAGGCCCTAATGCATGGTGGAATAATATTGTGCCATGCCCTAATGCAAACGCCGTTTTAGATACATACTTTTCTTTTAACAAATAGTACGCTTGATACCATCCCAGCAAAAATGTTTGGATGTAGGGCAGTGCAGAGTTATGATTTCACAACATCTTTGAATGCAGTCCACACGGAGTTATGAAAAATACACTCCGTTCGATACATTTTATAAGCAGTTGATTTAGAGATCCCTACAAAACAAAAACAGTTGTTTGATCCCTACCCGTCGCTGCCGACATAATTTCTTCAAAAGAGAAACAAGTGTGAATATATTTAAAGAATTTGTTATGAAATAAAAAAATACAAACTAATGTTGCGAACATTTTTGTGGTAATTTACAAGACGGAAATTGGCTTAGTCCCGGGCCACACTAAGAGTAATTTCACTGAAATTTTGACATGAAAGTAAAAGAACATGTAAAATAAAACGGTCTGTTTGTTTCATACGAATATTGCAACAAAGCAAAATTGCAGAAAACATGAAACCGTGTACACTAGTTTCTTGAAATTATGCATTTTTCCCAAAAAATGCAAAGTTTCATGTCAAAATTTCATTGAAATTACTCTAGCGTGGCCCGGGACTTAACTATTGGACAATTTTGTAGAATTGTTTTTAATGGTGTCTTATGGTAGATTTCAGTCAACGCACCAATGTGCTATTAATCTATCTTTACACATAACAGCTGTCGGCCATAAATAGAAAGGGTCGGTAATAAAATATCTATGTTCCTTATCACCCGCAACGCACACACTGCGTGGAGTGCACCTTTAGGCACATTAGTGCATTAGTAAATAAGTGCATGTGTATTGTTTAGTGATTAGAGATTTAAGGTCTAGTTGCGTTGATGTACCCGCCTGCACGTTGTCGTAACAACAGAGAATAACAAATCCAAATGAGAGCCATGTCAGCCGTTGTTTAACAAAGGGACATTACTCTCCCAACAATTCTCTCTCATTTATTTTGGACATCAATGTCTAGTTGTAACAAAGTAATAAAAATAAAATTGAGTTTCTTTCGAACCGTAGAACAGACAACATCAGCCCGCGTGTTTTCTTTTCTTGAGTTTTTCCCTTAAGGTTTCTTGGTACATTTTTGTGATGCGACGAGGAGTCCGTCGCATCATTTGGTGACCCCGACGTGATTGTTTCGTGTATAGTAAAGACACGAGATAGTTCGCGTAAATAGGAGCGATTTGGGTCTATTTTGGTATTAATAAATATCTTTAACTACAGATTATTATATCCTTGTAGACTCGTCGTATCCATGTGGAAAACATTTAATAATGCCTTATAGAGACAACGGCCACCTTACCAATGCGAAGAAAAGATTTGTTATAAAGCTGAGCTCTGGTCGCGTCACCATCGAACACACATTTGGTATTTTAAAGCAGCGATTTCGGCAGCTGTATTATTGTAAGCTCAGAGGTATAGAGAAGCTTTGCCATTTTAAAGGGCGTGTTGTGTTTTGCACAACCTCGCTGACGAAGATGACTTTCAATGTGATGACATCTGTGAAGATGAAGAGGATACTCCCTGCAGTAATATCGTTGCGCCGAATAATGCACTTCGGGACCTCCTATGCCAAGAATTGAACGAAACCTAACTCAATACCCAGTCTATCTTATGCTTATTTCCGCTGTAATATGTAAATAACATGAATAAATAAAAATTTATACATGTATCCTTTTTCAAGTTAACACTCGCCTTATTATCATTACTATCATGTGCCCGCTATATCGCAGGCAACATTTAGTGGCCATAATTGAGACCAGTATAGGCACTGAGAAACTTTTGTAAAACTTTAATCATTGTTTATTTTAGAACAATTTCAGTTTTTTTATAGCTGTTACAAAAATAAAATAAATTTTAACACATTTTCAATTGTTACTGAATTTCTTATCTGGATTTTGATTACAATTACAATTTAGTGTCATTTTTTGCTACTTCCTTATATGAACCCAAGTTCTGAAACGTGATTCTCATTCCGAATTCAAAAAATCTTCGTCTACTCCGTTGCAGAACCTGCAAGAATCTACTATTTTTTTTAATTTTTTGTCAAATTTATGAAAGTCATTAATTTCATAACAGGTTTTAGAACAGAGCATTAATACCAAATTGTACCAAAAATGTTCGTGCGTTTACAGTTCAAATTTTCTAAAATTCTTTGGTAAAACCATTAAATTCATTGAACTCCATCTCATCCATCCTCGCAAATATTCAGAGTACAATTTGTTTGGTAGTTTTCATACCATCCACTAAGAATTTCCAAAAACCCAGTCTTATTACAACTCTACATATTAACAGTAGCCCCCACTACAAGGTTCTAGCTTCAGCGGTTCATCTGTGCGTTGATCTGTCAGTCAGTCGGCTACATTTTTCTTTGCACTAACAACTTTTCGTTTAATGTTTTGTATTACAGTTTTTATAAAACAAAAAAATTTTTGTTATAAAAGTTATATACTAAATCATTTTATTTAATTCAATTAAATTTTATTTAATTCAATCAGTCTTGTGTAACATATTCTAGAATAATTATAAAATTAATGCTATGTTTACATTTACGAAATGCACTCGATTTCATCTGTCAAATCCATAGGTTAAACGTCAAATGAAATCCAATTGATTTCAGATGAGATTTCATTTGACGTTTGAGCTATGGAATTGACAAATGAAATCGAGTGCATTTCGTAAATGTAAACTTAGCATAACATGTGGGAATGAAGTAAAATGTTAAATGAAAGGTGTAACAGAATTTTTTAAATTCAATATAAATCACAGTTTATACAGTTGGCCATTCAGAGTTCTGTTAACAACATTTGACAACAAACATAATAGATTGTTCATTATTGTGATTTGATTTCCTTTGAATTTTATGTATTTGACAGCAAACTTAATAGTCAGGGCTAACTAGTTTGGGCTGAATGGCCAACTGTATAAACTGTGATATAAATATTAAATACGATAAAACAATTTATATATAGTCGTTGTGAGTGCAGAAATGTGTTAATAATTTTTCGAATAACTCTAATTTTCTTTCGCTCCGTTTTTCCTTTTCTTCCAAGTGTTTCGAAACCGCCAATTGAAAATTTTGCCTGAATGGTACAAATTATTTCATATTGATAGAATTTATTTTACTTGTTCTCCTTTTTTTTGGGCACGAACTTTTCTTGGGACTTGATGGCAAATCAGGGGCTCAATTCTGTTTCTATGAAAATGTGAAATGAAAAATTTTATAAAGGAAATAAATGTGAAATGAAAAATATTATCAAGAAAATATTTTTCATTTCAAATTTTCATAGAACGAGAATCCAGCCCCTGCAATATAAAAATATACAAATATAATTAAGTATATACAGTGGCGAGCAAAAATTAGTGCATGTTCAGTAACCTTAACGTAATTTGTATATAATAACACTGTACAACACGAACATATTAACCACATTCTGACAAAAATATATATAGTGTGACAGATCCCACGGCAGCGGGTTCTTTCGTAGAGATTGACCGGAAACCGCAGTGTTTCAGCCTGTGGCTGCCAACCCAGCAACAATACAACAACAACTAAAAGAGAAGAAGAGTTTTTTCATATCATAAAACTTTTACTGTAATGGGTCCCCAACGATTAGGGGTCTTTGTCAAAAGTGATATTTGTCTCCGGTTGATATCTTCTAAATCGTTAAGAGTTTTGGTTTACGCTCAAAGAAGAGGATGACACCGAGAAAGGTATCTTCTCTTTAGTCTTCTGTTGTCAGAAAATGGTTACTGTATTTTGTCACATTATGGTTAATATGTTCATTTTTGCTCGCTACATACAGGATCAGTTTAACATGTAAAAGTAGTTTTTGTTCCTATCTCACAGTAAACTAAATCTGAATTTTTTACCGTCATCATCATTATCATCATCACCTATTTCGTTCGAATTGATATTTCTGCCCGCTTTTCCATCTATATTCTCGTTATCTAGAACATATTCCGGATTTACAGCCTGTTTCTGTATGTCGAAAGAAGAATATGTGCGAAAGAAACACGTCCAAACTCTTGTATGTTTTTCAAAATTGTTTTTTGTTTTGAAGCAAAAGCAAAGGTAAAATTGTTTCGAAAACAAAAGTTCGGGCGTGTTTCATTCGCACACATTCTCCTTTCGACATACAGAAACTGGCTGATAAAGAATGTCTCTCTCCTAAAATGTTTTCTAATTCCCTATAAAGAAAATAAAATTATAGTCTGTGGCTTATGTTTTAAAACTTGCACCACGACAATTTTGCTTGGAAGCTTAAAAAACATTTACAATTACCAAATAATACTCACAATTCATAGGGGCATGTCAATTTGTTTATACCCGTAAGAGAATTATTTAATTTGACCTTTTTATATCTCCTTTTCATGGTTCTGAATTTCGACTGCACTTGTTCAGGAGAAAATGTGTACCTGCAATTGATTATATAATGACTAATATTACAAATGAACAAGTCACCGCATTATTTATGTACAAATGCATTATATGGAATCCAGTAAAATGGTCTAAATTGATGGTATTCACACTCGCTTCCACTTTTAGAAGAAGTTGCATTGGAATTTTTTCTTGAAGAACTCAATTGGGAAATGCTATAGCCCGTTTAGACTATACCCTTATACGATGATTAAGGGCATTATCTCGATTTAAGTGCTTAATCCACCCAAATCCACCCTGATTTACCATACAAAATTAAATCAACTCAAAACATGGATTTGTTTCAAATCAAATGTTAAATCGAAATATTTTGATATACAACACTGCTTTTTGGTCTGTGTTTAGACACACAAATTTCTCGGGAAAGTAAATTGAGTTTTTGGGAGAGAGCGGAGAGGAAATAGCTCCTCAATACTCTTTCCTACCCCCTATTGCCTAAAAACTGAATTTACTTTCCCGTGTGTCTAAACACGGACTTGCTCATAAAAATGCAACTATTGCAGTCTGCACCAATTGGTCTGTTCCTTTACTTTTGAAAGTGGTAAAACCGGCAAAAGTAGCTAAAGTTGTAATCTGCTTCCATATGAATTGTATGGTGTCTGAAGTAGAGCTGGCAAAACATCGATATTCCCAACATTAGATATTTCCGATATAATAGTTTAAAAAATCGATTGCTATCGATATTATCGTTAATTTGTCACCACCATTAATTTTGAAATGAAAATGGCGGAAATGTCTTCGCTTTTGTTGAAATTTTGCACAAATAGTTCACAGAAATCAAAAAGGAGAACAAACATTTGCTTTTATTTAATAAAAATACAAAAAAATAATACTAAAAAATGATCTTCGCCCAAAAAAAGGCAAAATTTTCAAATAAAAAATACATTTTACTTTTTTGAAAAATTTGTACGTGTAACTACCAGCTTACTTTCTAACATCCACAAAACCGAAAAGCCTCGAATTTCTATTCATTTCAGTGAATTTTAGGTTAGGGGTTTTTAATCCGATAATATCGATAGACAAAACTATCTATCGATATTGTATTTTTAAAAAATAATCGATATTATCGATAGTGCCATCGATTTTTGCCAGCTCTAGTCTGAAGTAAAGGGACGCTTTTCGAGTAAAAACTTGTAAAACTTGAAGATTCTTGCACGTAAAGGAACAAAGCTAATGCTAAGTTTACATTTACGAAATCCACTCGATTTCAACTGTCAATTCCATAGCTCAAACGTCAAATGAAATCTCATCTGGATTTCATTTGACGTTTAATCTATGGATTTGACAGTTGAAATCGAGTGGATTTCGTAAATGTAAACCAAGCATAATATTGGCAACTATGTTCATGTGTTTATTTACTAGGGTTATGACTTTTTTGCTCAAAAATGATTTTCTGTAGCGAGAGTGAATGAACTTTTGCCTATTAATGCCAAAAATAACGTTCATTCCATTTAATTATTAAAAAATGTCACGCACAAACCACTTTGACCATTTTTTTTTATTTGGAAAATCCTATAAAATGTAAAGAAAAATTACTCCAAAATTGTTTTCCTGTTTCACGAATAAATGACATTTTGCCTATTAATGACTAAAATAATTTTTATTCCATTTAAATATTGAAAAAGGTCCCGCACAAACCACTTTCAATTTATGTGATACATGGAATAAAGCTATATATGATATATATGTAATAATATGACGATAAAATTGGTGAGAAACAACAGCTTATGCCATTCTGGATATGTCATGTGGCTTTAACGATTGTTTTGAGTTATTTATGTACTTAAAGTGACTCCAATTTAATAGCAATTTGTCAGATTATTTTTTGCAGTACTCCATTCCAGTTTTAATTTTCAAGCATTTCTTTTTGCAAATTCGCGTATGTATACGTAAACAAAGATTAGCTGACTGGCATCTTATATATATCATTTAAGACTAGTCTAAACAACTAGGATTTGAAAGTTGGATTTAGAAATCGAGTCGATTTAAAATGACTAGTCTAAACGGGGTATTAGGGACTAATAGTGCGGTTACACTACAGTTTTTTGCCGGGTTAACCCACATTATTAGGATTTATTGCTTAATCTGTTCAAATCTGACCAGATTTGCCATACAAAAATTAAATCCTCTCACGACTGGGTTTATTTTAAATCCGGCACAAATCCACCAAAAATACAGTGTTGTATTTGGTATTTGTGCAAAAAAATCCAACTCTACTCAAAAAGTACCAAAAGTTGCAACTGTTTTTGCAACAAAGTTTGTCGTGTTTTATACGTATACGATTGGTCGCATGAGATTTTATGGAGTTAATAAATCTTAACCCAGCAAAAAGTTTGTATCCGCGGATGCAGTTAAATCACTAGAACAATTGCCGCTGGAATACATCTTTTCCTATGAATTCACCTATGAATTTTACAAGAGAGCGCGCAGCTAGGATGCACTCCATTTTGCTTCCACGGCACACAGCTAGGATGCACTCCATTTTCGATCCAAATCACAGCCTTTGATGTAGTGTTTTGGATTGAATTTAAATGCAGTCTAAAGATGCTATAAAATGCAAGCCATTGATAATATCCCAAAATAAATAAAATACATTGCTTATTCGTGTAAACAAGAATATTAACTTTATTACACTAATACAAATTATAAGAACTCTCCATTAAATTTGATCATAACTGAGTTTACTTCCTCTGTTCTGCTTTTTGTGACACCGCAACTGATATTGCTTCATCATCCAAATGGTTTTTCATTTTTCCTCCGACTCCAGTTCAGATTTCCAAAAAAAACTTCAACTCCACTTCAAAAATAATTTGCGTTTCGTGAATTACAGCAATGTTCGTAACTTTAGTTTGTATTTCTTTATTTTTTAAAACAAATTCTTATAATTTTATAGTACGGTTACGCTACAGCTTTTTGCCGGGTTAACCCACTTCATGAGGATTTATTTCTTAATCTGGTCAAATTTGACCAGATTTGCCATACAAAAATTAAATCCTCTCACGTCTGGGTTTATTTTAAATCCGGCACAAATCCACCAAAAATACAGTGTTGTATTCGGTATTTGTGCAAAAAAATCCAACTCTACTCAAAAAGTACCAAAAGTTGCAACTGTTTTTGCAACAGAGTTTGTCGAGTTTTACACGTTTACGATTGGTCGCATGAGATTTTATGGAGTTAATAAATCTAAAGTTATTTGAAAATCATAAAACTATTTATTTTTTTACATTATACACTTTTTTAACAAAAAGTACGCTTGATACCATGATACAAAAATGTATCCTTGTGTGTAAAATATATCAATATGAGCAAAGAGGGGACGATATCTTATACGAGAAATTGTAAAAGTGTAAAACGCGACTTTATTAGTTATTTTGTATGTATACGTAAACAAACATCAGGTGACAGTTTATATCCTCGAAAAGCTAAGTGTAACCAGCAAAGATTAACCCACTGGATCTATTAAACCCAGTGGGTTAACCTTCAATAGTGTAACCGGGGTATTAGACACTCTTTCTTATGTTCAGAAAAAAAGACTGCGACTTTAGGGATCAAACAATTGGCTTACTTGGCTAGGGATCTTTAAGCGAGTGCTTCCAAAATGTATCGAGCGGAGTGCATTTTCATAACTCCGTGTGGATGGCATCGAAAGATGTATTGAAATCATAACTCTGCATTGCACTACTTCCAAACTTTTTTGCTAGGAAGTTATTTGAAAATCATAAAATTATTTATTTTTTTACATTAGACACTTTTTTAACAAAAAGTACGATTGATACCATGATACAAAAATGTATCCCTGTGTGTTAAATATACCAATATGAGCAAAGAGGGACGATATCTCATACGAGAAATTGTAAAAGTGTAAAACACGACTTTATTACTTATTTTGTATGTATACGTAAACAAACATCAGCTGACAGTTTATATCCTCGAAAAGCTTAGTGTAAACAGGAAAGATTAACCCACTGGATCTATTAAACCCAGTGGGTTAATCTTCAATAGTGTAACCGGGGTATAAGGTCACTACTCATAAACTGACTACATATATGCTTTGTTCCTTTACCTGCCTGAGGTTACCATTTCTTACCAGTTTTAACCTGCAAAGCGTTCCTTTACTTTAAGAAGCATCCAATTTATATGAGACCAGTTCACCACTTTTAGCATTTTTTGCCACTGTTACCATTTTTTAAAGTAAAGTAACAGACCAATAATCGTTTCGCCTAATGTAGCCTTGTCTGGTGGCAAACACTTGGTAATAAGTCATTTCCGACTATCAGGTAAGCAAAGGGCTACGTCTATTCTGATTACCACTTTAGCAATTATACGCCCTCTGTCTGCATCTTGCAGTGCAATATTTACGCTCGACGATAGTTTTTAAGTAATTTTCATAGTTTTTAAGTAATTTTTACGCTAAATTAAGTTTTACATATCCCCTGAAGATGCAATTTAATCAATTGCGAAATATTGGAAAGTAAATAAAATACACAATATGGCCTAAAGGTCAACAACAAATAGAACTGTTTTAATAAAACCAAAAAGGTCGAATAAACAACAACAACTAAATATATTAATTATTTTTTATTTATTATGCTTAAAATTGATGAACTTTTTCATTGCTTTGGAGTTAGTTTTTCTTTCATACATTGGCGCCAATGTTTTTGTTTTGGTTATCAACCGTTATACCCCGTTTATATATAACCGGATTTAACAAACCGACTGGGTTTTAAATGTCAATTCCATTGCTTATATTTCAAACAAATCCTTATAAAGAAGGTTAACCCTGCAAAAAGCTCTAATATAAACACCATATAACCTTGCTAAAGTTTAATAAATGCTTTCTGTCTACTCTACAGTATAATGCAAAAGAGCTTATTCGATTGCAAGAAGTTACTGGACTTGTACGAATTTGTACAAAATATTAAGTAAACGAACACACATAATAGGTGTGTTCGTTTACTCAACAATTTGTACAAATTTGTACAAGTCCAGTAACTTCTTGTAATCGACTAAGCTCTTTTGCATTGTACTGTAGAGTAAACGAACAACATCCAGTAACAATTTGTACAAATTTTGAGTAAACGAACACACATAATGTCAAAAAGAAACATAAAAAATAAATTTTCTTATTTTATTTCACAGTTTTTAATTTTGTCAGCCAAAGAATCAGTAAAGAAAAGTCGAAAAATCAGTTGTACCAGTTTTGCCCCGAAGAAATTTGTCTGGTAGCCCTCATACTTAAAAGTGTAAACAAACCACACGTATTCTCTCTTTATTTTTGAGATGGCATTAGCTTCGTTCCCGTACTTTTTAATAGTAAAACTCGTAAAAGAGAGAACTGCAAAAAAAATTCTTCTCACACACAAGTTTTTTGAAATAGTTCGGGAACGAAAAAATGGAAAATACGTCAAAAAAAAAAACTGGAACAAATGTCAAAGTCGGCGTATCAGCCAATCAGACGCCGGAAACCATGTTACAATTTTTTTCTCGCCCAATTTTGTCGTGTAAAAAGTTTTTAAAGAGAGCGTCATTCAGCGCCATTTTTGTTTAAAGAGAAGTGAACATTTTACAACTTTTTTGTGTACGGGAACGCTTTTTCCAGTAAAATGTGTAACAGCCAGTTTCTGTATGTCGAAAGAAGAATGTGTGCGAATGAAACACGTCCAAACTCTTGTGTGTTTTTTATATTTTTATTTTGATTTTTAAGCAAAAGCAAAGGTAAAATTATTTCGAAAACTAAACTTTGGGCGTGTTTCATTCGCACACATTCTTCTTTCGACATACAGAAACAGGCTGTAAAAGTCGTAAAAATTGTAAAAACTTTTTAGTTCTGGAACACAGCTATTGTTTATCAATGGAAAGAGTATATTACTACTACTAATACACTAACTTTTCTGAGCACCAACGCCTGGTAGCCTCTTAAAAATTGCTGCCAGTTTTACCACTTTTTGGGGTTAACCCTGCGTTTACAAATGACAGGACAGTTGACTTCATGTATTGGTTGTCAAAATCCCAAAACTTGCCTTTGTTACGTAGGCGTCCAGACAACTACAAAAACTGTTGTAAAATTATTAATGAAAATCATCGAATTCCTTTTGTTTTCCGTTCACATATCTTGTTTTTGTTCATGTTCTTTTGTTTTCAACACATTTCAATTATTATTTCACACATTTTTATAAAAAATGTCAAAATTTTGTTAACCCGGCTGTCTGTGAAAGAATGATGGACAGCTGGTAGCCAAACGACAAATGTATGTATGTGTTAGTAAATCAGAGTTGTATTTGAAGACAAACTGTCTAGTGTAAACGCCTAGTAAGGAACGCTTTGCAGGTTAACCCCCATTATAATGCTTGGTTTACATTTACGAAATCCACTCGATTTCAACTGTCAATTCCATTGGTTAAACGTCAAATGAAATGCAATGGATTTCAGATGAGATTTCATATGACGTTTGAGCAATGGAGTTGACAGTTGAAATCGAGTGGATTTCGTAAATGTAAACATAGCATAAAAGTCTTCTTTTGTAAAATTATAGATTTTACGGACAGATTTATGGCGTTCCGGTGATCTTAGATTAAAAAGTAATCATTAAATGTCAAGGAGGACCTTCTTGGCATTAACTTTTAATGTAAAAATTATATTTTTAATGCCTCCAAATTGGTTTATTTTGCGTTTTCAAATCCATCATTGGTCACCTGAATGATTATGCTTTAGTTCGGTGTCAGTTCTTTTCATGGTACAACTACTTACCCTGCGTTTACAAATGCCAGTATTGGTAAGACAATAGCAAAAATACAAAAAAACAATCACAAATACATTTATAAATTTTGAAATATGTATGTCCCGGTCCACACAAGCGTGAATTTCATTAAAAAATTTCATGAAATTAGGTGTTCTTAAATCGAATTCCCCACTACAGCAATTTTATAGCACGGTTACACTACAGCTTTTTGCCGGGTTAACCCACTTCATGAGGATTTATTGCTTAATCTGGTCAAATCTGACCAGATTTGCCATACAAAAATTAAATCCTCTCACGGCTGGGATTATTTTAAATCCGGTACAAATCCACCACAAATACAGTTTTGTATTCGGTATTTGTGCAAAAAATCCAACTCTACTCAAAAAGTACCAAAAGTTGCAACTGTTTTTGCAACAGAGTTTGTCGTGTTTTACACCTTTACGATTGGTCGCATGAGATGTTATGGTGTTAATAAATCTTAAGTTATTTGAAAATCATAAAATTATTTATTTTTTTACATTACACACTTTTTTAATAAAAAGTACGCTTGATACCAAGTTACAAAAATTTATCCCTGCATGTAAATTAATCGAATATGACCAATGAGGGGACGATATCTCATACGAGAAATCGTAAAAGTGTAAAACACGACTTTATTAGTTATTTTGTATGTATACGTAAACAAACAACAGCTGACAGTTTATATCCTCGAAAAGCTAAGTGTAACCAGCAAAGTTTAACCCACTGGATCTATTAAACCCAGTGGGTTAACCTTCAATAGTGTAACCGGGGTATTAGGTTTGTTTCTTTACTTTTTTAATGGTAAGAGTGGTAAAAGAGAAAAGTGTCAAAATTGCTCTCTCATGAACATTTTTACCAGAAAATTAAAGGAACGGAAAAATGGTAGATCTGGCAGCAATGTCAAAAAGGAACATAAAAAATCAATTTTCAATTTTTTTTAATTTAGTTATGTCAGCGTTCGACTTTTTCTTCTGTTTTTCGTCCATTCGTCGTCTGCTTCATTGTGAAATAATCGTCAAACAAAAGTCGAAAAATCAATTCTTCAATTTTTTACCTGCAGAAATTTGTCTGGTAGCCTGTGGTAGAAGAGAAAGCCAATTTAGCTTTCTCTCCTCTCTCACTCTCTTAAAAATTGCTTCCGGTTTTGCCAATTTTCGGGGTTAAGGAACGCTTTGCAGGTTAAAAATGGTAACAAATGATAAAAATGGTAACCTCAGGTAAGTAAAGGAACACAGCTTTTATGATTTTACTCTACTATGGACGTCGATCTAGAGACGCATAATTTCATATTAAAATTTCAGTGAAATTACTACTGTAGTGTGGCCCGGGACTATAGAGAAAAAGTATTAATGTATTGGTGAAAATGGTTCGTAACTCTGCTATTGTCTTGCCAATACTGTCTGTGTGTAAACGCCTAGTTAAGTCCAGAACATAATCAATCGTCGCTTGCTTTGCTTGCTTCCACAAATGTCAAATTATAAAGGAATGTCAGAGCCTCTTTGCAAATCCGCCTGCGTTCTCCTTTAGGAGGCTCTGGCATTCCTTTATAATTTGACATTTGGGAAGCAAGCAAAGCAAGCTACGATTGATTCTGTTCTGGCCTTTATAATTTGAAATTTGGGAAGCAAGCGACGATTGATTCTGTTCTGGCCTTTAGGTAGATGCATGGCGCCATGGTACAATAATTCTTAGGTAGGCCACAGCTAACAGCTGATTACAATTTTTTTTTGTTATGGCTTAATCTGTCAAAACCGTGTTGACATGCAGAGTTGATATTTATTATTGATCAAAAAATTCAACTCTGTTTTGTTTTCATTTCAAATTTCGTTCTTCTTCTTCTTTGTTTACTCATCCGTTATCATTCATCAAAACAATTTTGACGTTTTAAGCCATAGCGACAGGGTTGTATTTTTTTGGCGATTCTCATACCTGGCCTACCTATGAATTATTGTACCATGCATGGCGCAATAATACAGGTACAGCGGCAAAAACAGCTGGTTATCACACTAGTTGTCAAAATTCATTATTGTGAATAAAACACATACAAAATGTAAACAAGAAATTCACAATAATACTTTATTGAGACCAAATTTGACGTTTGGTATGATTTTATGTAACACCTTCATATTCCACCATGGGTAGATTCCTCAGCCCAGCTGATCGAATCTAAAACGTCAAAAAAACTAGGAATTCGCCATGAAAAATCATAACAAAAACCAAATTATTATTTTGTAAGTAAATGATAGAATATGTGTGTTCGTTTACTTACAATTGTACAAATTGTTACTGGATGTTGTTCGTTTCTCCACAGCACCATGCAAAAGACATTAGTCGATTACAAGAAGTTACTGGACTTGTACAAATGTGTACAAATTATTGAGTAAACGAACAGACCTAATGTGTTCGCTTTATTGACAAACACATGCGATAAAAAGAGACAACAACTGTGAGTACACACCATGGTACAATAATACAGGTAGCATTATCATGCCAGCTGATGGAACATAATGTGTCAATTGCATTTAATTGATGTCAAATTTTGACATCTTATGTTGCCAACAATTGTCGATGCGGCTACCTGTGTATTTGTACCATGGTACACACGCTGCGACTTTTGATGCATGCATGGTACAATTACTTAGGTAGATGCCTCAGCCCAGCTGATGGAATCTAAAACGTCAAAAAACTAGGAATTCGCTATGAAAAATCAAAACAAACAACCATATGATTCGGTAAGTAAGAGATAGCATGTGTTCACTTCACTGTACAAACACAAGTGATAAAAAGAGACAACAAGAAACCATTACATTACAAAAAAGTTGCTTTGTTGTAGCAATTCGCCGATGTTTCTACCTAAGTAATTGTACCATGGATGCGTGCATCACCATTTTTTAGCGGTGTTGCAAAAAATAGTAGTGATGGAGGGAATGAAAATGTACGAAATGTAAAATTTCATGATTCATCATTTTATTCATTAATACCATTTAGTATGTACAATTATTTAGTGTACATCATGCATTTAAAATAATGTAATAAAAATAAAAGGACTAAACTTCCTCTTTTGTTTGATAAGTATGTTGTTAGTTTTTTATTGCCTTCATAGTTGAAACTAAATTGCTTGTGTTCCAAATGTGTTTTTAAAACATCAATAATTATTACCTGTATCTCGTAGAATGGAATAACCCGAATGTTGGAAAATACATTTTTACCTAACAATTGCTCTGTACCAGAACCTGCAAGAAGCTACTACTTTTTACTACGATAACATTTTTCCTTTATTTATGTTGATGATTTTTTAGCTATATGACCTTTTTGATGGTTTTAGCAAATAAAACAAGATGAATTATTGCTTTTCATCCCTACGTTTCGTTACTTTTTTGGCGACTTCTTCAGGGGACTTTGTCTATTTAAATAAATAAAATGATACAATTTACATTGAAACAAAAACATCAAGATATTGTAAACAACTTGTAACTTACAATATTATTTTTAAGACGCGTTACATTGAATTTATACTAAACAAAACATATAAACAATGAAGACGACTTAAAAACTCCATTAACTTCCATTAAATTCCATTAACTGTTTTCCTTTTTTATATTGAATATTGTTCTGGAGTAGTCACAACTCAATCAAAAAGTTTTTTTAATAGGATTTTTTTATATAACTTATATATTTTACTATTTTAATACAATCAATTCTTAAACCTTGTATGTTTTGTTTGGAGTAGTTGAACATCCCTCCCACTCCTTGCTGGAGTAGTTTCAATTCTTGCATTTAAATCAAAAGTTTTCTGTAAGGAGATGCAAATTTATATGTTTTTTTTACCCTTTATTATGATGAGTATTTTGTTTTGATTGGAGTAGTTTAACAGCCTTTCCTTATTAATTTTAAGCTACTATATTAAGTCATGAAATTTGTTATTTTAAACTCAAATGTAGTATACAGCCCTAAGGTTGAAAGACTGGGCATTATAAAATGGAAATAAATTGAAATTGAAATTAAAAACTAATATCACTTCTGTTTACAACATTTGGCTTGTTCCTTTACTTTTGAAAATGGTAAAACCGGCAAAAGTAGCAAAAGTTATAAAATGCTCCAATATGAATTGTATTGTGTCTGAAGTAAAGGAACGCTTTTCGAGTAAAAAGTGGTAAAACTTGAAGATTCTTGAACGTAAAGGAACAGAGCTATTGCTATTCCGTAACTGGTGCTTATATTATCAGTGTCTTCTTTTAAGTTCATCGTCCGTCCTATGTTCTGCTGTATTCGTAAACTTTCTATCGTCAGTCTCTTCTTCTCTTTGCGCTCTTTATTTCATGGTTCACACATGCGCAACAGTTGCTGCAATTATACAATTCCGTTTTGACCGTTCTTCTTATTTGTAACAGAAGGGTTGCATTTTCCAGCATTTTTGTAACAAACGTACTTTGTGAACAAAAATGTACTATTCATGTACCAAAACAATTTGAATTGCCTGTAATAAAAAATAAAAGTGTGTGTGTTTTTATGAAACAAAGAGGCTGAAAACTGAAAAATGTGTGTGGTGTGTGTGATACAGGTAGTTAAATTTTTGTCCCACATGTTTTCCATTACAACGTTAAAATAAAACTGATTATTTACTTACCTTTTTCATTTACATTAGTAAACATTTCGCTCTCACACATCTTCACTATGACAAGAATAAGAACGGTATAGGTGTTTTCACATATTTTTGAGAACTTAGATTAATAAATAATAAATAATTATTTGTGAATTCATCTCAAAAGTACTTTTTGTACCTTTTCTACCCATGTTTGCTACATTTTTTTCCACCCCTGCAGAATGAGAAAATGAAGATCAAAACGGAATTGTATAACTGCAGCAACTGTTGCGTATGTGTGAACCATGAGTCTATTATTACGACGTTGTCGAAGTCAGTAGTGGGATTCTGTAACTCTCTACCGATGGAATTAACGACAAATGTCGATAGTTAGCGATATTTGTCGATAAGTGCTATTCTGTATACAAATTCTACCGATTTTTATGTCGGTAATTATCGAAAATCATCGGTCAGTTACCGACGAAAAAAAAGGAGTCGTTAAGTCTACCGACATAAAAGAATTTTCATATTTTAAACAAAAAATCAATAAAAATCGAAATTTTAAGAAATGATTTTGGAATATATATTATGCCAAATAAAAAGGTAAGCTGAGATATATTTTTCTTTACGCATAAAAAAGAAAATTCTGCGACATATAGTGGATCCTTTCAGCCTAATTAATAGGAAGCATATGACACTTTACGAATTGGAAATGGATACATTTTATAAAATAATGGATGAAATTGGGGGTCATTTGGTAACCTCAAACAACAAATAACAGTACGAACAAAATATGTTTAAGGATATATTCCGTAACAGTTTCTACCCATATAAAAATTTATTGGTGGTTTCGATTAGCATCAACAATAAAAGAAAGAATATCACCATGATCGTCATATTCCCTGATAATACGTAATTCTGAAATAACAGATCAATAAACAAAATTTAAAAAATCCTGTTCAAAATACACATATTAAATGTTAGAATTATACATCTTCTTTTTCACTCTATAATCGATCTTATTAAAAATACCCCTCCACATCATAAAAATTCTGAAAACAAAAACAATCCAACCAATTTGTCGAATATCACACCACGTTTGCATTAGAACTTGTCGGGTTATGAGAATTTACATGTACGTATACCCAATGGATTTGACAATAAAAATCCACTGGAATAAATAAAAAATTAAAATATATAAATATAGTTATATGTAAACGTACATTTATAGTGTTAACTACGATTTTTAATTTTTAGTTTGAATTTTTCTACATGTAATTTGAAAAATAATCATTTTATATGCAATTGTGATTTAAATAATTTCATTAGAAATTTGAATTATGTTAATTTTGATTAAGCATTATGTCGTTTAAAGTGTGATTTTTTTCATTCCATTTTGAAATGACCTGCATCTCCTTTAAAGTTCCGTCATTCTACCGATATTCGTCGGTAAAATTTTTGTATCGATAACATTGAAATACAGAATAGCACTTTCGGTAATTCAACCGAAAATTTTCGTTAATTATCAATATCGGTTTGGTAGAAAAAAAGTTACAGAATCCCACTACAGGTGTGTGGCCTTTGCTCAATGCATGTTGTGCTAGCGCCGTCGTTTCTCTTTGTTTCTCTATGTCTAGCTTGTGTTCCCCCATTCTGACGTTTAATGCTCTTTTCGTTGTCCCTATGTAAATAAGAGCTCATTTACACGAGGAAACAATGTTCGCTTGTTTCCTCTAAAACGTGTGTTCCGTTTTGATTCTCATTCTCAAAATTGGTCAGTGTTTGGAACAAATGTAGAAATGATTGTAGAAAAACGTACAAAAGGCACTTTTGGATGGATATGTGCAAGAAATACATAAATAATAATTTCATAATAATTTATTTATTTTGTGTTGTAAAAAAATGTTTCTTGTAATTGTTATACAGTTTGTTGTTGTTTTTTGAATATTCATGTACAATAGGTAGATAATCATGTTTGGTAACTTTATGTAAAAACGTACGTCTACCGTTCAAAAGGTACGCTTGTTAAACAGCGCAACCCTGAAAATGCAATTACGAATGAGAATCAAAACGGAACACACGTTTTAGAGGAAACATTGTTTCCTCGTGTAAATGAGCTCTAAGGTTACAATTATCGTTGTTGTTTCCTTTGCATTTGATCTGATACACCACGTTGTTTTGTTGTTGCTTGTCAATGGGCGCTTTGGTGTTTGTGAATATCGTATTGACCCAGCAAACCAAATGTCGGATCTCCGACACGTCTGAACAATTTCGGAAGCAACGTCGTTCAGATTTCGTTCCGATTTCTGAACAATTTTTCTGGTTGGAAATAGTTCAGATTTTGTACCGATTTCGTTCCGATTTCGGAACAAATGTCGGAAAGAAATTTCCTCTCCGAATTTCCCAAGGAATTTCTTCAGATTTCGGTACGAAATCGATACGATGCCGATCCGACATTTCGTTCCGAAATTATGTCAACCACTTCATATAACTTTCGTTAAGATATCGTTACGATTTCGGATCAGACATCGGACGTATCGTCCGAATTTTGTTCCGATTTCGTTAAGATGTCGGTACGATTGGTTTGCTGTTAAGTTTGGGTTGTAGGCAAAGCTTCCCAGCAAAAAGTTTGCATCCACGGAAGCAGTTAAATCACTGGTGCAAGTGTCACGAAGTGCTTCTTTTTCTATGAATTCCTCAGTGAATTTTACAAGGGAGCGCGCAGAAAGGAAGCACTCCATTTTGCTTCCGCAGCACGCAGTTAGGAAGCACTCCATTTTGCTTCCGCAGCACGCAGCTAGGAAGCACTCCATTTTTACAATTTTTACCACTTTTACGAGTTTTGCGTTCCCGTACACAAAATTTGTATGAAAATCGTTTACGACTTTTACCACTTTGTAAAGTACGGGAACAGGCCATTAATAAGACATTTTAATTTTATTCTTATAGGCCGTTTATATATAACAAGGTTAACCCAGTGGGTCTGGGTTTCAAATGTCATTTCCATTGTATATACTTCAAACAAATCCTCATAAAGAAGGTTAACCCTGCAAAAAACTATAATATAAACGCCGTATTACTTTAATTTCATTTGTTGAATGAAAATTGAATTTTTTATCGTTTATACATAAAAGTGCTTGTTGGATGTAATCCAAATGTGAGGAAAAGGATTGCCTTTTTCATTAGTCCACTGGAAGCGCATCCATGCATGTAATGAAATCCTCACTCCAACTTGCACCACTTCCATTTTTTTTGCTGGGTTATTATGTTGTTAGGTATTATTTTTCGAAGTTGTTGGTTGTCGAAAAGGCCTGGGATGTAAGTTACACCGTAAAAATGTTTTAGAGTCGTATTTTATGTTATAGCACGGTTACACTGCAGCTTTTTGCCGGGTTAACCCACTTCATGAGGATTTATTGCTTAATCTGGTCAAATCTGACCAGATTTGCCATACAAAAATTAAATCCTCTCATGACTGGGTTTATTTTAAATCCGGCACAAATCCACCAAAAATACAGAGTTGTATTCGGTATTTGTGCAAAAAAATCCAACTCTACTCAAAAAGTACCAAAAGTTGCAACTGTTTTCGCAACAGAGTTAGTCGTGTTTTACACGTTTACGATTGGTCGCATGAGATTTTATGAAGTTAATAAATTTAAGGTTATTTGAAAATCATAAAATTATTTATTTTTTTACATTAGACACTTTTTTAACAAAAAGTACGCTTGATACCATGATAAAAAAATGTATCCCTGTGTGTAAAATATACAAATATACCAAAGAGGGGACGATATCTCATACGAGAAATTGTAAAAGTGTAAAACACGACTTTATTAGTTATTTTGTATGTATACGTAAACAAACATCAGCTGACACTTTAAATCCTCGAAAAGCTAAGTGTAATCAGCAAAGATTAACCCACTGGATCTATTAAACCCAGTGGGTTAACCTTCAATAGTGTAACCGGGGTATTATCGAAAAAAGTATAAATTAGTAGATTCTTGCAGTACTGGAACAGACTAATGGGCCAAATACATACGGTCCGTTGTGCGACGCGTTGCGCGTTAAAAACAAGAACCACATGAGAAATGTGTAAGTGATGCCAAGTTTGTTCTTGAAGTTTTCATGTGGTTGTTGTAACCCGACGCTCAACGCGCCGTATGTGCCGAGCCCTTAAATGTTTTTCCAATAATTTTCAAAAACATTTACATTTGTCGAGAAATATTAACAAATATTTGTACCTGTTTCAATATTTTGGTTTAAAATTTATACCTACATGCATTCAACAATCATAACATGTATGTAAAATCGTACATGTTTGTTACAAAAATTACGCTTCTTACAATATTACGAAAAAATGCAACCCTACAAGTACGAAAATGGTGATGTATGCATCAAAAGTCGCAGCGTGTGTACTAGGGATACGTAATCGAAGTCAAAAATCGACTATTCGATCTTTCGATTTTTACCTTCAATGGAAAAGTCGACTTTTCGACCATTCGATTTTCACCTTCAACAAAAACGTCGATTTTTCGATCTTTCGATTATGATCAAAGTCGACTAAAATCGATTTTTGATCGATTATAGAGCTTTTTTGATACGTATCGCTGTCAACAGAGAATGTTATTACAATTTTTGTCATTTAAAAAGTGTTGGGTAAGAAAATCGAAAGTCGACCATGAAAGGTCGACTTTTCGATTTCTCTATAATCAAAGTTCGACTTCGATTTTTAGACTTTTCAAACCAAAAAGTCGACTAATCGATTAATCGAAAGTCGACTTGCCTATCTCTAGTGTGTACTCACAGCAAGAGACATTTGGCGAAAATATTGACATTTTACATTACTAAACAATTTGCTTTGTTGTAGCAATTCGCTGATGCATCTACCTAACTAATTGTACCATGGTTCTTTTTTTCATTTATCGTCGGCTTCCGTTCTAATTAAAGAATCACTTAAGTATTAGTTTCATATGCAACCCAATTAATTTCTTGTTAAACCAAACACAAAATATTAAAATTCTTATCATGTACAATAACGGAGAATGTATACCTATTAAGGACATCAAACCCGGCCTTAAGAACATAAATGTCATTTTTATTGTCCTGGAAATCGGTAATGCCACTGTTACCAAGGAAAACAGAGAAGTCAGAAACTTTAAAGTCGGTGATCACACAGCCTGCATCAATGTCAGTATATGGGATGAACCAGGAAAACTTATCAGTCCTGGTGATATTATTAAATTGACGAAAGGCTACGCTTCCATTTGGCGGCATTGCTTGACGCTGTACTCTGGTAAGAATGGCGAAGTTTATAAAATCGGAGAATTTTGTATGACATTCAACGAATCCATAAATATGAGTGAACCGAAACGTCCGGAACAACAAGTTGGAGCTGTGTCAGGAGGACCAGTGCCTCAAGTTGGTATGGTAATGGCACCAACACAAATGACGCCTGGAACTGCTCCAAATATGGTGGTTAATCAGCCTCAACAAATGGCAGTTGGTGCGAATGGTAATCGACCACAGACAATGGGTGTGAGTGGAGTTCAGGTTGTTAACAAGCCTGTGCAACCAGTTGTTGGTGCTACAGTACCAGCGGCAAGTGTTGTAACACCCACACAAGCCCAGTCAAAAACAACGAATCGTGGTGGCCGTACCAATGTAACGCGAGCTAGTAACATCAAAACTGGCGAAAGAAGATGAAGTTGTATATAAAACTACCTACACTGTACGAAATTGATATTAGTTTAAGCATTAGGGAATAAAAGCGAATTAGGTAAAAAACAAACACTAATCTATTCAATGAACAAAAGAAACATTGTGAACAGATAGGTATTTAGCGCCACCAACTTTTATTTGTCATAATAAATATTAAGAAACATGTTTTGAAATACAACTTGTAATAAGTATAATTATTTTTGTTATTCTTGTCAAGTCATCTTACTCTTCAAACGCAAAGCAAATGTTGGGTCTGCGGAAACCATCTATGAGCTACTACATAGGAAGACTTCATACCCCCATTATTACAAGTCTTCTTTTGTTATATTTTGGATTTACCGAACAGATTTAGAGCGTTCCGCTTAACTTAAAGTTAAAAGTGATGATTGCATTTCAAAAAGGAGATTCTTGGCATTAACTTTCAATGTAAAAAATATATTTTTAATGCCTCCAAATTGGTTTATTTTGCGTTTTCAAATCCATCAGATAGTAAAAGAACACATATAATAATGGCCCATAGGCTTTGTTTTGAGCCAAAGGGGTAGATTAAACTGATGTTGAGAAATATAGATTTACTCCATATTATTGTTGGGTTTTCATCCACCGCTTTTAATGAGGAGTCATGTTTAGCTCCAAAGCAGCTATGATAGAGAATACGTAGCCTTTAGGTATTTTGATACCTTTTTCATTCCATTGCACTTCCGGAGGAGCGTAATATTGTGCATGATAGTACGTAAACCGTTATGTGGACCGTCAAAATTATTGGGGCTCATTCGCATATACATCATAGCCGACCAAGAAGAGCGAGCGCTTAAATTGTTTATGTGTGGGTAAAATTACACTGACAGAACAGAACAGGGTGATGATTTTCATATTGAGTATGAAATGAAAAACACAGGAAAAAGTTGTCACGGCGTGTTAGCGTTCAGAGCCAAACATAGTGGTGGGTGTGTGGGTTCGAATCGTCGGCTTTCCTTTTTCATTTGCATTATAGATCATAAAAAAGCTCGATTAATAAATTTAAAAAAAAATTAATACTAAAAATGATCTTCGCCTAAAAAGACAAAATTTTCAAATAGAAAAAATATATTGTTGGCGCGTTCGCTTTGTATGACTAAAATTAAAAATAATATACAGTGAATCACAGTCAAAAGTATCCACTTCGGTTTTTTTTTGTTGCATTGCAGACGACGCATTCTGCGTCATTAAAAATATTAATACAAAACAAAAAATCATTTTCAAATTCTTCCCTCCACATATTTGCTGTACAACTGCAAAATCTTTTCAGTGTACCAAAAAAAAACAAATAAAGCGGCATCAACCTGCTTGCATGACATTCAGTACAAGACTGAAGTAAAAAAATCAAAACATTTGCTCTCTTACTTTGCGTTCGGGTCGCGTGTGTGTGATTTGCCGAAAAACTTCGTAACCATATCAATACCAACGAACGGGTTTGATATACATATGTAGTTCTTGGTGTGTTTGAGAGAAGAATTCTTGGAACAAGCTATGTTTAAGGTCTGTAGTGGAATTCTGTAACTAATTTTTTGTTATCAGTAAAAATCGGTAAATTTAAAAAACAAAATTATGAATGAAAATTACAAATAAAAGTTAAAACTGTCGCTATCTGTAGGTATTAGGGACGACTTTATTTTGGTTGCTAACTTAACGACAAATTTCATTAATAACCGAAATTAAAATCATTTTAATTTTACCGATTTTAGCCGGTAACCACTACTTCTCCCCACGACGAGGTGTTTTCCAGTTGCCCAACATCAACATGGATTTCGGAAAAAGCATAGTTCTACAACAGCATTAAATGCCATATCCACACATATCAGTAGAGGACTAAACCAGCAAAGGCCGAGCGACCGAACAGTATGGTGGCACTTGACCAAGCTGTTCGAGGATAAAGAGAAGACTAATCTCCAGCCATGTTTGAAACGTTGGGCAATCAACTATATGTGCGGACGCCAGTCGTTTGTGGAATTCAGAAACAAGAAGTCCAAACCCCGTAGAGTGAAACAGAGAGTTCCCCAAGGAGGGGTGATATCTCCACCTTTCTGAAATTCCACACCCTCCAGACGGTATAGAGATCGTGATGTATGCGGATGATTGTACGATTTTGGCGTCGGGTCCTATCATCGATGACATATGTGATAGGTTAATGTCTACATAGTTGACCTAGTGCAGTTCTTCCATCGTCCGCGCATGCCACAGCTATTTGCGATAAGATCAGAAGTAGGAACAAGGTGCTCAAGTCGCTGGCCGGCAGCACTTGGGGAGCTGACAAAGAAACCTTGTCGACCACCTATAATGCAAAAGGCCGGTCTGTGGTAAGCTATGCGGCGTCAGCGTGGTCTGCAAAGGTTAGCTCTACGAAGTGGAAGAAGATTCAAGCCTGCTAGAATGCTGCCCTGAGGACTGCAACAGGGCGCCTCCTCATGACACCAGTGGACCATCTTCATGAGCAGACGAAGATTTTACCGGTGCGTCAACACAATAAAATATGTCGATGCAGGACCTGCTTGGGTGATATCGCAGTGAGCATCCCTGTCACGATTTAATGGACAGGCTTCCTCCACCCAGGCACGTCCGGAGAGATCCTCATGATCTATAGAGAGAGGTCCAAAGGTATAAAAGAGAACCTCTATAACAACGAGCTTATCAGGCAGGCTTACTGTATGTCGAAAGAAGAATGTGTGCGAATGAAACACGCCCAATCTTTACAGCCAGTTTCTATATGTCGAAAGAAGAATGTGTGCGAATGAAACACTCCCGAACTTTTGTTTTCGAAATAAATTTACCTTTGCTTTTGCTTCAAAACAAAAACAAATTTGAAAAACACACAAGAGTTTGGACGTGTTTCTTTCGCATACATTCTTCTTTCGAAATACAGAAACAGGCTGTTAGTTTTCGAAATAATTTTACCTTTGGTTTTGCATCAAAACAAATTTGAAAAACACACAAGAGTTTGGACGTGTTCCATTCGCACACATTCTTCTTTCGATATACAGAAACAGGCTGTTAATTTTTAAGAAACAGTCCCTTTCTGTCTAGTTTTTTTTTTCTCATTTTATTGGAAAAAGTCATTAGTATGTGATTTTGATTAGATCAATTTTTAGTGCCCGATATTTTCTAATTTCGTCAAATGTTGGTTCTTAGTAAATAGATACGCTCTATGCAAAAAAATATGAATATAGGTCCACATTTTGGCACAACCGTTAAATATATGTTCTGTTTATGTTAATTCGAGAGTCTTGGCCATATTTTTCAAGTCCACGTTCCCAACCGATATGGCCTGGGGGGTGACAAACATTGTAAGAAATCTCAGAGAATGGAAATCTATAAGATCGGGACAAATTTTCTGAATTATCCACATAATTAGGGATGGTAGTTTTTACGCATATCGAGGAAAGGCCAATGACCCATAGTATTAAATACAGTTGGGCTGACTTCCGTATCGTCAGTTGCTTTATGAATGACTGAAAATCAGCGAAGTATTATTATGTTTCTTAACGCCGCTGTACTTAACAACTGCGAAGCTACGCGTTTCAAAACGTAAGGACGCAGGTAAAAAGCAAACATGTATCATTTTTATTTCTGATACATTTAGTTGCATTTTCGAGGAACAATGTATTAGTGTACAACTGAAATATTTTGACGAAGTTTAAACAAAGTATTCAAAAGTGGGAAGATATTGTAAGATATCCGAGGGAGTGGTAATCTATTTTTAGTTCGACTTATACATAGGTGAAAAATGTTCAGTATTGGTTGTAGGAATGGTAGTTGTTATCGTTCTTACACACGACGGGGAAATTTGTATCCAATTGATACAAAATACTTATGCAATGTTATGCCAAATAATATTTTCCAACAAATACAATAACATATTTCTTCTAATATTTATTGAGTAAAAAATTAATATACATATTTATATTATAACTTTTTTCACATTATATATCTTTTCATGCACATTTTTATACAAAAAAGAATATTATAATAGTTTTGAGTTATTTTATAAAGTTATTATAACTATTAACTACTAACTCTTAGAATTTAATGAACGGAAAATAAATCGTTTTAAACAAAAGACAGCAGAAAAGAAAAACTATGAAATTACTCGAACAATGAGGAATTATTACAATATTCTGCTTTTCAAAACAACGAAGGAATGTGTAATTCTTTCTAACACGACAAAGAAATGTCCACAAGTTAAAAGCAGTTAGTTATGCACCAAAGCATTTGAAGTTTAACATTGTTTTTTTATTTTTAAACTAAAATAAACGTCAGCATTTCTTTGAACCATGTCTGCGAATTCCTGTGTTTCCATTAATGTGTGCTAGTTAGTTGTGTTTACATTTGGCTAAAACGATTTGAAGTAAAATTCTCAGTTTGTCTTATAGCATAGATGTCTGTGTGGACTGTTGTTTCATGTTTTTATTATTACATATTTAATTATACGGTATTCTCCTTAGCTGATTCCTAATTGTGTGTGTGTCTCACTCATCTTTACTTATTTACGCAGCACGAATTGATTGGATGATTTGGAAAATCGCCGAACCGCAAACAACGAAAATGAATAGTGCCAAAAGCCAGGGACCGACTGGATATTGGTTTTCCTTTGTTTTCTGGAAGAAAAATATAAAAAAATTCGATTTAACTAAATATATTGTTGAAAATATATGAAATATTTAAACAATTGTTTTGTAATGATCATATTACTTTTATGGACCATACATTTGTTAATTTTGCTAAAAATATGTTCTAAATATGGTATAAGCTCCGTTCCAGAACCTGCAAAAATCTACTAGTTTACATTTTTTCCCTTTATACAAATAATACATACATATGTTCCCATACACATCCCCGAAGGGACACGGGAGACTCTTCTCATATCAATCAATGCACGCCGATTCATATTCAGAACAATCATGAATGTAATATCCCCGAGAGTTTTGTCTTTCTGCGTTTCAACTTAAAGGAAAGAGTGAGAAAACTCACGAGGAGTTGACATTCATGATCGGGTCCTACTTTTTTCGCCGAGTCCGAACGGCCTGTCTTACGAAACAACTTATAAAGAAGTTTTACATGGGGTATTTTTGCCAACGTTGGAAAGTATATTTTTGCCCGCCCTGAGAATCGAACCGCAGGCCTAATGGGTTCAAGGAGTACGTGTATACTATTGCACCACGGTGGCACCTCTTCATACACATGAAAGGATGTCTAACTTTCCTCAGGGCTATGTTCGTACGAGAACTCACTATGACAACACTTCAGATGACCAACTTTTGCTGATGGTAAGCATTATTAAAATCGTATTGACCTATACCAAACATCTACATACACATTTGCATGCAGTGGTTAGCAATAGCAGAGTAATAACCACTATGCTAAGGACTGTCCCAAGTCTATATTTCTCAGTCAAAGAATATATTTTCAGTTTATGTTTCCAAATCTACCTATACACAATAATGCAGCAATGCATTTGCTACCTAATGTCATCGACTTATCAGGAGGTCGCAGCATTGGGCACTCCTCACTCCTCGGCAAATATTCTTCTTCTCTATAATACGCCAATATCCCACAGGGGTAGTGTTAGTAAGTATTGTTGATTCACTTATCCACCATTGAAAATGCATAACATAGCAAACATAATGCCCAGGACAGAGTTCGTCCCAACAGAGGATGGAAGCAAGTTTTAAGTCCGGTTGTCTCGCTTATCTAACGTCGGATGTGAATTCCATACTATCTAGCAGGTATTTTGAGATCAAAACAGGGTCGCCTGTCGAGGTTTGAACCACCCTATTATCAAATGAGGATATCGATCAAGACGATCTTGCTTATTCCAAAATGTAATAGTCCAACATGTAAGGCCCATACCTATATACGGACATATACCCAGGGCGTGTGTGGTGAAAAAAGTAGAACACATGTATTCTTATGAGAACTACCGAAATACGTCGAGCGTATACTTTTTGTAAGTTGAAAAAGTTTAACTTTGACAGAACGTTATTGTTTGTATGTGTGTGTGTTTTGTATTTTAAAAACAAAAGCCCAACAAAACATGAAATACAATTCTTTGCCAAGGAAAATTATTTGTTTTACGAATGAAAACATTTAAGTAAGTTTCGGTCGCGAATGTTGTGTTTTAAATGTGATTTGGGACTCAACGTATTTGGGTAATGCGGACGCTCTGAGAGCGTTGTTTTGGTAGGTTGGTGAAATGTTTATGTACGTCCCGTCGTTATTTAGGTTTAGCAGTAATAGTCGAGTTTGATAACATTTACATATATCGATATATTAATTTTGTATTGGGGTGGCTCAAACCTTGACACCTCCCACAGTTGGTAAAGGTGTTAACAATTTCATAAGAAAACCACAGAGCCCCTGTTGTTTCCGTCATTAACTATGTACATGACTCTGTTATGGATATCATTTAGACAGGTTTTTGATCACGGCCCGAGATTTGTTTCTGAATACGTTGGTGGCGGACTACTTAAATATTTTTCGGCCTGTTTGTGAAGATGGCGACACTGAATCCAATACCGATCAACACGCACGCAATGTATTTCCTTTCGGAGTAGCACTTGCGATAATTATCACCACCTATCTCCGATGAGAATTGGTATCAGATTTTCTTGTTACAACTTTTACCTTGGCAGTATTCACTATTTTACTGTTCTTGTGACCAATACTAGCGAAAAATGTGTGAAAAACTTGTCATGATAAAACAAGTTGGCTGGCTGATTGCATCCAATCAGCATGTTATGTTACTACAAACATTTCTATGGAACATGTTTCTGTCGTTAAATTAATGCCGTAAAACTATCGTAGTAACTGGGGGAGAAATCAAATTTTCACTTTCCATATCGTCTTCATGTGTTCTTGTTCTGTTTTCCAATTGAGAGATAAAGCATGCTTTGCAATCTAAAGACACATTATTATTTAATGTTGATAATAAAAATATCGTTATGTCCATATCGTTAAGTCAATAATCTGAATTGCGAAAACAATATACAAAAGAAAAAAAAAAACAAATACACACATAAATATAAACTTGTTATGGCGGCGTGGCACTTTCGCCGAGTATATTTGTTCTACATCTTTCTAGGGGATTGGATTTATCTATCGCCTAACTTCAGTGATTCCCATCTTTAATCCATAACTAAAATACAAACTTATTACTTTTTCTAGCTTCTTACCGATGATTTTGGTACATTTCCACGCATTGTAATGTATTTGCTGGCCTTTTCGTTGGCGACTCTCATTCTTTGTGGTGGGGCCATTTTTTCTTCGTTGTTTTTTTGTTTCTTTTTTCCTTCACTGAACAACAAAAAGAAGTCTGAAAATGATTAAAAAATAAAATGTTTGTAAAATATGTTGATATGCAAATAATACATGTATAATTGACTTGTAGGCTTTGTATTGATATCGAATAAATAAATAAATAATTTATTCACAAAATGCAATACAAACAAATAACAAGAACTTAAACAAAATATTTTGGTACAATTTTGTTTCAATGTATAACTCTTCTATATTTACACACTTTTTATTTAAATATCTTGTTTTTCTTTCAATATTTTATTAGACCAATTCTTCAAAGAATGTTAAATGTTTAATGTTAATGTTTTAATACCTTCTTCTCGTTTCTTCGTAAATTGACACGTAAAAAACGAATTGACACGTATAAATACGATGATTATCAGTGTTGTATTCGGTGTATGTACAAAAAAAATCAACTCTACCAAAAAAATACCAAAAGTTGCAACTGTTTCTACGAGTCGTGCGTTACATTTCTCTTGTGCCAGACATTGAAAATATTACATGAATTTTTTTTTTAGCATTTTGGAAAGATCGAATGTGAAGGAGCACTGCTTCTCCCTTCTTATGGGTACTTTACACGATATGTTTTCTACATATGAGTTGTCACTTTGCATATACATTTTGTCAAAGTCGAGTTCTTTTTGTTTTCCGTTCACATATTTTGTTTTTGTTCGTCTTTTGTTTTCAATACATTTCAATTATTATGTCACTTGTTTTTACAAAAATATCAAAGATTTGTTAGCCCTACTGTCTGTGAATATATGATGGATAGCTGGCTCTTATGTTACACGCTAAAACTTTCATACGAAACTTTCCCAATATTTTGGCATTTTAGGTCGAGTAATTTCATAAAATTACTTTTGTGTGGAACTCGATCTATGAACGCCAAAATAACTTTTGTGTGGAACTCGTTCTTAGGTCGAGTTCCCCATTACAGTTATTTCATAAAATTACTTTTGTATGGAACTCGATCTATGGACGCCAAAATAATGGGAAAGTTTCGTATGAAAGTTTTAGCGTGTAACATAAGAGTAAGAGACAGCCGACAAATATATGTATGTGTTAGTAAATCAGAGTTGTATTTGCAGACAGATTTTCTTTTGTAAACGCCTAGTTCGTTTTCATGAAAACTTTCATAGTTTGGCACAAGACTTTTGTATTTTAATTGAAATCACCATTTCATTGATTTTATTGAAAATTAATGAAATTATGCATTCCTAGATTGAGCTCCATAGTCCCGGGCCACACTAGTATGAATTTCATTAAAAAATTTCATGAAATTTGGCGTTCTTAGCTCGAATTCCCTACTACAGGATTTTTATGATTTTACTCTACTATGGAACTCGATCTAGAGACGCATAATTTCGTGTCAAAATTTCAGTGAAATTACTGTAGTGTGGCCCGGGACATAGTAGGGTAATATCATGAAATTGCTGTAGTGGGAAACTCGATCTAAGAACGCCTAATTTCATGAATTTTTAATGAAATCGCTTTAGTTTGGACCTACAAACCACACGGTGAAACTTGCTCTAAAACATAGTCCCGGGCCACACTAAAGTAATTTCACTGAAATTTTGACACCAAATTATGCGTTTTTAGATCGAGTTCCACTGTCCAGGTCCACACTAGCGTGAATATCACTAAAACATTTCATGAAATTAGGTGTTCTTAAATCGAATTCCCCACTACAGCAATTTTATGATTTTACTCTACTAAGGACCTCGATCTAGAGCAGTGAAGACCAAAATCACACATTTGCAGATTATAACTTGCGCTAGTGTGAGTGGAAACGTAAACAATGTATTAACCGAACGAATGTGTTTACAATGTTAGGTTAGGTTAGGTTAAAGGACGCGCAGCTGTCGTGTTGGACAGCCACTCCACTCGGAGACCTTATGGTCCATTGTGTTCATCCTATAGTATGGGTAGGAGAAAAGAAAAGAAATAATAGCATAGGAGGTATCGAGTTTAGAAGTAAGAAAAAGGAATAATTAAGTAAATTAGAAGATAGTTGAGAATGATTAAGTAAGTGCTACGAATTGAGAAATTATTTGTAAAGAGAGAGAGTAAGGAGGTTTGCCGTATTAAGATGCTGTAGTTTGTTCGTGTTGAAGCCACTTCAGACCCTTGGCGAGAAGAAGCAGTGTTGTCGGCTCGGCTTGGCAGAATGTCGTCAGAGATGATAACGTATGTTCAACCATTGTTTGAATTCTCCTGGTCCTGAGCATTGGACAACGGCATAATAAGTGCTCAATCATCTCCGTTTCTTCTTCGTCTTCGCATAATCTGCAGTAGTCCGTGGGGTCATCTCTATCCCATTTGCAGGTCATTGATCTTATCCTGCAGTGTCCCGTGATAACTCCAATCATTAGTTTTAGGTCGGGTTTTCTCATAGAGAGTAGGGAAGTGGTCTTCCGTTTGGAGAGGTTGGGCCAGATTGCCTTTGATACCTTGCAGCTAGGTTCGTTATTCCAAATCTGACCAGCCTTCTCCCTGTTTGTTTGTTCTAGGAGCCGCATGAAGTGACACAGGGGTGGCCTGATTGAGTTATCGATTTCGATGTCGTTTGACTCAGATCCGCGACGTGCCAGTTCATCCGCCTTTTCATTTCCCTCGATGTCGCAATGCCCCGGGACCCAGCACAAGGTAACGATTGATCGTAGGGCCTCCAAAGCTTTCCTGCAGTGCAAGACCGCAGCAGATTTGATTAAATGGGATCTAAGTGATTTTAGGGCCGCTTGGCTATCCACATAGATAGTCACCGGTCCGGCTATATCCCCTTCCATGTTTTTAATCAATTCTGCTGCTTTCGTGACCGCAAAGATTTCGGCTTGGAAGACGCTACAATTTTCGCTTAGCTTGTACGAGATCCGTAAGTTGAGGGTATCGCTGTATACGCCCGCGCCTGTTCCCTTTTCCATCTTGGATCCGTCGGTATAAATCTCTATACCGGGTAGGGGTAGGGAGTTGTGGGTCCAGGCTTCTCTGTCAGGTATCCGAACTTCAATGTCGTCGAAGTGTAATTGTGGTGATATATAGTCACTGATTACCTCCAAATCCACTGATAGTCCAGATTGTCGTAAGATAGCAGCATGGCCGTAGTCGAAGTTACGCCATGAATTTAACTCCTTGAGTCGGAGAGCACTCTTTGCTGCCAACTCCTGCACCACGAGATTCATCGGTTGAAGATCCAGTAATACATTGAGAGCAGCCTGAGGAGTGCTTTTCATGGCACCGGTAATTAGGAGAGATGCCGCTCTTTGAACGACATTAATCTTATGGAGAAGGGATGTCTTACTCAGTGCATTCCACCATACCAATGAACCATAAGTCAGAATGGGGCGAACTATGGCCGTAAAAATGCAGTGTATGACCTGTGGTTTCAAACCCCAACTCTTACCAATAGAGTTCTTGCAAGAATAAAGGGCTATAAGTCCTCTCTTGGCACGTTCTTCGACATTCCTTTTCCACGTTAGTTGGTGGTCCAGGATACTTGGGAGATCTTTAGGACCACTCCATCCAGCGTTGGTAGTTTGAATGGTTTGACTTTTCTCTTGTTCGTAAATAGAACCAGCTCTGTCTTAGATGGGTTCACCCCAAGTCCATTGTTGTGTGCCCATCTTGATAATTTGTCCAGAGCTCCTTGCATGAGTTCCGATAGCGTTTGTGGGAACTTCCCGGTGATCATTATGACTGAAAACACCAAGAATGGACGTTGGATGCTTTCCTGTAAAAGATGATAAACTTAGCACCCGAACCAAAGAAATATTGTTTGAAGGACAATATTTCTCCCAGATGGATTGCGTGAAAAGAAAAGAAAACACAGGAGGAATCAAAATGTGATTTTGAACAGAAAAATGTTCCTTTTATTGACAGAGAGTAGAAAATAAGCTTGTTGGAAATCGATGCTTACCGAATTGAGCAAAGGTTGAATTACAAGTGAATTAAAATTGAACAAAGGGAAAGTATGAAAGTCCGAGAAAGCACAGACGACACACATACATATATAAGTAGGTGAGCGGCAGTGAGAAAGAAAGAGTAAATGGAATAGGGAAAAGCCTGAGTTGCCAGAAGCCAACAAGGACCTCTGAGACCCAGGATTTTGGCATTAACATTACCGCCCACCTTGCAGTAATGCTGCAATGAAATGAAAGAATAGAACTCTATGTCGTGTGTACTTTTCCGGATTACAATGTAATGTAATCGAAGTGATAGTTATTGAAAGAAAAATTCGAATGTGTATATTATGGATGAGGTATATGTAGCTGAAAAGGAAAGTTTGTGTTTCGTTTATCGGAATAGAAATTAAAACAATTAGTGCAAATTTTTCGTTGGAATTCAGAATGAATGGAGTAGTTGACGTCTCAGAATAGAGACAGATTATTTCAGAATATAAATAATTATGTTTCAGAATAGAAACGAGTTACTTCAGAATAGAAGTATCTATAATAACCACAGGACTGGAGCTACGTTGCATATGGTTCCTTGGAATAGATGTAGATACCAGCGCCAATGATGAGGTCCATGAAGGAGTGTCTAGAGAATATGGAATTGATCCTCGGTCTTATCCTGTGTTGTTGTGGCAAGAGTCTTCAAAGCGACGATCGGAACTAACGGGTGACGGCTCTGGCAGATGCGGAACTCTCTCTGGAACGGCTGATTGATATAGCACGGAATGGCTAGATCTGATGGACGTATTGTTCTACTAGACGTAGCAGGAACGAATAACGGATTGTTATATATTTGGCATCGGAACGAATATAACGGAATGTTATAGATTGGACATCAGAACGAATATTGGTATCGGCAGAAAGTACTAGTTTTGGGCGGATGTTACGACGAGTTTCGTGATGGGCCGGGTTATAGTTCCCCGTTGGGTAACTACATCCGCGACTCGTACACGACCGTCTGAACCCATATATACTTTCGAAATGCGGCCGAGACGCCACACGTTCGGTGGAAGATTTTCATAAGTGACGGCTACTACAGAATCGACGCTGACGTGGGGCTCGAAAGTGTGCCACTTATTGCGCTTCGGAAGTTCACGCAAATACCCGTTCTGCCATCGAGAACCGAAAGTTTTTTGAATAGCTTTAGGTTTTTCCCTACGAGTAAGGTAAGGTGCTGAATTTACACCGAGTTTTGCTAACTGGAAATCATGAACTTCCACTTGGGAAACAGAACTCTTGAAATCGGTATTATCTGGATGAACTGAAAGTGGATTGGTCGTAGTGGATTTGAAAAGATCGTCACAACAATGATCAGAAGGATATTGGAAACGTGAAACCTCTTTATGCGAAGAGATTTTGCAGAAATTTGAAATGATGTTGACTGACCTGGGCGAAATATTGTCAATTGGACCTGTCAAGATCCATCCGAAGATACTCTCCTGAGCAAGAAGAGAGCCACAAACCCCTGACATTGAATTTGAAAGAATCAGAGACGGTAGAACGTCGCTTCCAAAAAGCAAATCGACTTGAGTGCTCTTGAAGAAATGTGGATCAGCCAACGCTATATTAGGAAGATCTTTGAAGGACGATGAAGGAAGAGAATTGCTGGGAAGATTGCCTGACAGCTTTGGAAGAACAAAAGCGGACATTGGCAACGCAAAATCGCGGTCAAGCTTGGAAGAAAGAATGAAAGTGCACTGCTTACGTACACTGGCAGAATTGCAATTATTCAAACCTGAAATTTTCGCATTTGTGCGCCTGTATGGTAACTTCATTTTGTTGAATAAACGTTCTGTGATGAATGTGCCTTCGGAACCAGAATCAAACAAGGCACGAGCTGAATAAAGAACTCCGTTATGCACGATTTGTACCATAGCTGCACCCAACAAAACTCCCTGAATGTTGGAAGAAAAGTAATTTTGTACATTCCCGGCTCCGCTGCTAGTGGACTGTATAGCAGACTGAGAGAATGAAGCGGACTTGGGATTGAGATTGGAGTTTGAAGTTGTGTTGGATGCAGATGATGGTACGGAGGAAACGGAATTGAATAGAATTTTGTGAAGAAGAGTATTATGTCGCTTATTGCAAGTATGTATAACAATTATGCTTGCTTAAACAATTCTGAACGGAATGGGTTTTTGAAAAGCAGTTGAGACATAAGCCTTGACGTTTAATCTCGGAACTGCGAGCATCAGGATCCATCCGGAGGAAATTTGGACATTTTCGAATAATATGAGCCTCATTTGGACACAAGGGACACTTTGGATCAGAGACTTTCCTCTGGAACGAATTGAAAATTTTTGGAGGGTTGGACTTCCCTTCGGACGAACTTTCATTATGAATGGAACCACTTCTGCGCATCTCGGAAACAGACTCTAACGTACGGAACCGGTTGATCAGAAATGCGTCCAATTCCGCCCACCGTGGAATACTGGACTTATCAGAAAGAGTCTGTTCCCAAAGCGTGAGGGTGGAATCAGGAAGGCTGTTTGAACACAAGAAGACGAAGATCGGATCCCAACTCTTCACATCAATATCATAAGTCTTCAGAACGGAAATACAAGAGTTGATATCGCGCTGAAGGCGTTTCAACCCTTGAGAAGACTCAGAATGAACAGTAGGTAAATTGAAAAGAACTTTAAGCTGGCCATTAACGAGAACTCGCTTGTTTTCATAGCGATCGCTAAGACTGGACCAAGCTTGAGAGAATCCATTGTTGGTGAGAGGGCTCCTCTGAACGATTTCTTTTGCTTCGCCTTTGGTCTTCTGTACTAAATGAAAAAGTTTTTCCACAGGACTGAGACGGGAATTTATGTACATAGCTGTGAACATGTCCCGGAATGTGGGCCATGCCATATAATCCCCTGAAAAAACTTCAGTATCACAAGGCGGCAAGTTGAAAGAATTACCAGAGGTAATGTTGGACGAATGGGGCTGAGGAGCTGGACTGGGTGGAGCCGGAGACTCCTTAGGAACTGCAGCGGCCTGTAGCTCGTCCGAAATTTCGGACAATTGGGAAATACACTTGCAATATGTAAGGTATATGGTCTTGAATTTAGCGCGAATTGTATCCAGTTCAGAAGCTTGGTCTTCGTCACCCGATTCTTCATCCCCGTTAGCTTCGGACACATATTCTTTTACAAAATATTCATACTCCGACTTAATTCTTGTCCAAATAGACTTTATTTCTTCAGTATGAATCTTAATTGAATGAATGGAGTTGACCGGAAGAAGATTATTTGTAAGGTCAGCTTCAAATCCTACAAGGGAGTCTGATAAACGAATGAATGAATCAAGCGACATTTTGAAAATAGCTTTGAATAGAGAAAAGAATGAACAAAACTCCAATAAATGTATGTCGAATAGACAGGATTTGGAATTTCCGAGGACAAAGTTGAGATAAGAACTTTAGAATGGAAATGTGCTGTATAAGTATCAAGAACGTTAACTCTTGACTCAGCAGAACTCAACAGATATTATTTATAAATAGTAATAAATGGAAATGGACGAAAAATCAGCGAAATATATAAAATGAATATGTAAACTGAGAAAAAAGATTGAAATCAATGTTTACGACCTTTTATATATACAAATATATTTATTCCAAAAAAGTACACCTGTAACAAGAAATCGAATTTATATTTATACGAAATAATAATTATATGGTGAAAATTAAAATATTTTCAAAAAAAGGAAAATTAATGTTTCAGAAAATATTTTATTGTACCAATGTCCACGAAGAATGAAATAAATTTAATTGTTTTGGATAGAAAGTATCGAAAAATATTGAAAAAATGCAAATAATTAATATTATTTGGAGAGGTAAAATCGAATTCGAGACCCCTGTATAAAAGTCGAATTCCAAAATACGAAAGTCGACTAAAGTCGATTTTGGGAACCCTGTATTTTAGTGAAATACGAAAAGCCTAAGTTCGATATTTAGACCCCTATGATCGTATGAGAGTGAATAGAAAACAAGTAACAACAACAAAACGCACGGAAATATCACCAGCACCATGGCACAATCATACAGGTATCCGCATCAGCCCAGCTGATGTACTGTGAGCTGTCAAAAAAGTTGTTGTAATTGAAAACACAAAATTAAAAAACAAAATTTTAAAAGAAAAACTGTGAATTTTTTGACTGAATTTTGTTATAATGTGTTTATTAATAACTGCCTAACAAAATTTTGTTGAAAAAAATGTGTGAATCGCTTTATTTTTGGAACAATTTTTGACATTTCACAGTACTGAACTCGTTTTTGTTGTAGTTGTTTGCTGATGCATCTACCTGGTAATTGTGCCATGACCAGCACACAGCGGGAACTAGTGAAATGAAGGAATAATGAAAATAATAGAATTGTTGTTGTCACTTGTTGGCAAAAAACACAATCGAATGAAAGCAGCGCGAATTTCGAATCTATGCGGGAATAAAGCACAAAAGAAGGAGAAATAATGCAATTATGTTTCAATGAAGGAAAAAAGAGTGGAACACCTCTCTTATTATTTATTTTTGTGTGCAAATGCAACAACAAATGTAATGAAATTGAACGAATTAAAGAGAAATTACTATTTTTTATTAAAATAGGAACCGAATGGATAATTTTAACAGGAAAAAACACAACTGCACTTTTCTCTTAGAAAATCGAACGAAAAAACTGACACTCTTCCCCTGTTGCATATTCTGAGATTATATTTTAAGATAAAATCGAATACGGACTCACCTCTGGCATTTGTGTCTCTGCTGCCCCAGTGGAAATGGTGAGCATTGGCATCACATCCTAGGATGATGAGGCAAGTGCTACCCATCTCTTTGACAAGCTTCTCCACGTCATTACCCGGTGGGTCAGGGCTCTCGAATGGCATGTATATGGACGAGAATATGGTGGCTCCATGGGAGCTGCATTCCATCCTTACAGCCATCCATCCTTTACAGTGTACGTGTGTGTCATATGCCCGCGGGCATAGGAAAGTTGTTGTTGGTGGCCATCACTGATCTAGAGATGCATAATTTCATATTAAAATTTCAATAAAATTACTGTAGTGTGGCCCGGGACATAGTAGAGTAATATCATGAAATTGCTGTAGTGGGGGATTCAATCTAAAAACTCCTAATTTCATGAAATTTTTTAATGAAATTCGCTCTAGTGTGGACCGGGACTTAACCATCTTATAGAAGAGTGAACAGAAGAGCAAGACGTCGGGTACGCCATTGCAAGTGTTCTGTTCTCTATTCGTAACATGCAAATGACAATAGTTCATTTAATTAATTCACAGCCTATTTCTGGTTTTACCTTTACGAAATCCACTCGATTTCAACTGTCAATTCCATTGCTTAAACGTCAAATGAAATCCAATGGATTTAAGATGAGATTTCGTTTGACGTTTAATCAATGGAATTGACACTTGAAATCGAGTGGATTTCGTAAATGTAAACCTAATACTATGTTTACATTTACGAAATCCACTCGATTTCATCTGTCAATTCCTTTGTGTATACGTCAAATGAAAACTCATCTGAAATCGATTGGATTTCATTTGACGTTTGTGCAATGGAATTGACAGTTGAAATCGAGTTGATTTCGTAAATGTAAACATAGTATAACTAAACACGTCCAAACTCTTGTGTGTTTTTCAAATTTGTTTAAAATTATTTCGAAAACTAAAGTTCGGGCGTGTTTCATTCGCACACATTCTTCTTTCGAGCAAGGACAACATAGAACGAATTTTTCTTTATTCCTTGTGTTTTCAGCATTATGGTTTTGCAGCGGCATCGTGAAGAAATAAGAAAAGCAGAAACATAAAGTCGGTGTCATGCTTAAGTGATCCATACGCCATTTTTGACATTTTAAGATAAAGGTACATTACTAGTTTTTAGATCGTGTTCTTTCAGATTTTTTAATCGGTTTTCTTACGTCAAATGAAATCTCATATGGATTTCATTTGACGTTTAACCTATGGAATTGACAGTTGAAATCGAGTGGATTTCGTAAATGTAAACCAAGCATTAATCGGAAAACTATAAATCTGTTCGGTAAATCCAAACTATAACAAAAGAAGACATGTAATAATGGGGGTATGTAGTTATACGACGATTAAGTGAAAATATATTTTTTACACTTTATGACTCCAACGAAGGACAATCAATGCAGCCAGGGCCTGGATTCTTGTTCTATGAAAATTTGAAATGAAAAATATTTTCTTTATAATTTTTTTTTTCATTTGACATTTAATTCCTTTATAAAATTTTTATTTCACATTTTCATAGAAAAAGAACTGAGCCCCAGGACATAGTACAAAATAATTTTTATTCCGTCATTTGTCCGGTAACGGTACTAAGTAATTTAGTACATAGTCAGCGCCATCTACAAGGACGGGAAACAAACTAATTTCATTCTGATGTGGCAAGTCCGATTCATGCCTCCTCCATCTTGATTGTATTGTGAATGTGGAGACTTGTCAAAATCTATTGTGAACGAAAGTATTTTTGTGAGACCATAGACTAATGAAGGTACTTTTATTTGTCTATGGTGAGACTTCAAATTAGCCAAGACACACTTTCTTGCTAAACGTCCAATATCTTAGACACAAACAGTGACAATTACCGCAAGGGGAATTGCCTAATGTAAATATGGACTATTGGAAGGGAAAAATTCACTGTGATTTTTAGCCTGTTCCCGTACTTTATAAAGTGGTAAAAGTCGTAAAAGTTGTAAAAGTCGTAAACGATTTTCATTTAAATTGTGTGTACGGGAACGCAAAATGTGTAAAAGTGGTAAAATTGTAAAAACTTTTTAGTTCTGGAACAGAGCTTATATGTAGCATAGAAATTTAAATCGTGTTTTTCTCGAAATGACATTTTGAAAAAGGTGTCAACTCTAGCCCAAAAACTAATAAATCGATTGTCATATAATTTTGTGAGCTCATCAAGGACATCAAAAACTACACCTTTTTCACATGTAATTCGAATTATTTTAATTGTAATTCGACAATTCCATTTGTAATTCGTAGCATTCCAATTGTAATTCGAGAATTCCAATTGTAATTCGTAGCATTTCAATTTTACTTCGAAAATTCTATTTGTAATTCGTATTATTTCATTTGTAATTCGAATTTTTCTACTTGTAATTCGAATTATTCTAATTGTAATTCGAAACACTTCATTTGTAATTCGAATTTTTCCATTTGTAATTCGAAATGTTTAACATAAAATAACATAAGGCGGCTCGTATTTAGTATATATAATTTTTAAAATATAAATAATTAATAAATTAGTTTTGTATTAAGAATTTTGTATTTTGTTAAAAAAATTGTTTATAAATTCAAAAAATGTCGATTAGCAGAGGAATAATAAATTAATAATAATATAATAAAAACAAAAGGACAGTTGTTAAGATATAATAAAATTAATATAATTTTATGATAAAACGTGGATTATAAATAAAAGCATTTAGGATCCCACTGGAATGTCTTCTAAAGATAAAATTAGTCCATGGAATGTTGTTGAATGAACTATAGCCCTACCGCAGTCACCTACATTAACACATTGAATAGCGTTCCGAACCAGACCTTCCATATATTGCAACCGTTGTTCGGCCAAATTTGGAGGTGATACTTGTGGAACTTGAATATTTGTTTTCACATGCGATTTTATTTTGGACCATATGTTCTCTATCGGATTTAATTGGGGTGAACACGGTCTCAATCTTAATAAGAGTGCAGGCGATTCTATAAAAACCTCTTCAAATTTGCTGTGACAAGGGGCGTTATCAAAAACGAATACTAAATCATTTAAATCGTTTCCCAGTTACTCCCATTTGTTAAGAACTGAGCGCATCCATTCATTCGCATCCGTAGCCCGAAATGAACCTCGTCGAATATCCATTTTTATAATGCCGCTATTTCCAATTGCTCTAATAACATGTATATTTTTCCCTCTGGATGATGGAAGGGTACTGACGGATCTTGCTCCTACTTTGGACCAACCATTTTTACGGCGGCAAAAGAGGTTGAAATTGGTCTCGTCAACGTAAATAATTTGTATCCTCAGTGTATAAATATAAATTTGATGCCGCAGCATCCAACAGACAGCCGCAGCTCGTCTGTAAAAAATAAAAAAAGACGCAGACCGTCTTAGCACAATGAGTGGTTGTAAGTCACTGATATATTTCAATAATATTTTGCTTAACTGTATCAATACAAACTATTTCTAACCCTGCGTTTACAAATGACAGGACAGTTGACTTCATGTATTGATTGTCAAAATCCCACAACTTGCCTGTGTGACGTAGGCGTCCAGACAACTGCGAAAACAGTTGTAACATTTTGAATGATAATCCCCGATTTCTTTTTGTTTTCCGTTCACATATTTTGTTTTGTACAAATTCTTTTGTTTTCAGCACATTTGAATTATCATCTCACTTCTTTTTCACAAAAATGTCAAAAATTTGTCTACCCGGCTGTCTGTGAAAAACTGATGGACAGCTGAGAGACAAACGACAAATGTATGCATGTGTTAGTAAATCAGAGTTGTATTTGATGACAAACTGTCTGGTGTAAACGCCTAGTTAGGCTACTCTTACATTACAATTCTTATCACTAAACTCTATGTTCTAAAAATACAAACATGTCATAGTTGAAGAGTTTTCCCACAATGCATGTGCCATAAAATCTTAAGTGCATATCGCACACGCATACCACTGTCGATACCAGCTACCACCGCTTGGGGGATCTTCAACTCTTATCTTAAAACACTTCCATTATCAAATCAATGCAAAATTTGAAAATCTGTTCAAAGTATTTTGAACACCCAGTCTTATATACTCGTTGAGTTTTCTTACGTATGACGCTCTTTTCTTTTTATTTCGGGTGCTGTTCATTTCCTGTGGTTGGTAATGGCACTTTTTGGTGGAATAAAATTGTCCATGCAGCATATTGGACACAGTCGAAATTGATACCATTTTTGAAAACTGGCATGTTCTTTTATTGCATTTAGTGTAATCGTTGGATTTTCTTCCAGCCATAATATAATAGTAGAAATTTCAACATCCGTCAGAATTCTATGTTTAATTCCTCCCCGATTCTCAGTTTCTTCTTTGTTTTTAGAAACCCAATAAAATGCCGTTGTGTATGGTATATCTATACTTTGTACAAGCTCCATCCAATTGTTGCCTTTATTTGCACATTCAATTATCCGTTTTCTGTCTTGCGGAGTACACGCGTTGTATATCGTCCGTTCGACGTTTTCTAAACTTTCAATTCTTTCCCGACAGAGAGGGCAAAGTTCAGTTTGCAACTGTTCAACACATTTTAAATGGAAAAAATGTCCACATGCCACAATTTTTTTATTTTCTGCATAAATCTTTAAATTCCATTTTTGTTGAAAACGTAAAAATTTCTCGCAAATTTAATTGATGATTCCTTGCAACTAATTTTAGTTTCGATGTTTACAAAAGCTGGAATTTTACTAGGCCTACTACAGTATTATAAAAAATAAAGTTTATAAAGTATGCATATGAGATAATGTGTTGCTGACCATATCGTTCGCATAGTAAGTATAAATTTATATTAATGCCCGTAATTTCTAGCCCTAGGTAACCTGGTAGGTAGCTACCTATTAGTTATCTTTACCTACGCGTTTGGTAATTTCTACGTGTCATTTACCGAGGCGTGTACATTTTGAAAACATGTGGTAACATTAGTGATTTTCATTCATGGTTTCGTAAAAACATTGCCACATATAAGTGTTTTACAATTTTTAACACATTGGCAACGATCAACCAGGCAAAATCCTTGGTGTAAGTAACACGACCGTTTTCGACCCGGTAACGTTACCTATGGATTGAAATTATGAAATTTTGCTTACACGGGGGATATCTATGAACTCATAGATAACTACGCGTAGAAATTACGGGCATAAGTACCCCACTAATTGTTCAAATCTTTTTTATTCAAATTACAAATGAAATCATTCGAATTACAAATGGAAAAATCGAATTTCAAATGGAATTATTCGAATTACAAATAGAAAAATTCTAATTACAAATGGAATAATTCGAATTACAAATGGAATAATTCGAATTTCAAATGGAATAATTCGAATTACAAATATAATTTTCGAATTACAATTGAAATGCTTCGAATTACATATGGAATTCTCGAATTACAAATGAAATAATTCGAATTACAAATGTAATTTTTGAATTACAATTGAAATGCTTCGAATTACAAATGGAATTTTCGAATTACAAATGGAATTCTCGAATTACAATTAAAATAATTCGAATTACATGTGAAAATGGTGTAGTGCTTCATCGATCGATTTTATTTTTAGACACATTATTTTTTAACCCAAAAATGGAATTTTGACTTTTTGGTTCCACCACTTAGGTAAAAACTAATATTTTTTTAAAAAATCGATCGATGAAGGACTAGATCTTTATGTTCTAAACGATCAGTTTTGACTGTCGATTTTTCGGAATTATCGATAACTGTCCAACCGTCCAGCAACCACAAAATATTTTGTGGTTGCCTGATGACTGACAAAAGTGAACGGCCACACTGGCAAGCAACCGATTATTTGAGAAAAACTGACAGTATTATTATCGAGCTAGAGTTGGCACTGCAAAATGCTTTAATAAAAACAGGATTTGGTAGACGGCCAATTACCAAAAAACTACGGAATATTTTTCAACAAAAATAATCAGAAAGTAGATTATGATGTGCTCTTTCAGATGAAAAAAGCATCTACTAAAAAGCTTCATAGTTTTCTTGGAAAAAATTCATGAAAAATGTCTTTAATTGGGCTTTACAACTGGGGGTCACATCTTAAAAATACGATAGCAAAAAAAAATATATATTAAAATGGGATAACTTATGGCTATATCACACCATATGCTTTTTCACATGTATGTTCTCACTTTGGGTATACTAATATACAGACCAGCTGATGTCATACATGTGAAAAAGCATATTGTGTGCTATAGCCATTAATTGTTTTGAAATGTGTTACGATATCTACAAGCAATCGATATTTGAGCAAAAATCGACAGTCAAAGATGATGGTGTTTACCCTGCTTTCCTATATCCAAGTATTTGATTACATTTGGTAATGCAACTGCAATTGGGATCAATTTAAAACTAATATGATCTTCTTTAATATTTGTCACTTTCGTTAAAATGTGCCCAACCGGTCTGGAATTTCATTATAATTAAAATAAAAAATCAGAAACATGGAAAATTGGGATGTATTAAAGACTATTGCGACATCTCTGTTGTTTGACCACATACGTCAACCTACTTTCTATCATTGTAAGGCCATGTTTATATTATAGCCTTTTGCAGGGTTATAGCCCATTTAGATATGACTTCATTAGCCGGATTTAGCACATTATCAGGTTTTATTTGCTAAATCCTGCCAAAATCTACCAGATTTCCCATACAAAAATAAATCCTCGCATTGAGTGGATTTGTTTTATAGCCCATTTAGATATGACTTCATTAGCCGGATTTAGCACATTATCAGGTTTTATTTGCTAAATCCAGCCAAAATCTACCAGATTTCCATACAAAAATAAATCCTCCTATTGAGTGGATTTGTTTTAAATCTGGCATAAATCCTCGTATACAACTCTGTTTTTGCAACATGTTGCTAGAAAATACAAAAAGTTGCAAGATGGCACAAGAAACAAGGTAGATGCATCGGTGAATTGCTACACTAAAAATAATTTAAAATGTAAAAAATTAAATTTGCTTTGATATACAAAGTTGATTTTTATCAACTAATACTTACGATTATCAGACTAATAGCTCATTTAGACTAGCCATAAATCCTCGACTGGATTTAATAAATCCAGTACAAATCTCAGTGCATTTAGATATACATTTTGGGGATTACCAAGGTAGATGGATCAGCCCATCTGATCGAATTTGAAACGTCAAAAGAATTTTTTGTAAATTTAATTCGTACCAAAAAACATACGTCAAATTACAAATTTATTGTTAATTATGCTCCTAATGCTAACTAAAGAGCAAATAAAGAATTATTCTTTCGGAGTTTGCCCGTCTAAAATAAATAAACGAATTATTTTATCGTTTAGATATCGTAAATATTATTCTTGGTTGATTAAAATCAACTTTGTACATCAAAACAAATTTAATTTTTCCGCCTTGTTTACAAATTTTTACATTTTAAATTATTTTTAGTGCAGCAATTCACCGATGCATCTACCTTGTTTCTTGTGGCAGCTTGCAACCTTTTGTTTTTTCTAGCAACATGTTGCAAAAAACAGAGTTGTATACGAGGATTTATGCCGGATTTAAAACAAATCCACTCAGTACGAGGATTTATTTTTGTATGGGAAATCTGGTAGATTTTGGCTGGTTTTAGCAAATAAAACCTCATAATGTGCTAAATCCGGCTAATGAAGTCATATCTAAATGGGCTAGAATATTTACGATGTCTAAACGATAAAATAATTCTTTATTTGCTCATTAGTTAGCATTAGTAGCATAATGTGCTAACATTTTCAATCATGGTAGAACAAATATAAGGTAAAGTAAATACTACAACAAATACAACTCGAACAACAACCACAAAGGAATTTGTTTTTGTTTGTAACGTTACTGCCAGTTGTATTTGTAAACAAAACAAGGAAATGTCTATAAATTATTGGAATTTAAAAAACTAATAATTTTTCACATTTGGTTGAATATTTTGGAAAACATGAATGAAAATTCGTTACATTTTCAATTTTTATGTTTCCACATCATTTCACTAAATGCATAAATTCTCGCAGAAAGTTGAATTCTTGCAGACAAGTTTGAAGTCGCTGGAAATTCATAGAAAAAGGAGAAGCTGTTTCAATGTTTTGTTTTAGAAATCAAAGAAGCACATGTTTATTAGGGCTTTATTTCTTTAAATTTTAACAAAATACCTCACATATTAACAAACGTTGTATCGCCTCTACAAGCGGGGATTTACTGCGCGGATTATCGTTCGAACTTGGAGGAGGTTACATATCATTGATATGAAGAAGTCTTTCTGGGAAATGGTCTTTTCCGAATGATATATTTTTTTTCTCATGGTTTAATAAGAAAGGTTAGCCAAAGCTTTATGTCAATTTAAATTTTTTTCATTCGAGTATGCCTAAAACTTCAAAACAATATAAACAAACTGTGTATGTGTGTGTGGTGTTTGAATAATATGCCAAACAATTTTAAAAACAATCGAATTCACTGATTTTTAAAATAGTTTTTAGATCATTTGTTTGGAAGAAATTGGTGAGATTTGAATTGAAACAATCAGTTTATCATATTCACAACTCGATTATGTGGAGAAAACTTAACTCTTCATTCATTTTTCGCGTTTTTTATAAAATGCTCAAAAAATGCATTGTAAACAAACCCAATTGTTGCTTTTATTTTGAAGTTTTAGGAATTCAAGAAAAACAAGGGTTCTATAGATTTTTTTCATTTAAATCTACCTCTTTACTTATACCATGTTTTTTCTCAAAAAATATATGTTGTAGCGGCCCGTTTATTCAACATTATTAATAATTATTATTTTTATTATATGACAACATAATTTCATTATTTTAGTTAACATTATTTGTACATGTATATGTTAACGTCACTTTACATTTTAATGTTAAATATCCAATGTTACGTTACATTAGTATCTTTTGTTACAGAACTTTAAAACGATTTCACTCGAAGGAGCATCTATAACTTTCTCTATTTCTCAATATAAATGCTTCTTCTTTCTTTTAACGAACAAGTTATTATCATTGTTATTGTATTGCTCTCGCCAATACTTTCGTGTTCTCTCGTACCATAAAACTTAACGACAAATCGATTTATGCATATCTTACTCTTTTGCTCAATTATACTCAAATACTCAATAACTATGCAAATTAGATATGATTGCAATTAATAATCACTCAATATGTTTTTAACTTTCATACTAATATTTGCAATATTTGTAGTAGATAAGTTCTAACCAAATGTAATGATTTTACTTGTGCCCAGCTGGTCATAGAAATGATGTTCAATCTTTCTATTGTGATCGAGCTGCAGAACAATAAAGTTGGTAAAGCTTAACTGCCTTTGTTTTATTTGGAAAACGAATAAACAAATAAATAAAATTATTCGCTAAGACTTTGGAAGCCTAAAGGCTACAATAGCAAGCGAAACTGAGGACGAATACTGCATTGCGACTTATTCATGTCCCAGTATAAATAATAAAATTAATAAAAACCAATAAACCCAAAACTTAAGGGAAGTATTTTCCAATATTTGGATATTTCTCCCCTTACAATGTCCCTAATGTACATCGAAATAGAAATAAACGTATAAAATGTCATATGAAATTTGACACTAACGTTACAACCCAGTTCAGTCAGCTGTGTATTGCTGCTACCTTTTCTTATTCTACCATGCCATTTTAACCTGTAAAGTGTTCCCTTATACCCCGTTTATATATAACCGGATTTAACAAACCGACTAGGTTTTAAATGTCAATTCCATTGCTTATATTTCAAACAAATCCTCATAAAGAAGGTTAACCCTGCAAAAAGCTCCTATATAAACAGCATATTACTTTTAATAGCATACAATTAATATGATAGCATTTTGCTGGGTCGATGCCAAAGATGACATTCAATCATGGGTGCAAGTGATCTAGCATGTCATCTTTTTAGCATCTTCATCGATGAATTTTATATGAGCGTGGACCCCAAAAGATGACGTTCTTTTCTGGATCCTAAGCATGTCATTTTAACCAATGCGTTGACATGTCATTTCCACCAATGCTTTGGCATGTCATTTCCACCAATGATTTGACATGTCATTTTCACCAATGCTTTGGCACGTCATTTTCACCCATGCTTTGACATGTCATTTTAACCAATGCTTTGGCATGTCATTTTCACCAACCCCTTGGCATGAAATTTTCATGTCTTGTTTGGAAAATGGAAATGCTGTATTGAAATATGGTTTTCATGAAAAACAAAACTCTTTATTAATTCAAACGAATTCATGAAATAGCTACAATTAATTTATCAGTTTAGTTTTTCAAAAGTTTACATCCAAAATTGCAATGTAATCACCACCGCTGCAACGCAAAAGATTACTTCCTCCGTTCTCCGCAACTGATATTCTTTCATCTTACAAAAGGTTTTTTCAATTATCTTCCCATCACCAGTTCAGATTTCAACATGGACTCCAAATGCACTCCTTTAAGTATTTTTATTTCGTAAATTACTTTTATTTTATAATATTGTTATTTTATAACAACATTTTGGTAATTTATACTCTTTTGTTTAGTGACGGAAATATGTAGGGATCTACAACCCGGCTTGCTTTAGGGATCTCTAAGAACAAAATGTAACGAACGGGGAGGAGAGACTTTTTATGGAAAATACCATTTATGCTTAGTTAATTTATTTTTAATAGTTTCTTTCCAAAAGTAGTTTCTTCTTTATTTTCAGATTTTTGTTCCTTTTCGTTTCGGACTTTTTTTTCAAATTCCAAGAAGCGAGATTTGATTGATTTCATTCTATGTCAGATTTAGAACAGACAAGGGAGCTTTTAAAATAGCAATGTGTGCAGTCCGATTCTATTTTTAGCTCGATGGTTGGGACTTCATATAATACCAATTGTTTAGAAGTTTTAGTTGTTTGATATGCATGAAATGTAAGACAACATCACGACGACAGTTCTAACAACTTTGGTCTGTTCCAGAAACTGCAAGAATCTACTTATTTTTACTACGATAACAATTTTTCCTCTATGTTATCGGAAAAAATAGTAAAAATTAGTAGATTTTTGCAGTACTGGAACATACCAAAATGAAAATAAACAGGTGTGTAAATAAAAACACAAACATCATCTCTATTGGATCGATGGAATGGGTACAAATGCTGATGAAAAGATCGGATCTTTCACGACTTCCTTTGCATTGGTTCAAATCCTAATGAAAAGATCGGATCTTTCACGACTTCCTTTGAACCAATGCAAAAGATGACATGAAATCACGTCATCGCAAAGAACCCCTTCCGTCAAATTTTGCTGGGATAGATTAAGTCCCGGTCCACACTAGCGTGAATTTCATTAAAAAATTTCATGAAATTAGGTGTTCTTAAATCGAATTCCCCACTACAGCAATTTTATGATTTTACTCTACTATGGACGTCGATCTAGAGACGCATAATTTCATAACAAAATTTCAGTGAAATTACTGTAGTGTGACCCGGGACTAAACGTCAAATGAAATCCAGATGAGATTTCATTTGACGTTTAAGCTATGGAATTGACAGTTGAAATCGAGTGGATTTCGTAAATGTAAACTTAGCATAAATGAGCTATAATATGCATTTATTATTTGAGTAAAACAAGAATATTAAGAACTTTATTAGTCCCAATTTACATTAGGCGAGTTTACTTGCAGCAATTGTCAGTTTGTAGGTGAGAGAGGGTGCTGAGAGGCAAAGGGTTACCATATGTCTCACCTCTCTCTCCTACAAAATGACAATTGCCGCAAGTAAACTCGCCCAATGTAAATTGGGACTTATATACATAAACACAAATTGTAAACAGCCTGTTTCACTATGTCGAACGAAAAAGAAAACAAAAGAAAAACTACTTAAATCGTGTATAATTTTCAAATTTTGTAGTTGTTTCGACGGAAAAACAAAGTCAGTATTACCATGAAAAGCAAACAGCCAGTTTCTGTATATCGAAAGAAGAATTTGTGCGAATGAAACACGCCCGAACTTTAGTTTTCGAAATAATTTTACCTTTGCTTTTGTTTCAAAACAAAAAACAAATTTGAAAAACACACAAGAGTTTGGACGTGTTTCTTTCGCACACATTCTTCTTTCGACATACAGAAACAGGCTGAAAGTTTAGGTGCTTTTCGCTCGCATTCATTTTCTTTCGACATAGTGAAACAGGCCGAAAATGTTTCCATTAAATTCAATCGCAATTGAGTGTATTTCCTCCGTTCTCCACTTAATCCAAGCGCAACTGATTTTGCTTCATCATGGTAAAGGTTTTTTATGTTGCATTCCCACCACTAGTTCAGATATCAACATGAACTCCACACCATTAAAAATGTCCGTCTTGTAAATTACCGCAAACATGTTTTATAATGTTTGGTTTACATTCGGCGTCTTTTCGTGATTTCGAAGGCGTTTCGTGATTTCGCGCGGAATCAAGCAAAAATTATCATGATTTCGCATACAAAAATGAAATCATCTCATTTCGTGATTTCAGCGAAATCAACATCGAATCACAGTACACATGATATACAACCCTGTTTGTGACTGAAAAATTACCAAAAGTTGCAACACTTTTCACGTATAACAATAAACAAGGTAGATGGTCAATTGCTGCAACAAAAAATTTTATGTTAAGTTTAAATTTACGAAATCCACTCGATTTCAACTGTCAATTCCATAGCTCAAACGTAATATGAAATCTCATCTGGATTTCATTTGGCGTTTAACCTATGGATTTGACAGTTGAAATCGAGTGGATTTCGTAAATGTAAACTTAGCATTAGAATCAAAATTTTTAAACAATGTGAAAAAAATATTACATTACTTTGTTACAATGCTATTTTTCATTGCGTTCTCGTACTTTTTTAATGGTAATGTTAGAAAAAAGATCGAAATGTCTAAAATTAAAATTAAAAAAAACGGGAACGAAAAAATGACGGAAATTGCAAAAACTGCAGCAAATCAACGTATCAGCTATCGTATTTAGATGATAATGAATATGTTGCTAGTTTCTACTATGCCAAAATTGTATGGCAGAAAACAGGAGAATAGGGTGTTGTTCGGCGTTATTTTTGTTTAAAGAGAAGTGTTAAGCTGGAAACACATACAACGTTTGAGTAAAGTTTTGTGTCGTTTTGGCCGTTTTTACACTGTTGGGCATGATGCCGAAAAATTCAAATTCATTTGAAATATATGCCGACAAACAGATAAACGCTGGACTTTGGTATCGTCGTCGCCCTGTTGTTGTTGTTTTTTTCTGGACGCCCAACGCAAAACTTTAATCAAACGTTGTATCTGTTTTTAGCTTAAGTCTTGCTAGACTTTGGAGTACGGGAACGGGCTCTATACACAATTAATACGATATATAGATAGTTTTACGATAATTTTCAAAATAAAGTTGTAAAGTTCTATATTGTCGTATATTTTTGATGACTAATTCAATTTGCAACAACTTGTTTTTAAAATTCATATTCGATCAACTGCGCGTGTGCATCTACCTTGATCATTTTGATATGTATGAAATCAACAAAAAAATAAGTGTAAACACCGAGATGTATTTCAGGATTTCGTGAAATCCAGTGGATTTTAGAGCGCAAGTGTAAACTTGGCATAACAAATTCTTCGAAATATAGTCTCAATTTACATTAGGCGAGTTTACTTGCGGCAATTGTCAGTTTGTAGGTGAGAGAGGGTGCTGAGAGGCAAAGGGTTGTCATATGCCTCACCTCTCTCTCCTACAAAATGACAATTGCCGCAAGTAAACTCGCCCAATGTAAATTGGGACATACACGCTCTTGTTTCTCTTTTGAAGAAATGATGTCGGCAGCGGCGGTTAGCGATCAACCGTTTTCGTTTTGTAGGGATCTCTAAAGCAACTGCTTATAAATGTATCCAACGGAGTGCATTTTTCATAACTCCATGTGGACTGCATCGAAGGGTGTAGTGAAATGATATCTCCACATGAACAACTTCCAAAATTGTTTGTTGGGATTTTCTCCTGTGAATTCACTTATGCATTTTACAAGAGAGCGCGCAGCTAGGATGCACAGCACACAGCTAGGATGCACTCCATTTTCGATCCAAATCACAGTTTTTGATGCAGTGCTTTGGATTGAATTTAAAGGCATTCTTCGGATTGCATTTTTAATCAGTCTAAGGATGCAATAAAAATGCATTTAATATTTGTGTAAAACAAGAATACAAAGAACTTTATTATATAAACACAAATTAAAAAACTTTCCATTATACCCTAGACAGACGGCAGCGTTAATTTGCATTAACTGCCTTAATTCAAATTAATTCGTGCATTATCCACATTCTTAATGCACAAAATCGAGCTGCATTTAAAAGGCATTTAGGTATTTCAATATGGCAATGCCGTAGAAGAGAGCCCATATTCATATGGAGGAAAGAGCATATTCATGCTCTGAGACACAAGGAAAACAAAAAATACATTGCAAACAACAACAAAACAGCAATCAGCTGTTTCGTAAATGCAGAAACTGTCGTCTGTCAGGCCAAAATTAAATACAGTTATTAATGCAAATTAACGATGCCGTCTGTCTAGGGTATTAAGCTGAAAACAGATACAACGTTTGATTACAGTTTTGCGTTGGGCGTCGAGAAAAAAACAACAACAACAGGGCGACGACGATACCAAAGTCCAGCGTTTATCTGTTTGTCGGCATATATTTCAAATGAATTTGAATTTTTCGGCATCATGCCCAACAGTGTAAAAACGGCCAAAACGACACAAAACTTTAATCAAACGTTGTATCTGTTTTCAGCTTTAAATTCAATCACATTTGAGCTTAATGCTAGGTTTACATTTATGAAATCAACTCGATTTCAACTGTCTATTCCATTGCTTAAACGTCAAATGAAATCAAATGGATTTCATATAAGATTTCATTTGACGTATACACAAAGGAATTGACAGTTGAAATCCACTTGATTTCGTAAATGTAAACTTACTATAAGGCCAGAACAGAATCAATCGTCGCTAGCTTCCCCAAATGTCAAATTATAAAGGCCAGAACAGAATCAATCGTAGCTTGCTTTGCTTGCTTCCCAAATGTCAAATTATAAAGGAATGCCAGAGCCTCCTAAAGGAGAACGCAGGCGAATTTGCAAAGAGGCTTTGGCATTCCTTTAAGGCCAGAGCAGAATGTCAAATTATAAAGGCCAGAACAAACATGATTTCATCCCGGCGAAGGGAATTATCAATTGGCTTTTCAGTTTTTGAAATGATGATTTTTTAGTGAAAACCTGAACTCTTAAGCATCGAGTATTCTCAGTGCGTTTTGTAAACATTACTCTCTGCAAAGAAAGTAATGATGAAGTTAAGCCAATGCACAGTGGATCCGCCCATTGGCCAAAATTAAAAAAAAATTAATGTCAAAATTTTGGTACAACATCCTGCAACTCTGACAGCTATGACATTGACCTTTTTAAAAATATATTAGTTTTATTTCATTCGAACGCGATCTTCTTAAGAATAGCTTCAAAAGTCGAAACATTTGATTAATATTTTTAATTGTGAGTACAACCTATATTTTAAGTGGAAGTAAATATATTCAAAATATCGCGAAACTAATACGTATAGCAAAATATTATAGTGGATTTTGAAGGAGGAGGTAATAGCTTAATTTTCATTAAAAAATAGTGTTTTAGCGTGTTGTGGAATTCTAGTTAGCTGCACATCTTCTTAGTGTATTTTGTAATGCCAATTCGATCATATACTTATATTTGACCTAAGGTTTTAGTCATAATGCACACCAGTGCCCACCTCGGGAATAATTTTCCAAAGTAGGTCATGGGTTTAAGATAATTCAGTATTAAAATCAGCTGCCATCTAGTGCCAGACTATAAATGATGGGTCGCTGAGTAAAGCTGTCCTAGAATAGGGTTTCTATGGATATATTAGCGTATAACTCTGTTATCTGACCACGTACATTAACAATATTGGCATCAGTGGCAAGATAAAAAAATCTTCTTCCAAATTTATCTTACGTTGGCGGTACCTGCCTTCCAGGAAGAAAAAACTTTCCATTATACCCTAGACAGACGGCAGCGTTAAGGCCTGCGTACATAAGCTGCTCTGCCTGATTGCCTTGCTTTCCTGCTTCATTTTTGACATAATAAAAATAAAAGAATAAAGAAGGCCGAGGAAATTTCGAACTGGGTTGCCCTTTTCTTTTTTATTCTTTTATCAGAAGTAAGCAAGGTAAGCAGGCAAGGCAGCTTATGTACGCAGGCCATTAATTTGCATTAACTGCCTTAATTCAAATTAATTCGTGCATTATCCACATTCTTAATGCACAAAATCGAGCTGCATTTAAAAGGCATTTAGGTATTTCAATATGGCAATGCCGTAGAAGAGAGCCCATATTCATATGGAGGAGAGAGCATATTCATGCTCTGAGACACAAGGAAAACAAAAAATACATTGCAAACAACAACAAAACAGCAATCAGCTGTTTCGTAAATGCAGAAACTGTCGTCTGTCAGGCCAAAATTAAATACAGTTATTAATGCAAATTAACGATGCCGTCTGTCTAGGGTATTAAATTCAATCACATTTGAGCTTAATGCTAGGTTTACATTTATGAAATCAACTCGATTTCAACTGTCTATTCCATTGCTTAAACGTCAAATGAAATCAAATGGATTTCATATAAGATTTCATTTGACGTATACACAAAGGAATTGACAGTTGAAATCCACTTGATTTCGTAAATGTAAACTTACTATAAGGCCAGAACAGAATCAATCGTCGCTAGCTTCCCCAAATGTCAAATTATAAAGGCCAGAACAGAATCAATCGTAGCTTGCTTTGCTTGCTTCCCAAATGTCAAATTATAAAGGAATGCCAGAGCCTCCTAAAGGAGAACGCAGGCGAATTTGCAAAGAGGCTTTGGCATTCCTTTAAGGCCAGAGCAGAATGTCAAATTATAAAGGCCAGAACAAACATGATTTCATCCCGGCGAAGGGAATTATCAATTGGCTTTTCAGTTTTTGAAATGATGATTTTTTAGTGAAAACCTGAACTCTTAAGCATCGAGTATTCTCAGTGCGTTTTGTAAACATTACTCTCTGCAAAGAAAGTAATGATGAAGTTAAGCCAATGCACAGTGGATCCGCCCATTGGCCAAAATTAAAAAAAAATTAATGTCAAAATTTTGGTACAACATCCTGCAACTCTGACAGCTATGACATTGACCTTTTTAAAAATATATTAGTTTTATTTCATTCGAACGCGATCTTCTTAAGAATAGCTTCAAAAGTCGAAACATTTGATTAATATTTTTAATTGTGAGTACAACCTATATTTTAAGTGGAAGTAAATATATTCAAAATATCGCGAAACGAATACGTATAGCAAAATATTACAGTGGATTTTGAAGGAGGAGGTAATAGCTTAATTTTCATTAAAAAATAGTGTTTTAGCGTGTTGTGGAATTCTAGTTAGCTGCACATCTTCTTAGTGTATTTTGTAATGCCAATTCGATCATATACTTATATTTGACCTAAGGTTTTAGTCATAATGCACACCAGTGCCCACCTCGGGAATAATTTTCCAAAGTAGGTCATGGGTTTAAGATAATTCAGTATTAAAATCAGCTGCCATCTAGTGCCAGACTATAAATGATGGGTCGCTGAGTAAAGCTGTCCTAGAATAGGGTTTCTATGGATATATTAGCGTATAACTCTGTTATCTGACCACGTACATTAACAATATTGGCATCAGTGGCAAGATAAAAAAATCTTCTTCCAAATTTATCTTACGTTGGCGGTACCTGCCTTCCAGGAAGAACGCTATAAGATCTATATTAAAAATTTTACCAATTTTCTGACAAAAATTTTGATATTTTTTAATCCGCTAAATTGTTTGGATTTTATGTTGTTTTGGAGATTGTTTTGTTTTTGCATCATAAGATAATCGGGACCTTTGTTCATGTCATTTTGTATTAACAGCATAAAACAATTCTTACCGGAACCCCCTCCAGAGGGGAAAGGGGGGAGAATGTTACGCTCGTGGTTTCTTAAAACACTCTTCGCAGCAGCACAAAGCTGTAACCGACGCATTGGCTTGATTTTTACACTCTAAATATTTTTGGCCACTTTCTCCATACAAGTGGATCCACTGTGCAATGGGGGAATACTCCAGACTTAAGCAATCATACCCAGCAAAAAAGTTTGGAAGTAGTGCAATGCAGAGTTATGATTTCAATACATCTTTCGTTGCAGTCCACACGGAGTTATGAAAATGCACTGCGCTCGATACATTTTGGAAGCACTCGCTTAAAGATCCCTAGCCAAGCAAGCCAATTTTTTATCCCAGTCGCAGTATTTTTTTTTTCTGAACACAAGAAAGAGTGTTAAAATTCAAAGAATTTGTTTCATAAAAAATAAAGAAATACAAACTAAAGTTATGAACATTGCTGTAATTCACGAGACGCAAATTATTTTTGAAGTGGAGTTGGAGTTTTTTGGAAATCTGAACTGAAGTAGGAGGAAAAATGAAAAACCATTTGGATGATGAAGCAATTTCGATGTCATAAAAAGCAGAGTAGAGGAAGTAAACTTAGTACGATCAAATTTAATGGAGAGTTTTTATAATTTGTGTTAATGTAAAAATTTTGAAAATAAAATGAAAATGAAAAAAAGTTAATATTCTTGTCTTACACGAATAATGTCCAATTTACATTAGCAACTTTTTCGTCATTTAGAGCTGTTTCGTCATTTATTTGCTAAAACAGGCAACATTTTGCGTCATTTACCATACAAAAATAAATGACGATAGCTACGTCATTTATTCTAAACAACGCACGAAAACACCATACTTTTATACGCAACCCTGCTTTTTCGTCATAAATTACCAAAAAATGCAACTGTTTTATGATGTCTTTGTTTGTTTGTGTGTGTTGTAGAAAAACAAAAATACTCAAACGATGACAAAAGTGGAAATAAAAGGTTAAAAAACTTGCAAAAATTATGTTTTTTTGTTTTTGGAATTAATTTAAGCTATTTTATACACATTTGTGTTGTGAAATTCCTATTTTTCTGAATAAATATATTGTGTGCGTGTGTGTGTTATTGTATAAGTGTGTATGTGCGATTGTGTGCGTAAGCAAATGACGCAAAAAAACAGATGTAAATACACTTCATTTGATTCTAGGATTTCGTTAAACGAAATCATTTAATATGCATATGTAAATTGGACTTAAGCAATGTCAAGGTATATTCATATAAGGTAAATGCATGAATTACAACAACTAACAAATTTACAAAAACAACATTGTTGTTATTGAAAATTAATTGTCAAAGATAAATATTGTATAATAGGGTATTTCCAAAAATGTGTTCAAGAAAAACATAAATACATTTTGAAAATCCTCTAAAATAGAACAAATTTGAATAAAAATGTAAATATAAAGCATACAGAACTGTCGTAGGTCATTGTTATTACACGTTTACGGTGAAAAGAAGAATTTTATGGTAGCAAATTTCGAAGTTACAAATTTCTATTACATTTTGAAAACTAAATTTACAAAAAAAGTAAGAATACAGCTGATTGTCACTTCTACCTTGTATAAATATGCCTTGAGCAATGTATTTTGTTTATTTTGGGATATTTGCAATGGACTGCATCATGGTACAATAATACAGGTAGCATTATCATGACAGCTGATGGTAACATAATGTGTCAATTGCATTGAATTGATGACAAATTTTGACATCTTATGTTGCCAACAATTGTCGATGCGGCTACCTGTGTATTTGTACCATGGACTGCATTTAAATTCAATCCAAAACACTACATCAAAGGCTGTGATTTGGATCGAAAATGGAGTGCATCGTAGCTGTGTGCCGTGGAAGCAAACGGAGTGCATCCTAGCTGCGCGCTCTCTTGTAAAATTCATAGGTGAATTCATAGGAAAAAAAGTACTCCAGCGGCAATTGTTCTAGTGATTTAACTGCATCCGCGGATGCAAACTTTTTGCTGGGTATGAATGAATCTTCAACTAAAACAAAACAAACAAAAAACAGCGAAGGCACGCGCAAAACGGATTTCATCTGGATTTCATTTGACGTTTAACCTATGGATTCGACAGTTGAAATCGAGGGGATTTCGTAAATGTAAACCAAGCATTAGAACAAGACGTAAATAGTTCTAATAGCCCGTTTCCACGGTACGTCGTTTGTTCTCTATTCGTTGTTCGACCCATAACTACGAATAAATTAATTATTTCCCCACACAAAATTCTATGAACGAACGACGATTTTTCTACGTTGTTCGATTAGAAATACTCTCTGAACGACGAATAAGTATGTCCCATCCCTAACAAATGAGAGAATTTATCAAAAAATTTATTATGACATGTCTAAATTTAAAAATGAAAAATTGTTCGAAAACGCAAAAATTTTTAGAAAAAAGGAAAAAGATGAATGAAAGTGAATGAACTAATCATTTTATATAGATGCAGAAGGCAGATGGTTGTGTTTCCTTCTTAATTCCACACACATTTCTTGTCCATTAGTTCAAAATCGCGTAAAAAATCAGAAACAAAAAGGAAACAAATAACTGAAAGTCTGTATACACAAACATTGTTTTGACATGTGTCTCTCTCTCTCTCTCTCTTTAATTTTGAAAATAGAAACATATAAAAATACAAAATTATTCAGAATTTATGGAAAAAATTAATGAACTATGTTATACTTGTTTTATGTCACCATATTGGAACATAACATTATGTTAGACCTCCAGCACCATCTGCCGATGTATAGTAGCAATGTAAATGTCCCATCTTGTTATATTTTGTCTTTGTTTGATATTAGGTCTGTCTGGTTACCCTCAAATTTGTAACAATTTATACCAATTGTTGCTGGAAGTCGTTAGTTCTTTCACTGAGAGATTGCAAATTCTTGCTGGACAAATTTCTTCTAGCAGCAACTTCTTCCTGAAAACAATCAATCATCTGTTTTTAATTTGTTGTTGATTTATGTTTGCGAAAATTAAAAACAATTTTATTGTGGAAATAACATAGTCTTAGGGACATTATTATATGTGTTCTTTTACTATTGGATGGATTTTAAAATGCAAAATAAACCAATATGGAGGAATTAAAAATATAATTTTAACGTTAAAAGTTAATGCCAAGAAGGTCCTCCATGAAATTTAATGATCACTTTTAACTTTAAGTTAACCGGAACGCTATAAATCTGTTCGGTAAATCCAAACTATAACAAAAGACGACTTATAATAATGGGGGTAATTGTATTGTTTTATGGAGAACAGATTTGTAAAGTGGAAAAATACTTTTTTGTTTAATTTTCTTTTTTATTTTTAATAAAATACAAGGTGTTTGCTTCCTTTATTGGCGGACAAATTGTTCTGCTTTGGCAAGCCAGCTGTTTGCTTGCTGGTTTTTGCTGGGAAGGTGTCTGTTTATTATTTTCAATTTTCTAGCAAAAGAGAATAAAAACCCCTTACTCTCTGAGAAAGTTCTTGCTGGGAAAGTAACCAGACAGACTTATTTACATTTTGTTTCAAATTTGATTATGGCTATATCACACCATATGCTTTTTCACATGTATGACATCAGCTGGTCTGTATATTAGTATACACAAAGGGAAAACATACATGTGAAAAAGCATATGGTGTGATATAACCATTATGATTTTCCTGAGACAATATTTTCTTTGACATTAAATTTTCAATAACAACAATGTTGTTTTTGTAAATTTGTTAGTTGTTGTAATTCATGCAGCTACCTTATATCATGGTACAATAATACAGGTAGCATTATCAAGCCAGCTGATGGTAACATAATGTGTCAATTGCATTGAATTGATGTCAAAATTTGACATCTTATGTTACCAACAATTGCCGATGCAGCTACCTGTGTATTTGTACCATGCCTTATATCAATTGGTCTGTTCCTTTACTTTTAAAAATAGTAAAAGTAGCAAAGGTAGTTAAAGTTGCGAACTGCCCTCATATCAATTGTATGCTTACATGAAGTAAAGGAACGCTTTTCGAGTAAAAAGTGGTAAAACTTGAAGATTCTTGCACGTAAAGGAACAGAGCTAATATACCTTGGTAATGACCATGGTACAATAATACAGGTAGCATTATCATGCCAGCTGATGGTAACATAATGTGTCAATTGCATTGAATTGATGTCAAATTTTGACGTCTTATGTTGCCAACAATTGCCGATGCGGCTACCTGTGTATTTGTACCATGGTAATGACGACTTTGAAATATTTTGACGATTTTGGAACCCAAAAATTGGCGATTTTCGACCAAACTTATCTGGCATCACTGGTCGCCGGCGACAAAATTTGGGTTGGCGCGCCGCCGTCGAAAAAATCGATTCGCTTCGTTGTCTGCTTGTATTTGAGACTTGTCGGAGAGCCCCACGAACGTCAATTCTTTCTGAACTAATAGAAAAAAATTCACACAAAAATGCTGTCGAGGGCCGCAATTCTTTCTGGTAATATAATAATAAAATTCCAACAAGTAACAAGTATTCACGGTTTGCATTAAAAACTTAAATCAACGTATTTTTAACCTAACAATCAATGTTTGACAATGTATCAAGCAGTGTTTCGACTTGCAAAAAAAAATTTGAGTTTATGTAATCACTCGTAGTCGGTCTCATCATATGCTGTCAAAAATTTAGTAACATTTGCAAAAATGGAGAAGAACGCGCCTAGGGTTGTGTGATTGGGTAATACTTGTTTATTTATTAAATATTTTTCGTTTCTTTTTTCTTGGTTTGCAGTTCAACGTCCCATGGGCGCTATGGCTGCCAGAGCCGTTGCTAGCGCAAGTGGCTCCGATCGCCCTGTCCGCCCCGAACACCCCGGCAAGGTTCGTTTGGGTTTCATTCCAGAAGAATGGTTCCAATTCTTCTATAACAAGACTGGTGTTACTGGCCCTTACACTTTTGGCGTTGGTTTGATCACCTATTTGTGCTCCAAGGAAATCTATGTTATGGAACACGAATACTACAGTGGTCTTTCCTTGGCCATTATGGCTATTGTTGCCGTTAAGAAACTCGGCCCAGCTGCTGCCAAATGGGCTGATGGCGAAATCGACAGAATTGAAGCTGAATGGAAACAAGGTCGTGAAGACGAATTGAAAGCACTCCAAGAATCCATTGAAGCTGAAAAGAAGGAACAATGGCGCGCCGAAGGCTCTCTTTTGCTCATGGACGCCAAGAAGGAGAACGTTGCCCTCCAATTGGAAGCTGCTTTCCGTGAACGCGCCATGAACGTGTACAATGAAGTATGTATGCCAAAAACTATGATTTATTTGAGAATGTTCTAACTTTTTTCTTGTTTCTTAATGTTTGTTTATTTTCATAGGTTAAGCGTCGCTTGGATTACCAAGTCGAATGCCGTCACATTGAACGTCGCCTTAACCAAAAACATATGGTTGATTGGATCGTTAAGAATGTTATGGCCTCCATCACCCCTCAACAGGAAAAGGAGACCCTCAACAAGTGCATTGCCGATTTGAGCGCTTTGGCTGCCCGTTCAAAGTAAACTTGGATCGGCATTATACTTTAGTTTCTATTTCATAAATAAAATTAAAATACAAGAAAACAATTTTCGAAAAGATTAAATGTGAATAAAAACAATTATCAAATAAAAATAGAAATCTTCTCGTCAAACGACAAACTACAATGGGTTTTTTATTCTAATATTAACAAAAGAAGTCTGTTACAAATTAATTTTAATGTCGCGTCTCAAAGATCTTAAGATCTTTATAATAAGCCTCCATATCTGGGCATATCAGTTTGCAACAGACAGATGTTGATGTCTTTGTAGTGCCACCAATTTATGTTACACTGAACTTTTATTGTTTAATTCCTTTGGGTGGATTCGCTCGACCAGGATTTAAGGATTCAAACCGACTATTCGGAAGCATGCCGAAAACAGAATAAAGCTTTGGATGATGATCGCGTTGACGTGTCAATTATTTTGCAGTTCGTGGTGAAACTAAAACCATAATCAGTTTTATTTTATTTATCTATCCTTTTTAGCTTTGGATTTTCAGTTTTGTCGAAGAGAGAGGGTATTGATAGGTAATGGTGTTCTTTCTATTAGAGAGATTTCTCCCAAACAATGTTAGAATAGTCATAAATAAAGTAGTTTAAACACCATAAAACGGCGTTTGCACTAGAGCTTTTTGCCGTGTTAACCTTCTATGAGGATTTATTTGACGTTTTCGCCATAGAATTGACATTTGAAACCCAAACCCACTCCGTCAATCCGGTTAAGTGCAAATGAGGTATAAGCGCGAATCTGAATTTTTTCGCGGGTGCCAAAGTACAAAAACGAACGAACCAATTCGCATTCCTTTCACACAAAGTGGCAAACTTTTAATTTTTTCTGAATAATTTTCATTCACAACGAAACTATTTTCAAATATTTGACTTACTACTAAGTCCCAATTTACATTAGGCGAGTTTACTTGCGGCAATTGTCAGTTTGTAGGTGAGAGAGGGGGCTGAGAGGCAAAGGGTTACCATATGCCTCACCTCTCTCTCCATCAAACTGACAATTGCCGCAAGTAAACTCGCCTAATGTAAATTGGGACTAACTTATGAAATACATATTTTTAGCGAAGTTCCCTACGAAGAGGGTGGTCGCCCCCTCTGTCGGCAGGGGTGGGAAAGTGAGGCGCGGGAACGTTCGATTAAAAAAATTATGGCAAACAGACACGAAATACTGCAGAATTCATGTTTGAATTCAACTGAGTCAGATGCGTGTCTAGCTGCAGAAACTCTTCAAAAATGCATTTACACAGTAGATGTTACAAGCAAACAAAGTGTTTTGGAAAGCCTTTAAATCGCCAGATCTGAGTAGGATTTAAAACTTATGAATGCTTGTAAGAATTTTATGCGAAAAAGTAGGAAAATTTATTTAGTTTCAACAAAAACAGACATATCCAGAAATAACTATATAGTACATAGTCATCTCATTTTATTAATATCTTTTATAACGACTACCGGTTATACCGTCCGAATTTCTTCGGCCTCTTGACCGACGTTATAAGGGATTTAGACTATTCTAAAGGATATGAACAGTCGAAATCCCTTATAACGTCGTAATGTAATTCAAAATTAATTTTAAGCAGCGATTAAAGATGTTCACCTATGCTTGAAAGTGGACTACGCTTAAACTTAGTTTTCGGAGCTTCAGATGCTCAGATAAAAAGGTCAAGGACTTGAGCTATCTGCAGTTAAAAACTCAAAATGATTATGAGTCTAGTTCGTATATTCAAAATAAGCCAATTGGATCTAAAAATATACACATATTGCTAGAAATTAGTATTTAGTTTACTAAAATTTTACCCATGAAATTGAAAAATGTACCCTTTTGTTATTTTATTAATGGACTTTTGGCAACTCTGTGAATTAAGTGAACTAGAATTACGAAAAGTAACGTCCTGTGTGCGGCTCTTTAGTTTTTAGTGGTTACAACGTGTATAACATGTATAAAAATGTGATAAGATGTGGAGCAAGAACAGCTCTACAGGCGTGGAAGTCAAAAACGGGTAAGTTCTACGTTTTACATAATCATTTTCTAGTAAACAAATTCTGGAGAGTCATTCCCTATATGTTTACACGAGGGCTGTCAAGTTGTTATTGCTGTTGTTTTATCAAAAATGTTGGCAACACTGGATAAATCAATAGGGGTATTCGCGATGTAAAATGATAGCTGTGTTCCAGAACTAAATAGTTTTTACAATTTTTACGACTTTTACACAATTTACTCGAAAAAGCGTTCCCGTACACAAAAAAGTTGTAAAATGTTCACTTCTCTTTAAACAAAAATGGCGCTGAATGACGCTCTCTTTAAAAACTTTTTACACGACAAATTTGGGCGAGTAAAAAAATAGTACATTGGTTGCCGGCGTCTGATTGGCTCATACGCCGACTTTGACATTTGTTCCAGTTTTTTTTTTACGTATTTTCCGTTTTTCCGTTCCCGAACTATTTCAAAAAACTTTTGTGTGAGAACAAATTTTTTGCACTTCTCTCTTTTACGAGTTTTACTATTAAAAAGTACGGGAACGAAGCTGATGTGTTGCAGAACCTTAATACTATGTTTACATTTACGAAATCTTCTCGATTTCATCTGCCAATTCCTTTGCGTATACGTTAAATGAAAACTCATCTGAAATCGATTGGATTTCATTTGACGTTTGAGCAATCGAATTGACAGTTGAAATCGAGTGGATTTCGCAAATGTAAACATAGTATAAGATAGTACTATCTAGATTTGTGTTCTAGAACTAATAGTACGGTTACACTAGAGTTTTTTGGCGGGTTAACCCACTTCGAGAGGATTTAGTTGACGTTTGCGCTATGGAATTAATAGTACGTTTATATATAACCGGATTTAACAAACCTACTGGGTCTTAAGTGTCAATTCCATTATATATACGTCAAACAAACCCTCATGAAGAAGGTTAACCCTCCAAAAGGCTATAATATAAACATGGCCTAACATTTGAAATCCAAACCCACTGGGTTAATCCGGTTAAGTGTAACCGGGGTATAAAAGGTTTATTCAATTTTACAAATTATCGCAAAATAAACTTGCCGTACTCCAAAAAGTTGCAAAATGTTCACTTATCTTTGAACAAAAATTGCGCCAATTACCGTTATCTTTACAAGCTTTTGGTTTGTTATGCTTGGTTTACATTTACGAAATCCACTCGATTTCAACTGTCAAATCCATAGGTTAAACGTCAAATGAAATCCAGATGAGATTTCATTTGACGTTTGAGCTATGGAATTGACAGTTGAAATCGAGTGGATTTCGTAAATGTAAACCAAGCATTACAGATCTAAAATGAATCTACCATTTCTGCCATTTTTCCTTTGCAAAAAGAGTTCCCTACTACAAAAAACAAGCAAAACTTTCACTTCTCTTTAAATAAAAATGCCGTCCCAGAGAGGATAGTACGTTTAGACTTACAAATCCACTCGATTTCAAATGTAAATTCCGTAGTATATACGTCAAATAAATCGTAGTTCTAAATCCACTGGATTTATTTGATGTATATTGTATTGACAGTTTAAATCATAGTATAAGTTCATAGTCTAACAGGCGTTTAATATTATTTAATTAAATTGTAAATTTTATCTAATTTCAATTTCAATTTATTTACATTCAATACAAAGGAAGCCATTTAAGGCCAATTAAATATGTATTGGAAGATTAACTTAATAAAGTGCTAAACTATGATAGAATAGACAGATTTAATAAAAAAATTAACAATAATTAGGATGGCCCCCCAGCCATATGAATATTGTAAAATTATAAATAAAAAATAAATGATCCCATAGCAATGAGTAAAACTTATGTATTCAATTCACCATAAAAAAGTGATTTCAATAACTTCTTATAGGTGGAGTAAGAATAGCAAAACTTTCTTAGCGATCTTGGAAAACAGTTCCATACACGATAAACACGTACTAGGTAAGAGTGTTCAAAAGCAGAAGTTCGAACTAATGGAACATCAATTTCTCGAACCAATAATTAGCCTGCCTTCGGCCAGGGATTTAAGACTTTCTCCTATGTTCAGGCGCAAATCTCGCGCACTGGAACAAAATTTTCTTTTAAATTGTAAATATTGTAATCAGCACGAAAATATCTACCTGTGGTGAGAATAGTGAATTTATGCCAAAAATACCATTCTATTTTTAAAATCTCAATTTAAAGAAAGTATGTTTCCTATTTCTTAAAATCACCAGTTAAAAAATTACATTCTATTATCGCTATCGCTTGCCGTTACAATTGTGGTCAACAAATCAACTTGGCGAATCTTGTTTTTGCAAAATCCTAAAACAAACTTGGCAACTCTTGTATATGAAAAAGTCACCGGCAACGACCAAAGCAAGTCATCATAATCAATTTCAGTTTTCTTCCTCGGTGTAATGCATATCGTCTGTGAATTAAACTAAAAACAATTAAAATTTTACAGATTTATCTAAAGTATGCTTAGATATTCAAAATACGGATTTTGTTGAGCATCATTTGTTTAAAGGTACGATCATCAGTGTACATACCGTGTTTGTTGTTTTTGTGCATAATAATCTTCAACTAATAAACTTAATTTTAAAAATAAATAGTCCCAACAATCCCGTTAACTGCAATTCGAGTATCCAGTCCAAGCCCGAGGTCCAATAAGCCAGTATAGTCTATAAAACTCGTGTGCTTTAGTTGATTACTCTCCAAACTCCTCCCGCAAAAATAACAACACACACACTTCACTTTTGGCTGAAGTCCTCCGTCTTTTAATAACATAAGTTCGTGCAAGTGCATTAATATTGTGCTTAACTACAACTACATTTAAGAGAATTAATTATTGTCATATAATATCCACTCGCCCATAGAAAATTGTCATCTCAATTCGTTAATATCGGGCAAACAGTTTGTTAAGGTGCAGAAACAATTTTATCGCGACTATAAAGCTTCAACATTTGGAAGACCGTCCTTAAAAAATTGTGAGACTCCACTGCTTGGAGACCTTTGTGAAAAGTATCGATCCATTTTGGTACGTACATCTGCTGATTTATCATCTGCCGTTAATCAATCCTCACCAAAGGATAAACTATCGAGTGAAGAAATCGAAAATTTAAGGAATATGGCATCCGATAAACAAAAGGAATTTCAACGTTTGCCTGCTAATGTGGCCCCAACTCAATATGAATTGGAATTGAAGCCAAATCTGGAAGCTTTCACTTTTGAGGGAAAGACCAGTGTACAATTGAAGGTAAGTAGAGATATTCCCAAAACAAAAATATCTTTCTTTATATCATAGCTAAACATATTTTCTTGGATTACACTTTCAACCTTTCTTCTACTTTCACTTTTGTGTGTTCAGGAAGAGGTTTTGCGTTTTGTTTTTCTTTCTTTTTTTTTTTTTGCCAACGTCAAAAATGCCACATTCACTTATGCATAACTCAGGCGAATAATGCATTATTATAATCATCATTGCCTTTGTGTGTTGTTTTATCTTTGGCCGTAGTAACCATAAGAAAACAACAACAACAAAAACAATTGAAAATAGAAACAGTTTTACGAGTTGGAAGCTTTTGTCATTTCAAGTAGTTATTCCGTATCTTATGCCGATAAAGAATTAAACTACAATCTAACAAATAAACAATTCATTTTTTTACTGTAAAAAGTTTTTAAAGCAAATATTTTTTATTGCAATTTGTTTTCGAATGGGTATAATATCTTCTGAGGAGATTTGCAAAATAAATCTCATCTTAATTTATAGATAAGAAAAAACACTTTAAACAAATAAATACATTTCTGGAATGTATACCTTGCGTAGGTCTTGGTGTCCAGTTTTCCCTCATATTTGTATATTTATATTGTGGGTGGGAAATTCATATTTACATATTTATACCACCTATTATCCTGAAGTTATGAATGGGATGCGAGGTTTTTTGGTACGTGCCTAAGTCTGTGTGTATACATATATTAGTTTGGAACTAGATTATGTTTGAAATTGCTCCTTTATTTGTTCAGTTTAGTTCCCGGTCTGAGACTTTCTTTTTACCTTTTTCTATTTGATATCGCATTCATTCCTAAACAGTTATCGCTATATCGTGGGAAAGGTATTTACAAATAAAATGCCAGTTTTGCCGACAGCTATACACCCTCAGCAACTTATTTTACAGAAAGATAACTAAATTCTCTTTATCCACAATATAAATTATGGGAGGACATGGCTTAATCGAATCCAATTTGTGTGAATTTAATTTGGCATCAAACCCAAACCTTTTTGAAAAGGCACTTTCGAATATCACAATTCTATCCTTAGTTTTTCAGTACGATGTTCACCAAGATAAATTAAGAGCAAAAAGATCTTAAAATTGATGTACCGCAAATCTTATCGAATATATTTCAAAACATATTGACCCTAACAGCAATTTTCTTTATAAAAACGTCCGTGTGGATGATTTAAATGTTTACCCTTTAAGTCGTGCTACAAATATCAAGCAAAAACTATCTGCATTAGTAGGGGTATATACCTACCACATGTTTTAGCTGATGTTATGGAATGATTCACAAAACGGCTTGCCTAAAATAAACAATACAAATGAAAGTGCTTGACAACGAACTACCTGGTTTAACCGGTATCGTATTTGCAAACAGTACCGTTAATACGATTCCCTAAAAAAATAACAAGAGTATAGCCCGTAAAAGAGTCAATGTTCTTTTCCAATACTTGTTCATAATACGTAAGATAAGAACGAATGATTCGTGAACACACAAAAAAAACGTGTTTCAAAATAGGTATAATGCTTTAAGCGATTTTAGCACTTTTTATTCCTCTATACCAAGGTCACTAATTGATTTCAATTTGTGCCATACCCATTAGATGGATAAATAATATTTTTTTAAAGACTTTTGTTTAAAAAAATTGTTCTCAAAACTTGTTTTACACTGTTGATATATTCGATTGCAGTTAATTTTACACAAAAATGAGGAATTTTGTTATGAAAATTATTACTGCATATATGCATGACACATCTCATCTTATTAACGTTTTGAAAAATTAAATCCTTTTTGTATTACATAATACTATGTTTATGGAATGAGACGAGACATAAGAAAAATACTCTGAATTCTGAGGCATCGTTACATGCGAATTTCTGAACAGCTAAAATGGACACAAGTCGCATTGACTCATAATATTTAGTTAATAGGCATAAATATATAATAAACAATCAATGACTTATATTTCGTTTAGCTGACTAAATTTTGCCAAAGTTAGTCCTTTTTATTCTGAATCCAACGATATAGGTATATATCCCTTTTGTCATGAAATGCATGCTTTCAGATTTGGGGTCCCTCAAAGTTTAGGAGAAAACTTAAAGATCACTTCAAGCTCTAATTTGAGAATAAGTTTTGGGTAAAAGAAATGGTAATTAGTAACCAAGTTTGGCATCTGTCCATAGCACTAAGGATTAAATACCGGTCAAGATTATTTTTTTTCGATAAAAATGTTAATTCATTTGAGGACGATAGTCGAATTATAGAAATTTCGAACGAAAGGATAGAGAAAGGAACATCACTTTATGACAGGATCTGTAACTAAAAATGAAACACTTCAAGATATTAGTACGAAAATCAGCAGATAAAAGCCATTTAGGAGTTCGTCTCAAGTTGACCAAATGTCTAAAAATTGGACAATATAATTTTGGTCCTTTTTCGCGTAACAATAGCAAATTCAGTAGGTTTAAATATATGGAAAAGAATTATTTTGTGGTCAACAATCTAGATTTCAGTTCACATTATATTTAGAAAATTGATTAATTTTGAAAATTGAAGAGTTTTAGAGGACTATATATCGGAAAGTATTGACTTCCACAGAAGAAATGTATGTTTTTTAATTTATTTTGAGAAACGGCCGAGCGTAACATATAAGTTTGTAAGTTTAAATCATTAATAACGAACTTTTGCTAGATAATAACCTGTCATATAAGGTGAACAAATTCATACTAAGCAAATATTATGTTCTGGGACCATTATAAGACCGGAAGCAGGTTCCCTGGCTACCAAATTTACGTCTTATATTCCTCATTTGCTGACTACTTTTGACATCTAAAACTTCCTACAACTTATGCATATTTATCATACTCTATTTTAAATTTTTTGAAAGACATACAGTGTTGGTCACATAATTAGCACACCCCAATACCATAATTTATTTTGCCTAAAACTGCCTTCAAAATTAGTCCTTCTAGTAAGTCGAAATTTGGACATAAAACTTTGAACAAATTTTCTTATTTATGCACTAATTGCTATTGTTAAGAACGAAAACTCCAATGAAATAAATAAGAAACTAATAATCAAGGTAAGAAAAGTATGTGATGTCCGGATTACCGAGTCTAATGTAAAAATTTCTAGAGTCCGGATCAACGAGAGTCCGGATTATCGAGACTGGACTGCATTTTGGACTGTGGACTTTACGAATAAATGCCGATGATTTGCTAATAATTTCATTTCGATTAAAGCGCAAAAGTGTTGCGTAGGAGGAACCTAAAGGAATGGACCGACAAAGTAAATTTTCAAAAAAAAAAAAAAAAAAACAAAGATTAAAATGTCTTAGAAGTTACTAAACTGAATTGCAAGCAAGACATCCGATACTAAAATAGCGCCGGACCAGAGTGTTTTAAACTCAGTGGATAATTGACATCGAATTCCCCAACTCTTATCTTAGAGTAGTCGTATTATAGAGACCTTACATGAATAGAGTGTAAGTAACCCTCTATTAGTTGGTATTGAACGTATATGTTTAGCTACAGGAGAGATATTTAGAGCAGGGTTATGCTCTCTTTGTTATTTAATGTTCTAGAACTTGTTATTGTAAAGTGAGATTAGCGCTGATTTAGGGTCACCCCACCCACTTCTTGTAATGTCAAGCCATATAATTTATATCTTATTTCTAATTATTTCTCTTTCTAATTTCTTTCCAGATTAATTCGGCAACAAATGTTATTACACTAAATGCGTTGGATATAAGCATTAGCGACAGTGGTTTAGAATTGAATGGTGATATCTTGAAACCAAACAAAATCGACTACTCGACAGAAAATGAAACTGCTTGCTTACACTTTGACAAGGAGTTGCCTGCCGGTGTGGAAGCAAAGCTAAATATGACTTTTTCCGGTGAACTTAATGATAAAATGAAGGGTTTCTATCGTAGCAAATATTTCACTCAGAGTGGAGAAGAACGTTACGCTGGCGTAACACAATTCGAGGCAACCGATGCCAGACGCTGTTTTCCCTGTTGGGATGAACCGGCTATTAAGGCTACATTTGATGTGTCACTAATTGTTCCCGAAGATCGTGTTGCTTTGTCGAATATGCCGGCTGTCAAAGAGGATACCATTGAGGATGGCTTGCGTCGCATTAGCTTTGATCGTACACCCATCATGTCGACCTATTTGGTGGCCGTAGTGGTTGGTGAATACGATTTTGTTGAAGGGAAATCGGAAGATGGAGTCTTGGTGCGAGTCTATACACCAGTTGGGAAAAAAGAACAGGGTGTTTTTGCCTTGGAAGTGGCCACAAAAGTATTGCCCTATTACAAGGAATACTTTAATATTGCATATCCTCTGCCCAAAATGGATCTTATTGCGATATCTGACTTTTCAGCAGGTGCCATGGAGAACTGGGGCTTAGTAACCTACCGTGAAACATTTGTTTTGGTGGATCCCAAGAACACATCTTTAATGCGCAAACAATCGATTGCCCTTACAGTGGGCCATGAAATTGCTCATCAGTGGTTCGGTATGTAATTGCATCGAATAGTAGAACTGGTCTTTTGTTTATATTGACTTTATTAATTTTTCAGGAAATTTGGTCACAATGGAATGGTGGACACATCTCTGGTTAAATGAAGGTTATGCATCTTTTGTGGAATTCCTTTGTGTTAACCATTTGTTCCCGGAATATGACATTTGGACACAATTTGTCACCGATATGTATACACGTGCCTTGGAACTGGACTCTCTAAAGAATTCCCATCCCATTGAGGTTCCTGTGGGTCATCCATGTGAGATTGATGAAATTTTCGATGAAATTAGCTACAACAAAGGCGCCTCTGTTATTCGCATGTTACACGACTACATTGGTGAAGCTGACTTCCGCAAAGGTATGCACACGTACTTGACACGACATCAATATAAGAATACTTGCACTGAAGATTTGTGGGCTGCCCTGCAAGAGGCTAGTTCCAAACCAGTGGCCGAAGTCATGTCTACATGGATAAAATTGAAAGGTTTCCCCGTTGTAAGTGTTGAAGATCAACAATTGGATGGAAACAAACGTTTGTTGCGTCTCAGCCAAAGCAAATTTACCGCCGATGGATCTAAACCTGATGGTGATTATATTTGGGTTATACCAATTACCGTATCCACCTCTAAAAATCCCCAAGCAATTGCAAAAACCTTCCTTCTAAATGAAAAATCAATGGAAGTTACCTTGGATGATGTCAGTCCTGATGATTGGATCAAAGTAAATCCTGGGACAGTGGGCTATTATCGTACACGTTACTCCAAGGATATGTTGGAAAAACTAATGCCAGCCGTTCGTAACATGGAATTGCCACCCCTGGACCGTTTAGGTCTTATCGATGATATGTTCGCCATGGTACAAGCCGGTCAAGCTAGCACTGCAGAAGTATTGGAGCTTATTGATTCGTACCGCAACGAAACAAATTACACAGTTTGGACAGCAATTACAAATTCGCTATCGAATTTGCATATCCTTATTTCACACACCGACCTTATGGACCACTTCAACAGATATGGAGAAAAGCTCTATCGTCCAGTAGCTGAACGCCTTGGTTGGGAGGTTCGTGAAGGTGAGAATCATTTGGATACACTATTGCGTAGCCTTGTTCTATCCCGTTTGGTATCGTTCCGTTGCAAGGACATCATTGAAGAAGCCAAGAAACGGTAATATTTAAAGTTTTTACGATTTGAAATAAGAAGAGAAATAATAAAATGAAATGGTTTCTTCATTTTCAGTTTCCGTGATCATGCCAATAATGTTTGCCCTGTACCCGCCGATTTACGTTCAACGTGCTACAAAGCTGTATTGCAAGATGGTGATGAAAGCATTTTCAATGAAATGCTTGCTTTATATCGTGCCACCGATTTACACGAAGAGCAAGATCGCATATCACGTGCCCTCGGATGTATTGGAAATGTTGATTTGTTGCGCAAAGTTATCGATTTTGCCATGTCGGTATGTTATTATCAATTTTTGTCGTAAAAGTACAAAATAATAGTTTATACACAAATATCCTTATTTGCTTAGGGCGAGGTACGTGCACAAGACTCTGTTTTCGTAATAGTTGCCGTAGCAGTAAATCCAAAAGGACGTGATATGGCCTGGCAATTCTTTAAGGATAACAACCAAAAACTTTTGGAACAATATCAGGTAATTATAATCAAACGAGACAAATAGAAAATCACTGAAACCGAAACAAATTATATTAGGTTTTTTCAATGTTTGGAAAGAATTTTAATATTAAAACTGGTTCAAATTTCAGTATCCTCTTCTTTTTATGAAATATAGGAATCTATTACTGGCCATTATAACAATAATATTATACCTTTTGTTATTGGTTGGATTTAAGGGATAAAATATCACATTTGAGTACTTTAAAATCTTAATACTAAAAGTAAGCAAACGGGATAGAACAAACTTAAATTTAAAATATCAGAGTGTGAATCTTAGTAAAATCCTACCAATAATTTACAATCAGCCCTATTCTGAACGCATGGGAGTTGGGAATTTTTTCCCATTCCCACATTTTCGTATTCTGAACAAAATTTTGTGGGAGTTTTTTCCCATTTCCCATCTCCCCTCATTCTGAATGAAGTTCGAATTGGGAATTTGTTCCCATGGAAAAAAAGTATACATTCTCTATCTTGAATTGTGGGAGAATTTTGTGTCTTTTTGTGGGAAAAATCTCCCCAGCAAACAGTGTGGGAGTTTGAAAAAAATTTCAAGAAATTTCATATTTTTATGAAATTTCTTATTTTAAGACATCTACACGACAAAATTATTGCAAATATTTATAATCGCCATGTGTTTGCTTAATAAAAGCATACAAAATGTACTGTAAAATATGTCATTAGTAGAGTTCGGATTTTGCATATTCTTATATGATACAAAAACCTGCAAGAATCTAACTGTTTTACACCAATAAAAAATTTTCCTTTATGTTATCGAACAAAACAAAAAAAGTAGTAAAAATTAGTAGATTTTTGCAGTTCTGGAACAGAACATATGTATTGAAATACGAGAAAAAGAGTCATGGTTGATTCTGTTAACGCAGCACAGCAAGTAAAAACAAATCAATTTCAAAAGAATTTTTGGCAATAATTATTAAAATATATTGGAAAATAACCATAATATATTCAATCTTTACAACTTTTATTCATTTTCGTAATATAACCTTCGAGTTTTTTAAATCAGACGACTAACGTTCTATTGAAAACGTGTTAGTCTCCTCAACGACACGACAACGATCACGTACATACATATATGCCAAATTATTGCAATGCTATTCCATTTTCCGAAATGCCTTTTCTTGAATAGGATCGTTATTTTTGAACGTAGAAGCTTGAAATTTTGCAAGGGCATGTGTTTTAGTTTTAGATTCAATCAAAAACGTATTTTATTTATTTATTTTTTTTTTGAGATACCTCTTCGAAAATTTATGGTGATGATATGTAATAACACGCAAAAATATGTAATAATTGAGAAAAATATCCGAATTTATCTTTTTGAATTTTTTTTTTAAATATGCAAAATACGAGTTCTAGCGATCATTAGGAATAAGTAAAACTAGCGATATACTCGTAAAACCCCCAACTAAAATTACTCCGTATCAACATACAATTTTTAAATTCGTTACAATTACTTTATACACAAAAATTATTTTTGCCTACTAATTAAAAAAATGCTTACACCAATTCGCACATTCTGAAGAAAATGTGCTTATTAGAACAACATCACACATCGTTGACTCCATTCACTTAAAAAATCCATAAATCAATGCACGGTTGTTGAATTAAGTGAGTTGTGCTTTTGCTAATCTAATTCAAAAACCGCGAATTCAATGCAAATAGGCATTTTGTATAACAAAACAAAATAACAGCTCCCAAAAGTATGCTATAATAATTTGGTGTAACTTATTTCGAATTTCGAAATTTCAGCTCCCACGGTTTGCTCTTCCCACGTCGTTTAGAATATGGAAAACGTGGGAATGGGAAATTTCGCTCCCATGGGAAACAGTTCCCATGGGAATGTTCAGAATAGGGCTGAATATATTTTATAAATTTAACTTATAAAATATAGCTTAAAGCGCCGGTTGACTAAGACCTTATGCACACGATACAGTACAATTCAATATGATACAATTCAATAAAGCTAAATATTAACAATGGTAATATAACACATTTTATAATGAGAAAAAGGAAAATTAATTTGATAATGTGATTAAGAATTATGGTTCTGGCCTAAACATCGCGAATATTATGGATTGATAAAGCTGGACGAATGCAATTACAATTATTTTTGGAAACTTTTATTTTAATTTTTAATTACTTTGTAAAATAACTAGAGTTCAATTCTTCTGACCAATTCATAGTCATTTGTATTATTTATTTGTAATTCTCTATAACATTTTATTCTCTTTTTTCTTCAGGGAGGATTTTTATTAGCTCGCCTCATAAAATATCTTATTGAGAATTTCGCTTCCGAGCAACGTGCCATTGAAGTAGAAGAGTTCTTTAAGACCAAACAGTTCCCTGGAACCGAAAGAACTGTTTCACAAGCTGTCGAAACTATACGCCTTAATGCAGCCTGGTTAGAAAGAGACCGCGATTCATTGACATCTTATTTAAAGCAACAATAAATAAATGTGCATTTATTTTTGCAATTTAAAAATTTTTAGGCGGAAAGTACACAATGAATGAAATCATCAACCCTAAGCTACAACATCAAAACCAAAGTAATTTATTTAAAAAAACAGCAACTTATATACATAAATATTAACAAATATTGTTCGTGTTACACCACAAGAAACCAAACCACGTAATATTCGCATTAATCGTTTCAATTTCCTTGCGATTTCATCTTTTTTTGTTATTGATCACAACATGGCCATAATTAAATTATTTTTGTTTTTCCTTACAAGTAGTTGTTGTAATCAAAATACATTGGAATTTAAATTATTATTAAATTAAATTATCAATATTGTCTTTATTGAAATACATAGTTATGCATTTGCTAGAATTATTAAAGATTTATAAAGAGACTAATAAACAAAGAAATTAATTTCTATAAAATGCAAAGATCTATTTTTTTACTAAGAAAGGAAAGATTGCGATCTATAATAGGAATCAGTTGTACAACTAAAGGGCGAGAATTAACTTTAATACTTCTAAATCAGTCGTCTTCGAGTATAGAAGCACAATGAGAGCTAAGTGGCGTAAGAAGCGTATGCGTAGGCTGAAGCGTAAGCGCAGAAAGATGCGTGCACGGTCCAAATAAATCGATACTGGAAATACTATAATTCCGTACCACATTAAACACCTATGGGAAGCTTCAAGTTATTAATTTTTTGTACGCACCCCATTATCACTGTGTGATGATGGACACGTCAAGTTTCGAAAGTAGGCGGATATTACAATATTTTTTGTTGTAATTGATGTTTTATTGGAGAAATAAAGTGTAAAATCTTTGGATTTTTACTTGAAGTTAAAATTTACAGAAAGTCTACAGAAGAAAATATCTTATATTGTGAATTTTTTGAGTATTTTCGCAACTTCAGAGCCCCATATCTCGGGAAGTATGGACTTCCACAACAAATTTTATATATTTGTGATCAGGGTGATGAGACCTACCTGTAAAAAAATATCATCCCGAGTTGAGCTTAGTGCGTCAAATCATGCCAAAAGTAATTCGATGCGAAACAACAGTCATCAGGGGCTGTTCAGTCTGCCTTGCCCACTCAGTAATATGATATTCGAACACTCTTCAAAAATGAGTAAAATCATTATTTATAGCAGATATGGCAGAAACAAGTGCATTAATTTATTGGATAGAGAATATTTAATAATAATTTACACGAAACAAAAATATATGTTAACTAGTTCCATCATTTAAGGTAGATGGCGTTCAGAGTCGAGACCAAATTCCTATTCAAACACCTTCAGCCACACTACATTTTTGCTTTATTTGAAGGACTTTTGTAGGTAAAGTACGACTTTTTGGTACTTGATTATCCTTGCAGAGGTCCCTGATGTTTAGAAACATAAAATGTAGTGAAGTTAAAGCTGGAAAATTGTTATACCCTCAGCCTTTAGGCTAAGGAGGGTATATACACTTTGATACGATGAAAATGTGCCTCATCGAAATAATGGTTTTAGACCCCAAGTATGTCTGGACGAAATGTGTTTCAGACAATTTTGAGTCGATCTAGCCATGTCCGTCCGTCTGTCTGTCCTGCTGGCTGGAGCGCACGATAACTCTCGAACGGATGAACCGATTCGGTTCAAATTTTGGCTTTCGTAATATTTTGCCCAAACAAAGTTTTAGTTCGAAGATGACCTACATCGGTCCACTCCTTCCGGTACCTCCCTCACAAAAGTTCGAAAATGTTTGAAAGTTTGTGCGCACGATAACTCTTGAAGGGAGTGACCGATTTGGTCCATACTTTGTATAGCGTAAACTTTCTACCAGAGTAATATGAGGTTCCAATATGGTCTCAATAGGTCCACTCCTTCGGGTACCTTCCACACAAAATGTCGGAAAAGTTCAGTTTAGGGCCATCTCTCGAATCGCTTTGATTTTTGTTTTAGCAACTTGTATTCACTGCCCTCCATACGACGGTACAAATTTCATCAGGGGCAAGTCCACACATCCTGACAAAAAATAGCCTGAAAGTTGCAAAAAAACCCCTATGACACCGTGTGAGGTGGTTGGAGGCCAACTCTCGAACGGATCTGCCGATTCGGTCCAAAATATGGCCTTAGTAATATTTTGTCCAAATATAGTTTAAGTTTGAAGATAAGCCATATTGATCCACTCCTTCAGGTACCTCCCCCACAAAAGTTCAAAAATGTTCGGAAAAATTGTTCGTACGGTAACTCTTGAAGGGAGTGGCCGAATTGGTCTATACTTTACACATCCTAATATTTCTACCAGATATAGATCAGGTTCAAATATGGACTATATTTGTCCACTCCATCCGGTACCTCCCACACAAAATTTCGGATAAGTTCACTTTGTGACATAATATCGAATCACTTTGATTTTTGTTGAAGCAACTTGCATTCGCTGCCTCTATTACGATGGTAACAGTTTTTTAGGGGCAAGTCCATACTTCTTGAGCAAACAGCCCGTATAGTGTAAAAACCCCCTATGGCACCATATGTTGTGGCTGGAGATCCACTTCCATAAGGGTCAATGTCGATCCATTCCTTTTAGTATCTCCTCCGCAAAACTTTTGATCTTTAATCCTAATCAACATTTTTGTCGGTTCAAATGCCCAAAATTTTTAAAACCCCCTAAATAGTACGTATTTTGGGAAAAAATATTTTCAGTATACACAGGATGAGGGTATATCTCTGTCGGCAAAGCCGACTGATGCTTTTTTACTTGTTAAAAATTGAATTGATAAAAGAATATTGTAAATTTTCTGCAAAAATAAGCTGTGTTGTTCAAGAAGTAAACAGTAATGGGAAATGTTGGATGGATATAACTAAAAATAGCTAATCTTTGTTGTTCTATGACAAAATGCGTGGTCCATATTAAAAATAAATGCTGCCAGCTCATGAGAATTAAAGCCTGTCTAAGCTTATGGTAGGACATTTTTCATTTATATGCCATTTAGATATGACACCATTAGCCGGATTTAGCGCATTATCAGGTTTTATTTGCTAAATCCAGCGAAAATCTACCAGATTTCCCATACAAAAATAAATCCTCCTATTGAGTGGATTTGTTTTAAATCTGGCATGAATCCTCGTATACAACTCTGTTTTTTGCAACATGTTGCTAGAAAATACAAAAAGTTGCAACCTGGCACAAGAAACAAGGTAGATGCATCGGTGAATTGCTACACTAAAAATAATTTAAAATGTAAAAATTTGTAAACAAGGCGGAAAAATTAAGTTTGTTTTGATGTGCAAAGTTGATTTTAATCAACCAAGACTAATATTTATGATGTCTAAACGATAAAATAATTCGTTTATTTATTTTAGATGGGCAAACTGCGATAAAATAATAATTTATTTGCTCTTTAGTTAGCATTAGTAGCATAATGTGCTAACATTTTCAGTATTAAACAATACATTTGTAATTTGACGTATGTTTTTTGAGACGAATTCAATTTACAAAAAATTCTTTTGACGTTTCATATTCGTTCAGATGGGCTGATGCATCTACCTTGGTAATTGTGCTATGAACAAAAATCAGCTGACTGCCATTTAAATCCTCCAAAATGTATATCTAAATGCAATGGGATTTGTACTGGATTTATTAAATCCAGTCGAGGATTTATGGCTAGTCTAAATGAGCTATTATCCGTATGAAATCCTGCTTCATTTTTGACATAACAAAAATAAAAGAATAAAGAAGAAAAGGGCAACATAGTTCGAAATTGGCTCGGCCTTCTTTATTCTTTTATTTTTATTATGTCAATAATGAAGCAGCAAAGCAAGGCAAGTAGGTGAGGTAGCTTATGCACCCGGGCCATGGCCCAATTACAAGTCCTCCACCAAGCGAATTCAAAGAAAAACAAAGATTTTAAATGTCAAAATTCTTTTCTGTCTTTTCAAAATTTCTTTTCTGTCAATTCAGGTAGATACATACAAAACATTTTCCGAGGAAAAGTTGAAAAAGATTTATTTTTGTTTGACGAAACCGAATATACCAGCTGATCGAACTTCAACTGCTAAAATAAGTTATTGTAAATTAAATTCTCATACAAAACACAACAAATGTTGACATTTTACGTCTACAACATTAAGTTAATTTATTTCCTTTTTTAGAGATACATCTACCTGTTTCTGTATAGTTTGACATTTCTATACCTCACAGCGAATTCAAATGTCGAATATGAATTTTGACAGCTAAAATCGAAATCATCTGATTTTGCTGGAGGACCTGTAATTGGGCCATGACCCGGGCCTTAAAAGAAGGCAGAGCCAATTTCGAACTATGTTGCCCTTTTTTTCTTTTATCAGAAGCAAACAGGAGAATTATGCTAAGTTTACATTTACGAAATCCACTCGATTTCAACTGTCAATTCCATGGCTCAAACGTCAAATGAAATCTCATCTGGATTTCATTTGACGTTTAACCTATGGATTTGACAGTTGAAATCGAGTGGATTTCGTAAATGTAAACCAAGCATTAAGGGCTGAGTACATGATACAATTAAGAAGGTGCCTCAGCCCAGCTAATCTAAAACGTCAAAAAACTAGGAATTCGCCATGAAAAATCAAAACAAAAAACCATATGATTCGGTAAGGGGTAGTTTACACTATATGTAAATGTCATATGACATGAAATTTTCCATCGTTATATATTCGCTAATATGTGCAATATTGGAGATTTTCTTTGCGCCATTTACTCTGTGTGTCCACACCAGCAAAAATGTAAAAAAACTACGTTTCCACATTGCCTCCGTGGGAGGATATGGAATGTTTTTATTTCGTGTCATATGACATTGATAGATAGTGTAAACTACCTCTAATGGGTACTTTACACGATATGTTTTTTACATATGAGTTGTCACTTCTCCCGTACTAAATGTATATGAAAATTGACAACTCATATGTAAAAAACATATCGTGTAAAGTACCCATAAGTAAGAGATAGCATGTGTTCACTTTATAGACAAACACAAGCGATAAAAAGAGACATCAAGAGATCATTTAGGGGTACTTTACACGGTATGTATTTTACATATGAGTTGTCACTTCTGCCATACAAAATGTATATGCAAAGTGACAACTCATATGTAAAAAACATATCGTGTAAAGTACCCATTAGCGAACATTCATGGTACAATTAAAAAGGTAGATGCCTCAGCCCAGCTGATCGAATCTAAAACGTCAAAAAACTAGGAATTCGCCATAAAAAATCAAAACAAAAAACCATATGAATCGGTAAGTAAGAGCTAGCATGTGTTCAGTTTATAGACAAACACAAGCGATAAAAAGAGACAACAAGAGATCATTTTGCTAAAATTTTGACATTTTACATTACAAAAAAAGTTGCTTTGTTGTAGCAATTCGCCGTTGTTTCTACCTTTTTAATTGTACCATGCGAACATTTTGACATTTTACATTACAAAAAATGTTGCTTTGTGGTAGCAATTCGCCGTTGTTTCTACCTTTTTAATTGTACAATGGCTGAGTACATAAGCTGCCTCGCTTGCCTTGCTTTCCTGCTTCATTTTTGACATAATAAAAATAAAAGAATAAAGGAGGCCGAGCAAATTTCGAACTGGGTTGGCCTTTTCTTTTTTATTCTTTTATCAGAAGCAAGCAAGGTAAGCAGGCAAGGCAGCTTATGTACGCAGGCCTTTAGGTTTTTTTTTTTTTTTTTTTTTTTTTTGGTCGGGGAAAAAATCATCGAAAGACTCTGACTACCTGGTTTATGATTTCGCCGGTTGTGCGAGACTTTAAAGGCCTGCGTACATAAGCTGCCTTGCCTGCTTACCTTGCTTACTTCTGATAAAAGAATAAAAAAGAAAAGGGCAAACCAGTTCGAAATTTCCTCGGCCTTCTTTATTCTTTTATTTCTATTATGTCAAAAATGAAGCAGGAAAGCAAGGCAATCAGGCAGAGCAGCTTATGTACGCAGGCCTTAACACGCTAAAATAACCCCTTTACTCTGATCCACCATCCCTGCGGTACCGCCGTACAGGCATTTCGTCGCAGGGGGGAATGTTCTATAGAACACTTCTATTTGTTATTCTTCTTCGAATATCGTCTTGCCTCCGTAATTCCGATATTATTGTCTTTACGTACTCACATACATACTCCCAATTGCTTAGAGACGTTATCATAATTTCGATTATGTTTTCTACACATATCTCACTACCAACTTGCCGCTCTAAATTTGTCCTCTCTTCACTGAATCGCGGGCACAGAAGGAAAACGTGGTATGGGTCTTCTACATATTCCACGCAGCAGGGACAATCAGGGGAGCAGTCAAGTCCAAAACGGTATAAATAGGACCTGAAACAGCCATGTCCGGAGAGAAATTGGGTGAGATAGAAGTTTAGATCTCCATGTCGCCTATTTGACAATGTGTCCACATTTCTTATCAGAGAATACGTCCATCTGCCTTTTGTAGATGCTGACCACCTACTTTGCCATTCGGTAATGCTACGTCTTCTTACGACGTCGGATTCATTATCTATTTCCTGTGAGCTTTTTGATTTGTATACGTATTCTGATTCTCTTGCAAGAATATCTATGGGAATCATAGCTGCGATAACATAGGCTGCATCGTCAGAAACAGTCCTATATGCACAGCATACACGTAGTGCTGCCAGTCTGTATACCGTACCAATCTTTTCGTAATAAGTGGCATACCTCAAGGATTTCGCCCATATTGGTGCTGCATAAAGAATAATATTTTTGGTAACTCCTGCCAGAATTTTTCTCTTTAAGTATCTCGGACCTCTTGTGTTTGGCATTATACGGTACAGCGCTTTACAAGTGTTTCCGGCTTTCGCCTTTACGTAATTCAAATGCTCCTTGAAAGATAAACGATTGTCTATAATAACGCCTAGGTATTTCAGGCTTTCCGCTGTTGTGATTGTACATTCTCCGATTTGAATATTTATCCTTTCTACAGTTCTGCGGCTTGCAATTAATACAGCTTCCGTTTTTTGATCGGCTAATGCTAGGCCTTGTGAACACAGCCACGATTTAACCAACTGTATGCTGACTTCTGAGACATTTTTTGCTTCTTCGGTTGTTTTTGCAACTATAACTAGCGCAATATCATCTGCAAATCCAATAATATTTGCTCTCTCTGGGAGTTTTAGCTTTAAGACACCATCATACATTACGTTCCACAGAAGAGGTCCAAGAACAGATCCTTGTGGTACTCCTCCTGATATTCGGTATTCTTTTAAACCCTCCTCAGTTTGGTATATTAGTATTCTGTTGCGGAAGTAGTCCTGGAGTATAGCCACAAGATATGCCGGGACGTTTAACCGTCTCAGAGCGTTTATAATATTCTCCCAGTTAGCTGTGTTAAAGGCATTTTTAACATCTAGTGTTATGACAACACAGTACTCTTTTTTCCAGCTTTGGCCATTTATTGCTTCCCTTGCGATATCTGTTACCATTTTTATTGCATCGATCGTAGATCTTTTTTTTCTGAAGCCAAATTGGCTTTCAGATAAGCCCTTTGCACGTTCTATGTACTCTTCAAGTCTGTCGCGGATAATGCTCTCAAGGAGTTTTCCGCATGTATCTATCATACATAGCGGGCGGTATGATGAAGGATTTTCCAAGGGCTTGCCGTTTTTGGGAAATAGGACTAGTCTTTGCCTTTTCCATAACGATGGAAAGGATCCATATTCTAAGCAGGAGTTCAGTAATTTAAGCATTTGTTCTCCACAGCAACTTATAATCTCTTTTAGAACGTAGTTGGGAATTCCATCGGGACCAGGCGCTTTAGAGTCATCGAATTTAGAGACGGCAATATTTATCTCCGCTGGTGTAACCGGGGGGTGGCCAAAATGTCCCCCAGGGTCAAAAGTTGCCCATGATGTTACAGCTTGGTGAGGAAAAAGGTGAATCACAATGTTATCTAATGTTTTAGCATCCGTAGGTGTACTTGAGCCGAAGCATTTCAGTTTCTTAGTCACAATTTTGTACGCGAGTCCAAACGGCTGGGATTCTACATCATCGCAAATAGCGAGAAAACACGAAATTTGCTTGCATGAATGGCTTTTTGGAGGGCTTTCTTCTTCATCTTGAGAACCTGTCTATACGCTTCATTGTCTTCTCTATCACGAGTTCTTACAAAACGTCTTCTCGCACGAAGACACTCTTTACGTAGTTCAGCTATTTCAGCGTTCCACCAATATACTGGGGCTTTGTTGACACCCCTCCTCCTTTTTTGCATCGATGCGTTGCATGCTTGTGTTGCTCGAAGAATAAGCTCTTCCGCCATATTTTCGGGGGTTCCCTGCAGTTCTGTGTCTTCCATACATAGTGCAAATATGTCTTTATCAAATGAGCCTTTTTTCCAACCAGGTATTTCAGGCGTTCGAACCGATCTTCTTACTGTTGTCGCGTCATTACGATTAATGATTATAGCCTGATGATCACTATAAGTGAACATATCACTGATTTGCCAGTTAAACTGATTGAAGATGTTAAGGCCTGCGTACATAAGCTACTTTGCCTGATTGCCTTGCTTACCTGCTTCATTTCTGACGTAATAAAAATAATAGAATAAAGACGAAATTTCGAACTGGGTTGCCATCAGTTGGAAATTAGGTCGACCTTCTTTGTTCTTTTATTTTTTTAATGAAGCAGCAAAGCAAGGCAATCAGGCAGAGCAGCTTATGTACGCAGGCCTTTAGTACTGACAAACGCAATGTCGATTATGGAACTCCCACCATTTCGACTGAATGTTGGATTTCTCCCCGAATTCAAAATTTCCACATCTAATTGGGCAAAGGATTCTAACAATATTCGGCCCCTTTCATTTGTTCTAGGGCAACCCCACTCTGTGGCCCAGGCATTAAAATCGCCCGCTATCAAAATGGACCCTCTGGATGCGCCATCATTTGTTAAGTCAGTTATAATTCTTCTGTAATCTTCAATATCATATCTTGGTGGTATGTAGCAGCTGTAGACTGTTAATCCGGCGAAAGTAGCGCGGACAAAACCAGTTGCAGAATTCAAAGCATTTTGTATTGGTTTGTTTAAGGACCAGATCGAGGTTGTGCCGGACTTATCACATAACCAATTTGTTGAGCTTATGTTCTTGTAGGGCTCGCTGATAATTGCTAGATCGACCTCTAGTTCCCGAACTGTCTGTTTTAACAAATCTTGGGCAGCTTCACAATCTAACTGCTGTATGACCAAAGTCCAGACATTTATAACACCTCATTGGTGTCAATTTTTCACGTATTCGACAATCCGCCCATCCAATACGTAGTATTCTTTTCTTTAAAAGAATATTCGCTAGCAACGAGCTTACGGAAACTGTAGCAGTTTGTGTGCCTCTATATGCTTTTCGTAGTGATTTTATTGCAGATGCATGCAATGCTTTAAAATCGTCCGAAACGTCGCTGATAGCCTGGAGAATATCATCTCTATTAGACACCCCATCTATATCTTTAATTTCCAGTTGTACTTCCTGGGTTAAGGCACGAACTTCAGCGGTTGGGCCTAAGACTTCTTCAATGGCTTCTCTAAAGTCATTTGTGTTCTGGTGTGCTGGTTTATTTAGTTCTAACAATAGCTCACCCTTCTCTGTCTTCCGAATTGTCTTCACATTTTTGCCTAACGCAGCCAGCTTTGCTTCACTTTTCACTTGCTTCAGAATGTCTGAATATGAGGAATCTCCACATGTTTTAATTATTAAAGCATCTGGTTTACTTGGTTTCCTTTTCCTTCTAGATCTTGTTTGAACTTTATTCCATGCTGCCGCATTTTGTACGGTATCGGATTTTCCCACATTTTCGTTGATTGTCTCTTCTATTGTCTTTACAGAATCTGGCTCTTGAATTTTAGGTACTACTTCTTTTTTCTTTTTTGTCCTATTCTCCTTCGGGCTTTGGGTCTTGGGGCCTCTTTTCAACGCAGGTGTTGTTGGGGTTCCTGGTTGTTTAGGCTTAATCCATGCTTCGGTTTGGGTCTGCTTATTGTCTAACTGGCCCATTTGACGTATTTCAGCTTCCTTATTCATATCATCGGCTACTTTTAAATATATTGCCTGTATCTCTCTCATCATAGATTGGATATCTTTGTGGATGTTATTTTTCGATTTGACAAATTCATCCAGCTGAGCTATTTTCCTTCCGAGCCTCCTTAGATTTTCACTTCCAGGACTTTTGTTTTTAGGCGCTTCTTCACCTGAATTATTAGTCGGTGTCGCCATCACAATCACCGAACTCCTTTCTAATGGGGAATTTACACCTCCCGTGTTTTCGACTCGTAGACCCGAGCATCTTCCCAGTGGGGTTTCTTCAACCTCTATATTTGTTCTCCTTGTTTCTTGATTTGCTTCGTTCATTTTAGGTTTCGTGGTCCCAACTCAAAGCCGCTATCGCCGCTCGTAAAATGTGCAGTCACGTAAAGATCCCATGGGTCCCTATTCCTAGGTCCATGCGAGGGTTGACGGGAGACCCTTATGAGATCTCCCGTTCAGAGCCAGATCCGTGTTAATCGGGAATGTACATCCGAACCTACACTGCCAACTTAATGGGACGAGCATTGAACGTACTTTGAGACTTGCCAGATTTTAACGGGACGGAGGCAGCTGTGGCATTAGCCTGAAAGCCATTTCTGTAAGGTTTCACCCCGACATACTCAGGTTCCAGAATACCACAGCCGTCAGCCCAGGGTTCATCAATCCCAAATCGTAGTCCAGTAATGCCATAATCAAGATCGTGCTGGCTTGATCTTGATGCCTTTCGGCAGGGATTTGTTTTCTTCTTTGTGTAGGTTTTGACTAGGGAAAACCATGGAGTCGTCACCTCCTTTCCAAACCTCTCATGAGATGTGCCCATATGGTGGAATACTTAATTGTGGGCGGTATTCATTCGCCCCGACACAGGGTTTCACAGAGCACCTGTACCATTTTGGTACGCTCTCCACACCTGCCAAAACTAGGGTCCGCGGGGTCGTTACTCCCGTTATCCTCTTCAGAGAATACCCTTGCGGGGTATTTAGGTTAATTTTCCTGCTTAGGGGTAGTTTACACTATATGTAAATGTCATATGACATGAAAGTTTTCATTATATAGTCGCTAATATGTGCAATATTGGGGATTTTCCTTATGCCATTTAGTTTGTGCGTCCACACCAGCATAATTGTAATAAAATTACGTCTCCACATTGCCTGCGTGGGTAGATATGGAATGTTTTTATTTCGTGTCATGTGACATAGACAGATGGTGTAAACTACCCCTTAGCTTATTTCTTCACTAGGCCGCTTATTTCTTGGTATCACACATCGAACCGTAAAATTCATGGGAGCTATAAACATAATTATTTCAATATATCAAATAAAATTCAATTTTTTTAATATGAATTGTTTGTAAATAATTAGTACCGAACATAAAAATTACAGCCATGGTATAAATAAAGAGGTAGATTTAAATGAAAAAAATCTATAGAACCCTTGTTTTTCCTGAATTCCTAAAACTTCAAAATTAAGCAACAAGTGGGCTTGTTTACAGCACTAATTTTGAGCATTTTATAAAAATCGCGAAAAATGAATGAAGGACCAATGTTTCTCCGCATAATCAAGTTGTGTATATGATAACATGTTTGTTTCAATGATAAACTGACGAATTATTTCCATACCAATGTTCCAAAAATAATTTTAAAAATCATTGTATTAGATTGTTTTTAAAATTTTTTGAAATATTATTCAAACACCACACACACATACACAGTTTGTGTATATTGTTTTGAAGTTTTTGGAATACTCGAATGAAAAAAATTAAAGCTTCGTTCCCGTACTTTTTAATAGTAAAACTCGTAAAAGAGAGAAATAGAGAAAAATTGTTGTCACAAAAAAGTTTTTTTCAAAAAGTTCGGGAACGGAAAAATGGAAAATACGTCAAAAAAAACTGGAACAAATGTCAAAGTCGGCGTATCAGCCAATCAGACGCCGGCAACCATGTTACTATTTTTTTACTCGCCCAAATTTGTCGTGTAAAAAGTTTTTAAAGAGAGCGTCATTCAGCGCCATTTTTGTTTAAAGAGAAGTGAACATTTTACAACTTTTTTGTGTACGGGAACGCTTTTTCGAGTAAAATGTGTAAAAGTCGTAAAAATTGTAAAAACTTTTTAGTTCTGGAACACAGCTTAAATTGACATAAAGCTTTGTCTAATGCCAAGTTTACACTTGTGCTCCAAAATCCACTGGATTTCACGAAATCCTGAAATACACCCCGGTGTTTACACTTATTTTTTGTTGATTTCAAACATATCACAATGATCAAGGTAGATGCATATGCGCAGCTGATCGAACATGAATTTTCAAAACAAGTTATTGTAAATTGTATTAGTCATCAAAAATATACGACAATATAGAACTTTACAACTTTATTTCGAAAATTATCGTAAAAATATCTATATATCGTATTAATTGTGTATGGTTCCAACAAATGGAAAAATAAAAACTGATTTTATCGTTGAAGCATCATAATAAATTTTGATCGATAACAGTTGTGTTCTTCTCCTGATTTCTGCCATACAATTTTGGTCTAGTAGAAACTAGCAGCAAGCATGATCATGATATGATTGGTGATACGTTGATTTTGACATTTATGTTGGAGTTTTTGCAATTTCCGTCATTTTTCCGTTCCCGGAATTTTTAATAAATTTTTGACAATTCGCTCTTTTTTCTAACATTACCATTAAAAAAGTACGGGAACACAATGAAAAAGAGCATTTAAGAAAAGTAATTTAATATTTTATTCACATTGTTTACAAATTTTGATACTAAAATTTTTTGTTGCAGCAATTGACCATCTACCTTGTTTATTGTGATACGTGAAAAGTGTTGCAACTTTTGGTACTTTTTTAGGCAAACATAGGGTTCTTTATCATGTGTACTGTGATTTCGATGTTGATTTCGCTGAAATCACGAAATGAGATGATTTCATTTTTGTATGGGAAATCATGATAAATTTTGCATGATTCCGCGCGAAATCACGAAACGCCTTCGAAATCACGAAACGATGCCGAATGTAAACCAGACATAACCTTTCTTATTAAACCATGATTACAGTCAAATTTTATTTTTCAAATTGAACACGTGTTTATATCAAATTGAATGTCGAAACGAAATGTCAAAAATGAAGCTAGGCGAAGAATTCGAAAGTTCAACAATTTTCAACTTTGTGGCCTGAAGCCTCGCTTCATTGTGGTATGTCCTATTGAAAAAAGTACAATTTCATTTTTGCGCTTTGAAGCGAGGCGGAAAAAATAAGCAATAAAAATTGTGTTCTCGCCTTTAATTCTCCCGCTTACTGAGACTTATGACATGTCTAAATTCAAAATTGAAAAATTTGTTGAAAACACAAACATTTTTAGAATAAGGAAAAAGATGAATGAAAATTAATGAACTAAACATTTTATATAGATGCAGAAGGAAGATGGTTGTGTTTCCTTCTTAATTCGACACACATTTCTTGTCCATTAGTTCAAAATCGCGTAAAAAATCAGAAACAAAAAGGAAACAAATAACGGAAAGTCTATACATGCAAACATTGTTTTGACATGTCTCTCTCTCGTTAATTTTAAAAATAGAAACATATAAAAATATATTGAAAAAATACAAAATTATTCAGAATTTATGGAAAAAATGAATGAAATGTGTGTAGTTAAATATAGAAGATACATTTGAAGGAAAGTCTATTGTTTTTCCTATTCATTTAATGCATATTTTATGTGTTTTCGGTTCAAATTTTCGTGAAAACAAGGAAACAAAAATGAAAGAAATTTTGTTTATGTTTCTGTTAATAACGAATGGTGTCCTGGAAACGGGTTAATTCGTGTACGTCGTTCGACAGGCGAACAACGTAATTAAAACGCTCGTGTGAACTGGCATTATTGGTATGTTCCAAAACTGCAAGAATCTTCTAATTTCTACTACACTATGTTTACATTTGCGAAATCTACTCGATTCCAACTGTCAATTCCATTGCTTAAACGTCAAATGAAATCCACTCGATTTCAGATGAGTTTTCATTTGACGTATACGCAAAGGAGTTGACAGTTGAAATCAAGTGGATTTCGTAAATGTAAACATAGTCCTAAATATTTTTTTCAATAACATAAAGGAAAAATTGTTATCGTAGTAAAAAATAGTAGCTTCTTGCAGGTTCTGGAACAGAGCAAATATGTTTTAGTTTTCCATGCCTGTAGTGCGATTCTGTAACTTTTTTTAATAACGAACCGACATCGGTAGTTAACAAAAATATTCGGTTGAGTTAACGAATGTGCTATTCTGTAACTTTATGTTAACGATTGTAGAAATCGTTAGCACATACTGTAAATGGGGATCTATAGACTTAAGGAAAGAAACACAGGTCTTTCCTATATGAATGCTATACATGCACTGTTTATTTAAAGTCAAATTATTCTTAAGAACTAAATACAAAAATATTACTTAACCTACTTAAACTAGTGTGTAGAGTACGAACGCATCTGCCATACAATCTTATGGAGAGGTCGTAAAATATTCTTATCTTACATGCGCATACATGTAGCAAGCAACCACATGGTTATTAGACTGCTCATAGATTGCCTGTACCAATCTATTTCAGACATACCACATGTGGCAATGGAAATTCTTATCTCCTTTCTTCTAACGACCTCCCACGATAAGGAGGTCTGCTTGCCACATGTTTACAAGTGGACTGTATTTAAACTAGATCCCTATTTAACAAAATGATCTCTAATCTACACATGCAACCCTCACCAAGACATTCATTATCTTTATTAGAAAATTAATATGTTCACGTGAACATCTTGGGGGCCCAAAAAATGCTTATGAAATATAATCAAAATTATTTTATAATACCAAAATTAGAAATATCAGCTAAAATTCTAAATAGAGAAATATAAAAAAATCAATGTTATTGTAGCACAAATCTAAGTAACAGATCCCTATTTAACAAAATGATCTCTAATCTACACATGCAACCCTCACCAAGACATTCATTATCTTTATTAGAAAATTAATATGTTCACGTGAACATCTTGGGGGCCCAAAAAATGCTTATGAAATATAATCAAAATTATTTTATAATACCAAAATTAGAAATATCAGCTAAAATTCTAAATAGAGAAATATAAAAAAATCAATGTTATTGTAGCACAAATCTAAGTAACAGCACCCAGGAAGCTTCTCCATCTTTCCATCCAGTCACTCTTATACGTCCCACCTTTGTCTGCTGGCTTTATCTTCCAGGCTGAACCATTTTCATTTAGCTGCACCTTAATTCTAGGAGCCCGTAACTTGTTCTTTGGCAGCTTCACTTCTCTAGCCTTCGGCATAGTCTTCCTCCGGCCTTGAAGACAGTCATCCTTTTCTAGCGACTTCACCTTTTTGGCCATAGGCATTTTCTCCTTCCAACGTCGAAGAAAGTCATCCTTCTTTAAAGGCTTAACATTTCCGGCCTCGGGCATCTTTTTCTTCTGGCGTTGAACAATGTCATCCTTCACAGGTTGTCTAGATGGATATTCCTGGCTTATCTTCTTATCAACGCTGAAGAACATTTTCTTCTCATCCCTCTTTGTGCATTTGGCTTTGTTGACTCCAGCATACTTAATGTTTTCCATGGCAACCGTATGTTCTGATTGTTCCTTTGGGCTGTCCATCTTTTCCCTCTTCATAGGCTCCATTTTTATTAGCAGAGTTCCTGTCTCTGCCTGGTTTTTGGTCAGTGCCGAGCTGTTGACTGATTCGTCTTCCTGGGAATATGGCCCCATAGCCTCATCCCTTCGGTCTGCAGCATCTTTGCTCAGATTGGAAGCCCCCTCGCCTTTGTTGCTCGCCGTCACCACCATTTTCAATGCCGCAGTCTCCCTCTGACTCAGCACTCCAGAGATCTGCAATTGATTACCCTTTGTAATCGATGCTTCCATTTCTTTTATAGTTTGGAAAAGATTATCAGCCTCCTTAATACCTTCCACCACCAGCTGACAATCAGCTTCATCTTTAGCCAACAGTAGTGCCGCCAACTCATCAATTCTTTATTTAATTTTCTCACTTCTGCCTTCATAGCCGTCACCTCATAATTTCCCTCTTGGATAGACTCTATTAATTCTTCCTTAGCTATCCTCGATTCCTCAGCCTCTCGCTTGATTTGTCCTTTAGTGTAGTGGCAAGCTTGACTGCATCTTCCGTCTCGTCTTTGTACGATTTCATGGCTCCTCCATGGCCATAATCTTTGCTTCCAATTTCTTCATGGTCGCCACAGCGGCCTTGCGTTCCATTCGCTCTTTGTCCAATTTTTCCTGCAGGCCACGGACTTCCATTTTGGCCTCTTCATCCCTCATGTGTAGGTCTCTTATCACCTCACACTGAGAGCTCACTCTGGTTTCAAGGCTTGCTTTAGACTCTTCAGCTTTTTCCAGGTCAATTTCCAGAATCTTGTTCTTGGCTTTCCATTTCCCTTCTTCATAGTCCATTGCGTCGATATCCCATCGCAGGAATTTTATTTTTTCCTCCAATGACAAGGGCCTAACAGGCATCAACATTACTGGTACCACTTCCTCTTTTTTGGTAAACAATTGGAGGATTTTCTCGTTTACCATTTTATCTTTTGCTGCCAGCTTCGATGCTGCAAACCTCTGCTTATCCACGTATGTATAAACGCCCTCATTGTAACGCTTAGTCTGGGTTTCATTGACTTCTTCAATCGCCCAGTTGATGAGAACAAGAAGCTTCTCCACCTCATCAGCAATTTTTGCCGCCGTTTCCATTTGGCTCCGCATGGTGAATTTCTCTTTCCCTACGGACAATATCCCCAATTGGATATCAAGACTTCACCAGCCAGCTGACCCAATTTCCTCCCTGTGAGGCAAATTATCAGCTTCCCAGCTCTTTTTGGATTCGGCCACTGATCCGGCTCGAAGGACCAGTGGAAAGTGGGGATCTATAGACTTAAGGAAAGAAACACTGGTCTTTCCTATGTCCCGGGCCACACTAGAGTTATTTCACTGAAATTGTAACATGAAATTATGCGTCTCTAGATCGAGTTCCATAGTAGAGTAAAATCAGGAAATTGCTGTAATGGGGAATTCGGCCTAAGAACACCTAAATTCATAAAATTTTTTAATGAAATTTACTTTAGTGTGGACCGGGACTATATGAATGCAATACATGCACTGTTTATTTAAAGTCAAATTATTCTTAAGAACTAAATACAAAAATATTACTTAACCTACTTAAACTAGTGTGTAGAAAAGAGAAAGTGAGAGTGCACATATGTGTACGAACGCATCTGCCATACAATCTTATGGAGAGGTCGTAAAATATTCTTATCTTACATGCGCATACATGTAGCAAGCAACCACATGGTTATTAGACTGCTCATAGATTGCCTGTACCAATCTATTTCAGACATACCACATGTGGCAATGGAAATTCTTATCTCCTTTCTTCTAACAACCTCCCACGATAAGGAGGTCTGCTTGCCACATGTTTACAAGTGGACTGTATTTAAACTAGATCCCTATTTAACAAAATGATCTCTAATCTACACATGCAACCTTCACCAAGACATTCATTATCTTTATTAGAAAATTAATATGTTCACGTGAACACATACCGACGAATATCGATAGAAAGACAAATTGTCAAATATTATATTTTGATTCTCCGCAAATACAGGCAAAAAACGCGTAAGGGAGGAAGAAAGGTCCGCTTTTTGAAGAAATGCCCCTAACATAAGTATCTGCAAGTATTCCAACAATGCGTAACACAAGTCTACTTTCAACTTCTAAAGCGTCAAGTGTGTATGTAGCTCCGTTCCTTTACGTGCAAGAATCTTCAAGTTTTGCCACTTTTTACTCGAAAAGCGTTCCTTTACTTCTGACACCATACAATTCATATGTGAGCACTTTACAACTTTTACTACTTTTGCCGGTTTTACCATTTTTAAAAGTTAAGGAACAGACCATGTATGTTTGTAAATAAATCTCATAGATTTTCGTGGTTTTATTCCAGGATATGAATAAACGTGTCATTCGCATCCACGTATTAGCTCGGCAAGGCATTATAAGTTTAAAGTGGGTAGGACAGTGTAATCAGAATCATTGGTCAAAAGGTCACTTTGAAGTTAATTTTTAATTAATTGTATTTTTATGAATGTACAGATAAATAAATTGTTAAAACCGCAATAAAACGAAGAGTTATTTTTGCCAAATGAATATTTAGCTTTGAAATTTGACATGACTTAAATCCCTACAATAATGTACGTGGATCCACGTTACCGTCATTTGAGTTTATATATTCACATATTCAATTCACGACCACATCAAATGGAATTTCTCATAGCGTAGTGTATAAAAAGTTCGGAAATCCGAACATATACGACATTTTTAGCATTCTGATTATTAGTGATGCTGAGTTTAAATCTATAATATTACCACAGAACAAAGTAGATTGTAAGAACACCATATACGTTTTGGCCTCGTAGAAAAATAGTGTTAAGTGCATTGGTATAGGACTTGAGTTCTTTTGAAGATTTAGCTAACGGGTTTCCTCTTTAATAATAAGGAAAGGGTAGCATGGGGCAGCTTCGCCACTGTTGCGCTTTCGTCAGCGCCGATTTAGTTGATGCTACATGTAGATCTTCCAAGGGAAAGTTATGAGTTAATCGAAGATCTACAGCTTTCTCTTTTGTGATCTTTATGCAGATTCAATAAAATCGGCGCCGGCGAAAGCACAACAGTGGCGAAGCTTCCCGCTGTTATTCTACATAGTTAACCCTTATGTAAATGCCTTAAGAAGATTTTTCTCAATAAGGCGGAATTTACCTTGTGTACCGTCTTTATTGACATAACATATGTTCATATAAAACGCCGTTGTTAAAAGAATTCAGCAAAATATTGCAATAATGTACTGTCGTTAAGACTTAACAATTACTTTTTTGGTTGTTAACTTAACAATAATTTTCGGTAATTAACGACAAAATTTACCGACAAAATCGTTAAAATTGGTATACAGAATAGCACTTACCGAAAATTATCGTTAACTACCGACATTCGTCGTTAATTCTGTCATTAAGGAGTTACAGAATCGCACTACTGATGGAACCTCACCATTTAAGGTAATTTGTTAATATATCGTTATTTTTGATCGGGGGCGCAACCATTGCAATTTGCAAGCCGATGTCCTCATAAGTTTAGCAAATATAGCGAATCGAAAACAATAGCCCCCCAAAATTCGTCTGCAAATATATAGCATTTAGACCACGGGACATTCCTGAACATTTTTTAAAAATTTCATGAAATTAGGTTCAGTAGTTTTGGAAAAATATGTATTGAAAAGAGTGGGAGTGGTAATCAGTTTTCTAGATATAACATATTTATTTTGGATCCAAATCATAAGTTTGGCTATACATATAGCGTTTTAAAGAAAGGCGTGGGAAAGGTACCCAACCTCAACATTCGTACTTTTTGTTAATATGAAATTTTGCAAATGTCGTGATTTTTATTTTTATAGATATAGCATTTTTAAAAAGAATAGGGTATAGGGGAAGTACTCCGCCCCTTCCGGAATTCAACTAAATTTGTAGCCTATTTTAACCGGGGAACATCCAATTTCAGAAAAATCGGTTCAGTAGTTTTTGTAGAAAAGATTAAAATTGAAAAAAGTGGGCGTAAACGTTTTTAAATTTTAAATAATAACCGAAGTGAGGATATGGCGAACATTTCACAGACAGAATTATCGAAATCGGTCCAGCCGTTCTCAACTAATGTAATAACCAACGAACGACATTTGATTTTTATTTATATAGATATAGCATTTTAAAGAAATATGTTATAGGGGAAGTACCACTTCCGAAATTCAACTAAATTTGTAGCCTATTTTAACCGGGGTACATTCCCTGCCAATTTCAATAAAATCGGTTAAGTAGTTTTTGTAGAAATGATAAAAATTGAAAATTGAAAAAAGTTGGCGTAAAAGACGGAAGACGAAATGATAAAAATTTAAAATTAAAAAAGTGGGCGTTGTCAAATTTTCATTGCATAAAAACCAAGTCGGGTTATGGCGCACATTCCAAAGGAAGAATTATAGAAATCGGTCCAGCCGATTACAAACGAACGACATTTGATTTTTATTTATATAGATTTTTAGATGGATTCAATTTGTTTTATTATTTATTTTCTTGTTTCATCTTTTTCATTGCAGATATCGTTAATATAGTATTGGGCACAGCTATTTCTTTATCAGCGATTGTTAAACTCATTTTTTTTCACCCAAAATTAAAATTTGTGCAAATTTGCAACTCAACAATAAATTGGTCTGTTCCTTTACTTTTGAAAATGGTAAAACCGGCAAAAGTTGTAAACTGTTCCCATATGAATTGTATGGTGTTTGAAGTAAAGGAACGCTTTTCGAGTAAAAAGTGATAAAACTTGAAGATTCTTGCACGTAAAGGAACAGCCGTAATGTAAACAATGACAAAAAACAGCTTCTATTTTTATTTGTAGGTTATGTCATATGAAAATAACATTTGTAGGTATGAACGAACGCACATAGAGAATATGTGTCTTCGTTTACTTGCAATTTGTAGAAATTGTTACTGGATGTTGTTCGTTTACTCAACAGCGCAATGCAAAATACATTAGTCGATTACAAGAAGTTACTAGACTTGTACAAATTTGTACAAATTATTGAGTAAATGAACAGACCTAATATCGAATTGATAAAAGAAGTGACAGCTGATACGACATTGATGCCTAGTGTAAACACCACTTTAGCTGTTGCCTACCTGTACATTATTCTACCATGCTAGACCACATTTTATATAGATCTATAGATCCATTTGAAGTCATCGACAAAAGTCAGTTTACGCATCCCTAGTTTACTTCGCTCTTTGTGTGTTTTCATTCGTAAACAACAGGGCAATTTTATTATTTTGCTTTCACACATTCGTAAACAACAAAACAGTTTGGCTATTTTGTTTCATTCTCATTTTTCATCATTGATTCCCTTTCGTGGTCCTTATTCGAATTTTGTCAGAAGACACCCAACTTCCAAGTTCTTTTGTTCTTTTAATTTGGTGTAAATTGTAATAGAAATGAAATGAAATTACATTTTAGAGATAAGAAGAAGTGAATAAATATGAAATTATATAAATTGTATACACATACAAAGTCCTATAAGGGTAAGTTTAATAGTTATATCAATTACATGTAAAGAATCACTTATAACCATTCCCATATTATATATTGGATATTGGTTCCCTACATAAAGAGAGCAACTGACTGTATCTTCCTATTAGAAGCGCACTCTTTGTCGCAGAACACTTGAAGAAAACATTAAATGTATTGGGTGCACGTGGAGCAATGGTATGCACACCCACCTGCCCGGTTTCTATTTCTGTCCAGGCACGCAAAACAAAGCAGTGTGTCCTACGAACACTGAGAAAAAGAAAATGAAGATATATTCCCGTTTACGCATTACCATCCTTACACATCAACACCTAATTAATAAGAATATAGATAATAAATGTCCCAAATGTGGATCTGTTGTAGACGTCAAACATATACTTCAATCTTTCAGCATCCTATCTCAACAACAACGGACTCGACCATAAATAGTATGTCTCATTATGCCTTGTTCCTTCTTATCAAATGTTTGTAGAGATAAAATATGGGTGGAAGAAAACTGCTTGCTATATGTGTGTATGTTTTTCCAGAATTTACTTATTTTATTTATTTCGGACGCAGCAATTCTACGGGTAGATTGGCTATTAATTATGCCTTGATCAACGACCCATGCGGATACCAACATCTTTCACACTTCCATAAAGGTGTAGTTTCCGATTTTCACTGCCAGTTTCGAGTGTACTTGGATTTTTTTGTTACTTTATGGTTCGGTATCCACGACATATATACTCGATATATCAATATATATCGATATAAAGAAGATAATCACTTGTGGACCATTGAAATGGAATGTTCCAATTTGTTAATCTGTTGGGACATCGATCCAGATATGAATGATGTTAATGCATTCAGCAATACGGATCGTCGCAAGTTTTTAAATGTAGATCTGGATAAAAGATCTTTTAGCCAAATATGTACTTTCATAATTATTTAGTGATTGACATTTGCTACGAACCCTTTCTATTACATCGGCTCTTATGTAAGACTATTATATTGGCCATAAATATTCCAAGTAACTAGATCTTCTTTATAAAGATTGCGGATTTTAAAGGTGATCATATCCTCTAAAGGGAAGTAAAAAGGGAACTCCTAAAGGACCAAAATAAGAGCTTAACTTTACCATGTTTAAGTCATTCAGTACCACTGCTTGTTCTGTAGTATTTACCTAAACAGATCTCACTCTTTTTTACATATTTCTTACAGATGCCGATCTTTTGGTCAACAATAAAGAACATCCCGATGTTAAAGCCGGTGACATAGTCGAAGTCTATCATCGTGAGGATGAAGAAAACACCAGATTGGTGTTGCAAATAACAACATTTACTGATCTCAAGCATCGCGATGCCATCAGTATAGAAAGCGGTGTTGCGGCCCAATTTAAGCTACGTACATTTACCGATGTGGTTATGAGAGTCGTTGATGTAGCCGATGTTGCATTGGATTCTATTGAAATTACATTTAAAGATCAGTATATGGGACGGTCGGAAATGTGGCGTTTAAAACAATACTTGGTAAGTTAATAATCCGCCTTGGAAGATATGCTTTTGGTATTTTTTTATAATTATTTTATTCCAGACCAACACATGCGTCTATGTAAATAAAAAGATTGATTATAATGACATGCAGATACGTTGTCAAGTATATGAGATGTGGTCACAGGGTGAACGCGTCTCTTGTGGTGTTATTACAGAGGATACAAAAATCGTATTTCGCAGTAGCACATCTATGGTCTATCTCTTCCTTCAAATGTCTTCGGAAATGTGGGATTTCGATATCCATGGGGATTTGTATTTCGAAAAGGCTGTGAACGGCTTTCTCACAGAATTATTTCACAAATGGAAAAAGCTGGGATGCAATCATGAAGTTACTATTGTACTGTTTTCGCGTACATTCTACGCTGCTAAGTCTCTGGAAGAATTTCCAGAACATATGCAGGAATGTCTTCAAATGGATTATAAAGGGCGTTTTTATGAAGATTTCTATAGAGTGGCCATACAAAATGAACGTAATGATGATTGGTGTACGGTCTTGGGTCAGTTGAGGAAGCTTTTTACTTCTTATCAAGCTACTGTATTGAATTATCATGCCCGAGAGGGTGTACGAATACCGCCTGCCTATAATTCCACAGCAGCCCAGGGGAACTTTCTGGAGGTTTTGAATATATCTTTGAATACGTTTGAAAAACATTATTTAGATCGTACGTTCGATCGTACCGGTCAGTTGTCCGTGGTAATAACACCTGGTGTGGGAGTATTTGAAGTCGATAGAGAGCTCACTAATATTACAAAACAAAGGGTAAACAATAGAAAATGCTGGATGCTTGATTTCATTTCATTAATATTTTGTGTTATCTTCTAGATTATAGATAATGGTGTTGGTAGTGATTTAGTCTGTGTTGGTGAACAGCCTCTACATGCTGTACCTCTATTAAAATTCCATAATAAAGATACATCGGTTACATCTGCCGATGACTATTCACTGCCTCATTGGATAAATTTGAGTTTCTATTCAACAAATAAAAAAATTGCATACTCAAATTTTATACCTCGAATAAAACTACCGCCCATGATTTGTAATGCTCCAACCATAATGGATAGTAATAGTGTATGTACACATGATTATGGCTTAAAGATGTACAAAATTACATTTTATTACGCACCTTTTTCTAGGATAATGAGAATAACTTTCTTAGTTGTAACCAATCGGAATATATTCACAACTCACTGTTTGATTATGAAGCCTATGATGACCAAATTTTCCAGCCACCACCTGCCCAGGGAACTTGGTAAGTGATAATCGAATTATTATTGAAAATTTATTTGTTTTATGTTTGCCTGTTAAGGTGGTGTTGATCATATGATTGAATTTGTTTTTTACTTTTTTTTTTTTGTAAAATTTCAAATAACAATTCTGTTTCAGTTCCTTGCAAAGGGTTGTTAGAGCTAAGAAAACATCTGTTCCCAGTTTTGAAACATACGCCTATCAAAATAACGACTGGGAAAATTTGACACCAACGAAAATACCCAGTCTTCGCAGGAAAATGTCTGATCCTGATATACATCATGGGACTTCTGGAATACTTGCCGCTATGGTAGTTTTATGACAACGTTTTTTTCAGTTGAGATGCCTTAATATATGACCTTGTTTCAGACGGATGTTACAAACCTCTCAGAATCCCTTGCATCGGAGAAAAATTCAAGGCGCTCAATAGTATCCATAGCACCTATAGTACGGCCTGGTCGTTCTTTAATTAATCCATTTGACCCATCTCATGTTACTATTAAGTTAACATCGAATCGACGTCGTTGGACTCATATTTTCCCAAAGGTAGGAAATGTTACATTCGTTTTAAATTAGCTTCAGGTGAAGAGATGTTGGGTTAGGCACCTGTTAATGAAGCAAAAAAAACATGTTTTTTATAATATATCTTACGATTTAAGTCTGTAAAATCTATGGAAGTGCATTGAATAATGAATTGTAGCGAAGTACCATTCAATATTTTACGTCTGTAAATGAGGCCAAACAAAAGTTGATTTTTGCAAACATTTGCATTCCTCCCTGTTGCTTTACTTTTGCAATCGGAATATCGTATTTTTCGATCTACTCCATCGAAGCCTTGGCCTTTCAGTTCAGTATGCACCGTTATGCGACCCGTAACGGGTTTAAAGGGTTCATCATTATTTATTTTATTTATTATTCATACATAGTAATGCAAAAGGTCTTTAAGACCAAAGTGCGCATTACAAATAAAATTTCTTGCTAATTAATCCATGACTATGATAACATTATACAAAAATAAAAAAATATAATGACAAAAATTAAAAGAAAAAGAAACTAGAAAAACGGCTCCCCAGCCAAAAAAGAAGGAAAGGTAATGAATTAAAAACCCATGTTAATAGTAATGCACGTACTACAGGCACTGTCATAATCATTCTTACGACATTGCCCAGTCAACGCAATCGTTGTATCTCGATACGTTTAACTATAATGTCGTTAGAGTAGAAATGATTATGTCATGTCAGCTATAATACGGTGCATCACCCTTAGGCGTTGTTGTAACGTCTCGTCGATGAGTTACTAGACCAACACCCAACCCTAGCTTTTGTCGCTCTTATGGTTGAACGTGCGGCACGTTTTAGCTCACTACATTTAAGCTCCTCAGGAGGACAATCTCCGCTTGTGATGAAAGAGGGGCCTAGATAAGTCCTGGGCTTTGTCATGTTAAGGGATTTCAGCCACTTATTGAGCACCAATTTTTTGCAAGTATTCTACCAAACAGTGGGTAAAATAAAGTCATATGGCTAAATATCTATGGTTCTATTTATTTTTATTAAGGTTTCGATTATGGATAGCAACCCAACTTTAGTTGCGTTGCCGATAGCAAATTTAATGATAAAAAATCCAATTTCTACATTGAAATTCATACTTTTTACAATTAAATTAGTAGCTGAAGGTTTAAGACACTGATATTGAATCCATTTTTCAAACATTTCTGTCATTTCACTTATTTTAATTGTATGATTTTCTTTCTCACAACGCAACTACAGTTGAGTTGCTATCTACAATCGAACCCTAAATCATATTTCTAATATAATTTATTAAAAATAAGATAAAAAAAAATTAAAAAAAATAAGATATAAAACTTTGAATTTTGTACCAGTCTTTCATAAATTGTCTTCGTTTGTGTATGACAATGGTTTTTTGACAAGTGTATAACTTTTCAAATTGTTTTCAAAACTTCTTCTACGAACTAAGCTAGGGTGTTTATCGGAAATAAGAGCCCCAACTACTTCTTGGATGTTCCTATTCCCATTATTTTTAAAGTTTTCCCAGCGTTTTAGTCACAATGTACCGATGGCCTCAAGGAGTTTGCATCAGGATGCATTGTGTTTACCATTATTCGGTTGTTAAATTTTTTTATTATACGGCAAACATAAGAACGGTTATACTAAACCACTTTCCGAGTGAATATTTTACAATTTAAATATTTATATATGGGAATATTTTTTTTGATTTGAGGGTATTATGAGATTTCCCCAGACCATGGGAAAAGTGGTAGGAGATGGCAACCCTCTTAGGATAAGAAATGCAAATTCCTTCTAAAATCACACTACCATGCCATCACACTGCAATGAGCAGCTGATTATTTTGTTTAGCTCCGCAAAAAAGTTTTAATTTAAAGAAATGTTGGAGTTTTTTTATCTCAAATTATAATTTTTTGGGATAAGTTTATATTTTTTGGTTGCTGCTGTTTTCAATTGTTGGATGTCGTTGGCTGAGCTGGTATTTTTGGTGAATTTTTTTGCTGTCTTGCTGCTGTTGCTGTTCAACTTCGCGTAGTGCTGCATTGTTTTTGTTTGCCGCCATCATTGTTGCTGTCTTGTCATGGCACCGGTGTCAAGGTGAGAAGGTAAAAGCGGATAAAAACTTCAAATTTACATGCATGCAGTGCAAGCGACGATCTTCTAGTTCTGCTTCTACGTCGGCTGTTGGTGTTGCAAGTAAGCGTATGAATGTGGTTACACCGCAGCATGGTACTAAATCGTCTAGTGGTGTTTCTGGCGTGCAGGATTTGTTTGACCGACTTGCTGTGTCAATGAAGGAAGTTATTGATACTCAGATGAAGCAATGTATGGATGAACTGACTGAGTTGGTGAGGCAGCAGCTTAATAAGAGGCTTAGTCAATTTATGGTTGAACATGACGCATTGGTTAGTAGAGTGTTTGCAGAGGTTCGCTCTGAGATCGCTTATCTGCCAGGCGAATGTGGAAAAGATGCAGAATGACCTAAACGAGTTGAAAAGGCAGTGCTTGGACATTGAGCGTAATAACATTGTTAGTCAACGGCGCCTTAACCGTGCAGATATTTTAATCAACGGGTTGCCGAGGTCGATCCGCAATCTCCGAGAGCCAATTATAAAAATCGCTAGTCTATGTAATATAGTTCTTAATAATAGTGATATTCAGCACGCTTGCTATATTTATGGTGGAAAAACAGTGCTTGTGAAGTTTGCCTCGGTACACATGAGAAATGCTGTTATGGCTAATTATCATCGTCGGGGAAGTATTACTTTGAATGTCATTGATAGTCATGTTACCTCTCGTGTATATCTAAATGACCACCTTACTCCTCCCGCTGCCAAGCTAGTTTTCCGTTGCCGTAGGCTCCGAGAGATGAACAAAATATTGAAGTATGTTTTGGTGAATAATGATGAGCCAAGAGTAAAGGTGACTTTGTTAAGTGGGGTGGTGAAAACATTTGATGCCAATCAATTCGATTGTTTTTTTGGATCTGAGGAGAGACGAAGTACTGGCGATGATGCATATGTATTTATTTATTTATTATTATTATAAACTTATAGTAAATATAAGAGTATTATATACAGTAAAAAGCATTAGCTACTATGGCCATCAGCTATATACATACATATATACAATATAAATTCGAAAGAGTTGAAAAATTTTTTTAAATAGTTATGTTATTCTGCTTTATGTACTGAAATATATTATCAATATTTAGGTTGTTTATGTTTTGAAGCATATTGAATCCTTGGTTTTGTAAGAGGCGTCGTTGTTGTTGAGATAATAATCTGCATGTTTGGAGTATATGTTTAACGGTAACCACATCACCGCACTTCGGACATTTGTTATCTGCGTTTTTGTTGATTAGATATTGATGGGTTGTAACAGTGTGCCCCATCCGTAAACGAGAAAAAATTCTAATTTTCTTTTTATCAATATTTGTGGGGTAAATTGCAATTTGATAATGTGGATTGACATCTGTGTAGTGATAATGTTGGAAATGAGCCATATTGACTATGTGTAGCTTAAATAAGTTTGCTGATATGTGTGCTTTTAGATCGAGTCTTTCAATGATAATATCCTCGATAAGTGGTGCGATGCAGGCATTCTTTGCAGCATTGTCAGCGAAAACATTACCTGGTATTCCGACGTGACCAGGAATCCAAGCTAGCTTTATCTTACCCATATTAGATATGAGTAGGTCCCTTATTTTATTAATACCCGACCATTTAGTGTTGGATATATTAGTAATGCTCCTTATTGCCGATAGACTATCAGATAAAATCAGTGTTTTCTTTTTGGTTTCCAAAGCAATATTGATGGCTTCTAAGATACATGCAACTTCACCAGTGAAGATTGAACTAAATTTTGATAAAACTTTAGATGCTAATAGCTTTCCATCGCAATCAACTACAGCATATGCTGTAGCGGAATTATTTTTAGAAGCATCTGTGAAAAGTTGATACCAATCACCATGTTGCGACATAAGCTCATTGAAATGTGTTAAATAGATTTCATGAGGTGTATTATCCTTTTTGTGCAGGGATAGTGACATATTGCAAGAATTCTCCGAGAACATCCATACAGGGTACCTTGTAATATAATTTGTTATTCTGCCCTTAAAATTCACAATATTATTGTTTATACATTCATAAAATACAGATGGCACCTTGGGCTTCCTCTTTGAGGATAAAATTTTTTTAACATCTTCATCTATAATCGATGAATTTATGGAAAGAATTTTAGGTAATAGTCGATTCAGGATCTCAATATACCTTTCCTCCAAAGGCGGCAGTCCAGATTCTATAAAAAGAATTTTAATCGGCGTTGTCCGATAAGCAAATAGACTAGATCTTATGCATCCATGGTAAATTGATTTTATATATTTCAATGTGGAATGTGGACTGTTTCCAAATATGTAGAAACCATAGTCGATTTTGCTTAAAATAAGCGTTTTTACCAGGTAGGTGAGTGTATTGATATGGGTATAACATTTGCTGGATAAATATTTGATTATGTTAGCTCTAGGAATAAGATCTTTTTTTAGTTTTAAGATATGTTTTTTCCAGCGATAATTTTTTTCAAATGTTAATCCAAGAATTTTTAGTTCATTTACGTATGGAAAAGTTATATTGTTGACTGTAAAGTTTTGGGGATGGCAATTATGTTTTCTGCAGATGTGTAGAATAGATGATTTTGAAGATGATATTTTTGCTCCAGAAAATTTACACCAATTCATTATTTCAGCGATTATTTTTGAAAAGGTATCATTTGTACTATTGTTGTCTCTTTCTTGGCTTAATATGTACACATCATCCGCGTAAAGACAATGGTAAATTTTATTGTATTTGTTAATTATGAGGCTTATTTGATTAAAAGCTATTTGAAAAAGGATTACTGAAAGAGGTGATCCTTGTGGTATTCCATTTTTTAAGGTGAATCTCTGCGAGAGATAATTATTTATTTTAACTCTAAATGTTCGACCTGTTAAAAATGATTTAATAAAGTTTAACATCTTAGATCCACAGCCCCATGATGTCAATGTATCAAGAATAACATGAATGCCCACACGATCGAAAGCCTTTTCAAAATCTATTGCAAGTATAGATGTATGGTTTTTGGTTGATAGAGCTTTTGTTGCAAAGAAATCAATATGGAGTAAAGCGTCATCACATCCTTGTTTTGCCTTAAAAGCCACTTGGTTTACTGTTGAGTTTCCTGGTTTTTAAGAACCATGCCAGGCGATTTGAAATTACGCGTTCGAGTAGTTTTGAAATACATGGCAACAATGATATTGGCCTATAGCTGGAAAAGAGGTTTTTGTTTTTGTTGGGTTTTGGGATCGCGACAACTATTGCTGATTTCCATGAAAAAGGTATAACTCCTGTGTTAAACACGAGATTGTACAACGAAAGAAGTTTTTCCTTACTGTAACTGGAAAAATTTTGTAGCATAGAATATGTTATCCGATCATGCCCGGGTGTATTTCCTTTAGCTTTATTTAAAGCTGTGGCTAACTCAGAGCTGGTTATGGAGTTCTCTATAATCACTGCTTGTCTGTTCCTTGCATATTAGAGAAATTGTTAGGAATATCATTTTTTGACAGCCGGAAATCCGTACAGAAATTAGAATCAGCAGATTCGTTAGACCATTGTTCACCAAATAAATTGGCGATGTCAATGGGGTCGTTTAGAATGCCATTATTGGTTTCCATTGCTGTAAAGGTCTGTGATGTGTTTCGGTTGGATATTCTGTTTACTTTGTTCCATATGTTAGATAGAGGGGAATCTCTGCTGATGGTGCTGGTAAAGCGCATAAAACAGATAGCCTTCGCTTTCTTGGCTTCGTATCTAAACTTTGCTTTAGATTTCTTATAGAGAATTAAATTGTCGCGTGTTGGACTTTTCCGGAATATACGAAATTTTCTGACCTTGTCTTGACGGTAAGTATGTAGGTTTAGGTTCCACCAAGGGACATAGTGTTTGTTGTTGGTTTTTTTCATTGGTATGTTTAATGCTGCTGCTTTTCTTATAGCCTTGGTTATTGTGCCATTGATTTTATTTGGGTTTTTCTCAAAACATTTGTTTTCCAATTCATTGTCGACAGTAGTTGAATATGTCCGCCAATTTGCCTTTTTAAAGTTATATTTTGGGGTAAGTTTTACAGACGACCAATTGGAGTTTGTTAGGACTGTGGTCACTATAGGAAAGTGATCACTGCTATACAGATTATCAATTGTTTCACTGGATGCAATGGGTAGAAGATTTGCAGAACAGCATGTTATGTCTATATTTGTGAAAGAATTAAAGGTAGATAAATGTGTAGGATTGCCATCGTTTAATATACACATATTATGCATGTTCAGGGCATGTTCGAGAATGACACCCCTGGTATTATTTTTTGCTGAACCCCATAATATATTCCAGCAATTAACATCACCCATGAGCAGAACAGGTGTTGTAACATTATCGAAAAGTGAGGTAATGTCACTAATATCGAACGATTCATTCGGATGTATATAAACCGAAATTATGGTTATCTTTATATTTAACATCACTTCCATAACAATATTTAAGAGTTTTGAAGAATTGTAAATCCTCTTGTGTGGGATATTATTTTTAATAAAAACAGCTAATCCACTTTTTGCATTGATGTTCGATGGGTGGTTAGCTGAGTAGGTGGTGAATGAATTTGGGCCTATTGGATGGCATTGATAAGGAATGTGAGTTTCCTGTAGGGAGATAAAGTGAGGCCGTCGATCCTGTATCAATAATTGGAGATCTGTATAATTGTTGATTAATCCTTTTATGTTCCACTGTAAGATGTTAAAATTAATGGGTCTATCTTGTATTGCCACTAAACTTGAGTTGCGTTGTCAGTTGTCTGCGCGACTGAGACGAAATGTTGTACCATTAATGTCAACTCAACTGGGTGGTCGATAAACATGTTATCGATCAGTGTTTTTTCAAACTTGTGACCTCTATTCTCAAAATAAAAAAAAAAAACATTTTAAAAATAATTGCGCTTTGGATAACTCTTTTGTATATTCTGGACAATATTTTAATATTTTGGCTGAGTTTTCGAGCAAATTTGGAAAACAACCCAAGATTGGAATATAACCTGCCCATTGAATCTTCGGATCGTCAAGTTTTATTTGCTGTCCCAAAAAATGATAAGTTCGGTGGAATTATTTTTTGATGATGAAGGAAATGTACAGGACATTGCATCTATTAGAAGAAATTTGAGGGACAAGTCGAATCCATTGGAATTGCCATCTGCACTGTAAGCTGATGATCATGTGGAAAGATCTGTATAATCAGTAAATTATTTTAAAATACGCCTTAAATATTTTCGATTGCCAAAGGATGCCGCAGTTTACGTTGTGGAAACGTTAAAGGATGACTTCAAAGTAAGTTACAGATCAACAGCAATACCCCCACTTTTAAAAGTGTGCGCAGCGTTGCGATTCTTGGAGGAGGGAAGTTTCCAAAAGTCCCATGGCAATGATATCAACAATTGCATGGCTCAATCTACATTGTCGAAAGTATGGAAGGAAGTTGTCCACTTGATAGAGGACAAATTGTGCCAAAATTGGATCGTTTCGAAGTTGACAGAGGAGGAAAAGAGGCAAAATAAAAACCATTTTTATTCAAAAACGAAAATCCCTGGTGTAGTTGGCTATATAGATGGAGGATGTTCGTCATGTGTACTTAAACTGAACCTACTGTATTTGTCACCAGATTCATTTGCAAAAGATTTGCTGCTATCCGCTCCAAAGGCGATAAATTCACTTATTGTGATGGACCACCACCAGTTCGATGAAGTTTATTTTATTTTGAGGCATTTTCTTTTTCAACTTTGCTTTAAAGTGAATCCAGACTCTGCCACTCTTCATACGTTCGTGTTGGAGGTTCATGGCTGTTTAAACTATCGGAAATGGACCTCCACGCTTCATCCGCTGTGGCTTTGGTTTCACCAAAACTCCCGAACTCCTCGGGCTAAGTTTGGATTTTCACTCAGTTTATCAATTAATATTTTTTTATTAATATTAATAATAAAACTGCTGCTTTGTCGTTATTTTCACCATATTGATACACAAAATTAATTAATGATGCAAAGAATCAATAATTGTTAATAAAATGTTTATTTTTCCTTCTATTTTACTTCTTGTTTCTTCGAAAATGTTCACTGCAACTGAAAATTTGTGGTTGCTGAAAAACAGCCGCTTCGTCAACTGAGATTCGCAACTTCAGTTGAGAGTTGCCATACGTGGATCAATTTTGACAACTGGAAACGCCACTCAACGGTAATTGTTATCGAAGATCGACCCCTAATCATTAGAGAGGAAAAAAAAAATAGTAAAATAGTGTAAAACACTATTATGTCATTGAGACATCATCAGCGTCGTCAACAGCTGATCGTCTTGCAGTTATTTTTGCCGATATGTATTTATTTGTATCTATATCTGATAAGTTTGATGTTGTATTGCTCATAGGTTTTGAGATACTACATTTGGTGTTGTTGTTTTTTAGCGTTTCAATTTTTGAGAGAAATTTATTTATTAGTTCTTGGTGTTCTGCATTTATTGCTTCTGTTGTGGTGGTTTGTTTGTTTGTTTTTGGGTTCTTTTCATTTGGTTGTGCTTGGTTTGAGTTAGATTGTTGTGATGTTTGTTTGGAGTTGACTTGTTGTGCTGCTTGGCTTGTACTTGGTTGGGGTGGTGATGAGTTTGATGTTGTTGTGTGATTTTCGTTGTTGTTGGAAATCTGTGACTCCATGTTAGAGAGAGTATTGGCATTGTTAGATTTGTTGTTAAATGTTATTTTCTTTTTTCGCACTTCCATTGCCTCTGAGAGACTTTCTGTTGGTATATCGGTTGGTGTTATTTTTGGGGTATTATTGAGGGCTTCTTTAAAAGAGCATTTGTTTTGTATTTTGTGCTTGAGTACCGTTTTTCTTTGTAGGAATTCTGGGCAGTTTTTGTTGGTGGCTCTATGCTGATGATTGCAATTGATACATTGAACTTTAGTACAGGGTGTTGGATCGTGAACAGCTGATGCACATACTTCACATGTAATAGAGTTCTTGCAGAATTTCTTGGTGTGACCTAATTTGAAGCAATTTTTGCATTGTATCGGATTTGGGATATATTCTTTCACCATACAAGTAATTATTCCAATTTCCACAGTTTTAGGCACTTCGTATAAGTTGAAACTCAGTATGTGTGAAGGGGTATTTGATACCACACCATCATTAAACCTCGTAATTTTTTGGCAATCGACAACACCTTGTGACTTCAGACCATTAACAATTTCTTCTGGGGAAAGGTCAGTTAGCAAATCGCAGCGTAAAAATCCTTTAACAATATTTAGGGTTGGATGATAGATGCATTCAACAGGACATAAACCAGCAAGATTTGTTGTTTTTATAAAACGATTAGCTTGAGCCTCATTTTTCGTCAAAAAGAGGAGATTTCCGTCTCTTGTGAAAATCGTTTTTAATGTTGGTTCAGCCGAAATTCCTTGAATAGCTTTGGAGATTAGGAAGATGTTGAAAGATTTCAGGGTTTTTTTCTGGATGTTTACTTTTCATCAGCACATATTTGGGACAGGATTGATATTTGGATTTTTGTTGAACCAAACCCGGAAAATCCAAAGAATTTCCCAAGGTTACAGTTCCTGTTTTTTGTTTTTTCCTTCTTGGGGAGGTTCCCCCTCCAGGATCTAGGATCCCGTAATAGTTTCCTCCAGAGGAGGATGCCATGTTAAAACACTAGCAGATATCACTTATGAGTTCTTTTGTATGCACTGTAGTAGAATAAGGAACACACCCAATATATTTAATGAAACACACAGTCGTATTTACACTCATAGTTGTATTTTAACACATAGTTGCATAAGACTCAGATAAATACAATAGATAAGATGGGATAAAATAATGTACGCTAGGCTAAGTTGATGTAGAGAAAATAAAGAGACGCCATTCATTGTGCGATCATCGAAAAGACAAGACGTGTTCAGCTCAGGTGTGGACGCAATACCACGACATTGTGAAATTAAAAATTCAAAGAAAAGACTTGTGAAATTCGTGCCAACAAAGAATCAAAATTGTTTTACTTAAATTAAAATAAGTTAAAGAAAACAAATAGAAAAAACTGAAGAAAAAACCAAACTGAAGAACTGAGGAAACCAAAAATTTAATTACGCTGTGAGGCAAACAAAAAGAAAAAACTAAAAGAACTATTTGTGTGTGTGTGTGCAAAAAACATACAAAAGGAAAATGGTGCGTGAACATATTATAGCCCAGCTGAGGCTGGCTGGTGTAAATATTCCAGAAGAAGCAACTCTCGAACAATTGTGTGAATTGTTGGGTGCAGTAATGGTGGCTAGTATGGCGTCGTCACGTACGCCACTACCAGTGCAACAACAACAAGCTGATGCTTTGCCACCACCACTACCACACCAACAGACAACGGGCAAGCCGGTTCATGCAAACCAAAAAGATGATGAAATAGAGCAACAACTAAGAAAACGGTTACTGCTTCTAAAGTTGCAAGAGGAAATTGAAGAATTAGAAGAGAAGACAGAAGTAAAGAAGAGTGTTGCCACCTTTGAAGACGTAACAGGGGCATTACCTAAATTCTCCGGAGATGGAGCATATGCTATTACAAAATGGGATGCAGGAAAAAGGGGGTAACCCTGCAAAGACCCCAAGTCATGGTAAGGAAACGGGAGAAATCAAAAAGACTAAATTTGAAAAAATAACCGTTGGTAAAGTAGAAATGGATAGTAAAGAAGAAGAAGCATGTACAAGAGAGAGAATGGAGAGTAAATGTTTACAAGTAGTTGAAAGCGATGAACAGACGTGGGAAAGAAATGAAAACATTAATTTTGAGAAAATAATTTATGAAGTGAAAGAAAATGACGATGAGTTTATAGATGAGAGAAGCTCATGCATAATCGAGGAGGTAGAAAGTGAAGAAAATCCCAGTCATCTGCAAACAATAGGCAAGGTGGAGACTGAGGACGTTGAGGGAAAATGGGATGTCAACCCGAGATTGAGCGTGGATGACAGATTTAGGTTGAAAAAACTGATTCGGGAAAATTACTTTGGGAAACTCGAAAGCGAGCCGAAGACGTTTGATTTTAAGGCATCCATCCTAGTGACATCAGGAAATGCGACCTACTGTTCACCTAGGAGGTTATCGTTCGCGGAAAAACAGGAGGTGGGAAAAATAATAACCGATTTATTGGAAAAGGGAATCATACGGCCCAGTAATTCTCCGTACGCCTCACCCATTGTGCTGACCAAAAAGAAAAGTGGTGAGGTTCGGATGTGTGTGGACTATAGGGCCCTCAACAAGATTATAGTCAGAGATAACTACCCCCTCCCACTTATCGAGGACTGTTTAGAGTATCTCGAGGGAAAGTCGTGGTTCACCATAATGGACCTAAAGTCAGGGTTTTACCATGTGAGGTTAGAGGAGGATTCGGTGAAATACACATCCTTCGTGGTACCGAACGGACAGTATGAGTTCTTGCGATTGCCATTCGGATTAAAAAATGGACCGGCAGTTTTTCAAAGATTTATAGCCGGAATTTTTCAAGATTTTCTGAAGAGAAACGAAATAGTTATCTATATGGACGATATCGTGATAGCTTCAAAGACGTTAGAGGAACACATGTGTTTAGTGGGAAAGGTAATGTACCGGTTAGCCATGTATGGATTAAAAATTAAAATCGAAAAGTGTAAATTCGCCTATGGGGAAATCGAATACTTGGGATATAAGGTGTCGCGAAAAGGTATCGAGCCATCGGATAGCCACGTAGAAGCGATCGGGCGTTACCCGATGCCGAAGAACATAAAAGAAATGCAGGCTTTTCTCGGTTTATGTTCATATTTTAGGAAATTTGTGAAGGGATTTTCCCTAATAGCCAAACCACTGTATGAGTTGACAAAGGATGGGGCTAAATATGAAATAACGAATGAACGTAAAGAAGCTTTTGAGACATTGAAGCAAAGTTTGACATCAAGCCCGATCCTGGCGATTTATAATCCGAGTAGGGAAACAGAACTGCATTGCGACGCGAGTGCAATAGGATTCGGGTCGATACTGTTACAGAAGCAGGATGATGGCGTTTTCCATCCAGTAGCCTATTTTTCCAAAAGGACAACAGACGCAGAGACGAGATACCATAGTTTCGAATTGGAAACTTTGGCAATTATCTACTCCCTAAGGAGGTTTAGAGCGTATCTGGAAGGGATTAAGTTTAAAATAATGACGGACTGTAATTCACTAGCTTTGACTTTGGCGAAACGAAACATTAATAGCCGGATTGCGCGATGGGCACTAGAATTGGAAAACTATAACTACACCATAGTGCACAGACCGGGAGAAAAAATGGCCCACGTAGATGCCTTGTCTCGAGTTGAGCAAGAAGACAATAATAATAAGGTAGTAGCAACAATCGAAGCGGAAGATATAGATTTCCAGTTATGTGCGGCGCAGGCTAGAGATAAGGAAATATGTGAATTGAAATCGAAGTTAGAACAGGGAACCGTAAATGGGTACGATATGGTAAATGGGGTGGTATACAAGAAGATCAACGATACATTGCGATTTTTCGTCCCGAAGGACATGGAAACTGAAGTGATCAGAACTATACATGAGAATTTAGGACATTTAGGGGTAGAAAAATGCTATTTGAAAATGAAAAATCACTATTGGTTCCCGGAAATGAAAGATAAAATAGACAAACATAAGAAGACTTGTTTAAAGTGCGTTATGTATTCGGCCCCCCATAAACCAAACGCAAGGGCATTGCACAGTATCCCGAAAGAACCTCGACCGTTTTACACTATCCACCTGGATCATTTGGGCCCATTACCAGCGCTTCAGTCGAAGAGAAAGCATATTCTGGTCGTAATCGACGCTTTCACAAAATTTGTTCGGCTTTACCCAGTTCTTACGACAAGCACCAAGGAAGTAACGGCGGCACTATTGAAGTATTTCGACTATTATAGTAGGCCGGTTAGGTGTATAACAGATAGAGGGAGCTGTTTTACATCGAAAGAATTTGCTGACTTTTTACAGGAAAAGAATATAGATCATATAAAGGTTGCAGTGCACTCGCCTCAAGCGAATGGACAGGTTGAGCGGGTCAATAGGACTTTGGTAGGAATGCTAGCAAAACTCAGCGAACCTGTAGCACACGCAGATTGGGTAAAACAGCTCAGTAAGATAGAATTTGCATTCAACAATACGGTTAACCGGTCAATAGGAGACACTCCTAGTAGAGTTTTGTTTGGGGTAAACCAAAGAGGGCAAATAGTAGATAAACTGTCTGAATACCTAGAAGAGAACTTTTTGGACCCCGGGGGGGGTATTAAGGAGATTAGAGACAAGGCAGAGGCCGCCATAGCGAGAGTGCAAAGATATAATGAGCAGAGATCAGAAGAAAAGGGACATAAGGTGAACACTTTTAACGTAGGGGATTTCGTAGTTATTAAAAATGTGGACACCGCGATAGGAGTAAATAAGAAGCTTATCCCCAAGTTCAAAGGGCCATATACCGTGTGGAAAGTTTTACCGAATGACCGCTATGTGGTCCGAGACATAGAAAACTGTCAAATCACCCAGATTCCTTATGATGGGGTGATAGAAGCCTGTAACATGAGGCTATGGAAGGCAAATGACCCAGATGACGAGGCCCAGGGCGGCTCTGGCCCGTAGTGTATATAGTTGTATCTAGTTGTATATAGTTTAGGTTAAGTGTTGTACATATTTTGTTGTTTGATATTTGATACATTACCATTGATTAATTAAGTTAATCCCTGTGTGACCGGGGCGGTCACAGCCGTCAGGCTGGCCGAGATGTAGTAGAATAAGGAACACACCCAATATATTTAATGAAACACACAGTCGTATTTACACTCATAGTTGTATTTTAACACATAGTTGCATAAGACTCAGATAAATACAATAGATAAGATGGGATAAAATAATGTACGCTAGGCTAAGTTGATGTAGAGAAAATAAAGAGACGCCATTCATTGTGCGATCATCGAAAAGACAAGACGTGTTCAGCACGAAAAAATTGCGAAAAAAATAATAACGTTGTTGTTGTTGAAAAAGTTTACTGTGCGCGCTTGTTAAGAATAGTAGACCGTTCACAACAAGTGTTGAGAGTAAACTGATGCATATGTAGGTGGTGCTGTGGCGGAGGATAGGCGAGAAAACTTTATTGGTGGTGTTTCAGTGCGTCTGGATACTATTTTATGATTGCGGTCATGTTGGTTTTTACTTGGTCTCCATTTGAGTAGTTCCCATTTGGATTGTGAGATGCTTTATGGAATATGTATATATTGTATTTCTTTATTTTTTAACCTTTTTGCGGTTTTTAATGTCATAAATATATATATATATATATATATATATATATATATATATATATATATATATATATATATATTTTTGAATGATTACTAGTGATTTAGGCGTCACTGCTAGTGATAATGTGTTTTTGCGTTCATCTTTAAGTGCACTGAAGGATAATTTGAATGTTGGGCATTTTAACTGCCGTAGTTTCTGCCTTTCTGGCAATTCTTCTAAGCTTTCTGAAATAAGAAATGTGGTGGATGGTAGTTTTTTGCATGTGGTTGGGGTGAGTGAAACGTGGCTGAAGCCGTCAATTCCCTCTAATAGGATTACGATCCCGGGTTATAAATGTTGCCGTAATGATCGACCTGTGCAGAGGGGTGGTGGAGTGGCCTTATACATTTCCCAGTCGATTAAATTTAATGTTGTTTTTAAAAGTAGTAAGTTTGGTATTGCTGAGAGCTTGTTTGTTGAGTTGGTGCTTGGTAGGCGAAGGATTCTTGTAGGTGTTGTATATCTCCCGAATGGGGATTTCAGGGTTTTTGAGGATGATGTTGGTTACTTGCTTGTGCGGTATTCAGAGGTTGTACTAATGGGCGACTTTAATAATGGCCTGTTTTGCCTCGATTCATCAGTTAGAGTAGGGGATTATTGTAGTAGGCTTGGCGTTTCCATTAGGCATAACTTGATTCCCACTCATTTTTGTGTGGCTCGTAATTCAACGTCACTTCTAGACTTTTTTGCTCTTAGTAATGAGGGGTCTGTTGTTTTTTCTAGTCAGTTTTTCTGTCCGGGAATTTCGGACCATGCTTTTATTTTTTTGTCTCTTGACATCTCTGTTTCAGGTATGGATCAGTTTATCGAGTTTGTTTATAATCAACAGCAGGGACGTTTTAAATTCTGTTTCTTCTTCCTTTGATTTTTCACCGATGTACTTATCGAACAATGTTGATGACCAATGGAATTGTTTTAACGAGTGTCTCAGTTTGTTGCTTTCAGAGTTCCCAGTCAAAAGGAGGAAATTATTCCGGAGCTCTGATAATGATTGGTATGGAGCTCCTGAGATATCGTATTACAACTCAATTAGGGATTTGGCATTTAGACAATATTTGCATACAAGAAGTGTAGCGGACTGGAAAAGTTTTTGCAAAGCAAGGAATAAGGCAAAATCTGTGGTCAGGAAGGCAAGATTTTTAGCTCATTCGTTGCTGTTTGAGGGTCAACGGAGTAGTAAGGAGTTGTGGAGTGTTCTTAAATCCAATGGATTCTCCTCGGATAAATCTTACGAGTTTGCCGGAAGTGTTGATGACTTGAATGCTAATTTTGCTTTGAACCAGCTTGTTGGTCCGAGCGTCTTAAGTGACTTGAGTGGTGTTGTTTTCAGCGAAAGTGGTTTCTCTTTTCGGCGCGTGGATTATTCGGAGCTGGAGAGCGCGTTTGCTGCGATTAAATCCAATGCGGCTGGGTTGGATGGGTATTGTCTTAAGTTTTTAAAGATTGTGATGCCTTTACTTTGTTCACATTTCCTTCATTTGGTGAACACTATATTAACCACATCTGTCTTTCCTGTTGGCTGGAAATTGGCTAAGATTGTTCCTGTGAAAAAGAAGAATGTTCCTGGTTCGTTGCAGGAATTTCGCCCTATTTCTATTTTGCCAATCTGCTCCAAGGTTGTTGAGCATATTTTGAAGGCGCAGATAACGTCGCATTTGCAGGAGAATAGATTGCTGAATGTGGGTTCAGGAGGAATAGGAGTACCGCGTCTTTGTTGTTGGGGCTCACCGACTCAATTCGTTCCAGTTTCGGTGGTACCAAGTGCTGTGTACTGTTATCGCTTGACTTGGAGAAGGCGTTCGATAGGGTTGACCATATTAAGGTGGTGTATAAATTACATTCCTTGTATGGGTTTTCGCGTAGTGCGTGCGCCCTGATGCTGTCCTACCTTTTAGGTAGGAGCCAAATGGTCTGTGCTGACAACAGATATAGTTCGGTCTTATCGGTCAGAAGTAGCGTGCCGCAGGGTTCGGTTTTGGGGCCGCTTCTCTTCATCCTTTTTTTGAATGACCTTTTTCCAGTATTGCAGTTTTGGTGCGAACCTTATGCATTTGCTGATGATGTCCAACTGCTTTTTAAAGGTGATTGTCGCTACGCGTCTGTGCTTCAGTCTAGGATTGATTGTGCGATGCGGGCGTTGTATGGTTGGATGATCCATAGTTCTCTCTCCGTTAATACGTCCAAGACAAAGGTGTTGTTTTTCGCGTCGTTTCCTGATTGCTGTGTGACTGTCGTTTACAATAATGCGAGAATTGATTTTGTTTCGGAGTTGTTGTGCCTGGGTGTTCTGCTTGATGACAAACTTTGCTTCTCCAGTCATGTTAATATGGTTATATCCCGGGTTAATATTTCTCTGCGTTCGCTTTATGCCACGGATTTGGCCCTGCCGTTTTTTGTTAGGAAGCGTTTGGCTCATGCCTTGGTTTTGCCAGTGTTCCTATACTGTATTGAGGTGTATACTGATACTTCTTCGGGTAACCTGCATCTGATTTTTATAGCAATCAACAGAGTTTTGCGGTTTGTATTCAGGCTGAATCCCCGTGCTCACATGGGACCTTATGTGGTTAGGTTTTTTGGCTGTTCTTTTCAGTCCTACATTGATTCGCGTTTGCTTCTGAGTTTTTTTTAAGTTCTGAAGTTTCAATGTCCCTTATTTTTAGTAAACGGATTTGTGTTTGGCTCGTTATCTAGGCGCAACCAAATTCAAATCCCAGTTGTACACCATCTGATGGATGTTTCGTTCCTGGTTCGTGTGGCACGGTTGTACAACATGCTTCCCACTGAACTCAAGATTTTTAGCATTTCCCCTAGCACATTCTATAAACGACTTATTCACCATTTCACAAGCCCTGCTTAAATGCATATTTTGTGTATTTGTGTTCTATAGTATGCTTCAGTTTGCATTTTTTGATGAACGTAGGAATGTTTTTTTATAGCGAGTTTTTTGATCTCAGAATGATTGTAGTATTTCCCTTATTTACTTACTTACCTCGGACATGCTGAATGTGTCCTTTTGTTAGAGTAGTACCTCACTGTGTGTTGCATTGTGTTTTTCATTTATGATATACGCGTTTAATTTTAATTTTTTAGTAATTAATAGTACTTTATTTTAAGTTTTTTTCTCTTCATTATGTTACTATTGTATTTATTTTGGACGTTTGTCCTTTTGTTGGAGTAGTGAGTCACTGGTTTAAGCATTTTGTATTTCATTAATTGGCCTGTTGGCTTTGTTATACATGTTAAATTGAATAAATAAATAAATAAAAAACAAATTTAAGTCAAAAGTACAGCTAATTAAAACCGATAAAACTAACATTTTTAATAATATTCAGTCGTTGCTTTTGTTTTGCGTTTCCCATTCTCAAGGATCAGCCAATATTGTTGCTGTTATCCCATCCATCTGAAAAGTGTAGAAACAACTTGTTGAAAGCTCTCTGTACATAACAATGAACAACTGGACACAAAATATTATATTTTAAAACAATTGTAACGGATCCAAAAATTGAATTAATGCGCAATCCTTGATTTGTTGCTTAGGGCCGAGAATTTTTTTGCAAGAAAACCTCAAATTTGTTGTGAAAATTATATTTTTGAGACTTTATAAGCATTTCTTAAAAAATAAGTTTTTTCTCAAAAACGATTAGATTTCTTGCAATCGGCTCTTCTTTTAAAAGTCAATTTTTGCAACCATTTTGGTGGCGTTTAAACGACCAGTGGTTTTAAGTGGGTTAAGAAACTAATAATCTTGTACTTTACCGAAACGGAATTAAAAATAACCAAACCAACTGCCAAAGTCAAAATTTCGATTTTAGCGAAAAAAATGATAGTTTTTTTAGTCCTAAACCAGTCAAATTTTTTTAAAGAAAAGTCTCTCGCTTAAGTTCATGTTTTTATGTGTATACTAATCCCACAAAAAATTTGAAGATAGGATCATCCGTTTTCGAGCTACAGTGGGTACCGCTTTCATAAATATCATATCGAGAAAAACGCTGTTAAAACTTCGATGTTACACATAAATTATAATATTTTTTCTACAAATTTTTGTCAGATTGAATTTTTGCAACATAATCTCCCTGTACTTTAAAATGGGCAAATACAAATCTTTCGATTTTTTAAAATTTACTAGTGGCCATAACCCCTTAAGCCCATCAAGGTCAGTGCTTGGTATCTTCATCCCCTTCGTCAGCCAAATTGTCACTTCCACCTTATTTAATACCCTCATCATAACCGTTTGTTAATATGTTCTCATATCACATTTTTTGTTACGTTTTTCTTTAAAGGGACCTACCGGTGTCCTTATACAGCAGCATCATTATCAAGCGGTGCCAGCAAAACAGAATTGCAACAACACCATTAACAATAACGATAATGATTTCTCATCGTGTTACAATTCCATGGAATATGATCATACCTCCAATTGTTCCACATTAAGCAGATCATTTTCAAACAGTTTTAGTGGAGATGGTGAGAAATTTGAAAGTAATATTTTCATGTATTTAGTATTTTCTCAAAAGTAATATATAATCCAAATATACATAATTTAGCATCCAGAAAACGTAACAATTCGTTACTAAATTCATCTGGGTTTACGCCCACTACAAATGGTACAGCCATGCCAGCAAAGAGTTTTCTCTGGGGTGCCACTGGAGAACAAGAATGGACGCCAGCCATAACAACAGGTATTTTTTATTTTTTTTTTCGTTGCTACATTTACATAACATTGAAGCACAATTTAATTTTAATAAGATAATCCAATCCAATCATGTGTTCCTCCTCGTGTTAGCCTAAATGTGATAATGTCCAATTGGATTTATTTATTTTTAATATATTTTTAATGTTTAATTGTTATTTTTACAGTTCTGTGATTTGTTTTCAATTAACAAATGATGATTTACTTCTTTTAACTACGTTGTGTGTGTGTTTTAACAAAACATCGATGTTGGATTTAAAAGTTAATTATTGGTGAAACATTAAAGAAAGCAAAGAAAAAATACAAAATTAATAAATTCGTAAAAGTTTAGATTCATTTCCTCAACAATCACACCACTAAAACTCTAAAAATATTCTTGTTAAAAAATTAGTCCTTGTTTCATTATTAACATTTTCTCATAATCGTCATTTGAAAATTAACATTATCTATTACATATATACATTGTATTCTTTTTTATTTAGAATTCATCTAATTAATATTAAAACAATCATTTTAACCGACTGACAACATTTCTTCTTTTCTTAACGATTTATTTGTTCCTGCTCGAAATTCAATACATCATCCTTCACATAAATATGTTTTGGAAAACCCCCAACAAAAAAAAACCAAACCATTTTTAATATCCAGAGAATGCTCGTAAAAATTTGAAACCCATTGTTGAAACAGAAACTTCAGTTGGAAATGTATACGAGTGTGAGACCGATGGCAAAGGAAAAATTATCATAGGTTAGAAACAATCTATAATTTACATACATACGTATTATTATTACGATTTTTTGTATATTTCTTGCAATGTTGTAGAAATTTGAAATTCAGAGAACACCAACAACATACATTTTTTGCACTTTGATATTTAATTTAGATAAAATAACAACTTGAAGCAATTAATAATAATAGGCACTTAATATTTGTCTCACAGAATTTATTTCTCGACATTTGAATGATAACATTTTAATAAATGTTTTGTATTTTTAACTCAGTCACAATATGCGAGATCCACTCACCTACACACACACACCTACACATGCCAACAAGCGACATGTACTTGTACACCGTAGATAGTTTTTTTTTTGGAATAATTTGTATACACACTTTCCCAAACATATCCCAACATCCAATCACATCCATTTACTCCAATCTCTCGCAATAGGACACATACTAACACACACTGCCACAGAAACACACATTGTACAATTTGATACTAATCATCTGTAAGCTTTTAAAAATTATATTAAAAACTAATTTTAGAAAATCATGATTTTTAAAAATATTTTAGTAGTTATCTTACTTGCATGCTGCCAGAAAATGCATGATTTTCCTATTTGAATGCTTACATACCGCTCATTTACCCAATGAGTGTTCTCACCAAAAAATTACATTTTTGAGTTAACCATTTTCTATCGTCGTACTTTATACGAATTGAGTTTACACACACACACTGTTTTTCATCATTCTTGGAAATTTTGATTTATTGACATCACCAAAATAAACGCCAATATCTTCTTGATTTGCCGCCTTTCATTATAATGTGCTAATTTTTTCACAAACATATAAAATACTTTCCGATTAACATCGTTTTCATTTAAGGGATGACCCCCAATTATAAAGCCCAATAAAATCAATTTTTTATGATTTTTTCCAATAAGACTTTGAAACTTTTTTGTAATTTTGATTTTTCAAAATAGTCGGGCTTAATCCCATTGTTGTTGTTTTAATATTTAAAACAACTAATTTATTAGTGAAGAAGGTTTGGCATTGTTCGCCAAGGGGTAAGACAGGGAAGACTAGTTTTGATCCTCGCCACAGGATCTCATTAGTTCCGTTGTTTTTTGTTTGTGGATATTCTCCACCAAAGTTATTTTTCAATAACTTCTTCAACAAAAAACTTTTATACCCAAACATCAATTGTCAGCTCGAAGTATAAAGGTGAACCATGAAAAAACTTAAATGAGAAGTTTTTCTTTGGCAGCCTCACACAACCCCAACGAAAGTGTTTGCAAAACAAAGCAAACCTTTTTCCGCATACAAACCGTGCCAGTGTTTCTTAAATAGAACATTGGTGTCATTTTTTATTGGGATAGCTGTTCCAATTTTCTAAACCAATGTTTTAAACTTTTTTGTACGTTTTTTTTAGGAAAGAGCACATCTTTATCTACTTTTTGAATTTTTTTGTTAACAAATATTACGTAGGTTTTTGGCAAATGGCCGTTTACCCTGTTTTTATTAAAGCGTTTTGTGGTGCCAACTCTAGATCGAAAACTAATGTACCGATCGTCATATATTTTTGTGGGTTTATTTAGGAAATTAATTAATTTTCGAGCTAGAGTTGGCACGGATTTCAAAATGTCATTTCTAGAAAAAAGCGTTTTTAGTTTCAATACTACCTACTAAACGCAATAATTTTTTCCACTACAACAGTCATATTTAAGGCAATATTGTTCCGATCGACTACATTATTCTATGCTACTTATACTTTAAAGTAAGCCAATAATAAGCAAGAATTTGCAAACTCTTAGTAAAAGGACAGTCTAAATGTCTCTCTCGATTCGCTCTCTTTTGCTGGACTTTTGTGTTAACGGACGACTTCCAGCAGCGTTGTCAGTATTGGGGATTTTTTCCCCAAATTGGGGAATTTTTTTCTGAAGTGGGAAAAAATAATTCGACTCGGGGAATTGCGGAATTTTTGGGGAAATAGAAAAATATTTGGGAATTTTTTGAAAAATTCTTTTTTGAAGAACCCACTTAGCGCCGAGAATTTCTTTCTGCGAGAAAACTTAAAATTTGATATGAAAATTATATTTTTGAGACTTTTTAAGCATTTTTTAAAAAATAACTTTTTTCTCTAAGGGCGAAACTTTGCGTGTGCGTTCAAAAATACAAAAACAAAATACATGTAATCAAAATTGTTTTTTTTTTAAACGCTCACGCAAGACGCAAAGTTATAGGTTTCGCAAACCTCAAATAAATCTTTATGAGCATGGAATGACAGATAACAGGCAATACTATAAGAAAATGCAAAAGCCAACAAAAATGTGCGACAATATCCAAGTTTTACGTAAATTTTTGCAACCATTTTTGGTGGCTTTAAGTGGGTTAATAGTAGCGCACGCGTAACGCACAAATAACATGTTTCACATGCACAAATAACGTGCTTAGGTTTAAGTCTTGTTTAGGGACGCCTCCCGGATCGGTCTGAAATTTTTACCATAGGTTGTCCTAGGGGCACTAATCACAATGAGATATGAGTCGTGATATTTTGGAAATGTATTTCTTAAACACCATTACTTTAACACCATTACGTTTTGCAATGTTTATTTTGTAAGCTGGTGACACTTCCTTCATTATGTTGGGAGAAGGATCTGAACCAGGGTTTCGGAGTCGAGGTATTTTTGGCTCGACTCCGACTCCGACTCCAGGCGAGTTTTTTTCACGACTCCGACTCCGACTCAGACTCCGGGTCGACTCCGAGAGTGAATTCCTATACCACTAAAAATGAATAAAATGTGCAGAAATTTTTAACTTTTTCCTATATTTTGGCCTATATAGGCTAATGTGTTAGTTTTTCCTTACATATTCATTAGAAAGGGCATTCGTTCGAATACATTCGGACATATCAAAACTGTTTCTGCCGAATCTTACATTGAAAAATAGCAAAGTTAGAAAGCTTTTGTCGGTTTGCACGAAGGAATTCTTCCGCGTGAGAAAATCTTTAAGCTTTCAAAATATGTGAAAATGATGGGGCAATACAAATCGTAAGGCCGATTTCGAGATATACACAGTTTATATGCTGCATACAAAATAAAATAAATATATTCTATGCTTTTTTCTACTTTCTACTTTTTTTCTGAAATTTATAAATAGGGATCACCCCTTAAACTACAATTCAGCGCTCACAGTTTGGACTTTGGTGTGGTATCCACTCCACACATTTTATTGAACTATTTGAGATATATTGTGTACACCACTCAGCACGTAGGCAGATGAATGTTTTTTGGATTTGAAAAGTTAGCAAACGATGAGATTTCGTGCATGAAAATATTCTACACAAACGTTGCAAGGAAATTTTTATGTAGGGTCGGTCCACTAGGACAAGAAATCGACATTGTCATGTTTTCATTGTCCTTTATCACTTTTACCCGATCTTTTGTCATGAAAACTCTATGATTATGTATTTCGTTGAATTTCGTATGCTATTGATTGTGTAGAAAACTCGGATACACAGAACTATATCTGTACCAGGCGAACAGATCTGGTTATTTGAATGTCTACATCCAAAGCCCTCATTGAGTATATAATGAATCCTAGAAGAAAGATTCACCATTTGTCACACTGAGTTATGGCGGGATGAATTTGTCGTTGACCAACAACGAATTTATGATGCCCTAATTCAGAAGCGTAACCATCCGAATTTCATAAAGAGTTAATAGAATATGCGAAATTTACCGAAATGCATGAACATATGTTTTTTTTTTTTTTTTGAGAAAGTAACGGGTAAAACTGATAAAGAACAATGAAAACGTAACAATATCGATTTCTTGGATATGGGAAACCTTCATATAATGTTCGGTGGAACATTTTTGTAGAAAATTTCATTTTATTTTACTTTTTGAGTTCAAGATCAAAAAAGACATGGAAGGAACTGAGCAAGAACGATAGCATATTCGATAGAAAGGTCCTCATTCTATTTAACTGAAATGATTAAACAATATCTCCAAATAGAGATATAAAGCTAGATATGATGGGGGTCGATCAAAAAAATCATTATGTCATGTCTCAGAAATTTCAGCTATGTGATCCTTTGGGGTTCTCAATTGGGGCTTTCATTCCCAAAAGGAATTTTCCTCCCCCAGATCTTAACTTCCATTTTGTGTCACAGGGTATTCAGTAAAATTTCCCATAGACCACAATGTCTTTAATAGAAGACAAGGATGACTTCACATAAAAAACAAGATGAGAATACCAGACCAGTAAGACTTCATCAATTGTCGTAGAACTTTACTTTTGTTTGCAAAAATGTAACGAATCAATTGGATCAACAAAATGGGATGAATAGACTACACTTCAGAGGATAGTAAATATCATGTGAATTGTCCTTTACTTTAGTATAATATATAATTTGCATATATATTTTCTTATACCTTACTTTTAAAATAAATAATGAGTTTTAAAAAATGTTCTTGTTCCAAATTTAATGCTATATTTCTATAACGTGGAAAAAAATTTGCCCGGAGTCGGAGTCGAGTTATTTTTTTCGACTCAGACTCCGACTCCAGCAAAATTGCTCGACTCCGACTCGTAGACTCCGACTCCGACTCCGACTCCGAAACCCTGATCTGAACACCGAATTACATATAACTAAACTCTTAATAATCTGTAGCCTGAAAAGTTTAATTTAAAAAGTAAAACAAGGAGTCGGTAAGTCCCGAGAATTGGCTCAGTAGAATTTTTTGTTACTTATTGTTCTAGTATTCCAAAAGGTTTTATTATTTTTTTAAAGAAAAATTAGTAGGTTTTTCCTTGTTCTGCTGGAGCAGACGTATGTCCGGTTGTTCTTTTTATTTTCAGTGTAATTTAAGGGTATTCTGTCTATTTATTTTATCTATTTTAATACTTTGTAACCATAGACTAATGAATGAATAGACAGAGAATTTGTAATGTGTTTGTTTTTTTGTAGGAGTCGCCCCTTAAACTCAATATGCTCTGTGTTCACTCAATTGCATTTTGTTTTGGGGTAAACTGCAAGATTTTGTTGATATTGTCTTTTACCATCATACATAGTTTAGAAATGCATAGCCATTTTAAAAATTGAGTACCTCGTCAACTGACTCAATTCTCACTCAATGAGAGAATTTGACTGAGAGGATTTCTTTGTCTATACATTGATTAGTCTATGTTGTAACCACTGTGCATTGTTTTCACTTATTCGTTTTCATATTATTTCCGCTTTGAAATATATAATTCATAATTTTGTGCTTTGTAAAGCTTATCCTTCTGTACTATGGTATGCGGTTATATACGTGCAATATTTTTCGTGTATTTCTTTTCACTTCACGTCCTTTGTTCAATGTTTTCTCTTTAAATGTCAAACAGTTTTTCTTTTGTATGTTTTCTACTCGTATAGCTCAATTTTTTTCGTTATTTGGTTTTCACCACCTTGCCATTTCCTTTTTTTATTATAACACTCATTAACATGACACAACCTAATATTGCCCACCATACATTGTAGGAGTTGACTGGAAATCTCTTACAATACCGGCATGTTTGCCCATAACTACGGATTATTTTCCCGATAAACGTTCTTTACATAATGATTATGTAATTACTGACTATACCCTGTTGCCGGACGATGTAAATTTAGATTATGCCAAAAGTCGTGCCATATATCGAAAACCACTAACAACGGAAGAGGTTTGTACGGAAATTGTATCACAACGTTTGGCGCAAGGGTTTCAATTGATTGTCATCGAAGAGAAGCCAAATAATGCTCCGGCCCAGGCTCCCTGTTGTGGTGGTTTAAAACAACAGAAACCAACATCAGTGCTCCATATGAAACCCGAGAATGAAGAGACCAAAGAATTTCTGTTGTCAATTGGGCGTATATTTCACAAAATAACATTAAATGGATCGGTTATAACGGTTACGGGATATAGGCCAAGGTAAGTTTGAGTGGGAATATGTCCAAAAGTTGTATATTTTTAGCGAAGGCCAAATTTTTGAAACAATGAAATAGGAAATATAACACCATTTCATGTTTGGTTTTTGTGGTTAAATATGTAGTTATTTATTTCAAAACATTATTTTCGCCACTATATCTGTAGTGGAGCAACACTGTAACTTATTTTTCGAGATATAAAAAGCGGTAAAATTAAAATGCTTATAATTTCGGTAATTAACGAAAACTTTCGGTAACATTTGTTCATACTTTTCATTCATAATTTAGCGTTTTTATTTTACCGATTTTTGTCGGTAATTCAAAAAATTAGTTACAGAATTCTACTACTGAATTGTATTTTTTCCGCATTATGTATATTGAAAATAGATGTTGAACATTTTTCAGACACCCATATCCTCCAATAAATGTCGACTATCGTTATCGCTTTCACGCCCCGCAACACGAAACCTATGAAATATCTGGGGTTAATTTTACAACGGAGAAGTTGGAAAATTTCAACTGGAATTATATGGACCATTATATATGTACTCGGGGAGACACGGATTATCCATTAATGGAGGTATGTATTATATTCTACAATAACGGTATGCCGAAAAATTGCTAACTAACTCAGTCATGATTTTAACGGACTTGAACGCCGTACACATTAGGGCCTTTTTGCCGGGTTAACCTGCTTTGTGAGGATTTATTTGACATATAACCAATGGAATTGACATTTAAAACCCAGTGGATTTGTTAAATCCGGTTATATAAACGTACTATTAGTGATGTGTTGTGTAAAATGTCGTAATATTGATATTGAATTCTATAATTTCGCAAATGATTTGTCAACTAAAATTTCTGAAATAAATAAGGAAATCTGGAACGCGCATCTACGAATGTCTCGCTTTAATTCAATTTTCGAGAAATATCCAAATTTGGGTTGCTCGTATTCTTTACCTGCCGCATCTGAACCGAAACCTAATATGTCCAATAAGAGGACTTCAAATAAGACGAAGTTTTCTAATACACCTAACGTCTCAGTCGGCGTGTTTTCTCCCACTTATATCTGTTAACACCATTACAAAATATGCCCTTTATTTATAGACGAATTTCCGGCGCTTATTGTTTTATAATCGCTTTATTTGCTAAACTTATGAGTGCATCGGCTTGCAAATTCATTTTCGAGACAACGGTGGTTGCGCCTCCGATCAAGAAAAACGATATACACTGCACCCCGGTTAACTACCTTTCACAAAATTCCAAAAAATTGAGGCAGTTATGAGGGAAAGCCAGTTACAAAAATCCCGCATAACTACCTTATGTGGGTAGTTACAAAAATCTCATCTCAGCCTTACAAAAAATGACAACAATTAGAACATAATCGCCAAAAAACAAAACGGTCTATAGTAAAAAAAGTCTACAAATATATATGTTATATTATTTAATCAATAAGAAATGTAGTCATCATTGAGCATAACACCATAACATAACACTGGACATCTTCATCACAATTCACGTAGTCGGCGAAATTGATTTTCTCATAAATGCACCAGTGCGGGTAATAAACCGAGAAAAACATTATTAAATGGTTTTTTGGGGAAATATTTGACGGGCAAATATCCGAATTGGGTACTTATAGAAAAGTAGTTAAGAGGGACAGTTTGAACTCATTTATATGAAAAAACTTTGGGGACTCAGATTGTGAGGCAAATAAACGGGAAAGGCAGTTAAGCAGAGAGGTAAATAACCGGGGTGCAGTGTATTTTCAAATTTCCTTGAATGACGAGGTTCAACGATAATTCAGCCATGAAAAACTAAAACATATAAATCTCAATAAGCGGGAGAATTCGACTTAACAATTTTTTAACCTTTATAATTAGATCGCTTTAGTAAAAAGGCAGGGGACATGGACGATAATAAATCCTAAACAACATCAATGGGCCAAAAAATTCGACAAATTCCGTAGGAGAATAGAAAGGCTACAGACAAAATCTGTAGATAGAATTAAAATCCTCCTCGGTGTGAAAATGGACCGAAGAAGTGAGGTAGAAAATACCAATTTCTGAATTGCCAAGCATAAAGTCATTAAACACTTGTCATTAAAACTCATTACGACGGGCCACCAACGAATGCAGCGAGCATCTGTCCTTTCAAAATCTCATTCAACGTTTGAGTAAAGTTTTACTTTTTTTGGCTTCTAGTCTCCTCCGTCAACCCTTAGATCACAACCGCCCCACATAAAGCCAAAGAAAATGGTGGAAGAAATAAACGGTGAATATCCATCACCAATTATGTGGACTTCGTCTACCGATTTCTGTACTCCAGTGAGATTGTTTCAATTCCACACATGTTCAAACATTATAGCCGTACATTTTTACATGTTCTTCAACGGCGAAGAAGACGTGCAAAGCTTTATGCTTGTTTTCAACAATATGTTGAAAATCAACCAATATGGTGGAATAAGGAACTTGTTAATCTCAGGAAGATTAGCAGGCGGGCCTATAACAAGGCAAACAGTACCAAATTAGGCGCTGATTGGGACTTTTATAAGGCAAGTTTTAATAAGTATAAAAGCGAGGTTAAGAAAGCTAAAAGGAATTCTTGGGTTAACTTCAGTGAGTCGGTAGAGGGAGTTAACGCCGCATCCAGATTCCGCATGATACTCTCTAAGGATCCAAAAACAATAGGGAGCATTATGCGAAGTGATGGATCATGGACAAACTCCGGTCTTGAGACCCTGGACTTGCTGGCAAGATCCCACTTCCCCGGGTGTGAGGATGCGGATAATACCACTAAATCGTGGTGTAGATGCCCCGCCCGCACAGACGAGGAAGTGGATCTTGTCAACAAGTTGATCAGTGAACCTAAGATTATATGGGCGATCAACACATTCCAGCCCTATAAATCCCCTGGTCTAGATGGGATAAGCCCGGCGATGCTGAAGTATGCGTCTCAAATCCTAATCCCGATCCTAAGGGACATTTATAGAGCCTGTTTGTTGTTGTCGCACATACCTAAATCATGGAAGGAGGTAAGGGTGACCTATATACCCAAGGCTGGTAAACCCAGTCACTCCCAACCCAAGGACTACCGACCAATTAGCCTCTCTTCATTTCTGTTAAAAGTTCTGGAAAGGCTAATAGACCTTGAAATCAGATCAAACCTAAATCCCAACTTATTAAGCAACGGGCAGCATGCGTATATTAAGAGCAAATCTATCGAAACGGCACTACATGACGTAGTGGGCCACATCGAAAAGAACATCTATGCCTCAAATTTTACACTAGCATCATTCCTAGACATCGAGGGGGCGTTCAACAATGTCAAACTCGAGTCAATACATGATTCCCTATCCTACATGGGTATCTCCTCTCTCCTCATCGAATGGATTGATAGGATGCTGGAGAGCAGAATTATCAACTCGCATTTAGGGACGAGCTCCATCAGGAAGTCTGTCAACAGGGGTACACCCCAGGGGGGTGTACTGTCACCTCTGCTATGGCTCCTGGTGATAAATGGAATATTACAAGATTTTGATAGAGTCGGTACGAAGATTGTTGCCTACGCTGATGATGTCGTCATTCTCATCAGTGGAAAATTCCCATCCACTCTGTCAGAATTAATGCAGAGGGCCCTGGTTAAACTTTCGACTTTTTTTTTTTTTGTGTTTTTATTTATTTCAAAGTAATTCATTACAATAAATTTATGTTGCCCCAGCGCCTTGAAGGCTTTATTGAGGCGATTTAGTTTACAATATTCAAATGAACGTGTTTATTTTTTTTATTTACGTTAACTTACATAAGAAGCATTTCAATATTAGTGAGTAATTGAGACTTTAATTCTCTTTTAAATAATGCAACTGTCGTTTTATTTTTTATAAAATTGGGAACGTGGTTAAAACATACACTTTCATTGTGTTCAATTCTTTGTTTCGTTAACTCCATGCGACATTTTGCAACTCTTAAATTTGAATTGTTCCTCGTACTGACCGTAGTTTGATTAACAAGAAATTGTACTGACTGAGGTCCAATCTCATTAATGGCTTTATAGACATACGTCAGGAGTTGAAGTTTATAGCTTCCATGTATGGGAAGAATATTAATAGCAAACTTCTTATATAGGTCAATTGTTATAATCTCGGCAAATTGAATACTATTTTAAGTGCCTTATTTTGGGTTCTTTGTAGGGACTTTAAATTTGTGTTATTTTTGTGGGCATATATGATCGCCAAGTAGTTAATATGACTTTGTATAAGAGAATTATATAATAATAGTTTTGTTTTTACATTGAATGTGTTCCTGAATTTGTGTAGGATACCAATGGCAGGTGCAACTTTTTTCCTCAGCTCGTCCATATGTACATTCCACGCTAAGTTGTTTTGCATGTGTATACCAAGATATTTTAACATTTGGCACTCAAAGATCTGCGACTCTCCAACTTTTATGCTGAATATTTGATCAATTTGCGGACACCGAGGTCGAAATCTAATAACTTTTGTCTTGTTCGAGTTAATAACAAGTTTGTTTATTCTGCAATATTCTATAATAGTAGCAGCATCCTGTTCCATTTGCCCCTTCAAAATAACATCATGGTGATATGGATATAGAAGGACAATATCATCCGCATATAAAACCAACTGCCCATACAGATTTAAGTTCGATATATCATTAATGTATAAAGTAAACAACAATGGACCCAGTACACTTCCTTGTGGTACCCCATGTTCCACAATGCCAATATCACCTTTTACACCATTGATTTCAACGAATTGCTTTCGATTCACAATGTAACTTTCCAATAGTTTTAATTCATTTCCGTTAATTCCGTAGTATGGAAGCTTAGACAACAGTATCTCGTGATCCACCAAGTCAAAAGCTTTTGAAAGATCAAAAAAGACTGCACCAACACCTCCAAAGTTTGCATCCAATCCATCGCATATCATGTTCACAACATTAACTACAGCATCTTGTGTTCCGCTTCCTTTTTTGAATCCGAATTGCATGGGATATAACAGTCCAGTTTGTTCAAGATAAGTTGAGAGTTGATTGTGCAACAATTTTTCAAATACCTTATCGATTATTGATAGTAAAGCTATTGGCCTGAATTCAGACGTTTTACTTGCATTTGGCAATTTGGGTACTGGAACAATTTAAGCTAATTTAAGGACTTCAGGATATACAGAAATGTTAATCATCCTGTTGAAAATAAAAACAAGATGATCAGCAATGCAATTTTTAGATGCAATCAAAATCTTGCCTGTAATGTCATCAGGGCCAGGACTTTTGCCACAGTTAATATTCTCAATAATGTTCATAATATTAGTTCGGTTAACCGTATTGAATGAAAATGTTGAAGCGCATCGAGTTAGGGTACATAGGATGTTGAAATTGTCATTATCCATATGGACTATTTTGTTTTTCAAAATCTTGGGGACATTCAGAAAGTATTCATTGAACATATTGGTTTTGATCTTATCATCACTTATTAGTTCATTGTCTTCATTGGTCAGTTGAATTATATGCTTGTCCTTTCTTCCTAAACAGCTATTAAGGAAATCCCAACATTTACGTGGGTTTTGATCTAGTTTTTCAAGATTCCAGCTTACATAAGAGTTCATAGAAATTTTGCTTGCAATTTTGATGATTCTACTTATGTTCCTCAGCGTAAATTCAGTATGTGGTTCCTTTCCACGTTTTCTTCTTCGAGCCAGCAATTTTTCCTTGTATTTTCTAAGAGAAACTAATTGGCTGTTTTCCCATGGTGTTAGCATCGACCTTGATAACTTTTGAGCTTCTTTAACAGTAGTATTTTCTCTAATTATTTCCTTAATTGTCGAAGTTATATTTTCTAGATCAGATGATGGATCGCCAGTTAGATTGTAATTAGAAATTTGGTTCTGAATTCTTGAGTATATATTATCTAAATTATAACTCTTAATTATTTGTTTTGTCTCAATTTTTTGTCGTATCACATCTTCCAATCTACACCAAATTATATTGTGATGTGATAGGGCGCATTCAATCGAGTCTACACATAATCTGTTCCCTATGTTGCTATACACATGATCTAAAGATTTTTTGCTTATTGGGCGAGATATTAAGTCATGACAAGATTTATAGTCAACACAAGATAGCACAGAGAACATATCTGAAGATATATTGGAATCGAGTTGATCTATATTCGAGTCTCCAACAATTATAGATCCAGTACGACAAGGCCAACATAAAGTGTTTTCTAGATACAAAAGAAAAGATTCCATATGACATTTCGGAGACCGATAAAATGAAGTAAATTTCAGCGGGATACCGTTTATTAACGCGCCATCAACTGATATTCGTATTGCTTAAATTAGATTTTTACTTTCACAAAGCTCCACTTTATATGTCAAGTTTTCTCGTATGTACAAAGATGTACCTCCATAGCCGTCATGACGACAACAGTGTATAGCATTATACCCAGGAATTACATAAATCTGTGTTATATTACTTTGCAACCACGTTTCCTGAATAGCTATGATTTTCGGTAAAACTGGAAGACTTGGGCTCATCGGAACGGTCTAGGCGTAAACCCGACAAAAACAGAGCTTGTCCTTTTCACCAGGAAGAGGAAGGTTGCCGAATTTACCCTTCCCGTACTAGACGGAGTTGCGTTAAGTCTTTCTCTGGAAGCCAAGTACTTGGGTGTAATCCTTGACCGGCAGCTAAGATGGAAGAGGAACACTGAGGAACGGGCTAAGAAGGGTTTAATCGCACTATACTCCTGCAAGAATTCGATAGGTAAAAGTTGGGGACTCAAGCCACACATAATATACTGGTTGTATATAACTGTAGTCTGTCCAATCTTAACATATGGATGTCTTGTCTGGTGGAAAGGACTCGAAAACGGAACATACTTGGCTAAGTTAGCAGGTGTGCAGCGAGCAGCTTCTCTGCTCATCACTGGAGCTGTGAGAAGTACACCGCAGGCTGCCTTAAATGCGATACTCAACCTTCAACCGCTGGACATAGCAGTACAATTCCTAGCCTCTAGGAGTGCAACGAGGCTGAACGAGATTCAGGCTTGGCGTCCTTCACAACTGGGGCATGCCAGCATCCTTCAAGTAACAAATTGTCAAGTCGGATTTAAAGTTAGTGACTATATTGCACCCACCCTTAATTTCAACAGGGCGGATATTTGTATACCAGAGAGAAATGTTTGGAGAAATGGTCAACCCTTCTCAGATAGGCTAGCCATTTACACAGATGGCTCGAAAATGGAGGAGGGAACCGGTTTCGGAATTTATTGTGAAGAGCTCAGCATCCGGCATGCATATAAATTGGACAACAACTGTAGTGTCTTCCAGGCGGAGATGTTCGCCATAGTGAAGGCTCTGGATCTGATCGATTCTTCTCCGATAAAGCTGGTAAAATTTGGTCTAATGAACCCAAATGTAGGATAGCGAAACTAATATGGCCAACCATTTCGAGACGTAGAACTTCATCCTTACTCTCACTCAGTAAACCTGAGATCAAAATTGCTACAGGGGTGATCACCGGCCACTGTCGCGTCAGATCCAGAAGTTGTAAGTGGGATGGAACCAATGTCGATTTTTGCAGACTCTGTGAGGATGAGGAGGAGTTGGAGACGATCGAACATCTGCTATGTCGTTGCCCTATGCTTAGAAGCATGAGGCGGAGACTACTGGGTGATTACGAAATCCCTACTCTTACCGGTCTCTCCTCAGTAGATCCTGTGATTATTGTCAACTTTACCAGAGCCTGTAAATGGCTATGGGAAAACTATGCGACACAACCGCAAATCTGACTCTCTCATTTATTATGAGGTCGAACAATATATATATATATATATATGGGCAATATTATTGAAAATTTAACATCGTTGAAGCCAAGGTTTACCCGTTTATAACTCGCGAATAGTGGTTGTATATTGTACAATTTAAATGCTTTTGGATAAAATGAAATGTTTTTAGACTTTGCAAAAAATATTGGGTTTCAAAGTTGATTTGCGTGGAGCTGTGGCTATATTTATGTTAAAAAATGGGTAAAAATGGGTTGAAGCCAACGTGTCTTTTTTTGTTATCTCTCGATTTGTGATTAAACCACACTTTTCACGATTTTCCCGTTAAAGTAAAAGTAGAAGGCAACTAAATAAGGATCATCTCACTAGTGTATAACTTCTCAAAATTTGATCTGCGTCTACCATTAAATGATGCTGACATTTTGAAGCCAGATTTTAAGTGTTTTTTGAAATTTTCTTATAATTTCGTTCCGCAAACAGGTTTTTCAAAAAATCATATATAGGAATGAAGAACTCACGATTCTGATTTATTTGATATATGTGTCGTGAATGTAGCCTACACAGCTTCAGAGAAATCTGTATCCAAATACGAAAATTTTGTGCGAACAAATTTCAAAAAATCATATTTTTCGGGCCTAATTTTTACAATTGGCATTCGATTTACTCGTACTTGATTGCAAATTTTTGATTTTTACGTTGCGGATCTAATAAATCTATACTCGTGAAATTCCATCTACTAAAACGCGAGATACGAGAAATTCCAAGGTAGGAAAATCACCTAATATTGTTTTTGAAAATATCGCGCATTTTATCGCGTATTCTGTCGGCCGCTTGCACTGCTATGAAAAAACTAGTGCAGCATCTTCCTTTTTGCGGAAACAGAGATTTAAAAACTTCACTGATAAGGGAACTACATTCATTTTATCCCAAAAATAGTGTGTGATGCTACATCCACGGTTCTTGACTGATTGCCTTGACATAGGTATATATCGATGCAGATTTTCATGGTGACACAAAAACCGGATGCGGAACGAAATTGTATGAACTTTGCGCAAATTAGCGATGTTTTATAGGGTTTTTAATGCTAAGATGCAGCCGATGCTACATCTTTGCGTCCAAAATAATATTTCGAAAAATGTATACAAATTAAAAGATATGGTCTTGCTGTACATGAAAATCACATGCGGACAAAACGATTTTGATAATTACGCGATTTACACATATTTTAATAATGCATATAAGTTAAAGCGGTTTATTTGAGCTCTATTTCCCTTCAAGAAGCCTAATGATTTATCTCAACAACCCGATAATTTTCCTCAATGGGAAACCTTCTATGTGAATGTAGATAAAGCAAAATCCGCCCATTTTCTTGGGAGTTTACAGAAAAATAAAAGAAGTACTCCTATAGAATTTTCCAATATTTTCAACTCTAGAATGCATGTGAAAACTATTATTCTAAACCAAAATTTGTTTTTTGTAACACAAATATGTGTTTATTTTGGCTATAATATCCTAACTACTATCCCGATGATTATAAGTTTGGTCTCATTTGATTCCCCGTGAAGTCTTTATTTAAAACTGTTACTTTTTTGTAATTTTTGACGGGTAAATGGACCTATATTTAAAAAAAATCGGATTACATTTAAAATTTTGTCAATTTTTTGTAAATTCCGCGAATGCTGAGTAACATTTTACAAATATTATGCAATCTACTTAATGACGTCACTTCGTGATAACTTTTGAGTGACAATTGTGCTCAATAAAATAATTAGCGTTTTTATAATTTTTTTTTTAAAGCAGAAATAAAACCGCGATAATATTTGTCCGCAACAACCAAAAATTTGCTCGCGAGAGGATTTGTACAGGGGAATTTTTTCTTAACCTATGTACCAAAAATCGTTGATGTAGCGCGAAAAGAAAAAATTCAATTTTTTGGAAATGGAATATGAAATAATTGGCAGTTTTGCCCATATATTAACAAAATCTTTTTCTTTTCTTCCCCTTTCTTATATGTATCAATCTCCCTACTCTATAAACTATTTTCTCCTGCTGGGAATCTTTCGGTTTCCAATCTCTTATATATTTTCAGGATGAGCACAATGGACCGAAAGGTCTCCGAGTGAAGCAGCTATGATGAATTGTAGCTGCGCATCCTTAAACCTAACCTAAACAATATGTTTTCTACCAGTTTTACTCGCCTCAGCAGTCGCTAAAGGCATATGGTTTTATAATTTAAATTTCATAACCATAAACTTTGTCTATTGTCTTGCGGACGTTCAATCAGGATTGGTAGGGCATTTCAAGAACATCTGCTACAATGTTCAGATTTGACGATATTCTCCACAGTGGAGAAATCGTATGGGACTGGGAAAGATCTCCTCGTGTTATTATATTTGGAACAACTAAATATAATATGAGAAGCCGTTTCCTCTATTTCACATAACTCGCATAGGCTGTTATATGCCACTACATTTTGGCCAAAGTGCTATTGCAAAAGCAGTGACGGTACAGTAATATAAGTAATATATTTATCAACTTCTGTTTTTCTGAACTCAAGTTTGAATTTTTAAACCAAGATGTTTGAAAAGATTTCGTAAAAGTATGAACTAGTCCTATTTGCTTCCTCCCTTTACTTTTCACCCACAGCAATTTTGCAACCGCGTTTACAGTATCCACAATTGGCCAGGGTTCCATTAGCTGTTTGCCATCTGTTGACGCGTTCCTGGCTGCTGTATCTACTAACTCATTTTGTCTTCTAGAAATTCATTTATTTTTCCAATGACGTTATCAATCGAAAAATGTCTGTTTTGCCTGTTGCATATCGCTTGCAAGCCTAATTCTTTCCTAATTCTCCTGGATTCTTTCCAAAACGAAAAACGCAGCGCCTGAAATCTCACCCATTATTGAAACATTAGTAAAAATATTTCAAAACCCCTCTCAAGGAGCACTTTGATTTTTAATTGACTAATTGGTTAATCATTTCGCTACGTACTTCCTCTTTTTTCGTTACAATACTGTTGAAAAAAGCTCAAATACTTTTATTTTTCCTACGGGTAGTCCCATTACTCTCGTTTCGGCAACATCCTAGGTACTTGATTTTGTTGGTCTGAGTAAAATATATGGTCCTGTGTCTTCTACTGCAATGCATAGTGAAGTCTTTATTCATATTGAAGCTCAACTTGAGCTGTTCGCATCTAGTTTTGAGCTGGATTATCTTTTCATACAAAATTGCTTTTGTTTCTTCAAAAGTAGATTCCTGGCACAATATGAAAAAGTCGTCTGCGAATTGGAAGACTGTGCAGTAGGGCTATAACCAAAAAAATACCACCACATAGCCGTGTAGAGCATGGAAAACTATTATGAAAAACGGTGTCATTTTTTCTCTATCGCGAAAAAAGTTTCCGCACCAAATGCACTGAAGTTCAGTAATGCATTTTTTAAATTTATCTGTAATAACAACATATTTGCTTTTTTTTAAAATTTTTATTTTTTTGTAATCTAATTTCAAATCATTATCAAACCGTTCTGGACCAATTTGTTCTCAAATCGCGCCATTTCGGAGCATATTAGTAACTTTTGACACTATTGCAATTTTTGGTTTTTCTTTATAAACTCGTGAATTTAATGTTTATATTTTTTGTACCTATCGGACAAGAGAATATGGGGTCATTTGCAACGAATTCGCGAAAGTTACAGGCTGTTTTTGTTGACTTTGCCTGTGAGAATCGTATTTGTTTTCTACAAAAATACAACACCAGTACCATGAGGGGAATTTTGTGCTAATAATGAAAACGCGTTTATAAGATCGATTCGGTGAAAAAAGTTTCCGCACCGACTGTGATTACTAAAACCCTTTTGATATTTTTTCTACTTAAAATTTTAAATTTGCTTTGTTTGAAAAATATTTTTAGAAAATAAATACGAATCTCACAGGCAAAGTCAACAAAAACAGCCTGTAACTTTCGCGAATTCGTTGCAAATGACCCCATATTCTCTTGTCCGATAGGTACAAAAAATATAAACATTAAATTCACGAGTTTATAAAGAAAAACCAAAAATTGCAATAGTATCAAAAGTTACTAATATGCTCCGAAATGGCGCGATTTGAGAACAAATTGGTCCAGAACGGTTTGATAATGATTTGAAATTAGATTACAAAAAAATAAAAATTTTAAAGAAAAGCAAATATGTTGTTATTACAGATAAATTTAAAAAATGCATTACTGAACTTCAGTGCATTTGGTGCGGAAACTTTTTTCGCGATAGAGAAAAAATGACACCGTTTTTCATAATAGTTTTCCATGCTCTACACGGCTATGTGGTGGTATTTTTGATATTTCCAAAAAAGTGCAAAAAGTTATATCCCTACTGTGCAGTTTTCAGTGTTTATTCTATTCAAACTGGTCGTATAGACGTTGAATAAGTTAGGGCTAAAACCACTACCTTGTGAAATATGGTTTTTTATTGCTATGCTCTTATTATCGTTTATTGCGTTTCTTCAGTCCCGCGTCCAAATGAATTGATGCCAAAATCCCTACGTCCGTGTTATTGAATGCCTTCTCTATGTCAATACACGCACATTTTCCAGCTTTCTTTTGCCATTCAAGCATATTGACTAGATATTAATACAGTTTGTCTTTGATTTACTTTGACAAAATGCATATGACCTTCCTGGAAAGACCATTTTTTCATCGATGAACTCTTTTATTATTGTCTTCAGTGCTGCTTCTAAAACTTTCTGGGAAGTACACATTAGCGTCACTGGTTTGTAAGTCAACATCGGCTGGATCATAGGCGTGATTTTTATCAATCTCCAATCATTCGGAAACTTTCCTTCTTCGCTAACATTGTTTAATATTTTAAAATATTTTTGCTTCTTTCCTGGCTGAGATTCTGTAAGATATTAGGTCCGGTCCTGGTGCTGAATCCGCGCTTCTAGAATTTAAGAATCTTTCCATTTCCGAATAATCCAGTTATGGTTTTTCCTCAGTGATGTTCTCTATTACTGTAGTTGAATGGTCGCTACACACCAAATAAGAGCTGGTTATATGCTTTAAAAATCGACTTTAGGCACTTCTTGACATTATCCATTCTTTTACACATTTCTTTTGAGGGCTTCCCATCTGACAGCCGCACATGTAATCAGGGTTTGAATTTGCTACTAGTTTTTCACAGCATGGCGAAGGGTCTGTGCTGTGAAAGTGTCGCAGCATAGCATCAAAACAATTTCAATTGCTATGCTGTTTTCAAAAACGAAAACTGTTGCTGCGTTATGCTACAAACATGAAAGTAGCATAGCACATGGTGTATGCTTCACAGCAAACAGCATAGCTGTTATCAAAAACGAAACGAGAACTGTTGCTGTGCTGCGAACATGAAAGTAGCATAACACATGGTCTGTGATATGCTTGTGAAGTCTTCACAGCACATAGCATACGGGCATGTTCTGGCATTCACCTCTGCACCTAACGTGTATCGAACACACCTAAAGCTGTTCTGCAACACACTTTACACCTAGTTGGGGTGTATTCCTCACACTGAAATTTTGATGGCGAGAGCTGAGTGAATCCTTATTTTTTTAAGAAAATAATTGAAAATTTCTACAAAAAACTAAAATTTAATTTGGTTTTCCATGACCATTAAAAGAAATATTTAATTTTCTTAACAAACAAAATATGATTTAAAAAAGGTATTTCTTGAAGTACTAAATTCAATATGTACGCGCTCTTGTAAGAGTTCGTTTCTTTGTTTACGTCTGTTTCGTAAACAATCAAAAGAACAAAGCGTACATACCCACACACGCATGTGTATTCGTTGATGCGCCAACACAGACTGATATTTTTTTCATTGTTAATGATAAAGTTTGAAAGCTCTAATAAAGCTTTCCAAAGTTCTTTCGTGAAATATGAAAGCTCTTTTCACGTGAAATACAGAACAGCAATTGCTTTCACAGGTGAAGAGCATGTGTGATGTGAAATGGATGCACGGTGAATTCCAGGACATGCCCGATAGTCGTCAAACCTTTGTTACTTTTTCCTTCGCGTGAATTAGCCCACTACCGTTTGGTAGTTCATAGGTTTCGCCCTCATTTTAAACTTCCCGATACTTCGGCATTTGTTTCTTTCCTTCCCTCATCTTGTTTGCATTATTTTCCACCACCTTGGAGAAACGTTTTTTAAATACATCCACCTCATTGCCTCATCTGTACTATTTATTGTATTTTGCCATCCAAAACTTAATTAGCTTCTGATTTTTTGTGTCCCTGCTAGGTAGAGCAAGGAAATCTTTGTCCATTTCCTCTTCCAGGGGTGCATACCGATTAGAAAAGTAGTTGCCGTATCTATCCCTAACTTTTTTGACAGATTTTCGATAGTCATCATTCTTTTAACCTGATAGTCTACCTCTCTGTTTGGAATATTTTGTCCCACGGCTAGTGATCACCTTGTATGTTCGTTCTTCTTTTCAATCTGGTTCTGGGTCTATCCCCAGTTCCAGGAATGTGTCTGCTTCGATACATGTGTTTGTAATTGTTTCGTCAATTCTTCCTCAGGTGTGCTCGTGGGGACCCCTATCTTGGTTACGAAATGTGGTAGTATCTTCAGCTGATACCCCTATTTTTTAGCTCTGTGTCATTGTTCCTTAAAGCCACTTAGGCTGTGCCAAAACCTATCTTTCTAACACCCAGAATACCTAAAGTGTGCATAATTCGTGCTGGGTTTACTACATTTATTCCTGTACGTCACTCCCATCCTCGTAGACCTAGTAAACGTAGACGACGTAAGGACTCTTATGGTCTTCATCATATGCATTCCCGTTAATAAAATCGGTTTCCTTACCGTTCGAGAAGATCTTTCCTTTACCTTTATTTTGATCCTGTAGGCTAATGTTTTGGTAGTTGTCGTCCCTTAGAGTAGCAGATTGTTCTATTCCCGTTGTTTCCAAATTCATAACACAATGTTGATTTTCAGTTTTTCCATTTCTACTTCAGTTTGGGTTTGTTCTGTTTCGGTGTTGTAATCTGCCTTTTTCTTTTTTGTATTTCCTTTTCTCACATTACTTCTGCTTCTTTCTCTGACAAGTCTGCTTTCCTTCTCTGGCAACTCTCCCGCGTTCTTTATTGTATAGAACAAATTATGAAAAATAACGGTACTATAAAACCGTTAGTACCGCTGTTCTTCCAAAGATTTTTTCCAATTTTTAATATTTTAATATTTTTTAATTTAATATTTTATGGTTAACACGTTTTTTCTTTTGTTAAATGAAATTTTGAAATGAACGAAATTGTTGATTCATATAATTTCGCACGTCAATTAACATCGAATTGATGCTAGTATATGTTGTAGACCTTTTAGTTCAAAGATTATGTTTTTGAGGTTTTGTACCTCAAAGCTTAAAAACTCTTTTCCTTTTATATGATTTTTGTTTTAGCACACGATTATACGATTAAAACCGAAAGAAATATTATCAAAAGTTTTTCACCAACATGTAAATCGGCTCTTACAAATGAAACGACGGTATGACTAAAACTAATGCCATGTTCAAACCAGCATTTGAATAACGTCGTTCGTTCTCATAATTACGTACACGAATTAACCCGTTCATACGACATGGTACATCATTCATAGCAACATGATTCATATTTTCATAGTTTTTGTTTACTGATTTTAAAGAAAGTTTCAGCCAAAAGACGAGTAAAGCTAATTTATATGAACTGAAAAAATATTTGTCCTTCTTTCAGATATCTATTTAATATTAAATTATATTAGTTTCATTCATGTTTTCTATTTTTTCTCACAATTTTGGTGTTTTCAGTATATTTTCAAATTTTTCTATTTTAAAAATTAACGAGAGAGAGACCTGCAGACTTTACGTCAGGCATTTGATTTGTATACCCTCCACCATAGGATGGGGGTATATTAAGTTTGTCACTACGTTTGTAACTACTCGAAATAATCATTGTAGACCCCACAAAGTATATATATTCTTGATCAGCGTGCAATTCTACATCGATATAGCCATGTCCGTCCGTCTAGCGTCCGAACGGATTGACGTAGGTTGATGAAATTTTGGGAAAATATGTTATATTTACGTAGGACTTTTGGTATTGAAAGCGGGCTATGTAGGTCCACGCTTTCGTATAGCCCCCATACAAAATGACGCGTGACGCGTCGTCGTTTTAAGGAATTTTTAAGATATTTGGCCCATTTTACCACCGAATTGGTTGTAATTTTGTACTTTGTGTCTCCAGAGGCCAAAAAATATTCCTACCAAAGTTGGGTTATATAGGTCCACGTTTTGGTATAGCCCCCATATAAGGCCCCATATAAAGTACGCGTCATTTTAATATATTTTGAATGTATTAGACCCATTTGACCACAGAATTGGTTGTAATTTGGTATTTTGTGTCTTCAGAGGCCAGAAAACATTCCTACCAAAGTTGGGTTATATAGGTCCACGTTTTGGTATAGGCCCCACATAAGGCCCCTTATAAAGTACGCGTCATTTTAATATATTTTGAATGTATTAGACCCATTTGACCAAAGAATCGGTTGTAACTTTGTATTTTGTGTTTCCAGAGGCTAAGAAACATTTCTACCATAAAATGTTTATATAGGTCCACGTGTTGATATAGCCCCCATAATACAATATCTCCTGATTTTCGATATCTTGAACGTTTTAGCCTCATTATCGCACCGAGATGGCTGAAATTTGGTATTTAGTCTTCTTTAGGCATATAAAACTTTCCCCCAGAAATTTGTAGGTATAAGTCCACGCCATCATATAGCCCCATAGAACGGTACCTTCCGAATTTCGGTATTTTGAAGGTTGTGGCCACATTAATCCACCGAAATGGCTGAAATTTGTGGTGGAGGGTATAAAAAGTTCGGCCCGACCGAACTTAACGCTTTTCTTACTTGTTGTTTCTAAATTTGTACGCGAATTTGAAACGATGGACAAGAAATGTAAATGCAATGAAAGAGAAGACAAAATTTGCTATGATTTGAATGTATACTAGTCGTTAAACCGTTGGGGTTTTTAATAAATTTTTAAATTTTGTATTTTTCCTGTCATAATTAATTTATTTCGATAAATTCTCTCATTTGTTAGAGATGGGAGTAATTTAAATTGAACAATGTACACAAATCGTTGATCGTTCTCAATATTTTATATGGGAAATGAAGTAATTACATCGTAACTTGTGGTCGAACAACGAATAGAGAGCGAAACACCGTCAGTCTGAACAAGGCATAAAAGAGTACTCTGCAAGAGTAAAGCTGAAAACACATCCAACGTTTTGAGTAAAGTTTTGTGTCATTTCTGGTACAAGAATAAAGACAAATTGAAACTTGACATCATTTTTTAACGCCCATTCGAGTGGAATAGAAAACTAGATTATACTTCATTTCTTTTATCTACTGTGTATGTTATAACGCATGACTATTGTTTATATACAAAGAAAACGGGACAGGACATGTCATTTACATATGCATATAATAACGTATGTATGTCGATGATTTATTAATTGCTGGCTCCAGTAACAATGATATAAACAAATTTAAACGTAATTTTCTGCAAAATTTGAATTGTCAGATTGAAATCAATTGCGATGTTCTTCAAAAATTCTCAATGGACGAATGAAATGTTTTTTAAAAACTCCTATGGATAAGGGTTTACAATTTCGACAGTCATCCGGAATATCAACTGACAAACCGTACAAAGAACTTCTTGGTAGCTGAGAGACCGGATATATGCTATCATATTGGGAACTTCGGAACTTAGTTCGATCGAATATAGAGAAATTGGAAGATATAAAATCCTAACATTTCATATGTAAATATATTGTTACGGAATTAGATTTACCAAATCCGGTCTAATAATGGACTTGGTTGCACCGGTGTCCAATGTCAAGGTACGCAATACACCATTGACGAAGCCTTTAACCGTTAAGTTGTGATTCTTCTGCTGGACTATGGCTATAGAGATTGTGGGACCATCATTTTCATCCTCTGCCAGCAGCGTCTCGTGATTGACGGAATTCCCTTTATTTGATTCACCTGATGTCACCCTTTCCAGATTCTTGGCCACCGGTTGGTCGTCGCTTTTTGAAGGCGGTGAGGTGGATCTGGGCCTTGCTTGTCTCAATCTGCATTCTCGGGCCAAGTGTCCAGTTTTCCGACAGTTATAACAAGTTTTTCTCGTTTTTCCAGCCCCTCGTTTCACACGCATTAGTGCATCTTTCAGATGATCGACCACGGTCTGGGAATTGTTGTCCTCAACTTCCAGCCTCCTCACGTTGTAAGCTTTAGGTTTCACCAGCATCTTCGCGGTTTCTTGGGCCAGGGCATATGACACGGTTTCTGCAAATGTTCCTATCGGTGCCGCATACGTCGCAAATTTTATCTCTGGATCACGAATACCACTTGCAAATGTCTCAATGGATGTGTCTCTCCACCAATGGATGTGTCTCTCCTGGATATGCCAACTGCGCCAACCGCTCTATATCAGCCGCAAAGTCTTGTAAGGTCTCATTTGGCTTCTGGACTCTTCCCCTCAGTTCCATTCGGTAGATCTCTTGCTTGTGTTCACTACCGTACTTACGTTCAAGAGCAGCCATTATATCTCCATAGTTGTTCCTAGAAGCGGCGGGAATACTCTGTAATACGTCAGCAGCATCACCCTTCAATGACATAAGGAGTGATACCGCCTTGTCGTTGTCGTTCCAAGAATCTCTAGCAGCCAATGTCTCGAACTGTAATTTGAACACATTTAAAGAGGTAGAGCCGTCGAACACTGGAGGCTTGATTTTTATCGTGTTATGAATAGCTCTCACTGGACCGCCTTTAATTTCCAGTTCCGACATTTTCTTCTCCAGGTTCACAAATTTCTCGTCATGGGCCAGAAATTTCTCGTCAACAGACAGAATCTTTTTATCCAACTCTTTAATTTGCACCTCCATGTTTTCTACTCTCTTTTCAATCACTATCGTGATGTTCTCGAGTTTCTCGTTAATTCTTCTAGAATTCTCTTCCAACTCCTCTTTTAAGTTTCTTGAATTTTCTTCAAACATCCTAGAATTTTCTGCCATTAAGTTTTCGGTGATTTTTCTAGAGTTCTCCTCCAACTTTTCCTCTAATTTTCTGGAATTTTCTTCGCTCATTCGACAATTTTCTGCTTTCATTTCCATCACAAGTCTGGAAGTTTCTTCGCTCTTTCTGGAATTTTCTTCCATTTTAGCATCTAATTTCTCCATCATCATAGCCAGCATTGATTTCAAATCGTCACCCCTGGCAGCTACCGACGAAACTTCCTCAACGCTGGATTCGCCCTTTGCCGATAACTCGACTTCCTCCTTCTCGAACTCATATTCATCGATGTTCATTCCACGGCGCTCGAACTCTTCCAACAAGCGTTTTTGTAGTTCGGCCTTGTTGCCAGTAGAACACAACTCCAACTTACTTAGCTCCTTCTTCAAGTCTTCCACTCGCAGATCCTTAAACTTCATTGTAGGATGATCGTAATCTCACTGCTGACACCAATTGTTACGGAATTAGATTTAACTAATGTCCGTGTAGACGTTGTTTTATTCCCCGATACGATTTGTACCAAATAAAACAGGGTTCGTTTTAGATTACGTTTCTACAATGCTTTATTTACTTTATTACACTTATTCGGAGCTGACTGTTATAGCTAAGTACACAGCTTTACTTTACTTCTTTACTAGTCGATGTTTACACTTCGGTATAAAATTCACAACTGCTCACTGTTTGGCCGGAATCTCATATTTATACCCAAAATCTCCTTGGTCTAGAATTATCTAGAAATCTGGCAACAACTCGAATCTGGGCAGCGAACACACAGACGCACATTCGCACTAAGCGAACATCCATACTCACATACATACAAGCACAGTAATGACGTAACTACAACAACAAACAACTACACGAAATACAAGAAGTAGGAACTAAACGATAATTACATTATTGTTGCAAAACAAAACAAACAAAAGAACATTAACAAAAGGTAATGTAACGACTAGAATGATGAAGAGAGTTCTACATGGTAGTTGTTGTTGCTTAGATAAAGTAACTGCGTAATAAAAACTTTACGTTACAATTCAAATTTTTAAATTAACGGAAATTAAACTAAACTAACTTAAACCTATCAGTTACATTCGTAACAATATATATTGAACAGGAATTTTTTAATTGTGTATGTTGAGCAGTTATTTCAGAATTACGTATTATCAGGGAATATGACGACCATGGTGATATTCTTCCCTCTTTTATTGTTGATGCTAATCGATATCACCAATACATTTTTATACGGGTAGTAACTGTTACGAAATATATTAGTGGGGCTCAAATTGGGCCACATAGACCCGCGGATTCCTGTAGCGCTCATGTAACGTTTTTACGTTTTACATTCATTTTTCAATCGATTTTGATGCAAATTGGTATATTGAGTTTTCAGCGGATAGAAAACTCATGTACAAAATATTTTCAATATAGGTTCGCGTTTTGGAATAGCCCCCACATGCCGGGTTCCTCATATTGGGTATTTTAAAGGTTAAAGACAAAAATTGCGGCAGATTTTGATGCAAATGTAAATTTTAAGATGTTAGCGAATAAAAAACCTCCTCACACAAAAGCTGTCAACATAAGGAGTAAAATGTCAATATTTTTTGTTTCCATTTGTATCTAAAATGTTTATTGGTCCATTCAGCAGGTCTGTACCATTAATTTTGTTAATAATGTCTTTCAGATCAAGTTCAGGTCTGCACTGCATTACAATTTTTAACGTATTTTGGTATTTGCACTGTAGCATCTAAAAATGTTGCACTATATGTAAATCACCAACATTTAGAGGTCAAAACTATGAAAAATTGCGAGAGGTTTCTTAATTTTACAGAAATTATCATTGTTAGAAATAGTGAGTCCATTTCTTCAAAACACAGTCAACAATGGCGTCCATTGTCGCGATTACCTTCCACTTTTGAAAAATGCAACTGAATGAAATTCCGGAAGTCTTTTTATAAAATCTTGAATATCTCCAAAGACCGCGCGATACCGCAGCAGTTTTATAGCTTTGCGAACAGAGGTGAATCCAATCTTTCAGATTATATATATCTTAACACGTGAATGTACGGAACTCACTTTTGAAATGTCCACGGAAAATAAAAAAATTATAATTTTGAAAACCTCAAAAAATCACTTCTTTCCGACTAAAATTGCACGAAAACAATAAGGGTTTTTTGCATTTTTTAAAGTGAAAAATATCATAATTGTTTTTAAAATATTAGGAAAAATAAATCATGGCATACTGACTTACCATTTGTCCGCGCCACTCGATTTTTTTAATGAATCAAAAATACATTTCTTACAAAAAAAAAATATTAAACAAAAGTGCAACTTTAAGTGCATTTTTAAGTCGTTTCGTGGAGTAAATCGGCAAACTGTGTATGGACCATTTGCAGTGGAGTACTTAGCTAACGAATTCAATAAAAGTTTAATTAATTTCATGTACTTTGAAAATCCCTTCAAGTTCCACTAAACTTCCCAAATTTCGCACTGTGCAAGGGCTGAAACCCTAAAAACCCCTTTTTGTTTCATGGAACTTTTAGAATGGATACTTTTCACTGTGAGGTAGAAATCGATGTTGTTTAACCATTTTTATTTTTTTATCTAAATTTACCAGAGTACGTAAAAATACTTTAAATAACATTTCCAATCGTTTCGTTTCGTATTTTCCATAGGAACAATACAAAACGAAACATAACCCTCGTTGGCCGAGCTCGCTGTTTAGTTTTGTTTTGTTTATATTCGTGAGTGCGAACAAAACGAAAAGCGAAAAGTACTCAACTCCACAAGAGCAGATAGAAAACGGAATAGTACTAAACACATGTGAATAAATCAAAAACGTTTGGTGGTTGATAAAATTCACTGTGGCATGCTGATGCTAACTTATAGGGTTGTTAAGCAATCACATGTGTGTGTGTGTCTGAGTGTGTCATTAGGTGTGTCTTTTTACGTGATAATTTGTAATAATTATTACGAAATGTTACAAAATGCTGTCTTTTTACTAAAAGAGAGCGAAGTGAGAGAACAATTTTGACAGTTGTTTGCTGAGAAATTGCTAAAAGTTGCTGAAAGAATTTTTCCCAGCAACATTTAGCAAGTTCGATCAGCTGTTTTTTAATCATCTGCTAATGGTCAGCTGCTCAATGTTTATCTTATTTTTGTGGAAAAATATTATAAATATTACGATTCAGCTATATTTATTAATTGTTTTATTAATATATTAATTATTTTTTATTTATTTTGCTTAAAATTGAAGAACTTTTTCAATGCTTTGGAGTTAGCTTTTCTTTCATGCATTGGCGCCAATGTTTTTGTTTTGGTTATCAACTGTTATCTTGCTAAAGTTTACTAAATGCTGTCTTTTTACTTTTTTCTCTATTTTCGTATCAAAGAGAAAAATCTCTCTTACTCTCTGAAAAGAAGTTACTGAATAATTATTACTGAAAAAGTAAAAAGACACAACTATTGACAATACGCACGGCAAACGTTTCCCAAAAATACTTGTCGTTTCGGTGATGAATGAAACAACTCGGCAAAGCATAGGCGAAGTTACATTTCAGCAATCGTACGGTTTGTGTTTTTGTTTTGGTTGTGAGAATGAAACGATTCAGAGAAGCTGAAAAGTTTGTGGCTTTGTGTGATTGGTACGGGAATCGTTTTGTTTGTTTCCGTTCATTGAAATTTACCTGAATTTCGTTAATTTATTTTATTATATTTAAGTTAAGACACTAATGTAAAAATATAAAAAGGAATGAAAGAAACTGAAACAGTTTTAATGAAAGAAACTGAAGTGGATACTACTGTGACTCACTGAACATGTTTTTTCTTCGCTTCAATTTTTAATTTATCATATTCTACTACTAATACTAATTTATCATATAGCTACGTTAACAATGCATCAGATTATATGACAGGAAACAGCATCACAAATAATGAAGTAGAATCAGCAATAAAATCCCTTCGTGATGGAAAAGCTACAGGGCCTGATGAAATTCCAATTGAATTATTAAAAATGCTAAATAACAGCAACATTGAGCTACTGACAAAACTGTTTAACTACATCTACGATACTGGTATATACCCACAGGATTGGCTAAAATCCACCTTCATAACAATACCAAAAAAACCCCATGCCAAAAAATGCAATGACTATCGTCTCATTAGTTTAATGAGTCATGCTCTTAAAATTTTTCTTAAAATTATCCAGAAGAGAATATATGAGAAATGTGAAAAGGAAATGGGAGAAACTCAATTTGGTTTTAAGGAAGGAAAGGGAACCCGTGAAGCTTTATTCTGCATACAAATACTCGTTCAAAAATGTAGAAATGTCCACAAAGACGTATTTTTATGCTTTATAGATTACGAAAAAGCATTCGACACTGTGCAGCATGATAAGCTCATGGAAATTCTCACAGCAATTGGAATCGATGAGAAAGAGATAAGGTGTATTAAAAGCTTGTACTGGCACCAGACTGCCCAAGTCAACATAAATGGGGATTTAACTGAAGATGTAGCAATATCTAAAGGAGTTCGACAAGGATGCATTTTATCTCCACTACTCTTCAACATTTACTCCCAAAAAATTTTTCACGAAGCAGTAGATGGCATCCAAGAAGGTATATTGATAAACAACAATTACCTAAATAATATCAGATATGCTGATGACACTACATTAATATCCGACAGCATATCAGGCCTGCAAAATCTTGTTGATAGACTAACATCAAGTAGTGAGTTGTATGGGCTAAAAATAAACACCCTCAAAACAAAATTTATGATAATAAGTAAGAACAACGCTCATAACGAGTTGATTTTAAAAATACAAAATTTCCATATTGAGAGGGTACAAAGTTTCAAATACCTGGGAGTTTTGCTAAATGATCAATGGGACTACTCAAAAGAAATCAAATGTCGCATAGAAATGGCAAGAGAAGCATTTCATAAATATAAAAAAGTCCTAGTAAACCATGATATAAATGTTGCAACAAAATCTCGTTTCATAAAAGCGTATATATGGCCAGTCTTGTTATATTCAGTCGAAGTGTGGACGTTAAAAGCGGCAGATATCAAACGACTCGAAGCATTTGAGATGTGGGTGTACCGTCGAGCACTAAAAATACCATGGGTCCTGCATGTACCAAATATTGAAGTATTGCGAAGAATGAATACAACAAGAGAATTATTAAACAACATAAAGAAACGGAAAACGGCATATCTAGGTCACATTATGCGAAACCGTAAATACATCATTCTCCAGGAAATACTTCAAGCAAACATAGAAGGAAGACGTACCAGAGGAAGAAAAGAGATGTCATGGATTCAAAATATCCAACAATGGACAGAATTCCAGAACGCCGAAGATTTAATAAGCATTGCTAGAAATAGAGATATATTTTCCTATTTTGTTAATTTATAAAAACATAAATATGTAATTTTTTGACAATTGTAATATGATCGCTAACATTCGAAAATCGAATACGCAATAAAGAAGAAGATATTCTACTATTCTAAGGCATTCCATTTATGTCAATAGTCAATGTTTACTATGCTTTAAGCAAAAGAGTTTGCCGCCCGTAATGGCTTACCAATTTTGTCAATTTTGTGTCACCCGTTGTGACACAACATGACGGTATGCTCCCAATTGAGATAAATAAGAAAACAAGATAAGTATTTGAAATGTTATAGCCGATCAGCCTAGTTCCGTGTTATTTGTACCCTCTAAATTGTCTTCTTCGGAATACGTGAAATATTAATGCAACTACGTTTGAATTAAGCCTATCTATTTTGATATAACACAATTAATTATTATTGTTGTTAAACAACAATAAACTTGGGTCTATTTAATAATTTCCACAAAATATGTGAATATATTTTTTTATTATTTTAGAGTTTGAAATATTGGCGGTTCCGTATGTATTTACTGCCCAAGGAAAATAAGGCTATGAATAAAATCATGGAGCAAGGCTGTCAATACTGTGATGTGTTCACTGAACCTACACCAGAAAGTGCAAAACAACAAGTTGAAGATTTTATGCGTTTCATGGAAGTTCACATTAACAAACTTAAACGTCGAAAAGCTCGCGTAAGCATAAAGCAATGGGAGAAATTTCAATTTTTCCGTTAAGTGTATTTATTTGTATATTTATGAAAAATATCGAGTCACTAATTTTTTCTATTTATTATTTCTCTTTTATTTATACGTACATACATACATCTATGTTTATTTTTTATTTTGTTGCTGCTTATTGTAAGAAATCCCCTTTTTAATCTATTTGCTGTCTTATTTTATTTTTATTTTATAAATTATTTTGTGTTATTTATTTTTACTGTGAATTATGCTTTTAAAAAGATTTTCCCAACGTTTTTAATTAATTGTATTGTTGCTTCTGTGCCTTAAATGTTTGAGTTTGATTCGTTTACAGGATAGTCCTACAGCACAAAGTCATCTAACAAGACGGCGCCACAGTACCAGCATAATTTCCAGACCTCCGCCTAATCAGGTTCTCTACCTTAAAATTCTATAAATTATCTTTTAACCAAAAAAAAGAAGAACTTACATACATACATCATTTTTTCGTTTACTTTTGTTTTCTTTGTAAAACGTTTGTTACTTGTTGATTTTCTGTCAATATTCACAGTTGTGTCTATTGTCCTATCAATTCGAAAGTAGATTGATTTTTCTGTTTCATATACCTATTATGATGTTTGCATTAAAAAATGTACTAAATATCGTTTTTGTTTTTAAATTTTCCCCCAAAATTTAGGGTCTTACAAATTCTCCATTTCGCGAAAGAGTTGGCAGTAATCGTTTACCCGAAAAGCGACCAAGGTTTTTATATTTGATATATTTTGTTCTTCTTTTATGCTATTGTTGTATTTGTGCAAAAAATCATGGCATAATCTTTTGAATGGCTTTGTTTTCTGTTTTTTTTTTAATTTTATATTTTCAATTGTTTAGTTTATTGTTAAGGTGTTTGCTTATTTTTATTTATTGTAGCAATGGTGTATGATTTATATAGTTTAGCAGTATTATAATTTATTTATATGAATTTAATTTGAGTTTTTATTTATTATTTAAATGTATAACATGCAGTTGGACGCTGTTGTAATGAATGAATTCGTTTAATTGACGGTTGAAATGATCACTTGGTGATGGCTATTTTCACGTTACATTTTGGTCTCCAAATTTATTACAACCGTGTTTAACTGTGTGAAAACTTAAATCACACTCATTCCACAACTTTTTGCAATATTTGGTCTGTTCTTTTACTTTTGAAAATGGTAAAGCCGGCAAAAGTAGTAAAAGTTGTAAACTTATACCATATGAATTGTATGGTGTCTGAAGTAAAGGAACGCTATTATAGTAAAAAGTGGTAAAGCTTGGAGATTCTTGAACGTAAAGGAACAGAGCTATTATTTATAATTATTTTAATTTTTTACTGATTTTTTTAACCCGTTCTTTAATTTTTTTTGTTATTGTTTAACTTTTTTATTTTGGTCTTTGGCTTTCAGCATGTTACAACTAGATTCTCTGATAAGCATCATCTAATCTTTAATTCACCACAGCAAAGGTTTGTTGGTTTGTCACACACAGTCAATCGCACACACAATAGTTAACGTTTATTGTAAATTAATTTTTCATTTTCGCCATCAAAAACATTTCATCAAAGTCTCTCTGTAAATACACATTTTATATGTAATTTGGCTTTTTTTGCTTTATTCTTTATTCATTGTGTTGGCTGAATATTTAGGAAATCCATAAACGAACATATTTCTCATATGTTAATAACGATTTTTATTCAATTTGATGTATGTATGTAGTTGTATACGTTCTACTGTGGTCAAACCAGAACGTGTGGGAGGACGCATTATTCATCCCGCTGCCGATGCAGCAGCAGCTGTAGCATTAAATGCCACCGATTCGAGTCAACAACATGATGACTATGATGAAAAGTAAGAAACAATGCAAAAATTGTTCTCCTTTATGTGTTTATTCCTCGGAAATTTTACTATTACAGTTCCACAGCAGAAATTAAATTACGTCCCAATGCCACATTAAATGAAATCTTTGAAGTTATGAAACATCCCATTCATGGCGTTGCCTTTATATCCCAAACCCAAAGTCTTCCATCGTACACATTTGTGTCATTCGATGCCTTGATGTGGTTAAAAACCAATTTGGACGGTAGTCGAAATCCCTTGGATATACTCGAGAATATGAGAAAAGAAAAAATGATTTGCCATGCATCGGGTGATTTTAATAAACCTGTAATACCGGGTTTCTATTTGTATTTTATAGTCCAACAGGATAAAAATGCCAAAGGTAGTATTTTTATTTTTAAATTTTCTTATAACTGTGCTTTCTCTTTTTCTATACAGATTATTGTAAGCCCCTAAATGATTTAAGTGCTTTTGAGAATGAGTGGATGGAAATAGAATTGGCAGGCTGTAGTTATTTATGGACTGATGAACCTATACTGCCTCGCATACCCAATTTCTTTAAAGATGTACCTTCTCCACAGTCATGGACAGAATCTTGTAAAAATAGTAAGTTCATTTTTCAGTTGTTTTTCTGTTTACGATTAAAGTTTGTGTATGCCTATTGGCAAAGGGCCTTAAGAAGCACCATTCACTTGGGAAATGTTCTTAAGAAGCACCATTTACTTGGGAAAGGACCTTAAGAAGCACCATTTACTTGGGAAAGAGTCTTGTTTAGTTGTAATTTAAAGGTGCAAATCTTTATTATTCAGGAAAGTTATTTTTTATACAAAAAGTGATGAATATATGAAGAGCTTTAACACTTAAATTCAAGATTTTTTTTTTTCAAAAAGTGGAGTTAATCGGTGGTTGCACTGAACGACTCATTTATGAACACTCTCACTAACTCCACATTTTTATTAGAATTGTCTTTACTATTATTGTTTTTTGTCAATATTTAAAGACTCAATACTAAATGTCATTCACAGCGCAACACAAATGAAAAAAAAAACCTGCTTCAATTTTGTAAATACTGTGCAATGAAAGCACTGTACTACAATTATGAGTACGAGTAGCTTTCAACATAATAGATTTCTTTAATTTTGTTCAAAACCATTAGGATTAATACTTTGGGTTTCATTTTCGATACAAAAACAAAACACACTCATTAATTTTTCTAAATATTTTGCAGAAAAAATATACAGACATTCACATTTGGAAATCGATGTAAATCAAAAAAGTGAACGCATGGAATGGGGTCATGTGAAATATCATACGGTAATGCAAACTGGCTTTGCATTTGAAATTGTCGTGCAGTGGGTTACATCTTCAGGTCCTATAGTGTGGGATTTGGTAAGTCTATGCATTTTGTTGCACGGTTGAAGTTTTCAATTAAATATAATCTGTCCGACAAATTATCACAGACTAATGGCTGGATACGTAAGGCAAACCAATGCAACTTTCAGTTAGTGGCAGTACCTGCCGATCCAATGGCTGAGCCTTTCACTGAAAAATCCGATCCACTTAGAGGTCCAATATTTATACCTTTGGCTACGAATGTTTTAAATTCGGGTGAAAGTTTATTTGAAGGTTTGTAATATTGGTAGCGGTTGACCTCTATGAAATTTTGTAATTTTCTTTTATTATTTAGAATTTCCTGAAGAAACTCGAGCAGATCGCATGCTACAGTTTCAGGAAACAATTCTATCTCGTTTTGGATTTTTACCCTGTGTGGTAGAGAAGAAATTTTCTTTCAACAAAGATGTAAGTATTAAATAATTCCGCGGCAGATGAATCTGTTCAACAGAGGCAGTAAATAAAAATTTACTTTTATTTTTTAACTTAAGATTCCCAAAGAATATCAATATGTGCACTGCTCTGGAAATATGTTTGTTCTCATACGGTAAAAATTACAATTCAATAAAAATTACACAATTAAAAAATTAATACTTTTTTCAATTAAATTTACAGTTGTTCAAAAAATACCAACTATCAAATAGACTCACCAAGTCGTCAAGAAGCAAATGTCACAAGATGCGTTTACGGTCATACCAACAACACAAATGTTCCCAAAAAAGTATGTAGCTGAAGTAGCGAATAGTAAATGTATCAATATTTGCAATTTTATTTTACAGATCGGTTTCCTCTGGGCCTGGAATCATATGATACCGAACAAGAAATGGAAATCTCTTGTTATTAACAACTCCACAGATGGTGAACTATTTCAACTGAAAATGCTTAAAGACTTTCGTGAATTCTGTTCAAATGTTGACGATCGTTTGTTGAATTTTTGGAGATCTTGTCATGAATTGAAAAGACAGTCATTAAGTAGTATAGAAAATATCAACAATAATAATGTAGAAATGAAAAATTAACTTTTTATAACTATTACATATATATTAATTGCCAATATTATGTACAGTGTTGCGCATATCAAAAGCAACAAATCCAGGATTTTGCATTATTTAAATTGTTGAATCGGTTACAATTTTTTAAGATGTAATATTTTGTGCCCAGTTATTCTTTGTTATTTACAGAGAGCTTTCAGCAAGTTGTTTCTGTACTTTGTAGTTGGATGTAATCACAACAACAACAATATTGCCTGATCCTCGAGAATGGGAAATGCAAAACAAAAGCAACAATAGAATATTATAAAAATTTTATTGTAGTCGGTGTTAATTAACTGTACTTTTGACTTAATTTTGTCTTTTGGAGCATGGCTGTGTAATTTTAGAAAGAATTTGCATTTGTTATCCTAACAGGGTTGCCACTTTCTACCATTTTTCCCATGGTAGGGGGAAATATCAAAATACCCTCAAATTAAAAATTTTTTCCTCATATAAAAATTAAAATTTTAAAATGTTCATTCAGAAAGTGGATTAAAATCAACCATTCTTATGTTTGCCGTGTAATAAAAACGTTAAACAACCGAATATTGTTAAACACAATACATTCTGTTGTAAACCCCTTGAGGCCATCGGCACATTGTGGCTAAAAACGTAGGGCAAACTTCAAAAATAATGCGAATAGGAATTTCCAAGAATTAGTCGGGGCTCTTATTTCCTTCCGATATATGGCCAAGAGTACTTCGCAAAAGACGTTTTGAAAACGATTTGAAAAAATACACAGCCCCCAACTCAAACTACACAACGGTCAAGAACTCATTGTTTCAACCAACAATGGGTAAAATGTCATAATATGGCTGAATAATTCAAGTTTTTAATATTTTTTGTTATTAAATCTTATATAAATGTATAATTTATTAAAAATTAAATAAAAAAAAATCATATTATGTCGTTTAAACCATATAAAATATTGGATTTTCTACCAGTGTTTCCCAAATTGTCTTCCCTTTGGGTATGACAATGGTTTCTTGGCCAGTGTATAACTTTTCAAATTGTTTTCAAAACTTCTTCTGCGAAGTACCCTGGCCAATATATCGTAAATAAGAGCCCCAAATAATTCTTGGAAGTTCCTATTCGCATTATTTTTGAAGTTTCCCCGACGTTTTTAGAGACAATGTGCCGATGGCCTCAAGAGGTTTAGAACAGGATGTATTGTGTTTAACAATATTCGGTTGTTTAACGTTTTTGTTACACGGCAAACATAAGAATGGTTGATTTTAATCCACTTTCTGAATGAACATTTTAAAATTTTAATTTTTATATGAGGAAAAAATTTTTAATTTGAGGGTATTTTGATATTTCCCCCTACCATGGGAAAAATGGTAGAAAGTGGCAACCCTGTTAGGATAACAAATGCAAATTCTTTCTAAAATTACACAGCCATGCTCCAAAAGACAAATTTAAGTCAAAAGTACAGTTAATTAACACCGACTACAATAAAATTTTTATAATATTCTATTGTTGCTTTTGTTTTGCATTTCCCATTCTCGAGGATCAGTCAATATTGTTGTTGTTGTTATCCCATACAACTACAAAGTACAGAAACAACTTGTTGAAAGCCTTCTGTACATAACAAAGAACAACTGGGCCCAAAATATTATATTTTAAAAAATTGTTACCGATCCAAAAATTGAAATAATGCAAAATCCTGGATTTGTTGCTTTTGATATGCGCAACACTGTACATTTGTTTTTCTTTTTTAATGTTGAGTTTATTTCTTATGTTAATAAACAGTAAATACGATTAATATTATTTTAATGTTTAATCATTCCTATTCTGAATTTGTCCCTTCTCCCATATTTTCTTATTCTGAAGAAAATTTTGTGCGAACTTTCTACCATCTCTCTTTATTTTAAGTGATGTGGGTAAGTGTCCAAATGTCATAAAAAGGAAATTAGAGTTGACATTTGATGGGAAAAGCTCCTTAACAAACATAAAGGGAAATGCATACAAAATGTCGATTTAATAAATCCCATGCCGTTTACATTTGCCATTAGGAGGATTAAAGTGACAGTCCGTTACTTTTGTTTACATTTAAATAACCATTCGTATTTAATCATTTGCCCAACGAGTATTGTGTGAAAACTCAATTTTATGTACATTTCTTTGATATTCCCATTCTATTTGTTTTATATAACTTCACTCTTTCTCAGAAAATAATTATTTATTTTGTTATAACGGGTGTTTTTTTAGTGGTATAGAACTTCGAATTGAAATAAAACACAAGAAAATCGTTTTAATGTCCATCATTTTGGCTTTATTGGAAGGATAATTTTATGCCATTAATGTTTAAATATGATTTCGGGCATGTGGCCGCCGCGGCTGGCTCGAATAAAGCCAATTCTAGAGGTCAAATTTTCAACCACTTTTTCGAGCATATGTCGGCAATAACGCCACGAATGTTGGCTTCCAATTCCCCTAACGTTTCTGGTTTGTTGGCGTAGACGAGCGACTTCATATATCCCCAAAGAAAATAATCCAATGGTGTCAAATCACACGATCTTGGTGGCCAATCGACAGGTCCATTCCGCGAAATTATGCGCTCATCGAATGTTTCCTTCCTTTTCGGCCCATACACCAAAATCACGACGCTTTGCATGGTATCGCGGCTTTAATTCTTGCACAAGCTGGATCTTGTAAGGTCGCCAGCCAAGATCTTTGCGCAAAATCTTCCATAAAGTTGCTGGACAAAGCTCCAATTGCTGTGCACGGTGGCGAATCGATTCATTCGGGTCCTCACTTTGCCTACAGCGGCAATTGTTTCTTCGGTGCGCACTGTTCGACGTCTCTGCGGATGCGTATTATCATATAGAGTAAACGTAGTGCGAAAACGATCCATGGTTAACCGAATTAATTGCTCCGATGGACGATTATGTCGACCATAAAATGGACGGAGCTTGCGGTAAACTTCGCGAACTGAACCATTATTTTCGAAATAAATTTGCACGATTTGCAAGCGTTGTTCTTTTGTCAACCTGTTCATGATGAAATGGCAAACCAAACTGAACATAAATGACATTAGAGTTTCCAGATTTGACCACAAAATGCCAGTTTTATCTCTATTCGAAAAACAAACCTGTAAAAAACACCCGTTATCATTTCAATTCGCAAAATGTAACGGATGACTCGTAAAAATTGCTGCCATTAGCTGTGTCTGGTTACCCTAAAATTTGTAACAATTTGTACCAATTGTTGCTGGAAGTCGTCTGTTAACACAAAAAACCAGCAAAAGAGAGCGATTCGAGAGAGACATTTTGACAGTTCTTTCACTGAGAGCTTGCAAATTCTTGCTGGACAAATTTCTTCTAGCAAGCACTTGCAAGCTCTTCTTCTTCCTGAAAACAATCAATCAGCCGCTTTTAGTTTTTTGTTGATTTATGTTTGTGAACATTAAAAACAATTTTATTGTGGAAATAACATAGTCTAATTGTATTGTTTTATGGAGAACAAATTTGTAAAGTGGAAAAATACTTTTTTGCTTCATTTTCTTTTTTATTTTCAATAAAATACAACGTGTTTGCTTCCTTTATTGGCGGACGATTTGTTCTGTTTTGGCAAGCCAGCTGATTGCTTACTGGTTTTTGCTGGGAAGGTGTCTGTTTACTTTTTACAATTTTCTAGCAAAAGAGAATAAAAACCCCTTACTCTCTGAGAAAGTTCTTGCTGGACAATTCTTGCTGGGAAAGTAACCAGACAGACTTATTATTAGCTCCGTTCCTTTACGTTCAAGAATCTTCAAGTTTTACCACTTTTTACTCGAAAAGCGTTCCTTTACTTCACACACAATACAATTCAAATGGGAGCAGTTTACAACTTTTACTACTTTTGCCGGTTTACCATTTTCAGAAGTAAAGGAATATACCAATTGATATATTTTGGATATGCAGAGATTTTTTCTACAAAGAGTTGTATAGGAGAATTTGTGCGGGATTAAAATCAAACCCAGTCAATACGAGGATTTAATTTTGTGTGGTAAATCTGGTAGTTTATGGCTGTATTTAGCAAATAAAACCTGATGATGCTCTAAATCCACATAATGAGGTCGTATCTAAATGGCATATAAGAAATCAAACAATCTAATGAATTACGCTTTTATGTTATTACTAGGATTAAAAATTTAATAAAAACCTATGAAAAACTAATATGATTTTATTTCAATAAAATCACTTGAATTAAAAAATGTTTAATTTAGTCCCTATTTACATACATTAGGAGATTTTCCTTGCGGCAGTTTTTCTTGTTGCCATTTAAACTTGCCTCTTGCGTTTATACAAGCAATCCGACAAGTTTTGTTTTCAAAACATTGAACAAATGTCAATTACGAAAAATATTGTTACGAATGTGACTGGTTTAAGTTAAGGCCAGTTTATATTATAGCCTTTTGCAGGGTTAACCTTCTTAATGAGGATTTATTTGACGTATACGCAAAGGAATGACATTTGAAACCCAGTGGGTTTGTTAAATCCGGTTATATATAAACGTACTATTAGTTCAGATAAGTTTCCGCTAATTGAAAAATTGAAATGCAACGCAAATTTTTATTTAGAAGTTACTTTATTTAAATAATTTGTACATCATCTACATACTGTCTAGAATCTTTTCATGCAATTGTCTCTTAGGGGCAGAGCTCCGATTTGCTCATTTTTACTCGCGAGTGGAAATGCTCGAAATAGAGTAAGAGTTTACTCGAAGAGTGAAAAAGTATTTATATGGATGAATATTATTGCGAAAAGACTTGTGTCCCGACGCATTTACGGTTAAAAATATTGAAAAACGAAACGATCGTCGCATAACGGTTGATGTGTGCGTAGGACTTCGCTAGATATCAATTTTTCAATATAATCTCCCTAGGTCATACACCTCGATTAATTAAATTAATTAAAAATCTCAAGCTGAAAACAGATACAACGTTTGATTAAAGTTTTGCGTTGAACGTCGAGAAAAAAACAACAACAGGGCGACGACGACACCAAAGTCCAGCGTTTATCTGTTTGTCGGCATATATTTCAAATGAATTTGAATTTTTCGGCATCATGCCAAACAGTGTAAAAACGGCCAAAACGACACAAAACTTTACCCAAACGTTGTAGGTGTTTTCAGCTTCACAAATAATGGCCTTCGCCCTAAAAAGGCAAAGCTTAAAAATAAAAATTCAGCTGAGCCTGGCTGGGATTCGAACCTGGGTCGTCGCTAACTAACAGACAATAGCTGTGTTCCTTTACTTACCTGTGGTTCCCATTTGTTACCATTTTTAACTTGCAAAGCGTTCCTTACCCTGCGTTTACAAATGACAGGACAGTTGACTTCATGTATTGATTGTCAAAATCCCACAACTTGCCCATGTGACGTAGGCGTCCCGACAACTACAAAAACAGTTGTAAAATTTTGAATGAAAATCATAGATTTCTCTTCGTTTTCAGTTTACATATTTTGTTTTTTGTTCATGTTCTTTTGTTTTCAACACATTTCAATTAATATCTCACTTATTTCTACAAAAATGTTAAAAATTTGTCTTCCCTAGTGTCTGTGAAAAAATGATGGACTGCTGGGAGACAAACGACAAATGTATGTATGTGTTAGTAAATCAGAGTTGTATTTGAAGACAAACTGTCTGGTGTAAACGCCTAGTAATAAAATGAACTACGTCGGTGAGTGTTGCATTGATCCTTCGTTTGGATCATGCTTCCTGATATAATAAACAGTACTAGGTAGGATACCGCCGACAACAGGGTAAAAATTTCCCTACCACGCAACAACGCAGAGATGTTATTTAGTCTATCTCGCCCACCCAACTTGGTCAGAGGTATTTCATATTTCCGTTAAAATGCATAATCGACTGACACCCAAAGTTACAGTGACAACTAATTAGGCCGAGCAGTCACCAAACAGGGAAACAGGAAAGTTTAGGCAGAATCCATAACTAATTTATTAGAAAACATTTATAGTTCAAGATCTGTGAAAGCATTTCTTTCCAGTAGTGGGATTCTGTAACTCTCTACCGATGGAATTAACGACAAATGTCGATAGTTAGCGATATTTGTCGGTAAGTGCTATTTTGTATACAAATTCTACCGATTTTTATGTCGGTAATTATCGAAAATCATCGGTCAGTTACCGACGAAAAAAGGAGTCGTTAAGTCTCGACATAAAAGAATTTTCATATTTTAAACAAAAAAATCAATAAAAATCAAAATTTTAAGAAATGATTTTGGAATATATTGTTACGAATGTAACTGATAGGTTTAAGTTAGTTTAGTTTAATTTCCGTTAATTTAAAAAATTTGAATTGTAACGTAAAGTTTTTATTACGCAGTTACTTTATTTAAGCAACAACAACTACCATGTAGAACTCTCTTCATTATTCTAGATGTTACTTTACCTTTCATTAATGTGCTTTTATTTTGTTTTGCCATAGTCATGTAATTATTGTTTAGTTTGTCACTTCTTTTCTTGCATCTGTTTGTTGTTGTAGTTACGTCATTACTGTGCTTGTCGTCCAATTGTATTCCCCCCATGTATGTATGTGAGTAAGCATGGTACAATAATTCTTAGGTAGGCCACAGCTAACAGCTGATTAATTTTTTTTTTTGTTATGGCTTAATCTGTCAAAACCGTGTTGACATGCAGAGTTGATATTTATTATTGATCAAAAAAATTCAACTCTGTTTTGTTTTCATTTCAACATTTCGTTCTTCTTCTTCTTTGTATACTCATTCGTTATCATTCATCAAAACAATTTTGACGTTTTAAGCCATAGCGACAGGGTTGTATTTTTTTGGCGATTCTCATACCTTTAGTGGGATTCTGTAACTTTTTTTTCTACCGAACCGATATTGATAATTAACGAAAATTTTCGGTTGAATTACCGAAAGTGCTATTCTGTATTTCAATGTTATCGATACAAAAATTTTACCGACGAATATCGGTAGAATGACGGAACTTTAAAGAAGATGCAGGTCATTTCAAAATGGAATGAAAAAAAATCACACTTTAAACGACATAATGCTTATTCAAAATTAACATAATTCAAATTTCTAATGAAATTATTTAAATCACAATTGTATATAAAATGATTATTTTCCAAATTACATGTAGAAAAATTTAAAATCATATGCTCTGTTCCTTTACGTGCCTGAGGTTACCATTTCTTACCATTTTTAACCTGTAAAGTGTTCCCTTACTTTTAATAGCATACAATTTATATGATAGCAGTTTACCACTTTTACCATATTCTGCCACTGTTACCATTTTTAAAAGTAAAGGAACAGACCAATAGTTAACACTATAAATGTACGTTTACATATAACTATATTTATTTTATTTTTTTATTTATTCCAGTGGATTTTTATTGTCCATCGGGTATACGTACATATGAATTCTCATAACCCGACAAGTTCTAATGTAAACGTGGTGTAATATTCGACAAATTGGTTGGATTGTTTTTTGTTTTCAGAATTTTTATGATGTGGAGGGGTATTTTTAATAAGATCGAATATAGAGAAGATGTATAATTCTAAATTTAATATGTGTATTTTGAACAGGATTTTTTCAATTTTGTTTATTGATCTGTTATTTCAGAATTACGTATTATCAGGGAATATGACGATCATGGTGATATTCTTTCTTTTATTGTTGATGCTAATCGAAGCCACCAATAAAATTTTATATGGGTAGAAACTGTTACGGAATATATCCTTAAACATATTTTGTTCGTACTGAAAATAGTTTTTATTTTCTCAGAAATTTTTCGCGCAATTCTGGAGGTTGTCAAATGACCCCCAATTTCATCCATTATTTTATAAAATGTACCCATTTCCAATTCGTAAAGTATCATAAGCTTCCTATTAATTAGACTGAAAGAATCCATCGCAGAATTTTCTTTTTTATGCGTAAAGAAAAATATATCTCAGCTTACCTTTTTATTTGGCATAATATATATTCCAAAATCATTTCTTAAAATCTTGATTTTTTTGTTTAAAATATGAAAATTCTTTTATGTCGGTAGACTTAACGACTCCTTTTTTTTCGTCGGTAACTGACCGAGGATTTTCGATAATTACCGACAAAAAAATCGGTAGAATTTGTATACAGAATAGCACTTACCGACAAATATCGGTAACTATCGACATTTGTCGTTAATTCCATCGGTAGAGAGTTACAGAATCCCACTACTGGCCTACCTATGAATTATTGTACCATGTGAGTAAGGTTGTTCGCTTAGTGCGAATGTGCGTCTGTGTGTTCGCTGCACAGATTCGAGGTGTTGCCATATGTGTTCTAGAGGACTCTAGAACAGGGAGACTTTGGGGTATAAATACAGGGGAACTGGCAATGACGAGTTGAGTTGTGAATTTTATACCGAAGTGTAAACATCGACTAGTAAAGAAGTAAAGTAACCCTGCGTTTACACATGACAGGACAGTTGACTTCATGTATTGATTGTCAAAATCCCACAACTTGCCTGTGTGACGTAGGCGTCTAGACAACTGCGAAAACAGTTGTAAAATTATGAATAAAAATCACCGATTTCTTTTTGTTTTCCATTCACATATTTTGTTTTGTACATATTCTTTTGTTTTCAGCACATTTGAATTATCATCTCACTTCTTTTTCACAAAAATGTCAAAAATTTGTCAACCCGGCTGTCTGTGAAAAACTGATGGACAGCTGAGAGACAAACGACAAATGTATGCATGTGTTAGTAAATCAGAGTTGTATTTGAAGACAAACTGTCTGGTGTAAACGCCTAGTAAAGCTGTGTACTTAGCTATAACAGTCAGTTCCGAATAAGTGTAATAAAGTAAATAAAGCATTGTAGAAACGTAATCTAAAACGAACCCTGTTTTATTTGGTACAAATCGTATCGGGGAATAAAACAACGTCTACACGGAGATTAGTTAAACCTAATTCCGTAACAATTGGTGTCAGGAAGTGAGATTACGATCATCCTACAATGAAGTTTAAGGATCTACGAGTGGAAGACTTGAAGAAGGAGCTAACTAAGTTGGAGTTGTGTTCTACTGGCAACAAGGCCGAACTACAAAAACGCTTGTTGGAAGAGTTCGAGCGCCGTGGAATGAACATCGATGAATATGAGTTCGACGGTAAGGAGGAAGTCGAGTTACCGGCAAAGGGAGAATCCAGCGTTGAGGAAGTTTCGTCGGTAGCTGCCAGGGGTGACGATTTGAAATCAATGCTGGCTATGATGATGCTGGAAATTAAGAAAATAGAAGGTAGCTCCATGGAAATGAATAAGAAAAATGAAGAAACTTCCAGACTTATGGCGGAAATGAAATCTGACAACTGTAAGATGTTAGAAGAGATGTCTAGAAAGAATGAAGAAACTTCCAGACTTATGATGGAAATGAAAGCAGAAAATTGTAGAATGGTTGAAGAAAATTCCAGTAAAATGATGGAGAAATTAGATGCTAAAATGGAAGAAAATTCCAGAAAGAGTGAAGAATATTCCAGGAAATTAGAGGAAAAATTAGAGGTAAATTCTAGAACAATTAACGAGAAACTCGAGAACATCACGATGGTGATTGAAAAGAGAGTAGAAAACGTGGAGGTACAAATTAAAGAGTTGGATAAAAAGATTTTGTCTGTTGACGAGAAATTTCTGGCTCAAGATGAGAAGATTCTGGGCATAGAAAAGAAAATGTCGGAACTGGAAATCAAAGATGGCCCAGTGAGAACTAACCATAACACGTTAAAAATTAAGCCTCCAGTGTTCGACGGCTCTACCTCTTTAAATGTGTTCAAATTACAGTTCGATACATTGGCTGCTAGAGATTCATGAAACGACAACGACAAGGCGGTATCACTCCTTATGGCATTGAAGGGTGATGCTGCTGATGTATTACAGAGTATTCCCGCCGCTTCTAGGAACAACTATGGAGATATAATGGCTGCTCTTGAACGTAAGTACGGTAGTGAACACAAGCAAGAGATCTACCGAATGGAACTGAGGGGAAGAGTCTAGAAGCCAAACGAGACCTTACAAGACTTTGCGGCTGATATAGAGCGGTTGGCGCAGTTGGCATATCCAGGAGAGACACATCCATTGGTGGACCGCATAAAGATTGAGACATTTGCAAGTGGTATTCGTGATCCAGAGATAAAATTTGCGACGTATGCGGCACCGATAGGAACATTTGCAGAAACCGTGTCATTTGCCCTGGCCCAAGAAACCGCGAGGATGCTGGTGAAACCTAAAGCTTACAACGTGAGGAGGCTGCAAGTTAAGGACAACAATTCCCAGACCGTTGTCGATCCGCTAAAGGATGCACTAATGCGTGTGAAACGAGGGGCTGGTAAAACGAGAAAAACTTGCTACAACTGTCGTAAAGCTGGACACATTGCACGAGAATGCATATTGCAACGACCAAGGCTCAGATCCACCTCACCGCCTTCAAAAAGCGACGACCAACCGGTGGCCAAGAATCTGGAAAGAGAGACATCAGGTGAATCAAATAAAATGAATTCCGTCAATCACGAGGCGCCGCTGGCAGAGGATGAAAACGATGGTCCCACAATTTCTATAGCCATAGTCCAGCAGGAGAATCACAACCTAACGGTTAAAGGCTTCGTCAATGGTGTATTGCGTACCTTGACATTGGACACCGGTGCAACAAAGTCCATTATTAGACCGGATTTGGTAAAAGGGAAGGTATTGCCGTTAAATGGAGTCAAATTGCGGACGGCCACAGGCGAGACTACAACGGTGCATGGAAAGGCCTACCAAAGGCTGAGCATGGGTAGAAAATCGGTAATTTTCGATTTTATAGTGGCCGATATTGTGGACGAAGTTATACTTGGTGTAGACTTCATGATTGCCTTCGATATCAACCTGGACATAAAGCACCGTGTGATGACATGGTCCAATGTGGAAATACCGATAAGTGTGGGCTACAACGAGAAAAGCAAACATCGCCCAAAGGCAGAATCCGGCGAGATCGCTGTCGATGTCCGTACGCTGAAGGTGGAAGCCGCCGACAATTGGCCCGTAGGAAAGCGGAAAAATCCAGCAACGAGGACGAGAAAGCGAAGATGTACGTCGAGGAAAGGTCCATCGAAAAACGGCCGTACAACAAGGAAGGACAAGTCCGATGACGACCAGGTGGCACTTAGGAGGGTGACCGAGAAAGAAGATATAACGTCACGATACCTGGAGAGAAAAGAGCGAAAGTCCAAAGCTAATGGCGTAGAGGGTACATCTAAATCAGTTGCTACCACTACGAAAAGAGAACTGTGTCTAGTCCAGAGGAACAGGCTTAAGCGGGAGGCAGTGTTACCAATGCCCATACCACCGAGAGGGAACTGTGCCTATTCGGGACGAACAGGCTTATGCGGGAGGCAATGTTACGAATGTAACTGATAGGTTTAAGTTAGTTTAGTTTAATTTCCGTTAATTTAAAACATTTGAATTGTAACGTAAAGTTTTTATTACGCAGTTACTTTATTTAAGCAACAACAACTACCATGTAGAACTCTCTTCATTATTCTAGATGTTACTTTACCTTTCATTAATGTGCTTTTATTTTGTTTTGCCATAGTCATGTAATTATTGTTTAGTTTGTCACTTCTTTTCTTGCATCTGTTTGTTGTTGTAGTTACGTCATTACTGTGCTTGTCGTCCAATTGTATTCCCCCCATGTATGTATGTGAGTAAGGTTGTTCGCTTAGTGCGAATGTGCGTCTGTGTGTTCGCTGCACAGATTCGAGGTGTTGCCATATGTGTTCTAGAGGACTCTAGAACAGGGAGACTTTGGGGTATAAATACAGGGGAACTGGCAATGACGAGTTGAGTTGTGAATTTTATACCGAAGTGTAAACATCGACTAGTAAAGAAGTAAAGTAAAGCTGTGTACTTAGCTATAACAGTCAGTTCCGAATAAGTGTAATAAAGTAAATAAAGCATTGTAGAAACGTAATCTAAAACGAACCCTGTTTTATTTGGTACAAATCGTATCGGGGAATAAAACAACGTCTACACGGAGATTAGTTAAACCTAATTCCGTAACAATATATTATGCCAAATACAAATGTAAGCTGAGATATATTTTTCTTTACGCATAAAAAAGAAAATTCTGCGACATATGTCACTTTACGAATTGGAAATGGATACATTTTATAAAATAATGGATGAAATTGGGGGTCATTTGGTAACCTCCAGGTAACCTCAGTACGAACAAAATATGTTTAAGGATATATTCCGTAACAGTTTCTACCCATATAAAAAATTATTGGTGGCTTCGATTAGCATCAACAATAAAAGAAAGAATATCACCATGGTCGTCATATTCCCTGATAATACGTAATTCTGAAATAACATCAATAAAAAAAAATTTAAAAAATTCTGCTCAAAATATACATATTGAATGTTAGGATTCTACATCTTCTTTTTCACTCTATATTCGATCGAATTAAAAATATCCCTCTACATCATACAAATTCTGAAAAAAAAAAAACAATTCAACCAATTTGTCGCATATTACACCACGTTTACATTAGAACTTGTCGGGTTATGAGAATTTTTACGTATACCCAATGGATTTTAGAATAAAAATAAAATAAAAAATAATAAATAAAAAATAAAATATAGCTATATGTAAACGTACATTAATAGTTTTAATTACTATTTTTAATTTTTAGGTTGAATTTTTCTACATGTAATTTGAAACATAATCATTTTGTATACAATTGTGATTTAAATAATTTCATTAGAAATTTGAATTATGTTAAATTTGAATAAGCATTATGTCGTTTAAAGTGTGATTTTTTCCATTTCTCCTAAAAATAGCAAGAAACGTTTAAAAATTAGAATAATTTATATACTTCGTATAGGCTTTTCATTTTGAAATGACGTAAATCTTCTTTTAAATTCCGTCATTCTGCCGATATTCGTCGGTAAAATTTTTATATCGATAACATTGAAATACAGAATAGCACTTTCGGTATTTCAACCGAACATTTTCGTTAATTATCGATTTCGGCTCGGTAGAAAAAAAGTTACAGAATCCCACTACTGAGATCAGTTAGCATATGATGCATGTTATTTGTGCGTGACACGTGCGCTACAACCATTCACGTACTGAAATTAAAAAAGATCAGATAATCTGAAGTTATTAGTCAAAATAGAAATTCGCCAAAAATCCCCAAATATTTTTCAGATTTCCTCAACGTTTTCCCAATTCCCCAAGTCCAAATGTTTCCCCATTTCAAATAAAAATTCCCCAATTTGGGGAAAAATCCCCAATACTGACAAGGCTGGGAAAAGCACACTAATGACGTAATTATTACAACAAACAAATGCAAGAAATACAAGGAGTAGCAAACTAGACGATAATTACATGTGGTCTGTTCCTTTACTTTTAAAAATGGTAACAGTGGCAAAAAATGGTAAAAGTGGTAAACTGCTCTCATATAAATTGTATGCTTAAAGTAAAGGAACGCTTTGCAGGTTAAAAATGGTAAGAAATGGTAACCTCAGGCACGTAAAGGAACAGAGCAATGATTATGGCAAAACAGACAAAAGCACATTAATGACAGGTAAAGTAAGAACTAGAATGATGAAGAGAATTCTACATGGTAGTTGCTGTTGCTCTCTAAGAGGTAGTTTACACTATCTATCAATGTCATATGACACGAAATAAAAACATTCCATATTTACCCACGGAGGCAATGTGGAGACGTAGTTTTTCACATTTTTGCTGGTGTGGACGCACAGAGTAAATGGCGTAAGGAAAATCTCCAATATTACACATATTAGCGAATATATAACGATGGAAAATTTCATGGCATATGACATTTACATATAGTGTAAACTACCCCTTAAATAAAGTAACTGCGTAATAAAACTTTACGAAACAATTAAAATTTTTAAATTAACGGAAGTTAACTTAAACCTATTAGTTACATTCGTAACAATATGTTCTCGAAGAAGACCTACAAAACTTTTTGTAAAAGACGAATAGGTCTTCTTATAGAAGACGAAAATATCTTCTTACAGCGGACAAAATGGTATTCTTATTGTTCTTGAAGAAGACCTACAAAACTTCTTGTAAAAGATAGATAGTTGAGCAATTTTGACAGTTTTTTCTTTTACCATTAAAAAAGTAAAGGAACAAAGCTGATAAAAGGTAACCCCGTGCTCATGGTACAATTGAGGTAGGCCAGGTATGAAAATCGCTGAAAAATACAACCCTGTAGCCTAAAACGTCAAAAAAGAGGACTTTTCGATTTTCTCCATAACCAAAAGTCGACTTCGACTTTTCGACATTTCAAACTAAAATATCGACTAATCGGTTAATCGAATTTCGAGTTGCGTATCCCTAATTTATTATGTTATGTTTTGGGTGTTTGGGACGGAAGACGAAGGGTGTGTGAGTGCTTATTTAATTGAATTCAATTAAAAAACGTACACAATTGGAGAGAAAAAAGAAATAACAACAATAAAAGCGAGAGGAGGAATTTGATTTATTTGAATGGATGAGGATTTTTATTGTTGCCTTTGGAAATTATTAATTGAGTACTGACCATATAAAATCGTTGAAAAAGAAAAACTAATTGGAAGTTGGATAAAAGGTTAGAAGAATATTTGTATTACTATTTCGAAGCATAGAAAACATTAACTTTTTATTTACAGGCACCTTTTTGGAAGTTTATATTATTTGTTATGTTGATAATTGGTTATTGGCCATATTAAGCTGACGTCTGGTTTGGGTGTTATGTGGAATCTTGACACTTGATGGATGGATATCAACGCTCATTATACTTGCTAAATTGGAAGATGCGTCGCCTTTGTTCTGAAAGGCAACACAAAATTTATAGACTGTGAAGCGCTACTAAAAGGGCGTTCGGGTGTTCCACCATAGACACAAATCAAATGTATATTCAAGCGCACACTAGCACTAGCTACTTGACAATTGTTGTGGAGGAATATGGCGCAATTTCATTTGTGAGTAAAGGCCCAAATTTTGTTTCTTTTTTTTTATTGGTATTCACAAGTTTTCAGTTACTAAATTGCTTAATTTTGCGTGACACTTGTCTCTTAATAAAAATTTCTTTCATGATCAAGGGGTGGCAAATAGGCTAAAAACAAAACAAATACGTGCAAGAGGTCATTTACGGTTTGATATGACTGGGAGGGGGGGCAGTAGTGGACGGTGTGTTTTTGCTAACGACACATCTATTTCGATAAAGGCCTTAATTAAAAAAATATGTTCTTATCTCCATTAAATATTAGTTCTAAATTATGTTTTGTTTCTCATTCCCTAATTTTACAGATACTCGAATAGCCACAATAAGCATGTCGCATCTTCGGAACCAATTATAGATGTTAATCGAGTCGATAGTGAACATGTTCCACTTTGCTCTGTTAATGATGTTCAGTTACGGTTTTTGGTTCCAGATGACTTGGCTGAGGTAAGTTGACCAATTACAAAATTCTTATTAGAACAACATTAGCATGCTACGTTTATTTTTTTATTATTTCAGGTTCGTACCTTATGCCAAGATTGGTTCCCCATAGACTATCCGTTATCCTGGTATGAGGATATAACTTCCAGTTCTAGATTTTTCTCTTTAGCAGCTGTATATAATTTAGCTATAATAGGTTTAATTGTAGCAGAAATTAAACCATATCGTAATTTAAACAAAGAGGTAAGTGCACGGGCATTTTCCAAGAGAAAAGAATTTTCAATATTTCTCAACGCATTTGTTATTTTTAGGATAAAGGTATATTACCCGATAATATGGGTAAAACAGCAGACATTGGTTATATTTTGTCATTGGGTGTACATCGAAAACACCGTCGTAATGGTATTGCATCATTGTTATTGGATGCCCTGATAAACCATTTGACGACGGCCGAGAGACAGTCTGTAAAAGCAATATTTTTACATGTGTTAACTACAAATCAACCTGCCATATTATTCTATGAAAAACGAAGGTATGTAAATGGATACATTTTTAATGTACCTATATTTTTATACGCACTCTCCTCTTGTATTACAGATTTAGTCTGCACTCTTTCCTGCCTTACTACTATCATATAAGAGGCAAAGGACAACGTGATGGTTTTACCTATGTAACCTATATAAATGGTGGACATCAACCTTGGACGTTATTATATCCTTTTCAAAGAAAATCAAAAATAACGATGAAAATCTTCTATAGGTTTTGATGTATTCTAGGAACATAGATTGAACTCATTTGGTTGGCTTGAAAGTCAAGTCAAATATCTTACATTGGCGCGTAGTGAAAACAAATCCTACGCAATGTAAGTCAAAGTTAAAGCGCAGTTCATAGTTACATAAAGACAATTTCGTGTGTTAACATTCAAAGCTAAAAACATACCTTCCGTTGTGATGCTAAAAGTCTATCCAAGATTTCATTAAACGGTAAGTCTGACGTTTAAATCAATTAATTCAAAATCAAAACGCCGTGCAATCCGACTGGGATTTGAACTGGCGTCCTGAATATTATGTAGAACATGATGCTGCCGCACAGCAATCGTTCAAAGTTCCGAATGTGGTGTTAAAAAGTGTTTATCCTCCATATTGAATAGGCAATTACCTATGTCTTTTGACGGACAGGTCGAATACAGGCTATACAACCACATTTAGGGTGTTTTCATAATTGTATGGCCTCTTTGTTCACACGTCAACTTTTCGACAAAAATATTGAAACGTAACTATTGTGGACGTTCCGAATAAATACGGACAATTTGAAATTAATTGATGTGGATTCAATTTTGGAAGTGGTCTAATGTTGGGTCTCGTTCTTTCGATAGTTATCGTGCCAATCAGGATTTTTAAAGCATTAGAATCTTAAATTCGCCTGCGAAAAAACATGTTCTTGTAATCGGAATCACAAGGACTACCTACCTTCGATTAAAATATCAAAACAATCCTCGAACAGCCCTTAAACGAAAATATTAAACTTTTATGATGGAGATGCCCGATACAGTATATCCTCGAACTTGATTTAAGTGTGAGAAATGTGATGTTTGGACCATATAATTCGCTCTTTTTCACGACCACCGGCCAATTCTGTTGAATTGGACCAATATGTCAGGAAGCATGGACTTGTCCACGAAAACATATAGTAGTATATAGGATACAAGAATCCTTAAGCAGCCTTTAAACTGCATTTGAGCGAATGTTTTGAATTTTTCACATCGTAAAAGTTCAAAACATTCGCTCAAATGCAATTTATTTTAAAATCGGTTACCTGGCGTAGGGGATACCATGATCATGAAGGCGGTTGCCTCGGAGTGAGGCTTGGCCATTGAACTTTGGAATAACTCGTGCATGTAATTTTTGGTAGCCGGAAATGGTGAACAATTTTCAATTACTCATACAGAAAAGGGAACGATATTCATCAAAATCTATAGAAGTGTGACTTAATGTATTTAATTTTATTTTCCAGCAAAAATGTATATTTCCTCCCAATGGTATTTTCCTTAATTCCACAGCACAGATCATATAAAAGATTATGCATCGAAATTACGGCATACCGGTGAAGTTTTCAAATGGGTTTCGACTCGTGTAAGACAAGTGGTACGATGGATATGCCATAAAACAGTATCACGCTTTAATTTTGCCCATTGAGAATAAAACTGACTACGATTGATAAACGAATGGATGGATGGATAGAAAAACATAGACACAACATTTATGTTTGCAGCATAATTATTAAAACTATATAGCGCAAGAAAGCAGAAATTATATTGTATATGTAAATGTATTAGGATATAGACAAACGACAAATATATCATACATGTATATTATTAAAATTTTTGCTTAAGTTAGTATATAAAAAAGAAACATATTTATTGTTGAACAGTATATACATACACACACAATATATTGATTAATTTAAGTAAAATCATATTTAAATTAATTATCCCAAAATTACTAATTTAAGCCGGCTTCGTTTTTCACTTTTAATTAGACATGCACAAACAATGTCAGTGTGAAAGACATTGAGTATTATTTATTTTTTTCTGCTTCAATTTCGGGTGATATTGATTTGTTGCAATTTGATTTTATTATTCGTTTTTTTATCAATTTGCTTTATTGCTTAATTTTTTTTTTTGTTCAACTGTAAATATAGTTGGGGATTTATGATCACTGTTTAATCCCCAATTGCTACTGTATACAAATCATAAACATGAAAAAATGTTCATAGTATTAATGATACACAGGCATTACCTACCAATCAATGTATGTATGGCTTATATACATATAAAACCAATCTAGTTACCAAATATAATAAACAGAAAAATGTAATTGAAAAAAGAATAACACAAATTTAGTCGATTATAATAAGAGATGAGACAATTTTACATTTCGATTTTGTTTTAAACAATCTCGTTCGTTTTACGCATTATTTATTTATGTAATTATTTTCTATGTGATTTTATCTATATTTTAATTGTTTAATTATTTTGCGTTTTATGTTTCAACTTAGCAAAATGTAAAAAACATTATATTTTCAATAAAAAGAAAATATATTTTAAAACAAATTTATTGTTTATTTTTGAAACAATAAACAGATGATTCTTTGGCGTGGTTCTTATTACGAATTTTAATTACTTATAATTGATCTTAAACTGCCTATTTAAACTGCCGTTTATGTCGTCCATTTTGGTGACTTCGTCGCCACCCTTAGTTACACTCCGTTTTTTGTCGCCCAAGAGGTTGAGCTACTGGCGTGAGTAGGTTCGTATATCCAAGAGTTATTGGTCAGCGGAGAACTGAGATCGACCGCAGCATAGGACTTGGAAACTAAGCCTAATATGCGCCCAGTTATCAACGTGGCTCAGTTCAAATACAGTTGGTACCCTACTGCAAATCTTTTAAAACATCGATAGGTATGTGCTCGCTTAACAACCCGGTTTTAGGGGATCTCTTTTGAGGTGTGAGATCACTACCTGAATAGTCAGTCCATCTCCTTGGCTTGCGACAATATCCCTCCTCCATTCTTAACCGGGCTTGGAACTGGCTTCTGCAGAGCAACAAGGAACACCTGCAAAGGAGATGCTCAGCCGTTTTCATCTCTTCTGGATCTCTCTCTAATCTGCAGTCGTCGAAGACACTGTTATACCAACTTGAAGTTAGAGTTCTAACCCTACAGCGAAACGCTACATCAACCCTTAAGCTTTAAAGGGTGTTCAATTAATGGATTTTCGCAGACCATCCAGAGGCGATTTACCTTCAGCCCAAATGTCAGTGGTTGGAATAATTACTTAGTGTGAGGAGTCAAATCAGAATGAGCTGGGCATATAATCGCTTGTACGATTACTATTGACCGATTCAAGTTGACCATATAATATATTGAAGTCCTTCGCATATCCAACCGGTGAAATTCGTCATAATACTGACCCTCGGAGTCTAAAGCTGTTCTCGCTACTTGGTACTGGACCAGGATAGTTTGGACAGTGGTGCCTTACTTCGAAATGCTTGCCACAAGATCAGTCCACTATAGTAAAAAATTGGCGGGACCACACAGCTAGCGCACGACTTGTGGTCTAAGTCCCAACTGTTGCCAATGAAGTTGAATGCAATAGGACCTTTATTTAACCCCACTTCAATATTTCTTTTCCATGTCAGGCGAGAAATTTCTAATGCAACTCCATTCAAAACTGATGGTTGGAAATCGGGAAGTTTACGAGTTCGGTCTTATACGGGTTGCTCCAGGACCATTGTCTAACTGGACTCATAGTTAGATTGCAGCACTAGAGCACCTTGCATAAGATAAGATTACAATCAGCGTAAGCTTCCACCTTAGTTTTCTGCAAAATAGAGAACCCCTTCTCGCGGCGTTTTTTGTCCATAAGATTCCAACAACAGAAAAGTTGCTCGATTTTTTCACAGATATTCAGAGTGCCTTCAATACTAAATTTTCAGTCCAATCATGAATATCAACTCCCTGCGATATGTTTCTCCTTTATGTTGCAACGGCAGAAAGACAAAACTAACGGGAAGTTTACATACATGATCGGTCTTTTTGTTATCCTATCCCTAGACATGAATTTTATGCCGCATTGCTCCTCAATAGCAATTATAATTTCTATACTAACAGCTTGTATAGAATTCTGCAATCTAAGACTATCACGTTAGTTTGACCTAGATACCTTACATCGGTAGTGCGATTTTCCAATTCATTTTTTGATTTACCGACAAAAATCGCTAAAATTAAATCGCAAAATTATGAATGAAAACTTCAAATAAAAGTTGACAGCTAGTGCATTTCGTCGACCTGTTTGAATTGTTGTCTGCAATTGAAATATTCTATGATGTTTTCTATGCTAACTGCTAATCTCGTAATAATAAAATGTAACCATCATCATCGTATCAATTTCTAGGAAAAACTCATCTGAAACATTTTTCATCGTAGTGGTCTTATCTTCTGTTATTTGCCCTTTCGTCGTTCGTTTTTATAAATGTATTGGAGTGTGGAATTGGTCGATCTATTTTTCTTAATTCTTCTTTAGTATTTGTCTTGGATCTTGTCTCTGGTGGATTTGCAAGGTTTAAAGCCGCAAGCAATTTCTAATTTGGAATAAAAACATGTGTGCTTATTTAAAATACCTTAGTATGTATTTGAATTTAACTCATGATATTATACATATGTACATATATATATATATATATATATATATATATATATATTTTTCTTTTTTTTTGTAATAATGATATTAAATTAGAATAATGATATATGTATGTTTGTAGATATAACGGCTTTATATGATAGCTACGTTACATAATAAAAAATTAGAAGATTTGTTTTACGGCTCTCTTCATATATTTGTTATTAACTGTTACCATAATCTTAGGATTACGGTATGTTTCGTTATTTGGCTTTGAGCCCTTTGTTTTTGCAGTTACCAGGGAAGACATATCCTGTCTACATTTAACTGTCGATGTTTTAACTAAGGACACTTTGGATTTATTATGTAATAAATCTAAAGGTACATCGTCTCCTGTACTATGGGACTTGATTCGTTTACGCTTTTCTCTAATAGCTGCACTTTTGTCATTCTTTCTTTCAGATGAAAAAGATGAGCTGGAATAAATCACATGCAAAAAAGTGTGTTAATATTTACGGACAAAAGGCGGTTTGTATTCAATATATTAGGCTACCTAGACTTTGGAGTTGAAGGTTTTCCAGATGATATTAAATTCTTATCCTCGATTTGTTTCAATGTACGATTGATTAGAGGAGTCAAAGTGTTTGTTTCCTTAAGATGTGGCTTTTTATCGTTACAACCAATACATTTATTGGAAGTTGGGGGTGTTTTCCTTCTATTTTCCTTTTCATTTGATTTATCACATTGTATCTCTGAATATGATCTGAGTCTATATGTATTAGTGGGAAGGAGGAGTGCTGTTGAAACTTTTTCGTATTTTGTACGTTTAGTTGGAGCAATGTTGATTGAATTATTACGATTGTTTGAGATTTCTACATTTTGAATAAAATGTAAATCTGGTACAGATTGTATGAGTCTGCGTTTCCCTAACAAACGCTGGGAACGGCGAACGACGCCATTGTTTGTATCTGGAACGTTTGCAAATTAAAATAATTTCATACTTATATTTACTAACAAATCTGCATCTATATTTGCTTACCCTGCATCATATTCGCAACAATATATAATTATTGTTTTAAGAAAAATATTTGTAACTTTGCAATTGTTAAACAGTTGAGTTAATGAAATAACGGTTACAATGCGTAAGAAAGGCTTGCTATCCGCCTTTTTTCTCACCTTGGTTCACTTTGGTGAATAAAGAGTTTATCGAACGAAAATTGCCGCCGAAGAATTCGTGTCGGCGTTGCTGATTAGCACTAGTTCTGTCTGTTTCCATTTCCAGTGTTTTTACCGTTCTAGTAATAGCACGTTTATATTAGAGTTTTTTGGCGGGTTAACCCTTCATAGGGATTTATTTCGGGAAATCCAATTAAATTTACCATGATTTGCCATAGAAAAAACAAATACGTTTACATTTAAGGAATTGAGTAAATTAAAAATGTAAAATCCATTGCATATGTAATGTCAAAAATATACACTGGATTCGTGATGAGGAGTTATTTGACGTATGTCGTGAAAGCGAGAAATTAAATTGTACTTTTTCAATAGAACAACTCTCAGCGAAGCAAGACTTTAGGCGTCGAAGTTAAAGTTTTTTTTTTTAACTTTGTGCTTGGTTTACATTTACGAAATCCACTCGATTTCAACTGTCAATTCCTTTGCGTATACGTCAAATTTCATTTTAATAGAACAACCCTCAACGAAGCAAAACTTCAGGCGTCGAAGTTAAAGTTTTGTTTAACTTCGTGCTTGGTTTACATATACGAAATCCACTCGATTTCAACTGTCAATTCCTTTGCGTACACGTCAAACTTCATTTGACGTTTAAGCAATGAAATTGACTTTCGTAAATGTAAACCAAGCATTACTATTGGAATTCTTATTCGGCTTAATATTTGACACAACACAATCAGTTTTAACAACAACAATTGGTGTGACTTGCTTGTTTTCCCAGCAAAAAGTTTGCATCCGCGGATGCAGTTGAATCGCTACAATTGTACAGTACAAACGCCGTTGGAGTACATCTTTTTCTATGAATTCACCTATGAATTTTACAAGAGAGCGCGCAGCTAGTATGCACTCTATTTTGCTTCCGCAGCACAAAGCTAGGATGCACTCCATTTTCGATCCAAATCACAGATTTTGATGTAGTGTTTTGGATTGAATTTAAAGGTACTCTTCGGATTGTGTTTTTAATCAATCTAAAGATGCAGTAAAAATGCAAGCCACGAATATGCAAGAATAAATAAAATGCATTTATTACTTTTGTAAAACATGAATACAAAGAACATTATTATATAAACTCAAATTAAAAAAGCTTGCATTAAATTCAATCACATTTGAGCTTACTTCCTCCGTCCTCCATTTAATCCAAGCGCATCCGATTTTGCTTCATCATGATTTTGTTGCCTTACCATCTGATTTTGTTGCCTTACCAGCACTCCACTCCATTAAAAATTTCCGTCTCGTGAATTACCACAAAAATGTTCGCAACTTAAGTTTTTATTTCTTTATTTTATAACAAGTTCTTAGAAATGTATACACTTTCCCTTATTTTAGAAGAAACGATTTCCCAGCAAAAAAAATTGGAAGTTGTTCATGTGGAGTTATGATTTCACTACACCGTTCGATGCAGTCCACACGGAGTTATGAAAAATGCACTCCGTTGGATACATTTTATAAGCAGTTGCTTTAGAGATCCCTAGAAAACAAAAACAGTTGGTTGATCCCTAGCCGCTGCCGACATCATTTCTTCAAAACGAGAAACAAGAGTGTATATATTTCGAAGAATTTGTTATAAATTAAAAAATGCAAACTAAAGTTGCGAACATTTTTGCGGTAATTCGCTAGACGTAAATTTTTAATGGAGTGGAGCATGTTAGAACAAGAAAAGGTAGCAGCAATACCCAGCTGACTGAACTGGGTTGTAGTGTTACTGTCAAATTCCATACGTCATTTTATATATTTATTTCTATGTTCGATGTATATTAGGGATATATATTTTTTGAAGAACAAATTTATTCATCAGAAAAACAACTATTTCCCATAAAGACTCCTTCATATCATTGACATGTAACCTCCTCCAGGTCCGAACGACATGCCACACACTAAAATACCGCTTATAGAGGCGGTACAATATTTGTTAATATGTGTGGTATTTTGTTAAACTTGAAAAGAATAAAGCCCTAATAAACATGTGCTTTTTTGTTTTGAAAAGCAACAGCTTCTTTCTTCAATGAATTACCAGCGACCCCAAACAATTTTGCAAGAATTCTACTTTCTGCGAGAAATAATACATTTAGTGGAATGATATGGAAACATTCAAATTGAAAATCTAACGAGTTTTCATTCATGTTTTTCAAAATATTCAATCAAGTGTGAAAAATTATTAGTTTTTTAAATTCCAATAATTTATAGACATTTCCTGATTTTGTTTACATTTACGTTGACACTAACGTTAACAAACAAAAACAAATTTCTATGTGGTTGTTGTTGAGTTGTATTTGTTGTAGTATTAACTTTACCTGGTTTGTTCTACCATGGGAGTGGAGTTGGAGTCCATGTCGAAAGCTGAACTAGTGATGGGAAGGCAACATAAAAAACCTTTAGGATGATGAAGCAAAATCGGATGCGCTTGGATTAAATGGAGGACGGTGGAAGTACTCAGCAAAAAGTTTGCATCCACGGATGCAGTTGTATCACTACAAGTGTACAGTACATTTGCCGTTGGAGTACATCTTTTCCTATGAATTCACTTATGAATTTTACAAGGGTTCGCGCAGCTAGGATGCACTCCATTTCGCTTCCACAGCACACAGCTAGGATGCACTCCATTTTCGATCCAAATCACAACTTAAGATGCAGTTCTTTGGATTGAATTTATATGCATTCTTCGGATTGCATTTTTAATCAGTCTAAAGATGCAATTAAAATGCAAGCCATTGCGAAATATCCCAAAATAAATAAAATGAATTTATTATTTGTGTAAAACAAGAGCACAAAGAACTTTATTATACAGTAGTTTTGACTTAGCTGCAAAAACAAGTTTTGCATGCATTTTGTGGCAGCAAAGCGAATTTCGCACTTATCTTTAATATTTTTAGCTGCCAAAAAGTGGCAGTTATCCGATTCGCTCACCTGCCAAAGAATTGGCTCTTCATGTAATATTCAGCTTCAGATTTCTTGATATCCCAAAACTATTTGAAGAGAAATAGTGAAAAAAATTAAAACATATAATCAAAAAGCTTAGTTTGCATCAGCTTCAAGAACCAAAATGGAATTAAATAACAGTTATTATCGTAATATTTGCTTCCACATCTGTCATTAAATTTCTGTTTCAAAGAAAGTGAAGTTAACTTGTTTGTATTATTGCAACAACATGCAGGTGACACAATAAATATGCCTTGATATGAGAGAAGTCTCCCTTGTCCCTTCTGGGATGTTTGTGCAATAATTATTAATTATTATAAGTTCGTAGAAAGAGTTCCCACGACTAAAAAAGCCTAACTTTTTTTCATAATATAGGTTGTCTACAAATGATCAACATAAAACAGTTTTCTTCTGTACAAAAGACCCTGTGCATGAGTTAGCAACTGACGCATGACGTGATTGTAGTTTTGGCTGGTACATACAAATTTCTCTATGAAAATGCGTTAATTGTTCCAAATATTATTGGTAGTTAAATAAAATTTAAACAAAAATTTGACAAAAATGCAAATATTTTAGTTTTTTTGGCAGGAAAATCAAATTCGCACTAAAACGATTGGCAGCAAAATCCAAACTACTGTATAAACACAAATTAAAAAAGTTTCCATTAAATTCAATCACATTAGAGCTTAAGGCGAGAACACATTGGATTTTTGTTGCTTATTTTTTCCGCCTCGCTTCAAAGCGCAAAAGTGAAATTGTACTGTTTTCAATAGGATAGACCACAACGAAGCGAGGCTTCAGGCCACAAAGTCGAAAATTGTTGAACTTTTGAATTCTTCGCCTGGCTTCATTTTTGACATTTCGTCTCGACATTCAATTTGATATAAACACGTGCTCAATCTGAAAAATAGAATTTTGCTGTAATTTTTATGTTCGGTACTAATTATTTCCAAACAATTCATATTAAAAATTGAATTTTATTTGATATATTAAAATAATTATGTTTATAGCGCCCATGAATTTTACGCTTCGATGTGTGATACCAAGAAATAAGCGGCCTAGTGAAGAAATAAGCTAAGCCAGAAAAATTAGCTAGGAGCTGACTGTGTTCTCACCTTTTAGGCCTGTACATAAGCTGCCTTGCCTTCTGATAAAAGAATAAAAAAGAACGGGGCAACCCAGTTCGAAATTTGCTCGGCCTTCCTTATTCTTTTATTTTTATTATGTCAGAAATGAAGCAGGAAAGCAAGGCAACCAGGCAAAACAGCTTATGTACCCAGACCTTTACTTCCTCCGTTCTCGATTTAATCCAAGTGCATCGGATTTTCTTTCATCATCCTAAAGTTTTTTATGTTGCCTTCCCATCACTAGTTCAGCTTTCGACATAAACTCCAACTCCACTCCATTAAAAATGTCCGTCTCGTGAATTACCGCAAAGATGTTCGCAACTTAAAGTCCAATTTACATATGCACATTAAATGATTTCGTTTTACGAAATCCTAGAAACAAATGAAGTGTATTTACATCTGTTTTTTGCGTCATTTGCTTACGCACACAATCGCACATACACACGGATACAATAACACATACACACGCACACAACAATTTTAATTCCGAAAAATAAGAATTTCACAACACTAATGTTTACCAAATAACTTGACTTAATTCAAAATTAAAAAAAAATAATTTTTGCAAGTTTTTTAAACATTTATTTACACTTTTGTCATCGTTTGAGTATTTTTGTTTTTCTACAACACACACAAACAAACAAAGACATCATAAAACAGTTGCATTTTTTGGTAGTTTATGACGAAAAAGCAGGGTTGCATATAATAGTATGGTGTTTTCGTGCGTTGTTTAGAATAAATGACGCAGCTATCTTCATTTAATTTTGTATGGTAAATGACGCAAAATGTTGCCTGTTTTAGCAAATAAATGACGAAACAGCTCTAAATGACGAAAAAGTTGCTAATGTAAATTGGACATAAGTTGTTATTTCTTTATTTTATAACAAATTCTTCGAAATGTATATACTCTTGTTTATCTTTTGAAGAAATGTGTAGGGATCAACCAACTGTTTTTTTCTGTATGGATCTCTACAGCAACTGCTTATAAAATGTATCGAACGGAGTGCATTTTTCATAACTCTGTTGGACTACATCGAAAGATGTTGTGAAATCATAACTCCAATTGCACAACTTCCAAAATTTTTTGCTGGGTAAGCTCAAATGTGATTGAATTTAATGCAAGCTTTTTCTATTTGAGTTTATATAATAAAGTTCTTTGTATTCATGTTTTACAAAAATAATAAATGCATTTTATTTATTCTGGGATATTTCGCAATGGCTTGCATTTTTACTGCATCTTTAGATTGATTAAAAACACAATCCGAAGAGTACCTTTAAATTGAATCCAAAACACTACATCAAAAGCTGTGATTTGGATCGAAAATGGAGTGCATCCTAGCTTTGTGCTGCGGAAGCAAAATAGAGTGCATCCTAGCTGCGCGCTCTCTTGTAAAATTCATAGGTGAATTCATAGAAAAAGATGTACTCCAACGGCATTTGTAATGTACAAATGTTGTGATTCAACAGCATCCGCGGATGCAAACTTTTTGCTGGGGGGCTAATTCGTGTACGTAATTATGAGAGCGAAAAACGTGATTCAACTGCTGGTACCTAGCAACAAATTTTGGAAGTTGTGCAATTGGAGTTATGATTTCACAACATCTTTCCAACAGAGTTATGAAAAATGCACTCCGTTCAATACATTTTAGCTTTGTTCCTTCACTTTTTTAATGGTAAGAGTGGTAAAAGAGAAAAGTGTCAAAATTGTTCAAAATTGCTCTCTCATGAACATTTTTACCAGAAAAGTAAAGGGACGGAAAAATGGTAGATCCGGCAGCAATGTCAGAAAAAAACATAAAAAATCAATTTTCGTCTTTTATTTCACAGTTTTAAATTTAGTGTTGTCAGTGTTCGACTTTTTCTTCGGTTTTTCGTCCATTTTGTGAAACAATCGTCAAATAAAAGTCGAAAAATCAATTCTGCCATTTTCTACCTGCAGAAATTTTGCTGGTAGCCTGTGGTAGAAGAGAAAGCCATTTTCGCTCTCTCTCCCCTCTCACTCTCTTAAAAATTGCTTCCAGTTTTGCCACTTTTCGGTGTTAAGGAACGCTTTGCAGGTTAAAAATGGTAACAAATGGTTAAAATGGTAACCTCAGGTAAGTAAAGGAACACAGCTTTTATAAGCAGTTGCTGTAGAGATCCCTACAGAAAAAAACAGTTGGTTGATCCCAACACATTTCTTCAAAAGATAAACAAGAGAGTATACATTTCGAAGAATTTGTTATAAAATAAAGTAATAACAACTTAAGTTGCGAACATTTTTGCTGTAATTCACGAGACGAAAATTTTTAATGGAGTTGGAGTCCATGTCGAAAGCTGAACTAGTGATGGGAAGGCAACATAAAACAACTTTAGGATGATGAAAGAAAATCAGATGCACTTGGATTAAATCGAGAACGGAGGAAGTAAGCTCAAATGTGATTGAATTTAATGGAAACTTTTTTTAATTTGTGTTTATATAATAAAGTTCTTTGTGTTCTTGTTTTACACAAATTATAAATGCGTTTCATTTATTTTGGGATAATTTGCATTGGCTTGCATTTTAGTTGCATCTTTGGACTGATTAAAAATGCAATCCGAAGAGTGCCTTTAAAAAAAGCTGTGATTTGGATCGAAAATGGAGTGCCTCCTAGCTGTGTGCTGTGGGAGCAAAATGGAGTGCATCCTAGCTGTGCGCTCCCTTGTAAAATTTATAAGTGAATTCATAGGAAAAGATGTACTCCAACGGCAAATGTACTGTACAATTGTACTGATTAAACTGCATCCACGGATGCAAACTTTTTGCTGGGTACAAACATTTGGTTAGTCGAAGGTCACACTAGAGTGGTTTCATTGAACTTTTAGGTATTTATAGATCGAGTCCCCCACTACAGCAACTTTACGATATCACTCTACTGTGAATCTCGACCTTGTTTTCATGAAATTGTTTCAATGAAACACTCTAGTGTGACCTTTGACTTAGACTATGTTTACATTTACGAAATCCACTCGATTTCATCTGTGAATTCCTTTGTGTATACGTCAAATGAAAACTCATCTGAAATCGATTGGATTTCATTTGACGTTTGAGCAATGGAATTGACAGTTGAAATCGAGTGGATTTCGTAAATGTAAACCTAGCCTTAGTTGCCTCGGTACTGTGTGGTAATTTGCGTAGACAGTAAACATGGACATTTTTGAATAAATGAAAACAAAACTATTCCAAATAAGAAAAAAGACAACAGGAGCTGGTTTCTAACCCCCAGTTTTTGTAAAAAAATTTTGTGTTTCACACGAATTGTCAAATTTTTTAGATCGATTTACTCGCCTTAGCGCTGATTTTTGAATCAGGAATTCTTAACTATATAGAACGTGTTTACGAAGAATTAGATCTGTATGTCATTTAGGGGCAGAGTTATGGATGCCCAAATTATTACGAATATAGACGAACGAACAAAAAATAGTTACAAAAACAGGGGGTTATTCTATGAAAATTTGAAATGAGAAATATTTCCTTTATATATTTTTTTATTTCACTGTTTTTTCCTTTATAAAAGTTTTCAGAAATCAACGATTTTCATTCATAATTTTACCACTGTTTTTGCGGTTATCTGGACGCCTACTAGGGTTTTTACATTAGCACCATGGTTCAATTATTAGAAGGTTGGACAGGTTCATGAAATTATAAAAAGACAACTCTGATGCCGGTTTGCTTATAACTTCAAATGACTAATAACAAAAGCAACAAGTTTTGTTTATTTGAAATATTTACTGTCATAGTTTGTTTTGTTTACATTCAATTTGAAATATTAATTTTTTCTTTTTATTTTTTAAAACGCTTTCATCTTTTTTATAAAACGGTTTTATACGTTTTTGTCGCAAATCACAAGATGATTTGAACCACGGTATAAGTAAAGAGGTAGATCTAGATGAAAACAAATTATAGAACCCTGGTTTTTCCTGAATTCCTAAAACGTCAAAATTGCTAAACATAAAAGCAACAAGTGGGTTTGTTTACAATACATTTTTTGAGCATTTTATAAAAAACGCGAAAAATGAATGAAGTGTCAAAGTTTCTCCACATAATCGAATTGTGGATATGATGAAATGATTATTTCAATGCAAAGCTGACGAATTTCTTCCATACAAATGTCCTAAAAACAATTTTAAAAATCATTGAATTCTATTGCTTTTAAAATTATTTGACATATTTTTCAAACAGCACACACACATATACAGATTGTGTATATAATTTTAAAGTTTTAGGAACGCTCGAAATAAAAAAATTAAACTGACAGATAGCTTTAGCTAACCTTTTTAATTAAACCATGATTTGAACAAGGTACTGTTTTAAGTAAATTTCGTGTGACGGATAAGAATTAAATTTTGATTCATCTCCTACAATGAAAATTGAGGTCAGCATGGAGTAAGACATATGTACCTCATTTCCATATTTATGGTGAAAGAAATGCAATTAGCCTACAACAATGATTTTTGATAAAGCTTAATTTGTCTCCAAGCCTGCCCGAAAATGAAGATATAAACAAGTTTTTGTTTTGTTTCACCAGTCAACTAAATTGGAACATTTCCTTTACATGCACACTGAAATCGGCTTGGTAAAACTTGGCCAATAACGTTGAAGTATTAAATGATATGTAAGAATCACTGGAACGTCGAAAGGCTATTGAAGAAATTTCCTTGGAAAATTGAAACTTCCTTAGGTTGTACTTCATATCCAAATTTTTATTGATATGATTTGTTTCTATACATATTTTTAATAGCCCGTTTAGACTATACCCTTATACGATGATTAAGGCCATTATCTCGATTTAAAGCCCTCGGCACATACGGTCCGTTTAGTGACACGTTGGGACATGCGTTGTCCCAAAACAGTTAAATTATGTTTAACTTTAATGCGCCAGCCATGTTGTTGTTTTTCAAAAAACTTGGCATCACTTACACATTTTTCATGTGGTTGTTGTAGCGCGACGCACAACGCACCGTATGTGCCGAGCGCTTAAGTGCCTAATCCACCCAAATCCACCCTGATTTACCATACAAAATTAAATCAACTCAAAACTTGGATTTGTTTTAAATCAAATGTTAAATCGAAATATTTTGATATACAACACTGCTTTTTGCTCCTAAAAATGCAACTATTGCAGTCTGTACCAATATTAGGTGTGTCTTTTTACGTGATAATTTGTAATAATTATTACGAAATGTTACTAAATGCTGTCTTTTTACACAAAAGTTCAGTAAAAGAGAGCGAAGTGAGAGAACAAGTTTGACAGTTGTTTGCTGAGAAATTGCTAAAAGTTGCTGAAAGAATTTTTCCCAGCAACCTTTAGCAAGTTCGATCAGCTGTTTTTTAATCATCTGCAAATGGTCAGCTGCTCAATGTTTATCTTATTTTTTGTGGAAAAATACTATAAATATTATCTCTGTTCCAGAACTAAAAAGTTTTTACAATTCTTACCACTTTTACACATTTTGCGTTCCCGTACACAAAATTTATATGAAAATCGTTTACGACTTTTACAACTTTTACGACTTTTACCACTTTATAAAGTACGGGAACAGGCCAATTACGACGCAGGTTTATTTATTGATTATTTCATTAATATATTATTTTTTTCTATTTATTTTGCTTAAAACTGAAGAACTTTTTCATTGCTTTGGAGTTATTTTGTCGTTCATGCATTGGCGCCAATGTTTTTGTTTTGGTTATCAACTGTTATCTTGCTAAAGTTTACTAAATGCTGTCTTTTTACTTTTTCTCTATTTTCGTATCAAAGAGTAAAATCTCTCTTACTCTCTGAAAAGAAGTTACTGAATAATTATTACTGAAAAAGTAAAAAGACACAACTAATGGCAACAATGTTCGTGTGTCGTTTATTTACTAGGGTTATGACTTTTTTACCTTTTTTTCTCAAAAATGATTTCCTGTAGCGAGAGTGAATGAACTTTTGCCTATTAAAAATTTGCTCCAACATTTGTATCCTGTTGCATAAATAAGTGACATTTTGCCTATTAATGACTAAAATAATTTTTATTCCATTCAAATATTGAAAAAGGACCCGCAATTTATGTGATACATGGAATAAAGCTATATATGATATAAAATGATATATATGTAATAATATGACGATAAAACTGGTGAGAAACAAAAGCTTATGTCATCTATCTATATATATAAAAGAGTAGTGAGGTGAGGTATTCACTGACTGACTGACTGACTGATTCATCACCGCCCAGACGAAACCGCTGAAGCTAGAAAGTTGAAATTTTGGGTGTAGGTTGCTGTTGGTGTGTAGGGGTGAGATAAGGCTGGGTTTTTGGAAATTCGACCCAGAAGTGTACGAAAGGTACTAAATATGGTACCCTTTGTATTAGGGAAACGGTAAGAGCTAGAATTCTGAAATTTGGAATGAGGGTAACTGATGGAGATCTAGAAAGATGTACCAAAGAGTTTTTGGAAAATCGACCTCTAAGTGTACGAAAAGTACTAAAATTTACAAAATTTAGTACCAATTGTATATTTTGAACGGATATAGCTAGAATCATGGAATTTGGTATGGAAATCAAGGTTGGGAAGTGGTGTTGATGTAATTAAATGTTTTTGGAAAATCGTACTAATGTGTACGAAAAGTACTAAATGATACTAAATTTAGTACACATTATATTTGGGTGAACGGATAGAACTGGAATCCTGAAATTTGGAATTAAGATTACTGTTGAAGTGTATGATTTAGACATGAGGGTGATTTTGGAAATTCGTACTTATGTGTACGAAAATTATTAAATGGTACTAAATTTAGTACAATTTGGATTTGTGTGAACGGATGGAGCTGTAATCCTGAAATTTGAAGTTACGGTCAATTGTGGAGAGTAACGAAGAAAACTTTTTGGAAATTCGAACTATAAGTGCACGAATAGTACTAAATGGTACTAAATTTAGTACAATTTTGATTTGGGTGAACGGATTGAGCTGGAATACAGACATTTGGAATGGGGGTTACCGATGAAAGGTTTTTGTAAATTCGAACTATAAGGGTAAAAGTACTAAATGGTACTAAATTTAGTACAATTTGGATTTGGGTGAACGGATAGAGCTGGAATCCTAAAATTTGTAATGAGGGTCACTGATGGAGAGTAACAAAGAAAGGTTTTTAGAAATTCGAACTATAAGTGCACGAAAAGTACTAAATGGTACTAAATTTATTACAATTTGGGTTTGGGTGAACGGATAGAGCGGGAATACAAACATTTGGAATGAGGGTCACTGATGAAGAGTAACAATGAAAGGTTTTTGGAAATTCGAACTATAAGGATACGAAAAGTACTAAATGGTACTAAGTTTAGTACAATTTTGATTTGGGTGAACGGATTGAACTGGAATACAGACATTTGGAATGAGTGTCACTGATGAAGAGTAACAATGAAGGTTTTTGTAAACTCGAACTTTAAGGGTACGAAAAGTACTAAATGGTACTAAATTTTGTACAATTTGCATTTGGATGAACGGATAGAGCTGGAATCCTGAAATTTGAAATTAGGGTCAGTGGTGGAGAGTAACAAAGAAAGGTTTTTGTAAATTCGAACTATAAGTGCACGAAAAGTTCTAAATGGTACTAAATTTAGTACAATTTGGATTTGGGTGAACGGATTGAGCTTGAATCCTGAAATTTGTAATGAGGGTCACTGATTTTAGAAATTCGAGCTATAAGTGCACGAAAAGTACTAAATGATACTAAATTTAGTACAATTTGGATTTGGGTGAACGGATAGATCTGGAATCCTGAAATTTGGAATGAGAATCACTGTTGAAGAGTAAAAATGAAAGGTTTTTGGAATTCGAACTAAACTTATACGAAAAGTACTAAATAGTACTAAATATAGTACAATTTAGATATGGGTTAACGAATAGGGCCGGAATCCTGAAATTCGGAATGGTGGTCACTGATTAAGAGTAAGAAAGATGTACCAAAGGTCGAAAAGTCCTAAATGGGAGTGAGTTTAGTATGATTTGGATTTGGATTTGAAGAGCTGGAATCCTGAAATTTGGAATTAAGATTACTGTTAGAATATAGAATTGAGATATGGAGGAAGCTTTGGAAAATGGTACTAATGTGAACGAAGCAGTACTAACTGGTACGGAATTCGCTGTATTTGCGTGAACAGATTACTGTTGGAGTGAGGATTGAGGTAGTTTTGGAAATTCATACTTATGGAAAAGTGCTAAATGGAACTACATTGGCTATAAATTGGGGTTAGGTGAACGGATAGCGCTGAGATATGAAAGTACATTTTGGAAAATCGTGTACGAAAAAGTGCTAAATGGTACAAAATTTGGTACCTTTTGGTATTTGCTATATGGTAGAGAATTTTGTACAATTTGTGACTTTGTAAAGGGTAGAACTGGAATTTTGAAATTCGGTACTAGATTAGCAATTGGTGTTTAGAGTGGAGGTAGGGAGGAGGTTTTGAAAATTCGTACTTATTTATACATAAAGTACTAAATAGTACTATAAAGTACTAAATAGTACTATAATGGGTTTCAGGAGAACAGATAAAGCTGGAAAAGTGAATTGGGGTTAGGATATATGTTGAATATAAGGAAGTAATCTTTTAATATACACTAAGTCGAGAGGTACCGTTATATGGGGATATACGAAAACGTGGATTTTTATGGTCATTTTGGATTTTTATGGCCATTTTGAATGTCGAAAATTTAACGGACCTATTAGGGTTCTGGGCGAAACCGCTAAAGCTAGAACGTTGCATTGTAAATGTGCGTGATTGTTGTTGTGAAGGCGTGAGATAAAGTTTAGTGTTTGGAAATTCGTACTGGAAGGGAATGCTGTGTTAGTGAAGGGTTAAAACCAGGAGTCAAATCTGAAATTTGCAATATGATACGTAGTTTTGGAAATTCGAAATAAAAAATATGGTAGTAGTGTAGGGATGCGATACTTCAGATTTTTTTGTAAATTCTGACTACAATCGAAAAAAATATTGGTAATAAAAATAGGTCTTAGTACAACAGAATCTCCAGTATTCACCATTCCCGTATTAAATATTGTTTAAATATATATTGTTCCCTTTCCGCATACAAAGTAGCGGGCATTTGCTAGTTCTGGATATGTCGTGTGGCTTTAACGGTTGTTTTGAGTTATTTATGTGCTTAAAGTGACTCCAAAATGTTTTCCAAAAAGGTCATCTATAAAAACTTTAAAAGCTTTTTGTGCGTGAGCTTTTTTCTATCGAATCACCTTGTAATTAAGATTTTATCTAATCTTATGCAAAAGCTCATCAAATTATGACACACAAATAACTGTAAACACAAACACACAAACAAACAGAAGCGGAAAAATAGAAAAAATATTAAATAAAAATAAAATGGATGCAGCTTTAATTTAATATAAATTGTAGACAACATATTTAATAGCCATTTGTCAGATTATTTTTTGCAGTATTCCATTCCATTTTTAATTTTCAAGCAATTCTTTTTGCAAATTCGGGTATGTATACGTAAACAATGATCAGCTGACTGACATTTTATATCATTTTAGACTAGTCTAAACAACTAGGATTTGAAAGTTGGATTTAGAAATCGAGTCGATTTAAAATGACTAGTCTAAACGGGCTATAAGACAACTTAGAAATTTGCATAAACCATGGTTCAATTATTAGAAGGTTGGGCAGGTTGACAAAATTTCAAAAAAACAACTCAGAAGCTGGTTTGCTTATAACTTCAAATATTATAATAACAAATGCAACAAGTTTTGTTCATTTGAAGTCTTGTCAGTCTGCATTGTTTTCATATTTTCTGAAATAATATTTGTATTACTCCCATTAGACATTTGGGTAAAAGTGGTAATTTGCGCATTGCCCGTGCCTGCAGTGCCGCCAGAAATGGTCTCTTTGAAATCACTAAAATTGGTAATGATAACTTGACTACCAAATGCAAGGATCCCAAAGCTTGTACCATTCTGTTGAGAGGTGCTATTCTATATGAAACTGAACGTAATTTACAGGATGCTTTGCATGTTGCACGTAACTTGATATTTGAACGAATTTGGTTCCTGGTTATGGTGAACATTTGGCTTTGAAACTACTTTTGACTCGCAGCTGCTGTCGCACAAAACTGCGGTTCCAATACCATTCGCACATTTACAGCCTTGAGAGCAAAATAAGCTCCCACTCGGGAGAGCATGATATGAATGACAAGGGCATTTGAGAGTCATTGGCTATTAAAATGCAACCCACTTCTGATTTTCGTTTATTAAACAGCTTATATGAAATAAAACTCTATATGTATTTAAGAAATCTTTATAATCTTCTATTATTTTAAGGATGTTTGGTATTTAAAATAGAACAGTACCTCCCGGTATGGTGGAGGGTATAAAACGTTCGGCTCAGCCGAACTTAACCCTATTTCTACTTGACTCTTGCAAACGTTTTAAGGACCATAATCTGCGAACCTGCACCTGGAGTGTTCGGACTCTTTAAGAGAAGGTACACTTTACATACTCGCAGGTTTGTTTGCAAAGTACAAAACCGATATTACAGTCATACTGGAAATATGATGAACAGCGAAAGGCGTCACAACCACATCTAAATGTGACGCCCTGTATATTAGCTGCATGATATAAATCATATGTTGCTGATTTCCAGTTAGTCGGTGGTTAAAACACATGGTGCCACGTATGAAAGACTTGCTACAATTCGAATAAAAGCTAAACTGTTCAATCTTGAGGTGAGGTGATAGTCTTCGCCGCGAAACCTGGCTGACATGGTACAATAATTCTTAGGTAGGCCACAGCTAACAGCTGATTACAATTTTTTTTTGTTATGGCTTAATCTGTCAAAACCGTGTTGACATGCAGAGTTGATATTTATTATTGATCAAAAAAATCAACTCTGTTTTGTTTTCATTTCAGCATTTTGTTCTTCTTCTTCTTTGTTTACTCATCCGTTATCATTCATCAAAACAATTTTGACGTTTTACGCCATAGCGACAGGGTTGTATTTTTTTGGCGATTCTCATACCTGGCCTACCTATGAATTATTGTACCATGCCTGGCTGACTCCAGATCAAAAACAAGAATTCAAATAGATGGACGGCGTTCATCTAGCGTGATGGATGTAAGATAACCACCTAGTTACAGCAAAGGTACGTACTCGATTAAAAGTTGCAAAAAAGAGCGAACAGACACAACACGGAAGTTGGACATCTGTAAGCTACAATTACAACAGACACGGCATAGTCCAACCATCTGGTCCTATTGCTTAATTACAGACAACACCCATCCATAACAATAATCCACAATTCTTGCTTTCCATAATTCTTGATGTTTTTATTTATGTATGTATTTATATTTATTTTGATTTTCTTTTATTTATGTATATATTTTGTTTGTCATTTGTCAGCTTTGTCAAAACTGTTTTGACACAATAGGAGGACCTCAGGAAAAAATTGTAATCATATGTTTGCTGTGTCCTACCTTGTAATGATTGTACCATGGCATAAACTAAATAATAGCTCTGTTCCTTTACGTGCAAGAATCTTCAAGTTTTACCGTTTTTTACTCGAAATGCGTTCCTTTACTTCAGACACCATACGACTTATATGGGGGAAGTTTACAACTTTTGCTATTTTTGCCGGTTTTACCATTTTCAATAGTAAAGGAACAGACCAAATATGAATTATTTTTTATTTTATAATATGAATTAAAAAGCATAATTTAAAAACTAACAACGTATAGAATATGATACATAAGTTGATAATTATAGAAACAATTTAATACAATAATTAAATAACCAGCTAACAAGAGTTGAATTTTCATTAATTTCTTTCGATTAGACATTCTTTGTTTAGACTTTTCTAGTTTTAAGCCTTCATTAAGATTTCTTATGCGAAAATATATGCGACATTTGAAGAAAAACTTTTTTACGTTTTCTGATAGATCTATATTTGCACTCATTTTGCACATTCGATTGTGTAATTGCACATTGTGGTTCTTTTATTTTCAGAAGAAACTGCTTCGACGGTTTTTTAAGGAACCCTTTTGAAATTTGGTCGATCCATGTTGTGGTGTTTTCATGGCTCAGGTACTGGTCAAGATGTAGTTCACGAATAATGTAATCCGCAAAATGCTCTAGAGCTTCGTCTTTAAGCCTGCCTACGTCTTTAAAACTGGCTGCTGGGAGGAAATAGACTCCTTCTTTTTCATATTGATCAGTACTTCTTCAAAATGACAGTTTGGCATTTCTTTCTCATCATTCTTTTGAAAATTATTCGACATTTGATCCGATCCAATCCAAGGAGTGGAGTATTTGCACACATTACCAGTACCTTCAAGAATTTCAGTGTTTCTAGCTAATGGGTACTTTACACGATATGTATTTTACATATGGCTTGTCACTTTGCGTATACATTTTGTATGTAAAAAGTGACAACCCATATGTAAAATACATATCGTGTAAAGTACCCATAAAGGATGAATCACAAAACGGTACAATGTTTAAAAATTTAAGATTAATACAAACCGATAATATATTTTCGTATTCTATACATAAATTCTTTTGGAGATGGGTGGTCATTGATGCCAGTTGGATCTTTTCCCAGCAAAAAGTTTGCATCCGCGGATGCAGTTGGATCACTACAAGTGTACGGTACATTTGCCGTTGGAGTACATCTTTTCCTTTGAATTCACTTATGAATTTTACAAGAGAGCGCGCAGCTAGGATGCACTCCATTTTGCTTCCACAGCACACAGCTAGGATGCACTCCATTTTCGATCCAAATTACAGCTTTTGATTGCTTTTTAATCAGTCCAAAGATGCAATTAAAATGCAAGCCATTGCGAAATATCTCAAAATAAATAAAATGCATTTATTATTTGTGTAAAACAAGAACACAACGAACTTTATTATATAAACACAAATTAAAAAAAGTTTCCATTAAATTCAATCACATTTGAGCTTACTTCCTCCGTTCTCGATTTAATCCAAGTGCATCTGATTTTCTTTCATCATCCTAAAGTTGTTTTATGTTGCCTTCCCATCACTAGTTCAGCTTTCGACATGGACTCCAACTCCACTCCATTAAAAATTTCGGTCTCGTGAATTACCGCAAAAATGCTCGCAACTTAAGTTGCTATTTCTTTATTTTTTAACAAATTCTTCGAAATGTGTACTCTCTTGTTTATCTTTTGAAGAAATGTGTAGGGATCAACGAACTGTTTTTTTCTGTAGGAGTGCATTTTTCATAACTCTGTTGGACTACATCGAAAGATGTTGTGAAAACATAACTCCAATTGCACAACTTCCAAAATTTTTTGCTGGGAATGATTATACCATGCTATCGACAAATGCGACATGACTACTCGGTTATTTCTTGTGATATTATGGTTATTATACTGAATACCGGATAATTACTGACATTATCAATAGTAACTCTTGTGCCAGACACTGAAAATAACACATGAAAATATTTTAGCTTTTAGGAGAGAGCGGAGGTGAAGGAGCTCCCTTTCTCCCTTCTTACCCATTTCATAGTCTGGCATAAGACTAACCACGGCTGCCAGATTTGACGATTTATCGTCATTTTGACGATTTTTTGGTCAAAAATTGGTAAATGACGATTTGACGATTTTTACCCAAAAAATTACGTTTTTTGGATATTTTGTTATGCAGTCATAAAAAAAGTTGTAAAATATGAATTTGTAAAAACTTAGTTGATTTTAAAAATTAATTGTTAAACAATAATCACAATAATCGTTATTTTTGAACGTAGAAGCTTGAAATTTTGCCAGAACATGTCAGATTTCATCAATGTTGACGATATGTTTGGGTGCATATACAAAGGAATTTTAAACTAGAACCAAACTGAATTCAATGGAAGCAAGGATAATATATAATTGCACTGCTCCAGAACCTGCAACAATCTCCTATTTTTTTGGTAAATTTATAAAGGAACAAAAAGTCAAAATTTCAGCAATAGTAGATTCTGTTCTAAAAGTTTAATAGATTTGATTTTAAAATTAGTTTTTATTGATTTTTCGACATCCTTAACGAATTTTCACATTTTATCAACAAGAAGGAAAAGCAAAAATTTGATTCAGAATCTCGTGAACTAAAGCTTTTGGATTTTGAGGAAATGTGAAAATAATGAAACGGATTTATTTCACAATTTAATATATTATTTGAAACGAGTTGATGGTTCATATGTTTTTCCTAAAATAACAAAATTTTTAAACAAAATAATGATAATGATAAAATAATAATAATGACATTCGCCAGCAAATGTTAAACGAGTTTTCAGTCAGGCAAATCTTCACAAAACGAAATATGTATCGAAATTCTTTCCATAAGGATTCAATGTAGAGTATACTTAACAAAATACATTGTTTAACACATCCCAGCAAAAAGTTTGCATTCGCGGATGCTGTTGAATCACTACAAGTGTACAGTACAAGTGCCGTTGGAGTACATCTTTTTCTATGAATTCACTTATGAGCTCTGTTCCAGAACTAAAAAGTTTTTACAATTTTTACCACTTTTACACATTCTGCGTTCCTGTACACAAAATTTATATGAAAATCGTTTACGACTTTTACCACTTTTACGACTTTTACCACTTTATAAAGTACGGGAACAGGCCAATGAATTTTACAAGGGAGCGCGCAGCTAGGATGTACTCCATTTTGCTTCCAAAGCACACAGCTAGGATGCACTCCATTTTCGATCCAAATCACAGCTTTTGGTGTAGTGTTTTGCATTGAATTTAAAGGCACTCTTCGGATTGCATTTTTAGTCAGTCTAAACATGCAATAAAAATGCAAGCCATTGCGAAATATCCCAGAATAAATAAAATGCATTTATTATTTGTGTAAAACAATAATACAAAGAACTTTATTATATAAACACAAGGTGTGTTCGTTTACTCAATAATTTGTACAAGTCCAGCTGCTCTGCCTGATTGCCTTGCTTTCCTGCTTTATTTTAGACATAATAAAAATAAAAGAATAAAGAAGGCCGAGGAAATTTCGAACTGGTTTGCCCTTTTCTTTTTTATTCTTTTATCAGAAGTAATGGGTACTTTACACGGTATGTTTTTTACATATGAGTTGTCACTTCTCCCATACAAAATGTATATGCAAAGTGACAACTCATATGTAAAAAACATGCCGTGTAAAGTACCCATAAGCAAGGCAACCAAAAAAAGTTTCCATTAAATTCAATCACATTTGAGTTTACTTTTTTCCGTTCTCCAATTAATCCAAGCGCATCTGATTTTGCTTCATCATCCCCTAAAGGTTTTTTATGTTGCCTTCCCATCACTAGTTCAGCTTTCGACATGGACTCCAACTGCACTCCACTCAATTAAAAGTTTTCGTCTCGTGAATTACCGCAAACACGTTCGCAACTTGAGTTTTTATTTATTTTATAACAACTTCTTAGAAATGTATACACTCTCACTTATTTTTAGAATACATGATTTCGCCAGCTGCGGGTAGGGATCAACCAACTGTTTTTTTTTTTTGTAGGGATCTCTAAAGCAACTGCTTATAAATTGTATCCAACGGAGTGCATTTTTCATAACTCCGTGTGGACTGCATGGAAGGATGTTGTGAAATCATAACTCCACATGCACAACTTCCAAAATTTTTTGCTGGGATTGATTAAACGCGACTTGTTAAGAATGTTAACTAAAGTATTTATTTACAAAATCGTTAAGTTAATCATTTAATTTAATACTAATTTAAAGTAAAAATATGTTTACTAACTCCAATAGCCATTTAATGTTTATTTTAATTAAAAATATATTTAAATATAACTAAATATTACCATTTTAATTTTTGACGATTTTGTAAAATAGATTTTAATTTTAAAAATCGTCATTTTGACGATTTTCAATAAAAATAATCTGGCAGCCTGTATGATTGTGCCATGGCTGACATTCAATCTATGTTACTATCAGAACATAGATTGAATGTCAGCCATGGCACAATCATACAGGTACACGTATCAGCCCAGCTGATGTACTGCAAGCTGTCAAAACTGTTGTAATTGAAAACGCAAAATTGAAAAAGAAAAATTGTAAATTTTTGATGAATTTTTGTTATAACGCCTTTATTAATACCTGTCTAAAAAAATTTTGTTGAAAAAATTGTGTGAATTGCTTTATTTTTGGAAAACATTTTGACATTTCACAGTACTGAACTGGTTTTTGTTGTAGTTGTTGGCTGATGCATCTACCTGGTAATTGTGCCGTGCATGTCAGTTTTCATCTCTCTCGCAATGTCAATTCAGTTCGCGAATAACATTTAAGTTGGTTGGTCGTTTTTTGCGTTAAAATAAGAACAGACTAGAAGCAAGTTATACCATCCATTTAACCAACTGTTAACGTGTGCTTCTGCAAAATATAAACAAAACGGGAATAATTAAAAGCATTCGGTTGCAAATTGAAGGAAAAAAGAAATAGAAGAATACACATAGATGAGAATATAATATGCTGATAATATTTTAGAGTGCAACATAATCAAAGAAGAAATAAAGTGAATTAATTTTTATTTTTCGGGGGGCTCTAATTAGACACGATAACAAAAAAGTGTATGGAAAATGTGGAAACAATTCATTATGCTGATATTTTTAATGGCACTTTGTGGCGTAGCGCTTGCAGATGGCATGTGGGGTAAGTTAAATTTTTGGTTTTTCTTTTTGCCAATGTACGAATGACAGACGATAAAAAATCGTTTTCTCCCCTCACACGTATTATACAATCGCTTGTTGTTTTCAATCGAATTGCAAAGCAACGAAACAAGAACTTTTTTGGTGGCTGTTAAATAATTCATTTATATATTCCACATTGCGATCAAATTCTGATTACAGAGAAGATTTCAAATACCACTGTAATGTTGAGAAAACGTGCAAAAATATATTTCTCCTCAACCCGTTTCTATTTGCATTTTCCTATTTATCTCCTATTTGTATATTCCCTCCGGTTCCGTTGCGTGAATGTGGTATTTGTTGATTTGTGCGTTGATTTAGAATACTTATTTCTATAAACAGCGTATTCAGTCAGTCCATTTCTAAAGAAAAAAAAAAAACAAAATATGCTTTGATTCCTACTTACTTGCTTTTAATTTAATCCTACATCTAAACACCTTTCTAGGTATATGAAAATGAAAGATAACAATAAGTTATGTAACAGTATCTTCAAAAAGTATTTATAAAAATGCAAGTCAATATTATCGCATAAACAATAAATGCCATTCATGTTCATAATTCCATGAAATGCCAATTGAAATATAACATTTATATTGATTTTAACATGTTCTTATATTTCAATCTGAAATATTATAGGTGTTTCCACACTACCATACCATTTAAAATTTTATGTTTGAATGCAAACTTTGCTAAAAAACTTTTCCTTAGGTAAATAGAGCTGGCTGTTCGCTCTGATCATGATAATATCTTCCATACTTACGGATATATGGATCGGTGACACCTAATAAAATTCGGAACAATTCCAGATCGCAATGCTCCACATTGATCGTTATGATCGGTGCCCAGTTTTCAGCCGGTATAAGTGGACAGATTAAAAAAACGTAAACATTTCTAAAAGTAATATTCTTTAAAGTTGTCTTTTTACTGTGGATTCAAAAGATCCCAAATCAAGCCACGTTTGTTTGAGATTGTTTTTGTTTTGGGTGACATTCTTCAAAATAGCTATTGATATTGCTGTTTTCGTGGCATAATAAATAAAATTCATTTAAAATTTTATATGTACAAATGAGACACTCATGTCCAATAGTTTTCCCCGGGAAAGCTATATATCGTTGTGAGAGTTCGATCCGAGAGTTGCCCCTAAACGAGACATAAGTCATTATATTAATATTTTGTATATTTTTGCTTATTTTGGAGCTATTGCATAGCAATTTTGATTTAATTATATTTTTATATCATCACCATGTTTTACTCCATTTGTATTAACAATTTCCTTTTTGTCCATATCATTTAAATGACACACCTATTTTTTATCAAAAAAAATTTTCTCAGATATTTCGGGGGCTTATTTAGTCATATTAAGTACCCATATAGTTTATTTTAGAGTACACCTATAAATTGACAATATCTTTCCGTCATTGATTTATACAAATTTCGAAAGAATCTTGACATTGTGGTGTCACAATTCCTGTCGATGGGATCAATATAAATGGTCTATAAATATTCAATAGAAAATACGTGTATCTTATCAATAGAATGTCTAAGACCAGAAAATGTTTTATTTCCACATATGTATGTACATATGTGTGATTGAATGAGTAATTCATGTTTTTATTTAAATATCTGAAAGAAAACAATTTCTAAAAAAACTTTAGTCTCTAAAGTGAAAATAAACTCTTTTTTATGTTTACCCACTCTGAAAATTGACTTTGGATACATTTACTAATGCAATTGAGAATGGCTGATGACGGCGAATGCATTAAATATTCTTTATTTTAAATCAAACTTACCTTAATGTATGCCTAATCCGGTCTTTTATTATTCAACTTGAAGTAAACATTGGGTGTACTAGCGTGTGCCGGCGACTTTTTCATTGAATTTAAATAAGGGAATAATAAAGAAATAAAAAATAAATTAAATACATATATGAACCCAGAAACTATTTGAAACGCTAAGGTAATTTTTTAATGGATATTCTGTATTATTCTCCTTCATTTGCTTTTTATTTTGTGTCCTGCTTTCTGTGTGCACCACCAGTGGGTACGTGATTTATACGAGTTGGGATATTCATGCATTTTTGAAGAAAATGCTTCAGTTTACGTATAGAATGATCTTTGTTCTATGAAGGGAGCAAAATCTACCAGTTATATTCTCCTTTGGTCTTAAGTCAGGTTTAAGGTCTAATCGCCGATCACCTTTTTTGTTGATGTTGTGGCAGAATTTTATATGTATGTATGTTCGCTTTTCTGGTTAATCTGGTTCTGCGTCTATCTCCAGTTCTAGGAATGTGGAGTTATTGAAGTTAGTTCAGTAGGTTAGGTAGCGCAGTTGAATAGGTGTAGTGTGTCGTGCGGGCATGCTGGGCAGTTGTTTTGCATCTATAGGAATTGAGATGGCTTCACCATCCCGAGCGTAGTTGACCCAAAACTACACTGATTTGTCGTTTCAGCTGACGCTCCTCAGTTGCGATAGAAGGGGGATGTTCACCGAGGACCGCATTCACACGATAGCTGATTATGGCATCTGCGACCCAGCAAAATGTTCGATGCCAATCATGGGTTCAAGTGAAGTTTTAACTGGCATGTCATCTTTTTAGCATTTTCATCGATGAATTTTATATTAGCGTGCAATCCAAAAGATGCTATACATTTTAGGATCCAAAGCATGTTATTTACACCAATGCTTTGACATGTCATTTTCACCAATGCTTTGGCATGTCATTTCCAACAATGCATTGGCATGCCATTTTCACCAACCCTTTGCAATGACATTATCATTAGGACGAGAGGTTTAACAACGTTGGTTGTGATTTCGAGTCTCCGACAACATCAAGCCTATTGTAAATATTTAATCTTATATATTTAGAAAAATGTGAATAAATAAAAACACAAAATTCATCTCTATTGGATCGATGGAATGGGTTCAAATGCTGATGGAAAGATCGGATCTTTCACGACTTCCTTTGCATGGGTTCAAATGCTGATGAAAATATCGGATCTTTCACGACTTCCTTTTTGCATTGGTTCAAATGCAAATGAAAAGATCTGATCTTTCACGACTTCGGTTGAACCAATGCAAAAGATGCCATGAAATCACGTCATCACATGGAACCCCTTCTTTCAAATTTTGCTGGGGAGTGCATCCGTATGAATTCTATCTTTATTTATTTCTAGATCATGAAGATCCCTCCTGATATGGGCCTCTGAAATTTCGCAAATTTCCTTGTTTAAAGGCCGGCTACTTGGAAAAAATGTACAAAATAAAAAAATTGTTTCCGTTATAAACAACGCAATTTTTTAACTTCAATGGCCGATATTTAGCGAAGTATGGACTTTCCCCAAAGAACATTATATTTTTGTAATCAGGACATTATATTTTTGTAATCAGGAGTTTCTTGTCAAAAAACTGGTTATTATTAAATTAAATAGTTAAAATTTTATAGCATATATATTTATTGTTATTAATCTTCACAGAACAAAAAATACAAAAAACATAATTTTTATTCGAGTAGCTATGGCATAAAGAAGAAAATATTGGTTGTACCGATGATATTTTTGAAAATTCTATATTAATTTTTACCTATTTCGCCTTTCAAAAAACAGGTTATTATTAAATTAAATACTTAAAATTTTATAGCATATATATTCATTGTTATTAAACTTCACAAAACAAAAAAAAAAAAAAAATACAAAAACATAACTTTTATTCGAGTATCTATGGCATAAAGAAGAAAATATTGGTTGTACCGATGATATTTTTGAAAATTCTATATTAATTCTTACCTATTTTATAATATGTTGATAATATACATATGAGTAGTTATGATGTAAAGGAGGCAAATTATAATCAATGCAATAATTTTTTTTTTTTAATTTTTATGTATAGTTTGTAAGAACAATAATGTTTAATATCCCAGCAAAATGTTCGATGACAGATCATGAGTTGAATCATAGGTGCAAGTGACTTGTCATAGGTGCAAATTTAGGTGAATCACCGATGAAATTTACAAGGGAGTGACACCTGATTTCACCTGTTCATTGTCATGGCATTTTGCACCAGTTCATTGTCATGACATTTTGCACCAGTTCATTGTCATGGCATTTTGCACCAGTTCATTGTCACGGCATCTTGCACCAGTTCATTGTCATAGCATCTTGCACCGGTTCATTGTCATGGCTTCTTGCACCAGTTCATTGTCATGGCTTCTTGCACCAGTTCATCGTCATGACTTCTTGCACCAATGCTTTGGATCCGGATTTTTGCCAATCAGAAATAAAATTCGCAATACAATTATGTAATTTGTTGAATTAATAAGAATACAATGCGCAGATGATTTGTATCGCCAGATGTTATTTTTCTTTATTTTGTATGTAATTTTCAAAATTATATATTATATTAATCTGCAATATCATATTTATCTCTTCCGATGGCTGCAAGATACTTCTTTCAACTTGGGGGTTCCGTTTTTCCAATATTCGATAAATTATGTGTCAATCTCTGAACCAAGCTCATCGTTTGGGAAATCTAGTATAAATTTGAATTCTGTTATTTTATTTCAAAAGAAAAAGCTTATCCTGTAATAGTTACCACGTTATGGTCTCTTTTATACTTATTTTACCGATCTCCTACTTTGCTTCTCTCACTTTGCATGCCATGCTTGTGATATCGTGATCTTTCCATTGGAGTTTTGTTCCCTCGGGTCGCATAACGTCAAATGGCTCGTATTCATATGCCGGTGGCATCTTTATCCATCCTGTTAACATGGCCCAACCAACCCAATAATTGCAGCTCGATATGTTTTACTATATCGGTGTTGGTCGGCTGGGGAAGCTCGTGGTTTATAGACCGGGTCTTTTTCATACTTCTTTTTAATATCCACAAAACGAAACAGGTTTCCAAACACAAAATATATTTTTCTTTTGTTTTATATCAATTTACATTGTATTTTTAATTAAAATATATAAATTTTGCCAATATCGACCACTTTCATCTGACTTTTATTTTCATTTTAACAATTACTTTTGCAAGTACACAATTATTCGGGTATATGAGTATTTGATAATTTATTGTGCGGTTACTTATCAATTTATTTGAACTCATGATAATATTGTGACAAAGATCGGATCTTTCACGACTTCAATTGCACTCATGAAAATTCGATGAAAAAGATCGGATCTTTCATGACTTCGATTGCACTCATGAAAATTCGATGAAAAAGATCGGACCTTTCACGACTTCAATTGCACTCATGAAAATTCGATGAAAAAGATGGGATCTTTCACGACTCCTTTCGCACTCATGCAAAAGAACCAGTGAAATCATGATTTCACATGGAATCACTTCCATTTAATTTTGCTGGGATTTTATTTATAGAGTAGCTATGAAGTAAGGTGGAATCTTTGTAATTATATCTGAATTGGCCATTGAATTATCCATATGGCTTCGATTGCAAAGTAATGAAAAATAAATAAATAAAATAAAAGATCTACCCTAGGCACAAAATTCAGATTTTTTCCACCAGCTTCAATTTGTTCGCAACTCTGATCTCACTTCTGCCGTCCACGTGGTGAACAGAGTGACCGTTGATTTAGTAGCGGATATTTGCATATTCCTCGGGTGGAAAAGGCGGCAAGATCTGTCAAATTGTAGTTCAGTCTTTCACAAATGACATCAGTAGTGCGATACTCTAACACATTTTGTGAGTTACCGACAAAAATTGGGAAAATTAAAATTTTTTATATATTTTTCAGTAAGTTAGTGACCAAAAGAAAGTAGTCCTAAAGTTCTACCGATCATTCATAATTCTGTGTTTTAATTTTAGCGATATTTGTCGGTAACTCACAAAATGCATTAGAGAATCATCCGCATACGTTACAATCTCAATACTGCCTGGAGGGGGAGGAATACAAGAGAGGTAGAGGTTAAACAGCCCGCCAACCCAGCCTCAAAACTATGCTTCTACGTAGGTTTCATGCTACTACAACAACAAAGCTCATAGCTAATCCCTTCGCCTCTGCTGGGAAGTTTGGTCTTACTTTGGGTATTCGATCAGCAGGTATACATACATATGTCGAGTGGCTGCAGCAGTGATGATGTCTCGGAATGTCCTTGCTGCTAGTCGAACATAAACCGAAACCGGTAGCCTAATTTAGTGGGCGTGGTCTATTCTATTCGGTTTTTCTTTTTCATATGCAAGAAATATTCGATCATTCAGCTCAACTCTAACAAGAAATTAATTATAATTAATATTGAAAATGATCTTCGTCCATTCTAAAGATATCCTACCTACGTCGTTTTCCAGCTTCGAAGAGTATTGGTAATTCAAAGTCATTTAAGTTATTTTATTTCTGGATACATGCTCCTTGCCAACTGGAATAGTCTTGAACAATTAGCATCTGGAAACAGGTTAATTTTCGACTAATAAACCATTTATTTTGGTAGGTTTCCTTTATATTAACGAGTGACACAGTGGTGTATTTGCGAACGGTTTGTTTCTGGGTTCAAATCCCTGAAAAAATAAATATATGACAAGATAAACAAATTTAACATATTGCCGCTGTATTTTATTCCATAGTTCATGTCAATAACCAAAATACTTTTATTTATTTGCAATTGAAAAAATGTGCGGACAATTTGACTATAATAACAATAATTTCGGGACACTCTTAGAATTGTATATTCAAATTGTTATTGAGATCGTGTGTGTACAACGAGCCAATGCGTAAAATGTACATTTATGTAAATTCTCAATGCCTAAAATCAACGAAATAAATGCATATAAATGTCAGATTGTATGATTAAGAGTAAATTAGGAAAAACTACTACCCGCTATCAAGATGAACTAGTTCGGTGCGGAAACCGTAACTTGTTCCAGTTTAGACCACTCACAGTGCAATCAACTGCAAACTTTTAAATGTTGATGTCCTAGGAAGTAGACAATTGTCTCTCCATGCATTACCCGTAAATGGTGCTGTATTAGTTTCAAGTATATTGTATCGTTTTAAATAAGATTTAATATTTGCAACTGCCACCCTTTCGTTTACTTGGGGATAAAAAGGTGTCAATTGGTTGCCTTTTCATTACTTAGGGGTAAATTTTGTGCTAATACCTCTTAGAACTACATAGTTCTGGACTAATTAAATTGGGACAACTGAAAATTTCTTTGCTAGCGGGTATGCGCAACTCGAAAGCAATCAAACACAAATTAAATTATAGAAAAGCTATCGCAACATTCTGAGCGACGTGTTTGAATGATAAAACAGACAACGTATAGAATATAGATTTATTTATACAATATAGAGATTTATAAAATGTTCATAATTATTTATTATACAAAATTTATGGTCGATGTTGGATCTTCATCCAAATCAAGTTTAGAAGTCATCGTATTAATTTTGCATACACTTTTATACCAACGGGTCGATAAAGCATATTCTGCTGCTTGTTTTTTTCAATTCCTTCTCGATTGGCAGGTGTGCAAAGGTAGTAAGTAGATAAAATATTTATACCAGTAGCGACCCGACCATACATAGATTATAAATTGAGAACATTTTAAATTCAATGAAGTAAACAAAACAAAAAAGTAAACAAAACAATACATCTAGCTTTCTAAATTTTTTCGTTTTTTTGTTTTTGTTTTTAAATTTTGAGTGAACATTCGCGGCACTGCTGAATACGAGAGCTTATGAATGAAGTGCAGCTTTCTGATCCATTAGTTTTGTTTATTTTGAAATATTTATTTTGGAATTTTGTGTCTCTATGTACATATGTTTTGTGAACACATATAGTAAGACACAGCAAAATGCCGTATCACGCTCTTCTTATTGTCTTATCATCGCATACTCCCATCCATCCACCATCCTATTCAGGTTAATGAGAACTGGCCAAGTTAGACATATAAAACCAAAAGAAATCCACATGAAAGGCGAGAAGAGAAAAAGAAAACCTCTACTTTTTACGACAGCGTTTGCAAAACAAAATACATTAGCATTACCTTTTTGCCGGGCAATACGTCGCTATACGACGTGACCAAGCAGATATCAGAAATGGCGTTGACGTTCAATGTCCACAAATGTGTGAGTGGTTTTGTGTCAAAACAGTATGAATGTTGCTACCGAACTCCATTTATTTTGTAAACATTTTTAGCATCGGTATCAGATTAGCAAAAAAAATCTGATGTCTTCTAATTATAAAAATGCCTATTCTATATTTTTAATATTTGATTGCATTAAAATGTTGATACTCCTTTCGAAGATATTGTATAAGATTAAAAAGAGGTGCATAATAACTCACGTTAGCTTTAGTTTGAGAACAATTTCAAATTAACTTAATTTGTTCAAATTTATTTAAGACCTTACCGACCAGATATGATTTTTATACCCTTCACCACACCTGGTAAGGGGTCTGTGTGCATTTGTGTGTAACGTGCATAGGGAAACGAGATAGACTCATAGTTCCTTTTAGGAATATACATAGAATCACTTTGTGATGAATTTTGGAATGTGTGACTAAATTAGGTTTAGAAATAAATGTGTTAAATTATATCGAAATCGGTTGAGATTTAGATATAGCTTCAATATATATTTTTTAACGGTTACACTTTTTTTGCTGCATCAAACACGTTATGTGCGACTGAATTCGGTGTATAAATAAATGTGCCAAATAATATTGAAATCGGTTCAGATTTGGATTTAGCTCCCATAAATATTTTCGGGCAAATCGTGATGAAATTTGGAATGTGTGACGGAATTTGGTCTAGAAATAAATGACAAATGATAAAATCGAAAACTAATCACATTTGAATTTGATACACCAAACACCCTATATCCGTCTAATTTGACGAAATTTGGTCAAGAAATAAATGTGCCAAATTATATCGAAATCGGTTCAGATTTGAATAGGGTAAGTGCACCAGTAGTCGGCACTTTAAGGATTCTCGTATCTTCAGCCGTATGTCATTCCGAGTCTAAGGGCCTGTTCATGTATGTCGATAAGAAAATGAATGCGCAAGAAAAACTACCAAATTTGAGTGTGTTTTTCAAATTTGTTTTTTGTTTTGAAGGAAAAGCAAAGGCAATAATATTTCAAAAACTAAAGTTTGGGTGTCTTTCATGCGCACACATTTTCGTTTCGAAATACATAAACTGGGGGTTAATATCCAATCAAATTAAATTTAAGTTGTTATGATTCGTTATTTTGTGTAGTTTTAGATTATATAAACAATTTTTTTGATTTTTTCTGCTCAACATGCAAAAAATACAATTTTAGTGAAATACTGCTTTTTCACCAGTAGTCGGCACCATTCCCCAATAGTCGGCATGATATGATCGAGTAGTCGGCATGTTATATTTAAATAAAGAAAAAATGCATACTTTACATTTTTTCTTAAATATTTGAAAGAACTATAGCCTAAGCATTAGTTATTTATACATTTCTAGTTTATTTGTATACATTTGTATTGATTTTACTTCAAAAAATAAGGGAATTTAAACATATTGTTTAAATAAATTAGTTCGTACCAGTAGTCGGCATCTATTACCCAGTTGTCGGCACCCCACAACGTACGTACTTCAAATCATGGCTAATATTGCTTAAAATCGCTAAAGTTCCTTTCAAATTGAAACTATTTTTTATTAATTAGCCTTTAAAGTATTTCTTTAATATTTTTTATAATTTTTAGCTAAAAGTAATCGATAAAAATCAATGTTTATAACCCCATGCCGACTTCAGGCAAATTTTATATTTTTTTGTCCCTAAAGTCGGCATCAGCAAAAATTGCACAATTATAAATATTTTTTAAAAATTTCTTTTTCTGAAGTGTTCTTTTAACTGTTCTCTACCTATATAACAAAAATGTTGTGGAAAATTTCTTCAATATTAATAATTACCGAGCTTATAAGGTTAACATCTCCACAATTTTTTTCTTAAGAAACATGCATTTTCGGTTGTGGTGAAAAACACTCACTGACAAAAACTTAAATTTCGATATAATAATTGGTCCTAGCTCAATGAAATTTTATATAAAGTTAGCTGACAATATTGTTGAAGAATTTTTAAGATTATTTTCCTATTTTGTTTTCTTAATTTTTAGTTATTTGAGTTCAAATTCAAATGGTGCCGACTACTGGTACATGCCGACATTAGGTGCACTTACCCTATAGCTCCAATATACATATTCACAGTGATGTAGGGTATCACAGAGTCAGCCCCGACTTTGATCCTTTCCTCACTGTTTTTTTTATTTAATTTTAACACTGCCGTTTAAATTGCACTGTATTTCTCTGAAGCACAATGTGAGTTGGAACAAGATACTTTCAATTCGATAACATGTAAAAATGTCTACTATTTGAGCAGGTTCGAAATGCGTCAGCAGTTCTTTTTTTAATTTAATGGAATCGTAAGCAAAAATCCCACTTTGAATGATATTTGCATTATAAATAACAAAGCTTTTAAAGATACCAAGTGTACAAATGTTCCAATCTAACACAGGCCAACAAACAGTTACAGTGTTCCTCAAATGTTAACAAGCTACAAATATGCAACCATGCCCATTTTTTGTTTTCAAAGAAATAACTACATATTTTAATAAAATTCAAAGTTATGCCATTTTTACAATACAGTCGATTCTACACTATTTAAATGGAAACAATTCAGAACTTTTGTTGCGATGTTTCAATAAGGAAACGTTTGCTTAACGTTTTTAATAATTACTAATTATTTCCAATTGGAAATAATTCAGATTGGATCAAAATCCGATCCAATTTTGACAATTTTTTAGGATTCGTTTTTTTTAGTCACAACAATGGACTGTTACTGTTGGACCATAAATGCGGCTTTAAAAGAATTTTCGTAAAAAAATACAATGGAAACAAAGATCGCCCGAGTGGCACGGGTTAGGTTAACGTTAACCACAAAATTTAATATAAATAGGGTTTTTGGATCAGGGGTAAGGAGTTCATTTTTTTTTTTTTTTTGGTCAGTCTAATTAATGTGCACATATCCGTGTATCAGCAAGCAAACATATGTATATTAGGGCTATAACCAAAAAATAAATTGAAATAGAATTAGAATTTATAAACAATTTCGATTTTGTTAACAACCGTCGGATATTGTATTGCATTTAATCGTCATTAACCCAATAAATTACAAAACACTTTTACGCATCAATGATTTCTTAGCCTTAAAATAATTACCAACCACAACCAAACGGTAAAGCTTGAGGAGGTCAACGAATACATTCATGAATATACCCCGAAGACTATAATGGCCAACCTCAAAACAAGTTCATTAATATCCGAATAAAAAAAAAATAAAACACACAAAAACATTTTGAACTTTCAAAATCCCATTTAAAAAAACATCAAAAAACAAGTATAACAACATTTATATAAATTGCAAATAGAAATTTTATTTTTCTGTATGTATTTGTTTCCCAATACATAATTCGCTATTTTCACAGGAGCAATATATGGAACAGTGGGATATTTACCACTGTCACATAAGAGTACAATTTTCAATTACTCTTATGTATACGTTACTGTAGGTTAGGTTAGGTTAAAGGACGCGCAGCTGTCGTGTTGGACAGCCACTCCACTCGGAGACCTTATGGTCCATTGTGTTCATCCTATAGTAAGGGTAGGAGAAAAGAAAAGAAATAATAGCATATCGAGTTTAGAAGTAGGAAAAAGGAATAATTAAGTAAGTAAGAGAATAGTTGCGAATGATTAAGTAAGTGCTACGGATTGAGAGATTATTTGTAAAGAGAGAGTGAGAGCGAGTAAGGAGGTTTGCCGTATTAAGATGCTGTAGTTTGTTCGTGTTGAAGCCACTTCAGACCCTTGGCGAGAAGAAGCAGTGTTGTCGGCTCGGCTTGGCAGAATGTTGTCAGAGATGATAACGTATGTTCACCCATTGTTTGAATTCTCCTGGTCCTGAGCATTGGACAACGGCATAATAAGTGCTCAATCGTCTCTGTTTCTTCTTCGTCTTCGCATAATCTGCAGTAGTCCGTGGGGTCATCTCTATCCCATTTGCAGGTCATTGATCTTATCCTGCAGTGTCCCGTGATAACTCCAATCATTAGTTTTAGATCGGGTTTTCTCATAGAGAGTAGAGAAGTGGTCTTCCTTTTGGAGAGGTTGGGCCAGATTGCCTTTGATACCTTGCAGCCAGGTTCGTTATTCCAGATCTGACCAGCCTTCTCCCTGTATGTTTGTTCTAGGAGCCGCATGAAGTGACACAGGGGTGGCCTGATTGAGTTGTCGATTTCGATGTCGTTTGACTCAGATCCGCGACGTGCCAGTTCATCCGCCTTTTCATTTCCCTCGATGTCGCAATGCCCCGGGACCCAGCACAAGTTAACGATTGATCGTAGGGCCTCCAAAGCTTTCCTGCAGTGCAAGACCGCAGCAGATTTGATTGAATGGGATCTAAGTGATTTTAGGGCCGCTTGGCTATCCACATAGATAGTCACCGGTCCGGCTATATCCCCTTCCATGTTTTTAATCAATTCTGCTGCTTTCGTGACCGCAAAGATTTCGGCTTGGAAGACGCTACAATTTTCGCTTAGCTTGTACGAGATCCGTAAGTTGAGGGTATCGCTGTGGACGCCCGCTCCTGTTCCCTTTTCCATCTTGGATCCGTCGGTATAAATCTCTATACCGGGTAGAGGTAGGGAGTTGTGGGTCCAGGCTTCTCTGTCAGGTATCCGAACTTCAATGTCGTCGAAGTGCAATTGTGGTGATATATAGTCACTGATTACCTCCAAACCCACCGATAGTCCAGATTGTCGTAAGATAGCAGCATGGCCGTAGTCGAAGTTACGCCATGAATTTAACTCCTTGAGTCGGAGAGCACTCTTTGCTGCCAACTCCTGTACCACGAGATTCATCGGATGAAGATCCAGTAATACATTGAGAGCAGCCTGTGGAGTGCTTTTCATGGCACCGGTAATTAAGAGAGATGCCGCTCTTTGAACGACATTAATCTTACGGAGAAGGGATGTCTTACTCAAAGCATTCCACCATACCAATGAACCATAAGTCAGAATGGGGCGAACTATGGCCGTAAAAATCCAGTGTATGACCTGTGGTTTCAAACCCCAACTCTTACCAATAGAGTTCTTGCAAGAATAAAGTGCTATAAGTCCTCTCTTGGCACGTTCCTCGACATTCCTTTTCCACGTTAGTTGGTGGTCCAGGATAATGCCAAGGTACTTGGCCTCTAGGGAGAGCTTTAGGGCCACTCCATCCAGCGTTGGTAGGGTGAATGGTTTGACTTTTCTCTTGTTCGTAAATAGAACCAGCTCTGTCTTAGATGGGTTCACCCCAAGTCCATTGTTGTGTGCCCATCTTGATAATTTGTCCAGAGCTCCTTGCATGAGTTCCGATAGCGTTTGTGGGAACTTCCCGGTGATCATTATGACCACGTCATCAGCATAAGCTACAGTCTTTATACGTAGTTGGTCAAACTCCTTAAGTATTTCGTTAATCACCAGGAGCCACAGCAGTGGTGATAATACGCCTCCTTGTGGTGTGCCCCTGGTGACAGACTTCCGAATGGAGGTCTCACCGATATTTGAATTGATTATCCTGCCGCTAAGCATTCCATCGATCCAATTGATCAGTGTAGTGGAAACACCTAAGTTCAAGAGTGAATTGTGGATGGATTCGAGTTTGACGTTATTAAAGGCGCCTTCTATATCTAGAAACGCTGCTAACGTATAGTTTGAGCCCATCATATTCCTCTCGATTAAACCAACGACTTCATTAAGTGCAGTCTCCACCGATCTGCCTTTGATGTAGGCGTGTTGGGCAGGACTAATAACACTGTTTTCAAGTTTGGACCTTATTCCTAGGTCAAGCAATCTTTCTAACGTTTTCAGTAGAAAGGAAGATAGGCTGATTGGTCTGTAGTCTTTGGGAAGCGTGTGACTTGACTTCCCCGCTTTGGGGATGTATGTCACCGTGAATGTCCATTAAGATAAATTCGTATTTAATTAGCGAAGACACAAACCTCTGTAGCGGAGACACAAACCGCTCTGTTAACGCTTTTGGCTAACAGCGCGTCAGCAGAGCACTGTTAATGTTAACAGAACTACTCAAAAAAGGGTTTCTTTTTAAAAAATATTTTTTAGGGTCTTTTAGGAAAATTCTGCCGGGACAAAATGGGTACCATTGGAAAGCTTATCGAAAGGGCTATCCTCTGCGCTACTAAAATCTTTAAAAAATATTGCCCGATATCGCGATTTTAAGTGTTTTCGGGATAAACCCTGTAACAAGGATAATTATTTTAACCGCAGATCCTTTATGGAAAATTCTGCCGGGACAAGATGGGTACCATTGGAAAGCTTAGCGAAAGGGGTATATCCTGCGCTACTAAAATCTTTAAAAAATATTGCCCGATGTCGCGATTTTAAGTGTTTTCGGGATAAACGCTGTTATAAGGATAATTATTTTGATATGAAGGATAAAAGGGAAAATTCTGCCGGGACAAGATGGGTACCATTGGAAAGCTTATCGAAAGAGCTATCCCCTGCGCTGGTAAAATATTTAAAAAATATTGCCCGATATCGCGATTTTAAGTGTTTTCGGGATAAACCCTGTTATAAGGATAATTATTTTAACCACAGATCCTTTAAGGAAAATTCTGCCGGGACAAGAAGGGTACCATTGGAAAGCTTATCGAAAGAGCTGTTCCCTGCGCTGGTAAAATATTTAAAAAATATTGCCCGATGTCGCGGTTTTAAGTGTTTTTGGGATAAACCCTGTTATAAGGATAATTATTTTAACCACAGATCCTTTAAGGAAAATTCTGCCGGGACAAGATGGGTACCATTGGAAAGATTATCGAAAGAGCTATGCCTTGCTCTACTAAAATCTTTAAAAAATATTGCCCGATGACGCGATTTTAAGTGTTTTCGGGATAAACGCTGTTATAAGGATAATTATTTTGATATGAAGGATATAAGGGAAAATTCTGCCGGGACAAGATGGGTACCATTGGAAAGCTTATCGAAAGAGCTATCCCCTGCGCTTGTAAAATATTTAAAAAATATTGCCCGATGTCGCGATTTTAAGTGTTTTTGGGATAAAACCTGTTATAAGGATAATTATTTTGATATAAAGGATATAAGGGAAAATTCTGCCGGGACAAGATGGGTACCATTGGAAAGCTTATCGAAAGAGCTATCCCCTGCGCTGGTAAAATCTTTAAAAAATATTGCCCGATGTCGCGATTTTAACTGTTTTCGTGATAAACCCTGTTATAAGGATAATTATTTTAATATAAAGGATATAAGGGAAAATTCTGCCGGGACAAGATGGGAACCATTGGAAAGCTTATCGAAAGGGCTATCCCCTGCGCTGGTAAAATATTTAAAAAATATTGCCCGATGTCGCGATTTTAAGTGTTTTCGGGATAAACCCTGTTATAAGGATAATTATTTTAACCACAGATCCTTTAAGGAAAATTCTGCCGGGACAAGATGGGTACCATTGGAAAGCCTATCCTCTGCGCTACTAAAATCTTTAAAAAATATTGCCCGATATCGCGATTTTAAGTGTTTTCGGGATAAACCCTGTAACAAGGATAATTATTTTAACCGCAGATCCTTTATGGAAAATTCTGCCGGGACAAGATGGGTACCATTGGAAAGCTTAGCGAAAGGGGTATATCCTGCGCTACTAAAATCTTTAAAAAATATTGCCCGATGTCGCGATTTTAAGTGTTTTCGGGATAAACGCTGTTATAAGGATAATTATTTTGATATGAAGGATATAAGGGAAAATTCTGCCGGGACAAGATGGGTACCATTGGAAAGCTTATCGAAAGAGCTATCCCCTGCGCTGGTAAAATATTTAAAAAATATTGCCCGATGTCGCGATTTTAAGTGTTTTCGGGATAAACCCTGTTATAAGGATAATTATTTTAACCACAGATCCTTTAAGGAAAATTCTGCCGGGACAAGATGGGAACCATTGGAGATTGAGATTCAGTTGGCAACCCTATGCCTGAGTAGAGGTGTTTTATTAAGCGCAGCTGATCTTTTTGTTTATATCGCTGTTTACGTTTGTTACAACTGAAATTGCTGAAATATTGTTGTTAACAATATAGAAATATAATTGTTTTATATTGAATTTTGCTGAGATACTATATTTTTCGGATTGAATTGTGATTGCTGTGTGTTGCATAAGCTTGCGGTGTTGCTGTTGTTGCATTGTAGCTGTTTTTCTTTTGGCTTCAGACATCTTTTTTTGCTTTTCTGTTGTTTTCTGTTTGGGTGCTTTTGACATGCCGACTAAATGCAAAATTTGCAACCAATCTGTCTCCAGGACACTAGCCAGTGTTTCATGCAGGGCTTGTAATTGCTGCATCCATGCTTCTTGCGCAAATATTGAAGAGAAGAATCTATCAGTTTTAAAGACTGTCAAATCTTTTGTGTATATCTGTGCTGTGTGTGAGCCTGATCTTAACAATGGAAAAACTGATGGTGTCATTGAAAAGATTAACAGTTTGACGACAAAACTCGACAACTTCATGCTTAATTATCAGTCTGAGCAAGATCGCCTTAAAGATATTCTTAGTGATATCAAGAAAGAAGTGAGTTCTTGTGTTGCTGAGATGAAGTCTGATATGAAGCAATGTAATGAGAATGTTCGCCGTCTTGAAGATTCTACTATAAAAAAATTTGTTGCCCTGGAAAAAGAAGACAATATTATTCATAGACGGATGAATCGTTCTGATATTCTTATAGGCGGCCTGCCTGAGGGTTTGGATGATTTGGAGGCGCCGGTGATTGCCTTGGGATCCTTTTATAACGTGCCAGTTACCAGTATGGACATTAACCACGTATGTTATATCAATCATAAGAAGCAGATTCTGGTCAAATTTAATAAGGTGGCTAAACGTGATAATATTATGAAGGAGTATTTTAAAACGAGAAATCTTCGCATTTCTGATATTCTGGTTGGTCAAGGTGGTGATCTAAGTAACCGGGTATACCTTAACGATCACTTTTCTCCTGCGGCGGCACATTTGAATTTTGTGTGTAAAAAACTTCGCCATCTGAAAGTGATTAAGAAATTTAAAATCCTAAATTCTGACCGGCTTAAAGCTTGGCTTGTGTTTTCTGATGACAGAGAGGACACTTACAATATCAGTCAGTGTGAGGCGCTGCTTGGTGGTGTAGAAGGAGGCAGAAACTGAGTTTATCTCTTTTTTTATATACTTTAATATTGTTAATTTCTCTTTTATTTTTTTTTTTTTAACGTAACAATATGATCTCATTTTGCAGTATTTGATCAGCTGTGTTAGAGTTGTGAATATTGTGTATTTATGAATTTTGTAAATTTTAAAAATATCTTTTCTTATTCTTATAAATGGTTCCCCACCATAACTACGCCAATTACTTTTGATGTCTTTTGATGCAAATTTTGGGCCAGTGGCAAGCAACAATGTTTATATTAGATCTGTTTTAGGATCATGTAGTAACAAGTTCAATATTGCACACATAAACTGTCGTAGTATAAAACCATCCACTAATTCCGTAAAGTTTTGTGAACTTAGATCCATTTTATCAGGATCTGGTTTAGATATTATTGGTATCTCCGAAACATGGTTGAAACCTAATATTTCTACTCGTATGGTAAATGTGCCTGGGTATAAGTTTGTTAGGAGTGATCGCATTAGCTCTAGAGGTGGTGGTGTTGGAGCATACATTGCGAATGGCATTTCTTATAAAGTTGTCTTTAAATCGTTTGTTTTAGGAAAATGTGAATCGCTCTTTATTGAAATTATGGCTGGCGATGTTAAGGTCTTGTTTGGGGTAGTTTATTTGCCTCCTCCAGGTGACTTTATGGCCTTTGAAGATAAGCATACTAACTTACTGTTGGAATATTCTAAAATAATAATAGTGGGTGATTTTAACTTGAATATGTTCGATCTTCAAAAAGCCGTGTCTGTGCGATCATCTTGCTTCCGTTTGAACTTGACAGTTTTGCATAATTCCAAGCCTACTCACTATGATGCTTCACATCACTCGTCATCGTTAATTGATTTTATGTTAATTAGTGATTTTTCTATGGTTCACTTGTCAGATCAAGTCATTTGTCCTTCTATATCCGACCACTCGCTCATTTTTGCCTCATGTAATATTGCCGTTAACACATTTTGTGACTTTATTGAGTATCGTGATTATGTGAATATTGACTGGCCCGGATTTTTTTCATATTTATCAAATTTTAATATTGATATAGTGAACGTCTCTGATATAGACATTAAGTGTTCTATACTATCAAATCTTATTACTCGGTTGTTTGACTTTGTTCCTGTAGTGCGCAGAAGAATACGTACTGATGAGAAATGGATAAATGCGAATCATATAACTCTTGCTCAGTCGCTTCGTGATTTGGCTTTTAGGACATACCAGTGTAACAAAACTAATGCTAATTGGAAAGTGTTCTGTAAATATCGTAATAAAGCAAAGTCCGTCATTCGGCGAGAGCGTCGGAACTTTTATTCTAAAAAGTTTAGAGCTATGGGTTCAACTGCCTTATGGCGCTTTATAAGGACGTCAGGTTGTATGGGTGGAGAAGATGTGATTTCTGATATCGATGTTAATGTTTTAAATAATTCATTTCAATGTAGGAATTCACAAATGCTTAATATTGATCTCCAATTTCTCGATGTGCCTGACAATGGGTTTTCTTTTCATTGTGTTGATGTTGATGACGTTATATTGGCTCTCGGTAGGATTAAATCGAAATCTATCGGAATTGATGGTATACCAGTGGATTTTTTGAAATTGATTTTTCCATATATTTCGTATGGTGTTTTAGATTTAATTAATTCTATTTTAACATCTTCTTCTTTCCCCCTTATGTGGAAGAAGGCCCGAATTGTTCCAATACCTAAGGTAAATGTAGTTCATGGTCCTGAAGATCTCAGGCCCATATCTATTCTCCCTGTTTTGTCGAAGGTGTGCGAACATGTCATGAAGAACCAGATACTTTTGCATGTGGATAGATACATATATAATGGTCAATTTGCATTCCGTAAAAATCACAACACGACTGGTTTGCTACTTTACTTAACTGACATGGTGCGGCATAATGCAAATCGGAATAGTAATACTGTAGTTATATCACTGGATTTGACTAAGGCCTTTGATTCTATTTCGCATCCAATACTAATAAGAAAACTAATGAATGAATTCAGTTTTTCAGCGACAGCATGCAAACTCATCCTATCTTATCTATCTGGCAGGTCTCAGTTTGTTGTTTATAAAGGCAACTCTTCAGAAACTACTTTACTTACGTGTGGTGTACCACAGGGCTCTGTATTGGGGCCGTTACTTTTTATCCTATATGTTAATAGCCTCACGGAGTGTTGTCGTGGTGTCGACTGTACCCCACTTTTATTTGCTGATGATGTGTTTCTTGTATTTTCGGACTCTTATGCAAGTCCTGTTACTTTTGAAAGTGAAATAAATAACTGTCTTACACGTTTTAAACAATGGTCTACAGACAACTTTTTGACTTTCAATCCCTCCAAAACAAAAGCTATTAACTTCGGCTGTCGTGATTATAATCCAAATATTTATCTAGATGGTAATCTAATTAGTTTTGTAAACTGCCATAAAATATTGGGTGTTTTGGTAGACAACAAACTTTCATTTGAAATGCATGTTGATTCAATTCAAAGAAAAGTGTTTTCTGTGATTCGTAGACTTTACTCGACTAATTTATTTCTTCCGTCATGGGTTAAAAGACGTATGGCCTATGCTCTTCTGATGCCTCAAGTTAATTATGGATTAGAACTTGTGTCTGGTACGATTAATGCAATTTTTTTAAGATATAAGCAGATAGTTAATTCTATTGTTCGTTTTACCTATGGTATTAGAACTCGTGAACATATCTCTGATTATGTCGTGAGTTTTCTGGGATCTAGTTTTGAGCAATATGTTTCTCTTAGAATTGTGTGTTCTTTTCATAAGATTATTAAGGAGGGTGTGCCTGCTTTTTTAGCTAATATGTTTAGTTTTTCTATTTTTAGGAGGAATACGCAGATAACTATACCTAGGATAAACAATGCTACCTTTGAAAACTCATTTGTCATACGCGTTGCTAGATTGTGGAACTATCTACCTATTGAATTGAAGGTATTTTCTCAATCTAATAATGCTTTTAGGTTAAAACTTTTGCACCATTTTCGGAATCCTAATAATAATCACACATTATGATCCCGTTATCATATCGATTTCCTGTAGTTTGTAGTCTTTACTTACTGTTATGATGCTGGCATGCAATATCTCATAGAGATACTTGCATTTTAGTTAATTGCTATGTTTGATTTATGGAGATTGGTTTTGGACATACTACTGTCGACAGTTTTGTAACTTGCTTATTGTTGCTTGTTATGGTCTTCCATTCCTTATGATTTTTGTAGTTTTGGTTGGGGAGCCATTTATTACTGTTTTTATTGAGATTTGCTCTTAATTATTATAAGTTTCTACTTAGGTTGTAAAAATTTTTGTTAATACTATTTATTGGCCTTGGAGGCTTTAGTATTAAAAATGAATTGAAGAAATAAATAAATAAATAAATAAACCCTGTTATAAGGATAATTATTTTAATATAAAGGATATAAGGGAAAATTCTGCCGGGACAAGATGGGAACCATTGGAAAGCTTATCGAAAGGGCTATCCCCTGCGCTGGTAAAATATTTAGCTCTTTGGATAAGCTTTCCAATGGTACCCATCTTGTCCCGGCAGAATTTTCCCTTATATCCTTCATATCAAAATAATTATCCTTATAACAGCGTTTATCCCGAAAACACTTAAAATCGCGACATCGGGCAATATTTTTTAAAGATTTTAGTAGAGCAGGGGATAGCTCTTTCGATAAGCTTTCCAATGGTACCCATCTTGTCCCGGCAGAATTTTCCTTAAAGGATCTGTGGTTAAAATAATTATCCTTATAACAGAGTTTATCCCGAAAACACTTAAAATCGCGACATCGGGCAATATTTTTTAAATATTTTACCAGCGCAGGGGATAGCCCTTTCGATAAGCTTTCCAATGGTTCCCATCTTGTCCCGGCAGAATTTTCCCTTATATCCTTTATATCAAAATAATTATCCTTATAACAGGTTTTATCCCAAAAACACTTAAAATCGCGACATCGGGCAATATTTTTTAAATATTTTACAAGCGCAGGGGATAGCTCTTTCGATAAGCTTTCCAATGGTACCCATCTTGTCCCGGCAGAATTTTCCCTTATATCCTTCATATCAAAATAATTATCCTTATAACAGCGTTTATCCCGAAAACACTTAAAATCGCGACATCGGGCAATATTTTTTAAAGATTTTAGTAGAGCAGGGGATAGCTCTTTCGATAAGCTTTCCAATGGTACCCATCTTGTCCCGGCAGAATTTTCCTTAAAGGATCTGTGGTTGAAATAATTATCCTTATAACAGAGTTTATCCCGAAAACACTTAAAATCGCGACATCGGGCAATATTTTTTAAATATTTTACCAGCGCAGGGGATAGCCCTTTCGATAAGCTTTCCAATGGTTCCCATCTTGTCCCGGCAGAATTTTCCCTTATATCCTTTATATTAAAATAATTATCCTTATAACAGGGTTTATCCCGAAAACACTTAAAATCGCGACATCGGGCAATATTTTTTAAATATTTTACCAGCGCAGGGGATAGCCCTTTCGATAAGCTTTCCAATGGTTCCCATCTTGTCCCGGCAGAATTTTCCCTTATATCCTTCATATCAAAATAATTATCCTTATAACAGCGTTTATCCCGAAAACACTTAAAATCGCGACATCGGGCAATATTTTTTAAAGATTTTAGTAGAGCAGGGGATAGCTCTTTCGATAAGCTTTCCAATGGTACCCATCTTGTCCCGGCAGAATTTTCCTTAAAGGATCTGTGGTTAAAATAATTATCCTTATAACAGGGTTTATCCCGAAAACACTTAAAATCGCGACATCGGGCAATATTTTTTAAATATTTTACCAGCGCAGGGGATAGCCCTTTCGATAAGCTTTCCAATGGTTCCCATCTTGTCCCGGCAGAATTTTCCCTTATATCCTTTATATTAAAATAATTATCCTTATAACAGGGTTTATCACGAAAACAGTTAAAATCGCGACATCGGGCAATATTTTTTAAAGATTTTACCAGCGCAGGGGATAGCTCTTTCGATAAGCTTTCCAGTGGTACCCATCTTGTCCCGGCAGAATTTTCCCTTATATCCTTTATATCAAAATAATTATCCTTATAACAGGTTTTATCCCAAAAACACTTAAAATCGCGACATCGGGCAATATTTTTTAAATATTTTACAAGCGCAGGGGATAGCTCTTTCGATAAGCTTTCCAATGGTACCCATCTTGTCCCGGCAGAATTTTCCCTTATATCCTTCATATCAAAATAATTATCCTTATAACAGCGTTTATCCCGAAAACACTTAAAATCGCGACATCGGGCAATATTTTTTAAAGATTTTAGTAGAGCAGGGCATAGCTCTTTCGATAATCTTTCCAATGGTACCCATCTTGTCCCGGCAGAATTTTCCTTAAAGGATCTGTGGTTAAAATAATTATCCTTATAACAGGGTTTATCCCAAAAACACTTAAAACCGCGACATCGGGCAATATTTTTTAAATATTTTACCAGCGCAGGGAACAGCTCTTTCGATAAGCTTTCCAATGGTACCCTTCTTGTCCCGGCAGAATTTTCCTTAAAGGATCTGTGGTTAAAATAATTATCCTTATAACAGGGTTTATCCCGAAAACACTTAAAATCGCGACATCGGGCAATATTTTTTAAATATTTTACCAGCGCAGGGGATAGCTCTTTCGATAAGCTTTCCAATGGTACCCATCTTGTCCCGGCAGAATTTTCCCTTTTATCCTTCATATCAAAATAATTATCCTTATAACAGCGTTTATCCCGAAAACACTTAAAATCGCGACATCGGGCAATATTTTTTAAAGATTTAGTAGCGCAGGATATACCCCTTTCGCTAAGCTTTCCAATGGTACCCATCTTGTCCCGGCAGAATTTTCCATAAAGGATCTGCGGTTAAAATAATTATCCTTGTTACAGGGTTTATCCCGAAAACACTTAAAATCGCGATATCGGGCAATATTTTTTAAAGATTTTAGTAGCGCAGAGGATAGCCCTTTCGATAAGCTTTCCAATGGTACCCATTTTGTCCCGGCAGAATTTTCCTAAAAGACCCTAAAAAATATTTTTTAAAAAGAAACCCTTTTTGAGTAGTTCTGTTAACATTAACAGTGCTCTGCTGACGCGCTGTTAGCCAAAAGCGTTAACAGAGCGGTTTGTGTATCCGCTACAGAGGTTTGTGTCTTCGCTAATTAAATACGAATTTATCTTAATGGACATTCACCGTGACCTCCCTCCACAGATCCGGTGTGAACGATAGACGTAGACAGGCCCTATAAATATGATCCAGGTGTGGTATCAACACCTCCAATGCATTTTGTAGCATAGCAGGGAAGATACTATCTGGACCAGGTGATTTAAAAGGCTTAAAAGTGTTTATCGCCCAAGCTATCTTTGTGTGACTTATGATCTCCTCGATGACACTCACTTCCCCTGTGGCTTGGTCGCACATTGGTGGATCGGCTGAGCGGTCTGGTGCATCCATGCAGTTGGGAAAGTGGGTTTTGGCCAGGAGATCCAGAGTTTCTAGACCGGAGTTAGTCCATGTGCCATCATCCCGCTTGATACTGCCGATGGATTTAGGGTCCTTCGACAGTATTCTACGAAACCTGGCTACATCCTTTACTCCCTCTATAGACTCGCTAAAGCAGACCCAAGATCTGCGTTTAGCCTTCTTTATTTCGCTGTTGTACTTATTGAAAGATACCTTGTAGTTCTCCCAATCTGTGGACAACTTCGTTTTGTTGGCTTTATTGTAGAGCCTTCTGCTAATCTTCCTGAGATTAGCCAGATCTTTCGACCACCAGACCGGTTGACATCTTCTGCCTGGGTAAGTGAGTGGGCAGGAGGTCTCATAGCTGTCCACCAAAACCTCTGTCACGTGATTCACTGCACTATTAACCTCTGTGGCTGTTTGGGGGTATCGTGATACTCCCAGCTTGGAGCTTACTAGTTCATTGAATTTGTTCCAGTCGGTTTTCCGTGGATTTCTAAATGGTGGCTGTCGAATGCCATTAACAGAGACTTGGAAGAATATCTTCCGATGATCCGAAAAGGAGCATTCTTCCGATACCCTCCAGTCACTGATAATAGATTCGTCTTTATTAGTGAGGGTTATGTCTATAACCTCCCCCCTGATTCTATTTTGAAAAGTGTATTCATTTCCCCTGTTGCATATTCTGAGATTATATTTTAAGATAAAATCGAATACGGACTCACCTCTGGCATTTGTGTCTCTGCTGCCCCAGTGGAAATGGTGAGCATTGGCATCACATCCTAGGATGATGAGGCAAGTGCTACCCATCTCTTTGACAAGCTTCTCCACGTCATTACCCGGTGGGTCAGGGCTCTCGAATGGCATGTAAATGGACGAGAATATGGTGGCTCCATGGGAGCTGCATTCCATCCTTACAGCCGTAATATCGCCTCCGCTGAAATTAGAGAGGAATATTAGTTTAAGACTCTTCTTAGCAACTACACAGGTTCTTACCTTGTCCCCGTTGGATGTGGCGAAGGTGGTGTAGTTGCTATCGTTTAACCCAGCAACCTTATTCTTGTATAAATAAGGCTCCTGGATTAAGACGATGTCAACTTCAGACTTCTTGAGGGCTAGAAGAAGTTCAGCAGCAGCCGCTTTGCAGTGATGCAGATTAATCTGCATTATGCGAAGCGGCTGCTGCCTCCGTTCCTCCACTACTTTCGTCCTAGGCGGAATCTGATCCATCCTAGACCAAAGTGTAGTTTGCCCTCACGAGTCCTTAAGTACTCTTGCCCCTGAGTGTCTATTGACACCCTGATGGCAACACCTCCATTTTCCGGATTGTGGCTGACCAGATTCCATGTGCTGGTCCGGAGATTGGGGTTTTGTCTGCCGAGTATGGTCAGTATGCGCGCGGGATCCACAGGTGGAGGTGGCACCCAAGCTGACAACACTCTTCTGAAAGGGACCTCATTGACCCCAACGACTGCCAATTGACATCCCTCCCAGAGTTCGCCAAGACCCTCTATCGTGGAAGTGAGGAAATCCAGAGATTCCCTATTTTCACAACAGATGACCCTAACGCCTCTGTATGGAGCGGCACTGCCAAATTGGGTGTGTTTAGGAGGTTCCCCTTCTCCTGCGAACACGATGTCACGCAGACGAGTTTCGATAAGTAGCCATCGATCCTCTCTGATTATCCAATCAGGGTCAGATTTATCGATGACCGCTGCTCGCAACTCATCCGGCACCATCGGTCTGCTTGTTCTTCTTCCCCTGCTGTTGGTCTTGAGATGGGAACTGGAAGATTCCTTGTGGCCCAAGTCAGCTTGTGAGGCTGAACTGGCTGCGGCATCTTTCCTGTTCCCAGTCTTAGGGCAACCGGCTGGGGAGGTATGAATAATGGGTTGTTGACCTGAAGTGGGCCTCTTAGCACTGGGGAGTGGCTCCTCCATTGACCTGTCTCTCTTCACTGCGCTTTTTGGTGGAGATGGATTGGGCTTGGTAGGTGCTCCCCCAGGTGCAGAGACCGGTATTCGGTCGGACTTCCCAGATTTTGAACTCTTATGATGCGTCCCCTTCGGCTTGGCTGCCTTCTTCTTTGAGGTTTGCCCTGTCTGTGTGACGGGACATCCCTTTGAAGAGAGCTTTGAGGTCGAAGGAGGCGAATCATTTGATGGTTTACGGATCATGTCAACATCGCTCCCAGTTTGGCCCTTGGGGGCTGTGGGAGTCGATGTAGGCATTGACCTAACCTCTTCGTTTGCCGCAATAAGAGAAAGCTTGCTGATATCAGGTTTTCCCTTGGGTAAGTGAGGGTGAGATCTTTCGATCTTTTTCACTACCTTGAGATTAATCCTGATCAGCTTGCATTCTCTCAGCGTTATAGATGAGGGTTCCCTGTCAATGAACTTCCTGAGGAAGTGCATTGCTCTATGGTACGCCCTCCTCTTTTTGGCCCATTTACTAGCAGAGCTATCTGAGGTGGTGGGAGCTTTTCCGGCCGGTATTTTGGTCGGAGCTCCTTCCTCAGCAGCAGCCAGTCCTTTTGAGCCAGCAACATCGGCTGCGGCCGATGGTTGGGTAGCTGGTGCATCAGTTGGTCCAGAGGTGGCTGCTTCCACTGAGGTTGAGGCCGACTCATCGTTGACTACAGTCGCTGGAATGACTGTGGTGTTCATTTCGTCATCAGATGAGCCGTCCTCCGCTCCAGTAGAATAGCCATTCTGACTAAGACGCAGGGCCAACGTCTGCTCCAGTATCTCCAGGAGTTTCCGGCTTTGTTCAGCCAAACTGTCAGTGACAGCTCCCAGAGTGGGTACCTTAGGTCCGTCCCCTCCCGACACTACCGTCCCGTCAACCGTTGGCTGGGTTGCCCCAGACTTGGTATTAGATTTTGAATCTGAAGAATTGTCCTTAGGCATTGCATTGTTGTCATCAATCGGATTAGTTTTGGTTGTTTTTTTGTTTAAATTTTTGCTCTCCATACGTCATAGATTTAGTGGGGGAAGTGAGGTCCACCATGGCATAGCCCTCCTGTACCATGGCAAGGACATGACAACTAAGCCATTACTGCGTTGAGATGCCCAGGTATAAACGAGGCTCCGTTCTAATACAGTTGGTACCCTAACTGCAAACCTTAGAACACCGATGGGCACGGTTTCGCCTGACACCCCGGCGTTAGGGGGTCTCTAATAAGTAGGAGACCGCTACTTGGATAACCTTTGGTCGGTCACAGTTCCCCAACTAAACACTTCCAGGGTGTTGAGTGTGGAAACTGTGACCTTAAGCCCCCGCATCGCGTCAAGATTGTTATCCCTGGCGGGGGATACGTTACTGTAACTCAATAAACTGAAAATATTAGGTATCTGATACTTAAATTGGCACCATTAATTTTTATTTCCATCTCACACTTTGTTCGCATATTATTGTAATTATTATTCGCATAATAAGAAATAAATGAAAGTAAATTTTCTCTGGAAATTACTCGACTTAAATGAAAAAGAAAATATTTTCATATGTATATTGGTCTAACGGTTAATGATATTTCATTTCATTTCATTTCATTTCATTTATTTACTATGTAATATAAACAAGCCAATATGGCCAATATCTTATATTAACAATATACAATTCAAATAAAATTAACAACAAAAAAAAAAAATAGAAATTAAAAACTAAAATTAATTACCTATCATATATATATAAAAAAAAAATATACTCAGTTAACAAAATAGGCATCCTGAGACTATCCCAACACCACTGTACCTTTCTAAGCCAATACTTAGAAAAGTAGAGCAAGAGAAGGGATCAGGAAGAAATAATCATTCCCTATAATTCGCTCCACAAACATGGAACAAGTATAGCACTACAACACAAAGTGAATATAAAGATAAATCTAAGCAAATTTAACAATGCAAATATGGCTCCCCAGCCCAACAAAACAAATAAAATTAAAAAAACAAAAAAAATATATAATAACCCATAATTAAGTAAAAACACAACTCATAAAATCATAAGGAGTTATTCCGCAAGTACTCAAAGCACCTTGCTCTATATTCTCCTGTCAAACCATTAAAGCGTCGAAGCTCTAGCGGCAACTGATTCCATAATCTATCAACCCGAACAACAAAAGATTTTTCACCAGTTCGGGACGAAAATCTGGGGTACAATAATTGAGGGTTACGCAAAGACCTCAATCTTACAAAATCACTACGTAGTGGGATATCAGTATTCCTCATTATACTATAATAACACTGAAGAAGGCGAAAATTTATATAGTTTTCAAAGGACAATCCAAGAAAATCAACAACATACAGAGATACATGGTCCCAACGACACAAACCATACACATAACGAACAATAGAGTTAACAATTCCAGAGATTCGTTCGACTTGGCCAGAAGATGCACCAGATATAATTTCCAAACAATAGTTCACATGGGTCATCAAAAGCGACTGAGCCACTCTCTTCCTAATATCCAAAGGCAAATATGCACTAAGGCTGTACAATTTCCGAAGCTGGAACCTCACACGAGATAAGAGCATATCAATATGCACATTGAAATCCAATCTACTGTCAATAACAACACCCAGACATTTTATGCAATCAACAAGCTCAACATCCATCGAATTAACAGAAATCCTTAAAGCAGAATTAACGTCATGATTATTAAAAACTACTGCTTTAGTTTTAGACCGATTCATTACAAGCCCATTAGAATCAATCCACTGGGACAACGAGTTAAGATTTACGTTCACCAATGCCTCCAGGTGAGAAAGGCTATCACACTTAAAAAACACATGCACATCATCTGCATACAAAAATAATTTACATCTCTCCAAAGAAACAGAGCGAACAATATCATCAATATACATAATGAAAAGTAAGGGTCCCAGGACAGATCCCTGAGGAACTCCACACCGAACACTACGACACTCAGACCAAACACCATTATGAGATACAAATTGAGATCTACCAGATAAGTACGTGCCCACCAACTTGCATGCAGAAACAGAGAACCCAAATTTTAGCTTCAACTTATCCAACAGAAGAGCATGGTCAATCAAATCAAACGCCTTGGACAAGTCAAGGCCAACTAACATACCCACTTCAGAGCCATTAAAAACATCCCTGATTAAGTCTGTTAGATACAACAAATGCATTGTAGTGCTACGCCCACGCCGAAAACCATACTGAGAGCTACTCAAGCATTTACGGTCATCCAAGAACTCAACAATGGCATCCTTAATTATATGCTCTACAATCTTCGACATGACAGGGAGAATACTTATGGGACGCGAATTCGAAACATCATACGATTCACCGCACTTAGGAACAGGAACCACACGCGCTACCTTCCACGCCTGCGGAAAGGTCGAAGTCATAAAGATACAGTTTACTAAACGCAGAAAATGACTGGATATAAAAGGAAATACACTTTTGAAAAACTTTATTGGTATACCATCAACACCGACAGCTCCTGACTTAACTTTACGCAGCGCATCAACAACATCATCCATAAATATACAATAAAACCTAAATACATCCTGCTCACATGTGGCATCAGTACCACCAAGTCTACAATTTATAACCGGAGCTCTCACACTACTAAAGTAATCATTTACAATATTAACATCAATATCAGGAACATCATCCACATTATCCAAACAACCAAATGATCTGAGTGACTTCCACAGCTGACTACATTTCATAGGACCAAATATTCTATTGTAAAATTTTCTTCTCTCATTTCTCATGACTCCCTTACAACGGTTTCTATACAGGCAAAAAATACGCCTGTTAATATCCGTAGGTCTTCTACGCCACTCAGCATATGCAAAATCCCTGAGAGCTCGGACTGATCTCACAACATCATATTGCAACCACTCATCACCTCTGGGTTTGACACTACGTGTAACCATTGGAACAAAAGACATCAATTCTGCAAATAAAGTATTAAACAGAGACACCTGGAAGTCAACATTAGTCGTAAAATATAACGGGCTAAAATCAAAATTGCACAAAAATTCGTTAATACCTAACCAATCAGCCCTGCTGAAATCCCTATACTCAAAAAACTTCTCATTTATGACTACAGGGAATTTAAGTACACAAAATATAAGGACATGGTGAGATATACCAGGGCACTGACCCTGTGAAGCAAATTCCAAACACAACAGATCACTGACAAGACAGTAGTCAATTAATGACGTCGAGTCATGTGCTAAATCATAATGCGTTGGTCGCGAGTTGTGAACAACATTCAACCCCAAAGATCTGCACATATTCCTTAGCACAATCGAATTGGAAGTCCGAAACAAATTATAATTAAAGTCGCCCAAAACAATCACATTAGCATACATGTCCAGTATACCCTCATGCACACTGTAAAAAGAATTAATATCCCCATGGGGCAAGTAAACGACGACTACAAGTAATATCTATAATAAAATATCTATTTAATAAAATTGAAATATTGCAAGCCATGTGGTCAACAAGGTTTCTTTATCTGCATAATGCTGCCGGCTGGGGACTTGACTACCTTGTTCCTACATCTCAGCTTGTTGTGGCATGCGCGTCGAATTTGACCCCTAGAATTTTGGGTTAATTTGTGGTCAGAATTCTGCTACCATCGACCATGACATTCAGCTCTGGACATAAATTGAATACTCTCTTAGCTGGCGAAAAACTCTGATCGGAATTTTCGGAACTTCAAAGGCCCATATCTCGGGAATTATTGACTTTATATTTTTGTAATCAGAACGAAATGATCTGCCCGTGGCAAAAATTTCAGTTATTTTCGAAGGGAGAGTAATCAATTTGTACTCAACTCTGTTCTCACTTCTGCCACACCCACCAGGTGAGCGGAGTGGGATATTCCTCGCGCTAAAAAAGGTGGTAAGATCAGTCAAATAGGAATTCATCCTTTTACAAATGACATCAGGGAAGAAACATTTGATCTCAATGCCGTCTGGATGGGAGGAATACAAGAGGTAGTGGTAAACAGTTCCGCAGATATCAGCCCACCTTGGGGAACTGTCTGTTTCACACTATGTGGCTCGGACTTCTTGTTCCTGAATTCCACGTACGATTGACAACCACACATATAATTGATTATCCAACGTTTCAAACTTGGACGGAGGGTTGTCTGCTCTATGTCCTCAAACAGCGTGGAGTGCTTGATAAGTCAAGCACCACCATCGCCGTTTTATCACACGGCTTTCTCTGGTTGATTTCTCGATTATTATGTGTGGAGATGACCTGCAGAGCTGTCGTCGTGCTGCGCCGCTTGCGAAACCCTTGCAACTGAATAACTATTTGTGACGCTGGGGAGGACTAAAGCCTCAATGGTATTTGCTACGGGCGACGAAAAAGAAATCGGTCTGTACGATTCATCTTTGCTGGCATCCTTGCCTGGCTTAAGTAGCGGGACCAACCTGTCCATTTTCCAGACCTCGGGAACGATATGGGTGGCTAGTGACACGTTGAGAACTTTAGTGAGATACTCGACTCCCGGCACATCCAGCTGTTTCAGCATTATCATGAAGATTCTATCAAGGCCCAACGTTTTGGATGATTTGGCGTTCCTGAACCACCACAATTTACAATGGATGATCGTAAATTGTGGTGGTTCATCCTGGGCCGGAAATTTGGTCTCATTTTGGGTATTAGACCAGCAGGTATACATATGTCAGGCGGCTGCAGCAGTGAAGATCACCTAGTATTGTACATTGAAGGCCCCTTTTGGAGTTATTTTCATGGTACCCGTGAATAGTATGGATTAAAATGACCAATATTATGTACAAATATTTGATTACATTATATATTTATTACTTTTTCATTTACACATTGTTTTACTTCTTGTTAAATAAAGTCAATAACACTTTGACCTAAAGAATGGATATATTTACCAGTGACAGCGCACACACACACAGATAATTGTTAAATAACAACCCAGCAAAATAAATTGGAAGTAGTGCAATGTGGACTAGTTCTGTCACGGCATGTTTTGATGCAGTTCAACTGGAGTCGTGAAAAAGGCACTCCAGTCCTCACATTTTAACCGCATTTGGATGCAATCCAAAGAATCACATCCACTTGTCATATTTTAACAACATCCGGATGCAGTTCAACGGAGTCGTGAAAAAGGCACTCCAATTCCTCACAATTTAACAGCATCCGGATGCAGTCCAAACGGAGTCGTGAAAAAGGCACTCCGTTCGCTACATATTATTAGCAGTTGTTAGAGATCCCTACATGTACATAAATCAGTTTGTACATCTCTACAGGCAGCGGCTTTCATTTTCCAAAAAGAGATAAGCGTGTTAACATGTCCAAACATTTGTTAATACAAACTAAATAATATTTAATATTTAAATAATATTTAATTTGTGAACATTTTTCCGGCAAATCACCAGAAGAAAATTTCCGAATGGAGTGCTGTTGGAGTACGTGTCGAAATCTTAACTGGTGATGGGAAGACAACCCATTTAGCAAATGAAGCAAAAACAGTTCAGCTTGGAACAAATGCAAGCGGAAGAAACACGCATGTTTGCGATTGAATTCAATGGAGAATTTTCATAATTTGTGTTAATGTAATAAAGTTGTTAATATTTTTGTTTTGCACAAATAATAAATGCATTTTATTTGTTCTGGCATATTTTGTAATGGCTTGCACAATTTCCGCAGAATGCCTGTACCAAACACGTGCTTTGGACTGCCTCCTATTCTACCCCAAAGGGTTAGTTAAAATGCAATGCCAAAGGGTCAGTTAAAATGCAGTGCCAGAGGGTCAGTTAAAATGCAGTGCAAAAGGGTTAGTTAAAATGCAATGCCAAGGGGTCAGTTAAAATGCAGTGCCAAAGGGTTAGTTAAAATGCAGTGCTTTGGAGTGCATCTTTCAGTAGTCACGCTCTTGTAAAAATCATCAGTGAAAATGCATAATTTGATGCACATCCAGATCATTTGTACATATCATTCAAATGCATCTTTGGAGGCAAACATTTTGCTGGGAATTGAAATGTTAATAATAAATACATAAAAAATATCAACAACAATGGTATTCTTGCCACAAATTAAGTAAACAATTTCATTATCTTCAAGTTTAAGTTTAGAATAATTTTCGAAGGTTAACATAACAACATGACTGACTGACAATTGTTTTTAACAAATTGTTGTTGTTGTTGTTGTTTTAATTAAAACTTTAAGTGAAAGCTGTTTCTTTAAAGAGATCGACTATTAATAGCCCATGGAGATTGTTTTGCTCAATAGATTTGTGCATTGAATATTATGAGTAGGTTTTTATTCACATTAATGTTTTTTTGTTTTTTTGTTACTATTTTATTCATTATTGTTTTGCATTACGGAACTTGTGAAACAGGTGAGATAGTGTTTTCTTAAAGGGGTAATTTTACAGTTTACTGCCCCCGTTTTTATTTCCGTAACAGCCAACAAATCTGTTGGAAATAACACATTTTTTGAAAGTAAGAAACAATCACAGTTGTTGCTTTGTACGTACATACATTCATTCTTTCATTTATATGAATTGTTTTAACGTTTTAATTAAACATCTCGTGGTAAATATTCAAAAGTTAATGATGAATGGCGATAATACCCGATATACAGTTAGTCAACTTAATTATTGCAAAACCAAAATTATTACAAAATTTAAAATAAAACATCATTTTATTGGTATAAATAAATATAATTTTTAATATTTTTGTTAACAGTATACTTCTTACAGATGTTTATTAATATAAAAAAATAAAAAGTAGCTAAATTTCACTAAACATTTTCTTTAAATTAACAAAAATGAGAACAACTCATTATTTGTACTGTCAACTAAAGAATTGCAAAATTCACAACTTTTCATTCTTTCACGGCATTTTTCGAAAAGTTGGTTCTAATATTTCGTATGCCCAACTTTGACATTAAAAGACAGCTTGTAGCGTGTCTTAATTTAATAAATAAGTTTCTGAATGTCAGTTTCCAATGGTATTTTTTGCCATTCTTGTTTATTGCATTTTATTTAGTCCCCCAGGTTAGTGGCGGGTCTATTCCCAACTTTTTCCTTCAAGTGTACCCATGAATTGTCGATGGGGTTAATATCTAGACATTGGAACGGGGTGTAAATGACTTTGGTACAGTTGTATAACAACCAAGTCTTACATAAATTAGATTTATGCTTAGGGGGCGTTGTCTTGGTAGTACTTATATTGCAATTTGTTTGAATTTGAAAGGGACAACAGCCCTAAATTTCTTGACACTTTTGGTTAAATCATGTTTTGAAACATCTAAATAAACTTCCTCTGTCATTATTTCCTCCAAAATCTGGATGTTACCAACGTCACTGCTTGGTCACTGCCATACCATAAATGACAGTTTTCCGAACTTTACGGTATGTATTAAATTCCGGTTTTCCATGGATGTAAGTGGTTTTCGCAACACTTTTTGAGACCCATCGTGATAGTACAGCATAATTATAGTCTCATCAGAAAATATCGCGCCGATACTAAAGATGACGTGAAAAGTTGTCTGTAACAAGTCTGAATAGTTGCTATATATTGTGCTGTGGGAGGGCAATGGCTTTTACCTACTCATTCGTGATGAGTGCTTGTTATTGTGCAGCACTTTTCTGACTCTTCCATGTAACACACTTACTCCAAACTCATTTTTAATTAAAAAATTCAATTTTCTGGTGCTGCTTTGTGCTCTTTTGTCAATTTCTTTAATCATTCTCCTGTCAATTCGTGTGGTTACTATTTTGGGCCAGCCATGTAACGCCTTCAGTTTGAGCCTGGCTTCTTTCTCGGAGCGGTATATTATGTTGTATACACTTCTCAGCTTACGAGAGGTGACTTTAAGGACTTCTCTTTCGGATTACCATTATTACAATTGGAATAGACCAAATATAGCATATTTTAAGAAACCGTTTACCTGACTTTCTCTTTTTCTGATTATACTGTCTATGTTACACACACAAAAAGTAATTTATGATCAAAAATTATGGATCTACATGTCCATATACCATAAAAATCCTTAATTGGAAAAAATCGCGGGAAAATCCCTCGATTTTATTGCACATTCATTCATTTTGCAATTATTTAGTTGACACCGCAAAAACCAGATACCTATCCTTTTTGCCCGTTGTTTTTGTTATTTCCGACCGATTTCTGAATTTGTTGGCTTGATGTTGTCATTAACAAGTAAATCAACAGATATATACAAAAAACCCAACATTATTGAAAGAATTTCTTGTAGTAATTCCTAATTAAACATCAACATTTTTAAAAATTCATCGTTTGCAATAATATAGTTGACTAACTGTATGTGTGGCACGAGAACTGTGTTAATTTGATATTTTCAAAAGCACGTGACTCAAATGTATTGTTCCGAGGACTTAAATATTTTTGTTAAAGATCCTTGTGTCCAACAATCAGCAAATGAAAAAAGTTTTGATTTTTTAATCAAAACCCCTTCAAGACGATAGATGAATCGTGTTTATTTTTTTAATTTGTCTCGGGTTGAAAATGAATAACTAAATTTGACAATAAACACTTACTAGCACATATTTTCTTTGTAACAAATAACAATGTGGAAATTCCAACCACTTTTTGGGGGAAATATTGAATATTAATCGACTGGACAAGCATAATTGATAGAGAGTGTAGGCAAATGGATGATCTAGTTTCTTTTCACTATTCCATTTTAACTGATTCGAAAAACAAGCAGTGCAACGACTATTTCACATTGCACCAAACATTCATTTGGATTTGATACACTTTAACACTGACTTGCAATGTTTTTTTATTTAGCACATGTTTTAATTTCTCTAATGTCAAGTACATTGTCCAGGTATTTATCACATGATAAGGAAATGACAAAAAATATCTATAATAGATAACATGTGTAGTGTGGGGGCCAACGTTTAACAGTGACGTATTTTCACATGTTTGGAATAATAAGTTACATATAAAGTACAGTGAGTCACAGTCAAAAGTATCCACTTGAGTTTCTTTCATAAAAAAACTTGATTGCTTGGAGTTCTTTTTTATATTTTTAAATTATTTTTATAAATTCTGATAAAAAAAAATAAAAATTGTTAAACATTGATTTTTACCTCACAATGAAAAGTATCGTCACCATAAATGCCCGAAGACGTAACCCACAAAACCAAAACTTTACAGGAGAAGCAAAAAACGTTATAAAATTAAAAACTGTTTTACGGAATATTAATCTTATGAAGGCGATTATATGGGATATTATCGATCATATACGAAGGGGAATAAGTAGTGAAACCAAAACCGCAGAATTGCTTAGTTTTGAGATCCTCCATTACAACAAAATCTGCAATATTATCCCATTTTCCGAAATGCCATTTCTTGAATGGGATCGTTGCTTTTGAACGTAGAAATTGTGAAATTTTGCCAGATCATGTATTTTAGCTTTATGTATCAGATTACGCCAAAAAACGAATTTCGATTTTCATGTCGCTTACGTCTTCGGGCATTTATGGTGACGGTATGCACATTAAAAGCTTTATTAAACAAAAAATATTTCTTAGGCGTAGTATGTTATCCTTTGTTATCATTTACAACTTTGAGCCTTTATGCCAAGCTTTAATGTCTTAATTAATTTATAAGAAGACTGTATTAAACGGTTAATAACAAAATTAAAGTGGCTTGGGCCATCTTGGAATCTATTTAAAAAAAGACTATTGATTGGAACTGAGGGCTAGGCCATTTTGGCTCCATTTTTTAAAACATACAAAATTTGTATAGATATATAATACAAATAATTTTGAGAGTTTTAGATAATACAAATTTATAATAATAATTATTGGTCTTCATCCTGAATGTCTTCTTCTTCGGCTTTGTTTTTAAATTATTATTAAAAATATGTATGTACTAGCGAACCCGGCGAACTTCGTCTCGCTATTAAGGAATAAAATTTCATACAAAAACTCAATTTTCGATTTTTCCAATTTTCCGACTTTTCCAGAGAGATTTTCCAAAATTTTCTTCCGTAAAGACCTTCTCCTCGAAAATACAAATAACTGACAAAAAATTTTACAGAAATCGGCCTAGCCGTTCTCATTTTATGAATTACTATACATTTTTTACACCATTTTTATATATATAGATTTTATAGGATATATGAATATCAATATAAATATGATATAAATATCAACTTTTTGAAATAAAGTATCTATGTTATTTGAATATAAATTGCTTTACATTTTGGAATCGAATCCACTGAATTCTAAGCCATTAAACTTTTGAAGAGTTGTCTTGATTGCGTGGTAGGAATGAGTGGCCAGTAGTGGGATTTTATAACACATTTTTGCTTACCGACAAAAATCGGTAAAACTAAAATGCTTATAAATTCTGTAATTAACGAAATTTGTAAGGTAGCAACTAAAATAAAATTGTCCCAAAGTTCTACCGATAACAACAGTGTTTTCAACGTTTATTGGTACTTTTCATTCATAATTTTGAGTTTTAATTTTACCGACTTTTTTCTACATTCAAAAAATGAGTTACAGAATTCCAGTACAGATACCAAACATTTTTGGCCTATCTGTTCCACTGGGAAGGTCGAATTATTGTCTTTCTACGTGGCATTGGCTTTCACGTGTACATATTTCCTATGGGTCACGATTTTCAATAATGAACTGGTAAAGTTTTGTCATCGATCGGACCATAATTGTGACATTTAGAGAATTTTGGTGAAAATGCGCCTTCGGTCCCATACAAATTACTATGGAAACAAAGATCGCTAGGTTGGCACGGGTTAACGTAACCGATCGGCATAAAATTTCATATACACGGTTTTTGAATCAAATGGAAGAAATTTAGGGGGAAATACTAAAAAAATATATTTTGTTTTTTTGGGTCACCCTAGTGTACATACATAAATCTACAAATATAATAACGTATATTTTGGAGATTCTTAAAAAGTTAGGCAGATAATTAGTGGACGGTCTCTCTATGACAACGCGAATAACAACTCGCGTTAATTGTGTTTAAATCCAACAAATAAATAAAATTAGTCACCATATTAGACCCGAGACACTACACCCTCAAACCTCGAAGTAGAAGAAAGGAACTGGCATTGAAATACATAACAGTAAACATAAGTTTTTGACTGAAAAGATAACGTCCCAAACTTGCAATTGAAGAATTTCACCAGCAACTCTTATCTTAATTGTTTCGCATATTACTTTGTTGGCTTTTGACGCATGTTCAGATATGAAGGTAATATTTAGAAATAAATCTACGCTCGAATTAAAAATAATCTCCTAATCGTTGAATACATTTCATACTATTCTTATACGATACGTTTTATGAAGATTAACACAAAGTCATATTACAAATCGTACTCCTTTGGGGCATTTTGAAGGTATTTTCAGTTTATAAGAACACGCTCCGTCTGTAATGCATGTATGTACAAATGTACTAGGATCTGCACGAACAAAACTAGGTCAACAAAAAATACGAATGCATAACTTGGCGATCAAATTGTTTCGTATTACCTACTCATCAGTTTTAACATTAGCGCTCTTTTCTTTTTGCAATTATAGAATAATTTCACAATTATATTTCGCTTTCTTTGATGTTAAGTTGACATTTAAATTTTATTACCAAAAAAATGCTGATTGGTTTGAATTTAATCAATTAAACGGGGTTTTAATTTCAAATAGATTGACAATAATTTCAATACAATATGGCTTTAAAAAATTAATAAAATATATGTACATATCGTCACCATAAATGCCCGAAGACGTAACCCACAAAACCAAAACTTTACAGGAGAAACAAAAAACGTTATAAAATTAAAAACTGTTTTATGGAATATTAATCTTATGAAGGCGAGTATATGGGATATTATCGATCATATACGAAGGGGAATAAATAGTGAAACAAAAACCGCTGAAGTGCTTAGTTTTGAGATCCTCCATTACAACAGAATCTGCAATATTATCCCATATTCCGAAATGCTATTTCTTGAATAGGATCGTTGTTTTTGAACGCAGAAGCTTGAAATTTTGCCAGAGCATGTTTTTTAGCTTTATGTATCAGATTACTTCAAAAAACGAATTCCGATTTTCATGTCGGTTACGTCTTCGGGCATTTATGGTGACGATATGTACATAGATTGAATTTTTGTATTGACACTTTCCCCTCGACGATTATCAAACGACGACGTTCACGAATTTGATATTGACCATTGATCCATTTAAATGCCTCCACTAATTCATAATTAATCGACTAATTTTATGTAAACATGTTGTTTATTAGTTACGATTAATTGCATCTTATCAAATTTGAAAATAACGTACGTAATGGGATTTCCCTGTTAATTGCGTTCTTGAAATACTAAGCTTCGCCCCACAGTTTGAAAGCGTTCATCAAATATCATCACCTTAAAATATTGTATTTGTTGTTGTCGCCTAATCGACATTGCGATCTTTGCTACTGTGACAGATTTCTAATGCCAGGACAGAATCTACATATGTATTTTTAAAAGCGGCAAATTTAAAGTCCGGACTACAAGGTAATGTATTTTTATTTGAAACCGACAAATTTCCTCTTGAAAATTCTAATCACTTATCATCAATCTACTACTGTTCATCCGATATTTTGGCCGATAGTGTCCTGAATCCGTCCACCAACCTAACCCCAGATATTGGGTGTAACGTTCGACTACTTATGTTATTTGCGGTAATCTCAGAAGAAGAAAAAATTACTTCAAGTCTAGATGGACAGGACTTAGGGCGCCGACTAATAAATCTTGGAGACTTCTTATAAAACAATAGGTTGGTTTGTGCAAAGCCCGGCTATGCCATTATGGTATGCATACGAAAGAGCTACACAGTGGACCTTTCATGAGCACAACAGTACCTTGCATGGATGCTGTCGTCATGAGCATTCCGTCCACAATCTTGTGGAGAGACTTTCTCCACATAGGGGAACCAGATGATTTTTATGTTTCAATTTAGATTTTATCAATTAGTTTATTACATTTAATTTTTAGTTTGGATAGGCTAAAGAAGAGCCAACTAAATGGTTGTTATTGTTTGCTTTATTACGAAGAAATTTTGTTTAATATTAACCTTAAGCTAGGCTTCGGGGTAGTTTAAGGTTTTGTTGTTTTGCGTAACTTGTTATGGCCTATTGAGGCTTTGTTACAATGAAATGTGGAAATAATAAAAAAAATAAAAAATGAGTGACATTATACACGAATAAATATATTTGTGTTGATATAGTTTAGATTGCCAATATCATAGATCAGCTACGACAACCCGAACGAACCATTGTGGCAGCACTTGATCTTTCCACTGTCGAACATTCGATGATAGAAATCCACAATTTCTAATGATGTCAAACTTTGGATTGCTAACTACCCAAATGGAAGACAAGCCTTCATTGAATTTCGAAGCTAAAAACCTAAGTTCCGCAAAATAAAAGTGGGACTACCGCAAGGCGGAATACTATACCCCATTTTATTTATCACTACATATCTCGCAAAAACTTTACCCGCAGATATTTCGGTTGTATCGTATGCAGTTGATTGTAAAATAAAATTTCCATCACAAATTTATTTGCACAATCTAAACTTAATTTCCCGCAAATTCTACTGCGTCCATATTCACTTCTTGGACAAGAGAAGTCAACAACTTAATATTTTCGTCGATGACAGGCGTATCATCACTATTCATAATCCGAATATCCTTGAGGTAACCTTCGATAATCACATCCAATTCTCTTCCCACGCCACCGACATCAAACAGAAGGTGAAATCCAGGAGGAAAGTCCTAAAAAACGTATGTAGCACCAGCTGGGTCAAAAATAAAGAGACTTTGATAAGGCCATTGATCTTCAATTCAATTATTGCACTCCTGTCTGTTGTTCTTTCCTGAACGACGCGGACCATCCCAACTTGCGATGAAAGGCAGTAGGCACATTCATAATGTCTTCAGATTCTCTCGCGAGGATATCCAAGACGTCATTCCATCGGAGGTCACAGGGTTACATTTTCGTGGACTAAAATCGGAAAAGCTTTGACTTTATTCGCATATCGATCAATTTTCAGTGAATTTGTAGTAAATGTTATTTCTCCCCGTGACATTAATCATTTATTGAAGCATCGTGTTATGGAATACGAGAAAACGGCAGACCAATAAAAAGTTAAGAAAAAAAAACGAACGATTTATTTATTAGTAACTGACCAATTGTTTTATTAAAACAAGCAACATAATTGATTTTAATTTGTTTTGATTAACAATTCAATTTTTGTCTTTTGCATATTATAGAGCAGACTACTAGCGGGGAGAAATGTATATTATTGGTTTCAGATAACATGGGAAAACACACCAAAAAAGGCCAATTAAATACAACAAAAACTATTCATCATTGGCTCATGCCTTGATAAGACATTTACCCGATGTATTTTTTGAATTAATAACGATTAGTTACCCAGCAAAATGTTTGCCTCCAAAGATGCAGTTAAATGATATGTACAAGTGATCTGGATGTGCATCAAATTATGCATTTTCACTGATGATTTTTACAAGAGCGTGACTACTGAAAGATGCACTCCAAAGCACTGCATTTTAACTAACCCTTTGGCACTGCATTTTAACTGACCCTTTGGCATTGCATTTTAACTAACCCTTTTGCACTGCATTTTAACTGACCCTCTGGCACTGCATTTTAACTGACCCTTTGGCATTGCATTTTAACTAACCCTTTGGGGTAGAATAGGAGGCAGTCCAAAGCACGTGTTTGGTACAGGCATTCTGCGGAAATTGTGCAAGCCATTACAAAATATGCCAGAACAAATAAAATGCATTTATTATTTGTGCAAAACAAAAATATTAACAACTTTATTACATTAACACAAATTATGAAAAGTCTCCATTGAATTCAATCGCAAACATGCGTGTTTCCTCCGCTTGCATTTGTTCCAAGCTGAACTGTTTTTGCTTCATTTGCTAAATGGGTTGTCTTCCCATCACCAGTTAAGATTTCGACACGTACTCCAACAGCACTCCATTCGGAAATTTTCTTCTGGTGAGTTGCCGGAAAAATGTTCACAAATTAAATATTATTTAAATATTAAATATTATTTAGTTTGTATTAACAAATGTTTGGACATGTTAACACGCTTATCTCTTTTTGGAAAATGAAAGCCGCTGCCTGTAGAGATGTACAATCTGATTTATGTACATATAGGGATCTCTAACAACTGCTAATAAAATGTAGCGAACGGAGTGCCTTTTTCACGACTCCGTTTGGACTGCATCCGGATGCTGTTAAATTGTGAGGAATTGGAGTGCCTTTTTCACGACTCCGTTGAACTGCATCCGGATGTTGTTAAAATGTGACAAGTGGATGTGATTCTTTGGATTGCATCCAAATGCGGTTAAAATGTGAGGACTGGAGTGCCTTTTTCACGACTCCAGTTGAACTGCATCAAAACATGCCGTGACAGAACTAGTCCACATTGCACTACTTCCAATTTATTTTGCTGGGTATCTATAAAGTTATCAATACGTGAATTTTGAAATGTTGCTATTATGATGATATGTGTACGTCAAGAAATTGCACACATAACGCTAATTCGATTGTAGAAATTTCTATAGTAAATTTAATTCTTCTAGGCATACAATATATGAATTAAAAAGTTAGACAACAAGAACACATGACTCTCTAAACCAATTTCACTTCATAACTCCATGAAAATGATAAACTGTGGGGTTTTTAAACAAAAATTCCCAACAATCCTGTATTTTCCCAGAAATAAAAACTTCATAATTTTCTTGAAATTAATTAATGGAATAATAATAAGATTTTTTAAGTAAATTCCCTCCTCATTTCGTTGTCTTTGACATTTAAGTACAATATTGAATGTCAAAACAAAATGCACACATTATTTCAGAGAAGAAGAAAAGAACAGAACGCAAAAATGCTGCGTATATTTATTTTTAGCGCGCTTTATTTTAATTTTATTATATCTTTTATCTTTTTTTTTGCAGATTATGCCGTAACCGCTAAAACAAAAATTGTCTTCTACAATGATCAGTGGCGGGATGTTACCTCATCGGCACATCAGTTCGATCACTTAACAGCTATTGCTTTCGACGAAACCGAAGAGATTGTTTACTTTGCCGATCGTCTGCACAACAATGGCAGCATCTTTTCCTTGAAATTGCCCCGCGGTGGTTCTGCAGGCGATAATCACATCATTGATACTGTTGTTCAGCGAACTCAAAATGAAACAGTAACCAGCATTGCATATGACCCCTTGGACCGTAATGTCTACTGGGTGGATCAGGAAGGAAAAAAAATCTACTATGCCTCTGTTGATAGGGCCGAAAAGGACTTGCCAAAAGTTTTAATCGATTTTAGCAAAGAAAAAACTGTACCTGATGGTATTGCAATTGATTTTTGTCGTCGCAAATTATATTGGACAAATTCGAATTTTGCCAATGCCACCATTGAACGCATCGATTTGAATGGCAAGAATCGTAAATTGATCATCGATAAGGATTTGTATCTTCCACATGGCATTGTTGTGGATCAGCTGTCTGATCGCATTTACTGGGTTGTCGATCAGCAGGGTATACATTTCACGGTGGAAAGTGCCAAATTGGATGGTACTGATCGTCAAATAATTGTCAAGGGTCTGGATAGTACACCTTCAAATTTGGCTGTAACAAAAGATTTAATATTCTGGACAGATCAGAGACACGAAGCCATCTGGACCCACACTAAAGAGGCTAGTGAGAAGAAGGTCAATCGATCTGAAGAGGTGATCGAAGAGGTGGCTAAACCCCATATAATATTGCGTTTGCAAGACAAACCCAGTGGCATTATAGCTCGTACCCGTTACATGTCTACGTTACAGCAAGACGAACACTGTGCTAGTGTTGTGAATAAAATCAAGCGCCGTATTATTGATTCTGTGCCTATTTCTAATCCAACTGCAACTGTTACAAATGAAACAATCTCAAAACGGGATTATTGTCTCAATGATGGTGAATATATACCGCAAAGTGGTATATGCATTTGTAAGGTAGGTTTCGTCGGTGCTCGCTGTGAAACCAATGAGTGCCACAACTATTGCATCCATGGTACATGTACCATGTCTTCGACTGGCCAACAGAAATGTTCGTGTCAACGTGGTTTCTATGGCAAACGTTGTCAGTCCTCCATATGTGCAGGTTACTGTTTGAATGATGGTGTGTGTAAAATTGAAAGTAATGGGGAACCTACCTGCGAGTGCCCAGACAATTTTGGTGGTCAACGATGTGATCAAAATTCCACTGAAATTTGTGCACTGTTTTGTCGAGTATTAAAATATGAACCAGAAACTTATGTTCCTTTTGGATGCCATGACATGTAAGTTAAATTGAAGGGTAAGGGTATTTAAATAAGAAAAATATATTAAATAAGAAAAATATATTACAGTCTAAAAGGATAACGCAGAAGCGTTTCAAGGAGTATAAGGAATAAAAAAAGTAAATTGTTGTACATAAAATATTGGTTAGGTTTAAGGATGAGTATAGCCATCTAGTAATATAGTAGTGATCGTTTCACTCGGTTCTATTGCGTTCATCCTGGATAGATTGTGAACACGCAGGGCATTTGTTGGGTATCTTGCCAACAATTTGGGAGCAAAATGAATTGAGGCGGTTACATCGGATCTTAATTGGTCTTAAGGGGTTATCCATAGTAGTTGTGCAGATAAATAAACTACCAATATTTTTAGTATATTTTTCTTTTTTCTGAAAGAGTATTTTTGTTGTTGAAAAATATTGCATAGTTTTGTTACAAATAAATGGCTACCTGCGAAACCCATTTTTCGTGGTTTTACTGTGCCAACAATGGCTCGAAAACTAATGGGCCGACCTTCATACATTTTTATGGGCATTTTAAGAACCTTATAATCTTGTCTTTAGGCGGAACAGAAATTTGGGAAATATATTTAAAAATAATCTATTTATACAAAAAATGTGAACTGTCAAAGTCGAAGATTTCGATGTTATCGAATAAATTGACGATTTTTGTCAAAAAATCGGGCAAACAATCGTTGGTACGGACTTCAAAAACGCGATTTTGAGAAGAACACGTTTTAAGTTGCACCTCTACACACTAAACACAACGGGCCCATCACTTTGTATGTACATACATATATCAGCCAATTTTGCTCCGATCGACTTAAACTTTTGCGACATAGTCCATACTACCTGTACTTCGGAATAAGCCAATAACATTTTTTCTATTTTTAAAAGTGGTTAGTAGGGTAACCCCTTAACTTGGCTAAAACACTTGTGTTTGTCTTGGCAGCTGGCGTTCTGCTGCTGCGGTGAATGGGGGAAGGTCTCCGAGTACGACATTCACACTGTGAATGTTACCTGTGTAACTGCATCATTGTGAATACTTTTTGGTGGGGAAGCACGCCCACTAGATCGTGACAGGACGGTAAAACCCAAGCAGGTACTGCATCGACAACATCTTGTTGTGTTGATGCACTGGTAAAATTTGCCTTTCCCCATAAAGATAGTCCACTGGTATCATGAGGAGGAAACCTGTTGCAGTCCTCTAACGTTTACTTACCACACTGGCGCTGCACAGCTTATGCATTTGTGTTCGTACTTATCAATAATTTCAATTTGTGCAAGCAATTTTATTTAGAGCTTCTGTGAAATTATCTCAGCAAGTAAAAACTTGACCCCGAATCATTTTACCGTCGTAAAAAGGGTCGCGAGCACAACCTCCTGCAAAAAATCACGACGATCCAAGAAAATTTTATTTTTTTTTTGTGGGAGGTACACGAAGTAGTTGACCGATCCATATCCGATCCGAATCTATATCTGAAAGAATATTATAAGGTGCAAAATTTGTACCAAATCGGTTAATCCCTTCAAGTGTTATTATGCGCACAATTTTAGCGAAGGAGTATATGGCCCATCATCGAACTTAAACTAAGTTTGGACAAAATATTACGACCATCTGCCTATATAAGTTTGGACAAAATATTACGTCCGTCTGCCTATCTGGTGTGTATGATAACTCTCGAATAGATCAACCGATTTGATTTAAATTTTGGGTATCGTGATATTTTGTCCACATTTAAGTTTGAAAAAAGGCCATATCGATCCGCTCCTTCCGGTACCACCCTCACAAAAGTTCAAAAATTTGGGCCCAGGCTAGCTCTCGAAGGGAGTAACCGATTTGGTCCATACTTTGCACATCGTAATATTTCTTCCAGACATATTTCAGGTTCGAATATGTTCTATATCGCAACACTACTTCTGGCACCTCCCACACAAAATTTTCAAAAAGAAGTAACAACTCGAATTGGATTGGAATCTTTTTCAACAAGTTCTTCTTGCAGGCCCTGTTTCGATGACGTAATTATACCCTACACCACTATGTGGTAAGGGGTATTATGTGTTAGTGCATTTGTATGTAACATACAAAAGGAAGCGAGATAGACCCATAGTTCCTTCTAGGGATATACATAGAATCACTTTCTGAGTCGATTTATGCATGTCCGTCCGTCCGTCCGTCCGTCCGTCCGTTCGCAACATACAGGTCGCATTTGTTGACCGATTTCGCTGAAAATTGGGGAATACCATTTTTTTAGCCGTCGGAAGATCAAGTTCGAAGATGGGATATATCGGTCCACGTTTTGGTATAGCCCCCATATAACGGTACCCCCCGATTTACGGTATTTTGACGTTTTCAACTACATTTTCAGACCGATTTGGCTATAATTTGACATTTAGGGTTCTTAAGTGTCAATAAACATATATAACAAAACTTGTGGACATAGGTCCACGTTTTGGTATAGCCCCCATATAACGGTGCCCCCCGATTTACGGTGTTTTGATGTTTTTAGCTACATTTTCAGACCGATGTAGCTATAATTTGACATTTAGGGTTCTTAAATGTCAATAAACTTATATAAGAAAAGTTGTGGACATAGGTCCACGTTTCGGTATAGCCCCCATATAACGGTACCCCCCGATTTACGGTATTTTGACAGTTTTAGCTACATTTTCAGACCAATGTAGCTATAATTTGACATTTAAAGTTCTTAAATGTCAATAAACTTATATGACAAAACTTGTGGACATAGGTCCACGTTTTGGTATAGCCCCCATATAACGGTTCATTTAAGTTCATATTTTCGTATAGCCCAGATACCTCCGAACTAGCTGTTAATGACATTTGAAGTTCCCACGTTATGTACCGATTTAGGAGTTATTTGACTTTAAAGGCTCCCATCAAAAACTGTCAACATAGGTCCATGTTTTATTATAACTTCTATATAACAGTACCTCCCAATTTCTAGCCCCACAAAAATTGTCAACATACATAGTTAGATATAGGCACCATAAAAAAGGGCCTCCCGAATGAAGCATAAATGTACATAAACATTATCTGACATTTTAACGTACCCACTTAAAGTTGGGGACAGGAATGAAAAGTAATTATTCCATTTTAGTTCAGAATATTTTATGGTGGAGGGTATGAAAAGTTCGGCCCGGCCGAACTTAATGCTTTTTTACTTGTTTTTTACTGGGCAAGTTTATACTTCCTGAGATAATAGCTCAAAAGCTCCAAAAACAAAACTGAGTAGTACGTAAGATAACTCTCGAAGGGAGAAACCGATTTGGACCAATCGTATTATTTCTTACAGATTCGAATTATGTCCGAATATTGACTACATCGGACTACTCTTTCGGGTACCTTGTTGTTTTCTTCATCCATACATACACACATACTAAAACATTGATTGTTGTTGTACAACAACAAAACATTGATGGAAATTCGTGGGCGACGCTGCTGTAGGCACAACTGACTGATACTTTCTTACTTGCTTTTAATTTCAATTTAGCAAGTTTCAGTTTTTCAATATCTCCCATCTGAACGACATTCAGTTAAAGCGGAATCAACTTTGTCTAGCTTATGTTATGTTAGAAAACTCCATAATCAGTAATCGTTACATTACTTCCCAGCTAACATTTTTTTCCGAATTCGTATCGAATTCGGACAGAATTTCTGAAAAACTATCCGATTCTGATGCTGATACGAAAGTTGTATGGACGTTGTCACCGAATTCGGAAAGAATTTTCTAAGGAAATTCTTAAAAAATATTAGAGTTTCGCGACGAATTCGGTCCGTATTCGGAAGTAAATTCTTGGAAAATTCGGAGAAAACTTCGATTTTCTGACAGAATTCGGTCCTAATTCGGAAGAAAATTCTGGAAAATTCGATGAAAAATTTAGATTTTCTTAAGAAAATCCGTACCAATTCGGAAGGAAATTCTGACAAAATTCGGAGAAAAGTTCAGATTTTCTGAAAAAAAATCTGAAACAATTCTGACGCTGACGCCTTTGATATTGACACAACACGTGTCGTACTGTACTGAACAAACCCCACTCAGAGACAATTTTCTTTTAATGTACTATTTATGGAAGATTATAATTTCAAACTTTCCAATGATTTTGCCTGTTGTTATCATTTTATGATTAACAGTAGAACAATGTGCAGAAGTATGTTGAAGCTATCAACACTAGCTTGAATTATTATATGTTGCATTTATATTAAAAAAATTGTAAAATTGTAAATGCGAATTTTATGACCAGTCATTTTGTTTTTCGACCTCAACCGAAAAAAAAAAATCCCTTAGAAAATCCATTAGAAATCGGAATGAATTCGGAATGACGATTCTTAAGATTCTTTAGAAAATGTGCAGAGATTATTAAAATAAACTTATAGAAAATCGGTCCAATTTCTAGGAAAATATTAGAGAAATCGGCCACATTTCTAAAAAAAAAAAATTCAGAAAAAATCTGATATCAGAGCCCTAGGAAAAAATTGTTAGCTGGGTTATTATTAAAGATGTTATATATATTTTTTTCATTACAGATGTGAAGAATTGTCTTCAGAGAGTGAAGAGGCTGCTCAACTCTATGCTATACCAACATACAAACATTTAGAAGTTTGTAAAAATCAAGTGACATGGACAAATACAGTAATTATTGCCCTGGTGGCGGGTGTTGTGTCCTGTTTGTGTTTGGTACTGTTCATTGTACATGCTATAAGACGTTTCTATAAGCCGGCCAGGCCAAGAATAAAGAAAACATTTGTGGTGCGCAGACAACCTGCATCTACAGATACCCCCCTAACAAATCGGCCCATGGCAACAGAACAGTGTGAAATAACAATAGAAAATTGTTGCAACATGAACTATTGTGATACGGTTAGTATTTTTCACGAAAATATACAGCCTAATTATAAGTGTTCACTTGTGGGAGATTTCTCACTTTCACTATCTCACGTTCTCCATTAAGATGAAACGACAGAAAGACAAAACTCACGGGGAGTTTACATTCATAACCAACCTATATAAGTTGTCGTTCTTATTTTGAATGTAAGAAATCTCCCGCAAGTGAACATTTATAATTGGTCTGAAAATATGTTTTACTTCTTATTAAAATTTGTCATTTTTTTAATTTTTAGCCTTGTTTTGATCCAAAAATGGTACAACAAACCTTATCCCGTGATAATACCAACAATACCAAAGAAGACAAGAAAATTTTAATACACAACATGGAGGATGATCTTTATTGATGGATGAAACATGACATTAGTTTCCATAATTAAGTGTGGAAACGGGTGTGTTAACTCCCCTAAAAAGAGGCCTTAAAGCATAGTATCATTGCCATTTTAGAAAAAAAGGGTAGCTTAGATGTACTTAAAACTAATTGTTCATACATAAATCTTCCAAATGGCATCTCAAGTAGCAAGTATAAGATTTTTTTGAAAATGTTGAATTTTTTTATTTGCTAAAATGTTTTACCTTTTTTATTTAAAATTCTTATTAAATGATGCTGCTGCTTGTCTTCTTTTTTTTTAATTTCTAGAACAATTTTTTATATATTTTATTTTGTTGAAATAAATACGGGGAAGGACAGTAAAAATACATGAAAATATATATTTCCTTTTAAAGGACCTTTTAATGTTTTAATTGAAATGTTGAAGGAATTTTATGTGCATAAAAAATACAATAAAATTGTATATCGATATGAAAATGTTTTGTGCACATTTACTGTCCACAACTGTATTTATCTTTTTTATTTTATTTATTATTTGCAAATACATTAAGTATATTTGTACTTTATGAAACGGGTTTACTTAATTAAAAAAAAAATAGGGTATAATTTGATCATATGGATAGTTTCACACCATAATAGCCGAAAAAATGAATCAAGGCAACCATCGCCAATTACACGAAGTCGAGATCTAAAGTTTCAGGTAAATGTTTATATTTTGTACAATGACCTCATTCTTCTTGACAATTAGGAATATGGTAGGAAATTATTCAAAAAACAACAACTAAATTAGAATGGAAGCAATTTGCACAAATTTTTGCAAGAAAAAAAAAAACCAAATGGTAAAAAACAAAATGTCTCTTGCTATAAGCAATACAATATAGATATGTACAAAATACACTAATTAAAAGACATTCACTTAAATAGTTATTAAAACAATCAATTATCCAAAAGGTGTTTACCATTCACAATAAACTCACCACAAACATGTCTCTATAAATGAAATACAAAGTTAATTTGAAACAAATTACACAATATTAGTTATAATTTATTTAAAAATATATACATATTTTATATGTATAAATGTATATACTCTGAAATAGGGAAGAAATGAATCAAATGAAATTTTCAATATTACTTTAAATAAAATGGTCAATAATAATATCTGAAATCACATGAACACGAGTAACAATTATTAACTGAATTTTTCTTAATTTTAATGAGATAAAAAAGTTCCTTTATTTTTATGAATTATTAACAATAAAACAACTACTTATGTACATATGTATGTATGAATGAATTGTGTACAATAAATGAGAGATTATTTCCAATATTAAATTTATATTCTTTTGAGTGCAATTTTTTATAACTGCCACAATATAAATCTGTTTGGAAAATTGGATTTTTTAGTTCTTTTTTTTTTAATATATTGGTTACACATATGCATATTATTGCCATTTTAACTCATCCAAGGATAACAACCAAATATTGTAACATATTTATGTATATACATATGTGTGTATAATAAGATGAAATGAAAAGAGCATAGCTTTAGTTAAGATGTAAGTTTTAGAGATATTAAATAAATAAAAAATACAAAAAATCGAGTATGGATTGTTTTTCTTATGCTTATAGATTGGATGGATTGTTTTTTCTTATACTTATAGGCTTCTGAACAAAGTTTCAATGGCTTAGCCACGTTTTCAGCAAACAACTGTTTTTGAGATCAGGGTTACCAGTGTAATGCATTAATAAAAATTACGATATAATTAATTCCACTTTTTCGTTCAAAGGACATGTGAATTTTTGGTGAAGCCGTTCAAAATATATTAGCTCTGTTCCAGAACTAAAAAGTTTTTACAATTTTTACCACTTTTACACATTTTGCGTTCCCGTACACAAAATTTATATGAAAATCGTTTACGACTTTTACAACTTTTGTGACTTTTACCACTTTATAAAGTACGGGAACAGGCCAATTTTTTTATTTTTAAACAATAATAATTAGTATTCTTTAGGTTCTACCATATGTTGGGGGCATTTTGACATTAAATGACACCTTTTTTATTACTGCGTTGGCAACCCTAATCACTAAAAACACCCTCTGTGGCTAATTCGCTGCCACGAATGGCCAGCCGACTGCTAAATATGTAGCGTGGTTGTCGATTATGCCTAGCGAAAAAAAGATTAGGCGTAAAAAACGAAATAAGCAAAAATGTACAAAAATAAATATGCGTTCGGTTGCTTATTTAGCCCTGTGTGTGAATATTGTGTAGCAGTTGAAGTGTATAGCTAATGTTTTTAGATGTTGGCTTTTAAACCCTGATTATGTTTGTTAACGCCGTTGTAGCTAACAACTGCGAAGCTACGTGTTTTAAAACGTCAAAGATACGCATTTTCAACGAGGGTAAAAATCAAAAATGTATAATTTTTATTTCTGATACATTTAGGTCCTGTTTCACTATGTCGAAAGAAAATTTTGATATTTTCATTGCTTTGCATTGGTTTTAGATTTAGTCCATATTAACATTAGGCAATTCTCCTGCCTCACAAAAGTTCACAATGTTTCTTTAACCCGATGATTACACATGCAAGTAACTTGCAGACAGTTATGTACATATATGAATGTACATACATATTATAGTCGAAACTTCAATTTTTTTATGGTCAATCATTCAACTCCTTCTTCCGATTATAAATTCCACCCTTACAAATAATGTCGCGTGTTGGCTTGCCAATTGCCTTAATGGAAGACGAGCTTTCGTCAAATTCCAAGGCTAAAAAATCGCAAGATACAAATAGAAGTTCCGCAAGACGGGACACTTTCACCCATTTTGTTCAACCTTTATCTTGCGAAACCCACCGCAACCCACCACACTGACTAGTCAGTTCATACGGGAATCTCAGACATTACACTATTATGGAGCTCCCCGACACATCCTTCAGGTGCTATCGTGATGGCATCCAAGACGTCATTCTATCACATGTCAATCGATTGTCGATAACAAACTCCATGAAAACCATACATCAACAGTCGGTCTCTGAAGCTATAGATGCAGTAAAGTCCTAAATCAATATCTTCCCGCAATTTCCGCTGTAAATTTTCAGGCAATTCTGGTACAACTTCGGTCCGGGCAACTTATCGAGTCAATTAAATGAAGACCTTTGCATTTCCAAACTGTGAAACCCCCCACGTTCCCGACTGGGATATCCAGGATCACGTTCAAAGCAGTCTGAAAGGTGTGTTTTATTGCTCCGTTAATCAGAATTGACGCAGACCTTTGCGCGCTTGATCGTTTGGACAATTGTGTCTTATTTTCAAGTGTCTGTCACAAGTCCACCCTAGGTTACCTCCAGCTAGGGTATGACTTCTAGTCTGAGTCTCATAGTATGTACCTGAAAAGATTTTTTAGAATAGGTTAAATGTTTGGACTGGATTCGGATCGACCTGACTGATTTTTACCACAGGTATGTCTTTAAACGAAAATTTTGTTTGCATAATTTCATAACAATATATGAAGAGTCCTTAAGTTAAATTTATATCCTATATATCGAGAATTATGGATTTCCGCCCTATGTATATGGCGAAAACCAAAAATGTTTTACATTCGATGAATCCGAGTTTCACCCACTCAGAATTCGCGAACTGTTAACACATTCTATATAGTATGATTGAAATTCTTTAAAATGAAGTGTTTTAGGAGGAATCTTATAAGGTCGACAATTGAAATTAATTAACGTGGAAGCTGTGTTGGCATCAATGTAGAAAAATAGGTAAAAATGGGTTGAAGCCAACAAGTTTGTTATGCTCCCTTCTGATTTCTGGCTTAACCTTACATTTTATAGACATATGCCCAAAGAAAGACTCGCAGAATACTTCAATATGATACTAGTGTATCATTTTTTTATGCATACATTTTCTCATAACAACAAATAAGATATTTTTAAATATTTTTTCTTTATATGAGAATAAAAACCGCTATAACTTTTGCGCGCATCGAACTGATTTGAAACCAGAATTTTTTTCTTAACCTCTATGCCAAAAATTGTAGGTGTGCTAGCAAAAAAAAATTTTTAATTTTTTCAAATGGAATTGCAAAGAATTTTTGGTTTTTGCCATATACCGATTTTTGTCGGTAAACAAAAAATGAGTTACAGAATTGCACAACCGTGGTCCGAACCCAGTGCCAACATTCAACTTATGCCAATTCTATGATATCTAATAGCGAGTAGGGATTTAACCCCCATTATTGTAAGACTTCTTTTGTTATACAGGGCAATCATTAATAAAAATTCCGTGCGGAATTTGTTTTCTTTCACCAAAGGGAATATTTTTGTCGATTCGGCGAAAATATTTTTTTTATTTATTTATTCCATTCTTAGTGATTCTAATGATTTTTCAACGTTTGAAAATACTGATTTTTTAAAATTATTTTGCTTTTGCGGAATATTCTGAGGGATATATTCATGATTGCCCCAAAATGTTTGGATTTTACATACAGATTCACAGCGTTCCGGCTAACACAAAAGTTATCACCAGGTTTCAAGGAAGGTCTTCTTGGCATTATCCTTTAATATGAAACTTATATTTCTAATACCTCCAAATTGGATTATTTTGCGTTTTCAAATCCATCCTATAGTAAAAGAAAACAACAGTTTTTTTTTTTGTTAACAATCAAATGGTTCAATGTAATTCTTTATTTTCTTAACAGAGCGTTCAGCTGGCCTAATACATAGATGCTTTCCGAATATTATAAAATTCATATTACCAAATTTCATGCTAAAGACACATTCACTTTTTGGCACAGTTCTTAGGTGATCATCCTTTCCAAGAATTTTCAGTACATTCTTCGTATCCATAACAACAATGCCCGATATTCCGACAAGTGTTGAACATTTCGATTGGATAACTGACATTTTGGAACCATGCAAATCAGTCTTAACCAATAGTTTACTAAAGGCATCGTAACCAGGTTGATGAACATGTGGTACTTGATCTCCTTCGTTGAGCCCCAAGTGCTCTTTCATATAACCCCTCCATAGTCTGTGTAATGGCTGGGCGTCCGCATATTTCATTTGACGGGTGGGTAATGTGTGTAGGCCCATCTGTGCATATTCCCGTCTGGTAAGAGTTGATGATTTCGTTGCCCTTTTCTTTCGACTCAATTGCTTTTTACTTTTAGTGCCGTGCAACATGGTTATATGTTCCGGATTTATGTCGATGTTTGGCCTTTTATCCGGCACTACCATATTTGTTAAATATTCTTGGAGCGGTTGTATTTGTGTGTCCATTCTGTAAGCAGAGAGTGTCAACTATTTTTATAGATTTTATGCACCATTTTATAGAATGTCATCGATATAAGAAGTCTCAATAGAGTTGGAACAAGACGGGAACAGGTGCGACCTCCCGATTCTTTTTTTTTTTTTTTGAAATTTTTAATTTTTACCACATGTTGTCTTGAACACAAAAATATATATCGTCTGGGGGAAGTCTATAGTTCCAGAGATATATGGACTTCCCCCAGACGATACCTGTCTGCCTGTGGTAACATTTCAGAAAAATCTGGAGGTCGCACCTAAACCCGTCTTAAGTCATAAAGTTTAAGTTAACTAACTTACTTGGTAAAGTATAAATCCAAATAAAAACAAAATCACGTTTTTAAGCGACGTAGAGTAAGTAGTAAATAATTAAATAAAGCAGCCAAATCAAAATATTTAGAATGAGAGTGGAATGAGAGAAAAGATAAAATTAAGTTCTTCTTCTTGAGAAATTGCCAATCACTATAAGTTACTTACACATATGATCCCCACAACTCACCACAACTCACCATGAAATGATGGTTCGTAGTTCAGTGTAGAGCTGGCAAACTATCGATTATCAGACTATCGTTTTGATCGCTATCGTAAAGCTTTTATTATGTTGGATTCCAAATCAGTTATGTTTCAAATAATTCACGACAAGTAACAGAAAAATGTTTTTTTGGTAGCCGATGGAAATGCCCAGGCTTTTGTTGACATTTTGCGTAAGTACTTCACAGAAATACACAGAGCCCAATCAATAATTAAACCTAGTTCATGTGCTCTTATCAATGAATCGTTCGTTTGAACTTGTTTTGATTTCTGAAACAGCTGATTTTTCCTTGCCTCGTTTGCAGTCGGCGTTTCGCTTTCTTCTCATTCTGTTGGTTTGGAGCATCTTTGGTCAACGTTTTTAGTTTTTTTACATTTATTTTTGTTTAACATGACGGAGGAGTCTAAAGACTACACTGAATACACATTGGACACTGATTCGGAGCTACGTTTCGAAATAGAAGATAAAGATGCAAAAGTACAAGTGATGGTAAGATGGAACAATGACGCGCTTTGAAATGTTTCTAATGATGCGTTGTATGGTCAGCTATTTTCAGGCTTTGCTGAGATGTTTGGCACAGAATTGGTTAAGAAAAAGAAGTACAACTTTGCAGTTGGAGCCAAAGTTGCTATATTCACATATCAAGGCTGCGTTTTACATGTGTGGGGTAAAACAGATGTTAGTTACATTTCCAAGGAGACTCCAATGGTCCAATACCTGAATTGTCATGCAGCATTGGAGCAGCTAAGGACCCAAGCAGAGGAAAAAGACGAACGTGGCCCTATTGCAATGGTTGTAGGGCCCATGGATGTGGGCAAAAGTACATTATGTCGGATTTTACTTAACTATGCTGTGCGCCTCGGTCGACGGCCATTGTATGCCGATACAGATGTGGGACAGGGAGCTCTTTCGATTCCCGGCACAATTGGCACCATTTTAGTTGAGAGACCGGCCAGCATTGAAGAGGGCCTTTCAATGACAGCACCTTTGGTGTATCATTTTGGTTATAAAACTCCTTCGGGAAATAATACATTATACAAGGCGGTGGTTAGTAAAATGGCCGAAGTGACTTTGGAATCAATGAATGTTAACAAGAAGAGTAAGCATAACCAGTTTGAGGTATTTTGATGAAATTCAAGTTGCAGCAAATTAAGAAACGTGTTCATAATCATATGATTTGTGTTTGTTTCTAGCAAAACATTCAGGAATTATTATAAACACCTGTGGATGGGTTAAAGGAGACGGATATGCTATTCTGGCCCACACAGCACAAGCCTTTGAGGTAAATGCCGTGTTTGTTCTTGATCAGGAACGGCTATACAATGAACTCTTGCGAGATATGCCATCATTTGTACGAGTGGTTTTGCTACCAAAGAGTGGAGGCGTTGTAGAACGAAGTAAAGAGCAGCGAGCAGAAGCGAGAGATCAACGCATAAAGGAATATTTTTATGGTTCAAAAACACCTTTCTATCCATTCTCGTTTGAAGTGAAATTCGCCGATTTAAAACTGTATAAAATTGGAGCTCCTCCCTTGCCGGATTCTTGTATGCCAATTGGTATGAAGGTAAGTTGTCAATGGGATAAGGTTGTTGTTGCATTTAATGCTGGGTTGGCAGCCTCTGGCCGAAACAGCCGCTGCCGTGGGATTGATGGGATAAGGTAGTTGTTAAATGAATCATATGTGAGAATATTCGTCCGAAATTGATGGCCGTGGAATGTATGTATGCCCACGGTAAATTCTATTGGTATTGATTGCCGTCGTGGTACAGTTGCAACCGCCTTTTACACAGAAGGTTTGGGGTTCAATAGCTGAACTTTATCTTAAATGTCCTTATGTCCCGGAAAACCTTTATCTGTTATTTTTAATTTTTCAATGTACCTCACCTCTTAATTAAAATATCACTATAAAAAGACATTCGCCTTAATATGGAAAAAAAAAATTACTTATGTTCTTACATTTTCCATTAACAAACAGGCCGAAGACAACAAAACCAAATTGGTAGCAGTTACACCTTCTGCCTCACTCCTACATCATATTTTGGCCGTGAGTTTCGCAGAATCCAATGAGGACGATGTAATTGGCACAAATGTGGCGGGATTTGTTTGTGTGTAAGTAAACAACTAAGGTATGTAGTTTTGTGGGTAAACATAACTGAACACACCTTGTATACTTTCAGAACGGATGTTGACATGGAACGACAAGCAATTACAATTCTATCTCCCCAACCCCGCCCTCTGCCAAATACGCTGCTATTACTTTCTGATTTACAATTTATGGATAGTCATGCATAACAGTATATTGTTACACACAACTTAATTTATATAAATATAAAACTAAATTACATTAAACTAATTGTATATTTCTGTATATAAATTTCGATTTGTTAGGCATTGGGCGGCTTTTGCACTTTTGCCAATTCAGTCTTGAATTTTGCTATAGTCTCTCTTGCCAATTTCAGCTTATCCTTTAGCGTATTTATTTCTCCTTTCACCTTTTGCTTTACGTCAATGATATTCTCCAAAGTCTTTTGTTTTTTAATTTCAACTGTAAAAAATAAACTTTTTAATATAAATAAAAGAAATACATACTATATTGGTCTGTTCCAGTACTGCAAGAATCTACTTATTTGTTCTATTTTTCTGGAACAGAGCATATAGATATATTGGTTGCATTCACTTACAGTCAGTATCATGGGTGTAGGGTCCATTCGTCAATGGTTGAACATTCATTAGGAAATGTTGCATTAGCTGGGTAGGCTCTTGGAATACAATCTCCTCATATGATTCTGATACCAATCCCTTCTTGGGATCCATTGTAGTTGCCGAAAGTTCACCATCCACAATCGGTGATTGAAAAAGTTTTAAAATGTGATAGCAAGTAACTGGTCTCTCTGTGGGATCATGAAAATAAATCTTGATGACAACTTCAAATTCACCCCATCCGGTTTCAGTTATCTCGTACGGTGGCTTGGTGACAATACGATTCGGATTGGCATAACTTTCGTGCAATTTGAAATGGACTTTCTTCACATAAACACTCATATCCTCGTTATGAAACGGCTTAACATAAACTTTCCACTGATGAGTGTGTCCATCTTCTTCACGCTTCTTACCAAACGAGCGGGCGATATTCCCATAAACAATGGGTTTAACTATGGTCAGACCTTTTACTCTGCCGCCGGAATCTGGACCAAAATCGGTTGGAATATTTAAACTATTCATTTTTGTTATGTCTTAAACAATAAACAAACACGATTCCTCCAAAAGATAGAGTTGTGTAGTTCCGGAATGAACTAGTTCCAAGGAACTATTGGAACTATATCCGACTCTTGCATTTATATAGTTCCTTTAGTTCATACAAGCTCTGTTGCACAACTAAAAAGTTTTTACAATTTTTACGACTTTTACATATTTTACCCGAAAACCCCTTCCCGTACACAAAAAAGTTGTAAAATGTTCACTTCTCTTTAAACAAAAATGGCGCTGAATGACGCTCTCTTTAAAAACTTTTTACTCGACAAATTTGAGCGTGTAAAAAATAGTAACATGGATACCGGCGTCTGATTGGCTGGTACGCCGACTTTGACATTTGTTCCAGCTTTTTTGACGTTTTTTCCATTTTTGCGTTCCCGAACTTTATGAAAAAACTTTTGTTTGACAACAAATTTTCTCTCTTCTCTTTTACGAGTTTTACTATTAAAAAGTACGGGAACAAAGCTACAGTTCCAGCCGTACATATATGCTCTGTTCCAGAACCTGCAAGAAGCTACTATTTTTTACTATGATAACATTTTTTCCCTTATGTTATCGGAAAAAATAGTAAAAGTTAGTAAATTCTTGCAGTTCTGGAACAGAACAATAATTCCTTTCATTTGTATAATTAATTTTCTTCATTTAATTCAATGTTAATCACCACTGGGCTCGCGAGCCGTGTCTGTGTGAACACACACAATCTCAATTGTGGTGAGTTTGAACGTTACTCTCACCACCGATCATCTTCTTTGTTTTAGCAATGAATTAACGCACACGATGTTTATCTAGAGAGGGATAGATAATCTCGTGTGTGTGCCCAACACAAACGTAGCGGTTGAATTTGCTGTTGCTGGTGAACACTGATTTAATTCCACACTCACTTCGATCTTTTCACGTTCGTTTCCTTAATCATTCAGATGCGGTCACATTTGGTCTGTTCCAGAACTGCAAGAATTTACTAACTTTTACTATTTTTTCCGATAACATAAAGGAAAAAATGTTATCGTAGTAAAAAATAGTAGCTTCTTGCAGGTTCTGGAACAGAGCAATTGTTAAATAAACGTAAATCCATGGTACAATTACTTAGGTAGATGCCCATGGTACAATTACAAAGGTAGATGCATCGGCGAATTGCTACAACAAAGCAACTTTTTTTGTCATGTAAACTGTCAAACTTTTCGCCAAATGGTCTCTTGTTGTCTCTTTTTATCGCATGTGTGTTCTGTGAACTACTTTTACATAATTTCAAAAAAATCATTGACATTTCCGTCATTTTCATGACCAAATTAATGGCGATGACAACTTAACGATAATATCGATAGCAATCGATATTTTAAAACATTAGCTCTGTTCCTTTACGTGCAAGAATCTTCAAGTTTTACCACTTTTTACTCGAAAAGCGTTCCTTTACTTCAGACACCATACAATTCATATGGGGGCAGTTTACAACTTTTGCTACTTTTGCCGGTTTTACCAGTTTCAAAAGTAAAGGAACAGACCAATTATATCGAAAATATCTAATGTTGGGAATATCGATGGTTTGCCAGCTCTACCTTAAAAGCGGGTACACACTAGAGCTGGCAAAAAATCGATGGCACTATCGTAATATCGATTATTTTTTAAAAATTCAATATCGATAGAGATAGTTTTATCTATCGATATTATCGGATAAAAAAACCCCTAACCTAAAATTCACTGAAATTAATAGAAATTCGAGGCTTTTCGGTTTTGTGGATGTAAGATAGTAAGCTGGTAGTTAGTTACACGTACAAATTTTTCAAAAAAGTAAAATGTATTTTTTAAATAAAAGCAATTCTTTTTTCTCCTTTTCGATATCTGTGAACTATTTGTGCAAAATTTCAACAAAAGCGTAGACATTTCCTCCATTTTCATTTCCAAATTAATGGTGGTGACAAATTAACGATAATATCGATAGCAATCGATTTTTGAAACTATTATATCGAAAATATCTAATGTTGGGAATATCGATGGTTTGCCAGTGTGCCGTGTGTACTAGACACGATCAGTTTTGACTGTCAATTTTTCGGAATTATCGATAACTGTCCAACCGTCCAGCAACCACAAAATATTTTGTGGTTGCCTGATGACCATGGTACAAATACACAGGTAGCCGCATCGGCAATTGTTGGTAACATAAGATGTCAAAATTTGACATCAATTCAATGCAATTGACACATTATGTTACCATCAGCTGGCTTGATAATGCTACCTGTATTATTGTACCATGCTGATGACTGACAAAAATTAGCGGTCACACTGGCAAGCAACCGATTATTTGAGCAAAACTGACAGTCAAAACTGATCGTGTGTACCCCACTTAACAATTGAGTGTATTTATCGAAAAAATGAGAGAATTTATCGAAAAAAATAAATATGACAGCCCAAAATAGAACATAAAAAATATAATCAAAATGCAAAAGTTTTAAGAAAATATGCAAAAGATGAATGAGATACCAAATGGTTAAAATGCATTCAGTGGGAGGTTCAAAGTATTCCCTATTTCCTTCATGGTACGTTTGTGGTCCATGTGTCCTTAATTGCCTAAAAACTTGGAAACAAAAATGTAACGAATAGACAAAAGTCTGTATACCATAAAGTAAAGGCCTGCGTACATAAGCTGCTCTGCCTGATTGCCTTGCTTTCCTGCTTCATTTTTGACATAATAAAAATAAAAGAATAAAGAAGGCCGAGCAAATTTCGAACTGGGTTGCCCTTTTCTTTTTTATTCTTTTATCAGAAGTAAGCAAGGTAAGCAGGCAAGGCAGCTTATGTACGCAGGCCTTAATGATGACATGTCTCTCTTCTGTTGGTTTTGAAAAGAAAAATCAGAAATGAGATGAAAAATACCAACAATTGGAAGAAAAAAATAAAAAACAGGAAAGAAAGTTGTGCAGCTTCATACAGAATACATATATGGAGGAAAGATAATTCTTTTTCCTGTTGATTTCAAATCATAATACGTTGTTTTCGTGTACGTAATTGTGTGAGCGAACAACGTAATACAAATGCCGGTGTGAACATGGCATTATTAGAACAGACCAATAATCGATTTCGATTTTTCCAACCTAATCGATTAATTAAAAGTCGTCGACTTACATATCCCTAATTGAACGGCGTTCAAACACAGTTGGTATTTCATTTTGATTCTCTTAAATTCTCTGGACTGGACTGGACGTGTATTGTTACGTGCTGGAAAACGAGGAAAGCCTCGGAAAATCGTCAATTTATTCCGTGGAATTCTTTTTCTGAAAAAAATCACATAAATTAGTGACCAAACGGTATAGATATCGAGTTGAGGTAGCCTTCTCAAATAAAGGGCTAAAACAACGATAGATTCTTATTTAATTTCAACAATTTCTTTTCCGTGCGTGTGATTTTACTGTGTATGTGTGTGTGTATTCCATAATTGGAAATATTAACTACATATTGCAACAAAATAGAAGAAAAGTATATTATTTTTGTTTGATATTTATAGCTGGAAAACAACAAAAAACTAAACAAATGTATGTTTAATGTTGAAAATATAAAATATTTGTGTTTACGTGAATCAGCCAATCGGCCAACCAAGGAAGGTGGTGATTTAATTAATAGAAAATACAAAATACCAAACTAAAGCTGCAACAAAAGAAACACAAGTGTGGATAAGTGGCGATTTTAAAATATGAGGAGTAAATTTTTGGCAGCTTTGCTGCTTTTTTCATTTTCTTGTTGGGGAAATGTAAATGCTGGTAAGTAAAAATTGTTTTTAAGCTGGAATTAATATTTTTCTAATTTTGGGCGTGTACTCCATGCTTGTTCATTCATTCATAGCTATGAGTTGTCAAAGTGTGCTCCGTTGACACTTGTTTTCTGTTTAAGAGAGGATTTCGTTGTCGGTTGAAGAGATTGATCTTTTGCTGCTGGATAGAGAAGAGAAGCTTGGTAATTTCATTGCCTCTCTCTATTTTCGGTTTTGTTTTGATCATGAAAATTAGCTTGGCGAGCAGACTGATTACAGTGATGCTAACTCCATATTTTCGTTTATTTATATCTAAACATAACTTTCAATTTACGGCTTAAGTTGATTTTAAGCATTAAGCTCGGATCGGGACCAAAATTTTCCACAGGTAGGTCTCGTTACTGTGATTACAAATATATGTATATAACATTTGGAACAAATTGAATACTCTACCAGATGGCGGAAAAAAAATCTGATTTGAGCCAATTTAGCGCACGGGAACATGATTTTTTTAATTAAATTTGTTTTTCTTACTTCAACAAGGGAATTTTCGGAACTTCAGCGGCCCATATCGCGAGAAGTACGGACTTCCCCTAACGAGCTTTATATGTTTGTAATCAGGACGTAAAGATCTACCTGTGCTAAACATTTCAGATTTTTCAATTTATGCCTAACATTTATTGCGGAAGTCCATAGTTCCCGAGATATTGGCCTCCGAAGTTCCGAAAATTCCCTTGTTAAAGGTCGGCTACTTAGAGAAAATTTGTCAATTGAAAAGACATTTTGTCCCCGGCCGAAGGCAGGATATTTAGGAAAATATTATAATTTTATCCTAGCTTAATGCTTAAACTCAACTTGCTGCCAATTTTTTTAATAGATTTAATTTATTGCATACGAACAGATAACACTAAAAGATTAATGGCCAGTTTCTCTAGGACGATTCGAATTTAAATTCGCTCGTATTACTACCAAACTCATGTTTTTGTTGAAAAAGTTTGTTTGATTGAAAACAAAAATGAATTAAATATTTTAAAAAAATTGCTAGTATTTCGAGCGGATTTGTATTTGAATTGTCTTAGTGAAACAGGCCATAAGATATAAAGGAACACATATATATACTTAATATATTTCCCAGAATGGTCCGACACAGTCGTACAAAAGTTACCAAATAGTCCTCAGCTGTACGACCCAAACTGGCCTACGAGCATTTATTAAAGCTCAACTATTATTTGGTAAAATGTTATTAGACAGAGCTGTTGCTACAGTATGTTGTGCAACATTTTTATATATATATTTCTGTCACTACCTACCTGCACCGTTACTTTATTCTTCTTATTTGTCCCGATCAATTTTTGTCCACGGGTCAGCAGTATGTATTGAAAATTATCTGAAACAAGAGCAAAATATTCTTATTTCTAATTCAACTCGATATGAAGAAAGGTATCTTCATGGATATTCGTTGAATATATTATTTTTATAATGTTTCTTTTACCTGTCAAAGTACAATAAGTAACAAGTAAATAAATTCGCTCTTCCTAATTTTTTCTTATTTACAACCATAGATGGGCTTTCTCGTACGCCAGCGTTGCTGTGGCTTGTTTCTCTTTTTCGTTGTTACAACATAAATAAACATTTACGGGTTGTTTTGTTATTTTATTTTTAATAAAATCGTTCTTTGTAATTGTTTAGATGTCGTCTGTGTGTTAAAAATATTAAAAAAGTAAAATAATTCTAACAAAAACGCTGTTTTATTTTTCCCTTAAAAAATATTTAAGAGTAATTTTGACCATCTATGTTTACAACACTGCATTATTGTTCTCTTTAAAGCTGAAGTTAAAAAGAGAATAAATTAAAAATAAATCTTCTCCCATCTCTGAGTATACGAATCGATTGAACAAAACAAAATGACAAAAACAACGCCTAAAGTCGTCGACGGACGACTGTCTGACTGTATTTTGTATTTCAAACATTATAATTGTCCACTCAAGTATTTACACCATGGTTCGTTCATCCATTCCCATGTTTTAATTGTTGTTTGCCACTATGGAAAATGTTAAGCTGTGGGCTCCATCACAAATACTTTTAAGGCAGTAATTCAATTAATTATTGTTGTGTGCAGGGTTTCGGAGTCGAGTCGAGCCTAGAAAATTTGTATATAATTCCTGAACTTATCATATTGAAATGAAAACTAAATAAATCTGAAGTTAAGTTCGATTGATATCCTTCCCCGTATGAAAATCTTTAAGCTTTGAACATTGTCAGCTTGAAGGGGCTATAAAAACCTTGACCTATATAAGAAACAATATGTGAAAATAATACAATTCCGTTTGATAAGAATTCTATGCCAAATTTAAAAGATATGCATACCTTAAAACTCTGTATTGATTTCAAAAAACATACAGACATGGCGAAATCGACATAGAATTTAATTATGGTGGAGCTCAAATAATATCAAAAATATCCTCTGTCTCATCCTCTGAGTGTAATTAAGTTGTTGCCTACATGTTTTCATAGTCTTCTTATTATATGAATAAACGGGCCAACAAAACATTAGTGAATTGTAAATTATAATATACACTGACATTTTTTCGACTCAGACTCCGACTCCAGCAAAATTGCTCGACTCCGACTCCGAAACCCTGGTTGTGTGGTGTGTAAATGTACAACAGCGTGTATACGAAGAGCAGCATAGATGAGTAGAATGAAAGTATTCTATTGACATTACATTCCACCATGTACGACCAGTCGAAACAGTTGAATGAATGATTCATGCATTGGTTATTTTGAAATACTTATCCGCTTTTATAAATTTCATCAATTACCTATTCAAGTGTAAATGATTTTAGTGACGTACGTAAATGCATACATGCTCAAAACATGTGCGTTAGGGGTACATTTTTTCAATTTGTGCAAATATTTAATATACCCTTACGCAAAATCGTCAGGTGTTTATTATGTAAACAAGGCCGTATTTGACACTTCACATTAGAAAGGTTGACTGGATTTCGTCTACAGCATCAATCAGTTTTGCTAACAAGAGTTCACAAACTGAAAATATGTTGAAACAGCATTTCATGATCTTATGTTGGATGAGAATTAAAACTGGTTTAGACTATGCTTGATTTAGCAAATTCAGTGGATTTTAGTTGTCATTTTCATAAATATGTCAAATAAATCCAGATAATGCTCTTAATCTTCATACCTATTAGTGTATAGTCTAAACGACTTTTTACTGTGTTTTACGAGCTGAAATATTAGTCGTAAGAACCAAAAATAATGCCAAATTATGATGGGGTGAGTATTTTTCATCCACAAAAATTGGAACTGGCGTTGAGAAGAAAGTCCGTGCCATTGAGTTAAGCATATAATTTGGATTCACTCATACATTTTGGCGTCGTTTGTGGGAAATAGTTTTTTAAAGTGGTGTTTATACTAGCCATCAATGGCGTATGAGCTGTCACTTCTTTTATCCATTCGACATTCTCTATGTTTGTCAAAATTGGCGTCATGATGTCCTGAATATGAAAACTAACTATCCCAAGATATTGGGTTTTCGACATCATTTTTAACTCGTCCGCACAAGCCACAGCTATTTACTGCAAGATCTGTAGTAGGAACATTGTTCTTAAGTCGCTGTACCATCTTCATTAGGAGATGAAGATTTTACCGGTCATCGGCACAAAAAAATGTTGTCAAGGCCGTGAGTATCCCCGTCACAATTTGTGGACAGGCTACCTCCATCCAAGTACACCAGGAGAGATATTCATGGTCTAGAGAGAGAGAGGGAGATCCAAAGGTACAAACTAGAACCTCCAGATCAACGAGCCGGCGCATGCTTGAATAGTATTCACACTCATGCAGGACACGAGTAGTAGGGTTTACGTGCGAGCTTCCGATTCTTCTGCTTTTTTACCACAAGTAGGTCTCATTGTACAACAACATATATTTTATTACATACTGAACGAGATATAGGCCATCAAAATTTCAAAAAATTTCACGGACTTCGTCCAATTAACTTTCCTAAGAAGTATTGTTTAAGAAAAAATGTAAAAGCTTTACAAGCAAAGATCCAATAAATATACTAAACACCAGTACTAAAAACCCTTGTGTTTTCCTTTCTTTTCTTTTCGTTTATTTACACCGCATAACCTCTTCGAGGCAAACAACAACAAAGCTACGCTTTATTGTGGATACTCAACATATTCTAAATATACAGTCCACTCATCACCTGGTGTCCCACCTAAACTTTCTGCTTTCGCAACTAAACATCTGGTCACTTCAGGTCGGATTAAATAGTTAGTAGTAGGCAAGATATAGCATTGGCTACTATGGCCATCAGCTAGAACTTGTAATAGTTAAAAGTTACGATACGTTTACTTTAGATTATAAATTGGGATTTAAATATAAAATAAATTGCATCAATGTTGGCAGATGTCGGTGATTTAAGGATTACCAGCCCTTGGTTGCTAAGATAGATGCGTTGAAAATGGTGAAGTCTGTTGCACCTGTCCATAGGAGAATGTATTAATTCTCTGGCTGAAGGCCGTCTATTGTTCAAATATTATCATATTATTATTATTATTATTATATTACTTAATTGGATATTGGATATTGTTCTATACCTACAAATCTGCACATTATATATAAGATTTTAACCTTGTCGTGTAGATAAATAAATAAACGTGTAACATACTAAACTTATTTATGTAGGGTATAGGCGCTGCTCTGCAAATTCTTTGACATTTTTCAGGGCTTTTTGTCCTGAATACAAACATAAATGTTTTATCTAGGGGAAGTCCATACTTCTTGCGATATAGTCCATGAAAAAAAAAACAGCGGTCGTGCGTAATCCTGACTTGTTCCCTAATGGAGATGCACATGTAGTACAAAGCTACAGTGTGAATGCCGTACCAGTTAAAATCCGAACTATGCAAATTGATGGCGCGATACCCAACACATGCCACGTATGTGAATTGGGACCACACGATTATCTGCACTTGTTTAACTGTCATTTCTTTAACTGGATTCAGCCTGTCCTGGTCGCAGAATTTTTGAATATGGACACAGAAGAACCAGATATGTGGAAAAGATTTATGATAGAATATATTTGTGTTGCTACAACAACACCACTTTGGCGCTGTAATCCAGTTTATGGAACACCCTAAAATTTTAATCGGATAGTCATTGTGTTCGTGACAAGAACATTATGAAAATTGTTCCTAGTAGAACCCAATACTTTATGAGACATAGGCCCGAAATATCCCAACATTTAGGGCCACTCGCACTTTTTTAGTAGTAATTGTGGTCTTTCTCTATAATGGACCAAGTGGTGTTTTTGCAGAAGAATTATGTTTTTGGTGCAGATTAGTGGAATAATTAAGCCCACTATAACCGCCAAAAAAAGTAAGCTGGAAGCTTCCAAATCTTCTTTTGTCACCTACTAACATAAAAAGGCAGTTTAACTGAGTTCCTCGGAAACTCAATATACAAAATCCTTTTCGAAGGTTAAGGCAGCGAAACGGCTGGTGTACAAAAAAGTCTATTCAGGGTACTTTAGAGAAGGCCAATAACAACCCAGCAAAATGTTCTATGCCAAAGATGCTATTCAAGAATGGGTGCAAGTGAAATGGAATGTCATTTTTTCAGCATCTTCACTCATTCTTTTTACAAGAGCGTGACCCCCAAAAGATGCAATTCATTTTCAGATCCTAAGCATGTCATCTTTACTAACTCGATGGAATGGCATCTTCAACAATTCTTTGGCATGGCATCTATAGCAATCCTTCGGCATGGCATCTATACCAATCCTTCGGCATGCCATCTTAACCAATTCCCAAGAATAGCATTTTCACTAATCTTTGGCATGTCATTTTCACCAACGCTTTGGCATGTAATTTTCACGTCTTGTTCGGAAAATGGAAAATGCTGTATTGAAAAATGATTTTCATTTTTTATTTTATTAATTCAAAGTAATTAATGAAATAACTATAATTTATTTATCATCATAAAGTTTACATCTATAATTGCAGTTTGTTCTCGTTGTTGTAACAGTAGTTAATATGTTTGTATTCTCATTTTTCTGCTTAATCTGAATCTGGGTCTATCAGTCGTAAGAATGTGGCTATTTCGCTATTTATATGGTTTGTAACCACAAAGCTGCAAACTTAAGTTTCTTAGCAGGATAGCTGGGCAGATGTTTTCCACGGTGTCATCAGTACTTGCCCTGTAGGAATTTTGACGGCTGCACCATCCCGAGCGTATTGACCCAAAACTACTCTGGTTTGTCCTGACAGCTGGCGCTTCTCAGCTGCGATAGATGGTGGATGTTCTCCAAGGGCCGCATTCACACGATAACTGTTTACTGCATCTGCGACTGCATTCGTGTGATTGCTACTTAAACCTGGTTGAAAGGCTTGTTGATCTAGAGGTTCTCTCTTGTAACGCTAGACTTCTCTTTCTAGATTATGAAGAACCCCTGGCTGCCTGGGTCTGTGGTCTGAATTCTGCTATCATCGACCATGACATTCAACTCTATTGTTCCCAACTCGGACGCCCAGGTAGTGAACAGAGTGGCCGTAGATTTATTGGCTGGTATTTGCATATTCCTCGCGTAGAAAAAATGGTAGGTTAGGTTAGGTTAAAGGACGCGCAGCTGTCGTGTTGGACAGCCACTCCACTCGGAGACCTTATGGTCCATTGTGTTCATCCTAAAGTAAGGGTAGGAGAAAAGAAAAGAAATAATTGCATATCGAGTTTAGAAGTAGGAAAAAGGAATAATTAAGTAAGTTAGAGGATAGTTGAGAATGATTAAGTAAGTGCTACGGATTGAGAGATTATTTGTAAGGAGAGAGAGAGAGCGAGTAAGGAGGTTAGCCGTATTAAGATGCTGTAGTTTGTTCGTGTTGAAGCCACTTCAGACCCTTGGCGAGAAGAAGCAGTGTTGTCGGCTCGGCTTGGCAGAATGTTGTCAGAGATGATAACGTATGTTCACCCATTGTTTGAACTCTCCTGGTCCTGAGCATTGGACAACGGCATAATAAGTGCTCAATCGTCTCTGTTTCTTCTTCGTCTTCGCATAATCTGCAGTAGTCCGTGGGGTCATCTCTATCCCATTTGCAGGTCATTGATCTTATCCTGCAGTGTCCCGTGATAACTCCAATCATTAGTTTTAGATCGGGTTTTCTCATAGAGAGTAGGGAAGTGGTCTTCCTTTTGGAGAGGTTGGGCCAGATTGCCTTTGATACCTTGCAGCCAGGTTCGTTATTCCAGATCTGACCAGCCTTCTCCCTGTATGTTTGTTCTAGGAGCCGCATGAAGTGACACAGGGGTGGCCTGATTGAGTTATCGATTTCGATGTCGTTTGACTCAGATCCGCGACGTGCCAGTTCATCCGCCTTTTCATTTCCCTCGATGTCGCAATGCCCCGGGACCCAGCACAAGGTAACGATTGATCGTAGGGCCTCCAAAGCTTTCCTGCAGTGCAAGACCGCAGCAGATTTGATTGAATGGGATCTAAGTGATTTTAGGGCCGCTTGGCTATCCACATAGATAGTCACCGGTCCGGCTATATCCCCTTCCATGTTTTTAATCAATTCTGCTGCTTTCGTGACCGCAAAGATTTCGGCTTGGAAGACGCTACAATTTTCGCTTAGCTTGTACGAGATCCGTAAGTTGAGGGTATCGCTGTAGACGCCCGCTCCTGTTCCCTTTTCCATCTTGGATCCGTCGGTATAAATCTCTATACCGGGTAGAGGTAGGGAGTTGTGGGTCCAGGCTTCTCTGTCAGGTATCCGAACTTCAATGTCGTCGAAGTGTAATTGTGGTGATATATAGTCACTGATTACCTCCAAACCCACCGATAGTCCAGATTGTCGTAAGATAGCAGCATGGCCGTAGTCGAAGTTACGCCATGAATTTAACTCCTTGAGTCGGAGAGCACTCTTTGCTGCCAACTCCTGTACTACGAGATTCATCGGATGAAGATCCAGTAATACATTGAGAGCAGCCTGTGGAGTGCTTTTCATGGCACCGGTAATTAGAAGAGATGCCGCTCTTTGAACGACATTAATCTTGCGGAGAAGGGATGTCTTACTCAAAGCATTCCACCATACCAATGAACCATAAGTTAGAATGGGGCGAACTATGGCCGTAAAAATCCAGTGTATGACCTGTGGTTTCAAACCCCAACTCTTACCAATAGAGTTCTTGCAAGAATAAAGGGCTATAAGTCCTCTCTTGGCACGTTCCTCGACATTCCTTTTCCACGTTAGTTGGTGGTCCAGGATAATGCCAAGGTACTTGGCCTCTAAGGAGAGCTTTAGGGCCACTCCATCCAGCGTTGGTAGGGGGAATGGTTTGACTTTTCTCTTGTTCGTAAATAGAACCAGCTCTGTCTTAGATGGGTTCACCCCAAGTCCATTGTTGTGTGCCCATCTTGATAATTTGTCCAGAGCTCCTTTCATGAGTTCCGATAGCGTTTGTGGGAACTTCCCGGTGATCATTATGACCACGTCATCAGCATAAGCTACAGTCTTTATACGTAGTTGGTCAAATTCCTTAAGTATTTCGTTAATCACCAGGAGCCACAGCAGTGGTGATAATCAGAGTTCGAAAATAAACAGTACACTAACATAGTGTACCGCTCCGAGAACAGTATCACTAAAATATTTTTAGCGTTAGTGTTCCGGAACACAAACACTAAAAAATATTTTAGTGATACTGTTCCGGAGCACAACGATAAACGTAGTGTACCACATTTTGGTACACTAAAAACGTTGGGTACCGCAGTCGGAACACTAAAAATCGTAGTGCTCCGCAGTCGGAGCACTAAAAATCGTAGTGCTCCGCAGTCGGAACACTAAATATCGTAGTGCTCCGCAGTCGGAACACTAAAAATCGTAGTGTTCCGCAGTCGGAGCACTAAAAAATCGTTGTGTACCACATGTCGGAACACTACGATATTTGGTGCTCCATTGTCTAAAAATCAAATCAGATGTTTTACACATTTCCTTCTAATTTTTATTTATTAAATAATAATTTAAAAAAAAAATGTATTAAATAATAAATAAATACATATTTATTTATTCTAAAAACATAAAATATTTAATAAACACATAATAAACAGACGATTATCTTAACATTATTATTAGCGTTTCGGCTCGTGGTACGCTACGATTTTTAGCGTTCCGACAGTCGGAACAATATGATTTTTAGTGCTCCATTGTCCAAAAACCAAATCAGATGTTTTTCACATTTTCTTTTAATTTTTATTTATTAAAAAATATATATATATAATATTTAATTAATTTAATTAATGTATGGTTCATTACCTTATATTTTCAAAACGTGGTACAAAACGATTTTTAGTGCTCCGGCACGACGATCTTTCTGCTTCATTCCACAAAAACTAAATACTGTTTTTTCATAATTTTGACCATATTTCGCAATGTGTTTAACTAATTTAAACATACATGGATGTAACAGTTTATCTTAATTTGTATTAATCAAATTTAACCAAATATTTCATTTTCCTAAGAAAACATAATTCCTTTGTTATTTTTTAGTGTTCCAACACGTGGTGCACTACGATTTTTAGTGATCCGGCAGTCGGAACACTAAAATTTTTAGTCCTCCGCAGTCGGAACACTACGATTTTTAGTCCTCCGCAGTCGGAGCACTACGATTTTTAGTGCTCCGGCAGTCGGAACACTAAAATTTTTAGTGCTCCGCAGTCGGAACACTACGATTTTTAGTCCTCCGCAGTCGGAGCACTACGATTTTTAGTGTTCCGGCATGCGGTACACTACGATTATCGTTGTGTTCCGGTACAGTATCACTAAAATATTTTTTAGTGTTTGTGTTCCGGAGCGGTACACTATCGTAGTGTACCTATCCACCTTGGTACGGTACAGAACGGTACGGTACGATACCATAGTGTTTATTTTCGAACACTGGTGATAATACACCTCCTTGTGGTGTGCCCCTGGTGACAGACTTCCGAATGGAGGTCTCACCGATATTTGAATTGATTATCCTGCCGCTAAGCATTCCATCGATCCAATTGATCAGTGTAGTGGAAACACCTAAGTTCAAGAGTGAATTGTGGATGGATTCGAGTTTGACGTTATTAAAGGCGCCTTCTATATCTAGAAACGCTGCTAACGTATAGTTTGAGCCCATCATATTCCTCTCGATTAAACCAACGACTTCATTAAGTGCAGTCTCCACCGATCTGCCTTTGATGTAGGCGTGTTGGGCAGGACTAATAACACTGTTTCCAAGTTTGGACCTTATTCCTAGGTCAAGCAATCTTTCTAACGTTTTCAATAGAAAGGAAGATAGGCTGATTGGTCTGTAGTCTTTGGGAAGCGTGTGACTTGACTTCCCCGCTTTGGGGATGTATGTCACCGTGACCTCCCTCCACAGAACCGGTGTGAACGATAGACGTAGACAGGCCCTATAAATATGATCCAGGTGTGGTATCAACACCTCCAATGCATTTTGTAGCATAGCAGGGAAGATACTATCTGGACCAGGTGATTTAAAGGGCTTAAAAGTGTTTATCGTCCAAGCTATCTTTGTGTGACTTATGATCTCCTCGATGACACTCACTTCCCCTGTGGCTTGGTTACACATTGGTGGATCGGCTGAGCGATCTGGTGCATCCATGCAGTTGGGAAAGTGGGTTTTGGCCAGGAGATCCAGAGTTTCTAGACCGGAGTTAGTCCATGTGCCATCATCCCGCTTGATACTGCCGATGGATTTAGGGTCCTTCGACAGTACTCTACGAAAAAAATGGTAAGATCAGACAAAAAGGAGTTCAGTCTTTCACAAATGTCGGCAGGGAAGCACCTGACGCCAAGATAGTACAATCATTCGCATACGTTACGATCTCAATGCCGTCTGCAGCGTTTGGAATACAGAAGAGGTTTTCTTCACTCTACGGGTCTTGGAATTCTTGATCCTAAATTCTACGTACTACTGTCATCCACATTTAAAATTTATTATCCAACGTTTCAAACTTGGACGGTGCATAGTCTGTTCGATGACATCAAACAACGAGGGTGCTTGCTTACGGATCCTATGCTATTGATCGGCAACTGGAAAGTTATTTCTGATGCTGGAAGAACTAAAGCCTTGCTACGGGTGACAAAAGCGAAATTGGTTTGTAAGGTTCACCTTTGCTGGCATCCTTTTCGGGCTTCAGTAGCTGGCATATTTTCCAGACTTCGGGAACGATGTGTTTGGCAAGCGACAGGTTGTAAATTTAAGTGAGGAACTTGACTTCCGGCCGTCCCACCGCCGCTGCTCGCAACAGAGTTTACTTCCTCCGCACCAGGTTTTGATTCATCTTACAAAAGGATTTTACTTCCCATCAGTGCAATGCAGATTTCGACATTAACTCCAACTGCCGATTACTATTTCGTGAATTTTATTTTACAACGTTTTGGAAATGTTTGTTGTTTTGTGGGGATCTACAAATCGACTTGTTGAGCAGGGTTCTGTAGAGCAAGCAAGGAAACTTTTATAATTGGTCTGTTCCTTTACTTTTAAAAATGGTAATTCTTGCAAAAATGGTAAAAGTGGTGAACTGCTCTCATATAAATTGTATGCTTTTAAAAGTAAGGAAACACTTTGCGGGTAAAAACTGGTAACCTCAGGCACGTAAAGGAACACGACTAATACCAAAGAGTGCAGTCCGACTCTACTTTTAGCCCAATGATTGGGACTTCCTAGCATAATAAATCTTACATTGCTTTAAACGTACATATGTATTTACGAGTAGATAAATAAAAGAATATATACTATATACATGTGTAAAAATAAAAACACAAAATTCATCTCTATTGGATCGATGGAATGGGTTCAAATGCTATGGAAAAGATCGGATCTATCACGACTTCCTTTGAATTGGTACAAATGCTGATGAAACGATCGGATCTTTCACGACTTCCTTCGAATGGGTTCAAATGCTGATGAAAAGATCGGATCTTTCACGACTTCATTTGAACCAATGCAAAGGATCCAGTGAAATCATGGCATCTCATGGAACCACTTCCATAAAATTTTGCTGGGAATGTAATTGTTCCGCGAAACAACCCAGAAGAGACAGAAACCCAAACAAGTACTAAATACATATCTTCATAAAAGTCTAATAATATTAGACTAATATTACTGTATCTATAAGATTACCAACACATTGCTGTACTGCAATTCGAATTTAATTTAATACATAACTATTCATTACCTATTTCTATCAGAAAAGTGTGCCGTTCTGCTGCTCACTCTATGTACACTACGTCATAACCACAGCATCCTTATAAAACTTCATTACCTCCATCCATGAAGCGCATGCGCTTTTCCATTATTTGTTTGAAATTTACGTAGATATCCTTCAAAGAAACACGTGTTTTCATGCATAATAAGAACTCTTTGCAGCATCCCATCATGGAACCGGTATGGTACAAGTGTGTTTCTAGTAAAGGGTTGTTTGAGTGCCCTTATCATGTCTTACAAAGTCAATATGGTATCTGATTTGTTTGTAATGTCAACACATGTATGTTAAGGGCTGTTATCTTCAGTTGAGATGTTTTCCTTAAAACGGGCAAATAATAATGCTGCAGGATTCAAAGTCAAACGACTTGATTTAATTTAGTTCCTCTATGTGTTGAAACTAGTAGGTTTTTTGATATTTCTCAAACTAAATTATGTTATTCCCAATTTTTCATTGCTTTCCATTTATCAGGAAGTCTCTACAAAGTTCAAATATTTGGCAGTCCTTAATATTGGATACTTGTTTTGTTGCCATTAGAGATACATATCAATAATGTCGGAAAGTTTTAACATAAATAAAATATGTTTGTAGCAGCTAACAATGCAGATATTGGAGAAATGTGGATTACTGGTATTTTCTTTTTTTGGTTTTTGTGGGGTATGCATTTTTTGTGTGGGTTATGCAATCAACCAATGCCAATAAAAAGACCAAGGGAGCCATAAAAAATACGCGCTGTCTGAAAATAGATATAACAACCCTTGGTTTGATGCACTGCTTGTGATGCATGAGACAAAAACTCTCTAACATGCTTCTTCTTTAACTGAATGACAAACCGACCAACTGTCTGACTTGGTGGCTGGCACAAGGTAATGTTAGCTGGCTATTAACTGGCTAAACAAACAATACTATGGCAAAATAACAACAAGCAATGCGGGTGAGTTTTGTGAACATCAACCCTTGGATACTCAAAACAGGATTTAAAAAGAATTATAAGTGGGCACACACTCGTTCTGCAGCAGCAATACAGAATGGCATGAAGTGGAACAATGCAAAAAAAGTAAACAATAAACATAAACGTTTTTCGTCGCCTTCCTGATTCGGTAGGGAGCAATTCGTCTAATGGTTTTAACAATTCATGTGTACTTCTAGTTCTGGGTTGATTTCTCGTATTCGATAAACTGCAGATAGGTACATATATTCAACTTGTTATATTGTTGTTGGGGGTTGCTGTTTGTTGTTGTCGCTAGGGTTGGAGGTGTTGGTTTCTTCATACTTTTTACTGCTGGTTGTTGTTTACAAATAAAATAACAACTATTGGAGATCTAGAGCAAAAGTTCAAAGATTCAAGGAACTCTGTTTCATGTCGTCCTGATTCTTATGTATGTACATGTTTTTAGCTTGTAGATGACTTTATATGGGAAGGGAGATGTCTATGTTGGTGCTTGTCACGAAAACTTCATGCCTTGACAAAACACGCACAACTCAATTCTTTTTTCTTCCTTCGTTAAAAAGGACAATTTTCGCATAAAAATCAGAACTAATTACAAATGTTTTCATAGTAGTCAGACATACTAGCAAGGGGTTGTTAGTTTTTATTGTAGACTAAATGAAGTTGGCACAAGAATAGAACTTCCGTTTCAACACCTTATGTCATTTTTTTGTGAGGGTCAAATTTATTAAATAAATCAAATTTGCAGATTAGCCAAAAAAGTGACCTGATTTGGAACACATTTATTATTCCGCCAGGGAACGATCTTGATGCGATACAGGGGCTTAAGCTCACAATTATCCTCAAAACTTTTTTTGAATGGAGAGATTTATGACTAAAACAAAGGTAAAGCATGCTTCTTCTACGAAATAGAATTCCCTAACGCCGAGGGTTTAAGAGAACACGTGTCCATCTGTGTTTTTTTTCTTTGCATTCTCAACGAGTAAAAGGATTAGGTTTATTGTTCATCCTGGATAAGTTGAAGATGATGATAAAGTATAGATGATGATAGCGTATTAAGAGGTATATATTGATTAATTAAAGTAATTAAAAAAAAATTAAAGTAAGTAATAAGGAGATAAGGTAACGATGATGAACGTTTTGTAGATATTGATTGTTGGGTAAAATATGAAGAAGAGGAGATTTCCCGAGTTATTGTCATTTTGTTGATCGGTGTTTGTGATGGAAGTAGATAGAAGGAAATTTAAGTAGTTATGTATCTTTTTAAAATAATACCGGAATCTATGTTTGATAAGAAGATACTCTATCTCATTTCTACCTAGTAGTTGGTGTCTTCTTGTTTGCAAAGTAGATGTTATACCACGGCAGCGGGTTCTTTCGTACCGGTTTGACGCGAAACCAAAAGTGGTGCGGCTATCGGCTGCCAACCCAGTATCATATGATCCTACAACAACAGTCTTTACCTCTTCTGAATCTTCGCATAGCTAGTCAATGCCATTGTCATCCTATTTTGAAGTTAGACTCATTCTGCAGTGACCCGTGATAAGTCCGCACAGCGATTTTCATCCCTAACTTGTCGAGCGATAGGAAGGAAATTGTTCTGATACGAGAGACCACAAATCCCAAGCACATTTTCGATGTGCTTTCTCTATATAGATATTTCCAAGTTTGCCGATGCAGTAGCACATTGGTGGCCGGACAGTTAAATCAACTGGTAGGTTGAGAGACTTAGGAGGCACCTCGAGCTAGTTCATCTGCTAATTCCTCTCCCAGCAAAATTTACAGAGCTTTCCTGCAATCAAGAATAGCTCGATAGTTTATGGTCCGGGACCTGAGAGCCTTGAGGGCCGCTTGACATACATATGTTCTCATACACATCCCCAAAGGGACACGAGAGGCTTCTCTTGTTCAGCGATTGCCTGAGCTCCAGTAAAACACAATTATTTGCTTGTAATAAAATATAATTGGTTAATACAATTTATTGGTGATCTAAGCTTCCAGCTTGCTCAACGACTCTCTAGTGATAGATTACATATACATACATACAGCTTTCATCATTTTGACATTTCATTACATCCCATTCAACATATGGTTGCCATGTTAACAATAATTGTAATAAATAACTGCTACTCTTATTACATCTCTCATAAAAGAGTGCACGCGAATTCATATTAGCGCCAGAGCCTTTTTCCATATTAGATTCATCTCTGTAAATTGTCCAAAGGAGATTTAACTTCATCCCAAGTGTCCCTACTAGAAACAATGACGGATAAAGAGTCAAATCTGAAGCAGGTGGACATAAAATCCCTTACGCAACACCTTTCATCAATTAAGTTTAAGACATTCTGGGCGGCCTGATGAGGAGTGCTTTTGATTGAGCCGGTAGGCGCTTTGATGTTCATTGCACACTTGATAGTTTGGACAATAAAATTTTTTTCCAATGTGTTTACCACAAAATAACTCCACCGTAGGTTTATAAGTATAACGCGAAGGAAAAATATTCGAACCCATCAGAATGCCGCCCTGAGAACTGCACTCATGTCGTCAGTGAACAATCTACAAACATGAGGAGACAAAGATTCTTCCAGTACAGCAACACAATGGTGAATAGGCCTCCCCACCCATGGCATGTCAGGAAGGGTCTTCATGATCTAGAAAGAGATGTTCATCGTTACAAGAACTCTTAAAACAACAAGTCTATCCAGCAGGTTTAAAGAGCATTCACACAGGCCCGCACGACTCTCTGCAACATTTCGCACTGCCTTGCCAAACCTAATCAACTAAGTCCCGATTTACATTAAGCCATTTTCCTTGCGACAATTTTTCTCGTTCCCTTTAAAAATTGCCTCTTGCGTCTACACCATTTTCACATGTAATTCGAGTAATTTTAGTTGTAGTTCGAAACATTTCACTTGTAATTTGAGAATTCCAATTGAATTTCGAATTATTTCATTTGTAATTTGAGAATTCCAATTGAATTTCGAATTATTTCATTTGTAATTTGAGAATTCCATTTGGAATTCAAATTATTTCATTTGTAATTTGGATTTTTCATTTGTAATTTGGATTTTTCATTTGTAATTCGAATTTTTCCATTTGTAATTTGATTTTTTTCATTTGAAATTCCAAATGAAAAACTTCGATCTATAAATAGAAAAATTCAAATTACAAATGGAAAAATTCGAATTACAAATGAAATAATTCGAATTACAAATGAAAAAAATTCAAATTACAAATGAAATAACTCGAATTTCAAATGGAATTCTCAAATTACAAATGAAATAATTCGAAATTCAATTGGAATTCTCAAATTACAACTGAAATTCTTCGAATTACATGTGAAAATGATGTACTCAAGCAATTCTGTTCCAGCAATTCTTTTTTTAAAACAATGAGAACAATGTCAACTTCGAAAAAATAAAAGGAATTGCCTGAAAATTGCCGGTACGAGCAATTTTTTTCCATTTCCATTCCCCTTACGTGTCTCTCCTACAAACTGAGGCTTGCCGCAAGTAAACTCGCCTAATGTAAATTGGGACTAACCCCAGTAGATTTGTGGTTACATCCCATTGAAACAGTCGCATTTCTAGAACTGGAGATAGACCCTAAAGTCAGATTAAGCAGAAAAGCGAACATTCAAACATATCAAATACTGGTACAACAACCGTCGGTCATGGATGAGCAGGACAATGGCCTCCAACTTTCTCAATAGAGTTCTTGCAGGAGTAGAGTTCAATAAATTCTTTCTTCGTCCACTCCTCGATATCTCTTTTCCCCGTTAAACGGTGGTTGTTGTTGTAACAGTGTTTTATTATTATGTTTGTATGTTCGTTCTCCTGTTCAATCTGGCTCTGGGTCTATCTCCAGTTCCAGGAAGTTGGCTACTTCAGTGTACAGTCTAGATCGCGGTCATAAGACCCAATTTCACCCTATCAATGGAAACCAGGCGCAGTCATGACCAATGGGTTTTACGAGGGCAGTTCGGAAACTTCTTAGCCTAGCACAAAAAGCGCGGTATAAACAGAAAAGTGTTTTGGAAACTTCCATCTCTTTTATGAACACATGTTAAATTTTGTTTCGATCTGGCAACTCCTTCATATAGAAACAGGTGTTCAAAAAGACGCATCCACAATTTTTTACAATGGAAAAATTAGAAATGCGTGCTGTCATTAAATATTTACATAAAAAAGGTTTATCGGGACAAGAAATTCATAATGATATGGTGAATGTGTTAGGTGAAAGTGCTCCTTCATATGCAACAGTAAAAAATTGGGTTGCTGAATTTAAACGTGGTCGTACAAGCATTGAAGATGAACCACGTAATAGACGTCAATAACACAGAAACAACAACAGGAATTGTAGCCAAAGTGCATGATATGGTATTAAATGATCGACGAATAAAAGTGCGTGAAATTGCTAATATCATGGGCATCTCAAATGATCGAGTCCATTTAATTTTGCATGAAGAACTACAGATGAAAAAGCTTTCTGTAAGATGGGTGCCGCATTTGTTCACAGTCGATCAAAAACGCATAAGAATGACATTTCTCAAGCTTGCTTGGATCGTTTTAAGCGAAATAAAATGGAATTTAGCGTCGTTTCATAACTGTTGATGAGACATGGATCCACCACTATACTCCAGAGACAAAAGAATAATGCAAACAATGGACTGAAGCTGGAGGAAGTGCCCCAAAGACGGCAAAACAATTCAATCGGCTGGCAAGGTTATTGCAACGGTTTTTTGGGACTTCAAAGGTATTTTATTGATTGACTATCTGCAAAAGGGTAAAACAATAAATTCAGAGTACTATTGCAACCTTTTGGATCAATTAAATGTACAAATTCGAGAAAAACGTCCTGGCAAATACAACAAATAATTTTTCATCAAGCCAACGCACCAGCGCACAAGAGTGTTTTAACAATGGCTAAAATCAACGAATTAAAGTACGAGTTGCTTGACCACCCACCTTATTCTCCTGATTTAGCTCCCAGTGACTTTTACTTGTTCCCAAATCTAAAAAAATTCCTTGCTGGCAAGCGTTTTACCTCCAATGAAGATGCAATTACAGTTGTAAACCACTATTTTGAAGACCTTGAGGAAAACTATTTTGTATTGAAATATCAGGAGATTATATTGAAAAATAAAAATATTTTTGAAAAACTAACTATTCTCTTTCATTGATAGGCTAAGAAGTTTCCGAACCGCCCTCGTATATAAGGGCACCCATTGATGATTACAATATTTATCTATTTTTTCATCTGCATGAGCGAAACTACCTTGCATCCAAACAAGTAAGAACAGGCCCGCAAAAAGAATTTTTTGTAAAAAATTTAAATCGATCCGAGACGAGCTGTTAAACTGTTCTTTTTCCAAAATTTGTGTGGGAGCTACACGAATGAGTATACCGAATTAGTCCATATTCAAACCTTTCTGGAAATAATATTATCAAAAAATTTTATCAAAGTATATATACCCTCTTTAGCCTAAAGGCTACCCTCATAAAAGTCACCGTCACCTCTTGTCACTTTGGAATGTTCGTGGAAATTCATATTAGCGCCAGAAAAATTTGATTTTTTTATCAAAATTTTATTTTAAAAATTATTCAAATTTTTGTTAATAAATAGATTAGTTTTGTTATATTGACACCTTAAGCACATAGGTATAGATTTTTTCTAAAATACTTTCCATGTTATGACAGTGTTTTTTTTTTGCAAAAGAAAATATGAGATTGGTCAAAATTTAGGAACTTATCAAGAACATGTCGTATATTAATTCTTTTTGACAAGAATCAGAAAATTCGTTTATTTATTTCACCACCTTCTCTACGCCCACGCATAGTGAAAATACGTCCATATGTGTTCTTTTCGCTTTTTTACCTTTTAATAAATTTACACAAGAGCTCCAAGATACATGACATATTTGACAAGGAAGCTTATTGGAATAGCAATAAAAATAAGTAGTAGCAAAGCAGCAAGAAGCAAGCAGCAGCCAGAATGAAAACATAAACAAATCATTGAACTATATACGGCGGGCGGGCAGACGGACGGACTTGCGGACGATTGGTGTATGAAAGGATTTGACAGAAGTACTTTGCTCGCCTCTCCATTGGAAGAAAATGACCAAAATTTGTTTTATATATCGAATGTCGCCGCTGCCAGAACTCAGATGAGTTTCAATGACGTCGATACACCCCTACTAACAACACAGGGCGACTGCTGCTATGAAAATAATATTGATGTAGATGACGAAACACATATGTCTTTGGCCATTGAACGGAAGCGTAACAAAAAAATGTTTTAAATTAAAAAAAAAAGAAAAATAGCAGAAAAATTAATGGCACAACTTGTGGAAATTTTGCCAATAATAAATAAATGATTTCATATATTTTTAAAGTTTTTATTGGAATTTCTTTACAAAATTTCGAGAATATTTCATTTATCTAAATGAATTGTCATGTTTTCTTTTATTTCTTCCGAAATTTAGACTCGTACAGTGATTACTTTTCCGATTATGACTGCAATACGCCGCTTATGGAAAAGGCCAGCCTATCGGCCACCTCAGCCCTTAATGATCGTGGACCAGAGAAGGCTCGTTTAAATGGTAAGTTAAAGAACTTTTTTTATTTCCAAACAGATTACATAGAGAATAGAATAGAATGGCTTTTATGAATTTGCGTTTTTTTTTTGTAGCAAAATTTTTTTGTTTACATTAATTTGTTGTACACCTCTCAATATTACCTTTTTAATATTTATTGATACATTTTGATTATAATTGTTGTTGTTAGTTTTTTTCTTATTGTTTATAAGTATGTTTTCATTTGAGTTAATGATTCGTTAATATCAAAGTGTTGATGTATGTATGTTTTCATTTTTCAAAGAAACTCGAGATTTTATACCAATTTTCAATTTCGAAATACATGTAGTCGCAATATGGAGCACAAAATACACCAAGTAAGAAAGTATCAGCCGGCTGTACCGACAGTCCTAAAGAAAATAAGTAAACACAATACTTCTGACGTCTATAAGGGGTTTTTGTGTTTTTGGGCTAACTTCTCAGGAAATATGGACTTGCCCCGAAAATAATTGTACCGTCGTAAATGGGGCTGCATACACAACATTTTGACAACAATTTAAAAACGATCCCAGACGTGTCCTTAAACTGCACTCTTTCCAAACTTTTTGTGGGAGGTACCCGAAAGAGTGGTCCTATGTAGTCAATATTCGGACATTATGTATGTAATCGAGTCTATGAGAAATGATACGATGTACAATGTTTGGACCAACTCGGTTTCTCCCTTCTGGGCTTTTTGTAAAGCTTTTTGTCCAGTATCTCCTTATCCTCACATAGTCTACAGCAATCAGTTCAAGATCTTGCATGGCAGTGTCCAGTGATGACCCCTACAGCAATTCTCATCTCGGCCTTGTTGAGTGGAAGTAAGGAGAAGTTCTAGGACTCGATGTAACTGGCTAGATAAGTCTTGAGACCCTTCAGCCGTGTTCATTCTGCCATCCACGAACAATTAGATCTTAATAGAAGTTGTCGAGTTTATTAATGAAATGACAGATTCCTCACGTGCTAGTTCATCGACAATCTCGTTTCCGTTAATATCACATTGTCCCGGTACCCAACATATCTCTACAGATGTTAACAACCTTGGATTTGATAAAACAGGTTTCGAGTGCCAGGAGTGTCGTCAGGCTGTCGACAAACGCCACTACCGACCTCTCAAAACTACTTAAGTTGACTTGTATCAGCTCCAGATGGCTAGCATTTCCGCTTGGAAGACTGAACAAATCTGATCCAACTTATATAATCGAGCCCGACATTGAACTCCTTGCGTAAAATCCGGAAATTCCATTCCATTTTGGAACCATCCGTATAAATGGCCAAACATTGAGGAAGTGATCTTCCATGGATCCAGTCGCTCCTAGTTGGAATCAAGATCTTAGTCGCTCTGAAGTTGAGTGTTGGTGAGAGATGATCACTAATGTGCAGAGAGCCGAGAAAGTCTCCTTCGTGGAGAATTGAATATATAAAGATAGTTGCAAGGATATTTAGATCGTTCACATTAGTTTTAGAATCTCTAAAGACAATTTAACCGCACAAGTATTTCAATTAGAGGGATTATCAGCGATGGGATACTTAAATATAAGGTTTATGATTAATTTCAGCCGTTCCAAGCGGATATCATTGCTCCGTTATGGTTAGCATGGTACTCTTATACATATAGGTTGAATAAATAATTAAATTCTATACCTATCCATTTCTTGGCAGGTCAATCACAATAAATGTTGGGAACAAGTCCAGTTTAGGATCCGATCCCGGATTTTGATGATATATACCACAGAGAGCCTTGGTGTCCTGAGCATAACGTTATATATTTTCTCTTACGGAAGAACATACTTCCCTATTGACAGTAGTATAATAATATAGAATATTCTAATCTAGGAGTTTATATTTTATTAAACATCGATAGCTGGAATTAGCTTTTAGCATTGTGTATGTTATAGCATTTTTGTTTTACATATATTTCCACAAAGAAAAATATTTTTTTTATAATTTAAAACATAAGTTTATATTATTTAGCAAGAATTTTAGTTGTAGTTTTTCTATTACTTTTATGATTTCCTATTTTAAGATTTGGGTTAGAGATTGCTTTTTTAATAATTTATTTATTTAAATCAAATTATCAATAGAATGAAAACAGAATTCGAATCCTTCACCTTTATATAAAGCACAATTACCCTGCGTTTACAAATGACAGGACAGTTGAGTTCATGTACTGATTGTCAAAATCCCACAACTTGCCTGTGTGACGTAGGCGTCCCGACAACTGCAAAAACAGTTTTAAAATTTTGAATGAAAATCGTCGATTTCTTTTTGTTTTCCGTTCACATATTTTGTTTATGTCCATGTTCTTTTGTTTTCAACACATTTCAATTATTATTTCACCTATTTTTACAAAAATGCCAAAAATTGGTCTTCCTTACTGTCTGTGAAAAAATGATGGACAGCTGGGAGACAAACGACAAATGTATGTATGTGTTAGTAAATCAGAGTTGTATTTGAAGACAAACTGTCTGGTGTAAACGCCTAGTTAAGGCCATATACGACATACATATAAGCTCTACGTTACGTTTCAACTATTTCTCGTTACTTTTACGGAACAATCTTGCAAACATATGATTTCAAACGGAATGTTGGCATCACTGTTTGCTAATGTCAGTTTTACTCGCTCTTCTCCTTCTCTGAATAACAAAAACATTGCAAAGTGTTTTTTACTTCAAAACATCAATTTATTAACAAAAAACATGCTGGAATAGCATTTTATAACCCATGGATTAGACGAATTTATAATTGAAAACACAAAAATATATAGACATATAAATAATGTCCGCGAAACTACAAATTAGAACCACCCGTTGGGCATTTGACTTGAGCACTTGGTCACCCACTTTAACACAACTAACACAGGCAGTGGCTGCAGTGCAAACAGAGGAACAAGCTCGTTTAATAAAGTTCTATTTTATTAATGATTTTCTTTCCTCATTAGTCGGTCGTTTACTTATGCGTAAATATGTGAGTCAGTGTACGCATTTGCCATACCATGAAGTAAAATTTGCACGAGACGTTCGGGGGAAACCGTATTGGGTGCAAAACTATGAGGATGGACAACAACAACAGGCATCGCAAAGTCAACAGTTATTGAGTTTTAATGTATCTCATCAAGGTAGTTTAGTGATATTGACAGGAATGCAGAAACTTAGTCCTAGTGACACCTCAAATGATGATGCTGCTGCCGCTGCTACAGATGAATTTGGCATTGGTTGTGATGTCATGAAGATAGAATATTCTGGTGGCAAAGATCTGAAAGAATTTTTTCGTCTTATGCATCGTAAATTTGCCGATTCAGAATGGCGTTTCATAACCCAACCCCATTTCAATCAACAACAACAGCTAAAGGCCTTTATGCGTCATTGGTGCTTGAAGGAGGCCTATGTTAAAGAGTTGGGCGTAGGCATTACTATTGATTTGCAAAAGATTGCATTTTCTGTTGACACAAGCAATGAACTGCTGGTAGAATCTTCACCTTTGATTGGCACAACTTTAAAATGTAACGATGTTCCAATGTATAATTGGTATTTTGAAGAGCATATGTTACATCCTAAATATTGTGCTGCTATAGCATTTCGTAACCATAAACCTGAGACAAAGGAAACATTTACTTTCCAAAAAATAGAAGATTTATTGAGACCTAGTGAACATGCGGACAATGCTGATATTGTAGAATACTGTAGAAAAGTTTTAAAGAAACCAATTAAATAGGCTTCATGGTTGGTTGTCACAACTGGATGTGCGGGCTTTATATAGGCAATAAAGCAATACTGTTAAACTGATGTAAATGTAAATTCGTAAATAATTTTTGAGTCTCAAGCATTTATTTACTGTACCTATGAAATTGTCCTGGGTCCTAATAGCTGCATTCATATTAAATACAAAACAAACATATTTGCATTTGAATTGATGGGGAACCTAACAATAAGTAGCACTTGTCACTATGGCAATAGACTTGTTTATTTTATAATTTATTATTAAGGACATATGCTAATAAAAAGTTTTTAAGTAAATTTTGTTCTTTTATTGATTGCCGGTTGTATTTTAATAGGCGCTTAGAAAAGCTTAACACTTATAGTGAAATATTATGGTGTGCATGTTGTTGAATTTCTTATTTGTCAGAGGTAGCCAGAGTAGAGGTGAAAGTATTCTATCTTGCCCCTCGTGATGTTTGAGTTTAGGATCCTGTTTTGTAGCACTTCATCCCTTCCATTTCTTAATGTGTCTGAATTGTCGGTGGATTCAAGTTTTACATTGCATTCAGTAATGTCGTCAAGGTTTCAACAAATTTAATCTTGTTCGTTTGTTGTCACTTCTTAGGGATACGTTGACAGAATTTTTGGGCTGAACCGTTCATTCCTTCTATCGCTTCACATTGTTCGGCTCTGGTTATTTTTTAATACCCCATTGACCTTTTCTTGTATTTATTGAAATTCATATCAACTTTAAATTTCGTAGCATCTGTCCTGTTATAATATTTTTAATAAAATTTTCTGAATGCGCCATTTCGGACTTTACTAAATCCTCAAATTAAATATTTACTTTAAACACACTGGCAGGAAATACTTCCGACTTCTTCCGCCCCATGCTGAGATTACCACAATAAAATCTTTTTCCAAAGAAATATTTCTTAACATCATCATCTCTTTCTTTCGAATTTAAAACAATGAAAAGTCTGCAACAGCTACCTATCGCTAATAAGATTAATAAAATGTTTTCTCATGTCAGAATACCCTTTAAATACATGTCACTCTCATTTAAAAGGTCCGACTTTGTAAGTAGGGGATTACTTTTTATAAGTTCTACATTTAAAAGTACAAAGGAAAAAATATCATTAGTTTTCAAAAATAATCACACAAGCTCCATAAATAATAAAAAACAAAGTATTGTCAGCTCTTAAAGGGCTTTCAAACGCATAAATACAAAACACTTTCAAGCTTCATTAAATTCTACCCAATACCTGCTGCCTGCCTTCTTTGAAATGCCAATTTTAAACGTTTTTTTGTATTTAGTGGTTTATTTACTACAAATACACCTTTCCTTTTTTGTGGCTAGCCCTAAGTGCACCACTATCGGTTGCATGCAGCAGTTATGTGTATTCCCAAAATCGAATGTTTTACCACTTTTTGTTTTAAAGGCGCGCACATTTAGTTTGTGACCATTTTATTTTTACACCCCTTTCTTCAAAACGATTAAAAACAGCAAATCAACGTAAATTGTTTTATTTTATTACTTAGTAATTTGTGTCACGAGGGTTGTTTAGCCAGTTTTGTAAACATATTGTAAGGTTGATACCGCGTATAGGAAAAGCAGTTCAACAAAATTTAAACGAAATTCAATTCTCATTTCAGAGGGTATTATATTGGATTATTACTTTGAACAAAAACATACAAATTGAAAGTATCTAGTATTGTTGAAATTTACGTTACAAGACAAATTTTGCATATTGTACAAATTTCAGGAATTCCCTCAGATTCCTCTTATTGATGATTCGAAAGGAATTAATAATGTGATTAGGGCTTTGCAAGGAGCATCAGCTGATTCTATAAATCCCAAAAATGCATGGACAAGGTGCTGTGCAACATCGACTGCTTTCTTTTATTAATTTGGACTGTAGTTTGTTTTTCAATTATACTTGAAATCATTGTTTTATTCTTAAGAGTATGTTTGCTATCGAACTTCGGTTCTCATGGAACTAACTTCCTATGCTCAAACAATGCAATACAATCTGGACAAAAATATAAAAGAGGGTTGAAAAAAGCAAACAATAGTCAAACACTCACTTCTACTCCCCTTAAGTATGTTCGAGTGCATTCGAACATATTTCAAAATCCTAACTAGCACACAACCCTCTTGTTAACCACAGGCAATAAAGTGCATGTGTCCCATTAGTATGAAGGACAAAAAGGAGTATTTTGTTCGAAAGTGCCCTTTGCTGCAGACGTGAATGGTGTGTGCTTTGTTAGATTAAAGAGGGGGATTTTAGATAACATTTAAATTGTTCACCATAAAATTTAGCACCGCCTTTTTTTACCATAACGATGGTAATTAATTTTAAATTGCTGACTTCACCTTGACCGACCAACACAAAATAGAGCGATTGACCGTCCGACCGTCTAGTAATATAGGGTTTCAAAAATAGAATTTTGCTTCAAGTGGGTGGGGTTTATTTCTATGTCCATTTGTGTGTTTTTGTTTTCGACCATTTAGTTGTCTATTGTTTAATCACGTTCCATTGTGAAATTGTTTAAGAAGTGTTGCATTTTTATATCTTGATTTTGTCTAGCGCCCACCCATGTCCTTTTTGTTCTATGCTCTCACTATTCCTGTGGCGTTATGCGTTGGCGTGTTTACGCTTCGTAAATATCACAACATTAACCGAAACAAATTAGTTTTCTGCAATGTCTGTATGTCGTCATGGGAAGGGCAATATAATTGATTAGCTGAATTCATAAATGTGTTGAAAATGTATCTGCCCTCAGGATTATAATATAAAGCAAATAGAATTTTGATTGATGTTTCTGTGTCGTTTTTTGATTGAAGACTTTTTTCGGAAATCAAATGAAGTAAAAGAAGAAGATTGAACTACAATCATTGACCAGAACATCACATTTTCTTCTTTATTATAAAACAACCTCAGTATGGTAAGCCTAAGACGTCTATTTATAAATAAATAAAACAGGAAGTATGGGCTTGGCTCCCGAAAAAAATTGTACTGTCGTAACTAAGGTCGCATACCCAACATGTTGCCAACAATATAAAAACGATCACAGACGAGTCCTTAAACTGCACTCTTTCCAAACTTTGTGTGGAAGGTAACCGAAAAAGTGGTACGATGTACTCAATATTCGGACATAATCCGAGTCTGCAAGAAATAATACGATGTATCACGTTTGGACTGAATCGGTTTCTTTCTTCGAGGGTTATTTTACGTACTACCCAGTTTATTTGTTGCCGGCAGGCGTTTTGGATCTTTCGGGTCATTATCTCAGGAAGAATTGACTTGCCCTAGAACAAATTTGCGCCGTCGAAGAAAGAATAACTTGTTGCAAAATTGTTTAAAACTATCCGAGACGAGCTGTTATACAGTAATACTTCCATTTTTTGTGGGAGTTACACGAAGGACTATACACATTTAGTCCATATTCAAACCTGATCTATACCTGGAAGTACTATGCCTGGAAGTACTTCCTTCGAGAGTTATCGTGCGTAACATTTTAGCGAACATTTTTGAACTTTTGTGGGGAGGTTGCCTATCTTCGAACTTAAACTAGGCTAGGTTTAAGGATGCGCAGCCATCTAATAGTATAGATGACTGCTTCACTTGGAGACCGTTGGTCCATTGTGTTCATCCTGGTAGATTAGAGGTGGAGAAGATGAAGGCGTTGATGAAGTAAAGATGAAGATGATCAGCTGAAGATGATGATATAGTGCAAAGAGCTATGAAGTGGAGTTGATGAGGCTTGTGGTTATTGCTCGTTGGGTTGGAGATGAAGAAGAGTAGATTACCAGATTGCAGCAGTATCGTTGTTGTTGTTGTTTTAGCAGCATGAAACCTATGTAGAATCATAGTTTTGATTCTGGGTTGGTAGCCGTTTGCGAAACACTGTGGTTTCGGATCAATCCGGTACGAAAGAACCCGCTGCCGTGGAGTATCGTTGATTGATTGTTTTGCTGGAAATAGAAATAAGAGACAAATTTTAGTAGTTATGGACCTTTGCCAAGCCGGATAAGTGCTCGGCTAAGTTAAGTAGAATAATGGAATCTATGTTAGATAGGAAGCTAATAGTATCTGTTTTATATCTACCTAACATTCGGTGTCTTCCTGTCTACAAAAGGTGGCAACTACAAAATAAAATCAATACCACGCAGAGGGTTCTTCATACCGGATTGTTTAGGAAATCATATTGTTTTGTACAGCGGCTGCCAACCCAGTATTAAACCTATACTTCTACCCAGAGCATTTCTGTAATCAAGGATAAATCGAGAATTTATGGTTCGGTATTTGAGGGCTGCTTGACTATTGACATATATAATCACCAGACATGTAGGATTACCTTCAAGTTCGTTTACCAATTCTGCTGCTTTCCGGTACACAAAATAAATCTTGAGCCTCCTTCCACTTTAGCCAACTAATCCACAGTAGATTTGTTTGCCAAGGTGGAAGGAAGCTCAAAATTTATTTTGTGTACCAACTATACTCAGTAGCCACGCACGACTACCTATGTAAAAAAAGTAGTAATAGTATATCCATAAAAAAAACTATCAACCGTAATTGCTGTTGTTGTTGTCTGACTCTGCCGCATCCTGAAACATTGCCAGTATTATACCATCCGGTCACTGTGTTTTGTACTGGTGAAAGCTCTTAATCGGTCATCGAATTCTAGTTAATCTGTCTACACAGTTCGGATTCGATTGCAACTTGTTGCAGACAGAACACCATCAAAATCCGGGAAAGTTAACCTCTGATAGCAGATCGAGAGTCTCTGGTCAATTTGTCATTTATATAGTTAGGCTAGTAAAGAAATTACCTAGCTGTTGTTGCATTAATGCAACGATTAACATTCACATATACCAACGTTTCCAATAGTTTAGCTCCCTGTGCTATGTCGTCAATTTAAAAAGCCATTCTTTTTATAGCATTTCATGCTTTCCAAGAATTTCCAGTATATACTTATAAATATTTTCAATTTTAATTTGGTTTGTTTTTTTTTACTATAATTTACCTTTTATTTTTATTTATTTTCCAATTTCAACAACTAAAACAAATTTAAAACTAAAGCTGGTACATCATGGTCGGCAAAAAATTCGGATTTTGACCAGCGATTAATTATTGATCTGGGGGAAGTTAAGAATGTTACATACATTGCATTGCAAGGACGACCGCATAGCAATGAATATGTAACCGAATATGCCATTAGTTATGGTATCAGCGATTTAGAGTTTGCCGATTACAAAGAACCCGGTGGCAACATCAAGGTAAGAAGAATGGTTACATGTGATCAGTTTAAGGATCAGGGAGTAACGGGGTGAAGGATTAAAAACTAATATACGTAATTAAAAAAATTGAGAAAACAAATATAAACTTCAAAATTGTATTATGCACGGCTTATAATTTATTTTTATAATTTGATAATTTTCGCTTTTTATGTAATTAATTTTTAATTTTTGTATTTTTTACAATTCTTTTTTCACACGTAGTTGTTTAGTATAGTCGCAAAGTAATTAACAATATCATTGATACCATCTTCTTCCTTATAACCTAACCTTATTGCCTAATCAAACATTTCTTTACATAATCATTTATTCATCAAACCACAAACTTACTACTCACCTCCCATCACCACCAATAAACCACACTAAAGGTAATTCGGCATGGACTCCAGTTGAAAATACTTACAATCACTTCCTAACCATTGATTTGGGCTATAAGAGCACTGTACGTAAAATTGCTTCAATGGGGCGTCCTTTTACTAATGAATTTGTTACGGAATATATTGTGCAATATTCCGATGATGGCGAATATTGGCGCTCCTATGTTAATCCATCAAGTGAGCCACAGGTAAATGCCTTTTTTTGTTTTTGTTTGACGACAACAGATTTTCAATTTAACGATTATGTGTTGTCCTCAAATTATCAAAATGCTATTTTATCATTTTTTTAAAGTTTTTGGTCAGTTAATTATCTTATAGTATGTAGTGAATATAATACAAAAACGCATAGGGTCCAGACTACTGTTTTTGTGTAATAAATATATATTTTTTTGGCTGAGATTCTATATTGAGAGGACCTGAAATGTCACTTCAACGGCTAGCCATTTGACAAATGTGCCGAAAAATCTTGAAAAGAATATAAGGTGGAGCAAGGAGGTTTTCTACGCACAAAATCAACTGTCAATTTGAAAGATCTATATCATATTTGGGAGTGCCTCGTTATTTTTTTTTTTTTTCAAACGTTCTCAACGCCACGCATTCCCACCCCTATCGATCGAGGGGCGACCTCCCTTTGAACGTAGGGATCGCGTACACACGGATCGCGATCCGGATAATTGTGTATGCTTCCATTATAAGTCGAATTTTATCCTGATTACTTACAGCGCTAGCGGTTACGTTAGGTTTTATGATACGGAGCTGCCACAGATTGTCACAGCTACTTCACAGGGAGGCATGAGCTCTAATGTGTTTATTCTGAAAGTATAGAATAGCTTGAAGAATAGAATTTTGAAAATTTCTCTGATATGCAATGATAGAATCCTCGGAGAGAAAATTGAATTACTGCTACACCAACAAACCTATAGGTAAGCATAAGCGGTAAGCGTACGGAAACTAGTTGCTAAATCCTGACATGGACGCACTACTTATCTCATTGAAAGTTGATTGGCAAGGGTTCAGAGAATTTTTCAATCACAGCTTCCATCATATCCTCAGATACCTGAAGAATTTTTCGGAACATCATCGCATCGGCTGCATACCGAATACCTGAAATCAGATCAAATTTCCCAGCAGAGGCGACAGAACTAGTAATGAGCTTCGTCATACGAACCCTAAAGGCCCAAGCGTTAAGGCCACGGTACATAAGCGGCTCGCATTCTTGTGTAAGTTATTTTGACTTAGTTGTTCTTTATTCTGTTACCAGAAGTGGCTTAAGCAAGAATGCCATACCTGTTATGTAACGAGACCTTTAGGGACCTTAGTCCATATTTACATAGGAAATTTTCCTTGCGGCAATTGTCAGTTTGTAGGTGAGAGAGGGTGCTGAGAGGCAAAGGGTTACCATATACCTCACATCTCTCTCCATCAAACTGACAATTGCCGCAAGGAAAATTGCCTAATATAAATATGGACTAAATCTTGAAGTCACAGGCTAGTATGTGAGCATGAGCGGAAAAGTGGCTGGACCACCTGGTACATCACTTCCGAATTCAGGAAAGAAGGATGATAGAACTCTACTACCAGCGGCGTGATAGTGACAGATCCGAAGAGGTGTTCGACTTATTTTAACCCCGAAGTTAAAGAACGAAGAGCAGTGTGCTACGCCGTATAAAAGACCTCTCAACCGAGGAAGTACCATTACAATTTACGAAGAGATGTGTTGGGACGCCATCCGAAACAAAAAATTATCCAAAGTGTTGGGCCCACACGGAATCTCAATGGCAATACTTAAGCAATTGGATTAACCCGGAATTTACCATCCTTGAAGACAGCCAAGAATGCCAGCAGTGGTGAATCGTATAGGCCGATCTCCCTCTTGTAGCCAGAAGCAAATATTCTAGATACACTACTCCTCCCTAATATGAGAAGCATCAGAATGTCATAATATCACCATAACAGCATGACGCGCAGTATCACTGCCTGAAACAGAACAGACAGTGCCATCGAACAGCTATGCTGGCTCTTGGTCTATCGAAGACCTTCGATACCGTCATCCATGCAAAGCTGTTCGAGAACATAAAGGAGACTTTCCTCGTGCCGTGTTTGAAACGTGGCCGCAGCTATTTGCCACAATATCAGAAGTAGGGACATGGTTTTCAATTAGCTGGCCGGCAACACTTGGGGTGCTGACAAAGAACCCTTGTTTGTGGACCTCTTATAAAGCAATAGGCCGTTTTGAGGAATGCTATGCAAATATTAGCGCAAAGCTGTGGCAAATATTCAAACCTGCCGGAAGCTGTAATGCAGTACTTGTACAGGCTTCCTCCTCCCAGGCACGTCAGTAGAGATCGTCATGATCCAAAGAGAAAGGTCCAAAGGTACAAGCGAAGACCTCTAGATTAACGACCAAACCATCGCAAAAGAAAAACGCCAGCTGCCAGTTATGATCCAGAGGATCGAATTGATGGCACGATACCCAACACAAATATAAATATATTCACCACGTGGAGAGTTGACATGCAAGTGTATTTGAATATCTTCCCAGATCGCAACCATAAGCTGAGCCACTGCTGTTTGCGATAAGTGTGCTTACAAAACAAATCCTTGTTGATCTTTCACAAAGCTATAGGTTTGTGCCTGGTAAGCTGCGGTAATCAGTGGTCAGGTTTGCAAATACCAGCGCTACATAGAATCTAAATACAGTCGAAATCGCTTATAACGTCGGTCAAGGGACCGACGGAATTTGTCGTTATAAGCGATAGGGCTATAAAGGGCCGCAGAGATTTGGGACTTTTCGATATCGTCGTTATAACCGATATGACGTTATAAGCGATTTCGACTGTACTCTAACCTGACAAAAAGGCGCCCTCAACATCCTAATTTAACTGCCTTCTCCTAGCTGAGAGAAATTATCCATCTATCCAACCAATGTGTGGGTACACAACTAAACAAGTTTTAAAATATTATAGGTTCCTTTACTATCAAGAAAGATGGCCATAGTAAAAATCGACACATTCTTGTTCCGCCCAATATTTTCTTTTTGCTATTACACCGAATCTTATTTGCAATTCGGAAAATTTGCTTACAATTATCTGCTTGTGAACCGGGCAATCTATTATAGCCTTATGATAACCATTTTTACATTCACCTGTAGTTTGTTTTTATGATTGGCATTTTTGGATTTTCTTCAACAAAACAATATACATAAGTTAATACACATAAATCGGCTATGGTCTCTAGAGCTATCTAACAAAAGGTATTTTTTAAGGTTATGGTTATTTTTCGGGGTTTGTGTTTAATTGTTCTTGTCCGGTTTCATGATTTATTTCTAATCTAACCTTTTCGTTGTCATGCAGATGTTCAAAGGTAATTCAGACGGAAACTCAATACATTACAATGTTTTCGAAGTTCCCATTATTGCACAGTGGATACGAATTAATCCCACACGTTGGCATGATCGTATTTCGATGCGTGTTGAACTCTTTGGCTGTGATTATGGTATGTTTACAGTATTTATATTTACATATGTGTGTGGTTTAATGATTTGTTCCATGTTTCCTTTTAGTTGCTGAAAATCTCTACTTTAACGGCACCGGTTTGATACGTTACAATTTAATGCAGGAACCCATTGCCTCGACTCGTGAATCAATACGTTTTCGTTTTAAAACAGCCAATGCCAACGGCATTATGATGTATTCTCGTGGTACTCAGGGTGACTACTTCGCCTTGCAATTGATGGAAAATAAAATGGTATTGAATTTGGATTTGGGTGGTGGCATAATGACGTCCTTGTCGGTTGGCAGTCTCTTGGACGATAATGTTTGGCATGATGTTGTTATATCACGTAACCGTCGTGATATCATCTTTTCGGTAGATCGTGTCATAGTTCGCGGCCGCATCAAGGGAGAATTTAGTCGTTTGAATTTAAATCGTCAATTGTATTTGGGTGGTGTGCCAAATATCCAGGAAGGTATTTATGTTACGCAAAATTACACCGGCTGCATGGAAAATATCTACTTCAACTCGACAAATTTCATACGCGAAATGAAAGACCAGCATGAAAGAGGAGAATTTTATCGCTTCAGTAAAATCAATACCGTCTATGCCTGTCCCTCGCCTCCCATATATCCTGTTACATTTACAACACGTGGTTCCTATGTACGTCTCAAGGGTTATGAGGGACAAAAGTCGTTGAATGTTTCCTTCTATTTCCGAACCTATGAAAATGAGGGTATGATGTTGCACCACGATTTCGCTAATGGCGGATATGTGCGAGTCTTTTTGGAGAAGGGTAAAGTGAAAGTGGATCTTAAATTGGCCGACAAACCACGCATCATTTTGGATAATTATGATGAAAGGTTTAATGATGGCAAATGGCATGCTTTTGTTTTGACCATCCAACGCAATCGCCTGGTTTTGGACATTGATCAACGTCCTATGGCCACCACTAAGAATATACAAATAACCACAGGTCGCCTGTACTATATTGCCGGAGGTATGGAGAAAAATAATGGTTTTGTCGGTTGTATGCGTTTGATTCTTGTCGATGGTAATTACAAACTGCCTAAGGATTGGGTCCAAGGTGAAGAAGTGTGTTGCGGCGATGAGGTTGTTGTCGATGCATGTCAAATGATTGATCGTTGTAATCCAAATCCTTGTCAACATAATGGCCATTGTCATCAAGATTCGACAGATTTCTTCTGTGACTGTGACAACACGGGTTATGCTGGTGCTGTATGCCATACATGTAAGTAATTGCAGTGGAGGGCACACACAATTTTGTGTAATCTTTTAATGTGTACTTTTTTGTTTTCTTTTTATAGCTAATAATCCTCTATCTTGCCAAGCTCTTAAAAATGTTCAACATGTTTCATCACGTGTATCGACCAAGATTGATGTTGATGGCAGTGGTCCCTTGAAGCCGTTCCCAGTGACATGTGAATTCTACAGTAAGTAAATTTAAAACGAAAATCTGTTGTATTGCAAAGGGAAATTTTGAAGTTTTTGTTGAGGTTATGGTTCATTGGTATGGTGGAATGCTTTGAATAAGACATCCCTTCTCCGCAAGATTAATGTCGTTCAAAGAGCGGCATCTCTTCTAATTACCGGTGCCATGAAAAGCACTCCACAGGCTGCTCTCAATGTATTACTGGATCTTCATCCGATGAATCTCGTAGTACAGGAGTTGGCAGCAAAGAGTGCTCTCCGACTCAAGGAGTTAAATTCATGGCGTAACTTCGACTACGGCCATGCTGCTATCTTACGACAATCTGGACTATCGGTGGGTTTGGAGGTAATCAGTGACTATATATCACCACAATTACACTTCGACGACATTGAAGTTCGGATACCTGACAGAGAAGCCTGGACCCACAAATCCCTACCTCTACCCGGTATAGAGATTTATACCGACGGATCCAAGATGGAAAAGGGAACAGGAGCGGGCGTCTACAGCGATACCCTCAACTTACGGATCTCGTACAAGCTAAGCGAAAATTGTAGCGTCTTCCAAGCCGAAATCTTTGCGGTCACGAAAGCAGCAGAATTGATTAAAAACATGGAAGGGGATATAGCCGGACCGGTGACTATCTATGTGGATAGCCAAGCGGCCCTAAAATCACTTAGATCCCATTCAATCAAATCTGCTGCGGTCTTGCACTGCAGGAAAGCTTTGGAGGCCCTACGATCAATCGTTACCTTGTGCTGGGTCCCGGGGCATTGCGACATCGAGGGAAATGAAAAGGCGGATGAACTGGCACGTCGCGGATCTGAGTCAAGCGACATCGAAATCGATAACTCAATCAGGCCACCCCTGTGTCACTTCATGCGGCTCCTAGAACAAACATACAGGGAGAAGGCTGGTCAGATCTGGAATAACGAACCTGGCTGCAAGGTATCAAAGGCAATCTGGCCCAACCTCTCTAAAAGGAAGACCACTTCCCTACTCTCTATGAGAAAACCCGATCTAAAACTAATGATTGGAGTTATCACGGGACACTGCAGGATAAGATCAATGACCTGCAAATGGGATAGAGATGACCCCACGGACTACTGCAGATTATGCGAAGACGAAGAAGAAACAGAGACGATTGAGCACTTATTATGCCGTTGTCCAATGCTCAGGACCAGGAGAGTTCAAACAATGGGTGAACACACACTATCATCTCTGACAACACTCTGCCAAGCCGAGCCGACAACACTGCTTCTTCTCGCCAAGGGACTGAAGTGGCTTCAAAACGAGCAACTTACAACTTTTTAATACTGCTAACCTCCTTATTCGCTCTCTCTCTCTCTCTCCTTACAAATAATCTTTCAATCCATAGCACTTACTTAATCATTCTCAACTATCCTATAACTTACTTAATTATTCCTTTTTCCTATTTCTAAACTCGATATGCTATTATTTCTTTTCTTTCCTCCTACCCTTACTTTAGGATGAACACAATGGACCATAAGGTCTCCGAGTGGAGTGGCTGTCCAACACGACAGCTGCGCGTCCTTTAACCTAACCTAACCTAACCTATATTAATTTCGGAGACCGTTTGAATCAACGAACAAAGAGAGTGCTAGGTTAGGTTAGGGTATCTATCTATTATCCGAAATTATCTAAGAAAATCGTCGATAAGTTAGTGACCAATGTGAAATCGCTTAGACTCCCCGATAGCAGAATGTTGCTAATTTAAATATACAATTTTAATAAAAAAATTTGCAATTCAAAGAAATCTGCCGATTTCTGAGATTAATTTAAAAGAGTTTACACAATTCCTGGAAAACCTTCATTTCCCTGGAGACATTTTCTTGTTAAACACCAAGCCAACTGATATTATAGCCTCTAAAGTAAATTAAAAGCTGATTGACCAAAGTATCGAACATGATGTGTTAGTTACTCACATAGTATCCGCAAAAAAGGTAGTTAAGTATTATGTCACACACTGAAACATGCACTAAAAACTTTCCCTATTTATAGGCGTTCTTAGATTGAATTTCCCACTACTGCAATTTCATAAAATTGCCCTAGTATGGAACAAGATCTAAGAACGCATAATTTCATGAAATTTATTTCGTCTGCCACTACCTTCTGGCCAAACTTCCGGAAAGATCTTCATGATGAAGCAGTTGCCCAATAACGATACAGTTTTTTTTATTAGGAAACCCCTTCTATATATTAAGTTAGCGTGATTTTAGCACAAAATGGGCAGACAGTCTTATTTCTTATGGACTCGAATTGAAGATTTGTGACTCAGTTTAGATTTTTAGCCTACCTTCTTACCATCGCTTCGGGGTTGGGCTTCTGGGTTGGGCTTTATAGGCTGTAGGGGTCGAAGTTGACGTTGAACTCAACATTACCTCTTCGGTCATCGGGTTGAGAGAGGAGACTTTGTTAAGGCTAGGATTTCTCTTGGGCAAGTGAGGCTTTGCTATTTCGAACTTGCTAGAGATTGGTCCTGATTAACATGCACTCTTTCATAGAGATTTACTAGGTTTCACTGTCGATTAAATTCCTGAGGTAGTGTATCGACCAATAATAAGCCCTCTTCTGTTTAGCAACCCGATTTTTAGAGCTTTGTCGGAGTCCCATCCTCAATAGCAGAAGACTAGTTCTTTTGGCTTCTGCAGATGGACGGAGACCAGTTTACCGACGTATACAGTCACGACTGTGGTATCAAGTTCTGTCCTCGGCCTCAGGTGAAGCACTACCCTGACTGAGGCTCAAGAAGGGCTAGAAGCTGTCTGCTTTGCTCAGCTAGACTATCTTTTAAAACTTCTAATTTGGGCAGCCATTTTCCGTCCCCTCCCGGAACTACTGCCCTTCAACTGTGGGCTGGGGTTCACCAGTCCTTTCGTTATCCCTTGTCGTTGCAGAAATATTGTCAACATTGGGTTTTGGGATTCTTGTTGTCTCCATTACTACGACATAGACATCCAGAACCATGGCAAGGACTTGACAACCAAGTCTTCACTACGTTGAGACGCCCAGTAGTGCGATTGTCTGACTCATTTTTTGAGTTACCGACAATTGTCGCTAAAATTAAAATGCTTATAATTTCGGTAATAACCGATGTTTTTCGGTAAGTTAGCGACGAATACAAAGCAGTGGTAATGTTTTACCGATAGCAACAGTGTTGTCAACTTTTATTTGAACTTTTCATTCATAATTTTGTGTTTTAATTTTACCGATTTTTGTCGGTAACTCGAAAAATGTGTTAGAGAATCGCACTACAGATATCAACTAAGCAGCGTTATAATAAAGTTTGTATCCAAACCTTGGAACACCGATTGGCACGAGTTTGGATGACACCCATGTATTAGGGGATCTCTAATTCGTAGGAGATCACTACGTAGATAACCTTTGATCGGTCATAAATTCCCCCGCTCAACATTTCCGGAAGGAAATTGTGACTTTAAGCACCTGCATCGCCCCAAGATTGTTTTCCCTGGCGGAGCGTTAGCTTACTCTTACATTTAATTACTTTCCAAATTGCGATTTTCAAAAAGCTTCTGATTGAACTGAACTTTGAAATTTTATAACCAATTTTATTTTTTTCATCAAATAGCTGATGGCCGTGTCATTACCACATTGAGTCACAGTCAAGAGCACACAACCACTGTAGATGGTTTCCAAGAGCCTGGATCATTCGAACAGAATATACTCTATGATGCTGATATGCAACAAATAGAAGCTTTGCTCAATCGTTCACACACATGTTGGCAGCGTTTAAGCTATTCATGCAGATCATCGCGTCTATTCAATTCTCCATGTAAGTAATTTTGGCTAAGAGTAGCATCTTCCAGAAAAACAACAACTGACTAAATCTCCATTTTTAGCTGAAGTATCTAATTTCCGTCCATTCTCCTGGTGGGTGTCGAGACACAATCAACCTATGGACTATTGGGCTGGAGCTTTGCCTGGTTCTCGTAAATGCGAATGTGGTATTCTTGGTAAATGTCAAGATCCAACCAAATGGTGTAATTGTGATTCGAATAGCTTAGAATGGGCCGAAGATGGTGGAGATATTAGAGAAAAAGAATACTTACCTGTAAGAGCTGTTAAATTTGGTGATACCGGTACTCCATTGGATGAGAAACAAGGTCGTTACACTTTGGGACCATTGAGATGTGAAGGCGATGATTTGTTTAGCAATGTTGTGACATTCCGTATTGCTGATGCCACAATTAATTTACCACCATTTGACATGGGACATTCGGGTGACATCTATTTGGAATTCAAAACAACCATTGAAAATGCTGTTATTTTCCATGCTACGGGACCCACAGATTACATCAAATTGACCATTTCTGGTGGCAACAAATTACAATTCCAATATCAGGCAGGCAGTGGACCACTGGGTGTAAATATTGCCACAAGTTATCATTTGAATGACAATGAATGGCATACAGTCAGTGTGGAACGTAATAGGTGAGAAAGAAATTTGATTAACGTTTTCTACAAACGACTTAAACATCTTCTTTTGTTTTTAGGAAAGAAGCTCGCTTGGTTGTTGATGGTTCGATCAAAGCTGAAGTACGTGAACCTCCAGGTCCAGTGCGTGCCCTCCATTTGACATCTGATTTGGTAATAGGTGCTACCACAGAATATCGAGATGGTTATGTCGGCTGCATTCGTGCCTTATTGCTAAATGGCAAAATGGTTGATTTGAAACAATATGGCGAACGTGGCATGTATGGCATTTCCTCGGGTTGTGTGGGTCGTTGTGAATCAAACCCTTGTCTGAATAATGGTACATGTATTGAACGTTACGATGGCTATAATTGTGATTGCCGTTGGAGTGCCTTCAAGGGGCCAATTTGTGCTGATGGTAAAATATCCAAAGGATTAGTTATTTTTTCACATCTAATGTTATTATTATTATTTCAGAAATTGGTGTTAATTTGCGTAGTAATTCGATTATTCGCTACGAATTCATTGAATCTTTCCGTTCAACAATTGCCGAAAATATTCGTGTTGGTTTCACCACAACGATCCCTAAAGGTTTTCTATTGGGTTTCTCCTCGAACATTACTGGCGAATATTTGACTATACAAATTTCAAACTCGGGTAAGTTGAACTTTATTATTGAACTAATTTAAAATATTTTTATTTATTATACTTCTTTATTTTTAGGCCATTTACGTTGCGTTTTTGATTTTGGTTTTGAACGTCAAGAAATTATATTCCCCAAAAAGCATTTCGGTCTGGGCCAATATCACGATGTACGATTTTCACGTAAAAACAGTGGCTCCACAGTTGTCCTGCAGGTCGATAACTATGAACCAGTTGAATATCATTTCGATATTAAAGCATCGGCCGATGCTCAATTCAATAATATACAATATATGTATATTGGCAAAAATCTTTCCATGACTGATGGTTTCGTAGGCTGTGTATCGCGAGTACAATTTGATGATATTTATCCGCTGAAATTACTGTTCCAACAAAATCCCCCACCAAATGTTAAATCATTGGGATGTAAGTTGTAGTAGTAGGAGAGAGATGTGTGTGTATTTACGGTAATTTCTAATTTTATTTTTTTTTCAGCTCAACTTACTGAAGACTTTTGTGGTGTTGAACCTGTTACCCATCCTCCCATTGAAATTGAAACAAGACCACCACCCCTAGTTGATGAGGAAAAGCTTCGTAAAGCCTATAATGAAGTTGATACAGTATTGTTGGCAAGTAAGTATATTTGTGGATTTGAATATTTGGATGTTGTTGGAAAAAGTATCAGTTTGAGCAATTTATTTATTTATTTATATAATTTATCTTATATAAATATAAGATAAATTTGGAGAATAGCATTAGCAGGTTAGGCCATCAGCTATTAGGAAGGAAATTAATGTTGTTTTGAGAATTTTGTCGAAATTTTTAAAAATAAGGATAAATCATATTTTGTTCCATTTTTGATCCGATTTTCATCGATCGTCTGCATGTTGATATGGGTATAAAATTTAGATTATTTAAGGTATAGAACTGGCAAAGATTTTTACCTTAAGGAGCCCACATACCATACTCGCGCCGCATAGTTTACCACAGACCAAAATATCGCGTTATAAGTGGTCAACAAGGTTTTTTATCTGCACCCAGTCTTGCCGTTTAGGAACTTGAGGACCTTGTTCCTACATCTCAGCATGTCGCAGATAGCTGTGGCATGCGGGGACGACATGAACATGCTGTCGAATGTGACCCTTAAAATTTTGGTGTAGTTTGTGACCGGAATTCTGCTACCACCTCACATCTGCCGTCCATGTGGTGAACAGAGTGGTCGTAGATTTAGTGGCTGATATTTGCATGTTCCTCGCATGGAATAAGGTGGCAAGATCAGAAAAACAGCAGTCCAGCCTTTCACAAATGTAATCTGGGAAGGTACTCGACGCTTAGATCGTAAATGCTGTCTGCAGGACGCTGAATGCAGGACAGGTAGAAGTTCAACAGTTCCGGAGATATCATCCCATCTTGGGGAACTCTCCACATGCCGAAGTACAGAGGCCGGCTCCGCGTAAGATTTCCTAGCTTTCTACATCCTTAACTAAATCTAGGACTGACTCTTCCCCTTTGGCTTTGAGAGGTGTCCAGATTGTGAGTTGGAGGAACCTCCCTTTGTAGTGGTCGAAAGACGTAAGTCACTGGGGGTGCGTTGTGCCATATCAACATCGCTCCTAGTTTGGCTTCTGTGGGCTACTCGACTTGATCTGTCAGGGTTACTCTTGGGCATATTAAGATTGATATTGATTAATTTATTTCCTGTTCTCTAAAACGATTCGAAATTAAATTCATTCGAATTACTACTAAACTCCTGTTGTTGTAGGAAATGTTTGCTTGATTGAAAATATAAACAACTCAATTATTTTTCAGAAAACAGAAGTTTGGTAGTAGTTCGAACGAAATTGTATTCGAATCGTCTTATTAAAACAGGCCATTAAACTCTCTCATCGAGATGGATGAGGGATCCCTGCCGATGTACTTTCTGAGGTAATGCACCGACCTACGTTACGCCCTCTTCTCCTTAGCCAACGCATCCTCAATAGAGTCTTGCTTCGGAAGCCTATTTCTATCGGCCGATTGACGGTCATTCTGTGTGTCTTCGACTGTGCTGATTTCAAGGGATTGTGTGTTTTCGTAGCAGACGCTGGAATGATGGTTGAGGGATCCCTGCGTCGTCGTATAAACTGTCATCGGCCCCGGCAGAAGCATTTCCCTGACTGAGACTCAGGGCCACCGTCCGCTGCAGAAGGACTAGAAGCTGTCTGATTTGTACAGCAAGACTATTTTGTCTACTTCTAAGTTAGATAGCCCTTATCTGTCCTCACGCGTCAATCGCAGGGTTTCTCCAGTCATGGGTTTTCCAAAATCGTTATCCATGGGCATAGCGGAAATGTGGGAATTTTGTTGTATTAAAATTTTTATTAGTCAGATCCATGCGTCATTGTTTTAGCGGGGGAATAGAGGTCCAATCCACTCCACCCTCCAGTGCCATGGCAAAGACTTGAGAACTAAGTGGAGGATCCGTTCGAATTCATTTGGTGCTCTAACTTGGAACCCGGATAGGCACGCGTTCGCCTGACACCCCAGCATTATGGGATCTCTAATTCGTGGATAGCCTTTGGTCCGTCACCATATCCCCACACTTAATAGAATATTGAGTGAAACACATTGTGGTGGGGGTTATTTACGTAAGAAAGAACCGTTTAAGTAAGAAGGATCTTTGGTATGTGGTAAATTATGTAAATATGACTTTTCGTATTTCCAGTGAGTTAAAAGCACTTGACAGAAGCGTATGAATATAGATCCAAGTTTTGGAATTGCCTCCATATGAGGAAGTGTACAGTAACAGTAAATATTCATAGGCATTTTAGGCTTTTTGGGATATACTTTGGATTCTTGCATTTTCACAATAATAATGTTGCAACATTTTTTCGTTTCTCCAGTTCTTCTCATCATTCTGTTCCTACTCCTTATATTGATGATCTTCTTGATTGGCCGGTACTTGCACAGACACAAAGGAGACTACCTCACACATGAAGATCAAGGAGCTGATGGTGCTGATGATCCCGATGAGGCTGTTGTACATTCTACCACTGGCCATCAAGTGACCAAACGGAAAGAATGGTTCATATAGTTCGAAATGCCACATGTCGGTGAGTGGTCAACGTAGTAGATCTTGAAGAATCAAACAGACAAACAAAGAAACCAACAACAAAAACATCCTTTTCTAAAACAAAAAATCGAACTTGAAAACTGAAAAACGTTGAAATTGTCCATTAAAAAACTGTTATCAAAGCAAAGCAAAGATAGGTACTACTCAGAGTGCGTATAACAGTAACCGAACGATGACGAACAACAACAAAACTTAAAACAACAAAGCTGGCCTTATAACGTTGATAATGAAATAATGATGAACACACCAAGTCTTCGTAAATGCTGATTTTTTTTTATACGACACTGCCAATTATTTTGCAGAAAACGACACTTAATTGTTTTGCTTGCTTCAATTTTTTGTTATTAAACTTTTCAGTTTTTGTGATTTTTTTTTTTTTATTTTATGGTCACAATCGAAAAAACTAAAAACGAAATCTCTTTCTATTTTTTTTACAATTTTTCGCAAAAGTTTGATTTTATTTAAAAATGAAACATACAGACTTTTTGAGTTTTTATACCGTCCATTATTTGTATTTTTAGTTATTAATTTCATTATTTTTAAGTTTATACTTTTTCAACTATATAGTAACAGCGAATATGTGCTCATGCGAAACACCATTTAAAAAAAGAAGAAGAAACAAACAAAAGAAATCCACTTGAAATATCTATTATTGTCATTTGTTTTGTAAATAAGAAAATGTTTGTATTGCGAAGAGCTACAGAGAGCGCATTGTGTCCAAATCGAATTGAATCGAATAGTAATTTTTCTTTATACTTCTAAGTAATACATTGTATACACGTTTTTTCAACATCTCTCTACTCCCTCCCCCCACCATTACACTCAAAAAGAGCAGCTTATTATTTCAAAGATGACGTTTCCTTTCAATGAAAACGTGTTACTACATTCCATTATAATCATACATACATATATATTGTATTGTGTTAAAAGCATAATTTTAAAATATTTTTTATGTAGAAATTAGTTTTGTTACAATTTAACAACAAAAAAAAAATAAAATTAAAAAAAAAAAAACAATATTTGCATTGAAATTTTATAATTGAATACAAAATAATAAAAAAAACGAAACCGTAATTATAATTTACCAAGTAAACGTTTAAGTAAAATGTTGAAAATATGACGATAAGCAGAGTTAAAGCGTGAACATTAAGTGCAACTAAGTCAATGCAGGTTGATACTTCATTCAACACACATCCATCAACAACAACAACAATAAAACAAAAATGCATCACAACTTTTATTGTGGCAATTGAATATTTATTGTGGATATTTTTTGTCTTTGGTAATAAAAATATAAAATTTAGTATTTTAATAAACAAAAAATTTAGATTACTATATTATAGAAATAACAAAAGAGAACAATAAATTTCAATACAACACAAGATTGTGGTTTTTATTTCAACACCGAATGGGGAAGACAAAATGAATCGCTTGGCTTTGTCAACAGCTGAATAACCTCAGCCTAGTACTGTACGAAAAAAGGAGTTGGATCTACGAACATATTCCAAATTTTAAAAGTAAATACCATTTTCCTAGATTACAAAGACGGTTCGGAAGTTTGCAGCGTACTATGGTTCAGAATTGGGTTTTCCTGGTCAAAACGGATAGAGGTATTTTCATATTTTTTATAATAATAATTCAAGGTCAAAGTTAAAATATTTAGTTTTTTTCATATTTTGCATCAAAATATGAGTGTTTTTGAGTTTTTCGTATGTTCCAATCTATTAAAAATTTTCAAACACCAAACATCTATTAAAAAGGTCAAACAACAATTTTTTTTGTAAAAATTAAAAAAAAATCCAAAAATGAAATATTTGTTCACAAATTAATAGTACGTTTATATATAACCGGATTTAACAAACCGACTGTGTTTCAAATGTCAATTCCATTGCTAATATTTCAAATAAATCCTTATAAAAAAGGTTAACCCTGCAAAAGGCTATAATATAAACATGGTCTAAAATAAAAGTACTCCTTGGGTTTTCATAAAAGCAATATAAAATTCATACATATTTTTAAAAATGTCAATTTGTGCAAAAAAGCTATAATTAGTATGGGGAACGGCATGGTAAAAAACACACATTTTTACACATGTGATTTCAATAAATTAAAAAAAGTGTTAAACGAGCGGAACGGGACGCGTACAAAAATATATATGTATGAGGGAAAAGAGGACATTCTCAGACATCATTCTGCGAAAACAATAACATGTTCAATCGGTGACTACAAAAATTGGGGTTTTCGCCAGGAAAATCGATTCTTGAGCCATTGTGCAGCGTCCGTTCGTTGGCATTTGTGCGGTAGCTATCATAAACAGTAGGCCTAATTATTTCACTTACAGACCAAATCAACAGAGTCTATGAAGAATAAAATTATAGAAAGACCATAAAGACAACTGAAAACTTCAGGACACAATCTCAGCAAGTATTAGATTCCTCTACCAAAAAAAAAAAAAAAAATAATAATAATAATAATAATAATAATAATAATAATAAAAATAATAAAAAATAATTTTGTATTACTGATCACAACGATTATCCGCTATTAAAATTTCAAACAAATTCAAGAAATGGTCCTTAACTGGATTAAAGCGCAAACATGTCAAGCTCTTGCGGAGCCGATACATGAAGAAAAAGGCCGACAAAGCTCATCTTGGAAGTGGATTTAATTTTGGGTGTCGTTCCTACTAGACTAAAACCTTATCTTTGAAATTAAATGAACTGGTTAACGTTGAGACGTGCCACCTGAACGATCGTTGTTTCCATAGTAATCTGCAGGGTAGGACCTTTCAAATTTTTTTTGTCGTTTTAGGGACGCCCTTTTGGTCACCGTTGTATTTTTTAGTGCCCTGGGTGATTTGCATGGGCTTGCCTGATGGCTACGAAACGGCTCTCTCTTTGCCAAGAGGATTTAATTTCTATTACTCTAGAACCTAATCACGTGATTCGATTCGATCGAGAATTTGCTCGTGAATAAGTTTTCGACACGAAAAAAAACAGCATGACAAGACTCGATCGAAAACGTTCAAGCAATATTATCGATTTTTTCGATAGTAACCGGTAATCGATCAGGTTCTTGAGGGGGGTTAATCCCACATACATACGGTCCGTTTAGTGACACGTTGGGACACGCGTTGTCCCAAAACAGTTAAATTATGTTTAACTTTAAAGCGCTCGGCACATATGGTGCGTTGTGCGTCGCGCTACAACAACCACATGAAAAATGTGTAAGTGATGCCAAGTTTTTGAAAAACAACAACATGGCTGGCGCATTAAAGTTAAACATAATTTAACTGTTTTGGGACAACGCATGTCCCAACGTGTCACTAAACGGACCGTATGTGCCGAGGGCTTAAGCCTTACATCATCACTTACACATTTTTCATGTGGTTGTTGTAGCGCGACGCTCAACGCACCGTATGTGCCGAGCGCTTTAATGCTTCAGCCATGTTGTTGTTTTTCAAAAAACTTGGCTTCACTTACACTTTTTTCATGTGGTTGTTGTAACGCAACGCTCAACGGACCGTATGTACCGAGGGCTTTAATCTGTATTGCGATGCGTTTGTGTTTGATATTTTGATATACGCTTCTGTATTACAGATTGCGCTGATGCCAGAAAGGAAAATGGGGGAAAAATTGCGAAATGAGATACGAAAAAGCATTGGAGACACATTTTATTTCCTTACGCATCGCATTATTCTTAGGCATCGCAATAGAGAGGTAGACAAAGGTGACGCCGAAAAATGTGTTTATTTTAAAACCAAAATTATGAATGAAAAATGTAAATATTTGTGGAATTTGCTGAATAATACATTGAATAATAACTTCGGAATGAAGTAGTGCTAAGAAAATAAGAAAATTATCTATGTTTACAAAACCTTTTTGACATTGTTGTAACAGTTTATTAGCAATAAATCTAACTTAATAGTTCTCTCCCCAAAAAAAATGAGAGAGAATTTGGAGGGTTTTTTGCTTAGTCTCTGAGAGAGTCTTTCCTTTGGTAAACAACGGATGATGTATTATATTAAATTAATTTTTTTGCGGAAATGCTTATTTTTATTTTAACTATTTTTAAAGACTGCAAACAGTAAATTTTGGCTAATGACACTGTGCAACATTTTTAAGGTGATCTTGTGCAAACAATTCGAACTGAGGATTTTTTGAAAGTACAGACCCAAACGACAAGAAACCCTAGTTGGGTTTTGTTGTGTCAGATCCAGCTCGTATTTTATGGTCCCATCTAAACATGGTTAAATATTGAGTTTTTAAAGAAATTCGGGGCTATATCTCTGAAACCAATGCGAATCTTCTTCTGACCTCTGAAACAAATTTGTAGATAAGGACAAGAATAAAATATTTTGAGAAATAATGAAATCGAAAAACTGCATTTATTGCCTCATATTTCAAAATATATGCAAAAATTCCACAATTTTTATACATTTCGCACCGTATCTCCAAAACCGTTAATTTTTTCTGAATATTTTCTTTTGGAAAAATATTCCGTGTAATACACAACTCTTCAGAACATGTCATTGTTGTAAAATGCCTCTATGCCGTTGTTTTCAGTAAAATTTTCAAAGACGATTTACCGCTGAAACAACATGAGGTAAGCATTTTAGAGTTTCAGAATGTTCTAAAGAATTGTTGAGAACTTTATTTGGAAGATTTTTGCGAAAGGTTACTTGGTTCAACTCCCAATAGTTTAGCCGATACTGACCAGAATTTCAGCAATTATGTAAAATGTTCTATATTTTATAGATTTTGATGCCCTAGATGGTGTTTTTCTTATGCGGTTTTTTTCAAAAGATAAGTTCTACTAGTTTATGGCTACAATATTGCTAAAGACAGCAATGCCAAATTCCTATTCGTTTCTGAGATAAAGGCCTGATAAATGCAAAAAGTGTAGATTTAGCCCGGTTTAGATGAGGCCATAAAATCCGAACTGGATCTGACCCTACTAGGGTTTTTTTAGTCTAAATATGTTTGTTCAAAAAATGCATACTAGAAGTTGATTGCATTTTCAGTGTTGCATAGTGTGAATGCATAAATTTTTATATATTTGTTTTAATTCTAGTTTTATTACTATTTCTCAAACGAGTGCAAAGGATTTTTCTCAATTTTTCTTATTTTGTGTTAAAAATGCTTAGATTTTTTTACTAATTTTATTTTTCTTCTAAAACCGGCAACAAACAACACTTTATTACATTTAATACAAAAAGGCATTAAGAAGTCTTTAATTTTATGGGTTTACGATAGGCAATTTAGCTACGAGTAAGTTCTCGCAAATTTATGCTCAATAACTCCATAATTTTACTCGATAACGAATGTTGTCATCCCAATTTTGAGTACTCGGTTCGAACACAATTCGTAAAATCGGACACGGACTTCTACTATCCCAAAGACAAACAATTCTCTACTCGAAAACGATGCTATATTTTATCTTATAAATTGTGCTAGATTCCATTTTAAATTCCGCAAATGAGCACAAAACCTTCTAAATTCCGAAAATTCTATGGAGGCTATATGGGTGATTATTTTGAACAATTCCCCGCGAGTTTTGATTTCCCGCCTTTTCAATTTGAAGGAAAATGTGAGAAAACTCATGTGGAGTTGGCGTTCAGAATTCGGTCTAGAAATAAATGTGCTAAGTTTTATCGCAAAAGGTTAAGATTTGGATATAGCTCCCATATATATTTTCGGCCGATTTCACGTATTTGCTACACCAAACACGCTGTATACGTCCCACTTTGATGAAATTTGGAATGTGTGACTGAATTTGGTCGAGAAATAAAAGTGCTAAATTACATCGAAATCGGTTCAGATTTGGATATAGCTCCAATATATTTTCGGCCGATTTCACGTATCTGCTGCACCAAACACGCTATATAGTCAGATTTCGATGGAATTCGGAATGTGTGACTGAATTTTGTTTAATAATAAATGTATGTACCAAAATATATTGAATTTGGTTTAGAAATAAATGTGCTAAGTTTTATCGTAATCGGTTCAGATTTGGATATAGCTCCCACAAATATTTTCGGCCGATTTCACGTATTTGCTGTACAAAAAACTATATACGTCCATTTTGATGAAATTTGGAATGTGTGACTGAATTCGGTTTAGAAATAAGTGTGCTAAGTTTTATCGTAATTGGTTCGGATTTGGATATAACTCCAATATATATTTTCGGCCGATTTCAAGTATTTGCTGCACCAAACACGCTATATAAGTCCGATTTTGATGAAATTTGGAATGTGTGACTGAATTCGGATTAAAAATAAATATATATTTTACAAATTCACAGTGGTGTAGGATACCATATAGTCGGCCCCTCCCGATTGGTTTTTAACTTATTTCTTTGTATTTTGTTTTATCTTTATAAAGCTTACATAGTTTCCTTCTCCGTAGTAATGTAACGTAGTAGAGCCCGAACAAAACTATTTTTTATTTTTATTCGTTTTTTTTTCGTTCTCAATTTAGAATATCATGTTTTTTATTTCGTCTTCCACTTGTTTTTTGTTTAGTCTTCTGTGGCAGAGTACGTAAAAATACTTTAAATAAAATTTCCAATCGTTTCGTTTCGTATTTTCCATAGGAACAATACAAAACGAAACATAACCCTCGTTGGCCGAGCTCGCTGTTTAGTTTCGTTTTGTTTACATTCGTGAGTACGAACAAAACGAAAAGCGAAAAGTACTCAACTCCACAACAACAGATAGAAAACTAAATAGTACTTAACACATGTGAATAAATCAAAAACGTTTGGTGGTTGATAAAATTCACTGTGGTATGCTGATGCCATAGACTAATGAAAAGATAGACGAAGGAATGCTCTCACCGAGTATGTTCGAATTGAGTATGCTTACAGAGGTACTCAAAATAAAATGCCAAAAAATACAAGTTAATAAATATTTTGTTTTGGCAAAAGGCTACATGGGGTTAGTTTTTGATGGGAACAATATCCTCAGACAAAAATATCCATGAAAATATTGCCATTTTCCGCAAAAACTTTTTTGAGTTTTCGTGTTTGAGTAGGTTTACGGCGCAAAATTGAGTATTCCTTCGTCTATCTTGCTTATAGGTTTGATGCTAACTTATAGGGTTGTTAAGCAATCACATGTGTGTGTCTGAGTGTGTCATTGACCATAACGCACGGCAAACGTTTCCCAAAAATACTTGTCGTTTCGGTGGTGAATGAAACAACTCGACAAAGCATAGCTGAAGTTACATTTCACCAATCGTACGGTTTCCATCTTTTTACGTTGAAAAGTTTGTGTTTTTGTTTTGGTTGTGAGAATGAAACGATTCAGAGAAGCTGAAAAGTTTGTGGCTTTGTGTGATTGGTACGGGAATCGTTTTGTTTCTTTCCGTTCATTGTTCTGTGGTGCCAGAATATGGTTAATTTTTTATGACTCAAAATATTACTCACATTAATTTTCGAGGATGAGATTTACCTAGCTCATGGAAGTGGTTCACTGTCGGTACGAATATAAAACAGTTTTTGTTATCAGCTTTCAACACAAAATTTTATAGTTTTCCAGATGTTATGCATTTGCCTAGCAATACACTATGACATTTTTATCAAAACTATGACTTAAGTCGCGTTCTGCGAGTACATGACCACAATGACTACCAAAACATGACAAAATTAAAATAAATAAATATCAAAAAATACGTTTTTTTTCAAAAACATCGACCCAATGGTCCTAATTTTTATTGATTCAGATACACACGTGTACTCATACTCGTCTAAAGTATAACAGATGTGACTTATATTGGGTAACTAACTATTCGTCAAATCCTCAATACATACTCAAATACAAATATAATTTTGAGGTTTGGATGTTTGTTTATAGACTACTTGTACATACATATAAAAAATTACATTATATATAATAATTATGTATAAATATGTTTGTTAATAAGTACGTGTTGACTAAAACTATGTTTCAAAAAAATAATATTTTCGTATTTATTTCTATTTTGTTGAGTTCGTCAATACTTTTTTGAATACAGATTTTAATACTTTAGAAGATTTTGTTAATACTACTGCAATGACATGTATATTTCTGATATAACTACATAGTATTATATATGTGTACATACATATGTATGTATGAATGTATGAAGGCTGCGCCCCTAATGAACATACATATGTATGTATTGTTACTATAATAACAATTAAATTATAATGTTTATTACTATACAAACAATTCATGGTGGGTCTATATTTATTCGTTTCAATCTATTTATTCGTGTTCTATTAATTATTTTATGTTTGATTTGATATTATTAATGTTTATTCTTTGTTTCTTTGAAGGTAATAAATATTTTATAGGGTTTCTTAATTCTAAGTGTAAAAAACAACAATAATAATACCAATTATTTCTTACGGAGATTGCTGATCATCAAGGAAATATATTTCGATACGCTACAAACCAAGGCATATTGAACAGGTAGTGGTATTACACCAGCTGTTCCAATATGAAGTATCAAATTCCTTTGTAACAAATTTATGTTTGGTGTAATTTCCCAAACAGCGTAACCCTGCGTTTATAAATGCCAGTATTGGCAAGATAATAGCAAAAATACAAACCTTTTTCACAAATACATTTATAAATGTTTAAATACCCAGCAAACCAAATGTCTGATGTCCGACACGTCTGAACAATTTCGGAAGCAAAGTCGTTCAGATTTCGTTCCGATTTCTAAACGATTTTTCGGAGAGGAAATAGTTCAGATTTTGTACCGATTTCGTTCAGATTTCGGAACGAATGTCGGATAGAAATTTCCTTTCCGAATTTCTTAAGGATTTTCTTCAGATTTCGTTACGAAATCGGACCGAAATCGATCCGATGTCGCTGCGACATTTTGTTCCGAAATTATGTCAACCACTTCATACAACTTTCGTTAAGATATCGTTACGATTTCGGACGATACCTCCGACATTTTGTTCCGATTTCGTTACGAAGTCGGTAAGATTGGTTTGCTGGGTATGTATAGAGAAAAGCAAGGCACATTTATAGAAGGTAGAAGTGACAATCAGCTGTATTTTAACTTTCTTTTTCGTATAATTTGGTTTTCAAAATGTAAAAGGGTTACTCGTGAAATTTGAAACTTCGAAATTTTGCTACCATAAAATACTTCTTTTAAACGTGTAATAAAAATTACCAACGAAAGTTTTGAATACGTTATATTTACATTTTGATTCAAATTTGTTCCATTTTAGATGATTTTCAAAATGTATTTACGTTTTTCTGAAAAATATTTGGGAACGACCCTATTATTCAATACTTATCTCTGACAATTAATTTTCAAAAACAACAATGTTGTTTTTGTAAATTTGTTAGTAGTTGTATTTCGTGCATATACCTTTTATAAATTTGCCTTGTAGAAAAGTATAAATGTATTGTTGAAAATGGTTTGTAACTTTGCTATTGTCTTGCCAGTGCATAATGGTCCCAAATCCAAATTTTCTGGCCAAAACTATTTCAACGTCCATTTTGTATTGAAATTAATTATTAATTTTAATAAATGTGTACAAACAGCAATTCTTACTTTTTGTCGACCAAAATGACCAAAAACTGCCAAAATTTGTTGAACAGGGTGGTCCCGTTGTGTGGGGTCTAAACCAAAACATTGACCTATGTTAACAATTTTTGGTACGAAGGATTCATATCTTCCAAGAGGTTGAAATACCAAATTTCAGCCGAATCGGTCATAAAGTGTCGCTAAAATTCACAAAATATCTAAAATCGGACGGTACTTTTATGTGGGGGCTATGACAAAAAATGGACCTATTTTCAAAAAACTTTCACATACTTGTTTTCTGCACTCTGAAACCCTTAAATATGAATTTTAAGAAAAATCGGTTGATAGATGCAGTTATTACCGTTCTATTCCAATTTGATACTACGTACAGTCACAACAGGTATTTACAAAAAATTCTCCCATCTTAAAATAGAAAAATCCACTTTATTTTAACTGTGGCAAATTTGAGCAAGAATTTATTTCTCAATTTATTAGTTCAGACCCCCAGCTATCTTCCAAAATCAATTTGGAGTTGGACAAACTTGGACATTTTTTTAAAAGTTTAAATATATTTTAAAAATATTTGTAAAAAACAATTTTTAATATATGTATATATATATATATATATATATATATATATATATATATATAAATTGATTTTACTACGCTAATTTTACAAATTTCATCGTCATTTTTTTAAATATTATGAAAGTACTCATTAACAGCTTCCCGATTCATAATAACTTTGGTCTCACTTCTGTATATTTATGCAGCGACGAAATACAACAAAAATTGTATATTTTACAGCACAAAGTCCGTTTTATTTTTACATAAAAAAGTGTCAACTTTGGTACTGCGCCAATCAACGAATACTAACGTTATTTACAAAAACTAATTATTTTCAGATGACTTGAGGTGTTTTTTATTATTCTGTGCAAAAAAAGTTAAAATTTCGAAACTTCAAAAATAGGGTTTTGGCCAAAAATTTCCTGATTGAAACCTAAGTGCAGTGCTGTCTGTGTGTGTCGTAAGGGTTCGTTCACTCCTCGACAGATATGCGAGAATATGGTGTGTAATGATTTAACAGTACTATGGATTTTCCGGAATCCATGCTGATGTTGTTACAATCGGCAGAAGGGAACTCGGGCAGTACGATTCGCTCGGTTGGAATTTTTATCTGGCTTCTGTAGCGGGATCACCCTGTCAACTTTCCAGGCCTGATATAATATGGGTGGCTAACGATAAATTGAGGACAATTGCTGCCATCTGTCACTCTCACGTCGATGAAATAACAGCCGTTCTATCATCCTTCATTCCCGTATTCGGAAGTAATTAAACCGTTGGCCACAATTCATTTAATCCTGTACAAATGTTCAGATTGTGAAGGCACTTGTGTTCGTCTATGAACTTGTTGATATCAAGAGTATGTTTCTGAAATCTTAGGTCTTTAGGGGTTGTAAGACAAAGTTTATCATTTCCATTTGCTAATCCCGTCACGGAGACAACGATGATAGGAAGGTGGTCTGTGCCAAATCCGGACACGTGAATTGCAGGAATAGACGAAGACAAACATATACATATTTATTAAGGTGACGGCCGGCCCCTGGTCGAAGATCCTTCCGAGTCAATCCGGTGCCGTGGGATTGGGCAACATTATTGGCTTTTTTTCGAAGTAAAGGGTGTTTTTTTAAGCCCGATAGAACTTGAAATTGTAAAAATAACACAAAAAATTAAATTGTAATCAAATGTTTTATTCGAAAGATCAATACGTGACATTAACATTTGAAAATGATTTCGGGCATATGGGCACCGCGGCTGTTCTTGACGAAGTGCATTCTGGACCTCCAATTTTTGGCCACTTTTTCGAGCACTGCTGGCCGTATGTCACGAATAACACGAACAATGCTGGCCTCCAAGGCATCAATTGTTGCTGGTTTATCAGCATAAACCAGTGACTTCACGTAGCCCCACAGGAAATAATCGAGAGGTGTCAATCGCACGACCTTAGAGGCCAATTGACAGGTCCACTTCTCGAAATCAACTTATCGCCAAATTTTGATTTCAATAAGTCGATGGTTGCGTTCGCCGTATGGCACGTAGCGCCATCCTGTTGAAACCACATCTCCTCCGGATCAATGTCATCCATATTTTCACACAAAAAATCATTGATCATGGTGCGGTAACGATCTCCATTGACCGTAACGCGAGCTCCGGCCTCATTTTTGAAGAAATAAGGTCCGATGATGCCACCAGCGTGAAAACCGCACCATACGGTGCATTTTTCTGGATGTAATGGAGTCTGTAGGGTCTCTTGTGGATTGGTCTCACTTCATATGCGGCAATTTTGCTTATTAACAAACCCGTTAAGCCAAAAATGCGTCTCATCGCTGAACACAATTTTGCGATAAAACAACGGGTCATTTGCCAACTGCTCTAGAGCGAATCGACGACTGATTTTCAAAGTAAATTTGGATAATTTCGTAGCGTTGTTCAAGCGTGAGTCTATTCATGATGATTTGTCAGAGTATACTGAAACAAATAAAAAAAAGTTTCATCAACAAAATATGGACTAAAGCTGAAATAAACACAAAGATGTAAAATAAACACAAAGATGTTTCATCAAAATTTAATTTTTTGTGTTACTTTTTACAATTTAAAGTTCTATCTAGCTTAAAAAACACCCTTTATTTGTTACACATATCACTCAAAAAATGAGACATCTCAAAAAACCAATTTCGAGAAAAACGCGTTTTAAGTTGGCGATATTTTGCAAACGTCTAGCCAGATATCAGTGCAAAATTTCTGTGCTAGATCAAGCATGATTTGAAGTGTTTTAGTGCTTCTTAAACTCAAAAGCAAAGTTCGGAAAAAGTGCAGATTAAGAGATGCTCTCGAATCTCTTTGTTTTTTTTTTTTTTGCAACAACTTCGCTACCCCATTACGACGGTACAAGTGTTTTAGGAGCACGTACTTACTTCCTGAGAAAATAGCCCGAAAGCTGTAACAAAACCCTATGACACCATGTATTGTGGCTAGAGGGCATTGGCCCCATCCATATTTTCAACATTTTTGGCACAAGTGCAGTTTAGGGACTATTGTCGATTCGACATGAAATTTATTTCCTTTCACGACGGTAATTAAAATAACGATGCCTTACCCCTTGGCGAGCAATGCCAAATCTTTTCCACTAATAAAATAGTTGTTTTAAAATATTAAAACAACAACAATGGGATTAAGCCAGACTATTTTGAAAAAACAAAATTGCAAACGCTATCCCAATAAAAAAACGCCACAATGCTTCAAATTGAAGACACTGGCACGACGTGTGTAGTTTTTGCTGTAAAGCAGACCAACCAAATTTTGGTGTGTGCATTCGTCAAAATTCGACGACACATACAAGTGGAAGAGGTTTGAATTGTTTTCGCAGACACTTTCGTCGGAGTTGTATGAGGTTGCCAAGGAAAAACTTCTCATTGAACTTTTTTCTTTGCTTACCTTTATACTTCGAGCTGACGATTGATGTTTGGGTATAAAAAGTTTATTGTTAAAGAAGATATTGAAAAATAACTTCGGTGGAGAATATCCACAAACAAGAAACAAGGGAACTGATGAGATCCAGTGGCGTGGATCGAAACTATAGTATTCCCTGCCTTACCCCTTGGCGAGCAATGCCAAATCTTTTCCACTAATAAAATAGTTGTTTTAAAATATTAAAACAACAACAATGGGATTAAGCCAGACTATTTTGAAAAAACAAAAGATGACTGAGTACGTAAAATTACAAATTGAGTAAATGATTTGGCCGAATCAATGCATTTCGAATTTTTTTTTTCCAAACGTATATCAAGTTCCGAGAAGGTCTATATTGGAAGACATCTTCCGGTACCTCCAGCACAAAAGTTAAAAATTATCGCTTAAGTGAAGTTTAAGGGCTGTTCGAGGGTCAATTGCAAATTTTTACAGAAAGTACTTCTTGTAGTCCTGTTTAAAGAGATATAATGTTTTTCGTGGGCAAGTCCATGCTTTCTTATATTTTGTCCTCTATTTAAACAAGTAAAAAAGTATTAGTTGGCTTTTCCGACATAGATATACCCTCAGCCTATGTGAATTAAAACTTTCATCTACGAACAGATGGAATGTATTTAGGGTCCATCCAGAATTTTGTGCCCTGTTTTGGCCATCTGAACTTGCCGACAAAAATCTGGATTAGGGTTAAAGTTCAAAAGTGTTGCGGGGGAAGTACTTTAAGGAATGGACCGACATAGTCCATTATGGAAGTGGATCTTATTTTGGAGTCAAATCTTTTTGATAGATTTCAAGCCCACTTGAAAACACGGAAAACATAATATCGCTGAAAACAGGACTACAATGAACAGACCCTAAACTGCACTTAGAGACAAATGTTGAACTTTTATGGGGGAGGTATCCTAAGAGGTATCGGCCAAGTTAGAAGTTAAACTAAATTTGGAAAAAATATTAGGAGATCTAAAGTTTGGACCAAATTGGTTGAACCGTACTAGAAATATCGTGCATACAATTTTAGTGACATTGTTTTAAATATTGGGGGAAGTACCGGAACTTGTTGCCCATGTTCGAGCTGTAACTAAGTCAAAATATGGCGGACAGCTTTCTCAAGAAGTATGGGCTTGCCCCTGAAGAAACTTTTATCGCCGTAATTGAGGCAGCGAATGCAAGTTGCTTCAATAGAATTTAAGAGCAGGCCTTAAAGTGAACTTATCCGAAATTTTGTGTGAGAGGTACCCGAAGGAGTAAACAGATATAGTCCATTTTTAAACCAGATATACCTCTGGTAGATATATTAGGATGTGTAAAGTATGGACCACATCGGTCACACCCTTCAAGAGTTATCGTGCGCCAATTTTTCCGAACATTTTTGAACTTTTGTGGGGAGGTACCTGAAGGAGTGGAACGATATGGCTTATCTTCGAACTTAAACTATGTTCGGACAAAATACCGAATCGGCATATCCGTTCGAATGTTATCTTGCGCTCCTACCACTGCACACGGTGTTATAGGGTTTTTTGAAACTTTCAGGCTATTTTCTCAGAAAGTATAGACTTGCCACTGATGAAACTTGTACCGTCGTATGGGGGACAGTGAATACAAGTTGCTAAAACAAAAATAAAAGCGATTCGAGAGCAGGTACTAAACTGAAATTTTCCGAAATTTTGTGTGGGAGGTACCCGAAGGAGTGGACCGATTGAGTCCATATTGGTACCTCATCTAAGTCTGGTAGAAATTTCACAATGTGCAAAGTATGGACCACATCGGTTACTCCCTGCAAGAGTTATCGTGCGCACAAATTTTCCGAACATTTTCGAACTTTTGTGGGGTAGGTACCGGAAGAAGCGGACCGATATAACCCATTTTTGAACTTAAACTAAGTTTGGACAAAATATTACAAATTTTGAACCGGATCCGTTGATCAGTTCGAGAGTGCGCTTCAGCAAGCCAGGCAGGCAGACGGACGGACATTGCTGAATCAACTCCAAATTGTCTGAAACGGATTTCGTCCAAAGATAGCTGGGGTCTAAAACCATTACTTCGATGAGGCACATTTTACTCGTATGAAAGTGTATATACCCTCGTTAGCATAAATGCTGAGGGTATACAAAATTAGAACCCAATAAGTTACAGAATATTTACTGGAAGTTTGGCAAAAATCGACAAACTATTTTATTAAGTTTACGAACCACTAAGAGACCTCAAAGCATGATTGTTCTTTTTGGCTCTTGTGTAGTTATCTCTTTAAGTTGGGAAGATGAAATTCAATCGTCAACGTAAATTGACGATATGGGAAATTAGGATATGTGTGAAAGTCGTAAATCCTGGTCGAAGACTATACAAAATAGATCCCATTTGAATTGAAAAAAAACGTTTGACTACAGAATTAAATAATAATAACAATGACTCTTATAAAAGTATTGGCGTTTCCATGCCAACTAATTGAATACAAATTCTAAGTGGGAATAAATAATCGATTAGAAATTCTTAAACTTTTCAATTTTTTATGTAATGACACGTTTTTGCTACAGTTTTTCTGTGATATCAATCAAGTCGATGAAGTTTGGCAGAAATGTGATGAAATGTTTCATTAAAACGTTATGGAATTTAATTTTAGAAAATAATTACTTTAAAACTTTACGTTGACCAAATTTTCAGTTTATGGCTAAGAAGGAAGAAAATGAGTTGTTCCTAAGTCTAAGCTCTCGACCAAAACCTTAAAAAAATTTTTTGATATTTTCCACGTTTGGCTTCGGTCTAAATTATTTAATTACATCGATTTGATTTACCTCATACATTTGTGTTTGTTTTTTCTATTCTACTTTTAATTAGAAATCAGAAATTAATTTGTTTTAGCTAAAATTAAATATTAATTCTACTTTACATATGTCTGTCTATTGATTGGTAATTATTCTATATGTATGTAGTTAACATTGATATGCACTATTTGCACTGTGTAAATGTTAATCTAAATGATATTTCAATCTTCATTACATATGTATGTATGTGTGTACTTACATATCGTCGAGTGATATTTGTTCTGAGTTTGTGTATATTAAATATTTATATATGTATTACTAATAATACTAAAAATATTAATAACAATATTTACAAACTATTTAAGGCGACATCAAACGGTTACTCTCGTTTCTACTTCTATGTATGAGTATCTGAGGTGACCTGTACGCGGTACTCACTTGACACAAATGACTCAGAAAACAGTGAGCTATGCAGATTCGTCATTCATTGCATGATGACATTTTTTGTTTCCTTTATTTGATTTTGAAATGATTTTCTTGGCACCTTCCTCTTCAAGCACTTCAAATAATATGATCACTGTCCTCGTCCACATCCACATCATCGCTTCTTCTTTCGTGATCCAATAATCCAAAATTGAATGTTGGTCCCTTTATATAGGAGTTACTTGCGTGCCAATCATAAAGTAAATCTCACAAAATCGTACAGACCGCAAACAGGGCTATCACGAAGAATACCATGGCGACAATGTCTTTGTGCAGGCTACGATCTCGATAGAATGGTCGGGTACTGTACGATTCTTTGCGTATTCGATTCAAGAGCCACAGTGGTATTACCAATTGCATTATATCGGGTACCATGAAACCAATGTCGCGTACAATTTGATGTGCATAACCTTCGCCTCGTACCACATTCAAGAAGAACTGATCGAAACTGCTGGCCACAATGTGCAGTATCGCAATTCCAACAATGCAAAAGATTTTCTTCGATGTCACCGGATTTGTACTGTCGGCTAAATGCATAACCATTACAGAGGCCACGATTTCAGTTAACTGTAAAGTAAAATGAGAAAATAAATCAAAAAATTATTTTAGATGATATAACAAAGACATTTTTAAATGATCCATTCAGATTCTCAGCAAAGTACCCTGCCAGCATTTGGAAGTGAGTTTCTCACTCCCTCGCCTAAGACGTCACTCCGCGGGCACTCCAAGGAAGATCTTTGATGAATTACACAAACAATTTCTATAGCTTTATTGGGATTACCTTTTATGGCGTATGCCGACACTTCGGAGTGACTTCCAAGGCGATTTTTTACATTTATTTAATAACTCAACACATTTGAACAAATATGGAATTTTTGTTGTTGTTGTTACAGTATTTTAAATGTATGTATGTTTGTTTTTCTGCTTTATCTGTCTCTAAGTATATCTCCAGTTCTAGGAATGTGGCTGTTTCGATGGGATATGACCACATATCTACTGGAGTTAGGAGTAGATTTGGCAGGGCAGTTAAAAAGTGCAGGGTGTCGTGCGGGCCTGTGGCGCATGCTGCAGATGTTTTGCACGGTGCCATCGATCCTTGCCCTATTCGAATTCAGACAGCTGAACCATCACGAGCGTAGTTGTGGCATTACTACTCTGGTTCGTCGTGGTAGCTGAAGCTCCTCAGCAGCGATAAATGGGGGATGTTCTCCGAAGACCGCATTCACAAGATAGTTTTTTGTGGCATAAGCGACTGCGTCCGTGTGAATGCTATTTAAAACAGGTTTGATAGGCTTGTTGTCCTAGGGGTTCTCTCTTGCAACGTTGGACCTATCTTTCTAGATCAAGAAGATCCCTCCTGACATGCCTGGGTGGGGTCCTGCAACGTGGGCACGGCATTGTGTTGCTATGCTGGAAGAATCTTTGTCTCCTCATGAAAATGGTGCACTGAAGACAGGAGGAGGCACCCTGCTACAGTTCTCTGGGCGACATTGTGGCAGGTTTTAAATTTTTCCATTACGCTGGACATACATTCGCATACCATATTGGCTCAACAAAGCTTACCACAGACCGACATATCGCATTATATGTGACCAACAAGGTTTCTTTATATGCACCCCAAGTTCTACCGGCTAGGACTTAAGGACCATGTTCCTACATGTCAGTTTTTCGCAGATAGCTGCGGCATGCGTAGTAGTGTCGAATGTAACCACTAGAGTTTTTAGCAGTTTGTGGTTGGAATTCTGCTACCGTTGACCACGACATTCAACACATAATGAGATGCTTACGTTGCACTACTTGCTTGGGTGTTTCCGTGAGAGCCATCCCAATCACCATCTGGTGGGTAGGCCCGACACATTAAGGCACATCAGTAAGGACATCCATGTTCTAGAGGGAGAGGTCCAACGATACAGGAGAGAACCCCTTCCTAACTGCGGCCTCCATGTGGTGAACAGATTGGCCGTAGATGTACTGGTGAGTATCTGCATAATTCTCGAGTGGAAAAAGGTGGTAAGTTCGGTTAAATAGGAGTTCAGTCTTTCACAGATGTCATCAGGGTAGGTACCTGACGCTAGGATCCTGCAATCATCCGTATACCTTACGACATCGGTACCGTCTGGAGGGGGCGGAGTGCAGGGGACGTAGAGGTTAAACAGTTCCAGAAATATCACACCGCCTTGGGGAACTCCCTGTTTGACTGTACGACGTTTGGACTTCTTGTTCCTGAATTCCACATATATAATTGATTATCCAATGTTTCAAACTTAGCAGGAGGTTGTCTGCTCAATGTCCTCAAACAGCGTGGAGTGCCTGACTGTATCAAAGGCTTTTGATAAGGCAAGCGCCACCATTACTGTTCTATCACACGGCGGTCTTTGGTTGAGTCCTCGACAAATATGTGTGAAGATGGCGTGCAGCGCTGTTGTCATGCTGCTTACGGAAACCATGCTAATGATCGGCAACTTGATTGCTATTTCTGACGCTGGGGAGTCCTTAAGGGTCTTTGCTACGGACGACAAAAGCGAAATCGGCTTGTACGAATCACTTTTGCTAGCATACTTGGCGTCAATAGTGGGACCACCCTGCCCATTTTCCAGAATTCGGGAACAATGACGGTTGCAAGCGACAGGTTAAGACATTTAGTGAGACACTCAACTCCCCGCATATTCAACAATTTTGAGCATTACCAAGGAGATTCCATCAGCGCCCAATGCTTTGAATGATTTAGCGTTCCTGATGGCATTGGCAACAGCATCCGTTGTAAAAAGTGGTCATACCTTCCTTCTTTTCAGGGTTCGAGAACAACTTAACCGTTGCCCACAATTCACTTATTCCGACTCCAATGTTGCAACTATTCAGATGATTTAACACTCGTTCCGCTTATGCTCACCGACCAACATGTGGATTTCCAGTGTCAGTTCCTTGACTCTGGGGTCACTGGGGTTGTCACAACGAAGCTCATCATACTCATTTGCTAATCCCGTCGCCTCTGCGTGGAAGTTTTGTCTCTCTTCGGGTATGCGACCAGTAGGTATATGACGAGCGGCTGCAGCAGTGATGATGTCTCGTCCTTTCTGCTACCCGAACATCAGAAGGGTTGGACAGATCTGTGAAGCGGCGATTAGTGAACTCTCTGAAACTCGGTCAATTAGCTTGCGGCGGTCAGAGGTGATGAAACCAGTCGGTCTGCTGATGGACACAATTATGGAGAGATTGTGTGACCCAAGAGAAACGACGGGTTGATAGGTAACGTTATTTGTCAGACCATGTGACACGATGGTTATATCTGGCGAACTGCGATAATCTCCATGAATTCTGGTAGTTCTTCATTGATCGTGCAAAACGTAGACCTATCAATCTGCTCAGCCAGCACTGTACTCCTCTGGTCATTTCGGAGGACCGAATGCCACAACTTATGATGACCATTAAAGTCACCCACGACCAAAATCCTTCCAAAAGCGGACTAATTGAGTACATATATTTATCGGCGGGATGTGTACGTTAAGCAACTCTACCTCGACAGAGGTATTGATATGATTGATATGCCTCTATTACAATGTACTGGGCTATAAGTTTAGAAACTTATACTAATGGGAGCTACATATATACCGTAAGTTCAGTAGACGTATATTTGAATCCAATAATACTTATATTTTCTTCTGTTTTTTAAGATGCTGAGCGTTCGGAATTCGCCAACAATTGCGCATATGACAGCGCTGTTAAAACTCAATGCTTTCCCCGCTAATTTGGGGTGATTGTAAAAGCGCTGTTTTAAACGCTTTCGCCTGCGATGTCCAGGTTAACTGAAATATGTTTTCACCACGGACTTTAGCGACTTAGCTAGCGCTACTAAGTCTAATGAAGATAAACTTAGTTTACAATAGTGAGAAAATTCCGTACGATTTTCTGCTGGGAACCTTGCTGAGGTTTCTACCTTTACTATTTTTAAATCAACAACTCCAAATAAATACCTACCGTAAAAAATAGCTGATGATTCCACTGCTGATAATAGTCATCGTTGTAATAATTCAAATATGCCCACCATGCATAGTAGTGCGAGAATATCGATAGACTGAATAGCACCAACATCGACCAACGTATCCGCTGTTGCATTATCAGTACAATCAGACGTTTGATACATTCGTACAGGCCAATTACAGCGAACACGGTGAGCAGCCACATTTTAAAGGTATTCTGCGTTGCATTGAAGTACATGTGTTTGTAAGCGGCCACCCCCGATTCGTATGGTCCCTTAAAGACGGTATCCCAACAGGAACAGGTACAGAAATGTTTATCGACATAGCGAGCGTAATTTTCCCAGAAATACCATAAAATCGCCATGTGTGCCGGTGGTATAAGTGCCGGCGCCAGTGTACCACAGGCAGCTGGCAGCCATTTGGCATCGAACATTTTGGTTAAGTGCACTGCCAGAATTTTCATTGTTGAATTGCGGATCTGTTGTCTAATGCCGACGTTGTTGAAATATGTTTTGTTGTTTGTTTTTTGTAAATCACAGCGAATGCAAAAAATCTGTAAGAAAGTGAATAAAAATTATACAAATTATTATTGAATTAACATTAAAAACATGTAAAATTCTAAGGAGTACCAAGGAGAATTTAACTGCATTATGGGGCCATGAGGAAAACTATCAGATTTTATATACTGTTCAAAAAGTGATTCGAATATTCAGATTCATGCACATTACGAATGTTGTTCCTAAAGCCAGAAATACTGGTTTCCTCTGCGAGAGATATAAAAAAGTTTTCACACGCGAAGGTGGTGGAAGGACTCAGCCTCAAAAGGCCTACAAAGGCAGCTTACGTAAAAACCCCCACAACTGTTTGGTGAAAGGACGCGTGAGTCCGTCCGGATAATCACCCCAGATGGCCATCTGGTAGCAATCATTGATAAGTCTCATCCTAATGGCAGGATCAGTGATTGGTAGCTAGTAGACAGTCGTGTGAGATCGTAACTTCTGAGTTTGGCGGGGCAGATGTTTTCAAGGGCGTCAAGACAAAGAATCAAGAGATTTTCTCATCCTGAAAGTAAATGGCTGTGACACACTTTGGGACTGCTGGCGGCGGCGGACGCGGCATTGAAAAAACAGGGGCCTCTAGACCGACAGTTGGAAACGGGTCAGCTTCTTACAGGATGGGGATAGTGCGATGATGAAGTTCACAATGGACAGTATGAACGCGAACTGTATCAACATGTATGGGAGAACTGTACTTCGGGTTGGAATAGCTTCGGTTTTGAATCCTGCAGTCGTCAATTTATGCGAAAACTAGCGGACAAGACAGTTTGATAATGGTCTGTGATGCTAATGCTCATCACTGACACCAATTTGAGAGAGGAGTCAATATTCGATTTTATTTCAAATAATTATCTAAGAGTATGCATATGGGTAATAGACCTCACTCTTACAAATATGGAGGGTACTTCTAGAACATTGATGGGCAGAAATGCTCTGCCTCACACACAAAAGTGTAAAAAATACATGAGTCTCTCGTAATTTTCCCACCATTGTTCTAGAACAGACTAAAGATGAGAAGTCTATGAGAAGTCTTGCCCATTAACGTATCCAGGTATGAGAGCTCGGACAGTTTAATGCAATAAAGATCTGGCCAACTCAGGAAAGTCAGCGTGAGGGCATACAACAAGTCTAGCAGGACCACACTTAGTACATATTGGGGTCAGGAAAGGTAAGATAAATTCTTAAATTAACTTAAGTGAGACAATAGAGGGAGTTAATGTAGCGGTAAGATTTCACAAGTTGACCTCAAAGGACCCAAAAACCTATTGGGAGCATTAAACTAAGTGATGGTATGTGGACGAACTTCGCTCTAGAGACTCTAGATCTACTACATGCAGAAAAATATATGTTAGAAATATGTTTAGATCCAAACAAATATTTGTTTGGGACTGATTGCAAACAAATATATGTTTGGATCCAAACATAATTTGTTTGTAACATATCTCAATTTTATTTCTTTGGGTACCAACATATTTTTTTTATGTTAGAACATATTTTTTATGGGTGGAGAGAGGATTTTTGTCAAAGAGAGTAACAACAGAGATCTCGCGGCAGCGGAATGCTGTTTTATAATAAAGAGCTGTGTGTAAGGTGTAATAGGAGGAGCAGAAGCTTTTTGTGCTTTGTTGTTGTTAACCAACGTAGCAAGCGAAGAGGAAAAAAGGGTATTGATTATGTTGTTCTTTTTCTTCAGTTTTCTAAATAAATCGTTGGGTAAAAACGGGAAAGTGAGTGAATAAATCAGTGTTTTGTCTTTTCTTAAAGAAATTGTGGCTTTTAGTAAATTAAATCCCCAATACATTTTATAATTGAATCAAAAAGGTGAATGGAAATATTTTACAAAGACATAAATACAACAAGATAAGACATTTTATTTGCTATCATTCTTCAGTGAATGGCTTTTGAATTTAACATAATGTTATGTTACGATATGGTGATATAACATTTTTTTCTTTTATACATTTTTACGTATTTATCCGAATTTACCGATCCAATTGACATGGAATTATTCTTGAATAGATCCTTGAATTCATAAGTTTCGTTTCTGATACCATTACATGAAATTTTCCTCCTTGGTTGCGATTTTGAATTAACTGCAACCTGTTAAGGGTAATGTTTCTATACAAAGTTTCGTAAACATTTTTTTGTTGCATGCATTTTGTCAGGTCTTTATTACTTTATGTCTTTGTATTTTATTGGACATAAATACATTTTTCATATACATACATATCGTCTGCTCCGTCGGAAAAGGTCGTAAGTCCACTTTTTTTGGAAATCGCGTTTTTGTTACAGGATGATAGTACAAGTCAAAACACGTCGTATGACACAAAGAAAATGGTAGTATGTCGCGTTTTTCTATATGTTTTGCCCTTGTCGGAAAAGGTCGTAAGTCCACAAAACGTACAAATTTGAGTACGAAAAGGTCGTAAGTCCACAGGAAAATGTATACTTTAAGAGAATACTACAGCTAACGTAGTTCAGATATAATGTTTAACGTCATCCATGGTTGGGGTACAATGTAAAGAACTAGCCTACACCTTTGGATGATAATCGGATGATATTTGGCGGTGCCTGTGGACCAAACTTTTGAACAAAAATGTGATAATGTGTATATTGCAACGAAAATTTACATTTGGAATTTATTTTCCCCTATAAGCGAATTGATTATGAAAGATGGACTTCTGGCCTTTTCACTGATACAAATTGAGATGCTGTATGTGTTCAAATCTATATATATAAAAGAGCTTAGTGATGACTGAGTGAGTGAGTGAGTGACTGACTGACTGACTGGCATATCATCGCCCAGACGAAACCGCTGAAGCTAGAAAGCTGAAATTTTGACTGTGCGTTGCTGTTGGTGTGTAGGCGTGAGATAAGGCTGGGTTTTTGGAAATTCGACCTAGAAGGGTACGAAAAGTACTAAAAGGTACTAAATATGGTACCCTTTGTATTAGGCAAACGGGAAGAGCTAGAATTCTGAAATTTGGAATGAGGGTAACTGATGGAGAGTTAGAAAGATGTACCAAAGGGTTTTTGGAAATTCGACATCTAAGTGTACGAAAAGTACTAAATTTAGTACCAATTGTATATTTTGAAGGGATTTAGCTTGGAAACTTGGAATTTGGTATGGAAATCAAGGTTGGCAAGTGGTGTTTATAAAAGGAAATGGTTTTGGAAATTAGTACTGATGTGTACGAAAAGTTCTAAATGGTACTAAATTTAGTACAATTTGGATTTGGGTGAACGGATAGAGCGGGAATTCTGAAATTTGGAATGTGGGTCACTGATGAAGAGTTAGAAAGATGTACCAAAGGGTTTTAGGAAATTCGACCTATAAGTGTACTAAAAGTTACTAAATTTAGTACCATTTGTATATTTTCAACTGATATTGCTAGAATCCTGGAATTTGGTATGGAAATCAAGGTTGGGAAGTGTTTTTTTATAGAAGGAAATGGTTTTAAAAATTCGTACTCATGTGCACGAAAAGTTCTATATGGTACTAAATTTAGTACAATTTGGATTTAGGTGAACGGATATAGCTGGAAACCAGAAATTTGGAACTATGATTATTGTTAAAGTGTTAGAATGAGATATGGGTGTAGTTTTGTAAATTCGTACTTATGTCCACGAAATGTACTAAATGGTACTAAATTTGATACAGCTTGGAGTTGGGTAAACAGATAGAGCTGCAAACCTGAAATGTGGATTATTGAGGTAGCTTTGGAAATTTGTACTTATGTGTACGAAAAGTACTAAATGGTACTAAATTTGGTACAATTTAGATTAGGAAAAATGGATAGAGTCGGGATCCTAAAATTTGGAGTAGTGATTACTGTTGAAGTATAGGATTGTGGTAGTTTTGGAAATGCGTACTTATGTGTACAAAAAGTACTAAACTGTTTGAAATTTGGTACAATTTGGATTTGGGTGAACGGATAGAGCTGGAAACCTGAAATTTGGAAATAGGATTACTGTTGAAGTGTAGGATTGAGTTATGTAGGTAGCTTTGGAAATTCGTGCTTATGTATACGAAAAGTAATAAAGTGTACTAAATTTGGTACAAATTGGATTTGGATTAATGGATAGAGGCGGAATCCTAAAATTTGGAATAGGGATTACTGTTAGAGTATAGAATTGTGGTAGTTTTGGAAATTCGTACTTATGTATTCGAAAAGTACTAAACTGTTCTAAATTTGGTACAATTTGGATTTGGGTGAACGGAGTGAGCTGCAAACCGGAAATTTGGAATTACGATTACTGTTGTAGGGTAGGATTGAGTTATGGAAATAGTTTTGGAAAATTGTACTTATGTGTACGAAAAGTACTAAGTGGTAATAAATTTGGTACAATTTGGATTAGTGTGAACAGATAGAGCTGGGAATCTAGAATTTGTAATAATAATTACTGCTTGAGTACAGGATTGATGTAGTTTTGGAAATTCGTACTTATGTGTACGAAAAGTATCGTGAAATTTGGAATTATGATTACTTTTGCGTGGAGGATTGGGACAGATTTTGGAAATTCGTTCTTATGTGTACAAAATACTTTTTGTACACATAAGTACGAATTTCCCAATGGTACTAGATTTGGTACCATTTGGATATGGGTACAATATGGTACAATTTGGAGTGGAGGATTGAGATAGTTATTGAAATTTGAACTTTCGTACGAAAATTATTAAATGGTATACGATTAACGGTGGAATTCTGCAATTTGGTATTATAGTCGCTGTTGGTGTGTAGGGTTGAGATAAGTGAACGAAAATTATCAAAATTGTTCAGATGAAATTGTAAATAAGTATCGCGGTTGGGATATAATTTGGGATATCGCGATGTTATTTTTGAAACTTTTACCTATTATAAGTACTAAATTTGGTTGTTTGTTGGTGTTCAGATAAGGAGTTTTTGAAATGCATACAAATTTTGAAATTAGGCATGGTGGCCGATAAGGACTGAATTATTGAGTTGGTATTGGAAATACAAAAAATACAAAATAGTACCAAATTTTTGATGCTGGAATATTATAGTTAGTGTGCGCAAAGTACGAAAGTGCAATAAATTTGGTATTAGGCTAAGGATAAGTTGTCAGTTTCACTGTTAGAGGTGTTTTACACTGAAATCAAACAGTCAAACGTATCTTTTGAACAAAATTATTTCTTTTTTATTCTGAACGTTTGAGAAAGTTCATTTGAAAACGTAGATCTATGCGACTATTGTTTTACAAGAAGATTTGTTATCCCCTGTGAACAAAAGGGGCTAAATTAAAATGAGTAAAAAATAACTGTTATATATGGGTCATGTCCAAGAAAGCGTGCGCATTAAGTAAGTGACTAAAGGTTTTCTACATGTTGGTATCTCAAATGCTGAAATTACAGATACTTCGGTTGGAAAATGTGAATAAAATCTTCAAAATGCCCGTACCGTTCTAATAAAACATGGACTGGAATTTAAAATAGGTATTTTTTGGAAATTCTAACTTAAGGTATATGAGCAGTACTTAAAAGAAATTAAATATCAATTAAAATAGGTATTAGTTCATCAAAATTTTCAGTATGGTGGACACCTTTTTCATATGAAATATTGTTTATTTTATATTATTCCCTTTCCGCATACGAAGTAGCGGGCATTTTGCTAGTACCTCATATATTGAAAAATTTGTAAAAAAACATTAACATTTTTACTGTCGTATATCTTACTTAACTTTATCAACTGGTAATTTGTGGTTTCTCTAGGGACATTTATTCACATAACGAGATTAGTTTGTATTCTGAATTCAATAAAGTAATACCTTCTAACGGACGGGTAAGGTCAATGTTTATATTACAGAAGACACGTGTATCGGCGTTTTAAAAGTTTACGTCGGGAAGTAACCTAAATAGGCGTGGCAAGTTTCTCCCATTTCTACAGGTTTTGAAATATTCGACATCAGATTCCTGGGAATCCTTGCATTTTAGGTATAAAGTGTCTTTGGCAATATTACTGACAACAGTGCGGGTATCTTTTTATGAAAAAAAATTAACCCTCAAGCGAGTCACTAAACGGGTCTTTTTGGTCTCTTTTTTCAAAAACGTTTAAAAACTCCTTTAAAATGTGATCGTATCAGATCAAAATATTCCACAAAAGTATTTGTCGTACAATTTTACTTCAGGTCCCCGAATACACCAAAACTCTAAATCGTACCTAAACGCCAGGAATCTGTCAAAAGTAAAATCACGTTTTAGGGTTAATGTTGTGCTTTATCTGAGTTTATTAAATTTTGTCACTCAAAACTTCATTCTAGATAAAAGACGTCAAAGACAAAAATCTTCTCCATCAAATTTCAATATAAGTCATCGAATAAATGAAATATGTAGTTGCAATATATATCAAGAAAATATATACATCAAGTTTGCCAACAAAACACCCAAATATTTTTTGAATAAATTTGTTTTGTTCTTTTTTCGAGTTGATGCTTTAAAGTAACATGAAATTTAGTTTTAGACGAAAGATGTTAAAAGATGAAATATTCTACACAAAATTTCACTGTAAGTCCCAGAACAAACTAGATATCTAAGTATAATACTTTGTTAAGAAAATGAAGTTGCAAAATTAGATGTTATAGGTAGAAATTATTTGTTAAACTTTTAGACTCTTAATTAAAATTTATTCCATACTTAGTCAAAATCTCTTTAAATACTTCACTTTTTGGGGATAGTGTGAAAAGAAGATATGTTCCAAATCAAATTTCATTATGAGTTTTTGAATAAAGGAAATTTGTAGCTATAATATTTAACATCTCCAGAAGCTTTCGCTTTTTATGTATGATTTAGGACCATATTCTACCGTTTTTATTCACATTTTCGTTATCTGCGGTCACAATATATATTTTATTGATGTTTTTCATAATAAATTCTTTCAAAATATTATGTGTGCTCGATCCAAACTGTACTATAATGATGGCAGCTACTCCTTTTGATCATAACCAACATCTAATGGGGTCACTTCGGGTCGGAACCCGACCTCTCCACAAAATTTCGTGACGATCGGTCCAAAATTGAGGCTTGGAGTTTTATTACAATTGTTAATGGATGGACGGACACACATAGCTAGATCGCTTTATCTCGGCAAGCTATGAAAAATGGCAAGGGGAGGGGTCTACGACGAATACTTCGCGATGTTACACGAATATTGGACAAAACAAGCTTATAATACCCTTTCCACATTGTTTTGTAAAGTATAAATATTTTATTTTAAAAACGTCCGTAAATTGTAGGAAAAGGTCGTAAGTCCCTACAAAAATACAAAACTGTACAAGGAAAAGGTCGTAAGTCCAAAGACATTCAATTATCTCCCAAACGCGAGGGAATTTTATTAAACATATACATATACTTTGTATTGAAGCGGAATAAAAAAACGAAGAATACTGCCTTTATCACCATAATTAAATCTTTAATACAGAAAGCGCTGGAATGTTTTTTCTTCCTCCTGAAAAATTAATTGAGAGGCACTTACGACCTTTTCCGACGGAGCAGACGATATGTATATTTGAAATATGGATGTATCTATTTATTACATTATATAATCATTTGATTCCAGATGCCGATTTCCCGCTGATGATTTTAACTTTGAGGAAAATGTGATTTATTTCACAACTAAGGAGAAGCGTTCAACGACGTTTCTATATAATTATACCCTACACCACACTGTGGTAAGGGGTATTATGTCTTTGTGCATTTGTATGTAACATACAAAAGGAAACGAAATAGACCCATAGTTCCTTTAGGGGATATACATACATATAATCACTTTCTGAGTCGATTTATGTATGTCCGTTCGTCCGTCTGTCCATGTATTTTTGTTCGCAACGTACAGGTCGCATTTTTTGTCCGATTCAGCTGAAAATTGGGTAATATAATTTTTTTAGCCATAGGAAGAACGCTATTGATTTTGGTGAAAATCGGTAAAGATTTGGATATAGCTCCCATATATATTTTCGGCCGATTTGACGTATTTGCTGCACCAAACACGCTACATACGTCCGATTTTGATGAAATTTGGAATGTGTGACTGAATTCGGTCGAAAAATAAATGTGTCAAATAACATGGAAATCGGTTCATATTTGGATATAGCTCCAATATATATTTTCGGCCGATTTGAGGTATTTGATGCAGCAAACACGCTATATACGTCCGATTTTGATGAAATTTGGAATGTGTGACTGAATTCGGTCTAAAAATAAATGTGCCAAACTACATCGAAATCGGTTTAGATTTGTATATAGCTCCCATATATATTTTCGGCCGATATGACGTATTTGCGGCACCAAGTACGCTATATACGTCCGATTTTCATGAAATGTGTGAATTTGGTTTGCCAAATTATATCGAAATCGGTTCAGATTCGGATATTGCTCCCATATATATTTTCGCCAGATCTGTCAAATTTTGATGAAATTTGGAATGTGTGACGGAATTTTGTTTAGTAATAAGTGTACAATATTATATAGAAATCAGTTCAAATTGATATACTATATCTCATATATTTTACATATTCACAGTGGTGTAGGGTATCATATAGTCGGCCCCGCCGGACTATGATCCTTTCTTTACTGGTGTTTTCTTTTTAAAAGTGCGACTTTTTATAAATTATTTCATTCAGTTTTTCTTTTATTAAAGTCTGTTATGTATTTATTTGTAATTTTTTATGTACCTAAGATTAACAGCCTGTTTCTGTATGTAGAAAGAAGAATGTGTGCGAAAGAAACACGTCCAAACACTTGTGTGTTTTTCAAATTTGTTTTTTGTTTTGAAGCAAAAGCAAAGGTAAAATTATTTCGAAAACTAAAGTTCGGGCGTGTTTCTTTCGCACACATTCTTCTTTCGACATACAGAAACTGGCTGTAAGTGAGCATACATGTCAATGTGTTTCACATTGAAATTTACGCCCCCTTGCTCTCAGAAAGCGCCCACAGGTGCATGTGTTTGTTTTTTTTTTTTTTTTGTGGCTTTATATGACAAGTAAGTGAAAGGACAACAACATTGAGTATTTCAAGTTATGCGAGGATGCGGAAGAGACTGAAACAATCTCTGCCAATGTCCTAGACTGACAGTCAAAGGACACAGACTGTTTGGTGTCCATGAGATCGTATCTCTCTCTTAATGCCCCTGAAAAATATTATATCCCTGTAAACAAGACTACATAGAGTACCTTTGGTAAACTGCACTTAAGCGAACATTTTGTGAGAGAGGTACCCGAAGATGTTGACCGATATAGACCTGCTTGGAACTTAATATACTTTTGCAAGAAATTGTAATGTTGCTACCTAATCGGATACTAAATTCGTAAGTTTCGTGTTCCTCAGTCAAATTAGTTAAGTCAATTTATCCGTGTCTGTTCGTCTGGCTAGAGCGCACGACAACTCTAGAACGGATCAACCGATTCGGTGTAAAATTTGACCCTCGTAATGTTTGGCCAGCCCACACAACCGGTACCTCCCCCACAAAAGTTCAAAAATGCGAAAATTCTCCATAAGATTGGCCTTTATGATATTTTCGTAGATTTTACCGTTTTTGAGATATAGAAGTTCAAATTTAAGAGCTGCTCTAGAAAAGTTTTGATTTTTTTGCAAACATATATGAGAAATACCACCAAAAAGTGCTGCAATATTCAGAAAGTCCCCTAAATATATTTTCCATAGATGAAATTTTCAATTCAAACATACTGAGGACATATATTTGTCGACAAAACTGATTGATACTTTTTTATATATTTAAGAGCTTTTGGACAATTATCTTAGGAAGTATGAACTTGTCCCAGAGAAATATTGTACCGTTGCAATAAGGCCCGCTAGGACAAATACTTCAGGAAGAAATTAAAACGATCTGAGAATGTCCTTAAACTGCATTTTTTCTAAAAAAAAGTGAAGTATTTTCGTCAACATTTTTGCTGGGCTATTTTGAATATAGGCAAAGACTGTTCGACAATGTCAATTGGGCTATATTTCGTACTCAAAACAGGCACGTTTAAAGTTAAAACAACAAATTTGAGCTAATACAAGAAAAACAAAATAAATCTAATCAAACCTCACTTAAATACCGCTATAAAAACAACTTTCAAAATATGATAGTTTTCCCTATGATTATCGAGTTTGCAGTAATGCATCAAGGTGAAGCTGGGTACACGTTGCCACTTTTGCATGGTAGTTTAGCTCAAATATCACTTTTCTTGACAGTGTGACCGCCCATGTTTGTCGGTACACGTTTATTTTGGTTGTTGGGCAGTCGGAAATCGACAAAAGCTGTCATTCAAAACTGACTGACCCCTTAAAGAGGGCATTAGTAGGAAGATAAGAAAGCTGTACTCATATTTGTTTATATTTTGTTTTACAACGAGATAGATATAATTCTTATTATATCTCGAAAACTTTTCAAGGAAGATTTTCATACATTAACAATCCTAAACGAAAATTTTCAGCTGATATTGCAGAAATCGAGTTTGGAACATTGTTTTCCTTAAAGTCTTTCGTGAAATTTTGGTCAAAATATAGTTATCGCCTTTTATTTCATGCAATTCTGGCTTACGTGAAAAATCGTCATTTTGGATCATAAAATCGTCAAATCGTCATTTTTCAATTTTGGGCCAAAAAATCGTCAAATTCTTGTTCTATGAAAATTTGAAATGAAAAATACATATTTCCTTTATAATTTTTTTCATTTGACAGTTTTTTCCTTTATAAAAGTTTTCATTTCACATTTTCATAGAAACAGAATTGACCTCCAGGCCTGGGTCTGGATTCTTGTTCTATGAAAAAAATGAAATGAAAACTCAAAACAAATTTTTTCTATTTTAGAGGATTTTCGAAATCTATTTATGTTTTTCCTAATGCCTTGTTCAGACTGACGGTAATTCGCTCTCTATTCTTTGTTCAACCCCAAATTACGATGTAATTACTTCATTTTCCATACAAATTTTTGAGAACGAACAACGATTTTTGTACATTATTTAATTCAAATTACTCTCAGAACGACGATAAAATATGTCCCATCTCTAACAAATGAGAGAATTTATCGAAATAAATTAAATATGACAGGAAAAATATAAAATTTAAAATTTATTAAAAACCCAAACATTTTTAGAAAAACTGCAAAATATGAATGAAAAGTAATCGGTTTAACGACGAGTATACATTCAAATTATAGCAAATTTTCTTTTCTCTTTTATTGCAGTTGCATTTCTTGTCCATCGTTTCAAATTCGCGTACAAATTTAGAAACAAAAATCAAATGCCTGCCAGAAAGTCTGTATACCAAAAAGTTATTTTGGCAGGTCTCTCTCTCTCGTTCATTTTGAAAGTAGAAAAATTAAAAAAATTGCTGAAACACCAAAATTGTGAGAAAAAATAGAAAAGATGAATGAAAATTATATAATTAAATATTAAATAGATATCTTATAGAAGGATAAATAGTTTTTCAGTTCATATCAATTAATTTTATTCGTCTTTTGGACGGAACTTTCTTTAAAATCTGTAAATATAAAGTATGAAAATATGAATCATGTTGCTATGAATTGTGTACCATGTCGTATGAACGGGTTAATTCGTGTACGTAATTATGAGAGCGAACAACGTGATTCAAATGCTGGTATGAACATGGCATAAGAAACATTTAACAACGACCCTATTATTCAATATTTTCTTTGACATTAAATTTTCATTAACAACAATGTTGTTTTTGTAACTTTGTTAGTTGGTGTAATTCATGTATGTATATACCTTATATAAATTTGCCGTGGGTAATATTTTTCATTTCAAATTTTCACAGAATAAGAATCCAGACCTAGGCCTGGAAATGTGTCTGGAGCAGTGTTGGTTTACTTTTACGGAAATAGCTGACTGCCAAAAATTAAACGTTAACAATATTCTTCAAACAGTGCTTCCTACTATTTGTCTCCTTCAGTGAAATACACTTCACCCCGGTTATTTACCTCTCTGCTTAACTGCCTTTCCCGTTTAATTGCCTCATAATCTAAATCCCCAAAAGTGTTTCATATAAATGAGTTCAAGCTGTCCCGTTTAATTACTTTTCTATAAGTACCCAATTCGGATATTTACCTGTCAAATATTTTCCGAAAAAGAACATTTATCAATACTTTTCTCGGTTTATTACCCGCAATGGTATATTTCTGAGACAATCGATTTCGATGACTACGTGAATTGTGATGAAGAAGACGGACTACACAATAATATAACCAATATCGATTTGTGTAATTTTTTGTTATATGCACAGCTTTAGAAAACATGTTTTTGCAGAATATGGCAGTGCCAATTTAAGATAATGTTTGCAATATGTGAATCCGCTCAAAACAAACAATACTTAAATTGTTTCGATGCGAAAACTTTTTTTCGCGATGGAGAGAAGAGTGCAATATAAGTGTATTATTTTGTTAAATTAAAAAAATAAAGCCCTAATAAACATAAGCTTCTTGATTTCAAAAACAATAGTTTGAAGCAGCCATTCATTTTTCATTAAATTTTTAGCGACCCCAAATATGTTTGTAACAAATATCCTTCCTGTAGTAGAATTCTGTAACTCATTTTTCGAGTTACCGACAAATATCGGTAAAATTAAAATGCTTATAATTTCGGTAATTAATGAAATTTTTCGGTAAGTTAACAACCAAACTAAAGCTGTTGATAATTCCTACCCAAGGCGAATTTAACAAGGTGATCCAATAGTTGACGTTAGGTTGTAGTCTTCATTTGCTGTCAAATTTTTTTTTGCGCGAAATATCCATGATTCCTGCCCATACTTTTCTTTCATAATTTTGCGTTTTAATGTTGTCGGTAACTCAAAAAATGGGTTACAGAATTCCACTACTGCTTGCAATTATCCATTTAGAGGATTGGGTTGGAAACATTAGAATTGAACATAAAACGAATTTTCATTCAAGATTTTCAAATGTATGTAACCAAATTTAAAAAAAATATTTATTTTTGAAATTAAAATAATTTATTGACACTTTTTAAGTTTTGTTTACAAATACCAGTGACATTAGTATTACTTACAAAATCAAATTTCTATGTGGTTGTTGTTACGTTTGTTGTACAACAATACTAGCCTCTACCTGTAAAATAATTGTACCATGATAAAATACGAATACATTTTCTTATTTGAAAAAAAAAAAATAAACAAAACTACAAACCGTCTCATGTTTTCTACTTATGAAATAACTAACCGACCGGCAACAATTGAATTCACACACACACAAACATACATACGTACCATTGGCCACTTGTTGCGTATACCTAACAAATGCTGAAACCACACAGTGTCAATCATACGCCCTGAAGGTACTCGGAATCTTCAACTGCATTGTCTTGGGCTTTATTTTATTTAATATGAATTTTTTTACTTGTTTTGCGATAACAGCTGCTGCTTCGGAGACTTGAAACCGTACAAATGACCAAAGTCATTGACAAAGCGTGTCGAGGCGCATATTCACCAAAAAATAAAAGAGAGTAAAAAACAATCGGCACATGCAGTCGGTCGGCAATTAGGTTGCTTAGGTGTTGTTGTTCTTAAATAAACACACGTATGAACATGCAAGCGAATGAACATTCACACACACATATGTATGTATATGCATGCATATGTGCGTATATGCACACATGCTAGTGTCATAAATATTTACATGAGACTTCGTCTATGTTTATAAATGTTGTGAATTAGGGTGTATTGACAATAACTGATGTGAACTTTAAGAAATAAATCAATTTATTATGTATTTGGGTTAGGCATTAATCATAAGCACCAGATTCAAATACAAAATAGTATGTTAAAAGAAATAAATAGGATTTGGCGACAGACATATACCCTCAGCCTGTGACATAAAGAAAAGAATGCAACTGTTTTTCCACACAAATCGTTCACAGCTATAGTGCGACTCTTTAACTGAGTTAACGACAAAAGTCGGTAGAATGACGCAAAATTGTGAAGGAAAAGTCCAAAAAAGTTTGACATCATTTTGACTCTATCGGCAGAACTTTACTACTACTGCCAGTCACATTCGCATCCACCACATTCAACCTTCAGGTGATGTTCTGGACTCGTCCATGCGAGGGACTACGACAGGGACTATGTTGCTGCATGCTGCGTGATTACAGCCTACAGTGAGTCGTCGTCATCATCAGAACAGGCGACCGCCCGCAGTCCCTCCAATAGCAGCCGCACACGCAACACCTAACACAGCAGTTGTTGTTCCAATCCCTAAATTTGTTTGCAATTTAATTGCAATTGACTCTGTGGTAAGACGGAGGAAATAGTGGATTTCATGAGTCGGAAGAATATCATGTTTGCTGCGGTGCAGGAAACCAAGCCCAACAACAACTGCAGCTTACAGCGTTGTGATGGTTACTACGCATTGAGGAAGGATCGCACCAGAAGTGGATCTGGGGGATTAGCTTTCCTATCGCACCAGTCTATTCAAAAGAACTGGCTCTAATGACCAGTACCTGAGGGTAACAGCCAGGTGTTAGTTCCACACCAAAGAAGATGAGCTGAACTTATATACATACATCCCGCCGATACGTATACATATATACATCCCACCGATAAATAGCTGTACTCCAGGTTATAGGCCCAATCTTAGTCCGCTTTTCGACCTTCAAAAACCGTCTAGTCTTGGGTGACTCTGATGCACAATATGAGTTGTGGCATTCGTTCCTCTGAAATGACTAAAGGTGTATAGTGTTGGTTGAGCAGATTGATAGCGCTACGTTTTGTACGGTCAATGAGGACGCTCCTACCAGAATTAGCAGAGAATGTCACACTTCGCCAGACATAACAATCGTGTCACGTGGACTGGCAAATTGTCTCCATCAGCAGACAGCTCGATTTGATCACCTCTGAACACCGCACTTTTATCAATAATGGGTAGGCAGATCTGCCCAACCCGTTTAATGTTCGGGAAGCAGAAAATACGTTCCGAGACATTAGCACTGCAGCAGCCGCTCACCGTATACCTGGTGGTCGAATACCCGAAATAAGACCAAATTTCCCCGCAGAAATGATGGGATTAGCAAATGAGCGTGATGAGCCTCGTCGTGTCAATCACAGTGACCCCAGAGTCAGGGAACATAAGCGGAACAAATGGTTAAATCATCAGAAGAGTTGCAACATTGGGACCGGAATAAGTAAATTGTGGTCAACGGTTAAGTCACTCTTGAACCCTAGAAAGAAGGAAGATAGGACCACAGTCATATTTAGCGACGTTACGCTGACTGATTCGAAGAGATGCGCAAGTTATTTCAATCGACAGTTTGTCGAGCACACCGGGAGTGACAGGGCGAAGAGAACAATACTACGTCACATTAGATCTCTTCCTGCCTAGGATGAACCACCACATTTTACAATGGATCATGTTGCAAATGTCATCAGAAAAGCTAAATCATCCAAAGCCTTATGGAATTTCCATGGTAATGCTGAAACAGCTGGATGTGCCTGGAGTTGAGTATCTCACTAAAGTTCTCAACCTGTCGCTAGCCACCAACATCCTTCCCAAATTCTGAAAAATTGGCTCCCACTACTGAAAAAAGTAAATCGTACAGACCTATTTTTTTGCCCGTAGCAAAGTCTCTTGAGGCTTTTCACCATTCCCAGCAACAGAAATAGCTATCGAGTTGCAGATCCGTAAACAGCAGAGCGCAACAACAGCGCTGCACACCATCTCCACACATATTTGTCGGCGACTCAACCAGTTCAAGCCATGTGATAGAACAGTGATGGTGGCGCTTGTCTTATCGAAAGCCTTTGATACTGTTTAAGGACATCGAGGACATCCGGCCAAGTTTGAAACGTTGGATAATCAATTATATGTGTGGACGCCAGTTGTACGTGGAATTCAGGAACAAGTAGTTGAAGCCCGATATAGTGAAAAAGGTAGTACCTCAAGGTGGTGATATCTCCGTAACTGTTTAACCTCTAACTCTCCTGTATTCTGCCAGGAATACGCAAATTGAATATCATGGTCGATGGCAGCACTAGCATCTCCCCAAGAATCTGGGGGTCACAAGGTCCTCAAGACAGTTTTTGGGGTGCAGAAAAGCAAACCTTGTTGAACACATATAACGGTCTGTGATAAGCTTTGCGGCGGCAATGTGGTCCACGAATATTAGAGCAACGTGATAGAAAAATATTCAAACCTGTCAGAATGCCGCCCTTAGAACTGCAACAGGGTGCCTTCTCATGTCTTCAGTCGACCATCTACATGATGGCAACACAATGGCATGCTCTCGCTGTAGTACTTGGTCTGGTGTTACCGTGAGAGCCATCCCAATCACCATATGGCGGTTAGCACTCTCCCACCCAGGCATATTGCAAGAGACAACCCCTAGACAGTTTTTGGTGGAGATGTTTTGTGATTACTAGAAACCTCAACTGTCAAATTACAGGTAGTTCGGTCAAAATGTGTAGTTAAAATCCACAAAATACCGAAAATCGGGCGGTACCGTTTTATGGGGGACTATACCAAAATGTGTTCCGATATAGCCCACCTTCGAACTTGAAAAAATACGCTCGGGTGCAAGAATATAGCGCTCTTGCCCAATTATTGCGAACGCTAGAGTGAGTATAACAGACGGACATGGCTAGATCGTCTTAGAATTTTATCCTGATCAAGAATTTATATACTTTATATGGTCGCAAATGATCAGTTCGATGTGTTACAAACAGAAAAACAAACATAATATACCCTCCATACTAAGGTGAAGGGTATAAAAAGGTACTCTACGTAAGTCATACGAACCCGGGCAGGGTACATTCAAAAGGGGAAAGGCAATACTTAGATATCACTATGCAAAACTGAAAATACAAACAACTTCTAGTATGCATTTTTTGAAAGTACATATTGAGACTACAAAAACTCTAGTAGGGTTTTGTCCTGTCAGATTCAGTTCGGATTTTATGGCCTCATCTAAACCGGGCTAAAATTACAGTTTTTTGCATTTACGAGTATTTGGTCTTTATCTCAGAAACGATTAGGAATTTGGTGTCTTTGCCAATATTGTAGCCCTAAACTAGTAGGACTTATCTTTTGAAAAGACCACATAAGAAAAACTCCATCTATGGCTTTAAAATCGATCAAATAAAATATAGAAAATTTTACATAATTTCTGAAATTGTGGTCAGTATTAGCTAAACTATCGGGAGTTGAACCAAGTAACCTTTTGCAAAATTCTTCTAAATAAAGTTCTCAGCAATTCTTCAGAATATTTTTAAACTCTAAAATGCTTACTTCATGTTGTTTCAGTGGTATTTTGCATCATATCTTTTACAACACGTATTTCAAACACAGTTCACACCAACAGTTTATTCTCGCATTGAGGATTTCACCACATTATTGACATTTATGAAATCGTCGTTAAAAATATCTCGAAAACAACGTGATAGAGGCATTTTACAACAATGTCATGTTCTGAAATGTTGTGTATTACATTCCAGCGAATATTCTTCTAAAAGAAAACTTTAAGAAAAAATTAACGGTTTTGGAGATATGGTGCAAAATCTATACAAATTATGGAAATTTTCTATATTTTATAAAATTTGAGGCAATAAATTTAGTTTGTTGAGTTCATCATTTCTCCAAATATGTTATTCTTGCACTTATCTACAAATTTGCTTCAGAGGTGAGATGATGATTCACATAGGTTTCAGAGATATAGCCCAGAATTTGTTTAAAAGTCAATATTCAACCATGTTTAGATAGGGCTAAAAAATCCAAGGTGGATCTGACACAACAAAACCCAACTAGGGTTTTTGTCGTTTGGGTCTGTACTTTCAAAAAATCCCAAGCTCAAATTGTTTGCACAAGATTACCTTTAAAATGTTGCACAGTGTATCGATGCTGAAAATGGAATAGCGCGAAAAATCGAAATGCTTTGAACTTTACTCTTCGTTCGTCTTCATGTCAAAATATTCTTTAATGTTATAGCCACAGAGTAAGATGAAGTTTGCATTGGATTGCAATTAAAACATTTTAATCGGAATATCCTAATATACAATAACTCGTATAAAATGCGTGAATGAATGTGTAGTGCATTTTTGGACTTCACACAAAGTGCATTCTATAAATGAAATACTCGTTCGCTCACATTTTAAAAATAGCTGATCCCAATGTTGATTTCAAACGAGGCCAAATTTTTCTCTTTGGAAACTATTCAAAGATAAATATGGATGAAACGGAAAAATATTAAAATTTCACCAAACCAGAAAAAATTTTGAAAATTAAAAAAAAAACTTTAAGCAAAGGAAGCATAAAATATGGGCCGATAGATTTCGCGAAGAATATGGTAAGGAGTAGTGCCCGTTTTAGGTCTTGAAGTTGCGGCGTGATTTCGATGTAAGACAACATGGAAACTGGATGCAGTAGATACTAAATGCCTACTTTGCTCAACTAGCCCGTGTGCTTGTAAAATCTTTGCTAAAAGAAGAAACAAAAATAAAACTAAAAAAACATAAGCGTGGGCATTGGCCCAATATCTATAGAAATTAGACTGAAGTTCGAGGATTTCCACAAAATGTTCAACATGAAATTGATGCTTATGGCCTATCCACATTCTCCGGACAAGATAACAAGGGATATCTGGTAAAAGGGCAAATAGTTTGGAAACTTCATTTTATAAAGCCTTTGGTATGAAATATAGGTGAAGCCTTAGGGAAGGAAGCCTTATAGTGTTTCCGGTGTAAATTTTTAGACTTTGTGGGAAAGGTATGGATATAGCCCATCCAAAATACCAATGGGGGAGAAATAACACTTGGAAATTATACCTGAAGGAATGGAGGGACTTAAAATAAACTTGGTAGTCGAGGACTTTGTCATGACCGTCTTCGGATATCTCCATTCACAAACTCATAAATTCTCTATAAATGGAATTACATTAAGGTAAGGGAGAGCTGTTGGGGTACTTTCGGCTCCGCATCTATGAGTCACATTGAGGAACGTAGGCAGCATGGTCTTAGCGTGGTGCAAATAAAGCTGCATCACTGCAAAGCGGCGGCTGACGAACTTCTTTTCTCCCTTTCCATAACTGAAGTAGACATTGCTTTGGTTCAGGAACCTTTTTGTACAAAAATAGGGTGTCTAGACGTTACTCTCTATTCTAAACTTCAGATGGCGAGAAGATAACAACATGTATTGTAGCTAAGAAAAGTCTAAATCTTATTCAACTCTGCAATTACTGTGAATATTGTAGGTTATGTGAGGATCTGGAAGAGACTAAAACAATCGAGCACCTTTTCTGTCGGTGTCCTAGACTGTCAGGTAAAAGTCGTAGGCTTTTGGTGTGCATGAAATGGTATTATTAACCTACTGCTGGAGCCTTAAGTGGCTATGGAGCAGGTCATCCTAGACTAAGCAAGTTCAATTTTCTTCCTCCATCTCACCGTTATATGTACTCCCCTTCTATCTCTTTCCTGTCTTTCTCCCTTTCTTTCCTCTCCTACCCCCTTTCTATCTTTTTTTGGGATGAGCACTGCGCGTCGTATAACATAACCGTTGTAATATAAATGTGCGAACTACAGTAAGATTAGTTACAGCAAATTGGATAAATAAAGTCAATGATTTTCTCGTTCCATTACGTCTTTGCCTGAAAAAATTGTATACCTAAACAATATTGCAATATTTGCATGAAAAAATCCAATTTAAAATTACTTAGAATAAATAACGGGATCACCATAGAAACAAAATTAACGTCACATTTAATATTCATATAAGCATAAAATTATTATTTTGCCAAACATGACAAAACAAATGTGAAAAAGTTTGTTCGATATACAAAACTACAAAGTGGAATCAATCACCCAGACCACAAAGTAAATTAAAATGACAAAAAGGAGAGGGTGTTTGTTTATCTGTTGCCATGTTCTCATTTATGAAGATATTTTTTTCCTTTGAAAAAACTATTTGTTTTAGTGGAATATGTGTGATTATTCTCAATATACGTATTTTTAAATGTTTGTACATTAGGATTATGACTTGTTGGCCTTTTTTCTCAAAAATGATTTGATATTGCCCAAATGAATGACATTTTACCCATTATTGACTATAATAACTTTTATTCCATTTAAATATTGAAAAAGGTCACGCACAAACCTCCTTTAATTGATATGATATATGAACAAAATTATATATGATATTGAATGATATGATATATGAAACAAAATTATATATGATAATGAATGATATATAGAATGATATGTTCCCAATTCCTTCATATTCCTTTTCCAAAAAAATTAAACATTTCTTTTCGCGCTACATCCAGTGATGCCAGATTTGCCGATTTATGGATATTTTGACGATTTTTAGACGAAAAAGCAGAAATGACGATTTGATTTGACGATTTTTACCCCTAAACTGCCGATTTTTAGTTATGGCAACTTTTTCACCTAAACATTTTCGACCAAACATTTCTGTCATCACTGCTGTTTAGAGAATGACTTGCTACATTTCGGATAAAAGATAAAATTTTCAAAATCAGCTTTATTTGCGCTCATGCTCCCACTAAAGACAATGACGAGCAGACCAAAGATCAACAGTCGCTTAGAACAAACATATGACGTTGCTTTGCCCATGACATTAAAATTAGTCTACGCGATTTTAATGCCAAAATTGGAAATGAGAATATCTTTCGTTCAACAGTAGGGAACTTTCGGCCCCACTGTGGAACGTCTGAGAATGGAACGAGGCGGAACACAGCGAAACGATCGTAGCATATTGTGTGGGGTGTGTGAAACTTTGCTAGAATTCACTTTTTCAATACAAACTCCTTAGGTCATTATAGCTCAATTAATTCAATTAAAAACAGACATTTATAAGAGCCTGTCATCAGACCAAAAAAAAGAAGAAATCAATTTGATCACCTTATGATAGATAGAAGACATTCATCGAGAAGCAAACATAGATTCAGACCACCACCTTGTTGCAGCAAAGGCGCGTACTCAATTAAATTTAGCAAATAAAGTCCGAACAGACACAACATGGAAGTTAGACATAGCACTATGGTTTAATATGCGAATTCTTTGGCCAAGAGTAAATTTTATGATATTTCTTTTCATTATTTTTTTTCGTTGTAATATGGAAGTAAAGAGTTTAAAACTATGACAATAAGGTTTTTTTGGAAATTTTAAATTATTTACCGTTATAAATATATGCCGTCAAAGTTAATAGGTCTGTCTGGTTACCCCAAAATTTGTAACAATTTGTACAAATTGCTGATGGAAATCGTATGTTAACACAAAAAGTCAGCAAAAGAGAGCGATTCGATAAAGACATTTTGACAGTTCTTTTACTGAAAGTTTGCAAATTCTTGCTGGGCAAATTTCTTCTAACAAGCACTTGCAACTCTTCTTCTTCCTGAAAACAATCAATCATCTGTTTTAATTATTCGGTGATTTATGTTTGCGAAAATGAAAAACAATTTTATTGTGGAAATAGCAAGCCTAAGTGTATCGTTTTTTTTTTTTTTTTGAGAACAAAGTTGCAAATTTGAAAATTTCCTTTTCTGTGTCATTTTCTTTTTTATTTTTAATTCCTTTAATGTCGGACAAATTGTTCTGTTTTGGCAAGTCAGCTGATTGCTTACAGGTTTTTGCTGGGAAGGTGTCTGTTTACTTTTTACAGTTTTCTTGCAAAAGATAATAAAAACTCCTTACTCTTTAAGAAAGTTCTTGCTGCACAATTCTTTCTGGGAAAGTAACCAGACAAACCTAATATTTGTTTATTCAGTTTATATCAAAGTAGCGTGGGCAGTATTTGTCATAGTTTTTGTTTTAGCAATATCGCAAAAACCAAAATAAAAATGTTTGAGCGCAAAACCTAAATTATTTAAAAAATCTGTAGGTATCGTAATATGGGACTATACCAAATCACTGACATATACCAAACATTTTTAGTAACCAAACTTCTTCATAAAGGACTCGAAATATTAAATTAGTTTTAGAGTTATCTTGCACAATAGACATTTTAGCAGGGTTATGGAGCTTTCGGACCATTATCTCAGGGAGTATTGACTTACTGCAGAAAAAAATTGTACTGTTGTAAATGAGGCCGGTAGAAGAAGCTACTGAAAAAAGAATCAAAACGATTCGAGAGGAGATCTTAAACTTCACTTTTTCCAAGGAAGGTACCCGAAAGAGTGGATCGATATGGTCCATATTCCAACCTGATACATGACGGGATGAAATAATAATAATAATAATAATAATAATAATAATAATAATAATAATAATAATAATAATAATAATAATAATAATAATAATAATAATAATAATAATAATAACAATAACAATAATAATAATAATAATAATAATAATAATAATAATAATAATAATAATAACAATAATAATAATAATAATAATAATAATAATAACCATAATAATAATAATAACAATAATAATAATAATAATAATAATAATAATAATAATAATAATAATAATAATAATAATAATAACAATAATAATAATAATAATAATAACAATAATAATAGCTCTTAAACTTCACTTTATCGGAATTTTGTGTGGGGGGTATCCGAAGGAGTGGACTTGATATAGTCCATATTCGAACCCGATATAAATTTGGAAAGAATAATACGATGTGCGAAGTATAGGCCAAATCAATTGCTCCCTTCGAGACTTATCGTTCACACCATTTTATAGGAACATTTTGAACTTTTGTGTGGGAGGTACCGGAAGGGGTGGACAAATAAAGCTCATCTTCGAACTTAAACTAAATTTGGACAAAATACACTGTGAACCGAAATTTTGGGGGGTGGAAAATTCCTATTGGAGATGAAAGCCCTTGTTGAGTATATACAGAACCCCGAAGGGCAGATTCGCCGTGAGTCGAACTTTCGCGATATGGCGTGATGAATATTTTGCTGGAGACCCTAAAAGACATCTGGAATCAGCGTTATATCTTTGTTCGCTGTTGTTTAAGCTTATATTTAAGATGACATGTCTTCAGTCAAATCAAATGAGGATTTTTTTCGTAGAACATTTCGACCTTCTAACTCGCTTCCTTCAATGTCCTTTTCGTCCTTTATTTCAAGATCCGTAATAAAAGTGGTACAAGATGGCATTTTTCCGCTTCGAAATATTCTACAAAAATGTGTCTCGGAAGATTTTAGATACGGTTCCCAAAGACATAAAATCGATAAAATCTTCTTTAAGCGGTAGTTTTTCACTTTTACCCGAATCTTGCTCAGACAGCCCTATATCTATTTATTTCAATATATTATTGTTAACCTATTGATGACCGAGAATTCTCGGAGTCATTAAAACTGTTGCATCTCGTTTTGCTAAGCACGTTAATTTAATAATTTTTTGGAATAAAGATCCGGATATCCGAATTATGGAACCGGTTATTCTGATATTAAAACCGAATTTTTAACCGGTTTTTATGAACCGATTAACCGTATATGTATATCATTAGAAAGCTATTAAAATTGTCAATCAGATATGATTAATATGCATTAGACATTTTAAGCGGCTTTGGTGCTGGAACAAAAAAACCGTATTTTCGAACCGTTTCTTAACGTTTGTGAGGATACATTTCTGTGCGTGAAAAAAATTATGATCATGACCTGGGGGGTGGAAAATTCTTTTTGGAGGTGAAAGCTCTTGGTGAGGACATACAGAATCCTGAAGGGTAGATCCGCCGTGAGTCCAACCTTTGAGTTATGGCGGGTTGAATTCTGGGATGGTGACCCATATTGCAAGTGTAAAAAGTTACGTAACTGAATTTCAAGTGGGTTTAGGGTTCTACTGGGACAGTATGTGCTAAGTCAAATCGATTTAAGACGATTTCTGTAGAACATTTTGTGTCTTACTCTTATCCTGCCTTGTTGTTTATGTCCTTGTTGTTGAAAAAGGTATAAAAATATACTTTAAAAATTCATCCGATTTGGCTAGGGCATATCACGAAAATAATCTTACGCCGACATAGCACATATTGTCCCAGTAGAACCCTAAATCCACTTGAAATTCAGTTACGTAACTTTTTACACTTGCAATAATGGGTCACGTAACTTTTTACACTTGCAATAATGGGTCACCATCCCAGAATTCAACCCGCCATAACTCAAATGTTGGACTCACGGCGGATCTGTCCTTCAGGATTCTGTATGTCCTCACAAAGAGCTTTCACCTCCAAAAAGAATTTTCCACCCCACAGGTCATGATCATAATTTTTTTCACGCACAGAAATGTATCCTCACAAACGTTAAGAAACGGTTCGAAAATACGGTTTTTTTGTTCCAGCACCAAAGCCGCTTAAAATGTCTAATGCATATTAATCATATCTGATTGACAATTTTAATAGCTTTCTAATGATATACATATACGGTTAATCGGTTCATAAAAACCGGTTAAAAATTCGGTTTTAATATCAGAATAACCGGTTCCATAATTCGGATATCCGGATCTTTATTCCAAAAAATTATTAAATTAACGTGCTTAGCAAAACGAGATGCAACAGTTTTAATGACTCCGAGAATTCTCGGTCATCAATAGGTTAACAATAATATATTGAAATAAATAGATATAGGGCTGTCTGAGCAAGATTCGGGTAAAAGTGAAAAACTACCGCTTAAAGAAGATTTTATCGATTTTATGTCTTTGGGAACCGTATCTAAAATCTTCCGAGACACATTTTTGTAGAATATTTCGAAGCGGAAAAATGCCATCTTGTACCACTTTTATTACGGATCTTGAAATAAAGGACGAAAAGGACATTGAAGGAAGCGAGTTAGAAGGTCGAAATGTTCTACGAAAAAAATCCTCATTTGATTTGACTGAAGACATGTCATCTTAAATATAAGCTTAAACAACAGCGAACAAAGATATAACGCTGATTCCAGATGTCTTTTAGGGTCTCCAGCAAAATATTCATCACGCCATATCGCGAAAGTCCGACTCACGGCGAATCTGTCCTTCGGGGTTCTGTATATACTCAACAAGGGCTTTCATCTTCAATAGGAATTTTCCACCCCCCAGACTTTGAGCTCCATTTTGTTGCACAGTGATATTACCACACACAAAATTTGGTTCGAATCGGTTTATCCGTTCGAAAGTTATCGTGCGCACCAGCCAGCCAGACAGATAGACAGACATGGCTAAATCGACTCTAAATTGTCTGAAATGAATTTCGTCCAAACATACTTGGGGTCTAAAACCGTTATTTCGGTGATGCACATTTTTGGTCGTATCAAAGTGTATATACCCTCGTTAGCCTAAAGGCTGAGGGTATAATCATTTAGAAAATAGCAGAATTGTGCAATTTCTTTTAACTTTATGTTTTTAAAATTTTTGAACGGGGTTCCACCGGTGCGTATGATATATATTACATAAAAAATAAAAAAAAGATCATACGCCCATTGTTTGATGCGATGTGTAGGAAGTGTCACCGTTTTGTTGAAAACAACAGATTGCGAGCTTCAATTTCAGACATCAAATAGTCGGTTATCACGACGCAATAACGGTCGCCATTTACGATAAATTCCTAACCGGCATAATTTTGAAGAAATAGGGTCCGACGATTCCATCGACCTCCAATTTTTTTTCCGGATGAAGTGGCAGCTCTTGAATCTCTTTAAGTTGCTCATCTTCCCAATTTTTTTGTGGCAATTTTGCTTCTTTATGTACCTATAAAGCCAGAAATGTGCCTCATCACTGAACAAAATTAGGCTCGAAACACACTCTCCACATAAGGCGAATTTTCGTAATAAAGTTGAACCATTTGTAAACATTGTAGAGGCGTAAGCTTTTCCATGATAAAACGTCAAACAGTACAAGAAAAAAGTGAACACGTGACACGACTCACGCGTGATCTGTCAAAAAAAGCTGTTGAAAAAAGTACCTATTGTTGGATCACCCTTTATAATATAGTTATATTTTCTACCCATCAGAATGTTATGTCAATCAGTTGTTTTTATTAGAAGTTTGTCCATATTTACATTAAGCAATTTTCCTTGCGGCAAAACTTTTGATCTTTAATCCTAATGAATATTTTTGTCGGTTCAAACGTCCCCGTAATACATACGTTTTTTTTTTGGGAAAAAATTGTTTCAATATACATAGGCTGAGGGTATATATCTGTCGGCAAAGCCGACTGACACTTTTTACTTGTTAAATAAATGCTTTCACAAGTGGTTTTTACATACGAACACTTTTGTATGACACTGTGTAATAGTTTTCATTGATTTCTAGTTGTTCCATTTCCGTTCGTTATTTGTACTTAATTCAATTGTTATTGTTAGCAACAAGTTGTTGGCAAATCAGATTACAAATTTCCTTCCTCTCACTTAGCAACTCTCAAGTTGTAAGTAACTCTCTATTCACCTTGCTCTTTTCCTTGTGGTTAACATACACCCGCACATATTAACCGGTATACATCACAGATTGTTTTTTGTTTACCATCATTTAACTGAAACAGGATTAAAAGCACAAATCCTTGATTTGGACATAAGTATTTGTGTAAGTGTGTGTGTTGGCATCTCTTGAATCATCTGTCATTGTTGTGGGGATAACATAAACAAACCATAGAATAAAATAAGTGTATACAAAATCAAAAAGAAAAAACAACAACAAAAAAGGTTACTAACCGAAAGATGCCGGTACACTGGATACACAAATATATAAAAGATTACAATATTTGAACGTACCACAAATTGAGATGTTTCTGGCAAATTATGAAAATAATATTCGCTTGGTCATTCTAAAAATATTCACCTAATGAAGAAGGCTATGCATATTTGTAGATATTTCGAGTTTTCTCCTCACACAGCATCCATGTAAATTGGTTGATTGCAGAAAAAAAAACAGACACACGATTTTTAAATCTTTATATACACACACGCCGCAGTAGGTACACCGTATGCCACCATATAAAATTTTCAAATTTTATTTTACGGTTTTCTGTTACGTTGTTTTTTCCTTCGGATAACACAATTGCACGGCGGATGATTTCTTTCTTTACACACACTTATCATTTGTCGTTAATTGCCCTCTTGTTAGACGTGGCATCATTAATTATTTGCATTATGCCGACAATTTGAGAAATCTTTGAATTTGAACAATTTATCGCCAGCCTGCCTGCCTGACACACAACAAATCACATTAACCCACCACAAGTTCCTACGAACGACTGACTTAACAACTGAACAGAAGAAATGTGTATTTTAAATTTGCACTTTTTTGCTCTCGCTATCTCTCTCTGTCGGTTGTTGGCCACCGAAGCTCCTTGTAATTTTTCACCATAGTGTGCTGTTGTTGTTGTTGGAATAAAATTGCAACTTAACTTACCGTTAGAATTGTTGTACTGGGAACCAATTTAACGGTAAATTATTTGAATTTTAATTTAAATACATGAATCGTTCCGCTTCAAATGTTATGAACAGGTTATACACACGAAAGAATGTCTCCTTGTCTTCTTGTCAGTCAAGGGCTGTTCTATAATCTATAAAAACATGGAAAGTGTCGATTTATATCTCTTGGGCCTTTTCCAGGATTCGCCACAGGGTGAATATCTGGTCAATGGTGGATTTGCCAGGTCTAAAGCCGCATTGGTACGGCCCAATTATTTCGTTGACCATAGGCGTTGGTCGTTAGAATAATATTCTCGACACTACTATCTTATAAGCAATAGGGAGCATAATTATGCCGCTAAAATTAGATCACACAGTCGTGTCTCCTTCCTATAGACGGGACACAGGATACTCAAGTTCCAATCGTCGGGTACGAATTCTTCCTGCAAAATGGTGCTAACTAGCTGATACATATGTATACCTTATCAGCTCGTCTGGTAAGCCATCGGCTACGGCTGCCTTATTATTCTTCAGCCGGTTTATTGCTGTCTTGTTATTGGATTTGTGGTATCTTTGTCATCTTCGCTAGTATTGGATACCAACAGTTTGGACAAATGTGTTTTCCATATCCTGAGCACACTATCTGTTTCAGTTACCAAATTACATTGCTGATCTCTACAGGAGAATGTGCCTGTGCCATAGCTATCAATCTTTTGTAGAATTTTCGGACTTCATTCCACTCCCACCACACTCCCTCTTTTCCATTTCTCCCTTTTTCCTGCGTAAAGTCCAACACGTTCGATGAATGTCTTCCATCACAACGTGATCAAATTGATTTATTGTTTTTTGCTCTGAAGGCAGCCACGTGATCTTATGCATGTTGATATGCTTAAATCTAGTGCCATGTTTTTGACAGCTGCACTATGGAAATTTTTGGACAAAACTATTTTTTGGAGGTTTCAAAATTTGAATTTTTTTGCGCAGTATAATAACAAACACTCGATTAATTCGATTAATTAATTAAAAAAACACTTCAATTCAACCGAAAATAATTATATATAATTATTCCACAAACTTTGATGTTTGATATGGAGGGAAGAAAGACTATATGGAAAGATTATATAGAAAAACTTTTCACGGATGAGCAGCGAGCACCTCTTGAGAATAATTTAAGCAATTATCTAGTTGGATCATCAATAACAAGATTAGAAGTAGAACGCGCCGTACAAACTCTAAAAGATAAAAAAGCCACAGGACCTGATGAAATACCCTCTGAAGTCTTAAAGCTAATAGATTCCAGCAATAAAGAACTCCTCATCACCCTTTTCAACCATGTATACGACACTGGACAATATCCAGAAGATTGGCTCAAATCTACATTCATAGCCATTCCCAAGAAAAACAATGCAAAACGATGTTGTGAATTCAGATTAATAAGTTTAATGAGTCACGTACTGAAAATATTCCTAAAAATAATACATCAACGAATATATAGCAAGTGCGAACATGCTATGGGAAAAACGCAGTTTGGGTTTAGGGAAGGGATGGGTACCCGAGAAGCTCTATTCTGTTTACAAGTCTTAGTCCAGAAATGCAGAGAAGCCCAAAAAGATGTTTTCATCTGCTTCATCGATTATGAGAAAGCCTTCGATACGGTTAACCATGATAAATTAATGAACATTTTGACATCTATCGGAGTACAAGGAAAAGAATTACGATGTATTAAAAATTTGTATTGGAACCAAAAAGCACGAATCGACGTCAATGGTGAACAAAGTGATGAAATTATTATCTCAAAAGGAGTTAGACAGGGATGCATACTGCATACGCTAGATGGAGGAAATATTGGAATAAAAATAAATGGACATATTGTGAATAATATAAGATATGCAGACGACACCACACTACTGGCTGAGAGCATATCAGGTCTACAGAAACTTATAGAAAAATTGGCACTCACAAGTGAAAAGTATGGTTTAAAAATTAATATGAAAAAAACTAAATACATGATAGTAAGCAGAAAAAACGACCATCGCAACGTGAAGCTTACTATAAAGGAAACGGAAATCGAGAGGGTACACGCATTTAAATATCTGGGAGTACTAATAAATGACCGTTGGGACTACTCAAAAGAAATTAACAGCCGAATAGAAATAGCGAGAGATGCCTTTTTTAAACACAAAAAAGTATTAACAAGTCACGACATAAATGTGACAACAAAAATAAGATTTATCAAGTGCTATGTTTGGTCAGTCCTCTTATATGCTTCCGAAGTCTGGACACTTAAAATGTCCGATGAAAGAAAATTGGCAGCTTTTAAAATGTGGACATTCCGACGAGTACTGAAAATACCCTGGACTTCAAAAATATCAAATGACGAAGTACTTAGAAGGATGAATGTGAACCGACAGCTAATCTCAACAATAAAAAAGCGTAAAGTCTCATACCTTGGACACATACTTAGAAATAATAAATACAAGATTCTACAAACAATCCTTAAGGCAAAAATCGACGGAAAGCGCGGAAGAGGTAGAAAAGAAACAACCTGGCTCAAAAATATCCAGACATGGACCGGCTATAATGATGAATACACACTTTTACAAGCCGCTAAGAACAGGGAGCTGAACATCATTGTGTAACAACAAATAATTATAAATATATACTTGGTATCATATATGTATCATTGAAATATTATTGTACGATCACCAATATCCGAATAACGGATGAGTAAATAAAGAAGAAGATTCCACAAACATCCCAGAGGGGTCAAGGGAAAATATGTAATTATACCCTCAGCATTTATGCTAACGAGGGTATATACACTTTCATACGGGCAAAATGTGCCTCATCGAAATAATGGTTTTAGACCCCAAGTTTGTTTGGACGAAATGTGTTTCAGACAATTTGGAGTCGATTGAGCAATGTCCGTCCGTCTGTCTGTCTGTCTGGCTGGCTGGAGCGCACGATAACTCTCGAACGGATGAACCGATTCGGTTCAAATTTTGGTTTTCGTAATATTTTGCCCAAACTTAGTTTAAGTTCGAAGATGAGCTATATCGGTCCACTCCTTCCGGTACCTCCCCCACAAAAGTTCGAAAATGTTCGGAAAATTTGTACGCACGATAACTCTTGAAGGGAGTAACCGATTTGGTCCATACTTTGCCCATCGTGGAGCGTGTACCAGACTTAGATCAGGTTTTAATATGGACTCAATCGGTCCACTCCGTCGGGTACCTCCCACACAAAATTTTGGAAAAGTTCAGTTTAGGAACATCTCTCGAATCACTTTGATTTTTGCTTTAGCAACTTGTATTCACTGCCCTCCATACGACGGTATAAGTTTCATCAGGGGCAAGTCCATACTTCCTGAGAAAATAGCCTGAAAGTTGCAAAAAAAAAACCCTATGACACCGTGTGAGGAGGATGGAGGGCAAAATAACTCTCAAACAGGTCTGCCGATTCGGTCCAAAGTTTGGCCTTAGTAATATTTTGTCCAAACATAGTTTAAGTTCGAAGATAAGCTATATCGGTCCACTCCTTCAGGTACCTCCCCCACAAAAGTTCAAAAATGTTCGAAAAAAATGTGCGTACGATAACTCTTGTAGAGAGTGGCCGAATTGGTCCATACTTTACACATCCTCATATATCTACCAGATATAGATCAGGTTCAAATATGGACTATATTTGTCCACTCCATCCGGTACCTCCCACACAAAATTTCGGATACATGTTCACTTTAAGACCTGCTTTCGAATCACTTTGATTTTTGTTGAAGCAACTTGCATTCGCTGCCTCAATTGGGATAGTAAAAGTTATTTCAGGGGCAAGTCCATACTTCTTGAGCAAACACCCCTGAAGTTCTAAAAAACCCCTATGGTACCATATGTAGTGGCTGGAGATCCATTCTTTTTAGTATCTCCTCCGCAAAACTTTTGATCTTTAATCCTAATCAACATTTTTGTAGGTTAAAACGCCCAAAATTTTTAAAACTCCCTAAATACATGCTTTTTTGGAAAAAATTGTTTCAATATACACAGGCTGGGGGTATATCTCTGTCGGCAAAGCCGACTGATACTTTTTTACTTGTTGTTAATGAAATTCACTCTACTGTTGGAATATTATTTCAAAAACATATTTTTTGGTTTAATACGAAAAATTGGAGAAACATTTAAGAGTTATTCTACTATTTCGCTAAATTTCCATACAAAACCTGAAGTATTTTGCTAAAAGTTCTTCAAGGAAAATAGTTTGTCAACGTGAAAGTATATTTGCTTAGTGTTTAGCAATAGAATTAAGAAGTTCAGAGTAATATTAAAATCACAACGAAAGAAAAAAGCACAATAGGTAAAAAGCGTGTAATTCGCGATTTCTTTAAAATCAGTTGAGGCGCATGCACTTTTCGGATACAGCGAGTGCATCTCTATCAATATGTATGAATTTATCCATGTTTGATTTAGCCGCCAAAGTGTGCCGTCAGTCGCATCTTACCATTCAAAAATCCTTCAAGTGGGTAAAAATATCGCGATGTGCATATGCCTGTAAGGCGCATCCGATTTCAGTGACCGCCAACGCGGCGCGTAAAAAAACAAAAATCAAAAACATAGGTTTTTTAAGAAAATTTACGCACCAAATTTTCGACTTTGGACTCCTATTACTAGGAAGCTGTACAGAGCACACTCATGAGATATACATCAAATGACGTGGAATCACGAGGTGTATAATCGTATAAATTGTTTATGTCATTATCTGGTTGCGCCCTCTAATTATAACAAAAATTCAAAAAAAAAAAAAACGCCGAAATCAAAACTTCAAAATATCAGCATCAATTTTTGTGTGATGAAGTGTTTATATCGAGAAACCATACATTAGAACTATCTTGCCCTGGCATTCTTTAATTCCTTTTTTGACCGTAGGTCTGAATGTGGCGTGGTTTGGCCACAAATCAGGAAAGAACTCAAAAAAACTTGTTTACTTCAACACATTTTTTACCCATTTTTTTGTATTACCATCGACACAGCTTCCACGTAAATCATTTGTTACGGTCTATATTATGAGATCGTGGCTAAAACACTTCAATCAACCTCAACTTTAACGATTGTAAAACTTTTTTGAATATTACCATATACACTTTCTTACGTACAAAATATGCCTCATCGAAATAATGGTTTTAGACCCCAAGTATGTTTGGATGAAAACCGTAGATGAGGTTCCAATATGGGCTCAATCGGTCCACTCCTTCGGGTACCTCACTTACAAAATGTCAGTTTAGTTCAGCCTGCTCTCGAATCGCTTTGATTTTTGTTGTAACACCTTGTATTCATCGCGCCACAGTGGGGAAAAATACCGATCTAGCGTACAGAAAATCAAAAAATTAACTTGAAAGAAAGTATGAAACCTTAGTACAGTATTGAACTAGAGTGTTGGCTGTACTTAATGGTATATATATAGTAATTAGAAATAGTTAGTCAGAACGGAATAACGGTGCATCTAAAATATATATTTTTTACAATGTTAACGTTGACCTTTTTTAGCTGTAAAATTGCAATAGACGTGTGCGTTCTGTGAATATTTTATTGTGGAATTTATTATATTTTTAATATACCGTAATGGTGATTAATTAAATGAAATAGTTTTATAATCCATATAATGTTTCGGGTTAAATAAATGTAAGGTTCATTTTTTGTAATTTCTTCGATTAAAATATCGAGTTCTTTTTCGATTTATTCTTTAATTTTTAATGAATTTTGTCTAGAATAACAAAAAACTTATAAAAATACATTTTTTTGCTTCAAAAGTTACATAGTTTTGATATATAACAGTAAGCAAATATAGGAACAAAGACTCTGCCCACACGGAATAATCACTTGATCTTAATTTTCAATTTGTCATGACTTGTAAGCGGTTGGAAGCAAACTCGTGACTTTTATTTTCTGGAAAACAAGTAAAGAAATATCAGTCGACTTTGCCGACAAAGATATGTATGCCCTCAGCCTGTATGCGAATTAAGACTTTTATCTATGACATATCGAACACCGGCTACACAACCAAAATATTTTCCCCATCAAATCAAATGCGAATTTAGAGAGTTTTCAGAATTTTATGAACTTCTTTGGACATATGAACTTGCAGACAAAAGTATCGAAACTTTTGGGGAATTTATCTGAACGACTGTGATGGTTCCGAATAAATGCTTACGTTAACAAATTTCATTTGGATTAAAGGACAAAAGGGTTGCACTTTTCGGAGAAGGTACCTGAAGGAATGGAGCGACATACCCATTTAGGAAGTCGATCTTATTTTGAGAGCCTTTCCTTTCGATAGTTATAACACCATATAGTTGGTCACCGTATAGTTTTTTTACCATTATGTCATGAAGCACGGACTTGCCTATGAAAAATAGAATATCGCTGTAAACAAGACTACAAGAAGGTCAAAATGTCCAAAGGCTCCTCGAACAGCGCTTAAACTGCAGTTATGTTGAGCTCCTGTAAGTGAGGTACCCGAAAATGTTGTTAAAATAATCTAAAAAAACTTAATTTTGAGACTGAAGGAGTGAACTGATATGACTTAATCTAAGTTTGGACAAAATATTAAGAAATCCAAAAATTTGGACATAAGCGGCTGATTCGTTCGAGAGTTATCATGCGCTCCAGCCATATAGACAGACGGTCGGATTGGGCTGAATGACACCAAATTGTCTGAAACGGATTTCTCCTACCGTTTAACACAAAATTTGTCTAAAATATGATTACAACATTTTGAAACTAATTTCTTATTAGGTTTCGAGATATATTTTACGAAAACCAATATATGGTACAAATTGTCCATTCCATGAACGTTCATTCACAAAATACTGTACGAGTAACTTTGATGGATCAAGGATGAGTATAAAGCCTCGAGACCTCCATAAAGATCGAACATAGCTTCTTATAACCTACACCACTATGCCGGGAGGGTATTATAAGTTGGTTTGGGCCAAAAAGTTTGTAACGCATCAAAATAATGGTCGTAGACCCATACTTATATATACCAAAATGAATGTCTCGACGAGCTGAGTCGATCTGGCTGTGTGTGTCCGTCCGTCTGTCCATCTAAACCTTGTAATCACGCTACAGGTCGCAATTTTGATCGAATCGCCACGAAATTTTTAATGTTGATGGGGGGTCCCGGAGGGGAAGAAGCCTGGTGATGGTGATGTTCGGATAATATTTAGGGGTCGGAATGGGCAAAAAACTTATGTGGATAAAAAGACAATGTTTTTTTCCAAAGCGAATATCTCAGCTTGAGGACTTTCCAAAAGCAAAGCCTGACTATAAAAGTAGAAAATCCCATCTTTATAATGATGCAAAGTAGGTTGGCGTAGGTGGCCAAATAACGGAGATATCAAAATAATCGGTAATACATTCATTTTTCGAAATTTTGAGGGTTAATAGGGGTTCCATAGAAGAAGAAGCCAATTGAGTTTGGTGGGAAAATTCAAAGTTTTACTCTTATGCGAATATCTCCGTTTTTAGTAGTCGTATTCCTAAAGGATAGCCCGTCAATGGATGAGGAAATTATCACCTTTATTATGATGCAAAGTAGTTTGGCGCACATCCCACTTTCCCATTTTTTATTTGAATTGTACTGACGTGTATCGCAGCTTTGGTTGGATGCGTTTCAACAATGAAGACATTCTGAGCTCTACCAAAATTGGTGAAATGCTTGTGATGAAATTGAAATTGATTGAAACAGACGCTGGTCCCAATTTCTAATTTTTGGAATTTTATTTCTATATCAGACATATATATACCTCTGCTTCTATTTGGTATATCAAACACTTGTAAAATGATAGTCAAGAAGACCAGCAAAGCGTTCAATCAGTACCAAGTAGATGTCGACAGCAGTCAAATATAAAATTATATATTAATTATTTTGGTTCAGTTCGCCTTAAGTCACTTGGTATAAAAGCCAGATAGGTGAAAACTTTAATGTCTCCCTAAAAGAAATGTGTTTACGAATGAAAAGCTTATGCACAGGAGTAGTGGTGTAGGGTCCCAGCAAACCAAATGCCGGATGTCCGACACATCGGAACAATTTCGGAAGCAATATCGTACAGATTTTGTTCCGTTTTCTATACGATTTTTCGTAGGTGAATTCGAACAGATTTCGTTCCGATTTCGGAGAGAATATCGGAAGTAAATTTTCCTTGGAATATGCTAAACCTAAAATTTTGCGTGTTGCGTCTTTTATCAGATATGACTTCAGCAATAATGCCATGCTTCCTATGTGTCGAGGCCTTAAAGGCCTGGGAACAGAATCAGCCTCCTCTTTGTGGTGGTTATTCTTGTTAAGCAGAGTTGCAAAACATAGTAAGAGAAATTGAAACAAAATGTATTTCTTTGCAATGAATTTGTGCATAAAAAATTATTTAACGCATAAAATGATTATTTTTTATAACCATTTTAAAAATTTTATAAAATATTTTTTATAAAATATGTAACAGTCTGTTTGAATAACTTTAATTTTTGCATTTTTCCACTACGGTTTGGAGTGCTTGAGTGGTATTGAAAAGGGCTGAGCTCGCCGGATTGGGGGAGGTTCTTTCCAAACCAGTAATGCTAAACTGTTCAAAGAGAAATAAGTTGTAACCACTCCAAGACTTGTTACTAGTACCTGACTTATTATAATTTTTGAATCACAGACTGTAAGAGTATGCGAATGATGTTTTCGCTGGGACACCTTTTTAAATTGTTCCCACCCGCTATAAAACATAAGTAACTAGTGTCCATGATATTCTGTTAGCTACTTCCCTAATCATCGATGAGACCAACTATACCGCTATGTTATCACTATCAACAATTCCAATAAAAAGATCTAATTAGTTCATTTTGAATACAATTTACAATTCATTTATTAATAGGAAATTCATTCATATGCTTTCTTTAAATCGATTACACTTTAAGTGTCTTATAAGTAAATGATTTTTTTTTTAAAAAAATTATCTCAAATAATGAGTAATTTAGAGATAATAGTCAAAGTATATCATAAATTATATAATCTGCATGTTATACGACTACTTACACGAAGTGGTATGAAATTAGGTTAGGATGATGATTTAGGTTTTGATGAATTATTTGTAGGTTATGTTACCTTGGTTTAAACTGCCGATGGATCGAGCTCAATACATGCGGTGTTGTATAATTCTGCAAATATAAAGAAAGCAATTAACACCTATCCAAACCCTAATCTCTTTTCTCAGTTTTGATGCAAATTCTTACATTTGATTATACCTTTTATTCCCGGGGTAAACCGTGCAATAAAAAGAATTTACTTTAATAAACTCTATTAGCCGATAGCCTTAGATGCTAGTGCTATTTTTTATATAATTTTATTGTAATTTTTTATTATAATAAATATTTGAAATAAATAAATAAATAAAAATAAACTCTAACATGCAAGTTATATAGAAATTATTTACAAATAATTACATTTTTAAACATTTTAAGATTAATTAATTAATGAAACATTCACACAAGTGAAAATTACATTGTTTTAAGCAAAATTGTATGATCCGTTTCTTATGTTTTAATTATCAAGATAAAATAAATTTAGCGAAGGCTAAGTTAATTATTGGCAAAAATAGAATCACGTAAAAAAATTACAAAATTCACAATAATACTTATAAAAGTTGTTTTTTTTATATAAATTATTGCTGGTTTTGTTTAGCCGACGGCAAATCATCGAAAAGCTATCATTATTTAGAAACTGTACATATCAGGAACAGCAGAGCTCATTAGAAATTATCATTAACACCATTAATATGTCTCACTCCTGTAACAGTCTGTTTGAATAATTTTTATTTTTTTTTTTGCATTTTTCACTACGGTTTGGAATGCTTGAGTGGTATTGAAACGGGCTGAGCTCGCCCGATTGGGGGAGGTTCTTTCCAAACCAGTAATGTTAAACTGTTCAAAGAGAAAAAAAAAAATTAACCACTTCAAGACTTGTTACTAGTACCTGACTTAATATAATTTTTTTGAATCACAGACTTTAAGAGTATGCGAATGATGTTTTCGCTGGGACACCTTTTTAAATTGTTCCCACCCGCTATAAAACATAAGTAACTAGTGTCCATGATATTCTGTTAGCCACTTCCCTAAACATTTATGAGACCAACTAAACCGCTATGTTATCACTATCAACAATTCCAATAAAAAGGTCTAATTAGTTCATTTTGAATACAACTTACAATTCATTTATTAATAGGAAATTCATTAAGATGCATTGTTTAAATCGATTACACTTTTAGTGTCTTATAAGTAAATGATTTTTTAAATTATCTCAAATAATGGGTAATTTAAAGATAAAGGTAAAAGTCTATCATAAATTATATAATCTGCATGTTATACGACTACTTACACGAAGTGGTATGAAATTAGGTTAGGAAGATGATTTAGGTTTTGATGAATTATTTGTAGGTTATGTTACCTTGGTTTAAACTGCCGATGGATCGAGCTCAATACATGCGGTGTTGTATAATTCTGCAAATATATAGAAAGCAATTAACACCTATCCAAACCCTAACCTCTTTTCTCAATTTTGATGCAAATTCTTACATTGATTATACCTTTTATTCACGGGGTAAACCGTGCAATAAAAAGAATTTACTTTAATAAACTCTAACATGCAAGTTATATAGAAATTATTTACAAATAATTACATTTTTAAACATTTTAAGATTAATTAATTAATGAAACATTCACACAAGTGAAAATCACATTGTTTTAAGCAAAATTGTATGATCCGTTTCTTATGTTTTAATTATCAAGATAAAATAAATTTAGCGAAGACTAAGTTAATTATTGGCAAAAAATAGAATCACGTAAAAAAATTACAAAATTCACAATAATACTTATTAAAAGTTGTTTTTTTATATAAATTATTGCTGGCTTTGTTTAGCCGACGGCAAATCATCAAAATCATCGAAAAGCTATCATTATTTAGAAACTGTACATATCAGGAACAGCAGAGCTCATTAGAAATCACCATTAACACCATTAATATGTCTCACTCCCTCTTATGGGTATCCATTGGCAAATTACTGATGGGCGTTGGTTATGAAGATTCGCTATGTAAGCGAGACGGTAAGGAGAGCCTGGATGCTTCCACGTTGGATGATGCACTTGTCCAAAAAACGGGCAAACTTTTATAATATCGCTGAATGATAAGGCATTAATTAAGCCATGAAAAATACCAGTTTTTTTGTTTTAAATTTCATTTATAATTTTCACGGTACTTTTTAAATTATTTAATGTTCGTCGTGAGCAATAACGAGATTCTCTTTAATTTTTTCGTGTACCAATTGAAGTTTTACATCATTTGAAGTATAGTTGAATTGTCCCTCAGTCATACACCCTAATTTGTCCATTACAGCATAAGAAGATCCATGTAGCACCATATTGTATCCAAATGCACCGAAGTATGGTGAGCACTTTATTGCCTCATGAAAGTCACTTCGGAGTATACTGGCTATTTTAGATACATGCAAATCCCACTTGTCTTGTTTATCTTTTAATAAAATCCTCAATTTTATAATAAATTCTCTGTTGCTGCGCTCTGAGGCATTGGCTTGTGGGCTATACAAGGCCGTTTTAATATGTTTGACTCCATATGATTTCAAGAATTCGGACATTTGTGCTGAAACGAATTGGCATCCATTATCGGAATGTATAAACTGGGGTACCCCGAATTGGTGAAATACATTCTCCTCTAAGTATTTTATAATAGTAGTACTATTCGCTTTTTTCAAAGGTTTCAAAAATATATATTTTGTAAAATGATCGATGGCTACAAATACCATGGAGTTCCCCAATTTGGTCCTAGGGTAAGGTCCTAACAAATCCATATAGATTCGTTGAAAAGGACGTTCGGTTAGGATTTGCTTACCCATAGAAGGTCTCAATATTTGGTTAGTGGGTTTAACAGATTTACAAATTTCACAGTTTGAAATAAAAATTTTAATATATTTTGCCATATTTGGCCAGAAATATTTCTCCCTAATTCTGTGCAAATTTTTACTAAATCCTCCATGACAGGATGCAACATTATGGACACGTTCAATCAAATCGGCTCTTAGTTCCAAAGGAAGCCACAATTTCCACAATGAATCTTCGTCCTCGAATACACCTTTTCTAAACTTAACTCGTTGATAAATATAACCTTCGGAAACAACGGTGTCTGGAAATTTGTCTGATTCTGATTCGAGAACTGATATAAGCTTCAAATATTCTGTTGATTTGAAATATTCCGACGTCAGATCTATTTCTATAGGTACAGATTCTTCAGATAAATCTACCTCGTCTACATCTAACCTAGATAACGCATCCGGAACAATATTGGTGGATCCTTTTCGAAACTCTATCTCAAAATCAAAGCTTTGTAACAGCAAACTCCATCTACCAAGTCGACCTGAGAGATCTTTCTGCGACATAAGCCAGCGCAAACTATGATGGTCAGTAACAATCTTGAATGGCAGTCCTTCAACATACGGTCGGAATCGTTTTAAACATACTATCGCGGCCAAACATTCTAACTCCGTGACCGTATAATTTTTTTGACACTTGTTCAATTTTTGGGAAACATACGCAATCGGATGTTCCTTATCGTCGTCACCAAGTTGTGTTAAGACTCCTCCTACTGCTACTCGGGAAGCATCGCATTGTATCGTGAACATTTTGTCAAAATTGGGTTGAACTAGTACAGGGGCTGTCGTTAAAGCATATTTTAATTTTTCAAAGGAAAGTTTTGCTTCGTCAGTCAATGCGAATTGCTTAGACTTTTTCAGACAATCGGTCAGTGGGGCAGCTAAATCAGCATAGTTGGCTATAAATTGCCTGTACCAGCCAGTCATACCAATATATCGTCTGATCTGACGTGGAGATTTAGGTATTGGAAATTTAGCAACAGCCTCAACTTTACTTGGATCTGTACGCAAACAACCCTGACCAACAATATACCCTAAGTATTTGATTTCTTTCTGACAAAAACGACTTTTCTCGACGTTGATAGTTAAATTGGCATTAGACAAGCATTTTGCGACCTCTTCCAACATCTCAAGGTTACTTTTGAAATCCGAGGTGCACACCAACAAATCATCTAAATAGATGAACACGTTTTCTCTGAGTCGACTGGGGATAACTTTATCCATCAGTCTACTCATTCTTTGAGCCGCGTTGCAGAGTCCGAACGGCATTACTGTAAAATGATACAATGGCCGTCCAGGCACTGCAAAGGCTGTTTTCTCTTTGGATACATCATCTAAAGGTATTTGCCAATATGCATCTTTTAGGTCAATACCTGATATAAAATGAGTATCCTGTAATCGGCTCAAAAGTCCATTGATATGTGGGAGAGGGTACGCATCTTTTTTTGTTAGGGAATTTAGTTTCCTAGAGTCGAGACAAAGTCTTATTTTGCCAGGTTTTCTAACCAAAACTATCGGGCTACAATACGGACTATTGCTCTCTTCTATTACTCCTAATGACAACATTCGGTCCAACTCTTTATATGCCTCTTCTTGTCGAGGTGGTGAAAGAGGATAATGTTTAATTTTAAAAGGTTCTGAATCTGCCGTATCAATGTTATGAATTTCCATCGAAGTCCGACCAAGACCGAGTTTTTTAAAAGATGGAAAAAGTTCAACGACACGTTTCAAATCATATAATTGGAAATCGGTTAAAGTATGCATGTTTTCAGTAGATGTCATAAAAGCTTCGCTATCTAAAGAAACTTCGGACACAAAAATCTCTGGAGCTATATTAAAACGTTTCCAAAAATTAATACCCAGGTAAACTGGTTGTCGCAAAGAAGGAGATAAGTAAAATACGATATTTTTAGTGGTGTTTTTGAAAGTAACAGGAATTTCTACAAAACCAATAACCCGTTGTGAACCCCCATCTGCTGTCTTCAGGGAGCTAAATATTGGTGTAAACTCAAGTTTTAAGTTTTCTAAGAGGTCTTGACAACCCTTACCCAAAACACTTATTGATGCCCCTGAATCCAGCAATCCGAAAAGCTCTACTTCACCCAAATTAATCTTGGCATACGGCCTTGAGTCTTGGTTCTCAAGTGGATTCTACTAATTTATTAAAAGCTTTTCGTTTCCGAAATCGTTCACGACATTTTATTATTTTTTTAGACAATGGTTTTTTATTAAAAATCCGATTTCTTATTTCTTCGTACCTTAGCTTTCTTTCATGCAACGATAATTGAGAATCTATTTGAATAGATGTAGTTTTAAAGTCTTGTGAATTGTTGGTTGTTGTGTCAATGTGACAATTTGTTGCTGATGTTGTTGCCTTTAAGTCTATATCGATAGAGGGATACAGAGTTGGGAACGAGGTACCCTCATTTACTCGTTCACTTTTCTGTTTTCCTGATGTCGCTTTGGACACAGCGGAGTCGTTACATTTTTCTTTCCACATCTATAACAAAAGAGAGTTCTTACATTGGATGGACATTCATAATAAGAATGACCCATCTGGTCGCAATTCCAGCATTTAAATCGAGAGGTATCCATCTCTTTTTTTCCAAAACTGGAATTTTTATGAAACTTAAATGCTTCTACGTCACAATCATTATCATCAACAGTTTCAAATTCAGTGGAGTTTTCTATTTCAGATACAAATTTGCGATTTTTATGCTGATGTTGCCGTTTTACATATCTCTCTGCTTTCCTCCCTGCATCTCTCAAACTATCCAGATCAAGTGAGTCATCCATAAATAATAAAGCCCCTATTGACTCTTTCACATTATTTTTAATCAAATCTATCATTTTCATATCACTCATAGGTTGAGATAAACGAGAATTCATGGTAATTACCTCGGTAAAGAAATCGTCAAATGACTCTTTTGGTAATTGTCTTCTCTCTATGATTTTAACAATTTTATCGCATTCATTTTCTGCTCTACCGAATTGTTTCCTCATGGCTCTCTTTAAATCATGCAATGAGGTATTTGGAACTTGCCTCAAATAGGCCCAAAACCATGTTTCAGCCTTTCCTTTTAGTAAAATGTGAAAACTGCCTATTAGAGTTTCGTCCGAACATTTGCTACGTTTGGCTAAGGTATCTACCTTGAATAGAAAGTCTGACACATCTTCAGTTCCATCATATGAAATGTTCCATTTATCAACTTTGATAGAAATATTTGGTGAAAGTGCACCTGAACGAGAAGTGTTCAAAATTTCGTTTAATGAAGGATCATTATTAGACATAGTTTCTCTATTTTGAAGGTTTATGTTTTCATTACCTGCAGACTGATTCCTATTTGCGTTTAAACTTTCGGTTAAAAGTTGTCGTAAAGCAGTAAACTCAGTTACGAAAACAGTTTCCAAACGAGCAGTTAAGTCTGCTACCCCGTTTGTGGAAGGTGCATTAATCGATTGCTGGGAAGTTCCCGGTTGATTATTTTGTTCCGACATATCCGAATAATTTATACGATTTTGCTGATATAATAGAGCTCTGGATCTAGTCCGAATAGGACTTATATTAAAACGAGGTCTATTAGTAGCCTGAACTACTGAATCTTCGTCAAAAGTATATTCTAATGTAGTATTTCTACTATGCGGATCTTCGCTATCTGACAAACTAACTACTTTTCTTTTCCTTGGCATTACTCAAACTGAGTCTGAAAATTTAAATGCGAGCTTTACTCGTATCAATCTATAAATTTTCATGTATATGGAATTGTTGATAGTGAATTAAAACAAAAACGGATAGTATGGTCTAAATTACAATCTGTGTTCCAAAAATCTCCTCATTTGTAAATTTTATATGCAATTCATGTCGCTATAATACTCCAGATTTCCAATCCAGTATATATATGACTTACATAAATTGCAAATAAAAACTATTGCAACTAATGGTTTAAGGCTATGCAAAAAAAAATGTCACGTAAGAATTGCTATAAAGAAATCAATAGTTTTAAATATGATGTTCTAGACTCATTCTATACATAGACACTTAGGTATATGTGCAAAAGAAATAGACCTACAACAACAATATGTTCTTATTCATAAAAAAAACATATGACCTGAAGTAAGTAACAATGAAAGATATAAAAACGAACGCACTGCGTTAAATCCAATACTAATAATCACGAGGATTCGTTTTTATGAATAAATAAAATACGACATTAACAAATTATTAAAACTTGCCAATCTCGTTGGGCGCCATTCTCTTTTTGTAACAGTCTGTTTGAATAATTTTTTTTTTTTTTTTTGCATTTTTCACTACGGTTTGGAATGCTTGAGTGGTATTGAAACGGGCTGAGCTCGCCGGATTGGGGGAGGTTCTTTCCAAACCAGTAATGTTAAACTGTTCAAAGAGAAAAAAAAAAAAAAATTAACCACTTCAAGACTTGTTACTAGTACCTGACTTAATATAATTTTTTTGAATCACAGACTTTAAGAGTATGCGAATGATGTTTTCGCTGGGACACCTTTTTAAATTGTTCCCACCCGCTATAAAACATAAGTAACTAGTGTCCATGATATTCTGTTAGCCACTTCCCTAAACATTTATGAGACCAACTAAACCGCTATGTTATCACTATCAACAATTCCAATAAAAAGGTCTAATTAGTTCATTTTGAATACAACTTACAATTCATTTATTAATAGGAAATTCATTAAGATGCATTGTTTAAATCGATTACACTTTTAGTGTCTTATAAGTAAATGATTTTTTAAATTATCTCAAATAATGGGTAATTTAAAGATAAAGGTAAAAGTCTATCATAAATTATATAATCTGCATGTTATACGACTACTTACACGAAGTGGTATGAAATTAGGTTAGGAAGATGATTTAGGTTTTGATGAATTATTTGTAGGTTATGTTACCTTGGTTTAAACTGCCGATGGACCGAGCTCAATACATGCGGTGTTGAATAATTCTGCAAATATAAAGAAAGCAATTAACACCTATCCAAACCCTAACCTTAATTACTTACTTAGCTGGCCCATTACAGAACATTTGTTCTATAGGCCGAACTAAGAAGAGATCTCCATTCCTCTCTATTTGTTGCTTTGCTCTCTGGAATACCGCGCCTTTTCATCTCAACATCCACTTGTTTGCGCCATCTATTCCTTGGCCTGCCAATTCTGCGTGCACCGCCATGTGGCATGTATTCATACGCCTTTTTAGCGGGTTCATCATCGCTCATTCTTATGATATGGCCTAGCCAACGCAATCGCTGCATCTCGATACGTTTAACAATATTCATGTCGTTGTATAGCAGATACAGCTCGTGGTTCATGCGACGTCGATATTCACCGTCAACGCAGATTGGTCCGTAGATCTTTCGAAGAATTTTTCTCTCAAACACACCAAGCACTGCCATGTCTGCTTGCGCAAGTACCCAGGCTTCGGAGCCATACATCAGCACGGGTAGTATCAGTGTTTTGTAGAGCGTTATTTTTGTTTGACGAGATGTGGCTTTGTTTTTAAACTGCTTACTTAATCCAAAGTAGCATCTGTTGGCCAATACAATTCTTCTTTTTATTTCACAACTGATGTCGTTTGTTGTGTTGACGGAGGTGCCGAGGTAGACGAAGTCTTTTACTACCTCAATATTATAGGAACCAACTTCCACAGTCGGTCCGAGCTCAATGGACGCATTGCGCGTCGACACCATCAACTTGGTCTTCTCACCGTTTACCGCCAGACCCACTTTAGCAGATTCTCCTTCGACCTTTATAAAGGTATCAGTTGCTTCTTTTACTGATCGACCCATGATGTCTATATCATCAGCATAAGCAAGTAACATGTGACTATTGGTGTAGATTGTGCCACTTCTTTTGACGTTTGCCTCTCGTATAACCTTTTCTAGCAGGATGTTGAAGAGGTCACACGAAAGGCTGTCTCCTTGTCTGAAACCTCTTTTGGTACCAAACTCTTCGGAGAGGTTCTTTCCTATTTTAACTGAGGACCTCGTGTCAGTTAAAGTCATTTTACAAAGCCGGATGAGCTTTGCGGGAATACCAAATTCAGACATGGCTTGGAATACCTTTGAGCGCAGCGGACTGTCGAAGGCTGCTTTATAATCGACAAAAAGGTGGTAGGTGTCGATCTGCATCTCTTGGGTCTTCTCCAGGATTTGCCGCAGGGTAAATATCTGGTCAATGGTGGACTTGCCAGGTCTAAAGCCGCATTGGTATGGTCCAATAATCTCGTTGACCATTGGCTTTAGTCGTTCGCACAATATCCCTGACACGATCTTGTAGGCAATAGGGAGTAGACTTATGCCCCTATAGTTAGAGCATACAGTCTTATCTCCCTTCTTGTGGACGGGGCACAGGATACTCAGGTTCCAATCGTCGGGTACTCGTTCTTCCTGCCAGATGGTGCTAACTAGCTGATGAATACACCTTATCAGCGTGTCGCCTCCGGTTTTGAACAGCTCGGCTGGTAAGCCATCGGCCCCTGCTGCCTTATTATTCTTCAGCCGATTTATTGCTGTCTTTACCTCATCTTGGCTGGGCAGTATACATTCAATACCATCTTCTGGGATTGGGACTGTGGTATCTTCGTCTTCTTCGCTGCTATTGGATACCAACAGATTTGAAAAATGTTCTTTCCATATCCTGAGTATACTATCTGTATCAGTTACCAAATTACCTTGCTGGTCTCTACAGGAGGATGTGCCTGTACCAAAGCCATCAGTTTGATGCTTGACTCTTTGGTAGAATTTTCGGACTTCATTCTGGCTCCTGTACATCTCGATTTTTTCACACTCCCGCTTTTCCATCTCTCTCTTTTTCCTGCGGAAAAGACGTTTCTCCTCTCTCCTTTTCTCCCTGTATCTCTCTCGTGCGCTACGCGTTGCTACGGATTGTAAAGTAGCCTTATATGCCGCATTTTTCTCTTCGGTGGCAGCACGACACTCCTCATCATACCATGGATTCCTTGGTGGAGGTCTCTGGTATCCAAGTATGGATTTTGCGGCTGTTTGCATGGAGTGGGCAATGCTTTGCCATTGCGCTGATATGTTATCGGGATGAGGAGGGCTTTGATTAAGCAATTGGGCTAGTTGAGTGGAATATGCTGTGGCTATCTGTTGTGATTGCAGCTTACCGATGTCTAACTTTCGTGTTGTGTCTGCTCGTACTTTGTTTGCTACGTTTAAGCGGGTGCGTACCTTTGCTGCAACAAGGTAGTGGTCCGAATCAATGTTTGCGCCTCGGAACGATCGTACATCCAACACGCTCGATGAATGTCTTCCATCTATCACAACATGATCAATTTGGTTTCTTGTTTTCTGATCTGGAGACAGCCAGGTGCCCTTATGAATATCGAGATGATTAAATCTGGTACTGCTAACTACCATGTTTTTTGCAGCTGCAAAGTCTATCAGTCTCATACCATTGTCAGATGTTTCACTGTGGAGACTGAATTTCCCGACTGTTGGGCCAAAGATATTCTCCTTTCCAATTTTGGCATTAAAATCGCCTAGAATGATTTTAATGTCATGGGCAGGGCAACGGTCATATGTTTCTTCCAAGCACTCGTAAAATATATCTTTGGTCTGTTCGTCCTTTTCTTCAGTGGGAGCATGAGCGCAAATAAAGCTGATGTTGAAGAATTTAGCTTTTATTCGAATTGCAGCAAGTCTTTCATTCACTGGAGTGAAGCTGGATACAAGATGTTTTAGTCTCCGACTAACTACGAATCCACAACCAAACTCATGCTTTACGTCATGGCAGCTATAATACAGTGCGTCACCTTTAGGTGTTGTTGTGACGCCTTTCCCAATCCATCGTATTTCCTGTATGGCAGTAATATCGGTCTTGTACTTTTCAAGTACGTCTGCCAATGCGAAGACTGCACCTTCTCTATAAAGAGTGCGAACATTCCAGGTGCAGATTCGCAGATCATGGTCCTTAAAACGTTTGCGGGGTTCGTCAACTTTAGAGGGGTTTGTTTTTCTTTTCTTTCGTTTTTTCATAGTAGGCTGTTTTTTCTAGGGGAGGGTTACTAACCCGACGCCCAAACCCAAGTTTTTAACGTTCTTATGGGTGAACGCGCGGCACATGTTAGCTCACTACCTTTAACGGGTGTTAAAGGCAGTTCCCCAGGTGACACCACGGGGAGGTCAGTGTCCACTTGGGATGAAAGAGGGACCAAGATAAATCCTGGGCTTTGCCATGTTAAAACCGGTCAGGACCGTTCCTTGGTATCTTCCATCCCCTACGTCACCCATCCAAACCCTAACCTCTTTTCTCAATTTTGATGCAAATTCTTACATTGATTATACCTTTTATTCACGGGGTAAACCGTGCAATAAAAAGAATTTACTTTAATAAACTCTAACATGCAAGTTATATAGAAATTATTTACAAATAATTACATTTTTAAACATTTTAAGATTAATTAATTAATGAAACATTCACACAAGTGAAAATCACATTGTTTTAAGCAAAATTGTATGATCCGTTTCTTATGTTTTAATTATCAAGATAAAATAAATTTAGCGAAGACTAAGTTAATTATTGGCAAAAAATAGAATCACGTAAAAAAATTACAAAATTCACAATAATACTTATTAAAAGTTGTTTTTTATATAAATTATTGCTGGCTTTGTTTAGCCGACGGCAAATCATCAAAATCATCGAAAAGCTATCATTATTTAGAAACTGTACATATCAGGAACAGCAGAGCTCATTAGAAATCACCATTAACACCATTAATATGTCTCACTCCCTCTTATGGGTATCCATTGGCAAATTACTGATGGGCGTTGGTTATGAAGATTCGCTATGTAAGCGAGACGGTAAGGAGAGCCTGGATGCTTCCACGTTGGATGATGCACTTGTCCAAAAAACGGGCAAACTTTTATAATATCGCTGAATGATAAGGCATTAATTAAGCCATGAAAAATACCAGTTTTTTTGTTTTAAATTTCATTTATAATTTTCACGGTACTTTTTAAATTATTTAATGTTCGTTGCAAAAACAGTATTTTGGTTACTTAAATCGTTTATCAAGGTTTATGATTAATTTCAAAGTTCTTTCAAAGTACATTTTATCTTTTTGTTTCTTATTATACTGTTCCACTAGAAAAATGTTTTAACTTGAGTGGTCAACGATCAGAATAGAAGAGATCGAAACAGAATTATTAAATTCCTCATTACCCTAGCAACATAGCAGGTTTTCTTGTCTTTCTTTTTATTAAATTTTGTAGCTTTGTCTTGTCGTGGTTAAACGATTTCTACCATTACATATTGTTTTTTTGGCGACTACATTTGCATACTAAAAAAAATGTCCACGGCTTGTAAAATAGAGCCACATGAAATGCCATACATTGTACTCGATAGTATAACAGTTGGCTCTTGTAATATTACAATCAAATATAACCATGGTATAAGTAAAGAGGTAGATTTAAATGAAAAAAATCTATAGAACCCTTGTTTTTCTTGAATTCTTAAAACTTCAAAATAAAAGCAACAAATGGGTTTGTTTACAATGTATTTTTTGAGCATTTTATAAAAAACGCTAAGAATGAATGAAGAGTTAAGTTTTCTCCACATAATCGAGTTGTGAATATGATAAACTGATTGTTTCAATGCAGTTGTCGTAAAGCAGTAAACTCAGTTACGAAAACAGTTTCCAAACGAGCAGTTAAGTCTGCTACCCCGTTTGTGGAAGGTGCATTAATCGATTGCTGGGAAGTTCCCGGTTGATTATTTTGTTCCGACATATCCGAATAATTTATACGATTTTGCTGATATAATAGAGCTCTGGATCTAGTCCGAATAGGACTTATATTAAAACGAGGTCTATTAGTAGCCTGAACTACTGAATCTTCGTCAAAAGTATATTCTAATGTAGTATTTCTACTATGCGGATCTTCGCTATCTGACAAACTAACTACTTTTCTTTTCCTTGGCATTACTCAAACTGAGTCTGAAAATTTAAATGCGAGCTTTACTCGTATCAATCTATAAATTTTCATGTATATGGAATTGTTGATAGTGAATTAAAACAAAAACGGATAGTATGGTCTAAATTACAATCTGTGTTCCAAAAATCCCCTCATTTGTAAATTTTATATGCAATTCATGTCGCTATAATACTCCAGATTTCCAATCCAGTATATATATGACTTACATAAATTGCAAATAAAAACTATTGCAACTTGTTTAATTGGGCAACAACAAATTCTCCAGTTCGATAGGATAAAATGTTGAGGTGAGGGAGGGGTGATCCATAGGTATATTTCTCAGTTACCGTATATGATGAGCAGTGGAGGGAGAAAAGAATAAGTGAAATAAAAACAACCAGTATTAATTATTTATATAAATAGGATTGCTGTTTATTGTGTTTCTTTTCTTACTACAACAAAGATTACCTTTTGTAATCTGGGGTTGGCGCAGAGGCCTTGGTGCTTTCGCTTCTAGAGATAAAACAAAAGTGAACGCAGAGGTTCACGTGGATCGCAGAGGATCTTAGTGATCGCAGAGGATCGTGTTGATCGCAGAGGATCTTCGTTTATTACTACTACAACTACAATTATTCCAGTGAGAGAACAGTCTCTCCTATGTATCAAAATGAGCATACCAACAACAACCGTCGCCCGTTGGTATCTACACTCTCCGGTCTCCGCAGAGGGAACTTGTAGAGGTGATACCCGAGCTGTCAATCAGCATCCGTGATCGACTGGGCTCGAGAAGTTGAAGGCCAACGTATCTAACTTATACATTGCCGCCCACCTTGATACACGTAAGCGTGTATCAACAATTAAAGCTAGAAATAATTGTAAAAAGAATGAACGTAAATTCAGATTTCAAGCGAGCTATAATTCAAATTAGCGATTTCTATAAACGAGTAATTAAGAAATGATCGACTCCGATATTCGCTCGATTCAAGAATATGGAGACGAGTCACTGAACAATTCAATTTTAGTTTTTAAGATATAATAGTACTGAATGTTTCTACACTTGACTATAGTGGTCGATTTTCAATAGTACTATCGATTGTGAGGTTATGTGCTAGAGACGGTAGGAACTGAACCCGAAAGGAGGTACCCGAAAATAGATTTTTGGGAAGCTACGAATTCAAAACTATCTTTGGCCGTTCCCAAAAGCAAACTATTATCAGAGGAGGAGTTTGGTGTTGTCCGAAGTCCGATCAAACAAACGAAGTTCTCGACTTTTGAAATCAGTAAAAGCCGGAGAGGAGGTTGAACGCGACAAAGAGGGACTAAATACTCGACTTTTGATCTTGGAAAAAGCCGGAGAGGTATTCGAGCGCGACAAAGAAGGGCTAAATACTTGGCTTTTGACCTTCGTAAAAGCCGGAGATGCGTGTGATCTCGACAATGAAGAAGTAAATGCTCGACTTTTGACTTTGGTAAAAGCCGGAGTGGGTTTCAACAAAGATGGCGCAGCAAGAACTTTACTATTGCGCAAGGTATTAGTGTCTGTATGATTGCTTTGGCGTTTGGAAGAAGAGCAAGTCGACACAGTACACTTAGACTCTCGACTTTTGACATTTGTAAAAGTCGGAGAAGTGCATGGCAAAGTAGAACTGCCTGGGGGGTGTCTGGGCTGCGACAGAACATAACTGGGATCTCGACTTTTGACATCAGTAAAAGACGGAGACAGTTTTGATGTGGCCGGAGCAATAACTCTTCTAACTTGTGGCCGATGGAGAAGGCTATGATGCCGTTGTTTACACCAGTTGCAATTATGTTTGCTCTGGCATAATTTAACTGCATGACCACGAGATAAGCAATTAAGGCAGCACTTATACTTTTTAACAATCGAGAATTTGTCCTCAAACGAAAGTTCTTTGAACCGGGGGCAGAGACGCAGAACATGACTCTGGTTAGGACAAATTGGGCAACAAGATTTCTGGGTTGAACTATTGGATGAAGTTTTCGATTTGGACAACGATTGCTTGGAGGATTTAGATAGAGCAACATTATTGGGTGACGAGTCAGTGAGTTGATTCCCGTACATATTGTGAATACAAACCAATGTTTGTATCCTCTCTGTGAGGAAAGCATCTAAGTCTCGCCAAGAAGGCAACGAAGACTTGTTCTTGATACTTTGCTCCCACAGAGTCAAAGTTAACTTTGGCAAACGCTGCAAACAAATACAAACTACTATTGGATCCCAATGATCCGTGATGACGTCATAGACGGTCATTGCAGCAAGACAACTACTAATCCCACGCTGAATGGTTTTCAAACCAGAGCAAGTTTCTTTATCCAAAGAAGGGAGACTGAGCAATTGTTGGATGTGACTATTTACCACGATACGTTTATTGTCATACGTATCCGACAATGCTTTCCACGCTAAGGGGAAACCAGAATTGGTGAGTGGAAATGACGAGACGATTTCGCGAGCCTCACCGGCGGTTTTCTGCAACAAATAGCAAAGGCGCTCAACGTCTGACAGACGCGAATTTTCAACGAAAAGGGTGGTGAATAAATCCCTAAACGTGGGCCATGACATAAATCCACCTGCAAAAACATCAATGTCGATAGGAGGCAAAGACAGATAATGGGTATCGACAGTTGACTTGGAGTGGTTTGCAATAGGGGCAGAAGAACAATTTGTGGTGGTGGTGATTTGAGGAGGTGAAGGACAGACATGTGAAGCATCAACCTGCAAAGGGATAGACTCCCTCAATAGCAAACCCGATGAAGACTGTTCAGAATAAAAGGTGATGTCGTCAGTCTGGGTACTACACGTTGTGGTGGAGGAAGTTTCTGTTGGGACAATTAAACCAAGAGGAGTAGACTGCACAGAAACGGGGGCCAAAGACTCGCTAGAAAGCAAACTGGGAGATGGTGTTTCCTTTGAAACGAACAACAATTCATTTGGTGGAGGTGGTGAGATTGCAGAAGCTATAGCAGGTGAAGGAGTTTCAGTGCCTGATGATTTAAGGCATTCAATATGTCTGTCAATGGTAGACAAACATCGGATATAGGCAATGTAGGATGTCCCATACTTTTCCTCAACGACATCAATAACATCAGCCTGTGCAGTCTCGGATGTCGTGAGGTAGTTTTTGCACTCGTCATAAGCGCACTTGACTTTGTGCCACAGTTTGTGAAATTCTGAATGGCGAATTTCGAGATAATGAACATTATTATTGGATTCACTACTTCGTTCAAACGATGCTACACGTTTCAAAAAGATGTCAGAAGCTCTAACAAAACGAGTGTGTGGGGTGACTGACATCTCGAAGTTTAAATTCAGAAAAATCAGTGAAAATCTACAATTGAATTTGCAACAAACTATGAGGAATGGTGAAAAGAGGAAATTCAGTTGAAGCACAAATTGCTATAGCTCAAAGGAAATAAGAAATTTCCACAAAAACCTCCAAATTTCTACTAATATAAAGGAATAATAGCAAGAGGTGATGATATTTGAAATTAAAGTAGGCGAAATAAGAGAAAATTTAAAGAAACTTCCTCAGAGCGAACAAGAACAAAACTACTTTAATTTAACCAAAAATGCAAAAAGTCCCAAATATACAAGAACTTATATGATAATACAAAGTGTAGGGTGTATTTGTTGAAATTCCAACCACAAATAAGGTATTTGTACGAAAAAGAACTGTTTGACCAAGAAAATCAACGCAGATAAAATGAATTGCAAGAAATATATCTTATTTGGTTGACACGTTGGTGCAAGATATGCCAAAAGTAGGGTGTATTTGTCCAAAAATACCAAAATCCCTACGGAGAGTCGAACAATTTTCACAAATGTTTAGCAAATATTGCCAAAAACAGAATAAAAGTGTCGAAAAACAAATATTTTTCACGTATGTTCTCTGCTAGTAATATGTGCAATAAATGCCGAGTGTAGGGTGAATTTGTCCAAAAATTCCAAAAACCCTACTGCCAATTAATTATATTTTTAAAAATTATCGAAAAATAATTTTCAAAATTAATTATTAAAAAAAAACTTTTTGTACTTTTGCCCCACTGTACTATTTGTACTTTCTTACTCCACTGTGCTGCACACACAAGCGACGCTAGCAGAGAAATGGCTATGTGTGAACAGTGCAGCTCCCACTGAAGAACAGACGTTGCAAACGACCAAGCAGTGTGTGGTGCTGATGAGCAGAATTTTGTTGGTATTTTTACAACGTAACTAAAAAAGACGCTTCAAAAAGGCGGGAAAAGAGATGTAAATTGTTGGTAGAATTACCATGTAATTTCTCAGATTAGAATAATTACCTGATCGACAAAAGGTAGAAGAATAGAAAAACGAATGTATTTGGTTGGTGATGGACGATCTATACAAGAAAGAAATCAAATGCAGCGAGAATTTGGATGGTGCGTTGTTATTGTAAATTTGGCTGTGCACATTTTCAAAGGGTTTTATGTAAAGCGAGGGGGAATAACAACGCCAAATATTTTTTTTGGGATGGAGAGGATCGTACCAACAACTAAAACCAAACGACAATATGTATATAAAGTGTAACAATGTATGTTATGCTGTTAGTGTAAATTTGCCAATGCAAATTCTCAACAGAAGGGCTTCGTTAGAAAAAACCCTGGGGAATAACAACAACAATCGGTGCAATGAGAGTTATTATTTACCAAAGGGAGAGTGCAATAACCGATGCAAATCCGATTGGAAATTTGATGAGTTTTGTTTTTGTAAATATCACAGCGAATTCTCACTAAAGGTATCGGCCTTTCAAATGAGATCAACAACTAAACGAGTTGTGTGATATTATGAAGAAAAACGAAGACGTTTTGTATGATCAACGCGACGTAGGGTGATCAGTACAACAAAATAAAACTAACAACAACTAGGGTTTCAAATGGAGGAACGAAATAATTAACACACGTAGTGATGTTAATGGTCGACCAGAGTGATTTTTAGCTACAATTAGGAATTGCAATGAGAATAGCAATTGGTTTTATGTGTGTGTTGTTATGGTGAGACCAAATGATTTGGAGCAAATCTAACAAGAATAACAACAGCACGGATAATGCTTTGTATGATCACCGCGACATTGGATAATCAGTACAACAACGATTTCAATAAGTTTTGTGTGGACTGTATGATGGGGGAAGGAAAGCAACGAATTAAATGCACTCGCGTAGGGCAATTGAAATTCGACCAATGATTTTATTTTTACTGCTCAAACGAAAAATATTAACACTCGCGGTAGCTCACTTTTTTATAGAAATCTGAGTTTACGTACCTGGTGTTAGTTAGTATGGTGATTTGTTGTTGTTTAGATATGATGCAAATTTATACAATATTTGTCCGTCCTAAGACAACAACAACGGCTTCAAATCTCGTTGTATCACAATACAAGAGGGGGGGGAATAGGCAACTGGAGCAGCGACAACAAAAGGGCTGGCTTCTATTCGGCTCGATGCGACCAAATGTTTAATTGGGCAACAACAAATTCTCCAGTTCGATAGGATAAAATGTTGAGGTGAGGGAGGGGTGATCCATAGGTACCTGACTTAATATAATTTTTTTGAATCACAGACTTTAAGAGTATGCGAATGATGTTTTCGCTGGGACACCTTTTTAAATTGTTCCCACCCGCTATAAAACATAAGTAACTAGTGTCCATGATATTCTGTTAGCCACTTCCCTAAACATTTATGAGACCAACTAAACCGCTATGTTATCACTATCAACAATTCCAATAAAAAGGTCTAATTAGTTCATTTTGAATACAACTTACAATTCATTTATTAATAGGAAATTCATTAAGATGCATTGTTTAAATCGATTACACTTTTAGTGTCTTATAAGTAAATGATTTTTTAAATTATCTCAAATAATGGGTAATTTAAAGATAAAGGTAAAAGTCTATCATAAATTATATAATCTGCATGTTATACGACTACTTACACGAAGTGGTATGAAATTAGGTTAGGAAGATGATTTAGTTTTTGATGAATTATTTGTAGGTTATGTTACCTTGGTTTAAACTGCCGATGGATCGAGCTCAATACATGCGGTGTTGTATAATTCTGCAAATATAAAGAAAGCAATTAACACCTATCCAAACCCTAACCTCTTTTCTCAATTTTGATGCAAATTCTTACATTGATTATACCTTTTATTCACGGGGTAAACCGTGCAATAAAAAGAATTTACTTTAATAAACTCTAACATGCAAGTTATATAGAAATTATTTACAAATAATTACATTTTTAAACATTTTAAGACATTGGATAATCAGTACAACAACGATTTCAATAAGTTTTGTGTGGACTGTATGATGGGGGAAGGAAAGCAACGAATTAAATGCACTCGCGTAGGGCAATTGAAATTCGACCAATGATTTTATTTTTACTGCTCAAACGAAAAATATTAACACTCGCGGTAGCTCACTTTTTTATAGAAATCTGAGTTTACGTACCTGGTGTTAGTTAGTATGGTGATTTGTTGTTGTTTAGATATGATGCAAATTTATACAATATTTGTCCGTCCTAAGACAACAACAACGGCTTCAAATCTCGTTGTATCACAATACAAGAGGGGGGGGAATAGGCAACTGGAGCAGCGACAACAAAAGGGCTGGCTTCTATTCGGCTCGATGCGACCAAATGTTTAATTGGGCAACAACAAATTCTCCAGTTCGATAGGATAAAATGTTGAGGTGAGGGAGGGGTGATCCATAGGTATATTTCTCAGTTACCGTATATGATGAGCAGTGGAGGGAGAAAAGAATAAGTGAAATAAAAACAACCAGTATTAATTATTTATATAAATAGGATTGCTGTTTATTGTGTTTCTTTTCTTACTACAACAAAGATTACCTTTTGTAATCTGGGGTTGGCGCAGAGGCCTTGGTGCTTTCGCTTCTAGAGATAAAACAAAAGTGAACGCAGAGGTTCACGTGGATCGCAGAGGATCTTAGTGATCGCAGAGGATCGTGTTGATCGCAGAGGATCTTCGTTTATTACTACTACAACTACAATTATTCCAGTGAGAGAACAGTCTCTCCTATGTATCAAAATGAGCATACCAACAACAACCGTCGCCCGTTGGTATCTACACTCTCCGGTCTCCGCAGAGGGAACTTGTAGAGGTGATACCCGAGCTGTCAATCAGCATCCGTGATCGACTGGGCTCGAGAAGTTGAAGGCCAACGTATCTAACTTATACACAACTAATGGTTTAAGGCTATGCAAAAAAAATGTCACGTAAGAATTGCTATAAAGAAATCAATAGTTTTAAATATGATGTTCTAGACTCATTCTATACATAGACACTTAGGTATATGTGCAAAAGAAATAGACCTACAACAACAATATGTTCTTATTCATAAAAAAAAACATATGACCTGAAGTAAGTAACAATGAAAGATATAAAAACGAACGCACTGCGTTAAATCCAATACTAATAATCACGAGGATTCGTTTTTATGAATAAATAAAATACGACATTAACAAATTATTAAAACTTGCCAATCTCGTTGGGCGCCATTCTCTTTTTGTAACAGTCTGTTTGAATAATTTTTATTTTTTTTTTGCATTTTTCACTACGGTTTGGAATGCTTGAGTGGTATTGAAACGGGCTGAGCTCGCCGGATTGGGGGAGGTTCTTTCCAAACCAGTAATGTTAAACTGTTCAAAGAGAAAAAAAAAAAATTAACCACTTCAAGACTTGTTACTAGTACCTGACTTAATATAATTTTTTTGAATCACAGACTTTAAGAGTATGCGAATGATGTTTTCGCTGGGACACCTTTTTAAATTGTTCCCACCCGCTATAAAACATAAGTAACTAGTGTCCATGATATTCTGTTAGCCACTTCCCTAAACATTTATGAGACCAACTAAACCGCTATGTTATCACTATCAACAATTCCAATAAAAAGGTCTAATTAGTTCATTTTGAATACAACTTACAATTCATTTATTAATAGGAAATTCATTAAGATGCATTGTTTAAATCGATTACACTTTTAGTGTCTTATAAGTAAATGATTTTTTAAATTATCTCAAATAATGGGTAATTTAAAGATAAAGGTAAAAGTCTATCATAAATTATATAATCTGCATGTTATACGACTACTTACACGAAGTGGTATGAAATTAGGTTAGGAAGATGATTTAGTTTTTGATGAATTATTTGTAGGTTATGTTACCTTGGTTTAAACTGCCGATGGATCGAGCTCAATACATGCGGTGTTGTATAATTCTGCAAATATAAAGAAAGCAATTAACACCTATCCAAACCCTAACCTCTTTTCTCAATTTTGATGCAAATTCTTACATTGATTATACCTTTTATTCACGGGGTAAACCGTGCAATAAAAAGAATTTACTTTAATAAACTCTAACATGCAAGTTATATAGAAATTATTTACAAATAATTACATTTTTAAACATTTTAAGATTAATTAATTAATGAAACATTCACACAAGTGAAAATCACATTGTTTTAAGCAAAATTGTATGATCCGTTTCTTATTTTTTAATTATCAAGATAAAATAAATTTAGCGAAGACTAAGTTAATTATTGGCAAAAAATAGAATCACGTAAAAAAATTACAAAATTCACAATAATACTTATTAAAAGTTGTTTTTTATATAAATTATTGCTGGCTTTGTTTAGCCGACGGCAAATCATCAAAATCATCGAAAAGCTATCATTATTTAGAAACTGTACATATCAGGAACAGCAGAGCTCATTAGAAATCACCATTAACACCATTAATATGTCTCACTCCCTCTTATGGGTATCCATTGGCAAATTACTGATGGGCGTTGGTTATGAAGATTCGCTATGTAAGCGAGACGGTAAGGAGAGCCTGGATGCTTCCACGTTGGATGATGCACTTGTCCAAAAAACGGGCAAACTTTTATAATATCGCTGAATGATAAGGCATTAATTAAGCCATGAAAAATACCAGTTTTTTTGTTTTAAATTTCATTTATAATTTTCACGGTACTTTTTAAATTATTTAATGTTCGTTGCAAAAACAGTATTTTGGTTACTTAAATCGTTTATCAAGGTTTATGATTAATTTCAAAGTTCTTTCAAAGTACATTTTATCTTTTTGTTTCTTATTATACTGTTCCACTAGAAAAATGTTTTAACTTGAGTGGTCAACGATCAGAATAGAAGAGATCGAAACAGAATTATTAAATTCCTCATTACCCTAGCAACATAGCAGGTTTTCTTGTCTTTCTTTTTATTAAATTTTGTAGCTTTGTCTTGTCGTGGTTAAACGATTTCTACCATTACATATTGTTTTTTTGGCGACTACATTTGCATACTAAAAAAAATGTCCACGGCTTGTAAAATAGAGCCACATGAAATGCCATACATTGTACTCGATAGTATAACAGTTGGCTCTTGTAATATTACAATCAAATATAACCATGGTATAAGTAAAGAGGTAGATTTAAATGAAAAAAATCTATAGAACCCTTGTTTTTCTTGAATTCTTAAAACTTCAAAATAAAAGCAACAAATGGGTTTGTTTACAATGTATTTTTTGAGCATTTTATAAAAAACGCTAAGAATGAATGAAGAGTTAAGTTTTCTCCACATAATCGAGTTGTGAATATGATAAACTGATTGTTTCAATGCAGTTGTCGTAAAGCAGTAAACTCAGTTACGAAAACAGTTTCCAAACGAGCAGTTAAGTCTGCTACCCCGTTTGTGGAAGGTGCATTAATCGATTGCTGGGAAGTTCCCGGTTGATTATTTTGTTCCGACATATCCGAATAATTTATACGATTTTGCTGATATAATAGAGCTCTGGATCTAGTCCGAATAGGACTTATATTAAAACGAGGTCTATTAGTAGCCTGAACTACTGAATCTTCGTCAAAAGTATATTCTAATGTAGTATTTCTACTATGCGGATCTTCGCTATCTGACAAACTAACTACTTTTCTTTTCCTTGGCATTACTCAAACTGAGTCTGAAAATTTAAATGCGAGCTTTACTCGTATCAATCTATAAATTTTCATGTATATGGAATTGTTGATAGTGAATTAAAACAAAAACGGATAGTATGGTCTAAATTACAATCTGTGTTCCAAAAATCCCCTCATTTGTAAAATTTATATGCAATTCATGTCGCTATAATACTCCAGATTTCCAATCCAGTATATATATGACTTACATAAATTGCAAATAAAAACTATTGCAACTAATGGTTTAAGGCTATGCAAAAAAAAAAATGTCACGTAAGAATTGCTATAAAGAAATCAATAGTTTTAAATATGATGTTCTAGACTCATTCTATACATAGACACTTAGGTATATGTGCAAAAGAAATAGACCTACAACAACAATATGTTCTTATTCATAAAAAAAACATATGACCTGAAGTAAGTAACAATGAAAGATATAAAAACGAACGCACTGCGTTAAATCCAATACTAATAATCACGAGGATTCGTTTTTATGAATAAATAAAATACGACATTAACAAATTATTAAAAATTGCCAATCTCGTTGGGCGCCATTCTCTTTTTGTAACAGTCTGTTTGAATAATTTTTTTTTTTTTTTTGCATTTTTCACTACGGTTTGGAATGCTTGAGTGGTATTGAAACGGGCTGAGCTCGCCGGATTGGGGGAGGTTCTTTCCAAACCAGTAATGTTAAACTGTTCAAAGAGAAAAAAAAAAAATTAACCACTTCAAGACTTGTTACTAGTACCTGACTTAATATAATTTTTTTGAATCACAGACTTTAAGAGTATGCGAATGATGTTTTCGCTGGGACACCTTTTTAAATTGTTCCCACCCGCTATAAAACATAAGTAACTAGTGTCCATGATATTCTGTTAGCCACTTCCCTAAACATTTATGAGACCAACTAAACCGCTATGTTATCACTATCAACAATTCCAATAAAAAGGTCTAATTAGTTCATTTTGAATACAACTTACAATTCATTTATTAATAGGAAATTCATTAAGATGCATTGTTTAAATCGATTACACTTTTAGTGTCTTATAAGTAAATGATTTTTTAAATTATCTCAAATAATGGGTAATTTAAAGATAAAGGTAAAAGTCTATCATAAATTATATAATCTGCATGTTATACGACTACTTACACGAAGTGGTATGAAATTAGGTTAGGAAGATGATTTAGTTTTTGATGAATTATTTGTAGGTTATGTTACCTTGGTTTAAACTGCCGATGGATCGAGCTCAATACATGCGGTGTTGTATAATTCTGCAAATATATAGAAAGCAATTAACACCTATCCAAAACCTAACCTCTTTTCTCAATTTTGATGCAAATTCTTACATTGATTATACCTTTTATTCACGGGGTAAACCGTGCAATAAAAAGAATTTACTTTAATAAACTCTAACATGCAAGTTATATAGAAATTATTTACAAATAATTACATTTTTAAACATTTTAAGATTAATTAATTAATGAAACATTCACACAAGTGAAAATCACATTGTTTTAAGCAAAATTGTATGATCCGTTTCTTATGTTTTAATTATCAAGATAAAATAAATTTAGCGAAGACTAAGTTAATTATTGGCAAAAAATAGAATCACGTAAAAAAATTACAAAATTCACAATAATACTTATTAAAAGTTGTTTTTTTATATAAATTATTGCTGGCTTTGTTTAGCCGACGGCAAATCATCAAAATCATCGAAAAGCTATCATTATTTAGAAACTGTACATATCAGGAACAGCAGAGCTCATTAGAAATCACCATTAACACCATTAATAGGTGTGTACGATAACTTTCCCAGCAATAATTACTCAGTCAGTTCCAGCAACCTCTCTCAGTGAATTTTACTCTCTCAAGCAAGAAAAATTGCAGAAAGTTATCGAACAGCATTTTGCAAAAACTTGCAAGAAAGTCAGCTGTTTCCGAAAATGTATGAAATTTGTTTTTGTTTCTTTTGATATTTTAAACCAAACGGAACAAAAACATAAATTTTAAAATTGCACTTTACTTATTTAATGCTTTAATCCTATCCACAACGCTTTAGAATCTAAAAAAATGTGCAATCGTGAAATTTTCTTGGTCGAAAATGTTAACATTTCGATTTGTTTACATTGAACATGTGATTAAAAGTCAGCTGATCAGACTTGCAAATTTTTGCGGGACAAATTTTCCCAGCAAAAATTTGCAAGTTCTCAGTCACAAAACTCTCCAAAAATCTCTCCAAACTCGCTCTCTTTTGCTGGATAATTTTGTTATCGAACAGCATTCAGCAAAAATTTGTACGAATTTGTACAAATTATTGGGTTATCGTACACACCTAATATGTCTCACTCCCTCTTATGGGTATCCATTGGCAAATTACTGATGGGCGTTGGTTATGAAGATTCGCTATGTAAGCGAGACGGTAAGGAGAGCCTGGATGCTTCCACGTTGGATGATGCACTTGTCCAAAAAACGGGCAAACTTTTATAATATCGCTGAATGATAAGGCATTAATTAAGCCATGAAAAATACCAGTTTTTTTGTTTTAAATTTCATTTATAATTTTCACGGTACTTTTTAAATTATTTAATGTTCGTCGTGAGCAATAACGAGATTCTCTTTAATTTTTTCGTGTACCAATTGAAGTTTTACATCATTTGAAGTATAGTTGAATTGTCCCTCAGTCATACACCCTAATTTGTCCATTACAGCATAAGAAGATCCATGTAGCACCATATTGTATCCAAATGCACCGAAGTATGGTGAGCACTTTATTGCCTCATGAAAGTCACTTCGGAGTATACTGGCTATTTTAGATACATGCAAATCCCACTTGTCTTGTTTATCTTTTAATAAAATCCTCAATTTTATAATAAATTCTCTGTTGCTGCGCTCTGAGGCATTGGCTTGTGGGCTATACAAGGCCGTTTTAATATGTTTGACTCCATATGATTTCAAGAATTCGGACATTTGTGCTGAAACGAATTGGCATCCATTATCGGAATGTATAAACTGGGGTACCCCGAATTGGTGAAATACATTCTCCTCTAAGTATTTTATAATAGTAGTACTATTCGCTTTTTTCAAAGGTTTCAAAAATATATATTTTGTAAAATGATCGATGGCTACAAATACCATGGAGTTCCCCAATTTGGTCCTAGGGTAAGGTCCTAACAAATCCATATAGATTCGTTGAAAAGGACGTTCGGTTAGGATTTGCTTACCCATAGAAGGTCTCAATATTTGGTTAGTGGGTTTAACAGATTTACAAATTTCACAGTTTGAAATAAAATTTTTAATATCTTTTGCCATATTTGGCCAGAAATATTTCTCCCTAATTCTGTGCAAATTTTTACTAAATCCTCCATGACAGGATGCAACATTATGGACACGTTCAATCAAATCGGCTCTTAGTTCCAAAGGAAGCCACAATTTCCACAATGAATCTTCGTCCTCGAATACACCTTTTCTAAACTTAACTCGTTGATAAATATAACCTTCGGAAACAACGGTGTCTGGAAATTTGTCTGATTCTGATTCGAGAACTGATATAAGCTTCAAATATTCTGTTGATTTGAAATATTCCGACGTCAGATCTATTTCTATAGGTACAGATTCTTCAGATAAATCTACCTCGTCTACATCTAACCTAGATAACGCATCCGGAACAATATTGGTGGATCCTTTTCGAAACTCTATCTCAAAATCAAAGCTTTGTAACAGCAAACTCCATCTACCAAGTCGACCTGAGAGATCTTTCTGCGACATAAGCCAGCGCAAACTATGATGGTCAGTAACAATCTTGAATGGCAGTCCTTCAACATACGGTCGGAATCGTTTTAAACATACTATCGCGGCCAAACATTCTAACTCCGTGACCGTATAATTTTTTTGACACTTGTTCAATTTTTGGGAAACATACGCAATCGGATGTTCCTTATCGTCGTCACCAAGTTGTGTTAAGACTCCTCCTACTGCTACTCGGGAAGCATCGCATTGTATCGTGAACATTTTGTCAAAATTGGGTTGAACTAGTACAGGGGCTGTCGTTAAAGCATATTTTAATTTTTCAAAGGAAAGTTTTGCTTCGTCAGTCAATGCGAATTGCTTAGACTTTTTCAGACAATCGGTCAGTGGGGCAGCTAAATCAGCATAGTTGGCTATAAATTGCCTGTACCAGCCAGTCATACCAATATATCGTCTGATCTGACGTGGAGATTTAGGTATTGGAAATTTAGCAACAGCCTCAACTTTACTTGGATCTGTACGCAAACAACCCTGACCAACAATATACCCTAAGTATTTGATTTCTTTCTGACAAAAACGACTTTTCTCGACGTTGATAGTTAAATTGGCATTAGACAAGCATTTTGCGACCTCTTCCAACATCTCAAGGTTACTTTTGAAATCCGAGGTGCACACCAACAAATCATCTAAATAGATGAACACGTTTTCTCTGAGTCGACTGGGGATAACTTTATCCATCAGTCTACTCATTCTTTGAGCCGCGTTGCAGAGTCCGAACGGCATTACTGTAAAATGATACAATGGCCGTCCAGGCACTGCAAAGGCTGTTTTCTCTTTGGATACATCATCTAAAGGTATTTGCCAATATGCATCTTTTAGGTCAATACCTGATATAAAATGAGTATCCTGTAATCGGCTCAAAAGTCCATTGATATGTGGGAGAGGGTACGCATCTTTTTTTGTTAGGGAATTTAGTTTCCTAGAGTCGAGACAAAGTCTTATTTTGCCAGGTTTTCTAACCAAAACTATCGGGCTACAATACGGACTATTGCTCTCTTCTATTACTCCTAATGACAACATTCGGTCCAACTCTTTATATGCCTCTTCTTGTCGAGGTGGTGAAAGAGGATAATGTTTAATTTTAAAAGGTTCTGAATCTGCCGTATCAATGTTATGAATTTCCATCGAAGTCCGACCAAGACCGAGTTTTTTAAAAGATGGAAAAAGTTCAACGACACGTTTCAAATCATATAATTGGAAATCGGTTAAAGTATGCATGTTTTCAGTAGATGTCATAAAAGCTTCGCTATCTAAAGAAACTTCGGACACAAAAATCTCTGGAGCTATATTAAAACGTTTCCAAAAATTAATACCCAGGTAAACTGGTTGTCGCAAAGAAGGAGATAAGTAAAATACGATATTTTTAGTGGTGTTTTTGAAAGTAACAGGAATTACTACAAAACCAATAACCCGTTGTGAACCCCCATCTGCTGTCTTCAGGGAGCTAAATATTGGTGTAAACTCAAGTTTTAAGTTTTCTAAGAGGTCTTGACAACCCTTACCCAAAACACTTATTGATGCCCCTGAATCCAGCAATCCGAAAAGCTCTACTTCACCCAAATTAATCTTGGCATACGGCCTTGAGTCTTGGTTCTCAAGTGGATTCTACTAATTTATTAAAAGCTTTTCGTTTCCGAAATCGTTCACGACATTTTATTATTTTTTTAGACAATGGTTTTTTATTAAAAATCCGATTTCTTATTTCTTCGTACCTTAGCTTTCTTTCATGCAACGATAATTGAGAATCTATTTGAATAGATGTAGTTTTAAAGTCTTGTGAATTGTTGGTTGTTGTGTCAATGTGACAATTTGTTGCTGATGTTGTTGCCTTTAAGTCTATATCGATAGAGGGATACAGAGTTGGGAACGAGGTACCCTCATTTACTCGTTCACTTTTCTGTTTTCCTGATGTCGCTTTGGACACAGCGGAGTCGTTACATTTTTCTTTCCACATCTATAACAAAAGAGAGTTCTTACATTGGATGGACATTCATAATAAGAATGACCCATCTGGTCGCAATTCCAGCATTTAAATCGAGAGGTATCCATCTCTTTTTTTCCAAAACTGGAATTTTTATGAAACTTAAATGCTTCTACGTCACAATCATTATCATCAACAGTTTCAAATTCAGTGGAGTTTTCTATTTCAGATACAAATTTGCGATTTTTATGCTGATGTTGCCGTTTTACATATCTCTCTGCTTTCCTCCCTGCATCTCTCAAACTATCCAGATCAAGTGAGTCATCCATAAATAATAAAGCCCCTATTGACTCTTTCACATTATTTTTAATCAAATCTATCATTTTCATATCACTCATAGGTTGAGATAAACGAGAATTCATGGTAATTACCTCGGTAAAGAAATCGTCAAATGACTCTTTTGGTAATTGTCTTCTCTCTATGATTTTAACAATTTTATCGCATTCATTTTCTGCTCTACCGAATTGTTTCCTCATGGCTCTCTTTAAATCATGCAATGAGGTATTTGGAACTTGCCTCAAATAGGCCCAAAACCATGTTTCAGCCTTTCCTTTTAGTAAAATGTGAAAACTGCCTATTAGAGTTTCGTCCGAACATTTGCTACGTTTGGCTAAGGTATCTACCTTGAATAGAAAGTCTGACACATCTTCAGTTCCATCATATGAAATGTTCCATTTATCAACTTTGATAGAAATATTTGGTGAAAGTGCACCTGAACGAGAAGTGTTCAAACTTTCGTTTAATGAAGGATCATTATTAGACATAGTTTCTCTATTTTGAAGGTTTATGTTTTCATTACCTGCAGACTGATTCCTATTTGCGTTTAAACTTTCGGTTAAAAGTTGTCGTAAAGCAGTAAACTCAGTTACGAAAACAGTTTCCAAACGAGCAGTTAAGTCTGCTACCCCGTTTGTGGAAGGTGCATTAATCGATTGCTGGGAAGTTCCCGGTTGATTATTTTGTTCCGACATATCCGAATAATTTATACGATTTTGCTGATATAATAGAGCTCTGGATCTAGTCCGAATAGGACTTATATTAAAACGAGGTCTATTAGTAGCCTGAACTACTGAATCTTCGTCAAAAGTATATTCTAATGTAGTATTTCTACTATGCGGATCTTCGCTATCTGACAAACTAACTACTTTTCTTTTCCTTGGCATTACTCAAACTGAGTCTGAAAATTTAAATGCGAGCTTTACTCGTATCAATCTATAAATTTTCATGTATATGGAATTGTTGATAGTGAATTAAAACAAAAACGGATAGTATGGTCTAAATTACAATCTGTGTTCCAAAAATCCCCTCATTTGTAAATTTTATATGCAATTCATGTCGCTATAATACTCCAGATTTCCAATCCAGTATATATATGACTTACATAAATTGCAAATAAAAACTATTGCAACTAATGGTTTAAGGCTATGCAAAAAAAAATGTCACGTAAGAATTGCTATAAAGAAATCAATAGTTTTAAATATGATGTTCTAGACTCATTCTATACATAGACACTTAGGTATATGTGCAAAAGAAATAGACCTACAACAACAATATGTTCTTATTCATAAAAAAAACATATGACCTGAAGTAAGTAACAATGAAAGATATAAAAACGAACGCACTGCGTTAAATCCAATACTAATAATCACGAGGATTCGTTTTTATGAATAAATAAAATACGACATTAACAAATTATTAAAACTTGCCAATCTCGTTGGGCGCCATTCACTTTTTGTAACAGTCTGTTTGAATAATTTTTTTTTTTTTTTTTGCATTTTTCACTACGGTTTGGAATGCTTGAGTGGTATTGAAACGGGCTGAGCTCGCCGGATTGGGGGAGGTTCTTTCCAAACCAGTAATGTTAAACTGTTCAAAGAGAAAAAAAAAAAAAAATTAACCACTTCAAGACTTGTTACTAGTACCTGACTTAATATAATTTTTTTGAATCACAGACTTTAAGAGTATGCGAATGATGTTTTCGCTGGGACACCTTTTTAAATTGTTCCCACCCGCTATAAAACATAAGTAACTAGTGTCCATGATATTCTGTTAGCCACTTCCCTAAACATTTATGAGACCAACTAAACCGCTATGTTATCACTATCAACAATTCCAATAAAAAGGTCTAATTAGTTCATTTTGAATACAACTTACAATTCATTTATTAATAGGAAATTCATTAAGATGCATTGTTTAAATCGATTACACTTTTAGTGTCTTATAAGTAAATGATTTTTTAAATTATCTCAAATAATGGGTAATTTAAAGATAAAGGTAAAAGTCTATCATAAATTATATAATCTGCATGTTATACGACTACTTACACGAAGTGGTATGAAATTAGGTTAGGAAGATGATTTAGTTTTTGATGAATTATTTGTAGGTTATGTTACCTTGGTTTAAACTGCCGATGGATCGAGCTCAATACATGCGGTGTTGTATAATTCTGCAAATATATAGAAAGCAATTAACACCTATCCAAACCCTAACCTCTTTTCTCAATTTTGATGCAAATTCTTACATTGATTATACCTTTTATTCACGGGGTAAACCGTGCAATAAAAAGAATTTACTTTAATAAACTCTAACATGCAAGTTATATAGAAATTATTTACAAATAATTACATTTTTAAACATTTTAAGATTAATTAATTAATGAAACATTCACACAAGTGAAAATCACATTGTTTTAAGCAAAATTGTATGATCCGTTTCTTATGTTTTAATTATCAAGATAAAATAAATTTAGCGAAGACTAAGTTAATTATTGGCAAAAAATAGAATCACGTAAAAAAATTACAAAATTCACAATAATACTTATTAAAAGTTGTTTTTTTATATAAATTATTGCTGGCTTTGTTTAGCCGACGGCAAATCATCAAAATCATCGAAAAGCTATCATTATTTAGAAACTGTACATATCAGGAACAGCAGAGCTCATTAGAAATCACCATTAACACCATTAATATGTCTCACTCCCTCTTATGGGTATCCATTGGCAAATTACTGATGGGCGTTGGTTATGAAGATTCGCTATGTAAGCGAGACGGTAAGGAGAGCCTGGATGCTTCCACGTTGGATGATGCACTTGTCCAAAAAACGGGCAAACTTTTATAATATCGCTGAATGATAAGGCATTAATTAAGCCATGAAAAATACCAGTTTTTTTGTTTTAAATTTCATTTATAATTTTCACGGTACTTTTTAAATTATTTAATGTTCGTCGTGAGCAATAACGAGATTCTCTTTAATTTTTTCGTGTACCAATTGAAGTTTTACATCATTTGAAGTATAGTTGAATTGTCCCTCAGTCATACACCCTAATTTGTCCATTACAGCATAAGAAGATCCATGTAGCACCATATTGTATCCAAATGCACCGAAGTATGGTGAGCACTTTATTGCCTCATGAAAGTCACTTCGGAGTATACTGGCTATTTTAGATACATGCAAATCCCCCTTGTCTTGTTTATCTTTTAATAAAATCCTCAATTTTATAATAAATTCTCTGTTGCTGCGCTCTGAGGCATTGGCTTGTGGGCTATACAAGGCCGTTTTAATATGTTTGACTCCATATGATTTCAAGAATTCGGACATTTGTGCTGAAACGAATTGGCATCCATTATCGGAATGTATAAACTGGGGTACCCCGAATTGGTGAAATACATTCTCCTCTAAGTATTTTATAATAGTAGTACTATTCGCTTTTTTCAAAGGTTTCAAAAATATATATTTTGTAAAATGATCGATGGCTACAAATACCATGGAGTTCCCCAATTTGGTCCTAGGGTAAGGTCCTAACAAATCCATATAGATTCGTTGAAAAGGACGTTCGGTTAGGATTTGCTTACCCATAGAAGGTCTCAATATTTGGTTAGTGGGTTTAACAGATTTACAAATTTCACAGTTTGAAATAAAATTTTTAATATCTTTTGCCATATTTGGCCAGAAATATTTCTCCCTAATTCTGTGCAAATTTTTACTAAATCCTCCATGACAGGATGCAACATTATGGACACGTTCAATCAAATCGGCTCTTAGTTCCAAAGGAAGCCACAATTTCCACAATGAATCTTCGTCCTCGAATACACCTTTTCTAAACTTAACTCGTTGATAAATATAACCTTCGGAAACAACGGTGTCTGGAAATTTGTCTGATTCTGATTCGAGAACTGATATAAGCTTCAAATATTCTGTTGATTTGAAATATTCCGACGTCAGATCTATTTCTATAGGTACAGATTCTTCAGATAAATCTACCTCGTCTACATCTAACCTAGATAACGCATCCGGAACAATATTGGTGGATCCTTTTCGAAACTCTATCTCAAAATCAAAGCTTTGTAACAGCAAACTCCATCTACCAAGTCGACCTGAGAGATCTTTCTGCGACATAAGCCAGCGCAAACTATGATGGTCAGTAACAATCTTGAATGGCAGTCCTTCAACATACGGTCGGAATCGTTTTAAACATACTATCGCGGCCAAACATTCTAACTCCGTGACCGTATAATTTTTTTGACACTTGTTCAATTTTTGGGAAACATACGCAATCGGATGTTCCTTATCGTCGTCACCAAGTTGTGTTAAGACTCCTCCTACTGCTACTCGGGAAGCATCGCATTGTATCGTGAACATTTTGTCAAAATTGGGTTGAACTAGTACAGGGGCTGTCGTTAAAGCATATTTTAATTTTTCAAAGGAAAGTTTTGCTTCGTCAGTCAATGCGAATTGCTTAGACTTTTTCAGACAATCGGTCAGTGGGGCAGCTAAATCAGCATAGTTGGCTATAAATTGCCTGTACCAGCCAGTCATACCAATATGTCGTCTGATCTGACGTGGAGATTTAGGTATTGGAAATTTAGCAACAGCCTCAACTTTACTTGGATCTGTACGCAAACAACCCTGACCAACAATATACCCTAAGTATTTGATTTCTTTCTGACAAAAACGACTTTTCTCGACGTTGATAGTTAAATTGGCATTAGACAAGCATTTTGCGACCTCTTCCAACATCTCAAGGTTACTTTTGAAATCCGAGGTGCACACCAACAAATCATCTAAATAGATGAACACGTTTTCTCTGAGTCGACTGGGGATAACTTTATCCATCAGTCTACTCATTCTTTGAGCCGCGTTGCAGAGTCCGAACGGCATTACTGTAAAATGATACAATGGCCGTCCAGGCACTGCAAAGGCTGTTTTCTCTTTGGATACATCATCTAAAGGTATTTGCCAATATGCATCTTTTAGGTCAATACCTGATATAAAATGAGTATCCTGTAATCGGCTCAAAAGTCCATTGATATGTGGGAGAGGGTACGCATCTTTTTTTGTTAGGGAATTTAGTTTCCTAGAGTCGAGACAAAGTCTTATTTTGCCAGGTTTTCTAACCAAAACTATCGGGCTACAATACGGACTATTGCTCTCTTCTATTACTCCTAATGACAACATTCGGTCCAACTCTTTATATGCCTCTTCTTGTCGAGGTGGTGAAAGAGGATAATGTTTAATTTTAAAAGGTTCTGAATCTGCCGTATCAATGTTATGAATTTCCATCGAAGTCCGACCAAGACCGAGTTTTTTAAAAGATGGAAAAAGTTCAACGACACGTTTCAAATCATATAATTGGAAATCGGTTAAAGTATGCATGTTTTCAGTAGATGTCATAAAAGCTTCGCTATCTAAAGAAACTTCGGACACAAAAATCTCTGGAGCTATATTAAAACGTTTCCAAAAATTAATACCCAGGTAAACTGGTTGTCGCAAAGAAGGAGATAAGTAAAATACGATATTTTTAGTGGTGTTTTTGAAAGTAACAGGAATTTCTACAAAACCAATAACCCGTTGTGAACCCCCATCTGCTGTCTTCAGGGAGCTAAATATTGGTGTAAACTCAAGTTTTAAGTTTTCTAAGAGGTCTTGACAACCCTTACCCAAAAAACTTATTGATGCCCCTGAATCCAGCAATCCGAAAAGCTCTACTTCACCCAAATTAATCTTGGCATACGGCCTTGAGTCTTGGTTCTCAAGTGGATTCTACTAATTTATTAAAAGCTTTTCGTTTCAGAAATCGTTCACGACATTTTATTATTTTTTTAGACAATGGTTTTTTATTAAAAATCCGATTTCTTATTTCTTCGTACCTTAGCTTTCTTTCATGCAACGATAATTGAGAATCTATTTGAATAGATGTAGTTTTAAAGTCTTGTGAATTGTTGGTTGTTGTGTCAATGTGACAATTTGTTGCTGATGTTGTTGCCTTTAAGTCTATATCGATAGAGGGATACAGAGTTGGGAACGAGGTACCCTCATTTACTCGTTCACTTTTCTGTTTTCCTGATGTCGCTTTGGACACAGCGGAGTCGTTACATTTTTCTTTCCACATCTATAACAAAAGAGAGTTCTTACATTGGATGGACATTCATAATAAGAATGACCCATCTGGTCGCAATTCCAGCATTTAAATCGAGAGGTATCCATCTCTTTTTTTCCAAAACTGGAATTTTTATGAAACTTAAATGCTTCTACGTCACAATCATTATCATCAACAGTTTCAAATTCAGTGGAGTTTTCTATTTCAGATACAAATTTGCGATTTTTATGCTGATGTTGCCGTTTTACATATCTCTCTGCTTTCCTCCCTGCATCTCTCAAACTATCCAGATCAAGTGAGTCATCCATAAATAATAAAGCCCCTATTGACTCTTTCACATTATTTTTAATCAAATCTATCATTTTCATATCACTCATAGGTTGAGATAAACGAGAATTCATGGTAATTACCTCGGTAAAGAAATCGTCAAATGACTCTTTTGGTAATTGTCTTCTCTCTATGATTTTAACAATTTTATCGCATTCATTTTCTGCTCTACCGAATTGTTTCCTCATGGCTCTCTTTAAATCATGTAATGAGGTATTTGGAACTTGCCTCAAATAGGCCCAAAACCATGTTTCAGCCTTTCCTTTTAGTAAAATGTGAAAACTGCCTATTAGAGTTTCGTCCGAACATTTGCTACGTTTGGCTAAGGTATCTACCTTGAATAGAAAGTCTGACACATCTTCAGTTCCATCATATGAAATGTTCCATTTATCAACTTTGATAGAAATATTTGGTGAAAGTGCACCTGAACGAGAAGTGTTCAAACTTTCGTTTAATGAAGGATCATTATTAGACATAGTTTCTCTATTTTGAAGGTTTATGTTTTCATTACCTGCAGACTGATTCCTATTTGCGTTTAAACTTTCGGTTAAAAGTTGTCGTAAAGCAGTAAACTCAGTTACGAAAACAGTTTCCAAACGAGCAGTTAAGTCTGCTACCCCGTTTGTGGAAGGTGCATTAATCGATTGCTGGGAAGTTCCCGGTTGATTATTTTGTTCCGACATATCCGAATAATTTATACGATTTTGCTGATATAATAGAGCTCTGGATCTAGTCCGAATAGGACTTATATTAAAACGAGGTCTATTAGTAGCCTGAACTACTGAATCTTCGTCAAAAGTATATTCTAATGTAGTATTTCTACTATGCGGATCTTCGCTATCTGACAAACTAACTACTTTTCTTTTCCTTGGCATTACTCAAACTGAGTCTGAAAATTTAAATGCGAGCTTTACTCGTATCAATCTATAAATTTTCATGTATATGGAATTGTTGATAGTGAATTAAAACAAAAACGGATAGTATGGTCTAAATTACAATCTGTGTTCCAAAAATCCCCTCATTTGTAAATTTTATATGCAATTCATGTCGCTATAATACTCCAGATTTCCAATCCAGTATATATATGACTTACATAAATTGCAAATAAAAACTATTGCAACTAATGGTTTAAGGCTATGCAAAAAAAAATGTCACGTAAGAATTGCTATAAAGAAATCAATAGTTTTAAATATGATGTTCTAGACTCATTCTATACATAGACACTTAGGTATATGTGCAAAAGAAATAGACCTACAACAACAATATGTTCTTATTCATAAAAAAAACATATGACCTGAAGTAAGTAACAATGAAAGATATAAAAACGAACGCACTGCGTTAAATCCAATACTAATAATCACGAGGATTCGTTTTTATGAATAAATAAAATACGACATTAACAAATTATTAAAACTTGCCAATCTCGTTGGGCGCCATTCTCTTTTTGTAACAGTCTGTTTGAATAATTTTTATTTTTTTTTTGCATTTTTCACTACGGTTTGGAATGCTTGAGTGGTATTGAAACGGGCTGAGCTCGCCGGATTGGGGGAGGTTCTTTCCAAACCAGTAATGTTAAACTGTTCAAAGAGAAAAAAAAAAAAAAATTAACCACTTCAAGACTTGTTACTAGTACCTGACTTAATATAATTTTTTTGAATCACAGACTTTAAGAGTATGCGAATGATGTTTTCGCTGGGACACCTTTTTAAATTGTTCCCACCCGCTATAAAACATAAGTAACTAGTGTCCATGATATTCTGTTAGCCACTTCCCTAAACATTTATGAGACCAACTAAACCGCTATGTTATCACTATCAACAATTCCAATAAAAAGGTCTAATTAGTTCATTTTGAATACAACTTACAATTCATTTATTAATAGGAAATTCATTAAGATGCATTGTTTAAATCGATTACACTTTTAGTGTCTTATAAGTAAATGATTTTTTAAATTATCTCAAATAATGGGTAATTTAAAGATAAAGGTAAAAGTCTATCATAAATTATATAATCTGCATGTTATACGACTACTTACACGAAGTGGTATGAAATTAGGTTAGGAAGATGATTTAGGTTTTGATGAATTATTTGTAGGTTATGTTACCTTGGTTTAAACTGCCGATGGATCGAGCTCAATACATGCGGTGTTGAATAATTCTGCAAATATAAAGAAAGCAATTAACACCTATCCAAACCCTAACCTCTTTTCTCAATTTTGATGCAAATTCTTACATTGATTATACCTTTTATTCACGGGGTAAACCGTGCAATAAAAAGAATTTACTTTAATAAACTCTAACATGCAAGTTATATAGAAATTATTTACAAATAATTACATTTTTAAACATTTTAAGATTAATTAATTAATGAAACATTCACACAAGTGAAAATCACATTGTTTTAAGCAAAATTGTATGATCCGTTTCTTATGTTTTAATTATCAAGATAAAATAAATTTAGCGAAGACTAAGTTAATTATTGGCAAAAAATAGAATCACGTAAAAAAATTACAAAATTCACAATAATACTTATTAAAAGTTGTTTTTTATATAAATTATTGCTGGCTTTGTTTAGCCGACGGCAAATCATCAAAATCATCGAAAAGCTATCATTATTTAGAAACTGTACATATCAGGAACAGCAGAGCTCATTAGAAATCACCATTAACACCATTAATATGTCTCACTCCCTCTTATGGGTATCCATTGGCAAATTACTGATGGGCGTTGGTTATGAAGATTCGCTATGTAAGCGAGACGGTAAGGAGAGCCTGGATGCTTCCACGTTGGATGATGCACTTGTCCAAAAAACGGGCAAACTTTTATAATATCGCTGAATGATAAGGCATTAATTAAGCCATGAAAAATACCAGTTTTTTTGTTTTAAATTTCATTTATAATTTTCACGGTACTTTTTAAATTATTTAATGTTCGTTGCAAAAACAGTATTTTGGTTACTTAAATCGTTTATCAAGGTTTATGATTAATTTCAAAGTTCTTTCAAAGTACATTTTATCTTTTTGTTTCTTATTATACTGTTCCACTAGAAAAATGTTTTAACTTGAGTGGTCAACGATCAGAATAGAAGAGATCGAAACAGAATTATTAAATTCCTCATTACCCTAGCAACATAGCAGGTTTTCTTGTCTTTCTTTTTATTAAATTTTGTAGCTTTGTCTTGTCGTGGTTGTAAAATAGAGCCACATGAAATGCCATACATTGTACTCGATAGTATAACAGTTGGCTCTTGTAATATTACAATCAAATATAACACTTTTGATTCTGCCAAGCATAGCTGAATAAAGGGAATAAATTGGTTTGTTTTGAGAGTGATGAATGCACAACAAGAGTATTTGTGGGTATGGAATATTCTATTAGTATGACAATGCAGATCTGTCCTACCTCTTTATGAATTTGCTTAATCTGCTACAAATACCTTCTTTTTACATTAAGTATTTTTAACAAAAAATGCAACCCCGTGTGTGAAATTTACGAATATGATCAAAGAGGAGAAAAAAATCTCGTACGAGCAATCGTTTAAATGTAAAACACCACATACATTGTTCCTCGAAATGCAACTAAATGTATCAGAAAAAAAGATACATGTTTGATTTTTACCTGCGTTGAAAATCTGTATTTTTGACGTTTAAAAACACACAGCTTCATAGTTGTTAATTGCAAAAGCAACTGACGATACGGAAGTCAGCCTGTGTTGCAGAAACGCTTTGTGTGAGTTTACTTATGGCCTGTTCCCGTACTTTATAAAGTGGTAAAAGTCGTAAAACTTGTAAAAGTCGTAAACGATTTTCATATAAATTTTGTGTACGGGAACGAAAAATGTGTAAAAGTGGTAAAAATTGTAAAAACTTTTTAGTTCTGGAACAGAGCTTTAAGGTGCAAGGTGAATGCCAGAACCGGTCCGATTGTGCGAATATTTTTGTCTGACACTGTATATAGCGAAAATGAGAGAATCAGGAAACATTTATTGCATCTTTCTATTGTTGTCATTCTAAACAATAACGTTTGAATTATTGTTTTGTTCTTCCCTTTCGTAACAAGCCATTTTCCTTATCGTTCATTTGCATCCCATGCCATTCTAAACAAAGTCGGGTTATCATTTTCAGTTGAATTTCCATTCGTTCAAGAAGAAGAAAAGCGATGTGTTGTCTTGTCTTGAGTAGTTTAGGTTTTTCGGATTAAATATAAAATTAAAAATAAATTTGCTGCCTAAAGCTATTCAGAATATTTGTGAAGTGCTAATTGCAAACTATTCGAAAAACTCCTGAAATGGATGTTGAAACATTGGCTGATGTGGTGTTTCTAGTTGAGGGCTCATCGGCAAACGGAGCCTACATAAATGAGCTCAAGTCCAATTATATTGTTCCAACTCTTGAACATTTCAGTCAAGGGCCAATTGAAGAGCGTGAATATCTAATATCGGAACGCTACTCAACGCAGTATTGTGTGGTTGTTTATCGAACAACGGCGAATCTGTTGGAACCGATTTGTACAACATTTGGACCCTATTCGTCACCACAAAAGGTTCTGGATCTTTTTGATCGATTACCTTTAGTTGGCGGGGGAATGGAATCATGTGCAAATCTTGCTGAAGGTTTTGCCACGGCCCATGTATGTTTTGATGACAAAGTCGTTCAGATTTCGTTCCGATTTCTAAACGATTTTTCGGAGTGGAAATAGTTCAGATTTTGTACCGATTTCGGAACGATTGTCGGAAAGAAATTTCCTTTCCGAATTTCCCAAGGATTTTCGGAACAAGATGAGTTGACGCACTATGCTCAAAAAATTTTTTTAAATTGTATTTTTTTAATTAGCCGGCCTGTGGCCTGTCCTATGGACAGGTGCAAATCTAGGGCACGGGAACAACTTTTTTTAATTTTTCTCTTATTAGCTGGCCTTTAACAAAGGAATTTTTGGAACTTCAAAGGATCATATCTCGGGAAGTATGGACTTCCGCAACAAATGTTATATATATTTGTGATCAGGGTGACGAGATCTACCTGTTATAAAAATTTCATTTCGATCCGAGTTGGCCAGCTCATTTTATGCCGGATTTTCTTCAGAATTCGTTACGAAATCGTTCCGAAATTATGTCAACCACTTAATACAACTTTCGTAAGATATCGTTACGATTTCGGATCAGACATCGGACGTATCGTCCGAATTTTGTTCCGATTTCGTTAAGATGTCGGTTCGATTGGTTTGCTGGGTCGTTACGATTTCGGATCCGACATAGGACGAAGCGTCCGAATTTTGTTCCCATTTCGTTACGATTGATTTGCTGGGTCGCTTCTCATAAGGAGCAGCTAAGTAGAACAAAATTTAAAGAATTAGCTCAGTCAGCAAACTACATTCTAACGCGTTACATAGTAACTACATAAGATAAGTTTGCTCAGAGTAATAAAAGTGTTTACTTGAAATTAAACTCTTCTGCCTTTCATTTAATGTACGTTGAGAGGCAGAACTGTTCCAAAGCGGATTTTTCTATTTTAAGATGAGAGATTTTTTTTATAAAAACATGTTGTGACTGTATGTAGTATCCAATTGGAATAAAACGGTAATACCGCATTTATCATTCTATTTCCCTTAAAATTGTAATTTGTATGTAACATCGAACTTTTAAACGCGACTTTCTAGAATTGGCATTTTTGTAAGCGGTGCACACTGTAGCTCGAAAACGATCTTCATACATATGTATTTGTGGGGTTTTAATCCTTTTCGGATAAAAAAACCATCGTGTAAAAATCATGAAAAATGGATTTTTCGTGCTAAATAAGTGACCATAACAACTTTAAGATCAAGTTTGACGAATCTGTGTTCACAATTTTTCCATGACTCAAGAAATTACACCCAATGACAATTTTTAATACTATAATTAGAGATTATGAAATATTTTATTTATGTTTTATAAAAAAACCTTTCCGTGTATATCACTTATTATTCAGCGAACTGACATGATAAATAAATACATACATATTTACATAAAATCAAAGTTATTATCGTCAAATGGTCGATTCGGACCACCGGGACCACCACCCATTTGATTTGGATTGGGCATTCCACCGCCCATACCAGGAACACCGCCAGGGCCACCACCCATTTGTGGGCGAAATTGCTGTCCAGGAGTTGACTGCTGCTGTAGCAAATGCCGCAAGCCTGGATTGTTGTTGTTCATCATTGGACGAACCATGCGTTGCATTTGTTGCTGTGGTGCCATTTGTTGCTGCTGGGGTTGATTGGGATTACCACCGGCCATCATGGGCATCCGCTGATGTTGCATCATTGACATTTGTTGTTGCATTGGATTATTACCGACCATTTGATCTGGACCGCCACCCATGGGTGGGCCACCCATCATTTGCTGATTCATAGGACCACCAGCCATTTGCATGTTCATCTGTTGTTGCGGATTGTATTGATTAAATTGGTGTTGTTGTTGCTGCTGCTGTTGTTGATTTGGATCCTGCTGCTGTTGCTGGGGATTAATTCCGCCTGGCCCCATGGTATTAATTTGTCCAGCCATGGGATTTTGCATTTGCTGTTGATTTTGTTGCTGTTGTTGCATATTATTGGGCGGCCCTCCGGCCACACCAGCTGTCTGTTGCATGCCCATGGACTGTTTCTGTTGAATGGCTTTGCGCAAGCGTTCTACAAACAAGGACTGATTGTTGGGTATGAAGCCCAGGAATGCATTTTTGTCAGCAGTATAGAGAAGAATCAGTACTTTGATGTCACAGGGGGGAGTATTTGCTGGCGTGGTAAAGTGGACACAACCAGCAAATATTGTAGTCATGTTCTTGGCCAGAGAATCTAAAGCTTCACAAGGTTGCGGCTTAAATACAACCATTTTCGACTCTTTTAGAAATTGGCCGCCAATGTTACCGACTAAATGCTTAGGCATCAGTTGCATTAATAACTTCGATGGCCAGTTGATAGCCTTAATTTCCGGCTCGCCATCCTTAATATTAGCTGTAACTGTACACTGGAGCGTACGTGTAATTTTCTGTTGATCCGATTTACTTTTCTCCACCCATTCCAATGTGCCCGACCAAATCGTGTCTCTCATTCCGGTCGGCTCGGATGGCTTATTTTGATTTTGTTGATTTGCCATCGACGTGTTGGGCTGATTGCTAGCGACAGACATCTGCTGTTGCGTGTTCGGACCAGGACCTGCCACAGCCATGTTGGGATTCATGACATTTTGTTGTTGCTGTTGTTGTTGTAATTGCTGTTGCATTTGCTGCTGTTGTTGTTGATTGAGCATTTGCATACGTATCTGTTGTTGTTGCTGTTGCAACATTGGGTTCATATTTTGATTCGGTGGAGCACTTAACTGTGAAATTAAAGCTGAATTTTGACCAGGCATACCCTGGTTGACAGCACCCATAGGACTAACCATGGGTCCGCCAGGAACATTTGGCCCTCCAATGAATTGAGGACGCGTTTGCGGTTGCTGCTGTTGTTGTTGGTTTGGATTGAAAACCCAACGATTGCCTTGATTTTGGAAGTTAGGATTTTGATTGAACTGCTGCTGTTGCAACATTTGTTGGTTAAGAGGATTTCCAGGCTGTTGATTTGGATTCATTACAGCCATTTGAGCAACTTGTTGCTGCATGTTTTGCTGTTGTTGCTGCTGCTGTTGTTGTTGGGCCGCGCCCATGGAGTTGTCCATTTGCATGCCAGGGTTTTGCTGGTTCTGCTGCTGTTGGACATTGGATTGGGCTTGCTGCTGTTGTTGTTGCTGTACCACTTGATTGGGGCCACCGACTTGGTTCGTTTGATTCACCATTGCATTAGCGGCACTGTTGGGACTCTGGGGTCGTTCTTTAAGATGATAACCCTTGAGTAAAACCAAATGCCGTATATTCTTCGCATAATTTTTGGCCGACAGTGGTTGATCGCCGTCTGCTTTCATGAAAATCTTAAAGAGAACGGGAATCTTTCGGGGTGCTATTATGGAGAGATTGATCTTCCGTTCATTGAATAGTGCTGCAAGTTGTTCCACTGTGAAAAAAGCAATGTAAAATTGAATTTGCAAATATTTACGTAGATCATTATTTACTAACCAGTCTTTCCGGAATATTTCCAACAATCCATTACGGGCATCAAATATGGAGGACTGTTGCACATTAGAATGCAATGTTTTTGGGTATTGAGATTTACATCGATGCACAGTCCAGCGCGATGTTCTTTCATGTCATCAAAACATACATGGGCCGTGGCAAAACCTTCAGCAAGATTTGCACATGATTCCATTCCCCCGCCAACTAATGGTAATCGATCAAAAAGATCCAGAACCTTTTGTGGTGACGAATAGGGTCCAAATGTTGTACAAATCGGTTCCAACAGATTCGCCGTTGTTCGATAAACAACCACACAATACTGCGTTGAGTAGCGTTCCGATATTAGATATTCACGCTCTTCAATTGGCCCTTGACTGAAATGTTCAAGAGTTGGAACAATATAATTGGACTTGAGCTCATTTATGTAGGCTCCGTTTGCCGATGAGCCCTCAACTAGAAACACCACATCAGCCAATGTTTCAACATCCATTTCAGGAGTTTTTCGAATAGTTTGCAATTAGCACTTCACAAATATTCTGAATAGCTTTAGGCAGCAAATTTATTTTTAATTTTATATTTAATCCGAAAAACCTAAACTACTCAAGACAAGACAACACATCGCTTTTCTTCTTCTTGAACGAATGGAAATTCAACTGAAAATGATAACCCGACTTTGTTTAGAATGGCATGGGATGCAAATGAACGATAAGGAAAATGGCTTGTTACGAAAGGGAAGAACAAAACAATAATTCAAACGTTATTGTTTAGAATGACAACAATAGAAAGATGCAATAAATGTTTCCTGATTCTCTCATTTTCGCTATATACAGTGTCAGACAAAAATATTCGCACAATCGGACCGGTTCTGGCATTCACCTTGAACCTTAAGTAAACTCACACAAAGCGTTTCTGCAACACAGGCTGACTTCCGTATCGTCAGTTGCTTTTGCAATTAACAACTATGAAGCTGTGTGTTTTTAAACGTCAAAAATACAGATTTTCAACGCAGGTAAAAATCAAACATGTATCTTTTTTTTCTGATACATTTAGTTGCATTTCGAGGAACAATGTATGTGGTGTTTTACATTTAAACGATTGCTCGTACGAGATTTTTTTCTCCTCTTTGATCATATTCGTAAATTTCACACACGGGGTTGCATTTTTTGTAAAATGGTACCAAGAGTACATTTTGTTAAAAATACTTAATGTAAAAAGAAGGTATTTGTAGCAGATTAAGCAAATTCATAAAGAGGTAGGACAGATCTGCATTGTCATACTAATGGAATATTCCATACCCACAAATACTCTTGTTGTGCATTCATCACTCTCAAAACAAACCAATTTATTCCCTTTATTCAGCTATGCATGGCAGAATCAAAAGTGTTATATTTGATTGTAATATTACAAGAGCCAACTGTTATACTATCGAGTACAATGTATGGCATTTCATGTGGCTCTATTTTACAAGCCGTGGGCAATTTTTTGTTTTTAGTATGCAAATGTAGTCCCCAACAACAATATGTAATGGTAGAAATCGTTTAACCACGACAAGTCAAAGCTACAAAAATTAATAAAAAGAAAGGCAAGAAAACCTACAATGTTGCTAGGGTAATGAGGAATTCAATAATTCTGTTTCGATCTCTTCTATTCTGATCGTTGACCACTCAAGTTAAAACATTTTTCTAGTGGAACAGTATAATAAGAAACAAAAATAAAATATACTTTGAAAGAACTTTGAAATTAAATCATAAACCTTGATAAATGATTTAAGTAACCAAAATACTGTTTTTGCAACGAACATTAAATAATTTAAAAGTACCGTGAAAATTATAAAGGAATTTTTATAAAAAAAAAACTGGTATTTTCTATGGCTTAATTAATGCCAAATAATTCAGCGATAGTATAAAAGTTTACCCTTTTTTTGGATATGTGCATCATCCAACGTGGAAGCATCCAGGTTCTCCATACCGTCTCGCTTACATAGCGAATCTTCATAACCAACGCCCATCACCAATTTGCCAATGGAAACCCATAAGAGGGAGTGAGACATATTAATGGTGTTAATGATAATTTCTAATGAGCTCTGCTGTTCCTGATATGTACAGTTTCTAAATAATGATAGCTTTTCGATGATTTTGATGATTTGCCGTCGGCTAAACAAAGCCAGCAATAATTTATATAAAAAAAAAACAACTTTTAATAAGTATTATTGTGAATTTTGTAATTTTTTTTACGTGATTCTATTTTTGCCAATAATTAACTTAGCCTTCGCTAAATTTATTTTATCTTGATAATTAAAACATAAGAAACGGATCATACAATTTTGCTTAAAACAATGTAATTTTCACTTGTGTGAATGTTTCATTAATTAATTAATCTTAAAATGTTTAAAAAGGTAATTATTTGTAAATAATTTCTATATAACTTGCATGTTAGAGTTTATTTTTATTTATTTATTTATTTCAAATATTTATTATAATAAAAAATTACAATAAAATTATATAAAAAATAGCACTAGCATCTAAGGCTATCGGCTAATAGAGTTTATTAAAGTAAATGCTTTTTATTGCACGGTTTACCCCGGGAATAAAAGGTATAATCAAATGTAAGAATTTGCATCAAAACTGAGAAAAGAGATTAGGGTTTGGATAGGTGTTAATTGCTTTCTTTATATTTGCAGAATTATACAACACCGCATGTATTGAGCTCGATCCATCGGCAGTTTAAACCAAGGTAACATAACCTACAAATAATTCATCAAAACCTAAATCATCATCCTAACCTAATTTCATACCACTTCGTGTAAGTAGTCGTATAACATGCAGATTATATAATTTATGATATACTTTGACTATTATCTCTAAATTACTCATTATTTGAGATAATTTTTTAAAAAAAAAAATCATTTACTTATAAGACACTTAAAGTGTAATCGATTTAAAGAAAGCATATGAATGAATTTCCTATTAATAAATGAATTGTAAATTGTATTCAAAATGAACTAATTAGATCTTTTTATTGGAATTGTTGATAGTGATAACATAGCGGTATAGTTGGTCTCATCGATGATTAGGGAAGTAGCTAACAGAATATCATGGACACTAGTTACTTATGTTTTATAGCGGGTGGGAACAATTTAAAAAGGTGTCCCAGCGAAAACATCATTCGCATACTCTTACAGTCTGTGATTAAAAAATTATAATAAGTCAGGTACTAGTAACAAGTCTTGGAGTGGTTACAACTTATTTCTCTTTGAACAGTTTAGCATTACTGGTTTGGAAAGAACCTCCCCCAATCCGGCGAGCTCAGCCCTTTTCAATACCACTCAAGCACTCCAAACCGTAGTGGAAAAATGCAAAAATTAAAGTTATTCAAACAGACTGTTACATATTTTATAAAAAATATTTTATAAAATTTTTAAAATGGTTATAAAAAATAATCATTTTATGCGTTAAATAATTTTTTATGCACAAATTCATTGCAAAGAAATACATTTTGTTTCAATTTCTCTTACTATGTTTTGCAACTCTGCTTAACAAGAATAACCACCACAAAGAGGAGGCTGATTCTGTTCCCAGGCCTTTAAGGCCTCGACACATAGGAAGCATGGCATTATTGCTGAAGTCATATCTGATAAAAGACGCAACACGCAAAATTTTAGGTTTAGCATATTCCAAGGAAAATTTACTTCCGATATTCTCTCCGAAATCGGAACGAAATCTGTTCGAATTCACCTACGAAAAATCGTATAGAAAACGGAACAAAATCTGAACGAAGTTGCTTCCGAAATTGTTCCGATGTGTCGGACATCCGACATTTGGTTTGCTGGGGAGAAACTTGTCTAGTTATCAGTTATTCCATGTTTACACTTGCGCTCCAAAATCCACTGGATTTCACGAAATCCTGAAATACACCCCCGTTTTTTACACTTATGGATACTTTACACGATATGTTTTTTTACATATGAGTTGTCGCGTTGCATATACATTTTGTATGGGGGAAGTGAAAACTCATATGTAAAAAACATGCCGTGTAAATTACCCATTATTATTTTTTTGTTGATTTCAAACATATCACAATAATCAAGGTGGATGCATATGCGCAGCTGATCAAACATGAATTTTCAAACAAGTTGTTGTAAATTGAATTAGTCATCAAAAATATACGACAATATAGAACTTATGCTCGGTTTACATTTACGAAATCCACTCGATATCAACTGTCAATTTCATTGATTAAACGTCAAACGAAATCTAATGGATTTCAGATGAGTTTTCATTTGACGTATACGCAAATGAATTGACAGTTGAAATCAAGTGGATTTCGTAATGTAAACCAAGCATTAACAACTTTATTTTATTATCTAAAATTATCTATATATCTTATTAATTGTGTATAGTGCTAACAAATAAAAAATAACAAATGATTTTATCGTTGAGACATCATAATAATAAATTTTGATAGATTAATGTTGCGTTCAGAACCTGCAAAATATTATCGTTTAGTGCTAAACATGCGTTTCCGTTCTCCGAAATCTAGCAAGACTTGCACTTCTCTTTAAACAAAAATGGTGCCGAATAAAACCCTATTATCCTGTTTTTGCCCTACAATTTTGGCCTATTAGAAACTATCAGCATGTTCATTGGTATCTAAATACCAGGGACGTACGCAGGGGGGGGGGCACTGGGGGCCCGGCCCCCCCCCTCCCCCCCCCGGAATGGATTGGTCGAACAAAATTTAGCAAGCTACTGTAACAAATTATTACATATTTTCTTTCTCATAAACATTTTTTTATTATTGGAGATTTCAAATGAAATGAAAACTTATATGAAAACTTATCTTTTTCTGAAGTTTCTGTTCTGAAAATATGCATCATTAATAAGTTTTTAAAGAAATGTTTTCAAATTTGTTTGTTGAAATGAAATCTGAATTACTTCTTCAGGTCATATCATTTCACTATTAAATACGAATTCCGTAATGAATATACTACATGTTTGTTATATTATATTCGAGGTATATAGAGGTCTCGAGGCATTACACTCAATGGACGTGCATGAAAAATTGTGTATTGGATAAAATGTATGAAGAGTTTTGCGTGGACTATATCTTAAAGCCAGTTAGAAATTTTTCTCACTGGCTTCACCAAATTTTGTTATTCTATTTTAGACAAATTGGTTGCTAAACAGTAGGAGAAAATAATTACGTAAAATGAATTTGTTTGCGTCAAAAACTGCTAAAATCTGATATATTTGGCAAATCCACTTGAATTTTTCCAACACCGTCCAACATTTTTAAGGTAGTCGTGTGTAAACAACTTCTATCGAGAATTTTATGAAAGTACAGACCCAAACGACAAAAACGCTACTTGGGTATTGTTTTGTCAGATCCAGCTAAGATTTTATGTCCTCATCTAAAAATTGGTAAATATTGAATTTTTCGAACAAATTGGGGCTATATCTCAGAAACCAATTCGAATTTTGCTTTGACGGTTTTAGGAAACTTAAAGATAAAAAAACAATTAAAATATTTTTACAAAAAATCGACTCGAAAAACTGCATAAGCGCTATAAAATGTATGCAATATCTGAAAATACCACAGTTTTGATATAGTTTGCACCATATCTTCCAAGCTTTCAAATTTGTCGTAATGATATCTTTGAAAAAATATTCGCTGAATGTGATACACAATTCATTTTAACATGCCTTTGTTGTCCAATGTCTCTATCACGGTGTACTTAGAATATTTTCCAACGATCATTTAATAAATATATCAATAAGTCACAACGAATTGCCAAATATGAGAATAATCTGTTCGTGTCAGCAGTGTTTGATATACATGATGTAAAAACAACGTGAAGGAAGCATTTTACATCTTCACAATGTTCCAAGGAATTGTTATGCGCTCTTTTTGGAAAATTTTCTGTAAAGGTAACATGGTCCAGCTCCCAATGGTTTAGCAGCTATTGACTAGAATTTCAGAAATAATTTAATCGATTTTTTGTATGACATATAAGTTCTGCTGCCTGAGGTCGGTAAATACTGGAAAACAAATAATGCGAAAAAAGTCATTTTAGACTGGTTTAGATAAAGCCATAAAATTCGAACCGGATATGAAAAGTCGAAACGAAAAATATCTATTAGAAGTTGTTTGCATTTTTAGTGTTGCACAATTGTACCCTCAACCCTTAGGGCCTCTAGCACAATACGTCTGTCTGTATCTCTGTTTGTCTAGCAGGATGGAGCGGATCAACTGATTTGGTCAAAGTTTTTGATCACGTAATATGTTAAGTTTAAGTCAAATCGGTACCACCGCCATAAAAGTTCAAAAATTTTTGCTAAAATGGTGCATACTATATCTCTCGAAGAGAGTAATCGATTCTATCTAAACTTTGCACATCACAATATTTCTTCCTTGACATAGATCGACTAATATGGGTTATATCGGTCCACTCCTTCAAATATCGTAAAATTGCTTCCAAATGTACATCAAGTTCCAAGAGAATATGTTTGGACAACATCTTCAGTTATATCCCTCATACAAGTTCAACATAAGCGCAGTTTAAAAACTGTTGGAGGGTCCTTCGGACATTTCTTTTTGTTGACACTTGTAGTCTTGTTTACTGCGATATCCTATTTGTCGTGGGCAAGTCCACGCTTCCTGACAAAGCTCAAAATACGATTTTTTTAATTCGTTACCAACTGATTTCAGGTTATGACAAATATAAAACTCTTTTGGACACAAATGGTCCTTCTTGATTAATTTGCTTATTATTAGCGAATAATTATGTGAGATTCTTAAAGGATCGATTGTTATTTTCCAAAACTATGTAACATTTGAAGCAATACATTTAATTTAAGAAATATTTAAATTCTAGTTTCAATAAGTTGCAAGAACTGAGTCCAGCAAAGTGTTTAATATCATCGAGTCCAAAAACGCCCACTCGTACAATTAAAAAATGAATGCTTCTTCTGTAACATTATACCGAAAGTAGAGAATACAGCCGAAACAACAATCAAGTAATTTTTTCGACTTAAAGTGTTTTGTCACGATTTAGCTAAGAGTTTTCCGGTTTATTTCGGATATTGGTTTCTAAAATATTTGTTCGACCATGCTTTGGCATAGTCCAAACATGGGTTTTGTAGCCTCATACAGTACTGCGAGAAGGATTCGGAGTATATGAGTCGTGTTCTGTATCGTACGATTTTAAATTTCTGAAGATTATAATTCTTATTCTTGGGCTATCGACACAATATCTAAATATATAGAAGTCCAAGCTGCACTAGCGGATTCGAGTTATTCTTCTTTTTCGAGGTATTTAATTCATAGAAGTAGAAAAAGGGGTTATGATCGGGTATACCCTCCAACACATTTAACCCGTATATAACTTAATTCGTCCTACTCGCGAATAGAATTATATTGGGATTGGATTATGAGGAATCCCAAAATGTAATCTAAGATCTTCGAAATACTGAGAATCTTGTGATAGCAAAAACAATTGCAATTCTCTGCTTTTGTAAAATTGTGGGGTATACCATTCCGTGGACCTACATGATTTATTTTCAATTCTAAATATACGAGGACTTATATTTTATACTCTTTAAAAAATTATAATTGTACGAGCTTTGGTTGCAGTTTACGCCCCGCTACAATCCTGTTCATTTTGGAAAAATATACATTAAATCTGGCCAAGTCGAAGAAAGGAAAATACATTAAAATATGTAAATATAATTGTACCCTAAATACTATTAAATTTATATACTCTGTGTCAATATTTCATATAGAATCAACGAACAAACCCTTTAAAATAGCTTTACGTAACGCTACACAACATTTCAAAATTTCATGATTTTTTGTGAAGTTGGCCCCCCCCCCCCCCCGAAATGAAATCCTGCGTACGTCCCTGCTAAATACAATAGCTAATACGTTGATTTTGACATTTCTGCTGAAATTTTTGCAATTTCCCTCATGTTTCCGTTCCCGTATTTTTTAAGAAATTTGTACGGGGAAGCAATTTTTGACAATTCGCTCTTTCTTCTACTATTAAAAAAGTACGGAAACACAATGAAAAATAACATTGTAACAAAGAACATGCTGATGCTAAATTTTTTTTGCAGCAATTAACCATCTACCTTGTTTATTGTGATACATGAAAAGTGTTTCAACTTTTGGTACTTTTTTATACTATGTTTACATTTACGAAATTCACTCGATTTCAGCTGTCAATTCCTTTGCGTATACGTCAAATGAAAACTTATCTGAAATCGATTGGATTTCATTTGACTGTTTAGCAATGGAATTGACAGTTGACATCTAGTGGATTTCGTAAATGTAAACATAGTATTAGGCAAAAACAGGGTTGTCAAGTCAAGTGTACTGTGATTTCGATGAAATCAAGAAATGAGATGATTTCATTTTTGTGTGCGAAATCATGATAAATTTTGCTTGATTCCGCTCGAAATCACGAAACGCCTTCGAAATCACGAAACGACGCCGAATGTAAACCAAGCATTTACTTGTAAATTCAATTCAGAGTTGCATTTTCTTAAACTAGGTTTACATTTAAGTTAAATGATATCTATAAATACGTTTACATTTGAATTTATCAAATATTTACACAATATATGCAATGGACCGTTTAAGCTTTATTTTAATTGTGACAAATTTAAACAAGATTTGATTTCTAAATTTAGAACCTGCTAGCTTCCTAATTTGGAAACTTCAAAAAATAGTATTGGCCACAAAATTCCTGATTGAAACCATCGTGCACCCAAAAAAATATATTTGGAACAGTATTTCAACAACAAGGTTTTTTCTTTTGTTGTTGCTATAATATGCAATTTATGCATTTATCATATTTTTTAAAGGTTTGTACGGACTCTGGGGCAGGATAATTTGGATTTACTTCAAGATTTTTTTATTATTTGTTGATTTTTTGCGAAAATAGAAATAAATTCTATGAATAGATATGGAATGCTGATAGCGTTTTATGTGTGATTTTTCTAATAAAAAAGATACGATATTTAAATATTTTTTTTTATATGAGAACTAGCAAAGTGCCCGCTACTTCGTATGGAGAAAGGATATAAAAAACAAATAAACAATATTTACAGCCAGTTTTTGTAAAAAATATTTTTCAAACGTATCGTTCGTACTCAACGAATCCGTTTAAAATTTGGTTTTTATAAAAAATTGAAAATCATTTATTTAATTCCGAAAAGCTTTGTATGTCCATATTTACATTAGGCAATTTTCCTTGCGGCAATTGTCAGTTTGTCAGTGAGAGAGGGTGTTGAGAGGCAAAGGGTTACCATATGCCTCACCTCTCTCTCCCACAAACTGACAATTGCCGCAAGGAAAATTGCCTAATGTAAATATGGACTATATCAGTGTTTACATTTGGCCTGTTCCCGTACTTTATAAAGTGGTAAAAGTCGTAAAACTTGTAAAAGTCGTAAGCGATTTTCATATGGGTACGGGAAAGCAAAATGTGTAAAAGTGGTAAAAATTGTAAAAACTTTTTAGTTCTGGAACAGAGCTATTATGTTAATTTTAAAAAATTGTTTGAATTGTTCTCATTGAAAAATATGTTCGTTGTGGCAATCCCAAAAATACACAAACAATATACCCAGCAAAAAGTTTGCATCCGCGGATGCAGTTAAATCGCTAGAACAATTGCCGCTGGAGTACATCTTTTCCTATGAATTTTACAAGAGAGCGCGCAGCTAGGATGCACTCCATTTTGCTTCCACGGCACACAGCTAGGATGCACTCCATTTTCGATCTAAATCACAGCCTTTGACGTAGTGTTTTGAATTGAATTTAAATGCAGTGTAAAGATGTTGTAAAATGCAAGCCATAGCAAATATCCCAAAATAAATAAAATACATTGCTTATTCGTGTAAAACAAGAATATTAACTTTATTACATTAACACAAATTATAAAAACTCTCCATTAAATTTGATCGTAACTAAGTTTACTACCACTACTCTGCTATTTATGACATCGAAATTGATATTGCTTCATCATCCAAATGGTTTTTCATTTTTCCTCCCACTACAGTTCAGATTTCCAAAAAACTCCAACTCCACTTCAAAAATAATTTGCGTCTCGTGAATTACAGCAATGTTCATAACTTTAGTTTGTATTTCTTTATTTTTTATAAAACAAATTCTTAGAATTTTAACACTCTTACTTGTGTTCAGAAAAAAAGACTGCGACTGTAGGGATCAAAAAATTGGCTTGCTTGGCTAGGGATCTTTAAGCGAGTGCTTCCAAAATGTATCGAGGGCAGTGCATTTTCATAACTCCGTGTGGACTGCATCGAAAGATGTATTGAAATCATAACTCTGCATTGCATTACTTCCAAATTTTTTGCTGGGTACCAACAAATTTTGGAAACAATTTTCTTAAAATGTCAAAATACATTTTGGAAAAATGATGATATTTGGCCAGTATGGCGGATTTTTACATGTATGAGTATCTAAAAATTTCTCTAGATCATTTTCCCATCATATGCGTGCATTTTCAGCGAAATTCTGTAACAAACAACTAAATTTCAGCCCAAAACCTTGGGTCTCTTTAATAACTGCAGATACAATTAATCATTGCTTTGAAGGTCGTTCGATGGCCCATGTGGCTATCAATGGCTACGAACCTGTGGAACCACATGGAAATTCGTTAGCTGAAGAATTGTTCTATAACAGCCAATGAAAACTCATGATATCATATTCCAATATGTATAGCCAAATATAGGTGGGTGATGTTATTGAAACTATGGTGACCGACAAGCCCCCAACTCCTTCGGCACAAACACAAGTTGGAATGGTTGGTGTTGTTAAACAATTGGCAATTACATTAAATAATGGATTCATGGAGTTTACAGTTTATTTCAAATGAACACATCTTTGTTGTCCTTTCTCACAACAAATTGCTCACCAATTATTATTTCCTTGTCTGCATCGACAGCTACTGCTAACTGGATCAACTCCAATATTTCTCCTATTAAATATACCTTATTGGTTTCCATTTTTAAGTTATTTAATGTTTTGTGGTTTAAATTTTTTTATTTATTCTGCAAATTATAAATTTATAATTTATATAATTTATATAATTATAAATTTGTGTTTATAAACAAAGAATGCAGAATAAAGAAGAAAAGCAAAAAACGTCAGTTTGACATATGACTTCAAACATGTGTGTGGACATGAATAAAATTGCAAACGGAATTTCATGCTGTTTTTTTTCAGTGAAACTACGCTAGTGTGGACGGGGACTTTCCATCATCTTTTTCAGACATTTTCGTTTGTATTTTTTTTTTTTTGTTATGAAAACCAAATATATGAGGGAAATCAAAAGATTCTTTCACTCACATACAAACAGCATTGAATACAAAAACCGAAATGTGTTTTTTTGTGTGACAAAAACGAAGGAATCGGAAAATTTGAGTTACAACAAGTAAGAAAAGCGTTAAGTTCGGTCGGGCCGAACTTTTTATACCCTCCACCACAAATTTCAGCCGTTTCGGTGGATTAATGTGGCCACTACCTTCAAAATACCGAAATTCGGAAGGTACCGTTCTATGGGGGCTATATGATGGGGTGGACCTATACCTACAAATTTCTGGGGTAAAGTTTTATACGCCTAAAGAAGACTAAATACCAAATTTCAGCCATATTGGTGTGATAATGAGGCTAAAACGTTCAAAATATCGAAAATCGGGAGATTTGTATTATGGGGGCTATGTCAACACGTGGACCTATATAAACATTTTATGGTAGAAATGTTTCTTAGCCTCTGGAAACACAAAATACAAAGTTGCAACCGATTCTTTGGTCAAATGGGTCTAATACATTCAAAATATATTAAAATGACGCGTACTTTATAAGGGGTCTTATGTGGGGACTATACCAAAACGTGGACCTATATAACCCAACTTTGGTAAGAATGTTTTTTGGCCTCTGAAGACACAAAATACCAAATTACAACCAATTCTGTGGTCAAATGGGTCTAATACATTCAAAATATGTTAAAATGACGCGTACTTTATATGGGGCCTTATATGGGGGCTATACCAAAACGTGGACCTATATAACCTAACTTTGGTAGAAATATTTTTTGGCCTCTGGAGACACAAAGTACCAAATTACAACCAATTCGGTGGTAAAATGGGCCAAATATCTTAAAAAATTCCTTAAAACGACGCGTACTTTATATGGGGCCTTATATGGGGGCTATATCAAAACATGGACATATATAACCCAACTTTGGTAGGAATATTGTTTGGCCTCTGGAGACACAAAGTACCAAATTACAACCAATTCGGTGGTAAAATGGGCCAAATATCTTAAAAATTCCTTAAAACGACGACGCGTCACGCGTCATTTTGTATGGGGGCTATACGAAAGCGTGGACCTACATAGCCCGCTTTCAATACCAAAAGTCCTACGTAAATATAACATATTTTCCCAAAATTTCATCAACCTACGTCAATCCGTTCGGACGCTAGAGTGATTTCCACAGACGGACATGGCTATATCGATGTAGAATTGCACGCTGATCGAGAATATATATACTTTGTGGGGTCTACAATGATTATTTCGAGTAGTTACAAACGTAGTGACAAACTTAATATACCCCCATCCTATGGTGGAGGGTATAAAAACTGGCTGTAAAGGCCTGGGTACATAAGCTGCCTCGCCTGGTTGCCTTGCTTGCTTCTGATAAATGAATAAAAAAGAAAAGGGCAACCCAGTTCGAAATTTGCTCGGCTTCCTTTATTCTTTTATTTTTATTATATCAAAAAAGAAGCAGGAAAGCAAGGCAACTAGGCAAAGCAGCTTATGTACCCAGGCTTTTAATGTGGAAATGGTGAACCATGATACAATAAGAAGGTAGCAGCAACTGCCGTTTTTGGTAACATAAGATGTCAAAATTTGACATAAATTTAATGCAATTGACACATTATGTTACCATCAGCTGGGCTGATAATGCTACCTTCTTATTGTATCATGCGGTGAACATAGAACATTTTAGCTCTGTTCCAGAACTAAAAAGTTTTTACAATTTTTACCACTTTTACACATTTTGCGTTCCCGTACACAAAATTTATATGAAAATCGCCTACGAGTTTTACCACTTTATAAAGTACGGGAACAGGCCATTTGTTGTTCTAAGTCCGTATCTACATTAAGCAATTTTCCTTGCGGCAATTGTCAGTTTGTCGATGAGAGAGGCAAAGGGTTAACATATGCCTCACCTCTCCATTAACCTGAAAATTGTCTAATGTAGATATGGATTAATACCAATTTTAATTAACCGCCTGTTTCTGTATGTCGAAAGAAGAATGTGTGCGAATGAAACATGCCCAAACTTTATTTTTCGAAATAATTTTAAATTTGCTTTTGTTTCAAAACAAAAAACTAATTTGAAGAACACACAAGAGTTTGGACGTGTTTCATTCGCACACATTCTTCGTTCGACATACAGAAACAGGCTGTAAGTATTTTAATTAAGGGATTTCTGTCCTCAGAAGGTAAAACATTCGTCTAAAAAATACACCCAAGACCAATTTTAGTAATTTTTCGTAGCTTTATACATTCCAACATGATTTCAGCCCTCAGCGATCTTCATGCCAAATATCAAAAAAATTAACTCCTTATATCAACCCTATATATACGGTGACCAACCGTACTCTATTATAGAGGACAGTACTCTGTTTTAGGTGTCCGTACTCTATTTTTTCAGCGTACTCTATGTGTCATCACGTGTACTCTATGTCCTCTATTTTTGATTTATTTTACAATTACATGTGAATACAAAGGAAATACAATGAAATCAGGCATTTAACCAAATATTGTCGTTGTTTAAATGAAATCAGTGGTTTCTAATCACTGATTTAAACATATCTGCGCGCGCTCAAACCAATTGATGAAGCACTTTTTCCACTCCTATTGAAACACCTCCAAAACGTGTTTTTTGAACGTGTCAACAGCGTGTTCTGTCGATTGCTGTTTTGTTTCGGGCTTATACGCATCGTATAAGGCTTATATAGCGATCGTATTTTTTGGGATTTCTTGCACCAATCGGTACGGAATCCATCGATAAGAAACCTTTTTTACGGCCAGGTTTTCATGCAGTATCGAATTGAACCCGGTGAAAGAAATGCCCAAGGATGCCTCTATCAAGGTGATCTTGATTTATCAGTTTACTCACGGAATCAATATTTTCTGTCACATGATTTTTCACAGAGCTACATATGCCGTAGTCACACGTAAACATTTTTCGGTGAAGGTAATTTTGGGATAGAGCTCGGTCAATGAGGACGCGCCTACCAGAATTAGCGGCAAGTGTAAGAGACATAACCATCGTGTCACCTGGCCGGCCAAATGATGCTGTTTCTCTTGGACATACAAAGTTTGAATAAATATATTGAGTGTTTGGTAGAGAGCGGAAAGGATAGAGCTCCTCGATTTTACAAATCTCAAATTACTTTACACTAAACTTTTTATGTGTGACTACCAAGGTTCGGAGTTGAGCCATTTTTGTTTCGACTCCGACTCCGGAGTCGACTCCGAGGGTAATTCCAAAAAGCACTCAATATGAATAAAATATGCACAAGTTTCCATTTTGTCCTATATATTGGCATTTTCTGATGTGTTCCTTGAAAATAACATTTGTCGAATATAATATACAACTACAAAACTTCTTTGTTTAAAACTTCTACAATTATAATAAAAATACAAGATCACCGAAATTTGAAACTCTGTGTAAGAGGTTCTGAAGTGGGCAGGCTTTCGCTCAGGAATATGAGCAATTTGAGATCATTATCTTCTTTGAATATCATTTATCATATTCTAGATCAAGAATGTGTGGGATCTAAAACAATTATTCTAAAATACTATACATTTCTTATCGTATATTAAGAAATCGACCCAGCTTGCAAATTCACGATAAAGTTACAACTCAAAAAAGTTCTTGAAATTTAATTTTTGATAAATGTAAAAAAAAATGTTGCCCAGAGTTGGAGCCAATTTATTTTGTCGACTCAGTCTCCGACTACAGCTTAATTGCTCGACTCCAACTCAGACTACGGAACCGTGGTGACTATTGACTATAGGATGTTGTTTCATCGCATCGTCGTCACGTAGAAAATTGTGAAAAATGGTCGGACGAAAATGTTCACAAGTAAATTCCATATTTTTTTGGGAAATTAATTCTTTAAGCCCAGTAAAAACGCAATACGTGGTACGTCAAACCGTACTGATTACTCTTATGCTAGAAAATGTTAAGCTTTCCAAAGGAAATGGCGCCTGGCATTGTTGCCTTGCCCAGAAACTTATTTAGTAGCCCTCGCATGTGTACTCCTTTTTCATTCAAAAATATTGGTCACCGTACCCATACCTATATACGTCCGTATACCCAGGGCGTGTGTGGTGAAAAAAGTAGAACACATGCATTCTTATGAGAACTACCGAAATACGTCGAGCGTATACTTTTTGTAAGTTGAAAAAGTTTAACTTTGACAGAACGTTATTGTTTGTATGTGTGTGTGTTTTGTATTTTAAAAACAGAAGCCCAACAAAGCATGAAATACAATTCATTGCAAAGGAAAATTATTTGTTTTACGAATAAAAACATTTAAGTAAGTATGGGTCGCGGTTTTTTGTTTTAAATGTGATTTGGGACTCAACGTATTTGGATAATACGGACGCTCAGAGAGCGTTGTTTTGGTAGGTTGGTGAAATATTTGTGTACGTCCCGTCGTTATTTAGGTTTAGCAGTATCAGAAGCAAGCAAGGTAATCAGGCGAGGCAGCTTATGTACTCAGACCTTTGCTTTTGCTTCAAAACAAAATCAAATTCAAATTTTAAAACACACACACAAGTTTGGTAGTATTTCATTCGCACACATTTTCGTTTCGACATACAGAAACAGGCTGTAAGACTGCCGTCTGTCTAGGCCAGTGGTGCTCAGAATAGTTCGTGTATTAGTAGTGGTAAGACATTCTCCTCATTACTAAGCAATGGCAAATGAGAAATAAAAGCTTCGTTCCCGTACTTTTTAATAGTAAAACTCGTAAAAGAGAGAAATAGAGAAAAATTGTGGTCACAAAAAAGTTTTTTCAAAAAGTTCGGGAACGGAAAAATGGAAAATACGTCAAAAAAACTGGAACAAATGTCAAAGTCGGCGTATCAGCCAATCAGACGCCGGCAACCATGTTACTATTTTTTTACTCGCCCAAATTTGTCGTGTAAAAAGTTTTTAAAGAGAGCGTCATTCAGCGCCATTTTTGTTTAAAGAGAAGTGAACATTTTACAACTTTTTTGTGTACGGGAACGCTTTTTCGAGTAAAATGTGTAAAAGTCGTAAAAATTGTAAAAACTTTTTAGTTCTGGAACACAGCTAAAGAGAGAATACGTGTGGTTTGTTTTTACGCTACCGTAAGGAAGTGATCACCAATGGTCTAGGCCATTGGTGCTCACGCCTTTACGCTACCGTAAATGGAAGATTCTCTTAAGTGTTGATAATCCTGCAATACATAGAAGTTTTTTGTAATATTTGAATTAATTCATCATAATTTTTTTTTAGAATTACAATTATGTTTTAAAAATGTAAAATGTCTAATGAAAACTCATGAAAAACAAAAATATAGACTTCTCTTAAATACAATTGTGAGCAGCCATGGTCTAGGCTATTACTTAATTACTTTTGGTCTGTTCCTTTACTTTTGAAAATGGTAAAACCGGCAAAAGTAGTGAACTGCTCTCATATGAATTGTATGGTGTCAAAAGTAAAGGAACGCTTTTCGAGTAAAAAGTGGTAAAACTTGAAGATTCTTGATTCAGAGCTTTTATAAACATTTTCTTTATTTCCTCCTTTCTGCTTCCACTCTCTTTCTTCCCCTTTTTTATCTTACAGGTTTCTTTTACAGCATCTTCCTATACCTTCTTTAGGTGATCACAATGGACCGGAAGGTCTCCGAGTGACGCAGTAGATGAATAAAAGACAAAGTGCTGCCAAGTTTCAATTTTTCTTTATTCTTCTACGAGAAATGACATAAAACGTTACTCAAACGTTGGATGTGTTTAGGGCTTAACCATTGCGCCGATCGCCCGATTTTGTGAACGCGAACGAATTTGAACCAAAATTTCTTCCTTATGCTATGTTTACATTTACGAAATCCACTCGATTTCATCTGTCAAATCCATAGGTTAAACGTCAAATGAAATCCAATCGATTTCAGATGAGATTTCATTTGACGTTTGAGCTATGGAATTGACAGATGAAATCGAGTGGATTTCGTAAATGTAAACTTAGCATTAACCTCTATACCAAAAATCGTAGATGTGTTTGCAAAAAAAAATATTATTTTTTAAATGGGAATGCAAAAGAAATTTCGTTTTTACCATATACCGCCTGGTATTTGACTGATTCGTGTTGTGCGCATATTGACGCCTTCTGGAGAAGTGTTACCCGTTGAGCATGTGCTGTGTTTGTTATACTAAAGCAGTGCCTTAGGTAATACAAACCTATTGTTAGAATTTTTGGTATGTGATGCTTAAACTGTATTTATGCTATCAATGAGCGCAAATCAAGTTTATGTGTTTATCCATTTCCACAGCAATGTCAATAAAACAAAAATATTTTTATTAATTTCTCGTTAGAGTTGAGCTGAATGATCGAAGATTTTTGCAATTGAAGAAGGAAAGCCGAAGATTCGATTATGTGATCGGTTTCACTGTTAGTTAGCAGCTCGGCATTTCGGCTGAAAGTACATTTATGTAATTATTTTTAATAAACATTTTAATAAAAAAAAAAAAAACAAAGAAATTATTAATCATTTCTTTAGTATTATATAATTAGTATTATATAAATATAAAAAAAAAAAACAAATAAAAAGGATCAGTCGGCTTTGCCGACAGAGATATACCCTCAGCATGTGTGAATTGAAACACATTTTTCCCAAAAATAGGTTTTGAAAATTATGGGCGAACCGACAAAAATATGGATTTGGATAGAATCTCAAAAAGTTTTGCGGGGAAGGTATCGAAAAGAATGGACCGACATATTCCATTTTGAAAGTGGGTCTCGTTTTGGGTGTCATTCCCCTCGAAAGATATCGCGAGCACCTGTCGTTTCAGTCGGTCACCATATAATTCACAGGTTTTGGACCATTATATCAGGAAGCATGTACTTGCCTACGAAAAACATGATATCGCTGTAAACAGGACCACTAGGTAAAACTTTTCAAGGGATCTACGCACAGACCCTTAACCGGGTTGCTCTGTTTATGAGATATCACGCGTACTATTTTAGCTAATATTTTCGAGTTTTTGTGGGGGAGGTACCGGAAGGAGTGGATCTACAAGCATCACATTCGAATTTCATCTAATATTCGAAGAAATATTACGATATGAAAAGTGTGGATCAACTCAGTATTTGGTTCGAGAGTTGTCGTGCTCTCCAGCCACTAGGTGGTGCCATAGAGAGTTTTTACACCGTTCGGACTGTTTTCTCAAGAAGTATGGACTTGCCCCTGAAAAAAACTTTTACCGTCGTAATTGCGGCAGCGAATGAAAGTAGCTTCTACAAAAATCAAATTGCTTCCAGAGCAGTTCTTAACATGAACTTATCCAAAATTTTGTGTGGGAGGTACCCGAAGCAATTGACAAATATAGTCCATATTCGAACCTGATATATATTTGGTAGATATATTGGGATGTGTAAAGTATGGACCAAATCGGTCACTACCATCAAGAGTTATCATGCGCACAATTTTTCCGAACATTTTAGAATTCTTGGGGGGAGGTACCTGAAGGAGTGGACTGATATGGTTTATCTTCGAACTTAAACTAAGTTTTGACAAAATATTACGAAGGCCAAATTTTGGACCGAGTCGGCAGATCCGTTAAAGAGTTATCTTGCGCTCCAACCACTACATACGGTGTCATAGGGGTTTTTTGCACCATTCAGGCTATTTTCTCAGAAAGTATGGACTTGCCCTTAATGAAAGTTGTACTTTCGTATAGAGGACAGTGAATAGAAGTTGCTACAACAAAAACCAAAACGATCCGAGAGCAGGTCCTAAAGTGAACTTTTCCAAAATTTTGTGTGGGAGGTACCCAAAGGAGTGGACGGATTGGGTCCATATTGAAACCTCATCTAAGTCTAGTAGAAATTTCACGATGTGCAACGTAGGGACCAAATCGGTTACTACCTTTAAGAGTTATAGTGCGCACATGTGTCGTCGAGATCAAATGATTGTGATCCGGCTGTTTTAGGTGTGGATGCCTTGGCACCTACAGCTGTACCTGCTACAAGTGCATCAGTTTCTAACCCCAAAGTTGACGACTCGGTTTCTCGTAAGGATCATGATTTGACCAGGGCTGGTGAAAGCCAGTCCAAGGCAGACAGGACTGCAAGTGTGGGCGGGGACGACCCTAAGACGTATCTCAAAAAAACTATCGACGACAGTTTAGAGAGACAGAGTAGGGAACTCCTCGACCAGCTGGAAAGGCTTGTGCCGGAAGAAACCACTGAGGACATGCTCCCGGAGGAACTGCTGCACAATCTTACTCTGACTGACGACGAGCTGGACACCACGGTGATCCCGGCCAAGTCTACACGGGTAGATCGTTGCAGCCCTGACGAAGGGGGTATGAGCCTGGTGACTCAACCGGAGGCAAGTCGTATTCCGACTGGTCCTGTGTCGGCACATGCCGACAAAAAGCTTGAAAGGCAGGAGGCGACGGAAATGATGTCCGACGACGGGGAATCGGTAGATGACCCGAAAGCGGACAGCTGCTCAAAGTTTGCCTCGGCCCGCAAAGCATCGGATGCGAGACACTACAAGCGTGCCGTATCCTATCTCCGCAGGTTTGTAGGGAAAGATGCAAACTTGCATTCGGAGAGGGAGGTCCACCTCATCAAGGGCAAGTTGAAGTTTATGAGGAAGTTCGAAAGAATGTACCCTCGTGAATTTCATCGCGAATTCCCGGTGGAGAGGATCTTCCTCCCGGAAGACGTAGTAGAGAAGGCAAAGCCTGCTACCTCCAGTAAATGTGCTGCGCCAAAATCTTCTTCTTCGAAGCCTATCCCGAACCGAGAGGTAAAGAAAAAGGCTATTGAGAGCACCCCTAAGCCAACAGTCACCCCTAGTGGTGATCGAGCGGTAAAGGACTCTGCCTCAAAGCCCGATTCTGCTCCAAAAGGCAAGGGTGACGCAATCGAAGATGCTGGTCTCAACAGGGAGAGGGCTGGATCAGCTAAGGAAATATCGTCTTCGGGTGGGGAGAACAGCGCCTCGCAGAGTAAATCTGTGAAGCGTGTGCGCTCCTCTGAGGGTCCGCAGCCTTCAGCCAAGAAGACGATGACTTCTCAGCTGATCGAACCATCAACCTCGTATGCAGCGGCCGCTGGGCGTGTGACCAAAGAGAAGCAACTGAGTACGGAGAAGGTCTCCGCCTCTTCTGGAAAAGTTAAATCCAAGGTACGCGGTCAAAGGCGCAATAAGCCATACGGTAGACCAACTGCTGTGACAGACGATGGCCTGCAAATAGCAATCATCGACAGAGCTGATCCAAATGGAAAAATCAGCGACAGTCACTGGTTGCTATTTGAAACTGGTCTTCGGGCTGCGATAGTTTCTGGACCGGAAGATCCGGAAGACCGTCAGCTTGGCAGCGCCTTCTTGCGTAAGGGTGTCAAGGTCATAAACTGCATGAATGAGAGGTCGCGAGACTTTCTCGTTCAGACAGTGAGTGGTCTTGGTGCTCTGTGGGAAGGAGCTGATCTGGCGGCGGTCTCCCTATCGGACATCCCGTCTAGAAAGGTACTCTCAGCGTGGATTCCCCCACCTACGGTAAGCAAGGAAATCCTGCTGAGAATGCTGAGGTTGCAGAATCCCAACCTTGTTACAACAGGCTGGACTGTTATTAGTCTAGTCCCCTGTAGCGAGTTGGGAGGCTTAGTGGCCAGAGTGGCGGTCGACCCCCCTGGGGAGTTATACTTAAGAGAACGTGAGGGAAAGCTGAATTTCGGTTCAGGATGGGTTCGGTTTCGATTGAGCCCACCTCGCGAAAAACAGTAAGGGCAGGGAAGCGGCAAAGGCTGCGCATACTGCAGATTAATCTGCACCATTGCAAGGCCGCTGCCGCTGAACTGCTCTTGTCCCTCACGAACTCTGAAGTAGACATTGTCTTAGTCCAGGAGCCTTATATCTATAAAAATAAGGTTTCTGGACTAAACAATGCCAACTTCGACGTCTTTGCCGCGTCCGAGGGGGACAAGGTAAGGACTTGTATAGTAGGTAAAAAGAGTTTAAATCTAATCTTTTTATCTAATTACAGTAACGGTGACATATGCACGGTCAGGATGGAGCATGGAGGAAGCAAGGCCACGCTGCTGTCATCTATATATATGCCTTTTGAGGCCCCAGACCCACCCAACCAGTGTGTCCGACGTCTGCTTGACGAGATGATGGGTACCTGTAACGTAATCCTGGGTTGCGACGCAAACGCTCACCATTTCCAGTGGGGCAGCAAGGACACCAACAAGAGGGGTGAGTCCATATTCGATTTTATTTTATCTTATAATTTACGGATATGTAATAGGGGTAGTGATCCAACGTTTAAAATTAGGAACAGGGAAGAGGTCATTGACCTAACCCTTTCTAATTTAGATGACTCTGTCCTGAGGAATTGGAGGGTATCTAAAGAATGTTCCTTTTCGGACCATATGCAGATATTCTTTGATGTCTCTCTGGACAGAGGTCGCCAAATTCCTTATAGGAACCCACGAAGGACAAACTGGGACAAATATACGGAACTAACGAACTCGCAACTAACTCCTAATATTAGTACGGAAACAGTTGATGACCTCAATGGAACCGTTAAAAATCTCACTGATGTTCTTCTTCGTTGCCATAAGGAGTCCTGTCCACTAACATATCCTGGGAGGAAATCTCAACCGGTGTGGTGGAGCAAGGAGCTTGGCGAACTTAGGAAAAACACTAGACGACTGTATAACAGGGCGCATGAGACTAAACTCGATATTGATTGGGACTCCTATAAAGTGAGTTTCAATAAATATAAGAGTGAAATCAAGCGGGCAAAGAAAACATCTTTGGTTAACTTCTGTGAGTCGGTAGAAGGAGTTAACGACGCAGCTAGGTTTCGACGACTACTCTCCAAGGACCCCAAATCCATTGGAAGTATCAAGAAACAAGATGGTGCGTGGACAGACTCCGCCACTGAGACTCTTGATCTCCTTGCGGAGACCCACTTCCCAGGCTGCAAGGATGAGGATACTGTCAACAACGAGCGTGACGACTTCCGAGTTCAGGAGCCTTTGGATTTGGTACTCATTGACAGGGTGGTCAACAGAAGTAGAATTAAGTGGGCGGTCAGCACTTTTAAGCCTTATAAGTCTCCTGGGCCGGACCTTATACCAAATCCTGGAGGAGATTTTTAGGGCGTGCTTGACTTTCTCTTTTATACCGGGGCTGTGGAAGGAGGTAAAGGTAACTTACATTCCCAAAGCGGGAAAACCTAGTCACTCTGCACCTAAAGACTACAGACCCATAAGTTTATCATCCTTTCTCCTTAAGACACTCGAAAGACTGATCGACCTGGAGATAAGGAGTCAGGTAGACACCGTCTCTATAAGCAACTCACAGCACGCCTATGTTAAAGGTAAATCTGTTGAGTCTGCCTTGCATGAGGTGGTCGGCTTCATTGAGAAAAACATGGAAGACTCAAACTTTACCTTGGCTGCCTTTCTAGACATAGAAGGAGCTTTTAACAATGTAAAACTTGAGTCCATTAATCTCTCACTGAAGAAAGTTAATGCACCTGAACCCCTAACGTGCTGGATTAATAATATGCTTCAAAGCAGGATTATAAATTCTAGCATTGGGGAGATAAAAATAAGGAAAACAGTGACTAGAGGCACCCCTCAAGGAGGTGTGCTCTCGCCATTACTGTGGCTCCTTGTTATAAACAATATTTTGATGGAGCTGGACAATCAAGGTATCAAAGTTGTTGCTTATGCCGATGACGTGGTACTGCTGATTTCCGGTAAATTTCCGTCAACCATTTCGGAGCTTATGCAAGGAGCACTATCAACTCTATCACGCTGGGCCAAGGCTAATGGCCTTGGGGTTAACCCAACGAAGACGGAACTGGTAATGTTCACAAGGAAGCGTAAGCTCGGCGCCTTTGTTCCACCAACACTGGATGGGGTGCAGCTCCAACTCTCCCCCGAAGCAAAGTACCTTGGCACAATCCTTGACTGTCAATTGCGATGGGATAGGAATGCTGAGGAGCGGGCGAAGAAGGGAATGATTGCACTTTATTCATGTAAGAACTCCATTGGGAAAAGCTGGGGACTAACTCCTTCGATTATACACTGGCTGTATAATACAGTGGTTAGACCCATCCTATCCTATGGTTCTCTCGTTTGGTGGCACTCATTGTTTCAAAAGTCAACATCCACTAAGCTCGATAAGGTACAAAGGGCCGCCACAACTCTTATTACTGGAGCTACCAGGAGCACGCCACAGGCTGCACTGAACGCAATGCTGAACTTAAGACCATTGAGTATCAGCATTAAGTGTCAGGCAACCAGGAGTGCCCTGCGGCTTCATGAACAGGGTCTTTGGCGTGGTCGTACCTATGGGCATGGGTGTATCCTGAATGAATCAGGTATTTTTGTGAACCATTGTGGCAAAATAAGTGACTATATATCACCAGTCTTAAGATTTGACGATATAGAAGTCATTATACCTAGTAGAGACGACTGGAACCGCAGTAACCCCCCTCTGGGCGGTCTGGCTATATATACAGACGGCTCCAAGATGGAGGAAGGTACCGGTGCCGGTGTCTACTGTGAAAGTCTATCACTTGAACGCACATACAGGCTAGACAGCAACTGTAGTGTGTTCCAGGCTGAAATCTTCGCGATTTGGAAGGCGGCGGAATTGATTAAAGATCTGGATGCAGAAATCTTTGAACCGGTGACTATCTATGTGGATAGTCAAGCGGCTCTTAAAGCCATCAAATCCTGTAACATCAAATCCGACGTCGTCCTCAAGTGTAGAGCAGCTCTGGATGCGCTAACTAACGGCTTTCGGCTATGTTGGGTACCTGGACATCGTGACTACCAGGGTAATGAAAAAGCAGATGAATTAGCTAGACGAGGATCACAGTCCGCTGATCTAGCTATCACTGACTCTATCAAACCACCCATCTGTCACTTTTTCCAAAAAGTCGAAGCGTTCTCTGACGAAAGAGCCAGTGAATTGTGGCGCAATGAACCTAGGTGCATTGTGGCAAGATCCATATGGCCGTCTCTGTCAGCCAAAAGAACGAATTCGTTGTTGAACCTGAGCAAAGCGGAAGTGAAGGTAACGACGGGAGTCATCACTGGACACTGCTATGTCAGGGCCTTTACCATTAAATGGGATAGGGATGTTAATGACTACTGCAGACTCTGTGAGGATGAGGAGGAGTCGGAGTCGATCGAACACCTCCTGTGTCGTTGTCCAGCTCTGGCTCGTAGACGGCACAGACTAGTGGGTGTTCGTTTTCCGCCGTCTCTAACCTTCTACTCAACTGTGGAACCTACTGTAATCTGCAACATCGTTAAGAATCTAAAGTGGCTGGGACAGCGCAACCTAAACGCGTAACGTCTTTTGTCTTTTCGATTATTCTGCCTACCTCGTCTTCTTATCTGTTTCCTAGCTCTTTTAATACTTCTTATTCCTATTTATCTATCCATCCTATTAATTCAATTCTATCTCTCTTATCTATTTTTTATCACTCTCCACCTTTTCTAAAGGATGATCACAATGGACCATAAGGTCTCCGAGTGGCGCAGTCACATTTAGTGGCTGCACATCCTCTAACCTAACCTAACCTAACCTATAGTGCGCACAAATTTTCCGAACATTTTCGAACTTTTGTGGGGGAGGTACCGGAAGGAGTGGACCGATATAACCCATCTTCGAACTTAAACTAAGTTTGGATAATATATTACGAAAGCCAAATTTTGGACCGAATCCGTTAATCCGTTAATCCGTTCGAGAGTTATCGTGCGCACCAGCCAGACAGACGGACAGACATGGCTAAATCGACTCCAAATTGTCTGAAACACATTTCGTCCAAACGTACTTGGGGTCTAAAACGATTATTTCGATGAGGCACATTTTGCCCGTATGAAAGTGTATATAACCTCGTTAGCATAAATGCTGATGGTATAAAAACTTGAAAAATATAAATATTTATTTATTGTTGTCTATATTTAATAATCAAGTCTTTTATATCATATCATATGTATATGAACCTGAAAAGATAAAAATATTTAAAAGGAAACACAGTACATATAGTACATATATGTACATATATTATAACACCATGTAATCATAACATTGATTGACTGACAAACACAAATGATTACGACATCGTTAAATTCAAAAGAAAATTTCAAAATCGTATTGTAGATATTAAATTGTAAAAGATTGGACAAAAGCCATATGTGTTTAATTTTGCTACTGACATCGAATTTTCATGCTTTTCAAAAATTCAAGTAGGAATATTCTGCCACATGTATATATATTACATGCATCAGAAATAAAAATGATACATGTTTGATTTTTTGGTGCGTCAAAAATGCGCAACTGTGCCGTTTTGAAATGCATAGCTTTGCAGTATTGACATATAACCGTGTTATGAAATGCAATACATAAGACATTTGTAAAGCAAATGACGTTTCGGAAGTCAGCCTCTTATTTCCTTTCCAATTACAGCTTCCTTATTATTTTTCAGCAGGTTTATTGCTGTCTTCTTCTTAAAATTAATAGCCAGCTTTGAAAGTTATCCCTATGTAAGTTTTTTCCCACAACGGATTTAATGTAGAATAAAATTTTGTTGCACAAAAATAAGTCAAAACAAGTAAGAACGGCGTTAAGTTCGGCCGGGCCGAACTTGTTATACCCTCCACCACAAGTTGTATTGAAGTAAAATGGAATAATTGGTTTCCTTTCGTGTATGAAGAAGACTTAATACTAAATTTCAGCAATTTCGGTAAAACAATGTGAGGCACCATTCTATGGGGGCTATTTCAAAACGTCAATCTATACCGACAAATTTCTTACGGAAAGTTTTTAGGCTCAAAGAAGACTAAATACCAAATTTCCTATATTTCGGTAAGAGAATGTGGCTTAAACTTAAAAAATACCGAAAATCAAGAAGTACGCTTCTATGGGGATATAGGAAGACGTGGACCTATACTGATAATACTCTTCTGGAATATTTTATTACTCTTGGAAGACGAAATAACGAATTTCAGCCATTTCGGTTGGATATTGACGTCGCAGTCTTCAGTATTACGAAAATCGGGAGGTACCGTTCTATGGGGGCTATATCGAAACGTGGACCTATACCGACGAATTTTAGTCAGAAATGGGGCAATATGAAAGAGTGGACCTGTACAGACATATTTCTGGCGAACAGTTTTATATCACATTGAAGACTAAATACCAGCCATTTCAGCCATTTTGGTGGAATATTGAAGACACAACCTTCAAAACACGAAAAATTGGGAGGTACCTTTCCATGGGGGCTATATAAAGGCCTGAACCTATACCGACAAATTTAAAGGGGAAGTTTGAGTACCCCCAACGAAGTCTAAATACCAAATTTCAGCCATTTCGGTGTGATAATGAAGCGAAAACCTTCAAAATACCGAAAAACGGGAGGTACCGTTCTATGGGGGCTATATGAAGGTATGGACCGACACCGACCAAATTCTGGGAGAAAGTTTTGTACCCCTAAAGAAGACTACGTACCAAATTTCAGCCATTTTGGTAGGATAATGAAGCTAAAACCTTCAAAATACCGAAAATCGGGAGGTACCGTTCTATGGGGGCTATATGAAGGTGTGGACCGATACCGACAAAATTCTAGGGGAAAGTTTTATACCCCTAAAGAAGACTACGTACCAAATTTCAGCCATTTCGGTGTGATAATGAAGCGAAAACCTTCAAAATACCGAAAAACGGGAGGTACCGTTCTATGGGGGCTATATGATGGTATGGACCGACACCGACAAAATTCTGGGAGAAAGTTTTGTACCCCTAAAGAAGACTACGTACCAAATTTCAGCCATTTCGGTGTGATAATGAAGCTAAAACCTTAAAAATACCGAAAATCGGGAGGTACCGTTCTATGGGGGCTATATCAAAACGTGGACCGATATATCCCATTTTCAATACCAACCATCCTGCAAGTAATAGCAACTTCTGTACCAAATTTTGACTCTCTATCTTTAAAATTGCGAGCTGTATCTTGATTTCAACAGACAGACAGACGGACGGACTGACGGACAGACGGACATGGTCAAATCGACATAGAATTTTATGCTGATCAATAATATATATACTTTATAGGGTCTCCGACGAATATTTCGATGTGTTACAAACGGAATGACAAATTTAATTATACCCTCCATATGGTGGAGGGTATAATAACAATAGACATTTTAGTGCTGAATTTTGTGTTAAAGAAGACATTTAATAAGTTTATCTTTTGATTTATGTATTTGAAGTAAATATAATAATTTAAAGTGAAACATTAATTAATACAAATGCAGATGGATCTCGATTAAGTAGGTAGCCCAAAGAATTATTTTATTTTCATTTTGCATTTCAATTCTTTAGACATTTAAATATAAATTCGATGGAATTGTTATTAAACTAAATCCACAAACATGCACTAGAAATTTAAATAGAGGAAAACATTTAACAATATCGTACGTAATGTCTCCCTTCTCGACGATATATATCATGACATAACTTATAAACTGCATCAACAATTATAACAATATATATTATATTTGGATGCATTTTGTGTACTTTTTGCTTTAATAGCTACATAAATTAAAAAAAAGTAATATCGAAGTCAAATTATCGTGTAAACAAAGAAATGCTCTAACTCAGTATGTTCCAATAAAGTGCCAATAACTATAAATTTATACAGTATTTATTTTGGTAAAATACTATAAATGGGTAGTTTTGGGTATATTTTTGCAATTCCCCCTCAAAAATCGACAAATTTTGAGGTTTTGCTTTGAGTCTCCCGTTTATAACGTGAGTATTTCTTCATCAATACGATAATTTGTTGATGGTAATATTATTAAATTCCTGAGTAAACATTTGTATTTTTCTCTGCTAACAAGTAATATTTGTAGTTTTTTTTTTCAAATAAAAATAAAAATACATAAATAGTTATAAACAATGCAAAATGATGTTTGTTAAGAAATAAAATCAATACAGAAGAGAGTTCATTATAACTAAATAAAGAAATATATAAATATTTTTTTTTTAACAAAGTGGAAGTATAAAATACATAGTTTAAATATGTACGTAAGCCAAGTTGTTTTGAACAATGCATCGTAAGTTATGCTGTCTAGTTATATAAAACGATTATTTTTAACAATTAATAAAGATTAAGAATAAAAAACATTAACATATACATATAAGAGTAGGTGAAAAAAGTACTTATATATACATATATTCGATGACGTTAATGTTCATATTTTGAATTGTATAAATTTAATATAAAAAACACTTTAGGCGATGCCACACATTTTGGTTATGAAATGCACAGTTATGTTTACATCTTAAGACAACATTCCAACTCCATCACTTTCCCTGTTACCTGATTTTTCAAAGAACATGGCATCCTGTAAAGAAAAAATATATAAATTATTTTTAATATTTGATTACAAAAATGTATTTTAAACTAAATAAAAAATTTAAGGAATCTAGCAAAACAACATTCAACTAGACTCAATAAAAAATAAAATTGAGTAATAAATAGCAAACCGTAATATACTCGTAATTGCTAAAATTTAACAACGATTTTTGATAACATTTAACAATTATCATTTAAGTGTACTTTTTTTTATTTACTTGAAAATACTATAAGGGGGAAAACTACAAAAACGTTTAAAAAATTTAAATAAATTTGAATTTTAAATAAGATTAAAAAATGTTTGTTTACATAACTGTAAAAGGAATACTACTAAACGTATTGAAATTTTAAATAATTAATTTATTTAATAGGGTATTTAATGGAACGAACATACAAAAATTTCACCTTTTAACTTTGCTTTCTAAAAATATTGAAAATCTGTAGTACGTGTTAAATATAATGTGCCGTTGTATGAAAGTATTGGATTTGTGCATTTGTATGTAACATACATAAGAAAACGAGATAGGGCCTAGTTCGTTTTAGGAATATAGGTATGTAGATGGAATAACTTTCTGAGTCGATTTATGCATGTCCGTACGTCGTTCGCAATGCACAGGGTCGCATTTATTTATTTTCGCCCGATTTCACTTACTTACTGCACCAAACACGCCATTTATGTTCGATTTCGATGAAATTTGGAATGTGTGCATACATTTGGTCTAGAAATAAATGTGCCAAATTATATCTAAAGCGGTCCAGATTTAGATATAGCTCCCATATATATATTCGCCCGATTTCACGTATTTACTGCACCAAACACGCTGTATATGTCCGATTTCAAAGAAATTTGGAATGTAAGACTGAATTCGTTCTAGAAATTAATGTGCCAAATTATATCGAAAGCGGTCCAGATTTAGATATAGCTCCCATATAAATGTTCGGCCCATTTTACGTATTAGCTTCACTATACACACTATTTATGTCCGATTTCGATGAAATTTGGAATGTGTGCATACATTTGGTCTAGAAATAAATGTGCCAAATTATATCGAAATCGGTTCAGATTTGGATATAGCTCCCATATATATGTTAGGCCGATGTGAGGTATTTGATGTACAAAACCCCCTATATATTTGTCCAATTTTGCCGAAATTTGCAATGTGTTACGGAATTTGGTCTAGTAATAAGTGCGTCATATTATATCGAAATCGGTTCAGATTAACATATTCACAGTGGTCTAGGGTATCATAAAGTCGGCCCGGCCCGCCCGACTTTGTTACTTTGCTTAGGCCGCCATCAGACCATCTGCTTTTTCACATGTATGTAGTCACTTTGGGTATACTAATATACAGAACAGCTGATCACATACATGTGAAAAAGCAGATGGTCTGATGGCGGCCTTAAAGGTTTTTGAATCAAAGAGTGAAAAAAATTCGATATAACCCAATGTCCATTAATCTCGGGCACAATCTCTCCACGACGGATTCTTAGATACCTAATTATCTGCAAAATTAAAAATATCAGAGTGTCGGCAGCGGCAGCCAACACATGCCGATATCGCAAGTCGTACGTGGAATGCAGGAACAAGAAGTCCAAGCCCCGTAGATTGAACCAAGGAGTTACCCATGGTGGGGTTATATCTGCGGAACTGTTTAACCTCTACCTCACCTGTGTCCTCAATGTAGGGAGATATCTCGGGAACTGTTTAACCTCTATCTATCCTATATTCCGCCCCACAGATGACATTGAGATCATGTCAGGTAGCTTCCCTGAAGTCATTTGCCAAAGCTGAAGTCCTATGGAAATACCTGCCACTAAATCTACGACCATTCTGTTCACAACATGGAGGACAGAAGTCAGAACAGAGTTGAATGTCATGATCGATGGTAGCAGAATTCAGACCACAAAGTACCTCAAAATTCTATGCGTCACATTCATAGCATGCTCACTTCGTCTACGCATGCCACAGCGACAAACTGAGATGTAGGAACAAGGTCCTGAAGTCCCTAGCCGGCAGTACTTGGGGCGGGGTGCAGATTGTTGATCTTGGGGTGCAGATTGTTGTAAAGCAACACAATGGCATACTTTCGTTGCAGTACTTGCTCGGGTGTTACCTCGAGACCATGCCAATCACCATATGGTTGATAGGCTCCGCTGATTCAGGTAGATCATGAAGAATCTTCATGATCTAGAAGAAGACGTCCAGCGTTACAAGAGAGAACCTCTAGATCAACAAGCATATCAAGCGGGTTTGAATAGCATTCATACGGACGCGGATGTCATAAGCAACTACCGTTTGAATGCTGTCATCGGAGTACATCCCCCGTTTATAGCTGCTGAGGAGCGTCAGTTGCCACTTCAAACCAGAGTAGTTTTAGCTCAACTACGCTCGGGATGGTGCAGCCGTCCAAATTTCTATAGGGCAAGGATTGATGACACCGTGCAAAACACCTGCCCTACATGCGGCACAGGCCCGCACACCACACAGCACCTTTTCAACTGCCACGACAAACCTATTAAACTAACACCAGTGGGTCTGTGGTTACATCCCATCGAAGCAGCCACTTTCCTGGAACTGGAGATTGACCCAGAGCATATAATAAATAAAACGTATAGTAAATAAAACACTGTTACAACAACAACAACTCTTCTTCCCAGTAACAGAAATAGAAATAAAGCGGCCATCAGACCATCTGCTTTTTCGCATGTACATATGTATGTTGTCACTTTGGGTATACTAATATACAGAACAGCTGATGTCATGCATGTGAAAAAGCAGATGGTCTGATGACGGTCTAAGTAATAGAAATATCACTTATATTAGTTGCGGGGAATAGCGGCTAATTTTTCATTCGATATCATGTTATTTCGATCGTCAAGCAAATATACACGTACCTCACATTCATTTTCTAAAAAAAAACATTCGATATCGAATGCCGTGTCATAAAACATGTTGGTGGAGCTTGATCTATCAATAGGAACAGTAAGGACGTAGAGAACAGAGTACGTAAAAATACTTTAAATAACATTTCCAATCGTTTCGTATTTTCCATAGAAACAATACAAAACGAAACATAACCCTCGTTGGCCGAGCTCGCTGTTTAGTTTTGTTTTGTTTATATTCGTGAGTGCAAACAAAACGAAAAGCGAAAAGTACTCAACTCCACAAGAGCAGATAGAAAACGGAATAGTACTAAACACATGTGAATAAATCAAAAACGTTTGGTGGTTGATAAAATTCACTGTGGTATGCTGATTGGTGGTTGATAAAATTCACTGTGGTATGCTGATGCTATCTTATAGGGTTGTTAAGCAATCACATGTGTGTGTGTCTGAGTGTGTCATTGACAATACGCACGGCAAACGTTTCCCAAAAATACTTATTGTTTCGGTGGTGAATGAAACAACTCGGCAAAGCATAACCGAAGTTACATTTCCGCAATCGTACGGTTTCCATCTTTTTACATTGAAAAGTTTGTGTTTTTGTTTTGGTTGTGAGAATGAAACGATTCAGAGAAGCTGAAAAGTTTGTGGCTTTGTGTGATTGGTACGGGAATCGTTTTGTTTGTTTCCGTTCATTGGTAGAGAAAAACACGGACCATCTTGAAACGTTGGATAATCATATGGGCCGATAAATATGCAAAATATGTCACATTAATTACAGTACAACAAAATACGTATGTGTTCGCGCACTGGGGATACATAGTAGAGCAAAAAAATCGATGGCACTATCGATAATATCGCTTATTTTTTAAAATTCAATATCGATAGATAGTTTTGTCTATCGATATTATCGGATTAAAAACCCGTAACATAAAGTATAGTACACATTGACAAGCAAAACTGACAGTCATCGAGGTCTATTTCGTGAATATCAAAGCCTAACTGAAAAATTTCTTTTGTATTCTCTAAATAATACCGTAAATATTGTATTTCAAACGTTTTTAGCTAAATAAAAGTTATTATTTGCCGGAAAATTGTCCTAAAAGTACGTTGACTGTCAGTTTTGACTGTTAGTGTGTACTCCCCTTAAAATCTATTGAAATGAGTAATTATAATTGCTCCTCTTTTCGATTTTGTGGATGTGAGAAAGTAATTCCGTGGTCTCTTCCAGAACTGCAAGAATCTACTAATTTTTACTATTTTTTCCGATAACATAAAGAAAAAAATGCTATCGTAGTAAAAAATAGTAACTTCTTGCAGGTTCTGGAACAGAGCAAGTATTTTTGTGTCCTTTTATTAAATAAAAGTAATTGTTTTTTTTACTTTATATTTCTGTGTACAAATGTCAACTTAAGTCCCGGTCCACACTAGTGTGATTTCAATGAAATAATTTCATGAAATTAGGCGTTCTTAGATCGAGTTCTTAACTACAGCGATTTCATAAAATTACTTTAATATGGAACGCGATCTAAAAACGCCTAATTTCATGAAATTATTTCACTGAAATTGCTTTAGTGTGGACCGGGACAAAGCATAGATATTTTCGCCATTTTTATTTCCATATTAATGGTTATGACAAATTAACGATAACTATCGATTTTTTAAATGAAATGTGGAAAATATCTAATGTTGGGAATATCGGTAGTTTGTCAGCTCTAATACATAGTGCTTTTTCAGTGCAGACGGATCTAAAATATTATAGCGCCCTAAAGTATGCTATGTTGTCTGTGTACATGTATTTCTTTATTTTGTGACTGGCAATGCAGTTTGAGGTAACGATTCATTAAAATTCAAATACAGGAAATTTATAGGGATATTCTAAATTCTGCTGTTTATAACAACTTACATAAGTACAGTAAATATAAAATTTAAAACCATTATCAATCAAATTTTAATGTAGGAGTTTAAATTCAAACATTTTCATCTACTCAGGGACAGGGAGAGAACATGGAAATAAATAGAAAAATTTAAACATAGCAAAGATTTGAATCGAACCTTTTTGTTGCAATTGAAAATGTTGGATATGTCACAAAGAGATATTTTTCAAGTTATATCTATTTCAGTGTGATATTCGAAATTAAACCATAACCCTTTCGGCTGCTTTGGTGACACCTCGTTGTATTCGTTTTCTTGGTGGTTGTACTTTTCTTCCAACAAAATAACGCTTGACAATTGAAATACAACAAAATGCAAATAAAATTGATATAAAAAAATGATTTCTAAAAATTATGCTTTGAAAAGATTTGCAGTGAGTCGAATTCACTGATGATATGTTTCGCAGCTTATAAAAAAAACCAATTTGAGTGGAGTAATTGTTTGACTCCATTACTTTGACCAAAATAGCCGGTGAGAAATATTTGCGCGTTCTACCGTAAACCTACTAAACCAGAGATGCTCAAGATATTTCGCGTATTGATAGTGGCAAGCGAGAATTTTCCTTGTTAAACCACGGCAGATAAATATAAAGAGAGAATATGTGTGGTTTGGTTTATACTATTTCGCTGCACTAAACTATAAATTATCTGTTAAGAAATCATTACGTTAATAATAATTCGAATTTTTTCTGTGTCAATAGTTGAAAAATGAGACTAATTGCCCACCAGAGGTCCGCAAAATGCCACTCGCTTTTAATGCATATTCGCGATTTCGTGCTTTTTTCATTGCTTGCTATTGCCATCTCTGTTTAATGCTATTGCTTGCTTTGCCTTTACTTTCATGAGTGTGTGCCAATTGCACACACACAACACACTACAAGAGCTCGTTGCCTTTTTTTTGCACGCTGCCTTCGAAAAAGCACGTTGCATTACAAAAAACAGTAGATATTTCTGGTCAAATTTACATGTTAATAAACATAAAAAAATTAATGTTGAGACAATAAAAACAATTATAAAACAATAATTAAAGAAACTCAACGAAAAAGCGAAATTTGGCAAATATATTCATTTATTCAAACAGAAGATGGTATGCAGTATTGTGCATACTGCATTTGCGAATCGTGTGAATACAAATGTAAAAGCAAGCAAGCATGCACTAAAGCAGTGAATCATTTTTTGGGGTGAATCTGCTTTTTGCACATTCATATTTTTTATATGCAAGGCACTAGGGATAGGTAATGGAAAGCAATAATCGATTTTTCGACTTTTCGATTTTGGTCTAAAACTAAAAATGCGATTTTTCGGTCTTGCGATTATTTCAGTTGTTTTAAAACTCGACTTTCGACTTTTTCATAACCGCAGAAAATCGATTATAATCGATTATTCGTCGATTTTCGAGTTTTCTTTTGAAACTGTAAAACCGCCAAAAGTGTAAAACCGCCAAGTCCACAATCTATGGGCAAACTCGAAAATCGATCACAAGATAATCGATTATGCGATTTTCCCTCCAGACAAAAGTCGACTACGATTTTTAGATTTTTGACTGCAAAAAGTCGATTAATCGATTAACCGAAAGTCGACTTACCTATCCCTACAAGGCACTGCACTATTCGCTTTTGGGAAAAGGCAATAGAGTGTGCCTTTTATATGCATTTTGCGGACCTCTGTTGCCCATGGTTTCTGCTAATAACAGTATTACACCGAAACGCTATTCATGGAAAATTAGCATAAGTCGGTTCATCGTTTTATTTTAGGTAAGGCAAGGTATAGAAATCGAATAAGCTCTGGGTGACATTTACATAAGAAATGTTTAATTTGTACGTAAATTTAATTGGAAATTAAAGTTTATATAAATTTAGGTAAATACTTACAATAAGGAACAAAGCACCCAACAGTGTGGCCTTCATGCGAACATCCAAGTCCAAGGGGAAAGTAATGCCAAAGAAATCTGCATCTGTGAATATTTCACGGGCAAAGCCAGACCACTGCTTTGAAATTTTACCAATATTTTCTCCAGTAAGGGTGACAATCTAAAAAAAAATTATAAATATTAGGGAATTCTCTCTACATTTTATTTTTGGCGAGATTTCTTATTTTTTTCAACTCACCTGAAACTCAACATCACCGCACATAGAAAATGTACAGAATGGACCCTCAATACGTAGCACAGTATCACCCAAATGATTCTTAATACGAAAAGCTGGTGAACAGATAGTCCATTCCTGTTCAACGGTACCAATAACACTACCAGGTGGAGCAGAAACCTCCATTGATTGTAAACAACATGGAAAACAACAGGATGAACACGCCAATGGACGATTCAAATGCATAACCTCATTACGGAAATTATCGAAAATTTTCATATCAAATGGACGAGCCGGACCGCACATGTTGCGTGTACAGCAATCTGTATCCTCGACAGCATAGTAAACTTTTTGGCCTAGAGCGTTTTTAATGGAGAATTTGTTATTAGTCTCAAAACCGGTAAATGCCTCCAGAAGTTCAACTTTTTGTTTAACCAAAAGCTGATCTATACTCGTAAGATACTCCAAACCGCGAGGACAATTCGGTATGCCGACTGGTATACTCATCCATTCGCCTGTAAAGAAGATAAAGAGAACATGAGAAACCGAGAAAGGGGAATCAAATTTGTATTAATGAATTTAATTTGTGGTCCGTTGTGAGACTTGAAAATGACAAAGACACACACACACTCTTCACATATTTTTCTAACTGTGGAATGCAGCGATAAAGAGATTCAATTCAATTAGGCTTAATTGAGCAACAAAAGGCCAACGACAACATTTCAATGTCGCCGCACCATTTAATAAGAAGCGGGTCAGTGGTTCAAAGTGATGTTGATACACACATACATATGTATGTACATATATACGCCAAGTGTCAAAGTGATGTTGTCTTTTGTACAGTCCTGAACATTTAATTCAGTACCCACATATCTTATACTTTTATACTAATATTTTGAAATCTGTTTACGTCAGAACCTCGCGGTTTTGCAATCATCTGTCAAAAGCCAACGGTTCCGCATTTTGAAAGCAAATGCAATTTAAATCACTTAAATTACTTGCTACCCTGAAGTAAATGTGTATAATGTGTCATTTAGATATGACAACATTAGCCGGATTTAGCGCATTATCAGGTTTTATTTGCTAAATCCAGCCAAAATCTACCAGATTTCCCATACAAAAATAAATCCTCCTATTGAGTGGATTTGTTTTAAATCTGGCATAAATCCTCGTATACAACTCTGTTTTTAGCAACATGTTGCTAGAAAATACAAAAAGTTGCAAGCTGGCACAAGAAACAAGGTAGATGCATCGGTGAATTGCTACACTAAAAATAATTTAAAATGTAAAAATTTTTAAACAAGGCGGAAAAATTAAATTTTTTTGATGTACAAAGTTGATTTTAATCAACCAAGACTAATATTTATGATGCCTAACGATAAAAATAATTCGTTTATTTATTTTAGATGGGCAAACTGCGATAAAATAATAATTTATTTGCTCTTTAGTTAGCATTAGTAGCATAATGTGCTAACATTTTCAGTATTAAACAATACATTTGTAATTTGACGTATGTTTTTTGAGACGAATTCAATTTACAAAAAATTCTTTTGACGTTTCACATTCGTTCAGATGTGCTGATGCATCTACCTTGGTAATTGTGCTATGAACAAAAATCAGCTGACTGCCATTTAAATCCTCCAAAATGTATATCTAAATGCAATGAGATTTGTACTGGATTTATTAAATCCAGTCGAGGATTTATGGCTAGTCTAAATGAGCTATAAGATGCAAATTGTATATCTTAGGGTGGACCACTTTGAATGAAAAACTAAAACACCAAGCCGGCAACTTCATGTCATGTCACTGTGTCCTTACATCACAGCGAAGACGGTGGGCAAATACGATTACGAATGTGGGTTGACCCGAGGAAACATCACCTCGGCCGTCACCCAAACAACTACATACATGTTCGTCGGTATTTTCATTTTGGAAGCGGTATGTCTGGGAAGGCCTGGTTCGCATTCTCTGGTCCACGACGGGATAAAAAGTAACAAAAACCATCGACTTCCACAGTTTGTCGCCGTCTCATCCACCATAGGTCGGTGTCGGTGAGATAAAGCGGATGTCGTACACTTTAGGAATTGTTCAGGTTTGACCATTCCCGGGGGAATATAAGGATTATGTGGCTTCTTGATGCGCCAACTTGATCCCCAGTAAGTCTTCATCGTCGTCATCGGATTATTTAACTCACCGCAATCTCCTAACAGCAGTATCAGCCGCAGTCACCGAGCATTGCTGTTCCAGTTCTTGACAATATAACATTCCTGCAGTTTAACTGCGATGGTCTTCGTGGGAAGATTAATGAGATTGTGGATTTTCTTGGTCTGGCGAATAACCTGACTTGGCAACCCGTCATTTCCCTTGAGTCGGACGATCTCCCTATCATCATCTCCATCAATAGACCTCTGAACGCTGTAATCACGTAAAAGCCAAATTGGCAAGGAATCATAGAATTTACCAACCATCGCTTTGGATAACTGTCCAATTCCTCTGATGTTCTGGTAGCCGTTCGATATATTCCAGATGGTCAAACAGTGAAATATGACCTAATTTCCTAGCAGAGGCGATGGGATTAGCGAATGAGCATGATGAGTTGCGCCGTATGAACCCTAGCGACCCCAGTCAGAGAACTGACATTGAAAGGCAATAGATTAGTCGGTGAACACAAGCGGAAAATTGGAACCGGTGGTAGTAAATTGTGGACGACGGTTAAGGTATTATCGAACCCTGTGATCGGGTGATCGGACATCTATCATGTTTAACTGCTTCGCTGTGACAGAACCCAAGGGGTGTGCGGTTTAGTTTAAACGTCAATTTATTGAGCACTCCGATAGCGATGGGCGAAGAAAAGTGTTTTACGTCGTTTGGGAACTCTTCCAGCCGAGGAGGAACCATAATTCACGACGGGCGATGTTGAAGGTGTTATTCGCAAAATCATCCTAAGCGAATAGACCTGACGAAATTTCAATAGTTGGATAAACTAGGAGTCGAATATCTAGCAAAGTCATCAGCTTATCGTTAACCGCCCTAATAGTTTCCGAATACAGTAAAATGGAGAGGGTGGTGCCAATACTGAAGCCTGAGAAGCATGTCAGCAAAGGTGAATTATAAGGTGGATCTCACTTTTGTCACCAGTAGCAAAGATACTTGGAGCGTCGGTCCTCTCCAGCATCATAACGTGTTATCCAGTTGCGGATCATCAAAGCGGGTTTCGGAAGTAGCATAGTACCGCAACAGTCGAGCAAGCCATTTCCACCTATATTAGCCGAGATCTCAACCAGAACAGGCCGTGCCACAGGACAGTGATGGTAGCATTAAAACTGATCAAAACTTTTGATACGGTCAGTCATGCTAAGCTGTTCGAGGATGTCGAGAATACAACCCTATGTACGGCCTTGTTTGTCACGTTGGGTCAACAACTTTATGTAGGTTACGTAACAAGAATTGCAAACCCCATAGAGTGAAACAGGGAGTTCAGCTAGCAGGGGTGATATCTCCGGAACTGTTTAACCTCTACTTTTCTGCAATTCCACGCCCTCCCGACGGCACCACGTGCGCTAATGGCGTCAGCTCCCAACGTTAATAACATTTGTGTCAGGCTAAACTCCCATCTCATTGATCTTGTTGAATTCTTCCATGTGAGGAAAATGAAAACATCCGCCACTATGTCAACAACAACACTGTTGACCCCATGAAATGTGGAAATGAAGCTCCCACTGAATGTGCAGGTCGATGGTTAATACTTCTGACCAGTAACTACCCCAAAGTCCTGGGGGTCAAATAGAAGTCGTCTGCGCATGGCACCTTTAAATGCGATAAGATAAGAAGTTGCAACAAGATCCTCAAGTCCCTAGCTAGCAAAACTTGGGGAGCAGATAAAGAAACTTTGTTAACCACATACAATGCGATAGATTGGTCTGTGGTAAGCTATGCGGCGCCAGTGTTGTTTTGGCAACGTAAGCGATACATAATGCAGCCCTGAGACCTGCAACAGGGATTCTCCTTATGTCTTCGATTAACCATTTACATGAGGATACTAAGATGTTGATGGTGCATCGGATCAATAGGATGCTGTCGATGTAATATCTGCTTGGATGCTGTAGTAATCATAGAGTCGCCAAGGTTTAAGGAGGTTGGAAAAACCACTGTTTAAGCAGGGTTCCGAGGTAAAAATCGCTAGAGATCATAACTAGGTCTGTAGCGATTTTTACCTCGGTACAATTGGCATCGGTGTTCACTCATTCTTTGAAATAAATCGAGCTTGTTCCCTTAGTTAGTAGAGCTGACAAACTATCAATAGTCGGCTCTTGTTTGGTTGCCTCATGACTCTTTCACAATCCACACAGTTTTCTGTTACACAGTGTAATTAAAAAAGTATGTCTGTTATTCCCGATTTACATACGGCAATTTCTCTCGTTCCCTTTTAAAACTGTCTCCTGTATCTATACAAGCAGGTGGATTTCTAGACATTTTGAATATCATGCCCATATTTTATCCAAATAAACTGGCTGATATGACATTTCATGTTCTCAGTGGGAAGAAACCCCCCTCTTGAGAAATAAAAATTATCACATCAAATAAGACAATGGTCTATCTTAAGAAAACAAAAAAAAAAACGTGTGATTTATTTTCAAGAAATAAAGAACCGCCATAATAATGACGTATTTACTTAACACTGAGATTAACTAAAAAGTCAACAAATGAATTTATAACATTTTGAGATCGTTTTTGATATGAAACATACGTACAAACATATGTATGTATGTGTGCGTGTGTCAAGAGTGAATTGTTAAATTATTGTTAATCTTATCACACGGACAGCGTCGATATTGTTTTTTCTGTTTGTTTCTAATATTCTTTGTTGCTTACTTTTGTGCTATTATGTATATCTTAAATAAATATTCACAGATGTGTGTATGAAAATATTTACTTCAAGTTAATTTCCAATAATCATCTTTGTTTAGAGTTGAATGAAAATAACATGAGAGTACATTTTTTTATAATCTTATCATAAGAAAGAAAACTGGCCGTCAGGTAACGATGATAACGTTGTTGGCAATACAAGACAATTTTCCAATTCTAAAGAAAAATAGAACCAGTAAGGAAAGGATCAAAGTCGGGCGGGCCGACTATATGATACCCTACACCACTGTGCATATGTAAAATATATAAATCTGAACTGATTTCCATAAAATATAGTACACTTATCACTAGACCAAATTCCATCACACATTCCATATTTCATCGAAATGGGACAGATATAGGGTGTTTCGTGCAGTAATACGTGAAATCGGCCGAAAATATATATGGGACCTATATTCAAAACTGAACCGATTTCAATGTAATTTGGCACATTTATATCTAGGCCGAATTCAGTAACACATTCCAAATTTCATCAAAATTGCGCATATATAGCGTATTTGGTGCAGCAAATACGTGAAAACGGCCGAAAATATTTAGGAGAGCTATAAAGCTAAATCTAAATCGATTTCGATAAAATTTGACACATTTATTTCTATACCGAATTCAGTCACACATTCCAAATTTCATCGAAATCGGACATACGTATATAGGGTGTTTGGTGCAGCAAAAACGTGAAACTGAATATATATATATATATATATATATATATATATATATATATATATATATATATCTAGAAGGAACTATGGGTCTATCTCGTTGCCTTTTGTATGTTACATACAAATGCGCAAAGACAATACCCCTTACCACAGTGTGGTGTAGGGTATAAAAATCTAACGAATAAGTAAAGATGTACGTATCTGTAAAATAATTGATCATTTTCTTTGTCATATTGTATCTTATAATACGGGTCACATGATGTTAATAATATGTATTTGTATATGTACAGTGCTGCTCAAAACATTTGCAACTGGAATGACTACTTCACTTTTTACATAGTTCTGAGGTAATTTATGGATTTGAAATGCAAATATTTATGGATTTGAAATGCAAATATGTAGGTTGATTGTTTATTGACCCCTTTTTAAAGATTTAAAAAAGAATTGGCAATAATTGCACTTATTTTACAAAAATACACGAAACAAAGCTCGGAGTCACTTTTGGTCCTGCTCAAAACATTTGCAACTTAGAAAATTTGTTTCAAAATCTGAAGACATGATTTGTGTTTTGATAATATATTGTGAGCTTAACCTTTTATTTATTATCTGGACACATCATAAAGCTCTCCAGGTAACTAAATAAATTAATATATCCTGTTGAATCCTGTCTCTAAGGATAATTATTAAATACAAAAGTTTTATTAGATATTTAATAGTGTAGAGTCCATTTTAGGGTACCGGAACCTTTTTTATGAATTCAGATCACTTAAGCTGATCGGTTTCGATAAGAACCCAAAAAATATTTGCAGAAAATTGCTAGTTTTACGTGGTTATACATACGTTTAGTGGCGGTATTATGCCAAAAACCCCTCTTATACGACATCTGTGGTGTGTACGTGGTGCGATTTCGACATATTATATGTCTGGTTAGTTTTTAAATCCAATAAATATCTCGACCTCATGCCTCTAGTACCACCTCTGTCTATAAAAATGCCTCCAGTAGTGGGATTCTGTAACTCATTTTTGCTGTTATCGATAATTGTCGGTAAAATTAATATGCTTATAATTTTGATAATTAACGATTTTTTTCGGTAAGTTAACGATGAATAAAAAGTAGTCGCTAGCCTCTACCGACACAAACAGTGATGCCAACATTCCTTTATGGTTTTAGTCATAATATTGCGATTTAATTTTACCGATTTTTGTCGGTAAGAGCAAAAATGAGTTACAGAATCCCACCACAGGTCAATATAAAACACCATCTTCGTTTTGGGTCAACTTTTTTGTATAAGGGGACAAATTCGATTATCATTCGACTTGGTAATCAAGTACATTTTTTCAAGTCATATAACTCAAATATTGATTTATGTCGACGAAAAATACTCGATTTTATAACTCCAAAATCAATTCCAACCTTTTTTGCAAAATTTATATGAAAAATTTAACTTTTCCTGGAAATTACTGTTTTCCTAAAATTTGCCCATATTGGTACACTAGTATCTATGATATGTATCAGAGGGTTTTGTATAGAATTATCGATGTAAAGCATTTATTTAACGTCTGTTGATGACCTCTGAGGGATCTGATTAATAATTCGCATCATTATTTGATTATCCCCCGCAGTAGATCTAGTTGTACATTCACCTCCTTCCCATCTTATCGCAATTTTAGTACTTTTTACCCGGTATACAACTCAATTTTAAATATTGTCATGTTCTTATATTTATTTCGGGACTGCGTTGGACCCACAATTTTCAGAAATAAACATTTTTCATATCTTTCATACAAATTTCGGACCATAACTTTTGTTTTTATTAAAAAATTAGAAATGTCTTGTTTTCGGCACACTTGTCTATAAAAATTAAACATAGGCGGCACAAAATGTATTCCTCATTAAAGCTTTTTGCCCCCTTCTTCTGATTAAAAACCTTCTTATGCCAATCAATACAAAAAACTCAACAAAAATTAGTTAATAAATATTCGAACCACGGAGTTGCATATGTTTTGAGCAAGCTAAAACACTTGATCCTCCGACATTTCACACATTTCTGTAACATAAGTGTTTAGAACTGAATAATCATTTTAAAATCTTGAAAGTAGGGTCAATAAAGAATCAAATTGCAAAAATAAATATATTTCAAAACATAAAATGTCCTTAAAAATAGTCTAAATGTGATATAGGCATCTGAGTTGCAAATGTTTTGAGCAGCACTGTATGTAGATATATGACAAATTTTCAGTTAAATGCCAATTATAAACCATATTCACGCTTTGTTATCCCGACAGATAAAACATTTTGTTTACAGTTCTATTTATAGATGTTGTTGGTACATATCAGTATTTTTGTGGCTGGATGGATTGATTATCAAAAATGCTAATTTAAATATGTATATGGGTATTGCAAAATATTCGAACATTTGCATCACACATCTACTTAGCCTATACGAAAGGAAATCAAAGCTATATAAAGAGAAAACCTATACGATTTATATTGATTTAATATCTGCCAAAAGCTATACATAGAATGTGCACATGATTTGCGAATCTTTCTACACTCTTTAAAGAAAAGAACAGTTTACAAGAAATTACGACAGAAAAACAATTTATTTACATAATCCCATGGAGGCCGCTTCTATGCACCGGATTGATCCGGAATAATCTTTGACCAGGGGCCGTATCTTCGTCAATAATATGTTTGTGATCGTATATTTTTTCACCATGGGATCGGCAATATATCCTGGAATACTTGATCCAAGTTTTTTTGTTTGATTCTTGCTGGGATAGTTAAGAACTCCGGGCCATAGGTCTGTTCCGTTTGCCAGAGTCACATCCACCACATGTTAACATGGGTGAGATGTAATGAATGTAGGGCATGGGTGCACTTCTGAGGGTACGACTAAGTCCAGTTGCCCAGGAAGATAGGTATGTGTTGCTTGCTGCGCCAGAACATCTCCCAGTGTGTTTCCAACTTCGTCGTCAGAATTCGAGACACACCCCAGTCTCACCGACAACAGGAAAGACAACATCTAACACCACATGTTTGGAAATTCAATCGCAACGGTCTTCGCAACAAAGACAGCAAAATCGTAAACATTATGAGTCGGAGGAAGATCATGGTCGCAGCGAAACGAAGCTCACCGTCACTTGTTGATTGCAACGTTGCGATGGTTAGAACACTTTGTGAAAGGATCATACAAGAATCGAATGGGACTTGTCTTCTTTGTACACCAGTACAGACCTATCTCGCTTGAGCCTGACTCTAGTGGCCCATGTATTAAATGTATGAGAGTAACAGTAAAATGTGCGACTAGCGAGTTAGAGTTGCCTAATGTGTACATACCACCGATGAATAGCTGTACTTTGCGTTATTTGTTCGCTTTTGGAGGGCAATAACCGTATGTTACTAGGGAACTTCAATGCTCATAATAAGCTTTGGCATCCCGTTCTAGGAAAAGACCAGAGGGGTACGCTGCCCGAACAAATTGGTAGCTCCACATTTTACACGGCGAACGAAGACGCTCCTGCGAGGTCAAAACAAAATTGCCACAGCTCGCCAGACATCACCATTGTGGCACCCCGGCTGATAAATGATGTGTCCCCGACTGATAAATGTTGTGTCCTTGGCTCAGGTAATCTTCTGATCATCGTCTCCGTAAACAGACCACCCGACTTAAAAAAACTCTAGGGAACTTCAATGCTCATCATGAGCTTTGGCATTCCGTCCTAGGTAAAGACCAGAGGGGTACGCTCCCCGAACAAATTGGTAGCTCCACATTTTACACGGTGAACGAAGACGCTACTGCGAGGATACAAGAAAATTGCCACAGCTCGCCAGACATCACCATTGTGGCACCACGACTGATAAATGATGTGTCCCCGACTGATAAATGATGTGTCCTTGGCTCAGGCCATCTTCTGATCATCGTCTCCGTAAACGTAGGCTAGACCAGCTGAAGCAACATTGGTACTGGATTAAGTAAATTGTGGGCAACTGTTATATCTTTAGAAACCGGGGGAGAATGATGATAGAATGGCTGTTACTTTCAACGGTGTGACAGTAACTGACCCAAAGAGGCGCGTTATTTTAACCGTCAGTTTTGTGGAGCACACCGAGAGTGATACGGCGAAGAGGAGTGTACAACGCCGTATAACAGCCCTCCCTGCCGAGAAAATGTCATCATTTTGCGAAACGCGAAATCTTCCAAAGCGTTGGGCCCGCACGGAATATCAATGGTAATGCTTAAGTAACTGAATGAACCCGGGGTTGAGTATTTAACAAGTATCCTGGAAAGTTAACATGATGGCCCTGCTACTGAAGCTAGGCAAGGAAGGTAGCAGAGGTGAATTGTACAGGCCGATCTCCCTCTTATCATCAGTAGCAAAGAAGCACTTTTCCAGTTGCCCAACATCAGCATGAATTTCGGAAAACGCACAATAACAGCATTACACGTCATATCAACATATATCAGTCATGGACTGAACCAGAACAGGCCGTGCAACCGAACAGTTATTGTGGCTCCTGACCTATCGCTGTTGCAGGATACTTCTCTGCAGCCGTGTTCAAAACGTTGGATAATCAATCAACTATAAGTATAGGCAGCCCAGAACCCGTAGAGTGAAACAGCGAGTTCCTTAAGGAGGGACGATATCTCCGGAACTGTTTAACCTGCACCTTTGGTTATTTAACATTTATCTCTCTTGTTGATTTGGAGGAATATGAAAATGTACACCATCAAGTAAGTCAACAGACACACTGTTCATCACATACACAGCGGAAATAAAGCTCCCATTGAATGTGCATATCCATGGACCAATAATTCCGATCACTAATTACCCCACCCAAAATCCTGGAGGTCGCATTCCACAGCTTATACAAGTCGTTCACGCATGACACAGCTATCTAGGATAAGATGAGAAGTAGAAACAAAGTTCTCAAGCACTTGGGGAGCAGATAAAGAAACCTTGTTAACCACATACAAGGGACTATGGTAAGCTATGTGGTGCCAGCCAGTGTAGTTTGCCATTGCAATTGATATGCAATGCAAAAGCTTGCCAGAATATAGGGTGCAACAGGATGTCTCCTGATATCTTCGGTGAGTCACTTACATGAGGAGGATAAGATCTATACAATATCTGCTTGAATGCAATAGGCAAAAGATCAATTCACTATCCAGTGGATAGGCATCAAGGAACCTCTAGATCTACAGGCTTATCAGGCAGGTTTAAGTGATATTCATACTGAAGCAATCGCCAAGGCTATAAGAGCCTATCGTATGAATGAAGTCCTTGGAGTTGCGAAAGAACAACACCTGCATAGACAAGCAAGAGTTGCTGAGGCGAAATTAAAATCCGATTGGTGTAACCGCCTCAATTCTTACTGGGCCACAATTGATGGCACATCGTAGAACATCTGCCCAGCATACAATACCAGTCCGCATGATACGTCGGACCTTTTCAACTTCCGAACCAAACCAACTCACCTAACTTCCCCCTCAGATAATGAACTAATTCTATTCGTTTTTTATCTTCCTATTTCCCAGGAAAAGTACAATGAACCAAAGATTTCCGAGTGGAGTGCTAGTTGTTCGGTTGACCGCGTATCCTCAAACTTTTACCAACCAGGCATTTGGACCAATCTGTCCTGATAAAGAATATTAGGATTATACCCCTAGAATAAGATATCACCTGAACTTACTTATTTTCTACGAAAAAGCTACATTAAAAAAATAATCACACCATAACTCATAAGTTCGACTCACGGCGGATCTGCCCTTTGGGGATTCTGTATATACTCATCAAAGAATTTTCCACCCCCAGACCATGAGCTCCATTTTGTGGCACAGTGCTATACAATCATTCCACACTATTACTCCACCTTGCCATGTCCGACCGTCTGTCTGGCTGGTTAACACGATAAGTCTCGAAACGATTAACCGATTTTGTTCAAACTTTGCACATAATATCTTTTTCAAGCTAAGATCAAGATCGAATATGGATGTTCAGAAATTTTAAATTAGATTAATATATAATATCACAAATCACAATCTGTACCACATTAAGAACATTTATAAATTTTGAAAAAAAAACTCAATAAAATTTTGATGTATTTTTTATTAAATGGTTCGTTTAATAATGCCGCTGCAAATTGTAGTATGTGCCAAACTTTGTATAAACGAAAGTAACTTATTTCAAAAATTGTTGAAATACTCGGTTCATTGTTTTGCACGTTTACAAATATTTAACCGATAAGAAAATTTGTATGGGACAACACGAGTACTGGCGATTGCCCTTTCTTGGCTTACAAGGGTCTTGATTTCTGACGCCTAGTTTGACTTTATCATTCACATATGTATGTATTCTCACTACATATTTTTCACTGCTTCTTCTTGGTATTTCAACAACAAAATTCAAATCGCACATTTCTCATCAAATTACCTTTTATCTTCATCACTCAGAAAGAATTCATAGCCTTTCTTTTTGGCCGATTTATTCAAACGCATCGAGTGGCGCAGTTTCTTCATTAAGGGGGGTTTGTTGTTATCAGCAGGACAAATGGAGTTTTTCAATAATTGAGTACGCCTGCGTAATATATCGTATTTTGAGTATAGGGTATGCCAAACAATACGCAACACTTTAGCACTTTTACTTTCATCCTCTTGCTCGTCGTGATGCCATCGTTCATTTCTATTATCGGCAGCAGTTTGCGGTTGATTCACATCTCGATCACAGTTCAATGTACTGCCGTAAATAGAATTTTTATTGTGAGCAGAAAATGTTTTAGACAATTCCAGTGTTGATTTAAAATTTGATACTGATTCACATATAACGGTCATAATGTTCTTCTTCTTATTATTATTTTTTGTTTTTAATTTTTTAAGCAATCACAGCGTTTGTGCGGGCGGGCGTATTGTCTTGATTAACGTTTTTTTTGTGCTGAAGAATAATCTGTCGAGCGTTGTCCGCTACTCTGTTTTGTTTTTTTTTTTTTAATTGTTTGTGACAGGCGATGTCGTCTTCTCTGACCCGATACTCTTTGAGTTCTGTGAACAATTGTGGAGCGTTTGTATCACAGCTAGCTTCTTTGCACTGCTGTGCGCATTTGTTACCAGCAGCAGCGACGGCCAAAGGCATTATGAATATTTTTATTGCTTAAATTAAAGAGCAGTTAGTTGATAAGACCGAATTGCCGTCCTCTTGTTTGAAAAAGAACGTAAATGTCGATTTTAAAATCCATAAGATACATACCTACATACATAGTATGTACATACATACATACGTATGAAGATAGTACATGTGGGTATGTTTACCTAACTCATATGTGCACATAACAACAAACATATATTGGGATGTACCGAAATTGTGTATTTTATTATAACCTTATCCTTTTGGCTAACGAAGGTATAGTACACTGTGTGTAATTTTTTGAGTCATGTTTTATTAACCATATTCTGACTTCACAGTGTGATAGAACACCAAAAATGAGAAGATACGTGTCTCGCCGTTTTTCCCTATCTCATCAACTTTCGCGGTTATAGGCCTCCAAAGGTTTGAGGCTTTGATGTAAAAAGGGTCATTTAGTCAAGACTATATCTTCCAAACCGTTAGGAAATTTGAATTTATCTCAGAGGCAAAGTTGTAGCTCTTATCTTAAAGAACAAAAATTGTGAACACATATAACCCATCAAATTCATCTGCATCGCCATGGTCAAATTTCTTTTAAAATTTTTTCTCAAGTTTTGTTGTACAGCTATCAAACCGATCAAATTTGAAGCAAACAACCAACTACAAAAATGTACCTCAGATCTCAATAAACATCTTTCTAGAATATACGAACTCTGTAGAAACGGATCTTATTGGTCAAAATAACAAAACAATTGCGATTTTTATCCTCTTTTCTCGGCTTCTGCTCCATAGATACCAAACCGTTCAAAATTCAAGAAAACAATGGACCACAATAGTGTAGCAAAGACTTCAATAAACAACTTTCTGGAATATGCGAAATTTCCATGAACGGTTCTTAATGGTAAAAATAGCAAAAATCTTTTGAAAATATCCAATTTTAAACTTTTTTCTACTACTCTGGTCCAATGATACGCAACCGCCCAAAAATTAAGGATGCAGTCAAGTACTAAAATGTACCTTAGATTTCAGCAAACAAGTTTCTTCAAGCTCAAAATTCGATTATTTTAGATCATTATTTCCTGTTCAGGCCCGTAAATAACAAACCTTTCAAATTTCCTTGAGTTTTTAACAGTTTGTTATTTCCAAACCTGAGTAGGGGGAATGTTAAAAATAATTTAATTGTTCGTGAATTTGAGCCCTAAGAATCATTCCTAGAATCTTCATATGTTCTAACAAGTTGTTTATTGAAATCTTAGGTACATTTTTGTGATTGACGGTATCCTTATTTTTGGGCAGTTGCCTATCTTTGGACCAGAGTCGGAGAAAAAAGTATACAAATTGGATATTTTCAAAAGATGTTTGCTATTTTTTACCATTAAGAACCGTTCATAGAAATTTCGCACATTCCAGAAAGTTGTTTATTGATGCCTACGCTACGCTATTGTGGTTGATTGTTTTCTTGAATTTTTAACAGTGAACGGAAAGAAACAAAACGATTCCCGTACCAATCACACAAAGCCACAAACTTTTCAGCTTCTCTGAATCGTTTCATTCTCACAACCAAAACAAAAACACAAACTTTTCAACGTAAAAAGATGGAAACCGTACGATTGGTGAAATGTAACTTCAGCTATGCTTTGCCGAGTTGTTTCATTCACCACCGAAACGACAAGTATTTTTGGGAAACGTTTGCCGTGCGTTATGGTCAATGACACACTCAGACACACACACACATGTGATTGCTTAACAACCCTATAAGTTAGCATCAGCATACCACAGTGAATTTTATCAACCACCAAACGTTTTTGATTTATTCACATGTGTTAAGTACTATTTAGTTTTCTATCTGTTGTTGTGGAGTTGAGTACTTTTCGTTTTTCGTTTTGTTCGTACTCACGAATGTAAACAAAACGAAACTAAACAGCGAGCTCGGCCAACGAGGGTTATGTTTTGTATTGTTCCTATGGAAAATACGAAACGATTGGAAATTTTATTTAAAGTATTTTTACGTACTCTGATTTTTAACGGTTTAATATCTATGGAGCAGAATCCTAGAAAAGAGGATAAAACTCGCAATTGTTTTGCTATTTTGACCATTAAGATCCGTTTCTACCGAGTTCGTTTATTCTAGAAAGATGTTTATTGAGATCTGAGGTAAATTTTTGTAGTTGGTTGTTTACTTCAAATTTGATCGGTTTGATAGCTGTATAACAAAACTTGAGAAAAAATTTAAAAGAAATTTGACCATGGCGATTTTGTCCTTGCAGATGAGCTTGATGGATTATATGTGTTCACAATTTTTGTTCTTTAAGACAAGAGCTACAACTTTGCCTCCGAGATAAATTCAAATTTTCTAACGGTTTGGAAGATATAGTCCTGACTAAATGACCCCTTCTACATTAAAGCCTCAAACCTTTGGAGGCCTATAACCGCGAAAGTTGATGAGATAGGGAAAAAAGGCGAGACACGTCTCTTCTCATTTTTGGTGTTCTATCACACTGCGGTGTCAGAATATGGTTAATAATTTTCGTGTTGCACAGTGGTATATACACTTTGATACGACCGTCGAAATACCCCAAGTATATTTGGACGAAATTCGTTTCAGACAATTTTGAGTCGATTTAGCCCTAACTGTCTATCCCTCTGGCTGATGCTTACGATAACTCTCGAACGAATCAACATTGCACATCTTATTATTCCTTCCAGATATAGATCGGATTCGAATATGGATTATATCGGTTCACTCCTTCGGGTACCTGCCACTCAAAATTCGGAAAATTTGAAGTTCCGGATCGTTTTCAATTTTTTTCGGCAGGTTGTCCTTGAGACCTTGGCTGCACCAACTAAAATGGCAAATCCGCAAGATACCTCTTGCAGGGAGTTTTTGATTGGTCCAAACTTTGCGCATCGTATTATTTCATTGAGTCATGTATTACGTTGGAATTTGGACTATAACCGTCTAAAACTGCGTTTACTTCCCACAAAAAAAAAATGGAAAAGTGCAGTTTAACAGCTCGTCTCGGTTCGTTTTGAATTTTTTTCCAAAAAGTTCTTCTTGTGGGCTCTATTACGAAGTCGCAATTTTTTCGGGGGGCAAGTTCATACGTCCTCAGATAATGGTCCAAAATCTCCAAAAAGCCTGCGGCACCAACTAAACTGGGATAACAGCCTCGAATTATGTCCGAATATTGACTATATCTGACCACACAAAGTTTGAAAATAGGGCAGTTTAAGGACTCGTCTGAGACCGCTTTTAAATGTTTGACAACATGTTGTGTATGCGGCCCTAGTTAAAACGGTACAGTTTTTTTCCGCCGCAAATCCATACTTCCTGAAAAATTGGCCCCAAAATCTCAAAAGATCCCTATAGACTTTATATGTATTGGTTTGCTTCTTTTCTTTAGGTCCGACGCTTAGGGTATATCTCTGTCGGCACAGCTGACTGATACTTTCTTACTTGTTTTATTTTTAAAAGAGAATCCATTCGCCTGGCACACAGAAGATTATGGGGGAATATTAGTGCGAAAACTAGTGGACGAGACTTCATTAAGATGCAGCTTGGTAATGGGTTTTGATGCAAATGATCAGCAATTCTACTGGCGAAGCAACACCATCAATTTTTGATGTGAGTTCATATTCGATTTCATTTTAATTAATAATCTGCGGGTATGCATTAAAGCAAATACCCCAGCCTTTCAGAATATGGTAAGTGGCGAGGTAATAGACCTCACTCTTACAAATATGGAGGAAACGTCTCCAGCGGACTGAAGGGCCTTGGATCACAGGGCGATACACTTTCAAATTTCGTATTGAACAAAAATTCAATCGCTTCATAGGAACCCCAGAAGGACGAACTGGGGGAAATTCAACTCTTTAGCTTCTTCAAGGTTGAGTGATATTCCAGAAGTTCACAAAACGAGGGAAATCGATAAAAAAAGTTAGTTATCTCTTAAATGTTCTCCGGGGTTGCTATGAGAAGTCTTGCCGATTAACATATTCTGATAGGAGAGATCAATCAATTGGTGGAATAAAGAACGAACAAGGCTAGTAGGACTAAACTTAATATGGATTGCTTTCAGGAATGCTAAGAGGTATTGTTAAAAGAGCTTCAGATGATGTAATGAAAAAAATGTCAGGATTTCTTCTTTACATGTGAACACAAGGAAGAGCTTAGAGAGCCTGGTACATAAGCGGTGTGTAAGTAGTAGCGTAAACCTCTTGGAACCCTGAAGGCACCAACGTTGGCCTATATGGGCACATCCGCTGCCATCCCTACAGAGGACCCTCTTCCCCAAGTACTTCGAGTTGGCTCTTACAGATATTTTAATTTTGCCTCAGGAATTTATTTCATGTAGCGGTTTAAAGTTATACCGCCAATGATCGGTCGCCAGAGCCTCGTTTGCGTGAAACAGAGGACTTAAGGTCACAAGTGGACAGTGGGTGAGAGGATTTGCTATGTGAACAAATATATTATTCGTATTCGCATCACTCTTTTGAGGCAATAGAGGGAGTTCACGCAGCGGTAAGATTATGCAAATTGATCTCAATGAACCAAAAACCAATTGAGAGCATTATCCAAAGTTATGGCACAGGGACGTAAGACTCTAGATCTACTGGCGAAAACCCAGCGCAGATACGAACAAGAGCCAAAATCCTGACGGAAGTGTTTTTGATGATGGGTTAAATAGAAATCTAAGGTTTTCATGCACGATGTGGCCAACAATGTTTCTTTATCTGCGCCCCAAGTGCTGCCGACTAGGGACTTGAGGACCTTGTTCCTACAAGTCAGCTTGTTGCAGATAGCTGCGAATGTGACCCCTAGAATTTTGGGATAGTTTGTGATGGGAATTCTGCTACCATCGACGACGACATTCAACTCTCATCTCCCATGCGCCGTTCATGTAGTGAACAGTGTGGCCGTAGATTAAGTGACGGATATTTACATATTCCTCGCGTTAAAAAAGTTGGTAAGATCGGTCAAAAAGAAGTGCAGCCTTTCACAAATGACATCAGGGAAGGTAACCGACACGAAGATCGTACAATCATCGGCATACGTTACGATCTCAATGCCGTAGAAGGGGGGTGGAGTACTGGAAAGGTAGAGGTTAAGGCCACGATGTGGCCAACAATGTTTCTTTATCTGCGCCCCAAGTGCTGCCGACTAGGGACTTGAGGACCTTGTTCCTACAAGTCAGCTTGTTGCAGATAGCTGCGAATGTGACCCCTAGAATTTTGGGATAGTTTGTGATGGGAATTCTGCTACCATCGACGACGACATTCAACTCTCATCTCCCATGCGCCGTCCATGTAGTGAACAGTGTGGCCGTAGATTAAGTGACGGATATTTACATATTCCTCGCGTTAAAAAAGTTGGTAAGATCGGTCAAAAAGAAGTGCAGCCTTTCACAAATGACATCAGGGAAGGTAACCGACACGAAGATCGTACAATCATCGGCATACGTTACGATCTCAATGCCGTAGAAGGGGGGTGGAGTACTGGAAAGGTAGAGGTTAAGTAGTTCCGGAGATATCACCCATCTTGGAGAACTCCCTGTTTCACTCTACAGGTCTTACGACTTTTTGTTCCTGAATTTTACGTAAGACTGGCGTCCATACATATATGTAATTGATTATCATACGTCTAAACTTTGTCGGAGGGTTGTCTGCTCAATTTCCGTGAACAGTGTGGAGTGTTTGACCATCACTGTTCTATTATCATACGGCTTGCTCTGGATAAATCCTCGACTAATATGGGTGGAGATGGTGTGCAGCGCTGTTATATTGCTGTGCAGCTATCAGAATCCATGCTGATGGTCGGCAGCGGGATAGCTATTTCTGATGCTGGGGACTAGTAAAGCAGCCTCAAGAATCCTTGCTACGAGCGACCAAAGGCAAAATTGGTCTGTACGATTCACCTTTTGCTATCATCCTTGCCTGACTTTTGTAGCGGGCTACTCTTCCCATTTTCCAGACTTCGGGCGCGTTGTGGATGGCTTTCGACAGCTTTAGAACTTTTGTAAGACACTCAAACTCCCGGCTCATCCAACTGTTTCAGCATTACCATGGAGATGCCGTCAGGCCCTAACGTTTTGGATAATTTAGCGTTCCTAATGACATTTGCAACATCATCCATTGTAAATTGTGGTGGTTCATCTTCGGCAGGCAGAGATCTAATGCAACGTAATACTCTTCTCTTCGCCCTGCAACTCGCGGGGTGTTCCGTAAATTGTCGATTAAAATAACTTGCGTACCTATTCGGACGTGTCTTCCTTCTTTCCAGGGTTCGAGAGTGACTTTACCGTTGCCCATAATTAACTAATTCGGGCTCTAATGTTGCATTTCTTCAAATTACCCAGCCACTTGTTTCGGTTGTGCTCACCGACCATCCTATTAACTTCCAATGTCAGCACACTAGGTTACTAGGGTTGGCTCGACGAAGCTTATCACATTCATTTGCTAGTCCTTCTGCCACTATTGGTCTCACTTAGCGTATTCGACCAGCAGGTTTATAGCTAGCTGCTTCAGATGAGATGATGCCCGAAAACATACTTTCTGCTACCCGAACATCAGAAACTGGGGGATTTCTGGAGAGATTGGCACATTCTGGTCAGACCCAAGGCCAGGTGAAACGACGTTATGTCTATAGGAGAGGTACCCGAAGGAGTGGACCCATATAGTCCATTAATGAAATTATCTAAGTTTTGAAGATAGGTAATGCTCAATCGGCTCCAAATTGTCTGAAATGAATTTGGTCTAAACATATGTTATATAATATTCTATTGATATGGTATTAAATAATCTTCTAAGAATAGGAACATCCTAATACATGATTTCACATGAAGTAAAATTATCTCACTCAACTTGTTGTCGTTGTAATATTGGTGACAAAAGGCAGATAACGGTTTTCAAAGACAACTCAAGTAATTCTATCAGTTAAGAAATAATCAGTAATCTTCTTTTTAAACGGCGAGATAAATATTTTAAATGTGACAGTGGAAATAGTGTTGATATATTGGAGACAGTGTTGATATATTGGAGATTTGTAATATCACGGAAGTAATTATCAATTATCCTTGTAAAGTGAAGTTAATCACGATCTACACTTTGTCACTTTACAGAAAAATGGCAATAACTTTGTTGTTATCATTGTTTAAACGATAGTCACACGTGTCAATTAAGCAATGTTTAAATTGACAGAATAATAAAATGTTTTCACGAGTATTCGTAAAAATGGATTTGTTAATTATTAAGGGAAATACGTAGAAAATATACGATAACTTTTAAAAGGGGGCTATGGTATGTCATACGATGTCAAATCGATTTTTCTTGCCAATTACCGACAATTTTTAAATGTCAGCCAGGAGCTGATCAAGATTCTCCATGATTAGAACACAAAGTTCAATGTTTGTTTTTAACAACTTCCAGAACAGAGCTTTCGAATATAACCGAATTGTTACAACAACAAAGTTCTTACAAACACGAACAACGGCGAAAAAACAGATCCGAAGTGGTGCGCGTGTTATTTGCGAGTGACAGAGCGAAGGGTGACTGTGCTATGCCGTATAAAAGCCCTCCCAACCCAGGAGATGTCATCCGAAGCCCAAAATCATTACACAAGCAACACGATGAACCCGGATTTGAGTATTTGTCGAGTATTCTTAATCTGTCGTTAACCACCCATATAGTATCAGAAGTCTGGAAATATGGCTACTGAAGCCTGGCCAAGATGCTAGCAAAGGCGAATCGTACAGGGCGATCTCATTCTGTCGCCAGTAGTGTAGACTCTTGATGACATCATGAGAAATTGTTTTTCATTTACATGACCGAACAGTTATGGATGGAGGTTCTTGGTCTATCCAATGCCTTCAATACAATCAGCCATGCCAAGCTGTTCGAGAACATAGAGAAGACTTCCATCCAGTCCTGTTTTAAACGATGGATAGACAACTATATAGACAGTTGTTTGTGGAATTCAGGTGCTATCGCCTTGAGCATCCTTGCCACAATCTTGTAGGCAGGCTTCCATAACGCAGGTACACAGGACTACATGACTTAGAGAGAAAAAGTTTTTCTGTTTTGGAAGCTGCTCCGGATAATTTTTATTCGTGATGGGACAATTCAATTGCAATGTACTCCGAGTGAAATCGAAGAAATAGTGGATTTCATGAGTCGGAAGAATATCATTGTCGCGGCGGTGCAGGAAACCAAGCTCAACAACAATCGCAGCTTACAGCGTTGTGATGGTTGCAACGTACTGAGTAACGATCGCTCCAGGAGGGGTTACTCTGTATTGCGATGCGTTTGCGTTTGGTATTTTGTTAGCGCAAGATATTTGCGTTAATGCACGATTTTGACATAGGCTTTGGACTACAGATTGCGCTGATGCAAGAAAGGAAAATGAAACAAAAATAGTTGCAAAAGGAGATACGAAAACGCATTGGAGATGCATTTAATTTCTTTACGCATCGCATTTTGCTTACGCATCGCAAAAGAGAGTAACCCCCCAGAGTAAATAGCTGTACATCAGGTTATTGGCTTAACAATAGCCCGCTTTTGGTAGGTCATAACCGTCTGGTCTTGGGGGACTTCAATGCTCATCATGCTCGCCATATACCTGCTGGTCGAAACCCCGTTTAGCAAATGAGCGTGATGAGCTTCGTCGTGCCAATCCCAGTAACCCCAGAGTCAGGGAGCTGACACTGGAAGTTAACAGGTTGGTCGGTGATCATAAGCTGAACAAGTTTTAATCGACAGTTTGTCGAGTCCCCTCAGCGTCCGAAACAGATATCCAGTTGCCGATCATAAGCATGGATTCCGTAAGCAGCACAACAGCGCTGCACGTCGAGGACTCAACCAAAGCAAATCGTGTGATAGAACAGTGACGCTTGACTTATCAAAAGCCTTTGAAGCAGTCACGCATTCCACGCTGGTTGAGGACATCGAGCAGACAACCCTCTGTCCAAGTTTGAGGCGATGGATAATCAATCGATAGTCGTATGTAGAATTAACGAACAAAAAGTTCAAGCCCCGTGGAGTGAAACAGCAGTTACCCAAGATGGGGTGATATTTCCGGAACTGTTTAACCTCTACCTCTCCTGTATTCCACCAACTCCAGACGGTATTGAGATCGTAACTTATGCGGATGATTGTACGATCTTGGCGTCGGATACCTTGCCTGATGTCATATGTGAAAGGCTGAACATATATTTGATAGACTTACCACCTTTTTCCATGCGAGGAATGTGCAAATATCCACCACTAAATCTACGGCCACTCTGTTCACCACATGGAGGTGAGACAAAGTTGAATGTCATGGCCGATGGTAGCAGAATTCTGAACATAAACTAACAAAAAATTCTAGGGGTCATCTTAGAGTCGCTAGCCGCAGCACTTGGGGTCCAGATAAAGAAACCTTTTTGACCACATGTAACGCGATAAGTCGGTCTGTGGTAAGTTATGCTGCGCCAGTTTGGTACGCGAATATATGTAAGTACAACGCAATGGAAAAATATTCAAACTATTCAAAATATTCAGAATACCTCCCTAAAAACTGCAACAGGAAGAGGCACTCATCAGCGGACCATCTACATTAGTGGACAAAGATTCGTCCAGTATAGAAACACAATATCTTGCTTTCGTTGCAGTACTTGCCCGGGTATTACCGTGAGAGCAATCCTAATCACAATATGGGGGACATGACCCCCCACCCAGGCATGTCAGGAGAGATCTTCATGTTCTGGAATGAGAGGTCTAACTTTTAAAGAGTGAACCCCTAGATCAACAAGCCTATCAAGCAGGTTTAAAAAGCATTCGGACGGATGTAATTGAATGCAGTCTTCAGAGAACATTACCAATCTATCGCAGCTGAGGAGTGTCAACTGCCACGACAAACTAGAGCAAGCATGGTCACATTTGACACGGCGGTGCCGATGATTTTCGGCAATTTACACGCACACGACCCGAATGCACAGAAAGAGCGTACAAAAGAGGACAAATGTTTTGATTTGTTCTTTTTTTAAAGTTTGCGTGAATACAAACATACTAACACACTGTTATAAGTTGCCAATATTTTGAATACATTCACATTTTCTCCGTTCTCTTTTTGGTCATGCCTGAACTAGAGTAGTTTTACACGAACACAAACACATAATTGTTGAGGTGATGGCCCCTGGTCGAAGATTCTTCCGAGTCAATCCGGTGCATAGAACCGGCCGCCGTGGGATTGAGAGTAGTTTTTGGTAGTATTCGATGACACCCTGCAAAACATCTGCCCATGAAATTAGCTATTGCTGTGCTGGACCTGGGAGGCGCATGAAGTTTTCACTTCTACTGGTCTTGACCCGAGATCTAATAAGCGTTCGGGCAATTAAAAATCGTGGCACACATCAGGATGGACAGGTGTCATCGACTCGATTCTGGCTCGATACATATTGAGGCTTGGGTTTGCCCGTGTGCACAACTGTTTTGTAGCAGTTGTTAATGATGTATTGTTGACATCTGATGGTATAAGGTGTTGTACATCATGGAAATAGCATTGAAAGTCCCTTCGGATTTGACGGGGTGGTGGACTTTGCAAAATTCTGGTGTTTGGATCCTGTGGCTAGTGGCATGCCACTAAGAAATGTTTAGCAAACTGCTCATTATGTTGCTTCACGACAGCGTCATGGCCTCCACTTGGGGTCCATCTCCGATATTTACACACATCCGGTTGCCGTAATGTAATGTTTTGAAATCTCTCCAGCTCCTTCTCCATTGTGTGGCACTTATTAAAGATGTCCAGACAGGCCCTGCTTAGTTGACCACAGAGCGGTCAATCGTCTTATAAGTCGTCAAGATAGTATCTTTATCTTTCCCCCATGAGGAACCAGCGAGGGCTATCAGGACTTTGTTCCTTGTCTGAACCCTACCAACGACATAAGTGGCATTCTTTTCGAAGGTAAGAAGATCATCGAATATAACGCCCAATATGTTTTGGGTTTTGTACTTGTAGAAATTCTTCAGCCATCTGCAACTTTACCTCGATTACATTACACATGAGAAAAAAGAAAAATAATGTTACCCGCCCATCATATCTTGATACTACAACAAAATCGAGTCTATAAATCCCCACATACCTGTTCCCAGGTATTAAAACACACTGCTGATAGAAAATAAAAATTATCATTCAGAATGATATACAGAGGATACGCAACGAAATATTGATATCAATAGTTTTTGTTGTACCTCAAATTGGGGGGTGCTTTAGTTTTGTCCGCTTATATTTGCGACCTAAAATGTTTTTTTTTTTTGAATTTTAACTTTTGTTTATTAAAATCTGAAGTCCTTATTTTCGTGTTTTTCAACAATAAAGATATAAATAAATAAACAGAAAAATAAAAAATACATTTATAACTTTGTTTTCTTAAAAAAATTATCATTTAAAACAAATGTACTGAGGGGGTGCTTTAGTTTTGGCCGACACTGGGTACATAACCCAGCAAAAATTCGGATCCGTTTGTCAATATGTAACCCATTACAAAGTAATGTAAACAAAAATAACTACTTATATTACCCCTTACTAAGTTATGAGTACGGTGGCACAGAGCGTGTGTGTCCGAGTACAATTCAGAGGGTTGTGTGTTCAACGCTCACCACCATGACTGGCGCGCCAGTCGGGTACTTTTTGTTAAAAAAAAAAACAAAAAAACAGATGGTGGTGCACATGTAAGCGTTTAAACAACCCTTAATGTTCGTGTGCGTGGCCTAGTTTGTAGGGTGTTCGGCTACAAATCAGAAGTTCATGTGTTCAAATCCAGCGGAGGGAAAAATAAAAAAAATAAAATAAAAATATGAAGTGTGTTGAAATTGAATACGGCTGCCAAAAATCCCTTATAAATCCACTATTTTGGGAGGATTTTTTGCTGGGTATGTACACAATAAAGCCAACGTATTATCGTTTTAAATCCATTATTCCATCCAACCATTTTTGCAAGTATTTTGACCTCCATTTGAAACTTTATGCCTTATAAAAAATATTCCATTACAAATACTCTGGAGGCAACCAACTGAGATAAGAAGGGATGATGGGTGGTACATCATTTTGCGAATAAACAAAAACATCATCTTATCATGTTTGTCTTCATACCAGGAAGGTGAATGGATGTTTTCTTGCGCCATGCAGACGAAGTTTAATGATCTGAGAATATTATTGAAAATGAAAACTTTTCATTTAATATATTATTTCATTTCTTTGCATGTTGGCGAACTATGTATCAATATCAACCCTATTTTAATCTAATGCTTTGTTTACATATACGAAATCCACTCGATTTCAACTGTCAATTCCTTTGTGTATACGTCAAATGAAAACTCATCTAAAATCAATTGGATTTCATTTGACGTTTGAGCTATGGAATTGACAGTTGAAATCGAGTGGATTTCGTAAATGTAAACATAGCATAAAATAAAATGTTTTTGAATTAGCTGTTTTTCTCTAAATAACCTGGTGTTTACAAACATAAATTTTGAGCAGACAATAACAAAGATGCAAACTTTTATCACTAATAAATACATTTATACTTTCCGTAAATGTCTAGGCACTGTTTTGAAATTTTCATTAACAGTGAACGTGGGCATTTATGAACAAAATAATACAAAATTATTGCAAATAATACAATAGTGAATAGAAACCCAGCAAAAAGTTTGCCTCCAAAGATGCAATTAAATCATATGTACAAGTGATTTGGAAGTGCACCAAATTATGCATTTTAACTCATGATTTTTACAAGAATGTGACTACTGAAAGATACACTCCATTAGCACTGCATTTTTAACATCCCTTTCGAATCGCATTTCATCTAAACTAATTTTAGGCAAAATATTACGATAGCCAAAATTTGATTCGAATCTGTTGATCCGTTCAAGAGTTATCGTGCGCACCAGTCAGACAGACAGACGGACGGACATTGCTAAATCGACTCCAAATTGTCTTAAACGGATTTCGTCCAAACATACTTGGGGTCTAAATCCATTATTTCGATGAGGCACATTTTGCCCGTATGAAAGTGTATATGGTAATATTCAAAAAAGTTTTTCAATCGTTGAAGTTGAGGTTCACCATTTAATAAGTCGCGAACTGTTAATATATTTTAAAAAATATGAATATATTTATATTAATTGAAGTGTTTTAGCCACGATCTCATAATATGGACCATAACAAATAATTTTCGTGGAAGCTGCGTTGATGGTAATATAAAAAAATGGGAAAAATGTGTTGAAGTAAACATGTTTTTTGTGTTCTTTTTTGATTTCTGGCCAAACCACGCAAAATTCGAACCTGTGCTCAAAGAAAGAACTAAACAATACCCCTTGGGCAACATGGTTCTAGTGAATGACTTCTGGATATATACACGGCATCCCCCTAAAATCGATGCTGACATTTTGAAGTTTTGATTTCAGTGTTTTTCGAATTTTTCTTATAATTAGAGGGTGCAACTAGATAATAATCCAAACTAGTTTATGGGATTGTAGAACTCGCGATTACACGTCGTTCGATGTATATCTCATGAGTGTGCTCCGTACAGCTTCCTAGTAATAGGAGTTCAAAGGCGAAAATTTTGTGCGTAAATTTTTGGCTTTAAAATTTACAACTGTTGTACAGGTGTAAATTTTTGGCTTTAAAATTTACAACTGTTGTACAGGTACCCCCGAACCCCGCGTGATTTTAGTTTTTTTACGTGCCGGATCTAATAAGCCCTTCCGCGTTCGAATCCATCCACTAAGACGCCGGATATAGATACCTTGAAAGTAGGAAAATCTGCAAAAATATATTTTGACAATTCCGCGAATTGAACCGCGATTTTCTTTGATTATTTTTGCATAAATGTAATCCTTTATACGCGATTATAATATGTATTTGCCATAAAGGTGTGTCACAAATTACAAAGTTTCAGGAGTAATATCTCTATTTATCCCAAAATAGAATGTGGTGGCACATCCGCAGTTCTTGACGAATATGTCTAAAATAATTTATATTGACGTATTTTTAATAGGGGGCCATTGAAATCGGATGCACCTTATAATCATATGCACATCGCGTAATTTTTGCCCACTTGAAGGTTTTTTGAATAGTAAGATGTAACTGATGGCACACTTTGGCCGCTGAATGAAACATGGGAAAATCCATGCATATTGATAGACATGTACTCCCTGTATCCGAAAAGCACATGCACCTCAACCGATTTAAACCAATTCGCGAATTATACGGTTTTTAACTTCTATGTTTTTTCTTTGATTGTAATTTCAATATTACTCTCTACTTCTTATTTCTATTGCTTATCACAGAAAGCAAATATACTTTCACGATGACTAATTACTTTTCTCGTAGAAGTTTAAGCAAAATACTTCAGGATTTGGATCGAAATTTAGCGAAATAATAGAATAGCTCCCAACATTTATTTTTCAAATTTTTCGTATTTAACCAAAAATATATTTTTGAAATAATTTCCAACAATAAGTTTCCGTTCTTTGTTGTTGCTGTAATATGCAAGTTATAAACGCGATCTTTATAATTTTGGTCTCACATTTTTCTACGCGTTGTCTAGATTCTGTACGTATTTTTAAATTATTTTTTAGAGATTTTTTGGACTCTGATTTAGAATAAATAAAATTTATTCCAAGATTTCTTTAATATTTTTTGATTTTCCGTGAAAATAAAAATAAATTTAGCAAATATTTTAGCATCTAAGGATAGATATCAAATGCTGCTAACGATTCATATATACAAGTTCTTATTACAACACAGTAGAAATTTTTAAATATTTTTCTTTACAAGAGAGTAAAACCGCATATAACTTTTGAGTGCAGCATCCAATTTTGTGAACGCGAACAGATTTGAAACCACGCCGCCAAAAATGGCGGATGTGCTCGCCAAAAAAGTTTTTAATTTTTTTTTCTATGTAATTGTAAAGGAAATTTGGAATTTACCATATGGGCAAATCCCAGAAACAGTCTACCAGCCAAAAATTTTTTTATTTTATCCAAATTAATTTATTTTTTCACAGAAGATTAGACTGGATATCTAATTTTAGAAATGTGTTAAAAACTTTTTTTTTCTATCATTATTAACACAAAAATTATTACAAAATTCTACCCTACCTCAGGTTTTTTAATTTTATACAAAAATTGTACATTTTTTACATGTTCATATTATTACTTTAGTGTTAACATAAATGGTAAACTCAAAAGCTATATTGTTATTCACTCAATTCTCTTAGATTTTGACAGAAAATATTATCTTTTACTATTTTGGAAAAAGTGAAATTAGGTATGAGAAGACAGATCCAAGTGGTGTAGCGTTCGTCACGAAAAATTATGTTTTTTTTATACTGTGGGCAGAAATTTCGTTTTTTTTTTTAATTCATCTATAAATTTAAATTAAATTAATATCCTGCTTTTAAGGAAATAGAAAAAAAATCTACAATAATAAAAAATAAAAAAATTACAATGCATTAATTTTTGTAGCGTTCGTCACGATTTGAGTTCTCCCAAAAAATAAAAAAAAAATTTGCCTTTTAATTCTGTTTTCACTTTCTCTTGTATTCTATTTTTGTTTTATTCTGTTATCGTAGCGATTTGAGTTCAGTTAACTGTTAAGAAATTAAAAAAATGAAATGATATTTCAAAGTTATATTTATTTTCTGATGGATGTGCAAGTCGATTTAAAAACAAATTCATTTTAAGTAGTATACACTTTTTCAAAGAAAAATTTGAGTGGAATTTTTTGCAACTGCTCACGGAAAGGGTGCAGTAGACGGAATCGGAGCTGTCGTAAAGAAAAAAATTAGAAAATGGTAAAAGCTCCGAATATTGTTCTTAATAACGCCCATGATTTTTTTTAAATTGGCAAAAATGAATACAAATGGTATTTTCATTTTATATATAAGCAGAAGTTATATACAAAAATCAGCTGGAATTCTTTCGGAGAGATGGGCTAACGTTAAGAGCATTCCCGGAGCAAACATTATTTTTCGTCATATAACAAAAATGTGCTCAAAATCGCACTAACGTCAGATTCATTAAAACATAAAATTTATTTATAGACATATACGCATTGATAAACTTATTTATGAACATAAAATATGACTTAAATAACGTTATTTACAAGAAATATACATTGTTTCGTTAAAATAAATACACTGGTTTTTATTTACTATATACTGGAAAAAATGTAGCGTGCATCACGTAGCGTGCGTCACATTAGGTTCGCTGATTTTGGAAAAAAAATACAAAATTGTTTGCCTAAAAATTAATTGTTTTAGAATTCTCTTATATTCATCTTTCTTTTAAAATTTTCATTTTGTGTGCTTTATTATGCAAAATTTGCTAAAAATTATGAAAACATAGCACAAGGTCGGAAGCTACTTCCACTTTTTGTGGCGTGCGTCACAATAACTTATAATCAATTTTTTCCGCTAATTATACTTGTCAAAAAAAATTGTTTTATGGCATTTGAAAGTGCTCTCAAATTCTATTAAATACCATGTATAGATTCAATGCATCTATCTGGAAAGTTAAAAAAATGTTAATATTTTTGCCCGAAAACGCGTACAAATGTAGCGTTCGTCACGCAGGATTTACCCATATACCCTCGTTAGCATAAATGCTGAGGGTATAAAAACGGTTTTTAGTTCTAGAGAATAATAGTTTTTTACCGAATGGTCCAAAATTAAAACATAAATTTGAAAGGAATGGAGTAAGTTGCCAAGGAATGAACGTGGCGTAACCTATTTAAGAAATGCATAATTTTCGAGGAAATTTTCGTCCTTAATAATCTGTTATTCCTCATTATTTCCGATATGTCTTGGCGTAAGATGATTTTCAAAACTGTATTTTAAAATTTTAATAAACTTTAGACCAAATATAGAACGAAACTTGCGATTTTTACAAAGTAGAAACCAAAAATGTCTTTATATTACCCTAGCCCGGATTACGTTTCGTTGCATTTCCAAGCGCTGGCATCATTTATTTGCATATGAGACCTCGAATAGTGTTGCAGAAGGACTTCTAGTAGCTATTTTCGTCCAAAATTCGGGAATAAATTGCCATATTTGATCATATCTATCACATTTTTCTTAAGCATTTCGAATGTTTGTCCAAATTTTATTTATGCAATAAAAATATCGTTATTTTTACATTCTAAAAGACGAAAAGAACCAAAAAAAATCCTTAAATATCACGAATATATAGTGCTTCTAGATGTACGAATACTAACTTTGCCACCCACATGGGCACCATCTATATCTAAATGACGGAATAAATTAAAAATTCTTTTCCATATTTTGAAATCTTTCTTTTTCATAGTAATTTCCATTAATTGTTTCATATTTGCATAAAAATGTTGAATAAATAACGATTTTATTTAGTTTTTAGGGGTGTACGAGTATGAACTTTGCATACTATAAGTTTGTACATATTTGTTTCCTTTGCTCTCCATTTAATCCAAGCTATATTATTCCTGCTTCACATGTTAAATGCGTTTTCATGTTTTTCAGCTAAGATTTGACATGTTCTCCAACAGCACTCCATTCAAAAATTATCTTCTCATAAATTAACGCAAACATGTTTTCAGCATAGACAAATAAAAGAATAGACAGAGAAATTTTAGTGTGCTTGTTTTAGGGGTCGCTCTTACACCCAATATGCTGTGTGTTCACTCAATTACATTTTGTTTTTGGGTAAATTGCAAGATTTTTTTGATTTTTTTATTTTTTTATACTACCCACATATTGTCTTTAACCATCAAAAATAGTTTAAAAATGTATAGTTCTTGCCATTTTAAAAATTGAGTATCTCGTAAACTGACTCAATTCTCATTGAGTGAGAGAATTTAGGTGAGAGGATTTCTATGTCTATTCTTTTGTTTGTCTATGGTTTCCAAATTATTTTATTTTATAACAGAGTTGTGGAAATGTTAACACGCTTTTCTGTATTTTTTTTTTTTTTTTTTTTAATTGATGCCGGTGCGCTTGTTGGGATGTACAAACTGGCTTATGTACTTGTAGGGACCTCTAACAACTGGTAATAAAATGTAAAGAACGAGTGCCTTTTTTCACGACTCCGTTAGAAATGCATCAAAACAAGCCGTGAAAGAACTAGTCTACATTGTACTACTTCCAATTAATTTTGTTGGGATTTGATTAATTCATTATTGTGATTTGAATTTCATTGTATTTTAAATTACAATAATGTTTTTAATAACAAGCCTGTGGGCTTATTAGTCGACCTTTTATAGACCTTGGATTAAACACTGAAATCAAGGCGCATATACAAGGTGACACAGTAAGCCGAACTGATGTCTTCTGTTGTTGTCAAAATATATTTTTGATTTAACCAAATCATCACAAAATCAGTTCAATCAAAAAAATAATTGTACGATGAGAACAGAAGACCCAATAATTACATACCTAGTTGAAAAAAATGAACCTTGATTGAAATATTTAAAAAATAATATCAAATACATTTTTAAAATAATAGTTTCCTTTATAAGATTTATCAACACATTTTTCCCCAAGCCTACGTCAACAAAACAATTTTTAATTTGTTGATATCAATAATATCGTGTTTAATTGCAGGGTAACACACAGCGCTATTACTGGCTTTTCACAAATTAAATGGTCTGTTCCTTTATTTTTGAAAATGGTAAAACCGGCAATGAATTTTATGGTGTCTTAAGTAAAGGAACGCTTTTCGAGTAAAAACTTGTAAAACTTGAACAGAGCTAAATAGTCCGGTCAAAATAGACATGCGTATAAGGGGGAAATAGCAAAAATTCCCACAAAGCTGAATTTTGGTGGAGAGCTAGGGTTGGTCATTAGAAGCAACGTCCTAAAAGTCCCCATCGATCCCATGTGTGCAAAACAAGTTATTCGGGGTCAAAGGTCATTTTTGGAGGCATTATTCAGTTTTTTTAATTTTTCTCAAAAACGGTAATACTTAGCAAAAGCCCGCTAAAGTAAAAGTTGTAGATTCAATAATTGTCTACAAGATTGGTCTTTATGACTCTAAAAAAAGACTCACCATTTTCGAGATATCTCGATCTAAAGGTCAAATAAAAAATTAGCCGCGTAAGTACATTGTGAGGCAAACCGGTTAAAGTAACGACACTATGTGTTAGATACTTCCGTAAGCTTTCAAACGATATCCACTTTGCAGTAATCGGTTCAGTAGAACCGGGTCTAACCCGGTTTCTAAATTTGGCCTTTCGGGTCTAATAACCGGCGAACGGGATCCGCAACCGTTGAAAATTATACATTTCCGTAATCAGCGCAACAAACCCTAACTTCGGACAAAACTTGAAAAAAATCGGAGAGTTTTCGTTGGGGTCGTTCCCGTTGGGCTTTCGATTATACATGTGGGTTGAATGGGCTATTTTTGCATAAAATGACTTTAACATTGAATAACTCTACTAAACAGACTCCGATTTTGTTGGAATTTTTTTAGAAGATAGCTATAACTTCGCTCTTCAAGAAAATATATATATTTTTGGGGGACAGACCCGATTACTTCGCTTATTTTAGCCGGTTCGTCTGAATATGTGCATATTTCCCTTATAAGTGCATAAAAATCATGTGTTCTTTAGAACAGCTATATCTCAAGAATGGTTCCTTCTAAGAAAAAAATTGTAAGGGTCAAACTTGTAGATAATTTTTCTGTCTACAATATTTACCTTAGTCACTTTTTGATTAGATCAACCGTTTTCAAAAAATAAATCCGAAAACCTAAAAACCCTAAAATTTTGACCTTTGACCCCGAATAATTTTTTTGCACACATGGGATCGATGGGGACTTTTAGGACGTTGCTTCTAATGGCAAACCCTAGCTCTCCACCAAAATTCAGCTTTGTGGGAATTTTTGCTATTTCAATGTCTATTTTGACCGGACTATAAAGAAATGCTTTTCTCGGATAAGTAGCGTCGTTATAAAACTAAAGTATACTTTTAGGCAAAATAAAAATTGCCCAGTTAATGTGTTTAACAGGAACGAAGTGAGTGAAGTGAGTATCTTGGTCAAACCATGGTACTATCATTATAAGGTAGGTCATAGCAAACATCTGATTACAATTTTTTCTTGTGGTCCTCCTATTGTGTCGAAACAGTTTTGAGGTTGTTTGTTTGTATAAAGTCCCAATTTACATTAGGCGAGTTTACTTGCGGCAATTGTCAGTTTGTGGGTGAGAGGGTGTTGAGAGGCAAAGGGTTACCATATACCTCACCTCTCTCTCCATCAAACTGACAATTGCCGCAAGTAAATTGGGACATATTTATTTCCGACAAGGCACAGTGGATGCGCCCAACGACAAAAATAAAAAAATTCATGTCATCCTTTTAAAAATTTAAAGATGCAAATCGCTTCAAAACGTTCCAAATATTTCGAAACTCAACTCATTTTTTCTATTTTTCGCGGTTGTTAAGGAGAAAAAGCCTCACAAACATGACTAATTTTGAATTATATTCTAAGCGAATTTATGAAACAAAGGACTATTCTGAGCGCCTTAACTTAAGTTGAATCATTTAGTAAATTGTCTAAGCTTCATTTTTCTAGTTATGAAAATTCCTCTAAATTGCAAGGGTTGCCAAATATTTTGGTTATAATATTGGTAAAAATTAAATTATTTAATATAGACGTATGGATTTCCTTAAACTTTTAGTCACTTTCCACAAATTCGCACAAATGGCCACTAGTACCAAATTGAAGCCTAGCTCCTGTAGATTTCAAAACTGTATAGACTTTTTGCGGAAATTTGCGGTTTTGGCAGTTATGGCCAAAAGTTTAACTCCCTTTTTTAGTTGCTGAATTCAAATGTTTTGAGTTTTTAAAATTATTTTTATTATCCTTTATTATATTTATGTTCAATTTATGTTCAATATAATGTTTTTGTGTTGTTAGTGATTTCTTTTATGTTCAATATAAAGTTTTTGTGTTGTTAGTGATTTCTTTTAACATGGTAACTTGGAGCCGCTCTGAAAACTCGCGATTGAAAAATAAAAGGTTTTGGGGGTATACACTTTAATAAATATTTTTTCTTGTTTGGGACACCCTAATGTTGCAACACGTCAAAACGTGGAAATTTTCCCCGCACTGAGAACCAAAAATACGTTATTATAGGTAATTCTGCAGAAAAAAGGAGATTAAATCTTATAAAGTACAGAAAAATATATGGTAACCCTATGGAGGCTGTGGCCAAAAGTGGACCCATGTCACATTAATTTATAAAATGCTGTTCTAAACTCTCACTTAACTATTAAAGCCTAATCCGTTTAGAATTTGTTAAATATCATGGGGGTATAGCAAATCATGGACCAATATTGACAGTTTCTCGCGGAGAGGTTTACTATGGAATAACAACGATTACAGCGGATTACAGCGAATTCGGTTAAACAATGTGTTGGCAACAGTTAAATTCTTCAATTCAGAATGACTCGCTACATGGGAACCACGCGAAATTTTGGACCTAGGACTCCAATATTTTTTAGTGTGTTTTTAGCCCCCGAGGACCAATTGTTAAAAATTTCAGTTCGATATATCATCTAGAAGTATTTTTGTCACACCTTCCCATGTAAGTGCCACCACTGTGCAAGGCTGGCAAAATAAATTAATTCTAAATCGAATAAAAACAAAAAAGAAAATGTGCAAGAAATTTTATTGTGCTTACTTAAAACGGACACTTCTTTGAAGTACCAGCAGCCTTGTGACACTTTAATGGTATTTTTTTCCATTGGATTTCAACATTATCGGTCAAGTTTTTCCAAGCCGACTTCAGTGATGCAGGTATGTTTGTTTTTTTCCTTTTGTATTTTAACCGGTTTACCTAATTTGCAGATGGAATGTACTGAAGTGCATACGAATTAGTTGTTCCTGCCCGTGGCAAGGCTTTGGTACAGAAAGATATTCAAAGAGAAGTTTCAAATGCTTCATATGACCGTATTGCTTGCTCCACGTTCAGGTTTGGCCCTTAAGACTATAGCAACAATTTTGATATAATTCGTTTTAATAATACCGATGTAGAATTTGAGACGCGATGATCGAACTGCACAGTTAATATGTAAGCGAATATTTTACCCTAAACCGGAACATGTGGACAGATTGCAAGAGACTAAACGGGCGTTTAAGATTTTGCAAAAAAAGAGAATGGATCCATCGATGAACCAATAGCTACCGAATAATTCCTAAATACATATATAGTATTGTTAGAAATAAAAATTTGCCCAACAAACAAAAACGAAAAAATAGAGATGGCTCTATATTTAGACCACAATTTTTATTTTAAAAGATGCACAAAAGTAATCAAAATTTGATTCTTCACACCAAATTCACTGAAAAACTGCACTTTTTCAGAAATATTATGTAGGAGGTATCGGAAGGATGTAAGTTTGGAAAAAATATCAGGACGGACAAATTAATGACCGAATAGGTTGATTAGTTTGAGAGTTGTCGCGCGCTCCAACCACACAGACAGACGGACGGACAAGCGTAACTCGACTCGAAACTATCTAAAACTGACTTCGTCCAAACATACTTGGACTATAAAACCAATATTTCGATGAGGCACTTTCTAATAAATGAAAAGGTCATATTTCAAATTAAATGTAAGCAAAACAAACTTTGACAGTATTTTAAATAAACAAAACTTGTTGCATTTGTTATAAGTCATTTTGAAGTTATAAGCAAACCAGCTTCAGAGTTGTTTTTTAGAAACTTTCTCAACCTGCCCAACCTTATAATAATTGAACCATGGGGTGTTCTATTCAAATGAGCCAATTTTTTACTTAAATGTTTGACTTTATTTTGCTTTCGTTGTATAATTCTTATATAAATCGGATTTGAATACAAGTGAATGACTAGGTTTACTCCAAACACATGAAACAAAATTTAAGAAAACTTTAGCACTTCATATCTTGTACAAATCGGAAAAAATGGAGGTTGAAAAAAAAATTGGTAATGGGTTCTATTCAAGTGAGCGGCAGTGTATATGAGGATGTAGAAGTTTTTGCCATTTTAAAAATTGAGTGCATAGTCAACTCACTCAGTTCACACTCAGTGAGAGAATTCCAGTGAGAGGATTTCTTCGTCTCTACATTCATTAGTCTATGCTTTAAAACTTCCATAGAAAGTGTTTTTTACATTTGTCAATATTGGTACATTTATACTAACATTATAACATATTTATTTTTATTTTATTTATTTATTTTATTCAATTTAACATGTATAACAAAGCCAACAGGCCAATTATTGAAATACAAAATGCTTAAACCAGTGACTCACTACTCCAACATAGATACATGTTGCTATTTTCATTTGTTATTTTCTATCAATTGTTGTTGTGAATTGTTGTTTTAAATGTCGGCAAGGTTTTCCCTGTGGGGTTTGCTAGATTCTCCATTGGGACCCTCCCATTAGCAAATTAGGGAAATTGCATACAGTGTCGGCCAAAACTAAAGCTCCCCCTCAGTAAATTTTTTTAGAATGATTTTTTTTTTAAACAAAGTTGTAATTTTTATTTGTATTTTTTTCTTTTTATTATTTATTTACATCTATATTATTGAAAAATACAAACATATGGAATTCTGAATGTAATAAAGTCTTATGCCAGACTATGAAAATTTTCATTGAAAACGTTTTTCCATTTTCTTCCAAAATTTCATTGACGTCTACACCCATATATGAAATCATATGAAAATGTTGATATTTTCATTGCTTTGCATTGGATTGAGAGTTACGAATTTAAACACAAAGAATAATTTCAGATTACAGAACCTTGTGTACAGAGTTTCACCCCCTTCACACCTCTTGCCTATAGACTCATTTTCACGTACATGAAAATTTTCATAGTCTAGCATAAGACAAACAAAAGTTAAAATTCAAAAAACATTTTAGGTCGCAAATATTAGCGGACAAAACTAAAGCACCCCCAAGTTGATTGATAACAAACACGATTGAAATCAATATTTCGTGGCGTATCCTTTATTCTGGATGACACAAGCACATCTTTTAGGCATACTAAACTATTGATGATTGCAGGCGATATTGGTTCCCAAGCTACTTTTGCGGCTTCAAATAAAATTTCTTTGGTTTTCGGTTGATTTTTGAGTTAGCGATCTCCCAAACGTCCCAATCGATAGCTAAGGTCAGAGGATTGGGCTGACAAATGAAGTACTTATGTCGAATTGTTTTGGAACGTTTGGTTCGTTATCTTCTTGGAATGTCCATCCAAGTGGCAACTCTTCTTCAGCATAAGGCAACATCACTCCTTTTAATATGTTGCGATACTTAAATCTATCCATAATTCCATTAATTTTATGAATTGGTCCAAACCCTTGCCCCTAGAAAAAATCCCATACCACAATGTTCAGCTTCTATGTTTTACAGTGCCTTGCAATATGTAGGATTTAACCGTTAGACCACAATTTTTATTTTAAAAGATGCACAAAAGTAATCAAAATTTGATTCTTCACACCAAATTCACTGAAAAACTGCACTTTTTCAGAAATATTATGTAGGAGGTATCGGAAGGATGTAAGTTTGGAAAAAATATCAGGACGGACAAATTAATGACCGAATAGGTTGATTAGTTTGAGAGTTGTCGCGCGCTCCAACCACACAGACAGACGGACGGACAAGCGTAACTCGACTCGAAACTATCTAAAACTGACTTCGTCCAAACATACTTGGACTATAAAACCAATATTTCGATGAGGCACTTTCTAATAAATGAAAAGGTCATATTTCAAATTAACTCATATTTCAAATTAACCCAAGTGGCAACTCTTCTTCAGCATAAGGCAACATCACTCCTTTTAATATGTTGCGATACTTAAATCTATCCATAATTCCATTAATTTTATGAATTGGTCCAAACCCTTGCCCCTAGAAAAAATCCCATACCACAATGTTCAGCTTCTATGTTTTACAGTGCCTTGCAATATGTAGGATTTAATTCTTTTCCGATATTTTGTGTGGGAGGCACCCGAAGGATTCGACCGAAAGGGTCCATATTGGAACCTCATCTATGTCTGGTAGAAATTTTACCATGTGCAAATATGGACCAAATTGATTGAGTTATCGTTCACACCATTTTACAGAAAATGTTTGAACTTTTGTTGGGGAGGTACCCATAGTAGTGGACCGATATTGCACCTTCGAACTTAAACTAAGTTTGGACAAAATATTACGAAGGCCAAATTTTGAACCAAACCGGACTGAAGACCCAGCAGAGGAAGAAGAAACATTTCCTGGTTAAAGAATATTCAAGACTGGACTGGCTACGATAACGAAAGGAACTTGTTTAGGGCAGCCAAAAATATAGAACTGTCGACAATATAAATAAAGAATATATCCATATAAAAAATGATTATATTTGTATTTTGAAATGTAATTTTATTATTTTAAAACGATTTAATGTAAGATCTCTTATATCCGAACAATGGATGCACGATTTGTACTAAATAAAATAGGTTCCGTTTTAGATTACGTTTCTACAATGCTTTATTTACTTTATTACACTTATTCACAGCCGACTTAAATTTTAAGCACACAGCTTTCCTCTACTTCTTCTTTAACCGATTTTTAAGTTTTACGTCTAAAACACAACTAACTCGCTTTCGCTGAATCCCCTTGTATTTATCCCAATCGCCACTGGTTCCCGAAGTCGGGCTGACTAGCCCGAAGAGGTGCGCAAGTTTTTTCAATCGGCAGTTTGTCGAGCACCCCGGGAGTGACAGGACGAAGATAAGAGTACTAATGGTTCGATTCCGTATTGCGACGCGAGTCGTGTCACGTTGCCAGTTGCAATTTTTCCATTACGTATGGCAAAAGTCGCCTGTAGACGTCAAATTCTGTCGCCATAAAGTTCATTTTCCGACGACAACAAATTAGCTGTCGCCGTGCATTTTTACAAACGAATAAAAACGAAAAATTGAAACGTAAGTAACATTTTCATTAATTTTAAGTGAATTTATTTAATATGATATACGTTTTTGGTATTTCAGTACTTATATTGGTAAAAATTACTACAAAACAGCAATTTGAAATGCTCGTGGAGTCAGACTTTTTTGCGAAACTAAAGCCACTTTTGATAAGGTGTGGAAGGATGTTGCAGAGCAATTAAATAGTTGTGTGCTTAGACCAGATGAATGGCACAGAGTGTGGACTCATTTTAAATCCAAACTAAAGAAACAATTGTCTAAAAATGATGTAGAAAATGAAAAACCTCAAAATGAAGTAGAAATTGACAATGTACTTGCCAACAAAACGTTTAAACTAAAATATCCTTTTCTATCCAGATATAAATGGCGAACATCTTCCTTTGGTCCCATTATATGTACGTGTGTTCCCTCAATGCATCCGACAACGCCCGGGAAATTTGTTTTTGAATAAAAATATTTTTTATTTTGACGCTTTTCCTCTTCTGTAAATTTGGAAACTATCCAAATTTTACACAGTTTTTCCTCTATTAACTCCAGAACTTCACTTAATACCTTTGACAATTTGGGCTGAGCCATCCCGAGGTTAAAGTCATTGCCATGGGATTTTTGAAAGCTTCCTTCTGCAATAAATCTTAAAGCAGCACACACTTTAAGGAGTGGCTGTATTGCTGTTGATCTGTGGGTTTTTTTAAGTCATTTTTTAATGCCTCTACACCTTTTTCAGATGTAATTCGAAACATTTTAGTTGTAATTCGTAACATTTCATTTGTAATTCGAGAATTTTATTTGTAATTTCGTAACATTCCATTTGTAATTCGAATTATTCCATTTGTAATTCGAATTATTCTATTTCTAATTCGAATTATTTTATTTGTAATTCGAATTATTCTATTTGAAATTCGAATCATTCCATTTGTAATTCGAATTATTCCATTTGAAATTCGAATTATTCCATTTGTAATTCGAATTATTTCATTTGTAATTCGAATTATTCCATTTGTAATTCGTATTATTTTATTTGAAATTACAAAGGAAATCATTCGAATTACAAACGGAATAATTCGAATTACAAATGGAATAATTCTAATTTCAAATGAATTTATCCGATTTCGATTTCGGTATTTTGCGGATTTTAGCTAAATTCCACAAAATACAAGGTGGCGCAAAAGTAATCCTCCTATCAGAAAATGCTATAATTTTTGCGATTGGCCCCTAATGTCAGTTTTGTTTTGACATTTGTGTAGTAAACACATGTGAAATACACCTTAATAAACAATATTACGCTGCTCCAGAACGCGGAATATTGTTGACTATTTATTTGACCAATAATCGGTCGGTGACTTTGGCACAACGTGAATTTCGTCGCAGACGTTTAGCCGCTCGCCTCGAAGAGACTGGCACAACACGAGATGCTACCATGCATGGCAGACCCCGGAGTATTCATTCTGCAGAGATTATTGCTGCTGTACCCGAGGATGTCATGGAAGCGCCGTCGACATAGACCAGACAACGTGCCACGCAAATGGGTATCAGTTGACGGTCTTTTGGTACAAGATTTTAAGATGTTTCCGTACAAAGTCCAGACGGTGCATCAGCTGTTAGATGCTGACCGCCAATCGCGTCTAACATACGATCAAGCCAATCTTAATCACCACCAAGAGGAAGATGATTTTTCATCAAAAATAATCATGAGTGATGAGGCGTTCCAGACTTCTTTTTGTGGGGCTTTTTGAAGTCGCGGGTTTATGTCAACAAGCCTCAGACTCTTTCAGCTCTTAAAGACAATTTCCGCCAAAAATGTGAGGACCTATCGCCGGAAGTTTTGGCCAAAGTGATGGAAAATGTCATAAAATGACAATAAACTGTAGCGGCGGCCATTTATCTGATATCATATTCTCGACTTGATGTAAAAAAAAAATTAAAAGACCAAATGAAAATAATCCACAAGAAGAATCAAAGTTTTCCATTTTTTTTTTTTTTTTAATTACAGCCGAAAATCATCGGAAGGTTAGGTTTGCGCCACCTTGTATATCCAGTGGCCAGAAAATATATCCACCATTTGAGGTTCCCAGTGCACACAAAACATGTTTTGGTATATCCCCATATAAGCTGCATTTTTGACCGAACTTGCCGTAATTTACCATTTGAGGTTCCCAGTGGTCACAAAATATATCCACTAAAAATTACTAACATAGGTCCATGTTTTGGTATAGTCGCCATATAACGGTACCTGCCGATTCTCGATATTTTGAGGATTTTAGCTTCCTTTTTGGACCGAACTTCCTGTAATTTCACATATGAAGTTACCAATGATCACAAAACATCTCCACCACAAACCATGTTTTGATACAGCCCCCATATAATAGTACCTCCCGATTTTGGTTATTTTGCTGATTTTAGCGATATTTTTGACGGAGCTAGCGGTAATTTGTCATTTTAGGTTCCCAGTGGTCACAAAACTTCTTCACTAAAAAGTGCCAAAATAGGTTAATGTTTTGGTATTGCCCCCATATAACCTTAACTCCCGATTTTCGTTATTTTGAGGATATTTGTTTCCGTACAATTCCCATCATCATGTTTTAATCTATCCAAGAGTGAAGCGGTCACTATATTTTTAGATGGCTGCAAATCAATTAAAATTAAAATTATTTTTGTGCTATTTATATTAGCACAACTATAATTAATTCCATTACTCTCTATTGTTTCACATTTGTTTGAGAGTAAGTGTAAACAAAAGTGTTTTCACAAAATCTCGATCACAATTTAAACAAAAAAGTAATGCCATTAAAGAGATCTTGATTTAGACGATAGGGTATTGACATTGAGTGCGCAGCAATGTTTTAGTAGAATGAAATTATCAGCAAAATAGCATGCCAAATGTTGATTCAGCTTTTATAGACGCCCATATTATCCATGTTTGTATGTGAGCTGTTTCTGGAGGCAATTCTACTAAAATAGCGTAGTGTCAAAACAGCTTCTTTTTGTTATATTTCTGTGCCCAATTCTAAAGTAACTTTGAAACTTCGGACTATTGTTAGGCTGTGGTAGAACACTAAATCAGTAATGCGTTATTCATCACAATTCCCCTTGATTGGGATTTACCATTTCTTAAGAAAGTAAAATGATTCATATACCACAATCAGATGAATGTTCCTTTTTTCTTTGTTATCATATAGAGTCGGTACACACACCGGAAAAAACAATTTCACAATCTTAGATACTAATAACGTTTACTTACCGGTTCCCATGGGTTGACCAGGCTGCATTGGTTGTCCAGGCATCGGTTGTCCAGGCATCGGTTGTTGAGGAGGAAACATAGGTTGACCTGGCTGTTGTACTATTGGTACTTGTGGTGGTCCATAGCCTGGCTGAAACCCACCATTATATTGGGGTGGTGGGGCAAATCCAGGTGGTGGTGGTCCCCCATATGCTGGCTGTGCGCCGCTGCCAAATGGCGGTGCTTCTCCGTAAGGCATTTGTTGTGGCACTGGTGCGTAACCTTGAGGATTGTTCTAAAAATTGAGCAATTAATTAAAAACGCGTTCTAAGACCAAAATAAAAACAAATATTTAACGAAATTAATAAGCAAAAGAACGTGTACGTGTATGACTCTCCCCCACGACTTGTCACAACTGAATAATTTGAAATGGTCTGGAGAAAAAATATTTCACGTATGTATGTACATATGTACGTACAATTGATACAAATACATTAAACAAACACACTTTTAGTGTATATTAGGCCGTAATGAATAAAATAAAAAATAGGAGAATTTTTTGAACACCTCTTTTTTCACGATTCGGATTTTTTAGGCGCCAACCTCTAAAGAGTTTAGTTTTGTTAGATTTTAAGATTGCCAAATATTGAGCACAATCGGAATATGTTAACACGTGCCACTGGGGCCTTTAAGTTTCCATGGGCCCTATATATAGCTAACATTAAAATCCGACCCGATTTTCAAAATTTATCGTCCAATCGATGAGAAATTTTCACCAGTTCATTTCTGTGGCCAAACAAGTAATCCCACAAATAATTTTGAAAATCGGGTCGGATTTTAATATTAGCTATATACAGGAAACATTGAAGCCCCAGTGGGACGTGTTAACATATTCCGATTGTACTCAAACTTTGGTAATTTAAAAATCTAACAAAACTAAATAGTTTAGGTGGGTGCCGCATAAAAAAATCAGACATCGATTTTTTAAAACCACTCTAATATATATAATTCCATTTCGATAGAACTTGCAGTTTCCAAGCAAAATCATAAAAAAAACTAAATAAATCCCTAAAAATGTGAATTTTGATAGCGATTTATTTAAAAAGCGCTCCGGCGATTTTTTTGTTTTTTGATTTTTCTCATCTATGAACATTGTAGTTTCAGAATCTGCAACAACCTCCAAGGTGTAAGCAACTTCCATTTAATGTTGGTTCAGGCGCTCAGTGTTATTTATTTCAATTTTGTTATTACAATTCGCACCGGTTCAACAAAACAGTAGTAACTCGAAATTTTATGTTGTTCAGTAGAGACAAAACACTGTTGATACACAAGTAATGACTCTGAAGACATAAAGAGTGACATTACGGTATTTTTTGAACAAAGAGTACAAAAATAATGTGATATTTTTACAGTTGGTGGAGTTGATCAGTATTTATCGTTTTTTACCAAAATGTAAAAATTTAAAAATTTTGTTAAACAATTGAGAATTTTTATTTTATTATACCCTCAGACTTTGAATCTACCAAAATTGTGCCTCATCGTAATAAGAGTTTTAAATCCCAAGTATGTTTGGACGGAAACTGTTTTAGACAATTTGGAGTTAATTTAGCCATGACCGTCCGGTAGTCTGTCTGGTTCAAATTTTGGGTATTGTAATCGGTCCCATCCTTCCGTCACCTCCTCCACAAAAGTTCAAAAATTTTCGCTAAAATGGTGCGCACGATAACTCTCGAAGAGAGTAACTGAATTGGTCATAACTTTGCCTATGTTAATATTACTTCCTTCGTGTACAAAATTTGAAAAAGTACAGTTTAACAGCCCGTCTCGGAACATTTTGAAATTGTTTGCAACAAGTTCTTCTGTGCTTCATTTACGATGGCGCAATTTTTTCCAGGGGCAAGACCATAGTTCCTGATATAATAACCCAATAGCTCCAAAAAAAAGCCTGCCGACATCAACTAAACTGGGTATTACGTAAGATAACCATCGAAGGGAGTAATCGATTTGGTCCAAACTTTGCACATCGTATTATTTCTTACATATTCCTAATATGTCCGAACATTGACTAGACATACTAAGTTTGGAGAGAGTGCAATTTAAGGACCCGTCTGGATCGGTTTTAAATTAATAAAAAATAAATTAATATGGCCCAATTGGCTAAAACACTCAAAAAAAGTATTGTGTTTACTTCCTTTCTTTAAGTCCTAGGCTGAGCTTATTTCTCTGTCGGCACAGCTGACCGATACTTTCTTACTTGTATCCGTCCGTCTGTCTGGTTGGTGCGCACAAAAACTCTCGAACTGATCAACCAATTGGGTTCAAAGTTTTGCACTCGTAATATTTCGTCCAAACTTAGATTAAGATCCAAGATGGGCCATATTGGTCCACTCCCTTGTGTACCAGGCCCAAATAGCGGTGTGCACGATAACTCTCGAAGGCAGTAACCAATTTGGCCCATACTTTGTACATCGTTATATTTATAAGAGGCATAGGCCAGGCTCGAATATGGACTATATATGCCAACTCCTTCGGGTACCACCCACAGTTCCTCCTAAAGTTCAAAACTATTCGCTAAAATCGATCGCACGATAACTCTCGAAGGCAGTAACAGAGTTGGTCCCTACTTTGAACATCGTAATATTTCTGCGAATCTTAGATAAAGTTCGAATATGGACTCCTTTGGGTACCTCTTCCACAACAATTTTGTTTACGTACAGTTTAGTGTTTGCTCGAAGATCCTTTGGAAATGTATACCGATGTTACTCCTCATGGTCCTGTTTACAGCGATATCATGTTTTTCGTGGACAAGTCCGTGCTTCCTGACCAACTTCCTTCAGGTACTTTCTCCGCAACACTTTTGAGCTTTAATCCAAAATTGTATATTTTTGTCGGCAAAAGAGCCACAAAATCTGAAAACCATCTAATACATAATTTTGGGTTGTGTAGCCAGTATTCGATATTGTCTATAGATGAAAGTTTTAATTCACACAAACTGAGGGTATATCTCTGTCGGCAAAGCCGACTGATAGAAGAAACAAGAAAACGACCACAGAGCCTCTCTCCTGTTTATTAATGCAGTGATGTTCAGAGCAAAACCAAGGCGCTGCATCTAGACGACAACTCGATGCTCATGCTTAAAAACATTGATGCTGCTGTTTTAACGCAAATCCTGACACGTTCCAGCAAAACGTTAGTGATACCAGAGATATGGAAAATAAAGAGAATTATTCGCCTCCCAAAACTGGACCACTAACTGGCTAAAAGGGGGACTTCTATTGACCAATCCCACTACTTTCGCACCTAGCTAAGGATTTGGAATATATGCTCCTGCTGTCTAACACCACGTGGACTGCAGAGTTGAGCACTACCCCAAAATTGTAGGGGTCAAATTCGACAATATCTTCACGTCCGCGCCTATCTGCGATAAGCTGAGATGTAGGAACAAGGTCCTCAAGTCCATAGCCGGTAGCATCTGGGGTGCAGACAAATAAATCATGTTGACCACATATAACGCGATAGGCTGATCTGTGGTTAACTATGCGCCAGTGTTCTGAGAGTATAAGTGCAACACGATGGAAGAATATTCGATCCTGTCAAACCTGAGAATGGGCTACTAACCGAATTGTTCAAGACCGTAGGCGAAAAACTGAGCCAGAGAGGCTCGCGTGATTTTTTCATTAACCCTACCAATCCCTTCAACCGACCTCTTTCACCACCATCGCGAAAAATAGCAAATATCCGTATCCATATTAAAGGACGTTTTTAATTATTAGTTAGGGGTTATGTTAACCCTACCGATCCCATCAACCATCCTGACGCTAAAATCCATATGGTTTTCTCATAAAAATATACTAACCAATTAAAACCTTCCTTGAATATGCCTACTGATTTTGCGTGATTAATGTCAAAGGAGTCGGCACGGGAAATTATAAAATTGGCTTAATTTTCATTGAAAACACAAATGACCCCAAACTAAAAGCAACCTCGAATTTGGGGTGATATTGCACTTTCAGGTTTTGGGGCAATTCTTCATTTTCATTGAAATGTAATTATGCCCAAAAAAAATTATGCAGAAATATCCCAAAAAGGTGAAAATTTGTCCCAATTTTCGTGTTGTTGTAACCCATACATTTTTTTGGGGTCATTTTGCATTTTTTGTTTGCGGCAATTATTTGGGGCCACTATTCGCAGAGCCGAAATTTAGTATTTAGTCTTCTATGGGGCTATAATAACTTTCCCCCTTATTTGTCAGTACATTTCCACCACTGACATATAGGATAAGTACCAGTTTTCGAAATGTCGAACAGTCAACTTAGCACATACGTAAAGTCGCGCATGTAAATCATCTTGATAGTTTGTTAAACTGTTACATATCAGAGATATTCAATAAGCCACGGGCAAAAGAGAGCCACTTAGGTACACACAAATGTTTTTGGTTCTCGAGTAGTTTAATAGCGAGTTTGTTTGGCACTCGAGTATTTTTACGACACAACAAAAAGCATTTGATGATTTTACGGCCGTTGCTTGAGCATTAAAGGGTGGAATGAGTGTAAAACGAATTTTGACATGTGTGCAAAACTCACAAGTACTCTCTTGATCGTAGGTAAGTGGCACAGCATACTCACGAAGAATGTGGGTGAAAAGTATGAGGATTGAGTTTTGTGTGCCTTTGTATGCTGTGTGTTTTTGTACGTGCTTTTGTTTTGCTTGTAATATTGTGCGTGCTTTTGTTTATGCTTTACATTGGGGGATATTACTTGTTGCTTGGGTATATACCAGAGACGCGCTTCTTTGCAAAGACAGTATAGTGAGGGCGTTGTTTTTGCATTTGCTTCTCTCTCACTTACAGTGTAAGTAAATGAAAACAAAACAAAAAATAAATATGTAAATATACTCATAACCATACAAGTGCTTGAGCCACTTGTGCTTTTCTATCCCTCAGAGAGCATAAGACAATCGATTGAGTGACAATTGTTACTTGTTGTGCAATGAGTAAGAATGTAGGGCATAAAATGTTTCCTAGTGCGCAAGACGACATGGCAAAGAATACCCGAGTGTCTATGAGAATCTATTTTAAGATAACTTGTTTTTTTGGGTGGCAATCAATACGTAGGCTTGTTTTTTAGCAAGTGGCTCATGAGTGGCAAATTGCATTTCTCTGTTAAATATATTGGCAATAATTCCCCATTTACATATAACACAACATTGTTCCACAACATCCCATACGGGACAAGGGAGACTTCTCTCATATCAATGAGTGCACCCCGATTCATATTTAGCTCAATGATATGGGACCTACTGTTTATCGCCGAGTCCGAACGGCGTGTCTTAAGACACCAATTGTGGAGAAGTTTTTCAAGGCTGAAATACTCAGGAAATGTCGCCAACATTACTGAGGGGTATTTTGCCACCGTTGAAAAATGTTTGATGTTGCTTGGCCGGGGAATCGAACCCCCGACCTTCTGCGTGCAAGGCGGGCGTGCATACCATTGCACCACGGTGGCACCCGCCATATTTACATATATTGGCAATTTACATATATTGGCAATAATTCCATGATTGGTAATAATTCCGTGATTACTTTTTATATATCTTTTCAAAAATATTCTAAAAAGTATCCAAAAATATAGGTTTTAAAAATGTATCCCTACCATCGAGTGGGAGTTTTTAAGGGAAGAATTTTTTTATTTGCTGACAGATGATACTTAGTATATATGGTAAAAGCCAAAAATGTTTTACAATCGATGAATCCGAGTTTCACCCATTCAGAATTCGCGAACTGTTAACATATTCTATATAGAATGACAGAATACACCATGGGCAACATGATCCTAGTGCATGATTTTTCGATATATCCACTGCATCCACCTTGATGCTTACATTTTGAAGCCGGAATTTCGGGGTTTTTTTTGAATTTTTTTAATAATCCGGACGCGCAACAATATAATATTCCAAATTCATAATAGGATTAGAGAACTCGTGCTTTTAGGTCGTTTAATGTATATCTCATGAGTGTGCTCCTTGCAGTATCTAGTAACTGGAGTCTAAAGGCCAAAATTTGATGCATGAATTTTCTTAAAAAACTTTTTTCTGAGTTTAAAATTTAATTGCGTTCAATTCAATTTCTTTCAACTCCACATGAATTTAATTTCTTTTACGCGACGGATTTAATGAGCCCTTTTGCGATCGAATCCATCTACTAAAACCGCGGATATAGATACCTTGGAAATAGGAAAATCAGCAAAAATATATTTTGACAAAACTACGATTTTCGTTAAAATTTTTTACATAAATGCGGTTATAATATTAGCGAAAACGCGTGTCATAAATTATAGAGATATGCGAGTAATATGGGTCTTTTACACAAGATAGAATGTGGAGGCACATCCGATAGGTGCATATCGACGTATTTTTGATGGGCTCGCAAAAAAATAGTTTTTTTTTCAAATGGAATTGTAAATGAATTTTTTATTCTTTTCTTTCTTTTAACTATTTTTTCCGATAACATAAAGGAAAAATTGTTATCGTAGTAGAAATTAGTAGACACGGTGCTCTTGAAACAATTTTAAATGGAAGGTGCTTACACCTCGGAAGTTTTTGCGGATTCTGAAACTACAATGTTTATAGATGAGAAAAATCAAAAAACAAAAAAAAATCGCCGGAGAGCTTTTTAAGTAAATTGCGATTTAAGTTGAAATTTTTAGGGGTTGTTTAGGTTTTCGCGATTTTGCTTAGAAACCGCAACTCCTATCAAAATGGGACTAAAACAAATGTTGTAGCTATAAAAATTCTCTACATTTGATTGACCTTTATGGTATTTTCGTCAGTTTTACCGTTATTGAGATATAGAAGTCCAAATTGGGACAATTCAATTTCAATTCAATTCTGTATCGCCCCCTTATAAAACAATGTCATGACTGCAAATTCCCAACTTAAACTTATATATCTAAACAACTGTTACAACTTAGGATAGGTTACTTAAGCCAGTCTTGTAGAGAATTTTCACAGCTTTAAGATTTTCTCAGGTCCCATATCGATAAGACTTAACGTATTCAAGTAAAATCGCGAAACCCTAACTGTTGCGGCACGGGTTAATATGAGCCGGCTTTTAAATAAAAGAACAAAATTTCTAAGAGCACTCCGTGTGCAAATATTTCACTTTATTTTACAAATTAATAAAATTAGCAAAGAAAGTGAGCGAGCGAGCGCTTTAAAACAATTTTGTCTTTGACCGTGCCTTTTTACCGACTAAATTTACAAAGTTAATAATCTATGCTTATTTCTGTCGTTGGGCATTTTGTCTACGTGACACATAAACAAGGACCGTTACTTCTCCTTGAAAGATCAAAAAACAATAACAAATACATACGGTCAAAGAGGAATAGAAAAAAGTAGAAGTATATAAAAATATAAATATGTGTGTTTTTACATAAGATGAAATTTACTCTAAATTGAAAGTATGTACATATTCGCAAATTAGAATTCTTGGGGAAGATATCCCCATTCAAATAAATGACTCAAATGAAAATTAATAAAATAAAAAATAATCAAAATAAAATTTAACGTAATTGAAATTTATGACACCAAGTAGGTAAACGGCGGCAACATTCCCCTCCTCGTAAATGAGCTCCTGGGACGATTTTACTGATCAATAATGCCGACGTCTAATTTTGCTAACTTGGCTGTTGGTCGTTGGAAGACACCGTGCTGGGTACGAACAGTTGCTTGACGTACTTGCCCATCTTTGGCTATTATGGTGTTGATTATTTTGCCTTTTGGCCAGCAATGTCTTGGCAGGTTCTCGTCGATGATGATTACGATATCACCAACTTTTAGTGGTTCTGTTTTCTGGAACCATTTTCCTCTTCTGGTTAAAGTTGGCATGTACTCTTTTACCCAACGACGCCAAAATTGGTCGGAGAATTGTTGAGTTTGTCGCCATCGTAGACGCAGGTCGACTGTTTCGGTGACTATGGGCTTGTAGCCGCTGGATGAACCCAATAACAAGTGGTTCGGTGTGAGTGCCTCGTCGTCACATGACTCCAGAGAAACGAATGTGAGTGGTCTGGAGTTAATTATGAATTCGGCCTCTGCCATGGCGTTTCTTAAAGTTTCATCATTAAAGTTTGCGTTTGGACAAATGGTGTATACTGTTGTTTTCACGGATCGGACGAGTCTTTCCCAGGCTCCACCCATGTGGGGAGCTGCAGGTGGATTAAATTTCCACTTGATGTGGTCGAGCATAGAGGCTGTATCTTTCAGATCGAAAGCTTTGGATTCGGGTGAGAATATTTTCGCTGTAGCCTTAAAATTTGTCCCGTTATCAGTGTAGATCTCGTTGGGAATCCCTCTTCGAGCAATGAAATTGTTAATGCACATAACACATGAACTGGTATCAAGGCTGTAGGCAATTTCGATGTGCACTGCACGAACTGTAAGACAGGTAAAAAGCACACCCCATCTTTTCTCCTTTCTTCTGCCCACAGTAACGTATAGTGGTCCAAAGTAGTCAATGCCGACATACGTAAATGGTCGCTCGAAGCTGGCTAGCCTTGCTTTAGGCAGTGTAGACATTTGTGGCATAACCGGGTTGGCTGATAAATTCTTGCAATGTTGACAGGATCGACGTATGCTTTTGTACAGTACGCGAAGTTTGGGTATGTAATATTGACTTTTGATGTTGTTGATGACGGTCTCATGCGATATGTGGTGAAAGTTCTCATGTACATAGCGAACTAACAGGACGGTAACGTGGTGCATGGTAGGCAATATTATTGTATCTTGGTGATTTAGATATAATACACGGCCCCTGGCCCTTAATATGCCCTCGTAATCTAGAAAGATATTACAGGAAATTAGTTTACTGCTTTTTTCAATACTCTTACCCTTTTTTAAACTACAAATTTCTCCAAGATATTCGCTCTCCTGAGCTTGTCGGAAGAGAAAAACCTTCGCTTGTTGTATCATCTCAAAGGAAATATCTTTTGGTGGTTCCCTTCCTTTACATCTCGATTTTAATCTGCTCACGTAGAGTATAAATGTAGCTACTGCTCGGTAGAGTTTTCTCCAGTTGGAAAAATATTCCAAATTAAATTGTTTGCTTTTGTTTATAATAAATACTTGGTGTCTCATTTCCTCCTGTCCGCATTCACCCACATTGGTACAAGTTGGCCATGTTGATTTATTTTCATGAAGAAATTTAGGCCCCGAGAACCACATAGCAGCATCCCAGCGCGTTTGGTATTTCGTTGCTAGATCTGCAGGATTCATTTTGGAGGGTACCCATCGCCATTGTGTCACCTCAGTCGTCTCCAAGATTTCTCCAACACGATGCATGACGAATTGTTGAAACTTTTTGGGGTCCATTCGAAGCCACTGCAACACAGTCTTGGAATCCGTCCAGAAGTATTTTGATGTAAAATTAATACGTTTAATATTTATGACTTTGTTGGCTAGTCTAACACCCGCAATAGCAGCTTGAAGCTCCAGTCTTGGTATTGACATTGGTTTTATCGGAGCAACTTTGGATTTGCCAATAACGATAGTGACGTCACATCCACCCTGGTACGCAACCCGTAAATAGCACACTGCTGCGTAAGCGTCTTCGCCTGCGTCGACGAATGTGTGCAGTTCAACTTCGGTCGCTTCATTTATATGTGGAGAGTAACATCGGGAAATTTCAATTGACGATATGTAGTCGATAGCTGTTTTCCATTTCCGCCATTTGACGTGTAAAGGGTTGCAGATTTCATCATCCCAGTCAATTCCAGATCGCCAGACTTCCTGAAGAAGGATTTTCAATGTGGTCGTGTAGCATGATATCAACCCCAGCGGATCGAAAATTGACATCAGCACCTGTAGTAGTTCTCTTTTTGTGGGAATTAATTCGCTGGCAAACAGATCGCGACGAAGTCTGGCAAATCTGAAAATATATACAAACGAGTCTTTGTTAGGGTCCCAATACATACCAAGAACCTTTTCAGTTTCAGCAAGATCTCGTGGCTTCTGATCTTTTGATGAATCATCCTGTAGATGGCTGATGACTGCATTGCTGTTTGACGCCCAATTTCGGATATGAAATCCTCCAGCGGAATGAATATATTGTACTTGTGACGCTAATTCGATCGCCTGTTCATCATCGTTGACGCTATCGATGAAATCATCCACATAGTGATATTGTTGTATGGCTTCGACGGCTCGTGGAAACTCGTTCTTAAATTGCTCAGCATTGAAGTCTCGTACGTAATGTGCAATGCATGGTGCACAGCATATTCCAAAGGTAAGCGCTCTCATTACATAAATACTCGGCTTCTCAGGATTATCGTTTTCATCGCACCATAAAAATCTCTGTGCATGCATGTCTTCTTTCCTAACGTTGATTCGATGGAACATTTCGGCGATATCTCCACAAATTGCAATTTTTCCTACGCGGAAACTCAGCAAAATATCAACCAATGATTTTAACAAGTCTGGTCCACAGTGTATAAAGTCATTGAGACAAACTCCATTAGATTTTGCTGCGCCATCCCACACCATTCGAATTTTACCCGGTTTGTTGGGGTTGAGTGTTATAAATGTTGGCAGGTACCATACGGGATAACCATTGTTACTTATCTCTTCATCAGATAATTTTCTTGCATATCCCTTTTTCAGCAAGTTGTTGATTTGTTCTTGGAGAACATCCCGAAGATTTTTATCTTTCTGAAATTTCTTTTGTAGACACGTAAGACGTTTACGGGCATTGTTGTAACTCTCTGGCAGTTGTTTCACATTATACTTCCATAATAAACCCACTTCATAACGGCCGTCCACATTCTGACACGAAGTCTTCAAAATATTCATTGACATGGAGTCCTGCGCGGAAACTACGGTTTTCACTGATGAATCTTCAAGATTAAAATTTTCTTTCACCATTTGATGCAGCTCATTGTATTTTTCTTGACAGTCACAATGATGTATATTAAGCCACGAACCTGGACGGTAACAGTCGTTGGGCCCCTGAATTGTCCAACCTAACCGCGTTTTTGTGGCAATAGGTTGATTCCACAAACCTTCCCGTATCTTTAGTGGCACTGCGAGCTTCCAATTATCTGCTCCAATTAAAATTGTTGGTTTAACATTTGTATAAGATTCTATTGGGAGACCAGCAAGATATTTGTACTTTGATATCAATTCCTCCATTTCCAGCGACTGTGTGGGTAAATCTAAACCGTCAACAGTATGAACACTATTTAAAAAGAACTTTGCACCATTTTTAGAATTTGCAATAGAAATCGAAGCTTTTCTTGATGTATTTTCTTGGCGAGTTGTATCTCCCGTCCATTTTAGGCAAAGTGGCTCTTCAACACCTTCGAGATCAAGTAGATCAAAAACGTCTCTTTCAATCAACGTTACAGAGGAACCCTCGTCGAGAAAGGCATATGTGTTTATGAACCCTTTTTTCTTCAAAAGGCGCACCGGTAGAATTCTAAAAAATGAACTTCGATTTTGCTCTTTAGTGGAATGAGAATTAATTGTTTCACTGGTAGTGTTGGCTGCCGAAATAGCTCTGCTTTGTCCTGAAGACGTTTGTTGTTGGTCCACGTATTTGTGGAGCAATCTATGGTGCTTGGCAACACAACCATCAATTCCGCATTCTTTATAAATGAAACATTTACGGCGGTGCCTATTTAAACATTGCCGGCATAAATTGTGTGTCTTCACCAACTTCCACTTTTGATCCAATGAGAGTTTCTTAAATTCACTGCATACAGAAACTTTGTGATCATTGCTTCTGCAAGAAAAACACACTATTTTGCTTTGTTGTACGTCTTCTGCATGTGTATTCACTGGAGCGCTTCTTGATGATGGAATTGTTGATACGACTGTACTGGCGGCATCTGCAATTTGGAAAATCCAATCACTAAATAATTTCACGATTGGAATCCGATCGTCCTTAGGATGTGTAGCCCAATTTAATTTATACTGACTGTTCAGTTTATCCAATAACTCCTTCACCAACATGGGGTTGTTCAGATGAGAGTCTAACTTGCATGCCTCCATGGTAGAACAAATATTTTTTACGCATAGTGCAAATTCGATTATACCCTCTAATTTATCCTTCGGGGGAGGAAATTTCCTCGCTTTTTCTATAACTCGTTCAAGAATATGCTCCGGCCGTCCAAAATACATTCTTAAAGTTTGAATAATTTCCGGCACCATTGCAGGCAGCATAAGTTTACTTCTCACTAGCTCCTTGGCCTTACCTTTGAGACAAGATTGTAGCCGTATTAAATTCTCTGCGTGAGAGTAACCGGCTACCGCAGTACTATTTTCAAAACTGCTTATGAAAAGTGGCCATTCTTCCGGGTCTCCATGGAAATGTGGTAGATCACGAGGAATTGAATGCCTTGCTGCAAGTTGAGATGGAGTTGGACCAGAAAAAATGTTCCAAGATGACGTCATATTAAACGAGTTTTGATGGGGCTGTTCTTGTTGGCTACATTGAGAAAGAATCTGATATTTTCTTTCTAAAAACTCTTGCTGCATACGCTGCTGTTCTTCCAACATTTTAAGCTGCAAATCCACTTGTAGTGTAACGTTGTTATTTTGTTGGCTTGAAACCGGTTTTGGTTGATTTATGTTTGATGTGGACGAATGTGTGCCCGTGATTGCAGATGAATTCACTGGTACTAGCGAAGAGGGAACCGTATTTGTTCTATTGTCTTTCGCTTTACCTTGAAACAAAGTGTTCGTTGGCCTATTCACGGATGTCGATGCTGTAGAAGCTGTTGGAATTCTTCCGCCGGTTCCACTTGTGGTCTTACTTGCCATTTGCAGTAACTCCCCTGCATTTGTTGGGGACGATGTCGCTTGCGGCACATTCAGCAAACCTATGGTATTCGCTGCGGACTGATTTTCCTCCATGGATGTTGTCTCCTTATTGAGGTTACATCCGTCACAACTCCAACTCACCTCGGATACACCACTGTTGACGCCAACACAATTAAAATGATACCACTTATCACATTTATCACACTGTACCATGTCATCATTGTCCACTTCATTACACTTGTTGCAATTAAAATTGCTTTTTAATCCTTCTTGGTGGGACATTGTGTAATTTTATTCCAATTATTTTCAATATTAAAAAATGTTGGTCTTCTTGACTCTTTTAATTTGTATTTTGTTTGTTTGTTCACGAAGAAATTTTGTTTCTTATAAATATGAAACGCACAATTATTTGTTGTTTATTCGCGCGAAGCGTAGTAGCGAATTATAATTTTCTTTATTTTATTGTTGTTCAACCACGAAGATATTAAATTTGTTTTATTTAAAACTTCATAAAAATTGTTTTAAAGAATGTTGCGGCACGGGTTAATATGAGCCGGCTTTTAAATAAAAGAACAAAATTTCTAAGAGCACTCCGTGTGCAAATATTTCACTTTATTTTACAAATTAATAAAATTAGCAAAGAAAGTGAGCGAGCGAGCGCTTTAAAACAATTTTGTCTTTGACCGTGCCTTTTTACCGACTAAATTTACAAAGTTAATAATCTATGCTTATTTCTGTCGTTGGGCATTTTGTCTACGTGACACATAAACAAGGACCGTTACTTCTCCTTGAAAGATCAAAAAACAATAACAAATACATACGGTCAAAGAGGAATAGAAAAAAGTAGAAGTATATAAAAATATAAATATGTGTGTTTTTACATAAGATGAAATTTACTCTAAATTGAAAGTATGTACATATTCGCAAATTAGAATTCTTGGGGAAGATATCCCCATTCAAATAAATGACTCAAATGAAAATTAATAAAATAAAAAATAATCAAAATAAAATTTAACGTAATTGAAATTTATGACACCAAGTAGGTAAACGGCGGCAACACTAACAAAAGACCTAAAAATGTAAACTGAGCTTCTTTATCTCAAAAATGGTACAGGCTGGGAACAAATGATAAACATCAATCCTCTAGAAAATGTTCACAGCTACAACATTTTCTTTAGCTCCATTTCGATTGGACTTGCGGTTTCCAAGCAAAATCGTGAAAACCTAAAAAACACCTAAAAATGTGAATTTTGACCGCGATTTATTTAAAAATTTTCAATAGCTACAATATTTTCTTTAATCCCATTTTGATAGGAGTTGCGGTTTCTAAGCAAAATCGTGATAACCTAAACAACCCCTAAAAATGTCAACTTAAATCGCGATTTATTTAAAAAGCGCTCCGGCGATATTTTTTGTTTTTTGATTTTTCTCATCTACGAACATTGTAGTTTCAGAACCCGCAAAAACTTCTAAGGTATAAGCACCTTCCATTTAAAATTGTTTCAAGAGCACCGTGTAGATTCTTGCAGTTTCTGGAACAGAGCACTTGTTTAAAATTTTGCCTTTTTCATCCAAAAAAATTTGTTTGAAAAAAAAAACTAATTTTACTGTTCTATAAATCGAAGACCAACTACGAAATGGGTTATTTTTCAACTAAATGATTGATTTTTTTCTGATTTTCACTGTGTAGAAAATTAGTTTGAAGTATATTTTCATAATAAAGAAAAAACAAATCACTAATGACAGCAGAGGGCATCTGCGATGACGGGGCATTATGAATGCATGCATCCCGCACTAATGCATCTATTATTGGCTTAATGACAAATCACATGTATTTGAGCATTTCTCCGAAATACATACAGTTAGTCAACTATATTATTGCAAACGACGAATTTTTAAAAATTTAGATTTTTAATTAGGAATTACTACGAGAAATTCTTTCAATAATGTTGGACTTTTTGTAAATATCTGTTGATTTACCTGTTAATGACAACATCAAGCCAATAAATCCAGAAATCGGTTAGAAATAACAAAAGCTACGGGCAAAAAGGATAGGTACCTGGTTTTTGTGGTGTCAACTAAATAATTGCAAAATGAATGAGTGTGCAATAAAATCGTGGGATTTTCCACGCGATTTTTTCCAATTAAGGATTTTTATGATTTTTATGGTATGTGGACATGTAGATCCATAATTTTTGATCATAAATTATTTTTTGTGTGTGTAACATAGACATTATAATCAGAAAAAGAGAAAGTCAGGTAAACGGTTTCGAAAATATGCTACATTTGGTCCATTTCAATAATAATAATGGTAAATCCGAAAGAGAATTCCTTAAAGTCACCTCTCGTAACCTAAGAAGTGTATGCAACATCATATACCGCACCGAGAAAGAAGCCAGGCTCAAACTGAAGGCGTTACATGGCAGGCCCAAAATAGTAACCCCACGAATCGACAGGAGAATGATTAAAGAAATTGACGAAAGAGCCCAAAGCAGCACCAGAAAATTGCTTTATTTATTGCTTTATTATTTTTAGTACGTGTGTCACATATAAGAGCCAGAAAAGTGCTGCATAATAACAAGCACTCATCACGAGTGACTAGGTAAAAACCATTGCCCTCCCACAGCAAAATATATAGAAACTATTCAGACTTGTTTCAGACAACTTTTAACGCCATCTTTAGTATCGGCATTACGTTATATAGACTAAAATTATGCTGTATTATCACGATGGGTCTCAAAAAGTGTTGCGAAAACCCCTTACAGCCATGGGAAACCAGAATTTAATGCATACCGTAAAGTTCGGAAAACTGTCATTTATGGTATGGGGTTGTATACTAAGCAGTGACGTTGGTAACATCCAGATTTTGGAGGAAATAATGAAAGAGGAAGTTTATTTAGATGTTTCAAAACATGATTTGACCAAAAGCGTCAAGAAATTTGGGCCTGTTGGCCCAGAAAATTCAAACAAATTGCAATATAAGTACTACCAAGACAACGCCCCTAAGCATAAATCTAATTTATGTAGGACTTGGTTGTTATACAACTGTACCAAAGTCATTTACATCCCGCTCCAATGTCTAGACATTAACCCCATCGACAATTCATGGGTACACCTGAAGCAAAAAGCCTGGAATAGGCCGCCCACTGACCTGGGGGACTAAATAAAATGCAATAAAGAAGAATGGCAAAAAAAATACCATTGGAATATGACATTCCGAAACTTCTTTATTAAATTCAGATACGTTTACAAGCTGTTTTTGATGCTAAAGGTGGGCATACGAAATATTAGAGCCAACTTTTTGAAAAATACCGTAAAAGACTGAAAAGTTGTGAATTTTGCAATTCTTTTGTTGACAGTGCAAATAATAAGCTGTTCTCATTTTTGTTAATTTTAAGAAAATGTTTAGTGAAATTTATCTAACATTGTTCCACAACATCCCATACGGGACAAGGGAGACTTCTCTCATATCAATGAGTGCACCCCGATTCATATTAGCTCAATGATATGGGACCTACTGTTTATCGCCGAGTCCGAACGGCGTGTCTAAAGACACCACTTGTAGAGAAGTTTTACAAGGCTGAAATACTCAGGAAATGTCGCCACCATTACTGAGGGGTATTTTGCCACCGTTGAAAAATGTTTGATGTTGCCTGGCCGGGGAATCGAACCACCGACCTTCTGTGTGCAAGGCGGGCGTGCATACCATTGCACCACGGTGGCACCCAAGTGAAATTTATCTACTTTTTATTTTATTATATTAATAAATGTGGGGCCACCGTGGTGCAATGGTTAGCACGTCCGCCTTGCACTCAGAAGGTCTGCGGTTCGAATCCCAGGCCAAGCAACATCAAATTTTCAACGGTGGCAAAATTCCCCCTCAGTAATGCTGGCGACATTTCCTGAGTATTTGGGCCATGAAAAACTTCTCAACAAGTGGTGTCGTAAGACACGCCGTTCGGACTCGGCAATAAAAAGTAGGTCCCATATCATTGAGCCAATATGAATCGGCGTGCACTCATTGATATGAGAGAAGTCTCCCTTGTCCCATCTGGGATGTTTGTGGAACAATTATTATTATTATTAATAAACATCTGTAAGAATTATACTGTTAACAAAAATATTAAAAATGATATTTATTTATACCAATAAAATGATGTTTTATTTTAAATTTTGTAATAATATTGGTTTTGCAATAATTAAGTTGACTAACTGTACATATATGTATTTACAAGCGAATGCAGCGTTATTAATTACATATACAACGACAAACATTTCAGAAACAATCATAGGTTCCAAGTTTTAGGACTGAGGCATCTGATGATTTTTACATATTTTTTTGGGTATCACCCTTAGAAGTATCACGTCATTACAACAATTAATCAAATAATAGATTACATCCGAAATTTGCTAAGGGAAATAAAATTGCATAATATCAAAATAATCCAACGATCTAATTTTTTTCTTAATTAATGTAATCGGGTTTCATCGGTTGGTGGTGACTTTGCAGATATTGCCGCGATAGGAAATAGTTGCATATTGAAGTGGTTTGCATGAATGCAAACCATTGTGTGATTAGGAATTAAAATATTTAACATAGAAAACAAATAAATACTTCACGGTAGTCCCTACTTGGTGATAACGGTAGATTTTATCTATTTTGGTTGGTTGTACATATACAAGTGTTAAGACATTTTACTTCCTCAACAAAACGTTGCAAATCATTCAACGAAATGAAGATAAATCAGTCAAGGCATTAGACTTTATTGGGGCGATCGCAGTGGTTGGTCATTCGGTGATATCAATAATTAAAATTTGTAAGTATGACGAATGCTAGTAGAACAACCGATTAATTAAAGCACAACAAGACAATTTGTTAACCCTAACATAATGATTAATATTAGAATATGGATGAATGCGAATGGGACCAAGGTAGTCATTAAGTTTTTAGAAACGACAAGCCTCGTACTAACAGAGGTCCAAACTTTTTAATTTATAAATGGGACTCCTGAGTGAAATCGTACACTTTTGCAAAAAGTGGTTTTTGATTTCCTTTATTATTTAGCTGTGTTGAAGCTGCTCCTCAGCAAAACATTTCAGTACATTTTTAGATTTTTTGACTAAAGGTTTAAGAGAAATAAAAAAAGTCGAATTCTGTAAAAACTATGTACATATATGCAAAGAAATACTCATAACTTCTTTCATATTGGTCTAAATAGAAAAAAATCGTTCTTTGTCATTTTTGGTTTTTATTAGCTATCTAATTAAAAGAAATGCACTGTGTGCCTAGATGAAATTTATCAATGTTTGTACTCTTAGGTTTTTTTAATTTTTTGTATTAAACACTATTAATTACAAAAAGTGTAGGTCCTATTTCTTAGTGGGATTCGAATAATTGCTGTTTTTTCTTATTATTATTATTTTTTTTTTTTTTTTTTTTTGAAATTTGTCCGTACAATTTTTATATTATACCAGTGTGAAGCATTTTTTATTTTACCAAAAAAAATTAAAAAATATAATTTTTTAACATTTATTTGAAAATGTTGCTTATTTCCTCTTGTGATTTATTTCTTGTAGTATTAAAAACTGGACTCCCTAACAAATACTTAATACAATAAATAATAAATCATTTTAATTTTAACTTAAACTACTTTTATCACAGAACAGTTCTTACATTATCACAATTGAATACATTATGGCAACTGATTTTTAAAATTTTATTATTTTACAAGCATTACTGGGTATTACGGAATGAAGTTTTCATTTCATTTATTTCACATGTAATTTGAGGCGATGGGGCCCATAAATAAAAAATTACACTATAATATGGCCTGTTCCAGTACTGCAAGAATCTACTATTTTTAACTATTTTTCCAGATAACATAAAGGAAAAAATGTTATCGTAGTAAAAACTAGTAGCTTCTTGCAGGTTCTGGAACAGAGCATATATGTACGCATTAAGCTAAACCTTAAACAGGAAAAACTACTCCATCAATTTACTTCACCCTAAATGCGCACGACAACTTACAAAGGAGTTCTGAAACAGGCATTTCCAGTAATGAGAAACATTTGCGGGTGTCCGGAGTGGAAATTTCATCATGATTTTTTTTAAACCTTTATACACTTCGAGTAGTCAAAACCTAATTTTTTTCAGAAGAAATGCTGATATTCTGTAGAGGCAGCCATATTACACAGTGGTAAATATTCTCTAAAATGTATGGAAATGACTAATGCGTTAAATATATGACTCTAGAAGACAGCACTCTTTCAAAAATAAACTTTTTGAAAGAAATAAGCTAGCTTTGTTAGGCATTACACATGCTTATTTAAAGAATCATTGCCAAAGCAGGATATACAGGTGCATCCTTAATAAGGAGGGATATACTTTTACAGAATATTATTGAAAGTCCTTCGTTTTCAATATAGAGTGATTATGCATCGATATTCTAATACAATCTTTCTGTTTTCCCAAGTTTTAAAGGGGGTTCTATTCAAATGAGCCAATTTTTTTACTTCAATTTTTGACTTTTTGTTTTCGTTGTATAATTCTTAAATAAATTGGATTTGAATGCAAATGAATTATTTAGTTTACTCCAAACAAATGAAGCAATATATAATAAAACTGAAACGCTTGATATCTTGTATAATTCGGGAAAAATGGAGCTTGAAAAAAATTTGTAGGGGGTTCTATTCAAGTTATCGTTATTGAAAACTTAGTCAAGCCACCCTTGTGTTACTTCATGCGGCTGTTAGAACAGAGCTATCTCTATTCTCATTGAAAAAGGTTTAATTCAGATTAACAGTAGGTATAATCACAGACCACTGCAATATTAGCAATGTCTTATAAATGGGGTAGAACCGAAGGCGCCGACTACTGCAGATTTTGCTTACGAGCTACTACGAATCACGGGTGAACACACGATTTAATCCCTCTAAGCCTTCTGTGAATCTGAACCAAAAAGTCTTCTTTTTTTGCTAAGGGCCTGAAATGGCTGCAACGAGAAGAATTTGAAGTATCACACTAAACAATTAACCTCTATTTTCAATTATATTCCCCTAAATACTTCTCCTTCCGCCACAATACCGCTTTCTAGTTATCTACTTTCAGCACCCCAGGGATGAACAGAATGGACCATAGGGTCTCCGAGTGGAGTGACCGTCGATTACGTCGACGGTTACGCGTCCTTTAACCTAACCTAACTTACACCCAACAATTTTTTCCTTATCATATCACATTTTTCATGAGTTCTTTTGTACTGTTAAAACCAGTATCCAATACATTATATAGCGAATGATTTGCGAATTCTGATGATTTCTTTACTTTTCTTGCTACCTCCTTTAAAAATAGCAATTTGTTGTTGCCTAACGCAGCATTTCTTACGAACTAGGTTTGAGGTCTGACTCCCATTATATTTCAAAATTCGTTTACACCAACAACAACATAATTAATTACCGCATCATCTTTTGTTTGAATAAATGAAAAAATTACCTAAATATTGTTTCTTCTTTAAGTTCCTTTAATAATACTATGCAAAACTGAAAATGCAAACAACTTCTAGTATGAATTTTTAATGAACATATTGAGACTACAAAAACCCTACTTGGATTTTGTCCTGTCAGATCCAGTTCGGATTATATGGCCTCATCTAAATCGGACTAAAACTACATATTTTTGCATTTATCTGGTCTATATCTCCGAAACGAATAGGAATTTGGCATTGCTGTCTTTGGCAATATTGTAGCGCTAAACTAGTATTGAACATAACACATAAAAAACTCCAGCTAGGGCATCACAACCGATAATATATAGAAAAATTTACATAATTTCTGACATTCTGGTCAGTATTAGCTAAACTATTGGGAGTTGAAATTTTTCAGAACATTCTGAAACTCTACAATGCTATTGTTTCAGTGGTATTTTATAGCCGCGTAGGAATTCAGTACATTTACTAATTGAAAAGTTATTAAAATTTCTTTTGGTTTTATAACAACTACAAAAAAACATATGAAATTCGTGTAAAATAAACAATGGATAAGGTTGTTAAAAAGTTACAGCATTTGTAGTTTGAATCCAGAAGTGATCGAAAGCGGCGATTACTTGCAAATTTTCTTTAAATTTTTAAGTTCGATTGGCTTTTGATTTAAATTTTTTTATTTCAAAGCCAAGCCATATGGCCATATGTGGCTAGTATAAAACAATCAATAAATAGTTTGAAAATTTTAAATAACTTATAATAATATGGATAAAAATATTAAATTGAATACAAACTACATTTTTAAATTCCAACAATTTAAATACAGTTTAACGTATGAATAACTAAAAATTGAAGTTACAACTACTCTAACTGTAAATTTCATTATAAAAATGTTACTAATAAATAAATTCATTTGCATTGTGTAAAATTCATTTAAAATTGTGTAAAATTCAACTACTCACAAATATAAAAAAAGTAATTAAAGGATATTTTGGGAGAAAACTTTAATATATTTAGAGATAATGACTCCTATTAAAACTCATAAACTTTCCTTTAATATCGACATATAAAATATTTCACAAACAAGAAACACAAAATTGCTTGGTAAAGTCTTGTAAAACAAGGTTGTACAGCATGGACAAGATCAAGAATAATTATATAGCACACAATAAATTTCACTCAAGTGAGTGCATGTGTTGGAGAAGATTTTGACGTTATGAGAGTTGAGATGAATTAAATGCTTTTAAACAAAGGTGGAGGGAGATATATATCCCAGCAACTCTTATGTGGAAAGAACGCTCCAAAATTGGAGATAATTTCGGAAAAACTAGTTGCAGACTTCTTATAGAATTAGAAAACATAAACAATCTAACCAGAAAAAGAGGACATTGAAGTCTAATAGTTTTGTGGAAATGCATCATATTGCGTATGTCAATAAAGTGACACAAACTGCATCCAAGAAAATTGATAACGTAAGTTGTAACACGTTGGCGAATATGTAAGTAATCTATGTACCTAATTACCCTATTGAAAACTAATTCTACTTTTTCATATAAATAACATTTGTGCCTGAATAAATTTCTACACAATTTGTACGATAATTTTGAACTGAATTTAAAGTAGTGTATTTACCTCATAGCAATACTGCATGAATGGAAGAAGCGATTTCAGATATAATTGTAAAGTACCTTTATTTGATTTCAATAACAACGAGTTTGGCATGTCGTCTATTGGAATATTTAGAAATGTTTGTAATAGACTACATTTTATCAGATGTGCATAACTCATTGACGACGCATTCAAATTCGAATATGAGCCAAATCGGACCACTCCTTCAGGTACCTCGTACCGGATTGACCCGAAACCATAGTGTTTCGTCCAGAGACTTCATCGCAGCATTAAACCTATGCTTCAACGTCGGTTTCTATGCTGTTACAACAACAAAAACAAAATTTCAAAAGTTTTCACTTAAATGATACGCTCGATAACTCTCGAAGGCAGTGATCGATTTGGTCTATACTTTGCACATCGTAATATTTCTACGAGGCATAGAGTCAGGAGCTCAATTCTGTTTCTATGAAAATGTTAAATGAAAACTTTTATAAAGGAAAAAACTGTCAAATGAAAAAATAATAAAGGAAATATTTTTCATTTCAGATGTTTATAGAACAAGAATCCAGTAGTGGGATTCTGTAACTCATTTTTGCTGTTATCGAAAATTGTCGGTATAATTAAAATGCTTATAATTTCGATAATTAACGAAAATTTTCGGTAAGTTAACGATGAATAAAAAGTAGTCGCTAGCCTCTACCGACAAAAACGGTGATGCCAACTTTTCTTTATGTTTTTAGTCATAATTTTGCGATTTAATTTTACCGATTTTTGTCGGTTACAGAATCCCACTACAGGTCTATATCGGCCCATCCCTTCGGATATTTTATATTATTATTTATTAGCATATTCCATCAGGAACATAAACTATTCACATAGAATCTCCATCTTACTCTATCCGATGCAATGTATCTTAACTCATTGAATGTTTTTCCGGTTTCATTGAAAATGGTTCTTCGCCAAGTGGTTTTTGGCCGTCCTTTGCTGCGATTACCCTGGGGGTTCCAGCTCAGTGTTTCATGGCAGATATCATCAAAAGGCTTACGGAGTGTATGACCGATCCAGTTGTATTTGCGTCGTTTTATTTGTATGTTAATATCTTCTTGCTGAGCCAGTTGTAGGAGGTCTTCATTTGAGATAGTCCTTGCCCACCATATTTTTAAAATGTTGCGAAGACATCTATTAGTGAAAACTTGCAGTTTATTTTTAATTCTTTCGTTTACTAGCCAGGTTTCAGATCCATACAGTAGTACTGACTTGACGCAGGCATTATAAAGGTGCAGTTTCGTTTTTGGAGAATATGCACCAGAGTTCCAAATATTTTTTAGGCTGCAGTATGCACCTCTGGATTTTTGAATGCGGATGTCGACATCATCATTTGCTCCGCCGCTAGGGTTGATATTGCTACCTAGATAGCAGAAGTTATTGACATTTTCAATTAGTTTCCCGTTCAGAAATAATGAAGGGTTTTGGTTTGATTTAATAAGCATACTCTTCGTTTTTTCAGCATTTATGTACAGGCCGAATTTTGCTGCTTGCTCGGAAAGTTGATTAATTTTAGTTTGCATATTTTCTCTGCTTGTCGCAAGTAGCACGATGTCGTCTGCATATTCCAAATCTTCGAGGTTATGATGTAGCCTCCAGGGGATGCCTTTGTTTTGATTGGATGAATATGACAATATTTCGTCAAGAGTTGTTATGAAAAGGAGAGGAGAAAGCAGACATCCCTGTTTAACTCCGCTGATGGTTTTGAATGCTTCGCTTATTTTACCATTGTGAAAAACTCTCATGGTTGAGTTGGTATATTGAGCTTTTATCAAGTTTATTATTTTGGTAGGGACACTTTTGTTCTCAAGTGCCTCCCAGATTTTATTTCTATTTAAAGCGTCGAAGGCTTTTTCAAAATCGACGAAGGTTAAATACAATGGCGTGTTGAACTCGTTGCACTGCTCGATTATTAATCGTAGACTATTTATTTGGTCCACACAGGAACGGTTAGGCCTGAACCCTGCTTGTTCTTTGCGAAGACATTTATCTAGTGGATCAAGTATGCGGGTGAGTATAATTCTATTAAAGATTTTGCATATCGTTGGTGTTAAAGCTATTCCTCTCCAGTTGCTGCAAAGTTTAAGGTCCCCTTTCTTAGGTATTTTAATAATAAGACTTTCATTCCATTCCGATGGAATAATTTCTGTTTCCCAGATTTTTGTTATTAGAGGCTTAAGTGTTTCGGCGAAATATTGAGGGTCGCATTTGTAGAATTCTGCAGGCAGATTGTCGATACCTGCTGCTTTACCATTTTTTAATTGCGCTATTGCCGCTTTTATTTCGTTAATTGAGGGGATATCTGAATTTATATGTTCCGCAGGGCGGTTGTTGGTGTGGTGTTGACCTCTGTCGTTATTTGACTCGGTAGCTGGTTCAGTAGTGCGATTTAGAATATTCTCAAAGTGTTCTTTCCATCTTTTGAGTTGTGCGTCTGTGCCTGTGAGAATGGTTCCGTTTTTGTCTTTAACCGGTATATTTGAACATTGCTTATTCCCCGAAAGTTTTCTCGTAATGTTAAAAACTGTTTTCAAGTCTCCACGACTTGCTGCTGCCTCGGCTTCGGCAGCCATACCATTTATAAAACTTCGCTTATCGTTTCTGGCTTGTTTCTTCACTTTTTTTACAAGTTCGGATACCTCCCACACAAATATTTGTTGCTTTTGTAGAGAAACTAATGGCTAATGGAACTACTACCAAACTTCTGGTTTTTAAAATATTTGATTAATTTTTATTTATTTATTTATTTATTTACAGTAGAACTTCGATAACTCGTACCTCGATAATTCGTAATCTTCGATAATTCGTAACATACTGCCGGTCCCTTGAAAAAATCGCGATATTTCGTAAAAATTACACGCATTTTGGTCCCCTCGATAATTCGTAATTTTTTCACCTCAAAACATTTTCAAATTTCATAAAAATTCTTGCGAAATTACACGATCACTGAGCGTTGTCAACGGCTTTTACCGTTGGGTAAACATAATCAAATCGTGTATTCAAAATTGCTCCCGAGCTTGCGGTTTTGTTAAGGATTTGATCTACAATTTATGCGATGAATCGATTGTAAATATCAATAACGAGTTTCAACGTATTCCTATTAATTCCGAAAATGTCGTTACCTTTGAAAAATACGTAAATGTGGATAATGACGTTGGTGTTATTGGAAATTTAGGAGATGACGATATTTTGGAACAAATTTCAGGGAAAAATGAAGAAAGTGATGGTGACAATCACGAAGAAGTTGTGACACATAAAGATGAAAAATCATCAATTCAATAACTACTCTCTTTTTTATCAAGTCATGACGAATCATTATTTAACTATTTAGTACATATAGAAAACTCAGTAGATAAAATACGAGAAAATATCCTTAAACAACCTCATATCACAGACTTTTTTCATGTTTAATTTCATTTATTTTAGTTTTCAAATCAAGTGTACTTATTTAAGCTGTATGAATAACAGTTTTTGTTTTTTTTTTCTCAGAATTTTCATATAACCTCGATAATTCGTATTTTTTTATTTTAACCTCGTTAATTCGTAATCTCGATAAATCGTAATCTTCGATAATTCGTAAAAATTGGCTGGTCCCTTGAATTACGAATTATCGAAGTTCTACTGTATTTATTTATTTATTTATTTATTTAATTATTTATTTATTTACTTATTTATTTATTTACAATTATACTTATAGTAAATATAAGGATAATTACAAAAGTGATAAAACCATTAGCTATAAAGGTCGTCAGCTTATACATTATTAATACAAATGATTCGGGTAAAGTGATTCACTTTTGTTTTCAATCAAACAAAGTTTGTCTACAGTAACAGGAGTTGTGGTAGTATTTCGAACGAATCGTCTTAGAGAAACTGGCCATAAAACTAATCCCAATGTAAAATAGTTCATTTTACAGATAATAACAAAATTTGACATAATAAATTATCCTAACTCACATTAAATGCAAATATTGCTGGTAATATTACGGCACTTTAAGTTTCATTTCATTATTTTGTTACAGTAATCTAGTCGAGTTTGCATCTAAAACCGACCGGCTATTGTTACTAGCCGCCAAAAGCAGGGTTTATATAAGAGATATTTCTAAATTCTCATATTCCTGTGTAACGCAATAGGGTCATACTATGAAGTAATAACTAACAACACCAACTAAAGAAACGCGGATCTCACTATGCTACCAACATAATTAAAAAATAAAAAAAGAGAGTGACAACTACTCATAAACCACAGCAACATGACTACAAAATTATTGGATTTTTTAAAGATTTTTAAGTTCGATTGGTTTTGTTCAATTAATTGAAACTACAATTACGGTATGGGAGATATGTATATCATCACCATAAATGCAAAAAATCGTAACTAACAAAATAATAATTTTGCAGGAAAAGCAATAACGTTATAAAATGAAAAAATCGAATTTTTGGGAAATTAATCTTATGAAGGCGAGTATATGGAATATTATCAATCATATACGAAACCAAAACCTCGGAAACGTTTGGTTTTGGGATTCGTCATTACAACAAAATCTGCGTGTTATTCCATTTTCCAATGCCTTTCCTTGAATGAGGATCGTTGTTTTTAACGTAGATGCTTGAAATTTTGCAATAGCATGTATTTTAGTCTTATGTATTAGATTCAATCAAAAAAGTATTTATTTATTTATTACATTAACTAGTAGTAAATACAAAGTTAATAAAAGAAGGTAGCATTGGCTACTAAGGCCATCAGCTAGCGCTTTTATAATAATACTAATTACAAATTAGAGAATAATTTTGTTATATAATGAAGCGAGAATTTGTTATAAAGTTATATACAGCATTAATGTTAACAGAAGTTGGTGACTTAAGAATTTCTAATCCTTTATTATTGAGGAATATATGGTGAAGATTTGCGAATGCGTTGCATGATTGAGGCATATGTTCAATGGAGTTGATGTTACCGCATTTTGGGCATTTGTTGTCGATGTTTTTGTTAAGAAGGTGTTAATGTGTGGCAATAGTGTGGCCCATACGAAGTCTGGAGAACATTCGTATTTTTCTTTTTTCTACGTTGGTTGGATAATTAGCTAATGCGATAGGGATTGATGTTGCTATAATGAAAATGATTGAAGAGCATGTTGTTGTACTTCGATATAGATCTAAGTTCAGTTTCTATATGAGTTTTCAAATCTATTTTTTCGACGATGTCTTCACACACTAAAGCATAGTACACACGGTCCAACAAAACTGACAGTCAACGTACTTTTACGGCAATTTTCCGGCAAATAAAAACTTTTTGTTAGCTAAAAATGATTGAAATACAACATTTACGGTATAATTTAGTGGTTAGGAAAGTAATTATTCAGCTAGACTTTGATATTAACGAAATAGACTTCGATGACTGTCAGTTTTGTTGGACCGTGTGTACTATGGTTAAAGGTGCTGTACATGCATACTTAGCGGCTGTGTCAGCGTGTACATTTCCTATGATGCCGACATGCCCTGGTATCCAAAAAAGTTGTATGTTATGTTTATCTGTTAATAAGTCTCGAATTTTATTCACGGAGACCCAATTTGTGTTCAAAAAAGTAATTTTGACTTTTTTGGAGATACGACTTCGGGCATTTATGGTGATGATATGTAACTATAATATGATTTTTATACCGCTATGATTTTTCATATAAATTAAGCACACATTTTTGCCCTACCAAGTTATATGTTCGGCGCCAATTAATTCATTATAGTCGTGACTATGTATGAAAATTCATATGTCCATACATACATACGTATGTATGTATGTACACTTTATATTAGCCTTTGGAGCACACCTACACACTGTTTCGCTTTCATTTTAATTTAGGGCGTATTCAGGGAACTTTCGTTTAGCATTATAACGGATAGCATCAATCTATTTACTGATATTTGGAATACTTACATAATTTCCAGAGAATCCTGGTGCAGTTGGAGCATTCGGATGCACATATCCTGGCGGAACGTATCCCCCTTTATCCAAATTATTCATTGGCATTGACATTGTACACTAGAACTTTGAATTTGTTTAGATTTACACACAACGAAGTATCTGCAAATATTGTATAGACAATACAATTCAATACTAAACTGTACGTACGAATTCAAAATACAAATGTTTTGAAGATTCTTTAAAGTATCTAAATTTGTAGATATGATTGAATGATTTAGTACGGGTTTGTACGTTTGTTGATGATCAGCCAAGAATGTATGACGCTACGTCATTGTTTGTTTTCTTTCAACGTTTTGGACAATTGCGAAAATAATATTTACCACTGCTTTCACTTTTAATATTTTAGTTTCTTTAATGACGTTTTATATTATGTATCGTTAAATTGTAATTCACGTTATCTATTGGCCTTTAATCGTCCAATAGAAAAGAACAAATTTATTATTTTTGGATATTTGGTAAAGCTTCCAGAGTCCAGATAGCCCTACTTTTAAAACTTTTGAACTATGGATGTAATATGGATGTGTTGAATGTTAAAAAAAGAAAACAAAAACAGCTGCTCTATGAAGGTGAAATTGTTGCCAGATTACAAGAAATGTCATATTGTGTTGTTGCACACTATCACATATGTTTATCAGTTTTGTTGAATTGTAAAGACTATCGTAGACCTTCCGATCCATTGTGATCATCCAGTAGAAAAAAGCTGCAGGAAAAGAGGAGGTGGAAAAAGGGAGGATAAGGGAAAAAATAAAAAGAGAAAGTTGTTAGCGCAGTGAAAGAACGAATAGATTACAAGAATGTTTAAGAGTGGAGTAATAGTTTTAGAGTAGGAGAAAAAATTTATTTTTTTTCATATTATTTATCCAGCAAGTTAGAGGTTCAGGTTTGTTAACTTTCTTAAGTGAGAGTTTTATGGACTCAAGTTCTACGTTGTTAAAGGCTCCTTCTATGTCCAGAAAGGCAGCCAAGGTAAAGTTTGAGTTTTCCATATTCCTCTCAATAAAGCCAACCACCTCATGCAAGGCAGACTACACAGATTTGCCTTTAATATAGGCGTGTGGTGAGCTGCTTATAGAGCCGGTGTCTACATGGCTCCTTATCTCCAGATCGATCAGTCTCTCGAGAGTCTTAAGGAGAAAGGATGATAAAATAATGGGTCTGTTGTCCTTTGGTGCAGAGTGACTAGGTTTTCCCGCTTTGGGAATGTAAGTAAGTTTTACCTCTTTCCACAGACCCGGTACATATGAGAGAGTCAAACACGCCCTATAGATCTCCTCTAGGATTTGATATAAAAGCGGCGCTGCAAATTGAAGCATCGCCGGCGTTATACCATCCGGTCCAGGTGACTTATATGGCTTGAAAGTGTTGACAGCCCATTCAATCTTATTTCTGTTAACCACCTTATCAACGAGATCCAAATCCCTAGGCTCTTGAATTTGGAGGTCGTCACATTCATTATTGACGGTGTCCGCATCCTTACAGCCTGGAAAGTGGGTCTCTGCCAGGAGGTTAAGAGTCTCGGTAGCTGAGTCAGTCCACGCACCATCTTGCTTCTTGATACTTCCAATGGATTTAGGGTCCTTGGAAAGTATCCTACGAAACCTAGCTGCATCGTTGACTCCTTCTACTGACTCACAGAAATTCACCCAAGATTTTTTCTTAGCTCGCTTGATCTCACTCTTGTATTTATTGAAACTCACCTTCTGGAGTCCCAATCAATTTCGAGTTTAGTCTCATGAGCCCTGTTATACAGTCGCCTGGTAGTTTTTCTAAGCTCGCCAAGTTCCTTGTTCCACCACACTGGCTGAGATTTCTTCCCAGGATAGGTTAGTGGACAGGATTCCTTATGGCAACGGAGAAGAACGTCTGTAAGATTTTTTACGGTCCCATTAAGATCCTCAGCTGTTTCCACATTAATGTTAAGAGCCAGTTGAGAACTCGTTAGTTCCGTGTACTTATCCCAGTTTGTTCTTCGCGGGTTCCTATAAGGCATTTGTCGACCCCCGTCCAAAATGACATCAAAGGATATCTTCATATGATCCGAGAAGGAACATTCTTTAGATACCCTCCAATTACATAGGACGGATTCATGTAGATTAGAGAGGGTTAAGTCGATGACCTCCTCCCTATCCCTAATTTTAAAGGTTGGATCATTGCCCCTGTTACATATTCGTAAATTATATGATAAAATAAAGTCGAATATAGACTCACCCATTTGTTGGTGTCCTTGCTGCCCCATTGGAAATTGTGAGCGTTTGCGTCGCATCCCAGGATCACGTTACAGGTACCCATCATATCACCGAGCAACCGTCGGACATCCAAGTTTGGTGGGTCTGGGGCCTCAAAAGGCATGTATACGGATGACACCAGTGTGGCCATCCCCGTACCATGCTCCAGCCTAACCGTGCACATGTCACCGTTGCTGTAATTAGATAAAAAGATTAGATTTAAGCTCTTTTTACCTACTATACAAGTCCTCACCTTGTCCCCCTCGGACGCGGCGAAGATGTCGAAATTGGCATTGCTTAGTCCAGAAACCTTATTTTTATAGATATAAGGCTCCTGGACTAAGACAATGTCTACTTCAGAGGTCGTGAGGGACAAGAGTAGTTCAGCGGCGGCGGCTTTCCAATGATGCAGATCGATCTGCAAAATGCGCAGCCTTTGCCGCTTCCCTGCCCTTACTGAGTTTCGTGGGGTGGACTCAGTCGAAACCGAACCCATCCTGAACCGAAATTCAGTTTTCCCTCACGTTCTCTAAGATATAACTCCCCAGGGGGGTCTACCGCTACTCTCGTTACAGGGTGCTAGACTTATTACAGTCCAGCCCGATGTAGTGAGGTTGGGATTTTGCAATCTAAGCATCTTCAGCAGGAGCTCCTTATCCACAGTAGGTGGGGGAATCCACGCTGAAAGAACCTTCCTGGATGGAATATCAGTTAGGGGGACCGCCGCAAGATCAGCTCCTTCCCACAGAGCGCCAAAGCCCTCAACTGTCCGAACAAGAAAGTCTCGTGACTTCTTGTTCAGACAGTTAATAACTTTGACACCCTTTCGTAAGAAGGCGCTGCCAAATTGTCGGTCTTCGTGATCTTCCGGTCCAGAAACTATGGCAGAACGAAGACCAATTTCAAAAAGCAACCAGTTACTGTCGCTGATTCTACCGTTCGGGTCAGCTCTATCGATGATTGCCAAATGAAGGTCTTTATCATTTGCCACTGTAACTGGTCTACTGTATGGCTTCTTGCGTCCTTGACCGCGCGCCTTGGGGTTAACTTTTCCATAGGAGGTGGATGCCTTCTCTCACTCTAGCCTTTCGGAGCAGAATCGGGCTTTGAGGCAGAGTCCTTCACCGGTCGGTCATCACTAGGGGTGCCTGTAGGTTTGGGGGTGCACTCAATAGCCTTTTCCTTTACCTGTCGGTTCGGGTTAAGCTTCTGAATAGGTTTCGGCGTAGCACATTTGCCAGAGGCAGTAGGCTTAGCCGGCTCCACTACTTTATCCGGGAGGAAGATCCGTTCCACCTGGAGCTAGCGATGAAATTCATGCGGGTAAGTTCTCTCGTACTTCCTTATGAATTTCAGCTTACCCCTGATGAGGTGGAGCTCCCTCGCCGAATGCAAGTTCGCATCTCTCCCTACGAACTTGCGAAGATAGGATACAGCACGTTTGTAGTGCTTCGCATCCAATGCTTCTCGTGCAGATGCAACTTTCGAGTCGCTGCCCGTTGTCGGGGTCTCGTTAGATTCCCCGTCGTCGGACATCATTTCTGTTGCAGTCTGCCAGGACCAGTCGGAATCGGACCTGCATCCGGTTGGGTATCAGGGTTCGCACTCCCTTTGTTAGAGTCACAACAACCTTCCTGTGTAGACTTGGCCGAGATCACCATGGTGTCCAGCTCATCATCAGTCAGGGTTAGATTGTGTAAAGGCCTGAGTACATAAGCAGCCTTGCCTGATTGCCTTGCTTTCCTGCTTCATTTCTGACATAATAAAAATAAAAGAATAAAGAAGGCTGAGCAAATTTCGAACTGGGTTGCCCTTTTCTTTTTTATTCTTTTATCAGAAGTAAGCAAGGTAAGCAGGCAAGGCAGCTTATGTACGCAGGCCTTCGTCATCTAATTTGGGGGTTGGAATTGATGCACTTGTAGCAGGTACAGCTGTAGGTGCCAAGGCATCCACACCTAGAACAGCCGGATCACAATCACTTGACCTCGACGACACATGGCTTGTGGTAAATACACTTCATAACAGATGAAATAGCATTGGCTACAATGGCCATCAGCTAAGCATATGAATTATTTGGTGTCAGAAGCAAAGGAACGCTTTTCGAGTAAAATGTAGTAAAACTTGAAAATTCTTGCACGTAAAGGAACAGCGCCAGTGTGTTCCTTTGCTTATACCCGTTTATATATAACCGGATTTAACAAACCGACTGGGTTTTAAATGTCAATTCCATTGCTTATATTTCAAACAAATCCTCTCAAAGAAGGTTAACCCTGCAAAAAGCTCTAAGGCCATGTTTATATTATAGGCTTTTGTAGGGTTAACCTTCTTAATGAGGATTTATTTGACGTATTCGCAAAGGAATTGACACTTGAAACCCAGTGGGTTTGTTAAATCCGGTTATATATAAACGTACTATAATATAAACAGCATATTACCTGAGGTTACCATATTTAGAGGTAGTTTACACTATCTATCAATGTCATATGACACGAAATAAAAACATTCCATATCTACCCACGCAGGCAATGTGTAGACGTAATTTTATTACATTTTTGCTGGCGTGGACGCACAAAATAAATGGGGTAAGGAAAATCCCCAATATTGCACATATTAGTGACTATATAATGATGGAAAATTTCATGTCATATGACATTTACATATAGTGTAAACTACCCCTTACCATTTGTGACCATTTTTAAAATGAAAATCGTTTATTAACCCCAAAAAATGGAAAAACTGGAAGCAACTTTTATTAGAGAGGGAGAGGGAGCACAAATGCCTTTCTCTCATTCCACAGGCTAATGCCAAGTTTATACTTGCGCTCCAAAATCCACTGGATTTCACGAAATCCTGAAATACACCCCGGTGTTTACACTTATTTTTTTGTTGATTTCGAACATATCACAATAATCAAGGTAGATGAATATGCGCAGCTGATCGAACATGAACTTTCAAAACAAGTTGTTGTAAATTGAATTAATCATCAAAAATATACGACAATATAGAACTTTGCAACTATATTTCGAAAATTATCGTACAATTATCTATATATCGTATAAATTGTGTATAGTACTAACAAATGAAAAAATACAAAATGATTTTATCGTTGAGATATAATAATAATACATTTTGATAGATAAAATTTGTGTTCAGATCTTGCAAAATATTAATACTTGTTTTCCCGTTTAGTGCTAAAAATGTGTTCCCGTACTCCGAAATCTAGCAAGATTTGCACTTCTCTTTGAACAAAAATAGCGCCGAATAACACCCTATTCTCCTATTTTTGGCAATACAATTTTGGCCTAGTATAAACTAGCAGCATGTTAATTGGTATCTAGATACGATAGCTATACGTTGATTTTGACATTTCCGCTGCAGTTATTGCAATTTCCGTCATTTTTTCGTTCCCGTATTTTTTAAGAAATTTGTATGGGGAAGCTATTTTTGACAATTCTCTTTTTTTTCTAGCACTACCATTAAAAAAGTACGATAACACAATGAAAATAGCATTGTAACAAAGTAATTTAATATTTCTTTCACATTGTTTACAAATTTTGATACAATTTTTTTTTTGTTGCAGCAATTGACCATCTACCTTGTTTATTGTGATACGTGAAAAGTGTTGCAACTTTTGGTACTTTTTTAGGCAAAAACGGGGTTGTATATCATGTGTACTGTGATTTCGATGTTGATTTCGCTGAAATCACGAAATGCGATGATTTCATTTTTGTATGCGAAATCATGATAAATTTTGCATGATTCCGCGCGAAATCACGAAACGCCTTCGAAATCACGAAAAGACGCCGAATGTAAACCAAACATAACAGACAAATTACTTCGGGTAAAAATACTAGAACTGATTTTTCGACATTCGTTCGACGATTATTTGACAATGAAGAAAAAATGAACAAAAACAGAAGAAAATAGCGAACGCTGACAAAACATAATTAAAAACTGTGAAATAAAAGAAGAAAGGTGAATTTTTATGTTTCTTTTTGACATTGCTACCAGGGCCCTATTCCACGAAACAACTTATCAACTTTTCATTTTGCACTTATCAATATTTTTGACAATTCTCAAAGTTAAGTGTTCCACAGAACCATTATTTTTTGATAAGTGATAAGTTGCTAATTATAAAGTGAGTTTGCTTACTTTTCAAAAAAATGTAACTCTTTTTTCGATTTCTGTTCCACAAACGTTATTTCTGCTAAGTGAAAAGTTGTAACGGCAAAGCGTATTTTGCTAAGATTTTGCAAAAAAATTTGCTCTTTCGTTCCACAGAAAACTCTGCATTTTGATTTTGCAGATCAAATTTTGATAAGTTTGCCTTAAATTTGCGAGGTAAACGTTCTCTTTGCCAATGTACATTGTTAAAGCGAGATTTTGTTCGGAAATAGTGAAAACACGGTTATGACAAGAAATTGTAAAGATTTTTCCGGACTTCTACCCTCTGAATCAACCATCCTACTTCGAACTCTCACTATCCGAAATTCCACCCTACGAACAACCCCATTCCGAACTTCCACCCTGCGAACAACCTCACAAATCGAAGTTTCTCGATTTTACATTTAGACTAAACTCTATTTGAGAGACTACTTTTTTATTACTATACCCTCCACCATAAGTCCCAATTTACATTGGGCGAGTTTACTTGCGGCAATTGTCATTTTGTAGGAGAGAGAGGTGAGGCATATGGTAACCCTTTGCCTCTCAGCACCCTCTCTCACCTACAAACTGACAATTGCCGCAAGTAAACTCGCCTAATGTAAATTGGGACTAATATGGAGGGTATATTAGGTTTGTCATTTCATTTATAACTCATCGAAATAATCATTTGCGACCCTATAAGGTATATACATATATTTTTTAACAGCGTAAAATTCTAAGTTGATTTAACCACATCCGTCCGTCAGTCTGTTGTAATCACGCTATCTTCAGAACGAGTTGAGATAGGGGGATGAAATGCTGTTCACACGTGTCTTAAATCAAGTTGGAAGTTGAGTTTTGTTATAGCCCCCATATAGCAGTGCCGTCGATTTCAGGTATTTTAAGGTTTTTAGCTACATTTTCAGAACGAATTGTTTATAATATGCTTCCAAAACTTACCGACATAGGCCCATCTTTTATTATAGCCCCCATATACCGCCCAATTTCAGCTACTTTGGCGTTATTAGCTACATTTCCAGGCCGAATTAGGTATAATTCAGTCAATCATCAAGAAACGTCTCCACAATAAATTATGGATATAGGTCTACGTTTTTTTATAGCCCCCATATAGCAATACCGTCCGATTTCAGCTATTTTAAGGTTTTTAGATACATTTATAGAACGAATTAGTTATAATTTGGCAAGTAACTTCTCCACTTTGTGGAGAAAGAAAACTAATTACTCTATGCCGAACATAACGCTTTTTACTTGTTTTATTTCGCTTAATTTTATTGTATTTTATTTTTTTATTTGTATTTCCTTTCATTTTATTTTAGATTATTTTATTTCACTTAATTTTATTTTGTTTTATTTTACTTTATTTTATTTATTTTTTAACTTTATTTTATTTCAATTTACTTTACTTTATTTCACTTAATTTTATTTTATATCACTTCATTTTATATTGTTTTATTTTTATTTATTTTTTATTTTATTTCATTTTATTTTTTATTTTATTTTACTTAATAAAAATCATTATGAAATAAATGAAAAAACTTTGACCTCAAGCTCGAACACATTGTTTTTATTAACATTCAAAAAGGTCGAACAAAAACTAAGAATATTTTACTTAATTTTATTTATTTTGAATTTATTTTAATTTATTTCATTTAATTATTATTTAATCTTTATTAACGTTATTTTATTTTAATTTCATATTAATTTATTTTGTTTTATTTTATTTTATTTTATTTTATTTCATTTCATTTCATTTCATTTCATTTCATTTCATTTCATTTCATTTCATTTCATTTCATTTCATTTCATTTCATTTCATTTCATTTCATTTCATTTCATTTCATTTCATTTCATTTCATTTCATTTCATTTCATTTCATTTCATTTCATTTCATTTCATTTCATTTCATTTCATTTCATTTCATTTCATTTCATTTCATTTCATTTCATTTCATTTCATTTCATTTCATTTCATTTCATTTCATTTCATTTCATTTCATTTCATTTCATTTCATTTCATTTCATTTCATTTCATTTCATTTCATTTCATTTCATTTCATTTCATTTCATTTCATTTCATTTCATTTCATTTCATTTCATTTCATTTCATTTCATTTCATTTCATTTCATTTCATTTCATTTCATTTCATTTCATTTCATTTCATTTCATTTCATTTCATTTCATTTCATTTCATTTCATTTCATTTCATTTCATTTCATTTCATTTCATTTCATTTCATTTCATTTCATTTCATTTCATTTCATTTCATTTCATTTCATTTCATTTCATTTCATTTCATTTCATTTCATTTCATTTCATTTCATTTCATTTCATTTCATTTCATTTCATTTCATTTCATTTCATTTCATTTCATTTCATTTCATTTCATTTCATTTCATTTCATTTCATTTCATTTCATTTCATTTCATTTCATTTCATTTCATTTCATTTCATTTCATTTCATTTCATTTCATTTCATTTCATTTCATTTCATTTCATTTCATTTCATTTCATTTCATTTCATTTCATTTCATTTCATTTCATTTCATTTCATTTCATTTCATTTCATTTCATTTCATTTCATTTCATTTCATTTCATTTCATTTCATTTCATTTCATTTCATTTCATTTCATTTCATTTCATTTCATTTCATTTCATTTCATTTCATTTCATTTCATTTCATTTCATTTCATTTCATTTCATTTCATTTCATTTCATTTCATTTCATTTCATTTCATTTCATTTCATTTCATTTCATTTCATTTCATTTCATTTCATTTCATTTCATTTCATTTCATTTCATTTCATTTCATTTCATTTCATTTCATTTCATTTCATTTCATTTCATTTCATTTCATTTCATTTCATTTCATTTCATTTCATTTCATTTCATTTCATTTCATTTTATTTTATTTTATTTTTTTTTATTTTATTTTATTTTATTTTATTTTATTTTATTTTGTTTTATTTTATTTTATTTTTTTATTTTATTTTATTTTTTTTATTTTGTTTTATTTTATTTTTTTTATTTTATTTTGTTTTTTTTTATTTTATTTTTTTTTTTCATTTTATTTCAGTTTAATTGAATTTATTTAATTTTATTTTATTTACTTTTAATAATATCAGTTTCTTTTCATTTTTCCGCTCGTCTCAATTTTACATGTCTTATTTATTATTGCCAAGTAAAAAATAATGCAAAGATGATAAAACGCTCTGTGGAACAAATATCATTCACACTTTGCAAGAGAATTGAGCGACTTTCCAATATGGCGGAAAAATTGAGCAAGAGAGCACAACAACTGTGCTAAAAGAACAGTGATAGACAAATTTGCAAAGTGCAAGGGAAATTGAAAAGTAATTTTGTGCATGGTACAATAAGGAAGGTAGAACAGGTTCGAAAAAACGTTAGAAATTCAACCCTACACGTATGCCCGCTTCCTGTCAGAATTGTTATACTGGCATATGCAACAGGTTGCCTTTGTTTGTTTGATATTTTTTGTCATTTTATTCAATTCGTTAAAACAGCACGAAAATGAATGAAACATAAATATTTGTTTTCACATATACATCGAAACACGGTCAAAAACTTATTTTCAAATTAAGTTTGATAAATATATTCTACAACGGCTCTGTAATTAACGATTTCATTGCAATTTATTTTGAATCTATTTTGAAAACATTTTTAATATTTTTCAAAACAAACACATACACACACAAAATAAAAACTTCACATTGACAAAAGTCGGTCACACTCAGAAAAAAATTGAAATCAGATGTGAGCTCTGTTATACCTTTCTATTTATACCATGATTTTGTGGAACAAAAAAAGGTTATCACTTTTCAAAATAACTACTTCTTGATAAGTGCAAAATGAAAAGCGATAAGTTGTTTCGAGGAATAGGGCCCAGATTTACCATTTTTTGTTCCTTTACTTTTCTGGTAACTAGGCGTTTACACCAGACATTTTTTCACAGACAGTCGGTTAACAAATTGTTGACATTTTTGTGAAAAGAAGTGGGATGATAACTCAAAAGTGCTGAAAACAGTAGAATATGTACAAAAACAAAATACATATGTGAACGGAAAACGAGAGGGAATCGATGATTTTCATTCATTCGTCACACAGGCATGTTTTGGGTTTTTGACAATCAATACATGAACTCAACTGTCCTATCATGTGTAAACGCACGGTAAAACTGATCATGAGAGAACAATTTTAAAAGTTTTCACTTTTACCATTAAAAAAGTAAAGGAACAAAGCTTATGTTTGAGTTTTTGGTATTTTTTAGAACTGTCACTTGCACACTCCTTGGGCTAACAATACCCATTGCATTACCAAAAAAAAGAAGAAGAATGTTTTGATAGTCGAGCGAGAGTTTAGAATTGTTTACATCTCTGTTCCGGAATTAAGAAAGCAAATAATAACGTTTAAAAAATGAGTAATATATACATACAGGAACCGCCAACATCGGGAAAGGTAACTATTTTATTTTCATCACAGGTAGTCCACGTTTAACTTTACTTTCGAGGCTATATCTCGGGAAGTATACATATCGGCCTTCGGCTGGGGATTTAAGACTTTCTCCTATGGACAGGTGGAAATCTAAGGAATGGAAACAAAACTTTATTTTATATTATTAATTTTTCTATAATTAGCCGGCTACATATTTTTCGAACTTTAAAGGACTATATCTCGGGAAGTACGGACTTCACAGAAATGATATATATATTTTTGTGTTCAGGACGACGAGACCTACCGTATTCGTATTCCCGACTTATGCCACTTTTTCTTTAAATCGTACATTTGCGGCCGGGTGTTTAAGACTTTCTCATATCGATAGGACCAAATCTGGGGCACGGGAACAACATTTTTTTTAATTTAGAATTTTTTTCTTGGTATCGGGGCTTTAACCAATGGAATTTTTGAAATTCAAAGAACCGTATCTCGGGAAGTATGGATTTCCCAAAAAGAAATTATATATTGTCGTGATCAGGAAGGTGAGATCTACCTATAAAAAAATTTCATCACGATCGGAGCTGAGCGGCTCAAATTATCTTATGCCGAAAGGATTACCTGTGGTGAAAATGTCGCTAGGTGCACATAAAGAAAAGGAGTTCCAAACTTTTTGTTATTTATTTATTTATTTATGTTCATGTAAAAACCTAGCCCATAGGGCCATGATCGGTTCCAAAAACCACTATACATTTACTACTCTCAAAAACTTAAATTTAACTATTGGTCTGTTCCAGAACTGCAAGAATCTACTAATGTTTACTATTTTTCCCGACAACATAAAGGAACAAATGTTATCGTAGTAAAAATAGTAACTTCTTGCAGGTTCTGGAACAGAGCAAATGTTTTGATTCTTACCCTGCGTTTACAAATGCCAGTATTGGCAAGACAATAGGAAAAATACAAACCTTTTTCACAAATACATTTACAATTTTTTAAATATGTGTAAAGAAAAGTATGAAGGTTAGGTTAGGTTAGGTTTGGGGATGTGTAGTCAATATATATGTATATTGACTACGCCACTCGGAGACCTTTCGGTCCATTGTGATCATCCATAAAGAAAAAGGAGGTTCAGAATTACCTGAAAAGAGAAGAGAAAAGAGAGAAGAATAAAGAAAAAAGGGGGTGTGGTTTGGAGAATAATAATCAAAGAATTAATTATAAGAAATAATGAAGATGTAATAAAGACAGAGAGGGTGGTTTTTGGCGATGGTGGAAAAAACTGTCAGAGAAGTAGTTACGCTTATGGGTCGCGCCGTCCCAGCCACAACAGATTTTTAATGATGTTGTTTATGATTGTTGGTTCCATGTTTGAGTAGAAGGTTAAGCTTGGAGGAAAGCGTACTCCTGTTAGTCTATACCGCTTTTGAGTTAACATCGGGCAACGACATAGAATATGCTCGATCGTCTCCGTTTCCTCCTCATCTTCACAGAGCCTGCAATAGTCCACTCCATCATCCTGCCATTTGCCGATAAAAGCTCGGATGTAGCAATGGCCGGTAATGACTCCCGTCAATACCCTGATTTCTGATTTACTCAGACTTAAAAGCGAAGTTGTTCTCTTTGTTGAAAGATTCGGCCAAATGGCCCTTGACACGTTGCACCTTGGTTCATTATGCCATAGTTCCTTGGCCTGTTCTTCAAAGAACGTCTCCACCTTCCGAAAAAAGTGACATATGGGTGGTTTAATAGAAACAGTGATAGCTTGACTTGTTGATTGAGATCCGTGTCTTGCCAATTCGTCTGCCTTCTCGTTTCCCACAATGTCACAGTGACCCGGTACCCAGCAGAGTCGGACAGCGTTAGTTAGGTTCGCCAAAGCAGTTCTACACTCAAGAACGGCCTCAGACTTGATATTGGGGGATTTGATGGCTTTAAGAGCCGGCTGACTATCAACGAAGATAGTCACCGGTTCAAAGATTTCAGCATCCAGACTTTTTATCAACTCTGCGGCCATTTTGATCGCGAAGATTTCTGCTTGGAAAACGCTACAGTCGCTGTTCAACCTATAGGAGTACTCGAGGCAAAGCTTTTCGCAGTAGACGCCAGCTCCGGTACCTTCTTCCATCTTGGAACCGTCTGTATAGAAAGCCAGACCGTCCAGAGGAGGGTTACCACGGGTCCAGTCATCTCTACTAGGGATAACGACCTCAAAATCATCAAATCTCTGGATTGGTGATAAGTAGTCGCTGAACTTCCCCTGTTGATTTAAGCCAAGGTTTGGCCCTAGCTCTCGAAGAATGCATGCATGGCCATAGGTGCTGTCACGCCAACGATTCAATTCATGTAGCCTTAGAGCACTACGTGCTGCTTGACCTTTGATGCTAATTCTCGTGGGCAAGAGGTTTAGCATCGCGTTCAGAGCTGCTTGTGGTGTACTTCTAAAAGCTCCAGTTATCAGGATCGAGGCTGCCCTTTGCACCTTGTCTATGCTGCCCGAGTTCGACTTGTGTCGAAGCGCATGCCACCAGACAAGACATCCGTAGGATAGGATGGGTCTCACCACAGTATTATACAACCAGTGTATAATAGCTGGATTTAGACCCCAGCTTTTCCCAATCGAATTCTTACATGAATAGAGTGCGATCATACCTCTCTTCGTCCGTTCCTCGACGTTCCTTTTCCATCTCAGTTGAGAATCTAGGATTGTACCTAGGTATTTGGCCTCAGGAGATAGATGCAACTGCACTCCATCCAATGTTGGTGGTATGAAGTCGCCAAGCTTACGCTTTCTGGTGAACAATACCAGTTCTGTTTTCGTTGGATTTACACCAAGGCCATTTGTGGTGGCCCAACGAGACAGCTTTGATAAGGCTCCTTGCATAAGCTCCGAAATAGTGGACAAGAATTTGCCAGTTATTAGTAAAACTACATCATCCGCGTATGCGACAACCTTGATGCCCTGATTGTCGAATTCCGCCAAAATATTGTTTATCACAAGTAGCCACAGCAGCGGTGAGAGTACACCTCCCTGGGGAGTACCTCGTGTTACTGTCTTCCTTGTTGTCAACTCCCCGATACTGGAATTTATGATCCTGCTCTCCAGCATTCTCTTTATCCAGCAGATCAGGGTTTCCGGGGTGTTGACCGATCTAAGCGAGAGATGAATGGATTCAAGTTTTACATTGTTAAAGGCTCCTTCTATATCCAGGAAAGCCGCCAAGGTAAAGTTTGAGTTCTCCATATTTCTCTCAATGAAACCCACGACCTCATGAAGAGCAGTTTCGACAGATTTACCTTTCATGTAGGCATGCTGCGAGTCGCTCAGCGAGGCAGTGTCTACAAAGCTCCTAATCTCCAGATCGATCAGTCGTTCGAGTGTCTTGAGGAGAAAGGAGGATAGACTAATAGGTCTGTAGTCTTTCGGTGCAGAGTGACTGACTTTCCCCGCTTTGGGGATGTAAGTTACCTTTACCTCTTTCCACAGATCTGGTACGCAGGAAAGAAACAAACAGGCCCTAAAGATCTCCTCCAGAATTTGGTATATCTGCGGTGCAGCAAATTGAAGCATCGCAGGAATTACTCCATCTGGACCAGGTGACTTATAGGGTTTGAATGTACTTACTGCCCACTTTATTTTGTTTCTGCTTACAACCTTATCGATGAGGCTCTCGTCCACTGACTCTTGGACTTGGAAGTTGTCACATTCAATGTGAAGGTTACTGGCATCCGTGCAGTCAGGGAAGTGGGTCTCAGCTAGAAGGTTTAGAGTCTCAAGACCTGAGTCTGTCCACGTGCCGTCCGGTTTTTTGACACTACCGATGGATTTGGGGTCCTTCGAGAGTATCTTACGGAATCTGGCAGCGTCGTTTACCCCTTCTACAGACTCACAGAAACAAACCCATGACTTCTTTTTGGCGCGCTTGATTTCACTCTTGTATTTGGTGAAACTCGCTTTATACGATTCCCAGTCACTGTCAAGTTTCGTCGAGTGCGCCTTGTTGTACAACTTTTTGGTGTTTTTCCGTAGTTCGCCAAGATCCTTGTTCCACCACACCGGTTGGGATTTCTTCCCAGGATAAGTTAATGGACAGGCATCCTTATGGCAGCGATGAAGGATTTCTGTTAGGTTGGACACCTTACTGTTAAGCTCAGCAACTGTTTCTATCCTTCCGGGAAGTGTCAGTTGATGGTTCGTCAGATCAGTGAACCTTCCCCAGTCCGTCCTTCTCGGGTTCCTATAAGGATTTTGGCGGACTCCGTCGAAAGAGATTTCAAAGTATATCCTCAAATGATCCGAAAAGGAGCATTTGTTGGATCGACTCACCTCTAGTGTTGGTGTCTTTGCTGCCCCAGTGAAAATGGTGGGCGTTGGCGTCACATCCAAGGATAACGTTACAAACGCCCAGGTTCTCCTTCAGCAGCCTGTGTACCCCCTGATTTGGTGGATCAGGGTCCTCATACGGCATGTAGATTGAGGACAGGAGAGTGGCCTTCTTCCTGCCGTTCTCCAGTCGCACCGTGCACATGTCTCCATTACTGTAATTAGATAGAAAGATTAGATTGAGGTTCTTCCTACCTACCACACAGGTCCTCACCTTGTCCCCTTCGGACGATGCAAAGACCTCGAAGTTGGCATTGTTCAGTCCAGAGACCTTATTTTTATATATATAAGGTTCCTGGACTAGAACAATGTCTACCTCTGAGTTCGTGAGGGACAGGAGTAGTTCGGCGGCAGCTGCTTTACAATGATGCAGATTAATCTGCAAAATGCGTAGCACCTGCCGCCTACCTACTCCTACTGACTTCCGCGAGGTGGACTCAGTCGGAACCGAACCCATCCTGAACCGAAGTTCAGTTTTCCCTCACGAATCTTAAGGTACTCCTCTCCTGAGGAGTCTACCGCCATCTTAATGTCCATCCCTCCATTCTCCTTACAAGGGGTGAGACTCATTACAGTCCAGTCCTTAGTAAGGAGACCGGGGTTCTGGAGCTCCAGCATCCTCAGCAGAAGTTCCTTATCCACGGTAGGTGGGGGAACCCATGCTGGGAATACCTTCCTGGACGGAATCTCCGTTATAGACACCGCAGCAATTTTTGCCCCCTCCCAAAGTTCATCAAAGCCATTAACTGTCTTCTTAAGGTACTCTTGCGAGCTCCTGTTGAGACATTTAATGACTTTAACTCCCTTGTGAAGGAAGGCGCCACCAAACTGACGGTCACCCTGGTTCGCCTCAGTGGACACAATGGCTAAACGAAGCCGAGTCTCGAAGAGCAACCAGTGACTTTCGCTGATTTTCCCGAAGGGGTCAGCTCGGTCGATGATTGCTACTAGGAGCTCGTCATCGTTTGCCACCGTGGCCGTTTTGGCGTAGGGTTTCCTACGTCCTCGCTCACGTGCCTTGGTAACAGCTTTTCCTGAGGAGGTGGACGCCTTCTCAGTACTGGTGCTGCTTCCCTTGGCTTTGTGAGCAAGGACACCAGCGTAGGAGTTCGCCGTGTTGACCGTCTGAGAGATCATCGTCTTCTTTGGCGAAGGCTGAGGGCCTTCTGAAGAGCGAACTCGCTTCACAGTCTTTGACTGCGAGGACTTGTTCGTCTTCTCCGAAGTCGATGATGTCCCAGTCGATCCACCCGTCGTTACTCCCGAGTGGCTTGCGCAGGTCTTCTGTTCGTCCGCTTTACCCTCATTAGTTGGGGTAGGAGCCGGATTCGGGACAGTCACCTTCTCCAGTTGACTACTCTTACGAGAATCATTTGGAGTCGGATTATGCCCCTTATCCTTTTCCAGTCCCTTCTGGCTCGGGTTCGGCTTCGGAACAGCTTTAGGTTCCACCTTGCTGTCAGAAGCAGCAGGCTTCACCTCCACCTTTTTGCTTGTCGCCGCAGTCTCTACTGAGTCTTTGGCTGAAGCTGAAGCAGGGTTCGGGAGAAAGATTTTGTCCACCAGGAGCTCGCATCTGGGTGCATTTGGATAAATTCTTTCGAATTTCCGCATGTACTTCAGCTTGCTCTTGATGAACATGATCTCTCTCCTAGTATGCGAGCTCGCGTCCCTTCCCACGAACTTGCGCAGATACGAAGCTGCACGCTTGTAGTGCCTCGTATCTGAAGCCTCTTTGGCAAAAATTGCGTCTGCGTCGGTGTCCGTCGATGAGGTTTCCTTGGATTCCCCAACGCAGGCCGGAGACTCAGAGTCAGTGGCAATTGTTGGAGCTTCCGTTGATTCCCCCTCGATGGTCATCGACTTAGAGTCAGTGGCTGCTGATGGATCATCCCTAGGTTCTCCATCAACATCCATTGACTCCGTGGCAATCTGCCTTCGAAGCTTAAAGTATGAATGTATAGGTGAAAATGGTTTGTAACTTTGCTATTGTCTTCCCAATACTGTCTGTGTGTAAACGCCTAGTTAAAACAGTAAATCTAGCAAATGAATACAATGTAAAAGCAAAAGTCTTAAACTTTGTTAAGTCCCCTAGGATGACAATTTAATATTTGATATTTGGTACTTTTTCAAATTTATAGGTGCTTCTTCGTACTACAGTAGGTGATATCGACATTGAACTATGGTCTCGAGAATGTCCCAAAGCCTGTCGAAATTTTATACAGCTCTGTATGGAAGGCTATTACAACAACACAATATTTCATCGCGTAGTGAAAGAGTTCATTGTGCAGGGAGGCGATCCATGTGGCGATGGTACAGGAGGAGAATCTATTTATGGGCAACCGTTTAAAGATGAATTTCATTCACGTCTACGTTATACCAGACGTGGTCTTGTTGGAATGGCCAACTCAGATAAGGATGATAATGGATCACAGTTTTTCTTTACAATGGGTCCTACGCCAGAATTGCAAAATAAAAACACCTTGTTTGGCAAAGTAACTGGTGATACAATTTTCAACATGTTAAAGCTGGAGGAAGGCGAAGTCGACCACAATGAAAGACCTATGTATCCACATAAGATTTTAAAAGCTGAAATTCTTAAGAATCCCTTCGATGATATTGTACCACGGGAATTGAAGAAGGAAGTTAAAAAAGACAAGAAAAAGAAGAAAGAAAAGGGTGTCAAGTAAGGTGTACACATATCTATTCGACTGGATCGGTGAATTTTAATTTACTCTTATATCCTTTTAGGAATTTTGGTTTGTTGTCATTTGGAGAAGAAGCCGAGGAAGATGAGGTTGAAACTACAGAATTTGTACAGAAAAATGCTGGTAAAGCAAAATCCTTACACGACGTTGTTGATGATCCAAAGCTAAGCAAGGAGCCGGTCAAAGTAAAATTGGAAAGTGAAAGTAATTCGGAATCGGAAGGCGAATGGAAGGTACCCATAAAGGAAGAGCCATTGGATGATGATGAATTGCACGATAGGAAGCAACGCATTAAGGATAAACTGAAATCAAGGATTTCAGAGATATCTAAAAAAAGTAAAGCCCCTATAAAAACAGAAGAAATATCAGATTCGGATGATGATCAATTACTAACACACGAAGATGAGAAACGACTTCAAAAGGAAAAGAAGAAGTAAGTTTTGTTCAAAGATGATTCTAATAGGCTTTTTAATTATGAAACCATCTCTTTGCAGGGAGGAAATTCGCCAGGAAATACAATCACTTAAAAAACAATACCAAACCGAAAAGAGACAAAAGGACGAAGAACTAGAAAAGAAAGTACAAAAAGATTCCAAACAAAAAGCCAAAAAGCTTGAACATGACAACAATGAACTTATCAAGAGTTTCATTGAGGAAAAGGAAAAGTACGAAAGTCTTAAGGCCAAAATTCCCAAGAAGGGCTCGACTAGGGAAGATTTCACATTAAGTTTACTCTCCAAGTTTCGTTCCAAATTAGATGCTTTGAAACAAAAGCGTGAGGAGCACGAAAACGAAGACCATGAAGATGAAGCTACAACTAATAAAGTCGATGACACCATTGTTGAGAAAGAAATTCAAGGCGACGACTGGTTGTGCCACATATTAAAGTTTCAAGAAGATGTTCCTGTCTTGGCTAAAGATGCCTCTACTAAAGGTGATGATTGGTATGATGTTTATGATCCACGTAACCCCCTAAATAAACGAAAACGGAAAGAAGCCACTGGTGGTCGACCGGAAAGCCAAAATAAAAAACGAAATTAAAAAGACAATAAAGCTTTTGTTTTTATCAAATTATTTTTGGAATTTTAGTAAAAATTGTAAATTATAAAAAATGGATTGTTTTGGAAGGAAAATGCCACACATTAATGATGTAATTGTCACAGTTTCATTTTGTTTGTATCTTCACTCTCCTCTCTCTTTCAATTATTTTTCTCAAAGTATTTGGTTTTTTCATTTGGAGTTGGTACAATCTAATGAGATACAGAGGGGAAAAAATAGTTAATATAAAAACTAGTTTAATGGGAATATTATGCATGACTTACTGTATCGGCACCGGGTTTCCAACCAGCTGGACAAACTTCACCGTGTGTATCGGTGTATTGGAAAGCCTGTACCAATCTAAGAGTTTCATCCACCGAACGACCCACAGGTAAATCATTCATTGTTATTTGTCGGAGAATACCACGATGGTCAATAATGAAAAGACCGCGCAATGTATGACCCAAATCATCCAAATATACACCATAATCCCTGCTGATTTTGTGAGTTAAATCGGAAAGCAAGGGTATTTTAACATTACCCAAACCGCCTTCTTTGCGTGGGGTATTAATCCATGCCAAATGTGTGAAATGTGAATCTACACTGCAAGCGATCACCTCAGTATTGATTTTACGGAATTCTTCAATACGATCGGAGAATGCAATAATTTCGGTGGGACACACAAATGTGCTGAAATGTGAGAAAAAAGGATATAATTAATAAAAATTGGTAACAAGTAACGCAACAAGAATAAAATCTGCCCATAATCCCAAACAAAATTCTACAAAAGAAAAAAGTTTTGGTTTGTGACAATAGGGGATTCAGAGACTCTCGGACCTCTTATTTGTTATTGTAGCAACGCAAATATCCCCCTTCCTATATTTTATTCAGTTATCTAGTTCGGGTTCCTCAGTGTTCAGATTCAAAAATTCTGCATCCTGGCAGCGTCTACAAAGATTCAGGAAGCACACGTCAAAAGGACATATGGGAGAAAGTTGAGTTTAAGCATTAAGCTCGGATAAAATTATAATTTTTTTATATAGCCGGGCTTCGGCGGGATTTAAGACTTTCTGCAATAGACAGGAGCCAATCTAGGGAACGGGAGCAACATTTTCTTTTAAATTAAAATTTTTCTCTAAGTAGCCGACATTTAACAAGGGAATTTTCGGAACTTCGGAAGCCCATATCTCGGGAAGTATGAACTTCCGCAAAAAATTTTATATATATTTGTGGTCAGGGTAACGATCCTGATTTGGTCCCGATCCGAGCTTAATGCTTAAACTCATCTTAAGCCGACATGTGTTGTTGCAACAGCATATGATGCTAGGTTCAGACGCTGGAAACATTTTTGGGTCAATCCGGTACGAAAGAACCCGCTGCTATGGGAAAATGACATGTGATGGATGCATCGTCCGGATATTATCTGGTCTAAAAGCACTGGTGTTTGCCTTGGGGTGGTATCCGAGTACGGTATTCACACTTTACTTGCATCACCCATTTGATTTGGATTTGGCATTCCACCGCGTTATTATTTTAGTGGTATTTTAAGTGCTCTAAAAATATAATCATACATAGTACGGATATGAGGAACTGAATCTACTATTCCTGAGGTCCGTACTATCTATGGATAAAGTTTCGACCGAACTGGTTACACCTTTCGAGGGCTATGGTGCGCAACAGCAATGCAAATATTGACGGACAGCAACGTTTGAAAAAGTCGATAGAAAGCCTACTCAAGCGGAAATCAGGTCAGACGGACTGTAGGACATGGAAACTACGTCTTAAATTTTGTGAGCTTTGAAACTGTCTCATTCCAACTTTAAAAAGAACTATCTATTTAAGTGGCGCCCCCCATTCCGGACAGGTCTATTATAATCTTGACTTTTAAATAGATTTTATCCCCTAAAACAGCCCCCATAATACGCTTCCTCAATACTTGTAAGTAAACACTTAGTTTTTATCATCCATACTCACAAGTCTAATGGGTAAAAAAGTAATACGACATATTTTCCAGCATATTGAGATAGTGACAATTTTACAAACTCTTTGTTGACCACAGCTGTTCCTTCAAATTGGGGAGCTGGCTTGGAAACTGCAAAAAAAAAAAACAGATTTTGTACATTAGAAAATAATATTTATTTGATATCTTCGTATCTTACTTACTGACTGCTTTGGTAGTTTGCAATGTGTGATCGCTTTTAGGATTTTCTGCGGGATAAACGGAGCCACCGGCAAACGAATAACATGAATCATTATCTTCTGTTGATAGAGCAAGGCTGCTGCACAAACCCGCCAACAGCAACAGGACAATTGACAATGAATTTGCCATAATCTGAATTTTAATGGAAAATTTAAATATTAGTTAAAAAACGCCCACAACTTTCTTTAACTCAAATTATCATCAAGGAATAAAAAAGTCGCCACGCGTCACTTTAAATTTTAATCGCTGTTTTTCCAATATTCGATAAGCAACCCTTTAACGTAACGTGTCTATTGAAACAAGTGTGTGTTTCAGTGTGCTTGTTGTATATATTTTTTTTAACAAATAAAATAGTTCGATCGACTTCCGTCTGTATCTATTGTTATCAATTTATTCAGTGTGTTGTTGTTTCTGTTATCATTTTGTGAAAGTTTTCAAAGACAACAACAAAACATTAAAAACGCATTTTAAAACGTCTTCTAATGTTGATGAATAAAACTTAATACATAATCATAATAATTGTAAATATTTTCTTACATTTTAGTTTAAAAATCTCCCTCTATATCTGCAATGCAATATGAAAACAATCCAACTCATCGACCGGCTAATTAAAAATAAATGAGTTGCCATATTGTTGACATTGTATCAATTACTGATGACGTATTGGAATTTTATTATAGACTGAATCAATTCCATTGCATCAAAAGTCGTGACTAGTGGTCTGTTCCTTTACTTTTAAAAATGGTAACAGTGGCAAAAAATGGTAAAAGTGGTGAACTGGTTTCATATAAATTGTATGCTTTTTAAAGTAAAGGAACACTTTGCAGGTTAAAAATGGTAAGAAATGGTAACCTCAGGCACGTAAAGGAACAGAGCTTAGGTGTTTCACAAGACAATTTGTCTTATGCAAGTTTACATTTACGAAATCCACTCGATTTCAACTGTCAATTCCATAGCTCAAACGTCAAATGGAATCTCATCTGGATTTCATTTGACGTTTAACCTATGGATTTTACAGTTGAAATCGAGTGGATTTCGTAAATGTAGACCAAGCATTAGGGGTACTTTACACGGTATGTTTTTTACATATGAGTTGTCACTTCTGCCATACAAAATGTATATGCAAAGTGACAACTCATATGTAAAAAACATATCGTGTAAAGTACCCATTAAATATTGTTTATATTTCAAATAATTCCTCATAAAGAAGTTAACCCTGCGAAAGGCTATTGATCTGTTCCTTTACTTTTGAAAGTGGTAAAACCGGAAAAAGTAGTATAATATGCCATTTAGATATGACACCATTAGCCGGATTTAGCCCATTATCAGGTTTTATTTGCTAAATCCAGCCAAAATCTACCAGATTTCCCATGGTAGAATAAAGTGAAGGTAGGCCACAGCTAACAGCTGATTACAATTTTTTTCTTTTTATGGCCTAATCTGTCAAAAGCAGGGTTGATATTTTGTACTGTTTTTGACATTATGCAATCATAAAGGTAGATGTATCGCTGAATTGTTCCAACAAAAAACTTCTGCTGTAACCCTATATCTTAAAATTGAAAGCAAGGACAAAAAATGTGTATTCGCGTGGCAAAATAAAATTGTTGATTTTTTTTAGCAAAACTTACGAATGAACGATTTATCAAATATTGATATTAATTTAAATTTGTTCCAAAAGTACGGGAATGTACAATTTTTGTAAAAATTCTGCTGACATTTATCTGCAAATCGGACGCCAGCAATCACGATGTCAGATTAGCCAAACTTGTCAATTAGAAAATAAGTGATGTTTTTACAATATATGGCACTTTTAACATACATATAAAAAGTGAAGCTCTAAGTTCCATATGTTTTTGTAATACGGGATAGCTATGCAGGTACATCTACCATTATTATTGTACCATGCAATTTGACGTTTTAAGCCATGGCTGCAGGGTGGCATTTCTCAGTGATTTTCATACCTGGCCTACCTCTACTTCATTGTACCATGAGATTTCCCATACAAAAATAAATCCTCCTATTGAGTAGATTTGTTTTAAATCTGGCATAAATCCTCGTATACAACTCTGTTTTTTGCAACATGTTGCTAGAAAATACAAAAAGTTGCAAGCTGGCACAAGAAACAAGGTAGATGCATCAGTGAATTGCTACATTAATATAATTTAAAATGTAAAAATTTGTAAACAAGGCGGATAAATTAAATCTGTTTTGATGTACAAATTTGATTTTAATCAACCAAGACTAATATTTATGATGTCTAACCGATAAAATAATTCGTTTATTTATTTTAGATGGGCAAACTGCGATAAAATAATTCTTTATTTGCTCTTTAGTTAGCATTAGTAGCATATGGTCTGTTCCTTTACTTTTAAAATTGGTAACAGTGGCAGAAAATGGCAAAAGTGGTAAACTGCTATCATATAAATTGTGTGCTATTAAAAGTAAGGGAACACTTTACAGGTTAAAAATGGTAAGAAATGGTAACCTCAGGCACGTAAAGGAACAGAGCAATAATGTGCTAACATTTTCAGTATTAAACAATAAATTTGTAAGTTGACGTATGTTTTTTGAGACGAATTCAATTAAAAAAAATTCTTTTGACGTTTCAAATTCGTTCAGATGCGCTGATGCATCTACCTTGGTAATTGTGCTATGCACAAAAATCAGCTGACTGCCATTTAAATCCTCCAAAATGTATATCTAAATGCAATGAGATTTGTACTGGATTTATTAAATCCAGTCGAGGATTTATGGCAAGTCTAAATGAGCTATAAGTTGTAAACTGCACTCATATGAATTGTATGGTGTCTGAAGTAAAGGAACGCTTTTCGAGTAAAAACTGGTAAAACTTGAAGATTCTTGCACGTAAAGGAACAGAGCTATAGGTGTAAAGACTAGTGCTCTGTTGCAGAACCTGCAAGAAGCTACTATTTTTTGACTACGATAGCATTTTTTCCTTTATGTTATCGGAAAAAATAGTAGATTCTTGCAGTTCTGGAACAGACCAACATACATGGCACAATAATACAGGTACAAAAGTCATAACCCTATTATTTACATTTTTCAAATAACTGTAAACACAAAAACACAGAAGCGGAAAAATAGAAAAAAAATTAAATAAAAATAAAATGGATGTAGCTTTAATATAATATAAATTTTAAACAACATATTTATACCCTAGACAGACGGCAGCGTTAATTTGCATTAACTGCCTTAATTCAAATTAATTCGTGCATTATCCACATTCTTAATGCACAAAATCAAAGGAAATTTAAGCTGAATTTAGCAATTTCAATATGGCAATGCTGTTGAAAATCAATTGTCTTTTGTCAAATTTCCATGTTTAAGAAAATAAAAAGGGAAAGCAAATCAGCAATTTTCGCGTTTCTTCAAAATAAGTAGTGGTCTTTTGAGAGTAGAATAGCAGCTAATCGTTTTTCACGCCTTCTAACAAATCTCTTTTTCAAATTTTTATTTTCACAAAAAATTTCATTACCCACCATACCAATTCTATCGAAAATTATATCTTCCTCAAATGTTTTTTAAAGCTTTGCAATATTTTTATAATGTTAAAAAGACAAAAAAGTATCGCGAATAAATTAAATTTATTTTTACTTCATCGTGGTAAAAAAATCAATGGTAGAAAGTGTATTTGTTTCGCATATTTTGGCGAACTTTTGCAAAGTTTTATGAAATGGTCTGCTGGGTACAAACAAACAACACAAACAGCTGTTTCATAAATGCAGATACTATCGTCTGTCAGTGTGAAAAGTTAATTCAAATTAGGACATTTTTAATGCAAATTAACTCTGCCGTCTGTCTAGGGTATTAATAGCAATTTGTAAGAATATTTTTTGCAGTATTCCATTTCTAATTTTCAAGCAAAGTAAACAAAGATCAGCTGACTGGCATCTTTTATCATTTTAGACTAGTCTAAACAACTAGGATTTGAAAGTTGAATTTAGACCAATTAATGTATACTGCTAAAACTTTATCAAGAAATAATTTTTACCATCGAGAAAGCTTTGTTGTTTAGTCCACGGCCACACTACAGATCGACGTCCATAGTAGAGTAAAATCATAAAATTGCTGTAGTGAGGAATTCGATTTAATGCCAAGTTTACACTTGCGCTCCAAAATCCACTGGATTTCACGAAATCCTGAAATACACCCCGGTGTTTACACTTATTTTTTGTTGATTTCAAACATATCACAATGATCAAGGTAGATGCATATGCGCAGCTGATCGAACATGAATTTTCAAAACAAGTTGTTGTAAATTGAATTAATCATCAAAAATATACGACAATATAGAACTTTACAACTTTATTTGGAAAATTATCGTAAAATTATCTATATATCGTATTAATTGTGTATAGTACTAACAAATGAAAAAATAAAAAAAAAAAAAAATGATTTTATCGTTGAGACTTCGTTATAATAAATTTTGATAGATAAAAGTTGTGCTCAGAACCTGCACAATATTAGTACTTGCAGTAGTTTTCCCGTTTAGTGCTAAAAATGCGTTCCCGTACTCCGAAATCTAGCAAGACTTGCACTTCTCTTTAAACTAAAATAACGCCGAATAAGACCCTCTTCTCCTGTTTTCTGCCATACAATTTTGGCCTAGTGGAAACTAGCAGCCAGCATGTTCATTGGCATCTAATATGATAGCTGATACGTTGATTTTGACATTTAAGCTGGAGTTTTTGCAATTTCCGTCATTTTTCCGTTCACGTATTTTTTTAAGAAATTTGTATGGGGAAGCAATTTTTGACAATTCGCTCTTTTTTTCTAACAATACCATTAAAAAAGTACGGGAACACAATGAAAAATAGCATTGTAACAAAGTAATTTAATATTTTTTCACATCGTTTACAAATTTTGATACTAAAATTTTTTGTTGCAGCAATTGACCATCTACCTTGTTTATTGTGATACGTGAAAAGTGTTGCAACTTTTGGTATTTTTTAGGCAAAAACAGGGTTGTATATCATGTGTACTGTGATTTCGATGTTGATTTCGCTGAAATCACGAAATGAGATGATTTCATTTTTGTATGCGAAATCATGATAATTTTTGCTTGATTCCGCGCGAAATCACGAAACGCCCTCGAAATCACGAAACGACGCCAAATGTAAACTAAGCATAAGAACACCTAATTTCATGAATTTTTTAATGAAATTCACGCTAGTGTGGACCGGGACATAGTCCCAATTTACATTAGGCGAGTTTACTTGCGGCAATTGTCAGTTTGATGGAGAGAGAGGTGAGGTATATGGTAACCCTTTGCCTCTCAACACCCTCTCTCACCCACAAACTGACAATTGCCGCAAGTAAACTCGCCTAATGTAAATTGGGACTTACTGTGATATCTTATAAGCATAGGGAATTAAGAGTAATATTGAAATTACAATCATTCAAAAAATGGGAAAATTAAAAAGCGGTTTAAAACAAATATATTTTTTTTATCGGATGCACCTGCGTACCATGTGAACCGCGAACTACCACAAAGTAAGAATGACTGAGAGGCGTTACCATCTCGAAAAGTGTTGCCAGGTATAAACAATTATAAAACATTCCTAAATGAAACAACCATGAAAGGTAGCCATTTGGTTGTCATGTTATCGCCATTCAACAGATTTTGGGAATTAATGGAAAAATTGCAAAAATGGTGGAAAAATTCCATCCATATATAAGAGGAAAATCGGAAAATTAAGACCAGTAGTGCGATTTTCTAACACATTTTTTGAGTTACCGACAAAAATCGGTAAAATTAAAACGCAAAATTGTAAATGAAAAGTTCAAATAAAAGTTGACAACACTGTTGCTATCGGTATAACCATGGTACAATAATTCTTAGGTAGGCCACAGCTAACAGCTGATTACAATTTTTTTTGTTATGGCTTAATCTGTCAAAACCGTGTTGACATGCAGAGTTGATATTTATTATTGATCAAAAAATTCAACTCTGTTTTGTTTTCATTTCAACATTAGAGTTGTGCAATCTAGTTCATTTTAAAGATCTAGTTCAATAGCTCAGCCATGGTACAATAAAGGAGAGGTAGGCCAGGTATGAAAATCATTGAGAAATGCCACCCTGCAGCCATGGCTTAAAACGTCAAATGGCATGGTACAATAATAATGGTAGATGTACCTGCATAGCTATCCCGTATTACAAAAACATATGGAACTTAGAGCTTCACTTTTTATATGTTAAAAGTGCCATATAGTGTAAAAACATTTCTTTAGCTAGGCTCCAGAATATTCTTGTTGGTAAAGTGTTCAAAAAATAGCAAAAGTTCTTCCCAAACTTATGACAGTGAAAAAATGTCATTCACTTATTTTCTACTTGACAAGTTTGGCTAATCTGACATCGTGATTGCTGGCATCCGATTTGCAGATAAATGTCAGCAGAATTTTTACAAAAATTGTAATTTTTACATTCCCGTACTTTTGGAACAAATTTAAATTAATATCAATATTTGATAAAACTTTCATTCGTAAGTTTTGCTAAAAAAATCAACAATTTTATTTTGCCACGCGAATACACATTTTTTGTCCTTGTTTTCAGTTTTAAGATATAGTGTTACAGCAGAAATTTTTGTTGGAACAATTCAGCGATACATCTACCTTTATGATTGCATAATGACAAAAACAGTACAAAATGTCAACCCTGCTTTTGACAGATTAGGCCATAAAAAGAAAAAAATTGTAATCAGCTGTGAGCTGTGGCCTACCTTTACTTTATTTTACCATGAGCTCAGCTCTTTAAACTGAACTAGGTCAGTAATCTAGTTCATAGTTCACTGTCCAGTTCAATCATTCGGATCAAAATCGTTCACCGGCTCTTAATCGGTCGTTTGATGAAAACGCATACATACACCAAATACAAACAAACAAAAGACTAATATAATTTAACTACTCCATAACAAAAATATTACATTTGCATAGTTTTATTGCATTCTTAAAGAAAGATTAATTAATTTTAGAAAAACATCATTCATTTAGGTGGCTGGCAAAAAATCGTATGTTGAGTGTGTGTGTAGAAATTGTGTGTTTCTTTTTTTCCCCTTTTTTCTATCCAAAAAGGAAGATTCAATAGGTAATGGATTCGACATATTGTAATATGTTATGTCTAGTATGTTTTTGTAGAAATCTTTATTTTCGGACAGCTATTCCATGTACCTTGATCCAAAACATAAACAAACTGATCACATTACGAAGGCATCCCTTAACATAGACGACGCCGTCACTTTATGTATTTGTGAACGACATGTTGAACTAGATTGTGAATCGTTCGTTAATCGTACGGTCACCGACTGATTATAGTTCAGTGAACTATTGAACTATAATGAACTATATCGTCTGATCTAGTTCATACGCTCTTTTCAATGAATCGTTCAATTGAACTAGTTCGTTCATGAACTATACAACTCTATTCAACATTTCGTTCTTCTTCTTCTTTGTATACTCATCCGTTATCATTCATCAAAACAATTTTGACGTTTTAAGCCATAGCGACAGGGTTGTATTTTTTTTGGCGATTCTCATACCTGGCCTACCTATGAATTATTGTACCATGGGTATAACCATGGTACAATAATTCTTAGGTAGGCCACAGCTAACAGCTGATTACAATTTTTTTTTGTTATGGCTTAATCTGTCAAAACCGTGTTGACATGCAGAGTTGATATTTCGACGCCTCCAAACAATAGTATGCTAAGTCGACTTAGCATGTTTTCAAGTTCTTTACATTTTTATATTTAACGTCCTTTAACTTAAATTCTGTCAAATTTTGGTAATGATCGGACAATCCGAACAGAAGTTATAAACAGATATTTAATTAGCTTATTACTAAAGGTCAAAGAAATTTCCAAACTTTTAGAGCTTGTCCTGCAAAACTAGCTTTTCAGAACTAGCAAACTATTATTTGGAGGTATCGAACGTCCTTTAACTTCAATTCTGTCTAATTTTGGTAATGATCGGTCAATCCGAACAGAAGTTTTAAACAAATATTGACTTAGCATAGTACAGAAGTTCAAAAAAATTTCCAAACTTTGAGAGCATCTCCTGCAAAACTCACTTTTTACACTTATGTTTGGTTTACATTCGGCGTCTTTTCGTGATTTCGAAGGCGTTTCGTGATTTCGCGCGGAATCACGCAAAAATTATCATGATTTCGCATACAAAAATGAAATCATCTCATTTCGTGATTTCAGCGAAATCAACATCGAAATCACAGTACACATGATATACAACCCTGTTTGTGACTGAAAAAGTACCAAAAGTTGCAACACTTTTCACGTATCACAATAAACAAGGTAGATGGTCAATTGATGCAACAAAAAATTTTAGAATCAAAATTTTTAAACAATGTGAAAAAAATATTAGATTACTTTGTTACAATGCTATTTTTCATTGCGTTCTCGTACTTTTTTAATGGTAATGTTAGAAAAAAGAGCGAAATGTCTAAAATTGCTTCCCCATACAAATTTCTTAAAAAAATACGGGAACGAAAAAATGACGGAAATTGCAAAAACTGCAGTAAATCAACGTATCAGCTATCGTATTTAGATGATAATGAACATGTTGCTAGTTTCTACTATGCCAAATTGTATGGCAGAAAACAGGAGAATAGGGTGTTATCCGGCGCTATTTTTGTTTAAAGAGAAGTGTAAGTCTTGCTAGACTTCGGAGTACGGGAACGGGTTCTATACACAATTAATACGATATATAGATAGTTTTACGATAATTTTCGAAATAAAGTTGTAAAGTTCTATATTGTCGTATATTTTTGATGACTAATTCAATTTGCAACAACTTGTTTTGAAAATTCATGTTCGATCAGCTGCGCGTATGCATCTACCTTGATCATTGTGATATGTATGAAATCAACAAAACAATAAGTGTAAACACCGGGATGTATTTCAGGATTTCGTGAAATCCAGTGGATTTTAGAGCGCAAGTGTAAACTTGGCATTAGCATACTATTATTTGGAGGTGTCGATTTATTATTGATCAAAAAATTCAACTCTGTTTTGTTTTCATTTCAACATTTCGTTCTTCTTCTTCTTTGTTTACTCATCCGTTATCATTCATCAAAACAATTTTGACGTTTTAAGCCATAGCGACAGGGTTGTATTTTTTGGCGATTATCATACCTGGCCTACCTATGAATTATTGTACCATGGGTATAACGTTACGACTGCTTTTTATTCATCGCTTACTTACCGAAAAACATCGGTAATTACCGAAATGATAAGCATTTTAATTTTACCGACAATTGTCGGTAACTCACAAAATTAGTTAGTGAATCGCACTACAGTTGTGTGAAAGTTACCGCTGGGAAATAGTACTCGCAAGAATCCTACGCAATTTAAATTCAGTCAAGAGAATAAACAAGTGTTGCAGCGTTTTTATGTTTCTTTATTTGTTTTCGGGCAATATAAATAGAAGTGAGTGAGGTTTTTTATATTCATTAAAAGGTGTATGGTAATGTTTTCCTTATGTGAAGGTTTCCGAGGAAAACGTTTGTTTTTACTGGCCTCCAGTATCCAGAGTGTGGGGGCCAATTCATTTCTTTATTTTGGGCTGAATAATTGTACCACAAACCACACAGCAGCTCGGAGTAAGGCATCTCCTATAATTGTGGTCGTTACTGGATTCTGTCAACCAAGAGCGGCATTGCGAGTAGAAAGATTGGTCAAGTTACAAGTGTGTGCCTTGAGGTGCACAGCAATAGTGTCCCATTGGCTAGTCAGTCAAATGTTCCATGAGCCAGATAAAATTTAATGTGGACCTTTCTCAGCCTCCAAGAAACCCGGACTGTAAGGTAACCCTAAACGGGCATATGTAAGTGTGCAGCATAAAATACCAGCGGTTTAGAAAGAAAACAACAAACAAAAACATTAAAAGATTAAGAATTTTCATCAAAATTTATGCTAGATTAAAAGATATAGAATGCCGCAGAAAGCGAAATTCAGATCTATCGACCAATATTAAAATGACGATTTAGAAAGAAAATTAAAAATTTCAACTAAATCAAAATTTAGAAGTACGCCCCGAGATTATAAAAAAGTTAATGAGATAAAAGGCCGCCAAAGGCAAACATCCTGATTTCGTTTCAACCATTGTTAAAATAACTATTCACAAACCAATTTTACCATTTAAACATAAATACAGTATAGTATATGTGTTGTCCTTTGTGTTAATTTTAAGAATACTTGATTTTGTGAGAATTTTAACACCGGGTCTTATAACATTATTCAAATTGATTACCATATTTGGTTGTCTATGGGATGCTAGAGAGTGAATAATAAGTCTTTTCTATCTTATTGGGTAGATTTTTATCTATTATAAGCGAGCTCCTTTATGATAGTTTAGGAATAATTTCTGTCTGAGTGTTTGAGACATACAAAAAGGAAACTCCAGGATTCCATAAGAGGAAATTTAACCATTTTTTTTATTTATATTAATTGCTTATCTGGTGTTATATATTCAATTGCCTTTATTTTGTTTATTTCTGACAATCAAATATATTATTTTGTCTAGCTTTAAGTTTCCATTAATAAATGTAATTATGTATTGATTTTGTCCAAATTCAAAACATGTTCTAATTGTCTTTAAACAGGGGTTCTTCTAGTTGTGTGGTTGTGGGGATTTCTACAAAATAAAGGACCTAGAAATCCATGGAAGGGTGGGCAAGTGTGGGGGTAATTACACAATACCCTCTTATCTAAGTCTGTTTTGTATTGTCAGTGTTTTTGTGTGTGATAGAGTTCAATATATGTTCGCCCAGATGGGCTAAATGGTGGACGGTTGAGAACCTGACTAGAGACCGCGTAGCTAGCCGGAAGGTCCCATTTAGCGCCGCCCACAGGGTTCGTAACAATTTTTTGCTGGGTAGGTTTAAAAAGCCACAAAGGCACGTTACATTTCACTACATCACACTCTAGCCTTTCCTTAGGAAATAGAACATTTTAATCAAAAGTATTTACTGGCGTTAAAATTTCCTTACAATATCAATTTTAGGGACAAACACAGACAACACAAAACATATATGGTATAGTATGGTGAGTGAAAAATCGAAATATGCATAAATATTGAAAGAGATTGATTAGCTGTATCCAAAAGCGGATGCGTGTCAACTGATTTTAACTAATTCGCGAATAATAGGCTTTTTAATTTTCCCATTTTTTGAATGATTGTAATTTCAATATTACTCTTAATTCCCTATGCTTATAAGATATCACAGTAAGTCCCAATTTACATTAGGCGAGTTTACTTGCGGCAATTGTCAGTTTGATGGAGAGAGAGGTGAGGTATATGGTAACCCTTTGCCTCTCAACACCCTCTCTCACCCACAAACTGACAATTGCCGCAAGTAAACTCGCCTAATGTAAATTGGGACTTACTGTGATATCTTATAAGCATAGGGAATTAAGAGTAATATTGAAATTACAATCATTCAAAAAATGGGAAAATTAAAAAGCCTATTATTCGCGAATTAGTTAAAATCAGTTGACACGCATCCGCTTTTGGATACAGCTAATCAATCTCTTTCAATATTTATGCATATTTCGATTTTTCACTCACCATACTATACCATATATGTTTTGTGTTGTCTGTGTTTGTCCCTAAAATTGATATTGTAAGGAAATTTTAACGCCAGTAAATACTTTTGATTAAAATGTTCTATTTCCTAAGGAAAGGCTAGAGTGTGATGTAGTGAAATGTAACGTGCCTTTGTGGCTTTTTAAACCTACCCAGCAAAAAATTGTTACGAACCCTGTGGGCGGCGCTAAATGGGACCTTCCGGCTAGCTACGCGGTCTCTAGTCAGGTTCTCAACCGTCCACCATTTAGCCCATCTGGGCGAACATATATTGAACTCTATCACACACAAAAACACTGACAATACAAAACAGACTTAGATAAGAGGGTATTGTGTAATTACCCCCACACTTGCCCACCCTTCCATGGATTTCTAGGTCCTTTATTTTGTAGAAATCCCCACAACCACACAACTAGAAGAACCCCTGTTTAAAGACAATTAGAACATGTTTTGAATTTGGACAAAATCAATACATAATTACATTTATTAATGGAAACTTAAAGCTAGACAAAATAATATATTTGATTGTCAGAAATAAACAAAATAAAGGCAATTGAATATATAACACCAGATAAGCAATTAATATAAATAAAAAAAATGGTTAAATTTCCTCTTATGGAATCCTGGAGTTTCCTTTTTGTATGTCTCAAACACTCAGACAGAAATTATTCCTAAACTATCATAAAGGAGCTCGCTTATAATAGATAAAAATCTACCCAATAAGATAGAAAAGACTTATTATTCACTCTCTAGCATCCCATAGACAACCAAATATGGTAGTCAATTTGAATAATGTTATAAGACCCGGTGTTAAAATTCTCACAAAATCAAGTATTCTTAAAATTAACACAAAGGACAACACATATACTATACTGTATTTATGTTTAAATGGTAAAATTGGTTTGTGAATAGTTATTTTAACAATGGTTGAAACGAAATCAGGATGTTTGCCTTTGGCGGCCTTTTATCTCATTAACTTTTTTATAATCTCGGGGCGTACTTCTAAATTTTGATTTAGTTGAAATTTTTAATTTTCTTTCTAAATCGTTATTTTAATATTGGTCGATAGATCTGAATTTCGCTTTCTGCGGCATTCTATATCTTTTAATCTAGCATAAATTTTGATGAAAATTCTTAATCTTTTAATGTTTTTGTTTGTTGTTTTCTTTCTAAACCGCTGGTATTTTATGCTGCACACTTACATATGCCCGTTTAGGGTTACCTTACAGTCCGGGTTTCTTGGAGGCTGAGAAAGGTCCACATTAAATTTTATCTGGCTCATGGAACATTTGACTGACTAGCCAATGGGACACTATTGCTGTGCACCTCAAGGCACACACTTGTAACTTGACCAATCTTTCTACTCGCAATGCCGCTCTTGGTTGACAGAATCCAGTAACGACCACAATTATAGGAGATGCCTTACTCCGAGCTGCTGTGTGGTTTGTGGTACAATTATTCAGCCCAAAATAAAGAAATGAATTGGCCCCACACTCTGGATACTGGAGGCCAGTAAAAACAAACGTTTTCCTCGGAAACCTTCACATAAGGAAAACATTACCATACACCTTTTAATGAATATAAAAAACCTCACTCACTTCTATTTATATTGCCCGAAAACAAATAAAGAAACATAAAAACGCTGCAACACTTGTTTATTCTCTTGACTGAATTTAAATTGCGTAGGATTCTTGCGAGTACTATTTCCCAGCGGTAACTTTCACACAACTGTAGTGCGATTCACTAACTAATTTTGTGAGTTACCGACAATTGTCGGTAAAATTAAAATGCTTATCATTTCGGTAATTACCGATGTTTTTCGGTAAGTAAGCGATGAATAAAAAGCAGTCGTAACGTTATACCCATGGTACAATAATTCATAGGTAGGCCAGGTATGATAATCGCCAAAAAATACAACCCTGTCGCTATGGCTTAAAACGTCAAAATTGTTTTGATGAATGATAACGGATGAGTAAACAAAGAAGAAGAAGAACGAAATGTTGAAATGAAAACAAAACAGAGTTGAATTTTTTGATCAATAATAAATCGACACCTCCAAATAATAGTATGCTAATGCCAAGTTTACACTTGCGCTCTAAAATCCACTGGATTTCACGAAATCCTGAAATACATCCCGGTGTTTACACTTATTGTTTTGTTGATTTCATACATATCACAATGATCAAGGTAGATGCATACGCGCAGCTGATCGAACATGAATTTTCAAAACAAGTTGTTGCAAATTGAATTAGTCATCAAAAATATACGACAATATAGAACTTTACAACTTTATTTCGAAAATTATCGTAAAACTATCTATATATCGTATTAATTGTGTATAGAACCCGTTCCCGTACTCCGAAGTCTAGCAAGACTTACACTTCTCTTTAAACAAAAATAGCGCCGGATAACACCCTATTCTCCTGTTTTCTGCCATACAATTTGGCATAGTAGAAACTAGCAACATGTTCATTATCATCTAAATACGATAGCTGATACGTTTTTTGGGTGACGTAGGGGATGGAAGATACCAAGGAACGGTCCTGACCGGTTTTAACATGGCAAAGCCCAGGATTTATCTTGGTCCCTCTTTCATCCCAAGTGGACACTGACCTCCCCGTGGTGTCACCTGGGGAACTGCCTTTAACACCCGTTAAAGGTAGTGAGCTAACATGTGCCGCGCGTTCACCCATAAGAACGTTAAAAACTTGGGTTTGGGCGTCGGGTTAGTAACCCTCCCCTAGAAAAAACAGCCTACTATGAAAAAACGAAAGAAAAGAAAAACAAACCCCTCTAAAGTTGACGAACCCCGCAAACGTTTTAAGGACCATGATCTGCGAATCTGCACCTGGAATGTTCGCACTCTTTATAGAGAAGGTGCAGTCTTCGCATTGGCAGACGTACTTGAAAAGTACAAGACCGATATTACTGCCATACAGGAAATACGATGGATTGGGAAAGGCGTCACAACAACACCTAAAGGTGACGCACTGTATTATAGCTGCCATGACGTAAAGCATGAGTTTGGTTGTGGATTCGTAGTTAGTCGGAGACTAAAACATCTTGTATCCAGCTTCACTCCAGTGAATGAAAGACTTGCTGCAATTCGAATAAAAGCTAAATTCTTCAACATCAGCTTTATTTGCGCTCATGCTCCCACTGAAGAAAAGGACGAACAGACCAAAGATATATTTTACGAGCGCTTAGAAGAAACATATGACCGTTGCCCTGCCCATGACATTAAAATCATTCTAGGCGATTTTAATGCCAAAATTGGAAAGGAGAATATCTTTGGCCCAACAGTCGGGAAATTCAGTCTCCACAGTGAAACATCTGACAATGGTATGAGACTGATAGACTTTGCAGCTGCAAAAAACATGGTAGTTAGCAGTACCAGATTTAATCATCTCGATATTCATAAGGGCACCTGGCTGTCTCCAGATCAGAAAACAAGAAACCAAATTGATCATGTTGTGATACATGGAAGACATTCATCGAGCGTGTTGGATGTACGATCGTTCCGAGGCGCAAACATTGATTCGGACCACTACCTTGTTGCAGCAAAGGTACGCACCCGCCTAAACGTAGCAAACAAAGTACGAACAGACACAACACGAAAGTTAGACATCGTTAAGCTGCAATCACAACAGATAGCCACAGCATATTCCACTCAACTAGCCCAATTGCTTAATCAAAGCCCTCCTCATCCCGATAACATATCAGCGCAATGGCAAAGCATTGCCCACTCCATGCAAACAGCCGCAAAATCCATACTTGGATACCAGAGACCTCCACCAAGGAATCCATGGTATGATGAGGAGTGTCGTGCTGCCACCGAAGAGAAAAATGCGGCATATAAGGCTACTTTACAATCCGTAGCAACGCGTAGCGCACGAGAGAGATACAGGGAGAAAAGGAGAGAGGAGAAACGTCTTTTCCGCAGGAAAAAGAGAGAGATGGAAAAGCGGGAGTGTGAAAAAATCGAGATGTACAGGAGCCAGAATGAAGTCCGAAAATTCTACCAAAGAGTCAAGCATCAAACTGATGGCTTTGGTACAGGCACATCCTCCTGTAGAGACCAGCAAGGTAATTTGGTAACTGATACAGATAGTGTACTCAGGATATGGAAAGAACATTTTTCAAATCTGTTGGTATCCAATAGCAGCGAAGACGACGAAGATACCACAGTCCCAATCCCAGAAGATGGTATTGAATGTATACCGCCCAGCCAAGATGAGGTAAAGACAGCAATAAATCGGCTGAAGAATAATAAGGCAGCAGGGGCCGATGGTTTACCAGCCGAGCTGTTCAAAACCGGAGGCGACACGCTGATAAGGTGTATTCATCAGCTAGTTAGCACCATCTGGCAGGAAGAACGAGTACCCGACGATTGGAACCTAAGTATCCTGTGCCCCGTCCACAAGAAGGGAGATAAGACTGTATGCTCTAACTATAGGGGCATAAGTCTACTCCCTATTGCCTACAAGATCGTGTCAGGGATATTGTGCGAACGACTAAAGCCAATGGTCAACGAGATTATTGGACCATACCAATGCGGCTTTAGACCTGGCAAGTCCACCATTGACCAGATATTTACCCTGCGGCAAATCCTGGAGAAGACCCAAGAGATGCAGATCGACACCTACCACCTTTTTGTCGATTATAAAGCAGCCAACAGTCCGCTGCGCTCAAAGGTATTCCAAGCCATGTCTGAATTTGGTATTCCCGCAAAGCTCATCCGGCTTTGTAAAATGACTTTAACTGACACGAGGTCCTCAGTTAAAATAGGAAAGAACCTCTCCGAAGAGTTTGGTACCAAAAGAGGTTTCAGACAAGGAGACAGCCTTTCGTGTGACCTCTTCAACATCCTGCTAGAAAAGGTTATACGAGAGGCAAACGTCAAAAGATGTGGCACAATCTACACCAATAGTCACATGTTACTTGCTTATGCTGATGATATAGACATCATGGGTCGATCAGTAAAAGAAGTAACTGATACCTTTATAAAGGTCGAAGGAGAATCTGCTAAAGTGGGTCTGGCGGTAAACGGTGAGAAGACCAAGTTGATGGTGTCGACGCGCAATGCGTCCATTGAGCTCGGACCGACTGTGGAAGTTGGTTCCTATAATATTGAGGTAGTAAAAGACTTCGTCTACCTCGGCACCTCCGTCAACACAACAAACGACATCAGTTGTGAAATAAAAAGAAGAATTGTATTGGCCAACAGATGCTACTTTGGATTAAGTAAGCAGTTTAAAAACAAAGCCACATCTCGTCAAACAAAAATAACGCTCTACAAAACACTGATACTACCCGTGCTGATGTATGGCTCCGAAGCATGGGTACTTGCGCAAGCAGACATGGCAGTGCTTGGTGTGTTTGAGAGAAAAATTCTTCGAAAGATCTACGGACCAATCTGCGTTGACGGTGAATATCGACGTCGCATGAACCACGAGCTGTATCTGCTATACAACGACATGAATATTGTTAAACGTATCGAGATGCAGCGATTGCGTTGGCTAGGCCATATCATAAGAATGAGCGATGATGAACCCGCTAAAAAGGCGTATGAATACATGCCACATGGCGGTGCACGCAGAATTGGCAGGCCAAGGAATAGATGGCGCAAACAAGTGGATGTTGAGATGAAAAGGCGCGGTATTCCAGAGTGCAAAGCAACAAATAGAGAGGAATGGAGATCTCTTCTTAGTTCGGCCTATAGAACAAATGTTCTGTAATGGGCCAGCTAAGTAAGTAAGTAAGTAAGATACGTTGATTTACTGCAGTTTTTGCAATTTCCGTCATTTTTTCGTTCCCGTATTTTTTAAGAAATTTGTATGGGGAAGCAATTTTAGACATTTCGCTCTTTTTTCTAACATTACCATTAAAAAAGTACGAGAACGCAATGAAAAATAGCATTGTAACAAAGTAATCTAATATTTTTTTCACATTGTTTAAAAATTTTGATTCTAAAATTTTTTGTTGCATCAATTGACCATCTACCTTGTTTATTGTGATACGTGAAAAGTGTTGCAACTTTTGGTACTTTTTCAGTCACAAACAGGGTTGTATATCATGTGTACTGTGATTTCGATGTTGATTTCGCTGAAATCACGAAATGAGATGATTTCATTTTTGTATGCGAAATCATGATAATTTTTGCGTGATTCCGCGCGAAATCACGAAACGCCTTCGAAATCACGAAAAGACGCCGAATGTAAACCAAACATAAGTGTAAAAAGTGAGTTTTGCAGGAGATGCTCTCATGGTTTAATAAGAAAGGTTAGCCAAAGCTTTATATCAATTTAAATTTTTTCATTCGAGTATGCCTAAAACTTCAAAACAATATAAACAAACTGTGTATGTGTGTGTGGTGTTTGAATAATATGCCAAACAATTTTAAAAACAATTAAATTCAATGATTTTTAAAATTGTTTTTAGACCATTTGTATGGAAGAAATTGGTAAGATTTGCATTGAAACAATCAGTTTATCATATTCACAACTCGATTATGTGGAGCAAACTTAACTCTTCATTTATTTTTCGCGTTTTTTATAAAATGCTCAAAAAATACATTGTAAACAAACCCACTTGTTGCTTTTATTTTGAAGTTTTAAGAATTCAAGAAAAACAAGGGTTCTATAGATATTTTTCATTTAAATCTACCTCTTTACTTATACCATGGATGCTCTCAAAGTTTGGAAATTTTTTTGAACTTCTGTACTATGCTAATGCCAAGTTTAGACTTGCGCTCCAAAATCCACTGGATTTCACGAAATCTTGAAATACATCCCGGTGTTTACACTTATTTTTTTGTTGATTTCATACATATCACAATGATCAAGGTAGATGCATACACGCAGCTGATCGAACATGAATTTTCAAAACAAGTTGTTGCAAATTGAATTAGTCATCAAAAATATACGACAATATAGAACTTTACAACTTTATTTCGAAAATTATCGTAGAACTATCTATATATCGTATTAATTGTGTATAGAACCCGTTCCCGTACTCCGAAATCTAGCAAGACTTACACTTCTCTTTAAACAAAAATAGCGCCGAATAACACCCTATTCTCCTGTTTTCTGCCATACAATTTTGGCATAGTAGAAACTAGCAACATGTTCATTATCATCTAAATACGATAGCTGATACGTTGATTTGCTGCAGTTTTTGCAATTTCCGTCATTTTTTCGTTCCCGTATTTTTTAAGAAATTTGTATGGGGAAGCAATTTTAGACATTTCGCTCTTTTTTCTAACATTACCATTAAAAAAGTACGAGAACGCAATGAAAAATAGCATTGTAACAAAGTAATCTAATATTTTTTTCACATTGTTTAAAAATTTTGATTCTAAAATTTTTTGTTGCAGCAATTGACCATCTACCTTGTTTATTGTGATACGTGAAAAGTGTTGCAACTTTTGGTACTTTTTAAGTCACAAACAGGGTTGTATATCATGTGTACTGTGATTTCGATGTTGATTTCGCTGAAATCACGAAATGAGATGATTTCATTTTAAGTCAATATTTGTTTATAACTTCTGTTCGGATTGACCGATCATTACCAAAATTAGACAGAATTGAAATTAAAGGACGTTCGATACCTCCAAATAATAGTTTGCTAGTTCTGAAAAGCTAGTTTTGCAGGACAAGCTCTAAAAGTTTGGAAATTTCTTTGACCTTTAGTAATAAGCTAATTAAATATCTGTTTATAACTTCTGTTCGGATTGTCCGATCATTACCAAAATTTGACAGAATTTAAGTTAAAGGACGTTAAATATAAAAATGTAAAGAACTTGAAAACATGCTAAGTCGACTTAGCATACTATTGTTTGGAGGCGTCGAAATATCAACTCTGCATGTCAACACGGTTTTGACAGATTAAGCCATAACAAAAAAAATTGTAATCAGCTGTTAGCTGTGGCCTACCTAAGAATTATTGTACCATGGTTATACCCATGGTACAATAATTCATAGGTAGGCCAGGTATGAGAATCGCCAAAAAAATACAACCCTGTCGCTATGGCTTAAAACGTCAAAATTGTTTTGATGAATGATAACGGATGAGTATACAAAGAAGAAGAAGAACGAAATGTTGAATAGAGTTGTATAGTTCATGAACGAACTAGTTCAATTGAACGATTCATTGAAAAGAGCGTATGAACTAGATCAGACGATATAGTTCATTATAGTTCAATAGTTCACTGAACTATAATCAGTCGGTGACCGTACGATTAACGAACGATTCACAATCTAGTTCAACATGTCGTTCACAAATACATAAAGTGACGGCGTCGTCTATGTTAAGGGATGCCTTCGTAATGTGATCAGTTTGTTTATGTTTTGGATCAAGGTACATGGAATAGCTGTCCGAAAATAAAGATTTCTACAAAAACATACTAGACATAACATATTACAATATGTCGAATCCATTACCTATTGAATCTTCCTTTTTGGATAGAAAAAAGGGGAAAAAAAGAAACACACAATTTCTACACACACACTCAACATACGATTTTTTGCCAGCCACCTAAATGAATGATGTTTTTCTAAAATTAATTAATCTTTCTTTAAGAATGCAATAAAACTATGCAAATGTAATATTTTTGTTATGGAGTAGTTAAATTATATTAGTCTTTTGTTTGTTTGTATTTGGTGTATGTATGCGTTTTCATCAAACGACCGATTAAGAGCCGGTGAACGATTGTTAAAATCCGGCTTATGCGGCACTGTGGTGGGGTATCCAGCTAGTTCAGGGGAGCTGTTCTCAAGGCGGTCCCAACCCTGGCACCATCAGCCCAAGGGGATAAACAATAATTGAATTTGAACATAAAAAGACAAGAACACAAACAACAAATACAACCCTACATATACCAGTGACAAAGGTGCTTGATGGAAAATTGCACCCACACATAGCCCGCCCAACCTTGACCCTTTAGTCCGTTTCATCAGTCATTATTAAAAGGGCCCCGTGCTCCACACACACTTACCTAGCAATTTACATCGTATTACCCCCCTTTATAACACAAAACTAGCACATAATTTTTCTTGACAATCAAGCATAAAAATATATTGATGGCTTAGTCATTTTTTTCTCTTAACCTACTAACAAAAATTCATAATCACAAAAAATGAATTATTAATACCGGAATTAGGGACAAAATGGCGAGTCACTGACTCAGATTACCTCTCTTTTCCAATTACAATGCCAATTCGGCCACACACAATAAAATTCTAACAAATTCCCTACCTAAAAGAGCTCTCTTAAGCGGTGATTAGACTGTTCATTGGTAGTCTTAATATTTTTTTGTTTAAATCCTTTTATGATAATTTTGCTGAGAAGTAATCCTACACTCGATTAATATTAAATGGCGGCATTAATAACCCTCACATAAATAAAAAATTAGAATTAAATATTGAGTATGGACAACACAACTTATTTTAAAATATATCTAGTTTACGATAAAAATCAAATTAATTAGAATCAAGATATTTTTTTATATTAAGAATTAATTCAAAGTTTTCTCATTACTTTCATTTCAGGTAATTTTTTTTTTTCTTTTTTGATAATTGGCGCTCATGCGCGAAATGGCCGTCAATTAAATAAATTCGTTCTTCGTAAGCAGTGTAAACGGGGGATTTCACTATTTAATTTACCTGGCATCAAAGGCTTACATCAATCTTTTACTCAATTCAGCAAAGAAAGGGTTCTCTTGGCAAGCACCAGAAACGCACGGTTTACATCAATTCTTCAATGATCCAGGCAATCATATGTGTGGTTCACAGCAAAAACCAAAAAATCATAATAAGGTTATTTCGGCTTCCCCGATGTATTTTTATGGATAATTTTCAAATGGTTGAATAAAATGTTGCTGCCCTCCTCCCTTTTGGATCGTCGAGGAGGACAGTTGATGTCTTCTTTTAAATTGTTGGTGCAATCTTAAATGAAGAATAAAATAAACACAACACCAAACAATCACTACTTGTTACTAAATACAAGCACCAAAATTAAAACTTACGTAGTTGGTAATCTGCCCACAACATTTAAAAAAAAAAGACACAATTTTAAATAAAATATTTGAAATGTTTTTTGAAAAATAATTTATAATTATTTGTTTTATTTTTTTGTTTTCTGGGTGAACGTTGAGGTTTAATATCCCAACTTAGGGGTTAGACACGGCACTTGATTCTGACGCGCTTTTTAGGTTCTAGGCCCTTTTATATCCTGGGAAATGACGCTAAAATTTTCCCCTACTTTCCAATAATTTTCTTTTATTTTCCTTCAGTTTATTTATTTTCTTTTACACCCAGGTACTACTAAACCTGTCATAACTTCAGGGTTGTATCTCGTCATCTGTTATCATTCTTCATTACCCTACTCAAACACAGCCCTGTAATTGGCACCACTTTTTATTCACCAGCATCTACTTGCCGTTTCCGCGCCTCATTTTTAAAACGGTGTCTTGTTCGGTCGGTTGTGCGAAGAAATGTTGTCGGGTTTTTCGTTTCATTTTTTATTAAAAAAAAACTGCAAAGACCACGCAACAAAACTTCACCATTCTAGTGCCTTGCAATAAGAATGGGGATGTGCGTGTAGTCTTTGATTCGCATAATTTTCCTTATCTTTCTAGAAAAATGTGTATTCATTGAAATAATTTCCTTTACGTGTATTAACATACGCTTGCTCTACACACAATTATTCCTATCCATCATTGACAATATGCTTATGTGTATGTGAATGGAGGGTGCCGCTATGCGAAAAAACTTGCATTTCGCGGGCAATTTACTCGTACATGTCACGTACACAAGTCACACATATGAATGGACTTTTTAATGGAACCAACACAGTCACAATTGTTCGACCCACGCCAGTCACACACATGTTTGTATGTACATGCTATCAAGTCTCCATCATGACTGTACGACGCAACAGCAGCCCTTTACTATTACGCTGCCTTTTGTAACTGCGTCATGACGATTTCAATGGAGCTCAGCCAACGCTGTGCTGACCGCACATGTCCGCAGGTAATGTATTTCTTTGTTGCAAATGTTCATTTTTATTTTATAGTAATTATGACTTTGTTTCCTTTCCTTACAGATAAACCTTAGTGGATTTTAATACTTTGGGTGTACCAGATTTACCTAGCAACATCAACAATTTCCTTTACCTATGTCTCTTGTCACGTTTTGTGAATTGCAGTTTGTGTCGTTTCATGACAACAACTCATGGAAAAGTTTACTGCATGGAAAATTCAACATTGCCTGAGCCACATTTGCTGTTGCCTGCCGGTCATCGTTAGGTGAGTTCCATCTCAAAGCATGGTGTATGGACAATAGTGTTAAAGTGCTCATAAAGAATTTGGTTTCATTAAGAATCACACAAAAAAAAATCACGTGTAAAAACTATCTCAACAGCTAAATTGTTTTGCTCCAGATTCCTGTTAATTGCTACCTGACCTACAGTGCATACTCATCCCAAAGGTGTTCATCGCGTAATGACAAAAACATGTACGAATGTGAATATGATCATCAACCAGCAATGTTCGCCAGAAAAGGTGTATTTTATAATCGTAAAAACAGTGTGTTAAATATGTGAGAAAAAATGAAATAGGTGGATATAATGAAAATGCTTGTTGCGGTTGGGTCAATAACAAGCCGATCACTAGCCACAGGCTAAAATACATCATGCCAAGATGACACTCCCTTATCTTCTGTAACACGACTGTGTGGTTGCATCCAGCCATATTCAATATGCTGGTACATGTCTGCTCCAGGAAGTACAAAAGGTACAGCAGTATGGCATGGGGAAAAAAAATGTCTGAAACTGGAGAAAATTCATAAATAATTGGGGTAAATAAACGTAGAAGTCAATATGTTTACTTACCTTTTATGCCATTGTGAATCATCAATGTGTTTTTTTTTGTGTCGTACAAGTAAACACACAACCGTACAAACGATAATTATGCTTTTATATGGTAATTTCTCATATTTACCAGCAGTGATGGGTTGGTGTGGGTCAACGTCGTCAAGAGCTATACACCAATAACAAAATTTGTATCTTTTGAGTGTTTGTAGGCGTAAAATTATTAAATTTTCTCCAGATTCTTAATTTGCGTTGTGCCATTGTATATAGTTTGTGTTCTAATGTCAGCTGTCAGAGAATTGACAGCTGCCATTCAGATAGCCGTGTCTACACCACCTGTATTAAACAGTACAAGGTTGGTGGTATGAAATTTGCCGTCTCTGATAGCAGGCATATGAGAGCGGCTTAACGCTATATATGAAAATTGAATTTCCAAATAAATAACAAAAAAAAACGTTATAAAAAAAAGAGAGAGGCACTTCAATACTCATGCAAGTAGAATGAGAGATTTTTTTGGAAAATATATATATTTTTTTTGGAAAAGACACCTATAAAAGGCAAAATTGGTTAGAAAATAGCCATATTGTCTTAGTAAATTCCTGTGCAGACGAAGTGCTAGAAGTTTTTCTTTCAACCTATTGGTGAATAAGAGACATATACTAAATAAAATTAAATATTTCACTAAATTGTGCAAAGTGTCTGAATGTTTATAAAAAAAAGTGAACGCCAATGTTGACGTGAGATTGAGAGTACATAGATCTTCTTTTTATTGAATAGGAGTTCCTTGGGCTGAAAACATAAGGAGTCTCCATCACACAGTGAAATTTGTTTTGGGAAATACCCACAAAGACGACAGATCTAGTGGACATTAGTGGAAGGAAAACCCTTATACGAAATAAAGGAGCACAGCAGAGGCAAGGTAGGACAGAGTGTTGTTGAAAAATAGTGGTGTTTGTGTGCGATTGGCCCAAAAATATTATAAAAAAGCGAATACAAAATCCTTGATATTTGAATCTTTGACGTCGGCCGGAGATCATAGTGCTGCCGGCCAATCGCCGCCGTTGTCCAGAAAAGTGGAAGTTACTGAACACCCTGTGGTCGTCAGCTGCTGCCCATATAACAGTGGCGACAAAAACCATTCACAGAGTATTCTACTCTTCCCATTGCCAGACTGTTCTACATCAATTGAACTGTTCCTACCACTAAAGCTGCCATAATCAGAACTAAGACAAGAAAATTAAAGTCGCCCTTCAGGCGCATATCAAAATAGCGACATATTGATGTCATGAGATAAATGTATTTGTTTTGTATGTTCGTGTTTTTTTGTTTATTTGAAAAGTATTTTTTTTATTAACTTTATATTTAGTGATATTTATCTTGATTTTCCTTGCAAATGTTTTTATATCATATTTATTGACCTTTGATTTTCATTATTATTTTTTTTTATTTTACGTTGTGAAGGGCAGTACAAATAACCGTGATAGGGGTATTTGATTAGAGTTTGGACTGTTTTCTTATGTTGTCCAAAGGTCGTAATCCATCTAACTGAGCTCAATTAGGTAGGAATATCTGAATTAAGCATAGTTTGGTCTGTATTGACCAGTCACCCCATTGCAGGATTATTGTAGGTCCTGTTTTAAAGTATTTTTTTTAACGTAAATCTCGATTCAAAATTTCAGTTACGTCCAGATTAATATGACATGTTTTTTGTAGTTTTAGGATGTTTTATTTAATTATTATTATGAATAAAGATATGTTTTTGTACTGATGTTATAAGAATGAACATGGAGTGACTTTTTGATTTGGGAGGAAAAATGGTCGTTTGAGGGAAAAGCGTTAGGATAGACTGGGTTATGGGGTCCATAGGAATGAGGATGGAAAATATGGATCATAGAAGGGTGGGCTGAGTGGGGTCTTGAACACCAAGAGACCTGTATCCCGATGGATGTTCTCTGTGTGTGTTGTGTTATTGTTTATTGATGTAGTTTTGTTCATTTTTTTTCTGTTAGACCACTGGCTGACCTCGGATAGGTTGAGAACTCACCCTGAGGGTACTGAGTGGCCGGATATAGCAGTCGGCGATGCGTGGTCATAACAGTAATGGCGCCCAAACCAAAAAAGTGTCTTCTGTGTCACTTCGACAGTGAGATTGGAAGAGTGTAGATAAGTGCAATAAAATCTAGGCACTTGGAAATAGCCCGATATTAAAGGAAATAACCCAAATCTTCTAGTCCTAATCTAACAATAACTAATTAGTATTGCAACCAGAACTACGAAATAGTGTCTGTTGAAAAGTGCAATATTAGATTTAGTTATGGTAGTGTTAGCCTAGAGGAAAATTTTAATGGTCAGGTGCAAGCTCTAGTTCGTCATGTGTAACTATGAATGTTGTGTTTTTGACCTGTGTTTGTCTGTTAGTGAATTAGTTTTTTTTATTAAAAGATCTCTTATATATAGGATTTCGAGTGGACAGAATGATAGCCATTGCGGCAAGAGTAGAAGCCGTAAGTAGAGTATTAATAGGCCAATGACCATGAGAACTTCAGTTTTAGTAAAAGAATAAACAGGATTGCCATGGTTTCCGAATCCTATCTAGAGAATCCATAAATGTTGTCAAGAACATTCAAAGGGAAACACTTTAATTAAAGAATACTTATTTAGTTATGTATTTGATCTTCAGAGCTGACATTGTTTCAAACCAAATCCTACACAGTGGGTTTGTAGAAAGCCTGAAGCTCGTCAGTATAGTGAGATCTGATACTTTTATACCCTCGCCTGACAGAGTCCCTTAATTAGACGACCATGAACCTCCTGTTTGGTGAATAGTAAACAGAATTAAATAAATTTTACTTTTATATATATTGACATTCGTATTAAACGATAGTTAGATAACAAAAACCAGTAGTAAAGTGACAATATATAGTAAAAGATTTGCGTATTCCATTAGCTGTGACAGATTGATAAGCATATTCAAATAAGATATTTAAATACAGTAGGTGTTCCAGGGAATGATAACCCGTTCTGCGACTAAACGAAACTGGCCTCCAGCTTTTGATGCTCCCTCGGATTTGGACAAAATAATACCTAAAAAGAAAAGAACAAAAGAAACAGAATTAGATATGGCAGAAAACAACGAACCAATACGAGACTTATCTGCAACGATTATTAATCGCCCAGGTACAACGAATTCACAAGCCCCAGCTCCGGGCCCTGCACAGCTAGGGGGAGATAGTGGTGGAGAACGCTTTTCGACACCAGGGACTTCAAGGAATCCGACGGATAGAGACCTAAACGACAAAATAAAGGGTATAGTAGTAAATGAAATGCAGGAAATTAGAAAAACGTTAGACGCATTAGTAAAAACGGTTGAAAGGATAAGTATATCGGCCAATAATACGACTCCCAGGGGGGTGAATTTCGAGACCCCTATTACTAGTGGCAGTGTACCTCCTCAGGTGCCCATTAACAGTATGTCATCGACTGGTAATCCGGCAAATCCTCCAGCCAACCCTCCGGTTCCATCAAAAAACGAGAATCTAAAGATTAGGGTGGACAAATTCGGATTGAATTTCGACGGAAATGTTCAAAAACTGACCATAGAAGAATTCATATTTCGCTTGGAGCGTTTACAGGGACAATATCAGATCCCGTGGGAGGAGATATTGCGTGACTTTCGATTGTTAGTCTCGGGACCAGCGTTGGAATGGTACTGGCAAGGGCAAAGAACACATGATTTTAGTCAGTGGATCAGGTTGAAGGACGCCCTCTTGTGTCAATACCGGACCACTAAATCGCCATTCGAGGCTATGAGAGATTTAGTGGACCGAAAACAGATGGCCAACGAACCGATTGACACATATTTCCACACCATGGGTCAACTCCGTTCTCGTCTGCAACATCCAATAACTGATCAAGATATGATCAATATTATTAAAGTCAACTTGCGAGATAATATTAAGGCGGTTATATACCCAATGACTGTCGCTACCGTTGAGATGTTGCGGATTGAGTGTAAGGACGTGGAGAAAAATTTCCCTAAAAGGGACCTCAGGACTCCAGTACCATCTCATCCACGCCCGGTGAGGCAAGTAAGTGAGATCGAGTTTGAGGAGGAGTATGAAGATACGAATCCAACAGACGATATATCGGCGATTCGAGTGAAGAGTCAGCAAATCAAACCTCTAAAATGCTGGAACTGCCGAGCCGATGGACACATGTTTAGGGATTGTCCGTCCTCTGAGAGATCTCTCTTCTGCTACCGGTGTGGAAAACCCAACACGAAAACTTGTAATGTACCGTTTGTACCAGGCCGGACCTGAATGATGGAAATTGGTGTTGTATTTGTATCGAGACCAAAAAGACTAATGGGAGCCATTAATACTGCTAGCTATCAGTCGGGTGGGGGAGTCCGTGTCTTTACTGTTCTCAAAATTATTCAACCTACACATAAACAAAAAATATTATTTAAGACTCCCGAATTACTAAAATGAAACTAAATGTAGATGAACCAAGTATCTATTCAACACTGCACCCCTGTTGAATCAGATTAAAGCGAAATAAAACAAAGATCAACCTCAGATTGCAGCTAACGGAACTCCAGATGACGATTGGAGTCCGACCCTCTAAAACCCACCCTACCATGGTCTCAAGGGCTTTGGATTTTTGTGGAGACCCCATACTTGCAGATTTACCTGTCTATCTTACCTCACCATCAGTAAGAAAAATAGCAAATTAAGGGAACATCTTGGTAATAACCAGATTATATTTTAATAAAAAAAAACTATCCTTTAAAATTATAATTCAAGAAAATATATTTATAATAATAGTTATAATGGATAAAGGTATAATTTTCATAATATTCATGACTTTATCTAATAGTTATTTGGGTGCATACACTCGATAAAAATACAGTACTATAAATGAGATTGTCCTTTCAAAAAGACAGAATTAATTATAAGTTTAATGAAGCCAAGAATAATAATCGAATTTAGTTTGAGATTTTGTAAATCAGTAGGATAATATATGATGTTGGAAGGATCCAACAGATAATAATAAAAGATATAGCAATAAAATAAGCTCTCAAGAAGATTAATGTAACAAAGGGATCTTTTTACCATAAACCTTAATTATGATTTACTTTATTTAATTTTGGTTAAAAGGGTCATTTAGCCCAATTTATTGGGTTCAATAAAAAAATGAATAAATTTAAGGAAATGAAATTATGGTTTAAAGATCGCTTTGCTGACACCAATTTTAAGGATTTATATGCAAATAATTCAAAGTTATTTTTTTTTACACATTTGGTTTGTTATAACTCAAAACTCACTCTTAATTTCTGGCTACAATCCTTTGAGCCACTCCTACGAAGATCGCCGAGGCCTCGATGAACAAGCGTACGTATGTGGGTGAAGGATTATGAGGATAATGATGAAGGCTGTAAATATTTTAAGACACTTATTAAGGCTTTGGAAATGTTTGCATACTTTATGGAGCTTAAGTTTTGGATGATTATTTATACTTATAAGGCAAAACCTTTTGGTTTCCTAAAATTAAATTTGTAATTAACTAACGTCGGAGTCAGGAATCGAACTCAGGTCCCTTGACTTGTTGATAAGATACAACGCCCGCTTACTACTTGGGCTATTGCGGCTGTTGTCAACTTTGGCTTTAAATAGGTTTTAGTGCTGTAACAAGCATTAGTGTCTGTGCACAATCATCAGCCAATCAGAAATGGACTGTAGCTATTTTTAGCCCACTGGATGGTTAAACTGCTGTCGTTGCTGTTCTTGTGTTGCGCCGCACAGTCTCCGAGTTGTATTAATTGATGGTTTTTTTAATTGTAAATTATTCCACAATTCCGAACCCAATGCAAACTGTTATAATGTGGAGAATTTAGTCGTATCAAGTAATTCTACATTCGGCATTACGGATGTGGGATTCCGAAGTTTTTCCAAAATGGCCGATAGTTACACAGATGAAATTTGGCCAACCCTTAAGTCCCAACAACAATGACAATGGATTAAAAGAAAAGTTGCTCGATATGCACAGCTGGACTTAGACAATTCTAGACGATTTGTATTCTCCCAAATTTTAAGAAATCACTGTGACTGATGGTGGTTTTTGCACAACTTTTTTTGTGTTTTTTGTTTGCGAATAAAAGATGGATCCCCATTTACGGCTCAAGAATCGGAGGGCCGAAATGAGGATAGTTATAGCGATCTTAGTATTTGGCAAAACACTTTATACACAGTTTAGTTACAATTTATACAATTAGAGTATCGGTTTTCGGTACAGTTCCTTGGTATTTCTTGTGAGTTTTCTTTGATTTGCGACCGGTTATATTATTTTGAAATTAATGAAAATACACTTCGGTGTAAAAGATTTTGGTTTGCAATGATATTTAAAGATTTAATTACACTTTTGCTTTCTCTAGGCTGATTGTAAAACTCTAAGTTTATTAAGAATCTGTTTCCACTATTGATGTGTGTTTTCGTGTTTGGTTCAGGAAAGCAAAAGCAAGATCTTCTAACATTTAAACCAAGGAGAGGGCTAATCTCATTTTTAGTGGGATTTCACCACTAGATATTGCTTTATCCATATTTTTAGATGAGAACATTTAACGAAAAGTTAAATTAATCTCACAAAATTCGATCTGATTATATGTGCTCACTAACACCTAGAAAGGTACCTAAAAAAGTCTCCAATAGAACCGTTAGGGTAGAGAATGCAAAAAAATATATATATTAAGAAATAAAAAAATGATTCGATCACGTCGTGGATTGAACTTCGGTCCGTTGGAGTCATAAGCGGACACGCATCCCCTGAGCTACACCAGCATGTGGGGGTGGCTCAGCAAACTAAAAGCTTAGACCGGCTGCGTTGCCAATGCGAACAGACGGGGTTTTCGATTGGCTATACAAGTTGATGGAAGAACACTCACAGCAACGGGGAATAACAAAAAATCAAATCAAGTTAGGGAGTTCTTTAACTTCCCAGCAAACAATTTTGGTTCATTACGTTAATGATGTGGGACCATAGTTTATCACAAAACCAAGTGATATCGATCATTTGATTACGATATCAATTGGAATTAGACATATAAATTATGGTCTGATATCTTTTGCGTGGTAAGTTCCTACGAACTTACCCTCGAGATCTTCTAATTCGTAGTACACTGTGCCTACCTTTTTCCTAATTTTAGCTGGCAGAAAGACTGGGGCTAGTTTAGCATTATAATTCTTTTCTGCACAACTTTGTGCGAAATTTCGACGGAATACCGGTTGTCCTTCTGTGAAGGATATTGGTCGAGTACGTAAATTATACTTGTCTCTGTTGATATCGTTGGCCTTGGAGATGTTAGTTTTAAGATCTTTTCTGATCAGTTGAAGCTGATCCTCTCTGTTCAGTATACAATGTGGTTCGTCAAGTATATTTAGTGTTTTTAGTAGGGAATAAGTGTCTCCATGAGTGACCATGTTAAAACCAAACGTTGCAAAGTATGGAGAACACTTTATCGCCTGATGTATGGAGTTCCTTAATGCACAGCTTATATAGGACAATTTTTCATCCCATTGCCGCTGATCGGATTTCAAATAGGCTCGAATGCTAGCTATTATTGAGCGATTAACACGCTCAGAGGCGTTCGCTTGTGGTGAATATAGAGCCGTATAAATATGTTTTACTCCGAACTGAGTTAAAAATGTGTTGAACTCGTTTGATTTAAATTGAGTTCCGTTGTCACTCACAATTTGCTCGGGAACGCCATAGGCGTGAAATATATCTTTTAATAAAAAGTTTTGTAAGGGAGCTGCCGAAAATTTTTTTAGTGGGCACAACCAATGGTATTTTGTGAGATAGTCGAGGACTATAAAAATTCCTATATAGCCATTTTTCGACCTCGGGTATGGCCCTAAAATGTCTATATATAGCCTTTGGAAAGGTCTAGTTATATGTACAGATTTTCCCATTTCAGGTTTCAGACTTACGTTAGGATGTTTGGTGGTTTTACACGTCTCGCAGTTGCGGACAAATTCACGGACTTCGGAAACCATACCTGGCCAAAAGAAATTCCTGCGTAGGAGGTCTACGGTTTTTCCTATTCCACCATGTGCGGCCACAGGGGAATTGTGAAATCTCGTGATCAATGAGCTTCTTAAGTTTTCGGGGATCCAGAGCTTCCAAGATAGGCTTTCTTGTACTGGATCTCCAGTAGAGTGTTCGGTTCGGATGTACACAAAGTTATCTACTATTTTGACATCAGGATATTTAGAAGGGATTTCATTAATTTTGGTTTTCAAACTCCTATAGTCAGGGTCTTCAAAACTCGGGGAATTAAGGTCAATTTCAGGTCCAATTTCTTCGATTCCAGCAAGTTCATCCACATGTATTCTGGACAAAGCGTCCGGAACAATATGTTCTGTACCTTTGCGATGGCTAATCGTAAATTTGTATGCCTGTAACTTAAAAACCCAGCGTGCTAGTCTTCCGGTCAGGTCGGGCTGTTTCATGAGCCATAGCAGGGACGAGTGATCGGTTACGACTTCGAATTCTTGTAATTCTAAGTAGCACCTAAACTTTTTGATCGCCTCAACCGCTGCTAGGCATTCCCGTTCCGTCACACTATAGTTTCTCTGGGATGTATTTAATTTTTTGGACATAAAAGCGATTGGCTTTTCATTTCCTTCGGAATCCAACTGCACTAACACAGCCCCAATGCCATAATCGGAAGCATCACAATGTAAAAAAAATTTTTTGGTGAAATCCGGATTAGACAGGACGGGTGCTGTGGTGAGACGGGTTTTTATGATGTCGAATGCTTCTTGGGCTTGAGGAGTCCATTTGAATTTTTGTTTTGTAGTCAGTGTTTCAGATATTGGAAAGGTTATAGTGGAGAAGTTTTCTATAAATCTGCGGTACCAGCCCGCCAGACCTAAGAATCCCCTAACCTGCCTTATACTTTTTGGAATAGGCCAACTGAGAATCGAATCGATTTTTTCGGGATCAGTATGGATACCTCCATTGCCGATGACATACCCAAGATATTTGGTTTGTGTCACACAAAATTGGCTTTTTTCCACATTAAGGGTTAAATTGGCTTTGGACAACTCATGAGCTATTCGTACTAAAATGGACAAATGGGTTTTAAAGTCTTCGGAAACAATGACTATGTCATCCAAGTACCCGAAAACGCAATATCTTAAATCGGGCGGGATGATCATGTCAACCAATCGACACATTGTTTGCGGGGCTGTGCAGAGCCCGAAAGGCATAACCACGAACTGATACAGTGGCCTTCCGGGCACTGTAAAAGCTGTTAACGCCTTCGAATCTTCAGACAGACCTATCTGCCAGTATGCGTCTTTAAGATCCAGTTTTGTAATGATGTTAGCTTTGGGTAATCTAGCAAAGATCCCTTCAATACTGGGCAGAGGATAGGCGTCTTTTTTAGTAACGAGGTTCAACTTCCTGGCGTCAAGGCATAAGCGAACTTTATTTGGTTTAACCACTAATCGCATGGGCGAGGACCAGGCGGACACTGAGGGTTCTATAACACCAAGTGAAAGCATACGATCGATTTCTTTATACATTAAATTCTCCACGGCGGGAGAGACGGGGTAAAATCGTTGCTTCACTGGTTTTGCCTCTCCTATCTCAATGTGATGTTTTAAATAAGACGTTCTACCTAGGCCTTGTTTCGAAAAATTTGGAAACATATCTATTATGGCACTCAATTGACTCTGTTGGCTGGGTGTCAATGGGTATTTAAACATTTCAGAAGTGTTTGGGGGATATACAGTGGTCGGATTTGTCGTTCCGATAGAACAAACCGACGATTCAAGAGCAGATGCAATAGCAGGACTATAAGGAACATTTGAAGGTGTAGTTGTGATTGGGCAGTCAAAAATATCTGGGGCTAGGCAGAAAAGTTTCCAAAAATCTAACCCTAATATCAATCGTTGAGTTATTGAGGGAACAATTAGGAGTTTTATAAGGTGACTTTCCCCACGGAAACACATTTTAACCTGTAGGGACCCCAAAGTCCTCTGAACTGACCCATCGGCTGTTCTAACAGAAGTTTTTCCTGGTGTAAACTCAGGATATTTCATAAAATTTTGAGTTGCCAAATCAGAACCAATACAAGATATATTGGCCCCTGTATCTAATAAACCATATTCGGTGAAATGTAAGAAATTAACTTTCGCATAAAATCGTTTATCTTTAGGGTCATTTAAAATTGTAGATATAATATATTTAGAAGCCAATTTACGTCGTTTGTAATATTGCCTAAGTCGTCGAGTCGACCTTTTCGAACTTTTATTTTCTATTACTGAAACTTCAGCTACAGAAAATATTTGATTTCTTTTTTCTAAGTATATTTGATATCGCTCGTGAAATGGACGAATTGGGTATAAAATCTTTGGGACTGGCTGCGAAATTTTCAAATCTGATTTAAGAATAGTTACTTTTGGTGTTTGGTCAAGGTTTTGTTCACTCATGGGGATCGATTCAGCTGGTACTATGGACTTCGATTTAATTGTTGGCTCATGCAGTTTTTTGTCTGTGTGGACATTTTGCGATTTGAGCACTTTATGCATTGTGGTTTGTATACCTTTTTGGTACCACACCCATAGCAAAAAACTGTGCGATCCTGGAGACAATCGTCCCAGTAATGGCCGCTTTCGTCACAGTTCCAACAAACTACATTCGATGGATCCTTCCTAATCGCATCCACACATACCTCAGAAGTCATTTCTCCCTCCCCTTGTTCTCCACACTGCAATTCTGCAATGTTTCTACGAGAATTCGAATTATTTGGAAAATTTTGTTTGGATATTGAATTCCTTTTGAACGACTCATCATTAACTAAGTTTTCTCGCATTTGTACGAGTTTCCTCAGATGAGCTATGGTAAAAATTGGGACGTATAGCAATTCGTGTCGAATCTCGGTTCTTAAATTCCTTGTTAAAATTTCAACCAATTCTTCTTCTGGAATGGGATTACGCAAACGGTCTGCTATAGAGCAAATTGAGTCGTAAAAGGAATCGAACGATTCGTTAGCCCTCATCTTCCGATTTCTTATCATCTCCATTAGGTCAAAATCCGACCTCAGATCTTTGAACTGTGAGCGTAAAGCTCCACAAAATTGGGTCCATTGTATGGACTCTACACTTTTATGGTACCGCCAATACCATTCTTTGGCTTTTCCGGATAAAAGTATCGTAAGATTTTTACATACGTATTCAAAATTATTATTTAGGTGTTCCTTAGTTAAGGTTTTCACCCGATATAGGAATTCCTCCACTGACAGACCATGGTTAGATCCATCAAATTGGATGTGCCAGTTTTGGAGAATGAGAGTAATTCGATCTGGACGCAATAACTGATAAGGTTCTTCGGAGTTAGATGAAAAATTACCTGAATTTCTATTTTCATTGGAACCAATAGCTGGGGGATTGGAATTTCTATCGAAATTATTGTTTGTTGGGTTACCGTTTTGAATTGCACCTTGATTTTGGTGCTGGTTTCCTAAATTTAAATTTTGAAAGACTTTCGCCACACTTTTTTCAATCATACGATTGATGCGAGAGTAGTCAATCTCATTCGTCTTATAATACGTAGTAGTAACCGACTGCTTAGAGTTCTGCCCAGGATTACCATGCCCTTGGGACTTTTGATATTGTTGAGGAGAACTGAGGTAAGGATTTGAATTGCTTAAAGGGGTTTGAGGATTATTTCTGACCTCAATCAGACTATTTGGAGGAGGAAATTCAAAATCCTGGCTTGTATTAAAAGGTTCACTAAATAGGGTTTTACTGAAGTTGCGGGTAACTGGACGATTAGCCGCTGCGCCACGAGGTTTACCACGATAGGAAGAAGAACCCTTCTTAATAGCACCGGTCTGGGTTGCTATTTCGACTGAATCGAAACTTACTATCGGATACTTCTTCAGATTTGCAAGTTCGCAAGTTTCGTTGCATGAAGGGCACTTGGATGAATTGGACAAGGCCTCCTCTATGCATTCTTTGTGAAAAATGTGCTGGCATATATCAAGGATAAAACATTCTTGACTTTGCTCAAGCAGGACTTTATTACAGGAAGGACATTTAACCTCCTCATCTACGGTATTTTTGGCTTCCGTAATTGGATTTGAAATAGGACTACGGGGAATAGACATTTTATTTTTGTATAATAGAAATAACAGGAATTGATAATGGAGTGCACTCGAATTAATTCGATGAGAAAGCAAACCAAATTGAAACTCAAAAGTTAAGAAATAACAATTGGAAACTGCGATTAAATTGCTTGTACCATATAACTTTACCAAACAAACGGGGTAATTAGAAAGGGTTTATCAAATCTTAATGGAATTAGTAACATTTCTTACTGATGTAGGTGAGGCAGATATGGGTAAACTAAAAAAATAGACATATTGTGAATCTGAGGTTTGATTAGGACAAAAACAAATTGGGCTATTGAGCATATATTTTTTCCCCGTAAATACTTTTTAACGACAAACCGTCAGTTTTTTTTTCTTAGCAGAACTGACATTTCTGGACTTCAAGTCGCAGTTAGCAACATTAAAGTTAATCCAAAAAAAAAATATCAGGTTGACGGTATCTCAGCCGACAATAAATAAGAAATTCATGGAAAAAAAACAAATGCTAACGGATTTGACAAAAGTGCTCTGAAGCATTCAGTCGAAGTTAGAAAATATTGTTGAGAGAATTCTCGGTCAGTTTTCCGAAGACACCAGAAATCTGAAAAATCCACAGAACTTCAACAAGTATTCCAACCACCGTATCCTGCATCAAAATAATCTTATCAAAAACCTATATATTGAAATCTAAATTAAGTGTATAATAAAAAATTATTGGGGGCAATCAATACCTAATGTTGGCAGAAACATGTAATTGTAAATCCTGAGCAATTTATTCTCTTACGAGAATAATTCGCAAAGAAATTACAACTCTACGCTTAGGTGATAAAATTTTCCTTGTGCAGGAAATGCTCTTGTCTAAAAGGACTTGATTGTGGTTGCCCCACGATGGGCGCCATTCTATTTATGTAATGTACCGTTTGTACCAGGCCGGACCTGAATGATGGAAATTGGTGTTGTATTTGTATCGAGACCAAAAAGACTAATGGGAGCCATTAATACTGCTAGCTATCAGTCGGGTGGGGGAGTCCGTGTCTTTACTGTTCTCAAAATTATTCAACCTACACATAAACAAAAAATATTATTTAAGACTCCCGAATTACTAAAATGAAACTAAATGTAGATGAACCAAGTATCTATTCAACACTGCACCCCTGTTGAATCAGATTAAAGCGAAATAAAACAAAGATCAACCTCAGATTGCAGCTAACGGAACTCCAGATGACGATTGGAGTCCGACCCTCTAAAACCCACCCTACCATGGTCTCAAGGGCTTTGGATTTTTGTGGAGACCCCATACTTGCAGATTTACCTGTCTATCTTACCTCACCATCAGTAAGAAAAATAGCAAATTAAGGGAACATCTTGGTAATAACCAGATTATATTTTAATAAAAAAAAACTATCCTTTAAAATTATAATTCAAGAAAATATATTTATAATAATAGTTATAATGGATAAAGGTATAATTTTCATAATATTCATGACTTTATCTAATAGTTATTTGGGTGCATACACTCGATAAAAATACAGTACTATAAATGAGATTGTCCTTTCAAAAAGACAGAATTAATTATAAGTTTAATGAAGCCAAGAATAATAATCGAATTTAGTTTGAGATTTTGTAAATCAGTAGGATAATATATGATGTTGGAAGGATCCAACAGATAATAATAAAAGATATAGCAATAAAATAAGCTCTCAAGAAGATTAATGTAACAAAGGGATCTTTTTACCATAAACCTTAATTATGATTTACTTTATTTAATTTTGGTTAAAAGGGTCATTTAGCCCAATTTATTGGGTTCAATAAAAAAATGAATAAATTTAAGGAAATGAAATTATGGTTTAAAGATCGCTTTGCTGACACCAATTTTAAGGATTTATATGCAAATAATTCAAAGTTATTTTTTTTTACACATTTGGTTTGTTATAACTCAAAACTCACTCTTAATTTCTGGCTACAATCCTTTGAGCCACTCCTACGAAGATCGCCGAGGCCTCGATGAACAAGCGTACGTATGTGGGTGAAGGATTATGAGGATAATGATGAAGGCTGTAAATATTTTAAGACACTTATTAAGGCTTTGGAAATGTTTGCATACTTTATGGAGCTTAAGTTTTGGATGATTATTTATACTTATAAGGCAAAACCTTTTGGTTTCCTAAAATTAAATTTGTAATTAACTAACGTCGGAGTCAGGAATCGAACTCAGGTCCCTTGACTTGTTGATAAGATACAACGCCCGCTTACTACTTGGGCTATTGCGGCTGTTGTCAACTTTGGCTTTAAATAGGTTTTAGTGCTGTAACAAGCATTAGTGTCTGTGCACAATCATCAGCCAATCAGAAATGGACTGTAGCTATTTTTAGCCCACTGGATGGTTAAACTGCTGTCGTTGCTGTTCTTGTGTTGCGCCGCACAGTCTCCGAGTTGTATTAATTGATGGTTTTTTTAATTGTAAATTATTCCACAATTCCGAACCCAATGCAAACTGTTATAATGTGGAGAATTTAGTCGTATCAAGTAATTCTACATTCGGCATTACGGATGTGGGATTCCGAAGTTTTTCCAAAATGGCCGATAGTTACACAGATGAAATTTGGCCAACCCTTAAGTCCCAACAACAATGACAATGGATTAAAAGAAAAGTTGCTCGATATGCACAGCTGGACTTAGACAATTCTAGACGATTTGTATTCTCCCAAATTTTAAGAAATCACTGTGACTGATGGTGGTTTTTGCACAACTTTTTTTGTGTTTTTTGTTTGCGAATAAAAGATGGATCCCCATTTACGGCTCAAGAATCGGAGGGCCGAAATGAGGATAGTTATAGCGATCTTAGTATTTGGCAAAACACTTTATACACAGTTTAGTTACAATTTATACAATTAGAGTATCGGTTTTCGGTACAGTTCCTTGGTATTTCTTGTGAGTTTTCTTTGATTTGCGACCGGTTATATTATTTTGAAATTAATGAAAATACACTTCGGTGTAAAAGATTTTGGTTTGCAATGATATTTAAAGATTTAATTACACTTTTGCTTTCTCTAGGCTGATTGTAAAACTCTAAGTTTATTAAGAATCTGTTTCCACTATTGATGTGTGTTTTCGTGTTTGGTTCAGGAAAGCAAAAGCAAGATCTTCTAACATTTAAACCAAGGAGAGGGCTAATCTCATTTTTAGTGGGATTTCACCACTAGATATTGCTTTATCCATATTTTTAGATGAGAACATTTAACGAAAAGTTAAATTAATCTCACAAAATTCGATCTGATTATATGTGCTCACTAACACCTAGAAAGGTACCTAAAAAAGTCTCCAATAGAACCGTTAGGGTAGAGAATGCAAAAAAATATATATATTAAGAAATAAAAAAATGATTCGATCACGTCGTGGATTGAACTTCGGTCCGTTGGAGTCATAAGCGGACACGCATCCCCTGAGCTACACCAGCATGTGGGGGTGGCTCAGCAAACTAAAAGCTTAGACCGGCTGCGTTGCCAATGCGAACAGACGGGGTTTTCGATTGGCTATACAAGTTGATGGAAGAACACTCACAGCAACGGGGAATAACAAAAAATCAAATCAAGTTAGGGAGTTCTTTAACTTCCCAGCAAACAATTTTGGTTCATTACGTTAATGATGTGGGACCATAGTTTATCACAAACTCCTGTATGCCCTAATTGCCAATCGGGAAACAGGAGGAGGGATGTGGAGAAGGCAGGAGATGCACGTCCCTCGGAGAATCCTGCAGCATAAATCCAGTAACGATAATTACAAAGACCGTAAACGAAAATAATGAAAAAAAAGTAATCGACGAGTCCATTGGCAAGCAAAACAACTCGTATTCTAAACGCAGACATTATATATCAGTTGAGGACAGGCAGGAAAACTATGATAGAGTTAGGGCAAAAATATTCAGTGATGATGGGCCAGCGTCAAATTTGCCAAAACGCATAATAAAAATTCGTCAAAAAACTGCGGAAAAGAGGCAATATAGAAGAGAATTAGTAGAGGCTATCACACGTGCGAATGCCGTTCAAAACGATCCCCGAATATACGCCGAAATAGCCCTCAAAGGAAAAAGGATTAGTGGGCTACTGGATACAGGGGCATCCGTTAGCTTACTCGGAAAAGGGTGCCGCGAATTTATTGACGATTTAGACCTCGAGATTAAACCAGTATTCCACAACATAACTACGGCTAGTGGACAAGCGTTCCGAGTGCTAGGGAAAATCCAATGTGAGGTAGAGTACAAAGGAAAAAAAGGGGACATCGTCTTACTTTTATGTCCCGATCTGGAACAATGTCTTTATTTAGGTATCGATTTTTGGAAGAAGTTTCAGTTGGCACCAGATTTGATAGCTATTGAAGAGATAAATGTCGAAAAAGTTGTTGATGCCTTTAAGAATCCCGATGTGGAACATAAATTGAAACCACACCATCTGACGGCCGACCAACAACAAAGACTGAATGAGGTGATTAAAAAGTTTGATACTTTTGAAGAAAAAGGCCTTGGCCGCACGGATCTTGAAAAACACACCATTAAATTAGTCCAGGGGGCCGAACCGGTGAAGGATAGGCATTACCCTATATCTCCGGCGGTACAACAAATAACATTCGACGAAATAGACAATATGTTGAAACTAGACGTCATTGAAGAGAGCGAAAGTCCGTGGAGCAACCGGACTACCATAGTCCGCAAGCCCGGCAAAAACCGCTTCTGTCTAGACGCCAGGAAATTAAATAAGCTAACGGAGAAGGATGCATATCCTCTCCAAAATATAGATGGAATATTGAGTAGGATCGACGAGACTTATTTTATAAGTAGCGTCGATCTAAAATACGCCTTTTGGCAAATAGAATTAGATGACGAAAGCAAAAAGTATACTGCCTTCACGGTACCGGGACGACCCTTGCACCAATTTCGCGTCATGCCCTTTGGGCTATGCAACGCGGCACAAAGGTTGTGTCGCTTGATGGACAAGGTCGTCCCCAGCCGCCTCAAAGAAAACGTATTTGTATATTTAGATGATCTACTTGTGATCTCTAGAGATTTTGATAAACATTTAAAGCTATTAGAAGAGGTAGCTCAATGCCTTAAAAAAGCGAAATTGACAATTGGACTAAAAAAATCACAGTTCTGCTTTAAGGAACTGAAATATCTAGGATTCGTGATAGGTGGCGGAAAGCTAAAAACTGATCCGGAAAAGGTAGAGGCCATAAGAAAAATAGCCATTCCCAAAAATGCCCGAGAGGTAAGAAGCTTCCTTGGGACGGCAGGGTGGTACCGTCGTTTTATACGGGATTTCGCGGCCATCTCTGCACCTTTGACCGACACTTTAAAAAAGGCAAAAAAGTTCAACATGACCAAGGAAGCTATCGAAGCGTTTGAAAACCTCAAGATGGCGTTAACCTCAGCCCCAGTACTTCGCCATTCGGATTTTACTAAACGGTTTTTCATACAATGCGACGCCTCAGAATATGGCATTGGGGCCGTATTGTTTCAGCTCAATGACCAGGGGGACGAGCACCCCATTGCATTCTTCTCTCAGAAACTCAATTCATGCCAGCGAAACTATAGTGTAACGGAGAAAGAATGTCTCGCGGCTGTTATGGCAGTGAAAAAGTTCCGACCTTATGTCGAACTTATGGACTTCACTGTCATAACAGACCATGCAAGTCTCCAGTGGCTGATGAATTTGAAGGATCTGAGTGGGAGGCTCGCCCGTTGGTCATTGCAGCTACAAGCTTTCCACTTCCAAATCGAACATCGAAAGGGCAAGGATAATATTGTAGCAGACACATTGTCTAGGCTGCCTACAATCCACGAGCTGACAACCAATGAAATGGTCGATTTTGACATTAATGCCTTCAATGAACAGGAATACGAAGAATTAAAGAAGACCATAGAATCAAATAAAGAGCGGCTGCCGGACCTTAAAGTAGATAATGGGATGGTATTTAAAAGAATACGATCCGAAGGTAACGAGGATTTAGCCGAGTATGAGTGGAGGCTGTGGATACCGCAATCGGTTACCCACACATTGATACAAAAAGCCCACGACCTACCAACAGTGGCACATGGTGGAATGACCAAGACCCTAAATCGTTTAAAACAACGATATTATTGGCCAAATATGACCTCGCAAGTCCGCCAATATGTAGGACAATGTCAAACTTGCAAAGAGGTTAAAAGTGCCAACTACAACACCCAAACAACTATAGGGAATGAGGTTGTAACGGAACGGCCATTCCAAAAGATATATATCGATTTCCTGGGGAAATATCCCCGATCAAAGAGTGGAAATGCATATACCTTCGTTGTAGTTGACCACTTTTCAAAATTCGTTTTTTTGAAGTCAATGAGAGATGCCACCGCTAGCAATGTGGTTAAGTTTCTCATTGAAGAGATTTTCCACAAATTCGGTGTCCCCGAGACTGTCCATAGTGACAACGGGGCCCAATTCAATTCCAAACAATTCAAGGAAATGATTGGTGCCTACAAGATAAATCATCTGCAAACTGCCCCATACTCCCCGCAGTCAAACGCGTCGGAGAGGGTTAACCGGTCCGTCCTTGCCGCCATCAGATCGTATCTGGAAAATGATCATCGGGACTGGGACCTCTACCTCTCCGAAATCGAATGTGCTTTACGCACTTCGGTACATGCGGCCACAGGAGAAACGCCCTTTTTTGCGCTCTTTGGGTACCACATGTACACTAAGGGGACAGACTACAACCTAGCTAGAAAGTTGAAGTCACTTTCCGATCATGAGGTCATAGACTTGGACAAAAAGGACCGCTTGAAACTCATTAGGGAGAAAATAAGACAAAATATGCACCAGGCCTATGAAGCAAGTGCCAGACGATACAACCAGAGGGCTCGAGTGACGAAGTTCGCCCCCGGACAGGAAGTGTATCGTCGAAACTATCTCCTTAGTGACTTCCAGAAGAATTTCAATGCTAAATTCGCCCGGAAATTTACCAAGTGTAGGATAAGTCGACTAAAGGGGAACAACATGTATGAGCTCGAGGACCTTAAAGGTCAACCATTGGGAGTAGCTCATGCGAAAGACCTCAAAAGGTAAGAATGAAAGAAAAAACTTTTATCATTTCTACCTCTGGGTGCAGTAGAAACGTGTGATACTAGGAAAACTATGCGCAATATAGGCTAAATATTAAATTGAGAATGTCCCTATATGTGTTTAGCCCTAGTTTACACTAAATACTTACATCCAGGTCCGAGAATATCGTCTGCAACATGACAGGAAGATCATTATAAAATGCTCAGTAAGAGCCATCATACGGAGCACAACACAAAAGGGTGGGGGTACCTATAGAAAATAGTCACAAAGTACACTAATTCCAAGGTGAATTTCATAAAATACTTCCCTAATGGTTGCCCGGCTGATGAGACGTCAGGGTGTAGGAGTTCCCCACGTATGGTCATCAAAGGCCTAGATGATTGATCAGAACTAGTGCAAAAACCGCATCGTTAACCCGCACACCGTCTTTTCGGTCGCCAGCTCCTCTCAGCCGGAGTTTTGTTGCGGTTGGGTCAATAACAAGCCGATCACTAGCCACAGGCTAAAATACATCATGCCAAGATGACACTCCCTTATCTTCTGTAACACGACTGTGTGGTTGCATCCAGCCATATTCAATATGCTGGTACATGTCTGCTCCAGGAAGTACAAAAGGTACAGCAGTATGGCATGGGGAAAAAAAATGTCTGAAACTGGAGAAAATTCATAAATAATTGGGGTAAATAAACGTAGAAGTCAATATGTTTACTTACCTTTTATGCCATTGTGAATCATCAATGTGTTTTTTTTGTGTCGTACAAGTAAACACACAACCGTACAAACGATAATTATGCTTTTATATGGTAATTTCTCATATTTACCAGCAGTGATGGGTTGGTGTGGGTCAACGTCGTCAAGAGCTATACACCAATAACAAAATTTGTATCTTTTGAGTGTTTGTAGGCGTAAAATTATTAAATTTTCTCCAGATTCTTAATTTGCGTTGTGCCATTGTATATAGTTTGTGTTCTAATGTCAGCTGTCAGAGAATTGACAGCTGCCATTCAGATAGCCGTGTCTACACCACCTGTATTAAACAGTACAAGGTTGGTGGTATGAAATTTGCCGTCTCTGATAGCAGGCATATGAGAGCGGCTTAACGCTATATATGAAAATTGAATTTCCAAATAAATAACAAAAAAAAACGTTATAAAAAAAAAGAGAGAGGCACTTCAATACTCATGCAAGTAGAATGAGAGATTTTTTTGGAAAATATATATATTTTTTTTGGAAAAGACACCTATAAAAGGCAAAATTGGTTAGAAAATAGCCATATTGTCTTAGTAAATTCCTGTGCAGACGAAGTGCTAGAAGTTTTTCTTTCAACCTATTGGTGAATAAGAGACATATACTAAATAAAATTAAATATTTCACTAAATTGTGCAAAGTAAGTGTCTGAATGTTTATAAAAAAAAGTGAACGCCAATGTTGACGTGAGATTGAGAGTACATAGATCTTCTTTTTATTGAATAGGAGTTCCTTGGGCTGAAAACATAAGGAGTCTCCATCACACAGTGAAATTTGTTTTGGGAAATACCCACAAAGACGACAGATCTAGTGGACATTAGTGGAAGGAAAACCCTTATACGAAATAAAGGAGCACAGCAGAGGCAAGGTAGGACAGAGTGTTGTTGAAAAATAGTGGTGTTTGTGTGCGATTGGCCCAAAAATATTATAAAAAAGCGAATACAAAATCCTTGATATTTGAATCTTTGACGTCGGCCGGAGATCATAGTGCTGCCGGCCAATCGCCGCCGTTGTCCAGAAAAGTGGAAGTTACTGAACACCCTGTGGTCGTCAGCTGCTGCCCATATAACAGTGGCGACAAAAACCATTCACAGAGTATTCTACTCTTCCCATTGCCAGACTGTTCTACATCAATTGAACTGTTCCTACCACTAAAGCTGCCATAATCAGAACTAAGACAAGAAAATTAAAGTCGCCCTTCAGGCGCATATCAAAATAGCGACATATTGATGTCATGAGATAAATGTATTTGTTTTGTATGTTCGTGTTTTTTTGTTTATTTGAAAAGTATTTTTTTTATTAACTTTATATTTAGTGATATTTATCTTGATTTTCCTTGCAAATGTTTTTATATCATATTTATTGACCTTTGATTTTCATTATTATTTTTTTTTATTTTACGTTGTGAAGGGCAGTACAAATAACCGTGATAGGGGTATTTGATTAGAGTTTGGACTGTTTTCTTATGTTGTCCAAAGGTCGTAATCCATCTAACTGAGCTCAATTAGGTAGGAATATCTGAATTAAGCATAGTTTGGTCTGTATTGACCAGTCACCCCATTGCAGGATTATTGTAGGTCCTGTTTTAAAGTATTTTTTTTAACGTAAATCTCGATTCAAAATTTCAGTTACGTCCAGATTAATATGACATGTTTTTTGTAGTTTTAGGATGTTTTATTTAATTATTATTATGAATAAAGATATGTTTTTGTACTGATGTTATAAGAATGAACATGGAGTGACTTTTTGATTTGGGAGGAAAAATGGTCGTTTGAGGGAAAAGCGTTAGGATAGACTGGGTTATGGGGTCCATAGGAATGAGGATGGAAAATATGGATCATGGAAGGGTGGGCTGAGTGGGGTCTTGAACACCAAGAGACCTGTATCCCGATGGATGTTCTCTGTGTGTGTTGTGTTATTGTTTATTGATGTAGTTTTGTTCATTTTTTTTCTGTTAGACCACTGGCTGACCTCGGATAGGTTGAGAACTCACCCTGAGGGTACTGAGTGGCCGGATATAGCAGTCGGCGATGCGTGGTCATAACATGCTGCTGGATTGATGTGAATGTGTTTTTAATATATTTAGTGAATTCATGGTTAAAATTACTGATCCCATACAAGACCATAAGTGAATTTGAAGGAATAAAATGATTTGTTATGAAAAGTGATAGTCTTTGAATGACATTCCAAGAGCGATTTAGTTCCTAATAAGATTGTGATTTACTCAATAAAAGGCAAGGCCAAAAGTGTTCTCATACGTTCCAGAATTCCTAAGAAAAATTATTGTTGTGTTATGTTGATATAAGAACAATGGTGGTGGATGATGGTGATGATGTGGTCTTCACAATAAAGTGTTTTCTTTTTTTGTTATGCAGTAGAGAAACAATAAACAGGCTGATTGCCCTCATGACATATGTTTATGTGCGTGTGTGTGTTTTTGTGGCTACAAGTAAATGATTAAACAAATGAAAAACGTGAAAGGAAATGTGTGTAAACAAAAAAACAAACAATGTGAAGAAATAAGAAGAAAAATTTTAAGAAAGAACAAATAATTTTAATGCATTCAACTCATAGTCATTTGTTCAGTTGAATAACTATAAACAGAGAAATGTTACTTTCGTTGATTAATTCTGGTTTTTTTGTTGTTGTTGTGTATTTTCAGTTCTTGTTCGCGTAAGGAATGTTGCCAAAAATTGTGTACCTTTCAACCACCAGTGTGTGTTTTACCCAACATCAATTTTGTTTTGCATCAATGGACAAGTTGGCTCATTTAATCATTATGAATGGCGAGAACTCCCGTGTTTACACCAACGCTAAATGGTTGCTGCTGATTGTTTTTAGGTGAGTTTAGCATTTCTATTTATATTATACTGGGACAGCTGACTGACAGTGAGACAGGGCCTTGGTGGCATTAATATTAGCCAAAGGTGATGAATGTGATTATTAATATGAAATGTTAATGGTGCAAAATATCTGTTGTCTTCGGAATATTTTAATTTATTAAAATTGAATTTGTGATATCAATGTATACTTTGAATGTCGTTTGCAATTATTTGATAATTGGTTTCTACCTGTGGAAGGAGTGGCTATGATCACCTTCCGTGAATATGTTTCATTATTGTTGACTACGTGGAAAAAAAACAAATAAAGAATTGACACCTTTTCTGCCGCCATTGAATTGGACTTGACGTATTTGTATAATATTTCTATTTTAGTATACCTTCCTTATTATTATTATTTTTTGTGATGTATAAACATTTTATGATATATTAGATCGTTTGTTTTCCTATATTTAAAATTCCTTATCATAGGGAACCCAGATTGTACTGAACACAGATTAATAAAATTATCCCATTGGGTTGTGATTTTCAGTTTGAAAAGATAATATGTCCTATTATTTCAATGGGGTTTGGGGTTAATATGTCTTTGAAAACAAATCCCCTTTCCAGGTAGATTGCTTTCACTGTGGGTGTAAAAATTATAGCTTCTTAATTTGAATTAAGGGATTTTGGTTTGATTTGTGATTTTTAAAGATTTATAAGGCATGCAACAATTCCTTGATTTTTTTTGGTTTACTCGTTTATAGTTGACATGCTATATTAAGGTGGTTAGACTTTTTATACTAGTTTATTTGGAGCTTACTTTTAGCCTGTCTCCAGACCCAACGTGGGGAACTCCCACACCCTGAGATCTATTGGCCGGGCAATTTAAGTTATGTACTATCATGCTAATGACTACTATAGAAAAAGAGGCAAGAATATTATGATATAATTAAAAAAAAAAAAAAACAAAAATAGGTAGATAAAATTGGACGTTCACGACACAAATTTATAACCTATATTGCACTATTATTATCATATCACAATAATCTATTTTCTTCTTCGTTTTGGGTCTAGGAGCTTGATGTGAAAATACACTAACATCAAAAGCTGACAAACGATTCCTTTTGCTACGTCTTTTCCCACCTATCTGTTCACTCATTAGATTTTATAATGATAATTAATAGGTCAACTCGGATGTTAACAGTGATTTTTATATACGTTTTGGCAATGATATAAACAAAAATGTTGTGGAAAGAAATATTGTATGAAAAAATGAAAGCAGATTTACCTAAATAAAAAAATTACTGGATAAACAAGTTATTAATACGTTAATGAACTTAACAAACAATACATAAAATCAAATAACACAAAATATTAAAGATTATTTTTTTTTTTTACTTTTAATTTTCAACATACATATAAGAGGGCATAAGATGAATTTTCAATTGCTTGGTTATGAAAGTGTGTGGATTTTTATATTTTTTTTTTTTAGGAACATTAGTTTCTTTTTTTTTTATTCATGTTAATTCGATGTGTCCTTATTGGTTGTCACGGTATATTGCTCATTAATAATTAACGTTACTGAACAAACACATAATTAGATCAAACACGACGGCAGTTTTCCTATATTAGTAAGAAAAGAGATCACGTACACGAGTACTTTGCGCAATGCACTCTGTGATACCTTCGTCACTGAAGCAATTGCACATTTCCCCTTATGTTTTCTCTAACGACTATTGAAACTACTTATCACAAAACATATACACATAAACAGAACAGGTCATAAACAATACATCATTTGTTACATTAGACGAACAAGAGCTATTGCACTTGACCATTTTGGAATTTTTAAAACAAATATCCTAATTTTCTCATACTTATAGCTAATTATTGCACATTTAACACAATTTCATAAGGGAAATTGTGGTTGCAAAATTTGCATTATAAGAAAATGCGATATTTGTCTTTTTGGTTTATTGCATCATAGGTCTATTTTACAGCGCACTGGTGGTATTGCACTGTGTATTGAAATTAAATCATTTTATGATTCGTTTTTTTTTAAATTGGGCGCCATATTGTTAAAATCCGGCTTATGCGGCACTGTGGTGGGGTATCCAGCTAGTTCAGGGGAGCTGTTCTCAAGGCGGTCCCAACCCTGGCACCATCAGCCCAAGGGGATAAACAATAATTGAATTTGAACATAAAAAGACAAGAACACAAACAACAAATACAACCCTACATATACCAGTGACAAAGGTGCTTGATGGAAAATTGCACCCACACATAGCCCGCCCAACCTTGACCCTTTAGTCCGTTTCATCAGTCATTATTAAAAGGGCCCCGTGCTCCACACACACTTACCTAGCAATTTACATCGTATTACCCCCCTTTATAACACAAAACTAGCACATAATTTTTCTTGACAATCAAGCATAAAAATATATTGATGGCTTAGTCATTTTTTTCTCTTAACCTACTAACAAAAATTCATAATCACAAAAAATGAATTATTAATACCGGAATTAGGGACAAAATGGCGAGTCACTGACTCAGATTACCTCTCTTTTCCAATTACAATGCCAATTCGGCCACACACAATAAAATTCTAACAAATTCCCTACCTAAAAGAGCTCTCTTAAGCGGTGATTAGACTGTTCATTGGTAGTCTTAATATTTTTTTGTTTAAATCCTTTTATGATAATTTTGCTGAGAAGTAATCCTACACTCGATTAATATTAAATGGCGGCATTAATAACCCTCACATAAATAAAAAATTAGAATTAAATATTGAGTATGGACAACACAACTTATTTTAAAATATATCTAGTTTACGATAAAAATCAAATTAATTAGAATCAAGATATTTTTTTATATTAAGAATTAATTCAAAGTTTTCTCATTACTTTCATTTCAGGTAATTTTTTTTTTCTTTTTTGATAATTGGCGCTCATGCGCGAAATGGCCGTCAATTAAATAAATTCGTTCTTCGTAAGCAGTGTAAACGGGGGATTTCACTATTTAATTTACCTGGCATCAAAGGCTTACATCAATCTTTTACTCAATTCAGCAAAGAAAGGGTTCTCTTGGCAAGCACCAGAAACGCACGGTTTACATCAATTCTTCAATGATCCAGGCAATCATATGTGTGGTTCACAGCAAAAACCAAAAAATCATAATAAGGTTATTTCGGCTTCCCCGATGTATTTTTATGGATAATTTTCAAATGGTTGAATAAAATGTTGCTGCCCTCCTCCCTTTTGGATCGTCGAGGAGGACAGTTGATGTCTTCTTTTAAATTGTTGGTGCAATCTTAAATGAAGAATAAAATAAACACAACACCAAACAATCACTACTTGTTACTAAATACAAGCACCAAAATTAAAACTTACGTAGTTGGTAATCTGCCCACAACATTTAAAAAAAAAAGACACAATTTTAAATAAAATATTTGAAATGTTTTTTGAAAAATAATTTATAATTATTTGTTTTATTTTTTTGTTTTCTGGGTGAACGTTGAGGTTTAATATCCCAACTTAGGGGTTAGACACGGCACTTGATTCTGACGCGCTTTTTAGGTTCTAGGCCCTTTTATATCCTGGGAAATGACGCTAAAATTTTCCCCTACTTTCCAATAATTTTCTTTTATTTTCCTTCAGTTTATTTATTTTCTTTTACACCCAGGTACTACTAAACCTGTCATAACTTCAGGGTTGTATCTCGTCATCTGTTATCATTCTTCATTACCCTACTCAAACACAGCCCTGTAATTGGCACCACTTTTTATTCACCAGCATCTACTTGCCGTTTCCGCGCCTCATTTTTAAAACGGTGTCTTGTTCGGTCGGTTGTGCGAAGAAATGTTGTCGGGTTTTTCGTTTCATTTTTTATTAAAAAAAAACTGCAAAGACCACGCAACACGATTTTGATCCGAATGATTGAACTGGACAGTGAACTATGAACTAGATTACTGACCTAGTTCAGTTTAAAGAGCTGAGCTCATGGTAGAATAAAGTAAAGGTAGGCCACAGCTCACAGCTGATTACAATTTTTTTCTTTTTATGGCCTAATCTGTCAAAAGCAGGGTTGACATTTTGTACTGTTTTTGTCATTATGCAATCATAAAGGTAGATGTATCGCTGAATTGTTCCAACAAAAATTTCTGCTGTAACACTATATCTTAAAACTGAAAACAAGGACAAAAAATGTGTATTCGCGTGGCAAATTAAAATTGTTGATTTTTTTAGCAAAACTTACGAATGAAAGTTTTATCAAATATTGATATTAATTTAAATTTGTTCCAAAAGTACGGGAATGTAAAAATTACAATTTTTGTAAAAATTCTGCTGACATTTATCTGCAAATCGGATGCCAGCAATCACGATGTCAGATTAGCCAAACTTGTCAAGTAGAAAATAAGTGAATGACATTTTTTCACTGTCATAAGTTTGGGAAGAACTTTTGCTATTTTTTGAACACTTTACCAACAAGAATATTCTGGAGCCTAGCTAAAGAAATGTTTTTACACTATATGGCACTTTTAACATATAAAAAGTGAAGCTCTAAGTTCCATATGTTTTTGTAATACGGGATAGCTATGCAGGTACATCTACCATTATTATTGTACCATGCCATTTGACGTTTTAAGCCATGGCTGCAGGGTGGCATTTCTCAGTGATTTTCATACCTGGCCTACCTCTCCTTTATTGTACCATGGCTGAGCTATTGAACTAGATCTTTAAAATGAACTAGATTGCACAACTCTAATGTTGAAATGAAAACAAAACAGAGTTGAATTTTTTGATCAATAATAAATATCAACTCTGCATGTCAACACGGTTTTGACAGAATAAGCCATAACAAAAAAAATTGTAATCAGCTGTTAGCTGTGGCCTACCTAAGAATTATTGTACCATGGTTATACCGATAGCAACAGTGTTGTCAACTTTTATTTGAACTTTTCATTTACAATTTTGCGTTTTAATTTTACCGATTTTTGTCGGTAACTCAAAAAATGTGTTAGAAAATCGCACTACTGGTCTTAATTTTCCGATTTTCCCCTTATATATGGATGGAATTTTACCACCATTTTTGCAATTTTTCCATTAATTCCCAAAATCTGTTGAATGGCGATAACATGACAACCAAATGGCTACCTTTCATGGTTGTTTCATTTAGGAATGTTTTATAATTGTTTATACCTGGCAACACTTTTCGAGATGGTAACGCCTCTCAGTCATTCTTACTTTGTGGTAGTTCGCGGTTCACATGGTACGCAGGTGCATCCGATAAAAAAAATATATTTGTTTTAAACCGCGCGTAGAACCTGGCCCAATTCCTATTGTCATCGTTCGTGAATGCTTTATCGGTAAGTTTTATTTTAAAATGCCGAAGAATTATATGGGATCATAAGTGGAACGCCGCCGTGGTACCTCGTCATCAGCGCCGCCTACTTAACCATAGGTTGCACGCAACAAAATTTTGGAAGTTGTGCAATTAGAGTTATGATTTCACAACATCTTTCGATGTAGTCATGGTACAATTACAAAGGTAGATGCCTCAGCCCAGCTGATCGAATCTAAAACGTCAAAAAACTAGGAATTCGCCATGAAAAATCAAAAAACCATATGATTCGGTAAGTAAGAGATAGCATGTCTACACTTTATAGACAAACACAAGCGATAAAAAGAGACAACAAGAGACCATTTAGCGAAAACTTTGACAGTTTACATTACAAAAAAGTTGCTTTGTTCTAGCAATTCGCCGATGCATCTACCTTTGTAATTGTACCATGACTATGGATGGATGACTATCCAATGGATTTCAGTTGAGCTTTCATGGACGTATACGCAATGGAATTGACAGTTGAAATCGAGTGGATTTCGTAAACGTAAACCAAGCATAAGTTTCTTCTCAATCAAAAACAAAGTGATTGCCATGCAAGAATACACCTATATTACCCTTCAAATTTTCGGCACTAATGCCAAGTTTACACTTGCGCTCCAAAATCAACCGGATTTCACGAAATCCGGAAATACACCCCGGTGTTTACACTTATTTTTTGTTGATTTCAAACATATCACACTGATCAAGGTAGATGCATATGCGCAGCTGATCGAACATGAATTTTCAAAACCAGTTATTGTAAATTGAATTAATCATCAAAAATATACGACAATATAGAACTTTACAACTTTATTTCGAACATTATCGTAAAATTATCTATATATCGTATTAATTATGTATAGTACTAACAAATGAAAAAATAAAAAATTATTTTATCGTTGAGACATCATAATAATAAATTTTGATAGATAAAAGTTGTCCTCAGAACCTGCAAAATATTAGTACTTGCAGTAGTTTTCCCGTTTAGTGCTAAAAATGCGTTCCCGTACTCCGAAATGTAGCAAGACTTGCACTTCTCTTCAGACAAAAATAGCGCCGAATAACACCCTCTTCTCCTGTTTTCTGCCATACAATTTTGGCCCAGTAGAAACTAGCAGCAAGCATGTTCATATGGTCATTGGTATTGAATATTATAGCTGATACATTGATTTGGACATTTCTGCTGGAGTTTTTCCGTTCCCGTATTTTTTAAGAAATTTGTATGGTGAAGCAATTTTTGACGATTCGCTCTTTTTTCTAACATTACCATTAAAAAAGTACGGGAACACAATGAAAAATAGCATTGTAACAAAGTAATTTAGTATTTTTTCACTTTGTTTACAAATTTTGATACTAAAATTTTTTGTTGCAGCGATTCGCACATCTACCTTGTTTATTGTGATACGTGAAAAGTGTTGCAACTTTTGGTACTTTTCTAGACAAAAGCAAGGTTGTATATCATGTGTACTGTGATTTCGATGTTGATTTCGCTGAAATCACGAAATGAGATGATTTCATTTTTCATATGCGAAATCATGATAAATTTTGCTTGATTCCGCGCGAAATCACGAAACGCCTTCGAAATCACGAAACGACGCCGAATGTAAACCAAGCATTATAAAAGAACGCCCGATTGCAGGAAAACTATTTGTTTTAGAGAAAAAAGGTATTCTTAAGAAATACTTAAAAAGTCTCAAAAGTATAATTTTCATAAAAAAATTAAGTTTTCTTGCAAAAAAAATTCTCGGCATTAAGTGGGTTAAGAAGGTTAAAGGAAAAAGAAGTGGGCTAAGAAGGTTAAAGAAAAACGAAGGAAAATGAAAAATGTTTTCTTTACAAATGTTTTTTCATTTGACACCTTTTTCTTTATAAAAGTTTTAATTTCACATTTTCATACACATGGCTTTAACCTTCTTTATGAGGATTTATTTGACGTATATGCAATGGGACTGACATTTCAAACCCAATGCATTTATTAGTTATATGTAAACGTGCTGCAACATTTATTCTGATTCAAAGATGTAAACATACCCAGCAAAAAAGTTTGGAAGTAGTGCAATGCAGAGTTATGATTTCAATACATCTTTCGATGCAGTCCTCACGGAGTTATGAAAGATCCCTAGCCAAGCAAGACCATTTGTTGATCCCTACAGTCGCAGTCTTTTTTTCTGAACACAAGAAAGAGTTTAAAATTCTAAAAATTTGTTTTATAAAAAATAAATAAATACAAACTAAAGTTATGAACATTGCTGTAATTCACGAGACGCAAATTATTTTTGAAGTGGAGTTGGAGTTTTTTGGAAATGTGAACTGAAGTAGGAGGAAAAATGAAAAACCATTTGGATGATGAAGCCATGGCCCAATTATACAGGTCCTCTCTCAAGCGAATTCAAACAATAACAAAGATTTGAAATGTCAAAATTCATAAACAAAGGCGAAAAATTTGTTTTCGCCAACACGGAATATGTTTGAGGCGAATTTCTTTATTGTCAATTAAGGTAGATGCATACATAACATTTTCCGAGAAAAAGTTGTTGACGCAGTTATTTTTGTTTGGCGTAACAGAAAATACCAGCTGATCGATCTTTAACTGCCAAAATAAGTTATTGTAAATTAAATTCTAATACAAAACACAACAAATGTTGACATTTTACGTGTACAACCATGGTTTAATAATAAAGGCTAGCTAAAGCTTCCTGTCAAATTAAATTTTTTTTCTTTCGACTGTTCCTAAAACGTCAAAACAATATACACAATCTTTGTTTGTGTGTGGCAATGCAGAGTTATGATTTCAATACATCTTTCGATGCAGTCCTCACGGAGTTATGAAAGATCCCTAGCCAAGCAAGACCATTTGTTGATCCCTACAGTCGCAGTCTTTTTTTCTGAACACAAGAAAGAGTTTAAAATTCTAAAAATTTGTTTTATAAAAAATAAATAAATACAAACTAAAGTTATGAACATTGCTGTAATTCACGAGACGCAAATTATTTTTGAAGTGGAGTTGGAGTTTTTTGGAAATGTGAACTGAAGTAGGAGGAAAAATGAAAAACCATTTGGATGATGAAGCCATGGCCCAATTATACAGGTCCTCTCTCAAGCGAATTCAAACAATAACAAAGATTTGAAATGTCAAAATTCATAAACAAAGGCGAAAAATTTGTTTTCGCCAACACGGAATATGTTTGAGGCGAATTTCTTTATTGTCAATTAAGGTAGATGTATACATAACATTTTCCGAGAAAAAGTTGTTGACGCAGTTATTTTTGTTTGGCGTAACAGAAAATACCAGCTGATCGATCTTTAACTGCCAAAATAAGTTATTGTAAATTAAATTCTAATACAAAACACAACAAATGTTGACATTTTACGTGTACAACCATGGTTTAATAATAAAGGCTAGCTAAAGCTTCCTGTCAAATTAAATTTTTTTTCTTTCGACTGTTCCTAAAACGTCAAAACAATATACACAATCTTTGTTTGTGTGTGTCATGTTTGCCAACAATTTTAAAAACAATCGAATTCAATGATCTTCAAAATTGTTTTTAAAACATTTGCATGGAAGAAATCCTTCAGCTTATTATTGAAACAAACATTTTATCATATCCACAACTCGATTATGTGGAGAAACCTTGGCTCTTCATTCATTTTTCGAGTTTTTTATAAAATGCTCAAAATTGGTATTTTGTTAACAAACCCACTTGTTGCCATTTTGTTTACTAATTTTGAAGTTTTATGAATTCAGGAAAAACAAGGGTTCTATAGATTTTTTTCATTTAAATCTACCTCTTTACTTATACCATGGTGTACAACTTAAAGTTGATTTGTTTTCTTTTTTCGATATACATCTACCTGTTCCTCTGCAGTTTGACATTTCTCTACCTCACAGCGAATTCAAATGACAAATATGAATTTTGACAGCTCAAATCAAAATCATTTGTTTTTGAGAGAGGACTTTTATAATTGGGCCATGGATGAATCAATATCAATTTCGATGTCATAAAAAGCAGAGTAGAGGAAGTAAACTTAAGCGGGGTATACACGATCAGTTTTGACTGCCGATTTTTCGGAAATATCGATAACTGCCAAACTGTCCAGCAACCACAAAATATTTTGTTGTTGCCTGATGACTGACAAAAATGAATGGCCACACTGGCAAGCAACCGATTTTTTTTTAGCAAAACTGACAGCCAAAAATGATCGTGTGTACCCCACTTTAGTTACGATGAAATTTAATGGAGAGTTTTTATAATTTGTGTTAATTTAATAAAGTTAATATTCTTGTTTTACACGAGTAAGCAATGTATTTTATTTATTTTGGGATATTTGCAATGGTTTGCATTTTATAACATCTTTAGACTGCATTTAAATTCAATCCAAAACACTATATCAAAGGCTGTGATTTGGATCGAAAATGGAGTGCATCCTAGCTGTGTGCCGAGGAAGCAAAATGGAATGCATCCTAGCTGCGCGCTCTCTTGTAAAATTCATAGGTGAATTCATAGGAAAAGATGTACTCCAGCGGCAATTGTTCTAGTGATTTAACTGCATCTGTGGATGCAAAATTATTGCTGGGTACTAAGATAGGAAAAGTAAATTGTGAAAAATTAACTCTAGGTGGAGTTAAGCTCTGTTGTTACGATATCATAACAAAATTCTGTTAAACGAATTCCATTGCTCAAACGTCAAATGAAATGCAATCGATTTTAGTTGAGTTTTCATTTGAGGTATACACAAAGGAATTGAAAGATGAAATCGAGTGGATTTCGTAAATGTAAACATAGTATTACTCATTGGAATATTGACAAGAAAAACATTTAAACTCAAGTTTGACGGCATTCACTTTTGATTTTTTCATTGAATAAACAATAAAAAAAGAAAAGAAATAAATTTCAGCCACAAAACACGACGTTTATATTTTCTGTCGCGAGAAATGGGAATCAAAAACGATTGGCATTGCTGTTATCAATTCCAGTAAGTTGTTTTGCCATCTGTAACCAAAATGTGGAACTATTATCATAGCTCTGTTCCTTTACGTGCAAGAATCTTCAAGTTTTACCACTTTTTACTCGAAAGCGTTCCTTTACTTTAGACACCGTACAATTCCTATGGGAGCAGTTTACAACTTTTACTACTTTTGCCGGTTTTACTATTTTCAAAAGTAAAGGAACAGAGCACATATGTTTTTGGAAAATGCATTTGTTCTAGACTTTGCGAAATGTGTAGAGCTGGCAAAAAATCGATGGCACTATCGATAATATCGATTATTATTTAAAAATTCAATATCGATAGATAGTTTTGCTAATCGATATTATCGGAATAAAAATCCCTAACCTTAAATCCATTGAAATAAATAGAAATTTCTCTGCTTTTCGGTTACTAGGCGTTTACACACAGACAGTATTGGCAAGACAATAGCAAAGTTACAAACCATTTTCACCAATACATTCACACTTTTCTCTATTCATATTTAAAAATTTGTAAATGTATTTGTGAAAAAGGTTTGCATTTTTGCTATTGTCTTGCCAATACTGGCATTTGTAAACGCAGGGTTATGTGTGTGTAAGAAAGTAAGTCCGTAGTCACACGTACACATTTTTCGGTAAACTAAAATTTATTTTTTTAAATTTTTTATAAAATAAAAGCAGTTGTTTATTCTCCTTTACATATATTTGAACTACTTTTGCATAATTTCGAGAAAATCATTGAAATTTCCGCCATTTTCATCGCCAAATTAATGGCGATGACAACTTAACGATAATATCGATAGCAATCGATATTTTAAAACATTATATCGAAAATATCTAATGTTGGGAATATAGATGGTTTGCCAGCTCTAGTTTGGTGTGGTAAATGACCCGATTATTGTTATCGATGTAACACCTTAGCTGTGTTCCAGAACTAAAAAGTTTTTACAATTTTTACGACTTTTACACATTTTACCCGAAAATCCGTTCCCGTACACAAAAAAGTTGTAAAATGTTCACTTCTCTTTAACCAAAAATGGCGCTGAATGACGCGTGTAAAAAATAGTAACATGGATGCCGGCGTCTGATTGACTGGTACACCGACTTTGACATTTGTTCCAGCTTTTTTGACGTTTTTTCCATTTTTGCGTTCCCGAACTTTTTGAAAAACTTTTGTGTGACAAAATTTTTGCTCTCTTTCTCTCTTTTACGAGTTTTACTATTAAAAAGTACGGGAACAAAGCTCTTGTTATTCCGCCATGTTAAGTGGGGTACACACGATCAGTTTTGACTGTCAGTTTTGCTCAAATAATCGGTTGCTTGCCAGTGTGGCCGTTCACTTTTGTCAGTCATCAGGCAACCACAAAATATTTTGTGGTTGCTGGGCGGTTGGACAGTTATCGATAATTCCGAAAAATCGACAGTCAAAACTGATCGTGTGTACCCAGTGATGCCAGATTTACCGTTTTATCGGCATTTTGCCGATTTTTAATCGAAAAAAAATAGAAATGCCGATTTGCCGATTTTTACCCCTAAAATGCCGATTTTTAGTTAAGGCAACTTGTTCACATAAAATTTCCGTTTAGTATGAAAATATATCGTCAAGAGTAGTTTGATTAATAATAAAAACTTTTCTAAACATACTATAAAAACAGTTTGAATTTTCTTGATTACCAAAACGTGAACTTCAGTATATACGCCAGGGAAATTGTTCAAAAAACGAAATTGTCGAAAAGTGGGTTACTGGAAATAATTAAAAACTGCACAAACTTTTACATTGAACTTTGTTGTCAGATTTTGAAGCGGTTTAATTTAGAAAATAAACTTAAGTGCCTAGCTTCAGTAAATCATAGTTTTATAATAAATGGCACAGAAGATTCATTTTTCGACATTATAAAGGACATAAACGAAAAGCAAGTATCACGCGAACTTTCACGTTTAAATTTCAGAAAGTTGTTTAAAGATAAATGCGTATAGTTGCTAGAATTTTGGAAAACAGTGTGTGAAGTACTATGTGCAAATTCTGAACCATTATTTCCTATTTTGTCCAAATTCATTAAACATATTTTAGTCTTGCCACATTTTCAGCAAATGTGGAAAGAGTTTCTATCCAAGTAAATTTAAATAAAAACAAGTGCCGAAATCGATTAGTTAGGGACTCGATGGGAGGAATTCTCTTTACTAAAGAATACTTAACATTAAATAAGTCTAACTGTTATAATGTTGTCATTAAAAATGATTTGTTACAAATATTTATTACAGAAATTGAATTTAATTGTAAACCAAAATTTCAAAATTCCAATACAACTAGTAAGAAAGTGTCAGTCGGCTTTGCTGACAGAGGTATACCCTCAGCCTATGTGAATTGAAACTTTCTTCTTCAGACAGATCGAATGTTTTTAAGGTCTTTTCAGAATTTTGTGGCCATTTTTAGACATTTGAACTTGCCGAAAAATGTGGATTAAAATTTAAATTCAAAAGTGTTGTGGAGGTGGTACTTAAAGGATGGGCCGACATGAGAGTTATATATTTTCGATAGATATCGCGCCCACTAGTGATTTCAGTGGGTCATCGTATAACTTTTGGAATCGGTTGATCAGTTCGAGAATTATCGTGCTCTACAGCCACTATATTTGGTGCCATAGGGGTTTTTACACCTCTCGGGCTATATTCTCATGAAGTATGGACATGCCCCTGAAAAGGCTTTTATCGTCCACTCCCGAAGGAGTGGACTGATTGAGTGTGTATTGGAACCTCATCTAAGTCTGGTAGACATTTCACGATGTGCAAAGTATGGACCAAATAGGTTGCTCCCTTCAAGGGTTATCGTACGCACAAATTTTCCGAACATTTTCAAACTTTTGTGGGAGAGGTACCTGAAGGATTTGAACGATAATGCCCATCTTCGAACTTAAACTAAGTTTGGACAAAATATTACGAAAGCCAAACTTTGGAAAAAATCGGCTCATCCGTTCGAGAGTTATCGTGCGCACCAGTCAGTCCAAATTGTCTGAAACACATTTCGTCCAAACATACTTGGGGTCTAAAACCATTATCGATGAGGCACATTTTGCCCGTATGAAAGTTTATATACCCTCGTTAGCATAAATGCTGAGGGTATAAAAACAATCACCTTATTAAATACCCTCTTATAGCCCGTTTCCACGGTACGTCGTTCGTTCTCTATTCGTTGTTCGACCCATAACTACGAATAAATTACTTATTTCCCCACACAAAATTCTATGAACGAACGACGATTTTTCTACGTTGTCCGATTTGAAATACTCTCTGAACGACGAATAAGTATGTCCCATCCCTAAAGAGCAGTACACATTTGGTCTGTTCCAGTACTGCACATTTCTACACATTAGGTTTGTCCTTTTACGTACTGAACTTTACTGAACATTGTTTCTTCAGTAATGTTTAGCAACATTTCAATTATACAATTGTCAAAACTTTACTGAAGAAAAAATGTTCAGTAAAGTTCAGTACGTAAAAAGACAAACCAAATTTTACTATTTTTTTCGATAACATAAAGGAAAAATCGGTTATCGGAGTAAAAATGTGTAGAAATGTGTAGTACGGGAACAGACCAATTGTCAGTTTTGAATGTCGATATTTTGCAGTTATCGATAACTGTCCAACCGTCCAGCAACCACAAAACATTTTGTGGTTGCATGATGAATGACAAAAATGAACGGCCACACTAGCAAGCACCAACAAAGCTGTCATTCAAAACTGGCAATGTGTACTCAGCTTAACAAATGAGAGAATTTATCGAAAAAATTAATTATGACATGTCTAAATTTAAAATTGAAAAATTTGTTGAAAACACAAACATTTTTAGAAAAAAGGAAAAAGATGAATGAAAATTAATGAACTAAACATTTTATAAAGTTGCAGAAGGAAGATGGTTGTGTTTCCTTCTTAATTCTACACACATTTCTTGTCCATTAGTTCAAAATCGCGTAAAAAATCAGAAACAAAAAGCAAACAAATACCTGAAAGTCTGTATACACAAATATTGTTTTGACATGTCTCTCTCTCTTTAATTTTGAAAATAGAAACATATAAAAATATATTGAAAATACAAAATTATTCATGATTTATGAAAAAAATTAATGAAATGTGTGTAGTTAAATATAGAAGATACATTTGAAGGAAAGTCTATTGATTTTCCTATCCATTTAATGTATATTTTATGTGTTTTCGGTTCAAATTTCCGTGAAAACAAGGTAACAAAAATTTAGGAAATTTTGTTTATGTTTCTGTTAATTACGAATGGTGTCGTGGAAACGGGTTAATTCATGTACGTCGTTCGACAGGCGAACAACGTAATTGAAACGCTCGTGTGAACATGACATTAAGACAATTGCTATGTTCCAGAACCTGCAAGAAGCTACTATTTTTTACTACGATAACAATTTTTCCTTTATGTTATCGGAAAAAAGAGTAAAAATTAGTAGATTCTTGCAGTTCTGGAACAGACCAAATATTTGTCTACGTTTTGTTTAGCTTGACTGAATTGAAAATATATTGATCTCATATATACACGTACTTATAAATATATACTACATATGCATATGGTAAAACCATTTATTTTCATACATATTTTGAATTATTGCCTTGGTTTATGAATTGTTAATTGTTTTGTTGTACTTAAAATGTTATTTTTTAAACTTATGCTTATTAAATAAAGCGATAACTTGAACTGAAATAAATTGGTCTGTTCCAGAACTGCAAGAATCTACTAATTTTTACTATTTTTTCCGATAACATAAAGGAAAAAATGTTATCGTAGTAAAAAATAGTAACTTCTTGCAGGTTCTGGAACAGAGCATATGTTTTTTAATATGCCGATTTTTTGCCGATTTTGAAAATTTTTTGCCGATTTTGCAGATTTTGGCACCCGAAAAGTGCCGATTTTCGACCAAACTTATCTGGCATCTCTGTGTGTACCCCGCTTTAAGAGCAGTACACATTGTCAGTTTTGAATGTCGATATTTCGCAGTTATCGATAACTGTCCAACCGTCCAGCAACCACAAAACATTTTGTGGTTGTATGATGAATGACAAAAATGAACGGCCACACTAGCAATCACCAACAAAGCTGTCATTCAAAACTGGCAATTGGTCTGTTCCTTTACTTTTGAAAATGGTAAAACTGGCAAAAGTAGCAAAAGTTGTAATCTACTTCCATATGAATTGTATGGTGTCTGAAGTAAAGGAACGCTTTTCGAGTAAAAAGTTGTAAAACTTGAGGTTTCTTGCACGTAAAGGAACAGAGCTAATGTGTACTCAGCTTTAAGTGGGGTACACACGATCAGTTTTGACTGTCAGTTTTGCTCAAATAATCGGTTGCTTGCCAGTGTGGCCGTTCATTTTTGTCAGTCATCAGGCAACCACAAAATATTTTGTGGTTGCTGGACGGTTGGACAGTTATCGATAATTGCAAAAAATCGTCATTCAAAACTGACAAATGTGTCCTGTACTTTACACCTACGTTTCTGTCTGATTGGAAGATATTTATCGACACAAATATGAAAATCGATTACCGCAGCTATCGGTCGATTGTTGTGGTAATGGCAACACTCCATATGACATTTTTTTTAATTGTCAAACACAACAAAAAAAGTTGAACGACGAAATTTTATTTTCTCCTGATTTTTCAATAATATTGTTTGCGAAATAAAAACCAAATTACTTTCAAGTCGAAATAAACGAATAGCAAAACATTATTAATATTGTTTATTGGCGCCATGTGTAAACAAAAATAACTCGAGGAAATGTATCGCTAAATTAAGTAATTGTTTCTTCTGCAAAGAAAAAGTGAGAGAATAGTGGAAAGACAACAGTGGAAAATTGACAGTATTGAGTTGAATTCCAGAAGAAACGACATAACAAAAAAACAAGAAGAAAAGTTTGTTTTGTGATTTTTTTGGGTGAAAACAAAGACTATTGGCCGATAAACAATTAAACAAATAAAAAAACTAGTGCAACTGTGTCCGCCGCCCCCCACTCTGCCCGTCACAAGGACAACAAAAGTGAGAGTAGCGTATAGGTAAAGCAAGCAATGACCAAATAAAAAAGCAATATTTGCATGCCCATTATACCTCCTATATGTACAACTAAAATCTAAAATATGTATGTAAAACTTGTTGTTATTGTTGTCGGCTATTGATTATGTATAGATGAGGGAAAGGAAGTGAAGTCGTAAACAATTGGAGCAAATTGCTTTTTGCATTGGTCAGAATGCATCCGTGTTGTTGTTGTGGACGTTTGGGAGTATCTTTTTTGAGGGGACGGACTAAACACGATCGAGTCAAAGTCGTCGTATCTTACGTACTAGCTATTTTCCTTTTCACTTGGTTTTTTGCTTTTGTTGAGACATTTTGTTGTCTGTTGTTGTCGTGGAGAATAGTAGAACATTTTCTTTGTTGTTGGCCTTGCAGTGAGATATTGTCATATTGTTACTTGTCGTTTGTGTCGTTGTTTTCAACAAATACCGTTCGTTTGTTGCCGTCTTTCCGTCCGTCCGTACGTCGTTCCGTTGTCGTCATAAATGCTGCAACGCGAATAAAAAAGATAAACTTATTTTTGCGTTCATTATCTCTTTTTTTATTAATGATAAATTTGCATATTGATGATAAGTTTGTTAAAGGGGGTCTTCCTTGTTTTCTTTCCCAACCTTTTGATATTGAAGGAATTTGGATTAAATAGTCGTGACTAGCCTTGACTAAATCATTTGAAAGTCCTATATTAAATATATTAAGCTATTGCGAAATACGCAGTCCATTACAACGTGTTAAATGGCAATAAACAACATGAACTGAGAAAAAGTAGATATGAGTTGCCCTTATTAAAAAGGAATGTTACATACAGTGGCTCGGAACAACTTTCCGGAGGTAGATATTTTAAGCGGATTACGGGGAGTTATTTTTTGAGGGGAGGGGAACCAATTATTATATTACGGTTATAGTTGGAAAGCTTATAGAATTACTTATTCCTATGTCTATAACTTTTACCTATGTCTATACATATAGCAGACGACGATAAGTTCAGAAGATATAACAATAAATTTATTTTGGCATTATGATTTTTTTTCGGGCCTATGCTTAAAACCTTCTCTGGGGTATTTCCGACAACGACTAGGCAATCTAATTTTTTATATAAAACTTATTGGATCGGACTGATGTTTATCCAAAACACAACATAAAGATTCTAAGACTAATATTTATGGATCCGAAGAAAATATTGCAATATGTACGTACCTAGCTATAATTACGTATTGTTACCCCTTATTACTTGCAAAAAAATGGAATTTACTTGTGAACATTTTCTTCACAGCTTTCGACGTGGACAACCACGGCAAAAGTGCATCGATCATATTAAATATTTTTATGTTGATAAAGGACCATCCTATAACACAATGCAAAAACTGGTTTAATGAATCGTGGCCGAAACTAGCCAAAAAACGAAGGTCGCCCAAAACCGGTCGTTGTGCCAGAAAAAAAAAATTAAGCCGCACATGAACGGATAATGCAAGATCGCCATGTTATATACCGTGAGATAGAGGCATCCTCGGACATTTCTACCACCAACTAACATTTGATTTTGCATTAACTCCTGGCCGCAAAAGTTGGGGTTTCTCGTTAGATCCAGCACAATATGAAAATTGCTCAAAAAAGGCTTGTGTCTATTGGCGCTAAGAAATCGTGAGTAAAAACGATCGTTGTGCTTCAAATGAAGTTTGCAAAATCGTCACAGACGACGATCAAAAAAGGCTTGTGTCGATTGGTGCTAAGAAATCGTGAAAAAGATCGTTGTGCTTCAAATGGCGTTTATAAGATCGTCACAGACGACGAATCTTGGATCTATGCTTGGGAGCGCGAAACAAAACAGGAATCGACCGTTTAAGGCTTCGAAAGCGTGCCAAATCCAACGAAAGTTGTTCGTGGAAGAAGACTTTCGAAGCAAGTGGTCGCATGTTTCTTCGGTAAAACTGACCGTGTTGCTGCTATACGGCTTGAGAAATGTAGGACGGTTAATTCCGAATGCTACACTACAATTTGTTAGCCAGAAGTTTCCTGAGAAATTTGAAAAACGAACTAGAGAGGACGAATCTTTCTGCATCATGACAATGCGAGCTCTCACACATTGATTCAAAACCAGAGCCTGTTTGATCGGACAAAACGTGGACTTGATGGGTCATCCGCCGTAAAAAAAGCTTATAAATCATGCTGTAGACTACTTAAGACAACAATAAAACTATTTTTGATGGTAGATATTTGCTTTTTCATTGTTAGGCCAGATAATTATCGTTTAGACCCCGTATGTTTAATTTTTGAGGGTTTTACAAAAAAACCCTATTTTAGGACTAACTGATTTGGTCCATACTTTGTATGTCGTAATATTTCTACCAGCCATAGATCAAGTTCGAATATGAACTATATCGGTCCACTATTTCGGATACCTCTCACACAAAATTTCGGAAAAGTGCAGTTTAAGACCTCCTCTCGAATCGTTTCGATTTTTTATGTAACAACTTGTGTTTTCAGTCCCCATTACAGTGGTACAAGGTTTTTCAGGGCAAGTCCATACTCCCTGAGAAAATGGCCCGTAAGCTGTAAAACCCGCTATGATACCATGTGTAGCGGATGGAGCGCACGGTAACTCTCGAATGGGCCATATCGGCCCACTCCTTTGGGTACCACCCCGCACAAAAGTTCAAAAATTTTCGCTAAAATGGTGCGCACTATAACTCCCGAAGAGAGAAACCAAAGTGGTAGATTGAATATGGACTACATCGGTCCACTCCATCTGGTAAATCCAACACAATACTCGGAAGTAGTGAAATTTGAGATCTCCTTTCGGATCGTTTTGAATTTTTGTCACCAAGTTGTCCTCGAAACCTCTTTTACGACAGTAAAATTTACTTCGGTCCCTCTATAGGCGTCAGAAGTATTGTGTTTGCTTCTTTTGTTTAAGTCCGAGGATGAGGGTATATCTCTGTCGGAACAGATGACTGATACTTTCTTATTTGTTTTTACAATGGCTTGGCACACACTTTCACCCATTCTTTGTTTTTTAATATTTTTATTACCTATATTATTTTCCCGAACATTACTGCCGAAGAAGTCGCAATAATGCGTTATAATACCTGAAGAAGTATTTAACTAATTTGATAGATCTCAAAGAAGCTCAACAAAAATAAAAATAAAACAATGAAAAAAATGATTTGTTTCTGGTAACTCGAATCTAATCGTTCATTGACTGTTATATATTTAAACTTTTGGAAGATAAAGAAATATTTGAGTTTTCCTAATTTCGTAATAATTCAAACATCCATATGAATATTGCTAAAGATTTATGAAATACAGTCAAACTTCTCTATAATGTAGCACTTGGGGAACGACGAATTACTGCGTTATATAGAAAATTAATTATAGAGAGATTGTTTTGTGTGAGAATGTCCATTTGTGCCGTAAGGGGTAACCCCCAGTGGTAATACCCAATGAATGACATTTTCCATGATTTTTTTGGTAATAACTTCAATGGGTTGAATTAATAAAAAGTTGTGGAAAACTTAATGTAAGATGATCTGTAGTGGAATTCTGTAACTCATTTTTCGAGTTACCGACAAATATCGGTAAAATTAAAATGCTTATTATATTGGGCAATTAAAGAAAATTTTCAGTAAGTTAACAACCTAAATAAAGCTGTTGCTAAATCCTACCGATTGCAATATTGCTGACAACTTTTATTAATACTTTTCATTCATAATTTTGCGTTTTAATGTTACCCATTTTTGTCGGTAACTAGAAAAATGGGGTTACAGAATTCCACTACTGATTATTAAACACACAAGTTGTACATGTTCTCACATTCATATTTATCCAAATTTCATTGAATAGATAGATAGCCACATACATACCTGAAAAGATTTATTAATTTTTAATCATTTCAGTACGTTCTTTTTCCTTTTACTTCATTTTAGGCGTTCGGACCAAACCTTTTCAACATCAATACCACCATTGAAATGAGTGGAAAAGTACGTTTGAAGTCAAATGGCGTTTTGGACGAAGATCCTTTAACTCTCCAGGATATTGTGTATCAATATATTTGTAAAAATTTAGATGTCATCAGTTGTTCCGAGGAAAGTATTGCCGATGAAGATGAGGACGATGCAGATAAAAGATATTATCTGCGCGATGGCGTTGTTCTGCCAAACATAATATGTGATCGTCTCATCGATACGTATCAAAAACAGTTGTATCAGAAGTTCGATGATAAATTTATATGTTTATTTCGGGACACAAAGAGAACATCTCTCAAAGTTGTACATCTGCGTAATAGTAATTTAACAAATTATGGTAAGTATGTTTATGTCTGTACGTACATATCATATAAGGTGTATTGTTGAATTCATAACAGGCCTTTTTATAAAAAAAGAGCCTGGCGCGTGTGTATTTTAAGCTTGTGAACATGGCGTCTTAATAATTTCACATACGTAATTTTTGTATGAATGGTGGTACATTTGTATTGGTGTGATTAGAAGTGATAATTGATGCACAATAATGATGAGGTGTTTTTCTTATTGAAAATGTGCGCTGATAAGACAAATTAGATTTGCTTTCCTCATTCCCCATAGTGACGATTGTCATCAAATGATTATGGGAAGCAAAACTGCAGTGTGCTATTGACCTAAAAATGTGTATTTTAATTTATATAAGGAAATAATATAAGAAATGGACCAGACTACTTTTTTAATACTTCAAAGAACATTTCAGTTACCCTGAGACATCAAGTTATGGCTAAATTGAATATTAAATTCGTAATGTTGTTGTTGTAACAGTGTTTTGGTTATGTTTATTTGTTCGTTCCTCTGTTCAATCTGGCTCTGGGTCTATCTCCAGTTCCAGAAAAGTGGCTGCTTCGATGGGATGTAGCCACAGATCCACTGGAGTTAGATTGGTAGGTTTGGCGGGGAAGTTAAAAAGGTGTTGTGTGTCGTGCGGGCCCATGCCGCATACTGGGCATATGTCTTGCACGGCGCGATCGATTTCCGCCCAATACGAATTTAGGCAACTGCAATATCCCGAGCGTAGTTGAGCCAAAACTACTCTGGTTTGTCGTGGCAGCTGACGCTCCTCAGCTGCGATAGATGGAGGATGTACTCCGAGTACTTTATTCACACTATAATTGCTTAAGGCCTTGGCAACTGCATCCGTGTGAATGCTATTCAATCCTGCTTGATATGCTTGTTGATCTAGGGGTTCTCTCCTGTATCGTTGGATCTCATTGTGTTGCTTTACAGGAAGAATTTTTGCCTCCTCAAGTAGATGGTCCGCTGAAGATTTGAGGAGGCACCCTGTCGCTGTTCTCAGGGCGGCATTCTGGCAAGTTTGAATCTTTTTCCAGTTCGAATCACAAAATCTCGGGGACCAGACTGGAGCCACATAGCTTACCACAGACCGACCTATCGCGTTATACGTGGCCAACAAGGTTTCTTTATCTGCACCCCAAGTGCTGCCGGCCAGGGACTTGAGGACCTTGTTCCTACTTTTCAACTTGTCGCAGATAGCTGTGGCGTGTGCGCACGACGTGAATGTAGTGTCGAATGTGACCCATAAAATTTTAGGGCAGTTTGTGGTCGGAATTCTGCTAACGTCGACCACGACATTCAACTCACGTCCAAACTGCGCTGTCCATGTGGTGAACAGAGTGGCTGTAGATTTTGTGGGGGAAATCTGCATATTCCTCGAATGGAAAAATGTGGTTAGATCGGTTAAATAGTTGTTCAGTCTCTCACAGATGTCATCATGTTCGTACATTAAATTCGTAATAGTTTGCTATAGCACGTACCTTGTTAACGCAGAGAGTTTGAGTTCAGTCTCCGCCTTATTGATTTATTTACAGTCTTCTTGGAAGACTGTGACATAGCCGAGAACTTACCTTTTGCAGGTCTTAACCCCTATTCAACCTTCAGAAGATGAGACTGACTGACTGACCTTTAGGTGGATTGGTTAGCCAGCGGCTTTAATACCTCTTAACCTATTCGGTGGGAATTTGTCGATACCGGAATAACACCAGAACAGCATCATTCATAGGTGGCTCGACAGGTGCAACTCCTGCACTCCAAGTGAGAATTTCACTGTTATGAAGTTCTCTCTAAGCTTTTGAGGATATTTCATATCAAAATTCATCACAAACTAAAGGTGCATTCTTATTCTTATCAGCTTAAATTCCTTTACCTGATGTTTTTGGTCCTTATTTTTTATCGACAGCAGTACGATACTGGCCTTTAGTACGACTTATTGTCCATTGCTTCCTTTGCTTTGGCATTTGGCAGCCTTTCCGACGGTTTGGGACCAGATACATGGATCACTGTTGTGTCCACAAATTCATCCTCTTCAATGAGAATTTCGTCCGGAATGCCATCTTACTTGAAACTTCAGAGCATTTCCCCCGATAAGGTTGTGGAAGTGAAGGGTACCAAGGCATCCACACCTAGAACAGTCGAAAGTTTATTTTCAAGTTTCTTGGGTTTGTTTTGTAAAACTTTCCATGAGACATTGATTTTGTGAATGGACTGAGGTCATCCGTTTCATAGCCTCTTTACCACGGAAGGGACTTGTCAACTTAGCCTGTTACTCGTTGAGGTGTCCAGGTATCAAAACCTGGATTACCTTTGGTAGTTTACAAATTTTTAAAGACAATGCATTCAAAGTTAATTGTCTTAAATGAAGAATATTGTGACACTAAGCCCTCGTATCGCGTCAGGATTGTTACCCCTGTCAATGGTTTATTTTCTTCGTGTTTCCTCTCACAAGGACTACGAAAATTCTTGAAAAGGTTTGTTAGGCTTTAGGATGCGCAGCTGCCGTTGATTGTTGACAGCCTCTTCACTCGGAGATCAGGGAAATATATAAAAAGTGCCAAGATAGAAAAAGATAGAAATAGATAGAAAGGGTGGTAGGAAGGGGAAGGAAGGGAGAAAGACATCAAAGAGGTAGAGGGAGAATGGATATAACAGAGAGATCTAAATAGAAGGTAGCTAGTTGAACTTGCTTAATCCAGGAAGATACGACTGATTAAGGCTCCTGCAGTAGTTTAATAGGTCTACAGGATCTATGGAGAAAAAATAAGAGAAATATACCATCTCATACACGCAAAACAGACATAGGCTTTGATCGAGAGTCTAGGACAACGAAAGAGAAGGTGCTCGATTATTTCAGTCTCTTTCACATCCTACCGTCTATATTGGATGTTTTTAAGATGGACCAACAACTTTGAACAGTCTTAGATTTAATAGTGAGGGATCCTAACGCTTTTAGAGCAGCCTGGCTATCCGTCTGCGATTCGCGAATATAAGAGAAACGGCATGGTAAAATATTGAAAACATTCAGAATTTCGCCCTGAGAACTGCAACAGTGGTTCTTCTCATATCTTCAGAGGATAATTCTACATGAGGAGACAACGAATCTTCCAGTACAACACAATAGCATGCAGTACTCTCTCGGGAGTTCCCGTGAGAGCTATCCTAGTGCAAGGATTGATGACACCGTGCAAAACATCTGACCAGTATGCGACACAGGCTGCACGACACCCTGCACATTTTTTAGTTTGTCGTTAAAACTAATCAAAGCAGCCATATTCCTAAAACTAGAGATAGACACGGAAACAGATTTAGAGGAAAAAACGAACTTACAAGCATATCATATGCTACTACAACAACACCTTCTTCCTTGATTATATATATACACATGGACACTATGAAAACAGCACACTTGATTTAATTGACAAAATCACGATTTAAGTGTAAACATTTTTTATAACATTTTTTTTCACAGGACTTGAAATACTCATGCGCCACAAATTATACTCGCTCTCCATGTGGTATTGTGATAAGGTTACCGTTCAATCTCATGAATTATTGGCACAGCATGGAGAAAGTTTACGTTCTCTAGAATTGGGCATTGGATCGCATATGTTACAAAATGCCGAACCCAATGAAAAAGACCCTGTAGACTTCCAATTCAATTGTCCACATTTGCGGCGATTGGTCTTGAATGTCGTTGTTCTGCATCAACGTCTGACGTTCGCCCATTTAACGGATTTAACACACTTGGACTTGACATCTTGCATCTTAGCCAGTTTTAGTCTGCAGGCATTATCTACCCTACCCAAGCTGCACACTTTGATTCTGTTCAATGTGTGGCCCATTGCAAATCAGCTACATGCAATCTGTTCCCTTAGCCGTCTTCGTACATTGGATATATCGATTTCGAATAATGGCAATGGTCACGGTACATACGATTTACCCGATCAAAAATTGGAAATGCTAATGGAAAATCTACCGGAATTGACACACTTGGATATATCGGGTACAAATTTAGCTGGAAATGGTGTGGCAACTAAAGAATCCTGTTACAAAGATAATACAGATATACCGGGCCTGGCGTCGCGAACTCAAAGGCCTTTACAATTTTTGGGTTTATATCACACTGCACATTGGGCCTGCAAACGTCACGATATACCAGCCAAGGAGGTAAGTGTAGACAAGTGGTATTAATGTGAAGTGGATAATATAAAGAAATGTTTTTGATTTTTAGATTGCCGGAGATGCAAATGAACGACAAATATTAACAGCAGCAAGGTATTATTATGACAGACCGGTACTTCTAACGAGGGTATGTATAATGGAGAAGTTTATGTATTATATTTTCTAATATTTTATTTTTGTTTTTTTTTTTGCTCTTGCAGGTATTAAATGATCTTTACCATCTGTTTCGTTTTGAAAATTGTAAAGACATACACACAGCCTTGGATGTGGTTCTGACAGCTATGGATAGACATTTGAAATTTAAACATATGCAAATATCTGGAAGGTTTGTGTTAAACAAATGTTCTATTTTCCTTTCATATTTTTCAATTATTATATTTTTTTAATTTCCAGTGCAACACTATTTTATATTGTAAAAGGGCGTGATCGCTCGAAATTTGGCACACCACTAAGGAATCACATAATTCGAACATTGCTCAATGGTATGGAGGTGCACTTAAACGATGACACTATGCTACGAAATGGATACCTAACATTGACACAATTTCAAATGCCCAACGATGTGGTAGGTGTCTTGTGTGTTTCTACATCAAGCTGTAAAGAAGCTGTTTAAAACTAACAACAACAAAAACTCCTTTTCTTTCAAGCTATTTGAATATGAACGTCTCATCAAAATATTATTACACGGAGTTTCGAAAACGGAACAGGAGGGTTTTGTACAAAGGATAGCTATATATCTATTAAATACACTGGCTTGCCAAGTTGATGGACGACAGAAATTATTTTTGGGTGAACTTGGAGTTGTTAATGTAGGACAAAAGACAATCGGAAGAAGAAAATTCCATTTATATCTAATTATATCCATCCTTCTTGAACTTTACAGACTATGTTAAGTTTAATTAAAGATCGTTTAACACGTTCGGTATTGGATGATGTTATGGAGGTGGCATGGTCAACCATGTGGAATGTAACTGATGAGACTGCTATTAATTGTAAGAGATTTTTAGACGGCCGTGGAATGGAGTATTTTCTGCGATGTTTAAATGTGAGTATATTTTCGAGTTTGTTAATAGTTATGATGATGTTAATGGTTGTGTTATATTCCAAATTTCTTTATTTGTAGACGTTTAGAGAACGCGATGAGCTGCTAAGAAATATGATGGGCTTATTGGGCAATGTTGCAGAAGTTAAATCGTTAAGACCGAAATTAATGACACAAAAGTTTATTGAAGTTTTTGCCGAGCTATTATCATCGGAAAGTGATGGAATTGAGGTAGGTATACTTTGCACTTACATTTAAAACAAAATGGAAGCTGAAAGGAGGTGAAACAATTTAACATACTCTCAACGAATGGTCTGGTGTTTAAGAGTGACGACAAGTATTGTCTATTTCATTTGGGCCTCATATCTGAAACACCAAAAAATTCATATTTTTTCCCAGTTATGCGAAGTTATAACTAATGCGCAATTCGGATAACTGAAAAACGAACTTTGCATAAACCAGGATATAAACAAGAATTTTTCGGCATATGCTTAGCTCCCAGCCTTTAATAGGTTCAGTGTAGCTATTTCCGACGCAGAGGTTGTTCATCCTCGGGAAGGGAAGAGATCTAAAACGACGTAGTACTCTTCTCTTCGCCTTGTCACTCCTGGGCTGCTCGACAAACTGTCTACTGAAATAACTGGATCAGTCAGCGTAACCTCACCAAAAATGAATAAGGTCCTGTCTTCCTTCTTCCTAGCGTTCGAGAGTGGCATAACCATTGCACACAATTCACTAATTCCGGCTCCAATGTAGCAACTCTTCAGATGATTTAACCACTTGTTCCGCTTACGCTCACTGACCAACATGTTAATTTCCAGCGTCAGCTCTTTGATTCTGAGGTCACTGGGGTTGGCACGACAAAGCTCATCACTCTAATTTGCTAATCCCGACGCCTCTGCTGGAAAAATTGACCTCACTTCGGGTATTCCACCAGCATGTATGTAGCGGGCGGCTGCAGCAGTGATGATGTCTCGGATTTGTTTCTGCTATCCGAATATAGGAAGGGTTGAGTAGATTTCTGAAGCATTGATTAATAAACTCTGTGAAACTGGGCCAATTAGCTTTGCCGTGAACCTTGATTGATTACAGATATTTATCGGCGGGTTGTATACTTTAAGCAACTCTACCTCGGCACTTTCACACCTGACTGCTACCCCATACATTCACCGTCTGCAACTTTAACCAACGCAGGATGAACACAATGGACCAACGGTCTCCGAGTGAGCAGTCACCTATACTATTGATGGCTGCGCGCGATGGGAAAGCTATTAATTAACCCACCTACACTTCCTCAGTACGTTGTAACCATCACAACGCTGTTAGCTGTATTCGTTTTCTTCCGACTCAAAAAATCCACTACCTCCTCGATCTTATTTCGAAGTCCATTGCAAAAAGGATGCATTTTCATGGATTGGAACAACAACGGCTGGTTTAAAGTGCTGCGTGTGAGGCTTCTGTTGGGAGGGAATGCGGTGAGTCTTCTATTCCGATGAAGACGACGACTCAGTGGGGGACAAATCCGTCCCAATAAGGGCAGACATTCCGGGATATGCTGCTCCCAGCACAGAAAAAGATACAAATACAAACATGTGTACACTGAGGTGGCAGGCGCTGGCCGGAACTCGGGTGTTGTATAATTCCGGGTCAATCCGGTATCGAAGAACCCGCCGTCGTGGTATTCGACAGCATGTTTAAGTCATCCGCGTCGGCTACAGCTATTTGCGACAAGTAGGAACAAACATGTGTACACTGAGGTGGCAGGCGCTGGCCGGAACTCGGGTGTTGTATAATTCCGGGTCAATCCGGTGTCGAAGAACCCGCCGTCGTGGTATTCGACAGCGTGTTTAAGTCATCCGCGTCGGCTACAGATATTTGCGACAAGTAGGAACAAGGTTCTCAAGTCGCTGGACGGCAGCACTTAGGGTGATGACAAAGAAACCTTCTTGATCTCTTATAAAGAAATAGGCAGAGTTTGTGATAAGCTATGCGGCGCAAGTGTGGTATGAGGACGATTTAGTGGACAAGCTTCCTCTACCCAGCCATGGATCTGAATAAAAAAGTACAAAGGTACAAGCGATAACATCTAGATTAACGACTGATGCAGTTGCACAGACAGTTCAAAGCTATAGTGAGAATGCCGTACATGGAGACCTCCCCCATATATCGCAGGAAAATATCCCTTGATGCCAAGGCAAACACGAGTGGTTTCAGACCAGATAAGATCCGGACGATGCAGTCGCCTAAATTCGTATTGGGCTCGAATTGATAGCACGATACCAAACACATGCTCTGCATGTTTATAGGGACCGTACGACACTCTGCATTTATTTAATTGCCCAACTGAAAAGATTTACGGACGAACATATTTTCGTTGTTACAACAACAACTAAGCACGATTACATACGCGTTGAGAATCTGATTTGGCCGAAACTTTGCAGATCGTAAAATTTTTTCCAAACGTACATCAAGTTCCTCATAAAAGTTCACGACTTTGCTTACGTGTGTGTAGTTTAAGACTTGTTCGAGGGTTGCTTTGAACATATCGGGGGTTATTCTGAACGAAAATTCCCCGTGAGTTTTTGTCTTTCCGCCGTTTCAACTTAACGGTGAAAGTGAAAAAAACTCCCGGGGAGTTTTCATTCAGAATAACCCCAATCATTTCTTGGCGCATTTAGGTCCATCGCAACTGTTTATTGTTGTTTTGTACATTCACATGCTGAGGATACATTTCTGCCGGCAAAGCTGACGGATGTTTTGTACTTATTTTATTTCTCTTCACGATTGTAGTTTGGTAATTTGAAATATTTACTTAGACCCATCTTTCCACTATTTTCAGGTAAGTTACAATGCAGCTGGTGTGCTGGCACATATAGCTTCAGATGGCCCAGAGGCGTGGACAATCAAGGAACCCTCACGCGATGAAGTATTAGCAAGTATGGTAAAAGCCATTGTCCGATGGGATATTAAAAGTGATCGTAACATCAATTATCGCAGCTTTGAACCCATTTTGGGCCTAGTGCGTTGTTATGAAACTCCACAATGTCAACACTGGGCTGTATGGGCATTGGCAAATCTAACACAGGTACGTACCTCTGAAGACTTGATAGTCAACACAATTCATGCAAATTTATTGCAGGTATATCCAGATAAATACTGCAAACTGGTGGAAAATGAGAATGGAATAGAGATTCTCACAGAATTAATTAACCATCCAAAACCGTATGAGGATATCAAGAGAATAGCGCGAATGGTTATCGATCAATGTAATCGATGTCCACGACCTATGCTGGAAGGTTAAGATGTTTTATTTCTCCATAACCCTGCCCTTCCCAGTGGTATCTCTCTATATACTATAAATATGTGTGTATGTAAGTTTAGAAAACACTTTCAGCGAGCGAGTGATTAGTGAATGAGTGAGTGATTATTGATTGTAGAATATAGAATAAAAAATGCGTTTCGCAAAACGTAGTATGTATAATGCAGATTGCAAGTAAAATATTTAACAAATTCTAAGCAAAAAACTTTATTTTACTGCTAATGACTTTCACATTATTTCCTTCATTGTTGGCTTCGTTTTTTGGCCAACAAAACGAAGTCTAAAATGTCTTAGAAAGTGAAAAACAAATACAACAAAGTGAAACTCCGGAATCGTGTTTAAGAGCATTGCTTTCGCTTGTGTATGAGATTATCTTGCAGCTGCAGTTAAGTTTTTAGCAGTCAAACCGTACAGCCGTAATCGGGTTGAAATAACCTTCAGCCACAGGGAAAATCGTATATTTCCCCATGTTATCCAATGCTTTATTGTTTAAATCCTGGCTTCTTCCACAACAAGTTGTTCTTTCGTTTGTTTAAAAATAAATAAATAAAACCGCAATGAAATAAAAATACAAAAAAAATAGATTTATAATAAATTATTAAATTTACGCGTAATATTTATCTTTGACTTGAAATAAAACTAAGAAAAATTGGAAAACAAATTATCATAAAACTATAATAGAACAAAAAAAAAAAAAAAACAGCAACACAAAAACATAAATCTCCCATGGCCCTTATTTACATCCATACTCCCATAACTATGTATATATTAAGTTATATAAAAAATGTTATTAAAACCAGTAAATAAACAAAACTAAATGTTGTCATTTATTTCTTCACGAGGGAGGGTAAAATTAAAAATTTTCTTTAAGAAAAGCGGGAAAATCGCGTCGTACATTCCCTAAAGACTATTTCTTCAGTGCTATCACCGTCGGCACACGAGTTTTTTTGTTAACAAAATAAAGAAAAGTTGGTGGTGGACATATACGCGTTTAGGTTAGGTTAGGGGATGTGCAGTCACTAATTGTGACTGCGTGATCATCCAGTAGAAAAGAGCTGCAGGAAAGAGGAGGTGAAAAAAGGGAGGATAGGGGAAAAAATAAAAAGAGAAAGTTGTTAGCGCAGTGAAAGAACGAATAGATTACAAGAATGTTTTAGAGTGGAGCGATAGTTTTAGAGCAAGCATGGTCACATTTGGCACGGCGGTGCCGATGATTTTCGGCAATTTACACGCACACGACCCGAATGCACAGAAAGAGCGTACAAAAGACAACAAATGTTTTGATTTGTTATTGTTTTACAGCTTGCGTGAATACAAACTTACTAACACACTGTCATAACCCCCCATACCAATTGCGGATATTATTCGAATGTTCGGCAAAACTTTCGAAAACGATATCACTTTCGAAGAATTGGCAATTGTTTTTCGGGTGTACACAAGCACGTTGTTCTTTTGTTCGTCAAAAGTTTAAAAACGATATCGTTTTCGAACATTTGGCGAATGTTTTTTCTTCACAAGAAAAATTGTTTCGAGAAACATTTTTTACTTTGAAAATTTTTTTGTTTCAAAAAAAAAAATTTACGTTGTTTGTAAAAAATTCCCATTTGCTTTTTTCAAATAATTTCGATATAAATGCTACGTATAATATAGACAATAAGTGTTGATAAAGACAACATATGGGTAGGTTGCCAAACACAAGACAACAATGTTTATCAACAGTTAAATATCGCGTCGCAAACATAAAGAAATAAAAGCGGAAAAGGTACATAACAGAAACATCAAGAAACTCCACAAAAAATGTTTTTCGCCACTATCGTAAAACTATCGTCAATCATTCGCTAATAATATTATTAACGATATTCGAAATCGAAGGATTTCCTGCCACAAACTGAGCGACGAGTGAATCGTTTTTAATTCATTCTCGTGTGTCGTTCTCGAACAAAATATCCGCAAAACTCTCGAGAAACATTCGAAAACGATATCGTTTTCGATAGCAATGGTATGGGGGGAAGTTGCCAATATTTTGAATACATTCACATGCCTGTTTTAGAGTAGGAGAGTAGGAGAAATGGTAGGCAGAATAGTTGAATTTATTTACGCGTTCAGGTTGCGCTGTCCCAGCCACTTCATATTTTTGATGATGTTGTAGATCACAGCAGGCTCCACAGTTGAGTAGAAAGTTAGACACGGTGGGAAGTGAGCACCTACTAACCTATGCCGTCTACCAGCCATTGCTGGACAACGACACAAGATGTGCTCGATCGTCTCTAACTCCTCCTCGTCCTCACAGAGTCTGCAGTAGTCAGTAACATCCTCATCCCATTTTTTGGTATGGGCCCTGATGTAGCAGTGTCCAGTAGTGACTCCCGTCGTTACTCTAACTTCAGCTTTACTCAGGTTTAGCAGAGTTCGTTCTTTTGACTGACAGAGACGGCCATATGGATCTTGCCACAATGCACCTAGGTTCATTATGCCACAATTCAATGGCTCTTTCGTCAGAGAACGTTTTAAAATTTTGAAAGAAATGACAAATGGGTGGTTTGATAGAGTCAGCGGTGGCTAGGTCTGTGTACTGCGATCCTCGCCTAGCTAATTCGTCTGCTCTTTCATTACCCAGATAGTCGCGGTGTCCTGGTACCCAGCATAGCAGGAAGCCGTTAGTTAGCGCTCCCAAGGCTGATCTACACTTAAGGACGACATCGGATTTGATGTTGCAGGATTTGATGGCTTTAAGAGCCGCTTGGCTATCCACAAAGAGGTGGTGTAATATCACCACTACTGTGGCTTCTAGTGATAAATGAAATACTCAAGGATTTTGATAGGCAGCGCATAAAGGAGCTCTAGTCAAATTATCTAGATGGGCACTTAACAACGGACTCGGAGAGAACCCATCAAAAACAGAGCTAGTATTGTTCACAAATAAAAGGAAGGTCAGACCATTCACCCTACCAGTGCTGGATGGAGTTAGTCTTGAACTCTCTTCGGAAGCCAAATACCTCGGCGTCATTCTTGACCACCAACTCACGTGGAAAAGGAACGTCGAGGAGCGCACCAAGAGAGGTCTAATAGCTCTATATTCCTGCAAGAACTCCATTGGTAAGAGTTGGGGCCTGAGACCAAGGGTTGTTCATTGGATCTATACGACCATTGTCCGCCCAATTCTTACTTATGGCTCTCTGGTTTGGTGGAATGCTCTGAACAAAACGACATATCTAAACAAACTGAACAGCGTCCAAAGAGCGGCATCAATTCTAATAACTGGTGCCATGAGGAGCACTCCACAAGCTGCCATAAATGTGCTACTAGATCTACACCCACTGGACCTAGTAGTGCAGGAACAGGCAGCAATGAGTGCCCTTCGGCTGAAGGAGCTAGGTTCATGGCGCAGTTCGGAACACGGACGAGCTGCAATCCTACGTCGATTCGGACTACCAACGGCCTTGGGGAACATTAGTGACTATCAGGCATGTCACAGAATCCGATCGAAATGGTTGCAATTCCGAAATTTCATTTCGATCGTTTTTGTCTTAGCTTCTTTAGATTCCGATCGATTTTGTGAAGTAAAAAAACTTAATTATTTATTTTAAATGTGAAATTAAATGTAAATTTGTTAACGAAACAACATTTTAATTATTTCTAAGTGTTTTTAGAGTGTTTGATGGCAGATTTAAACAAAATAAAAATACAATTCCGTTTGCAAAATCAAATGTGGTTTAATTCCGAAAAATTCTTCGTTTTTCGTTTTCTGAAGAAGCTAAATACGGAATCAATTCCACTTTCGATCGGAATTCGTTTCTGTGACCTGCCTGTATATGTCACCACAAATGTCGTTCGAGGCAGTGAAGGTGCATATACCCCATAGGGATGATTGGACACTTAGTAGCCCACCTCTAGACGGTATAGAGATTTATACCGACGGCTCTAAGATGGAAACAGGCACAGGAGCAGGTGTCTACAGCAATTCCCTGGATCTACGTATTTCATACAAGCTGAACGAACATTGTAGTGTCTTCCAAGCTGAAATCTTTGCGATCAGGAAAGCCGCGGAACTGATTAACAACATGAGAGGGGATATATCTGGACCGGTGACTATCTTTGTTGATAGTCAAGCGGCCCTAAAATCTCTCAGGTCCCTATATATCAAGTCCGCGGCAGTTCTGGATTGCAAACACGCTTTGGAGCCACTAAAATCAATCGTCACCTTGTGTTGGGTCCCAGGGCATTGCAACATCGAGGGAAACGAGGCAGCCGACGAACTGGCACGCTGCGGATCGGAGTCACAAAATATTGAAATCGACAAGTCCATCAAGCCACCACTGTGCCACTTCAGGAGAGAGATAATACAAAAAGGTCGGGAAAAATTCTGCCAGCACTGGCAAAACTTGCCCAGCTGCAGCACATCAAGGGCAATCTGGCCAGTCCCGTCGAAGACAAGAACCGCCTCACTGCTCTCAATGAGGAAACCAGACCTGAAACTAGCAGTGGGGATCATCACGGGTCATTGCAGAACGAGATCCATGACAAGTAAATGGGAAGAAGACTTGGCCGACTACTGTAGGCTTTGCGAGGATGAGGAAGAAATAGAGACGATTGAGCACCTTTTATGCCGCTGTCCTATGCTCATTTCCAGAAGACTGTGTACCATGGGGGTACATACCATCCAATCACAAACAGCATTTAGCCAAGCAGAGCCGACCGATCTACTTCACCTTGCTAAAGGCCTGAAATGGCTCCAACGTACTGGGATTGCAACAAACACCACCTCTGCACAGTAGCGTTGTCTAACGCATTCCAGCTACATTTCATTTCTCATCCACAGGCAACACACCATCACACCATATCACCACACCTATGGTCTCTTTTAAATCACACCCATAACCATCAATTCACCAACAATCATCACCACTAACTAAGATGTCAAAATGTCATACACAGACCGGATCAGAACCCACAGAACCTACATCCACAACCACATCACCTACAATCTTCATCCATACACAACCACAGTCAAACATACGTATACACATCACACCAGAATATCTTCAATATCCAGGATGAACACAATGGACCTCAAGGTCTCCGAGTGGAGTGGCTGCCCATACAGCAGCTGCGCATCCTATAACCTAACCTAACCTATCCACAAAGATAGTCACCGGTTCAAAGATTTCTGCATCCAAACTTTTTATCAATTCCGCTGCCTTCCAAATCGCGAAGATTTCAGCCTGGAAGATACTACAGTTGCTGTCTAGCCTGTAGGTGTACTCAAGAGATAGCCTTTCACAGTAGACGCCAGCCCCGGTACCTTCCTCCATCTTGGAGCCGTCTGTATAGAAAGCCAGACCGTCCAGAGGGGGGTTACTGCGGTTCCAGTCATCTCTACTAGGTATAACGACGTCTATATCGTCATCCTGTTCATGCAGCCGTAGGGCACTGCGAGTTGCCTGACACTTAATGCTGAGATTCAGCGGTTTTAAGTTCAGCATTGCGTTCAGAGCAGCCTGTGGTGTGCTCCTTGTGGCTCCAGTTATGAGGATCGAGGCTGCTCTTTGTACCTTGTCGAGCCTACCTGATGTCGATTTTTGGCGCAGTGAGTGCCACCAAACAAGAGAACCATAGGATAAAATGGGTCTAACCACGGTGTTATACAACCAGTGTATAATCGATGGGCTTAGGCCCCAACTTTTCCCAATGGAATTCTTGCATGAATAAAGTGCAGTCAATCCTTTCTTCGCCCTTACCTCAGCATTCCTGTTCCATCGCAATTGAAAGTCCAGGATAGTGCCGAGGTACTTTGCCTCGGGCGAGAGCTGAAGCTGCACTCCATCCAGTGTTGGTGGTACAAATACGCCGAGCTTACGCTTAGGTTAAGGTTAGGTTAAAGGACGCGCAGCTGTCGTGTTGGACAGCCACTCCACTCGGAGACCTTATGGTCCATTGTGTTCATCCTATAGTAAGGTTGGAGAAAAGAAAAGAAATAATAGCATATCGAGTTTAGAAGTAGGAAAAAGGAATAATTAAGTAAGTTAGAGGATAGTTGAGAATGATTAAGTAAGTGCTACGGATTGAGAGATTATTTGTAAGGAGAGAGAGAGAGAGCGAGTAAGGAGGTTAGCCGTATTAAGATGCTGTAGTTTGTTCGTGTTGAAGCCACTTCAGACCCTTGGCGAGAAGAAGCAGTGTTGTCGGCTCGGCTTGGCAGAATGTTGTCAGAGATGATAACGTATGTTCACCCATTGTTTGAACTCTCCTGGTCCTGAGCATTGGACAACGGCATAATAAGTGCTCAATCGTCTCTGTTTCTTCTTCGTCTTCGCAAAATCTGCAGTAGTCCGTGGGATCATCTCTATCCCATTTGCAGGTCATTGATCTTATCCTGCAGTGTCCCGTGATAACTCCAATCATTAGTTTTAGATCGGGTTTTCTCATAGAGAGTAGGGAAGTGGTCTTCCTTTTGGAGAGGTTGGGCCAGATTGCCTTTGATACCTTGCAGCCAGGTTCGTTATTCCAGATCTGACTAGCCTTCTCCCTGTATGTTTGTTCTAGGAGCCGCATGAAGTGACACAGGGGTGGCCTGATTGAGTTATCGATTTCGATGTCGTTTGACTCAGATCCGCGACGTGCCAGTTCATCCGCCTTTTCATTTCCCTCGATGTCGCAATGCCCCGGGACCCAGCACAAGGTAACGATTGATCGTAGGGCCTCCAAAGCTTTCCTGCAGTGCAAGACCGCAGCAGATTTGATTGAATGGGATCTAAGTGATTTTAGGGCCGCTTGGCTATCCACATAGATAGTCACCGGTCCGGCTATATCCCCTTCCATGTTTTTAATCAATTCTGCTGCTTTCGTGACCGCAAAGATTTCGGCTTGGAAGACGCTACAATTTTCGCTTAGCTTGTACGAGATCCGTAAGTTGAGGGTATCGCTGTAGACGCCCGCTCCTGTTCCCTTTTCCATCTTGGATCCGTCGGTATAAATCTCTATACCGGGTAGAGGTAGGGAGTTGTGGGTCCAGGCTTCTCTGTCAGGTATCCGAACTTCAATGTCGTCGAAGTGTAATTGTGGTGATATATAGTCACTGATTACCTCCAAACCCACCGATAGTCCAGATTGTCGTAAGATAGCAGCATGGCCATAGTAGACGTTACGCCATGAATTTAACTCCTTGAGTCGGAGAGCACTCTTTGCTGCCAACTCCTGTACCACGAGATTCATCGGATGAAGATCCAGTAATACATTGAGAGCAGCCTGTGGAGTGCTTTTCATGGCACCGGTAATTAGGAGAGATGCCGCTCTTTGAACGACATTAATCTTACGGAGAAGGGATGTCTTACTCAAAGCATTCCACCATACCAATGAACCATAAGTCAGAATGGGGCGAACTATGGCCGTAAAAATCCAGTGTATGACCTGTGGTTTCAAACCCCAACTCTTACCAATAGAGTTCTTGCAAGAATAAAGGGTTATAAGTCCTCTCTTGGCACGTTCCTCGACATTCCTTTTCCACGTTAGTTGGTGGTCCAGGATAATGCCAAGGTACTTGGCCTCTAGGGAGAGCTTTAGGGCCACTCCATCCAGCGTTGGTAGGGTGAATGGTTTGACTTTTCTCTTGTTCGTAAATAGAACCAGCTCTGTCTTAGATGGGTTCACCCCAAGTCCATTGTTGTGTGCCCATCTTGATAATTTGTCCAGAGCTCCTTGCATGAGTTCCGATAGCGTTTGTGGGAACTTCCCGGTGATCATTATGACCACGTCATCAGCATAAGCTACAGTCTTTATACGTAGTTGGTCAAATTCCTTAAGTATTTCGTTAATCACCAGGAGCCACAGCAGTGGTGATAATACACCTCCTTGTGGTGTGCCCCTGGTGACAGACTTCCGAATGGAGGTCTCACCGATATTTGAATTGATTATCCTGCCGCTAAGCATTCCATCGATCCAATTGATCAGTGTAGTGGAAACACCTAAGTTCAAGAGTGAATTGTGGATGGATTCGAGTTTGACGTTATTAAAGGCGCCTTCTATATCTAGAAACGCTGCTAACGTATAGTTTGAGCCCATCATATTCCTCTCGATTAAACCAACGACTTCATTAAGTGCAGTCTCCACCGATCTGCCTTTGATGTAGGCGTGTTGGGCAGGACTAATAACACTGTTTCCAAGTTTGGATCTTATTCCTAGGTCAAGCAATCTTTCTAACGTTTTCAATAGAAAGGAAGATAGGCTGATTGGTCTGTAGTCTTTGGGAAGCGTGTGACTTGACTTCCCCGCTTTGGGGATGTATGTCACCGTGACCTCCCTCCACAGAACCGGTGTGAACGATAGACGTAGACAGGCCCTATAAATATGATCCAGGTGTGGTATCAACACCTCCAATGCATTTTGTAGCATAGCAGGGAAGATACTATCTGGACCAGGTGATTTAAAGGGCTTAAAAGTGTTTATCGCCCAAGCTATCTTTGTGTGACTTATGATCTCCTCGATGACACTCACTTCCCCTGTGGCTTGGTTACACATTGGTGGATCGGCTGAGCGATCTGGGGCATCCATGCAGTTGGGAAAGTGGGTTTTGGCCAGGAGATCCAGAGTTTCTAGACCGGAGTTAGTCCATGTGCCATCATCCCGCTTGATACTGCCGATGGATTTAGGGTCCTTCGACAGTACTCTACGAAACCTGGCTACATCCTTTACTCCCTCTATAGACTCGCTAAAGCAGACCCAAGATCTGCGTTTAGCCTTCTTTATTTCGCTGTTGTACTTATTGAAAGATACCTCGTAGTTCTCCCAATCTGTGGACAGCTTCGTTTTGTTGGCTTTATTGTAGAGCCTTCTGCTAATCTTCCTGAGATTAGCCAGATCTTTCGACCACCAGACCGGTTGACATCTTCTGCCTGGGTAAGTGAGTGGGCAGGCGGTCTCATAGCTGTCCACCAAAACCTCTGTCACGTGATTCACTGCACTATTAACCTCTGTGGCTGTTTGGGGGTATCGTGATACTCCCAGCTTGGAGCTTACTAGTTCATTGAATTTGTTCCAGTCGGTTTTCCGTGGATTTCTAAATGGTGGCTGTCGAATGCCATTAACAGAGACTTGGAAGAATATCTTCCGATGATCCGAAAAGGAGCATTCTTCCGATACCCTCCAGTCACTGATAATAGATTCGTCTTTATTAGTGAGGGTTATGTCTATAACCTCCCCCCCTGATTATACCCTCAGCCTTTAGGCTAAAGAGGGTATTTACACTTTGATACGACCAAAAATGTGCCTCATCGAAATAATGGTTTTAGACCCCAAGTATGTTTGTACGATATCCGTTTCAGACAATTTTGAGTCGATCTAGCAATGTCCGTCCGTCTGTCTGTCTGTCTGTCCGTCTGTCTGTCTGGCTGGCTGGTGCGCACGATAACTCTCGAACGGATCAATCGATTCGGTTCAAATTTTGCGTATCGAAATATTTTGTCCAGATTTGATTTAAGTTCGAAGATGGGCCATATCTGTCCACTCCTTCAGGTACCTCCCCCACAAAAGTTCAAAAATCTTCGGAAAAATTGTCCGCACGATAACTCTTGAAGGGAGTAACCGAATTAGTCCATACTTTGCACATCGTGACATTTCTACCAGACATAGATGTAGTTCCAATATGGACCCTATTGGATCACTCTTTCGGGTACCTCCCACACAAAATTTTGCTTAAGTGCAGTTTAAGGCCTGCTCTCGAATCGCTTTGATTTTTGTTGCAGCCACTTGTATTCACTACCCCCATTACGACGATATAATTTTTTTCAGGAGCAAGTCCATATATCCTCAGAAATCAGCACGAAAACTGCAAACAACCGATATAATACCATGTGTCGTAGTTGGAGTGCACGATAACTCTCGAACGGATCAACAGGTTTGGTTAAAATTTTGGGTCTTTCAATATTTTGTCCAAACTTAGTTTAAATTCAAAGATAGACCATATCGGTCCAATCCTTCCGGTACCTCCCCCACAAAGGTTCAAAATTTTTCGCCAAGATTGTGGGCATGATAACTCTAGGAGGGAATAACAGAATTGGGCCAAACTTTGCTATTGGTAATATTACTTTCAGGCATAGATCGAGTTCTAATATGGACTATATCGGTCCACTCATTTGAGTACCTCCCACACAAAATTTGGAAAAAGTATAGTTTAACAACTCCTCTCTGATCTTATTAATTTGTGATGCAGCAGGTTGCACTTGCGGCCCCTGTTACGACGTTATAATTTTTTTCGTGGGAAATTCCATACTTCCTGAGATAATGACCCAAAAAGGTCCAGAAAATCCTACCGGCACCACCTAAACTGGCTAATGTGTAAAATAACCCTTTAAGAGAGAAATCGATTTAGCTCAAACTTTGTAAATTGAAAAGTAAAATTGTAATATATTTAAATTCAGAAAATTAAGTACAACATATTTAATTATATAGTCTGTAAGGAAAATATCCATAGACAAATAAAGAAAAAAAATATTTCCTACAGATTTGTATTAGGTCCGAATATGTACTACATCGGATCACTCCTATGGGTACACCCTACCCAAAGTTTGGAAAAAATGCACTCGTCTTGGATCATTCTGAATTTGTTGCAACATGTAGTTTTTTGCGGCCCTTTACATTCTGGAAAAATTTCCCAACAGCTAAAAAACCTACAGAAGTATTGTGTTAACTTTTTTCTTCGGGTACGTGGCTGAGGGTATATCTCTGTCGGCTCAGTTGACTGATACTTTCTTACTTGTTCTATTTTGAAAAGTGTATTCATTTCCCCTGTTGCATATTCTGAGATTATATTTTAAGATAAAATCGAATACGGACTCACCTCTGGCATTTGTGTCTCTGCTGCCCCAGTGGAAATGGTGAGCATTGGCATCACATCCTAGGATGATGAGGCAAGTGCTACCCATCTCCTTGACAAGCTTCTCCACGTCATTACCCGGTGGGTCAGGGCTCTCGAATGGCATGTAAATGGACGAGAATATGGTGGCTCCATGGGAGCTGCATTCCATCCTTACAGCCGTAATATCACCTCCGCTGAAATTAGAGAGGAATATTAGTTTAAGACTCTTCTTAGCAACTACACAGGTTCTTACCTTGTCCCCGTTGGATGTGGCGAAGGTGGTGTAGTTGCTATCGTTTAACCCAGCAACCTTATTCTTGTATAAATAAGGCTCCTGGATTAAGACGATGTCAACTTCAGACTTCTTGAGGGCTAGAAGAAGTTCAGCAGCAGCCGCTTTGCAGTGATGCAGATTAATCTGCATTATGCGAAGCGGCTGCTGCCTCCGTTCCTCCACTACTTTCGTCCTAGGCGGAATCTGATCCATCCTAGACCAAAGTGTAGTTTGCCCTCACGAGTCCTTAAGTACTCTTGCCCCTGAGTGTCTATTGACACCCTGATGGCAACACCTCCATTTTCCGGATTGTGGCTGACCAGATTCCATGTGCTGGTCCGGAGATTGGGGTTTTGTCTGCCGAGTGTGGTCAGTATGCGCGCGGGATCCACAGGTGGAGGTGGCACCCAAGCTGACAACACTCTTCTGAAAGGGACCTCGTTGACCCCAACGACTGCCAATTGACATCCCTCCCAGAGTTCGCCAAGACCCTCTATCGTGGAAGTGAGGAAATCCAGAGATTCCCTATTTTCACAACAGATGACCCTAACGCCTCTGTATGGAGCGGCACTGCCAAATTGGGTGTGTTTAGGAGGTTCCCCTTCTCCTGCGAACACGATGTCACGCAGACGAGTTTCGATAAGTAGCCATCGATCCTCTCTGATTATCCAATCAGGGTCAGATTTATCGATGACCGCTGCTCGCAACTCATCCGGCACCATCGGTCTGCTTGTTCTTTTTCCCCTGCTGTTGGTCTTGAGATGGGAACTGGAAGATTCCTTGTGGCCCAAGTTAGCTTGTGAGGCTGAACTGGCTGCGGCATCTTTCCTGTTCCCAGTCTTAGGGCAACCGGCTGGGGAGGTATGAATAATGGGTTGTTGACCTGAAGTGGGCCTCTTAGCACTGGGGAGTGGCTCCTCCATTGACCTGTCTCTCTTCACCGCGATTTTTGGTGGAGATGGATTGGGCTTGGTAGGTGCTCCCCCAGGTGCGGAGACCGGTGTTCGGTCGGACTTCCCAGATTTTGAACTCTTATGATGCGTCCCCTTCGGCTTGGCTGCCTTCTTCTTTGAGGTTTGCCCTGTCTGTGTGACGGGACATCCCTTTGAAGAGAGCTTTGAGGTCGAAGGAGGCGAATCATTTGATGGTTTACGGATCATGTCAACATCGCTCCCAGTTTGGCCCTTGGGGGCTGTGGGAGTCGATGTAGGCATTGACCTAACCTCTTCGTTTGCCTAAATAAGAGAAAGCTTGCTGATATCAGGTTTTCCCTTGGGTAAGTGAGGGTGAGATCTTTCGATCTTTTTCACTACCTTGAGATTAATCCTGATCAGCTTGCATTCTCTCAGCGTTATAGATGAGGGTTCCCTGTCAATGAACTTCCTGAGGAAGTGCATTGCTCTGTGGTACGCCTTCCTCTTTTTGGCCCATTTACTAGCAGAGCTATCTGAGGTGGTGGGAGCTTTTCCGGCCGGTATTTTGGTCGGAGCTCCTTCCTCAACAGCAGCCAGTCCTTTTGAGCCAGCAACATCGGCTGCGGCCGATGGTTGGGTAGCTGGTGCATCGGTTGGTCCAGAGTTCATACAGGTGGCTGCTTCCACTGAGGTCGAGGCCGACTCATCGTTGACTACAGTCGCTGGAATGACTGTGGTGTTCATTTCGTCATCCGATGAGCCGTCCTCGGCCCCAGTAGAATAGCCACCCTGACTGAGACGCAGGGCCAACGTCTGCTCCAGTATCTCCAGGAGTTTCCGGCTTTGTTCAGCCGTCAACCGTTGGCTGGGTTGCCCCAGACTTGGTATTAGATTTTGAATCTGAAGAATTGTCCTTAGGCATTGCATTGTTGTCATCAATCGGATTAGTTTTGGTTGTTTTTTTGCTTAAATTTTTGCTCTCCATACGTCATAGATTTAGTGGGGGAAGTGAGGTCCACCATGGCATAGCCCTCCTGTACCATGGCAAGGACATGACAACTAAGCCATTACTGCGTTGAGGCTCCGTTCTAATACAGTTGGTACCCTAACTGCAAACCTTAGAACACCTATGGGCACGGTTTCGCCTGACACCCCGCCGTTAGGGGGTCTCTAATAAGTAGGAGACCGCTACTTGGATAACCTTTGGTCGGTCACAGTTCCCCAACTAAACACTTCCAGGGTGTTGAGTGTGGAAACTGTGACCTTAAGCCCCCGCATCGCGTCAAGATTGTTATCCCTGGCGGGGGCGAGCTTACGCTTTCTCGTGAACATTACCAGTTCTGTCTTGGTTGGGTTTACTCCAAGGCCATTGGCCTTAGCCCAGCGCGACAGCGTCGATAATGCTCCTTGCATAAGCTCCGAAATGGTTGACGGAAACTTACCGGAAATCAGTAGTACAACGTCGTCCGCATAGGCGACAACTTTTATACCTTGATTGTCCAGGTCCGTCAAAATATTGTTTATAACAAGTAGCCACAGTAGCGGTGAGAGCACCCCTCCTAATTTTTGTCTCCCCAATGCTGGAGTTTATAATTCTGCTTTCTAGCATATTATTTATCCAGCAAGTTAGAGGTTCAGGTGTGTTAACTTTCTTGAGTGAGAGTTTTATGGGCTCAAGTTCTACGTTGTTAAAGGCTCCTTCTATGTCCAGAAAGGCAGCCAAGGTAAAGTTTGAGTTTTCCATATTCCTGTCAATGAAGCCAACCACCTCATGCAAGGCAGACTCCACAGATTTGCCCTTAATATAGGCGTGTTGTGAGCTGCTTATAGAGGCGGTGTCTACATGGCTCCTTATCTCCAAATCGATCAGTCTCTCGAGAGTGTTAAGGAGAAAGGATGATAAACTAATGGGTCTGTAGTCCTTTGGTGCAGAGTGACTAGGTTTTCTCGCTTTGGGAATGTAAGTAACCTTTACCTCTTTCCACAGACCCGGTACATATGAGAGAGTCAAGAGTCAAAAGCGGCGCTGCAAATTGAAGCATCGCCGGCGTTATACCATCCGGTCCAGGTGACTTATATGGCTTGAAAGTGTTGACAGCCCATTTATTTATTTATTTATTTTTTATTTTAATTATTCTTGGTAATTTCAAAGTCCGAAGACCACATATAAGAAATTACAATCTACAATAAACAATGAAACAAAATATAGCATACAATTTTCTTATTATCAAAAATAGGGATATATGTAGATTAATATCCACGATAACAATAAAAATAGGCCATGACTAATAACACATCTATATTCCACTAACTGACAACTTGCAATTAATGAAATTAGCAGTTAAATAGTTAAATAGGCAAGACCAAAACAACATCTGCCTTCCGACTAAAACACTACTCGAAAATTCGAGCAGAAATAGCTCAGAATATAAAATTACGTTATCAAAATACAAAGACATAAATACAACAAGATAAGACATTTCTTTTGCTATCATTCTTCTGTGAATGGCTTTTGAATTTAACATAATGTTATGTTACGATATGGTGACATAACATATTTTTCTTTTATACATTTTTACGTATTTAACCGAATAAACCGACCCAATTGACATGGAACTATTCTTGAATAGATCCTTGAATTCTTAAATTTCGTTTCTGATACCATTACATGAAATGTTCCTCCTTGGTTGCGATTTTGAATTAACTGCAATCTGTTAAGGGTAATGTTTCTATACATAGTTTCGTAAACATTTTTTTGTTGCATGCATTTTGTCAGGTCTTTATTACTTTATGTCTTTGCAAAATATACTAAATATAAGCTCTGTTCCAGAACTAAAAAGTTTTTACAATTTTTACCACTTTTACACATTTTGCGTTCCCGTACACAAAATTTATATGAAAATCGTTTACGACTTTTACAACTTTTACGACTTTTACCACTTTATAAAGTACGGGAACAGGCCAATAATATCGTGGATATTAAACACGAAAAATACAAAAAATAAAACGTTTACAATTAAAAGTGCATTAGCGTAAATTACTACTCAAAATTCAACGAAAAAAACATTAAGGTAAATCATATAAAAAATTACAATTTAGAAAAAATAAGTAAAATATAGTTAATAAATACATGTATGGTAAAAGTAAGTAAAATATAATTTAATTGAATTATGCCTACTCAAATATCTGCCAATGGCAGAATCACAGCTATGCAATTAAATAGAGAATTATAAAAAAAATATATTAGGTATAAAGTAAATTACGTATTTCTGTTAACCACCTTATCAATGAGATCCAAATCCCTAGGCTCTTGAATTTGGATGTTGTCACATTCATTATTGACGGTGTCCGCATCCTTACAGCCTGGGAAGTGGGTCTCTGCCAGGAGGTTAAGAGTCTCGGTAGCAGAGTCAGTCCACGCACCATCTTGCTTCTTGATACTTCCAATGGATTTAGGGTCCTTGGAAAGTATCCTACGAAACGTAGCTGCATCGTTGACTCCTTCTACTGACTCACAGAAATTCACCCAAGATTTTTTCTTAGCTCGCTTGATCTCACTCTTGTATTTATTGAAACTCACCTTGTAGGAGTCCCAATCAATGTCGAGTTTAGTCTCATGAGCCCTGTTATACAGTCGCCTGGTAGTTTTTCTAAGCTCGCCAAGTTCCTTGTTCCACCACACTGGCTGAGATTTCTTCCCAGGATAGGTTAGTGGACAGGCAACGGAGAAGAACGTCTGTAAGATTTTTTACGGTCCCATTAAGATCCTCAGCTGTTTCCACATTAATGTTAAGAGCCAGTTGAGAACTCGTTAGTTCCGTGTACTTATCCCAGTTTGTTCTTCGCGGGTTCCTATAAGGCATTTGGCGACCCCCGTCCAAAATGACATCAAAGGATATCTTTATATGATCCGAGAAGGAACATTCTTTAGATACCCTCCAATTACATAGGACGGAGTCATCTAGATTAGAGAGGGTTAGGTCGATGACCTCCTCCCTATCCCTAATTTTAAAAGTTGGATCATTACCCCTGTTACATATTCGTAAATTATATGATAAAATAAAGTCGAATATAGACTCACCCCTTTTGTTGGTGTCCTTGCTGCCCCATTGGAAATGGTGAGCGTTTGCGTCGCATCCTAGGATCACGTTACAGGTACCAATCATGTCGTCGAGCAACCGTCGGACATCCAAGTTTGGTGGGTCTGGGACCTCAAAAGGCATGTATACGGATGACAGCAGTGTGGCCATCCCCGTACCATGCTCCAGCCTAACCGTGCACATGTCACCGTTGCTGTAATTAGATACAAATATTAGATTTAAGCTCTTTTTACCTACTATACAAGTCCTCACCTTGTCCCCCTCGGACGCGGCGAAGATGTCGAAATTGGCATTGCTTAGTCCAGAAACCTTATTTTTATAGATATAAGGCTCCTGGACTAAGACAATGTCTACTTCAGAGGTCGTGAGGGACAAGAGTAGTTCAGCGGCGGCGGCTTTGCAATGATGCAGATTGATCTGCAAAATGCGCAGCCATTGCCGCTTCCCTACCCTTACTGAGTTTCGTGGGGTGGACTCAGTCGAAACCGAACCCATCCTGAACCGAAATTCAGTTTTCCCTCACGTTCTCTAAGATATAACTCCCCAGGGGGGTCTACCGCCACTCTTGCAACCAAACCACCATCCTCGTTACAGGGTGCTAGACTTATTACAGTCCAGCCCGATGTAGTGAGGTTGGGATTTTGAAATCTAAGCATCTTCAGCAGGAGCTCCTTATCCACAGTAGGTGGGGTAATCCACGCTGAAAGAACCTTCCTGGATGGAATATCAGTTAGGGGGACCGCCGCAAGATCAGCTCCTTCCCACAGAGCGCCAAAGCCCTCAACTGTCCGAACAAGAAAGTCTCGTGACTTCTTGTTCAGACAGTTAATAACTTTGACACCCTTTCGTAAGAAGGCGCTGCCAAATTGTCGGTCTTCCTGATCTTCCGGTCCAGAAACTATGGCAGAACGAAGACCAATTTCAAAAAGCAACCAGTGACTGTCGCTGATTCTACCGTTCGGGTCAGCTCTGTCGATGATTGCCAAATGAAGGTCTTTATCATCTGCCACTGTAACTGGTCTACTGTATGGCTTCTTGCGTCCTTGACCGCGCGCCTTGGGGTTAACTTTTCCAGAGGAGGTGGATGCCTCCTCTGTACTCGGTTGCTTCCCCTTGGTTGTACGCTCAACAGCCGCCGCATACGAGGTTGATAATTCAACCAGCTGAGAAGTCATCGTCTTCTTTGGTGAAGGCTGTGGACCCTCGGAGGAACGAACGCGCTTCACAGATTTATTCTGCGGGGCATTGTTCGTTCCTCCAGAAGACGATGTTTCCTTAGCTGGTCTAACCATCTTCCTATTGAGACCAGCATTTCCAGCCGCTTCACCCTTGCCTTTCGGAGCAGAATCGGGCTGTGAGGCAGAGTCCTTCACCGGTCGGTCATCACTAGGGGTGCCTGTAGGTTTGTGGTGCACTCAATAGCCTTTTCCTTTACCTGTCGGTTCGGGTTAAGCTTCTGAATAGGTTTCGGCGTAGCACATTTGCCAGGGGCAGTAGGCTTAGCCGGCTCCACTACTTTATCCGGGAGGAAGATCCGTTCCATCTGGAGCTCGCGATGAAATTCTCTCGTACTTCCTTATGAATTTCAGCTTACCCCTGATGTGGTGGACCTCCCTCGCCGAATGCAAGTTCGCATCTCTCCCTACGAACATGCGAAGATAGGATACAGCACGTTTGTAGTGCTTCGCATCCGATGCTTCTCGTGCAGATGTTACTTTCGAGATATGACTTAAGCAAGAATGCCATGCTTCTTATGTGGCCTTTACTCCAGTGGATCTGTGGCTACATCCCATCGAAGCAGCCATTTTCCTGGAACTGGAGATAGACCCAGAGCCAGATTGAACAGAAGAACAAACATACAAACATAATAATAAACACTGTTACAACAACAGACATAATAATAAACACTGTTAAAACAACGATTGCTTTTGTCGCAAAGATCCTTGAGACTTTAGTCCTACCCAGACTCAGAAATATCTAACCAGTTGCCGATGATCAGCATGGGTTCCGTAAGCAGCACAGGACGACAACAGCGCGGCACGCCATCTCCACAAATATTAGTCTAGGAATCAACCAGAGCAAGCCGTGTAATAGAACAGCGTTTGATACTTGGTCTGTTCCTTTACTTTTGCAAATGGTAAAACCGGCAAAAGTGGTAAAAGTTGTAAACTGCTCCCATATGAATTGCATGGTGTCTGAAGTAAAGGAACGCTTTTCGAGTAAAAAGTGGTAAATCTTGAAGATTCTTGCACGTAAAGGAACAGAGCTATTGTCAACCACTCCGCGCTGTTTGAGGACATCGAGCAGACAACCCTCCGGTCAAGTTTGAAACGTTGGATAATCAATTATATGTGTTGTTGTATGTTGTATGAAACGGAGTTCCCCAAGGTGGGGTGATATCTCCGGAACTGTTTAACCTCTACCTCTTCTGAACCCCTATTTGACTGGTCTTACCAGCTTTTTCCACTCGAGGAATATACAAATATCCGCTACTTAAACCACCCTGTTCACCACATGGTCGGTAGAGGTGAGAACAGAGTTGAATGTTAGAATTCCGACCATAGACTACCCTACAATTCTTGGTGTTATATTCGACATCATGTCGTCCGCGCAGACCACATCTATCTACGACAAGCTGAGATGTAGGAACAACCCAGCAAACCAAATGTCTGATGTCCGACACGTCTGAACAATTTCGGAGGCAAAGTCGTTCAGATTTCGTTCCGATTTCTAAACGATTTTTCGGAGAGGAAATAGTTCAGATTTTGTACCGATTTCGTTCAGATTTCGGAACGAATGTCGGAAAGAAATTTCCTTTCCGAATTTCCCAAAGATTTTCTTCAGATTTCGTTACGAAATCGGACCGAAATCGATCCGGTGTCGCTCCGACATTTCGTTCCGAAATTATGTCAACCACTTCATACAACTTTCGTTAAGATATCGTTACGATTTCGGATCAGATATCGGACGTATCGTCCGAATTTTGTTCCGATTTCGTTACGATGTAGGTACGATTGGTTTGCTGGGAAGGTCCTAAAGTCCCTAGCCGGCAGCTCTTGGAATGCTAATAAAGAAACCTTGCTGACCACGTATAAGGCGATTGGTCGGTCTGTATGATCCGCCAATATAAATACAACCCGATGGAAAAATATTCAAACCTTTCAGAATGCCGCCCTGACAACTGCAACAGGGTGCCTCCTTTAGTGGACCATCTACATGAGGACAAAGATTCTTCCAGTACAGCAATACAATGGTATGTTTTCGTTGCAGTACTTACATATATAATATTAAATACTGTTACAACAACAACGACCGTAAGTACCGAAAGTTGTAGGATCTATACGTAGACAATGTTGTGAGGCCAAATAAAGGCGATTAAGCGTTTGAATACAAACCCAACGGCGCTACAGGCAGTGCGCTTCTATAAAAAGGAAATCACCTCAAGACATGGTGTCGTTTGAGTGACTTTTATAGGCACAACGCAACTAACTGAGCACTCGATCAAAAGCAGTTAAGGCCAAGTTTATATTATAGCCTTTTGCAGTGTTAACTTTCTTAATGAGGATTTATTTGATGTATACGCAAAGGAATTGACATTTGAAACCCAGGGGGTTTGTTAAATCCAGTTATATATAAACGTACAATAATACTCTTGTTTAAAAAATAAAATACTCTTGTTTTACTAATCTTGCGGTGGAACAACACTGAATAATAAAACTTGTGTTATCACTTCCCTAAAAAATATTATTCTACAAATACGGGACGAAAAATAAACAGACAGACCTAGCATGCAATGACAGCTCGACACGACATTAGTTGGACTGAGTGGTATGAAACATATGAAGATCATAGGTTTTGATAACTAAAACTAGATCGACAAAGAATTTCAAAATGTTTTGAAATATTTGTGTACATGAATTTTCGATATGGGCATTATTGAAAAAGTTGTTGCTTTTACACTGGTTGCGGTTTCTTCAGCTTCCGTTGCGTTTGTTGTGTATAGAAAAAATAGGGCGGCAAAAAGAAAACTTCCCTGTGCCCCAGAATGGAAGCAGATCGGTACGGTTGGAGAAATATCATTGTATCCACTACGATCGGCGGCAGCTTTAGTGGTAGAAGAAGCAAAGTGCACTGAATACGGGTTACAATTAAATGGAGTTCGAGATCGTTTCATGGTACTGCAGAATCAGCATGGCCAACTCATTTATTCAGGCACATTTCCAGCAATGCGTAGCATTACCACAGAAATAAATCACTCAGACATTATTGTTATACGAGCCCCTGGCAAAAAGCCACTGACTTTGAATGTCAACAGTGTCAGAAAGGGGAAGCCAACGATTGCGAAGAAATGCAAAGGTTTTGCAATGCAATTGATTGAATGTGATGTAGAACACCATAAATGGTTCTCAGATGTTTTACTGCAACGTACGGATGGTCTGAAACTTTACATCTGCATGACTCCGAAATTGATGTCCAATATTTTTGGTGAAGATAAAAGTGTAAGATTAAATGGTTCTAAAACAGTAAAGTATAAACACAGAGAGAATTGGTTAGGCGGCCATCAGACCATCTGCTTTTTCACATGTATGAATCAGCTGTTCTGTATATTAGTATACCCAAAGTGACAACATACATATGAAAAAGCAGATGGTCTGATGGCCGCCTTAATTTATAACCTCGCATGTTTTAGGAATTCAATCCGATTATGGTAATAAACAACAAATCCATAGACGATTTAAATAAACGTTTGTCGAATAGTGAAATTGTTCATCATTTACAATTTCGTGGAAATCTGTTATTGAATTGTAACGATGATACAGAGGCTTATGATGAAGACAACTGGGTCTGGTTAAAAATTGGTGACAACAATGAAAATGTGTGTATTCTCAGCTATCGAGCACCTTGCTTACGATGCATTTCACCCAATATCAATATCCACACTTGCAAGCGTAGTCGAAATTTTGAACCCCTTAAGACCCTTAGAAGGTATGTACATATATATATATATATATACATGCAGTTTATGAATGTCTTTTACACTCATATTCTTTCTTTAGTTACAGATTAATTCATAATAGCCGAGAACCAACGATGGGAGCATACTATAATGTTTATCAGCAAGGCAAGATACACATAAATGATCCAGTCTATGCTATAGTATCAACAAATAATTAATATGCCGACAAAACACATATTAATAATGTATTATTTATTGTAATAATTGGTCTGTTCCTTTACTTCTGAAAATGGTAAAACCGGCAAAAGTAGTAAATGTTGAAAACTGCTCCCATAAGAATTGTATTGTTTCTGAAGTAAAGGAACGCTTTTCGAGTAAAAAGTGGTAAAACTTGAAGATTCTTGAACGTAAAGGAACAGAGCTATAGGTGTAAAGACTAGTGCTCTGTTCCAGAACCTGCAAGAAGCTACTATTTTTTACTACGATAAAAATTTTTCCTTAATGTTATCGGAAAAAATAGTAAAAATTAGTAGATTCTTGCAGTTCTGGATCAGACCATAGAACAAATGCATTTTCCAAAAACATATGTGGTCTGTTCCTTTACTTTTGAAAATGGTAAAACCGGCAAAAGTGGAGGTGGGGGATTAGTTTTCCTATTGCACCAGTCTGTCCAATACAGACCTATCTCTAGCAGTCAGGTGCGGAACTGCCGAGATAGAGTTCCTGAACGTATACATCCCGCCGAGAAATAGCTGTATCTCAGATTACGTGCCTAACATTAGCCCGCTTTTGGAAGGTCATAATCGTCTGGTCCTTTGGGACTTTAATGCGCATCATGAGATGTGGCATTCGGCCCTCGGAAACGACCATAGAGGTACAGCGCTGGCTGAGCAGATTGACAGCTCTACGTTTTGCACGGTCAATGAGGACGCCTGACAAATGACGTTACCTGGCAACCCGTCATTTCCCTTGGATCACACCATCTCCCCATAATTGTCTCCATTAGCAGACTACCCGATTTCATTACCTCTGAACGCCGCACATTCGTCAATCATAAGAAAGCTGATTGGCCGGGTTTCAGAGATTTCACCAATCACCGCTTCAGAGAACTGCCCAATCCTTCTGATGTTCGGGTAGCGGAAAGGACGTTCCGGACCATCATCACTGCTGCAGCCGCTCGCCATATCCCTGCTGGTCAAATACCCGAAGTAAGGCCAAACTTCCCAGCAGAGGTGTCGGGATTAGCAAATGAGCGTGATGAGCTTCGCCGAACCAATCCCAATGACCCCAGAGTCAGGTTGGTCGGCGAGCACAAGCGGAACAAGAGGTTAAATCATCTGAAGAGTTGCAACATTGGAGCCGGTATAGGTGAATTGTGGGCAACGGTTAAGTCACTCTCGAACCCTGGAAGAAGGAAAGATAGGACCTCAGTCACGTTTGGCGACGTTACGTTGACTGACCCGAAGAGGTGTGCAAGTTATTTCAATCGACAGTTTGTTGAGCACCCCGCGAGTGACCAATGCCATCAGGAACGCTAAATCATCCAAAGAGATGGGCCCTGATGGAATCTCCATAGTAATGCTGAAGCAGCTGGATGAGCCGGGGTGCTGTCGGCAACGCAACTGGAGTTGGGTTGCTATCTATAATCGACCCCATTATTTACTTAGGTGGCATCAAGGCATATTTATATAAGGTATATGCATGAATTACAACAACTAACAAATTTACAAAAACAACATTGTTCTTATTGAAAAATTATGGTCTGTTCCAGAACTGCAAGAATCTACTAATTTTTATCTTTATAAATTTTTTATCTGATAACATAAAGGCCTCCACTCACCTATCAGTCATGCTGTCGGGCCGATTAACCCTTTTTGTATGTGTGCGCATGACAAGTGTGTATCAAAGCCTTCAGTCAATTCTCGCAATCTTGAAATTTTCCTTCAAAAATAAATTAATTTTAAATTTTTCTTTGTTCCTTCACAAACATTATTATTTGTTTTTGAAAATTGTATATTGACAATTTGAAAATAAACACAATTCACCCAGACTGATGGGGGTTCATTTTGAAATCAAAATACATTCTCAAATTTTCGAAAATTTACACATACTATCAAAAATGCTGTCGGGCAGACTGATAGGTGAGCGGACGCCTTAAAGGAAAAAATGTTATCGTAGTAAAAAATAGTAGCTTCTTGCTGGTTCTAGAACAGAGCATTAATGTCAAAGAAAATATTGAATAATGGGGTCGTTCTAAAAAATTTCTCAGGGAAAACATAAATACATTTTGAAAATCCTCTAAAATAGAATAAATTTGAATCAAAAAGTAAATATAAAGCTTTCAGAACTGTCGTAGGTCATTGTTATTACACGTTTACGCATGGTAGAACAAATATAAGGTAAAGTTAATACTACAACAAATACAACTCGAACAACAACCACAAAGGAATTTGTTTTTGTTTGTAACGTTACTGCCAGTTGTATTTGTAAACAAAACAAGGAAATGTCTATAAATTATTGGAATTTAAAAAACTAATAATTTTTCACATTTGGTTGAATATTTTGGAAAACATGAATGAAAATTCGTTACATTTTCAATTTTTATGTTTCCACATCATTCCACTAAATGCATAAATTCTCGCAGAAAGTAGAATTCTTGCAGAAAAGTTTGGGGTCGCTGGAAATTCATAGAAAAAGGAGAAGCTGTTTCAATGTTTTGTTTTAGAAATCAAAGAAGCACATGTTTATTAGGGCTTTATTTTTTTAAATTTTAACAAAATACCTCACATATTAACAAACGTTGTATCGCCTCTACAAGCGGGGATTTACTGCGCGGCTTATCGTTCGAACTTGGAGGAGGTTACATATCATTGATATGAAGAAGTCTTTCTGGGAAATGTTTTTTTTTCCGAATGATATATTTTTTTCTCAAAAAATATATGTCCCCAATGTACATCGAAATAGAAATAAATGTATAAAATGTCATATGAAATTTGACACTAACGTTACAACCCAGTTCAGTCAGCTGTGTATTGCTGCTACCTTTTCTTATTCTACCATGACGTTTACGATGAAAAGAAGTATTTTATGGAAGCAAATTTCGAAGTTTCAAATTTTATGAGTAGACCCTACTACATTTTGAAAACCAAACTTACAAAAAAGTAAAACTACAGCTGATTGACACTTCTACCTTATATAAATGGCGTTACGAAATAAGTCCCCAATGAAATAACTCCCCAAACTGAAAATGAAATAAGTCCCCAAAATTTTATACACAAAACAACAACAACTATAATTTAAATTTTTGGGGATTTATTTCATTTTTCTGGGGATTTGTTTCATACAAAAATTTGGGGACTTATTTCATTATGAAATAACTCCCCAAATTTAGAAATGAAATAAATCCCCAAAAATTAATCTGGGGACTTATTATTTCATTTTTCTAAAATTGCAAATTATATCCCACTGGACTTACCACGCAGTCCTTGTGCTTTGTTATGTAGTTATTGCTTATCAAGTAGTTTTTTGAAGAGCGTCTACTGATCAGTACGGAAGTCGAAATTATTGCCGCTGAGAAAAAAGTTCGAAGGTATTATATATTCCAAAACTCCTAGCTAGTAGCTCCTAGTTACTAACGCAATCTTTAATCGATACAGAATTGACCCGGAACCATACAACATCCGCCGCTCGCAGGGGTGTTACCTCAAAGCTAGAGGCAATAGAGTACATCTTAGTTTGGCGTTGGATTCATCCATGTGAAGGACTACGACGCGGACTATGCATGATACGTGGACATGGCCATCAAGTCGTCGTCCCCAAAGTACGCGACTCGACCGCAGCCATCCAACAACAACCGCACACTTTAACACCGGTCGTTGCTGTTCCAATCCTAGAAATTGCATCGCTTTTGCAATTTAATTAAGGCACGATCGATAAAATATTGGACTTTAAGAGCCGGAAAAATCATGGTCGCGGCGGTACTCAAAACCAATCTCAACAACAACTGCATCTAGTCAGCTCGTCGCTTCTGTCAATTACATCTTGACAAACACATGTATCCCTTGGATCAGACCACATCCCAATTCTCATTACGGTGGAGAAGTCCAGCAACTTCGTGGAGCCAGTGAAGCGATAATTCATGAATTATAATAAAGCCAACTGACAAGACTTCATGAATGACATACTCGTAGACAATGACAACAGTTACAGCCGCACACACACGTGCCAGACCGAGAGGGAGGATATTAATAGTCATCATTATACGCGTGGCCAAACGCTTCATTCCTGTAGGCAAAATTCGGTGTAATATTAATCGTTGCTTTATAGCTTTTACGTCTTCAGACGGTGTAAAACTGGTGACTTACATAGATGAACGCACCATTATGTCAACCGGTGTATGCATCTATGAGCTGGAGGTAAAATCAGTGCCTACCTTGCCACTCGGGCTACGTTTCCAAGGAGAGAAACTTACAGCTTTCAGCGTCGAAATCCACAGCAACCATGTCAACTGATCCGAAACCAAAAGCGTTTCGGCAGCGGCTGCAAACTCAGCATTACAGGGCAAGGATAAGGAGATCTTGCTTTCTAGCTAAAAAGCAGTAAGCTGCTCAGTCCTAAATTACACCGCCCTGTTTGGACAACCATTGGAAGGCGTTACAGACCACCCAGAATAATGCCCTACGAACTGCTACCGGATGTGACTAGATGTCGAGTGTGGCCCATGATCATGGGGCAAGAATACTATCAGTGCGACAACATTTTCTCCTGTCTAGATCGACACACAGACTTTCGCCTTGTGTGGCATCGAATGGTTGAAGTGGCTACGTTTCTCCCCACCCAAAATCTACAATCCCACCACATAACTACCACAACCCAATAATTCACACACCCTATCCATTCCAATGATTCCCATGACACTATGAGCCATTATTATATGTGTTCTTTTACTATCTGATGGATTTGAAAACGCAAAATAAACCAATTTGGAGGCATTAAAAATATAATTTTTATATTGAAAGTTAAAGCCAAGAAGATCCTCCTTGAAATTCAATCATCACTTTTAACTTTAAGTTAAGAGGAACGCTCTAAATCTGTTCGGTAAATCCAAAATATAACAAAAGAGGCGCCAGTGTTGTCCGCAAAAATAGGTGCAATGATATCGAACAGTATTCAAACCTGTCAGAACTCCCTCCTGAGAACAGCAACAGGGTGCCTCCTCATGTCTTCAATGGACCATCTAAATGAGGAGACAAAATTTCTTCCAGTACAGCAATACAATGGCAATTTTTGGTTGCAGTACTTTTTCAGGTGTTATCGTGAGGGTCATCCCAATCATCGTACGGTGTATAGGACTCCCCTACAAAGGCATGTCAGGAGGATCTTCGTGATCTAGTGAGAGAGATCCAACGATATAAGAGATAACCCGTAGGTCATCAAGCCTATCAAGCAGATTGCAGATGCCATAAACAACTATTGTGTAAATGCCGTTATCGGAGTACATCTTCCATCTATAGCACCTAAGGAATGTAAAGAATAAATGTTCTATGCTCCGGATTGACTCGGAGGAATCTTCGATCAGGTGCCGTGACCTCAACAATTATGTGTTTGTGTTCGTATATTTTTTTCACCATAGGAACGGTAATATATACCCAAATGCCCGCTTCGAGCTCTTTGAGTCCATGCTGGAATAGAGTAGAAGCCCAGACCATGAATATGTTTCTTTTGCCAGATTCGCATCAACCATATGTCAATATCGGTGAGATGTAATGGATATATGGAGTAGTTGCCTTTCCTAGGCAATCAGCGCTACAAAGAGCTGCCCATAACCTCAGATCGTCACTGCTGCAGACGCTCGCTACATACCAGGACCGACGGGACTAGCAAATGTGCGTGATGAGCTTCGTCGTATGAACCTTGACCATGGAGTTAGTCTTGAAAAGGCTAGTAGGCGAACATAAGCGAAAAAGAAGCTAGAAAACCTGAAGCAATGCAACATTGGTACAGGATGAAGTAAATTGTGGTCAGATGAAGTAAATTGTGAGGAGCGCGTGTTATTTTAACCGGCAGTTTATAGAGCACCCGAGAGTGATAGGGCGAAGAGAAGTGTGCTACAGCGTATAAGAGCCCTTCCAGCCGAGGAGGTACAATTTGCGATGAGCCATGTTCCAGACGTCATCCGAAACACGAAATCGTCCAAAGCGTTAGGCCTGTATGGAATCTCAATGGTAATACTTAAGCAACTACATGAACCCGGAGTTGACTATTTAACAAGTGTCCTCAATATATCTCCAGCCACCCATATTATACTAGAAGTCTGGAAAGTTGGCCAGGCAAGAATGCCAGCAGACATTAATCGTCCAAGCCGATTTCCATCTTGTCGCCAGTAGCAAAGATTATAGAGGCACTACTCCGCCCCATGACGAAAAGCAATTTCCCAGTTGTCCAACATCAGCATGGAATCCGGAAAATGCAAAGCGCCAGAACATCACTGCACGCCATATCCACACATATCAGTCGAGGACTAAACTAGAATAGACTGTGCTATCGAACATTTATGGTGGCTCTTGACCTATCGAAGACCTTCGATACCGTCAACCATGCCTAGCTGTTCGAGGATAATAGAGAAGACTTCTCCAGCCGTGTTTGAAACTTTTGATAATCAACTATATGTGTGGGCGCCAGTTTTTTTTAGAATTCAGAAAAAAGAAGTCCAAGACCCGTAGAGTAAAATAGGGAGTTCCCAAAGGCGGGGTGATACCTTCTGTTTAGCATTTACCTTTCTGAAATTCCACACCCCCGATGGTGTTTTGACCCGGGCCAATAAGTAGTCCGCCATTTGCGATAAGCAAGCCACAGCCATTTGCGATAAAAACAGAATTAGGTTCTCAAGTCGCTGGACGCCAGCACTTGCGGGAGGATCATCGTGATCTAGAGAAAGAGGTTCAATGTATGCGGATGGTTGTACGATCTTGGCGCCCGGTCCTAGCGTCTATGACATACATATGTGATAGGTTAAAAATCTACATGGCTGACTTAGTGCAGTTCTTCCATCTGAGGACTATGAAAATATCCGTCGCTAAATCCACTGCCACACTGCTTACCACCTGGACGGCTGAAATGAGGGTCCCCCTAAACATATTGGTCGATTGTGTTCTGATTCCGACCACTATCACAAGATATTGTTGGCCAAAATGCTGATGAAGCCGCCTTAAATCATATTGGGCCCAAATTTTGTTAATCAGATTGGGAAACTTTTAAAGTCATTTTTGCCTTTTTTTTTACCTCATTATATTTGTTTTCAAATTTTTGGCGCTATTTTCCCTTCGCATCCCAACCGACAACCCTAACTAATGCCTGTGCCCACTTAAAATAATTATGCACATGATTCAAATTACTACCCTAAGCTGACTGCCATAAACATGCTAGAAATCATAATGGAATGCGGAAAATGAATATTCGTTGGCAAAAAATTGCAATGCAATCCGGATATTTTTGTAAAAATCTGTGTGTTTGTGTGTAATAAACTAATCCAAGAGTGCGCATACTCCATGAGAGAAGAGGGAATGCTGTAACTAGAGGGGAGTATAATTGAGAGCAGATAGCACGTTGTTTCAGAATGTAAATAACAACCACCCACTCCCAGTCAACTGGCTGCAAGTGAACGTGTCCTATCACCTTATCTCACCCCATTCAGTGGCAAAATGTAGTTTGGAACTTGCTTAAAGCCCTCCAGAGACCCAACAACGGCCACAACAAGAGCATACCGTACACACAAACATACGAAGGGTACATCAACCCTTCGTTGTCGTCCAATTTTTGCCATGTTTTCTGTTTTGTTGAGCATAATCGCCGGTTGTTTATGTTTTCGATGCTAATGTCTGTCTGTCTGGCCAAGTGCTACGAACGTACGGCAAAGGTAAGATGGGGTATGGCATGACTTTGTCAAACCACCCCTAAAGTCCTAAAGTAGAAAGTGTGTTTATGTGTGACAAGCGACATGTTATTCCTGTCTGTTGTACGTTTGCATATTTTCCTGTTTAGTTTTCACATAGACGCTTATCGGTTCGGTGGGGGTGTTCGATTGACTATAAAGAAGTGGAATATAATGAATAGTTTTATACAAATCTTTAAAAATATTAATTTTCATTTTATTTAGTGTCCGTTTTAAATCTTTCTATATCGGGAAACCATTTAAAGGTATGGAATGTCGCGTGCTTCCGGGATCCACATGCATTTATTAAGCCATTACGGTCATTGGACTCTTAATAATATCCCTAAAACAACAACTGTTTTAACAGAAGGCGCCCAATCAATCGGGACCAAGTGTTTTCGATGAGTGATTTTTATACAAAGTGTTTTTCATAATCAGTGTGCTTGTCAAAATAATTCTCAAAATTTATGAAAATTGAATTCAAATAGCAAGCAAATGAATTTTATAAAAGTATTACAAACGATTTTCGTCCACCAATATTAAAATTATAAAAAAAATATAAAAAAGGAAACGTGAGAGCCACGGCTGTTTGAAGGATTCTGCGCATTACAGCTACGGCAGGCAACTAAGGATACAACTGTCAAATACCGGTAATTATTTTTCTGTGTGTTTTGATCTTAAGGTTCATAACAAATCTGTAATCGAATGTAAACAAATGGTCCAAATGTTGGAGCAAAGAAACTCAAAGTCTGTTTTAGTTTTAAGGGGATTTCAGATAAATGTTAGATACGAATTTGAAATAAAACAATTTTCAGATGTAACAAATAAAAAACACTAACGTCGTGGATGCTTTTCTTGTTATAATGTGTTGAAGATTATGTTTAATTAGTTTCAGGACACCAATATTCCTGCAACAAGGCCGGGCCGAACTTTTTATTTATACCCTCCATTTCCTTCCTTTCCTGTCCGAAATTGTCCAAATGCCTGAATTATCTAATCTAATCTAAAAAATGTGTTCAACCAGTAGGATTCTCTAACGCATTTTTTGGTTATCGACAAAAATCGGTAACATTAAAATGCTTATAATTTTGGTAATTAACAATTTGTCGATAAGTTACCAACAAAAATAAAGTTGTCGCTAAGTCCTACCGATAGTAATAGTGTTGCCAACTATTATTCATACTTTTTATTCATAAATTTGCGTTTAATTTTACCGATTTTTGTTGGTAACAAAAAATGCTTTAGGGAATCCCACTACAGCTGATACCTGTGTGTTCACAATTTTTGTGAAAATGTTTTGGAGCTGGAGAGAAGCTCAAATGCCAAATTTCGGGTAGTTCATTCAAACAAAGTAGCTAAGATCCTCAAAATACCGAAAATCGGAGGTAATGTTACATGGGGGCTATCCCCAAAAATGTACCTATGTTGACGATTTTTGGTGGAGAAGTGCTGTGACCCTCTAAGAACCTCAAATGTCAAATTAAAGCTCGTTCGGTTAAACAATTTAGCTAAAATCCTCAAAATACCGAAAATCGGGAGGTACCGTTATATGGGAGCTATACCATAACATGGACCTAAGTTGGTTGAGAAGTTTCGTGACCATAGAGAACTTCAAATGTCAAATTAAAGCTAGTTCGGTTAAAAATTGTAGCGAAAATACTCAAAATACCAAAAATCTGGAGGTATTGTTTATGAGGGCTATACCAAAACATGGATCTATGTTGACGACTTTTGATGGAAAACTTTCGTTACCACTAAGAACCTCAAATGTCAAATTACGGCTAGTTTGGTTAAAAAGTTTTGCTAAAATAATCAAAATACCGAAAATAAGGAGTTACCGTTATATGGGGCATATACCAAAACATGGACCTATGATGACGATTTTTGGTGGAGAAGTTTCGTGACCACTGAAATGTCAAATTACTGCTAGTTTGGGTAATATTTGTAGCTAAAATTCTCAAAATACCGAAAATCGGGAGGTACCATTATATGGGGGCTATTCCAAAACATGGACCCATGCTGACGATTTTTGGTGCAGAAGTTTCGTGACCACTGAAATGTCAAATTACAGCTAGTTCGGTTAAAAATTGTAGCAAAAAATCCTCAAAATGCCGAAAATCTGGAGGTATTGTTATATGGAAGCTATACCATAACATGGACCTATGTTGGTGGAGAAGTTTCGTGACCAATGAAAACCTAAAATGTAAAATTATGGCTAGTTCGTTAAAAAATTTTAGCTAAAATCCTTAAAGTATCGAAAACCGGGTGGTACCGTTATATGGGGGTATACCAAAACATGGACATATGTCCATAATTTTTAGAATATAAGTATTCTGGTCACTAGGAACCAAAATGTTAAATTATGGCAAATTTGGTGTGAAAATATGACTAAAAACGTCAATATACCTGAAATCGGATGGTACCGTTATATGGGGGGCTATATCAAAACGTAGACCGATATAGCCCATCATCGAATTTGAACTGTCTGAGAACAACAAAATATCAGCGACCTATCTCCATTTTCGTGGATGCTAGACTGATTACAACTGACGGACGGACGGACATGCATAGAATGACTCAGAATATGGTGGAGGGTAAAAAAACAGGAGAATAAGAGCCTGGCTGACTTCCGTAACGTCATTTGCTTTGTTAATGTCTGTAAATGTATTAAGCATGCTATTCCAATATCGGTGGAATACTAAATTAATGCTAAGTATTGTAATCCAAAACGTCACTGATGCGCATTTGAAACGCAGAATACACAAAACATAAGCATAAGGTAGAAAACTGATGCACTAGGTAGATTTTGCAACGGTGTGTATTTAAAATAATTTTACAATGCACGAGCAATAATTGGAAACAAAGTAGTTTTATGACGTTTTGGAATACCGTGTTTTTCAATCTCGTCTTCCAGTTCCGATTCCTGTGAACCAATTTTTTACTTGAATATTTTAACTTAATTTTACTTAATTAATTAATTTTACTACTTGATGCTAAGCGGAAATTATTTTCTTGTTTAGGTTTTCAGGATTTTGCTTGGAAACGGCAAGTCCTTGCGCTGAAAATCCTCTACAATATTTTTTAGTCCCATTTTAATGGGACTTGCCGTTTTCGAGCAAAATCTTGAAAACCTAAAATAAATCTAAAAATCTGAACTTTGGCCGCGATTTATTTAAAAATTCCGTTATATGTGGGCTATACCAAAACCTGGACTTATGTCCAACATTTTATGTGGGACAGTTTCTGTACCATTGGGAGCTCCAATTGCCAAGATACAGCCAATTCGGGCTGAAAATGAAGATACACTGGATGACACTGGAACGAAGCTGATATGGTTAATTTTCTATGAATTACACACACCCCCATTATTATAAGTCTTCTTTTGTCATTGATTGGTTTTTACGGACAGATTTATAGTGTTCCAGTTGACTTAAAATTAAAAGTGATCATTAAAATTCAAGGAGGATGTTCTTGGCATACATTTTTAATGTTAAAATTATATTTTTAATGCCTACAAATTGGTTTATTTTGCGTTTTCAAATCCATCCAATAGTAAATGAAGACATGTAATAATGGCCCACAGTGTAATAAAGATGTTTAACATTTAGCTTTATCTTTATCTTCGAAAATGTTTACTTGAGAAACTGTATGTACAACTTTTGATTTTTTTTCAGCGAAAATGAAATAACACGGATTATGATGAAAAATCCTAAATAAAATAAAAATAAACAGTTAATATAGATTATAGTTTTGATTTCCAAAAAAAAAAAAAATTAAATTGATATAACGATTTAAAATCCTGATAAAATGAAAATTTGACGTTTTGATTTCTCAATCCACCCAATAGTAAGTGAAGGAATCTTTCTTACAAAAATTCTCTACTATTTATCCTATTTTTGCCAGATTTCTTTTGCTTGAAAATGGTCAAATTTTCGGAAAAATTGCGTTGTTATAAACTTGTTATTTTCCTTTACGTTTTTGCAAAATTAGTGATCTTTGAACACCAAATTAACATTTTCGTTTACCGAGATAAAATAAAAAATGTCTTCCGGGCATGAAATAGACATCAGCACTGACACTCTGTAAGTCTATGATTAATCGGAACTTTCTCTATGGCCCCTATGTTGTCATGAAGAAGATTCAAATATGAAATAACAACTTCGTTATGGACATTTCAGGGCGGAAATACGGTGAATTTATTTATTTCTCAATAACGTACCCAAAGTAAGCGATTGCCTCGCTCGCGATTCGAACCGGGGCTGCTCCTAAAAACAACACAAATAGTTTAGAAAGCACGAAGCTCTTTGACAGATAGACTACACACGGACGAACAACTGATTGTGTTATAACGAAACAAGCAACCAATGCTTCATCGTTTCGATTGTTTCTGTTTGTTTGCTCGTTGTTCTATTTTTAGATATCTGCAGTGTTTCAGTGTTACCACATTTCGAATAAATGCGTATATGGGTATTTGTAGTAGATATAAAAGCTCCTATTACTGGCCAGTACCAATAGTCCGCAATTTTGCTGATTGAAACTGAAATAAGTATATAATAAGTCTTATATAGCTGGATTTAATAAACCCAGAGGATTTAAATTGTCGGAATTTATATTGTTTGTCAGTGAGGTTTTTTCAACATAAGTGTAAGGTCTGCAATTATTTTATTATACCCTGCCTCATAATCACGCACATTTACTCAAAGAGTGACACATCTCAAAATATATAGTTTCGAGAAAAACGCGTTTTATTGCTCATTTAGACTAGCAATCTCAGCCCATCTGATCGAATTTGAAACGTCAAAAGAAGTTGTTGTAAATTGAATTTGTCTCAAAAACATACGGCAAATTACAAATTTATTTTTTAATATTGAAAATGTGTTGCGTGTGGCACTCAATTAAATATATTTTTTCTAAGTTTAATAAAAACCGGCAGCATGTCTCAAAGTTGTCGTTCATTGCTGCCGGCGAATAAAAAAATGAGCAAACCGGATACAGTAGGCGGCCGGTTCATTGGTAAAATCTGTAGTGTTGCCAGCGTAGAAGCGATTGACAAAAAAATGCAACACTGAAGGGGCCTATAGGTGTCTATAGATTCACAGTGGGACGTAAATGTTGGGTTGAAAATGGAAACGATAAATGTCGAATAATCCGCGAAAATGGGAAATGTGGAAAATCGGCATGGGTTTTGGCAGTATAAAAGGCGTAACGGGGAAAATATCTCTCCTATTTGTCTTTGGTGTTGTGGTAAAGAACCAGTTTTATTATAATTAATAAATATAAAGACAACCTCCAAAATAAAAGAACAGTGAAAACAGTTTAATTGTTACACCACAGTATTGGCGTAGTTTTTATTGTGTTTTGGTGGTGCCTGTTTTGATATAGGCTTTCATGCAAATAAATACAAATATCGCCAACTCCAACGGCAACCAAACGCAAAGAAACTCTGACCCCTCCAAGTATATGCCTGGAGGAGGTCAGAACTATTTAATGAGGAGTCTTTTTATGTGTTTCGAAATAGTACAATATTTATGGCGAGATCTTTAATCTGTTAATGGAAATTCATACAAATCTTAATGGTAAAAAAAATCTTGGTGTGATCCGAAAAATATTGATAAAAGCCTCCGTTTGGAAATCTACCAGTTGTTGATGTAAATCTGTCACTTGGTTTATGAGAAGAGAAGACGCAACAATTTATTAGAGAACTCGGCCGCCTTTGCATGGTTATTTGTGGATGAAAGGATTTAAGATTCCTCTGTTTATATTTGGTGGCGAAAATTCCTGGTGTTTTTGGATGATGCCCTTGTCGTAAGAAAGCAAAATACACAGCAACGCCTGAAAACAAGAAGTATTTTAAAAATTAAATGCAAGTAAACCAGGTAAAATTTTTTTTTTTATACCAAGTGTTCTCGGATGCAAAATGAGATAATGGTTCACCAAAAACCTTTGCGCCATAATAAGAAAAAAAACTGCAAAGAAGAAATAAATTTATTAATTATTGATAACGTAAATTAACACCAAATGATAAAAAATTACAGAAGAAAAATATCTAATCCAACTAAAATATAATTTAAGTGTGTTTGCCCGTAGTTAGTTCTTTAGGGTATAAGTGGTTAAATTAAAGAATTTTGTGAGAGTTTCTAATGCCAGGAAAAGTGCGTGGGTGTAGGGTTGCCCCGAACATACAATAGGACTATTTTTTTTTTACATTCTTGTGTGGACATATGATAACGTCCAATTTTCCTCCGCTAAGAGAGCTCTTTTAGGAAGGTATTGAGATAATTAAAGTGGCCGGAATTAGCAGAAAGTGAAATAGTCTGATGGTAAATGACGGTAGCCTGAGTTATTGACTCACAAAAAAAAGGCAGTTAGGAATTCAGAGTTTGACATAATTATTGTTTTTTTAATGTTACTTTAGAATAAAAACATTATCAACTATGAGAATAAATATTTTAAATGGTTGATTGTTTGTAAAAATGTGTCTTTAAGTGTTTTCTGTAAGAGAGGAAAATAGGGGTATGTTGATGTGAGGTAAGTGTGTGTGGAAATTGGGGCCCTTTAAAATTTATGTTTAGTCTTTATGCCAGGATGAAAGGGTCAAGGCAGGGTGGGCAAAGTTCCTTCATCATGTTTGTATGTAGTGTTGTGTCGTTTTGTTAGTTTTTATATTGAGTCGCTTTTCTCTTATTGTTCGACCCCTAGGGTTGACGGTAGAAGGTTTGAGAACCCCCTGGAAGGGAAAGCTCCGACTGAGCGTAGTTGGAACCCCACCGTAGCGCCGCATTAGGCGGTACGCAACAAATGTTAGCACATTGTGCTAACTAATGAGCAAATATTGAATTATTTTATTGTTTAGACATCGTAAATATTAGTCTTGGTTGATTAAAATCAACTTTGTATATCAAAGCAAATTTAATTTTTTCGCCTTGGTTAAACATTTTTACATTTTAAATTATTTTTGTTTTAGCAATTCACCGATGCATCTACCTTGATTCTTGTTCCAGCTTGCAACTTTTTGTATTTTCTAGCAACATATTGCAAAAAACATAGTTGTATACGAGAATTTATGCCGGATTTAAAACCAATCCACTCAATACGAGTATTTAAGTCCAATTTACATATGCACATTAAATGATTTCGTTTTACGAAATCCTAGAATCAAATGAAGTGCATTTACATCTGTTTTTTTGCGTCATTTGCTTACGCACACAATCGCACATACACACTTATACAATAACACAAACACACACACACAATATATTTATTCGGAGAAATAGGAATTTCACAACACAAATGTGTATCGAACAGAGTTCGAAAATAAACAGTACACTAACATAGTGTACCGCTCCGAGAACAGTATCACTAAAATATTTTTAGCGTTAGTGTTCCGGAACACAAACACTAAAAAATATTTTAGTGATACTGTTCCGGAGCACAACGATAAACGTAGTGTACCACATTTTGGTACACTATAAACGTTGGGTACCCCAGTCGGAACACTAAAAATCGTAGTGCTCCGCAGTCGGAACACTAAAAATCGTAGTGCTCCGCAGTCGGAACACTAAAAATCGTAGTGCTCCGCAGTCGGAACACTTAAAATCGTAGTGTTCCGCAGTCGGAGCACTAAAAAATCGTTGTGTACCACATGTCGGAACACTAAAAAATAACGTAATGATAATGTACCACACACGAGTTTATTATGATTTGCGAGGAAAATTAAATATTTATAATTTTTGAGATAAGCACAAATTAAGACATAAAAACTCAGATACACCTCTTAAATCCATGTGTGTATACATATTATTGAATAACGTTGGGAACTTAAGTAGAAAATATGAAAAACATTGATTCGGTTGTTGTACAATGGCGCACTACAAATCGTAGTGTTCTGACTGTGGATACAGAGTTTATTATGATTTGTGAGGAAAATTAAATATTTTATAATTTTTTTAATAAATACAAATTAAAAAATGAAATTTAATAGAACACGTGAAAAACGCCTGATTTGATTTTTGGACAATGGATCAATAAAAATCGTAGTGTTCGGCTGCAAAGCACTAAAAATCGTAGTGTTCAGACTGCCGGCTCACTAATAATCGTAGTGTTCCGACTGCCGGATCACTAAAAATTTTAGTGTTCCGACTGCCGGATCTCTAAAAATCGAAATAATGGAACAATAAAAATCGTAGTATTCGGCTGCGGAGCACTAAAAATCTTAGTGTTCCGACTGCCGGATCTCTAAAAATCGAAACAATGGAACAATAAAAATCGTAGTGTTCAGCTGCGAGCACTAAAAATCGTAGTGTTCCGACTGTCGGATCACTAAAAATCGTAGTGTTCCGACTGTCTGATCACTAAAAATCGCAGTGTTCCAACTGCCGGATCACTAAAAATTGTAGTGTTCCGACTGCCGGGTCTCTAAAAATCGAAACGCTGTTAATTATAATTTCTGAGGAAAATTAAATATTTTATGGGTTTTGGGACGAGTAAAAATTAAAAATTAAAATTAATAAATTAATAAAATGCACGTGTTTAACAAATCATCATCATTAATTGATGCATATTGTTTCTTGTACAAATGGCTACAGGTACAATTTCCCCAAAATAATAAGTGTGTGGTTGTATTTATCCCGAAATCATAAAGTTGACTTTAAATGTACAATCCTACTTACGGAAAATCAGCACATTCTCATTGAGTGATATTGTTTGTTGTACAAATATCATCAGGCACAATTTCCCCAAAATAATAAGTGTCTTCAAACGTACAAGTCTACTTGGGAAAATCCACATAACTTCTTTAAACGGCATTCACTGAGGAATTTTGTTTTTGATACAAAAAGTTACAGGTACAATTTCCGCAAACATTGTGTTGTTATCAATATTTTCCTTTCTTTATTTCTTTTGTTCACATTAAAAAAAAATTAAGTAATTCATGAAGATAAAGAAGACAATTTTTATACGAATATGTACATCTTTATGACGCTAAGTATTGTTATTCTGAATGTGCAACCACAGTAACGTGTAATATTTTAGATTATGTGTAACAAAAAATGTTATAAATAGTGTTTTATAAAAATTTGTACCGCATACATCTTGTCATATTTTCTACTAACGTTCTCAAATTTTGTAACAAATTTTAAGTACATGGATATAACATGCTCATCTTAATTTGTATTTATTAATTTTTTCTTGACCCAAAAGCCATCAAATATTTAATTTTCCTCATAAATCATAATAAACAGATGATTACCTAGACGTCGAACAGTAAAATGTTTACTGCTCCATTGTCCAAAAACCAGTCAGATGTTTTCACATTTCCTACTAATATTTATTTCTTAATTTGTATTTATTAAAAAAACATAAAATATTAAATTTTCCTGACGAATCATAATAAACTCATGTGTGGTACATTACCTTATTGTATTGCACGTGGTACACTACGATTTTTAGATATCCGGCAGTCGGAACACTACAATTTTTAGTGATCCAGCAGTCGGAACACTACGATTTTTAGTGCACCACAGTCGAACACTACGATTTTTGGTGCTCCATTGTCTAAAAATCAAATCAGATGTTTTACACATTTTCTTCAAATTTTTATTCATTAAATAATAATTTAATAAATAATTTATTAAATAATAAATAAATACATATTTATTTATTCTAAATACATAAAATATTTAATGAACACATAAAAAACAGACGATTATCTTAACATTATTATTAGCGTGTCGGCTCGTGGTACGCTACGAGTTTTAGTGTTCCGACAGTAGGAACAATACGATTTTTAGTGTTCCGCAGACGAACACTACGATTTTTAGTGCTCCATTGTGCAAAAACTAAATCAGATGTTTTTCACATTTTCTTTTAATTTCCTCAGAAATCATAATAAATTCATGTATGGTTCATTACCTTATAGTTTCAAAACGTGGTACAAAACGATTTTTAGTGCTCCGGCACGACGATCTTTGTGCTTCATTCCACAAAAAAACTAAATATTGTTTTTTCATAATTTTGACAAAATTTCGCAATGTGTTTAACTAATTTAAACATACATGGATGTAACAGTTTATCTTAATTTTTATTTGATCAAATTTAACCAAATATTTAATTTACCTAAGAAAACATAATACCTTTATTATTTTTTAGTGTTCCAACACGTGGTGCACTATGATTTTTAGTGATCCGGCAGTCAGAACACTAAAATGTTTAGTGCTCCGCAGTCGGAACACTAAAATTTTTAGTGCTCCGCAGTCGGAGCACTACGATTTTTAGTGCTCCGGCAGTCGGAACACTAAAATTTTTAGTGCTCCGCAGTCGGAACACTACGATTTTTAGTCCTCCGCAGTCGGAGCACTACGATTTTTAGTGCTCCGGCATGCGGTACACTACGATTATCGTTGTGTTCCGGTACAGTATCACTAAAATATTTTTTAGTGTTTGTGTTCCGGAGCGGTACACTATCGTAGTGTACCTATCCACATTGGTACGGTACAGAACGGTACGGTACGATACCATAGTGTTTATTTTCGAACACTGGTATCGAATAACTTAAATTAATTCTAAAAACAAAAAAACATAATTTTTGCAAGTTTTTTAAACATTTATTTTCACTTTTGTCATCGTTTGAGTATTATTGTTTTTCTACAACACACACAAACAAACAAAGACATCATAAAACAGTTGCATTTTTTGGTAGTTTATGACAAAAAAAAACTGGGCAGCTTATAATAGTATGGTGTTTTCGTGCGTTGTTTAGAATAAATGACGCAGCTATCGTCATTTATTTTTGTATGGTAAATCTGGTGGATAATGACCGGATTTAGCAAATAAAACCTGATAATGCGGTAAATCCAGCTAATATCTAAATGGCCTATTAAGTTGGCGATTGAAATTTCACTTCCCAACTTAAAAATATTTTACACAAAATCTAAATTAATTATTTTGTAAGCAGCTAATCATATATCACTGTTAAATTTCTGTGCAAGATCAAGCATGATTAGAATTGTTTTAGTGCTTCATAAACTCAAAAACATTTTTTTTAAATTATGCCAAAGTCGTAGTAAATGATCTGTGACTCGGTTAGTTTTAGAGATATCAACATGAAAATTTGACACAAGATAAAATAGAAGTCGTAGAATAAATAGAAATTGCTAAATTATAAAACGATTTTTTGAGTTATGCCATTCTTTGAGTAAATGGGCGATATGGAGGGTAGGACTAAATTTGTCATTCAGTTTGTAACACATCGAAATTAGAGTTGCACAATCTAGTTCCCAGAGCGGATCGATCTTTTCCCAAAAGGAACTAATTCCTTAATATAGTTCGGGGCAGATGTAGTTCAATGAATATTTCTCTTTCGTCTTTCTTTTGTTTCCTTCGTTGCAAATAGTTCCGAGACCGTAAAAGTTCAACAAATCTTTCTCTTTCATAGTTCTTTTTTCTTTTCATCGTTTGGTGGATTAATCGGCATAAAAATAAATAAATTGAAGCGATTGTGATTTCCGGTTATTTAACAATGTGAAAGCATCTGAATTGTGTGTGTTTCTTTTTTTCTATCCAAAACAAGGCACATTGAATAGGTAATGGATTCGACATATTGGAATATTTTGTCTCTATATTTTGTAGAAATCTTCATTTTCGAACAGCTATTTCATGTACCTTGATCCAAAACATAAACAAACACATCACATAACACAGACGACGGCGTCAATTTATGCATCTCTGAACGATATGTTGAATTAGATGGTGAATAGTTTGAACTATAAGGAACTATATCGATTGATTTAGTTCATACGCTCTTTTAAATGAATCGTTCAATTGAACTAGTTCGTTCATGAACTATACAACTCTAATATGAAAGCAAGAGCTGGATATAGTTCCAATAATAGGCCTGTTCGATAACTTCGCAAGCAAAAAGTATTTGCAAGTTCTTGCAACTACTTGCAAGTACTTCCATTTGTCCCAATTTACATTAGGCGAGTTTACTTGCGGCAATTGTCAGTTTGTGGGTGAGAGAGGGTGTTGAGAGGCAAAGGGTTACCATATACCTCACCTCTCTCTCCAACAAACTGACAATTGCCGCAAGTAAACTCGCCTAATGTAAATTGGGACTTACTCTTTTACTGAACATGTTTGTTATCGAACAGCATTTTGTAAAAGTTTGTACAAATTTGTACAAACTTTTGAGTTATCGTACAGACCTAATTCCTTGTCCGACATAAGGTCTGTTCGATAACATCGCAAGTAAAAAGTATTTGCAAGTACTTGCAACTACTACTCATTTCTCTTTTATTGAGCAAGTTTGTTATCGAAAAGCATTTTGTAAAAGTTTATACAAATTTGTACAAACTTTTGTGTTATCGAACAGACCTATTGTTTCGTGGAACTAGTTCGTTCCGGAACTACACAACTGTAATCGAAATATTCGTCGGGTAACCTATAAAGTACATAAATTTATATATTCTTGATCAGCATAAAATTCTAAGTCGATATAACCCTGTTCGTCTGTCCGTCCGTCTATCTGTTGAAATCAAGATTGTGGCCTCAAGATAACATGGAAATGGCTGAATCTTCGTTGAGGGTGTAAAATTTCCCACCTGATTTTTTTCGGTATAGGTCCACGTCTTTATATAGCCCCCATAGAACGGTACCTCCTGATTTTGGGTCTCAATATCCCACCGTAATCACTGAAATTTGGTACTGAGAATTCGCTGGAGGTATTCAGAAATTTATTGGTATAGGTCCACACCTTCATATAGCCCCCATAGAAAGGTACTTCCCGATGTTCGATATCACACCAAAATAGCTGAAATTTGGTATTTGGTCTTCATTGGGGTATAAAACCAACTTTGCACCAGAAATTTGTCGGGATAGGTCCACGTCTTTATATAGCCCCCATAGAAAGGTACCTCACGATTTTCGGTATTTTGAAGGGTGTAGCCCCAATATCCCACCGAAATGGCTAACATTTTGTATTTAGTACACCAAGACCTCGCTTTGCGTCGTAGATACGTTCCAAAAAACACGACTCAAAGTGAAACGACGCAAAGCGAATTAAGATTTTCTATGGAAAGCCATGTAAAGTTCGGAGATAGGTACCAGGGTGAAAAACACTTTTTTCTTATGTCCACAATTTTAGGTAGAAAAATTACCTGAACAAATAGGAACCCTAAATGCAAAATTACAGCTATTTTGATCTAATTCGATCAAAAACGTTTACCTATGTTCTTCATTTTTGTTGGAGAAGTTTCTACATCACTGGGAACACTAAATACCAAATTATAGCTCATTCGGGCTGAAAATGTAAGTCAAATGGTCAACATACCTGAAATCGGGCGGTACCGATGTAGCCCATCTTCGAACTTGATCTAAGCTTAGACCAAATACACATGTGTACAAAATTTCAGCCATCTATCTCAAATCATTCGGATGATGGCGTGACGGTAAGACGAAAATGGCTAAATCAGCAAATGAATATGTCAATGTGTTTCAGAATATTCTACACAAAATTTCATCGAAATCGAAGTAACTAGCCATATCATAACTAAATTTGTTATGATCATTCATGATACACACATGTATGTCAGTTCCAAGGGTTAATTCAGTCAATTTTATCAGAGTAGGAGTAGCTGTCATCTTTATAGTATTTAGGACCATGCCAAAACCATGGATATATTTTTCCCGTTTACTTCGGTTATATTAGCCGGTTCGTCTGAATATGTGCATATTTTCCTTATATGTGCATACAAATAATGTGTTTTTTAGAACAGCTATTTCTCAAGAATGATTCCTTCTAGGAAAAAAGCTATAAAGTCCAAACTTGTAAATAATTTTTCTGTCTATAATATTTACTTTAGTCACTTTTTGATTAGATCAACCGTTTTTAAAAAATAAATCCAAAAACCTAAAAAACCCTTGAAATTTGACCTTTGACCCCGAATAACTTTTTTTGCACACATGGGAACGATGGGGACTTTTAGGATGTTGCTTCTAATTACAGTCCCTAGCTCTTCACCAAAATTCAGCTTTGTGGTAGAGGTTGTAAAAAGTTGGGAAAATTAACCCCGTTAATTTAAAAATTTCCCCGAGAATAATTCGTTTTCTATTTCAAATACAATCACATATAACGATATTCTCACCGGGCTTCATTCTGGCAGGTTGGAATATTTTCCACTGCATAGGTCTAAGCCTTGCGAAATCTTCATGAACATATTTTGAGTTTATGGGTAAGAAGTGAGAAATGGTGCTCCTTCGCATCCGCTCTCTCCTAAAAGCTAAAAAAAATTATGTGGTATTATTAATGTCTGGCTTATCACAGACCTACCTATTGCTTTACAAGACCTTCTCTGATTTAGTCGCAAATAGTAGTGGCTTGCGCGAGCTACCTAAACGTGCTATAGGATGTTATACCCAATATTTTAGGGTAGTTGGTTGTCAGAATCAGGACACTACCAACCAATATGTTCAGGTGAAGCCTTATTTCAGCTGTCCAAGTGGTGAACAGTGAGGCAATTGATCTAGCGTTGGGAATTTTCGTATTTCTTTGATAAATAAACTGCATTAAAGCAGCTGGGTAGACATTTAACCTATTACATGTGTCATCAATGATAGACCCGCCGTCAATATCGAACAATCATCCGCATACATTAAGATCTGCCGGAGGTTGCGGAATCGCAGAAAGGTAGTGGCTAAATAGTTCCGGAGGTATCATCCCGATAAAGTTTCTCAGCTACACGAGAATCCAGGGGGACTGGGCAACTTTCTAAAGCAGTTATTGCTAAATTTTCTGAACCCTTCCCAATCAGCTATTCCATAGATAAGAAAATTACGGCCACTTGCTTCTTTAAAATCTCAAAATAAAGACAAGGCAATTGTAGTGGAATTACTAAAAAAATATGCTTAATTTTTTATATTTTTAGGCGAATAAATAAATTAATTTTCAATAAACATCGACGGATAATTTAAAAATTCATCGAATGTAGAGCAATCGTTTTAAATTCTAAACCACCAGCAGCTCATGAATGGAATTGTCAGCATATAACAGAAGTTCCAAATACTTCCAAACACCGATTGGGACCAGATAGCATTTGCCTTGAGAGATTTTTCACAATGTGGACAACTCGAACCGTAATCGAATCTGCAAGCATCGATGTTCGTGGTAGTCAACAGGAAACATTGGCCGATATAGAACCGGCTATATCAACAATAGCGGGTTCTTTGGTATCCATTGGATCGATATCACAAACACAACCACGATATGTAAGTTTTCATTGAAGCATTTTTTTTTTGTAATTTAATAATATTTATTTTTGTTGTTGTTTGATTTCCAGGGTACAAATGATGCTGGTTATGATACAGAACATACATCATTAAATTCAGATTTCGATGAGGCGGAATTACGCAGAGAGCTGTTACGAGATGTAAGTAAAAAGATTATTTATGATCATTGATCAATGAGTTTGCGAGAAATTGTATTTGTAAATTTCCACATTTGATCCGAATCTACGGGACCTTGAGGTGGCTCTCAATTTTTTTAAAGGTGGATCTTACAACTTACAGCGCCCTATCCATTACACCCATATCAACATCTCCTAGGATTGGGCATATGACATCATTGACATTGCTGCTAATGGATACTTATGTATGAGGGGCACTTGAAAACTTTCTAGCCTAGGCAAAACGCAGCGTCGCCAGGAAAGCTTGACAGTTTTTAGCCTAAGCGTACTCAGGTCAGTTTGACATACGACCATTTGTTGGTTTGTTTACAGTGACTTGAAAAACGTTGCAAAAAAATGGAATTTACTTATGAAAAATTTCGTCCGATAATTTTTCACAAATTTCGACGTGCATAATCATGGCAAGAGTGCATCGATCAAATTAAATCTTTGTATTTCGATAAAGGACCATTCTATAGCACTACGAAAAACAGGTTTAATGAATTCTTTCAGAAAGTTTTCTAGTTTCCCTCGTACTTTACTCGTCTCTAAAGGAGGATGTGCCCGCACCAAGCAATCAGTTTGGTGTTTGACTCTGACTTTATTCTGTCTTCTGTACTCGTACATCTCGATTTTTTTTCACACACCGTTTTTTCTCCAACCTAAAAGAGAGGTTTCTCGTGCGCCACCTATTGGAGAGTAGCCCTATTTGCCACATTCTTCCCTTGGGTTTCATGGTTGTTGTTGTAATAGGTTGTCTGCAACCGTATGTTTTTCCCTGCAGATAGAATTTAATATCAATGTATGGAATGTGTGTTGCAAATAACGAATTATGTAGGTTTTTACTCTTATCTGGCAGCTGCTCCACAGGTCTGTTCGAACAACATTGTCCCACCTCAGATTTGGTTGGAGTAATTATTTAAACCGCTATCGAACGGGAAGCATACCGGACACTTTAGATAAGTCGGACTGATTTAAATTAGTTACCCCAATCAGATCTGACGTCTTTATTGACTGCTCTGGTGTGCAGTTCCTTCAGACCTGTCATCATTGACAATATTTGGACGTCCATCGGAATGTGTCGAAGAACTGTCTAGCAAGCAACATCTTATGTTATCTTACTTACAGAGTCCTCGTCTCCTCATGTAAGTGTGCCCAAAATACCTAAAATCAGCCAAATATGCATATTAGAGCTATATCCGATTTTCCCAAATGTTTGTAGGATCCGTTTTTTAGCCACAACAATGAACTGGTAACGTTTTTTTATCGATTTTTATCGACGTTAAACGACCGTCATAAAATTTCATTTACAAGGTTTTTGAATCTAATGGAAAACCAGTAAGGAAAGGATCAAAGTCGGGCGGGGCCGACTATATGATACCCTACACCACTGTGAATATGTAAAATATAAATCGGAGCTATATGCAGATCTTAACCGATTTTGATGTAATTTGGCACATTTATTTCCAGACCGACAGTTCAATACTGACTTTCTCTGAAAACGGTTCTCTCTAATTAAAGCGGCATTGTTGTAAACTACGAAAGTTTAAAATACTAAATTCACTGAACATTATAATTGTGTGATTGCCTTCATTATTATTTGAACTAAGTGCGTGCCAATCAACACAATAAATAACAAAACACCTCGCAAAAATGGCCCCATAGGCCAAGGTCATGGAAGACTGCTGGTAGGTCTTCCAATATGAAAAGGCCCAAGCTATCATTACCAACCAGCACATCACAAACTATTGTGTCAACTTCAACCAATAGATTCAGCATATTATCAAATCAGCAAGACATGGATTTGGTAGAAGAGTCTAACATCGTGGAGACGAAACACCGAAACCGCCTCCACTTGTGGTAGATGCAAACACACCACTTATCGAGCTTAAACAACTGTTTGGTAAAAACTGTATATACAAACATCTATAGGTACAAAATTATTTCCGTGTGACCAAGAAAAGTTGGAAAAATGTAAGAAAACACTTTTGGAAAAAAATATCCAATTCCATTCGTTTAGTTCAAAAGACGACAGGCTTTACACTGCATTCGTCTATGGATTACCCAAAGTTTCCACAGAGGATATAAAAGAAGATTTAAAGGAATACAACCTAGCACCAACAAACGTTACGGAAGTAAACACTCAATATAGCAACGTGCATAACGCTGTCTATAAAGTTCAATTCAGTCGTAAGACATTTAACCCAAAATCGTTACACAATGTAAAAACTGTTTGCGGCATCATTGCCACGTGGAAGAAGTACAAACATAAGAAAAACGATCGTCCGACGCAATGTTGGAATTGCCTTATGTATGGGCACGGCGGGGATCACTGCCATCGTCGATCAGCTTGTATGATTTGTGCTAATCATCACCCAACTAATGAGTGTCCACTCACAAAAAATGACAGAGCTCCAGCAGTATACACTTGCTTTAATTGCAAAATTAATGGCAGAGATCGTACCGATCACTCTGCAAATGACGTTCACTGTCCACTACGTGCTCTCTATCATGAGAGAAGAGCGAATGCTACCACAAAGAATAATCGTAATAATGTGAAACAAAACAAAAAAATACACCGAGAGAAAAACAACAACAATTTACTTATGTATCTCCCAATAACAGTAACATTCCCAACAACACCCGCTTGGGCGATGGGCTAGTTCGGCATCGGAAACTCGTCGATTCTCAGCGTTACAGTAACTAGTTCCACTTCAGACCCCTCACAGTGCAATCAACTGTAAACTTTAACATGGGGATGTCATGGAAGGTAACCAATTGTCACTCTATGCATTACCTGTAGGTGGTATTGTACTAGTTCCAGGTTTACAGTCATATACCAGTTTATTTAAAAAAAAGTGGTGGGAAATAGTCACACAACTGACGCTTCGTCGTTTACTTGGGGATATATACATAGGTGTTAATTGGTTCCCTTCGCGTTACTTATGGGTCAATTGTGAACTAGTACCACATACCTCTAGTTTAGGACTATTTAAATTGCGACAATTGGAATTGCTAGCTGGTAGAGAGAAGAAAAGGGCGATTTGCATATTTCCGTCGTATTCCTTTTTATACCAGAACAATATGAATAATATGAACGAAGATATTCATTCCATCAACACTAGCTTCTGTTATTGGATGCTTCATTTATATTAAAGTTATGAAGAAAATGTAAATGTGAATTATTTATACAACTCGTCGTTTAAGTTAAGTTAATTAAGTCGCAACTGACGCCTCCTCGTTTACTTGGGGATAAAAAGGTGACAATTGGTTCCCTTCGCATTACTTAGGGGCCAATATTTGTACTAGTACTGATTAGAACTAGTTCTGGACTACTTAAATTGCGACAATTGGAATTTTCGTCCCCACAGGGCAACTTCAGTGGCACTCAAACTTATTCATCACGTGCAAGAGGGACAGACGATCTCTTCAATGTAGATCAGCCATGCACGCGTCTTTACGAAAAAGTTAACTACAACTCTCTTTCCCATACAAAAACCCAAAATAGCATTCTCTTCTTGTGCACCATTGATGTAGATGAACTCTTTAATATTTTTATCTCCACTCCCAATGATCTTCAAAAATGTACAACAAAAGTGGAGCAAATTCAAGTAGTTATGAGTATGGTTAGACATGCTTATGATCTCCGATAACTATGAAACACTATATTTACTTCACTGGAATGCCAATGGCATTTCCAACTTTTCTCACCTAATGCAATTTGAATTGGTTTTAGAAAGAGAAAACATCAAGGTTGCATCAATAAATGAGACGTTCTTCAGTGAGAGGCATAAACCATATCTTTCCAATTTTTTAATATATCGAAAATATAGCAGTGTTCGAAAATAAACAGTACACTAAAATAACGTACCGTACCAGGTACGGTATCACTAAAAAATATTTTAGTGTACCGTACCGGTACGCAACCACTAAAAAATATTTTAGCGTACCGTACCGGAGCACAACGAAAATTGTAGTGAACCGCAGTCGGTACACTAAAAAATCGTAGCGTACCGCAGTCGGTATACTAAAATATCGTAGTGTACCACTGGTCGGTTCACTAAAAAAATAACGTACCGTCAATGTACCACACATGTGTTTTTTTAATTATGAGGAAATATGAATTGTTATATGCTTTCTTGGGAAAGAAGGCAAGTATAATAAATAAAATTCAATATTGTATAAATTAATTACATTTTAATCGTTTATAAATATTGAGAAAATTATTAGAAAATATAATTTTGTTTAAAAAAATCGTGAATTATAAAATCATTTACATGAATGAGTAAAGAATAATTTTACTTTTTTTGATGTTATTAGCATTTTTTGGAAAAAGATTATTCAGAAAAATTTAATATTTGCTATACAATCCACATTAATATTACCAGTACCAACAAAAAATACCCATCTATATTGTTTGTAGCGAACAGTACTGTTCATCACTAAGGTTTTTTTCCAAGCTATGTTTATTTACACATTTAAAAGTATTTGTAGCCAAATTACAAATTTTAATATGATTTTTTCAATATGGAATGTATTTATCATAACACCAGTATGAGGTAACTAATTGATGTCATAAGGATGTTTAAAAATCCCCTCGTGCAAAATCATTATTATTGGTGGCACCAATAACAGAAAATCTATTCATAGCAAGGTAATGTGGACGATCAACGAGAATTTTGCCTGTTACTTTGTGGTACTACTGAAAAGGACGAAGCAGTAAAACTTCGTAGTTCGTATTGTTGGAACAATGAAAATAATATACGTATCTGTAATGTAACATACATGTGTTTTTATGAATTATGAGAAAATGTAAAATATTTAATGGTTTTTTGTTTTATTATGGAAGACTATATAAATTGACCCCATAATTGTGTTATATACATATGTATATCCAAAATATTTGTATAAAGTAATAAGGCACGTGTTGGTGTCACATTGATGTTTTTTGGGCCAAACGAACAGTGGAAAAAATATAGATATAGCGCGCCAAAACTTAAAAAAATCACATACGCCTATGTAAAAATTATTGGTGCAGTATTGATCTAAGGTGTCCACAGAATCTAACGACAGTTAAAATAATTTGTTTTACATCAGCCAAAGCAAAATAACGTTTAATTTTTTGTTCACAATTTATGGACTGGTTTTTATAATATATTTTAGTAGTAAATTTGTTATCGTCGTATGCAGTCTTCCTACAAAGTCATGGTAGAACAAATATAAGGTAAAGTTAATACTACAACAAATACAACTCGAACAACAACCACAAAGGAATTTGTTTTTGTTTGTAACGTTACTGCCAGTTGTATTTGTAAACAAAACAAGGAAATGTCTATAAATTATTGGAATTTAAAAAACTAATAATTTTTCACATTTGGTTGAATATTTTGGAAAACATGAATGAAAATTCGTTACATTTTCAATTTTTATGTTTCCACATCATTCCACTAAATGCATAAATTTTCGCAGAAAGCAGAATTTTTGCAGAAAAGTTTGGGGTCGCTGGAAATTCATAGAAAAATGAGAAGCTGTTTCAATGTTTTGTTTTAGAAATAAAAGAAGCACATGTTTATTAGGGCTTTATTTTTTTAAATTTTAACAAAATACCACACATATTAACAAACGTTGTATCGCCTCTACAAGCGGGGATTTACTGCGCGGCTTATAGTTCGAACTTGGAGGAGGTTACATATCATTGATATGAAGAAGTCTTTCTGGGAAATGTTTTTTTTTTTGAATGATATATTTTTTTCTCAAAAAATATATGTCCCCAATGTACATCGAAGTAGAAATAAATGTATAAAATGTCATATGAAATTTGACACTAACGTTACAACCCAGTTCAGTCAGCTGTGTATTGCTGCTACCTTTTCTTATTCTACCATGCTACAAAGTAATTTTAAAGCTTTTCGTGAAGACAGGTGAGCAAAAAATATTTTATATAATATGTTATTTATTGTAACTCGGATTTTACACATATGTAAATCACGTGACATCCGCTTTTCTTTCAAATTCTGTACTTTGTTAAAGCTTCTTAGTAGGGAGTGTCGCGGGATGGCGCGTAGATTTTTTATTTTATTTTTAGTACATATAGTTCTTACCAAATTTGTAAAGTTTTAGCTGCAACAAAGTGCAACAAAATATTTTATAATTGTTTTTATTATTATTTTCTATCTAATATTAGCAAAATTCGGGCGGTACATTTCTATGGGGGTCATATCAAAACATGAAATTGTGCAGACAATTCTCCGTCGGAATATTTTATACTCCCAACGTAGACTAAATGCCAAGTTTCAACTAATTCGGTTGGATAACGTGGCTACAACCTTCAAAATAATCAATATCGGAGGAACCGTTCTATGGGGGCTATATAAAAACGTGGACCTGTACCGAAAATTCTTATAGGAATGCATGTGTAACCCCAACGGACACTAGATACCAAATCTAAGCCATTTCGGTGGAATAAATTATGGACAAACGTAAACGTATTCTACCAGCAGAAAGTTTGAGTTTTTGGAGGCATTATTCTCATATTCTTACCATGGCAGAACTACCAGGTAGTGGTATCACACCAGCTGATCGAATATGAAAAGTAAAATCACTTTATAAAAAAATTATTTTTGTTGTAATTTCCCCAAAAACATAAAGAAAGTTTTGACATAACATATTCAAATTTTTACGATGCCACTACCTGTGTAATTGTGCCTTGATTCTTACCATTTTTTTTGTTACCTATTACAAACGGATTTTATGTTTTATGCAATTTTATTTTAATTAATTCAAACATATCAACATTAAAACTTCAACAGAATAAACATATTAAAATTTTAAAATATACTACCTGGAGACTCAATCTTTAGTGATCCGACTGTGGCTGTTTTGTTTGTTCATGTGGATTGGACAACAAACATAACCTTTCTATGAATTGACTTTTGCCGCAAATAAACATCCTTATGACACCAACATATTAACGTTATTCTTTTCCATTCATAGAAATGGTTTTATGATACATGCATTATCACCCCTTTTTACTTATAAAAACTGTCTTAATTATTTAACTAGGGAACAAATAATATTTAAAAAGCAGTGTTTTAATATGTACATTGACTACAAGGACCCTAATGAGCCCATAATAAAATTTTCTCAAAGCGAGTAAATAGAAATACATACATTAATAATATGGGTTTTAAACCTAATACTATAATAGAGGGTAAATTTATTAAAATATGTATTGGTTGGAAATTTTAGCTAATTTCATTTTTATACTAATTTTCTCAACATTCGTATACCGACCGAATTTACCACATTCGTGCATTTAATTTATATAATCTTGAATTTTAGTTACTATTCTTGCCCTTATTTTCAAATACATCAAACATATAATTTTTCATCACAATTTACAAAAAACACACGTGCGGTACATTACCGGTACGTTATGTTTTAGTGAACCGACCAGTGGTACACTACGATAATCGTACTGTACCGCAGTCGGTTCACTAAAAAATCGTAGCGTACCGCAGTCGGTACACTAAAAATCGTTGTGTACCGCAGTCGGTACTCTAAGATTTTCGTTGTGCTCCGGTACAGTATCACTAAAATATTTTTTAGTGTTTGTGTACCGGTACGGTACATTATCGTAGCGTACCTATCCACCTTGGTACGGTACAGAACGGTACGGTACGATTGCATAGTGTTTATTTTCGAACACTGAAATATAGAGAAGAGACAAGGGGTGGAGGGGTAGCCCTGTTTGTACGTAAAACTCTTAAACACAGAGTTTTAAACCCAGTAAACACTCATAGTATTGAAAATATATCTGTGGAAATAATAGTAAACCAAAGACCTATAGTTGTTACTACGGGATATTCCCCAAAATATTCCCGTTTATTCACCGAAGACATTCTTAAACTGACAAGCAATAATAATGAATTTATAATTTTGGGTGATCTCAACGCTAGACACCATTCATGGAACTGCTCTTCAAATAACACGGCGGGAAACCGCCTCTTCAATTTTCAACAGTCTAGCAACTTTTACATATTATACACAAATGAGTCAACATACTACCCTCATCAACAAGATCAAAACCCTTCCGTTATAGACATCGCTATTAGTAACACAACCCTTGATATGTCCTTAAAAGTACTGGATTACGACGTTCCCTCCGATCACAGTCCAATAATCTGCAATATAAAGTGTACAACTGCAAGTTTCAGTGATCCCAGCCATTATGACTATAAACGCACCGATTGGTCGGCTTTTAAGCTTTTTATCCAAGACAGAATAATAACGAGTTTAGATAATTATAGATCTCAGCGTTCAATTGATCTAGAAATACACAAATTATCAAACCTCATGATAGCTGCAAGAGATTTCTGTACGCCCAAGGTCTCAAGTTCGAATAATTATTCCTTACCTAATGATATTATCAACTTAATTCGGACTAGACGTTTTTTAAAAAGGAAAGCTCAACGTTCAGCATCTACTGCCGACACAAATTTATATAATCAATGTGTTAAACATCTATCTGTTATTATAACGGAGAGAATCAATCTTGACCGTAATAGAAAATGGAACGATATGCTCTCAAAACTGGCGCCAGGAAATAAATCGTTCTGGAAAATAAGCAAAAAGTTACAAGGCAAGTCCAACAACAACATCCCCAACTTTACAATCGGAAACGAATGTATTAGTTCAGATCAGGATAAATCTAAGATTTTAGCAGATGCTTTTGCAAATTCACACGAGTTAACAGCGGATTATAAACACTCAATTGATATCACAGTAAATCGCATAGTAAAAACTTATTTAAACAGCGACAGTAACCAACAAGATGAAGTATACACGTCGTTTGATGAGGTATGTGAAATTATACACAATTTGAAAACATCCAAATCGCCTGGACTAGATAATATATCTAATTTACTAATAAAAAATCTATCCGAAAATGCAATAAATGTATTGCTAATGATTTTTAACAGTTGTATAAAATTGAACTATTTTCCAAAACAATTTAAACCGATATAGACCGATAAGTTTGCTTAGCAATATCGGAAAACTTTTTGAAAATATTATACTTGAAAATATTATATTATATAAAAATTGAAATAAAGATGATTATAAAAATTGAAAAAAATTTCCAGACCGAATTCAGTCACACATTCCAAATAACATTGAAATCGGACTTATATATCGTGTTTGGAGCAGAAAATACACGAAATCGGCCGAAAATATTTATGGGTGCTATATCCAAACCTGAACCGATTTCGATATAATTTGGCACATTTATTTCTAGACTGAATTCGGTCACACATTCCAAATTTCATCGAAATCGGAAATATATAGCGTGTTTGGTACAGAAAATACGTGAAATCGGCCGAAAATATATATGGGAGCTATATCCAAATCGGAACCGATTTCTATATAATTTGGCACACATATTTCTAGAGCGAATTCAGTCAAGCATTCCAAATTTCATCAAAATCGGACGTATATAGCGTGTTTGGTGTAGCAAATACGTGAAATCGGGCGAACATATGTATATATGGGAGCTATAACAAAATCTGAACTGATTTCAATATGATTTTGCACACTTATTTGTAGACAAAATTCAGTCACACATTCAAAATTTCATCAAAATTGGACGTATATAGCGTGTTTGGTGCAGCAAATACGTGAAATCGGGCGAAAATATATATGGGAGCTATGTATATCCAAATCTGAACCGATTTTCACCAAAAGCAATAGCGTTCTTCCTATGGCTAAAAAAGTTGTAGTCCCCAATTTTCAGCTGAATCGGACAAAAAATGCGACCTGTATGTTGCGAACAAAAATACATGGACAGACGGACGGACAGACAGACGGACGGACACGCATAAATCGACTCAGAAAGTGATTATATGTATATCCCCAAAAGGAACTGTGGGTCTATTTCGTTTCCTTTTGTATGTTACATACAAATGCACAAAGACATAATACCCCTTACCACTGTGTGGTGTAGGGTATAAAAATTATGGAGTAGTCCTTTCACCCTAGTACACATCCGGTAGCAATCCATAACTATCCTAACCTCTACTAAATTTCGCTATTGGGTGTCACATAAAAAGAATGTCACTCTGGGGCTACATAACTCAATACTGAGCGACTGATGGTTTTGTATGCCTCCGCTGTTAATGGTTTTAGGATTTTTGTTTTTCGACTTTTGATGAACAATTTAAATATTCGATTAAAATTTAATCATAAATGTTACATTCATATGAAGTCAGGGATTTGTTAGAAATGTAGTAAGAGTATTTTCTCAATCAAAAACCAAGGTATTATCATGTAAGAATACACCTATATTACACTTCAAAGTTTTTGGCACTTCTAAAATAAGGCGTGATTGCAGGAAAACTATACATTCTAGAGAAAAAAGTAGTTAAAAAAATGCTTAAAAAGTTTCAGTAATATCGTTTTCATATAAAATTTTAAGTTTTCTCACAAAAAAGTTCTCGGCGCTAAGTGAGATAAGGAGATTTTTTTTTTTAAATGGTAGCAGAAATACCCCTCAGTATAATGTTGCCAACATTTCCACGCCGTTCAGAACCGGCTATAAAAAGTAGGTCTAATATTATTGAGCTAATTTGAATCCCAGTACTGTCAATCATCACAATCCAGTGATCCCTCTTGTCAAATGTGTTTGACATATCTTAGCAGGAGATCACAGTGCGCGCTGGCGGTCGAATCTGGTTAAGGTCATTCGCAGTATATGTGGTAATGCCATTTAAAGCTGGCATTGATATGTGTTTTCCGAATTCCATGTTTGGGTTTGCGATGGGTGTCTCTGTTAACTAATTTCGGATTTTGCAGTTGTTTGCATGGGATTGGCAATTCCTGTCGTTAACGTTGAAGGAACTGCCATACTGTTGATCACCCTGATTTGCCATCCCAGAAATAATGGCACTACGGAGACCGGTTTTGAATAGCAACCAATGCCTTTCGCTGATTCTCCCGTCAGGGTCAGTTCTGTCGATGATTGCCACCAGAAGGTCGTCATCGATTGCCGTTGGGGCCGGTCTGGTATAGAATTTTTTGAGCACTTGTACACGCGCCTTTGAAGTCACTTTTCACGAGGAGGTGGATGGGTCTTCTCTCCTTAGCTTTTTGATCAATTACATGGGTTAACCGCCTGAGAAGTCACAGCCTTTTTGGGCGAAGGCTGTGGGCCTTCGGAAGAACGAAAGCGTTTCACAGATTTTTGCTGCGCATCATTGTTTGGCTTTCCAGATGATGATGGTTTCTCAGTCGGCCTATCCACTTTGTCTTCCCGACAGACTGTGGGGGTTCCAGGAACACTATATCCCTCTGCTTCTCCTTTGCCTTTCGGTGTTGAGTCGGGCTTTGATGCAGACCCCTTCACCAATTGCTCCCCCTTGGAGATGTCGTTTGGTCTTTTTGGCTTTTTCAGCCTTTTCTGGGTCGTGTTTGACTTATTTCGACTCCGCCACTTTGCCTGAGGCAGTGGATTTCGCCTTCTCCGCATTTTTGCTTGTCCCCGGAATCTCCTTAGAGTGTCTGGCTTGAAATACTACTGGATTAGGGAGGAATATCCTTTTAATCTACAGTTCGCGTCCAGGCGCATGTGGATAAATTCTTTCGAATTTCCTTAAGAACCTCAGCTTACTTTTGATGAAAAGGGCCTCCCTCTCAGAATGCAGGTTCCCGTCTCGTCAGATTGTGTAACAAATCATCTGGTGGTATGTCCCGGCTATGCTCGTCCGGAACAAGCATATCCAGTCCCCTACTTTGTCTCTATACACTATCTTCGATAGATTTAAGGGTCCCACCTAGGTCATCCTCGTCCAAAACTGCGGTCATGTCAGCCGTACACCAATTTTCGACAGTCCTGGCTAAATCGTCTTCCTTAGAAATTGCCGGGTCTTCATTTTTTTCCAATTAAACTTGATGCACTTTTAACAAGTACAGCTGTAGGTGCCAAGGCATCTACACCTAAGTCAGCCGCATTACAATCGCTTTATGTGGACGACACATGGCTTTTGGTCTCACCAAAGCTTCCAGTACTGTGTTATTTAGGCCCTGTACAATAATTGTATTCCTTTTGTTTTTCTTATCCATCGTAGTTAATTGGGGGTCTAAAGGATCAGCATATTTTAAACCCAAGTATGCTGATAATCCAAAAGACCCTTCAAGGGTTAAGAGTCGTGTTGAGACAGGTCTGGCGTCGGTTGCACTCAGATAATTCTGACGCAACACGTCACAAAAACCCTTGCCTTCGATAGAAGTATCACCACAAATGAGATTGATGTAAAAGGACTCGATGTCAGCAATCGGCGTTTATCTGGTAAGATCTTTGCAACTATTCATTTATAATAATCTGTTTCCTTTAAGTTGCGTCGGTCCGTTCTCATTGCACTTCTCTGGAGTGCGTCAACGTTACCTTTGTATTGATCAACTGGGTTTTCTGGGTCTATGGTAATTCCATGATGCTTTTAACATATCGATATAACTTAGTTTACATCAAACAGATTTTAATAAAACTCTTCACCTAATGGACCATATGTTTAATCAACCCTTGATATAAACATAGACGCTCTTTAATTAAATTTAAGGAAAAATAGTGTTGCATATCTCTAGGCGTTTATAAAAAAAAAACACTGAAAAATAATTAACACACATTTTTAAGTACACAGGGTGCTGCGATGTCTCAAATGAAAATAAAGGTTATAGTACGTTTATATATAACCGGATTTAACAAACCCGCTGGGTTTCAACTGTCAATTCCATTGCTTATATTTTAAATAAATCCTCATAAAGAAGGTTAACCCTGGAAACGGCCATAATATAAATATGACCTTAGGTAGGTAGGCTTTGTATATTTCGCTTGATTTATTGGTGAACAGGTGAACAATTTTCAGCATAATCATTGTTCTTAGGCGAGAGCATTGTCTGGTTGATAATTCCACAACATTAAATAATCCAAATTTTATTAACATATGATTCTTATTTTTTGTTTTTCTATTTCCAGAAATGGAAGCTGTTATTTGACATGGTAAGTTTTGATATGAATTTCATTTTGTAATACGTTTTATATTGTAATGTTTATTTATTTATTTTTTCTGTACAGTTTGATCCAGAAGGATTTGGCGAAATAACTGTCGATGAGTTTCTAAATGCTTTAAAATCTCCAGAATTTATATCACAAGTGCCTATGAATAAACGAGAACTGTTAACGGAGAGAGCAAAAAAGGCTAAAGCGCCCATTGGACCGGGCTATGTAACATTTCAAGATTTCGTAAATGTGGTAAGTACAGATTATAAATAGTTCTTAATGCAAAAACAAAAAAATATTAATAATAAATATTGTGAATGTTTCATTCATTATCCATTAAAATCTATGTTCATAAGAACAGGGAAATTTATATTCCATTTTAATGGTATACGACATTATTTCTTAATATCTTAAAACCAACATAACATCATCGAAATACTTTTACAAGAATTTTAATAGAACATTTCACTAGAAATAAAAAGGTGAAACGATAATATGTTTATTAAGTATATGATTCTTGAAAATTTCAAAACTTTTATTATATAATATAAATCCAGTAATGCAAGAATTTACTAATTTTTACTATTTTTTCGATAACATAAAGGAAAAAATGTTATCGTAGTAAAAAATAGTAGCTTCATCCAGGTTCTGGAACAGAGCAATAGTAATTAGTTTCTGCTCGACAAAAGTGGAAAATTTGTTAAACTGCTGATTTGACATTTATTTGACAATTAAGGCAAAATAAAAAGAAATAAAATAATAAAAATTTAAACCAGTGAAATAAAAAACAGTGAAATTTATTTTGTTTGTTATTTTTTTTAACAGCCATGTTTGTTTTTTTGACATTGATGCCAGATCTACTATTTTTCGGTTTGTTTACTTTTGTGGAAAACTTGTTACGTGAGAGCAATTTTCACAGTTTTCTGAGAGAAGAGAGAACTTCTCTATTTTGCTACTTTTACTATTGAAAATGTAAAGGAATAAAGCTATTATAAATCAATCGCATAATCGATTATTTTGTGATCGATTTTCGAATTTGCCCATAGATTTTAGCTACAAAATCATCTGTGCAAAGGATCAAAAGAAAACTCGAAAATCGACGAATGGTCGGATATCAAAAAGTCGAAAGTCGAGTTTTAGGACAATTGATATAATCGTCAGGCCGAAAGATCGCATTGGTTACTGGTTACTTTCCCAGCAAGAATTGTCCAGCAAGAACTGTCTCAGAGAGTAAGTAAGAGTTTTTATTCTCTTTTGCAAGAAAATTGTAAAAAGTAAACAGACACATTCCCAGCAAAAACCAGCAATCAATCTGCTGACTTGCCAAAACAGAACAATTTGTCCGCCAATGAAGAAACCAAAGGAAGCAAAAATGTTGTATTTTATTAAAAATAAAAAAGGAAATGACCCAAAAAAGTATTCTTTCCACTTTGCAACTTTGTCTCCAAAAAAACAACACAATTAGGCTTGCTATTTTTCCACAATAAAATTGTTTTTTATTTTCACAAATATAAATCAACGAAAAATTATAAACAGATGATTAATTGGAATCAGGAAGAAGAAGAGTTGCTAGTGCTTGCTAGAAGACATTTATCCAGCAAACTCTCAGTAAACGAACTGTCAAAATGTCCCGCTCGAATCGCTCTCTTTTACTGACTTTTTGTGTTAACAGACGACTTCCAGAAGCAATTAGTACAAATTGTTACAAATTTTCGGGTAACCAAAACTTCTGTAGTGGAATTCTGTAACCAATTTTTTGAGTTACCGACAAAATCGGTAAAATCCCTTAATTGGGCATCTATTCCGAAACGAAATGTGTAAAAACATTCTGCCCATCCCTGCAACCTTCTGATGAGATATATCGGTTCAGATTTTATATAGCTCGTTCAATTTCGAATAGCCTTCAAATTTAATATGTGATATTTTCTTAGGCCCCTGAGTAGTTTCACCGATTTTCGGTTCAGATTTTGATATAGCCCCATATATATCTTCCCCCGATTTTGCTATAACTCAGTCAATTTTAATCGATTCGCCTTCAAATTTAACATGTGATGTTTCCTCAGGTCCCTGTTCAGTTTTACCGATTTTGATTTGATTTCGCAAAATTCGGTACAGAATTTGTCCTCTTTTGTATGGAAGCGGCAACACTGTGCGGCGTGTTAGCGTTCAGAGCCAATCTCATAACTTCCAAAGGCGTTTGTCATGGAAGCCATACAATGAATGGACAAATATCCATCATAGTAAAAAAACAAATTGCATTTGAGGGAGGAAAAGTTAGATGATATCGAAGCAGCTCCACAGTCTATATGTTTGGTGGTGGTTGTGTGGGTTCGAATCTTCGGCTTTCCTATTTCACTTGGAAAAATCATCGGTCATTAAGCTCGACTCTAACGAGAAATTAATTAAAATTAAGAAGTATTTTAATTTTACCCATTTATGTCGGTAACTCGAAAAATGTGTTACAGAATTCCAGCACTGATTCATAGAGAACTTGAAATATTAAATTACGTTAAACTAGGTTTGGACAATTTTTTGAAAAATTATATAATTATATTATATTGCACACTAGTCATTTAATACGCGCCGTGTTTTTTGGAGCGTTTGGGCCATTATCTAAGGAAGTATAGACATACTCCGGAAAAAATTTGTACCGTTTTAATAAAGACCGTGAAAACAACCTCCTTCCAAAAAAATTAAATAGATCCGATGAGTCCTCAAGCTGCATTTTTTCCAAATTTTGTGTGGGAGGTACCCGGAGGACGTACTGATACATGACTGGATATAATAATACGATGTACAAAGTTTGGGTCAATCAGAAACTCCATGCGAGAGTTATCTTTCGGATTTGTTCCAGAAAAAGTTGTACCCTCGTAAAAGAGACCGCAGTGACAACCTCTTGAAAATAAAAAACGATCCGAGAGGGAGCTAAGTTTTGACAAAATATTACAAATGCAAAATTTTGAAACTAATCGGTTGCTCCGTTCTAGAGTTATCGTGCGCACCAGCCAGCCAGACAGACGGACGAACATGGCTAAATCGATTCCAAATTGTCTGAAACAGATTTCGTCCAAACATACTAGGGGTCTAAAACCATTATTTCGATGAGGCAAATGTTTGGTCGTATTAAAGTGTATATACTCTCTTTAGCCAGAATGCTGAGGGTATAAATATTTATTTATAGAGTTTTCAAATCAGCGAATTAACTCGAAAAAATATAAGGTACCTCAGAATTTTCGATGCCTTTTTCTTGTCAAGAACCAGAAAGAATTCTTATTTTAAACATTTCAAAACGAATGCCGAACCTATACAGTTCGCTGTCGTGATGTTATCATAATTTTCCTTTTTTGAAGATCTTCCGGAGTATTTTTCTGAATAAAACAATTGGATAAATTTTGTTAAACCCACATAATCTTCCATCACTTTACTTTTGTCGTAAACATATTTGTCTTGGATATGTATTATACGTGCATTCCATCTCTGGTATTAGGTAGATCTAATGGGTATGTTTCCAGTGATGGCTTATACACCAATTCTGATCGGGCTAAGCTTGCTCAGAGAGGGTAGAAATGAAATTTTGCGAATGGACATAACTGATCATATCTGCCCCGATACCTTGCATTTGGGTTTATCAAACCAAGTATTACTATATTTATCAAAAAAGTACTTATCGACTTCCGAAATTGATTCGCCAACATTTAGACCAGTTTGATCACTTTGGATATTGACGGAAAATGTCCAAGCTCAGAATGTCGTCTTTTGAACAACAAACGCAGCATAATACATGTTATTGTTCAGTGCCCCTGAAATGCAACGGTCTCCCCAACAAAGTCAGGGAAACTGTAGACTTTGTGAGTCGGAGTAACATCATGGTTGCCGCGATCTAGGAAGCAGAGCTCACCGTCACCTGTAACTTGGAACGTTGCGATGGTTACCACTTTTTGGGGAAGGATCTTACAAGAAGCGGAGAAGGACTTGCCTTCAGTATGGTCCCGTCTGTCCAGTACAGACCCATATATGCTCGCTTTAAGAGAGCAATATCCGTCTCACCATGGGCGCTTTGACATTCCGTACTGGGCAACAACCAGAAGGATATATCGTTGTCTGAGCAAATTGATAGCTCCACTTTTTGAACGGTGGACGACGACACAGCTAATCAGACATCAGCATTGTGGCACCTGGTCTGATAAACGACGTGTCCTGGCAACGCATCATTTTGCTTGGCTCAGACCACCTTCCTATCATAATATCCAATAACAGACTACCCGACGTCATAACCTCTGAACCCCTTACTTTTCTGAACCATGGAAATACTGATTGGCAAGGTTTCAAAGAATTTACCAATCACCGTTTCAGAGAGCTGCCCCTTCTCTAGATTTCACTGTAACTGAGATAATTATTCTGGACATCATCACTGCTGCAGTCATTCGCTACATACATATTTTTCGAATACCTGAAATTATACCAAATTTCTCTGCAGATGCGGTGACGAGGTTGATAGAACGACTGTTATTTTCGACGGAATAACAGTGACAGGTCCTAAGAGGTGTGCGTGTCATTTTAACCGACAATTTATAGAGCACATCGAAAGTGATAGGGAGAAGAGGGGAGTGCTACACCGCGTAAAAACTATTTCAAAGAAATGTGCAAAAATGTTTGTTCTGTACCTTATTTTTTCCTCTATCAGGGCAATGTCGTTAAATACTAGTCTAATATGAGGCAAGCCTGACTGATATAGGACTTTCCGTATATCGTTAAATAGTTTGTACATACTCTAGACATAACCGTTAATGGTAGAAATTTCTAGCCAAATTGCCTACAAAGGTACACTGACTACGATCATGCCAAAATTACGTCCGGAACATCATTCTTTCTGTCGGAATTAATGAAAAAACTATTGACTGTGACTCACTGTATCTATTCGTGGAACCATTCACGCATTGTTGTTATGCCTGGGGGGAATAACTACTTTTCCTTTTACCATCATTACTACTCTTGAACGATTATTTGTTGAGGTGATCAGAGTATAGAGAATGTTTTGTAATCGGATTATATAATGTTTAATGCTTGATTCAATGCTTAAATTTCTATTTAAACTCTAATCATTTTAGATTTGTGTTATGTGGCACTTTGTACTGTTTTTATGATACCTATCTTTTGAGTGTATTTAACCCCTAAACCTATTGGCACTTCACCTAAAAAACATAAAACCGCCTCTGCACAGAAGGACATTCATAAATACAAACAAAAAATTGCACTTGGCTTGTTGTCAGTTCGTCGGTGTCATGCTTAAGTCTTCCATACGCCATTTTTGACATTTTGAGTTACAGGTACCTTTCAAAGTTTTCAACCCAGCTCTTTCTGAATTTCTAGTCGGTTTTCCTCTATCTCTTATAGTTTTCGAGGTATAAAAATGTCAATATGTTCCATATCCACTTTGGACGCAAAAAAATCAGCTTTTTTGTTCCATATCCATGAAGTCTGGCGTATGGAACAAAAGAACTTTGAACTTTTTTGTTCCATATCCACACCGGTTGGCGTATGGAACAAAAAAATACAAAAACGAATTGTTCCTCATACAAAATGATATCGTTTGGAACAAAAATTGCGCAATTTTGTCAAGTTACGAACAATGTGGCGTTTGGAACAAATTGTTTTAAAGGACAAGGTTTAAGAACTGAAGAAGAATAATGTTTAAATCAAGATATTTTAAAATGCTATATTGTTATATGAAACTAAAATTAATTTTTGCTTAAATTTAACGCCTCCCGCTTAATAAAATTCGTGTAAGATAAATAAAATGTCAGAAAATGAATTAAAATAGAATTATATTGCCACTACCAATAGTTCTAAGAACGATTATTGCTTTTTCGAATGAATTAAACGATGAAATAAGACAATAAAAACAAGCTAATACAAATTATATTTTTCGAAAATGGAGGAGTCCACTCCATAAATACATGTAAAGGAAACATATAACAATGGTCCCTAAAGCATTTATTTTCTACTGCGACTGTTTTATTGAAGCCCCCGAATTTTCAGCTCTACAGCAGCCCTTCACATAACGGAGCTGGAACACAATTGATCAAAAGTTTGTTCGTTAAAATGTGACATAAAGTGTTCCATGTGACACAAATTGCCAAAAAAGATCCCATGGAACAAATCAATAACCTTTTGCATTTATAAAAATTTGCCATAACTTGTAGTATATAACAGATATCTGACTAAAATAAACTCCTAATATATTCTTTGAGTTTAGTTAAGTAGAACTGAGCTCTTAAAGTATTGGATTTTTGCACCACATCTAGCCTGTATGGACTGAAACATTAACTTGAGTTTTTCTCGAATCAGGCAAATGGCGTATGGAACACTTAAGCATGACACCGACGAGTTGGTGGGTCGGTCATTCGTTTCTAGTGTTTGTTGTTGAATTTGATTGCAGCTGAAGGACTGAATAAAAGGACAAATGCAAATACAGGTGATGTATGTATGTTTGGTTGCTGTTTTTTAGCTTCGCATTTGCTACAACGTCAAGTGTTCTCCTGTCTTAGTTGTCCTTAATGAATGGACAATAACTGATTGCCCTCCATTGGAAGGATAAACAACACAGCAGTATATGTACACATACATACATAACTATATATGGATGTATGTATATTGTGAGTGTAAATATTTAGCAAGTCCTTCCAAATTGTCCACTCTCTGCCTACCCGCTCGTTGTTCATATGAATTTGAATGACTGCGACTGGTTGATAAAACTTTGAACAGAGTGTTTGGATTAAAAAGGTGACACAGCCTTATCCAATTGGGAGAAAATGTGGATGGATGGATAGGTGTTGAGATGCAATAATTGAATGAGTTCATTTGAGGGATTATTTGATTAAAAGAGTTTTTTTTAGGAAAACATGACAATTTAACGTTTTTTCAAAAGAAAATAAAATATAAAAGAAATAAGTCAATATCAAATTGGAATTGACGTCATTAAGAAGGTGTGAAAACAAATTCGTGTAGGGGGGTTATGTATACATATGCATGTACATTGGGCACCTTTGTCCCCATAAAAAATTCTTTGGAAACCATGATGGCAACGTTAACCCATCGACATAAAGTTTCATGTACATATATGGTTTTTGGATCAAATGGAAATGGACCAAGATAGTTAATTTGTCAAATGGTAAATCTTAATTGAAATACTCGTATGTTATTTCGTGTATCTTTTTCAGTTACATCTGTGTCCAGATCGAACAAATCTTCAACTTGTCTATAACGATTCGGGAGATAGGTGAGTGGATTTAAAGGGCAGTTAAAAGGATACAGCGTATCTTACGGTTCCAGTCTAGTTGCAGGGTAAGTGTTGGGCATCGTGTAGTCAGTTCGGGCCCAATACTATTTAAGACTGCTGCGACCTCCGAATCTTAATTGAACTAAAATCAGACTTTCTTCGGCTGCAATGGATGGGGATGGTATCCGAGTACGGCATTCACACTAAACATTTGATCTGCCTGTGCAACTGCATCAGTGTGAATGCTATCAAACCAAGCCTGCCTGATAGACTCCTTGATCTAGAGGTTCTCTCTGGATCATGAATATATCTCTCGAATTGCCTGGGTGGGACAAGCATGTCTAGAATATTCTGAAAGCATGTCTGCGCCGATACATAGGTCTGCTTGGGCGATAACCCAAGCAGATACTGGATAAACAACATCATGTGCTAATGCGCCGATAAAGTCTTCAGCATTTCATGAAGATGGCCCCTTTACCTTGACGTACCCAGGGGACAGCCCGGGGGATATTTTGTCTATTTTACTCACAAAAGTTCAAATTTAGTCCATTGGCCCCCTCCGATGAGGTAATGCGCCGATAAAGTCTTCAGCATTTCATGAAGATGGCCCCTTTACCTTGACGTACCCAGGGGACAGCCCGGGGGATATTTTGTCTATTTTACTCACAAAAGTTCAAATTTAGTCCATTGGCCCCCTCCGATGAGGTATCGAGATGCGTTTCTGGCTACTGGTGTTATGAGGAGGCACCCAGTTACAGCCCTCAGGACGACATTCGGGCAGGTTTGAATATTCTTCTACTGTAGAGCGCTAACATTTGCATACCACACTTGCCGGCCAGCTACTTCAGGACCACTTTCCTACTTTTGATCTTTTCGCAAATAGCAGTAGCTCGATCGTTAAATGCAATATTTTGGAGTAGTTAGTGGTCGGAATCAGCACATCGTCGAGCAAAATGTTCAGGGGAGCTTCATTTCAACCGTTCAGGTGGTGAACAGTGCGGCAGTGGATTTAGCGTCGAATATTTTCATAGTTCTCATATGGAAGAACTGTGCTTAGTCAGCTATGTAGATATTTATCCTATGCCAACGATGAAAGGACCCGTTTAAATCGTTTCAATCCTCCGCATATATTACGATATCTATGCAGTCTTGAGCATTTGTAATTTCAGAAAGGTAGAAATTAAAGAGTTCCGAAGATATCATCCCGCCTTGGAAACTCCCTGTGTCATTCTTCGGATATGCGACTTATTATTTCTGAATTTCACAACATAGACATAGTTGATTATTCAATTTGGAAATTTGGTCTAATTTCGGGTATTTGACCATCAGGTATGCTGAGAGCGGATGTAGCAGTAATGATGTCCTAAAAAATCCCTCAGCTACCCGAGAATCTGAGGGAATGGGCAAAGTTCTGTGATTGATCAATTCTCTGAACCCTTGCCAATCAGCTTTTCTATGGTTGGGAAAAGTACGGCGGTCAGAGGTTATGAAGTCGGACGATAAGGACAAGATGCTCAAAGTCGATGGAAATGACGAGTTGCCAGGGTGCGCCATTTATCAAGAATGGTGCCACAATGGTGATGTTTAGCGAGCTGTGGCAATCTCTTCTTAACCTCGTGCGTCGTTGATCAACATGCAAAATGCGAAGCTATCAAGTAGCTCGGCCAGCGCTGTACCCCTCTGAGGCACCAAACGGTAATTGCCCTTCAATAGCGAATCAATATCAGGCATACAGAGGGCAATAGTATTTATAGGCGATATGTAGAAATTGTTACGGAATTAGGGTTTAATTTAATCCCGTGTAAACGTTGATTATTCCCCGATACGATTTTGATTACGATTTATTGACGTTGTTGATACCACTGGAAAGAGAATGAAAAGAGAAGAAAATAACAGAACAAACAAGTGTATAAGTTCAAATATTTTCAGTGCACGGTGCTTTTGAATCAAATTTAAATGGAAGGTGCTTACACCTGGGAAGTTTCTGCGGATTCTGAAACTACAATGTTCATAGATGAGAAAAATCAAAAAAACTAAAAAAATCGCCGGAGCGCTTTTTAAATAAATCGGGATTCAAGTTAAAATTTGTAGCTATGAAAATTCTCTACAAGATTGACCTTTACGGTATTTTCGTAGGTTTTACCATTTTTGAGATATTGAAGTTCAAATTGGGACAATGCACTGACTGTATCGCCCCCTTATAAAACAATGTCATGAAGGGTGCTCCTTAACCTACTTTTAATGAAAACCGCTTACACGGGGGAAGTTTTTGTGAATTCTAAATGAGCAATGTTCATAGATTAGAAAAATCCAAAAACAAGAAAAAATCGCTGTAGGGATTTTTAAATAAATCGCGGTCAAAATTCACATTTTTAGGTGTTTTTTAGGTTTTCACACATTTTTTGTTAGGGTTTCGCGATTTTGCTTAAATACGGCAAGTCTTATCGGCATGGGACCTGTGAAAATCTTATAGCAGTGAAAATTCTCTGCAAGACTGGCTTATGTAATTTTTCCATTTTTTTAGATATATAAGTTTAAGTTGGGAAATTGCAGTCATTGTTTTAAAAGGAGACGATACAGAATTGAATTGAATTTGAATTGTCCCAATTTCAATTTCTATATCTCAAAAGTTGTAAAACCTACGAAAATATCATTAAAGACAATCTTGTAGAAAATTTTGATAGCTACAACATTTTCTTTATTCCCATTTTGATAGGACTTGCGGTTTCCAAGCAAAATCGCAAAAACCTAAACAACCCCTAAAAATGTCAACTTGAATCGCGATTTATTTAAAAAGCGCTCCGGCGATTTTTTTTTTGTTTTTTGATTTTTCTCATCTATGAACATTGTAGTTTCAGAATCTGCAAAAACTTCCCAGGTGTAAGCACCTTCCATTTAAATTTGATTCAAGAGCACCGTGAGTGTTTATTGGTGGTAAAAATGAGTTTCTTGGTACAAGAAACGGATATCTTTTGAGTGACGACTACGAAACGATAGCAATAGGAGTGTGACTCCTTCGATAGTTAAAAAGCAAGTGAAGTTGCCAGTGAGCATAATAGCGCTAACAAGGTCGTGATAAACAACGACGACCCCAGCATTGGAAAGCGCCCCTCTGCATCCGAATTGAACGAATGTGACTTTTAGGAGAGAGCGTGGGAAAGAAGGAATATTCTCTCCCACAATCCGAACCAGGCGAATATGACTCCTAAAAGAAAGGCAGAGAAGATTTCACCATTGAGCTCGAAAGAGCGGCCAATTAATGCGGTTAATTGTAATGCTGCGGAAGGGGGAAAACAATGTATTGAACATATACATTGGCGTACTAGTAAGTACACAGCTTTACTCTATTCAGGTTATAGTACGGTTACATTAGATTTTTTTGCCGGGTTAACCCACTTCATGAGGATTTATTTGACGCTTGCGCTATGGAATTGACATTTTAAACCTAAACCCACTTGGTTAATCCGGTTAAGGGTAACCGGGGTATTATTTTTTACTCTTTAGATTACACTGGCGGTTATCACCCGCTACACACTCGTATTTATACCCGCTTGTGTATGCATAGACTGTTCTAGCACCCTTCATCTGGGAGATTCTCCAATGTTCAAACGAGATCCAGATGTACATACACACGTACTCGTATACAAACAGACGAATGTAAAGACGATGTAAACAACGCATCAATGCATCAGCGGTAATAAATACGAATGAGCATGAGGGGTTACAATGACGTCACACAGAGAGAGAGAGAGAGAGAGAGAGAGAGAGTACAAAAACAATTTAGCTAAGGAAAGAGTGTAAATAAAGACTAAGAAATAATTTCATTATTACTGTAATCAGTAATAGTTCTTGGTGCAATACTGATACGAATAAACTAAATGCTTAATAAAAAAAAAACAAATTCTTAAATTAACAGAAATTCATCTAAATTTACTTAAGTCTACCAGTTAAATTCGTAACAGTATTAAGCACCTCTACCTCGGCAGTCCCACACTTTACAGCTACCCCCATACATACTATGTACTCGTGCATATGTATGTATGTATGTATATATGGGTGACCAGAGTCAAGCCCAAAGGGGATATACTATCTGTACTGGGCACACTGGTGTATAGAAAGGTAAGTCTCTTTCTCCGCTTTTTGCTCGACCCTTTGGCAAAACGTTGTAACCATCGCAATGCTGAAAGTTTTAGGTGACGGTGAGCGTTTCCTGGATCAAGGCGATAATGATATTTCCCCGACCCATAAAGTCTACAATTTCTCTGACTTTGTTGCCAAGACATTTCCAATTGAATGGTGCATTTCCGAGGCGCTGAACAACAATATGGGGTGTAAGGCGCTACATATGTTGCCGCTGCAGATACTGCAGTAATGTTTCGTCTTCCGTTGACGACGCTGGGAGATATATTAAATACAATAGACCGCTTCGTCTGAAGTTTATTTTAAATTCAATTTTCCAATTTTTATTTCTCATAATGAAATCATTAAATGAAAGCATCAATTAAATTGAACGGCTTTCTGTCATTACATTCATTCGATTTTTCAATTCCGCTATGGATATTGCAGCAACAGCAACAAACAAAAGTATTACTTTAACTACGAATATTCTCTCTGCTTTGACTTACACCTGTGTAGAGTAGAATCCTTGGCGAATGTCATGCATTTGGAGTGATTTGTGATGTTTAAGGATTAAGGAAGGGGAAGGACAACCAAACAAACAAATGGTAAGCAAATAACCATGTTTCTACAAAGTACCTTCAAATGCACACTCCTTCGGTGATAAGGAATCCTTGCAGGAATGGATAAGGACAATAACAACCAACAACAACTACACGTAAATAAAACAGTTACTACATCACGAAAATTGAGCAAATATTGACAGCAAACGGACGGGTAAACAAACACAATCAGGACACTTTAATGGAATGACAATTGATGGAGGAGTAAAACGACATTATTTGTTTGGTATTTGTATTTATTGGTGTTGTTATTGTTGTCATTGCTACACCTACATACGTGTATATTTATTCAAGTATATACGTTGGTACATATGTGGTGATGTTACTGCAGCACTCAAAGGACTTCTAAATAAAATGAATTGCACGTCTCGTACAAAAGGAAGTGTTTGCCGACATACTTCGATTTTGTCTGTCTACGAATATCATTGATTTACTTAGGGGAATCATGCTCACAGCCATGTTCAATAAATTAGCTAGAGAAACGGCGACCAAGAGTAGTATGAAGGAAAATCAGCGCAGCCTCGACCATTGGTCATTCAATAAAAATTCTTATTGGGATTATCTAATCCTTATTTCCGCTCCATTGCTTTTTATTTTGTTGTTGTTGTAACAGTGTTTATTATTATGGCTCTGGGTTTATCTCCAGTTCCAGGAAAGTGGCTGCTTCGATGGGATGTAGCCACAGATCCACTGGAGTTAGATGAGTAGGTTTGGCGGGGCAGTTGAAAATGTGCTTTGTGTCGAGCGGGCCCATGTCGCATACTGGGCAGATGTCTTGTAAGGCGCGATCGCTTTCCGCCCAATAAGAATTTAGGGAACTGCGATATCCCGAGCGTAGTTGAGCCAAAACTACTCTGGTTGTCGTGGCAGCTGACGCTCCTCAGCTTAGACAGATGGGGGATGTACTCCGAGGACTTTATTCATACTATATTTGCTTATGGCCTTAGCAACTGCGTCCGTATGAATGCTATTTAAACCTGCTTGATATGCCTGTTGATCTAGGGGTCTCTCCTGTATCGTTGGATATCCTTCCTGATGTGTTTGAATGTGTCGGGCCTACCCACAAGATGGTGATCGTGATGGCTCTCGAGGTAACACCCAAGCAAGTACTGCAACGAAGGCATCTCATTGTGTTGCTGTACTGGTAGAATCTTTGCGTCCTCATGTAGATGGTCCACCGAAGACTTGAGGAGGCACCGTGTTGCTGTGTCATTCTGACTGGTTTGAATCTTTTTCTAATTTGTATCACATAATACCAAACTGGAGCCGCATAGCTTACCATACCTATTACCGACCTATCGCTTTATATGTGGTCAACAAGGTTTCTTTATCTGCACCCAAGTGCTGCCGGCTAGGGACTTGAGAACCTTGTTCCTACTTTTCTGTTTGTCGCAGATAGCTGTGGCGTGCGCGTACGGTTTGAAAGTAGTGTCGAATGTGACCACTAAAATGTTGGGACAGTTTGTGGTTTCTGCTTCCGTCGACCACGACATTCGAATCTCTTTCAACCTGCGCTGTCCATGTGGTGAACATAGTGGCCGTAGATTCAGTCTCTCACAGATGTCATCAGGGAAGGTAACTGACGCCAGAATCGTGCAATCATCCACATACGTTACGATTTCGATGCCGTCCGGAGGGGGCGGAATACAGAAGATGTAGAAGTTAAACAGTTCCGGAAATATCACCCCACCTTGGGGAACTCCCTGTTTCACTCTACGGGGTTTGGACTTCTTGTACCTGAATTCCACGTACGACTGGCGGCCACACATATAATTGACTATCCAACGTTTGGCCGGAGGGTTGTCTGCTCCTCAAACAGCGTGGAGGGCCTGACTGTATCAAAGTCTTTTGATAAGTCAAGCGCCACCATCACTGTTCTATCACACGGAGGTCTCTGGTTGAGTCCTTGGCAAATATATGTGGAGATGGCGTGCAGCGCTGTTGTCGTGCTGTGCTGCTTACGGAATCCATGCTGATGATCGGCAATTTGATAGCTATTTCTGATACTGGGGAGGACTAAAGCTTCAAGGGTCTTTGCTACGGGCGACAAAAGCGAATTCGGCCTGTACGATTCACTTTTGCTGGCATCCTTGCCTGGCTTCAGTAGCGGGACAATCCCGTTGAGAAGCAGTTTTCCAGTTGCCCAACATCAACATGGATTCCAGAAAACGAATTGTACTGCTACAACATTACATGCCATATACACACATATCATTAGAGGACTAACCCAGAACAGGACGTGCGGCCGAACTGTTATAGTGGCATTTGACCTATCGACGGTCTTCGATACCGTCAATCATGCCAAGCTTTTCGAGTATATAAAGAAGACCATTCAAATAGGAAGCGAAACAGGGTGTTTCCCAAGGCGAGGTATCTCCTAGCTGTTTAGATATCGAAGATATCGAAATGTATGCGGATGATTGTACGATCTTCACGTCGGGTTCTATCGTCGATGACATATCTGATAGGTTAAATGTCTACATTGCTGACCTAGTGCAGTTCTTCCATCTGAGGAATATGAAAATATCCGCCGCTAAATCCACTGACACACTGTTCACCACCTGAACGAGGGAAATGAGGCACCCACTGAACATAGGGCCGAGAGTGTACTGATTCCCCAAAATTTGAGGTCTAACGTTTGATATCATGTTTTAGTTGTCCACGCAAGCCACATCTATTTGAGATAAGATCAAAAGTCGGAACGTGTTCCTCAAATCGCTTGCCGGCAGCACTCCTCTTCATGAGGTGACGAAGGTTTTACCGGTGCATCAACACAACACCCTGCTTGGGTGTTATCGCAGTGAGCATCCCTGTCACGATTTAATGGGCAGGCTTCCCCCACCCAGGCACGTCAGGAAAAATCTTCATAATCTAGAGAGGGAGATCTCTTCCCTCGATGTTGGGCAACCACAGCCACCACGATACTCCCCGAACGGCCCCAGTCCGAGACTGCATTCCCGAAGGAAAGTACTACAAGGACCAGGGGGCTTGCCGGTACTCGTGGTCCCAGAATTATGTCTCTGGTACTACCTCGAAACCATGAAGACTACTACCAGTTGGTCCCCAAACGGAACGGAGTACAGACATAAAGTGGGAACATACAGTGGGAATTTTGTATTGTAGTCGGGCTATTTTGGTCAGGTATTTTCAATGAAAATAAAAAACGAAGTTTTTATTTCATTTCCACTCGACGTTTCGTTGGTTTTATTCGAACTTTCTCAAGAGTGTTATTTATTATTGGTGAAAATTCTAGTAACAAAATAAAATGATTCTTATTAGATTTATTTCTGTTGGATTATGCACTTGTTTTAACTTACATTAGTTATTTCACATTATTTTCAATGTATTCCTTATATTAAAAAACGGGACTGCACACACATAAATTAATATAAATAAATAATAAATAAATAAAAAAAAATACTTACACAATAGTTTTAAGAATTCTAATCAATGATTGTTTTAAATACCTTATTATTGAAAACAAAAAAAGTCAATAAATCTAAATCTAAAATCTACTTTATAAATATATATGCTAAAAACGATGCTATTGTTTTAACCAATGATTATAATATTGGAACAAATATATTTTTACTGAGACATGTTTTAACTTACTTATGTGTGCATGTATGTTAGGGCGGGTCGATTTGTATAGAAGAAAAAAAAACTTTAAAGGGCGCGTCGCGATTCTGATTCCTTGGATTGCACTGAGCAAAAAAGATCACTGGACCATATGTCTACGGTGAAAATCGAGCCTCCCGATTTTAAATTGAAGTTTTTTATCCACATTTTTTGCATATTTTGGCATCGATCTAACATTAAGACAAACGCTTGAATATTTTTCTGGTCATCTTTTGTAGCACAATGTCATTTATCGATATTTTCCGAAAAATGTGCACCTTCTCAAGGTCAAAACTGCCAAAGGAGCGTTTCAATACTAGAGAGTTCTTATCTATTGTCTTGGTGTTGGATCGAAAATCTCAATGGTTTGGCTGTTATATGCCAAAATATGCAAAAAACGTGGATAAAAACCTTCAAGTCAAAATCGGGCGGCTCGATTTTCACCGTAGACATATGGTTCAGAAGACTTGTTTGCTCAGCACAAGCCAAGGAATCAGAATCGCGACGCGCCCTTTAAGGTTTACAAACTTCCCCGGCCTAATGTATGTGCAAAAAGGTAACATACCAGTTGTATTTATACTACTTGGCAGCCAAGCAAATAAATACAGAAGTGCACTCAAGTAGAGACACAATCAAAAAGCAATTCTATTGTCAACAGGACAAAGACCGACGATGTTAACGCCCGCTTTTATTGGTGCGGTATTGCCAATTTAAAGAACAGGTAAGGTAAAAGATTGATGGCCAGATAGTTGCCGTTATCGCTGTAGAACGTTCAACTTTAACGCTCGAGTGACCTTATAGAGGGATGCTTTTGTCTCATGCACACATAGCCGATAATCAAATATGTACATATGTACCAACTAACATAACGTCACCATAAATGCCTGACGTCGTATCTCCAAAAAAGTCAAAATTAGTTTTTTGATTGAATCTAATACATAAGACTAAAATACATGCCCTTGAAAAATTTCAAGTTTCTATGTTAAAAGCGAATACGAGTTAAAAAAGCAGCAATTACTAAGGGATATGTGTACATACAGACGGATTAAAACAGATCCCACAACAACTCTACAAGAAAAGTGTAACAAATTAATCATGCAACTTTTCGAATTAAAAGTCATTAATTAAAATGACCAAAAAAACTCATTAACAGGACTTCGGTAGTACCAAACATCTATGGACTACCGAAAATTCACAAGGACGAGACTCCATTACGTCCTATATGCTCTTTTATAAACTCACCATCATATGAGCTATCAAAATATATGGCTAATATTTGGAAGTCTTTGACAAAAGACTCAAAATACAATATAAAGGGTGCATGTGAATTTAAGTCTAAGGTCTACCAACCAATTATTTGATGACGACGAAATGTTGATTTCCTTCGATGTTGTTTCTCTATTCCCCAATAAATCTTGCGATAAATGCCAGAAAAGAAAAGTGGTATAGTATACAATTAAAGAACACACACAAATTCCAATGCATTAATTTATATATACTAACCGTGTGTATTAAGGACTCGCGTTACTTCCTATATAATGGCAAAATATACGAACAACTAAAAGGCATGCCAATGGGTTCCCCAATATCGCCAATAATCGCGGATATTATCATGGAAAAATTACTCGACGAAACCATGCAAAAATTGACTACAAAACCAAGGATTCTGACTAAGTTGTCGATGACATATGTATTTTGCATCGTGAAAAGAGATGCTATCCTCAGTCTTTTGAACTCATATTATCAGCTGCTACGTTTCACAATGGAGGCTGAGAAAAATAATAAGTTACCATACCTTGACTCACTTGTAATTAGACAAGGAAATAGCCAACTGCATCGGGAAGAATTATAAACTGCTACAAATTTCATAAGCAGTGTACTCAATATCAAAATCAATCAAAATAAGGAAGATTCTGGCCATGAATGACTTCCCAAAAAAGACTATTAGTGAATTAATCAAACAGGTTAAAACCAATAAAATTTGTTACACAGAACCAAAAACAGAGAAGATATACAAGAGAGCAACGTATGTGCCAGTTTTTTCTGAACGTTTTTCGAATTCAAAAATACCAAATTGCATTGAAAAGCAACAATACCAACAACAACTTTTTCAGCCGCACAAAGGCGAAAATTCCAAACGAAAAAAAATCGAACGTCGTTTGCAAGATCAAATGTAATGGTGATATGTCCAATACTTGCGCAAAGGTTTACGTCGGGACAACCAAAACAAAATTAAAACAAGGTTAAGAGGGCATAAATCAGACCATAGAATAACAAGTAGGAAAAGCGTTAAGTTCGGTCGAACCGAACTTTTTATACCCTCCACCACAAATTTCAGCCATTTCGGTGGATTAATGTGGCCACAACCTTCAAAATACCGAAAATCGGAAGGTATCGTTCTATGGGGGCTATATGATGGCGTGGACCTATACCTACAAATTTCTGGGGGAAAGTTTTATACCCTAAATACAAAATTTCAGCCATCTCAGTGTGATAATGAGGCCAAAACCTTCAAAATACCAAAAATCGGGAGATATCGTCCTATGGGGGCTATATCAAAACGTGGACCTATATAAACATTTTATGGTAGAAATGTTTCTTAGGCTCTGGAAACACAAAATACAAAGTTACAACCGATTCTGTTGCCAAATGGGACTAATACATTCAAAATATTTAAAAATGACGCGTACTTTATATGGGGCGTTATATGGGGGGTATACCAAAACGTGGACCTATATAAACCAACTTTGGTAGGAATGTTTTTTGGCCTCTGGAGACACAAAATACCAAATTACAACCAATTCGGTGGTAAAATGGGACAAATATCTTAAAAATTCCTTAAAATGACGACGCATCACGCGTCATTTTGTATGGGGGCTATACGAAAGCGTGGACCTACATAGTCCGCTTTCAATACCAAAAGTCCTACGTACATAAAATATATTTTCCCAAAATTTCATCCACCTAGAGTAATTTCCACAGACGGACAGACGGACGGACATGGCTATGTCGATGCTGATCAAGAATATATATAGTTTGTGGGGTCTAAAATGATTATTTCGAGTAGTTACAAACGGAATGACAAACTTAATATACCCCCTTCCTATGGTGGAGGGTATAAAAAGCAAACCTATGGAACAAAAAACTGCACTAGCAGCACACTGTGCAGTAACAGGACACACACCTGACTTAAATGATGTACAAATACTGTCGCAAGAAAATAACTACAGACGCCGATATATGTATGTTGGAAAAGCTCCACATCATTAATGTACCATCACAATATCGTATTAATTACAAGACAGATACGGAGAATTGTGCTCAAATCTACCGAAGCACACACAAATACTTTAGTTGGAAAATACCTTAGAACCTAAGTGGAAGGAGAATTTTCGCCAATTTATTAACGTAAAACAACAAAATGTAATTATTGCTAAATTAATATTTTTGTTAAACATTTTATGTAACAATATGTTATTGTTTTTTCTAAGTCAAAAACCCTGATGATGATCGTCGAGGACGATCGAAATATCGGTAAAATAAAGTGATACATTAAAACCAACTACAAATTGTTGTTTTTATGTTCCATGACCTCAAGCCAAACCAAAACTCCAAGACGAATGAGTCCAAAGGTCAACTATAATACAAAATAAAACAAATAACGATCCTATTCAAGAAAAGGCATTTCGGAAAATCGGACAACATTGCAGATTTTGTTGTATTGACGGATCCCAAAACCATTGATGTCAATGCATGCACGTTGTCGTAACAACAGAGAATGACGAATTCAAATGAGAGCCATGTCAGCCATTGTTTAACAAAGGGAAATTACTCTCCCATCAATTCTCTTTCATTTATTTTGGACACCAATGCCCAAAACAAAGCGTTTCCGCGGTTTCGGTTTCATTACTTACTCCCATTCGTATATGATTGATAATATCCCATATACGAGTACTCGCCTTCATAAGATTAATATTCCATAAAACAGTTTTTCATTTTATAACGTTTTTGCTTCTCCTGTAAAATTATTATTTTGTTAGTTACGTCTTTTGGAATTTATGGTGGCGATATGTACATTCTATCTTTTGTTTCTTATTTTTGTACATTTTATTTATTTGGATAATAATTTTGTTGACACCTTCGTCTGTAGACAGTGGTGGAAATGAATTTAAATTGATTTGCCATTGGATAACACTGTGCAACACTGGAAATGCAAACAACTTCTAATAGGCATTTTCTGAAAGTACATATTGAGACTACAAAAACCTTTATTGGGTTTTGTGTTCTTAGATCGGGTTTAGATTTTATGGCCTCATCTAAACCGACCTAAAAGGAACCTTTTTTCCAGTGATCGGACCTTTATCTCCGAAACTAATAAGAATTTTGCTTTGCAGTCTTCAGCAATATTGTAGCCCTAATGTAGTAGAACTTATGTGTCAAACAGATGAACTAGGAAAAGCTGCATCTAGCGCATCAAACTCGTTAAAATATAGAAAAGTTTACATAATTTCTGAAATTCTGGTCAGTTACAACTAAACTGTTGGAAGTTGAAACAAGTGACCATTCTAAAAATGTTCCAAATAATGTGACCATCAATTCTTCAGAACATTCTGAACCTCTAAAATTGTTATTTCACGTTGTTTAAGGGGTATTTCATAACATACCTTTTACAAAACTTATTTCAAACAATGTTCACACAGGCTGTTTATTCTCATGTTGGGGATTTCAATGAATTATTGAAATATTTACCAAATTGTTGTTGAAAAATTTGCTATAAACAAGGCGATAGAGGCATTTTACAACAATATAATGTTCTGAAGAGTTGTGAATTACATTCCAGAGAATATTTTCCCAAAAGGTAACATTAAGAAGAATTTAATATTTTGGGAGATACGCTGCGAAATATACACAAATTATAGATTTTTTAGATATATTATAAAATTTGAGGCAATAAAGTTTTTCGAGTTCAATATTCCTCCAAATATTTTCTTTTTGCTCTTATCTACAAGTTTGCTGCAGCTGTCAAAACAAGATTCGTATTGGTTTCAGAGATACAGCCCCGATTTTTTTTAAAAATTCGATCTTTAACCATTTTCGATCATTTAACCATAAAAACCGAACCCGATCTAAGAAAACAAAACCCAAATACGGTTTTTGCCTATTGGTCCTTTACTTTCATAAAATTCTGGACAGAAGTTGTTTGCACGCGATTGGCTCAAAAATGTTGCACAGTGTAAGTGAACAAATTTTTAAAACTATCTAACGAACACATACAGTCAACCAAAAAAGTCTACATACACCCTATAAATCTCGAGTTTTAAGGGTAAGAATCATTTTTATGAAAATCCAGGTACATAGGTCTATTTCATATCCCTAATAAACAATATTACATACAACAAAAATATATTCCATAATACGAATAACGGTAAATTCTATAAACATTAAAAAATTAATAGGGAAAAAGTGTACATACACCCAATGAAATATTAAGATTACCGTAAAATTTATGGAATACGCAATACAAATTTTACATTTTATTGCTTTATCGAATATCTCTGGTTGTCTATGATATATTTTAGACGAAATAGGTCATAGTCAGACTTCGCGTATAGCTCGGTAAGGCGGACCCTTGCAGATATCTTTGAGTTTTTCAGTCTGGTAGTTTATGAAACCCAGGAAATACAGTGGGACTAACTATTTTGAGATCCTAGAGCGCTTTGAAGTTGTTCTTATGGATAATATATGCTCCTGAGCTTCGCTAAATATGCGAATTCCTGAGTTTTTCATACATTTTATAGTTTTCACAGCATTCCAAGGGTCAAATTACAAGCAAGAACCTTGGAATTACCTTGTAATACATTTTTGGACCTTAACTCAATCAGAAATGTACAACATTATTATACAAACCCGCTCCTAAAGTTTCCAAAGTATCAAAATAAAAGCACCACCAAAGAATGCATGCAATTTGTATGAAATTTACACTGTTAACTAGTATGCTCTAGTATTATGATCGTTAGGGTCACGTGAAGCGCTATAAATGTCGGATACTTTTACATTGCTTATTCAATGGATGCTCGAGGATTGTGCCAGACCTTATTACAAGGTAATTCGAAGGCTTCTGCATGTAATTTGCCCCTTGGAATGTTGTGAAAACTATAAAATTTATGAGAAACCTCAGGAATTCTTATATTTAGCGAAGCTCAGGAGCATATATTATCCACAAGAAAAACTTCATAGCGCTCTTGGATCCCAAAATTGTTAGTCCCACTGTATTTTCTGGGGTTTCATAAACTACCAGACTGAAAAACTCAAAGAAATCTGCAAGGGTCCGCCTTAACGAGCCATACGCGAAGTCTGACATTAAATAACGGCAATTAATCCACAAATATGTTCCTATTTTGTCTAAAATATATCATACACAACCAGAGACATTCGATAAAGCAATAAAATGTAAAATTTGTATTGCTTACTCCATAAATTTTAAGGTAATCTTAATATTTCATTGGGTGTATGTACACTTTTTCCCTATTATTTTTTTTTATTTTTATAGAATTTACCGTTATTCGTATTATGGAATATATTTCTGTTGTATGTAATACTGTTTATTAGGGATATGAGATAGAACTATGTACTTGGATTTTCATAAAAATGCCTCCTTACCCTTAAAACCCGAGATTTATAGGGTGTATGTAGACTTTTTTGGTTGACATATTTTCGGATATTAACCCATTTAAAGCCACTGGTCGTTTAAACGCCACAAAAACTGGTTGCAAAAATTGACGTAAAACTTGGATATTTTTGTGTGGTTTTTTTGCATTTTGTTATAGTATTGTCTATTATCTGTCATTCTACGCTTATAAAGTTTCATTTGGTCTATGCATTTCCACGCATTTGGCTTAAAACACAAGCCTCTCCCAAAAACCGATTTTTTCTCCAACAAAAAGCAAGGGATTTTCATGTAAGAATATACCAGGGGATTTCTGAGTGAAATCGGATACTTTTTCAAAATGAGGTTTTTGATTTCCTTTATTTTTTGCTGTGGTGATGCTGCTCATTAACCTAATATTTCAATATATTATATATATTGGTCCAATTTAAAACAAGTGAGAAAAGGCTATAGTCGGGACGGGGCCGACTATATGATACCCTACACCACTACAACTGTGCATAAGCTTTTCACTCGTAAAATTTTTTTAGGGAGATGCTAAAGTTTTCACCTATCTGGCTTTTGTACCAAATGGCTTAAGGCGAACTGAATCAAAGTAATTAATATTTAATTGTATATTTGACTTCTGCCGACATCTACTTGGTACAGATTGAAAGCTTTGCTGGTCTTCTTGATTAATCGTTAATCCACCAAATAGAAGCAGAAGTTTTTGTCATTAAAGTGAAAACTTCAAAATATTATAATATTTTACCATAAAAATATTATAATATTTTACCACATTCTGTATTAATTTAAAGGTCAGATGGTTTAGTTTGATTATTATGCTTTCTTCTTGGGATATGTCCAACAGAAGCAGAAATATCTGGCATGGAAATAAAATTGCATAAATTGCAAATTGGGATATCCCACAGTCATTTTTAACATCACAATCATTTCACCAAAAGCAATTGCGAACATACGAAAACCTACTTTACTGCATTAGAAAGGTGTTCTACTTTCATAGTCAGGTTTTGCTTTTGGAATACTCCTTATAGAGGCTGGGATATTTACTTTTGAATAAAACGTTGACGTTTTCTCCAAATAAGTTTTTTACCCATTCCGACCCCTGGCCATCACCAAAATATGTACATTTTATAACCTCATGAAAGACTTAATAACAAATTTCAGTCATTTAGGTGCCGTCACATCTTTTACACTTATGAAAATCGGGAGGTACCGTTCTATGGGTGCTTTATGAAGGCGTGGAGTTACACCGACAAATTTTATATGGAAAGTTTTATACCTCAAATGTGGATAAATACCAAATTTCAGCAATTTTGGTGGAATATTGAGGCCACAACCTTCAAAATACCGGAAATCGGGAGGTCCCAGGTGTAAGCACCTTCCATTTAAAGCTACTTCAAGAGCACTGTGAGTAAGTTCTATATCATTGATATGGGAGAAGTCTTCTTGGCCCTTTTTAGGATGTTTGTGGGAACATATCTATTTATATTTCTCCGAAAATCTTGCAAAATATTGAACCATACCTAGCCTTGTTCAAAGTGTCCAATAACAAATTGGCACCTGATAAGTAAGTTCTTAGTGACCATGAACCAGCTGTTACCTTCTGTCTGTGATTGATTACGGCCTTCTGTACATCTGTAGAAAAACCAAGAACATTTGTTCATCATTGCAGGAGCAAAATAAGAACTTTAGGCCTTTTATTCGAAATCTATGCACGCACACACGCTACACGACCATTAAAAGCAGTTGCAAAACTTGAGAATAAAAAACGCAAGCGAATTCCAATGGCCTACCAAATAAGGATTTGTCACGTGCGATTAGTTACTTGAAATTCAGTAATCATACAATTGGCGGCATTAAATCTCAGTCCGGGATGCTGAATGAATGAATGCTACACGGTGTTTGTACATATTATTCGATCGAAAGCGACTGTAGAGAGAACATAAAATCAATTCTGCTACCGCGGAGAGGAGAAGGCGTTAAATGCCGTTGCATTCAAGGGTATCGGTAATGTCAAGAGCTACTAACTTTTCAATGTGATGCGGTTTTATTGAGTTTTTGTTATTGTAAAAATATTATGACCTATTATGGAATTGTTTATTTATTTGTACGTAGAAACATACGTATTGGACGTTCGACGCCCGTCAATGCCCATGGAGTTGGCAGCACATAAGAATCTCGTTAAAATGGATATATTGTTGCTGCCAGGCGCCTGGACGCAACCATATTGATGCGACGACAATCGAACAGAGCATCTTGATTTTGTTAAGACCATATGGACATGCTAACCAAACCAATAATTGTCTACGCAATTCATACCAACAAATGTTGCGAAGTTATGTTTTTCATCTACGAGGGTTTGTCAAGTAAATAAAGTAATGTATAGTAGATTTGATTTCATTTATAGTGCAAACAAGGGAAGATTATGAGTAATTCTCGTAGTCCATTAAAGTTCGTCCTTCGACACCCATAAGTTAAAATGAAGCACATTACTGCCCAATACAACCAAGTATTATAAACATGTGTATGTAGAAAGAAGGACGACACAGACGTTACGTTGACTGATCCGATAGTAGAGCATTCCGGGAGGGACAGGGCGAATTAGATCTCAGATCGATCTCGAAATGGGCAGGGTGGTCTCGTCACTGAAAATAGCAAAGGTGAATCGTGCAGATTGATTTCGCTTTTGTCGACGTAGAAATGAGGCTTTTGTCCTCCCCAGCGTTAGAAATATTTATCCAGTTGCCGATCATCAGTATGGGTTCCGTAAGCTCTCACATAACAGTCGATGACTCAACCAGAGAAGGCCGTGTGACAGAATGGTGATGGTGGCGCTTGACTTGTCCAAAGGCTTTGATATTGTCAAGCACTTCAAGCTGTTTGAGGTCATCGAGCGGACAATCCTACGGCCAAGATTGTAACGTAGAATTCAGGAACAAGAAGTCCAAGCCCCGTAGAGTGAAACAGGAAGTTCTACGGCCACTCTGTTCACCACATGGACGGTACAGGTGAGAACAGAGTCGATGGTAGCAGAATTCCGACCACAAACTACCCGAAAATCTAGGGGTCACATTCGACAGCAAGTTCACGACGCCCGCGTATGCCACAGTTATCTGCTGAAATGTAGGAACAAGGTCCTCAAGTCCATAGCCGGAGGACATCCCCCTATCCTCGGATGACATCCGCCATCTATCGCAGCTGAGGAGCGTCAGCTGCCACGACGAACCAGAGTAGTTTTGGTTCAACTACGATCGAGATGGTGCAGACGTCTAAATTCATACAGGGCAAGAATAGATGACACCGTGCAAAAAACATCAGTCCAGCATGCGGCACCTTTTCAACTGCCTGGTCAAACCTACTCAACTAACTCCAGTAGATCAGTACTTGCTCGGGTGGTCAGGACCCCCTTCACTACCCAGGCAAATCAACAGTGATCAGACGTCTAAATTCCTATAGGTCAAGGATAGGTGACACCGTGCAAAACATTTGTCCAGCATGCGGCACAGGCCTACACGACTGCACCTTTTCAACTGCCCTGCCAAATCTACTCAACTAACACCAGTAGATCTGTGGTTACATCCCATTGAAGCACCGCAATAGTAGATCTGGAGATTGACCCATAGCCATATTAAGCAGTAGAGTGAACTTACAAAAATATAAAATAAAATCACTGTTACAACAACAACCATAGTATTATATGTGGTCTGAGATCTCAACTTTTGCTCGTATCGGACGCCATAACAAACTTCTGCAGCAGATGTGTCTTCACAAATGCCATCAGTGTGATATTTTAATGTTTGATAGAATTTTCAGACTTCTATATATCTCCAATTGTAGCTGATACATGAACAACCCAGCAAAAATTTGGATCCGGTAGTCATTACGTACCCCTTTACAAAGTAATGTAAACAAGCTTCTTTTCGCATTACAAGTAATCTGAAAAGTAATGGGTTACTTCTTAAAAAAATTACAAGGTAAACCTACTTACTTTACCCCTCACTAAGTAATGACGACGGTGGCACAGTGAGTGTGTGTCCGACTATAAATCCTAGGGTTGTGTGTTCAACGCTCACCGTCGGCACGCGAGTTATTTAATTAAAAAATAACAGTTTGTGGTGCACATGTGCACTGCACTTTTAAGTTCTTAAGCAACCCTTAATATTCGTGTGCGTGGCATAGTGTGTAGTGTCTTTGCCTAGAAATCAGAGGGTTCGTGGGTTCAATTCGGGCAGACAGCGAAATAAAATAAAGTAAAATAAAAGTAAGAAGTGTGATAAAATTAAAAACAAATTCTCTACATCAAATGTTCTAAAAATAGAATTTTTTTCACCTTACTTTTCAACTTCTAGTGGCCACAGAATAACTAGTTATTCTAGTGGTCATAAAATAACTACAAACTGAGTGCGACATGCCCTTGTAAAAATAATGGGGAAGAAAGGGGGTTTGAGAGTAGTTACGGCTGCCAAAAATTCCTTACGAAACCCATGATTTTGGGAGGACTTTTTTTGCTGGGAAGTAAAAACGTATCATTTGGCTTTGCCAACAGAGGTATTCCCTCTGCCCGTTTGAATTGAAACACGTTTTTCCCAAAAAAAGTTATGTATTTAGGATCCTCGAACAGACCCTTAACCGCATAAAAATGTTGAACATTTGTGTGGGTGGTACCCCAAGGAGTGGACCGATAGGGTCCACTTTTGAACATAAACTAAGTTTGGATAAAATATTTCGAGATGCAAAGTTTGGACCAAATCGGTTGCTCCGTTTATGAGATATCGCGCGTGTGTTTCGATCTTTTGCAGGTGCCGGAAGGAATTGACCTATAAGCAGCACCTTTAAATTTCATTTAATATTCGAAAAAATATTACAATATGCAAAGTGTGGACCTACGCAATATTCGTTTCGAGAGTCGTCGTGCGCACCCACCACTACACATGCTCGCCGTAAGGGGTTTTACAGCTTTTGGGGCATTTTCAAGAAGTATGAACTTGCCATCGAAAATCAAACCGATTCGAGAGTTGGTCCTTAACTGCACTTTTCCGAAATTTTATGTCGGAGTTACCCGAAAGAGTTGACAGAAATATTGCGATGTGCAAAGTGTGGATCAAATCGGTTACTGTCTTCGAGAGTTATCGTGTGCACCATTTTTGCGAAAGGTTTCGAACTTTTGTGGTTGAGGTACTCGAAGGACTGGACCGATATGGTCCATCTTCGAACTTAAACTAATTTGGACAAAATATAACGAAAACCAAATTTTGGACCAAATTGGTTAATTTGTTCGAGAGTTATCCAGCCAGACAGACGGACGGACGGACATTGCTAAACCGACTGCAAATTGTCTGAAACGGATTTCGGCATAGTTGGGTTCTAAAACCATGATTTCGATGAGGCAAATTTTGCCCGTATGAAAGTGTATATGGTAAGAACCAAAAATGTTTTACAATCAATGAATCCGAGTTTCACCCATTCAGAATTCGCGAACTATTAACATATTCTATATAGTATGATATTAAAATTCTTTAAAATGAAGTGTTTTAGGAGGGATCCCATAATGTCAACCATTACAATTTTCGTGGAAACTGTGTTGGCATCAATGTAGAAAAATTGGTAAACATGGGTTGAAACCAACAAGTTTTTTTATGTTATCTTCCGATTTCTAGCTTAACCCTACATTTTATTGACCTATGCCGAAAAGAAAGAATAACAGAATACTCCATGGGCAACGTGATACTAGTGTATGATTTTTTGATATATCACCTCATCCACCTAAAATTTATGCTGACATTTTGAAGCCGGAATTTCGGGGTTTTTTGATTTTTTTTAATAATCCGGACGCACAATAAGATAATGTTCCAAACTCATAATAGGATTATAGAACTCGTGATTCTACGTCGTTTAACGTATATCTCATGAGTGTGCTCCTACTAATTGGAGTCAAAAGACAAAAATTTCATTCGTGATTTTTTTAAAATTGGAGCAATTGGAGTCGAAAGGCAAAAATTTCATGCGGGAATTTTGTTAAAAAACCTATTTTTTGCGTGTAAAATTTACAACTGTCATTCAATTTCCTTTGAAAACCGCGTGAATTTAGTTTTTGTACGCGACGGATCTAATGAGCCCATCCGCGATCGAATCCATCCACCAAAACCGCGGATATATGTAGATACCTTGAAAATAGGAAAATCAGCAAAAATATATTTTGCACATTGCGCGACTTTTACACATTTTAAGGTTTTTGGCATTGTGAGATGCAACTGACGGCACACAATGGCCGCTGCGTGAAACATATGCTTAAATATTGAACGAGACTGATTCGCTGTATCCAAAAACGGATGCGCATCAACTGATTTTAACTAATTTTCGAATTACAGGCTTTTTAATTTTCATATTTTATGGATGATTGTAATTTCAATATTACTCTTAATTTCCTATCCTTATAAGTTATCACAGTAAGCTACTAAGCTTTTGCGATGATGAACCGTATCTCTTGATGAAGTTTTAGTAGAGTACATTAATTATCGTATGGGATTTTAGCGAAATAGTTGGAGAACTCCCAAATATTTTTTTCTAATTTTTCGAATCAAACCAAAAAATATACATATTTGCAACAATATTGTCTAACAATGAGTTTTTCTCTTTTGTTGTTGCTATAACATGCAATTTATGTATTCAATCTCTATAAATTTGGTTTCATATTTTTCTACGCATTGTCCAGATTCCGCACATATTTTTTAATTTATTTTCTGGGATTTACTTCAATATTTGTTTATTATTTGTTGATTTTCCGCAAAAATAATAATAAATTTAGTAAATATTTAAACTCTACGAGTAGATATGAAATGCGGTTAATGATTTATGCATAGATTTTCTCATAACAACAAATAAGACATTTTTAAATATTTTTTCTTTATATGTACCAAAAATTGTAGATGTGCTCGCAAATATTTTGTTTAATTTTTTTCAAATGGAATTGCAAAGGAATTTTGGTTTTTACCATATACCCTCGTTAGCATAAATGTTGAGGATATAAAAATGTGAGGTGTGCAGAAATATAATATAACATGTAGAGAGTAGAAATTTAAGCTCTTGCAGTATTCTTACATTTTCTAGGTACCGAAATTGTCCTCAATATTGTTGCCATCCCACTTCCTGGATCTTAGGCGGCAGTGAGCAGTGATGACCTCTAGAACAAGTCTTACTAGTTGAGCAACTAACTCATTTCGCTTAATATTGCAGTGCCCCAGTACCAAGCGTAACTTAAAAAAATCAAATCCAAAACATTGCACAGTTTAAGATTTAATGCCAAAAAAACCTAGTGTTTTTGGAGCAACCTCTGCATGTATCACCGCCACCCTACCAACAATGTCCGTCAAAAAATCTCTTGCTTGAAAACCATTAGAGTTATCGCTAACTTTGTTGTCTGATGTCCAATTTTTTCTCCGCTCTCTCCTCCATTTTCGACTTGTCTTTGAAAATGACTATAATGTCCGCGATTGATCTGCCCTGCACCCACTCATTACATTAATACAATGCTACGAGGGCTGTTCGGAAACTTCTTAGCCTATCAATGAAAGAGAATAGTTAGTTTTTCAAAAATATTTTTATTTTTCAATATAATTTCCTGAAACTTCAATACACTTAGTCCAACGCTTTTCTAGCAATTCTATCCCTTGATTAAAATAGTTTTCCGTAAGGTCTTCATAATAGTGGTTTACAACTGTAATTGCATCTTCATTTGAGGTAAAACGCTTGCCAGCAAGGAATTTTTTTAGATTTGGGAACAAGTAGAAGTCACTGGGAGCTAAATCAGGAGAATAAGGTGGGTGGTCAAGCAACTCGTACTTTAATTCGTTGATTTTAGCCATTGTTAAAACACTCTTGTGTGCTGGTGCGTTGTCTTGATGAAAAATTATTTTTTTGTGTTGTAAGCCAGGACGTTTTTTCTCGAATTTGTACATTTATTTGATCCAAAAGGTTGCAATAGTACTCTGAATTTATTGTTTTACCCTTTTGCAGATAGTCAATCAATAAAATACCTTTGAAGTCCCAAAAACCGTTGCCATAACCTTACCAGTCGATTGAATTGTTTTTGCCTTCTTTAGAGCACTTCCTCCAGCTTCAGTCCATTGTTTGGATTGTTCTTTTGTCTCTGGAGTATAGTGGTGGATCCATGTCTCATCAACAGTTATGAAACGACGCTTAAAACGATCCAAACAAGCTTGAGAAATGTTAATTCTTATGCTTTTTTGATCGACTGTTAACAAATGCGGCACCCATCTCGCAGAAAGTTTTTTCATCTGTAGTTCTTCATGCAAAATTAAATGGACCCGATCATTTGAGATGCCCATGATATTAGCAATTTCACGCACTTTTATTCGTCAATTATGTTGTTGTTGCTGTTTTTGGACGTCCACTACGTGGTTCATCTTCAATGCTTGCACGACCACGTTTAAATTCAGCAACCCGATTTTTTACTGTTGCATATGAAGGAGCACTTTCACCTAACACATTCACCATATCATTATGAATTTCTTGTCCCGATAAACCTTTTTTATGTAAATATTTAATGACAGCACGCATTTTTAATTTTTCCATTGTAAAAAAATTGCGGATGCGTCTTTTTTGAACACCTGTTTCTAGACGAAGGAGTTGCCAGATCGAAACAAAATTTAACATGTGTTCATAACAGAGATGGAAGTTTCCAAAACACTTAACTTTATTCTGTTTATACCGCGATTTTTGTGCTAGGCCCTCGTATCCATATCCTACAATACGGGTGGTAATCATTTACGTAGATAATTTTTCTCGTCATTGTTGTCTAATCCTCGTTTGTTGACTTCAGCATGATATGTATAACTCATGTTTAGGCAATGTAAAAATTTTAATTATGGCTTTAGCACATTTGTCACGAAAAGATGCCAGAGAATGAAACAAAACAAGGAATAAATAATAAAAAGGACACATTTTAATAAACCTGTGATATTTCTCTGTTAATTTTATTGGAATTTTCAGTTGTTATAAAAACAAAGGAGGAGTATTGACTTAGAGTTCAATGAGGAAAGGGGGGGGGGGGGGGGGCAAGTTAGACAAGGGAGACTTCTCTTATATCACTTAGTGCACCCCGATTCATTGCTATGGGACCTACTGTTTATCGCCTAGTCCAAACAACGTGTCCTAAGACACCATTTTTAGAAGAGTCTACAGAGTAGTGTAAGAACCTGAATTAATTGTTGTCCAAATACAAACAACAACGCTTTTATGAATATAGACCAGTGCCGAACAGGCATTTGTCGCTGGTTACGAAGATTTTCGGCAATTCACACACATTCGATCCGAATGCAAAGAAAGAGCGTACAAGAGAGAGCAAATGTTGTAATTTGTTTTTGTTTTGTAGCTTCCCAGCCAACAATTTTTGCCGATGGCTCTGATATCAGATTTTTTTCCGAGATTTCGTAACCTTTCTTTCCGATTATTTTCCGAGTGCTCTGCACAATCTCAGAAGGGAAATTTTGATTTGTTTTCTTTCCGATTAGTTTCCGAGTACTCTGCACATAATCTGAAAGAATTTTTGATCTGGGTATTTTTCTCGCGAGCAAAAATCCCGAACTCTGGTAGAGAGTTGATTGTATACAAACAACACCAGCGGCAAGGGAAATTTCATTGCTTTGTTTGCATGCTGTACCTTGTTTTTTAGTTATTTCGCAGCAGTTAAGTGAGTAAGACGTAGCGGAACAAATTATTGTGTGTTTTAAAACAAATTAAAATTGGAAGTTTGCATACACATTTTGTAAAAAGCTGTTTATAATAACAAAAATTGTTAATTCTATTTTAGATACGCCAAATAAAGAACAACATCGTGATGACACATGCAAACTTTATTAGGAAAAGTTGTGTTTTATAATTTTGCAAACACACAATATCAGCGGGCATCAGCAATGAAAACTATTAAATCCAACTTGTGAAGATGATGAAATAAAGAATAAAAAAATTAGCATTAAACATCCGAACATTTTCCGAAATATAAATCACCGGAATTTTTTCCGATTTTCGGATAAAACCTTACGAAAATATTCAGATTTTTTTCCATATATCGGATAAAATATCCTATAATCTTCCGACTTTTTCCGAATATCGGATCCAACATCCGATAATCTTCCGATTTTTTCCGAATATCGGATCAAACATCCGATAATCTTCCGATTTTTTCCCGAATATCGGATTAAACATCCGATAATTTTCCGATTTTTTCCGAATATCGGATCAAACATCCGATAATCTTCCGAATTTTTTCCGATTTTCGAATATTCCTTCCGAGTTTTTTCCGAAATTGTGCAGATAATCGAAAATTCCCTTAAAATTTCCCTTTTTTTCATTCGAGTTTTTATGCGAATTCGTTTAGAATTCGGAAAGAAACTCTAATATTCCTTTCGATTTTTTTCCGATAAAACTTTCCGAATTCGTGGGCAACTTCACACAATTTTGTTCCGATTTCTGAACGAATTCGACATCAGAATCGCACACTTGTGCAGAGTTTCGTTCCGAATTCGGAAAAAAATCGGAAAAATTTGTTAGCTGGGTTGCGTGCATACAATCTTACTAACACACTGTCATAAATTGCCAATGTTTTGAATACATTCACATTTGAGGCTTCGATCTTCTTGGTCGGCACAAGTATTGTTATTAGTTAGATAGAAATGATATTCCTTCGATCAATTTGTGATGGGTTAATGTCCTTTTTGACATATTATTTGGCGACGATAAATGCAGATAGTGGATGTTTTATACTAACCTGCGTATACCTCCACTATCACAATGTCTTTCAAATTGAGTAAACATTTGCTCTGTTCCTTTACTTTTAAAAATAGTAAAAGTGGCAAAAGTGCCACCGTGGTGCAACCCGCCTTCCACGCAGAAGGTCGGGGGTTCGATTCCCCGGTCAGGCAACATCAAACATTTTTCAACGGTGGCAAAATACCCCTCAGTAATGTTGGCGACATTTCCTGAGTATTTCAGCCTTGAAAAACTTCTCCACAAGGGGTGTCTTAAGACACGCTGTTCGGACTCGGCGATAAACAGTAGGTCCCATATCATTGAGCTAAATATGAATCGGGGTGCACTCCTTGATATGAGAGAAGTCTCCATTGTCCCGTAAGGGATGTTGTGGAACAATGTTAAAAGTGGCAAAAGTAGCTAATGTTGGGAACTACTCTCATATCAATTGTATACGTATTTACGTATTTGCGGTTCCATTTGTTTATTTTTGATCTGGTACGCGACTTCCTTAGTAAATTACTTCATTCCACCCCACAAGGCGTCCCTGGTCGGTACTTTGAAAGGATTGGATATTTTGGTATCACGACAATAAGTGATGAGAAAGTTTCACAAGTGTTGCTGTATAGAGTCTTGAGTAACCTGTTCCGAATTGTCATCATGTGGCAGGTAGATCTTTTATGTATGCAAGGTTAGGTTAGATTGGGTTAAAGGACTCGTAGCTGTCGTATTTGACAGCTACTTCACTCGAATTCTTTGTGATCCATTGTGTTCATCTTAATAGAGTGCTGAGATTTTAAGAAAGATAATAAAATATATTGAAGTTTTTAGGTGTTAAGAAGAGAGAGAGAGAGAGAGAGAATTTAGGTTAATTGTGCCAAATTTGGTTAGACTTATTCAAATTTCGTTGTTCCAATCGCCGCATTAAATGGCACAAGGGCGGCTTGTTTGAGTTGTCGACTCCCATATCGGTTGACTCCGAACTCCAACGCTCCATTATTTCATTTCCTTCAATGTCGCAATGGCTTGCGAACCAACCCAAGCGTCTCCAAAGCGTTCTTGCAGTCCAAAACAGCCGCAAACTTGACAGAGTGGGACCTGAGTGATTTAAGGGCCGCTTGACCATCCACGTAGATAGTCATCAGTCCCTTTTCATGTTAGTTATCAGATCTCCCGACCTGTATCAGAGCCGTAAGTTGAGGGTATCGCAGTAGACAGCTGCTCTATACCGAGCCGATGTGGGTAGTTGTGGGTCCAGGCATCCCTGTGAGGTATGTGTACATTTATTAGATTGAAGTCCAGTTGTGGTGATACATAATCACCCGATCCCAGTGGTAGTCGTCGTAGTATTGGAGTCGTTTTAGTATTGGAGTCGTCTTAGCATTGGAGAGTGGCCATATTCGGAGCTGCGCCATAAATTTATTCCTTCAAGCCGAAGTACCAGTTCAATGGATGAAGATCAAGTAGACAATGGGAGCCGCTTGTGGAGCCCTTTTATGGCATCGGTGATCCCGCTCTTTAGACGTTACTTTGATTATGCTTTACTATCTCTTGCTCAAAGCCTTCCCCCACACCAGGGAACCATGATTAAGGATTAAGTGTACTGTGGAAATGGTGGGCATTGACATCATGTCATAGAATCATGAGACATGTGCTCTCCATTACTTTTACGAGCCTCTCCACATCATCGCCTGGCTTGGCTTGACCCTAGCCTTTCAAATCGCATATAGATGAATGATAATATGGTGGATCTATGAGAGCTGTTCTCCAACCTTGCCGCCATGTTATTACCTTCGTTGAATGTGGCGAAGGTGGTAGAGTTGCCAGCAACACTATTTTTGCATAGATAAGTCTCCTGGATTGATACAATGTTAACTTCTGACTTCTTGAGGGCTCGAAGAAGTTCAGCAGCCTATGAGTTTCAGCGTTCTCATAGGTGAACATTGGATGTTCAAGAAGCGCCTAAGACTTGCGCCATTAACCCCTGATTATAGGCACTCCGACATTTTCTCCGAGACCCCCCCTCCAGATCTGTTGAATTGTCTGTTATTTATAGCTGACCTGTATTTGCAAGCTGTGGACGTATCCACAAGCTGTATTTTATTTGCTCCACTGAATAATTGCTCGTATAAGCGGATTCTTAATATCCAAGCCTTGCCGAGGATGACATTCGAGACTTAAAATGCCATGACTTTACTTTTTGTAAGAGATCGTTAAGATAAAATACATGGGGAGTATTACCCTCCTGCTTCTCTGTAACACTTTTTATTTCTTCATGACGGAGGTCTTGTTCGGAAGACCAAAGACTTCTAGCAAGCGCGCTATCCTATCCTTCGAATATTTATTCAGGCGTGAATTTTTATATTTCCTCACTGTTTCACACTCAATAAGAATATTCTCAGTTCTTTTTTTTAATTTGGAAATAATTTGGGAGCACCATAGTCAACCGATTGGTTCACTATTACCATCAAACTGTTCACGTGATCGAAACACGATTTGTGTGGTCGAAAATCCACAAAGTTGTAATGGTCCCCAATGTGCTTGAACAAATAAATAATATCTAGAGACATGGGTTTAATTCCGGATCAGACCATGTGAATACCAGATAAGTATTTTAAAACAGCAAAATTGACGAATACGTCTATGCAGCAGGTTGCGGGGTGGGCAGACTATTGTCCACTTGTATGATTTAACTATTAAAAGGCTACTGCCATTCGTTTCCTTCAATTTGATGCTCGTTATAATAGGGCTTATTAAAATGCTATAAATTTGTCCCGCCTACCGTTTTGTGGGTCCACTTTTTTTGATATAAATATACCAAAACACCTTAACAGAATTCTCTTCTGTTGGTCATCATAAAATTGCAATGCAATGCGTGAATTTACGAACTTGTGCCACTCAAAATGTACTTCATCGATCGACATCATTATGCCATACAACAACAAAATGCGGCATACTAAAGCTTAAGGAAAAAAACTCCGCCACAAAAAGAATCCAAGAGCAAAATAAAAAAGGAATGCATTTCGAATGATGTTGTTGCAGCAGCAGTAGCATTTTCATGGCATCACCAGAGGGTAGCCAGTAGCTAATGTTCGATGTACGTATGTTTGTAATCGCTGACTGCAATACATCATCATGATCAGTCAGACAGTCAGCTCCAAACATCAGACGTTCAATGTCGGCGGCTGTATGTACTTCCTCGGTTCATTTGCAGTGCATTCATTTGGTAAGTAACATGTGCCAAACACGCACCAACAAACATTCCTCAGTCTTGTTCTTCAATGAAAAAATGCAAGAAATGCCAAAGAATTCAACTCTTGACCAATGATGCATCGGCAACAGACCGCAGAACATCAGGTATTAATGTAATGCATCGTCGGACCATCTGAAATGGCTAGGCGTTCAAATTCATAGCCATGAATGACGGAAGCAAAAAACGAAAAACAGCAACAGTAACCTTCATCCATGGACTGGGGAATAATGTTGAGCAGCTGGAGTTAAAAAAGATGCGGCGCAGGTTTATTGAATAAACATTACAAAATACTTGGAGTGCAACACGCAGCACTGCACATTCACCAAAGCAATGTTAAAGGTAAAGGAAAAAAGTTGAAACACCAACAAACAGCCGCCCCAATAGAATACAGTTTTCCCAACTTAAGGATGCTGAGCACATCTGCACCTCGTCAAGATGCTGCTGGCTGTAAAGCCGACAACTTGAGGCGCATGCGCATATAATTGCAAATGTTTGCAAAGCGATCAGGCATCATGTACCAAGTGGCAAGCAAGTATATGATGGCAGAAGTAACCACAACTTCGGCTGAACATGATTATGCGTATAGCACGCGCTGTAAAATGTTCTTGATGTTATTTTCGTTTTTTTGTGCTGAATTACCACCTCATTGCCAGTTCTGAATGCATTGGCCGACTGGCTGGCTGCCTGGTTTATTATTCATGTATGTTTTCTGGCATATCATATTTTTTTATTACCCGCTCCTAGAACAAGGCAACGGGTGTATCTCTTAAGCATCTCCAGATAGACATCATCAACACATCATTACCACAAACAGCTAACTCAGTTAGCTGAAAGCAATGATTTGTTAAATTACCAAGTGGCAGATAGTGGAGCCTTGGATCACAGTGGATAGAAACATTATGGGCTATTTTATTTGCGGTAAGTGCCAGAGCGGAAAGCTACGTAGATTATGAGTAGTACCTAACATCTGCAAACGCAACCAAAAATGCATATCTTACCAGAAAAAGCTATGCCGAATTTTGGACTTACTGTGCTAAACTAATTTTTATACCCTCCACCATAATATGTCATTCCGTGTGTAACACATTGAAATATTCGTTGTAGACCCTATAAAGTATATATATTCTTTCTTATTCAGCATAAAATTCTAAGTCGAAATAGGCATTTCTATCCGTCTGTCTGTTGAAATCAAGATACAGGTAGCAATTTTTAAGATAGAGCTTTATAATTTTGTGTAGTAGTTTCTATTACCCGTTGGATGTTTGGTATTGAAAATGAGCTATATCAGTCCACGTTTCGATATAGACCCTGTAGAACGGTACCTCCCGATCTTCGGCATTTTGATGGTTTTAGCCTCATTATAACACCGAAATGACTGAAATTTGTTATTTTGTCGTCATTGGGGATATACAACTTTCCACCTGAAATTTGTCTGTACATCTCCATACAGCCCCCATAGGACGAAACCCCCGATTTTCGATATTTTGAGTTTATGGCCTCAATATCCTACCGAAATGGATGAAATTTGGTATTTAGTCTTCATTTGGAGTATAATAATTTCCACCTGAAATTTGTCGGTATAGGTCCACGACTTTATATAGCCCCCAAGAAACGGCATCTTCCGATTTTCGGTGTTTTGAAGGTTGTGGCCTCAATATCACACCGAAATGGCTGAAAATTGTATTTAGACCTCGTTTGGGGCATACAAATTACCACCTGAAATTTGTCGGTATAGGTCTGTATAAGAAGCGGGTCTTTATATACATAGCCCCCATGGAACGACACCTCCCGATTTTCGGCATTTTCAAGGCATTAGCCTCAATATTCAACAGAAATGGCTGAAATTTGGTTTTTAGTGTTTGTTGGTGGTGTACAACTTTCCACCTGAAATTTACCGGTATAGGACCACGCCTTCATATAGCTCCCATAGAACGGTACCTCCTGATTTTAGGCATTTTCAATAGTGACAGAAGTGACATCGGCCAGCACGAGTTACTTTTGCTGGCATCCTTGCCTGGCTTCAGTAGCGCGACACCCTGCCTTTTGTCCGGTCATGGGGTACTTTTAGAGTGGCTAACGATATGTTGAGGACCTTGCTCAAATACTCGACTCCTGCCCCCCTATTCAGTAACTTTTTAACAACTTTACTCATTGTTTATTTTACAACAATTTCATTTGTTTGTTTTGTAATTGTCACAAAAACAAAATAAATTTTAACAACTTTTCAATCGATAAAAAGTGAAATTTTTTGGTATAGGTCCACGCATTCATATAGACCCGATAGAACGGTACCTCAAGATTTTCGGTGTATTGAAGGTTGTGGCCTCAATATCCCACGGAAGTGGCTGAAATGTTGTATTTAGTCTTCGTTGGGGGTATAAAACGTTCCACCTAAAATTTGTCATTATAGCTCCACGCCTTCACATAGCCTCCATAGAACCGTACCTCCCGATTTTCGGGGTTTTGTATTCTGTATTCTACTCCTCTTCTTTCATAAACGAAAGAAAACTAATTGTTCCTATTTATATCAATACACTTCGTGGTGGAGGGAATAAAAAGTTCGGCCCGGCCAAACTTAACGCCTTTCTTTCATGTTTATCGTTCTTCTGGGTGAACGCGAGATCATATATTTGCAATCTAAACATTCTTTAATGAATGTAATGTGTAATTTCACAACACTGTTATGATAGAGGTAAACTTTCCAACTAGGATGATAAACAGAATCAGATCAGTCACAACTTCCAAGCGGCAACACTTTTTGTTTTCATACATCCACTTATCGGTTGATATTTAGCGGTGCGTGTAGCGTGTGTGCCATACTTTGATCCATGTCCAATAGCAACAGCGCCATCACAAAGGTGCAAAATAAATCGCGCTTCCAACTCTAGGGACGTAAGTCATCGGTAGTTTGCTGGCAACAACTAAAAATCAGCGAAAAAAGTCTCTAGGGTGTATGTACAAATGTTTGTGTCTTTGGCATGTGCTGCACAGTGGAGGGAAAAGTACGAAACTGCATTGAAAGAAAGAAAGAAATTTTGCCATAATTGTTTAGTCAGTCATCATATATAAGTACAAATAGTTAACATTTTTCTCGGATATTAAAATATATTCATATTGGCGGATTGGAAAATTTGATGAAAAAGTTAAAATAATATTCGAATATAATAAAGGTCATGTGTTCGAAATATAGACAAGACAACAACACATTTTTTAGGTGGCGGATTTAAAACCTTATCGAAATTTGGCCAAGCTAAGCATTACTAAATGGTGGTGTCACATTATGTTCGATACCCTCTCTCCGTTCAACAATAAAAAAGAGGTCACGTGTCCTTGCTCTAAAAATATCCGGACGTTCGTGGGCTAAATAATTTTTCATTATGTTTTCTTCCATTGTAATAAGAATTTATCGAAAAATACCTTCGTGTCTCCAAGCCAATTGTATCTTTGATGAATATTAGGCTACTGTCCAACAGTTGAATTGCCACTGCAGTTATGCCTCTAAGTCATGTTCCAATGTATCATCAGTATGTAGAAGCCGACAACAATCACAATTCTAAAGCGAGTCTGGACACTCTGTATGTTTGTACATATGTATGTATGTACGTGCTGCATCTCTATGAATGGCATGTCCATAAATGGAAATGGTATATACGTTTATAAGCGATGCAATTCCTTAAATGGTCAATGTTGGTACGATTGTAATATGTTTGTGAATATGTGTGTCTAACAAATGTACTAATGTAACTGCTTTCGTATGAATGTCTGTCTGTCTGAATGCGTGCACAAATTCACCTTTTTTCCTTTCAACGCTTCTGCATTGTTGCTGCTGCAATGAATTGCATTGCACATTGATGAATAATTTAACAATGAATTATGTACGATGAACATTATTGAATAATTGTTAATGGGGCTGGTAATGCCAATATGCAACAATCGATGATGTTCTGGTCAGATACTACATAACGCCAGGTGGACATGTATGCGTTTGTAGAAATATATTGCCACGTTGAAACCGGAGGTGGGTATGATAGGAATATGAGGGCCTTGGTCTCACATATAGGCAAGAAGGCATTATGAAACGATAGTTTCATAATAAACACGGTGCTTTTGAAACAAATTTAAATGTAAAGTTCTGAAACTACAATGTTCATAGATGAGAAAAAAAAAACGCCGGAGCACTTTTTAAATAAATCGCTATTTAAGGGGTTTTTAGGTTTAGTCCTATCGAAGAGGGACTAAAGAAATGTTCTCTACAAGATTGACTTTTATAATATCTTCGTAGTTGTTACCGTTATTGAGATATAGAAGTTCAAATTAGGACAATGGATTGACTGTATCGCCTTTTGCGCTCAACATAACCGTTTTTCATTAAATTTGCAGAAAATGTTCTAGGTTTGCCGTGGTAATGTATATTTTTATGAATTTCGGAAGACGTGGGGTACCTTCCTACGTTTTTTAATCGCTATATATGGCAAATGTATGACCATACCGGTTTGAGCATTAATTTTGGGAGACAATGGGGTTGTGTCTCCGTTCCTAGGTATTTGGATTCAAAATAGGTTTGGTCGGATTTTTTTTAAATTTGTTATAACTGATGACCAAGTCCGCTCTTTTCAATACATTATGCTACCGAAATTTTCAGAAAATGTTCAGGAATGCCCCGTCGTGAAAATATGTTTGTTTTAAAATTGCTATATTTGCTAACTTATGAATTCATTAGCTTGCAAATTAATTTGCAAGACAGCGGAGGTTGTGCAACCGATCGAATGTTCTAAGTTGGGGCTCGAAGTCCCGACCACGACCACTTTTTAAATATGTCAGTTCTGTTTTGACATTTGTGTAGTAAACACATGCGAAATACACGTTAATAAACAATGTTACGCTACACTGCTCCAGAACGCGGAATATTGGTGACTATTTGACCAATAATCGGTCGGTGACTTTGGCACAACGTGAATTTCATGACAGCGGAGGTTGTGCAACCGATCGAATGTTCTAAGTTGGGGCTCGAAGTCCCGACCACGACCACTTTTTAAATATGTCAGTTCTGTTTTGACATTTGTGTAGTAAACACATGCGAAATACACGTTAATAAACAATGTTACGCTACACTGCTCCAGAACGCGGAATATTGGTGACTATTTGACCAATAATCGGTCGGTGACTTTGGCACAACGTGAATTTCATGAAGATCGCCTGATTTGACCGCTTTTTTAAGTCGGCGGTTTATGCCAACAAGCCTCAGACTCTTTCAGCTCTTTAAAGGCAATATCCGTCAAGAATGTGAGGACCTATCGCCGGAAGTTTTGGCCAAAGTTATGGAAAATGCCATAAAAAGGGCTCAAATGACAATAAACTGTGGTTGCGGCCATTTATCTGACATCACTTGATGTAAAAAATTAAAAGACCAAATGAAAATAATCCACAAGAAGAATCAAAGTTTTTCACTTTTTTTAAATTACAACCAAAAACATCGGAAGTTTACTTTTGCGCCACCTTGTATCTCGGAAACTAAGGAACCGGGGTGGGTATGAATTTCGGAGGTGGCACTATACCCCAATTTGAAACTAAAACGATATATTTACAAATTGTCTTAAATGGTGAGGTACAACGGTGCAAAAAGCGTTGATCTGTCCATCAGGAAGAAAAACTAAAGACATGCACGGCCTCAATAAGCGGAAAAATTCGACTTTACCAATGTTTTTTAACTTTTATAAGAAGATCGCGTTATGATAAAGACAGGAAACTGGGACGATTATCAATCCTAAACAGCGGAAAAATCCTACAAGGTCCGTTAGAGAAAGAAAAAATGAATAACGTATTTTTGAATTGTAAAGTATAAAAGGTATAAAAAGTTGCCATTATAAAAGAACGGACCAGCAACGAGGATCCGGGCCTGCTAATAAATAAATAAAGGTCTAAATCTGAACTAATTTTACATTTTCCAAATTTCATCATATTTGATAGTATTTGTGTGTATGGTTCATCAAAAAAAATAAATCGGCTTATTACTATTCTGAATTCCGTCACATTTTCAAATTTCATCAAAATTTGACATACACAGCGAGGTTGATGTACCAAACACTTAACATCGGCCCAAGATATATTTATGAGAGCTATATCCAAATCTGAACCGATTCTTACCAACAAAAAAGAAACGGCGTTCCCTGTCTTTTTTTGCCCTCCACCATAAAATGTATTGAAGTGAACAAAAGTACCAAGCTCTTCCTCTTATTACACGAATAGTATATGCCAACTGATAATATTTTCTTCAAAAGAGCCTATATGGAGCGTCATCGTAGTTCTTTCCAAAGCATGGATCCAATATTTACAATTTTCCGAATTGATCTTTGAACTCCTGGCAACACACAATATAAAATTACAGCAATCTCGGATATATACCGGATATATATGGACTAGGGTTATGACTATTTGACATTTTTTCACAAAAATGATTTCCTGTAGTGTGAATGAATGAACTTTTGCCTTTCAATACTTAAAATAACATTCATTCCATTTTATTGTAAAAAAGGTTAGGCACAAACCAAGGTGATTTTTTTTTAAATTCTATGAAATGAAAAAAAAAATCTCAAAAAATTATTTTCTGTTGCACGCGTGGATGGCTTTTTGCTTCTTATTGACGAAAATAATTTTTATTCATCTAAATTTTAAAAAAGGTCTCGCACAAACCACTTTTATTTTGAATGATATATGAAATAAAGTTATATATAATACGTTGATAAAATTAGTGAGAAATAAACGGTTATGCCATTTTGGTTATGTCGTCTGCCACTATACCTTGTTTTCAGATAACCTACTTAGCGCTGAGAATTTTTTTGCGAGAAAACTTAAAATTGTTTATGAAAAATATATTTTTGAGACTTTAAAGCATTTTTTAAAGTTTTTAAAAGTACCAAAAACTTTGGAGTGTAATATAGGTGTATCCTTATATGCCAACCCTTGGTTTTCGATTGAGAAAATACTCCTACTATATTCCTAACAAATCCCTGACTTTATATGATTCTAACATTTATGATTTAATTTTTATCGCATATTTAAATTGTTCATTGTCGAAAATGGCAAAAAAAGTCGATTTTTTTGAATTGCTTGGGTTTTAGGCCAATTGCGTGGAAATGCATAGGTCAAATGAAGCGTGAAATGACAGAGAACAGACAAGACTATAACAAAATGCAAAAAAACCCACAAAAATAATCGAAAAAAACCGGAGTTTTCTGCTTACAGTGACTTCAAAAAATTTTCAAAAGTTCTGAAAAATAAAAAAAACTTAACTTCATCACTACCCTCTTTGCAGAGAGTAATGTTTACAAAACGCACTGACAGCTTGCAAAATTTACTGATCGCTACCAATATCATGATTTCATCCCGGCGAAGGGAATTATCAATTGGCTTTTTCAGTTTTTGAAAAGATGATTTTTTTAGTGAAAACCTGAACTCTTTATGCATCGTCGTGTATTGTATGTATGAAGGCGTGGACCCAGACCGAATAATTTCAGATGGAAAGTTTTACACTCCTAACGAAAACTAACTACCAAATTTCAATAATTTCGGTGGGATATTGAGGACACAGAAAATCTGGTGGTACTGTTCTGTGGGGGCTCTATGAAGGCGTGGACCCAGACCGAATAATTTCAAATACCAAAATTTCAATCATTTCGGTGGGATAATGAGGACACAGAAAATCCGGAGGTACTGTTTTATGGGGGCTATATGGAAACCACCACCATAGTATGGAGAGTATATTAAGTTTGTTTTTCCGTTTGTAACGCATTGAAATAATTATTTGCGACCCTATAAAGTATATACATTCTTGATCAGGGTAAAATTCTGAGTCGGTCTGTGTACCTCCGTCGGTCGGTAAGTCCGTCCGTCTGTGGTAATCACTCTAACATCTACAAACATGGAGATAGTGCGCTGAAATTTTGGGAAGATGCGTCTTTTGTTTGCAGGCAAGTCAAATTCGATGAGGGGCTATATTGGTCCACGTTTTGGTATATACCCCATACAACGGAACCTCCCGATTTTCGGTATTTTGAGGTTCTCTCAGGCTACTAAACTTTTCCACCAAAATCGTCAATATAGATCCATCGCTTGGTATTGCCCCCCATTTTCGGAATTTTGAGAATATTAGCTACAATTTCTAATCGAACTAGCTGTAATTTGTCATTTGAGGTTCTCAGTGGTTCTCCACCAAAAATCGTCAACATTTGTTTATGTTTTGGTATAGCCCCCATATAACTGAACCTCCCGATTTTCGGTATTTTGAGGTTCTCTTTGAGGCTACTAAACTTTTCCACCAAAAATCGTCAATATAGGTGCATGTTTTGGTATAGCCCCCCATATAACGGTTCATCCCGATTTTAGGTATTTTGATGATTTTAGCTACAATTTTTAACCGAACTAGCTGTAATTTGACATTGTAGGTTCTCTGTGATCACTTAACTTCTCCACAAAACAATCGTCAATATAGGTCCATGTTTTGGTATAGCTCCTATATAACAGCACCTCCCCATTTTCGGTATTTTGAGGGTCTTGGATACATTGTTTGACGGAATTACCCGTAATTTGACTGTTTAGCTCCCTCCCCTGCAGTTTTCCACCAAAAATAGTAAAGGTAGGTCCACACTTTGATAAAGCCCCGTAGGTTGTGTCTTTCACCTGCCTGAACACGTTTTTTAGATTAGATTAGACAATTTAGGCATTTGGGGGTATCCGTGGTCGAAAAAATTTTCCACCTAAAATTGTTAAAGAAAACTAATTATATCGTTTTAATTAAGACTATTTTATGGTGGAGGGTATAAAAAGTTCGCCCCGGCCGAAATTAATGACTTTTTACTTGTTAATTATTAAAAAAATATTTTTAGCAACACTGACCCATTGCGACCCTCGGGAAATTTTTAAGATCATAACCGAACTCTTTTATGTACTGTAAGAAGGCCCCCAAAAAAGCACATCAGCCCTTTCAATAACGTTGTTTGTGTTGGTATAGCGATGCTTAAGAGTTTTATAACGATTGTTCATAACAAAGAGACTTGTTGCATCAAAGAGAATGGTGTTATGGACAAAATATCGATTCCAATTATGTTCTTATTATTAATTAAACAAACTGTATGAAATAATACATTTATTTATACAATATGTATGTATGTTGGTGTATATAATGATCCACAAAATGCATTAATATAAACACGTTGTTGCAATGTACATGAATATGTAATGAAGAAGGATATTGTGTTATTGTAATATTTTAAATACTCACGTTACGAATGATTTCTTGTAATGGTATGCACACCCGCCATGAACGCTATAGGTCGTGGGTTCGGTTCCTAGGCTAGGCAACATCAACAATTTCAACGGTGGCAAAATACCCCTCAGTAATGTTGGCGACATTTCCTGAGATTATTCAGCCATGTAAAACATCTCTACAAGTCGTGTAGGTCCCATAGTAGGTTCATTTCATTATCATATCATAGGTCCCATATCATTGAGTTAATATGAATCGGGGTGCACTCATTGATATGAGAGAAGTCTCCCTTGTCTCGTATGGGATGTTTGTGGAACAATTATAAATACTTCATTATGTTATTGTTGTTATTGTTATATATTGACATTTAAGTATCAAAGTCAAAGTGTTCGGCTGAAATAATTTCATAAAGTGATATCATATGTTGAAGATATATTAACTGATAAAAATCAATCAATTTATTTATGATAATCAATTTATATTGATAAATTTGTGCGTTGAGGTTTCCTACCCATTGAGATTGCAAAATACTAAGTCTAAGTTTTAATTTTGGGCCATATTAAAATGTGAGTGAACCTTTTCCGAAAATTTTCTGGCGGAAAGTTTACACCCCCCAAATTTTAGCCATTTTGGTGGGATATTGAGGCCACAACCTTCAAAGTACTCCCTTCTATGGGCGCTATATGAAAACGTGGGCCTTTGCCGACAAATATCAGGTGGAATGTTTTATATTCCCGACGAAGACAAATTGCAAAATTTCAGTAATTTCAGTCAGATATGTTACTGAAACCTTCAAACAGGCATGTCATAGATTCCAATCGGAATGGTTTCAATTCCGTAATTTCATTTCGATCGTTTTTGTTTTAGCTTCTTCAGATTTCGATCGATTTTGTGAATATTATTTAGTATAAATTAGTATATATATTTAGTATAAATATGGCAACATTAGAAGAATCAAAAGAAACAAAACAAAAACATATGATTAGAAAACACCGTAGAAGTAGGAATTGTGAAAATATTGTGTTTAAAGAAAGCTTTTTTTGTGCGAAAAGAAAGTTTATTTTTATTAGATTTTCAATTTTTCTATAGTTTCTGTAATTGAGGCGAAAAAATTAACACAACATTGAAAAATACCATGTTCGAGTTCTTTCTTTTTTGTTTCCTTCTAGATTAGCTTTAATTTACATTCGTAATGCCAAGTTGTTTTGCTTTTACAAATGTTCTCACGAAAAAAAATATGTGGCAATACTTAGCCAACAATTGGTTTCCTTGATTGAGAAATAATGAAAATGTGAATTTTTTTTAATAAAATGATAAAAATGATATGAAGTTAAATGTGATTTTGTTAATAAAACAATATTTTTTATTAATTCTAAGTGTTTTTGGAGTGTTTTTAAGTTAACATGTTTCCAAAAAATTACAATTCCACTTGAGAAACCAAAAGTGATTTCATTCCGAAAAAATTGGTTTCTGTGACATGCCTGAAAATACCAAAAATCGTTAGGAAACGTTCTAGGGGGGGCTGTATCAAAACAAAGATCGATATAGCCCATTTCTAATACCGAACATCCTAGGGTTAATAGAAACATCTGTACCAAACTATAACGCAAAATCTTGAATATTGCGAGCTGTAATATGCAAAATATGCATTGACAATTTTTAGTGGAAATGATTTGTGACCACTGCGAACCTCAAATATCAAACTACAAGTAGTTCGGTACAAAAATGTAGCTAAATTCGTCAAATTAACTGAAATCGGGTAATTTCGACAAAAATACAGCTAAATCCTCAAAATACCTAATATTCCGTGGTACAGTTATATGGAGACTATTGGAATCCGATATAAACAAAGCTTTATGATAGTGATCAAAACAATTGTCAGACTATCGATAGTATGCTAGCTAGGCATCCATAACATCATCAGTGGAAGGTTTATTTTTGGGGTTTCTGGGGATTTTGTTTTTTTAATAAAAGTTCGCATATCCATGAGACATTGATTGATGGAGAGACTGAGTTCAACCGCGGCATAGCCACGGAAAGAACTAAAACTAATAACTAAAACTAATACAAGTTGAGTCGCCCAGGTATCATCGAGACTCCGTTCGAATACAGTTGGTACCCCAACTGCAAACCTTGAAACATGGATATATTATATGCACTTGGTCGCTTAACACCCCCGTGTTAGGATAGGAGATCACTACCTGATTCTATGTCGCTCGTCCAGAGATGATTTATTCCAATCAATTCACCTCATCGGCTCCCGACAATCCCTTCTCACACGACGATCTTGAATTATCAGTTCACACATGGCATCAATGTTCTCTGCACAACGCCCGTTTTTCGACTATCTTCATCTTTGAGCGAGTGTCGGCCAGTGTGTCCGAGGTGCTAAAATCAATCGTTACCTTGTGTTGGGTCCCGTCTCATTACAACAACGAAGGAAATGAAAAAAGCGGATGAACTGGCGCGTTGCGGATCAGAGTCAACCGACATTGAAGTCGACAACTCGATCAAGCCACACTTGTGCCATTTCATACGGCAATTGGAACAAAAATATCGAGACAATGCTAGCCAGATTTGGCACCAACCTAGTTGTAAGGTTTCCAAGGCAGTCTGGCCCATCCTCTCCAATCGAAGAAATACATCCCTACTCTCCATGAACAAATCCGACCTGAAACTAACGGTTGGAATCATCACGGGTCATTGCAAAATAAGATCTATGTCCTGCAAATAGGGAAAAGACAATGATGTTGACTACTGCACACACAGAGAAAAAATATTTTTCGCTTTTGTTGGAACAACAATATACATATATGTATTTTTTGTTCCAACAATTCATTTGTTTTGTTCAAGCATTGCTGGGTTGCAGAATTTTACATCATGTGTGTTTATTTCAGCTAATGCCCATATTTTGTTGTATTCAAATAAAACATAAAAAACCGTGGTGGATATGATTTTCTTTAGTTCGACTCAATTTGTGGGGTAATTAGCTTTGGGACAATACTGCAAATTTCTCATTGTGTTAATTTACTGGATGTGCTTATGACCTGTTTATTGATGCAGAGTCGGCGGCAAAAGGAACTGATGAAGTTGTTTGGTGACAACTGAAACTATAGTGGTCCCTACCTCCTCAATTTCATATCCACTCTGAAACATTTTGTTGTTATTCAAATATTTGAATACAACAAAATATGAGTTTTAGCTGAAATAAACACACATAATGTATAATATCCTAATTTTTTCAGCCTACTCAGTTTTTTTTACATTATTTTATAATGGGTTATACGGTTCGTGTTTTTGTAAAATTTTTGTTGTTATTTTTAATAATTCTATTTTCAAATATTCTATGCCATAATATCATTATTTTATCCTGGAAATTTAATAGAATAGTTTTGATTACAAGCTATCGAAAATATTATACAAAATTGCATAGATGTATTTATTGTATGCCTTTGGGTCATCTAGAGCAGGATAAATTTCCACATCATATGCAGATTTTAATTAATGCATGATACATCTTGTTTGTTTTTTTTAATGTAAATATGAACTGAATCTACATCAGTTCGGGTACATAACATGCTGATTTGTTTGTGCAAAGCATGACCGATTCGCTTAATTATTTGCAATTACCTGCAGCCATTTGCTTTTAATCATTGAACAGTCTAAACTGATGCAGTAAAACAACCAAAAACATCATCATAAGAGTGGGCCTATAAAAATGCATTTCATGGCAATGCTGCAAAAAAGTTACATGTTATGGCAGTGTGAAAGGAATGAAACACCAGCTAACAAGCAAATTAATAATTATTACCCAAGAACAACCACATAACATAATTACGATGAACAATTATGTTAATGTTTTTATTGAAGCGAATAGTTTTTAACATTATTAAAGAAGTGAATCGTTTTGGCTTTTGCTTGTTTAGTATCAACGCAAATTGAGAAGGCGTATTTTTCGAAATGATAATCGAATTTCGTCAAAAGAGCGAACCGCCGAAAATGAGTTCCACATACACGTTTTTCCAAAATGTACGGGAACGGAAAAATTACATAAAACTGGAACAAATGTCAAAGTCGGCGTGTGAGCCAATCAGAAGCCGGCAAACTTGTTGCACATTTTTGTTCAGCCAAATTTGACGTGTAAAAAGTTTCTGAAGAGAAAACTATTCAGCGTCATTTTTTTTCAAAGAGAAGTGAACATTTTGCAACTTTTTGATGTACGGGAACGCATTTTGGGGAAAAATGTGCAAAATGTGTTAAATGTGTAAAAACTTTTTAGTTCTGGAACGAAGCTATACTTAATTACTTAGATGATTTCATATTCTAAACAGAATGTTATGCTCCGAGCCGGCCTAAGAATAGATTTCTAAGATCGGCGATCTTCTACTTTTAGTCCGGTCAAAATAGACATGCGTATAAGGGGGAAATAGCAAAAATTCCCACAAAGCTGAATTTTGGTGGAGAGCTAGGGTTGGCCATTAGAAGCAACGTCCTAAAAGTCCCCATCGATCCCATGTGTGCAAAACAAGTTATTCGGGGTCAAAGGTCATTTTTGGAGGCATTATTCAGTTTTTTTTTTTTAATTTTTCTCAAAAACGGTAAAACTAAGCAAAAGCCCGCTAAAGTAAAAGTTGTAGATTCAATAATTGTCTACAAGATTGGTCTTTATGATTCTTAAAAAAAGACTTACCATTTTCGAGATATCTCGATCTAAAGGTCGAATAAAAATATAGTCGCGTAAGTACATTATGAGGCGAACCGGTTAAAGTAACGACACTATGTGTTAGATACTTCCTTAAGCTTTCAAACGATATCCACTTTGCAGTAATCGGTTCAGCAGAACCGGGTCTAACCCGGTTTTTAAATTTGGCCTTTCGGGTCGGCGAACCGGATCTGCAACCGTTGAAAATTATACATTTCCGTAATCAGCGCAACAAACCCTACCTTCGAACAAAACTTGAAAAAAATCGGAGAGTTTTCGTTGGGGTCGTTCCCGTTGGGCTTTGATTATACATGTGGGTTAAATGGGCTATTTTTGCATAAAATGACTCTAACATTGAATAACTCTACTAAACACACTCCGATTTTGTTGGAATTTTTTTAAGAAGATAGCTATAATTTCGCTCTTCAAGAAAATATATATTTTTTTGGGGGACAGACCCGATTACTTCGCTTATTTTAGCCGGTTCGTCTGAATATGTGCATATTTCCCTTATAAGTGCATACAAATCATATGTTTTTTACAACAGCGATATCTCAAGAATGGTTCCTTCTAAGAAAAAAATTATAAGGGTCAAACTTGTAGATAATTTTTCTGTCTACAATATTTACTTTAGTCACTTTTTGATTAGATCAACCGTTTTCAAAAAATAAATCCGAAAATCTAAAAACCCTTAAATTTTGACCTTTGACCCCGAATAATTTTTTTTGCACACATGGGATCGATGGGGACTTTTAGGACGTTGCTTCTAATGGCAAACCCTAGCTCTCCACCAAAATTCAGCTTTGTGGGAATTTTTGCTATTTCAATGTCTATTTTGACCGGACTATTTATTTCTCCAGTTCTGGTCTTCTTTCTCTTCTTGGTCATCCCTGATCTAAATGTTTCTCTCTCCATACACCCAATTCAACTATAGTTGATAACCATGCACTTATAAACAGCTCCCTAAAGTATGTAAATAAAATGTGATGCCGACACCTGCGGCCAAATTACGAGATTCGATTCGATCGAGTATTTGCTCGTGAATGAAACAATCGAACTATGAAAACCTATTCACGCCACCAACCGTACATTTACTAAGGTAGATGCTTTAGCAATTTCTTACAATAATGTCAAGAAGTTTTACAAAAATAAATCATTTCGTACATTTTTCTAGCACAACTTCATTCTGAAATTATTACCTAAAGTATTATTCAACCATTTAAACAAATATTTAAATTTTTTCATTTTACCTCCTTATATCCCGGTTACACTTAACCGGATAAACCCAGCGGGTTTGGATTTCAAATGTCAATCCCATAGCGCAAACGTCAAATAAATCCTCTCGAAGTGGGTTAACCCGCCAAAAAACTCTAGTGTAACCGTTCGATTTTTTCATTCACGAGCAAATACGCTATCGAATCTAATGTCGAAATTAGGCCCCTGATTTATTCTCTTTTAGTGCAACATCAGAATGGTATTTTGGAAGAACGTCCTACAAGGGTGCGAACATTACAAAAATATCTTTCATATTATACCTAAAATGTTAAACTACATATATAGCATAGACGATTATGCACGAACAGAGATGGTCTGTATGACGATTTTGTAGGTTTTCGACGGTAAGAAAGTTGTAAACGTCATAAACCTCAAAAAATGTATGTGTGTTACTATCATATTTTTCACTTAATATTAATTCTGCAAGCCTGGCTTTGTTGTTGAAGACCGTTCGTACCTTTTTTTTAAAATACAGTCGGACCTCGATTATCCGTGATGGTCGGGACCGGAGGCATTACGGATAATCGATTTTCCCGGATAATGGAGGTAATGATTTTATGCAGTTTTTGAACATATTTTTAATTAAAAATTACATAATATTGTACAATAATATGAAAATCTGTAATTTTTATTAAAGCTGAGTTCCTTTACTTACCTGAGGTTACCATTTTTACCATTTGTTACCATTTTTAACATGCAAAGCGTTCCTTAACCCCGAAAAGTGGCAACACTGGAAGCAATTTTTAAGAGAGTGAGAGAGGAGTGAGAGCGAAAATGGCTTTCTCTTCGACCACTGGCTACCAGACAAATTTCTGTAGGTAAAAAATGGCAGAACTGATTTTTCGACTTTTGTTTGTCGATTATTTCACAATGAAGGAGAAAATGGACGAAAAACAGAAGAAAAAGTCGAACGCTGACAAAACTAAATTAAAAACTGTGAAATAAAAGACGAAAATTGATTTTTTATGTTTTTTTTTTGACATTGCTGCCAGATCTACAATTTTTCCGTTCCTTTACTTTTTTGGTAAAAATGTTCATGAGAGAGCAATTTTGTGCAATTTTGACACTTTTCTCTTTTACCACTCTTACCATTAAAAAAGTAAAGGAACAAAGCTTAAATTTGTTACGGTAATCCACCAAATTTTAGAAGGATAAATAAATATCAACATCCTCATATGCATCTGAATTGACTTTGTTCCATGGTTTTTCTGATAACGTCAATACACAAATTGTTTAATACGGGAGAATTTCCAGTTTTCGTTTGTTTATCTTTTGTTTGCTTAATCAGATTAAATGGAAAGTGTGTTTTTACTCCTGGGTAATGAAGTTTATAACGAAAAATAGAAAAAAGTCCAACAATTCTTTTCTATCACGGATAATGGAGGTTCCCGGATAATCGATTCACGGATAATCGAGGTTCAACTGTATTTTAATTTTTATTTTGATTGTTTGGTTCGGCTTTAGGCTCATTGAAAAATAAAAAGATGTTTGGTTTGGTTTTGTATTATTCTTTTATTTCTCCAATATTTCGATTGTCATCGACAATCATCTTCAGGGATCTATTTCACAAATAATAAAGCACATATTACAAATCGATAAACAACTAAATATAACACAAATTATTACATTTTCTTGACGAAGATCACCTGTGCTGGTTTAATGTCACCATCAAACTAAACTTTTTTACGTCTATGTTTTTGTACTAAATTCCTATACATATGTGCACAGTGGTCTGTATCAGTCTTATAATTTATTATTTTTTCATTAGGTACGTCTATTATATGAAGCATCTCCAAAGTGAATCGTCGTTTATAATTAATTTCCTGTGATAATATGTCTACGTTCTTAAAGTTCGGTTTATGCCCAGTAAGTACACAATGGGCCGCTAACGCTATTTTTGTTCTAATGATTTGTCTGTTTTTTTGATCCGACTTGTGTCCGGATAGTCTAGTTTTCAGTTTGGTTTTTGTCGTACCAAAATATACCTTCTGGCATACGTTGGTGTCGTCCCCGTTACATGTGATCTTATATACTACATTGCTTTTGTCCTCTTTTTTAATTTTCGATTTAGTTTTACTAAACATATTGTTGACATTATTTTTGGTTTTTAAAGCTATGTTAAATTTATCTTTATCATATACAGTTAGGCAACAAATGTATTGCAAAAACCAAAATTGTAGAAAATTTCATATTAATTGTTCGTTTATGGCAACAAATTATGTAAAAACTATACGGTTTTTTGTGCAAATCTCTTGCTATAGATCCTCACAACAATATTCCGTCAAAATATGCAAAGGTTATTTGCGATTTATAACAAATACGGTCAAAAATAAGAATTAACTACTACTTGGGGGTGACAATAAAAGTATTGCAACAATAGACAATGACGAATCGGCCACAGGCAAGTATGCCAAGAATGAATATTTGACTCAATGTGTATTGTAGGATAATAGAACAATGCAAAACAGTCCGATTTGGCTTTGAGAACATCGAAATACCTCTGGAAAGTATGTATGTATATGAAAAAAATTGACACTGAGCACTATTTCGTCTCTCAATGGTATTGATATGATTTAATTTTTACTAAGTGGATAGATAGTATCCTCTGCTATCATAATAAATCCAAAAGATTGCGCCAAATCCAATAAAACCCATCAAATATGGAAATTAAACCGCTACTGGAGAAGCTGGAATACCGAATATTTGGGTACTATATTCTTTACCATGGAAAATAGTATGAGAAATTGGGTTCACGGATATAATAATTATTGGAAAGACATCCCCACTGACATCATTAAGAAATATTTAATATTCATTAGTCTGAAAGTCAGAAAAATCGATCCCGAAAGCTCAAACAAAGTCAACTACCACCATTCCAAAGACCAGATAATGAAATGTTAATCTTATTTGTGTAAATTGCCGATGTAATATAACAACACAAAACTCTTAAATACATCGGGCCAACATCCTGATATCAACCTTCATCAAATGTTTGGGTCCAATTTAACAAAAAACTCCAAAAACATCCTTTAACAAAGGATCAAGATTTACTAAAAATTGGGGAACCAGCATCCTTAGAGTGGAACATACCGAGCCTTAATTTTTGGTTTAACTAAGCTCATTAATGCTCCAATGAATGTCCAAAGTGGATAGACAACTCATTAAGGAACACACCTTTGGTAATTCTCCAAGAAACCATCGATTTGGCAACTTTTGCAATACTTTTATTGTCACCCCCAAATAGTAGTTAATTCTTATTTTTGACCGTGTTTGTTATAAATTGCGAATAACCTTTGCATATTTTGACGGAATATTGTTGTCAGGACCTATAGCAAGAGACTTGCACAAAAAACCGTATAGTTTTTACGTAATTTGTTGCCATAAACGAACAATTAATATGAAAATTTCTACAATTTTGGTTTTTGCAATACATTTGTTGCCTAACTGTATATTCGATTTGCAGAACCTCTCAGAAAAACCGGGAAATTATGTAATTGCCTTGTATAATTTTTGCGTATCGTCTCTGTTTTGTTGCTGCTTAATTCTTTTTGTGCGTTTTATTAAATCATCAATCGTCTTTTGAGGGAAATCATTCATGGTTAAGATGTTTCGTATTTTTAACTCGTTCTCTGGATGAAATTTTGGGTCACTTATGTTAAAAATCCTGTTTATAAAGTTCGTGGCAGTATTAATTTTTATTCGTCGATGATGTTTAGAGTAAAAGTTAATCAATCGTCCTTTAGCTGTGGGCTTTTGGTACCAGTCTAATTTAAGTATGTGACCTTGTCTCATTATAACAGCGTCTAAATACGGTAGTTTGTTGTTTTCTTCAATTTCATGGGTAAATTGTATCTTTTTGTCGTATGAATTTAATATTTTTAATGTGTTTGCGACCTCTTTTTTCTTTAGTATACAAAAAATGTCGTCAACGTACTTGGTTAGCATCCTCGGTTTTATAGTAATTTTTCTCATTGCAGCGTCTAATAAATCCTCCATTACTATGTCAGCAATAATCGGTGACGCTGGTGACCCCATTGGAAGTCCCTTACGTTGTTCGTACACCTTGTCATCATAAATGAAATATCTGGAGTCTTTTACGCAAAGAGTCAATATTTCGTTAAAGGTGTCCTTGGGTATTTTAGTATGTTGTTCAATTATATTCCACTTTTCTGCTATCGTCTTGAGCGCTAAATTTACTGGTATGCTCGGGAACAACGATACCACGTCAAATGATATTAAAATTTCGTCGTCTTCTATGGATTCGTTATTGATTCTTACTTTAAATTCTACTGTGTCTCTTATATATAGATTCCTTGGTTAAGTTCCTTAAAATATTGACAATGTATTTAGATAGTCCGTATGAAGGTGAATTGATTGATGAACATATTGGTCGTAAGGGGGTTCCACCTTTGTGGATTTTTGGTAGTCCATAAATTCATGGAGCAAGCGCCGTATTCGTTATCAATTTGTTCTTCTCTGTTTGATTTATTATGTTAAGTTTCAATAATTTGTCCACTAATTTATTGTTTTTATCTTGGAGTGTCGTACAGTACTCTAGCGTCGATTCATGGCACAAATACTACATCACACGTATTATTTTGTGCATCATTGTTATAAATGATCGTCAATAAGAGAAACAAGGTTAACTCTCGCATTCTCTTGCTGTTCTTTGCTCACAATTGTATTTAAGAGAAGTCTATATTTTCGTTTTTCATGAGTTTTCAATAGATATTTTAAATCTTTAAAACATAATTGTAATTCTAAAAAATGTTTATAATGAATTAATTCAAATATTACAAAAAACTTCTATGTATTGCTAGATTAACAACACTAAGAGGATCTTCCATTTACGGTAGCGTAAAGGCGTGAGCACCAATGCTCTCATGTTTGTATGCATTCCTCACTTTTAATTTTTAAAATAACTGATGTAATTGAACACTTAAATGATGCAATAGAAGACGTAGGAGCGACGTCGGGAGGGTGAAAAAAATTTGTTTTTTGCTTTGGTGATGTGTATGTGATATGCGGCCAAACACGTCTGTTCCGTTCTTTGTTGTTGCGATTTATTCATCCAAAAGCTTTCTTTTTTTTCTGTAACAGTAAACAAACATATCAAGAGAAGAGGAAAAGAAAAAAATGGTATGAATTAGTTTGTTTTTTTTTTGCGAGAAAGACATTTTTTCTTCGGTTTCCCCAAGGCAGACATTGAGTAAAGACGGTAAAGTAAGTGAATAAATCATAAATACATTTTATAATTGGAATTTTTTTAATTGAATCAAAAATGTGAATGGAAATATTTTATTGGACAAAGAAGAAATCTTTATATATAAAACTCAATTGTCGTTTGTTGGTAATTGAATCAGTTGAAAACGGCTGGAGCGATTTGGATAATATTTTGTGGAAATGTTAGTCATAGTCCAGTTTAGGTTTTTATGGAAAGAAAAATTGGCCACTCCCACTTTTCCGCCCACTTTTATAAATATGTTATATCTACGAAACTACTCAACAGATTTTCCTGAAATTTTCAGGGAACGTAGAGTGATGGTCCCGGTTAAAATAGGCTACATATTTGGCTGAATTTCGGATCGGGCGGGGTACCTCCCCTATGCCCTATTTTTGTAAAAATGCAATATTTGCAACAAATACGAATGTATCGGTTTCGGAATTTATTTGCGAGTCAATGGCGACCGTGTCTCCAACCTTACGTACTTAGTTTGGGACTTAAGAACCGACCACGCTCACTGTCTAATTAGGTTATATCTACAAAACTACTGTAGGGATTTTCAAGGAAATCGCGATTTGTCTAAACTTTTAAATCTTTAAAAATAAAAATCAAATGTCGTTCGTTGGTCATGGCATCAGTTGAGAACGGCTGGACCGATTTCGATATTTTTTTCTGTAAAATGTGCGCAATAACCCGACTTGGGTTTTTATGCAAAGAAAATTTACGCCCACTTTTTTCAATTTTTAATTTTTATCATTTCTAGAAAAACTACTGAACCGATTTTCCTGAAATTTCCAGGGAATGTACAAGGATGGCCCCCGCTTAAAATAGGTTACAAATTCAGTTGAATTTCGGAAGGGGCGGGGTACTTCCTATATACCCTACTTTTTTAAAAATGTTATATTTACAATAATTACGAATGTATCTATTTCGAAAGACCTTACCCACTTTTTTAGGATCCAAAGACTTTACCACACCCACTTTTTAAAATATGTTACATTTACAAAACTACTGAACCGATTTTTCTGAAAATGTCAGGGAATGTACGGGCATATTTTCTTGAATTTTGAAGGGGGCATATTTAAAAAAAACGCCTTACCTTTATGAATAAAAATTAAATGCTGTCATAACCAACTTAGGTTTTTTGGAAAGAAAAGTTTACCACGCCCCCGATAGCGTGGATAAAGACAGGGACATGGACTATAATAAATCCTAAAAAGCATAAATTGGCGAAAAAATTCGACAAAGTCCGTAAGAGAAAAGAAAGGCTACAGACAAAAAATCCTTCTCGGTTTGACAATGGAGCGAAGAAGTGAGGTAGAAAATACCTATTTTTGAATTGCAAGCATAAAGTCGATAAAAAGTTGTCATTAAAACTCATTACGACGGGCCAGCAACGCGGACCGGGGTCTGCTAGTTGAATATATAATTGATAATAACATTAATAAATTTTTCATATACATGCATATATTTGAAATATGGATGTACCTATTTATTACAACATATAAACATTCAGCGACGTGGTCAGAAATGCATCCTTCCGGGCCACCCCTGGCTACGACGGTGTAATCATTTGATTCCAGATACCGATTTCCTGTTGTGATTTCAACTTTGAGGAGAATGTGTTTTATTTTCAAGCGTTCAACGATGTTTCGATTTTATATGGTTCTACGCGTCTGCTGTTGCTATTGTGTTTGGTATTTCTATGCATTTCAATCAAATAAAAACCACCACCATTTATAAATGTGTGTATGTGTATGTTTTTGTGGATTTAGGGTTTTTATTTATATCTCATCTAAACAAATATTTGTTTGCACCCAAACAAGTATTTGGTTGCACTCAAACATATATATGTTTGATGCAAAATATTGGGGCAATACACAACAACACAAGACAGCAGTATGAACAACTCGCAAAACAAGTGAAGAAAACTGCAAGAAAATACAAAAGAAGGTTCCCAGAAAATCTGACAGAAATAGCCGAGGAAGTAGCTAGCCAGAACAACATTAGGAAGCTACACCGGACAATAGATAGTCTTACAAATAGAAGGTTACCAGGAACTGAACACAAAATGATCGCAATGGTATGCTACTAACGAACAATGTGAACAAATTCAAATATGGAGAGAACTTCGAAGAAATTAGTAACGTCTTAAACGCCGCTGAAAATAACGAAATGTACAATAGCAGTCCAATGGAAAATACGCTGAATATTCCGTGTAACCCTCCCAGTTTGAACCAAATAAAGGAGTCAGTAGAAGATCTAAAAATTAACAAAGCAGCAGGAGAAGATGGTTTACCGGCGGAACCTTACCTCATATCAGCTTGGGAGGAAGAAAGACAGCATCAACGTGTGAAGTTACTTTGCTCAACACCATACAAAATTCTAACTGTCATAATACAAAGAATCCCAGAAAATAATCGAAATAATAAGAGCGATGTACGAAGACGCAGAACTTTCAGTTCTTCACAACGGTAACATAAGCCAACCGTTTCTCGTCATCCTACAAGGCCATGAAACTGAATACATCGAAAGCTTCTGCTATCTAGGAAGCGCTGTAAGAATGTGTGGTGGTGGAGAAATGGACGTAGTCAATAGGCTAAACATAGTGAGAGCAGCATTCGGACGACTGCAAGGTATATAGAGAAGCACACATATATCCAGGAAAACCAAGCTTAAAATATTCGAAGCTTGTATAAAATCGATTCTACTATACGACAGTGACGGTTGTATCTAACACCGTCACGCAAAAGCTACAGGTATTAATAAACAAATGCCTCAGGATCATATGCAGGATATACTGGTCCAATACCATAAATAACATAGAGATGTGGATGTTAATGAATCAGGAACACATACAAAAGCAGATTAAACGTAGGAAATGGAAATGGATTGGCCACACCTTAGGAACAAATGTTCATAGCATAACCAGACTGACGGTTAAATTGAATCCCCAAGGATCCAGGTCAACCCGGAAACCCAAGAACTAAGACAAAATAACCTTACATGGAAAATCCAAAAATATCGGCAACTAATCCCAAGACGAGTAACGGGAGAAAACATGGCAGCTGCCCATTTGTTCAGTGTCCACTTGAGATAAAAAATGAACAAATGCCTATCAGAATATTTCCTTGATATATTCCATCCCCACCACCCATATTTGGTATTGACTCTATAAATGAAAACTGGTGTACTTTTTTATCAGATCCTTGTTCACCTATAAGAATGATAAAAGCTTGGTTGGACGTTGGGCTAGTAATCCACCCCGTCAAAACACAGCCTACTATGACAAAGAAAAAGGAAGAAAGCAAACCCCTCAAAAGTTGACCACCCCTGCAAACCTTTAAAGGACAATGATCTGCAAATTTGCACCTGGAATGTCAGGACTCTCTACAGAGTAGGTGCAAATTGCTCGCTGGTGGATTTACTTGCTAAGTATAAAGCTGATATTGTCGTCTTACAGGAAATGCGATGGACAGACGTAAAGACCACAAACGATTACGCACTGTATTACAGCTGTCATGATGCGAAATATGAACTAGGATGGGATTTATGGAAAATCGGAAGCTTGAAACTCTCGTATCCAGACTCACTCCGTGTAAGCTTGAAACTCTCGTCTCCAGCCTCACTCCGTGCGCCCATGCCTCGACCGAAGAGAAAAGTGAACAGAACAAGCATATATTCTACGAGCGCCTAGAAAGAGCATATGACCACTGCACTGGCCATGACATTAAGATTGTTCTAGGACATTTTAATGCCAAAATTGGGACGGAAACATTTTTGGCCCTACGGGCGGCAAGTTCAGCCTTTATGAGGTAAACCAGACAACGGAATGAAGCTAACCGATTTAGCAGCGGCAAAGAACATGGTAGTGAGGACCGCCAGGTTCCAACAGCTCAACATACAAAGGCCACGTGGATACCGCAGATGGGACCCGCATGCTGGAAGACGGCACTCCTTGTCCCGATAATGTGGAAGCGCAGTGGCAAAGAATAGACCACTCTCTCCAAACTAACCTAAAAATTTATGGTACGACCAGGAGTGTCGTAAAGCTACTGAAGAGAAGATCGCGGCATACAGAGCAACCCTGTAATCAGTAGCAACACGAAGCGCGAAGGAAAATTATCGGGAGAAGTGGAGAGATGAGAAGCATATTTTCCGGAAAAAATGGAAGAGCAAGAAAAACGTGAGCGTAAGAAACTCGAGATGTTCAGAAGTTAGAATGATGTCAGAAAATCTTACCAGAGTAGAACACCAGACTGAAGGGTATGGTGCAGGCACATTATCTGGGCGGCGATGAAGATACCCCAGAACCAATCGCAGACTACGTTGAATGTCTAGATTTGCCTAGATAATCGAGATTATGACAGCAATTAATCGGCTGAAAAACAATAAAGCAGCAGGAGCTGATGGGCTGCCCGCCGAACTGTTCAAGACCGGTGGCGAAATGCTGATAAGGAGTATGCATCAGCCGTATATCATGGTGTGAGAAATTAAAAATTCATAAAATATATAGCATAAATTCTATGTAAATGCATATGAATATAGTACATACAGATATACATATGTATGTAAATATGTACCTTTGTTTCAATTTACTCGAATGCTTTCAAAAAGTGGGGTCGGCGGTGCTTGTGAGTAATTAGATCAGCTCTTCTTTTGTACTTGAAATTAGTTAATGCTGTAAATCCGGTAATAATTACTACCAGCTATTCAATCAATACCCAGCAAAAATTTTTGGAAGTGGTTCCATGGGATGCCATGATTTTATTGGATCTTTTGCATTTTGCAACGAGCTGAGAATAGAATCGGATTGTATTCTTTGATATTATAAAAGTTTCGATGTCTGTTCTAGGATGTCAGTTGCAAATACACATGTTTTATAAAAGGTTATTATTGTTATAGTATGTCCTTGTGCATTTCTTGCAATTACATGCTGGAATCCGAATTCAAGTAAATGCAATATATGTCGAATCAGGATGAAACGTTGGATAGGCGAATAAATAATAAATCTGACATAGAATGAAATCAATCAAATCTGGTTTCTCGAAATTTTACCAAAAAGCTATAGTCTTGCCTGCCTAAAGTTCCCACTAATAAATTAAAGTTGTTGTAATAATATATTAAAACAACGGCTATGGGATTTAGCCTTGCTATTTTGAAAAGCAAGAGTTAACAATTTATTTTAGAAACTAATTAAAATTACATTAAAGCTTTAAATATATAAAATAACTTTTGAAAACTCAAGAAAAACCACATTTCAGGTTTCTCTTAAATACAATTGTGAGCACCCCTGCTGTAGAGATCCCTAAAAGCAAGTCAATTTGTAGATCCCCACATTTCTTCCTAACAAAGATGTCAATATTATAAGAAAGGAAAAGTCAATTGTGAAAAATTAACTGTAGAGGGAGTTAACCTCTGTTGCTACGATATTATAGCAACATTCTGTTAAACGAAAACTGTTACTCATTGGAATATTGACAAGAAACACATTAAAACTCAAGTTTGACGGCATTCGCTTCTGATTTTTTTCATTGAATGAACAATAAAAAAGAAAAGAAATAAATTTCAGCCACAAAACACGACGTTAATGTTTTCTGCCACAAGAAATGGGAATCAAAAACGCATGGTACAATAAAGTGGAGGTAGGCCAGGTATGAAAATCACTGAGAAATGTCACCCTGCAGCCATGGCTTAAAACGTCAAATGGCATGGTGCAATAATAATGGTAGATGTACCTGCATAGCTATCCCGTATTACAAAAACATATGGAACTTAGAGCTTCACTTTTTATATGTTAAAAGTGCCATATAATGTAAAAACATTTCTTTAGCTGGGCTCCAGAATATTCTTGTTGGAAAAGTGTTCCAAAAATAGCAAAAGTTCTTCCCAAACTTATGACAGTGAAAAAATGTCATTCACTTTTTTCTACTTGACAAGTTTGGCTAATCTGACATCGTGATTGCTGGCATCCGATTTGCAGATAAATGTCAGCAGAATTTTTACAAAAATTGTAATTTTTACATTCCCGTACTTTTGGAACAAATTTAAATTAATATCAATATTTGATAAATCGTTCATTCGTAAGTTTTGCTAAAAAAATCAACAATTTTATTTTGCCACGCGAATACACATTTTTTGTCCTTGTTTTCAATTTTAAGATATAGTGTTACAGCAGAAGTTTTTTGTTGGAACAATTCAGCGATACATCTACCTTTATGATTGCATAATGTCAAACACAGTACAAAATGTCAACCCTGCTTTTGACAGATTAGGCCATAAAAAGAAAAAAATTGTAATCAGCTGTTAGCTGTGGCCTACCTTTACTTTATTCTACCATGCAAAAACGATTGGCATTGCTGTTATCAATTCCAGTGAGTTGTGTAGCCATCTGTAACCAAAATGTGGAACTATTAGCATATGTTTTTGGAAAATGCATTTCTTCTAGTCTTTATTTCTCTACGTTTTTGTTCCTAAAAACAAAAGAGTATAAATTTCGAAAATTGTATTATAAAATAAAATTACAAACTAAAAGTAATTCACGAAATATAAATTCTTAATGGAGTGAAGTTGGAGCCCAGGTCGAAATCTGATCTGGTGATGCGAAAATAATATAAAAAAGTTTTTGTAAAATGAAACAAAATCAGTTGCCGAAAGCGTATGAAGTGAACTCTGTTGCGGTGCAGCGGCGGTCATTAAACTGCAATTTTGGATGTAAAATTGTTGATGATAATTAAAATGTAGTTACTTCGTGAATTCCTTTGAATCAATAAAGAGTTTTGTTTGTTACGAAAACCATATATCAATACAGCATTTCCCAAACAAGTCGTGAAAATATCATGCCAAAGGGTTGGTTAAGATGACATACCAAAGGGTTCGTGAAAGTGCTATTCTAGGGAATTAGTTAAGATGTCATGCCAAAGAGTCGGTGGTGATGGCATTCCACGGACTTAGTGAATATGACATGCTTAGGATCTGAAAATGGATTGCATCCTTTGGGGGTCACGCTCTTGTAAAAAGAATGAGTAAAGATGCTATTAAAATGGCATTCCATTTCACTTGCACCCATGCTTGAATAGCATCTTTGGCATCGAACATTTTGCTGGGTAGGCGGTTAACACACACACACACACAGAATTAGGCAATCAACTTATAAATCTTTATAAATAATATGTAAGAAAGTATCAGTCAGCTGAGCCGACAGAGATATACCCTCAGCCACGTAGCCGAAGAAAAAAAGTTAACACAATACTTCTGTAGGTTTTTTAGCTGTTGGGAAAATTTTCCAGGATGGAAAGGGCCGCAAAAAACTACATGTTGCAACAAAATTCAGCATGATCCAAGACGAGTGCATTTTTTCCAAACTTTGGGTAGGGTGTACCGATAGGAGTGACCCGATGTAGTACATATTCGGACCTAATACAAATCTGTAGATAATAATTTTTTTTCTTTATTAGTCTATGGGCCATTATTACATGTGTTCTTTTACTATCTGATGGATTTGAAAATGCAAAATAAACTAACTTGGAGGCATAAAAAATATAATTTTCACATTGAAAGTTAATGACAAGAAACTCCTCCCTGAAATTCCATCATCACATTTAACTTTAAGTTTACCGGAACGCTATAAATCTGTTCGGTAAATCCAAACTATAACAAAAGAAGACTTATAATAATGGGGGTATGGATAATTTCCTTACAGACTATATAATTAAATATGTTGTACTTAATTTTCTGAATTTAAATATATTACAATTTTACTTTTCAATTTACAAAGTTTGAGCTAAACCGATTTCTCTCTTAAAGGGTTATTTTACACATTAGCCAGTTTAGGTGGTGCCGGTAGGATTTTCTGGACCTTTTTGGGTCATTATCTCAGGAAGTATGGACTTTCCCACGAAAAAAAAAAAAAATTACAACGTCGTAACAGGGGCCGCAAGTGCAACCTGCTGCGTCACAAATTAATAAGATCAGAGAGGAGTTGTTAAACTATACTTTTTCCAAATTTTGTGTGGGAGGTACTCAAATGAGTGGACCGATATAGTCCATATTAGAACTCGATCTATGCCAGAAAGTAATATTACCAATAGCAAAGTTTGGCTCAATTCGGTTATTCCCTCCTAGAGTTATCATGCCCACAATCTTAGCGAAAAATTTTGAACCTTTGTGGGGGAGGTACCGGAAGGAGTGGACCGATATGGTGTATCTTCGAATTTAAACTAAGTTTGGACAAAATATTGAAAGACCCCAAAATTTTAACCAAATATGTTGATCCGTTCGAGAGTTATCGTGCACTCCAACTACGACACATGGTATTATATGGGTTGTTTGCAGTTTTCGTGCTGATTTCTGAGGATATATAGACTTGCTCCTGAAAAAAATTATATCGTCGTAATGGGGGTAGTGAATACAAGTGGCTGCAACAAAAATCAAAGCGATTCGAGAGCAGGCCTTAAACTGCACTTATGCAAAATTTTGTGTGGGAGGTACCCGAAAGAGTGAACCAATAGGGTCCATATTGGAACCTTATCTATGTCTGGTAGAAATGTCACGATGTGCAAAGTATGGACTAATTCGGTTACTCCCTTCAAGAGTTATCGTGCGGACAATTTTTCCGAACATTTTTGAACTTTTGTGGGGGAGGTACCTGAAAGAGTGGAGCGATATGGCCCATCTTCGAACATAAATCAAATCTGGACAAAATATTTCGATACCCAAAATTTGAACCGAATCGATTGATCCGTTCGAGAGTTATCGTGCGCACCAGCCAGACAGACAGAGGGACGGACATTGCTAGATCGACTCAAAATTGTCTGAACGGATATCGTACAAACATACTTTCGATGAGGCACATTTTTGGCCGTATCAAAGTGTAAATACCCTCTTTAGCCTAAAGGCTGAGGGTATAAAAATCGAATGTCCTTCGTTGATATTTGCATCTGTTGACAACTGCTGGACCGATTTGGATAATTTTTTTGAAATGTTTGTCATAACCCAAATTGGGTTTTTGTGGAAAGAAAATTTGACCCCGGCCAATTTTACGCCCACTTTTTCAATTTCAATTTTTTTAAAGAAACTACTGAACCAATATTCCTGAAATTGTCAGGAAATTTACAGGGATGACCCCGGTGAAATAGACCACATATTTTGTGGAATTTCGGAGGTGTTGGGGAACTTCCCCTATATCCCATTTCTTAAAAATGCTATTTTTAAATAAATAAAAATCAAATGTCTTTCTTTGGAAATTGCATCAGTTGAGAAATAGTCCAACTTAGGTTTTTATTCAATTTCAATTTTTTCTACAAAAACTACTGAACCGATTTTCCTGAAATTGTCAGGGAATTTTCAGGGGAATGTTTTGTTGAACTTCGGAGGGCTTGGGGGTACTTTCCCTATACCCTATTTTTATACCCTCCATCATAGGATGGGGGTATATTAAGTTTGTCACTACGTTTGTAACTACTCGAAATAATCATTGTAGACCCCACAAAGTATATATATTCTTGATCAGCGTGCAATTCTACTTCGATATAGCCATGTCCGTCAGTCTGTCTGTCTGTGGAAATCACTGTAGCGTCCGAACGGATTGACGTAGGTGGATAAAATTTTGGGAAAATCTATTATTTGTACGTAGGACTTTTGGTATTGAAAGCGGGCTATATAGGTCCACGCTTTCGACGTGACGCGTCGTCGTTTTAAGGAATTTTTAAGATATTTCTCCCATTTTACCACCGAATTGGTTGTAATTTGGTATTTTGTGTCTCCAGAGGCCAAAAAACATTCCTACCAAAGTTGGTTTATATAGGTCCACGTTTTGGTGTAGCCCCCATATAACGCCTCATATAAAGTACGCGTCATTTTAATATATTTTGAATGTATTAGTCCCAATTGACAACAGAATCGGTTGTTACTTTGTATTTTGTGTTTCCAGAGGCTAAGAAACATTTCCACCGTAAAGTGTTTATATAGGTCCACGTTTTGATATAGCGCCCATAGGACGATATCTCCCGATTTTCGCTATTTGAAGGTTTTGGCCTCATTGTTACACCGAGATGGCTGAAATTTGGTATTTAGTCTTCGTTGGGAGTATAAAACTTTCCCCCAGAAATTTTTAGGTATAGGTCCACGCCATCATATAGCCCCCATAGAACGGTACCTTCCGATTTTCGGTATTTTGAAGGTTGTGGACATTAATCCACCGAAATGGCTGAAATCTGTGGTGGAGGATATAAAAAGTTCGGCCCGACCGAACTTAACGCTTTTCCTAGTTGTTGTTGTTAGGAAATTTAACCAAGCCCACGTTTACGTATATTCCGGGGTTGACCCCCGGTGAAAATAGGCCACATATTTTGTGGAATTTCCGTGGGGGTGGGGTACTTCCCCTATATACAATTTCTTAAAAATTCTATTAAAATCAAATTCTATTAAAAATCAAATGTCTTTCGTTGGTAATTGCATCAGTTGAGAAATAGCCCAACTTAGGTTTTCATTTGAAGAAAATGTGACCACTCCCACGTTTTTCAATATCAATTTATTCTACAAAAACTACTGAACCTATTTTCCTAAAATTGTAAGGGAATGTTCAGGGGAATGTTTTGTTGAACTTCGGAGGGCTTGGGGTACTTTCACGATACAAGAAACATATAAAAAACGCCAACCCTCCTAATTGTGAGACCGGGCACCGTCGAAATGTTGTTTATTGCTGTAGTATGCAATACCAACAAATTAGTTACGTGTTTTTTCGTTGAGAATCGGCGAACGCATAGCAGTGGGAAAGATTTGGTTTTGTTTGCAAGTGAAGTTGCTCGAGTTTAGGTAGTGCCAAAGAAATTCTCGATCAGAGTGTTTCTTTGCGCACGTATCTATTTGAGCGAGCAATTGACACTTGGGTATAAAAAGTTTCTTGTTGAAAAACAAGAAACAAGGGAACTGATGAAGATCTGTGGCGAGATCTGAAACTGTAGTCTTCCCTGCCTTACCCCTTGGTGAACATCGCCAATTTTCCCACAAATAAATTAAAGTTTAAACTTTTTTTAAATATGTTATATTTAAATATTTTTTAAATATGTTATATCTACAAAACTACTGAACCGATTTTGAAATTACATTGTCTCCTAGCTACCGGTGACAATAGGCTGCTATTTTGTTGAATATTTAAAAAAACGCCAAATTTGCAATAATAACGAATGTATAAATTTACGATTTAATATAGAATCTAGGTAACTCTTTCGGGGTGTGAAGACCCGACCACGCCTACTTTTTAAAATATGTTATATCCCCAAAACCACTGAACCGATTTCCATAAAATTTGCAGTAAATGCTCCAGGTTTGCCGTGGTAATGAGGAGGTGTGGTACCTTCCCAAGGCTTTTCCTTTAAACGCTATATGTATATGCAAAACTTATGATTATATCGATTTCATAAATATCTTATATCTTGAAAACAGATGACCATGAAATCTTCAGAAAATGTTCAGGAAGGTCCCGTGGACAAAAAGGCTATCTATGTATTTATGAATTTCAGGGGCCTATTGTTTTACAATCGCTATATTTGCTAAATTTATGAATGCATCGACTTGCAAATTAATTTTCGTGACAACGGTGCCCGAAGTCCCGACCACTGCCACTTTTTAAGCATGTTATATCTCGGAAACTTACCAACCGGTTTTCATGAAATTTTGTGGAATGTGGCGTGGTACATGTAGGCATGAATTTCGGAGTTGGCACGGTATCTCCCGTATTAAGAAAGACGATATATTTTCAAATGGTGAGGTTCAACGGTACATCAGCCATGAAAAACTAAAAACATATAAGTCTCAATAAACAGGGGAATTCGACTTAACCATTTCTTTTAAGTTTTATAATTAGATCGTTTTAGGATAAATATAGGGGACATAGTCGATAATAAATCCTAAATTCGACGTCAATGGTCGAAAAAATCCGACAAAGTCTGTGAGAGAAAAGAAAGGCTACAGACAAAATCTGTTGATAAATTTAAAATCCTCAATGAATAACTCGGTTTGACAATGGACCCGAAGAAATGCGGTAGAAAATACCAAGTCCATAAAAAATTGTCATTTAAACTCAATATGAAGGCCAGAAACGCGGACCCGGGTCTGCAAGTATACAATATAATTCCGATAATTAGTAATCCATGAGGCCAGTCTTGTTTTACATGTTACCTGGGCAAAAATGCGAAAAAGCACTTATATACATATATTAGTGTACGAATTATTATGCAAATGCTATCTTTAAAACTATTATTTATAATAAAGTTCTATTCAAAGAGTTTTAGATAATTGGAACAAGACGCTCATTCAATTTCCAGCTCACTAACACGTGTCAATAATAATATCTGATGGTGGTGGTTGGTGGCGTGCTGATGATTATGCCGATATGGTAAATACCTGCAGATTGCATCCATCCACCTGCCAAAAACAACAGCAACAACATTGATAATTACATATGGATGTCCTACCTCATTGTGTGTTTACATGTTATAGACCGATATCATATCATGGAAATTATCACATGGATGAATGAGTCAACCAACACCGACAACGAAAACGAATGTCTTTATGCATGTCTGCCTTTAATGGCGGGATTGACGGTTGGTTGGATGATTACTTTGATGGGGTACATGGGGTGGGTGTTTTATGTCGATTATGTTGGCTAATGTTAATTACAATAATGATGGTATGTAAACCAAGAGAATGCATTATTTCATCAAACCATGATTGACTCTTCTATTTCGTTGGAATAATGTGGCTTAGATTGTGTAGCATGGTCTGAATTTCACGGTCTCAATTGTTGCTGCTGTAATTAGGTTTAATTTAAAATGGAACCTAAAACAATTAAGATTATACCAACAACAGGCAATACATTCCTTAACTAGTTATTAGTCCTCGCTCAATTCACCAAAACACAGACACTTGATGCTTTTGGTTTTTCAAACCGGTAGTTGGTTGGATTGTCAAACACGACATGTGTCAATTTTGACGACAACAATTACAGTTGACAAAAAATAAAAACATATGTAGTTCTATTTCCGGTGTGGTAGATAGAGCACGTGTTTGAAGATTTCTGTAATTAATGTTATTGCCCACAGAAATAGTTATGTTTCATTAAGTTTCGAGTGGAATAAAAAATGTAACGGATATGCAACAAAAAGTGCGTTGAATGTTTGAACTTAACATTTGTATTAAGGGCCCGTTTCACTATGTCGAAAGTAAATGATTGCGAACAAAAAACACCTAAACTTTGGTTTTCGTGGCAATATTGACTTTGTGTTTGCTTTAAAACAACTATATATTATTGTTCCACAAACATCCCATACGGGACAAGGGAGACTTCTCTCATATCAATGAGTGCACCCCGATTCATATTAGCTCAATGATATGGGACGTACAGTTTATCGACGAGTCCGAACGGCGCGTCCTAAGACACCACTTGTAGAGAAGTTTTACATGGCTGAAATACTCAAAAAATGTCGCCAACATTACTGAGGGGTACTTTGCCAACGTTGAAAATTTTGATGTTTGCCTGGCCGGGGAATCGAACCCACGACCTTCAGCGTGCAAGGCGGGTGTGCATACCATTGCACCACGCTGGCACCACTTTAAAACAACTACAACATTTAAAAATCGTACACGAGTTTAGTTGTTTTTCTTTCGTTTTCATTTTCGTTCGACATAGTGAAACAGGCTGTAAGTTCTTTTTCTGATTGCGAACGGCAATATTAACTTTGTGTTTGCTTTAAAACAACTACAAAATTAAAAATCGTACACGAGTTTAGTTGTTTTTCTTTCGTTTTCATTTTCGTTCGACATAGTGAAACAGGCTGTTTGGGAGGAATATGAATTCATACCTACGGAGTCCTCACAGGAGTAGTTCCAAATACGTATAGAAACAAAGACAGAAACAAATGCATTTTCAAAAAAAAAAAACATTTGATAATAGTTCAAAATTTTGGTTATAGATGGCTAACCAATTGACTGGAAAGACAACAGATTAGATAACAGCAATGTTAATCATTTTTGTTTCACATTTGTCCCCATAAAAACAATAACAATTACGAGGGCAGTTCGTAAACTTCTTAGCCTAGCACAAAAAGCGCGGTATGAACAGAAAAAAGTTAAGTGTTTTGGAAACTTCCATCTCTGTTATGAACACATGTTAAATTTTCTTTCGATCTGGGAACTCCTTCATATAGAAACAGGTGTTCAAAAAAGACGCATCCGCAATTTTTTTACAATGGAAAAATTAACATTTGTGGTCAAGTATTACACCGAGATATTTAGCTTCAGTGAAGCTTTCCGTCTAAAATCGGTAGTGAGAAGTTATAAATTTACTGTTAATATGGTCTGGTGCTTTTTTATTCGATCTGGCAACCATCCTGATCGAGTTCTGCTGTAGGTAATATTTATTGTAATTGATGGCAGTCCATTCTGTTGAACTAAAAAACTAATAAAACGTCATTGTTACATTGTTACTTGGTCCATATGGTAACCCTCTTAGTAGAGATATTATATACCTAATAATAGGTGTGTTCGTTTACTCGATAATTTGTACAAATTTGTACAAGTCCAGTAACTTCTTGTAAGCGACTAAGGTCTTTTGCATTGTACTGTAGAGTAAACGAACAACATCCAGTAACAATTCGTACAAATTTTGAGTAAACGAACACACATATTGTTAATACTGGTTAGTACGTAATCCTTATTAAGAATAAAATTCATAAAATGTTGTGATTTTTAAGCATTTGCCGAAAGCATGTGGTATTTTGGAAAATTCATTACATTTTGGAAACATTTGTTTGACACCTTGCATTACATGTTAATTATTAGTTTTGGTTATAATTGCTGAACTACGTGGGTTATTTTTTATACTCTCGACATTTATGCTAACGAGGGTATATACACTTTCATACGGGCAAAATGTGCCTCATCGAAATAATGGTGTAACCACAAGTATGTTTGGACGAAATGTGTTTCAGACAATTTGGAGTCGATTTAGCAATGTCCGTCCGTCTGTCTGGCTGGCTGGTGCGCACGATAACTCTCGAACGGATGAACCGATTTGGTCCAAAATTTGGCTTTCGCAATATTTTTTCCAAACTTAGTTTAAGTTCGAAGATGGGTTATATCGGTCTACTCCTTCCGGTGCCTCCCCCACAAAAGTTCGGAAATGTTCGGAAAATTTGTGCGCTCGATAACTCTTGAATGAAGTAACCGATTTGGTCCATACTTTGCATATCGTGAAAATTTCTGCCAGACTTAGATGAGGGTCCAATATGGACTCAATCGGCCCATTCCTTCGGGTACCTCCCACACAAAATTTCGGAAATGTTCAGTTTAGGACCTGTTCACTAATCGCTTCGATTTTTGTTGTAGCAACTTGCATTCCCTGCCCCCCATATAACGGTATAAACTTCATCAGGGGCAAGTCCATACTAGCCTGAAAGGTACAAAAAAAGCCCTATGACACCGTGTGTAGTGGTTGAAGCGCAAGATAACTCTCGAAAGGATCTGCCGATTCGGTCCGCAATTTTGTCTTTGTAATATTTTGTGCAAACTGAGTTTAATTTCGAAGATAAGCCATATCGGTCCACTCCTTTAGGTACCTCCCCCGCAAAAGTTCAAAAATGTTCGGAAAAATTGTGCACACGATAACTCTTGATGGGAGTGATCGATTTGGTCCATACTTTACACATCCTAAAATATGTACCAGATATATATCAGTTTCGAATATGGACTATATTTGTCCACTCCTTCAGGTACCTCCCACACAAAATTTTGGATAAATTCACTTTAAGACCTGTAGTGGGATTCTGTAACTCATTTTTGATGTTATCGATAATTGTCGGTAAAATTAAAATGCTTATAATTTCGATAATTAACGAAATTTTTCGGTAAGTTAACGATGAATAAAAAGTAGTCGCTAGCCTCTACCGACACAAACAGTGATGCCAACTTTCCTTTATGTTTTTAGTCATAGTTTTGCGATTTAATTTTACCGATTTTTGTCGGTAACAGCAAAAATGAGTTACAGAATCCCACTACTGCTCTCGAATCACTTTGATTTTTGTTGAAGGAACTTGCATTCGCTGCCTCAATTACGGCAGTAAAATTTTTTTCAGGGGCAAGTCCATACTTCTTGAGAAAACAGCCCGAAAGTTGTAAAAAACCCCTATGGCACCATATGTAGTGGCTGGAGGGCTCGAAACGAATATATTACCGAATATAGCTATATTATTTTTTTCGCAGGCTAGTCTATCGCAGCCCTATCTATCGATATCCCCGCAAATTTTTGAGCTTTAATCCTATCCATACTTTTATCGGTGCATACGGCCAAACTTTTGAAAACCCCCCTAAATACATAAGTTTTTTTTTGGAAAAAGTATTTCAATCCGCACAGGCTGAGGGTATATCTCAGCAAAGCCGACTGATACTTTTTTGCTTGTTATTTATATATTCAATCTGGTCTTAAACAAGTCATCCAACTAATTTGTCATTTTCACTAATTAATGCATCAAAAGTGTTCGTTTTCTTAGTGTGAAAACAATTACTTGACAAACATACCCGAAGCGAAAAGAGAGATTTTTCTCAAATCAATAATCGCAACCGGATTCATATTAGCCTAATGAAATGGGACCAGGGTTTCGGAGTCGAGGTATTTTTGGCTCGACTCCGACTCCGACTCCAGACGAGTTTTTTTCACGACTCCGGCTCCGACTCCGACTCCGGGTCGACTCCGAGAGTAAAATCCTATACCAATAAAAATGAATAAAATTTGCACAAAATGGTAACTTTTTCCTATATTTTGGGCCTATATAGGCTAATGTGTTAATTTTTCCTTACATATTCATTAGAAAGGACATTCGTTCGAATACATTCGAACATATCAATATTGTTTCTGCCGAATCTTACATTGAAAACAAGTGAGCAAAGGCTATAGTCGGGACAGGGCCGACCATGTGATACCCTACACCACTACCCCCGTGCATAAGCTTTTCACTGGTAAACATTTCTTTTAGGGAATATAAACCGACTACCACCAAAAATAATATGCCTCTTTGTCTCTGGGACCCCCACAAGCAACCAAAATTTCGTGACCATCCAATAAAAATTACGACCTGTAGCTTGATTGCAAAAAAGGGAAGAATTGGATGCATTACCGACTATTGTGGTATCTCCCTTGTTTGACCACCTTCGCCAACCTGCTTTACACTAACGTAAAGGTAATATTTTCTTTTTCCATTGACAGGCTTTGCCATTGGAATACCCCTACTAGAAGCCAATATATCTACAAAGAATAAAACTTTGAATTTGTCTCCAAATGAGTTTTTCCCCATTCCGACCCCTAAATATTATCCGACTATCACCAAAATCAATAGGCTTCTTCTAATGTGGGACCCGCATCAACTCCCAAAAAATTCGTGACGATCCGATCAAAATTGCGACCTGTGGCGTGATTACAATAAAATCGGAAAATGGGATGCAGTACCGACTATTGCGATATCTCTGTTGTTTGAGCAGCTACGACAACCTCCTTTACATCGCTGTAAAGGTGATATTTTCTACTTTCCTTGCCAGATTTTGCTTTTTATTTACCTCTTAAAGAAACAGAGATATTGGCTTTGAAATAAAACGTTGACCTTTCTCGAAATAAGTGTTTGCCTATTCCGACCCCTGAATATTATCCGACCATCATCAAAATCAATAGGCTTCTTTCTTCTTGGGACCCCCATTAACCCCCAAAATTTCGTAACCATCCGATCAAAATTGCGACCTGTAGCGTGACTACAAAAAAATCGGAAAATGGGATGCATTATCGACTATTGCCATAACATTGCTATTTGACCACCTACGAAAACCTACTTTACATCGTTGTAAAGGTGATATTTTCTACTTTCCTCTCCAGGTTTTGCTTTTGATATACCTCTTAAAAAAACAGAGATATTGGATTTGAAATAAAATGTTGACTTTTCTCCAAATAAGTGTTTGCCCATTCCGACCCCTAAATATTATCCGACCGTCACCAAAATCAATATGCTTCTTCATCTGTGAGACCCCCATTAACCCTCAAATTTTCGTGACGATCCGACTAAAATTGCGACCTGTAGCGTGATTTCCAAAAAATAGAAAAATGGGATGTATTACCGACTATTGCGATATCTCCGTTATTTGGTTACCTACGCCGACCTAGTTTGCATCATTGTAAAGACGGGATCTTCTACTTTCATAGTCAGGCTTTGTTTTTGGAAATTTTTCAACCAAAGCTGTGATATTTGTCAATATAATTAAAATCGCAAAAATGAAAATTGGGGTTTTATTTGCTACTATTGCGATATCTTCGTTGTTTGATTACCTACGAGCACTTACTTTACATCATTAGAAAGGCGATATTTTCTGCTTTCATTGTCAGGTTTTGCTTTTGGTATACCCCATATAGAAGATGAGATATTGACTGTGGAAAAAAACGTTGTCTTTTTATCCACCTAAGTTTTTTGCTTTTTCCGACCCCTAAATATTATCCGACCACCACCAAAATCAATAGGCTTCTTCCCCTCCGGGACCCCCATCAACATACAAAATTTCGTGACGATCCGATCAAAATTGCGACCTGTAGCGTGATTACAAGGTTTAGATGGACAGACGGACAGACGGACGGACGGACGGACTGACGGACGGAAACACATAGCCAGATCGACTCAGCTCGTCGAGACATTCATTTTGGTATATATAAGTATGGGTCTGCGACCATTATTTCGATGCGTTACAAACATTTTGGCCAAAACCAACTTATAATACCCTCCCCACATAGTGGTGTAGGGTATAAATAGCAAAGATAGAACGTTTTTGTTGGTTTTCCTTTTTTCACGAGTATATTCTGGACGGAATTCTTCCGCGTGAGAAAATCGTTAAAGTTTCAAACTGGATGTAAGCCAACATTTTAGTGTGCTTAGCCTCAAAAGGAGACCCCCAGTTGTGAAGCTCAATAACAGCCATTTTTCTTGATTTTTTTCCGAGAAAACTACGTAACTTTTTGGCAGTTATGTTTTTTTCAACTGAAAGAGAAAAATATTACGAAGTATTGAGACCGTCTACGAAACCCTGTTTTTATTCAAGAATTCTGGGGTGCCGACGTTAGCTCGAAAACTAATAAACCAATTGTCATAAATTTTGGTGGCCGATTTCGAGAAAAACACAGTTTATGCGGCAAATAAAATAAATTAAATTGTTCCAATCCAACGCTCACACTAAGGCAATATTGTTCCGATCGACTTACAAAGTTTACAACCTATTCTATGATATTTACACATTCTAATTTTTTCTGAAATTTATACACATTTTGAACATTGGTGTGGAAATATTTGAGATATAGTGTGTATTTTACCCAGCACGTAGGAAGATGGAAGTTTTCGGGAACTGAAAAATTAGCACACGATGAGATTTCGTGCATGAAAATATTCTACAAAAATGTTGCTAGGAAAACTTTATGTAGGGTCGGCCCACTAGGACAAGAAATCGATATTACCATGTTTTCACTTCTTTATCACTTTTACCCGATCCTTTCTCATGAAAACTTTGATTATACATATATTTCATTGAATTTCGTATGTGATTGTGTAGAAAACTCGGATACACATGAACTATATCTGTTCCTGGCGGACAGATCCGGTTATTTGAATGTCTACATCTAAACCCCTCACCGAGTATATAGAAAGAAAGGTTCCTCACTGAAAACATGTCATCTAAAAATGATGAAACCATGTCTCCAAACAGAGATATAAAGCTATTTTCTCAATGAGGAATGGGGTCAATAAAAAAATGCATTACGTCATAAGTCAGAAATTTCAGCTATGGTATCCTTTGGGGTTCTCAATTGGGGCTTTCATTCCGAAAAGGAATTCTTCCACCACTAGATCTTGAATTCCATTTTGTGCCGCAGGGTATTCAGTAAGATTTCCCATAGAGACCACACTCTCTTTTATGGAAGACAAGGATGACTTCTCATAAAAAACTGGATGAGAATACCAATAGCCCTTTGTGAGAAGAGCAGTAAGACTTCTGACGAAAGAGGTTACAAGTCCAATCTTAATTATGACTTTTGTTTGCAAAAATGTAAAGAATCAATTGGATCAACAAAATAGGGATGAATAGACTACACTTCAGATGATAGTAAATATCCTGTGAATCGTCCCTTAACTTAGTATACTATACCATTTGCATATATGTTTTCTTATACATAACTTAAAAAAATGATTTTTAAAAAAAATTTTCTTGTTCCAAATTTTATGTTATACTTCTATAACGTGGATTTTGCCCGGAGTCGGAGTCGAGTTATTTTTTTCGACTCAGACTCCGACTCCGACTTCAGCAAAATTGCTCGACTCCGACTCGTAGACTACGACTCCGACTCCGACTCCGAAACCCTGAATGGGACCTCCTTTTTATCGCCGAGTTCGAACGGTGAGTCAATTGAAACCATTTCTATAGATTTATTATATCCCAGCAAAAAAATCATCCCAAAATAATGGATTTGTAGTACTTTTTAGTAGTCGTATCTACTTACAAAATCTAATCTTATCTAATCATATTTTTATTATATTTTATCCCGCTGTCTGCTGGATTTGATCTTACGAACTTCTGATTTGTAGCCGAACACACTACACACTAGGCCACGCTTACGAAAATTAAGGATTGTTTAAACGCTTAAATTTGCTTGCATGTGCACCACCAATTGTTCTTTGTTTTTTTTTTTAACAAAAAGTACCCGGCCGGCGGTGAGCGTTGAACACACAACCCTCGGATTTATAGTCGGACACACGCGCTATGTGCCATCGTACTCATAACTTAGTAAGGAGTAAAATAGGTAGTTATTTTTGTTTGCATTACTTTGTAATGGGTTTTTTTTGGGATAGTTGATGTACTTTTTGAACATCAAAAAAAAAAAAAAAATATATATATATATAACGTTGAGCCGAGATGACAATTTTTATAAAAGTTTACATTTAAATTTTGTGCAAAAATATTTGTTCTTCCTGATGTATATTTTAACAATAAAATATTTGGGTGAACTACTTGCGTATATCATATATGTATGTATGCATGTACGTGCATGTGTACGCACGTAATAATGACTTTAATTAAATCCCTCAAAAATATCAAATTTCATTACATCTGTTCCTGCGTACAATTTTATTGAATACTCAAGATTTATGTTGTTATGGAATTTTTAAATGAACATTTTCAAATCGAACAAATACAACAATTGCAAGCACCAAACAAAAGACTTTGCCAAATCTACGCATTTTTATCCGGCTGCCTATTCTTTTGAGTGAGTCTCCCCACTTAATGAAGACATTCAGCATAACCTTGTCGTGTGTTTTCGTTTTTTTAAAGACGTCAAATTGAAGTAAGGATCCCTATTTGGCTGTTTACTCGGCTTCTGTTGTGTTGTTTGATTTTGTTTTGCATCCTGACTGCTGATGATTCTGTGCGGAAATATTCTCGTGTCATTCGATTTCCGGTTGGGAGGGATTCCTTTTTTATTTCTGTTTACTTTTCATTTCACATTTCATAAAAATCAACATTATTACGGTTGGCAAAGGACCCTCGAAATAATAATGTTGAAGAAAGAAATTAAAAAAATAATCGATTCGAAACTAAAAAAACATCTGCACCTGGGCGTTAATGTTGATAGGTGGGTTGTTTGCGGTATGGCCAATCTGCTTGTAATTATTATTTCTTTTGCAATAATTAAAAGTTGACTTTATGCGGAATTGTTTACCGAACTCAATGCGTTGTTTTTTATGATCACAAAAAGAGTAAGTATGGCGGAGGGGTGAAACTATATGGAACATGGGTATGAGAAGGTAAAAGAAGGCTTATGAATCATTTTGATAAGTTCTCAAGGAAATGAAATTAATGAATGCTAAGGTTAAAGGAAGGGAAAATCCATCGAAATATGGATTGCTGAATAAAGAACATAGATTTACGTATAATATACAAATTGGCATTGAGCTTCAATATAATACTTCCATATAAAAGAAGGGACTTCTCTCATATTGCTGAATGAAGTCGGATTTTATTAAAGAAATATTAAAAAGTCGTTCTTTAAATGTAAATTTTGTACAAACATATGTACATACATATGTTTTCCTCTTTGTGCTACTAATATAGTCGTCGTTGTTATGTCTTATTCCAATGTGTCAAATATCGTTTATCGATATATGAACTTTGAATATATTTTCCCCCAGTAGTCTTGCTCCCCAAAAATTATACTGTCATTGATGTTAAAGTGTAATTCTTTGTTGTCCTATTTTGTATTTTAGCTTATCTTTTGTATTATTGGCCCCTGCCGATGACAAATTAAACGGAAGTCTGATAAAGGTGCAAAACGAACTTCCGTTGAAATCAAGAAATATATTTGCATGTCTTCTGGTATGTCGAATTTTAAGAAATACCACGGTGTGTGTTTTTCTTTGTGGCACGCTTTGACATCACATTTAAATACAGATGCATTCTGATTGACATCTTGTTTGTTGTTGGTAAACATTTCATACATTGTTTACCTGAAGATTGGCGTTGCTCGCGCAAAAAAGGTGCGTTTATTTGACATTGCAAAGGCAAAGAATGTCCTGGGTTCTTATTGCTTCATTTTGCTTTTGTAATTTAAGGAAAACATTTTTTGCAATAGCTGTGTCGCCCGTAGGCGACGTAAGAATGATTGAAGAAATGTTGAAGCTATCTAGGAATTGTTCTAATTTTGGTTTGTATTAAGTGTGCGTGCATTGAAATTCCATATTGAAGTGATTGAATTTTAGATATGTGCCAGAATACTTGCAAATTGTATCACTTTGAACGAATACGTATGTATGTCTGCTTCAACGACCTCTATTTTCAGGCTTTATACATCTGCCCCAACATTGTCTAATGACTTTGTTAGGGATACCAACAATTTCAATGAAGTTTTTATTACTTTCATCTCCCCCCGCCGTAATAAAGTTTGAAACCTTTGTTTCCAAAATTATGTTTTTCCCCTTTTTGCCACTGTTTCTTTTTCTTCCTGCTTTATGTTTGTTGTTTTTTTATGCATCCACTAATTACTTAAATCAACACATTTTTCATCAAGGACATCAGGTCCATGGACTTTCATCTGCGGTCTTTGTACATGGCATTCTTTGATCATGAATAATTACAATTACTCAAATAATGACCATTCCCACCCTTTGACTCCCGTATCTCTTTTGTTTTTGAAAGGGCATTTCCCTTATCGTTTTAACGATTGTAATTATCCCGATGCTTAATGATAAGTGTCCAAATGATTAATTTACTCCTTATTTTTTAGAGAATAAAATTGAGCTTGGCGAGTTGTACACTTACTGTTGGACAAGTGAGAAGAGCAACACCGTCGCCAGGAACCAAATGACAAATTACATTTTAAATACCAACAGGCACTTCCTTCGTTTTTAATTTCAGTTTATTTAATAGAAATGTTTGGATGTGGGAAGGTATCTAATATTTATCGGTAAAGAACGTTTGTTTATTTGAGTTTTTGCACAGATATACATTACAACAAAGTGCCCGCTACTTCGTATGTGGGAAGCGAACAAAAAAACTATATTTAATATGGAAATGGTAAAAATTTGGTAGTGCTAATACCTATATTAGTTGAAATTTAATTTCATTTAAGTGGTACGAACCACTTTAGTTAGATTTTCCAAAAAATCGGCCGCACAGTGGTTCAGGAAATGATTTTCCTGGCCAAAACCCCAATTTTTTTGTCGTCGCCGATTGTTTCTATATAGGTTTCGATAGCAAATATATTGAAACTTAGGCAACCAAAAATTTTGTTAAAAATATTGGCGAGCTGTTAAAGACAATTTTTTTTCGCAATTTACAATTTTTGCAAATTTCTGGAGAAAGAAAAAGCTTTTTCTCGGAAACTATAAAATATATTGTGTTCATTGTTATTTCGTTAGGTAGGCAGAATTGTTGTCTTTAAAAACTGTCTCAATAAATTACCGTAGCGTTTACACGAAGTGAGCAATTTTATTTTTCCTTAGGTACTAAATTTTAATGAAATTCCAACTTTAGTGGACTAGAACTTTTAGGGAACTGCCTGGAACAAAGTCCAAAACCGAAGTTTTCACAGAATAATGCCCGAGTGTATCTTTCAGCCCACATATACTTTAATATACGTCCCGTCCGTTTAACACTTTTTTAATTTTTTGAAATTACATGGGCAAACATTTTTGTATTTTTTTATATAATAACTATAATTTATATAATAACAGCTTTTTACACAAATGAAATTTTTTTAATATATGAGTTTTTACAAGTGTGAAAACCCAAGGAGTATTTTTACTAGGGTTATGACTTTTTTACAACCTCATATCCCTGTATCAGAGCGTGATGAGTTTCTACATAACATTACATAAAATCTTAATTATAAAGTGATTCGATAAAAATAGCTTCCGCACAAAAAGATTTTACATTTTTATTTTTTCAGAACTTTTGACCATTTTTTGAAGTCACTATAAGCAGTACCTTTTTTTATAATAAAATGGAAGGAATGTTATTTTAAGCATTAGTAGGCAAAAGTTCATTCATTCTCACTACAGGAAATTATTTTTCAGAAAAATGTCAAAAAGTCATAACCCTAATTTATACCCTACACCACTATGTGGAAAGTTTGTTTTGGTAAAAATTCATGTTACACCGCGAAATATTCGTCGGAGACCCTCAATGTGGTATACCAATCTTCATATCTCGATGACATAAAGCGATTTTGAGATGTGTGTCCGTCGGTCTGTCCATTATAAATTGTATTCAAACTCCAGGTCGCAATTATGGACCGATCGTCACGAAAGTTTGTATGGAGGTCGGGTTTAGACCAGAATAGATCCCTTTTTTATTGGTGCTGATCGTGAAATATTTAGCGGGTGAAATGGACCAAAAACACAATTTTTGTCCGATTTTGTAGCTGATCTGTAGGTCGCAATAATAGTCCGATCGCCTCGAAATTTAAAATAAGGTAAGAGCATTCGACAAAGAAGAAACTAGCAATTTGAAATGGCGATCAGATAATATTTAGAGGGTAAAATGGACCACAACTTTTGTGTGAAAATTGTGAAAATTTGTAATATACAGCTTATATCTTTATTCCTGGAAGGCAAATTCCGGGAAAGTAAGCTTTACTTGGAAGAGGAACGCTTGACCTTTCTATTGATGTCAATTGTGTTGGTGTACATGATAAGATAACAGAGTTACAGCCTAATATACCCAGTTTTTTGTTTGTAGTGTAATCATAAACACGCTAGAGGTCGCAATTATAGCTCAATAATCACGAAATTATGCACGAGATAAGAGTTTAGGTAGAAGAAGATGCCTACAATTTAATCTGATATTATTTATCGGGTGAAATGTATGAAATGGACCATTACTTTTGTATGAAAAATAAAAAATATATGTTTGGTTTGTATTTTATTTCCTGACCTTCCCCCTCATGAAAATTGCAATAACGTGTCTGCTAGATAACGGGCCTACTGCCTAATATATTTATAACGGGTTTTCCCATTCCCAGTTTTTGCTTACTTACTTACTTAGTTGGCCCATTACAGAACATTTGTTCCATAGACCGAACTAAGAAAAGATCTCCATTCCTCTCTGTTTTTCGCTTGACTTTTCTTCTTCTTCTTATTTCACAACTGATGTTGTTTGTTGTGTTTATGGCAGTGCCGAGGTAGACGAAGTCTTTAACTACCTCAATATTGTAGGTACCAACTTCCACAGTTGGTCCGAGCTCTATGGACGCTTTGCGCGTCGACACCATCAATTTGGTCTTTTCGCCGTTTACCGCCAGACCCACTTTCGCAGATTCTGCTTCGATCTTTCTAAAGGTATCAGTTACTTCCTTTACTGATCGTCCCATGATGTCTATGTCATCAGCATAGGCAAGTAACATGTGGCTATTGGTGTAAATTGTGCCATTTCTTTTGACATTTGCATCTCGTATTACCTTTTCCAGCAAAATGTTGAATAGGTCACACGAAAGGCTGTCTCCTTGTCTGAAACCTCTTTTGGTACAAAATTCTTCGGAGAGGTTCTTTCCAATTTTAACTGAGGACCTAGTATCAGTTAGAGTCATCTTACAAAGCCGGATGAGCTTTGCGGGAATACCAAATTCAGACATTGCATGGAATACCTTTGATCGGAGGGGACTGTCGAATGCTGCTTTATAATCGACAAAAAGATGAAATGTGTCGATCTGCATCTCTTGGGTCTTCTCTAGGATTTGCCGCAGGGTAAATATCTGGTCAATGGTGGACTTGCCAGGTCTAAAGCCACATTGGTATGGTCCAATTATCTCGTTGACCATAGGCTTTATTCGTTCGCACAGTATCCCTGACACTATCTTATAGGCAATAGGGAGTAGACTTATGCCCCTATAGTTGGAGCATACAGTCTTATCTCCTTCTTTGTTGACGGGACATAGGATGCTCAGGTTCCAATCGTCGGGTACGCGTTCTTCCTGCCAGATGGTGCTAACTAGCTGATGCATACACCTTATCAGCGCGTCGCCTCCGGTTTTAAACAGCTCGGCTGGTAAGCCATCGGCTCCTGCTGCTTTATTATTCTTCAGCCGGAAATGTTCCTTCCATATCCTGAGCACGCTATCTGTATCTGTTACCAGATTACCTTGCTGGTCTCTACAGGAGGATGTGCCTGTACCAAAGCCATCTGTTTGATGTTTCACTCTTTGGTAGAATTTTCGGACTTCATTCTGGCTCCTGTACATCTCGATTTTTTCACACTCCCGCTTTTCCATTTCTCTCTTTTTCTTGCGGAAAAGACGTTTCTCTTCTCTCCTTTTCTCCCGATATCTCTCTCGTGCGCTACGCGTTGCTACTGATTGTAAAGTAGCTCTATATGCCGCATTTTTATCTTCGGTAGCAGCACGACACTCCTGGTCATACCATGAATTCCTTTGTGGAGGTCTCTGGAATCCAAGTATGGATTTTGCGGCTGTTTGCATGGAGTGGGCAATATTTTGCCATTGTGTTGTTATGTTATCGGGACAAGGAGTGCTCGCGTTAAGCAATTGGGCTAGTTGAGTGGAATATGCTGTGGCTATCTGTTGTGTTTGCAGCCTATCGATGTCCAACTTCCGCGTTGTGTCTGTTCGTGCTTTATTTGCAACGTTTAGACGGGTACGTACTTTTGCTGCAACAAGATAGTGGTCCGAATCAATGTTTGCGCCTCGGAAGTAAGTAATCAAATTGATCATGTTGTGATAGATGGAAGACATTCATCCAGCGTGTTGGATGTACGATCCCATCTATCACAACATGATCAATTTGATTACTTGTTCTTTGATCTGGGGACAGCCAGGTTCCCTTATGAATATCGAGATGAATCAATCTGGTACTGCTAACTACCATGTTTTTTGCAGCTGCAAAGTCTATCAGCCTCATACCATTGTCAGATGTTTCACTGTGGAGACTGAATTTCCCGACTGTTGGGCCAAAGATATTCTCCTTTCCAATTTTGGCATTAAAATCGCCTAGAATGATTTTAATGTCATGGGCAGGGCAACGGTCATATGTTTGTTCTAAGCGCTCGTAAAATATATCTTTGGTCTGTTCGTCCTTTTCTTCAGTGGGAGCATGAGCGCAAATAAAGCTGATGTTGAAGAATTTAGCTTTTATTCGAATTGCAGCAAGTCTTTCATTCACTGGGGTGAAGCTGGATACCAGATATTTTAGTCTCCGACTAACTACGAATCCGCAACCAAACTCATGCTTTACGTCATGGCAGCTATAATACCGTGCGTCACCTTTAGGTGTTGTTGTGACGCCTTTCCCAATCCATCGTATTTCCTGTATGGCAGTAATATCGGCCTTGTACTTTTCAAGTACGTCTGCCAATGCGAAGACTGCACCTTCTCTATAAAGAGTGCGAACATTCCAGGTGCAGATTCGCAGATCATGGTCCTTAAAACGTTTGCGGGGTTCGTCAACTTTAGAGGGGTTTGTTTTTCTTTTCTTTCGTTTTTTCATAGTAGGCTGTTTTTTTCTAGGGGAGGGTTACTAACCCGACGCCCAAACCCAAGTTTTTAACGTTCTTATGGGTGAACGCGCGGCACATGTTAGCTCACTACCTTTAACGGGTGTTAAAGGCAGTTCCCCAGGTGACACCACGGGGAGGTCAGTGTCCACTTGAGATGAAGGAGGGACCAAGATAAATCCTGGGCTTTGCCATGTTAAAACCGGTCAGGACCGTTCCTTGGTATCTTCCATCCCCTACGTCACCCTCCCAGTTTTTGCATTATTGCAAATTACATGGTGTCCTAGCGTATTAATTGTCCAATTGGATTTTTATACATACATAGCAGCAAGGGTCGCTTTGCCACCTTTTTTCAAAACGATTCCCCAGCCAAGCAATATAAAATTTTCAACGGTGCCAAAATACCCTTCAGTAATGTTGGCGACATTTTCTGAGTATTTCAGCCATGTAAAACTTCTCTACAAATGGTGTCTTAGGACACGCAGTTGGGTCTCGGATCCCATATCGTTGAGCGAATATGCATCGGGGTACACTCACTCATTTATATGATAGAAATCTCTGTTGCCGCTTCTGGGATGTTTGTGAAACAATTATTATATTATTATTTAAGCTTGGTGCAATACGGTGCCAAAATCCACAAAGTTATTTCTTACAATAAGTTTATTTTTTCCATAAAGAAATTTTGATTTGTGGAAAGCTAGGGGTAGTGGTGTAGGGTATCACATGGTCGGTCCCGTCCGACTATAGCCTTGGCTTATATCAGTACAAGTCTGGAAAGGCAGTGGCTACAAACGTTTAAGACAATCCAACAAACCGCATTATGTCTAATGAAGATTATTGAGGCATATGATATTTGATTTCAAATTTGTTAGACTAAGATGTAGTTTACACTAGCCACTAGTTCATAAAATTTCATCCTTATTCTGTCACCAATGTGTGCAATATTGCGGAATTTCCTTACGTCATTTACTTTTTGCGTCCACACCACCAAAAATGCAGTGAAATAACGTCTCCACATTGTCTGTGTGGGCAGCTATGGAATTATTTTATTTCGGCACATATGGCATTGATAGTGAAAACTACCTCTATGATATAAAATTTAATCTAAAATATTTCTGTGGTTTTCACAGGAAACGACATAAGTCCAACAATCAAAATGTTTAGGAGAGCGAAAACAATTTTTTATAATATTTTTAACAGAAATCTTACAGTTGAAATCTAAAAAGGCAGTGGTTACAAACGTTTTACTTAGGCAAGCCAACAAATCGAATTATGTCTAATAGGCACTATTGAGGCATATGATATTTGATTTTTAAGTTTATTAGGATAAAATTATAAAATTTAATATAAAATATTTCTGTGGTTTTCGCAGGAGAAGACATAAGTCTAACAAGCAAAATTGCAACGTTTTACTTAGGCAAGCAATGATGTCTAATGGAAACTACTGAGGCATATGCTTTTTTATTTTTAAATTTATTGGGCTAAAATATAAAATTTAATATAAAATAGTTCTGTGGTTTTTACAGAAAAGTACATAGTTCTAATAATCAAAATTTGCAGGAGAGCGAACACATTTTTTTGTAATATTTGCTACATGTCGTTGTAGAAATATTACAGTAGAAATCTAAAAATGGAAGTGGCTACAAACGTTTTACTTAGGCAAGCCAATAAATCGAATGATGTCTAATGGAGACTATTGAGGTGTATAATATTTTGATTTTAAATTCATTATGCTAAGATATAAAATTTAATATAAAATATTCTGTGGTTTTCACAGAAAACGACATAATTCTAACACTCCAAATTTTCAGGAGAAGCGAAAACAATTTTTTGTAATATTTGCTACATGTCTAAAAAGGCAGTGACTATCTATAAACGTTTTACTTAGGTAAGCCAACAAATCGAATGATGTCTAATGGAGATTATTGAGGCGTATAATATTTTGATTTTAAATTAATTAGCCTAACATATAAAATTTAATATAACATATTTCTGTGGTTTTAACAGAAAAATACATAAGTCTAACAATCAAAATTTTCAGGAGAGCGAAAACATTTTTTTTTAATATTTACTACATGTCTAAAAAGGCAGTGGCTAGCTACAAATGTTTTACTTAAGCAAGCCAACAAACCAAATAAGGTATAATGGAAACTACTGAGGCGGATGCTATTTTGATTTTAAATTCATTATGCTAAGATATAAAATTTAATATAAAATATTCTGTGGCTTTCACAGAAAACGACATAATTCTAACACTCCAAATTTTCAGGAGAAGCGAAAACAATTTTTTGTAATATTTGCTACATGTCGATGTAGAAATATTACAGTAGAAATCTGAAAAGGCAGTGGGTACAAACGTTTTATTTAGAAAAGCCAACAAGCCGAATGATGTCCAATAGACACTATTGAGGCATATGATGATGGGTGACGTAGGGGATGAATGATACCAAGCAACGGTCCTGACCGGCTTTAACATGGCAAAGCCCAGGATTTATCTCGGTCCCTCTTTCATCTCAAGTGGACACTGACCTCCCCGTGGTGTCACCTGGGGAGCTGCCTTTAACATCCGTTGAAGGTAGCGAGCTAACATGTGCCGCGCGTTCACCCATAAGAACGTTAAAAACTTGGGTTGGGCGTTGGGCTAGTAACTCACCCCGTCAAAACACCGCCTACTATGAAAAAACAAAGAAAAAGAAGAAAAACAAACCCCTCTAAAGTTGACGAACCCCGCAAACGTTTTAAGGACCTGGAATGTCAGGACTCTCTACAGAGCAGGTGCAATTTGCGCACTGGCGGATGTACTTGACAAGTACAATGCTGATATTATCGCCTTACAGGAAGTGCGATGGAACCGGGCAGACGTAAAAATAACAAACGATTATGCACTGTATTATAGCTGCCATGAAACGAAACATGAGCTAGGTGTTGGATTTATGGTAAATAGGAGGCTTAAAAATCTCGTCTCCAGCTTCACTCCTGTTGATGAGAGAATTGCCACAATCCGAATAAAAGCAAAGTTTTTTAACATCAGTCTCATCTGCGCCCATGCCCCGACCGAAGAGAAAGATGAACAGACCAAGGATATATTCTACGAGCGCCTAGAGAGAGTATATGACCGCTGCCCTGGCCACGACATTAAGATTGTTCTAGGAGATTTTAATGCTAAAATTGGAAGGGAAAATATATTCGGTCCCACGGTCGGCAAATTCAGTCTTCATGAGGTAACATCCGACAACGGAATGAGGCTGATTGATTTTGCAGCGGCAAAGAACATGGTAGTGAGCAGCACCAGATTCCCACACCTCGACATACACAAGGCTACGTGGATATCCCCGGATGGGAAAACAAAAAATCAGATTGATCATGTTGTGATAGATGGAAGACACTCGTCCAGTGTGTTAGATGTCCGATCGATTCGAGGTGCGAACATCGATTCGGACCATTTCCTTGTGGCAGCCAAGGTACGCACTCGTCTTAATGTTGCGGCAAAAGTGCGATCTAACACAGGACGGAAGCTGGATGTCGAGAAGCTGCAAACACAAAAGACAGCACAAGCCTACTCCGCTCAACTGACTCGCATGCTGGAAAACAGCACTCCTTGTCCCGATAATGTAGAAGCACGTTGACAAAGAATAGCCCACTCCCTCCAGACAGCCGCAAAAACCATACTTGGGTACCAAAAACCTCCACCTAAAAATTTATGGATCGTACCGATCGTGTCGTAAAGCTACAGAAGAAAAGAACGCGGCATATAGAGCAACACTGCATTCAGTAGCAACACGAAGAACGAAAGAAACTTATCGGGAGAAGAGGAGAGAGGAAAAGCGTATTTTCAGAAGAAAAAAGAAGGACCAAGAAAAACGTGAGCGTGAGAAACTCGAGATGTTCAGGAGTCAGAATGAAGTCCGAAAATTTTACCAGAGTGTAAAGCACCAGACTGAAGGATATGGTGCAGGCACATTCTCCAGCAAAGGTGACCAAGGGAATCTGGTAACTGATACAGATAGCGTACTGAGGATCTGGAAGGAGCACTTTATGAAGCTTTTGGTATCGAATATGGATGGCGATGAAGATACCCCAGAACCAATTGTAAATGACAATGTTGAAAGTCTACCACCTAGCCAAAGCGAGGTTACGACAGCCATTAATCGGCTGAAAAACAATAAGGCAGCAGGAGCTGATGGACTTCCCGCCGAATTGTTTAAGACCGGTGGCGAAATGCTGGTAAGGAGTATGCGTCAGCTAATTTGCTAAATTTGGCAGGAAGAAAGCATACCCAACGATTGGAACCTCAGCCTACTATGTCCCGTACATAAGAAAGGAGACAAAACGGTTTGTGCAAATTACCGAGGTATAAGTCTCCTTCCCACCGCATATAAAGTGTTGTCGAGCATACTGTGTGAACGGTTAAAACCCACGGTCAATGAAATAATCGGGTCATACCAATGCGGTTTTAGACCTGGTAAGTCGACAATTGACCAAATCTTCATACTGCGCCAAATTTTGGAGAAGACCCACGAAAGACAAATCGACACATACCACCTATTCGTCGACTATAAGGCCGCGTTCGACAGCCCAATTAGAGCAAAGGTGTTTCAAGCCATGTCTGAGTTTGGCATCGCTGCAAAACTAATTCGACTATGCAGGATGACATTGGCTGACACAAGATCAGCGGTTAAAATAGGAAAGAACCTCTCCGAGCCTTTCAACACAAAACGAGGTTTCAGACAAGGTGACAGTCTATCGTGTGACCTATTTAATATCCTACTGGAAAAGGTCATACGAGATGCTAATATATATACGGCCAGAGACAAAAACAGCACGATATACAATAAAGATGTAATGTTGCTTGCATACGCAGATGACATAGACATAATAGGTAGATCAGCGCGAGCCGTAACAGCCACCTTTGGAAAAATTGAAAAAGAGTCTGCCAAAGTGGGTCTGGCAGTCAACGGCGATAAGACGAAGTTTATGCTATCAACACGCAAGTCGTCCAGTAGACTCGGACCAACTGTGGATGTTGACAATTATAAATTTGAGATAGTAAATGACTTTATCTACCTCGGCACCGCCATAAATAAAATCAACAATATAAGCCTTGAAATAAAGAGAAGAATAATATTGGCCAACAGATGCTACTTTGGTCTAAGTAAACAGTTTAAAAGTAAAACCACCTCTCGTCAAACAAAACTTACGCTCTACCAGACACTGATACTACCCGTACTTATGTATGAATCTGAAGCATGGGTACTTGCGAAAGCAGATGAGGCAGAACTTGGTGTGTTTGAGAGAAATATTCTTCGAAAGATTTATGGACCAATATGCGTTGACGGTGAATACCGACGTCGTATGAACCACGAGCTATACCAGCCGACCGACATCGATATAGTAAAACGTATCAAACTACAACGATTGCGTTGGCTTGGCCATGTCAGCAGGATGGATAAAGATGCCCCCGCCAAAAAGGTATTTGAATACGAGCCACTCGATTGTACACGCCCCAAGGGAAGGCCAAAACTCCGATGGAAGGACCAAGTTGAAGAAGATATCACAGAACATGACATCCAAAATTGGAGAAGTAAAGTAAAAGATCGGTGCGTTTGGAAATCTATTCTTAGTTCGGCTTATGGAACAAGACGTTCTGTTTAATACAAAAGCCATCTAAGTAAGTAAGTAAGATATCTGATGATTTTTGAATTTATTAGACTAAGATATAAAATTTAATAAAAATTATATCCTACACCACTATGTGGAAAGGGTATTATAAGTTTGTTTTGGTAAAAATATTCGTCATCGTGTGTCCGTCCGTCTGTCCATTATAAATTGTAATCAAACTTCAGGCCGCAATTATGGGCCGATCGTAACGAAATTTTGTATGGAGGTCAGGTTCAGACTAGAATAGATCCCTATTTCTATTGGTAATGATCATGTTTATTACACATTCAGGGAAGTTAGTGAGTGAATAACTTTTGTGTTAGTTAACTCATAGTTTTTTTTTCATAAATTTACAATGTGTATGTATTATCACATGATAATTTTTGATTTGTTCCATAAGACAAACAAAGAATAGAATTTCTTTCGGACTTATAAAACTGCTTGGTGCCCTAGCTATTAATTGACCAATTGGATTCTTATAAATACATTGCAGCATGGGTCGCAACCTTTTTTTGAAAACGATTCCCCAGCCAGGCAACATCAGATTTTCAACCATGGCAAAATACCCTTCAGTAATGTTGGCGACATTTTCTGAGTATTTCAGCCATGTAAAACTTCTCTACAAGTGGTGTCTTAGGACACGCCTTTGGGATTCGGAGAAAAGCTGTGGGTCGCATATCATTGAGCGAACATAAATCGGGGTACACTCATTGATATAAGAGAAGTCTTCCTTTTCCCTTCTGGGATGTTTGTGAAACAATTATTTTATTATTATTTAAGCTTGGTACGCTACCAGAATCCACAAAATTATTTCTTACAAAAGTTTATTCGTTTCATAAAGAAATTTTGATTTGTGGAAAGCTAATTCCAAGGGGTAAAGGTGTAGGGTATCACATGGTCGGCTCATTCGACTATAGCCTTGGCTAACTTGTTTTTTTTTTTAATTTTGGAAAAAATAATTAAATTTTTTTCCAAATTGTGTTTGTGGTTTTTTTGTATTTTTGCGGTTTGTTTATTTCTGTTTGACATTTTTTAAAAAGTTAGAACATATGAAAAACTTAAAAGCACTCATGTTTTGATGCAAAATATGAAAAAAATACAAATTTTTAACTTTGGCCTTGAATTCCTCTGCAACTACTAGACCGAACTTAAATGTTTTTAATCCATCGGAAAGCTGATTTGTTATCTGTCGAACAAAAAAATTATAAATAAATATCTCTATCCGTTCAAAACTGAGAAAAAAAAACAGAAAAAAACGATTCTGAACCACTGTGGGCCGTATCTTACGCCTACAAATCAAAATCGACCCATATTTCTTGAGGAATTTCATTTCAGGGCTTTCTGTCCTTAGGAGGTGGAAACATTCTTGTATAAATTGTCCAAATGAACTATTCTGAAAAAAATCTTGAAAAGATAGAACTCGCCCTCGCGTTTACATAAAACCAATGGTACAATATTCAATAAAATTTTTAAAACTCAGGACCTTATCTCAAATTTTACAGTTTTACGGCCAGTTTCTCTAAGACGATTCAAAATCAAATTCGTTCGAATTACAACCGAACGCCTGTTATTATGCTCAATTTCTGTTTGATTAAAAACAAAACGAATCTTATTTTGTTTTTCTCAAAAAAAGATTTGGTAGTAGTTCAAAGAAATTTTAATTCGAATAGCCTTAGTGAAACAGACATACATACCTTTTAAGTACGAATTATCATAACCATAAAATAGATATTATAGCGTTCTTCCTAGAAGACACCTACCGTCCACGTAACTCATTTGAAGGAAGAATTCTTGACCTTCCAATTGATGCAAATTATGTTAATGTACGTGGTCTAATGTATCCACAGAAACCATGTTCTAGGGCAGCTTAGTATGCGACCCACCATTAAAAAATATTAAACCCATGACCTTCATTGGAAAATTATTCCCAAAGTGGACACTGATGTTTGTCATGACTTAAACCATACGTCAAATTTAAGTATATGATTAAATTGACATTACAAAATACACTAAGAAAACATACAGCTAACTGGAATTCCACAGCACGTCAAAACACTATTTTTTAACAAAATGAAGCTATTGCCTCCTTCAAAATTCATTAAAATATTTTGCAATACGTATTAGTTTCGCAATATTTTGAATATATTTACTTCCACGTAAATTGTTGTACCAAAAATTTGACATGCAGTTTAGCCGGAATCACTGTGTCTAAAATATCTGTAACAAAAATCCCTTTAAGGGGTAGTTTAATTGAAGGAAAACTTTGTTGTTACGATAAAGAAAAGACGATGGAGTAAATTGTTGGTCCTCGTTCGCACACATAAACTTCGTTTTCTATCAGTTATTTTTCTCTTTTCTATCGTTGAAGAATTTTGAATAACTTTACTCCATTCATGTCTGTCAACTTAATTGTCGTTTCAAACACTTGTTTATTACACATTCAGGGAAGTTAGTGAGTGAATAACTTTTGTGTTAGTTAAGCTTTATTGGAAACATAAAAGTAGGACAACTGTGTTGTTGCCTTGGAAACCAGGGGTGCCAAGTTGGTGGTTTTTCCGCTACTTGTGGTGATTTTTGGCATACAAAAACCACTGTTTAAGCAGGAATGTCAACTGTTTTAAAGTAAAAATCGCTACAGACCTATGGTGCGTATGTGGCTGTAGCGATTTTTATCTTGGAACAGTTGGCATCCCTGTTGGAAACAGTAACAATTCACAGTTTTTTTTTCATAAATTCACAATGTGTATGTACGAGTATTATGACATGATAATTTTTGATTTGTTCCATAAGACAAACAAAGAATTTTAAAACTGCTTCTTCAATATTTACATATGTATATTAGGGTTATGACTTTTTTACAACCTCATATCCCTGTATCATAGCGTGATGAGTTTTGCCATAAGATTACATAAAATCTTAATTATAAGGTGATTCGGTGAAAAAACCTCACGCACAAAATGATTTTAAAATTTTAATTTATCAAAATTATGGACAATTTTTTGAAGTCACTGAAAACAGATATATAATTGAAAATAAACTTTAGAGCCACATGAGATAATTAAAATGACATAAAATTTATTTTTCACTATTTTTCTTCAATTCTGAAAATCGTAAAAATGTCGTAAACGCTTTTATTCAAAAATATAATATTTTAACAAAAAACAAAAAATTTAAAATTTTTTCAAAGTGATTTTTTTCGCGACTTTTTTAATATTTGAATGAAATAAACGTTATTATAGTTATTAGTAGGCTTATATTTATTCATTCGTGCAACAAAAAATATTTTGCTGAAAAAAAAAATTTCATTTCATATATTTTTTCAAAAAATTATTTTTTTAAAATCGATTTGTGCGTGAGCTTTTTTTATATTTCAATGGAATAAACGATAGCATAGTGATTAATAGGCAAAAGTTCATTCATCCCTGCTACAGGAAATCATTTTTGAGGAAAAATGTCAAAAAGTCATAACCCTAATGTATATCATCATTTTCTTGGTTCTCACAACATGACATAGCCAACGAAATCGATTTGACTCTACACTTTCAATTGTGTCAATATATTGTTGGCACAATCCGTCATCCATACGACATTTGGAAAATGGATTAATGAATGAAGTTTTTTGTGCCCGCGATAAGTGTGGCCATTTAATATCTCAAATTCAAATCCTCCTTCGTATTTAAATAATCATCTTCTGGTGAAAATGTACCTTTTATATTTGGTAGACTATTCGGCTCTGATACCCATTTATATAATTCCAAGCTGCAGTTTTTCGATCATCAATTCAGGTAATTTATTGTCCGTCTGGTACAATAGAGAGAAATTAGAGAAATTCCCAAACAAAACTGAAAACAAATGTTAAAAAACGTCATTTTTATTTTTTGGTAAAATAACAAATGTTTCACACTGGTATAAAGGAAAAACTTTATCGGCAAGTTAAAAAATGGAAAAATAGTAATCATTCCAATTTTACTACCAAATAGGACTTAAAATGTTTGTAATTGATCGTGTTTAATACGAAAACTTTCAAGAAAATCTAAGAGTACAATCATTGCTAAAAATTGATTTCAAATATTAAATCGTGAAAATTGCATCCAAGCCCACTGTGCATTTTTTTCTATTTCTTATTAAATAGCCGATAAACCAAAACATGAATATAAATAGACAATTTTTGGTGGAAAGGTTTTACCACTAAGAACCTAAAATGTCAAATTACAGCTAGTCCGGTACCATTATAAAGGGGCTATACCAAAACGTGGCTGCAAAGATATAGCGTTCGAGCTCAATTATTGTGGACGCTGGAGTAATTACCACTGACGGACATGGCTAGATCGAGTTAGAATTTTATCTTAATCAAGAATATATATGGGGATTTCTGAATGCAATCGGATACTTTTTCAAATAGTGGTTTTTGATTCCTTCATTTTTTGCTGTGGTGGTGCTGCTCATCATATTTTCAGATTTTTTTTTTTGAGATATCGCGTCTAGAAAAAGTCGAATTCTATAAAAACTATACGCAAAGAAATACTCATAACTTCATCAATAATGGTTCAAATAGAAAAATATCGTTTTTGTATATTTAGTTTTTTATCAACTATTTAAAAAATAGGAAAAATTATATTTAAAATCAATTTTAAACAATGATTCCACTTTTCGATTTTCTTGGAGTTTTTATTGTATTAAATTACGATCAATTACAAAAATTTTAGGTCGTATTTGATAGTGGGATTCGACGGTTTACTATTTTTTATTATTTTTATACCCTCCACCATAGTATGGAGGGTATATTAAGTTTGTTTTTCCGTTTGTAACGCATTGAAATAATCATTTGCGACACTATAAAGTATATATATTCTTGATCAGCGTAAAATTCTGAGTCGATCTGTCGATCATGTCCGTCCGTCCGTCTGTGGTAATCACTCTAACATCCACCAAAATGGAGATAGGACGCTGAAATTTTAGGAAGATGTGTCTTTTGTTTGCAGGCAGGTCTAGTTCGATGATGGGCTATATCGGTCCACGTTTTTGTATAGCCCCCATATAACGGTACCTCCCGATTTTCGGTATTTTGAGAATTTTAGCTACAATTTTCACCCGAACTAGCTGTAAATTGACATTTGAGTTTTTCAGTGGTCATCAAACTTCTCCACCAAACATCGTCAACATAGGTCCATGTTTTGATATAGCCCCCATACAACGGTACCTCCCGATTTTCGATATTTTGAGAATTTTAGAAACAATTTTCTCCCGAACTAGCTGTAAATTGATATTTGAGGTTCTCAGTGATAATCAAACTTCTCCACCGAACATCGCCAACATAGGTCCATGGTTTGATATAGCCCCCATATAACGATACCTCCCGATTTTCGGTATTTTGAGAATTTTAGCTACAATTTTCACCCGAACTAGCTGTAAATTGACATTTGAGGTTTTCAGTGGTCATCAAACTTCTCCACCGAACATCGCCAACATAGGTCCATGGTTTGGTATAGCCCACATATAACGATACCTCCCGATTTTCGGTATTTTGAGAATTTTAGCTACAATTTTCACCCGAACTAGCTGTAAATTGACATTTGAGGTTTTCAGTTGTCATCAAACTTCTCCACCGAACATCGCCAACATAGGTCCATGGTTTGGTGTAGCCCACATATAACGGTACCTCCCGATTTTCGGTATTTTGAGAATTTTAGCTACAATTTTCACCCGAACTAGCTGTAAATTGACATTTGAGGTTCTCAGTGCTCATCAAACTTCTCCACTAAACGTCGTCAATATAGGTCCATGTTTTGGTATATCCCCAATATAACGGTACCTCCCGATTTTCGGTATTTTGAGAATTGTAGCTACAATTTTCACCCGAACTAGCTGTAAATTGACATTTGAGGTTTTCAGTGGTCATCAAACTTTTCCACCGAACATCGCCAACATAGCTCCATGGTTTGGTATAGCAACCATATAACGATAACTTCCGATTTTCGGTATTTTGAGAATTTTAGCTACAATTTTCACCCGAAATAGCTGAAAATTGACATTTAAGGTTCTCAGTGCTCATCAAACTTCTCCACTAAACGTCGTCAATATAGGTCCATGTTTTGGTATAGCCCCAATATAACGGTACCTCCCGATTTTCGGTATTTTGAGAACTTTAGCTACAATTTTCACCCGAACTAGCTGTAAATTGACATTTGAGGTTTTCAGTGGTCATCAAACTTTTCCACCGAACATCGCCAACATAGCTCCATGGTTTGGTATAGCCACCATATAACGATAACTTCCGATTTTCGGTATTTTGAGAATTTTAGCTACAATTTTCACCCGAAATAGCTGAAAATCGACATTTAAGGTTCTCAGTGCTCATCAAACTTCTCCACTAAACATCGTCAACATAGGTCCATGTTTTGGTATAGCCCCCATATAACGGTACCTCCCGATTTTCGGTATTTTGAGAATTTTAGCTACAATTTTCACCCGAACTAGCTGTAAATTGACATTTGAGGTTTTCAGTGGTCATCAAACTTCTCCACCGTACATCGCCAACATAGGTCCATGGTTTGGTATAGCCCCCATATAACGATACCTCCCGATTTTCGGTATTTTTTGAGAATTTTAGCTACAATTTTTTATCGAACTAGCTATAATTTAACATTTGAATTTTCAGTGATCCCGAAACTTCTTCACGAAAATTCGTCAACATAGGTCCATCTTTTCGTATAACTCCTATATAACGGTACCTCCCGATTTTCGGCATTTGGAGGGTCTACATTGTTTGATGGAACTACCCTCAATTTAATTTGACTTTTAAGATTCTCTGCAGTTACAACACTTTTCCACCAAAAATTATAAGGATAGGTTGACACTTTGATATAGTCCCGCAGGTGATACCTTTCACCTGGCTGAATACATTTTTTTAGATTAGATTTGATAATTCAGACAATTGGTGTATCTATCCAATGTCGAAAATTTGTTCCACCTAAAATTGTGAAAGGACACTAATTATTCCATTTTAATTAAGACTATTTTATGGTGGAGGGTATAAAAAGTTCGGCCCGGCCGAACTTAACGACTTTTTACTTGTTTTTTTCAATTTGTCAATACAATATTTCCGTTATACCAGTGTGATAAATTTGTTATTTTACCAAAAAAATAAATTAAAATAAAAAGTGCATTTTTAACCTTTTTTATACCCTCAGCATTTATGCTGACACTTTCATACGGGCAAAATGCGACTCATCGAAATAATGGTTTCAGACCCCAAGTATGTTTGGACGAAATCCGTTTCAAACAATTTGGAGTCGATTTAGCAATGTCCGTCTGGCTGGCTGGTGCGCACGATAACTCTCGAACGGATGAACCGATTTGGTTCAAAACTTGGCTTTCGTAATATTTTGTCGAAACTTAGTTTAAGTTCAAAGATGGGTTATATCGATCCACTCGTTCCCGCACCTCCCCCACAAAAGTTCGGAAATGTTCGGAAAATTTGTGCGCACTATAACTCTTGAAGAGAGTAACCGATTTGGTCCACACTTTGCACATCGCGAAATTTCTACCAGACTTAGATGAAGTTCTAGTATGGACTCAATCGATCCACTCCTTCGGGTACCTCCCACACAAAATTTCGGAAAAGTTCAGTTTAGGACCTGTCCTCGAATCTCTTTGTTTTTTGTTGTAGCAACTTGTAACTTCTAAATTCGAGGTCTGTTCGAAGATCCTTTGGAAATGTATACCGACGCTGTTCGTTGTTGTCCTGCTTACAGCGGTATTATGTTTTCCGTGGACAAGTCCATGCTTCCTGGCTTACTCGTCCATAAGTTATACGATGACCTACTGAAATGACTGGTGGGCGCGATATCTATCGAAAAGATATGCAACACTTTTGAACTTTAATCCTAATCCACATTTTCGTCGGCAAGTTAAAATGTCCAAAAAAAGGCCAGAAAATACTGAAAATACTATAAATACATTCGATCTGACCTTAGATGAACATAGGCTGAGGGTATATCTCTGTCGGTCTCTGTTATTAAATAAAATACTTATTTTTTCGATTTTAAATATGGATTAGCAATTGTTGTACCAGTCGAACAACAAACTAACTAAATTGATGATCAAATAAATACAGCTATTAAAGTGATATTTTTTCAGAAGATGACTATTTAACTGTGAAATGAATTTGAAATATGCAATGGCTAAGCCTATCGCGGGCAAAAAAATTAATTCAGTAATACCCACTAATGATGGTACACTAATTGCTAAACCATTCTTTAAATGACGCAGTTTTTAAGATGTTTAAGATAAATTCCTAAATAAAACAGCAAAACAAATGTTAAAAAAATTAATTTCTATTTTTTTTTTTGTTAAAATAAATAAAAGTTCATACTGGTATAAAGGAAAAATTGTATTGACAATTTTTAAAAAGTTACCAAATAGGACTTACAATTTTTGTAAATGATCGTAGTTTATTATAGAAAAATTTCAAGAAAATCGTTACTCTTCGATTTTCTTGAAATTTTTCTATAATAAACTACGATCATTTACGATTATCATCATTTATAAAAATTTTAAAAATTTTCATTGTTAAAAAATTAAATTTTTTAAATAATAAATCGCGAATATTACATTCAAGCCCACTGTAAAAATATTTTTCTATTTAATAGCTGATAAAGCAACAAAACAAACAAAAAAGTTTTTTTTCACATTGCACCAATATTAGAGAAGTTATGAATATTTCTTTGCATATAGTTTTTACTGAATTTCAAGGCGCGATATCTCCGGAACCATTAGTCAAAAAAAAAATCTGAAAATATAATGAAATATTTTGCTGATGAGCAGCATCACCACAGCAAAAAATAAAGGAAATCAAAAACCTCATTTTGAGAAAGTGTCACTTTACGATAGTGATCAAAATGATAATCAGATTGTTATACAGAAAGAGAGAAATTTAAAAAAATCGCACATACATTTTTTTATCCATTTCTTCAATAAAATATCGAATTCCCATGCTTTTCTATATTATTGAACACGATCTACCATCTAAATGTATGAATATTTCACTAACATCACAATCCATACTTGCTTTAAAGTTTATGATAATAAACAATTGGCCTGTTCCCGTACTTTATAAAGTGGTAAAAGTCGTAAAAGTTGTAAAAGTCGTAAACGATTTTCATATAAATTTTGGGTACGGGAACGAAAAATGTGTAAAAGTGGTAAAAATTGTAAAAATTTTTTAGTTCTGGAACAGAGCTAATGTTGCGTAAAAATCGCTACAACCGCTACCATAAACAACCAAAATCGCTACTGTAGCGATTTAAAATAAAAAATCGCTACAACTCTTAAAAAGTGTTTTTTGTACGTCAAAAACCACCACAAGTAGCGGGGAAACCACCAACGTGACATCCCTGACTGCTTTGATTCAACTATGCTTTCCCAACGACGGGGTTCCTAGTCGATAGACCTAGAAACTTTGCATGGTTTTTTATTTTTGTCCAGTTTGAATCAAATTTTACATTTAAGCATTCATCACTCAAAACTGTAGAATTTGAGGGCATTTGGTAAATATGCAAAATTTTCTTTTTCATCACCGTTTTCAATGAAACATATCCGAGTGTTGTTGAAACCGCTAATGTTTCTTTCTACTCTCCTTCTCTTTGAAATAAACAAATTTAATAGAGTGTTTTCGGAGCCTTTCCAACTAATAAAAGACACAGACTTAATGGTTAGTTAACACCCAAATGACGTCATGTTGTGTTAGCGTGACACAGGACATCCCACTGAGTGATACAACACTCACTCTTCTTCATACACCATAGTCCTTAGTGGCGGCATAGAAAATGCGAATGAGGCAACAAAAACACCTTTTGTGAAATTTTTGTAGCTCAGGAAGGCTTGTTGCCAAGCAAACTATTAGCATTTAGTGGACAATAAACGGCAAAAAAAGGTGACTTTGTCGGTCAAAAAGTGAATGTCCAAATGAAGTGAATGAATGACATTTCCAGCTTTTTGGGGGAAATTGTGCGTGACACAAACAAATAATAAACAAACAAACAAATAGAATGGATAAACTGTAAATGGACGAAAAGGCGCACACAACAAATCACAAACATTTGATTTGTTCCGATTTCAATAACCAACATGAGCCCAAAAACAAACTTGGACAATGGAATTATTTTAGTTATAGGGTTGTTGTTGTTGTTGTTGCCAGGTTTGCAAAAGGTCTGTCTGTAGGTGAAAATCTACTCAACGAAACATTTCGGCCAAGTCTTTATGAGAGCACAACTGAGTGATTATGTCCAAAGGAGAATGATTGGACGAGTGAATGAATGTGTGCGGTAAATTTGGTTCTGAAATTGTCAGCGACCCTGCTGGCCTGCCTGCCTTCCACTGTTAATTGTGGTAGTTAATTGGAAAAGCGGCTTTAGTGTTTGATCCCCATACTAATTGTCGGCTGAAACATTATTTTGTTCTCTTCGATTTTTTTTTTGAAAATTACCGAAACCAATTTTCATTCATGAATTTGGCCAAAAAATCAACTAAAGAATGAAAAAACACATTTCTTTCAGTGGATTCCAGGGTTTTATTTTCCTTATGTTCTTTGACAATAAGGATCTGTTTACTTTACAACTGATCATTAACAATTTAATTCTTGAGAATTGTGAGGAAGTAAATGTCAAATTAACAATGAAAATTATTATTAGTTTCCGAGGAAAATATTTTGCAAAGACTTGTTTAACCCTTAAACAAAACGTAATCTAATTATATGTGAAACTCCATGATTTTCGGAAATACTTCGAAATATATTTTTTGTGAAATTCACAATTGCCTTTTGATTCTACTGTTCGGAATTAATTTTTGATCAGCAAAGCTTTCCTATTCTGCCTTTAAATACTCCAATTACTGCCATAGGTAAATTTTTCTCTGTTTAAAACATGCATATCGTACTAAAAATACCCGAAGACGAAGCCCACACGCAAATCGAAATCCGTTTTTTGATGGGATCTGACACATAAAGTTAAAATACATGCTCTGGCAAAATTTCAAGCTTCTAGGTTAAAAAAAAAACGATCCTATTCAAGAAATGGCATTTCGGAAAATGGGATAATATTGCAGATTTTGTTGTAATGACGGATCCCAAAACCAAGCGTTTCCGCTGTTTTGATTTCATTTATTTCTCCCATTCGTGTAGGATTGATAATATCCCGAATACTCGCCCTCATAAGAATTATATTCCATAAAAAAGTTTTTCATTTTATAACGTTTTTTGCTTCTCCTGTAAAGTTTTGATTTTGTGGGTTACGTCTTCGGGCATTTATGGTGACGATATGTTCCTACAAACATCCACGTTGTCATGTCAATGGTTGCACATCAGGCGGTACCTTCCAAAACATGGGTCTGTATTTACAGTTTTCGGAACCTCTTTCTTCCTTCTCGATATATGAAATTGCAATTCCAATACGGAAGGAAAATGTAAGTAAATTTTTCAAAAAACGTTAAATCGACCTTAGATGATTGCTGTACCAAAACGTATACCGTCTGTTTTTGCAAGGAATGTTTTGTATCTGTACGATTGTTTTGTACCCCTTACTTGGTTGGCCTTCTACAGAACATTTGCCCTATAAGCCGAACTAAGTTTTGTGCCAGATTATGAAAATTTTCTTGAAATTTATTACCGCCGCTCTCTCCTAAAAGCTAACAAAAATTGCATGTAATATATTCATTGTCCGGCGCAAGATTAAGAAAAGATTTTCATTCCTCCCTATTTGTTGCTATACTTCTCCAATTTGGAATACCATGTACATCGATCTCGCCTTACACTTGTTTATTCCATTCGTTTACCGCCATGCGGCCCGTATTTGTACGCCTTTTTAGAGGGTTCATCATCGCTCATTCTTATGACATGGCCTAACTATAGCTTCGTTCCAGAACTAAAAAGTTTTTAAACATTTTTCCCCGAAATGCGTTCCCGTACACCAAAATCAATGATGCACAAAATAATATGTGTGACTGTAGTATTTGTGCCATGAATCGACGCTAGAGTACTTGTTTGTTCATAGCTGACCAAAAAAGATGCAAAATGCTCACTTCTCCTTGAACAAAAATGGTGCTGAATAGCTTTCTCTTCAGAAACTTTTTACACGACAAATTTGGTCGAGCAAAAATGTGCATTTGTTCCAGTTTTTTGACGTTTCTGCCATTTCGTTCCCGTAAATGTTGGAAAAATGCGTTGAACTCATTTATGATGGTTCTCTCTCTTGCACATTTTACCATTAAAAAAGTATTGGAACGGAGGTTATGTTGTATGTATATCCGATACACACGTGGTTCATATCGACACCTCCAAATAATAGTATGCTAAGTCTAAAAAGTGAGTTTTGCAGGAGAAGCTCTCAAAGTTTGGAAATTTTTTTGAACTTCAGTACTATGCTAAGTCAATATTTGTTTATAACTTCTGTTCGGATTGACCGATCATTACCAAAATTAGACAGAATTTAAGTTAAAGGACGTTCGACACCTCCAAATAATAGTTTGCTAATTCTGAAAAGCGAGTTTTGCAGGACAAGCTCTAAAAGTTTGGAAATTTCTTTGACCTTCAGTACTATGCTAAGTAAATATTTGTTAATAACATCTGTTCGGATTGTCCGATCATTACCAAAATTTGACAGAATTTAAGTTAAAGAACGTTAAATATAAAAATGTAAAGAACTTGAAAACATGCTAAGTCGACTTAGCATACTATTATTTGGAGGCGTCGATATGACGTCGATATTCATTGTCAACACATATTGACCGTAGTTCACCATAATTAAATTTCTCATTCCGTTTGTAACACATTGAAATATTCATCGGAGATCCTATGAAGTATATGTATGTACATATATATTATTGATCATCATAAAATTTTAAGTCAAAGTAGTCATGTCGGTCCGTCTGTTGAAATCAAGGTACAGCTCGTAATTTTTAAGATAAAGCTTTATAGTTTGGTATAGAAGTTTCTATTAATCATAGGATGTTTGGTATTGAAAATGGGCTATTCCGTCCACGCCTTAATATAGCCCCCATAGAACAGTACCTCCCGATTTTCGGTATTTTTAAGGTTGTGGGTTCAATATCCTACCAAAATGGCTGTAATTCCGCATTTAGTCTTCATTGGGGGTACAATATTTTCCACCTGAAATTTGTCGGTATAGGTCCACGCCTTCATATAGCCCCCATAGAACGGTACCGCCCTAATTTCGGTATTTTTAAGGTTGAGGCCTCAATATCGAACCGAAATATCTAAAATTTGGAATTCTTTTGGCTTATAAAATTTGCCACTTTGTCCACGCCTTCATATTTGTTTTTCGATATTTTGAAAGTTTTAGCCAGGGGTACAAAACATTATAACATCCCTTGCAAAAATCAGACAATATACGTCCACGTTTGGTCCGAGTTCTATGGACGCATCGGTCGTCGATACCATCAACTTGGTCTTGTCGTCGTTATCTGCCGCACTTTAGCATACTCTCCTACAAATTTCTTAAAGGTATCACTCCTTTTACTGAACGATCCATGATATTAATGTCGTCAGCATAAGCAAGTAAGAGGTGCACGCAAAAAAACGGCCTCTCTAACATATGTCCCAAACATACATATTTTGCAGCAAACATATATATGTTTGCAACAGTCCCAAACATAATATATGTTTGGGTCTGCAAACAAATATATGTTTGGGTGGAAACAAATATATGTTTGGGTGCAAACATATATATGTTTGGGTGCAAACAAATATATGTTTGGGTGCAAAAAATTTTATGTTTGGGTGCAAACATTTTATATGTTTGGGTGCAAAAAAATACAAACCCAAAAGGCACAAAAAAAAACAAACACATGCACCAGTGGGCCCTTACTGAGTGCAAGGGAGCGTAAAATTCAATGTAAAACACTTTGAAATGTGTGCTCACTTGCTCTCAGTAAGAACTCACTGGCTATCTCTATAGCAGCGTCGCCCATAATATTTCCATCAATACTACAGCATATGTGTATGCATGGGTGAAAAAAAACAACAACCACAAGATATTCATCGTTTGTTTATTTACACGTACACTGTACGTGAGAGAGAGAAGCAAATGCAAAAACAACTCAGTGGGCGCCCTCACTATACTTCTTTGCAAAGACAGCGCGACCCTGCTCTATAGTATAAATTAACTTCACTACTATTTGTTTAATTAAAAAAATAATTTTTTATTTTTTTTATACGGAGCGACCTCCGTGTTTATTTGTTAAGTAGCAAAGTAGAACTAACTTAAAATTAACTACAATTTTATGAATTCTTACAACTATGCACTAGTCAGTCATATCACCTGATCTTCTTCCCGGAATTTGTTGCATTATGGGAACGGAAGTTCCAAAAGCTAAAATATTGCAAACCTATAGTCATCAACTTTATTAATTTTTAATTCTGTTACGAAATTTGTAGCATTATGGGAACGGAAGTTCCACCTGCTAAAATGTTGCAGACATATCGTCAGCAACTTTATAATTTTAAATTCTGTTTTACATTGTTTGTTATTATTTGGTATAGTTTTGCAACTATGAATGTGTTAGGTGTTAACTCCTCCCCTCTTAAGTACAATTGTCCCCAATTGTTTTCATTTTAGAAATAAGGTATGTTGTTTATTCGAACAATTAGTGAAATGTTATTTGCAGGTTGCACATATGTTCCTGTTCCTAATTCTGAGGGGGAATATGATTGTCCCATGCTTGTTTTGTGAGAGATTCTATAGAGGTGAATGATCAAGGAACCAATGGTAGCAAGGATTACTAAATAGATCAAGGTCGACACTCCATTTACGATAGTTCCCACTCTTAATGCTCTAATTTTATGGGTGTTATCGAGGTGTGATTCTCTTAAGCTTTCAATAGTCAGGATGTCTTCTAGGTTCTTTTCCGATGGCATAGGTTGCAATACAGAGGGAACAGTTTTTACTTGTGGGGCTTCTAGGTTGCGGTAAATTTGGTTCTGTGCCACTATTGTAGAATTCGAAAATTTTATCAGAAACGTGCCAAATAAATGATGTGCAACTTCATCGATAAGTATGGTACCATTGTAATCATTAAGCAGGATTACCCCGGGGAATATATATTCAATTAACGGGATATGCTGACTGTTTGTGTAAGTGCAGTATGAAGATTGGCTTTTAACAATATTGGTTATACATGTGTTATTCCTTAAGTCTATTAATTGATTGTTGTTACAAATTTGGACAAGGTTATATTTCGAACAATTACTTTTAATTCCATATATTTCATTTGAGTTCTTTACAATGTTATTATAAGATAATTTCACAATTTTTTTGTTTTTCTTAACAGGGTACAATAGCAGATTTTGATATATTTCTTCTTTGGTCATTGGAATTTTGATTACATATAATATAATTGCGTTTCGATACAAGACGTTTACGGTGGCATATTCTATAGCCTCTTCGTTTGTCGCAAATGGCATTTTTTCTCTTCTCAATTTTTCCAAAGCTAATTTAATTTCTAGTTTATCCAAAATTATAGAGTTTATTATTCCGCTCTTTGCCCATTGAATGGCGTAATGTATATTAGTTAATTGTTCTTTTATGAGTCTGATGCGATTTTGTAAAGTTAAAGCTATTTCACTATTGAAGTAATTGTTCTTGCCTATGGCATTGGTAACCTCATTAATTATTTTTGTTACATTATTCAATCTGTCATTTCACATTTGGTTAATGACGACCTGTTTGTTATTATTTTCATTTAGCTCATTTAGATTAAATTCCATCATTTCGAAGTCATCATGGTCTGGACTGCCAGCGATGTACTTCCAAGCGGTGCCAATTATGTTAAATGATCTTTTATTTATTTTATAACTACTGTTTTCATTATTAATATCCTTATTTTCATAGTTATCATTCATATTATTATTATACTGAGGAACAATATTTTGAATAAGGTCCAAAGTTTGAGTAATTTCTCCATTTAGAATGGGAAAAAAGGGATTGGTTTTTGGGATATGCCGTTCAACAAATGATTTGGTGTCTGTAACAAAAGCCTCATATATTTTTACGTCTATTGGATGGATTATTCTGAAGATTCCGTCTTGGATTTTACTTTGCCCAGTATTAATTATTATAATAGGAGCAGATGTATAATCAATAATTTGAAATTCCGCTTTTGAGAATATTATAATCGATCTAAAAAAGAGAAACATGAACAAAATTTATTTTTTTATAAGGCTTTTATGCACAGTCCTTCCAGACCTGGTTTTAACAGTAGAGTTTTGATTGCTAGCTACTATTTCCTTTTTGTACCTCGGAGTAAGTTTATTTCCGCGTCTTTTATTAATTTTGACATAAATGATATCACCTTCTGAATAAGTTTTCAGCGGTTCTTTTTCTTTGTTATGGTAACTGAGATCAGACACTTGCTTGTCCTGTAACTTGCGTATTGTCTCGTTACGGGAATTTTCAAGCATCTCTGGATCACTACTCACATTGCGACCAAATAAAATGTCAACGGGTTTACTATTTGTTGTCGAATGAACTGACAAATTATACTCTTTGACTGACCTCTCTAATAATTCCTCAAAGGTACGGTGAGCTTTTTCCGCCTTGAGACATCTCATGATCTCTTGAAGTGTCGAGTGGAAACGTTCCACTTGTCCGTTCGAACAACTTGTATAAGGTGGCGTACGATACACTTGGATGCCGAATTCATTTTCTATCATATGATTGATGGAAACTGAATTAAAAGATTTTTCATTATCAAACACTATTGATTCAGGAATAAGGAAGAAAAGAATGTCTTTCAACGGTTGCTTAATATCTTCAGCAGCCCTTGACTTTATTACCTTTGCTACCGCGAATTTAGAAAATTTATCAACGGCTGTCAGAACGGAATGTTTGTCTGTAATAAAGATATCAAGGTGGACAATTTGTCCAGGAAATTTCGGAATGGGAGTTGGTTGAATTTCCGGCTTAGCGGGATGGCGATCATATTTATTTTCTTTGCAAACCACACAATTCTTTACTACTTTAGCTATTTTATTTTTCATGGATGGAAAGTAGTATTTTCCGATTATTTGAATTTTGTTTTCACGAGCATTTCTATGTGCTCGATTATGTGTACGCAAAATTATATCCTCCTGTTCTTGATCGCTAATCACGTCTTCAACCATAATTTGAGTAAACCTTATTTTGTAGTTTTTAAAGTGGAATGGATATATTTCCTGAATTTTTCCCATAATGTGTTCATCAGTTTTTATACAGTTAACGACAGATGGGTTTAGGTAACGTTTTAAAATTCCTACCAAATTATCTGAGTCATAAGAGTCTTCTGTAACTATATGCCTATGGTATGTCGGAAAAACTATTTTAAATTCATACGATTTATTTGGACCTTGATTGAGAAAAATTTGATTTTTAAATGCGTTAATCGGTGCATCTACCGAATGAATCAAACAATGCGAAGAGCTTTCATCGCTGTGTTCGCTTGATGTTAGGGTGTTTATTTCTGGTGGAATTCTCGATAACGCATCGGCTACCACATTAGTTTTCCCTTGTTTGTAGTAAAGCTCATAGTTATATTCCTCTAAAATTGCTTTCCAGCGTTTCATTTTAGTATTGTTATTTTTATTACTTAACGCGTACGTAAGTGGTTGGTGATCAGTATATATTTTTACTTTGGCAGTACCATATAAATAATTTCTTAGGGAATCTAATGCCCATATAATAGCTAACATTTCCTTCTCGTTAGCGGCATAGTTTTCCTCAGTTTTGCTCAAAGTTCTAGATATGAAGACGATCGGTTTCTTTTCTTGGGAAAGCACGGCACCAAGAGCAAAGTTTGATGCGTCTGTAGTTAGCTCAAATTCCTTGTTGTAATTAGGATAAGCCAACACTACATCCTCAGACACAAGGGTTGATTTTAATTTATTAAAAGCTGAAATGGCTTCTGAATTCAAATTTATTTTAACTTTTGAGGATTTATTTTTGGACACGCGTCCTTCCTCCCCTCTTAAAAGAGATGTCAGGGGTTTAGCGAGATTCGCATAGTCTTGAATGAAACAACGATAATAGCCAGTTACACCTAAAAATGATCTTAATTCTTTTAATGTTTTGGGTTGTGGAAGTTTAGAAATAGCTTCTGTTCTTTTTGGATTTGTTTTTATTCCATCAGAAGAAATAACGAAACCTAGAAACTCAACAGATTTTTTAAAGAAATGACATTTGTCCAATTGGACTTTCATGTTGGCACTTTCAAGAGTTTTAAAAACTTTAACTAAATCATGAACATGGTCGTCCTCGTTACGACTAAAAACAATTATGTCGTCAATGTAAACGAAACAACACACTCCGATACATTCGCGTAATATGTCATCAAGTGCTCTCTGGAAAATAGAGGGAGCATTTTTTAGACCAAACGGTAGTCTTGTATATTCGTATTTTCCGTTATTAATGGAAAAGGCTGTTTTTTCAATATCAGATTCTTTCAACGGGATCTGATGAAATCCGCTCTTCAAGTCAAGTACTGAGAAAAATTGATTATTTCCTAACTGTGCAAGAACTTCATTAATGTTCGGGATTGGATATTTATCCGATATGGTTACCGCATTTAGCTTTCTATAATCCGTTACAACTCTGTACTGCTTATTTCCAGCTGAATCTGGCTTCTTTGGTACGATCCATACTGGCGAGTTGTAAGGTGAACGAGATGGTCTTATTATGCCGTCATTAAGCATCGTTTGAATTTGCTTTTCCACCTCCGATTTCAAAGCCATAGGGTAAGGATAGTACCGAGTGTATACCGGTGTGTCATCCTTAGTTCGAATTTCACCTACTACCCTTGTGGTGTAAGTTAGTTTCATATCCGGTTCCGCGAATAGGTTAGGCATTTTTTGTATTATTTCTTTAATAATTTTGCTCTGCTTATTTGTCATATGATCATCCTTTATTTTAATTAGATTTATTGCATCTGACCTCATCTGATGAATTTTTATTTTAGTTCCATTTTCAAGCAAAATGTAACCGTCTCTGGTATGAATAACTGCTCCTAATTGTTTTAGACTATCATTGCCCAAAATTCCATGAAAAGATTTTAAGTTTGGAAGGATATAAAATTTTAATTTTTTGTCTCTAATGTTGAAAAGATTAAGAAATGTGTGGCTTGTGATTTCTATATCGCCAGCCACTGATCTTGTAAAGAAGTTTTTCTGATTTGGTATAATTGTTTTTGGGAGTGAAGGTTGAATGTAATTTTTTGTAGATCCTGTATCTATTAATATATTTAAAATATTCCCATTGTCTGTTTTACATCGTACATAAGGTAACGATGAATCCATTAGCCTAAAAAATGTAAATCGCTAGTGTCAGCCAGTTGTTCTTCCTGATTCGCAAAATCAAGTGTTTCATCGTCCATCTGAGGATAATATTCCTGCGAATAGTCTGAATTACCATATGCAGAGTTAGTATCGATTTCTCCTTCTTCCGGTGGGTGTTCTTCATAATATGCATCATTTGGTGTATGATTATGAGCATTCAGATAAAAGTTTCTTTGCACCTTATACGCTGGGACATTGGAGGAAGCCGGCGGTGGCCTCTTGCCAAAGAAATTATTCTGCTTCGGTCGGTTCATGTAATTTATACCCTTTGATCGAAGGCTTTCATCCACGTCCATAGGCTCTGGTCTTGGCTGGGGCTTAGGAGCTGTTGGTCTTTGAGGTTGGAAATATTTTTGCTGGTAGTTATTCCCGTTATACTGGATATTTTGATTTTGCATGGGTGCTTGATAATTGTGGTTATTAGAATTTACCTTTGGATGTGGCATGTGGGCTAATTGAGGGTAAAATTGTTGCTGGTTTTGATTTTTTTGAGGATGGTATCTCGGTTTTTGCCCTTTATTTTGATGGTTAAAGATTCCGTTAGGAATATTTTTGCTTCTATTAGCATAATCGGTACGGAAATTTTGATTTTCTAACTTGAGACAAAGATGTAAGGCCTGTGGCAAATCAACAGGTTCCTTCATACCTAGTAGACGCGATAAATCGCCATTAAGACCTCTCACAAACGTATCGAGCGCTTTGTCTCGGTATGATTGTGTGAAAAGTTTCAACGACTCATCCGGTAAATCCATACAACTAATCTTATTTAGGATAAGGGACAATTGCGTATATACCTGGCCATAGAATTCTTGGACAGTTTGGTTGCCTTGCACTAAGGATATCATTTGATATTCCAAAGTACGAATATCCCTTTTATCGTAGTGCAACGTCAAGCATTTCGCGATAGCTATCCAGTTTAACGGAGTGTTATACGATTCAAGGGCAATATCCGCATTGCCGGTGATTTTATTTCGTATGATGTTTAAAATTCCATAATATTTGGGAGAACCCCTTATGGGTTCATAGATCTGAAGAATTCGATCTACGCTTTTTTTCCATGAACTAAATTCTCCTGGATCCCCCGAAAAATCACGCAAACATTTAACTACATCTGGAATTTTGTCGAAGTCTGAAATATTGTTATTTAAGGAAGGATCAATCGTTTGATCAGAGTAATTTCCAAAGTCCGAATTTTGTTCAGAGTTTATTTGCAGTAAGCCTGCAAATTGCGTCTCTATTACATTTTGTACGATTCGAGCAATTATATCAGGCGTAAGATTCTGTACGGCTTGAACGGGTGGTGCTGGTACAGCAGGATTTGGGTTGGGATTAGAATTTGAGGAGTTAAGGATAGGAGGGCGGATTAAATTACTAGGATTGGACATTTTTACTGTTTTTTAATTTTCAGAATTGTGTGTATTAGATAAAATTTTATTATGTTCACGAATAAATTTGGATATAGTTATAGATTTTCTATTATATTTAATTTTCAAGTTATATGCTTTAAAATATAATGTAATTAAGATAAATAGAAATACATTATTCTTACAGTATAATAATTGTCTGGAACATGATGGATGATCAGCTTCTGTTGTTTTCAAAGTGCTGCTGTCTGCTGTTTATTTGTTTCAACACGATCCAGGGGATTTCACTTTTCTGTTGTTTGTGGAATACTGCTGTCTGCTGTTTATTTGATTTAACAAGATCCGGCAGATTTCAGTTTTTCTTTAGTATGGTTCTTTATTATATGGTTCTTCACTTAAAAAATTTTTTATTTAAAGCTTTCTTTAATCCTTAATATTTTTTATTTAACATTCTTCACTCTTTTATGTTTTATTTAATATTTTTCTTTTGTATTTTCTTTTAATATTTAAGTTTAGAGTTTTCATTAATCCTCTAATATTTTTTGTTTAATATTCTTCACTATTTTATGTTTTATTTAATATTTTTCTTTTGTATTTTCTTTTAATATTATTCTTTCTTTAATGTTTTCTTTAATATTTTTCCTTTAGGAATTTATATGAATTGTTTCTTTATTTAACTTTCACTATCTTTATAGTTATTAAGTTCACTTAACAGATTTTTAAGTCCTGTGAAGCGGCTGGTGCGTAACACCGTCCTTTTTCCTATTTTCGATAGGTACTTAGGGGCCTCGTTCTTCACAATGTTTTTCGCGGGAGTTCCAACCGCGCGGACAATTGGGACACCGATAGAATTTATTTTTTTCACACTGCGAATTTTTTTCAAACACCGTTCCAGGTACTCTGGATTATGTCCTTATTACTTTAATTCACGTTAATCTACCGGGTCCCTGCTCGGGCGCCAATTAACTTCACTACTATTTGTTTAATTAAAAATATAATTTTTTATTTTTTTTATACGGAGCGACCTCCGTGTTTATTTGTTAAGTAGCAAAGTAGAACTAACTTAAAATTAACTACAATTTTATGAATTCTTACAACTATGCACTAGTCAGTCATATCACCTGATCTTCTTCCCGGAATTTGTTGCATTATGGGAACGGAAGTTCCAAAAGCTAAAATATTGCAAACCTATAGTCATCAACTTTATTAATTTTTAATTCTGTTACGAAATTTGTAGCATTATGGGAACGGAAGTTCCACCTGCTAAAATGTTGCAGACATATCGTCAGCAACTTTATAATTTTAAATTCTGTTTTACATTGTTTGTTATTATTTGGTATAGTTTTGCAACTATGAATGTGTTAGGTGTTAACTTATACACACAAATGTTGTGGTTTTTTATTAAAAGGCAAAAGAACAACAAACACAAAGGTACGTACAAAATTCCAAAGAAATACATAATACACTTTAATAAAAGAAAAACTGATTGAAATAATTTGTAAATAGTCACACTTTTAAAAAGGAAATATATATAGAAACGTAGTTGAACGCTTCTCCTTAGTTGTGAAATAAAACAAATTGTCCTCATAGTTGAAATCATCAGCGGGGAATCGGCATCTAGAATCAAATGATAATGTAATGTAATAAATAAATATGGATATGCCATATTTCAAATATACATAAGTATGTATGTAATTACCAATATTAAATGCGATTTCTTCCTTGTCCAATAAAATAATTCCATTCAACTTTCCGATTCAATTATAAAATGTATTGGGCATTTAATTTACTAAAAAGCACATTTTCTTTAAGAAAACACAAAACACTGATTTATTCACTCACTTTACCGTCTTGACTCTACAAAGGCAACTAAAACACTGAAGAAAGAAAAAAATATAATTCATATCATTTCTTATTTTCGTTAACAACACGTTGGTTAACAACAACAAAACAAGAAACACACGAGTTTGACGCATACACGCCACCAAAGCCCCCTTCGCTTCTCCGTCTTCTCTTATACAATACACACAACTCTTTATTATAAAACAGCATTCCACAGCCGCGAGAGCACTGTTATTACTCTCGTTGACAAACATCCTCTCTCCACCCATGAAAAAAATGTTCTAACATAAAAATATGTTTTACCCAAACATATCAAATTTAGATATGTTACAAAATGTTGCAAACATATATTTGTTTGGACCCAAACATATTATGTTTGGATCCAAACATATTATGTTTGGATCCAAACATATATTTGTTTGCAACCGGTCCCAAACATATATTTGTTTGGATCCAAACATATTTCTAACATAAATTTTTCTGCGTGTGGCTATCGGGGTAAGTTTGAGAGAGGTTCTTTCTATTTACTGAGCACCATGTATCAGTTAAAGCAGCGTCACCATACTTTTCTATTGCATACTTTACGGGGTATCATTGTGTGAGTGCATGCTTTTTCAATGGGTTGAATTGTGTGTGTGTGTGTGGAGAGAGCAACGTTAAATGAGCGCACGTGGGCGTTCTATCGCCTGACGCTGACTTAAAGTCACCTTACAAAGCCGAATGAGCTTTGCAGGGACACCAAATTCAGACATGGCTTGGATATGACAAAAAGGTGGTATGTGCCGATCTGCATCTCTTGGGCCTTTCCAGGATTAGCCGCAGGGTAAATACACTCGCGATCATCTGAATAGGTTTGAAATGTTTTCTTTTAATATGTTAAGGTACATATCTTCTGATGTGCTCGCATTGCAGATCCATACTATTTAGTTTTTGAGAGTCCTATACTATGCCAACATTTACAAGAAAAAACATAACGGTGTAGCCACATTTTCTGAAAATATCCCAATTATAATAAAAAATGTACAAAAAAGTGTCCAATATTTGCGATCATCAGAATAGGTTTGAATCAAATAAAATTGAAAAATTGTACTACCCATGCAAACAGTTTTTTGGTTTAGTTTAGTAAAATGGAACATTCTGATAAATCCTACAACAAATTTGAACCGGTTTATTAGGAACGTGGGTTCAATTCTCAACCTGGAATAGTTACCAAGAACTTTCAGATAAAATAAAGAAATACTCCAACAAAAACGTTTTATAAACCTGTTTTAAATGACTTTTTGATTTTGTTAGATCCCTTCTGAGCTTCGAAAATTGTCTGAAAGCAAATTCCAAGTGATCAATTTTTAACTATCCTTGCAGTACAAATTTAATTTTAAATTTAATTGTAAATCAAATTTAACTCAAATGGGCATGGTATCGCCGACTTGAAAAAAATGAAAAAACTATACCTTTTCTTATAAAAGAGAAATAGAAGTATTTGACCTGATACTTATGATGGCGCGGGAGTTTGTTAGTTCTCCTACCGGGCGCGTCTCCGCCGGCGGATAGGGGGAGGAGGATGGTCGTACCACTCTGTCCAATATCTATTGCATGGTGGGTCTGGGGCAGAGGGGTGGGATTATCCACCTCTGGAAACCTTGAGTTTCCCGCGGACAAAAAACTGACTATGGGGGTGTTCCCCTAAAACAAAAAACAAATATGGAAGGAAAAAAGGAAGAAAAAGTTACGGTGCAGGACCTAATAAACCCAGTGCCGGCGGGGACCAGTGATCTGCCTACGAGTCACATCCCGTCGATATCATGCGATCGTGAGCAATCTCCCATAGATGTGGGTGCCTTGGCATCTGTGGTCGAAGGTAATGCTACAAGCACACAACCTAGTGTAAAAACGGAGGAGGATAAAGGGGAGCACAGGGGGAGGATTAACTTGACTAACTATCTGATGATGGTAGCGACCCTGATTCCGAATCCGATAGCTGCGGCAAAACGAACACCACCGTTGTGGAAAATCCCATGAAAGAGGAAGTCCACAAGATGGTAGAGGAAGTGAGCGAGAGCATCGCTAAGCTCACGACGAAAAGAGTGCAGTGGTCTGGGGCCCAAAGGAAGAAATATAAGAGGAACCAGGCTAAACAAAAGAAGGAACAACAGCTGGCTGCTTCAAAGGTTACCACAGATAGTCCCTCCACTTCTTCGGAAGCGGCGAAGAGGACAAGGTCTCCTGAGGAGCAGAACGTGCCAAAACTCAGTAAGAAGAAAAAGAGCTTCCCACCTTCAATTGCCCAGGACAAACCTCGTCAGGACAAAGGCCAAGGAGACTGCCAAAAGTATCCTTCAAATGATTCTGAAGAGGCGAGTTCTGACAAAAAGAAGGTGAGCGCGACATCGGAATCTTCTGCGGTGGCCAAGGACTCAGTAAAGAAGCCTACCTCCACCCAGAAGAGGAAGATGGACGCTGAAACCGGAACGGAGCCGCCATCGACTTACCCCAAGGTAGCCAAGAGATACTACAAGGACGAGCTGTGCTACGCAGTAATCGATACTAGTAAAGGATCTGGAAGGCTACACAAAGAGTACTTATCGGAGATCGAGAAATCGATCAACGATAAAATATTGGAACAAATCCTGAAAGGACGAGTCCCAATAAAAATAAACTGCTGTGAGCCAAGGGGGGACATCCTATTGTACCACCTGGACTCACACGCAAACTCTGCAGCTCTCGGGGAGGTAGTCAGCAGTATAGCAACTCCATGGGAAGGTGGCAGACTAAAACTGGTGAGGAAAGACGAAATCCTGAAAGGACGAGTCCCAATAAAAATAAACTGCTGTGAGCCAAGGGGGGACCTCCTATTGTACCACCTGGACTCACACGCAAACTCTGCAGCTCTCGGGGAGGTAGTCAGCAGTATAGCAACTCCATGGGAAGGTGGCAGACTAAAACTGGTGAGGAAAGACGAAATTCCTCATCTAACCAAAGCATCGGTGTACGTCAAGGGGTATGGCTGCAAGCTCGAGACGGAGCGCATGCTCGAGGTCTTTGGCGTACAAAACGAGGCCCTAAAGGTGGAAAGATGGGAGGTCTTCCACAGGGAGGAGAAGGAAGACGGCACTCTCCTTGTGATGACGATCTCTCGCTAGCCGGGCTCGTCAAAACCAAAGGCAAGGCATTCTTCGTCTCGAACTCGGTCTTCTTCAAAATTGGAAAGGCAAGAGTTGGTGAGGAGGAGATTGCCAAACCAAACAACAAAGAGGTCAACCTACCAAAGGGCTTACAGGAGGGAGGAGCAGACGAAATTAGCGACTCCCAAGAAGCCAACCTACTGGAGGACCAATGATTGAGGTCATCCAGATCAACCTCCATCGGAGCGAAACGGCAACACTAGCCCTGATGGACAAAATAACTAAAGGTAATATACATATTGGTTTAATCCAAGAACCTTGGACCATAAAAAACAAGGTTTCTGGACTTAACCATATAAATTATCAACTTTTTTACGCAAATACGGGATCCCGACCGAGGACCTGCATTATATGCCACAAAAACTTATGCTTTCTTTTTTCTCCAGAGTTGTCATCGTCGGACGTCACAGTATTGAAGCAGGGGAATGGTAACATATACCTAGCATCATTATACCTGCCGTTCGACTCCCCGACATTACCCCCTTCGTCGGAATTGCAGCAACTGGTGAGAAGGATAAAGCAAACAGGTAACAAAGTACTAGTAGGTAGCGATGCTAACTCTCACCACATCTCGTGGGGTAGTACTAACATTAACAAAAGGGGTCAAGCCCTTATAGATTACTTAAATACTAACGACCTGATTACACTTAACACCGGGAATACGCCAACCTTTGTTAATAGAATTAGGGAGGAAGTACTAGATATAACGATATGTTCAGAAAATTAAATAAACGAGGTACACGAGTGGAGGGTCCTGGAGGAACACTCCTTCTCAGACCATAAGTATATTAGATTTAAAATAGCTAGGCCATCGCCTAACCCGATAACCTTCCGAAACAAATCCAAAACAAATTGGACAAAGTTCGGAAAACGAGTAAAAGAAAGACTTGGGCAACCAGATGAGGAATGCCTAAGTAAGGAGGACATAGAGAGAGAGATGTCCTAAAGTTAACTGAGGCACTAGTAAAGTCTTTCGAGGAAAGTTGTCCCCTTCGAGAGAGGAAATCCGCCTACGAAAAACCCTGGATGACAGGGGAAATTCGGAATAAAGGCAAGGAGGTCCGCAGACTTTATAATAGGGCCAAACGTAAAAAAGCAGCTGTATTCTGGGACAACTATCAGGCAAAATTAAAGGAATACAACAAAATAACAAGAAACGCCAAACGAAACTCCTGGAAGCTTTTCTGCGAACAGGTGGATAGTGTAAATGACGTTTCAAAGATTAAAAAGTTTCTATCTAAAACCCGTACACAGACCGAGCAATTGGTCGATGGAAATGGGAAAAGGATGGAAACAACAGAAGAAACTCTAGGCCTTCTGATGAAAACGCACTTCCCGCAGAATACCATGGTTAACACTGAGGCATCGACGGCTTAATGGTCCAACAAGCCATTTTAAGCTTTTCACCATATAAAGCAGCTGGACCAGATCAGATCTTCCCGGCTTTATTGCGTCCAAACTGGTCGGGATCTTCAATGCATGCTTAAAACTTGCATACACTGGCATACCTGGCAGGAGGCAAGGGTAGTCTTTATACCCAAACCTGGCAAGGCAAGTTATGCAACAACAAAATCTTATCGACCGATAAGTTTAACTTCATTCTTACTCAAAACAATGGAACGGACAGTCGACACCATGATAAAGAGTAAGATCCCCAACGATATGCTTAAATTCAAACAACATGCATACGTTAAAGGCAGATCAGTGGAAACCGCATTGCATGAGGTAGTACACCACATAGAAAGAACCTTCGAAATGAAAATGTACACACTTGCTGTATGCATCGACATCGAAGGCGCTTTTAATAACGTAAGCACCGAGACACTTATCCACTCCTTAGACGAGTTTCAGGTAGACAGGGCCTTAAGGAACTGGATAAACCACATGCTAAGGAATAGATGGATCAGCTGCGGGCTATACGACGTGAAAATAAGAGACAAAGTTGGACAAGGAACGCCACAGGGAGGGATACTTTCACCTCTGTTGTGGGTTACCACCATAAACAGTCTCTTGAGGACCCTAACCGAAGAAGGATTTGACCCAGTCTGCTACGCAGACGACGTTATAATACTTCTGAGGGGAAAGAATCCGAATCAACTCTGTCGAAGAGCAGAAACGGCTCTAAAAATTGCTTTTAACTGGGCCAGGCCGAGAGGTCTGAACGTCAACCCGGAAAAAACAGAATTATGTCTATTCACTATAAAAACGAAAATGGGACACTACGAGGAACCAGTTTTTCTAGATAAGACAATAAATATCTCCTGTACAGTTAAATATCTAGGAGTAATTCTGGATAGGAAACTTAAATGGAAAGACCATATACAAGAAAGGGCTAACAAGGCCCAAATATGTTGGTCAACCTGCAGAAGGGCGATAGGCTCAAAATGGGGGTTCAATCCTAGGATGATACAGTACCCTATACAGAAGCGTAATTAGACCAATTCTAACGTACGCGTCTGTGGTATGGTGGACAGCCATGGACAAAAAATGCAATGTGGAAATATTGCAAAAGGTCCAAAGAACATGCTGCCTAAGCATTAGCGGAGCAATGAGGACCACACCGACTAGGGCTCTAGAAACAATTTAGTTTGTACAACCAATAGATATTCAGGTACGGTAAGCCATCGCAGCTGTAAGGCTAAAGTCGATGAGCGAGTGGATCGAAAAGAGCCACCAAACATACCACCAAAACATATTAAAGGTCACAACGGGTGAATCTATAAATCAGGTAGTATCGGACCGTATACCTGAAACTAGTGAAGTAGCCGTGTGTGAAGTGTCAATACCTGACAGAGACATGTGGATCGGGGGAGCTCTAGCACAGATTCCCGCTGGAAGCTGTGGGTTTACGGATGGGGCTGTGCCAGGGGGGAGAACCGGACTGGGTCTTTATATAATGGAACCGGAAACGGAAATCTCCCTCCGTCTGCCGGATCATAACACGATTCTGCAGGCGGAACTCCGGGCGATAACAGAGTGTCTGCTTTGGTTTGATACTCACACAAGGCCTACCACTGTAAATATCCTTACGGATAGCAAAGCAGCCATTAGAGCTATATCAACCAAGACAGTGAAATCTAGAACTGTCTTGGAATGTATTAAATCTATAAATAATTACTCCCAACACGGTAAGGTATACATTATATGGGTACCAGGGCATACCGGGATTAGGGGTAATGAAATAGCAAACTCCTTTGCAAAACAAGCCAAGAAGCAACCCACGGTAAGTCTAGAAAACGCTAAGCCGTTTAAAGCTACGCGACTAGAACTAAAGACATGGGCAAAAAATGCACATGTATCCCTCTGGAGTAGTGAAGAGAAGGGAAAAAACACAAAAATCCTATGGGGAAACCCAGACGAGGACAAAACAAAAGAATTACTTTTACTAGGTAAAAAAGATATTAGTAGACTGACAGGAATCCTTACAGGTCACCTAGGTCTAAAAGCGCATCTGCACAAAATAGGTTGTGCAGAAAACAGTGAATGCAAAGCATGCGGAGAGGACGACGAAACGTTGGAACATTACCTCTGCCATTGTCAAGCCTTCACAAATCTGAGAACCCAGTTACTAGGGAATGACATTATACCAGGACTCGACCAAATTAGGACAATCGAGTTCAAAAAGATCAGAGACTATGTAAATAGGACAGAGATCCTAGACTAAGTGAAAAAAAGATAATCCTCCATAACCCAAAAATTAGAGCGCACAACAGGCCTACTTATGGCTTAAGTGTATGTCCACATGGGCATGTGGTGATCTAGGATCACCCCTCTTATCAACCTAACCTAACCTATGATGGCATAGGAATGAAAATTTCCAACTTCCGTTCAGATTTGGATAAAGTCCCCATATATGTATATCTTTCCTGATTTTGCTATAAATCGTTCAATTTTAATTGAAAAGCCTTCAAATTTGATATGCGATATTGCGACTGCGACAAAAATCTGTTCTGATTTGGATATAGCTTCCATATCTATTTTCCCCCGATATCATGTATTTGACACACTAAACACGCAATGTATGTCAAATATTCAGGAAATTTAGAAAATGTGACGCAATTATTCGTTAGTGATAGAACAAAATTGTAGGAGTTATGTAAAATTTCTGGAACATTTGTGACTTATATCTAAATCTTAACAGATTTTTGTCAAAATACACACAGACTAGCCAAATTCATTACAATCTGATTTTGAAAGAGATCGGATATAAAATGCATGATTTATATCTACATCGGAGAAATACATATATAAATGGGGGCTATATCGAAATCGGAACCTATTTTTTGAAAATCTGTAAAGCTGCTCTAGGATCTAAGAAAATAGTAAACTTGAAAGCTAAAATCGGGCAAATGTGTATCATTAAAATTACTCAGTGGCCTAAGAAATTATCACATATTAAATTTGAAGGCTATTCGATCAAAATTGACCGAGTTATAGCAAAATCGGGGAAATATTTATATGGGGACTATATCCAAATCTCAATCGATATGGACCAAAATTGAAATTTTTCATTCCTATGCCATCATAAGTACTAGTGCGAAAATTCATCAACCTAGGTCAACTCCTTCTATTATCGTCCACTTTTGTATGGAAGCGGCAACCCTGTGCAACACCTACGCACTATGGGCTCAATGACAGGTTTTTGAGGCAACAAGTCACTGGAAGCTGCTGGACCTTTCAAATTTCGTACTGATGTTTATAGTGAGCATCAGAATATATCTGCAAAATTTGGAAGGAATCGGTTCAGATATTGATATAGCTTTCGTATATATGTTTCAACCGATTTTATCCGATTTTATATTTAAGCCACACTAAGGTCACAATTTGCATCCGATGACTTTAAAATTTGCTATGGTACATCCTGATTAATTAACAATCACGTCCACAAAATTTGGTTCTGATCGGTTCAGGTATATATATCTACATATATATAGAAAATTATTCAGGTCTGCCATGATGTTCGAAATATAAATCCTCCGAAAGGGCTGGACCGAATTTGATAAAATTTTGACTGTAGATTCTTTTGGTCTTAGAACAGATCGTAAGGTAGTTTTTATACCGAAAAATGAAGGGGTGGGGGACCTCTCCCACTACGGGTTTTAGCCAAACGCGACATCTCAGAGATCATTTGACGTATTGGGATCAGCGTTGCCGACAGTTTTTGGCCCGAAATCGTCAAATCGTCAACAAAATTTGGAAAATCGTCAAAAATCGTCATCATGATCCAAAACTAGGTTTGGTTACCGTTTAATGCGATTTTTTAGCCGATAGGTTTGTCACTGAGACTGACAACATAAAATATACAACCCACAGCAATAAATATAACCCAATCTCACTTAAAGGGTTGTCCCTAGTTGGGCATACCAAAAAAAAAAACTCATTTTCTTGAATTGTTTTCAAAGAAACTACCAAATCTTTTTTAAAAAGTTCGTTCATCAGGAAAGAAAGAGCACATCTTATACTACTTTTGGTATTTTTGTTGTTGAAAAATATTGCAATGTCGTGTGGTAAATGGCTATCTGCGAAACCCTTTTTTATAAAAGCGATGACTCCAAAACGAATGGGTCGATTATCGTACATGTTTGTAAGCATTTTAAGAACCTATTAATCTTGCCTTAAGGCGAATAAGAATTTTAAACAAACTTTTTTATAAAAAAAATTAACTGTCAAAGTCAAAATTTCGATTTTAACGAATGACTGTTTCTTTTTGTTAAAAAATCTGGCAATTTTTTTTTAAACTGTCTCGCTTAAGGGCATGCCTTTTATTTATTTAATAAGCTCACCAAACCATGTGAAGATCGGTCAATTCGGTTTCGAGCTATCGTTGGCACAGACTTAAAAATGCCATTTCAAAAAAAAACGCGTTTAAAGTATCTATTCTACATACAAATCTCAAGAAATTGTTCCCTTCTTGAATTTTTTGCGGCATACTCTAAACTACCTGTACTTCAAAATAAGCCAATATTTTTTTCTTTGTTTGAAAGCGACAAGTAGAGGTAACCCCTTAGTTACCACTATAAAACAGCTTTCAGAAGATGGTAGTTTTCCCCGTGGTTTTCTAATTTGCAGTAATGCAGCAAGGTAAAGCTGGGTACACATTGCCAGTTTTGAATGACAGATTAGCTCAAACATCGCTTGCTTGACAGTGTGACCGTCCATGTTTGTCGGTACACGTACATTTGATTGATGGGCAGTCGAAAATCGACAAAAACTCTCATTAAAGAGGACATGGGTCCGAAGTATTATATTTCGAAAAATGTTCGAGGAAGATTTTCATTCATTAAGAATCCTACATGAAAATTTTCAGCAGATGTAAATCCAAGATGAGGCAAAAACTATGAAAACACCTCTATTCCAGATATGTGCCTAAATAAAGCCAATGCGTCTCGAAATTGTTTAAAAACGTTAAAATAGCTCATGAAACCAATTTTGGAATATTGCTTTCCTTAAAGACTTTCGTGAAATTCTGGTCAAAATATAGTTATCATGTTTTATTTCATGCAATTCGGGACTACGTGAAAATCGTCATTTTGGACCATAAAATCGTCAAATCGTCATTTTTCAATTTTAGGCCAAAAAATCGTCAAAATGACGATAAATCGTCAAATTCGGCAACACTGATTGGGATACAATACAATAGTAATTGTGATCTCAATCATTAATTGATGATTTGGAAGTAGAATACCGCGATCGCGTTCAATTTTTGAATACTTTATAATTACAGGTCAAGATTTTTAAATCAAGTAGGTTTTGTAGTCCCAATTACTAAATTAAGAGATCTTGAACATAAAAGATTTCAATGCTTGGTATAACTCGATTAAGATAACTATCAAATTTCAGGACTTGTGTCATATTGACAAGTCCAACTCCCAGCCCAGCCCAATACTTAAAAATATCCAAATTTTTAAGTGTCACGCTATCTGTAAGTATTTTTCTATAAGTTTTCGGATCCATACGGACATGAAATTTTCCACACATATAGTACTCACTATTACCTTCTACCACATATATATAGTTTCGACAATACGTCGCAATACCGAGAGTTCTATTCCAAAAACCATATAAACTACACAAAAAATACACAAGTCTACATCAAATATTCCTTACCAAATCTAACTTTTTCTAATTCTTATTCAGAATATTAATTTTCATACCTTTACACGTGTTATCCATTAAAAAAACTGTTTGTTATGTTAGCGGTTTTTAATTGTCGAGCGAAATAATTTTGTTCTTCGTTTGATAGATTTTTATAAAATTTTAGAATGTAAGATGCAATCAATATCTTTGATAGCCCGGTATGTGGTCATGAAGCTTTGCCAGATTGAAATGATTTTGTTTCTAAATGGCTCAAAGTGTTAAGAATCTAATCCCGTTACTATTTTATCCAAATATATGACTTCAAAAATAGACTTTTTGCCTCAGAAACCTGCCATTGGGCCTATAGTGCTACGTTATAAGTAATAGTGAGCAGACGTATGTCCCTATAATTTGATCACACAGTTGTCGTCGGATACCCGTTTTTCTTGCCAGATTGTGCTAACTAGCTGATGCATACACCTTATCTGTGTATCGCCACCGGTTTTGAAAAGCTCGGCTGATAAACCATCGGCTCCTGTTGCCTAATTATTTTTCAGCCGGTTTGTTGTTGTCTTTACCATCCTCTGGGATTGGATCTGTGGGATCTACGTCGTCTTTTCTAGTATTGGATGCCAACAGTTTGGATGCCTGAGCACACTATCTGGTCTCCATAGGAGGATGTGCCTGTACCAAAGCCATCAGTTTGATGTTTCACTCTTTTGTAAAATTTTCTGACTTCATTCTGGCCCCTGTACATCTCGATTTGCTCACACTACCGGTTTTTCATTTGTCTCTTTTTCCTGTGAAAAAGACGATTTTCCTCTCTCCTTTTCTCCCGATAACTCTACGCGTTGCTACTGATTGTAGAGTTGCCCTATATGCCACAGTTTTCTCTTCTGTAGCAGCACTACACTCCTGGTCATATCATGGGTTTCTTGGTTCCATAGTGGAGGTTTCTGGTGTCCAAGTATGGATTTTGCGACTGTTTGCATGAAGTTGGTAATACTTATGGGTACTTTACACGGTATGTTTTTTACATATGAGTTGTCACTTCTCCCATACAAAATGTATATGCAAAGTGACAACTCATATGTAAAAAACATACCGTGTAAAGTACCCATTAGCCACTGTGGCGATATGTTATCGTGCGATAACAATTGGAATAGTTGATTGGAATAGGCTGTGGCTATCTGTTGTGATTGCAGCTTACCGACGTCCAACTTCCGTGTTGTGTCTGTTCGTACCTTATTTGCTACGTTTAATCGGGTACGTACCATTGCTGCAACACGGTGGTGGTCCGATGCTTAAATCTGGTACTGCTAAGTACCGTGTTTTTTTGGCGCTGCGAAGACTATCATCTCATACCATTGTCAGATGTTTCACTATGGAGGTTGAATTTCCCGACTGTTGGGTAAAAAATATTGTCCTTTCAAATTTTGGCATTAAAATCACCTGGAACAATTTGAATCATATATTACTTCTAAGCGCTCGTAAAATATATCTTTGGTCTGTTCATCCTTGTCTTCAGTGGGAGCAAAAGCTGATATTGAAAAATTTAGCTTTGATTCGAATTCGAGACCAGTAGAGCGATTCTCTAACTAATTTTTTGAATTACCGACAAAAATCGGTGACATTAAAACGCAAAATTATGAATTAAATGTTCAAATAAAAGTTGACAACACTGTTGCTATCGGTAGAACTTGGCGACTACCTTGGTATAAGTAAAGAGGTAGATTTAAATGAAAAAAATCTATAGAACCATTGTTTTTCTTGAATTCCTAAAACTTCAAAATAAAAGCAACAAGTGGGTTTGTTTACAATGCATTATTTTGAGCATTTTATAAAAAACGCGAAAAATGAATGAAGAGTTAAGTTTTCTCCACATAATCGAGTTGTGAATATGATAAACTGATTGTTTCAATGCAAATCTCACCAATTTCTTCCATATAAATGGTCTAAAAACAATTTTAAAAATCATTGAATTCGATTGTTTTTAAAATTGTTTGGCATATCCCAGTTGTTCGGGTAACTAGGGAATAACTAGCAATTTTGCTGGCTACTGGTAAACACCCCTAGTTACCACCCAATCTACTCGCAATGTTATAGACTGGTGAATTTAACATGGGGATGTCATAGGAAGGGGTCTATTGTCTCCTCACTGCATTACCAGTAACCAGTCAATTCGATAGTCTTAGGAAACCCAATTGTCCCTTCATTGCATTACCAGTAACCAGTCAATTCGGTAGTCAGAAATGATAGCCAAAATTAGTAGTAACTTAAAGTCAGAAAAATGGGTAAATGCATATATGCAAAATTGGACAGAATTTAAGTTAAAGGACGTTCGACACCTTCAAATAATAGTTTGCTAATTCTGAAAAGCGAGTTTTGCAGGACAAGCTCTAAAAGTTTGGAAATTTCTTTGACCTTCAGTACTATGCTAAGTAAATATTTGTTTATAACTTCTGTTCGGATTGTTCGATCATTACCAAAATTTGACAGAATTTAAGTTAAAGGGCGTTAAATATAAAAATGTAAAGAACTTGAAAACATGCTAAGTCGACTTAGCATACTATTGTTTGGAGGCGTCAACATGGAGTGCAAAAATTTTACAAAGGACAATATAATCTTGTATACATATGGATATGATAGGTTCATATTGATCCTTGATGCTGGAAATTGTGTGTGACTACTTGATACAGCGACTTATGTTTATTTGGTCCTTGGAATGTTTTTCTTATGTGTCCTTCAGAGCATTCAAAAGTTCCTGAAATAAAATGTATAGAAGTTTAATGAAATGACGCGATAATGAATTGTGTTAAGATATGTATCAATACTTACCACAGATATATTATAAATATTCTTCTTAAATTATTCATCCTTTCTATGATTTAGCTCGTAACACGTTCTCTTTTTACATCTTCAATTTTTGCACAACAAACGCATCAAAATACCTTTTTTAATTATGAATAAACAAAATGTCAGAATTTTTTTTCTATTTTGTTAAAAAAAAGAAATAATGTTGAAAAAAAAAGATTACAAGAAACATTGTTGATTACACTATCCATCGGTAGTCTATAAACACTCAATATATTATACGCCGCATTACCTGTAACTAGTGAATTGACATGATAGGCAGGGAAGCCCATTTCCAGTGACAAAAGCAGGCTATAGGCTCTTTTGTGTGCCATTTTTGGGTGTAAAGTAACTAGGATCAATGAGTAACTAGTTACATTACTACGCCAAAGTAGACAATTGCTATTTCATGAACAACTGGGATTATTCAAACACCACACACACATACACAGTTTGTTTATACCCCCCATACCATTGCTATCGCAAACGATTCGTTTTCGAATGTTTTTCGATAGTTTTGCGGATATTTTGTTCGAAAACGACACACGAGAACGAATTGAAAACGATTCATTCGTCGCTCAGTTTGTGGCAGGAAAACCTTCGAATTCGAATATCGTTTATAATATTATTAGCGAATGAAAGACGATAGTTTTTACGATAGTGGCGAAAAACATTTTTTGTGGAGTTTCTTGATGTTTCTGTTATGTACCTTTTCCGTTTTTATTTCTTTATGTTTGCGACTCGATATGTAACTGTTGATAAACATTGTTGTCTTGTGTTTGGCAACCTACCCATATGTTGTCTTTATCAACACTTATTGTCTATATTATACGTAGCATTTATATCGAAATTATTTGAAAAAAGCAAATGGGAATTTTTTACAAACAATATAATTTTTTTTTGAAACAAAAAAATTTTCAAAGTAAAAAATTTTTCTCGAAACAATTTTTCTTTTGAAGAAAAAACATTCGCCATATGTTCGAAAACGATATCGTTTTTAAACTTTTTACGAACAAAAGAACAACGTGCTTGTGTACACCCGAAAAACATTTGCCAATTCTTCGAATGTGATATCGTTTTCGAAAGTTGTGCCGAACATTCGAATAATATCCGCAATTGGTATGACGGGTATTGTTTTGAAGTTTTAGGCATACTCGAATGAAAAAATTTAAATTGCCATAAAGCTTTGGCTAACCTTTCTTATTAAACCATGGCGACTACCTTTATTGGTCGCTAACATATGGAATGATATCGTTAATTACTAAAATTATAAGCATTTTAATTTTACCGACATTTGTCGGTAACTCAAAAAATGAGTTAGAGAATCGCACCACAGATGTTTTAACCTTCCCAATCCATCGTATCTCCTGTGTGGCCTCCTGTTTCGCCCTTGTATATTTCAAGTACATCTGTCAATGCGTAAACTACAGCTTTTCTATAAAGAGTGTGAACATTTCAAGTACAGATTCGCTGATCATGGTCCTTAAAACGTTTGCGGGGGTCGTCAATTTTAGAGGTGTGTATTTTTCATTGTTTTTTTTTTCGTGGGATGGATGTGTTACTAACCCAACGACAAACCCAAGTTTTTTAACGGTCTGTATGAGTGAACGTGCGGCGCATGTTAGTTCACTACCTTTAACGGGCGTCAAAGGGACCTCCCCTGGTGACACCACGGGGAGATCAGTGTCCACTTGAGATGAAATAGGGACCATGATATGTTTTGGGCATTACCATGTTAAAGCCCTTACGCCACGCTTGGAATGTCAAAACTGTTAAAAAAATAAAATACATTTAAGGCCTAATGTACACTGTCGTTGTATTTTGGCCAAATCGGATACTAAAGCATTCAATGGAATTGTAAATGCGACTTCAGACTATATTCTTATGCTATTTTCTCGATTTAGTTTAAGTATAATGTACATTAGGGTGGCCAAAAGACGATAAAAATTTTTTGATAGGCCTACCTTAGTCGATGGTCAGACTAGCAAGGTTGCTTGAGAAAATAAAAATGAAAGAAAATGTAAGAAAAAATCTTTTTTTGCGAATTTTGAAGGATTTTTCTAGATAAAGTATGACTTTTTGTACATGAATATCCTTGCGGAGGCCTCTGATCTCCAGAAACATAAAATTTAAAACATGTAGTACATTTTCTACATAACTAAGAAATATTGTTCCAGAAATGAACAGTAATGGCAAATTATTTACGGATATTGCTAAAATTGCGAATTTTAGTTGTTCGACAACAAAATACGTGGTCCTTAGTAAAAATAAATTCTGCCAGCTCATGATAACTTAATCCTGTCTAAGCTCATTCTAGGGCATTTCTAATTTCTACGTGTAAAAATGAGCATGTATTTTTCTTGGTCTTAATTTTTGAGAAGGACTCCTAAATGCATGTCACCGCAATAAATATGGGAAATCGCCATGCGAATCCTGGATTTATGTAAATTTCGAAATGCAATCTAAGCAAAACTTATACTTTACTTACATTTTTATGAGTTCTCAACATTTAAAACTAAAAACCACGTATTTTATCGTAGAAATACTAAGATTCGTTATTTTTAGCAATGTCCGCATATTATTTACCATTGATGCTGTTTTTTTGAACAATATTTCTAGGTTCTATAGACAAGATACTATATTTTTCCTTCAATTAAATTTTCACACAATTTTTTTCAACATTAACTTCATTAAGTTTTATGTTTTTCAACATCAGAGGCCTACGCAAGGATAATCAAATACAAAGTCTCACTTTATCTAGGAAAAATCCTTCAAAAACAGCAAAAATGTAGTGTCTGAAGGTGTTCGAAAATGAATATTGCGCCATCTACCCATCAAATTACGTAACTAGTCAAAACACACTTTTGTTCCGTGTAAATTATTATTAAATATTCTCTATTTAATAAATAAATGTTCTTGTTTCTGTCGTATCGGTTATAAGTAACGATTTTACTTATTTTTGAGGGATGTTCGAATATGAGTTTTGCATACTGTAGGTATATCATTATAAATGCCCAAAGTCATAACTAACAAAATAATAATTTTACAGGAGAAGCAAAGAACGTTATAAAATGAAAAAGAGTTTTATGGAATATTAATCTTATGAGGGCGAATATTTGGGATATTATCAATCATATACGAATGGGAGTAAGTAATGAAACCAAGTAATGGGATCCGTCATTACAAAAAAATCTGCAATGTTATCCCATTTTCCAAAATGCTAGTTAGTTTTATGTATTAGATTCAATGAAAGAAACGAATTTTGTTTGTTTTTTTTTTTTGAGATACGTCTTCTTGGCGATTGTTTGTAGGTTAGGGTTATGACTTTTTGACATTTTTCCTCAAAAATGATTTCCTGTAGCAGGGATGAATGAACTTTTGCCTATTAATCACTATGCTATCGTTTATTCCATTGAAACATAAAAAAAGTTCACGCACAAAACGATTTTAAAAAAATAATTTTTTGAAAAAATATATGAATTGAAAAAAATTTTTTTTTTCAAAAATTATTTTTTGTTGCACTAATGAATAAATATAAGCCTACTAATAACAATAATAACGTTTATTTCATTCAAATATTAAAAAAGTCGCGAAAAAAGTCACTTTGAAAAAATTTTAAATTTTTTGTTAAAAAATTATATTTTTGAATAAAAGCGTTTACGACATTTTTACGATTCTCAGAATTGAAGAAAAATAGTGAGAAATAAATTTTATGTCATTTTAATTATCTCATGTGGCTCTAAATTTGTTTTCAATTATATATCTGTTTTCAGTGACTTCAAAAAATTGTCTATAATTTTGATAAATTCAAATTTTAAAATCATTTTGTGCTTGAGGTTTTTTCACCGAATCACCTTATAATTAAGATTTTATGTAATCTTATGGCAAAACTCATCACGCTATGATACAGGGATATGAGGTTGTAAAAAAGTCATAACCCTATTGTAGGTACTATTATTTGCCCCCAACTGTATATAATGTGTACATTACGGAGTAGATAGGGTTAAAACATACAAAAGTACTCCCCAACAAATCTCTCATATCTATCATTCATTAAGAAATCGTACGTTTGTTTGCTGTGTTTTCCATCACTGACACGCAATTCAAAAATAGTTGTTCGTATTATTTCTCATTGGCCGGTTGTGTTCGCTGTTCTCTTCATTAAATCCAAAAATCTGTTGACAGTTCGGGCGGCTTCTTCAAGTGGCAGCAATATTTTATAAATTATATTTCCTTCAACTTGTCCATCAATCCATTTACGTGTAAAAGTGAAATTGATTCGGTTCATTGCGAATATTCATAGATTGCAACTTTTGTGTAAGTGAAGTTGTCTTGGCATTTACAAAAACAACATGATATTACTTTATTAATATTGTTGTTGTACTCGGATGGTGGGTGGTTATGCCTTACCTACCGGCTTATTGAATGAACAACGGCCGTTAGATGAGTATTTTTTCTGTTTTACTATTTCGCGTATTTTGTGTTTGTTTGGTGAGAGAGTGAGAGAAATGTCACTGAAGTGTCGGAGAGTAAGCAAAGTGCATTCATTGATTTCTTTGTGAATGTTCTCGTTGTGGAGTTGTTGGTAATCAAATAAAAAATTCCTTCCATTCAGTCAAATAAAAATACATCATAAACTTTTGGAGGGTATTTCGACAGTGTTGTCAACAAGTTTATGTCGAAAATCGCCAATTGATTTTGCATAAATCTCTGAAATTAGCGGTATGAAATTATTTAAATGAGAGTACGCACCATCATTCAAATCTGACAATCAACGTACTTTTACGACAATTTTCTTGCAAATTAAAACTATTGTAGAACTAAAAATGTTTGAAATACAATATGTAAAGTATTATTTAGAGATTAGGAAAGTCATTATTCAGCTAGGCTTTGACGAAATGAACCTCGATAATTGTCAGTTTTGTTGGTCAGTGTGTACTATGCTTAAGGGCTCAGGAGGTCCTAAACTTTAGGTTAGTCCCGGTGAATGAAAGCAAGACCTTATTTTAAATAGACATACCTATCTTAATTTATCGTCTATAATGATTCATTAAATTGCAAGATATACTATAAAACGGCACTTATATATGGTTTAACAAAACCCGAAATTGTAATGGGCTTAACTCTAGCTTAGTAAAAACTCTCTGATTTTTTGAAAATCTCTCCGATTCGCACCCGAAAGTCCGGGAATAAAAAACAAAATGGCTACCATTGAAAAGCTTATGGAAATACCTACCCAACCGATTTTTGAACCGGGGTTTTTCATAAAAGCCTGAAAAAGTCGAAAATGGATCCATGATGGGTGTTCACCTATTGTAAGGCCGATTGTAGCTCGCACTTTAACCATTCCAAAATAATGCTATATGTTGTAATACCTTCTCTGGATCCAGAGATATAGCCCTTAGAATGTTGACAACCCGGTTTTTCTAAGTGAATATTTAGAGAAAATTTTGTTCCCGATATTTGCACGTGTCCTAGGAGAAAGTCTTAACTACCCGGCCAAAGACCGGCTATTTAGAGAAAAAATATAATTTAAAAGAAAATTGTTCAATTTAGAACTTTAAAATTTACTGTGGACACGTATAATGTAAAAAAATGAGCTCGACAGAACCGGGTTGTCAAGATTCTAAGGGACATATCTGTAGGTTCTGGTTCAAGGTATTACAACATTTAGCACCATTCTGGAAAGATTACAGTGCGATCAATAATCATTCATACAATAGGCAAGCACCCATAATGGATCCATTTTCGACTTTTTCAGGTTTTTATGAAAAACCCCGGTTCAAGAAACCGGTTTTTGGGCTATGTCACCTGCAATAGTTTCAGTAGAGCTGGGTCTATCCCGGGTTTTGTACCCGGTCTTTCGTCCGGGTCCTTCCCCCCTGAAAAATTATACATTCCCGTGAACAGCGCAACAATATCTACCTCCGGAAAAAAATTTAAAAAATTAGAGAATTTTTACTAAACTAGAGTTGTTCCGCGACTATCACTCAGACTATGCATGACGTCAACCAGTATTCAGAAATTCAAAGAAAACTAATCAGAACATTCTTCTTCGGATATAACTGAATAATTATTCGGAGTCATGAGATATATAGAAGCTATGATATGGATATCCGAACCATTTTTCTTCCAACATTTTCCACAATGTGGTGTAGGGTATAAATAATTGTTTTCAGTAAAAGAAAACAATAACTGGACTGGTGGACTAATAATACTATAAACAGTTCCCTAATTTTAGTATGTGTTTGAATGAACAATTTTAGGACATTTCCGGATTTTGCGGACGAGCTACATGGTCCATGTTGGACTGGATCTAATTTTCGAATTTGTCCGATATATTCCATATTTATCTTATGAAGTGCAAATGTTGGAACCATGTCAAGATTACAATGATTGCTATCAGTAAACAATTCAAAGAGGGTCCTCCAACAGCCTTTCAGCTGCACTTCAGCGAAAATTTTGAACTTTTGTGAGGGACGTACTTGAAGGTGATGTTCGATATAGGCATTCTTGGAAACTGCTGCATATTTGGAAGAATTTTCCCGAAGTGCAAAGTTTCGGCCAAATCGGAAAAAGTACTTAACATGGTCTAAGTGATTAAAGTACGCACCAGACATGCAGGCAGGCTGTCGGACATACATACGGTGCTAAATCGATTCCAAATTATTTGAAAGAGATATCGTCCAAACATACTACGCATCCATGAGGCACTTTTTTGATCGTATCAACGTGTTCATAACCACGTTAACCTATAGACTAAGGGTATAACAAGTAAAACGTAAAAGGCCAATGTGACTTGAAACATTCATCTACGGACACATCGAATACCGCCTACAAATTCAAAATAGTTTTCCCCAAAAATTATGTACTAAGGCGGGTTTCAGAATTTTGTTATTCTTTTTAGACATTACATTTTGCCGACAAAAATGTGGATTAGGATTAATGTTCAAAAGTGTTGCGGAGGAGGAACATGAAGGAATTGATCGACATAGTCCAATTTGTAAGTGAATCTTATTTTGGGAATCATTTCTTTTCTATATATATCGCGTCCACTAGTCATTTCAGTTGGAAGCATGGACTTACCCATGAAAAACATAATATCGCTGTAAACAAGACCACAACGAATAGCATCGGTATAAATTTCCAAAGGATCTACGAATACTTCGACCACTTAAACAAAAATTTTGGGGGAAATACCTTAAGGAAGAGACCGATATAAGCCATTTTCGAATTTGGACAAAAAAAAAGAGATCCAAAGTTTGGACCAAATCGGTTGCTTCCTTCAACATATATAGCGTGCATTTAAGTGACATTTTTTTAATTTTTGGTGGGAGGTACCTGAAAGAGTGGACCGAAATGGCTTCAAATGGTCAGACAGACGGACATTGCTAAATCGACTCTAAATTGTCTGAAAGGGATTTCGTACTAATATACTTGGGGTATAAAACCATCATTTCGTTAGCATAAATGCTGAGGGTATAAAAATGTGTTTAGAGGGATTTTCACTGCTAGTAGGTATGGTTTGCACTTAGTACGCCTCCAATTGGTTATGATTTGCAACAGTTGTCTAATATTGTTCCTAAATTCAGTATCTTTAACAATTTTAGACAGCGAACTAATTGACCAATTTGACATTTAGTGTTCAATATTGTCAGAAAACTTCTCTATCACAATTTGTGGTAATAGGTCTACGTTTAGGTCGCATGGTGGAACCGCATAATTTTGATGTTTTTAGTCACATTTTCAGACCGAATTAGTTATAATTTGGTTCCCAGGGTTCCCAGTGATCAAAAACTCTCTTCCAATAATAGAGATTTTTCAAGTTTTTAGATAGCCGTTTTTAGAATAACGGTACCACCCCATATCAGGTTTTGGAGAGCTTTAGCGACATTTCAGAACAAATTGGAAGTGTAAAATTACTTAGGGTTCAAAGTGGTCAAAAAAACTTCACGTTTTGGTATATCCCCCATATAACCGTACCACCCGATTTTAGGTATTTTGATGATTTTAACCAAATTTGTTGACCGGCTGAAATTTGACATTTGAGGTTCTCATTGGCCAAGAATTTTCTTCACTAAAAATAACGGTACCTCCCGATTTTAAGCAACTTGAAGCCCCCCATATAACGGTACCGCCCAATTGGAAGTATTTTGTACTTTTTGACATTTTCTGACCGAATTAGCAAAAATTTGGTGTTTGGGTCCTAGTGGTCAGACAACTACACCATCATAAATTATGGGGCATGGGTCCACGTTCTGGAGTAGTTTCCATATAACTGCACCGCTCAATTTAAGTTTGTATTTTGAAGTTTTATCTACATTTTGAGACAAAATTTTAATTTTTTATTGTGCTATTTCAATAATATACACATTTTAGGTTCGCCTCAGCGCCAGGTGGCGTTGGTAGGTTACCAGAGATCAAAAATGTTATCCACCAAAAATTGTGTACATAGACCCCATATAACAGTACCGCACGATTTCAGTGTTTTGGAGTTTTTTTTACCGAATTAGATATAATTTGGTATTTGGGGATTCCAGTGGTCAAAAAACTTCTCCACCTAAAATTGTGGACATTTGAGTTCATTCTAGCTGGGCGGTAATCGAGTAAATTCAACACACCATGGTATCGTTGTCGTAACTACTACTGGTTATCAACAGATTGGAGAATTGATATTTCATTGATGATGTACCTGTGTCGTGTTCGATGTTTCATACAAATAATATGAAAAGTTTGACCTATGGCATAACTCTCCTTCCGGGTTCGTAATATTATCTTCATCGACATTCATGGCCAAAAAGAATTTTTCACCCCCAGCCTTTGATCTCGATCTTTGCTGGTACTGATATTTTTCCTTAAAAACGGTTTAAGAAACCGGTTTTTTTGTTCAAGAACTGCAATTAGCAAAGATTTCATAAGCGAATTAATTTAATTTGATTGGCAAACTCTATAAGCTTTTTAATGGTATACATATAAATTTAATCGGTTGCTTAAAACCGGTTCAAATATCGGAATATCCGGTTCAAAAATTGAGATAACCGGATCTATCCTTCAAGAAAATTTGTTATTAACGTGTTCATCATTACAAGAGTAAATATTTCAGAAGCACCCCAGATGTCTACATACGCAATAACCAATTGTTATGTCTACATATCAATAAATACCTTTCACTACGGTTCAAGAAATAAAGGACGAAAAGGACACGAAAGGCATTGAGTTGAGTGACTGAAGACATGTCACCTCAAAACGAAGCTACAACAACGCCAAACAGATATATGGAGCTATTTTCCCAAGTATTATAGGGAAAAAATCAAAAACATCATCGCGCGATATCTTAGAAACTTGACCTATGGCGAAAATTTCCTTTTGGTATACTCATCAAGGGCTTTCTTCTCCAAAAGAGATTTTCCACCCCATTTTGTGAGATGGAGTTTGTATTCAATTTCAACACACTTCATATTTTTATTTTTCTCTCTGCTGGATTTGATCCCACCATCTTTTGAATTGAACCTGACCACACTACACACTGTGCCACGCGCACATGCATTAACGGTTTTTTTATTTTTCTACAAAAAACTCTTGTTAGGGTTATGAGTTTTTTACAACACCATATCCCAGTATCATATTTTGATGAAATTTTATCTAAGATAGATACAATCGTAATTATAAGGTGATTCGATAGAAAAAGCTTCCGCCAAAAAGTTTTTAAAGTTTTTATTTTTCAGAACTTTGGTACATTTTTTGAAGTCACTGTAAGCAGATATATCACTGAAAACAATCTTTAGGGCCACACGACATAACCAAAATTACATAACCGTTTGTATCTCACTAAATGTATCATCATTACATATATATAATTTTATATAAAGCTGTATATGATATACCCCCATTATTATAAGTATTCTTTTGTTATAGTTTGGATTTACCGAACAGATTTATAGCGTTCTGGTTAACTTTAAGTTAAAAGTGATTATTGAATTTCAAGGAGGAGCTTCTTGGCATTTACTTTCAATGTAAAAATTATATTTTTAATGCCTCCAAATTGGTATATTTTGCGTTTTCAAATCCATCAGATAGTAAGAGAACACATGTAATAATGACCCATAAAATGATATACATGTAATGATGATATTATATATAGTATATCAATTGAAGGTGGTTTGTGCGTGAAATTTTTCAATATTTTAATGAAATAAAATTTATTTTGGCCATTAATAGGCATAAGGTCATTCATTCGTGCAACAGGAAATAATTTTTTTGTTTTTCGTTTCAATGTTTTTTTAGAAATATATAATTTGAAAGTGGTTTGTGTGGAACCTTTTTTTTAATACTTAAATGGAACGAACCTTATTTTTAGCATTAATAGGCAAAAGTTCATTCGTTCATGTTATTGGAAACCATTTTCGAGAAAAAAAGGTCAAAAATCCATAACCCTATTGAACACACATTTGTTGTCGGACACACACGCTTTGTACCACCGTACACATTACTTAGTAAGGAGTAAAGTAAGTTTCTATTTTTATTTACATTACTCTGTAATGGATTACATAATGCCGTTAGTCATTCGAATTTTTGCAGAGGTTCTTAAAATTGAACTCAACATTTAAACAATTATAAACATTTTTTGTAAATACCAAACGAATCTAGAAGCTGGGGATTTTTTCTGATTCTATGATAGTTTTTTACAGAGATTTATGCACATTCCAACTTTTGTTTAGTTCATTTCGTCTTGTATCCTTTTATACCTAACGTTAAATTTTTTAAAATCCTTCACTACAAACCAAGTTTTAGCTCTCTAAATAACATTACGTTTATACAAACATGTGTACATACATATTTATATGTGTAAGTATGTAATGTTTTATTCATAACAGCTAATTTCGTGTAATTAGCACAACGGAATGAACCAAAAGTAAAGTATCTGCCATGACATCAGAGACACAACAGTTCGGGCAGACATGCGAAAAATAAAAGTTGACAATCATCGTTAATTATTCATAGAAAGTATCCATCCAGTCAGCAGGAAGTAAATAAAATGTCTAGATTTTACATTAGATGCTTTGTGTCTGCCATTCCATCCATTCATCTCAACAGTATCAGTGAGGAGGTTGCGGGGGCATTCTTATTATAATTACAACGAAACAAAGTGGTGGCGATGACCATAGTCTCTTGAGCGTACTGTAACCTCAACGCCAGCTTAGTGTCGCACAAAATCTGAATTCATTCATAAATGCCTTAATTAAGAATAATTTTTATTTTCCTGTCGCCGCCGACTTAAATGTCATATTTCTTTTTTTTGTCATTTCAAATGTTCTATCCATTTGCAGTTGCTTGGTTTTGCTAAAAATCTGCGTAGGTTGTTAGAATATTACAAGTAGAGTTCTTCTGACGATCACATTTCATAATTTACTGGCGTGAATTGCCTACGACTGCCAGAGCTACAACACCACTGTCCCAGCCATAAATTATCGAGAACATTAAGAAACAATTAATTGATTTGGATCATGTTGACTGGCAAGCATGGGAATAGCTGTTGGCTAGCTCTATGCATCATCGTGTAAAGCTGAACAGCTTAGATTTAAGTGATTTATAGATTAGAGAACAGGTTTTAAGAGGCATAATTATAGATATGTATGTATCTTCAATTAAGTCATCAAAAGCTGATAACTATGTATGTATTTCACAAAATCGATTAATTTGTGCAATGAATATTTTCTTTTTGCTTAAAGTAGCCACATGAGGCTATAATTAAAATAACTCTTGGACTGCTAAGCCAAATTACATACATACATATGAGATTTTAGGAAGTGCAAAGTTTCGGTCATATCGGATACTCATTTAGCACCATTTTAGCGAACATTACTATATAATTTGTTTTTCCGTATGTAAAGGATTGAAGTAATAATTTGCGACCCTATAAAGTATATGCATATATTCTTGATCATAAAAATTCTGAGTCGATCTATGCCCGTCCGTCTGTGGTAATCACTCTAACATCCACAAAAATTGATATAGTACCATCAAATTTCGGATAAATGCCTATTTTGTCTGCAAGCAGGGCAAATTCGAAGATAAGCTATATCGGTCGACGTTCTGTTATAGCCCCCAAAGAACGGGTCTGTCCGATTTCAAGTATTTGGACGTTTTCAACTACATTTTTTAGCTATAATTTGGCATTTAGTTTAGTTTATTAGAAAACTTTTCTACCCAAAATTATGGACATAGGTCCGTGTTTTGGTACATAACATCATCACCCGATTTCATAACATAACATCATCACCCGATTTCGGATATGGACTTTATAGGTCCACTCCTTCGAGTTCCTTCCACACAAAATTTCGGAAAAGTGCAGATTAAGGGCTACTCTCGAATCGCTTTGCTTCTTTCTGCAACAACTTGTATTCGCTGCCTCTATTACGAGGGTACAGCAGTAAAAAATCTTCCTGTGTAGTGCCTGGGGCGGACGAACGGATCGCCGACTTAGATTAAGTTCGAACATGATCCATATCGGTTCACTCCTTTAGGTAACACCCCCAGAAAATTGTACAACTTTTCGCTTAAATGGTGCACCCGATAACCCTCGAATGCAATAACCGATTTGGTCCATACTTTGCAAATCGTCACTAAAATGATACGCGCTACAACTGTTGAACGGAGCAACCGATTTGGTCCAAACTTCGTAATATTTTGTTTAAATGTAGCTTAACTTCGAAAAGGGTCCACATCGATCTCTTCACAAATGTTCAACATTTTTGTTTAGATGTAGTTTAGTATCTGTTGCTACTCCTTGTGGTCCTGCTTCCCGACAAAGTGGTCCAAAACCTCTAAGTTATACGGAGACCAACTGAAATGGCGAATACCGGCTACGCAACCAAAATCATTTTCCCCAATAATTATGTATTAGGGGGTTTTCAGATTTTGTGGCCCTTTTTGGACGTTTGAACTCGCCGACAAAAATATATATTTGGATTAAAGCTCAAAAGTATTGCGGAGGAGGTACTTGAAGGAATGGATAGACATATCCCATTTTGAAAGTGGATCTTATTTTAGGAGTAATGTCTTGTCGATAGATAGCGCGTCCTCCTGTTATTTCAGTTGATCACCGTATAACTTAGTTGTTTTTACCGCTATGTCAGGAAGCATGGACTTGTCCACGAAAAATATATTATCTCTGCAAACAGGACCACGAAATATTGCTACAAATGTCCAAAGGGTCTTCGAACTGACTCTAAACAGATCTTAAAAACATGGGAGATATCCTAAGTAGAAGACCGGTATGAGCCATTTTCGAAGTTAAACTATTTGAAGATAATTTCAAGATAGTCGTGCGTACCACATTAGTATTTTTTGGACTTTTCAGGGGGAGGTACCGGAATGGGTGGACCGATATAGCCCTTCTTCGAACTTAAACTAAGTTTGGACAAAATGGTACGCAGGCCAAATTTTGGATCGAATCAGCTGGTCCGTTCGAGAGTTATCGTGCGCTCCGACCACAACACATTAAGTTTGGACAAAATACTACGAAGGCCAAATCGGCTAATCTGTTCGACAGTTATAGTGTGCTCCAGCCACTACACATGGTGTCATAGGGTTTTAACACCTTTTGGGCTATATTCTCAGGATGTACGGACTTGTCCCTGAAAAAAACTTGTACCGTCGTAATGTGGCAACGAATACTAGTTGCTACAACAAAAATCAAACCGATTCGAGAGGAGGTCTTAAACTGGAACCTCATCTATGTCCGGCAGAAATTTCACGATGCGCAAAGTATGGACCAAATTGGCTTCTCCCTTCAAGAGTTATCGTACGTACAATTTTTCCGAACACTTTTGAACTTTTGTGTGGGAGGTATCCGAGCGAGGGGACCGATATGGCCCATCTTCGAACTTAAACTAAGTTTGGAAAAAATTACGAAAACCAAATTTTGGACCAAATCGGTTAATCCGTTAGAGAGTTATCGTGCGCTCCAGCCAGCCAGACAGACGGACGGACAGGGCTAAATCTACTTCAAATTGTCTGAAACGGATTTCGTCCAAACATACTTGGGTTCTCAAACCATTATTTCGATGAGGAACATTTTGCCCTTTGAAAATGTATATCACCAATATTTTTAAAAATTTTACTTAGCTGAAGCCAAGGTTTACCCTTGTAGAACACGCGATGTATTTCACCAATGTATTTTTTTCTTCAAAATTTCATCTGCTTCTACCATTAAATGATGCTGACATTTTGAAGCCAGATTTACAGTGTATTTTGACATTTTCTTCTAATTTCATTCCGCAAACAGGGGTTTCAAAAAATCATATATAGGATTGTAGAACTCGCAATTCTGAGTTATTTGATACGATTATTGTGAATGTGGTCTGCACAGCTTCATAGAAATCTGCATCCAAATGCGGAAATTTTGTGCGAACATTTTTCTAAAAATCATATTTTTCGGGCCTAATTTTAACAATTGTCATTCGTTTTCCTCGTACTTGATTGCACATTTTTGTTTTTTTACGTTCCGGATCCAATAAATCATTCCCCGTGAAAATCCATCTACTAAAACGCCAGTTACGAGAAATTCCAAAGTAGAAAAATCGCCTAAATTTTTTTTTGAAAATATCGCGTATATTAGCGATATTATTTTATAGGTTTTTTGATTGTAAGATGCAGCCGATGCTACATCTTAGCCTCGAAATTAAATTTCGAAAAATATATACAACTTAAAAGATATGGTCTTGTCGTACATGAAAATCACAAAATGATTTTGATAATTACGCGATTTATACGTATTTTAAAATGCATATAAATTAAAATGGGTTATTTCACCTCTATTTCCATTTGAGAAGCCAATAATCAGCAACCCAATAATCTTCTTCAATGGGAAAGCTTTAATATGAATGTATATAAAGCAAAATCCGTATATTTTATTGGGAGATTAAATCAGAATGAAGGAAGTATTCCTATAGATTTTTCCAATATTTTCTACTACATAAAGCATGTGAAAAATTATTTTTTCAAACAAAAAATATTTTTTTATAAAAATGTGTGCTTATTTTGGCTGTAACATCGAAACTATAATTCTGAGTAACATTTTACATGTATTATGCAATCTACTCGCTGAAGTCACGTCGAGAGAAGTTTATAGTAACAATTGTGCTCATTAAAATAATTAGCATTTTTATAGTATTTATACCCTACACCACTATGTGGAAAGGGTATTATAAGTTTGTTTTGGGGAAAATTCATGTAACACCGCGAAATATTCGTCGGAGACCCCAAATGTGGTATACCAATCTTCATATCTCGGCGAGATAAAGCGATTTTGAGAAGTGTGTCCGTCCGTCCGTCCGTCCGTCCGTGTGTCCGTCTGTCCATTATAAATTGTAATCAAACTCCAGGCCGCAATTATGAACCGATCGTCACGAAATTTGGTATGGAGGTCGGTTTCACATCAGAATAGATCGCTATTTTAATTGGTGATGATCGTGAAATATTTAGCGGGTGAAATGGACCAAAAACATAATTTTTATCCGATTTTGTAACTGCTCGGTAGGTCGCAATAATAGACCGATCGCCTCGAAATTTTAAATAAGGTAAGAGTATATGACAAAGAAGAAGCTTGCAATTTGAGATGACGATCAGATAATATTTAGAGGGTTAAATGGACCAAAACTTTTGTGTGAAAATTGTGAAAAATTTTAGTATACAGCTTATATCTTTATTCCTGGAAGAGACATTCCGGGCAAGTAAGCTATACTCGGAAGAGGAACGCTTGACCTTTCTATTGATGTCAACTGTGTTGTTGTACATGATAAGATAACAGAGTTACAGCCTAATATACAGGGTATATTTGTTTGTAGTGTAATGATAAACACGCTAGAGGTCGCAATTATAGTTCAATAATGGCGAAATTTTGCATGAGTTGAGAGTTTTGGTCGATAAAGAGGCCTACATTTTTGGATGATGATCTGATATTATTTAGTGGGTGAAATGGACCATTACATTTGTATGAAATAAAAAAAAAATATTTTTGCTCTACATTTTTTTCCTGGAGGGCATATACCGGCAAAGTAGACTACATTTGAAAATAGAACTACTAATTTTCCCCCCGATGAAAATTGCAATAAAGTGTCTGCTAGATAACGGGCCTACTGCTTAATATATGTGTAAAGAACCACATTTTCCCATTCTCAGTTGTTGCATTGTTGCATATTACATGGTTCGCTAACGTTTTAATTGTCCAATTGGATTTTTATACATACACTAGCAAAATGCCCGCTACTTCGTATGCGGAAAGGATATAAAAAAAAAACAAATAAACAATATATAATATGGAAATGGCAAACACTGAAAATTTGGTTGCACTAATACCAATTTTAATCAATATTTATTTTTAGTACTGTACGTACCCCTTAAGTTCGATTTTCAAAAAGATCAGCCGTATCTCACCCTTACACATTTACAGCGAGATCAACGTTGCACACCAATACACACCCTAACTCCAACAAATAAAGATTCCAGCACTGTCCATACACCCAAAAACAAATTGAGTACCATTAAGTAATTTTCGTATACTTATGGGACGTATTTCGACGACATATCTCAGCCATACACGGACATTAATACAAAATAATTACAGTTAATTCCATAATAATTACAGTAATTTTTATTCGTTTTGGTTCTTTTGGCTTAAAGTCAAAATTAAAAGAATTGGGTTTTTAATTTTTATTTTCTTTTTATTATTCCAATATTTCGACTGTATTCTTCAGTCATCTTCAGGGAAATAATTGTTAAGAAAAGCGGCAGGTTTGTTACACCGTCGATGCTATTACAGTAATTCCAATTCTCAAGATTCCAGCTGTATCCGTTCGTCCAATTCCAAATTGTACCAAACTTAGTATCAAGTCGAACTCTTCGTACCCATAAGTAAGATTTTCGAAAACAACCTCAATCCTTCACTTTAGCAGTAATTTTACTTCCAAATTTCAGGATTCAAACTCTATCCGTTAAACCAAATTAAAATTGTACTACATTTAGAACAATTTAGAATTTTCGTACCAATTATCAAAACTTCCTCAACGCAACAGGGCTACAATAAACATACTTTCAAATTGCAGGATTCCACCGCTATCCGTTCACCTACATACAAATTGTACTAAATTTAGTACCATTTAGTATTTTTCGTAACCAAAAGTTTGCTTTTGCAAAACAACCCGAATCATACTCTTTGACTGTAACCGTAATTCCAAATTTCAGGATACCAGCTCTATTAATTCTCCCGAATCCAAATTGTATAAAATTTAGTACCATTTCTTTCCCAAACTACCTGAATCCTACACTTATACAGTACTATAAATTCCAAATTTCAGGATTCCAGCTCTACCCGTTCACCCAAATCCGTATTGTACCATATATAGTACCATTTAGTACTTCTCGTACCCATACGTACGACTTTTCAAAATTTCCTCAATACTACACTCCAACAGTAATCTTAATTCCTAATTCCAACACTATCCTTTTACTAAAATTCAAATTGTACCAAATTTAGTACTTTCTGTACCTATAAGTACGAATTTCCAAAACTACCTCAATTCTACTGTCCGGCAGTAATCTTATTTCCAAATTTCAGAATTCCAGCTCTATCCGTTCATCCAAATCCAAATTGTACCAAATTTAGTACCATTTAGTATTTTTCGTACCCAAAGGTACAAATTTCCAAAACTATCTCAATACAGTAATCTTAATTCAAAACTTTAGGATTCCAGCTCTATCCGTTCACCCAAATCCAAATTTAGTACTGCTCGTAATCCTAAATACGAACTTCCAAAACCATTTCCCAACCTTGATTCCCATACCAAATTTGAAGACTCTAGCTTTATCCATTAAAAATATGCAATTGGTACCAAATTTAGAAACTTTTAGTACTTTTCGTACACTTATAGGTCGAGTTTCTAAATACCCTTTGGTACATCTTCCTAACTCTCCATCAATGACCACTCGTTCAAAATTTCAGAATTCTAGCTCTTCGCGTTTGCCTAATACAATGGATTCCATATTTAGTACACTTTAGTACTTTTCGTACCTTTCTACGACGAATTTCCAAAAACCCCTTTACACAAAAACAAATTGTACCAAATTCTGTACAATTCGATTTTCCAAAACAACCTTAATCCTTCACTTCAACAGTAACCAAAATTCCAAATAACAGGATTCCAGCGCTATCCCTGCACTCAAAATCAAGTTGTACCATTTGGTACATTTCGTACCCATAAGTACGAATTTCAAAAACTACTTCCATCTCAATCCTATACTCCAACAGCAGTCTGACCAAATTCCAGGATTCCAGCTCTATCCGTTCCCCCAAAATCCAAATTGTACCAAAGGTAGTACCACTTAGTACTTTTGGTACCCTTACTGCCTCAGTCCTACACTACAACAGTAATCCTAATTTCAAATTTCAGGACTCAAACACTATCCGTCACCCAAATCCAAATTCTACCTCTATAGCCTACCACGAACGGGTTGCAAATTCTAACTCTTTCCGTTTACTAAAATTCATACTTTAAATTAAAATAAATAAAATTAAAATACTTAAAATTCAGGATTCCAGTTCTATCCGTTCACCCAAATCCAAATTGTAATAAATTTAGTACCATTTAGTACTTTTCGTACACATAAATACGAATTTCCAAAATTACCCCAATCCAATGCTCCAACAGTAATCTCAATTTCAAATTTTAGGATTCCAGCTCTGTCCGTTCACTCAAATCCCTATTGTACCAAATTTAGTACTTTTCGAACACATAAGTACGAATTTCCAAAACCACCCTCATATCTCAGTCCTACACTTCACAGTAATCCTTATTCCAAACTTCAGTTTTCCAGCTACATACATACGTTCACCCAAATCCAAATTGTACTAAATTTAGTACCATTTAGTACTTTTCGTACCCATAAGTACGAATTTTCAAAACTACCTCAATTCTACACCCCACCAGTAATCTCAATTCCAAATTTCGAGATTCCAACTATATCCGTTCACCCAAATCCCCATTGTCCCAAATTTAGTACAATTTAGTACTTTTCATACACATAAATAAGAATTTCCAAAACTTCCCCGATCCTACACTCCAACAGTAATATCAATTCCAAATTTCAGGAATCCAGCTCTATCCGTTCACCCAAATCCAAATTGTACTAAATTTAGTACTTTTCGTACACTCAAGTTTCCAAAAACCCTTTGGTGCATCTTTCTTACTCTTCATCAGTGATCCTCAGTCCCAATTTGAGGAATCAATCTCTATCCGTTCACCCAAATCGAAACTGTACCAAATTTAGTACTATTTAGTATTTATCGTACCCTATGTACGAATTTCTAAAACTTCCACAATACTAAACTTCACCAGTAATCTCAGTTCCAAATTTCGAGATTCCAGCTCTATCCGTTCACCGTGTATAAAATTTAGTTCCATTTAGTACTTTCCGTACACATAAGTACTAATTTCCAAAACCACCATCATATCTCAATCCTACACATCAACAGTAATCTTAATTCCAAATTTCTATCTATCTATCCGTCTAAATTTAGTACCATTTAGTACTTTTCGTACCCATAAGTACGAATTTTCAAAACTACCTCAATCCTACACCCCACCAGTAATCTCAATTCCAAATTTCGAGATTCCAGCTATTATCCGTTCACCCAAATCCCCATTGTATCAAATTTAGTACCATTTAGTACTTTTCATACACATAAGTACGAATTTCTAAAAGTTCTTCAATCCTACACTACAACAGTAATCTCAATTCCAAATATCAGGATTCCAGCTCTATCCGTTCACCCAAATCCAAATTGTACCAAAGTTAGTACTATTTAGTACTTTTCGTACACATAAGCACGAATTTCCAAAACTACCCTCATATCTCAATCCTACACCACAACAGTAATCTTAATACCAAATTTCAGGTTTCCATCTCTTTACGTTCACCCAAATCTAAATTGTTCCAAATTTAGTACCATTTAGTACTTTTCGTACACATGATTAGCAATTTTCCAAACCATTTCCTTTTAGAAGCACCACTTCCCAACCTTGATTTCCGTACCAAATTCCATGATTCTAGCTATATCCGTTCAAAATATACAAGTGGTACTAAATTTTAGTACTTTTCGTACACTTAGAGGTTAAATTTCCAAAAAATCCTTTGGTACATCTTTCTAACTCTCCATCAGTTACCCTCATTCCAAATTTCAGAATTCTAGCTCTTCCCGTACCATATTTAGTACCTTTTAGTACTTTTCGTACACTTCTAGGTCGAATTTCCAAAAACGACCGACAGCAACCCACAGTCAAAATTTCAGCTTTCTAGCTTCAGCGGTTTCGTCTGGGCGATGATATGTCAGTCACTCACTCACTCACTCACTCATCACTAAGCTCTTTTATATATATAGATTATTTATTATTTATTATTTATTATTTATTATAATTTCCGGATACCAAATTTCAGTTTTCCATCTCTATGCGTTCACTCACATCCAAATTGTACCAAATTTAGTACGTTTCGTACCCATAAGTACGAATTTCCAAAACTGCCTCAATCCTACACTCCAACAGTAACCTTAATTCGAAATTTCAGGATTCCAACTCTATCCGTTCACCCAAATATAAATTGTACCAAATTTAGTGCCTTTAGTACTTTCCGTACCCATATTTATGAATTTCCAAAACTACCTCAATTCTACACTCCATCAGTAACCTTAATTCGAAATTTAAGGATTCCAACTCTATCCGTTGAACTAAATTTAATTGTACCAAATTTAGTACCATTTAGTACTTTCCGTACCCATAAGTATAAATTTCCAAAACTAACTCAATCCTACACTCCAAAAGTAATTAAATTCCAAATTTCAGGATTCCAGCTCTATTCGTTCACCCAAATCCAATTTGTACCAAATTTAGTACCGTTTACTACTTTTCGTACCCATAAGTAAGAATTTCCAAAACTACCTCAATCCTTCACTCCATCAGTAATCTTAATTCCAAATTTCAGGTTTCCATGTCTATCTAAATCCAAATTGTACCAAATTTGGTACCATTTAGTACTTTTCGTACACATAAGTATGAATTTCCAAAAGTACACCCATATCTCAATCGTACGCTTCAACGGTAATCTAAATTCCAAATTTCAGGTTTTCAGCTCTATCCGTTCACCCAAATCCAAATTGTACCAAATTTAGTACTACTCGTACACATAAGTACGAACTTCCAAAATCATTTCCTTTTATTAACACCACTTTCCAACCTTGATTTCCATACCAAATATGAACATTGTAGCTATATCCGCTCAAAATATACAATTGGTACCAAATTTAGTAACTTTTCGTACACTTATAGGTCGAATTTCCAAAAACCCTTTGGTACATCTTTCTAACTCTCCATCAGTTACCCCCATTCCAAATTTCAGAATTCTAGCTCTTCCCGTTTGCCTAATACAAAGGGTACCATATTTAGTACCTTTTCGTACTTTTCGTACCCTTCTAGGTCGAATTTCCAAAAACCCAGCCTTATCTCACCCCTACACACCGACAGCAACCCACAGTCAAAATTTCAGCTTTCTAGCTTCAGCGGTTTCGTCTGGGCGAAGATATGTCAGTCACTCACTCACTCACTCACTCATCACTAAGCTCTTTTATATATATAGATTGCAGCATGATTCGCTTTGCCACCTTCTTTCAAAACGATTCCCCAGCCAGGCAAAATCAAATTTTAAAACGGGTTTAATACGCGATGAGTTAATACATATATGTAGTGGTGTAGGGTATCACATGGTCGGCCCGTCCGACTATAGCCCTCTCTTACTTGTTTTTTATTAAAAGCCAAAATAAAACCGCCATAACTTTTGTCCGCAATAACCAATAATTGGTTCGAGAGCAGATTCGTACTGGGGAATTTTTTCTTAACCTATGTACCAAAAATCTTTGATGTAGTGCATTTAACCTTTTTTTTGAAATGGAATATGAAATAATTGACAATATTTGTGATATATCCTCGTTAGCATAAATGTTGATGGTATAAATATATATTTTTTCGGCCAGCTCATACGTCCAAAAAGCTGAAAACACTTTTATACGTAATTATTGGGGAAAGGGATTTCGATTGCGTAGCCGGTATTCGATTCTATATTGTTCATTAGACTGGTTTTAACTCAAAGGGAAAAATTTATGTCGGATTTTTTATGCGGCACACACCTAAAGTGTTTAGTTTTGTTAGATTTTAAGATTGCCAACGTTTGAGCACAATCGGAATATGCCTCAAATTTCGTGAAAATTCACCTTTGGCCCCATACAAATTACTATGGAAACTTTGAGGCCCTAGTGGCACGTGTTTACATATTCCGATTGTGCTCAAACTTTGGCAAATGGAACGACTACCAAAAAATACTATGAAAACCCGTTATTTGGTAATGATTTTTTTGCTGGATAATTATTTCACTGACAGACGAAATTTACACAGTCCGCACAAAAACATACTTCTTCTAATATTGCAAAAATATAATCTCAGTTATAACTGAATTGAAGTTGTCCCATCGTACAAGAAATGCATGCAAAATGAATTGCCAAAAGTCATAAACTTAAATTTCTTGTAATTTTTGCTTAACTTTTTGGAATGTGAGCAGGCGTTTTGTTTTTCTAATTCACTCAACTGAACGAAGCTTGTTGCATTTTTCCATTTAATTCTGAGTAACAAATATTTCTTTGGTAGTTTTTACAATTTAAAGTAAATTAACGAAATACGATTTGTACAGCTTTAAGGCATACAAATAGTTAACATATAAACATTAATAGAGACCATAATGTGAAATGCCCTAGCAGATCCATAAAAACTAGAAAAAGTACCATGACATCACTGTGAACCAAACGCAAAAAAAAGAACTATATCAAAAGAAGAAGAAGAAAAACACATAACTTTTCCTCTTCATTTCCATGACGATGGTTTTTCAGTTTTCTTGGGTCTCCTCCTTATTTGGTTACTGTTGGAAAGGCAAGGGAATCGCAAAAGAACCCTTGTGAAAATCGCAACAATTAAAAGTGGTAAAGTTAAATGTTAAGCACACAGACACAACACGAACATGCATGCATACATAAATTATACAATTTAATTGTTAACCTCTTCAAATGAAAACGAAAAAAAAAACACGTAACAATAAAAACGGCCGGTTAAGAACTATAAACCCTTCCTACCAACATAACCGGAAAATATGCGGCTGCAAACATACTTACATACATACACGTACATACATTGTAAGTTTACTATTTACTTTCAACGAATTGTTTATTGAAGTACGACAGGTGCGTCGTTAATATCAGGATTTGTCCTTTTTAACTTAATTTCATATAAGAAACGTTTTAAAAAATTGAATGAAATTGTTTAAAAGACGCTACTGCCCTGTTTATTTTAGGGGAAAAGGACATACATATATAACACGAAACAGTTCAAAATTGTTGAGATGTGTTAACAGTGGGCCGAACTAGAATTGTGTTCTTATCAGTAGCTGACAGCTTTTGATCGGAAATCGTCAAAAACATGTCAACAAAATTTGGAAAATCGTCATAAACGTCAACATGGTCAAAAACTAGGTCTGTTTATTTTTTCGCTGTTGTCAATGTTTGTCAATGAGACTAACAACATAATATATACAACCCACAGCAATAACTCTAACCCAATCTCACTTAAATATCGCTATAAAAACCACTTTCCCTATGGTTATCGGGTTTGCAGTAACGCAGCCAGGTTAAGCTGGGTACACATTGTCAGTTTTGAATGACAGCTCAAATGTCGCTTGATTGACAGTGTGACAGTCCATGTTTGTCTGTACATGTACATTTTGGTTGTTGGGCAGTTGAAAATCGATAAAAACTCTCATTCAAAACTGACACATTGTCAGTTTTGACTGTCGATTTTTGGCAATTATCGATAACTGCCCAACCGTCCAAAAACCACAACCCAGCAAAAAATTTTGGAAGTTGTGCATGTGGAGTTATGATTTCACTACATCCTTTGATGCAGTCCACACAGAGTTATGAAAAATGCACTCCGTTGGATACATTTTATACGCACTTGCTTAATGATCCCTACAACACAAGCCAGTTTGTTAATCCCTACCCGCCGCAGGCGAAATCGTTTTTTCCAAAAACAAAAAAGAGTGTATAAATTTCTAAAAATTGTTTATAAAATAAAAAAAAAAAAATAAATACTTAAGTACTTAAATACTTTGCGGTAATTGACGAGACGGAAATTTTAATGGAGTGGAGATGGAGTCCATGTCGAAAGCTGAACTAGTGATGGGAAGGCAACATAAAAAACCATTAGGATGATGAAGCAAAATCTGATGCGCTTGGATTAAATGGATGGAAGAATGTCTTTCAATACAATCCAAAGCACTGGACTAAAAACCGTGATTTGGATCGAAAATGGAGTGCATCCTAGCTGTGTGTTGTGGAAGCAAATTGAGTGCATCCTAGCTGTCCGCTATCTTGTAAAATTCATAAGTGAATTCATAGGAAAATATGTACTCCAACGACACATTATTGAACCAAATCGGTAGAACCGTTCGAAAGTTATCGTACGCTCCAGCCAGCCGGACAGACGGACGAACATGGCTAAATCGACTCCAAATTGTCTGAAACGGATTTCGTCCAAACATACACGGGGTTTAAAGCCATCATTTCAATAAGGCACGTTTTCTTCGTATCAAAGTGTAAGTTTAAGGTTTAATTTTTAGAAACGTTATAATTTTGCAGAGCACCAATAGATAGAGGTAATACTTAAGATTATAATGTGTTGTCCAAATTTACAATAAGTGTAGGTATGTTACAGCACCATGCTTTAAGATATATATGAATAATAATTGTTGTACAACAATAATGATATGAAAAATAATTCCTTGCTCCGGGAACTCAATTTTGCGAGTGAGCCTAAAGGCTGAGTGTATAAAAAGTTTTAGTTAGTAATGTAGTGGTATTGGATATCACTCGCCATTCGGAAGATGTGTGGAAGAATAACAGCTGGCTCGACCTAAGAGAGTTAATTGAAGCAGTCGCCTTAAGTATTATTGAGCTATTGGATGGAATCTCATATATGTCTGGTAGAAATTTCACGATGTGCAAAGTATGGACCAGTTATCGTGCGCAAAATTTTTCCGAACATTTTCGAACTTTCGTGGGGGAGGTATCTGAAAGTGTGAACCGATATGGCTCATCTTCTAACTTAAACTAAGTTTGGATAAAAAGATACTAAAGCCAAATTTTGGATCAAATCGGTTCATCCGTTCCAGAGTTATCGTGTGCACCAGCCAGCCAGACAGACGGACTGACGGACATGGCTAAATCGACTCCGAATTGTCTGAAACACATTTCCTCCAAACATACTTGGGGTCTACTTACTTACTTAGCTGGCCCATTACAGAACATTTGTTCTATAGGCCGAACTAAGAAGAGATCTCCATTCCTCTCTATTTGTTGCTTTGCACACTGGAATACCGCGCCTTGTCATCTCATCATCCACTTGTTTGCGCCATCTATTCCTTGGCCTGCCAATTCTGCGTGCACCGCCATGTGGCATGTATTCATACGCCTTTTTAGCGGGTTCATCATCGCTCATTCTTATGATATGGCCTAGCCAACGCAATCGCTGCATCTCGATACGTTTAACAATATTGATGTCGTTGTATAGCAGATACAGCTCGTGGTTCATGCGACGTCGATATTCACCGTCAACGCAGATTGGTCCGTAGATCTTTCGAAGAATTTTTCTCTCAAACACACCAAGCACTGCCATGTCTGCTTGCGCAAGTACCCAGGCTTCGGAGCCATACATCAGCACGGGTAGTATCAGTGTTTTGTAGAGCGTTATTTTTGTTTGACGAGATGTGGCTTTGTTTTTAAACTGCTTACTTAATCCAAAGTAGCATCTGTTGGCCAATACAATTCTTCTTTTTATTTCACAACTGATGTCGTTTGTTGTGTTGACGGAGGTGCCGAGGTAGACGAAGTCTTTTACTACCTCAATATTATAGGAACCAACTTCCACAGTCGGTCCGAGCTCAATGGACGCATTGCGCGTCGACACCATCAACTTGGTCTTCTCACCGTTTACCGCCAGACCCACTTTAGCAGATTCTCCTTCGACCTTTATAAAGGTATCAGTTACTTCTTTTACTGATCGACCCATGATGTCTATATCATCAGCATAAGCAAGTAACATGTGACTGTTGGTGTAGATTGTGCCACTTCTTTTGACGTTTGCCTCTCGTATAACCTTTTCTAGCAGGATGTTGAAGAGGTCACACGAAAGGCTGTCTCCTTGTCTGAAACCTCTTTTGGTACCAAACTCTTCGGAGAGGTTCTTTCCTATTTTAACTGAGGACCTCGTGTCAGTTAAAGTCATTTTACAAAGCCGGATGAGCTTTGCGGGAATACCAAATTCAGACATGGCTTGGAATACCTTTGAGCGCAGCGGACTGTCGAAGGCTGCTTTATAATCGACAAAAAGGTGGTAGGTGTCGATCTGCATCTCTTGGGTCTTCTCCAGGATTTGCCGCAGGGTAAATATCTGGTCAATGGTGGACTTGCCAGGTCTAAAGCCGCATTGGTATGGTCCAATAATCTCGTTGACCATTGGCTTTAGTCGTTCGCACAATATCCCTGACACGATCTTGTAGGCAATAGGGAGTAGACTTATGCCCCTATAGTTAGAGCATACAGTCTTATCTCCCTTCTTGTGGACGGGGCACAGGATACTCAGGTTCCAATCGTCGGGTACTCGTTCTTCCTGCCAGATGGTGCTAACTAGCTGATGAATACACCTTATCAGCGTGTCGCCTCCGGTTTTGAACAGCTCGGCTGGTAAGCTATCGGCCCCTGCTGCCTTATTATTCTTCAGCTTGGGGTCTAAAACCATTATTTCGATGAGGCACATTTTGCCCACATGAAAGTGTATATACTCTTATTAGCATAAATGCTGAGGGTATACAAATAAGGATAACACTGGTCCATCATTGATACTTTGGCCAAAGTCCCTCAGGATAGAATACAGATTCTATTCGTTTGGTTATATGACTCAGAAGAAAACGTACGTGCGAAGAAAAAGGATATAGACCGGTATCGTATAAACAGGGAGCTGTCGGAAATGTGGTGATAATGGATTAAGGCGGGATGTGTAATAAATATTATTTGGAGTAGCGTAGAAGTCTGGGGTGCCAATGTTCGATTCCTTCGATTCCTAGGCAGTGCAAAAACATCATACTTTCTAATGACGGCAAAATACTTCTCAGCGTAATGTAGGCGACATTTCCTGAGTATTCCAGCCAAGTAAAACTTCTCTACACGGAGGAAAAAAAGGCCTCTCTAACATATGTCCCAAACATATTTTGCAGCAAACATATATTTGTTTGCAATCAGTCCCAAACATAACATATGTTTGGGTGCAAACAAATTATATGTTTGGGTGCAAACAAATACAAACCCAAAAGCCACAAAAAAAAAACACATGCACCAGTGGGCGCTTACTGAGAGCAAGGGAGCGTACATTTCAATGTAAAACCTGTTGAAATGTATGCTCACTTGCTCTCAGTAAGCACTCACTGGCTATCTCAAACATATACACACATTTATAAATGGTGGTTGTTTATTGAAAGACATTTATTGAAAGACATAGGTACATAAAAAAAATTCCAAAGAAATACATAACAGACTTTAATTAAAGAAAAACTGAATGAAATAATTTATAAAAAGTCACACTTTTAAAAAGAAAAAATTATATAGAAACATCGTTGAACGCTTCTCCTTAGTTGTGAAATAAAACACATTTTCCTCAAAGTTGAAATCATCAGCGGGAAATCGGCATCTGGAATCAAATGATTATATAATGTAATAAATATGTACATCCATATTTCAAATATACATATGTATGTATGTATGTATGTATATTAGAAATGTATTGATGTAATTGCCAATATTAAATGCGATTTCCTCCTTGTCCAATACAATATTTCCATTCACCTTTTTGATTCAATTATAAAATTTGCAATTATAAAATGTATTGGGCATTTAATTTACTAAAAAGCACCATATATTTAAGAAAACGCAAAACACTGATTTATTTACTCAACGATTGAATTTAGAACACTGAAGAAAAAAGAACAAAATTTTTTCTTTTCCCCTTCGCTTGCTACTTTGGTTAGTTAACAACAACAGACACACACACGTGTTTGCCGCATAAACACCACCAACGCTTCTGCGTCTCCTATTACACCATACAAACAGCTCTTTATTATAAAACAGCATTCCGCAGCCGCGAGAGCCATGTTGTTGCTCTCTTTGACAAAAATCTTCTCTCCACCCATAAAAAATATGTTCTAACATAAAAAATATATTGGTACCCAAACAAATAAAATTGAGATATGTTACAAAATGTTGGAAACATATATTTGTTTGGACACAAACAAATTATGTTTGGATCCATACATATATTTGTTTGCAACCAGTCCCAAACAAATATTTGTTTGGATCCAAACATACTTCTAACATATATTTTTCTGCGTGTATAAATAGTGTCGTAAGAGTTGGCGATAAAAAGTAGGTCCCATATCATTGAGCATTGTATGAACCGGCGTGCACTCGTTGATATGAGAGAAGTCTCCCGTGTACCTTCGGGACGTGTATGGGAAGATATGTATGCACAGAAGTCTGAGGAGCTTTTAAGAAGTAGCGTAGAAGAAGATTTGGACTTCAAGAACAAAAGTTCTGTTATAGCCGCCTAGGTAAGGCAATGCTGCTAGTGTGGTATTTAAAACAAATTGCTTCGCATGTGACCATTTCCATCCTTATTCAAGGTTTTTCAATGTTTTGGATACACTGTACATTGAGTACACAGATAAAAATGGTTTATGTGTCCATGCACTTATGAGCAGAAAAATTTTATGATTTCAAAATTTTGTTTTGTTTTGAGTAGCGAACAAACCGACATTGTGTGGACGAAAGTCAACAGTAACATACATACGAGTACATCTCTACTGCATCCCCAGTCAAGCATTTCTACGTGGAAGAAATTTATATTTGTTTGAGAGGTTAGCCTGTCGGAATATTGCGTTGCGTGTTGCATTCCTCATTCGTATTTGCTGGTTTGCTTAACCTAAACAGTCCTAATTGGGCGGTTTGAGCTGCTGAGTGTTATGACACAATGATATATGTGGGAATTTTGGTATGGGAAACTTTTCGCGTTTTTCCCCTAGAAAGCTTAGAATAGTGGGAAAGAAGAAAATAGTGCCCCCTCCCCTGCCTTACCACAACGAACAATTACAAAATTTTGCGCATATTTCTGGTTGTTGTTGTAGTTTTTAATTTCAGTTTTATGGAATTTGTTAAAATTAAATATTCGTTTAACCCTTGCATTTGTTTTGTTGTTGTTATTTTGCAGATGAGTGGTAAGCGTACACGTAGTTTCAAGTGTGCCGTTCATCATCGAGATCGTGAAGTCTGTTCGGAGAACGATTTTCAGCTGGTACTAGAGGAGCCACCGTTTTTCAAGAGAATGGTTCACGTCATTGCCATGGAAGTTCTGCCCGAAGAACGCGATCGCAAATATTATGCCGATCGCTATTCATGCTGTCCACCGCCTTGGTTCATTGTATGCATAACCATTATTGAGGTAAGTAAATTAATCTTCAAGTCAGAAGACTTGGATGGAGTCTGACTGAGACTGTTTGAATGAATGTCATAAATAAATGTCTGTCTAATGGGCAAAAGAAATGCATTTCATGGCGAGAGGGGGAGTTCAGTGCAAGGTGTAGTGTTGGTGTTGGTGACGATGGTGAGTGTGTACTTGTTGTGTTGTGATTTAATTAAACGACATTATGAATACAAATTGATGGTTGGGAACTTTGATGGACATTCCAATGTGTGATTTTGCACCAATAAAAAACCGCTCAATAAATCAATAAAAGCCAAGTTATTTTTACATATTTTTCTGTGTCATTTAAAAGCTGCTAAAGCGACAAAATTCATAAATAGAAAAAGTAAGAATCTCCACAATATGGAAGCCAAGCACCATATGTTCCAAAATATTAAAGACGTGTTTGATATGTGTACCATTACAAGCCATGTAGTATTGGGGATGAGATGAATTGACACATTGCAAGTTAAATATTAAATATTTATGAATAATTATTGTCTAGAAAAATGTCAATTCCACCAAATTCATTGTAAATTATTTTCCTTTATTTCTAACCGTTACACAATTTGCATGTTTATTGCGGTATTATGGCGAGTACATCCGCTAGTGTGTAAATGCCAAGTTTTTAATAAAAAGATCAGGGATTCCAGGTGCAGATTCATTGTTTCAATCCAGATCGTTGCCCTTTAAACGCTATCGTGTTTATACCCTCCACCATAATTTGGAGGGTATAATTAAATTTGCCATTCCCTGTGTTACAACATCGAAATAATTACACAAAGTATATAGATTAGGGCGATCGAACCCTTAACCCGAACCCGGGCCCCCCGATATGGTTTGGTCGAACAAAATTTATTAAGCTACTGTAACCAATTATTACATTTTTTCTTTGTCATAAACATTTTTTATGTTAGGAGATTTCAAATGAAATCTTATATTTTTCTGAAGTTTCTGTACAGAAAATGAACATCAAGTCAAGTTTTGTAGGATTTTTTTTTTAAATTTTTTGTTTGTATACTCTTTTTGGGAGAAACTTCCAATAAAATCTCGGTCCAGTCCTTCAAATAAAATTACTTCCAAACGTACAACATGTTCCAAGAGAATGTGTGTGGCCAACATCTTCATGTACGTCACTCACAAAATTCAACATAAGTGCAGCTTCGAGGATAATTTGGACTTTTTGACATTTGTAGTCTTGTTTACTGCGATATCCAATTTTTAGTGGGAATGTCCATGCTTCCTGACAAAGCTCTAAATACTAAGGAGACCAACTAAAATGGCTTGTGGGCGCAGTAACTACCATTCAAACAGGCCACAACATTCTAAAAACTCCCTGAATACATAATTTTTGGGGGAAAATATTTTGATTGTGTAGCCGGTATTCGATCCGTCGGAAATTCACACGTGCTGAGAGCACATATCCTGTCGGCAAAGGCGATTTATACTTTTTGAGTTATTTTCCAGAAATCAAAATTCACGATTTTTAGTTCGTTTACAAGTTATTATAAATATAAAACGCTTTTGGGCACAAGTGGTCAATAGACAAGGGTTTTATTAGGTATTATTAGTGAATAATTATGTGGGTTTATTTAAGTATCCATTTTTATTTATCAAAACTAGGCTTTAAGAAATGTTTGAATTCCAGTAAAGTGTTTAATGTCATCGAGTACAAAAACTTCTCACGGTGCGCCTTAACTAAATTTAAATGAAAGGTGCTTACCCCTGGGAAGTTTTAGCGGATTCTGTAACTACTATGTACATACATAGAAGAGAAAAATAAAAAAAAACAAAAATCGCCGGAGGAATTTTCAAATAAATCGCGGTAAAAGTTCACATTTTTGGGTTATTTTAGGTTTTCACGATTTTGAGTGGGAACGACAAGTCCTATCGAAATGGGACTAAAAAAATGTTGTAAAGGATTTCCACTACTACAACATTTTCCTTAGTTGCCTTTCGATGGGACTTGCCGCTTCCCAGCAAAATCCTGAAAATCTAAAATGAACTTAAAAATGTGAACTTTGACCGCGATTTATTTAAAAATCCCTTCAGCGATTTTCCCAGGTGTAAGTCGTTTTTAACTAAAGTTAGTTAAGGACACCGTACATGACATTGCTTTATAAGGAGGTGATACAGTCAGTGCCTTGTCCCAATTTGAACTTCTATATCTCAAAAGTGGTAAAACTAAGGAAAAAGTAGTAAAGGCGAATCTTGTAGAGAATTTTTACAGCTACAACATTCTTTTAGTCCCATTACGATAGGACTTGCAATTTCCAAGCAAAACCGTGAAAACCTAAAAGACCCCTAAAGATTTAAACTTTGACCGCGATTTATTTAAAAATCCATCCAGCGATTATTTCTTGTTTTTGGATTTTTCTCATCTATGAACATTGTAGTTTCAGAAACCGCAAAGACTTCCAAGTGTATGCACCTTTCAATTAAAGTTAGTTAAGGCGTTCTTTAACATTATACCAAAAGTAAAGAATGCAGCCGGAACAACAATCATGAAAATTTTGGACTTACGTATGTATATTATTTTGTCACAACTTAGTTAGAGTTTTCCAATTGGTTTCAGAGGTATTTGTTCGACAATGCTGTGGCTTAGTCCAAACATGAGTTTTGTAGTCTCAAACAGTACTCTTAGAAGGATTTGGAGTCTATGAATCGTAGTCTGTATCGTCCGTTTTTAAATTTCTAAAGTTTTTAATTGGATTACACAGACTCTATTACTTCTGCTAAAAATCAAATTTGGCGTTTTTATGGCATTAAAGAATAGTTTATTCTTAGGTTATCGAGTTATTCTTCTTTTTAAAGGTAATTAATTTATAGAAGTCGTATGGGTATTTCGATATGTAATTAAAAATGAGGCGTTACGTTCGGGTCGAACTATACCCCTATACCCTATAACTCCTGTATAACTCAATTCGTCTACTCGCAAATATAGTTAAGTAGGGATTGTATTAAAACGTGGATATATTTTAACTGCTTTCTGCATGGAGGTTTTTTAACAAAATGGAATCCCAAAATCTGTATTAGATTAAGAGCTTTGAAATACTGAAAATCTTGCGATAGCAGAAATAATGGCAATTCTCTGTACTTTTAGAATTCTGGGATATACCATAACGTAGACATATATTTTTTAATCATATAGGTCCAAAATACTGAAAACTTGCACCCCCTTTTATATGGCGACTATACCAAACGTGGTTTCAATTTCAATTGTAAATATCCGAGAACTTATATTTAATACTCTGTAAAAAGTTAAAATTGTATCCTAAATATTGTGAGTTTTTCTACTGAATTTATATACTTTGTGTCAATATTTCATATAAAATCAACAGCAAACCCTTAAAAAAGCTTTACGTAACGCTACACACAATTTTCAATTTTCATGATTTTTGGTCAAGTTGGGCCCCCCCGAAATTAAATCTTGCGTACGTCCCTGCATAGACCCGCCGTTTCCCGTAGCGTTTATGTAACGCCGGCTGCCGTTTTTACGTTTTACATTCACTTTTCAATCGATTTTGCTGCAAATTGGTGTATTCAGTTTTCAGCGGATAGAAAACTTATGTACAAAATATTTTCAATATAAGTTCGCGATTAGGTATAGCCCCCATTGAACGGTACCGGTAGATGGGACCTATTTTAAAGGTTACAGACACATTTTCCAATGTACTTACTTACTTAGCTGGCCCATTACAGAATATTTGTTCCATAGGCCGAACTAATAAAAGATCTCCAATTCTCTCTATTTGTTGCTTCGCACTCTGGAATACCGCGCCTTTTCATCTCATCATCCACTTGTTTGCGCCATCTATTCCTTGGCCTGCCAAGCGGTCCGTGTTTATACGCCTTTTTAGCGGGTTCGTAATCGCTCATTCTTATGATATGGCCTAGCCAACGCAATCGCTGCATCTCGATACGTTTAACAATATTGATGTCGTTGTATAGCAGATACAGTTCGTGGTTCATGCGACGTCGATATTCACCGTCAACGCAGATTGGTCCGTAGATCTTTCGAAGAATTTTTCTCTCAAACACACCAAGCACTGCCATGTCTGCTTGCGCAAGTACCCAGGCTTCGGAGCCATACATCAGCACGGGTAGTATCAGTGTTTGTAGAGCGTTATTTTTGTTTGACGAGATGTGGCTTTGTTTTTAAACTGCTTACTTAAACCAAAGTAGCATCTGTTGGCCAATACAATTCTTCTTTTTATTTCATAACTGATGTCGTTTGTTGTGTTTCCGGAAGTGCCGAGGTAGACGAAGTCTTTTACTACCTCAACTTCCATAGTCGGTCCGAGCTCAATGGACGCATTGCGCGTCGACACCATCAACTTGGTCTTCTCACCGTTTACCGCCAGACCCACTTTAGCAGATTCTCCTTCGACCTTCATAAAGGTATCAGTTACTTCTTTTACTGATCGGCCCATGATGTCTATATCATCAGCAAAAGCAAGTAACATGTGAATATTGGTGTAGATTGTGCCACTTCTTTTGACGTTTGCCTCTCGTATAACCTTTTCCAGCAGGACGTTGAAGAGATCACACGAAAGGCTGTCTCCTTGTCTGAAACCTCTTTTGGTACCAAACTCTTCGGAGAGGTTCTTTCCTATTTTAACTGAGGACCTCGTGTCAGTTAAAGTCATATTACAAAGCCGGATGAACTTTGCGGGCACCCCAAATTCAGACATGGCTTGGAATACCTTTGAACGCAGCGGGCTGTCGAAAGCTGTTTTATAATCGATAAAAAGGTGGTAGGTGTCGATCTGCATCTCTTGGGTCTTCTCCAGGATTTACCGCAGGGTAAATATCTGGTCAATGGTGGACTTGCCAGGTCTAAAGCATAGCCGACCAAGAAGAGCGAGCGCTTAAATTGTTTATGTGTGGGTAAAATTACACTGACAGAACAGAACAGGGTGATGATTTTCATATTGAGTATGAAATGAAAAACACAGAAAAAAAGTTGTCACGGCGTGTTAGCGTTCAGAGCCAAACATAGTGGTGGGTGTGTGGGTTCGAATCGTCGGCTTTCCTTTTTCATTTGCATTATAGATCATAAAAAAGCTCGATTAATAAATTAAAAAAAAAAAAAAATAATACTAAAAATGATCTTCGCCTAAAAAGGCAAAATTTTCAAATAGAAAAAATATATTGTTGGCGCGTTCGCTTTGTATGACTAAAATTAAAAATAATATACATACATATGTACAGTGAATCACAGTCAAAAGTATCCACTTCAGTTTCTTTTATTAAAACTGCGATTGCTAAGAGTTAATTAATGATAGCGATTTCGTTCTTTTTTATATTTTTACATTAGGGTCTTAACTTAAATATAATAAAATAAAATTAACGAAATTCGGTTAAATTTAGATAAAAAAAATAAAAATTGTTAAACAACATCGATTTCTACCTCACAGTGAAAATTATCCACTCATATTATTTTTTCATATTATTTTTGTCATTAAATGATATTTTGTATGCGTATTATAATGACGCCTAAGGTAAGATGGATATACATTTTTTATTGTTGCATTACAGACGAGGCATTCTGCGTCATTAAAATATTAATACAAAACAAAAAATCATTTTCAAATTCTTCCCTCCACATATTTGCTGTACAACTGCAAAATCTTTTCAGTGTACCCAAAAAAAAAAAAAACAAATAAAGCGGCATCAACCTGCTTGCATGAAATTCAGTACAAAACTGAAGTAAAAAAATCAAAACATTTGCTCTCTTACTTTGCGTTCGGGTCGCGTGTGTGTGATTTGCCGAAAAACTTCGTAACCAAATCAATACCCACGAACGGGTTTGGTCTAAAGCCGCATTGGTATGGTCCAATTATCTCGTTGACCATAGGCTTTAGTCGTTTGCACAATATCCCTGACACGATCTTGTAGGCAATAGGGAGTAGACTTATGCCCCTATAGTTAGAGCATACAGTCTTATCTTGTGGACGGGGTACAGAATACTCAGGTTCCAATCGTCGGGTACTCGTTCTTCCTGCCAGATGGTGCTAACTAGCTGATGAATACACCTTATCAGCGTGTCGCCTCCGGTTTTGAACAGCTCGGCTGGTAAGCCATCGGCTCTTGCTGCCTTATTATTCTTCAGCCGATTTATTGCTGTCTTTACCTCATCTTGGCTGGGTGGTATACATTCAATACCATCTTCTGGGATTGGGATTGTGGTATCTTCGTCGTCTTCGCTGCTATTGGATACCAACAGTTTTGAAAAATGTTCTTTCCATATCCTGAGTACACTATCTGTATCAGTTACCAAATTACCTTGCTGGTCTCTACAGGAGGATGTGCCTATACCAAAGCCATCAGTTTGATGCTTGACTCTTTGGTAGAATTTTCGGACTTCATTCTGGCTCCTGTACATCTCGATTTTTCACACTCCCGCTTTTCCATCTCTCTCTTTTTCCTGCGGAAAAGACGTTTCTCCTCTCTCCTTTTCTCCCTGTATCTCTCTCGTGCGCTACGCGTTGCTACGGATTTTAAAGTAGCCCTATATGCCGCATTTTTCTCTTCGGTGGCAGCACGACACTCCTGATCATACCATGGATTCCTTGGTGGAGGTCTCTGGTATCCAAGTATGGATTTTGCGGCTGTTTGCATGGAGTGAGCAATGTTTTGCCATTGCGCTGATATGTTATCGGCATGAGGAGTGCTTTGATTAAGCAATTGGGCTAGTTGAGTGGAATATGCTGTGGCTATCTGTTGTGATTGCAGCTTACCGATGTCTAACTTTCGTGTTGTGTCTGTTCGTACTTTGTTTGCTACGTTTAAGCCGGTGCGTACCTTTGCTGCAACAAGGTAGGGGTCCGAATCAATGTTTGCGCCTCGGAACGATCGTACATCCAACACGCTCGATGAATGTCTTCCATCTATCACAACATGATCAATTTGATTTCTTGTTTTCTGATCTGGAGACAGCCAGGTGCCCTTATGAATATCGAGATGATTAAATCTGGTACGGGTAACTACCATGTTTTTTGCAGCTGCAAAGTCTATCAGCCTCATACCATTGTCAGATGTTTCAATGTGGAGACTGAATTTCCCGACTGTTGGGCCAAAGATATTCTCCTTTCCAATTTTGGCATTAAATCGCCTAGAATGATTTTAATGTCATGGGCAGGGCAACGGTCATATGTTTCTTCTAAGTGCTCGTAAAATATATATTTGGTCTGTTCGTCCTTTTCTTCAGTTAGAGCATGAGCGCAAATAAAGCTGATGTTGAAGAATTTAGCTTTTATTCGAATTGCAGCAAGTCTTTCATTCACTGGGGTGAAGCTTGATACCAGATGTTTTAGTCTCCGACTAACTACGAATCCGCAACCAAACTCATGCTTTACGTCATGGCAGCTATAATACAGTGCGTCACCTTTAGGTGTTGTTGTGACGCCTTTCCTAATCCATCGTATTTCCTGTATGGCAGTAATATCGGCCTTGTACTTTTCAAGTGCGTCTGCCAATGCGAAGACTGCACCTTCTCTATAAAGAGTGCGAACATTCCAGGTGCAGATTCGCAGATCATGGTCCTTAAAACGTTTGCGGGGTTTGTCAACTTTAGAGGGTTTTGTTTTTCTTTTCTTTCGTTTTTTCATAGTAGGCTGGTTTTTCTAAGGGAGGGTTACTAACCCGACGCCCAAACCCAAGTTTTTAACGTTCTTATGGGAGAAGGCGCGCACATGTTAGCTCACTACCTTTAACGGGTGTTAAAGGCAGTTCCCCAGGTGACACCACGGGGAGGTCAGTGTCCACTTGAGATGAAAGAGGGACCAAGACAAATCCTGGGCTTTGCCATGTTAAAACCGGTCAGGACCGTTCCTTGGTATCTTCCATCCTCTACGTCACCAATGTATTTGGTTGTATTTTGGAATTTTATGTTCTTCGTAGATAGAAAACCACTGTGCGAAATATTAGCATCGTATATACGATTTTTGGTATAGTCCCCAAATGACGGGTTCCTCCATGTTAGGTAATTTAAATGTTGAAGACAAAAATTGCAACCGATTTTGATGCCCCCATAGAAGCGAAATTTGCAGGTTGTGGCGTCAATGTCGCACTGAAATGGCTGAAATTCATTATTAAGTGTTCTTTGGGGGTATACAACTTTCCACCATAAATATGTCAGTAAAGGTCTACGTCTTCATATAGTCCCCACAGAAAGGTACTCCCCAATTTTCAGTATTTTCAACGTTTTAGCCACATTAATTAACCGAAATGACTTAAATTTTGTATTTAGTCTTTACAAGGAGCACAGAATTTTATAACAGGTACAAAACATCTCTTAGAAAAAAATCACACTGTATATGTGCATGTTGTGGTATAGCCCCATATAAGGGTACTATCAGATTTTAATTCACATTTGTCTACCGAATTGGTTGTTAATTGAAAATGGGTGTGCTTTCAAAAGATAGAAAACTTACGCGCAAAAAACAATCCATATATGTATGTATGTTTATTCAAATTTTAGTCCAGCCCCTATGTATCGACATTGTGTAATTTTATGTATTTCGAGTTTTTTTTGTCAAATTTTCGAACCGAGGAAAGAGCTCTCTTAAAGCGTTTTGCTACTTCTGGCGGTTTTATTATAGTGGGTTACTAACTGGGTGATGTAGGGGGGATAACTGGGTGATGTAGGGGGTGGAAGATACCAAGTAATGATCCTGACCGCCTTTAGCATGTCAATACCCAGGACTTATCTAAGTCACTCTTTCATCCCAAGTGGGCACTGACCTTCTTTTGGTGTCACCTGGGGAACTACCTTTAATACCTGTAAAAGCAAAGTTATTTGATATCAGTCTCATATGTATCCATGCCCTGACCGAAGAGAAAGATGAACATATCGTCACCTGAAATGCCCAAAGACGTAACCCTCAACGTAACCCTTTGAGGGTTACGTCTTTAGACATTTCAGGAGACGATATGACGGATATATTTGACGAGAGAGCATATGATCGCTGCCATGGCCCTTTGGTTCCACGGTCGGCAAGTTCAGCCTGAGGTAACATCCGATAACAGAATGATGCTAACGAATTTTGCAGCGGCAAAAAGCATGGTGGTGAGATACACCAGGTTCCGTGAATACCGGTGTCGTATGAACCATGAGTTGTACCAGCCGACCGATATGAATATAGTAAAATATATCGAGCTTCTCTTTAGAATAAAAAACATTTCAGGGTTTCTAACTGGGCACCTATACATCTGTATAGGGATTCATTTATATACCCTTAGCCTTTAGGCTAACGAGGCTAACTTTGATACGACCAAAAATACATCTCATAGAAATAAGTATGTTTGCACGAAATCCGTTTTAGGCAATTTGTAGTCGATTTAGCCATGTCAGTCTGTCACGCATTTTATATTTTCTCCCAACTTAATGTGCACTATCGGCCATTAATTCGGGTATCCACCCCACAAAACATTCAAAATGGTGCGCACTATAACTCTCGTAGGGAGTAATCTTAATTAGTCTAAACTTTGAACATCGTAATATTTCCTCCAGAAAAAGATTCGAAAGTAGACTATATCAGTCCACTCATCCGGGTACCTTCCACACAAATTTTGGGAAAAAGTGCAGTTTAAGATCGCTTCTCGAATTATTTTGATGTTTGATCAATATAACGATGTTCGTATGTTCGTTCGTCTGTCTGTTGAAATCAAGAAACGGCTCCCAATATTTAAAACAGAGCTTTATAATTTGGCACAGAATTTTCTATTACTCCTAGGATGTTTGCTATTGAATAACCCATTTTCAATACATGGTCCTCGTTTTGATATAGCCCCATAGAACGGTACATCCAAATTTTCGGTATTTTTATAGTTTTAGCCTGAATATCACACTGATATGGCTGAAATTTCGTATTAAATCTTCGTTGGGAGCACAAAACTTTCACTAGAAATGTGTCCACGTGTTAATGTATCCCCCAGAGAAGGGTATCTCTCGATTTCAACATTTTTAAAGTTTTAGCCACATTGTCACACAAGAACTTTTGGCATAAATCCAAGAATTCACGGTACCGCCTGAAGCACTTATTACTTTCATAAACTAAAGGAAACTATTCCAGTTTGCTTCTATACAAGTCCTGATGGATGATATAAAATGTTCGGCTTGGCCGAACTTAACTCGTTTTTTACTTGTTTTTGCAACAGGTTGTTCTCGGGCCCCCTTTTACGACGGTATAAGTTTTTCCAGGGGCAAGTCCATACTTCCTGGGAAAATTATCGAAAGCGGTAAAGTGCCTCTACAGGCTCCATGTGTAGTGGCTAATGCGAAAACTGTGCTGTGAATCTTAGCGAGCATCCAATTTGGTCCAAACTTTGGATCTCCAAATTTAGTTTAAGTTCGAAATGGGCCACACCTTAGGGCACTTCCCTCACTAAAGTTACCACCTATGTATCAAGAAGTATTAACAAATCTGTAGTGGGATTCTCTAACACATTTTTTGAGTTACCGACAAAAATCGGTAAAATTAAAACGCAAAATTATAAATGAAAACTTCAAATAAAGGTTGACAACACTCGTGCTATCGGTAGAACTTTACGACTGCTTTTTATTCGTCGCTAACCTGCCGAAAAACATCGGTAATTACCGAAATTATAAACATTTTAATTTTACCGACAATTGTCGGTAACTCAAAAAATGTGTTAGAGAATCGCACTACTGAAGTCACTTAAAATGGTAAAGCTTAAAATGGTAAAGACAACATACCCTAGGAACTACTTCGGTATGGGGTAGAACCCATTGTGCAAGCTATTATCCCAAGAGCAGACCACACAGAGACATTGCCATAACCGTTGTAGACTGTAATCCGAAAGGACAACGCAAAAGAGGAAGTGAAAAAACTCCTGAAATCATTGTTCAAAAAGAGAACTAGAATAAGCCCATGCACCCCGATTCATATTAGATCAATGATATGGGACCTACTACCGATCGGCGTGTCTTAAGACACCACCGGTAGAGAAATTTTGCATGGCTGAAATATTCAGGAAATGTCGCCAACATTACGGAGGGGTAATCAGCGTGCATGCCATTGCACGATGGTGGCACCCGTTTATGTAATTAATGCAGCTCTTACAAGCTTTATATTATCATTTGGGAGTAAAATTGAATGTATTTTCGAAACAAATATCGTAAGATAATATTGATATTATTATCGGAAGTCTAACCCAGTTCAAAGTTTGTTTATTAATTTTATTGTAACTAAATCGAACCACGCATTGGTTAATACACCACATTTGTTTTATAGCACACCTTAGTCCATATTTTTTAAATATTTTAATTTCGAACATTATATTTCAGTTTTTGTTTTGTTTATTTTTGTAATCTTCCTAATATGTTATGTTTTTATAACGTTTTTTTTAATTACTAGCGGTAAACTAATGAATGGTATTTAATTATTACAAAAATTATTTACAAATGACACACATTCTTGTTTATCCTTTTTATGGCTTTATGTTATTATTAAAATAACACAATCCAGTTAATGTAGATTCTTTGATGAGTGCATTGCATATTTATGTTTATGTTTGTTTCAATAAATATTTGTTGCATTAACCCTTCACATGACTCGGAATTAATATATGAATCAAATGTGTACGAATGGCATATAACATCCAAATTTTAGAATTGTTATACCCTACACCTAACCAAGCGTACTCTAGTATAGAGTACAGTACTCTATTTTAAGTGTCCGTACTCTATTTTTTTAAAGTACTCTATTTGTCCTCTATTTTTGATTTATTTTACGAATACATGTATAATACATCCAATCCAGTGAAATTAGGAAACCCTAGGCAGAAATTAAACAAAATAGGTCTCTCTGGTTACTCTTCCGGCAAGAATTGTTCAGCAAGTGCTTTCTCAGAGAGTAAGGTAGTTTTATTCTCTGTTGCATGGCAGAATAATAGGTAGGAAAATCGATGATGGCAACCCCTATCTTCCTGTAAACCATATTTAATTTTCAATTTCGGTACACTTTAACGTATGGCAAGCAAAGATGTCAATATTATAAGATAGGAAAAGTCAATTGTGAAAAATTAACTGTAGAGGGAGTTAACCTCTGTTGCTACGACATCATAGCAACATTCTGTTAAACGAAAACTGTTATTCATTGGAATATTGACAAGAAAAACATTAAAACTCAAGTTTGACGGCATTCGCTTTTGATTTTTTCATTGAATGAACAATAAAAAAAGAAAATAAATAAATTTCAGCCACAAAACACGACGTTAATGTTTTCTGCCGCGAGAAATGGGAATCAAAAACGATTGGCATGGCTGTTATCAATTCCAGTGAGTTGTGTAGACATCTGTAACCAAAATATGGAACTATTAGCATATGTTTTTGGAAAATGCATTTGTTCGGGTCTTTATTGCTATACGTCTTTGTGGCAAGTGGCATATTTTTTAAGAAAATCACAAATGCGTGACGTTTAATACCTTTTAAATTACTTTTTAAATTTACTTTTTTTGAAATATATTAATTTTAGAATGTATTCTATTTCTTCGATTTATTGTAATTTGCTCTTAATATTATGTTTCAATAAAATGATGAGAAATCCCCAAAAATATGAATGTAAAAAATGTTTAGCATTTGTCAGAGTCTTTACGTACTTTTCAAAGATGGTTGTTGTAAATTTATGAAAAAAAAAATCAGCTGAAGCAATGCGATGTGATCGCCATTAAAAGAAATAAATCAAGCAAAAATTATTAAAAATAAATCAGAAAACACGGTGCTCGTGAATCAAATTTGAATGGGAGGTGCTTACACCTGGGAAGTTTTTACTGATTCTGAAACTACAATGTTCATAGATGAGAAAATCAAAAAACTAAAAAAATCGCCGGAGCGCGTTTTAAATAAATCGCGATTCATTTGCTTGGAAACCGCAAGTCCTATTGCAATGGGACTAAATAAGATGTTGTAGTTATGAAAATTCTCTACAAGATTGTTTCTTACGATATCTTGAGATATTGATATCTTGAGATATAGAAGTTCAAATTAGGACAATGGATTGACTGTATCGCCTCCTTATAAAACAATGTAATGACTGCAATTTCCCATCTTAAACCTACGAGTATATATCTCAAAAACGGTACAACCTAGAAAAAAATTGCGAAATAATTTTTACAGCAAACACATATTCTTTAGTCCCATTTCGAAAGGATTTGCAGTTTTCCAGCTAAATTCTGAAGACCTATGAAAAAAATCTGAAAGTTTGATCTGAACCTCTATATCACAAAAATGGTAAAACCTTGGAAAATATCAATCAGCCGATCTTGTACAGAATTTTCGCTGCTACAACATTTTCTTTAGTCCAATTTCAATAGGACTTGCGGTTTCCAAGCAAAATCGTAAAAACCTAAATCGATGTTCGCATCTCCGAACGAAACACATTGGAAGAGTATATTCCGACCGATCTGGTTTCTGTTTTTGTTTTCATATGCTGCCACCATTACGACGGTACGATTGAACATCCTAATATTTTCACCAAATACGAAAATGGGCCATATTGGCCCACTCCTTCGGCTACATCCCCCATGAAAGTTAAAAAATCTGTAAGAAACCGTTTAACACCAATTAGGTTAGGTTAGGTTTGGTTTAAAAGAGGGATTATGCAAGATCACCACATGTCCGTGTGGACATACACTTAAGGCTTACGGAGGCCTGTTGTGCGCTCGAATTTGGGGTCAGGATGAGGTTGCATATTGTATTATAAGAATCTGTTAGCTAAATTCCTGATTATTTTGTTGAAATTAGTTTACGTCTTCTATGCTATTTAAATAGTCTCTTAAATTTTTGAGCTCGAGCCTTTGTGTTATGTTGCTCCCATAGCTGGGTTCTCAGGTTTGTGAAGACCTGGCAATAACAGAGATAGTGTTCCAACGTTTCGTCGTCCTCTCCGCATGCTCTGCATTCACTGTTTTCTACACAACCTTTTTTGTGCAGTTGGGCTTGTAGCCCCTGGTGTCCTGTAAGGATGCCCGTCAGTCTAGTTATGTCTTTTTTGCTTAGTAAAAGTAATTCCTTTGTTTGTCCTTGTCTGGGTTTCCCATAGGATTTTTGTGTTTTTTCCCTTCTCTTTACTACTCCAGAGGGGTATATGTGCTCACTGGCTTGTTTTGCCAACGAGTTTGCCATTTCATTACGCCTAATCCCTATATGCCCTGGTACCCATATAATGTTTACCGTGCTATATTGGGAGTAGTTGTTTATAGACTTTATACATTCCAATATAGTTCTAGATTTCACTGTCTTGGTTGTTATAGCCTTATTGGCTGCTTTGCTGTCCGTAAACCAGTTCAGACACTCTGCTATCGCTCGGATTTCCGCCTGAAGAATCGTATTATGCTCCAGCAATCGGAGGGAGATTTTCGTTTCCGGTTCCATGATATAAAGACCCAGTCCGGTTCTCCCCCCAGCACAGCCTCATCCGAAACCCGCAGATTCCAGCGGGAATCTGTGCTAAAGCTGCATCGATCCACATGTCTCTGTTTGGTATTAAAACTTCACACAATGCTACTTCACTAGTTTCAGGTATACGGTCTGATACTATTAGGTTTATAGATTCTTTAGTAAATTTTGGTGGTATGTTTGGTGGTCTTTGCCGATCCATTCGCTTATCGACTTTAGCCTTTTAGCTCTGATGGCTGCCTCATACCTTACCTGAATTTCTATTGGGTGTATAAACAAAATTGTTTCTAAAGCCCTAGTGGGTGTGGTCCTCATTGCCCCGGTAATGCTTAGGCAACATGTTCTTTGGACTTTTGCTATATCTTCACATTGCATTTTTTGTCCATAGCTGTCCACCATAACACAGACGCGTATAGCCAGTGTGTCATCCTAGGATTAAAACCCCATTTTGAGTCTACTGCCCTTCTACAAGTTGACCAACATATTTGGGCCTTGTTGGCCCTTTCTTGAATATGGACTTTCCATTTAAGTTTCCTAGCCGGAATTACACCTAGGTATTTAACTGTACGTTAAATGTTTATTGTCTCATGTAGGAACCGAATTTCCCTCTTTTCGTTTTTCTAGTGATAGACATAGTTCCGTTTTTTCGGGTTAACGTTCAGACCTCTCGGTCTGGCCCAGTTGTATGCAGACTGGGTCAAATACTTCTCTTCGGTTAAGGTGCTTAAGAGACTATTTGTGGTAGTAACCCACAAAAGAGGTGATAGTATCCCTCCCTGTGGCGTTCCTTGTCAGACGTTGTCCCTTATTTTGACGTCATATAGCCCGCATCTTATCCATCTATTCCTTAGCATGTGGTTTATACAGTTCCTTAGGGCCCTGTCAACTTGAAACTCATCTAAAGAGTGGATCAGCGTCTCGGTGCTGACGTTGTTAAAAGTGCATTCGATATCGATGCATGCAGCGAGTATATACATCTTCATTTCGAAGGTTCTCTCTATATGGTGTACTACCTCATGTAAGCGGTTTCCACTGATCTGCCTTTAACGTATGCATGTTGTGTGTATTTAAGCATATCGTTGGGGAGTTTACTCCTTATCATGGTGTCGACTGTCCGTTCCATTGTCTTGAGTAAGAATGAAGTTAAACTTATCGGGCGATAAGATTTTGGTATTGCGTAGCTAGCCTTGCCAGGTTTAGGGATAAAAACTACCCTTGCTTCTTGCCAGGCTAGCGGGATGTAAGCAAATTTTAAACAAGCGTTGAAGATCCCGACCAGTTTGAACGCAATAAGGTCCATTTCCCTTTGTAGTAGGGTCGGGAAGATCTGGTCTGGTCCAGCTGCTTTGTATGGTTAAAGGCTCGTGATAGCTTGTTTGGCCAATGAGCTGTCGATTTTTGGTGCATCCTCTGATGAGTAACCACACTCAGTCGATGCCTCGGTGCTAGCCGTGGTGTTCGACGGGAAGTACGTTGTCATCAGATGGCCTAGAGTTTCTTCTGTTGTTTCCATCCTTTTTCCACTTTCATTGGCCATTTGCTCGGTCTATGTATGGGTTTTGGATAGAAATTTCTTAATTTTCGAAACGTTGTTTACGCTATCCAAGTGTTCGCAAAATAGCTTCCAGGAGTTTCGTTTGGCGTTCCTTGTAATTTTGTTGTATTCCTTAAGTTTTGCCTGTAAGTTGTCCCAGAATACAGGTGCTTTTTTACGTTTTGCCCTATTATAAAGTCGACGGACCTCCTTTCCCTTGTCATACAGGGTTTTTCGTAGGCGGATTTCCTTTCACGAAGGGGACAACTTTCTTCGAAGGACCTTACTAGTGCCTCGGTTAACTTGTGGACATTTCTGTCCATGTCATCCTTACTTAGGCATTCCTCATCTCCTTGCCCTATTAAAATGACCGATGAGAACGCTATCTTACGAAATGGGTATCCGATTTGACTGAAGCTTTGCACATCGTAAAATTTCTTCTAAATCTACATCAACCTTCCAGAGGGTCTATATCTTCGTACACCTTCTTCACAATATTCATTCTTCCGTTAAGTGCAGATTAAGGGCTGTCTAAAGATCGTTTTAAAATGTTTGTCAAAGGTACACCTGGTGATCCTTTTAAGTTTTTCGTGCTTTCTGACATAGCTCTAAATCCTACGGTGATAATTAAGGAACAGAATGATTCCCAAAACAAGATCCACCCCGCAAAAATTCAACACTTTTGCCCTTTAATTCAAATCAAATTTATTAGCAAAAGGTAAGCATTTATTCGGAACTTCCACAATCCGTCGGAGTCATGCTTAAGTGTTCCATACGCCATTTTTGACATTTTGAGATAAAGGTACTTTACAAGGTTTTGAACCATGCTCTTTCAGATTTTTTGGTCGGTTTTTCTCTATCTCCTATAGTTTCTGAGATATTTAGATGCCAGTATGTTCCATATCCGCTTTGTGACCCAAAAAATCTTGTCGTTTTGTTCCATATCAATAAAGCCTGGCGCATGGAACAAAACAACTTTGATCTTTTTAGTTCCATATCCATGTCGTTTGGCGTATGGAACAAGAGACAAAAACGAATTGTTCCGCACCAAAAATGATGGTGTTTGGAACAAAAAAATTCCCATTTTTGCCAAGTTACGAATAATGTGGCGTATGGAACAAATTGTTTTAAAGGACTTGGTTCAAAAACTGAAGAATAATAGTTTCTCAATCCAAATATTTTTGAATATTGTATTGTTACATGAAAACGAAAATTTATCAATCGTTTAAACAAAAAATTCCTAGTTTAAAGACAACATTTTGATGTAAGTCCACAAAAATATACGCAAAAACGTTCATTCGACTTGAAGCTAACCGACTACAAAAATGGTATTATAAGAAAATCGCGTTTAAATGTTTTATGTTACCTTAGAAATGCAAAATACCAATCCGTTTTGTCCGATCGAAATTTTTACCACAAAAAAGTAGTGATAAGTGGAGGCAATCCCTTAAATAAGTCTTAAGGAAACCTTAAATTATGGTCCTTATTGTATTTATATGAGAAAAATAAATGTTTCGTTTAAAGTCCTGATTTTTAAACTCCCCAGTAGCACTTCATATAAGGGAGGTGGAACACGATTGATAAAAACTGTTTTGGTTGAAATGTGACAAAAAGTGTTCCATGTGACACAAACTGCCAAAAACACGAAAAAAAGATTCCATGGAACAATTCAGCAACTTTTTGCAATTATAAAAATTGGCCATAACTTCTAGACTATCACAGATATCTGACTAAAATAAAGTACTGATATATTCTATGAGTTTAGTTAAGTAGAACTGAGCTCTTAAAGTATTGGATTATTGCACCATTTTTATCCTGTATGGCCTTAAACATTAATTTGAGTTTTTCTCGAATCAGGCAAATGGCGTATGGAACACTTAAGCATGACACCGACGAATCGTTCCGATATTTTATAGCCAAGTTCATGCGTCGAAGTAAAGTCATTATTTGTATGAAACGCAAAACAGGATATTGGTTGTGTAGCCGGTAATCGATTTGGTCATATACGTCTCAATTCTTATGTTCCAAGATGTAAGTTCGGCAGTTCGACCGAAATCTACGCTTTTTAATTCAATCGATGAAATTATTAGTAGCTCAACGGCAAGCCTGTAGCTAAGTCAAGCTCTTTTGCTGTGTTTATCTGCGTTATTTTCAACACTCAGATTCCTATTTCCAAGCCAAGTTTTCGCTTCATTCTGTTTGTTTCATCATGATGGTTAAAAACATACATACATATGAATGCATATCGGTTTGTCGGCAAAATATTAATTTCTTTCTTGTTTTGTCGTCTAAATATTTTTTATCGATTGGGCATTAAAGTTTTAAATTATTGACAATATTTGTTTATTTTAATATTGTCGTTTGTTTTTATAACATCCATAAATCACATTAATGAACAGACTGCACCGCGGTTGTTGTTTTATTGGCAAATAAAATAAAACAATTTTTTATTATAAATATTGAAAAACACTCTAATGCACACTTCATAACAAACAAATACTCTGTATGTAAATGGCTCATTAATGCTCATCAATAGTTTATTAAAAACTTTATTAAATAAATTTTATTAAATTGGAAATGAAGAAGAGAAAAAAGAAACAGCCAAATGAAAAAAATAACTTTGTAGTTGTACACTCACACATTTGGTTGGGTGTAGTGTTCAAAAGAATTAGCCGATGTACATATGATGGGTCCATTGTGCGGGTTATTTCATGTTAATAATTGTGTGTTTATTTCATGTCCACGATGAGATTTGAATTTTAATTCTGAATATAGCGAAAAATTAGGGCCACGCACACATAGGCATGTTTTTATGTGTGCATGTTGATACATATGTATTTTTATAAATCAATGCTTTAATCGTATTTAATATTTGTTTATGAAGCAAATAGATCGTAAAAATTGGTAATTAAATTAAATGGTTAGTTGTGAGACATGTTTGTTAAAAGAACCTATTTTTTTCTTTATATTGGGAAATAATATTAACGCCAAGGTGTATTCATTATCTTCCGTACTAAAATATGTGTCAAAATTGACGATATTTTCATCGATTGAAAAATAATTGTGGCCTGTAGAGCGATTTTCTGTAAATTCGCCTTTGGTCCCCATACAAAGTACTATGGAAATAAAGATCGATTAGGAGGCACGGGTTATCGTTAACCGATTGTCATAAATGTTTGTGGAAATCGTTTTTTAGCCACAACAATGAACTGGTAAAGTTTTTTCATCGATTGGACCATAATTGCAACCTTTAGACAATTATCGTGAAAATGCACCTTTGGCCCCTTAAAAATTACTATGAAAATAAAGATCGCTCTGGTGGCACGCGTTAACTTTAACCGATCGCCATTAAATTTCATATACAAGGTTTTTGGATCAAATTGAAAAAAATTAGTTGGTAGGCGTTTCAAAAAATGTTTTTTTTTGGGTCACTCTAATGTGCATACATGTATACATTAGGGTTATGACTTTTTGACATTTTTCCTCAAAAATGATTTCCTGTAGCAGGGATGAATGAACTTTTGCTTATTAATCACTATGCTATCGTTTATTCCATTGTAATATAAAAAAAGTTCACGCACAAATCGATTTTAAAAAAATAATTTTTTGAAAAAATATATGAAATGAAAAAAAAAAAAAAATTTCAAAAAATTATTTTTTGTTGCACGAATGAATAAATATAAGCCTACTAATAACTATAATTACGTTTATTTCATTCAAATATTAAAAAAGTCGCGAAAAAAGTCACTTTGAAAAAATTTTAAATTTTTTGGTTTTTGTTAAAAAATTATATTTTTGAATAAAAGCGTTTAACATTTTTACGATTCTCAGAATTGAAGAAAAATAGTGGGAAATAAATTTTATGTCATTTTAATTATCTCATGTGGCTCTAAAGTTTATTTTCAATTATATGTCTGTTTTCAGTGACTTCAAAAAATTGTCCATAATTTTGATAAATTCAAATTTTAAAATCATTTTGTGCGTGAGGTTTTTTCACCGAATCACCTTATAATTAAGATTTTATGTAATCTTATGGCAAAACTCATCACGCTATGATACAGGGATATGAGGTTGTAAAAAAGTCATAACCCTAGTATACATGATGTATATCATCCTCATCATTTGCAATGTTATTAAAATAATACGCAATAGTTTTAAGTGTTACTTATATCTATTGGCATAGACAATTTAGCAATATTAAGGCTTTAATGAAATAAAGTTCCAATAACAAATAACATAAAATCATTACAAGTTTGATTTTTTTATTTAATTAGAATTTCCCAATTAGAAATGTTATACTTGAAATTAAAATGGAACATATTGAATTACGCGTGGAAAATTTTAATTATAAATCTAAAACATGTAGTATCAAATAAACACTATTTTATATTCATTTAATTAAAAACAAGTAAGAAAGTATCAGTCAGTTGTGTCGACAGAGATATACCCTCTGCCTCGGACCTAAAGAATATAAGTAAGCAAAATACTTCTGACGTCTATATGTTTTTTGAGTTGTTTGGCCCAATTTCTCAGGAACTAGGGCCGCATACACAACATGTTGCACTCTTTCTAAACTTTGTGTGGAAGGTACTCGAAAGAGTGGTCCGATGTTTGAGGCTGTAAGAAATAATACGATGTACAACGTTTGGACCCTCGATTTGGGAGTCTTTTTTAAGGTTTTGGAAAAAAATTGCGCCATCGTAACAGGGCCATAAGAAGAACTTGTTGCAAAAAAAAAAACAATTAAAATGATCCGAGAAGAGCTGTTGTACTTATCCCAAATTTTGTGTGTAAGGTACACGAAGTTGTATACCGTATTCAAACCAGATCTATACCTGGAAGTAATTTTTTTATCATATGGAAAGTTACGACCAATTCGGTTACTCCCTTCGAGAATTATTGTGTGCACAATTTTAGCGAAATGTTTGAACTTTTTGGGGGAAGTACCGGAAAATATCGACAAATATGGATGGCCTATCTTCGAATTTAAACTAAGTTTGGACAAAATATTACGATACCCAAAAGATTACGATACACAGCCAGATAGACAGACATACAGCCGGTCGGACATGGTTAAGTCAACATCAAATTTTCTAAAACCATTATTCGATGAGGCACAATTTTGGTCGTAACAAAGAGTAGGCCAGGCCGAAATTTTTACACCCTCCACCATGAAATATTATGGAATAAAGTGAAATAATTAGTTTTTTCCTGTTACAAAAGTACCGATGTCCACAATTTGTGGTGATCACTGACCACTGGGAATCCTAATTATCAATTACATCAAATTTGAACCGAAAATGTATCTTTAAATGGAGGCTATTCCAAAACATGGAACTATGTGTATGAACCCTAAATGCCAAATTACATTCAATTTATGCCGAAAAGATAGGTAAAAACTTAAAAATACATGCATTTTTTTCCTACCTCTTGAAACACAAAATCCCAAATTACAACCAATTCCACAGATGTAGAGACGGGCGAACAAACATGCCTATATCTATGTAGAATTGCACGCTGTTAAAAACGGAATGACAAACATAATATACTTTCCATTATATGATGGAGGGTATAATAAATTTATTGGAATTCATCAGAAATAAAGTACTCCAATTACAACTAAAATTTTTCGAATTACATATGAAAATGGCGTAGGGAGAGTGCAAAAGTACGATGAGAGTCATATCGAACAATTTTATGCACTTTCTGTGCTGGTCGGTCACCACCTTACCTAACCCAACGAGAAAGAGTTAAGTTTACAACGAAAGTTACTACCAGGCGAACACACAAAATTTCAATTCACATTTGCCACTAAACAGTTATCACGAAGTGACGTCAAAGAGTTGATTGCATAAAATGTAATGTAATAAAAATTTTAAATGTAATTCACCTTTTTTTAATTTACCCGTCGAAAATCACAAAAAATGTTGTAAATCAAAACTTCACCCAGCAAAAATACTCATTACAAAACCCCTTATTTTAACAAGGACATTGCGCGCGATATAATTGATTTTTTCGCCACCAAAATAACTAGTAACGACTTTTAGTAACCACTTCTTTAGAAACTTTTTTCAGTGGTCATAAAATAACCACTTAATTCGCGCGAATTTTCCTTGTTAAAATAAGTGGGTACCCAGCAAAATGTTATGGAAGTGGTTCCATGAGATGTCATGATATCACTGGCTCTTTTGCATTGGTTCAAATGAAGTCGTGATAAATCCGATCTTTTCATCAGCATTTGAACTCATTCAAAGGAAGTCGTGAAAAATCCGATCTTTTCAATAGCATTTGATTCCATTTAAATGAAGTCGTGAAAGATCCGATCTTTTCATCAACATTTAAACCCATTTTATCGAGATGCAGTTTGTGTTTTTATGTACACACATATTTTATGTTTAGTGCAAAGCAAATAGGACATGTAGTGAGTGGTATCGTAAAATTTTGAATATGTCATGTCAAAATTTTCTTTTTGTTGGGGAAATTACGACAAAATTAATTTTATTATAAAGGCGTAAGGCAGGGAAGACTAGTTTCGAACCACGCCACTGGATCTCATCAGTTCCCTTGTTTGTGGATATTCTCCACCGAAGTTATTTTTCAATAACTTCTTCAACAAGAAACTTTTTATACCCAAACATCAATCGTCAGCTCGAAGTATAAAGGTGAACAAAGAAAAAACTTCAATGAGAAGTTTTTTTTGGCAACCTTACACAACTCCGACGAAAGTGTTTGCGAAACGAAACAAACATTTTTCCACTGCTATGTGTCGTTGAATTTCGACGAATGCACATAACAATAAATCAGTTGTTTTAAAATAATAAAACAACAACAATGGGATTAAGCCAGACTATTTTGAAAAAACAAAATTGTATTAGCTATCCCAATAAAAAACGACACCACCAATGTTCGATTTGAGAAACACTGGCACCGTTTGTATGGTTGGCTGCGACAAGCTACCAACGATATTTTGTTATGTATATTCGTCGAAATTCAACGACACATAGCAGTGGAAAAAGGTTTGGTTTGTTTCGGAAACACTTTCGTCGGAGTTGTGTTAGGTTGCCAAAGAAAAACTTCTCATTGAAGTTTTTTCTTTGTTCACCTTTATACTTCGAGCTGACGATTGATGTTTGGGTATAAAAAGTTTCTTGTTGAAGAAGTTTGTAACGACAAGTTACCTCCGGTTGCTGGGATACGCTCGCGGGGGTAGGGCTCGCCACAGAAAATTTATATTTGCAGTGACTGAGAGTGAAACTATATGGTTTGAGATACAAATTCAGTGTAGGATCTTTATTGTTGTATTTATATGACTTCACAAAGGTTATTATATTAGGATTCTTATTCTACGAGGAAACTCTGCAACGGCTGGGAAGCTCGTTCGGGGCTTAGGCTCGGGAACAAGGACGGCTCGTTATACCTCGGCTCTCGTTGCTGGGCGTTGGTGGAAATGTCCGACTGTCGGCTCCGTCTCCGAAGGGCTAGAGTTTCGTCGGTGTCTACGGGTCACTTCGTTGTCTCGCGTTCCGATGACCTTGGAAGTTTCCGGCCTATTTTGGTTTTGCGTTGCGACAAATTCTATATATGGTCTCGTCGACTCAAGGACTCGCGGAAAGATTTTACCAATTTTTGATACGTTAAAGTCAATGGCCACGTCGACTCAAAGACTCGCGGCGAAATTTAACAAAATTTTATATGTTAAAGTCAATGGCCACGTCGACTCAACGACTCGCGGTAAAATTTAACAAATTTTGATAGTCACGTCGACTCAAAGACTGGCGGTAAAATTTAACAAATTTTGATGTGCTATAGTCTATGGCCACGTCGACTCAAAGACTCGCGGTAAAATTTAACAAGTTTTGATATGTTATAGTCTATGGCCACGTCGACTCACAGACTCGCGGTAAAGTTTAACAAGTTTTGATATGTTAGACACTATTCGCACTTTCACACTGTTTGCACTAGGTCAACTCACCTTCTGTTTATTTGTATTCTTCGCTAGTGTCGCGGCTGGTAGCACTTTGTTCACTGGTGGGTGGTACACGACTGATCCCCAATTTGATTACTCGCTCGCTTTTATTGCCTTGGTATTGACTTCCAGGTTTCTGTCCAACAGCCTTCCCGACGCTGCCTCTCCGCTTCTACTCTCACCACGTGGCCTTGTTTGTGTTTTGAGTAACGGGACCTGGTTGGCAACGAAACAATTGGTCGATCCCAAGCCATGTGTTTTGGGCTCAACTGTACCTGTAGATTTGCCCACCCGGTTCGGCAATAATGAAACATTGTATGTAATGTAGAATTAAGCTTTAATGACAAGCAGGGAAAAAAACAAAAAAAAAATAATTCGGAAACAAAATAATAATTAAAAAAAAAACAAATTCTGGACTCCACAAGGTCATCCCGTTTCGACGTAGGCCTTTTGTGTGGCCGAAAAAGAGGGACGATTTTCGTCCTCACACTACCCCTCCTTCACCGGGGGTGGATTGTGATTGATCTGCCCTGAGAGATTAAGATGCGGAACCATTGGTCCGCCACCACAACTAGCGCCTTGGTCCGCTTGCCCGGCTTCCATGCCTTTAGCTCCGCCGCAACATGGTGCTCCAACTGCCGCTTCACATCCTCCGGCAGTTGTACTGGACAGCTGAACAATTGTTCCGCCACCTCCTCCAATGTCTTCTCCGAGGTTCCACTCGTATCCAATCGTTCATCCCCTCCGAGGTCCAGCGATGAGGCCATTACCGACATGGCTGACGACGATGTCGATGATTTGGGTGAGTATACGGCGGAATACACGGATTCCCGTTTTGCCGGGCGGCCATGTGTCAGTTCCAGGAACGCCGCGCTGTAGTCCGCCGCTGATACCGTTGACGATGGGCTGCTAACGGAGTCTCGTGTCTTCCGGGGTGGCGTCACAAACTCATTGGGGACGAAGATTGGCTGGTGCCGCAAAGTGGGGTCCTCCGTCTCTTGGGGCAACTCCGGAACAGAGGCCGAGGGTGATGGGCAGAACTTCCAGCGATGGACGACCTTCTCGTATGACCTGGCTATTTCCACAACCATGTTGATACCCGCGGCGTAGAAGGGCGACACGACTGGCGTTGTCACCTGGGAGGTGGGTTTGCTTGCACGGGGTGGTGGTGCCATCGTCGGTACCGCTCGAGAGCTCGATCACCTCATCCTCGGACACCAGGTTGATGACTTCCTGTTCGGAGATGGGGGAAGTTATAGGCTAAGTTATATAGGAGGTTATAGGCAGGGGTTCCTACAGCTCCTTCAAGGGGTCCCCTGTGTGGTGTGGCTGGTTCTCTCTGACCTTTCCCTTCCTCTCGCATCTTCAATCGGGCTAACTCTCCTTCTGTAAGCCAGTGCAAAACCACGTAACACTTGGCCAGAGGAGGTATTGGGCCCAGGGGCACTTGTCGTGGTAGCGTGCTGATGCGAATCCGTGGCGTCCGTGCATCAAGTTGCATGTACCGCTCCTTGTAGAACGCCTTGGTACGTTGCATTGGCGTTTTACGGCTTCGTTTTCCCATAGTAATCAAAACAAATCTGTGGAAGAGACGAGACGGGCGAAAAGAACAGAAATTATTTCGGGTGTTTGGTTTGATTATTAGCGGGAATGAGTGGATTAGTATCTACAAAAGGTTTGAGTTCACTTAGATGTGCGTTGCGGGTATTGTCGGTTTGAGGGTCGAGGACGCGAACGATCACGGGTGATACGAAGCTCACGACTCTATAAGGTCCACCGTATTTAGGCGCCAACTTGGCTGCGAAACTTTCCACGGCTTTCGAAAGTGGGTGCTGTTTAACAAGAACTAGGTCTCCTATATTCGGCCTCCAGGGTCGTCTTCGTAGGTTATAGTGTCGGCGTTGATCCTCGGCCGCTCTGCCTAAATGATGTCTAACCAGCTTGAAGACCACCTGGAGTTCTTTGGACTTTTGCTCGGGGTTGCACATTACTGTGCCTGTGCCTGGTACAACTTCATCAAAGAGGGCGGTCGGCAACCGAGGTTCACGTCGTTGCACCAAATACGCGGGACTATATCCGGTCGACTCAGACGTACTCGTATTTAGGGCTAAGCTTATTTCTGGGAGACTTTCATCCCATTTGTTATGCTCGTTGCGTGCTATCTGTGCGATCATAGTTTTAATCGTACGGTTTGCTCGTTCGGTCGGGTTTTCTTGTGGAGTGTACGGGGCTGTAAATTGTTGCCGCACTCCTATGTCTCTAAGGTATTTACTTAAGCTCTTGCTTGCAAACTGGCTCCCGTTGTCGGTGACAAACACTTTTGGCGTTCCGAACCGCGCTAGAACCCGCTCCCGGAATCCTTTGATGACGCTCTCTGCCGTGGCCTTGCGCAAAGGTACCAACTCAATCCACTTGGTAAACCGGTCGAACAAGACTAGCAGCATGGTGTTCCCGTGTTTCGTTCGCGGTAAGGGTCCGACAAAGTCTGCGCATACAGTTGCCCACGGCTCCTCTGGTATCGTAACTAACATTTCCCCTGCGGGTGCTACTTGGCATGGCTTGTATTGTTGGCACGATTGACAACTCCGAACAAAATTGGCTACGTCACGTACCATTCCCGGCCAGTAATATCTGTTGCAAACTCTGTTGATCGTCTTCCGAATCCCCAGGTGCCCTGCGGCGGGCTGGTCGTGATTCTCTTTCAAAACACGTTCTCGCAAATGGGTCGCCACGCACAGCTTCCAGGGGGTGCAATCTTCGTCATTTGGGTGTCTAGCAATATGTCGGAACAGTTGGTTGTCAATGATGAGGAAATCCGAGTATTTTTCCGGTTGAGTTTCACCTCCTCCATCTTCTTTGTCAACCAAGGGCACGTAGGCTTATCATCCACCACGGCTCTCTGCAGCGTTTCGAGGGGTTGACGAGATAAAGCATCGGCAACCACGTTGTATCTGCCCTTCCTGTATTGTACGGAAAATTTGTACTGCTGCAACTCGAGTGCCCAACGTGCCAAGCGTCCGGTGGGGGTATCAATGGAGTTCAACCATTTCAGCGACAGATGGTCAGTGATAACTTGGAACTGATACCCTTCTAAATACGGCCGCATTTTACGGATACCCCATACGATGGCCAAACACTCCTTCTCTGTGGCTGAGTAGTTTTTTTCAGCTCCATTGAGTGTCCTACTCGCATATGCGATCACACGTTCTCCTTCCTCTAACTCTTGGGTCAGTACGGCTCCCAAACCGCATTCGCTGGCGTCGGTCTGCAACTTAAATGGTTTCGAAAAATCTGGGCATGCCAACACCGGAGGCTCGGTGAGTCTAGCCTTTAGGATCTCGAAGACAGTGTGTAGGTCCTCTGTCCACTTCCAATGTTTTCCCTTCTTAAGCTGTGATGTTAAAGGATAAGCTAAAGTGGCAAATTCCGGAACGAAACGGCGATACCATGACACCACTCCCAGAAATCGACGCAATTCTTTAAGGTTGGTGGGCGCCGTCATTTCTTGAATCGCGGCCACTTTGTCCGGGTCCGTATGAATGCCCTCTCCGCTGACAACATGGCCAAGATATCTTGTCTCCCGCTTGAAGAACTCGCATTTCTCCGGATTTATTTTCAGGTTGGCCGCTCTAAGCCGGCGGAAAACCTCAGCTAGGTTCGCAAGATGTTCCTCCAAAGTCTTACCCGTCACGACGATGTCATCGAGATACGCGAACGCAAAAGGTTCCAATTCCGGGCCGATGACGCTGTCCAGCGCTCGCTGGAATGTAGCTGGGGCTGAGTGGAGTCCAAAAGACATAACACGCCATTGATACAAACCGCGACCGGCGACCGTAAATGCTGTGTATTTGTTACTATCTTCCTCCATCGGTATCTGCCAATACCCATCTTTCAAATCGAGGCTACTGACATACCTGGCTTCTCGGAGTCGATCTAGGATGGAGGAGATTCTTGGCAATGGGTAAGCGTCAGGGTCGGAGCGGCTATTGAGATGACGGAAATCCATACACAGCCTCCAGGTTCCATTCTTCTTCTTGGCTAGTGTAATTGGAGAGCTGTACGCACTACTTGATGGTTCTATGTAACCTTTAGCCAGCAGCTCGTTAATTTTCTCGTCGATTATCGCTTGCATAGCCGGATTCCGCGGCGCGTACCGCATCTTAAAGGGCCGGTCGTCGGTGAGTACGATTTTATGCCTTGCAACAGTTGACAACCCATGCAATTCTCTAAACTTCTGCAGCTCCGTGTCTAAGAATGTTTGAATTCTATGTTGGTCTTGAGGACTGTGGTCTCCTAATACGACTTTGCCGAGTCCATGTTCTCCATCGGCCGTTTTGTCGGGCCCTCGCCGTTTCGAATCGTCCTTCGTGGCCGTGAGGTGTAGAACTCTTTCTGTGGTATGGTTCATTGCGACCGGCGTGTCAAACCTACATGTAAGTCCCGCGCATGTAATCTGGGCGTTGCATTTTCTCAGCCAATCTAACCCGAGTATAGCATCTTCAGTTGTCTTTGGCATAATCAGGAATATCTCTCGGGTATTATCGTTTCCGGCAAAAACGTCTACTTCCAGGGCGGTATCGACATGTTGCTGGGTGCCATCTGCCATGGTAACGATAGAGCTGTGGGCAAACCGCGTGCTGGTCTTTTCGATTCTCTGTGCGATTTTCCTGCTGATGAAACATTTTGTCGCTCCTGTATCCACGGTAGCATCTACACGAACCCCGCCGATGACAACTGATGCAACCAACCTAGACGGCTCGAGACGTAACTGGGTTTCTACTGGGGGGGTGTGGTTCACCTCGGGACTCGTAACCCCGCTTCCGATACGAGTCCGCTCCGCGTTTCCCGACCGACGTCGACAGCATTGGATGGTTCTTACCTCTCGCCGACCACAAACCCAACAGAAAAGGACGGGTACTCTGCCACAATTGTGCGCGAAATGGCCGTCTTGCCCGCAGCGCCTACAGGCTGTCCGGGGATTTATTCGAGGCAATTGACTTTCCTGTCGCTCTTCCGGGTCCATCCGGCGATGCTGCTCTCGTGTGGTCGGTGGTAGAGCAGGTATACCCTCCATATCTTCCGCCATTCCCAGCAAATCTTCCAGGGTCAGAAAGTCCCTTCTTCGTATATACCACTGGTACTCGGGAAGCGCATTTCGGAAAATCTTCTCCACTTTCTGGGCCTATGTCAGGTTGCTGTGTCGCATGAGGTTCTGCATGTGGAGCGAAAAGTTCTTGAATGTTTCTCGCGGCTTCTGCCTTCTCTTCCGTATCTCCTCCTCCAAGTGCTCGAAATATCGTAGGGGAAGGAAGAACTTGAGTAATCCTTCCCGGAAACTCGCCCACGTACTCCAATGCTTATTGTTGTTTCGGTACCACACTAGCGCTTTACCTCTCAGTACCTCCGGCATAACCGCCGGTAGTAGATTTGGCTCCAGGCCATACATAGTGTTGAGCTCCTCGATCCTCTCTAGGAAGTCCCAGGGCTCGCATTCCCCGTCGTATGATACGTTCCATTTTCTGACTTGCTCGGCCGTGGTTTTCATCGCAGTCGCGGTCGTCGCCGTGGAGGTCTCCCTCGGCTGCTCCTTGTGCGGTGTGTCGGTGGCTTTCTCCCCTTTTCTGGAAGAACACTCACCACAGAATCGTGCATCCCGCACATTCCTGTCGTTAAGCTTCTCCAGCTCCTGCTCGAGCATTTCCGGCGTAACTGCCTTACCATCCACGTTGGTTACCGTAATTCCCGGCAGATTCTTTGGCGATGCGGGTCTTGACGTAGCTGGTGACGTAGTCGTTTCATGTTTCGCCTGTAAGATCAGCAGTTTGGCGCGTCGTTTTGGGTCATGCTGCTCTCCCAGAAATTGCACAAACCGTTTCCTCAATTCCTCAACTGTTCCACTAGGGTCACGGTCAAATTCTCCTAGATACGTCACCAATTCCTCTTTGCGTAGACCATAAGCCCATGTCAGTCGTATCGTGTCCTCCACGTTGCTCTAAGTTCAGAATTTGTATCGTTTCTCTTTTAAAAGCTGTTTATTCAACTCTCTGTCCCTGCTCGGGCGCCACTGTAACGACAAGTTACCTCCGGTTGCTGGGATACGCTCGCGGGGGTATGGCTCGCCACAGAAAATTTATATTTGCAGTGACTGAGAGTGAAACTATATGGTTTGAGATACAAATTCAGTGTAGGATCTTTATTGTTGTATTTATATGACTTCACAAAGGTTATTATATTAGGAGTCTTATTCTACGAGGAAACTCTGCAACGGCTGGGAAGCTCGTTCGGGGCTTAGGCTCGGGAACAAGGACGGCTCGTTATACCTCGGCTCTCGTTGCTGGGCGTTGGTGGAAATGTCCGACTGTCGGCTCCGTCTCCGAAGGGCTAGAGTTTCGTCGGTGTTTACGGGTCACTTCGTTGTCTCGCGTTCCGATGACCTTGGAAGTTTCCGGCCTATGTTGGTTTTGCGTTGCGACAGATTCTATATATTGTGGTCGATGGTCTCGTCGACTCAAGGACTCGCGGAAAGATTTTACCAATTTTTGATACGTTAAAGTCAATGGCCACGTCGACTCAAAGACTCGCGGGGAAATTTAATGAGTTTTGATATGTTAAAGTCAATGGCCACGTCGACTCAAAGACTCGCGGCGAAATTTAACAAAATTTTATATGTTAAAGTCAATGGCCACGTCGACTCAAAGACTCGCGGCGAAATTTAATAAAAGTTTATATGTTAAAGTCAATGGCCACGTCGACTCAAAGACTCGCGGGAAAATTTAGCAAACTTTGATATGTTATAGTCTATGGCCACGTCGACTCAAAGACTCGCGGTAAAATTTAACAAATTTTCATATGTTGTAGTCTATGGCCACGTCGACTCAGAGACTCGCGGGGAAATTTAGTGAGTTCTGATGTATTAAAGTCAATGGCCACGTCGACTCAAAGACTCGCGGGGAAATTTAACAAATTTTGATGTGCTATAGTCTATGGCCACGTCGACTCAAAGACTCTCGGTATAATTTAACAAATTTTGATATGTTATAGTCTATGGTCACGTCGACTCAAAGACTCGCGGTAAAATTTAACAAATTTTGATGTGCTATAGTCTATGGCCACGTCGACTCAAAGACTCTCGGTATAATTTAACAAATTTTGATATGTTATAGTCTATGGTCACGTCGACTCAAAGACTCGCGGTAAAATTTAACAAATTTTGATGTGTTATAGTCTATGGCCACGTCGACTCAAAGACTCGCGGTAAAATTTAACAAGTTTTGATATGTTATAGTCTATGGCCACGTCGACTCACAGACTCGCGGTAAAGTTTAACAAGTTTTGATATGTTAGATACTATTCGCACTTTCACACTGTTTGCACTAGGTCAACTCACCTTCTGTTTATTTGTATTCTTCGCTAGTGTCGCGGCTGGTAGCACTTTGTTCACTGGTGGGTGGTACACGACTGATCCCCAATTTGATTACTCGCTCGCTTTTATTGCCTTGGTATTGACTTCCAGGTTTCTGTCCAACAGCCTTCCCGACGCTGCCTCTCCGCTTCTACTCTCACCACGTGGCCTCTCGGATAACGGGACCTTGTTTGTGTTTTGAGTAACGGGACCTGGTTGGCAACGAAACAATTGGTCGATCCCAAGCCATGTGTTTTTGGCTCAACGGTTCGGCAATAATGAAACATTGTATGTAATGTAGAATTAAGTTTTAATGACAAGCAGGGAAAAAAACAAAAAAAATAATTCGGAAACAAAATAATAATTAAAAAAAAACAAATTCTGGACTCCACAAGGTCATCCCGTTTCGACGTAGGCCTTTTGCGTGGCCGAAAATGAGGGACGATTTTCGTCCTCACAAGTTATTGAAAAATAACTTCGGTGGAGAATATCCACAAACAAGAAACAAGGGAACTGATGAGATCCAGTGGCTTGGATCGAAACTAGTCTCCCTGCCTTACCCCTTGGCGAACAATGCCAAACTTTTTCCACTAATAAATCACTTTCTTTAAAATAATAAAACAACAACAATGGGATTAAGCCAGAATATTTTGAAAAAAACAAAATTGTATTAGCTATCCCAATAAAAACGACGCCACCAATGTTCGATAAAGGCGTTTGACACTTCATTTATTGTTGTAATTTCCCCAACAACATAAAGAACATTTTTAACATAACATAGGTATTCAAATATGTCGATGCCACTACCTTATCCATTTGTTTGATTTATTATTTACAATAGGCTAGGAAGTCCCTAATCATCGAGCTAAAAATAGAATCGGACTCCACTCTTTGATATTATAAATGTTTTCTTGTCTGTTCTGGGATATTAAACTTGGCTTGGACTATGCACTTATACGATGATTAAGAGAATTATCTCGATTTATTTGACATATATTTGTGATTATTCTGAACAAAAATTCCCCGTGAGTTTTTTTCTTTCTCCCTTAAGTTGAAAAGGGGAAGACAAAAAAGTCACGGGGAATTTTCGTTCATAATAACCCCCATTGTATGAAAATGACATCTTAAATCCACTGGATTTGCAAAAAACAAGCATAGTCTAAACGGGGTATTAGATGCATTGTCTCTAAAGATCCCTACCTAAAAGCAATTCGATTTGTAGATCCCTACGTCATTGTTATACAAATCAAAATTACAAACCGAAAGTAATTCACGACATAGAAATTCTTAACGGAGTGCAGTAGGAGTCCATGTCGATGGGAAGATAATATGAAAAACCTTTTGTAAGATGAAACAAAATAAGTAGTGAAGGAAGTAAACACTGTTGCGAACTAAAGTTCTCAACATGTCGCTTGCCAAACACATCGGTTCAGAAATCTGGAAAATGGGCAGGGTGGTCCTGCTACTGAAGTCATGCAGACGCATAAACAACCATCGTTTTAATGCGTTCCTCAGGGAACATCCCCATCTATCGCAGCTGAGGAGCGTGAGCTCCCACCACAAACCAGAGCAGTTTTCGCTCAACTACGTTCGATATTCTTATAAGCAAATATTGAGGACACCGTGCAAAACATCTGTCCAGCAAGCGGCTGGACAATACATGCACCTATTCAACTGCCCTGCCAAACGTACTCTATTAAATCACGTAGATCTGTGGTTACATCCATTCGAAACAGGCACATACCTAGAAGTGCAGATACACCCAGAGCCAAATTAAGCAGAATGAGGCACATTTTGCCCGTATGAAAGTGTATATACCCTTGTTAGCATAAATGCTGAGGGTATTAAAACATACGACCATATGAAATACTGTTACAACAAAAAAACTGAATATTGGATGTAAACATTTTGATGGTAATTAAATTATAGTTATTTCATGAATTCCTTTAAATTAATAAAGTATTTTGTTTGTCATGCAAATCACGCTCTTGTAAAAAGAATGAGTGAAGATGCTAAAAAATGGCCTCCCATTGAACTTGCACACATGCTTGAATAGCATCTTTGGCATCGAACATTTTGCTGGGTTTGCAGGCATGTAATGTTATTTAATGTGGTTCTAAGGTTCGCGTTTAATTATACATTTACTTACAGTGACTTCAAAAAATGGGTGATATAGGGGATGAAATATACCAAGCAACAGTCCTGACCGGCTTTAACATGTCAAAGACCAGGACTTATTTTGGCCATCCTTTCATCTCAAGTGGATATTGACCTCCCCGTGGTGTCATCTGGGGAGCTGCTTTTAACATTCGTCAAAGGTAGTGAACTAAACTGTGTTGTGCGTTAGAAACTTAAATTGGCCGTTGGGCTAGTAACCCATCCCTCCAAAAAGCTACAACTATGAAAATACAAAGAAAAGGAAAAAACCCTCTAAAGTTTACGACCCCGCAAATATTTTAAGGACCATGATCTGCGAATCTGTATCTGGAATATTCGCACTCTTTATAGAGAAGGTGCAGTTTACACATTGGCAGATGTACTTGAAAAATACAAGGCCGACATTACTGCCATACAGGAAATACGAAGGATTGGGAAAGACGTCACAACAACATCTAAAAGTGACACACTGTATTATAGCTGCCATGACACAAAGCATGAGTTTGGTTGCGGATTTGTAGTTTATCGGAGATTAAAACATCTGGTCTCCAGCTTCACCCCAGTGAATGAAAGACACGCCACAATCCGATTAAAAGCAAAATTCTTCAACATCAGCTTTATTTGTGCTCATGCTCCCACTGAAGACAAGGACGAACAGACCAAAGATATATTTTGCCCTGCCCATGACGCACTGTATTAAAACTGCCACAACATGAAACATGAGTTTGGTTGCGAACTTGTTTCAGTTTTATTTGCGTTCATACATTGATACATACATTTTACGAAAGCTTAGAAGAAATATATGACCGTTGTTCTACCCATTACATTCAAGTGGTTCTAGAATATCTTTGGCCCAACACTCATACTACCCGTGCTAAGGTATGGTTCAGAATCCTGAGTACTTGCGCAAGCAGATAAAGCTGTGCTTGATGTGTGTTGAGAGAAAAATTCTTCGAAAGATCTACGGGCCAATATGCATTGACGGTGAATATCGAAGTCGTATGAACCACGAGCTGTATCAACTATACGACGACATCACTATAGTTATATATACAGGCAAGGCCATGTCATAAAAATGTGCGATGATAAACCCGCTAAAAAGGCGTATAAATACGGGCCGCATGGCGGTACACGGAGAACTTTAAGGCCAAAGCTTCGATGGAGTAAATAAGTGGAAGGCAAGATAAAAAGCGCGGTATTCCAAACTGACTTTAAAAAATGTTTCAAAACGCTGATAAATAAAAATTTTAAATTTATTTTGTGCGTGAGTTTTTTTTATCGAATCTCCTTATATGTGCGATTTTATGTAATTTTTATAAATAAAAATGAAATGTCATTCGTTGGCAATTGCATCAGTTGAGAACGGCTGGACCATTTTTTAAATGCTCATCATAATCCCACATAGGTTTTTACGGAAAGAAAAATTGCTCACGCCCACTTGATAATAGGTTACATATTTCATTGAATTTCGGAAGGGGTGGGGAACCACCCCTAGACCTATTTGTTAAAACGCGTTGTTTGCAAAAATTGCTAATGTAGCGGTTTGAAAATAAATTTGCGAGACAATGGTGGTTGTGTCTCCGACCTTACGTACGTATTTTGGTTCTAATGACCGGACCACGCCCACTTTTTTATATATGTTATATTTACAAAACCGATTTTCATGAAATTTGCAGACAATGTTCAAAGTTGTTTGTTTCAGAGGGTCATCGTATAACTTTCGGACCACTATGCCAGGAAGCATGGACTTGTCCACGGAAAACATAATATCACTGTAAACAGAACCACAACGAACAGCATCTGTATACATTTCAAAAGGATCTTCTAACAGACCCTTAACTGCACTTAGACACAAATGTTGAACTAGTGTGGGGGAGGTATCCTAAGGAGAGTACAGATATGGGTCATTTTAGAAGTTAAATTAAATTGCCCATAAGTTTGGACAAAATATGACGAAGGTCAAATTTCCGAACAAATCGGTTGATCAGTTCGAGAGTTATCGTGCATATGGTGCCATAGGGGGTTTTTCTTTTCTTTGCATTTCTTCTTTCAAATGCAACTTTTTACAACAACAATGGGAATTTGCCCACAGTGATTTCGGGGCAAGACTTAAAGTGAACTTATCCGAAATTTTGTGTGGGAGGTACCCTAAGGAGTGGACAAATATAGTCCACATTCCAACCTTATCTATATCTGGTAGATGTATTAGGATGTGTAAAGTATGGACCAAATCGGTCACTCCCTTCAACAGTTATCGTGCGCACAATTTTTACGATCATTTTTGAACTTTTGTGGGGGAGATACCCGAAGGAGTGACCAATATGACTTATCTTAGAACTTAAACTAAGTTTGGACAAAATGTTACGAAGGCCAAAATTTGGACCGAATCGGCAGTTCCGTTTAAGAGTTATCTTGTGCTTCAACCACTATACACAGTGTCATATGGGTTTACTGCACCTTTCAGGCTATTTTCTCAGTAAGTATTTACTTGCCCCTGATGAAACTTGTATCATGTTATGGGGGTCATTGAATACAAGCTATAACAACAAAAATCAAGGCTATTCGAGGGAAGGTCCTAAACTGAACTTTTCCGAAATTTTGTGAGGAAGGTACCCGAAGGAGTTCACCATATGGGAACCTCAACTAAGTCTGGTAGAATATTCACGATGTGCAAAGTATGGGCCAAGTATGTTACTCCCTTCAACAGTTGTCGTGCGCTAAAATTTTCCCAACGTTTTCGAACTTTTGTGGGGGAGGTACCGAAAAAATTGGACCGAAAGCCAAATTTTGGACCGAATCGGTTGATCCTTTCGAGAGTTGTCGTGCTTTCCAGCCAGACAGACAGACGAACGGACATGGCTAAGTCAACTCCAAATTGTCTGAAACACATTTCGTCCAAACATACTTGGGGTCTAAAACCATTATTTCGATGAGGCACATTTTGCCCGTATGAAAGTGTATATACCCTCGTTAGCATAAATGCTGAGGGTATTAAGATGTGTTCAATTAGGTGGTACCTTTATATGGGGACTATTTCTATGTTTACAATTTTTGCTGCAAATTTCGGGTAGTTCCGTCAAAAAACGTTGCCAAAACCAATTACCGAAAACCGGGAGGTACCTTTATATGGGTACTATACCAAGACATGGACCTATATTGACTATTTTTGGTGGAGAAGTTTCGTGACCACTGGGAACCTTAAATGTTAAATTACAGCTAGTTCGGTTAAAAATTGTCGCTAAAATCTTCAAAATACCGAAAATCGGGAGGCAGTCCGTAATTTTTTGTAACCGTTAAGGTCAAATTACACTGTGAACCGAAATTTTGGGAGGTGGAAAATTCCTTTTGGGGGTGAAAGCCATTCGTGGGTATATACGGAATCCCGAAGGACAGATCCGCCGTGAGGCGAACTCTCGCGTTATGCCGTGCCGAATATTTTGCTGGATACCCTATAAGCCATCTGAAACTAGCGTTATATCGATGTTCGCATTAATTTATCTTATGTATTGTACTTTTGTATATTCTGTATATTCGAACAACCAATAAATAACGAATATTCAAAAACACAAAACATTGCTTTTTCTGAGCCAAAGCAGGGTAAATGTCAAAAATGACCATGAAAACTCTACAAAATCGATTAGTTGTCAATGAGAGCTGTACCTAAAATTTATTGAGCTACATTTTTGCAGTATATTCCAAAGCTGGAAAATGACATATTGAGGTACTTTTACTAGGTTCTTGAAATAAAGGACGAAAAGGCCATTGAAAGAAGCGAGTTAGAAGGTCGAAATGTTCTACGAAAGAAATCGTCATTTTATTTGACTGAAGACATGTCATCGTACAAATAAGCTAAAATAACTGCGAACAACGATACAACGCTAGTGTCAGATGGCTTATAGGGTATCCAGCAAAATATTCGTCACGCCATAAGTTCGACTCACGGCGGATCTCTCCTTCGGGATTCCATTGGTGAGTGGCTTTCACCCCCAAAACGAATTTCCACCCCCAGACCTTGAGCTCCATTTTGTTGCACAGTGTTATAGGTAATTCTGCCTGAAAATCTGACTAAAAACGTCAAAATACGTGAACTTGCGTGGTACCGTTATATGGGGGCTATACCAAAACGTTAACCGATATAGCCCATCGCCGAACTTGAACTGCCGGCAAAAGCAGCAGCTTCGCAAAATCTATTAAAATCAGATCCGAATTCGTTTGTAGGATTCGTTTTTTAGCCACAACAATGAACTGGTAAAATATTTTAATCGATTGGACCATAAATGCGGATTTAAGAAATTTTTCGAAAAAATTCGCCTTTGGCCTTAACCGATCGTCATAAAATTTCATATATAATGTTTTTGGGTCAAATGGAAAAAATGTAGGGGGTAGGAGTTCCAATCGATTTTTTTTTTGTTTTTTTGGGTCGGTGTAGTTTACATTAGGGTTTTGACTTTTTGACGTTTTTCTCAAAAATAATTTCCTGTAGTGCTAATGTATGAACTTTTAATTTAATTATTAAAAAGGTCACGCAAAAACCACTTTAAAAAGTTTTTTACTATGAAATGCAAAAAAAAAATTCTCAAAATTATTCCTTGTTGCACGAATGAATGTTCTTTTGCCTATTACTAATTAAAATTAATTTTATTTCATTTAAATATTGAAAAAGGTCACGCAATTTCAATTGATACTCGTATGATATATGAAATAATGTTATAGTACGTTTATATATAACCGGATTTAACAAACCCACTGGGTTTTAAATGTCAATTCCATTACATATACGTCAAACAAATCCTTATAATGAAGGTTAACCTCCCAAAAAGCTCTAATATAAACAGCATATAATATGTATATGATATTAAATGATATATATGTAATGATATGGCAATAAAATTGGTGGGAAACAAAAGCTTATGTCATTTTGGTTATGTCGTGTGGCTTTAAAGCTAGCTTTGAGTTATATATGTATGTGCTTAAAGTGACTTCAAAAAATTTTCAAAACATCTCATATATAAAAACTTTAAAAGCTTTTTGTGTGTGAGCTTTTTTATAGAATCCTTATAATTAAGTTTTTTCTTATTCTTAGCTAAAAGCTCATCAAAATATGATACAGGGATACGAGGTTGTAAATAATTCATAACCCTAATGTACATATTAACAAGTCCTTGTATCCTTATTCTTATCACTCTCATAAGACCACCTCAATATGCAATTAATAACATTTAAAAATGTAAATAACGACTTGTAATGATGTTTGTGTATGTCTTGACTTTACTATGGATTTGGTTGAGATTGACGCGACACAATGTCTAGCCACAAGTTACTGACGGAAACAAAATTCAACAAAGTAAAGAAAAAGTTGGCAAGAAAAGTAAACTTTAGTTTGAACGCCACCATAAACTTTCTTTAAGGCAAGACTGGGCAAAGAGACAGAAATTACATGACTATAGCCCGCTTTGTCTATTTTTGCCTCTATACGTATGTATGTATAGAGTCAACGACATTGCCACAAACTTTGTGTTATGCTATTAACAATGCACAGTGTAATAATATATATGTATGTGTGTGTGTGTTGAATATCTATGAGTCGTTAGATACTAAATAATTTATTTTGTTTTTGTTTTCTTTACAGTTAACACTATTCACGTACCACACAGTGAATGCTGGCGGTGAGACTGATCCTGTGGGTCCTGTACCCATTGATTCCCTATTCATTTATCGTCCAGATAAACGTCACGAGCTGTGGCGTTTCATGTCGTATATGTTCCTGCATGCAGGCTGGTTTCATCTGGGCTTTAATTTGCTGATACAACTGGTATTTGGCCTGCCATTGGAGATGGTACATGGTTCCGGTCGTATAGCGTGTATATATTTTTCTGGTGTATTGGCTGGTTCATTGGGTAAGTGTTTGTTTGTGTGTGTTTTCCATTAGCAATGGACATATTTGCGATTGGAAATATGAATATGTGACATATTTACATTAATAATACGCACGGGTGACGACCATTGGTGTACGTTATTGAATGTGAATGAATTCAATCTGAAATGTAAAATGTTCTCGTTTGGAGAACGACAAATTACTGCTTTATAGAGAATACTCATTATATAGATATTATTATGTTTACGAATTTCTAGTTTAGCTTTATAAAAAATCTTTGCTGTGTAGTATATTTTTACAGATATTCGAATGCTTTTTGTTTAATTTTTGAACTAAATAGGCTCTAGAAAGCATCCTTGGAAAGAACTGCCAATGCTTTTGTTCAATTACCTGTGATTGTGGTAAATTCGATAAATTATAGAGACATATAGAGTATAGATTCTTAGGTTTTGTGTCAGTGAGGACTAGCTTGGCTTTTTAAATTAGATACGTCAAATTCTTCGTTGTTGGACGCAGCTTCCTGGACTCCGGATTTAACTTTTCCAGATGTTTATGTCATTTTGTAATGCTCTGAAAGGTATTATGAACACTCTTCGGGAGCGGTGAAAAGGACCAGATTTCCTAATTAGCAGAACAATGCAAAGCCGCCCAAGAAGAAAAAGGCCTCCCACCTCAAATTTAATCATCAGAAGCGGGTTCAAAGTATGGCAGGATGATTTTCCAATTTGTCCTACATGGAAACATTGCCGTCATCAAAAATATTGTGAGCACCGTAATACATTTTTGTTAAAGCGGCTAACTCAAACAAGTTAGGAAAGACCAAGATCCTCAACTGACTGGGACTGCAAGTTCGGTATGGAGCACATGCTCCACGGCAGTAACATCCAAGCAGGTACAGGTACTTCATCGACTTGATATTCTTATGCAGCGGTTAAATCTTCGTCTCCTCATGAAGATAGTCCACTGGTGTATAAGGAGACACCCGGTTGCAGTTCTCTGGGCCGAATTCTTGATGGTTGAAATATGTCCCCCCCTGCGTTGTTCTAACATTTGCATAACACACACGCGCCATATAGCTTACCACAGACCGGCCGGTTCGAATAGCCTCTGCTGACATCCTTGCCTGCTTTCAGTATCGGGACCACCATTCCAATTCTTCTCCTTGTGTCTGTAGTGGAATCTCTTCGGCTGGATGGGCTTTTATACGGCGTAGCACACTCCTCTTTACCCTATTACTCTCAAGGTGCTCTGTAAATTCTTTCCTAGTTTCGAGAGTGATTTAACCGTTGCCCACAATTTACTTAATCCAATCCAATGATGCATTGTTTCAGGTGGTCTAGCCACTTTTTCCGCTTACGTTCGCCTACTATCCTGTTGAATTCAAGCGTAACTTCCCTAACTATTGGGTCTTCAGGGTTCGTACGCCGAAGCTCATCACGCTCATATTCAGAGTGTCTGTGTACAATCTATCTGATGTTCGGGTAGCAGAAAGGACGTTCCGAGACATCATCTTGCTGCAGCCGCTCGCTATATACCTGTTGGTTGAATATCCCAAGTGAGCGCAAACTTCCCGACAGAGGCGACGGCATTATCAAATGAGCGTGACGAGCTTCGTCGAGCCAACCCCAGTGACCCCAGAGTCAGGCAGCTGACACTGGAACCAAGCCTACTAAACTAACTCCAGTAGATTTTTGATTACATCTCATCGAAACAGCCACATTCCTAAAACTGGAGATAGAATCAGAGCCAGATAAAGCCGGAAAACGAGCATACAAACATATCAAATACTGTTATAAGAGCAAAAACAGCGCTCATTTCCTAGTTCCGTCGCTTCTGCTGGGATGTTTAGTCTGATTTCGGGTATTTGGCCAGCAGGTGTGTCCCAACCATCAGGCTAACGTTTTCATCAAAGGGTCGCTTTATTGTTGAGAAGAGTTATGCTTTAGTTTCTTCCTCTTAGCAGGCTTTATGTCATCCGCTGGGAACGATTTTGCTTGGAGGTAGATGAGAGATTTTGGCTCTCTCGTAATCCCGTAATATATTAGTGTTTTGGGATGAAATATCTCAGAACTGTTACCAATAGCTATTGGTTCGATGTTAAGAGGTCCTCTTCGAAAGTGTTACCAGACTGCAACCGAGGGATTTTGTTTTGGGGTTTTGATTTTTCCTTTGTATTTTTCTCCATATGTTGTTCCCACGAGTGTGCCGTAAGAGGAGCTCCGATTTGTATCTTCAGTTCTAAGAATGTGGCTGCTTCGATGGGATGTAACCACAGATCTACTGGAGTTATTTGGCAGGGCAGTTAAAAGGGGCAGTGTGTCGTACGGGCTTGTGCCGCATGCTGCGTAGATGTTTTGCACGGTTTCATCGATCGGGGGTCCTATTCACCATATGGTGATTAGGATGGCTCTCACGGTAACACCCGAGCAAGTAATGTAACGAAAGCATGCCATTGTGTTACTGTACGGGTAGAATCTTTGCCTCCTCATGTAGATGGTCCACTGAAGACATGAGGAGGCACCCTGTCGCAGTTCTTAGGGCGGTTTGAATATTATATATATTCCATCACGTTGCACATATATTCGCGGACCATATTGACGTCGCAGAGCTTACCACAGACTGACCTATCGCGTTATATGTGGCCAACAAGGTTTCTTTATCTGCACCCCAAGTACTGCCGGCTAGGGGCATGAGGACATTACTCCTACATCTGTAACGATCCTTACGAGACCCCATTCCTTCGTGACCTATGCTACCAATTAATCCGGCCGTGCTCAGGGCTTGGGGGGTGTTCTTGTCTAAAGGAATAGGCCTCAACCAGTTACAATAAAATTAAAATGTTTTGGTAGCTAAATATTATAACATAAAATCGCGATGGCCATTGCCAGTATAAAGGAATTATTGTTATCGAATCTAGATGCCGACTGTATTTACGTCAGCCCAAAATCATTCTAAATACCTATGCCTTCAATTTCGTAGAGTTATTTTATGGTCTAAACGGAATAAGATGTAATCTTAAATTTTAAACATTGTATATTAAAAAAAAAAGATTTAAAACAAACAAAGAATAAAATTGGTACAAAATTAATAGAAAATTTTAAATACTAGAAGAGTGTGGAATATTCTATTTGATTCTTTTTAATATCAACATTATCTCAAAAAGAAAAAAAAAATACGTAGTGGTTATGTCGCGTAATAATATTAATAATAATACAATTTTATAAACGATACATATGTATGTATATACGAAAAAAGTATATGAATTATTACTTACAATCACAAATTTGTAGCTTCGTCGACAAGCGCTTGTTGATCTTGTTGCAACATTAACAATCTTTCATAAAATATTATTGTTTTTATATAAATTGAAAAAAAGAAAAAAAAAAAAGAATCAGGATCTTCTTGTGGTGAACTTCTGATTATTAAAATAGACTACGTATTCGAATTCTCGATAAATATTACAACTGGATTACTGGCTTCATTTCAAAATTAATTCCTTTTGGATGTATTTTTTTCTGTTTTTGATAATTGTATCTTCTTAAAATGTTTGATTCTTGAATTCTCACAATAAATGAAATTTCTCTTTGAAATTCATTTAGGAATTTAAATTGGATGGACCTTTCGATTAATGCTTCTACAGATTAAATTTTCAAATTTTCAGGTAATCAGCACAGAAATAGTATTTGACCACAATCTATGAATTTCAGCCTTATTCAAATTGAATGTTAATCGTAAAACAGCAAGGATTTCAATAAAAGGATATTTTCACCCATCCAAAATAGAAACAATGGCAGTGCAAAGGATTTATTGCTCAAATTGATATTTTTTTAAATTTCAAATATTTTCTTTAATTTTGTTCTGTTCAGTTTTAAAGTTTCAAATCGAATCCTCCATATTTTTTTTTTCAGAACGAAAACTTTTATGACGTAGAAAACTTACAAAGCCTTCTCAATTAAAAATATATTTACTATGAAATCCAGCAGAGTTCATATACTTATATGAAAGTATATACCCGTCCATAAAACACGGTCACACATCTCAGCTTGTCGCAGATAGCGGTGGGATGCACGGACGACGTAAACCTGATGTCGAATGTGACCCCTAGAATCTTGGTGTAGTTAGTGGTCGGAATTCTGATACCGCGACCATGACATTCGCATATGCATTTATCTAATGAAGTGCGATATACATATATACTAGTTCCCAAGCTTTGCCTTCGTCTGCCACAAAAACAACATTCAATACGCCTGAAGATCGGCTTAACCACCCGTGAAACGTAGCGTAATGGTTGAATGTGTGGCACTTCGGTAGACTTCTAATTTTTCAATGTATATAATAGGTCTAATAAGCTCAACTCGAAAGAGAATTAATTAAATAACACTATAAATGACCTTCGCTTTAATAAGGCAAAAAAAACATTCAACTCTGTTTTCACCTCTGCCGTCCATGTGGTAAACAGAGTAGCCGTAGATTTAGATTTAATTGTGGTAAGATCAGGAGTTCAGCCTTTCACAAATGACATCAGGGAAGGTACCTGGCGCCAAGATCATACAATGATCCGCATACGTTAAGTTCTCACTGCCGTCTGGAGGGTGCGGAATACAAGAGCTTTAGATGGTAAAACAGTTCGGGAGATATCACCCCACCTTGAGGAACTCCCTGTTTCACTCTATGGGGTTGGACTTCTTATTCCTGAATTCCACGTACGATTGGAGTCCACATATAAAATTGATTATCCAACTAGGCCGGAGGGTTGTCGGCTCGATGTCTTCAAACATCGTGGAGTGCTTGACAGTATCAAAAAGCTTTTGATAAGTCAAGCGCCACCATGATTGTTCAATCATACGTCTTGGGCTCCAGGGGCTCAATTCTGTTTCTATGAAAATGTGAAATGAAAAATTTTATAAAGCCTTTACCTAATTAACTGCGTGTTGCGTGTGCGTTCAAAAAAAAAAAAACAAAAAACACGTATTTGTTTTTGTTGTCAATTTGAAATACATGTATTTTGTTTTTGTATTTTTGAACGCACACGCAACACGCAGTTAATTAGGTAAAGGCTAAAGGAAAAATATGTCAAATGAAAAAAATTATAAAGGAAATATTTTTCATTTCAAATTTTCATAGAACAAGAATCCAGCCCCAGGTGACACGATGGTTATGTTTGGCGAGCTGTGACACTCTTCGCTAATTCCTCATTGACCGTGCAAAACATAGAGCTATCTAGCTGCTCAGCCTGATCGTTTCCGAGGACCGAATGCCACAACTCATGATGAGCATTAAAGTCCCCCAAGACCAAAGCGTTATGACCTTCCAAAAGAGGGATAATGTATGGCCTATACTTACTTACTTAGTTCGCCCATTACAGAACATTTGTTCCATAGACCGAACTAAGAAAAGATCTCCATTCCTCTCTGTTTTTCGCTTGACTTTTTGGAATACCGCGCCTTTTCATTTCTTCATCCACTTGTATGCTCCATCGAAGCTTAGGCCTGCCGATTCTGCGTGCACCGCCATGTGGCACGCATTCATACGCCTTTTTAGCGGGTTCATCATCGCTCATTCTCATGATATGGCCTAGCCAACGCAATCGTTGCATCTCAATACGTTTAACAATATTCATGTCTTTGTATAGCTTATACAGCTCGTGGTTCATACGACGTCGATATTCACCGTCAACGCAAATCGGCCCGTAGATCTTTCGAAGAATTTTCCTCTCAAACACACCAAGCACTGCCTTATCTGCTTGCGCAAGTACCCATGCTTCGGAGCCATACATTAGCACGGGTAGTATCAGCGTTTTGTATAGTGTTATTTTTGTTTGACGAAATGTGGCTTTGTTTTTAAATTGCTTACTTAGACCATAGTAGCATCTGTTGGCCAATACAATTCTTCTTCTTATTTCACAACTGATGTTGTTTGTTGTGTTTATGGCAGTGCCGAGGTAGACGAAGTCTTTAACTACCTCAAAATTGTAGGTACTAACTTCCACGGTTGGTCCGAGCTCTAGGGACGCGTCGACACCATCAATTTGGTCTTTTCGCCGTTTACCGCCAGACCCACTTTCGCAGATTCTGCTTCGACCTTCCTAAAGGTATCAGTTACTTCCTTTAGTGATCGTCCCATGATGTCTATGTCATCAGCATAAGCAAGTAAAATGTACTATTGGTGTAGATTGTGCCATTTCTCGTATTACCTTTTCCAGCAAAATGTTGAATAGGTCACACGAAAGACTGTCCTTGTCTGAAACCTCTTTTGGTACAAAATTCTTCGGAGAGGTTCTTTCCAATTTTAACTGAGGACCTAGTATCAGTTAAAGTCATCTTACAAAGCCGGATGAGCTTTGCGGGGATACCAAATTCAGACATTGCATGGAATACCTTTGATCGGAGGGGACTGTCGAATGCTGCTTTATAATCGACAAAAAGGTGAAATGTGTCGATCTGCATCTCTTGGGTCTTCTCTAGGATTTGCCGCAGGGTAAATATCTGGTCAATGGTGGACTTGCCAGGTCTAAAGCTACATTGGTATGGTCCAATTATTTCGTTGACCATTGGCTTTAGTCGTTCGCACAATATCCCTGACACTATCTTATAGGCAATAGGGAGAAGACTTATGCCCCTATAGTTTGAGCATACAGTCTTATCTCCTTTCTTGTGGACGGGACATAGGATGCTCAGGTTCCAATCGTCGGGTACGCGTTCTTCCTGCCAGATGGTGCTAACTAGCTGATGCATACACCTTATCAGCGCGTCGCCTCCGGTTTTAAACAGCTCGGCTGGTAAGCCATCGGCTCCTGCTGCTTTATTATTCTTCAGCCGGTTCAGCTATTTTTACCTCATCTTGGCCGGGCGGTATGCATTCTATACCGTCTTCTGGGATTGGATCTGTGGTATCATCGTCTTCGCTACTATTGGATACCAGAAGATTGGAGAAATGTTCCTTCCATATCCTGAGCACGCTATCTGTATCTGTTACCAGATTACCTTGCTGGTCTCTACAGGAGGATGTGCCTGTACCAAAGCCATCTGTTTGATGTTTTACTCTTTGGTAGAATTTTCGGACTTCATTCTGACTCCTGTACATATCGATTTTTTCACACTCCCGCTTTTCCATTTCTCTCTTTTTCTTGCGGAAAAGACGTTTCTCTTCTCTCCTTTTCTCCCGATATCTCTCTCGTGCGCTACGCGTTGCTACTGATTGTAAAGTAGCTCTATATGCCGCATTTTTCTCTTCGGTAGCAGCACGACACTCCTGATCATACCATGAATTCCTTTGTGGAGGCCTCTGGAATCCAAGTATGGATTTTGCGGCTGTTTGCATGGAGTGGGCAATATTTTGCCATTATGTTGTTATGTTATCGGGACAAGGAGTGCTCGCGTTAAGCAATTGGGCTAGTTGAGTGGAATATGCTGTGGCTATCTGTTGTGTTTGCAGCCTATCGATGTCCAACTTCCGCGTTGTGTCTGTTCGTGCTTTATTTGCAACGTTTAGACGGGTACGTACCTTTGCTGCAACAAGGTAGTGGTCCGAATCAATGTTTACGCCTCGGAACGATCGTACATCCAACACGCTGGATGAATGTCTTCCATCTATCACAACATTATCAATGTGATTAATTGTTCTTTGATCTGGAGACAGCCAGGTGCCCTTATGAATATCGAGATGATTAAATCTGGTACTGCTAACTACCATGTTTTTTGCAGCTGCAAAGTCTGTCAGCCTCATACCATTGTCAGATGTTTCACTGTGGAGACTGAATTTCCCGACTGTTGGGCCAAAGATATTCTCCTTTCCAATTTTGGCATTAAAATCGCCTTGAATGATTTTAATGTCATGGGCAGGGCAACGGTCATATGTTTCTTCTAAAATATATCTTTGGTCTGTTCGTCCTTTTCTTCAGTGGGAGCATGAGCGCAAATAAAGCTGATGTTGAAGAATTTAGCTTTTATTCGAATTGCAGCAAGTCTTTCATTCACTGGAGTGCAGCTGGATACCAGATGTTTTAGTCTCCGACTAACTACAAATCCGCAACCAAACTCATGCTTTACGTCATGGCAGCTATAATACAGTGCGTCACCTTTAGGTGTTGTTGTGACACCTTTCCCAATCCATCGTATTTCCTGTATGGCAGTTATATCGGCCTTGTACTTTTCAAGTACGTCTGCCAATGCGAAGACTGCACCTTCTCTATAAAGAGTGCGAACATTCCAGGTGCAGATTCGCAGATCATGGTCCTTGAAACGTTTGCGGGGTTCGTCAACTTTAGAGGGGTTTGTTTTTCTTTTCTTTCGTTTTTTCATAGTAGGTTGTTTTTTCTAGGGGAGGGTTACTAACCCGACGCCCAAACCCAAGTTTTTAACGTTCTTATGGGTGAACGCGCGGCACGTGTTAGCTCACTACCTTTAACGGGTGTTAAAGGCAGTTCCCCAGGTGACACCACGGGGAGATCAGTGTCCACTTGAAATGAAAGAGGGACCAAGATAAATCCTGGGCTTTGCCATGTTAAAACCGGTCAGGACCGTTGCTTGGTATCTTCCATCCCCTATGGCCTATAACCTGGAGTAAATCTATTGATCGGCTGAATGTATATGTTCAGCAACTATACCTCGCAGTTCCACACCTGACTGCTAACCCCCATACATTCCATGTACAGGTCATTAGAGCCAGGCTCAAGGGAGGTAGGTCTGTATTGAACAGACTAGTGCAATAGGAAAGCTTATCCCCCACTCCACTTCTGGTGCGATCCTTCCTCAGTACGTTGTAAACCTCACATCGCCATAAGCTGCAGTTGTTGTTGAGCTTGATATCCAGCACCGCCGCAAGCATGATATTCTTCCATTTACTCGATCTTAGCTCGGAGTCTATTTGAATTGCAACAAGTAAGAACGGCGTTAGGTTCGGCCAGGCCGCACTTGTTAAACCCTCCACCACGAGTTGTATTGAAGTAAAATGGAACAATTAGTTTCCTTTCGTTTTTGAAGAAGGTGGCTAATCTTCAAAATACCGAAATTCGGGAAGTACCCATCTATGCCTACAAATTTCTTCCGGAAAGTTTTTTAGACTTAAAGAAGACAAATTTCCGATATTTCGATAAAACCTTCAAAATACCAAAAATCAAGCGGTACACTTCTGGAATATTTTATAACCCCATGGAAGACCGAATACCAAATTTCAGCCATTTCGGTGGAATATTGAGGCTACAACCTTCAAAATATCGGAAATCGGGAGGTACCGTTCTATGGGGGAAATATGAAGGCATGGACCTATACCGACAAATTTCTTGGAGAAAGGTTTATGCCCCCAACGAAGATTAAGTACCAAATTTCAGCCATTTCGGTGTATTAATGAGTCTTCAATATTTCGAAAATCGGGTGGTACCGTTCTATGGGGGCTATATCAAAACGTGGACCGATATAGCCCATTTGCAATACCGAACATCCCAGGAGTAATAGAAACTTCTATACCAATTTACAAAGCTCTATCTTAAAAATTGCGAGCTGTATCTTGATTTCAACAGACGGACAGACGGACATGGTTATATCGACTTAGAATTTTACCCTGATCAAGAATATATACTTTATAAGGTCTCCGATGAATATTTCGATGTTTTACAAACGGATTGACAAATTTAATTATATCCTCCATATTATGGTTGAGGGTATAAAAAAGGATGCATTTTCACGGATTAGAACAACAACGGCTGGTGTTAGGTGATGCGTGTGCGACTGCTTTTGGGGGGACTGCGGGACAAGGACTCAGTGGGACTGCGTTCACGCAGCAACATAGTCCCTGTCGTAGTCCCTCGCACGGACAAGTCTAGAACAACCCATTAGATACGCCCACGCCTAACATCTATTGTATCTCACCAAAGCTTGGATTTGGGTAAAGATGTGTATATGACAAACCGGGCACAAATATATTTGTCCTGGGGTTTTCTCCGTCCCGGCACGAACCAAAAGATTCCTGAGCAGGCATTTCGGGATATGCTGTTCTTAATACAGAAAAAATTATACAAATACAAACATGCCTACACTGAGGTGGCAACCGCTGGCCGAAATACGGGTGTTGTTTGGTTCCAGGTCAGGCCTGGTGTCGAGTGGCAGTTGCTAGCGATCAGACTTCTTTAGACACATGTCAGTCATTCAGATCCTCTGCAGAACTGCTTAATCTTAAAAGTGTCCAACGGTGTACTGTGGAATAATCAGTCCACCTCCTTGGCTTAAGACAAATTGTTGTGTAGTGGTTAGCCAATGTAGTGGTTAGCATGTCTGCTTGCACACTGAATGCCTCGGTGCTACTCTCAGACAAGGCATCGCATTTTTCATTTTCTTAATGTTTCTACTTACTCTGCAAATTAAATAGGATTGAAGGATGGAAGTTAAAATTAACTGCATGGAGAACCTCAGTTGTTGTAGACCAACGTGCTGCTACCAAAGCAGAAAATTATGTATCAAAGTTTTTTTAGTTCCACTTGGTACGCGACTATGTGGATTATAGGTACCTCGAGTGTTATTCATTCACACTATATAACTTTTAAGGTCAAATCATCATACCGATAGCTATTGAAGTCATATAACCGTCCTCATCCTAAACCTGATTATAATTATTTCTTGCAGGCACCAGTATCATAGATCCTGATGTATATTTGGTGGGTGCCAGTGGTGGCGTTTATGCTCTACTAGCTGCCCATTTGGCTAATGTTTTGATTAACTACCATCAAATGCATTACGGGATTTTGCGTTTGGCATCAATTCTCTTTTTTGGTAAGTCTCGCTCTTCACTAATTTATACTAAGAGTTGTTTAGGGATTAAAAATGCAGTAACTGAAAATAAACATGTTTTCCGGATTTTTACAGCCTCCTGCGATGTGGGATTCGCGGTGTACGCCCGTTTCGTAGACGATTATCCATCCGTATCATTTATTGCCCATTTAGCTGGCGCCATGGCAGGCCTTACCATTGGTCTGCTGGTCTTGAAAAATTTCGAACAGAAATTACACGAACAACTCCTGTGGTGGATTGTGCTGGGCATTTATGCAGCCTGTCTCATTTTTGCCATCATCTTCAATTTACTGAACAGCACTGTGATGTTACGTTTAAGAGGACAGCCCCTCTATGCCACTGAGACAGTTTTCAATGATTTCCAGGTCTGATATTTACTTTTAACTGTCATTGCCGGACTGGGGAACAACGATAGTCACTGCCACACCAATGATGGCCTCTACTACAACATATGACCTACACGTATTAATTTATTTATAATTAAATCCTATAGAATTTCAGTAGTTTTTTTCTGTTTTTTGTTGACGTTTTTTTGTTAGTAACTCTTTTTGCAAAAATTGAATTTAATTAATTGCTTTAATTTAATTTATTTTGTTATGTTATTCGAAAGTTAGCTCTATTATTTATGCCTTCGGGGAACTTTATCGATTTATTTAGACATATATATTTATGTATATATGTGTATGTATATAAAACATATGAAAAAATATTGCATTTATAGCATAGTACACAAATTCCAAATACAAATATTTTGTTCGAAAAATATTTAAAAAAAGTAATTTGGAAAATAACTGCCGCAAATGAATTTCTGAAATTTCTTTTGTAACGATTTGTATATCAGCGCCACGGTTTTTCCCAAAGTGTAATTATATATGGTAAACTGGAGTTTTTTATGTAAATATTTTTGCTAAATATACAATAAAAAATATATTAATAATACAATTTTAAGTAAAAGTATACAAACATATGTATATTCGTTATTTTGTATTTTCTTTGGACAAAACAGGAAATGAAAAACATTATAGGTAAGATATAATAATGATCCTGAAAGTGTCATCCTTTAAACCTTTTATGAGATATTAAAATAATTCCTCAATTTTGCACACCCCTTACATGTGATTTAAAATAAAACCCGTTCTTATTCTATGAAACAACACTTCACATTGGATGAATGAAAAATACACTTCGTATTCCAGTATTTCAGTCGAATGTTGAAAAACACACATTGTCAATATTTACTCACATTTTCAATTGCTGTAATTTCGACTTTCGCTTATTTCGACTGATGAAAAAGCTAATTTGATTCGGTGAAGGAAAAAAACATAAAAAATGTTTGCGTGATTCTCAAACATATTTCAGGGAAAATGAAAACCTATTCAAGGTGAATGACAGTTGAAGTGGTGTGAGTATCAATGGCAAACATAAAACAAGCCGAAATAAAGCCATTCGACAACTAGAAACAGCAATCAAATTGTGAAAACATAATAGCAAGTCCTTTAAGCTCGGTACGGAAAAATTACTTCAAAGCTTGGCAAAAAAGCGTTTTCGACTGGCTTCCTGACATTGATTGATGCCGTGATATGGTTGGTTATTTAAGGGTTGTTTGTTTAATGCATTTGCTTAAAAAATATATATGAAAACAAATTAATTCAAATCATACATCCATCACCCACACATTTTTTTCCTAATTGTTATTATCAGAAACATTGGAAACATTTTTAGTGGAGTATAAAAAGTTTTTTGTTGAAGAATTTATTGAAAAATAAAATAAAAATATCCACAAACAAGAAACAAGGGAACTAATGAGATTCTTGACGAGAATCGAAACTATAGTCTTCCCTGCCATACCCCTTGGCGAACAATACCAAATTTTCTCCACTAATAAATTAGTTTTTTTTTTAATATTAAAACAACAACAATGGGATTATAGTACGTTAACATATAAGCGGATTTAATAAACCCACTGGGTTTCAAATGTCAATCCCATTGCGTATATGTCAAATAAATCCTCGGAAAGAAGGTTAACCCAGGAAAAAGCTATAATATAAAGAGCCTATTAAGCCGGAGTAAAAAAGCGTTTTTATACCCTCCACCATAAAATATTCTGAACTAAAAGGGAATTATTATTTTCTATCCTGTCCACAATTTCAGGCGGAGATATTCTGTGACCACTAATACCTAAATAAGGTAAAAAAATTATATAGAAAAGTCTTCAATCGGCTGACAACCTTATATGGAGATAAATCAAAGTGTGTGTTTGTGACCACTGGGAACCTCAAATATCGAATTACAAATAGTTCGGATAAACATTGTTGTTTAAATCCTCAAAACACCGAAAACCGGGAGGTACCGTTATATGGGGGCTATAGCAAAACGTGGACCTATGTTGACGATGTTTGGTGGAGATGTTTCATGACCACTGAGAACTTCAAATGTCAAATAACAGCTATTTCGGTTACAAATTGTGGCTAAAATTCTCAAAATACCGAAAATCGGGAGGTACCGTTATATGGGGGCTATACCGAAACATGGACCTATGTTGACGATGTTTGGTGGAGATATTTCATAGCCACTGAGAACCTCAAATTTCAAATTACAGCTAGTTCGGTTAAAAATTGTAGCTAAAATTCTCAAAATACCGAAAATCGGGAGGTACCGATATATGCGGACTATACCAAACCTATGTTGACGATGTTTCGTGGAGATGTTTCATGACCACTGAGAACTTCAAATGTCAAATTGCAGATAGTTCGGTTAAAAATTGTGGCTAAAATTCTCAAAATACCGAAAATCGGGATGTGCCGTTATATGGGGACTATACCAAAACATGGACCTATGCCCATATCCTTTGGGATATAAGTTTGTTGATCAGTAGGAACCCTAAGTGCCAAATTATAGCTAGTTCGGTCTGCAAATGTGACGAAGAACGTCAAAATATCTCAAATCCGGAGGTACCGTTATATGGGGGCTATACCAAAGAGTGGACCGATATAGCCCATCTTTGAACTTGACCTGCCTATGGAAAAAATACCCTCGGGTGCAAAATTTCAGCACTCTATCTCAATTATTGCGGACGCTAGAGTGATTACAACAGACGGACGGACAGACGGACACGGCTAGATCGTCTTAGAATTTTATCCTGATCAAGAATATATATACTTTATAGGGTCGCAAATGATTAGTTCGATGTGTTACAAACGGAATGACAAACTTAATGTATCCTCCATACTATGGTGGAGGGTATAAAAATGGAATGCCTTACCGAATATTGCAATATATCCGTTGTTTAACCACCAACGCCAACCTACTCTACATCAATGTAATGGTGATATTTGATAGGCTTTGCTTTTGGAATACGCCTAATAGAAGCGGAGATATTTGCATATGAATAAAACGTTGGATATTCTCTACATACGTTTTTTGCCCATTCCAACCCTTAATTATCCGACCATCATCAAAATCAATAGGCCTCTAGCCCTCTGGGGCCCCCATCAACAACCAACATTTTGTGACGATCCGAAAAAAATTGTGACCTGTAGCGCGATTAAAAAAATGGAACAATTACCGACTATTGCGATATTTCCCTTGTTTGATTACCTACATTGCTTCATTGTAAATGTGCGATTTTCTATTTTCCTTATCAGGCTTTGGTTTTTGAAGGCCACCAGCCAAATCTGTTATATTCGGCATCCTAAAAATGAAAACTTGGGTTTGATCAATGACTACTGTGATATCTCCGTTGTTTGGCCACCTACGTCAACCTACTTTGCATTGTTGTAAAGGTGAAGATTTCCACTTTTGGAATATTCTTAAGGGGTAGTTTACACTATATGTAAATGTCATATGACATGAAATTTTCCATCATTATATAGTCGCTAATATGTGCAATATTGGGGATTTCCCTTACGCAATTTACTTTGTGCGTCCACACCAGCAAAAATGTAATAAAATTAGGTCTACACATTGCCTGCGTGGGTAGATATGGAATGTTTTTATTTCGTGTCATATGACATTGATAGATAGTGTAAACTACCTCTAACACGTTCGCGAACGTGAATGCCATAGCATTCATTTTCATGGTGATGTTAGATGACGTGAATGCTATAGCAATTACATGCAAAGCCAATTTTTATTCATTTACTTGTACACATAGTACGATTATTTTAATTAACATCCATAATATAAACAAAGGGTGCTATAGTCGGACGGGACCGACCATGTGATACCCTACACCACTTTATGTATGAGTGCGACACTTTATTTATTATTTTCATTATTTCATAATGGACAGATGGACCATTTTGGCAACATATACATACATATTTCTTCGAAAAATTCAAAATTTATATTTGCTGACTTTAACCGTTTCGATCAATATAAGAAATCAAGATTTCGAGGTATTCCGTTATCTAACTGCTAACTGCATTGATATAATTTGCATCAAGTGGGAGGACAAGAGGTGGTTTTCAAGTTTCTTTTCGTAATTTGTCCGAATATGCCCCCAGAATGCCAAATACATACCAAAAATTATATTTGGATATTTTTTCCACAAAAGATTTTATACGCTACTACCTGACCCGGGTCCGCGTTGCTGGCCCGTTGCGTTCTTCTGGGAAACTATCTCTAACATTCGACCGAGCTTTTTCAGTATGCAAATCCTATCTGGAAAATGCAAGTATTGATACTTCCAAATATTTTTTGTTTAATTTTTCAGTAGAATTTTCAAATGGAATTGACCATAACCTTGACCTTCTTAAAACTTTATAATATAAATTTTAGACAGGAAATCTTCATAATTCAAAATTCATAACTCATTCATAGTGTAAATTCGGAAAAATCTCAGTAATTCATAAAAAATACTCTTAAGTAATAGTTGTAGATATTTTACTGTATAGTCCGGTCAAAATAGACATTGAAATAGCAAAAATTCCCACAAAGCTGAATTTTGGTGGAGAGCTAGGGTTTGCCATTAGAAGCAATGTCCTAAAAGTCTCCATCGATCCCATGTGTGCAAAAAAAATTATTCGGGATCAAAGGTCAAAATTTAAGGGTTTTTAGGTTTTCGGATTTATTTTTTTGAAAACGGTTGATCTAATCAAAAAGTGACTAAAGTAAATATTGTAGACAGAAAAATTATCTACAAGTTTGGCTCTTTTCTTAGAAGGAACCATTCTTGAGATATAGCTGTTCTAAAAAAACATGATTTTTATGCACTTATAAGGAAAATATGCACATATTCAGACGAACCGACTAAGATAAGCGAAGTAATCGGGTCTGTCCCCCAAAAAATATATATTTTCTTGAAGAGCGAAATTATAGCTATCTTCTAAAAATTCCAACAAAATCGGAGTGTGTTTAGTAGAGTTATTCAATGTTAGAGTCATTTTATGCAAAAATAGCCCATTTAACCCACATGTATAATCGAAAGCCCAACGGGAACGACCCCAACGAAAACTCTCCGATTTTTTTCAAGTTTTGTCCGAAGGTAGGGTTTGTTGCGCTGATTACGGAAATGTATAATTTTCAACGGTTGCGGATCCGGTTCGCCGGTTATTAGACCCGAAAGGCCAAATTTAAAAACCGGGTTAGACTCGGTTCTACTGAACCGATTACTGCAAAGTGGATATCGTTTGAAAGCTTACGGAAGTATCTAACACATAGTGTCGTAACTTTAGCCGGTTCGCATCATAATGTACTTACGCGCATCATAATGTACTTTTTTATTTGACCTTTAGATCGAGATATCTCGAAAATGGTAAGTCTTTTTTAAGAATCATGAAGACCAATCTTGTAGACAATTATTGAATCTACAACTTTTACTTTTGCGGGCTTTTGCTAAGTATTACCGTTTTTGAGAAAAATTAAAAAAAAAACTGAATAATGCCTCTAAAAATGACCTTTGACCCCAAATAACTTGTTTTGCACACATGGGATCGATGGGGACTTTTAGGACGTTGCTTGTAATGGCCAACCCTAGCTCTCCACCAAAATTCAGCTTTGTGGGAATTTTTGCTATTTCCCCTTTATACGCATGTCTATTTTAACCGGACTATGTATTCAAAAATATGATTAGAGATGGACAGTGGGTAAATACCCCATGGGGAAATACCCGGTAAAACCCATTTGTGGGTATTTATTTGGGTGTTTACTATATTGAATTGTAAATACAGAATCTTACACATTTTTCTTGGATTTCGGTTGTGAAATCGTTTCAAAATTGACAGCTTTATAGTATTCTGAACACGTGGTATTTTTCCCCAATTAGCCGCATATTTCAATCATATTGGCTGTAATTTTGCACGGTGAGTTCTTAATCTGTAGAAAATATCCTTGCAAAATTTTTGTCTACGTAGGTCCACTTTTGGGGATATCCCCCATATTACCCTCGATTTCGAGTATTTACCAAATGGTGGGTAAAAACTATTTAACAGCCGAACCAATTGACGTAGTGCGCCAAAAATTTTCTCAAATGTTTTTTATACCAATAGAACTTTAGGAATTGAAAATGGGGGTTTTGGGTCCATGTTGATATATCCCCCATATAACCGTACCTCCCGATTTAAGGTATTTTTCCCAAATTAGCCGCATTTTGGCCACAATTTGGAACAGTGAGTCCTCATTATACACAAAATAAGCTCGCAAAAATTTGTCAACGTAGGTCCATGTTTGGGGGTAGCCCTTATATAACCCCCAATTTCGAGTATTTACCTAAATGCTGGGTAAAAACTTTTTCATTTAAGGTATTTTTCTCCAATTAGCCACATATTTCAATCATATTGGCTGTAATTTAGCACAGTGAGTTCTTAATCTGTAGAAAATATCCTTGAAAATTTTTTGTCTACGTAGGTCCACGTTTGGGGATATCCCCTATATTACCCTCGATTTCGAGTATTTACCCAAATGGTGGGTAAAAACTATTTAACTGCCAAACCAATTGACGTAGGATGACAAAATTTGGCTTAAATGTTTTTTATATCAACAGAACTTTAGGAATTGAAAATGGAAGTTTGTGGTCCATGTTTTGATATAGCCCCCAATAACCGTACCTCCCGATTTAAGGTATTTTTTCCAAATTAGCCACATTTTACAATCATATTGGCTGTAATTTGGAACAGTGAGTCCTCAATATACACAAAATAAGCTCGCAAAAATTTGTCAACGTAGGTTCACTTCTCTCTTATCTATAAGTGGTGTCTTAGGGCAAGCCGTTCGGACTCGGCGATAAACTGTAGGTCCTATATCATTGAGCTAATGTAAATCGGGGTGCACTCATTGATATGAGAGAAGTCTCCTATGTCCCGCTTGGGATGTTTGTGGTACAATTATTATTATAGGTTCACGTTTGGGGGTAGCCCCCATATAACCCCCAATTTCGAGTATTTACCAAAATTGTGGGTAAAAACTATTTAATTTAAGGTATTTTTCCCCAATTAGCCACATATTTCAATCATATTGGCTATAATTTAGCACAGTGAGTTCTCAATCTGAGGAAAATATCCTTGCAAAACTTTTTCTACGTAGTTCCACGTTTGGGGATATCCCCCATAATAACCTCGATTTCGAGTATTTACCCAAATGGTGGGTAAAAACTATTTAACTGCCAAACCAATTGACGTAGGGTGCCAAAATTTGGCTCAAATCTTTCTTATATCAACTGAATTTCCGGTATCGAAAATGGGGTCTCTGGGTCCATGTTTTGATATAGCCCTCCATATAATCGTACCTCCCGATTTAAAGTATTTTCCCCAATTATCCACATTTTACAATCTTATTGGCTGTAATTTGGCACAGTGAGTTCTCAATGTGTATAAAATATCCTTGCAAAATTTATCAACGTAGGTCCACGTTTTCTTGTAGCCCCCATCCATATAAGGTACCCGATTTCGAGTATTTACCCAAGTATTGGGTAAAAACTATTTATCTGCCGAACAAATTGACGTATTGTGTCAAAATTTGTCTCAAATCTTTTCTATATCAACAGAAATTCTGGTACTGAAAATGGGGTTTCTGGGTCCATGTTTTGATATAGCCCCCATATAATCGTACCTCCCGATTTAAGGTATTTTTCCCCAACGAAACGAAGAATACTCTGTTCCTGCCCAGCTTAAATTTAATGAAGATTTAAAGCTCTTCCTTTATGATCTCGCTGAGCCAACCAGCCCGGTCTGTGGTCTAGGAGACCTAATGCGACTTATCAACGCAGCAGGCTCTAAATAATTGCCAATAGGGGAAAAATGGAATAGCAATCACAAATGCTGTGGTTTTCAAAATGGTATATTAAACATACTAATTGAGGTTATGAAGGTTATAGCCGATACGCAAACCAACCAATCATTCAATCCGCGGTTATTTTTTTCGCTTCATATGATATAATTTGTCTTAAAGTGTTTTAATGTGCGGGAAAGTGCAATGCTAAATCTTTCCATACAGTAAATATTTCATCTCATGCGACACGAATAAACGATTGTTTACTCCTATAAATCATTTAAAACTGCCACTTTAAAGTAGGGTGACAATTCCCAGTCTGTAAAGTCGCTGGTACATATTTTCGAAGAAAACACACTGTCGAGTGTTAAGTGGAAACAGAATTCCCCAAACTAGGACACTGCACTCCCAGAAACTGAAACGTAATAAATGAAGCAGTTAGCACAAAACGAAAATGGACGTGAAAATGGAACACAACAAAAAAGAAATTAACAAAGTAAAGATGGACTTATGGCCACAACTACCATGACAACTGTATTTGGCAACTCGGCAGCAATCGTTATGACTATTACGTGCAAAGGACACATACCTTGTGGTTAGGTTACAATTCCTATGCACACAAACACACGTCTAAGGACAAAGTTATGAAATAGTTGTGCGGTTGTTAAAAGACGAGATAAATTTCAATTTATGATTTTAAGATGGCATAAAAAACTACTGAAACCCCGAACAAAGTTCCATGCTCCACTTCATAAAACTACATTTAGCCAACGACCGACCAACCGACCGAGCGTCTGTCCGTCCCTCCAGTGTTTAGTTGAATTATTTTTCAACTACATTTTTTATTTCTTCATTGAATGCGGTAAAAGTAGAAAACGAAATCTGGACGATGTCCACTTTGTTGAAAAGAATTTACGGATGGAAGATAATTAATTGGGTTAAAATAACAGGAAATAACTGGGACATATGAAATTAACGAACTTATTAATTTCGTTATGAGCATATTTTCTTCGTAAGGATTAAATTTGTGTAGTGGCTGGGTGACCACAATGTCCACCCAATGGTGGTGGGAAACTTAACAAAAGACGACAAAGATGCCCGAAAATGAGGACTATTTTAGAAACGACCCATGAATAATGCCGCTTTTGAATTCAGGACAATTGTTAATGTGATCTCTGTGTCGTCGCTGACGGAGGCATGTGTGTTTTTTTTTTTTTTTTGGAACAGTGAAGCTACGTATTTGTGCTATTACATGTTGGTAACATAACGGTAATTGGTTGGTTGGTTGTTGTTGTTGTAACAGTGTTTTTTGTTATGTTTATTTGTTCGTTCCTCTGTTCAATCTGGCTCTGGGTCTATCTCCAGTTCCAGAAAAGTGGCTGCTTCGATGGGATGTATCCACAGATCCACTGGAGTAGGTTTGGCGGGGCAGTTAAAAAGGTGTTGTTTGTCGTGCGGGCCCATGCCGCATACTGGGCATATGTCTTGCACGGCGCGATCGATTTCCGCCCAATATGAATTTAGGCGACTGCAATATCCCGAGCGTAGTTGAGCCAAAACTATTATCTGCACCCCAAGTGCTACCGGCCAGGGACTTGAGGACCTTGTTCCTAGTTTTCAACTTGTCGCAAATAGCTGTGGCGTGTGCGCACGACGTGAATGTAGTGTCGAATGTGACCCCTAAAATTTTAGGGCAGTTTGTGGTCGGAATTCTGCTACCGTCGACCACGACATTCAACTCACGTCCAAACTGCGCTGTCCATGTGGTGAACAGAGTGGCTGTAGATTTTGTGGGGGAAATCTGCATATTCCTCGAATGGAAAAAGATGGTAAGATCGGTTAAATAGTTGTTCAGTTTTTCACAGATGTCATCAGGATAGGTACCCGACGCCAGGATCGTGCAATCATCCGCATACGTCACGATCTCAATGCCGTCTGGAGGGGGTGGAATACAGGAGAGGTAGAGGGGAACTCCCTGTTTCACTCTACGGGGTTTGGACTTCTTATTCCTGAATTCCACGTACGACTGGCGTCCACACATTTAGTTGACTATCCAACGTTTCAAGCTTGGCCGGAGGGTTGTCTGCTCATTGTCCTCAAACAGCGTGGAGTGCCTGACTGTATCAAAGGCTTTTGATAAGTCAAGCGCCACCATCACTGTTCTATCGCACGGCCGTCTCTGGTTGAGTCCTTTACAGATATATGTGGTAATGGCGTGCAGCGCTGTTGTCGTGCTGTGCTGCTTACGGAATCCATGTTGATGATCGGCAACTTGATAGCTATTTCTGATACTGGGGAGGATCAAGGCCTCAAGTGTCTTTGCTACGGGCGACAAAAGCGAAATCGGTCTGTACGATTCACTTTTGCTGGCATCCTTGCCTGGCTTCCGTAGTGGGACCACCCTGACTTCGGGAACAACGAGGGTGGCTAGCGACAAGTTGAAGACTTTGGTGAGATACTCGACTCCCGGCTCATCCAGCTGCTTCAACATTACCATGGAGATTCCATCAGGGCCCAACGCTTTGGATGATTTAGCGTTCCTGATGGCATTGGCAACATCATCCATTGTAAATTGTGGTGGTTCATTCTCGGCAGGAAGAGATCTGATGCGACGTAATACTCTTCTCTTCGCCCTGTCACTCTCGGGATGCTCGACAAACTGTCGATTGAAATTACTTGCGCACCTCTTCGGGTCAGTCAACGTAACGTCGCCAAACGTGACTGAGGTCCTATCTTCCCTCCTTCCAGGGTTCGAGATTGACTTAACCGTTGCCCACAATTCACCTATACCGGCTCCAATGTTGCAGCTCTTTAGATGATTTAACCATTTGTTCCGCTTATGCTCGCCGACCAGCCTGTTAACTTCCAGTGTCAACTCCCTGACTCTGGGGTCATTGGGGTTGATACGTCGAAGCTCATAACGCTCATTTGCTAATCCCGTCGCCTCTGCTGGGAAATTTGGTCTTACTTCGGGTATTCGACCAGCAGGGATATGGCGAGCGGCTGCAGTAGTGATGATGTCCCGGAACGTCCTTTCCGCTACCCGAACATCAGAATGAATGGGCAATTCTCTGAAGCGGTGATTTGTGAACTATCTGAAACTCAGCCAATCAGTTTTTTTATGATTGACGAACGTGCGGCGTTCAGAGGTGATGAAGTCGGGTGGTCTGCTAATGGAGACAATTATGGGGAGATGGTCTGATCCAAGGGAAATGACGGGTTGCCAGGTAACGTCATTTGTCAGACCAGGTGACACGATGGTTATGTCAGGCGAACTGTGACACTCTCCTCTAATTCTGGTAGGGGCGTCCTCATTGACCGTGCAAAACGTAGAGCTATCAATCTGCTCAGCCAGCGCTGTACCTCTCTGGTCGTTTCCGAGGGCCGAATGCCACATCTCATGATGCGCATTAAAATCCCTCAGGACCAAACGATTATGACCTTGCAAGAGCGGGCTAATGCCAGGCCTATAATCAGGGATACAGCTATTTCTCGGCGGGATGTATACATTCAGCAACTCTATCTCGACAGCTCCACACCTGACTGCTACCCCCATACATTCCATGTACGGGTCATTAGAGACAGGCTCAAGCGAGATAGGTCTGTATTGGACAGACTGGTGCAATAGGAAAGCCAATCCCCCACCTCCACTTCTGGTGCGATCTTTCCTCAGAACATTGTAACCATCACAATGCTCTAAGCTGTGGTTGTTGTTCAGCTTGGTTTCCTGCACCGCCGCGACCTTGATGTTCTTCCGACTCATAAAATCTACTATCTCCTCGATCTTACCTCGGAGTCCATTGCAATTCAATTGCAAAAAGGCTGCATTTTCGGGGATTGGGACAACAACGGCTGGTGTTAAAGGCTGCGTGTGCGGTTGTTGTCGAGGGGACTGCGGGGGAGTTTCGTAATCAGACGACGATGGAGTCTCGTAATCCGACGACGACTCACTGGGGACTGTGATCACGCAGCATGCAGCAACATAGTCCCTGTCGTAGTCCCTCACGTGGAGGAGTCCAGAGCAACCCCTTAGATGCACCCACTCCTGACATCTATTGCATCTCACCGAAGGTTGGATGTGGGTGAAGATGCGGATGTGACAAACTGAGCACATATATATTGGTCCTGGGTTTTCCTCCGTCCCGGCTCGGACCAACAGAATTCGGAGCAGGCATTCCGGGATATGCTGCTCCCAATACAGAAAAACGAAACAAATACAAACATGTACACACTGAGGTGGCAGCCGCTGGCCGGAACATTGGTTTTGTGTTGTTGCAGGTCAATCCGGTACGAAAGAACCCGCTGCCGTAGGATTGGGGGGGGGGGGGGGTGGTGGTTGGTTGGTTGGTTTACGTGGTGGCTATAATCTTCATATCCTCAATTAGTTCGTTTAATATACCGTTTTGGAAACCACACAACTTGTGTAATGATCTAAGTTGTCCGAACATGTTGATGGATGCTGGGGTGGAGGCACTGGAGATACTGGGAAACAAGCCCGAATGTAGAACAGGTAGGCGTTTATTCCCCACATGACATCAATCAATGGTTTTATTATGAGAACACTCCGATGAGCAGACAATTTCAGGTTTTGGGACGTTCGATTGGCCACTAAGATTGTGTGATATCACACCGTTAGACTTTTTCCTGTGTGGATAAGTAAAGTCTAAAGTGTATGCGGATAACCCCGCTTCAGTTCAGGCCTTGGGGCGAAAAATCACGAGTGTCATTCGTCAGTTACCCGTCGAAATGTTCGAACGATTCAACGAAGATTGGACTCTACGACATACTGTCTAAGACGTAGACGCGGCCAACCTTTGATACACATAAACTTAAAAAAATAAATGCCATAGAATGTTCTTTCAAATGATAATAAAGATTTTCCATTCATTCCAGAATTTTCCGTGTTTTTTTCTTTAAAAAGTTAGGAACCTCTAGTTGGTACAAGGTCTGTTCCAGAACCTGCACGAATGTTCAAATTTTTACTATGATAATGTCGCAGGCGAATTTTTTTTTTTGGAAAAAATCGCGCGATGTTTTACAAAAATATTTTTACTATTTAAGAAAATACAAAGTTTTTGTAAAAATAAGCAACTGCTTTCTGAAAAACAAGAAGCGCCGTAGGCGAAAATATTTTTGAAAAAACGCGTGATTTTTTATAAAACTACTAGCAGAATCCGGTCCGCGTTGCTGGCTCGCCGTAATGAGTATTAATGACAACTTTTTATGGACTTTATGTTTGACAATTCAAAAATTTTCTACCTCACTTCTTCGGTCCTTTGTCAAACCGAGGAGAATTTTAAATTTATCAACAGATTTTGTCTGTAACTTTTTTTTCTCTTACGGACCTTGCCGGATTTTTTCAACCATTGATGCTGTTTAGGATTTATTATCGTACATGTACCCTGTCTTTATCCTAACGCGATCTAATTATAAAAGTTAAAAAAAATGGTTAAGTCGAATTCTCCCGCTTATTGAGACTTATATGTTTTAGTTTTTCATAGCTGATGGACCGTTGAATCTCACCATTTAAGGAATTATCCAAAGCGGTCCAGCAGTTCTCAGCTGATGCCTTTACCAACGAACGACATTTGATTTTTATTTATACAGATTTTGGCTTTTTAAGAAAAATAAAAAAATGTTTGTAAAAATATGCAAACATTTAAAAAATCCCTCGATTAAAAAAATCTATTTCTTCTTAGTCCATATTTACATTAGGCAATTTTCCTTGCGGCAATTGTCAGTTTGTCGGTGAGAGAGGGTGTTGAGAGGCAAAGGGTTGCCATGTGCCTTACCTATCTCTCCATCAAACTGACAACTGCCGCAAGGAAAATTGCCTAATGTAAATATGGACTTATTACTCCAAATTAAAAAATAAAACGATTATAGCTTCGTTCCAGTACTTTTTGATTGGGAAAAGTTGCAAAGGAGAGAACTATCAGAATCGTTCGTTGAATACCATGGTACAATTAAAAAAGGTAACCTTATGCAATCATATGTTTACAATTTTTTCTAAATTTAAACTTTGACAACATTTTATTGTCAAAACGGATTTGACAATAATTTTCTATGTATGTGTGTGCTTATCATTGCATACACATATGTACATATTTGACAGTTACGTTTCAAATCTAAAATGTTTTTAATATAAATAAAATCAAAGAATAATAAACGACGCTGGAGGGAAATGATTTTTAATTTTAAAGGAGCTCGTAATACAAAATGTTGCAGATGGTAGCAGTTGTTCGTTATAGTTTTTAGAACAATTTAAGTTTGTGAGAAATATTAATATATGCAAAGGTTGACCAATGTCAGTCAACCCTTCCGATAGCTATCATGCCTACCAGAAATTTTGGACCATTATGTCACGAAGCCTGGACTAGCCACTAAAAAAATTACATTGTTGTAAACTATCCTCGTAAGTTGTCGTGCCCATTAGTCATTTTAGTTAGTGCCGGAAAAGATTTTTTAAAAGCGTTTCTTCTATTTTTACAGGGAATGTGGATTTGCCCCGAAAATAATGTAACATTATAGGAGCTCGTGGAGAAGCCACGAACAATCCGAGACATGTCCTTAACATTTTGAAATTTTGTGGGGGAGCTACCTAAGGGAGTTGACCGTTACCCAGCAAAAGTTCAATGCCAAACATGAGTGCAAGTGATTTGGCATATTTCCAACTCTTTAGGCTAACAATAGGCTGCCTTCCGAAATGTCAGTTACTTTGTAAATGTCTAAAAAATTCTGTAAGCATCCTATTCCATATCGCAGTGATACAGAATTAATGCGAAGAAAAAACGTAGTTTTATAACGTGGCGGAAGTCAGCCATTCATTTATACTATGGTAAATAAAAACAACAAATAAAGAAACAAAGTGAAAATTGTGTTTAACATTCATTAAAATTGGTACATATGTTGAAGAGAGGATTCGACGTTTCACAAATCACTTGGACATTCATTTGGTCTTCGGCCACTTCATAATATACCTCGAAATTTAACGTCGGCACCAGACTCGTCATTTTTATTCAAAGAATTTTAAAATTATTCACACAGAATATTATCCAATATTGTTTTTCTTTTTCCTGACGTGCAGGGGTGGATACGTTCAATTAGTCTGTAATTGAGCATGTCAATAAATCCAGAGATGTATCTACGATTTTTTTAAATGAGGTTACCTTTTATTATTCTACCATGGTTGAATACTAATTTGCTAGAAAAGTACAGGAATGGAAAATAGTACAAAAAAACGTGTATTCTAGCAAAATTTGTCAAAAAACGACACGAAAAATTGTTGCCGAAAAGCCTTAAAAATGAAAACGGATAATATAATTCGATTTAGACTTGGTCACCTGCTTCATGAAAGCACTTATTGTTCTCGAAAAGACCCCATAGAACACATCGAAAACACACATCACATAGTAGATTCTTGCAGTTCTGGAACAGACCATATATACATGTCCGAACTACTACTGACAAATTCAGACATAATTTCGTTTTTAAATAATTTTATGAAATCAGAAGAAATTTGTGGATACTTCGGCATTGTTTGGCACTTAAGCCTTCTCAAATGTACAATTCAGCTTAAACTCTCACTTTTATATAAAATTTGTAACGGTTCTTTGCCAAATCCATAGAAAATAATTATAAAATTCAGAACTAAAAAAAAAAAAATGTCCACGATTTTTTTGAAGTTATGTCCGCAAAGCAAAGCGAATAAGGCACGCAAAATTATTTTGGGAGTTATCTCCGCGGGAGTTATGTTCGGTCACTTTTTAAAGTACCATGCCCATTGGCGCACTCGAAGAAACACTACTTTACTTCGTGAGAAGATTTTAAGAGACTTGCTGGTTTTTCTGAGCAGATACTGTAATTTTGTCTTTGTATAAGTGAGTGATTTGAGGGACCTTTTGTCCCAACTTTATTTAGTTCGGCTGTATCTTTGCTGCTCTATATCGATCCACAGATTTCAATTTAAAATTTTTGGCTTTAGTATTTTTGTACTCTTTCAGCTTACACTTGTCACCTGGATCCGCTTTAGTAGCTGATGTTGAAAGCTTTCTTCGAGCGCATCAGGTGCCATGTATCTAAGGAATCTTCGAGAATGGATACATCTTTTATATATCAGTTGTAGTGTCATCTGTGTTTGGGATATTGGCAAGTTTATCTCTCAACCCCCTATTGAACTTCTGCCAGTTCGTTCTTTTGGAATTACGGAAACAGTTAATTAGCGTTGATTTTTCAGATACGTTGAAAAGTATCCTATTGTGATCAGAAAAAAATTTCTTTTCGGATACTCTCCAGTTATGTAATTCTATATGGAGTTCATTGGATACAAAAGTGAGTTCAATGACACTCTGCCACCGCCTAAAGTTATCCGAGCAAGGAAATATAAAAGTTTGATTAGTACCTCTGTTGCGTATTGTCAGATGGTTAGTATTAACGGTATCTTAAACCGGCTAATATCTGTTCTTTATTTCAGTGTTGCCCCACAAGCTATGTCTCGCGTTAGCGTCGTAGCCAATGATGGTGGTGTGAGGATGAGTGGTCATTATGGTACTCCAGATCTTACTTGCTGGTGCTTCTCTCGCTGGTGGTTCATGTAGCAAGAGACGGTAAGGAAGTGCTTAGCATTTACCGTTTCACTCATCCCACAGTGAATTCCGCAGTGGGGACCTGATCTGGGCTTATCGTTATCCTTTTACCCTTTGTTATGCAGACTCTTTACTTGCATGATGCCTATGTCAAGAACCTTCTCGACCGGAAGGATCCGTAGGTTATATGAAGCGACTCTAGAGTTCTTCAGATTGATCTACACAACCTTAAACATCATTTTTGTGTGGCGTTGATGTGGATGGCCCCTCTAGCTGCATTTTGTCAAGCAGCTTTTTGGCATCGTCGACATCATCTACGTCGTCTACATTCAGACCATATGGGCGCAGGATTTTGAAGTTTACCTCTCTGCCAAAGAACAGCATGGTTCCCAGTATCTCCAGCCTCCATAATTGAACTAGAACTAGACTCATGATGTACACGGTGTGCCTTAACCAAATTTAAATGGAAGGTGGTTACACCTGGGAAGTTTTTGCAGATTCTGAAACTACAATGCGCATAGATGAGAAATATCAAGAAACAAAAAAATCGCCGGAGGGATTTTCAAATAAATCGCGATTTAAGTTCACATTTTTATGGGTTCTTTAGGTTTTGCCGATTTTGCTTGGAAACCGCGAGTCCTATGTAAATGGGCATAAAGAAAATGTTGTAGCTGTGAAAATTCTCCACGAGATTGACCTTTATGATATTTTCGTAGGTTTTACCGTTTTTGAGATATAGAAGTTCAAATTGAGACAATGCACTGACTAAATCACCTCCTTATAAAACAATATCATGCTCAGTGCGTCTTAACTAACTTTTGATTAAAACCGCTTACACATAGGAAGATTTCGCGGATTCTGAAACAGCAATGTTCATATATGAGAAAAATCTAAAAAAAACAAGTAAGAAAAGCGTTAAGTTCGGTCGGGCCGAACTTTTTATACCCTCCACCACAAATTTCAGCCATTTCGGTGGATTAATGTGGCCACTACCTTCAAAATACCGAAATTCGGAAGGTACCGTTCTATGGGGGCTATATGATGGCGTGGACCTATACCTACAAATTTCTGGGGGAAAGTTTTATACGCCTAAAGAAGACTAAATACCAAATTTCAGCCATATCGGTGTGATAATGAGGCTAAAACGTTCAAAATATCGAAAATCGGGAGATATTGTATTATGGGGGCTATATCAACACGTGGACCTATATAAACATTTTGTGGTAGAAATGTTTCTTAGCATCTAGAAACACAAAATACAAAGTTACAACCGATTCTTTGGTCAAATGGGTCTAATACATTCAAAATATATTAAAATGACGCGTACTTTATAAGGGGTCTTATGTGGGGACTATACCAAAACGTGGACCTATATAACCCAACTTTGGTAGGAATGTTTTCTGGCCTCTGAAGACACAAAATACCAAATTACAACCAATTCTGTGGTCAAATGTGTCTAATACATTCAAAATATATTAATATGACGCGTACTTTATATGGGGCCTTATATGGGGGCTATACCAAAACGTGGACTTATATAACCCATCTTTGGTAGGAATATTTTTTGGCCTCTGGAGACACAAAGTACCAAATTACAACCAATTCTGTGGTCAAATGGGTCTAATACATTCCAAATATATTAATATGACGCGTACTTTATATGGGGCCCTATATGGGGGCTATACCAAAACGTGGACTTATATAACCCAACTTTGGTAGGAATATTTTTTTCCTCTGGAGACACAAAGTACCAAATTACAACCAATTCGGTGGTAAAATAGGCCAACTATCTTAAAAATTCCTTAAAACGACGACGCGTCACGCGTCATTTTGTATGGGGGCTATACGAAAGCGTGGACCTATATAGCCCGCTTTCAATACCAAAAGTCCTACGTACATATAATAGATTTTACCAAAATTTCATCAACCTACGTCAATCCGTTCGGACGCTAGAGTGATTTCCACAGACGGACAGACAGACAGACAGACAGACGGACAGACGGACGGACATGGCTATATCGATGTAGAATTGCACGCTGATCAAGAATATATATACTTTGTGGGGTCTACAATGATTATTTCGAGTAGTTACAAACGTAGTGACAAACTTAATATACCCCCATCCTATGGTGGAGGGTATAAAAAGAAAAAATCGCCGGAGGGATTTTTAAATAAATCGCGATCAAAATTCACAATTTTTGGGTTTTTTAGGTTTTCACGATTTTGCTTGGAAACCGCAAGTCGTATCGAAATGAGTGCAAAAAAATTTTGTAGCTGTGAAAATAGGTTTTACCATTTTTGAGATATAAAGGTTCAGTTCAAGTTTTTAAGTTTTTATCTTAAGTCTTCAAGATTTTGCTTGGAAACCGCAAGTCATATCAAAATGGGTCTAAAGAAAATGTTGAAGCTGTGAAAATTCTCTACAAGATTCGATGATTTATTTTTTCCTAGGATGTACCAAGATATATAAGTTTATATAAGTTTATTTATGAGATATTGCAGTAATGACATTGTTTTATAAGGAGGCTATACAGTCAGCGCATTGTCTCAATTTGAACTTCTATATCTCAGAAACGGAAAAAACTACGAAAATATCATAAATGTCAATCTTTTGCAGAATTTTCTTTAGGCTTATTTACATAGGACACGCTGTTTCCAAGCAAAATCGTGAAAACCTAAAGAAGCCCTAAAAATGTGAACTTAAATCGCGATTTATTTGAAAATCCCTCCGGCGATTTTTTTGTATCTTGATATTTCTCATCTATGAGCATTGTATTTTCAGAATCTGCAAAAACTTCAAAGGTGTAAGCACCTTTCATTTAAAATTAGTTAAGGCGCACCGTGTGTATTTAGATTGCTCAGTGACGATTACGGACCACTCTTCCATTGTTCATTTTCGCCAGACCTTTCAGCAGCTTTGGGCTTTAGCATTCTGTCCTGGACAACCAAACTCTGGCATGAGGTTGGGATTTCCGCGACCAGACTCAGGTTGATGCTGTACAAAGCGTCGCTTAGCTTTTTGCGGAAATCCCTTCGAGAACTCGTCCATACTTTTGATGACCATTTAACTACGATGCACCTCGCTGGAGTCGAAATGGGATACAGGAGAATCTTCGTTTGTAAAAACATTTTCCATAACTTGTTCGGACAACATAGTTTCTACGTTACCCTGCTTTGGACAATAAAATATTTTGTTTAAAAAATCTATCATATATGTATGTTGTTTTTGTACTATCCACCATAACAAGGTATTTTGATATGGACGCCATATACGTACCTCCTGATTTTCGAGATTTTGGTGGTTTTAGCCGAAATAAATCTAATTTGACGTTTAGTCTTCAATATGTATATAAAATATCTCAACAGGGAATTGTGGGTATGTATCTATATTTGCACGTTTTGATATAGCCCCCGTAGAAGGTATTGCGGGTTCTCAGTTTGGAAGGTACTACGATACCGCTCGATGAGAAAGTCTTTTAAAGGATAAGTCTACTGTAGTGACTGTATCCTGTAGGCCTATTCTCTAACTTTTAACAACTATCGATATTGTTAAAATTTCTTTTGTTTTTGTAACAACTACAAAACAAACAAATGGAATTGTTGTAAATTAAACAATGAGTAGTAAAGTTGTTAAAAAGTTACTGGGGCTGGTTAGGGTTATGACATTTTGAATTTTTTTTTCAAAAATGATTTCCTGTAGTGAGAATGAATGAACTTTTGCCTATTAAAGCGGGCCATACACTATTAAATTTTGATGTCAACATTTGTAGCAGTATGTATACATTTTTCAAAATGAGAGAATGTGTGTGTGAATTTTATGCATTGACGAAAATCAAAATAGTTTTTTTTTTGAAAATTTTGCCTTTTTAGGCGAAGATCATTTTTTAAGTATTAATTTTTTAATTTAATAATTTAATTATTGATTTTCAAAATGATGAATATGGTTTATTTTCAAATTGTCAAAAAGAAATTCTGGAAAAAAAAACATTGTGTTTGTGAAGAAATAAAAACATTTTAAGTTCATTAATTTATAGAGGAAAATTTGAAAATTTCGATTGCAGATTGAAGGCTGATTGAATGCTTTGCTACACACTTATCAAGCACACACGTACGTAAGGGGTTCATCGGCTGAACAAGCCAATTTGATTTCATTCTAATATAATTCCATTCTAATGACTAAAATAACTTTTATTTCACATAAATATTGAAAAAGGCCCAGCACTAAACACTTCTAATTTTTATGATATATGAAATAATGTTATATATAATATAAAATGATATATATGAAATAATACGACGATAAAATAGTGAGAAACCAACGGTTATGTCGTGTGCCCCTATACCTTGTTTTCAGTTAAATATCTGGTTATATAGACTTCAAAAAATTAAAAATAACAGCTTTAAAAACTTTTTGTGCGGAAGCTTGTTATTGAATCACTTTATAATTAAGATTTTATGCAATCTTCTGTAGAAAATCATCACGCTATGATACAGGGATATGAGGTTTTAAAAAAGTCATAACCGTAATCCTGTTATTTCGGATTCTCAATGGGTAGAAAACCTCCAATATGTTCATATTTTGGTATATTCCCATATATGAAGGTACATCCAGATTTTACGTATTTTGAAGGTTGTACGCTAGAATGCAAAAACAAAACAAACTTTTTTTGGAACTCCTACCCCCCCCCCCCCAAAATTTTCCATTTGATCCAAAACCTGGAAAAAATTAGGGGGGTAGGATTTCCAAAAACGACAATCAATTTTATAAAGCCCTAACATTAACGATAACTAAGAAAACAAAGATCGCTCTGGTTGCACGGGATAATGTTAACCGATCGCCATAAAATTTCATATATAACAAGTTATCGGGTAGACAATTTTTTTGTACTGCCCTAATGTACATACATATACATATTTACTTATGTATACATACATATGCATTATATATATAATTGGAAATTCATTTATGCCAATGTCAATGTAAAAATATTGTTGTTTTATTGTTTTTACTTTTTGTGAAATGTTTTGCTAATACGCCCACATACAATGGTCTTCGTTTCTTTCTCAAATGGAAATTAATGCAATTTAGACAAAACATATCGAAAACCAAATTGAGTTATGGACATAAAATTTATGTGAACAAAACAAGAAAAACTTTGTTATATCAATTGATTAAATTGCATAGAAGAAGTTTTTTGTAATATGTACAATTTTGGTTACATATGAAAAAGTGTTTATTTAGTTTAACATGAAATTGGGTTTTTTTATTGGAGGAAACTCGATTTTCCAAAAAAAAACTTAAATAGAATGATGATAAATACATATAATGAAAATGTGGTTTCAAATGACATGATAAAATTAATTGATTTCAAACACATTCAATAGTAAAAACTAAACAAAATGTAAAAGAATTCAAAGATAGGTAAGGGAAAAGTTTAGTTGAAATTAAGAAGGAACCATGATAAATGCTGGACTTTGTGTGTTTGAAATCGATCGGGGCTCTTTTTTGATATCTATCTCCCCTACATCACCCCAAATGTTATGGTAAAGTTTTCTAAAGTTATGGAATCGTATTTATCATTGCTTTGTTATGTAAACAATTTAATTCCAACCACAATGTTTTCGAATTAAAAACTATTTTCCATAAAAACTCTACTTAATGACTTTTGTACTAAGGTGAGTTGAAATGGCACTCGTGTACAATTATAACTAAAATCTTTGCATGTTTATGGCCAATGACCTCATGCAAATGTACGTTTGTTTGATCGACAAGTTTGGCCAACAGTTATTAAATGAATATGTATATTAGATTGAGTCCAAATATTTTTAAATAATTTATGTGTTTACGAGGGCCCGAAAACTATCTGGCCTAGGCCACACCGCGTGTTGTCAGGCGCAATTTGAATTATTTTGGAAACTTTTACAGTTTTTAGCCTAAACGTACTCAGGACAGTTTGACATACGACCATGTGTTGGGTTGTTTACAGTGACTTGACAAAACTCACTTTGCAAAAAAGTGGTATTTACTTTGACCATTTTCGTTCGATAGTTTTTCACCACTTTCCACGTGGATAATCACAGCAAGAGTGCATCGATCAAATTAATTCTTTGTATGTCCTTTATCGACATCCTATAATAATATAATAATAACACAGTGCTACAGTGAAAATTTGCAGGGGTTCTAATGCATAAATTCGGTTTTGTGGGAGTCCACAGAAGACGAAAATACCTTTGGTTTCTTTGGGTCACTTCGGTTTTTCATTTTATAACGGTAAATGTAGTGAAAAATGGGCTTTCTTGAATTTTCAAATTTAAACGGACATTACTTCTTTTTTCCACAACCGATTTGCACACGCTGTTTTTCGTTATAAAGGGGAGAGTAATGCGTTTCGAACAAGCCATAGATTTTTAAAATCGGTTAACAAATGGCTAAGTAATAGTGGTTTAAGTGCGACAAAAACGCATTAAAAAACAGTAAAACGTTTTTCCTTGTGCTCTAGGCTGCGTAAACGACACCTAACGGTACAATTATTTACTGTCAGCAAGGAGGAAATTTAGTTGGCTTTCCAAAGTGGGAAAAACCAACGAAATTGGTTGAAAAATGAATGCGTTATGACATTTTTTGTGTTTCAACTTTTTGGTTTTTTTTCATATTTTCCTTTATAAAACATTGATATCTTGTGCGTAATTGTTAAGCAGGATAATCACAACTAGAATCATACATGCTAAGATACCCATCTTTTATAAAGGAAAATATGAAAAAAACCAAAAAGTTGAAACACAAAAAATTCCATAACGCATTCATTTTTCAACCAATTTCGTTGGTTTTTCCCATTTTGGAAAGCCAACTAAATTTCCTACTTGCTAACAGTAAACAATTGTACCGTTAGGTGTCGTTTACGCAGCCTAGAGCACAAGGAAAAACGTTTTACTGTTTTTTAATGCGTTTTTGTCACACTTAAACCACTATTACTTAGCCATTTGTTAACCGATTTTAAAAATCTATGGCGTGTTCGAAAGCCATTACTCTCCACTTTATAATGAAAAACAGTGTGTGCAAATCGGTTGCGGAAAAAAGAAGTAATGTCCGTTTAAATTTGAAAATCCAAGAAAGCCCATTTTTCACTACATTTACCGTTATAAAATGAAAAACCGAAGTGACCCAAAGAAACCAAAGGTATTTTCGTCTTCTGTGGACTCCCACAAAACCGAATTTATGCATCAGAAATCCTGCAAAAATTTTTTTTCCACTTTTGTATCACAGTGTAATTGTTCCACAAACGGGACAAGGGAGACTTCTCTCATATTAATTAGTGCACCCCGATTCAAATTATCTCAATGATATGGCACCTACTGTTTATTGCCGAGTCCGAACGGCGTGCCTCAAGACACCACTTGTAGAAAAGTTTTACATGGCTGAAATACCCAGGAAATGTCGCCAACATTACTATAGCACTATAAAAAACTGGTTTAATGAATTCAATCGTGGCTGACACTCGCCAAACACGAAGGTCGTGAGGGTCGCCAAAATTCGGCCGTTGTGCCAGACAAAATTAAGCCGTGCGTGAACGGATAATGCAAGATCGCAATGTTATATACCGTGAGATAGAGGCATCCTTGGGCATTTCTTGCACCAACTATCATTTGAAATTCCATGAACACACCCAGCAAAAAAAAAAATCCTCCCAAAATAATGTTTTTTTTTATAGTACTAAGCCATTATCTTAACAAGGGCATGTCGCACTGAATAACTAGTTATTCTATGACCAATATAACCACTAGAATAACTAGTTATTTTATGGCCACTGGAAAATAAGCTATAAGTTAAAAAATTATATTTTCTATTTTTAGAACAGTTGAGGTGGAATTTGTTTTCAATTTCAACACACTTCATATTTTTTATTTTATTTTATTTCGCCATCTGCTGGATTCGAACACACGAACTTCTGCTTTGTAGCCTAACACGCTACATACTCGGCCACGCACAAGAACATTAATAATTGTTCCAACGTGTACATATGCTTACATGCGCACCAGCAACTGTTCTTTGATTTTTTAAAAAAAAGTACCCGACCGACGGTGAGCGTTGAACACAAAACCCTTGGATTTGTAGTCGGACACACAAGCTCTGTGCCACCGAACTCATTACTTAATAACTAGTTATTTTATGGCCAGTGGAAGTTGAAAAATAAGCTATAAGTTATAAAATTATATTTTCAATTTTTACAAAAGTTGAGGTGGAATTTGTTTTCATTTTCAAAACACTTCATATTTTTTATTTTCTTTTTTTTTATTTCGTCCTCTGCTGGATTTGAACACACGAACTTCTGCTTTGTAGCCTAACACGCTACATACTCGGCCACGCACAAGAACATTAATGGTTGTTCCAACGTGTACATATGCTTACATGCGCAACAGCAACTCTTATTTAATTTTTTTAAAAAAAAGTACCCGCCCGACGCACTGTGATTCAGAATCGTTTTTGCCTGGTCAAAATTCTGTAAATTTTGAACGTATAGAGATATTCTCACAATTCTTTTTTTGTTAGACAGATAACATAATCATCGTTGCGGTGAACTATAAGCGGTCAAATTCGGTCTGTTAGATTCAAGGTCAAAGTTAAACTTTTGAATTTTTTTTACTATTTTTCATCAAAATATCAGTGTTTTTGTGTTTTTATATCTTATATATATTAAAGATGGTCAAACGCCAATAAATAAACTATAAAAATACCAAAAAAAAACTAAAAAAAATTTTTCAAAAAAAAAAAAAAATAAAATTTCTATTCACAAATTTTTCAAAAATTAAAATAAAATACTACTTGGGTTTTCATAAAACTTATATAACTCATATAAAAACTCATATACTCCAAAAAATGTTAATTTCTGTATAAAAGCTGTAATTCATATGGGAAATGGTATGGAAAAACACAAATTTTTACCCATATAATTTCAATAAATTTAAAAAAAGTGTTAAACGGACGGAACGGGACGGGAATAAAAGTATATATGGGCTAAAAGAGGAGACTCTCGGACATATTTCTGTGAAATCAGAACATTGTTCCACGTTGTTCCACAAAAGTTCTAGTCCACTAAATTTGGAATTTCATAAAATTTTGTACCTGAGGAAAAATAAAATAGCTCATGTTGTGTAAACGCTACGGTAATTTATTAAATGCGATTTTAAAGGCCACAATTCTACCTACCTAACAAAAAACAGCGAATGCAATATATGTTATAGTTTCCGAGAAATAGCTATTTCTTTCTCCAGAAGTTTTCAAAAATTACGTATTTCTTAAATATGGGAAACATTTTCGTCTTTAGGGGCACCCCACTTTCCAATATTTTGACCTAATTTTTTGGTTTCCGTAGTTTTAATATGTTTACTATTGAATCCTATATAGAAACTAAATATCTGTGACAAAACAAAAATTTGATTTTTGGCCAGGAAAATCGTTTCTTGAACCATTGTGCGACGGTGAGCGTTTAACACAAAACCCTTGGATTTGTAGTCGGACACACAAGCTTTGTGCCACCGTACTAATTACTTAATAATGAGTAATATAAGTAGTTATTTTTGTATACATTACTTTGTAATGCGTTACATAATGTATAACGGATCCGAATTTTTGCTGGGCGTGGGCGCAACAATGGATTTTTCTTGTTAGATCCGGCAAATTTGGACAATCGCTCAAAAAAAGACTCTTGTCGATTGATGCAAAGAAATTGTGAATAAAAACGATCGCTAAACATAGAATCGAACTGAACTGAACGATATGATAAAGGAGGTGCGGTGACATAACTCTCAACGTACATAACTTCCAAATAAATTTTGTTAGTTATGACCGCATTTCAAGTCCACTAATTTTGGAACTTGTGTTCCATTGGGAGTAGTTGTCATTTTTTTCAAATTAAAAGATTAGTTTGGCAGCCTGTCTTCACCCGTAGTCTAAGTCCTCAACCCTTAGCAGATACAAAATCCGGCTACGCGTACAAAATCTTCTTTGCCTTATAAACTTTTTAAACATTGTATATGTAAACAACAAATTTTCGAAGTTATGTTCGTATGCATTGACGGACATAAGTCCCAAAATGATTTTTGGTGTTACTAAACTTCTCCACTGAAAATTGTCAACATAGATCCATGTTTCTCAGCCCCCATATAACGATACCTTCCGATTTTAGGTATTTTGAAAATATTAGCTACATTTTTTACCGAAGTAACTGTAATTTGACATTTCAGGTTCACAAGGCTGCTGCACCAAAAATTTTTATACCCTCCGTATTTGTGCTAACGAGGATATTTAAACTTTCATACGGACAAAATGTGCCTTATGGAAAAAATGGTTTTAGACCCCAAGTATGTTTGGACGAAATCCGTTTCAGACAATTAGGAGTCGATTTAGCAATGTCCATCCGCCAACTCATTCGGGTACCTCCCACACAAAATTTCGGAAAGGTGCAGTCTATCACCACCTCTCGAATCGAATCGAAAAATCAATTTTCTTGCAACAGGTTGCACTCAAGCCACTATTTCGATAGTACAAGATTTTTCAGTGGCTTGCCGATACTTCTTGAGAAAAAACCCTACGGCCAGCAAGTGTAGAGTCTGGTGCGCACGACAACTCCCGAAGCGAATACTGCGTTGGTCCGCACTTTGTATATCGTAATATTTCTTAGAATATTAGATGAAGTTCGAAGATGGTGCTTATAGGTCCACTCCTTCCAGTACCTCCCACACAGAAGTTCGAAAATATTCGCTAAAATGGTACACTTGTTATCTCATAGGCGGAGCCACCGATTTGGTCCACACTTTGGATCTCGAAATACTGTGTCCAAATTTATTTTATGTTCAAAAGTGGTTCCTATGGATCCACTCCTTGGGGTACCACCCACACAAATGTTCAACATTTTTGTTTAAGTGTTCGAGGATCCTTTGGACATTTTTACCGGCCGATGTCCTAGTGTCGCTGTTTACAGCGATAACATGTTTTTCTTGGGCAAGTCCATGTTTCCTGATGTAATGGTCCAAAGGTCTAAATTGTATGGTGAACAACTAAAATTGATTGTGTGCGCGATATCTATCAAGACTAATGACTCCCAAAATGAGACCCACTTCCAAAATGGACTATGTCGGTCCATTCCTTTAGGTATCTCCCACGCTGAGGGTATATCTCTGTCGGCAAAGCCGACGGATACCATATAGGCCATATAGGTCCACTCCCTCGTGTACAGGGGGGGAGGTTCAAAAGGTCAAAATTTTTGGCAAAAATTATGCGGACGATAACGAGACTAACTGATTTGGTCCATACTTTGCTTATATTTCTACCAGACATAGGCCAAGTTCGAATATGGACTATATCGGTCCACTCCTTTAGGTACCTTCAACACAAAGTTTTGGAAATGTGCAGTTTAAGACCTACACTCGAATCGTTTTGATTTTTGCTGCTCTTACGACTCTTCAAGTTTTTTTTTCAGGGGTAAGTCCATACTTTCTGAGAAAATGGCACGAAAGATGTAAAAACCCCCTTCGGCCACCATGTGTAGAGACTGGTGGACAGAACAACATTCAAACAGGATACTGAGAATCTACGAATCTTACATAAACTTCGAAGATGGTTCTTAACGGTCGACTCCTGATAATGGAAATAGAAATTGTCGTCATGTTAAGACGCATTTCTCATTTTTTTTTTGTTGAAATGTTGATGGTGAAATATCAGAGTTATTTCAAAATACGATAAACTACAATACCAATTTTGATATTTTGAAACGTGTTAATTACAAATATCTTTGCTTCTAGAAACACGTAAGCAGTTAATCAAGAAGACCAGCGGAGCTATTAGGTTTTGCGTTCTAAAAATCTCACCGAAATGGCTGAAAAGTGGTATTAAGTCTTCGTTAGGGGTATGAAACTTTACATCTGAAATTTGTCCGCATGGGTCCACGTCTTCATACAGCCCCCATAGAACGGTACCTCCCGATTTCCGATATTTTAAAGGTTGTGACCTCAACATCACACTTAAATGGCTGGCATTTTGTATAAAGTCTTCGTTGGGAGTATCAAACGTTCCACCTGAAATTTGTCAGTATAGGTCCACGTCTTCATATAGCCCCCATAGAACGGTACCTCCCGATTTTCGATATTTTGAAAGTTCCCAGCAAAAATCCTCATTACAAACCTCCTTTCCCACCCATTATTTTAACAAGGGCATGTCGCGCGAAATATCTGGTTATTTTGTAACCACTGAACAAAGTAGATGGTAACCACTGAAATAAGTAGATACTGAGTAGATTCTGACTACATATTTCAGTGGTTCCAAAATAACCAGATATATCGCGCGACATGCCCTTGTTAAAATAATTTGTGGTATGTAATGAGGATTTTTGCTGGGTTGTATCCTTAATATCCCACCGAAATGACTGAAATTTGGTATTTAGTCTTCGTTGGGGGTGTAAAACTTTACACCTGAAATTTCTCGGTATAGGTCCACGCCTTCATAAAGCCCCATGGAACGGTACCTCCCGATTTTCGGTATTTTGAAGGTTGTGGCCACAGTAATCCACCGAAATGGCTGGTATTTCGTCTTCATTTGGGGTATTAAACGTCCCATATGAAATTTGTCGGTATAGGTACACGTCTTCATATAGCCCCCATAGAACGGTACCTCCGGATTTCTGGTATTTAGAAGGTTGTGGCCTCAATATTCCTCCGTAATCTGTGAAATTTGGTATTAAGTCTTTCTTGAGGGTCTTCGTATAGCCTCCATAGTACCTTCCGACTTCCGGTATTTTGAAGGTTGTCGAATCAATATGCCGCCAAAATGGCTGAAATTTGGTATTAAGTCTTTAGGTTCAGGCGTTCATATAGCCCCCATAGAACGATACCTCCCGATTTTCGGTATTTTGAAGGTTGAGGCTGTGGTTATACATTTCTCTATTTTATTGACTGGTCTGAAAAGAATTTTAAACAGAAAATTTTACATACAAACATTTTGTACCTATTATTAAAATATTTGTTGCATAAGAAAATATGTAAAATGCATAAATTTTGCATATGCAAAAATGTATGCATTTTGTATAATTGCGATTGCAATTTAAACAGAAGCCAAAAATATGCCCATTTCCAAAATTTGATATGAATCGAACCAAAAAGGGGGTTGCATAAAATTCCGCTGTCTACTCATCAATAACATAAATACATTTCATTGGATGCATTTGAAGATAAACTTTAAACATCAAACAATTCGCCTTTAAACTTTGTGCAGCTTTACATTCCTTAGTCATAGTTTTCATAGGATGAAGATGAACATCAGATGGTGTTTAAAGCAGTAACAACTTTAGTTTTCTAAAGACTTTATCTTGTAACAAATATTTCTTTTCAGAACTCAATAATTTTAAAAATCTATCCATGTTCGACACCATATAGAATACCCCAATACCAATATTGGAAAAGTTTGAGCTATTGCATAACATTTTCAAATTTAATATATCGCTACCCCAAGTTTTCTCATAAAATTGCAAAACCTCTTTCAACCCAACCTATTGTAAATTCACAAAAATACTTACCTACAAAATGTAATTAGATAATATTTGTTTTTGAATGTGGACTTGTGGATAAGTTAGTTGGCATGAGTATGTCTACTCTAATTACGTACGCAAGTTATTATTATATTAAATGTAATTATTAGTTCATCGCTAGGCTAGTGTGAACCTTCCGGTGGCAAGGTGTCAGCAGAGATTTTCTTTAACGCTTCGACTAAAGTGTAATTTATTGTGATCACCATGTGTGTTTTTTGTTTTGGAAGAAAGCTATAAAAGTTTCATAGACCTCAGGGTCATCCTGACACTTGACCATTCGCAAACAAACACGCACTAACGTAAAAATGTGAATACTACTCTTCATATTTAATTACATATTATATAATACTTAACAACATGAGTAAGTATTTTTTCTTGGGTTATGGGATACGTACATTGTTAGTATGTATGTTGAATCTAATAAAATGTAATTATACCAAGGCAGATGATTAAATATGAAATATGATTAGTAAGTATGCACATGTGTGTGGATGGAAAATGGTTGATTATACTAAACAAAAAACATTCTGTTTGTCTTTTAATAACTTTTTCTTCAAGGTGTTTGTACATATTTTTGCAAATGAAATTCATGATTTTACTTTACTAAAAATAATAAACTAGTTAAGATCAGACGGTCCCAACTCTTAATAATCCTCCACCATTAAATATTCTGAACTTACATATATGGAACTAGCAGATACCGGTCCGCGTTGCTGGCCCATCGTAATGAGATTTAATGACTACTTTTTATGGACTTTATGCTTGACAATTCAAAAATTGGTAGTTTCTACCTCACTTCTTCGGTCCATTGTCAAACCGAGAAGGATTTTAAATGTATCTACATATTTTGTCTGTAACCTTACTATTCTCATACGGACTTTGTCGAATTTTGTCGTCCATTGATGCTGTTTAGGATTTATTATCGTCCATGTCCGTCTTTTTAATAAAGCGATCTAATTATAAAAGTAAAAAAATGGTTAAGTCGAATTCTCCCGCTTATTGAGACTTATTATACGCACAGCATTTATGCTAACGAGGGTATATACATACACTTTCATACGGGCAAAATGTGTCTCACCGAAATAATGGTTTTAGACCCCAAGTATGTTTGGACGAAATCCGTTTGAGACAATTTGGAGTCGATTTAACAAAGTCCGTCCGTCTGTCCGTCTGTTTATCTGCCTGGCTGGCTGGTGCGCACGATAACTTTCGAACGGATGGGACGATTTGGCCCAAGATTTGGCTTTCGAAATATTTTGTTCAAACTTAGTATAAGTCCACTCCTTGAGGTACCTCCCCCACAAAAGTTCGAAGTATTCGGAAAATTTGTGCGCACCATAACTCTCGAAGGGAGTAACCGATTTGGTCCATACTATGCACATTGCGAAATTTCTACCAGACATTGATGAGGTTCTAATATGGACTCTATCAGTCCACTCCTTCGGGTACCTCCCACACAAAAGTTGGGAAAAGTTTAGTTTAGGACCTGCTTTCGGATGGTTTTGGTTTGATGGTTTTTTTGTTGTAGCAATTTGTATTCGCTGCCCTTATTACGAAGGTAAAGGTTTTATCAGGGGCAAGTCCTTACTTTCTGAGAAAATAGCCAGATACTTGTAAGAACCCCCCATGGCACAATGTGTAGTGGCTGGAGCGCACGATAACTCTCGAACGGATCTGCCGATTCGGTCTAAAATTTGGCCATCGTAATATTTTGTCTAGGGTGCCACCGTGGTGCGATGGTATGCACACCTGTCTTGCACGCAGAAGGTCGTGGGTTCGATTCCCCGGGCAGGCAACATCAAATTTTCAACGGTGCCAAAATACCCCTCAGTAATGTTGGCGACATTTCCTGAGTATTTCAGCCATGTAAAACTTTTCTACTAGTGGTGTCTTAGGACACTCCGCTCGGACTCGGCGATAAACTGTAGGTCCCATATCATTGAGCTAATATGAATCGGGGTGCACTCATTGATATGAGAGAAGTCTCCATTGTCCCGCCTGGGATGTTTGTGGAACAATTATAATATTTTGACTGAACTTAGTTTAAGTCCGAAGGTGAGCCATATCGGTGCATTCCTTTAGGTACCTCTCCCACAAAAGTTCAAAAATATTCCTGAGGGCAGTAAAGGATTTGGTCAATACTTTGAACATCGAATATTTCTACGAGACATAGATGAGGCATGAATATGGACTATATATGTCAACTCCTTCAGGTACCTCCCACATAAAATTTCGGAAAAATTCATTTTAAGGCCTGCTTTCGAATAGCTTTTATCTTTGTTGTAGCAACTTGTATTCGCTGCCCCGATTACGAAGGTGCAAGTTTTTTTAGGGTCAAATCTATACTTCCTGAGAAAATAGCCCGAAAGCTGTAAAAATCTCTGTGGAACTATGCATACGATAACTCCCGAACGGATCAGCCGATTCGATCCAAAATTTGGCCTTCGTAATATTTAGTCGAAACTAAGTTTAAATTTGAAGATTGGCACTATCGGTGTGCATCTTCCACTATCGGTGTGCACCTTCCACTACCGTGGGGAAGGTACGCCATTTCTCCGAAAATCATTAAATATACATAACAACTGCAAACATTGAGCTTTTGCTGCAAATTTCATGGAAATTGGTTGAATAGTATTGGGTATATAATATTTAAAAAACAGTACTTGGGTTGTAGATAAGTTCGTAAATTTTTAAACCGATAAAAATATTGCATTGGGGAGGTACCGCGACCCCCTGGATGGAATTCAGTAAAATATGTAGCCTGTTTCGGGGGCCATCCCTGACAATTTCAAGAAAATCGGTTCAGTGGTTTTGCAGATGTAACATATATTAAAAAGTGGGCGTGGTCAAGTTTTTGGGTCTCAAATAAGTAGGTAAGAATGGGAAACAACCACAATTGTCTCGCAAATTAATTTCTAAACCGATACATTCGTAACTATTGTAAATATAGCATTTTAAAAGAAATAGGGTATAGAGGAAGTACTGCACCCCCTCCGAAATTCAACAAAATTTGTAGCCCTTTTAACCGGGGCCGCCCTGTACATTCCCTGACAATTTCAGAAAAATTGGTTCAATAGTAAAAACCTATGTCGGGTTATGGCGAACATTTCACAAAAAGTATTATTCAAATCGGTCCAGCCAACGAACGACATTTGATTTTTTTTATAAAGATAATTAATTTTCTGTTACGAAAGTACCAATGGCCACAATTATAGGTTGTGAAGTTTTTTAATCCCAAATACTTAGTCCTAGCATATTCCGACAGCTAAAAACTTGTAAATACCTTAAATTGGGCGGTACCGTTATATGGGGCTATACCGCTATATGGACTATCCCCCTGTTTTTGTAACTATTTTTTCTTCGTTCGTCTATATTCGTAATAATTAAGGCATCCACAGCTCAGCCCCAGATGGCATACAGACCTAATTTGTCGTAGACGGGTAGTTAAGAATTCCTCACTTGCTCTAAGGCGAGTAAATTGATCTACATGGTTTGACAATTCGTGTGAAAAGTATGTCCACAGTTTTTAACAATGGTGATGAAGAATTTCACTCAGGAAACCTAATAAAAATCATAGAAACGGAGTAGGTGTCATTTTAAAAAGCCACATAGCGCAATGCGTAACAGGATTCGTACCAAAATCTGATAGAGCAATGCTTATAAAGTTAGAAACAAAACCCTTAAAACTAAATATTATACAAATATATGCGCCCACTGCAGACAAGGGTAAAGAAGATGTCGAAGATTTTTACGAATATGTAAAATACTTAATAAATATGACAAAACCCCATGATATAAATATCATCCAAGGAGACTATAATGCCAAAGTTGGACAAGATATTATACCAGGCATAACAGGCAAATTTGGACTAGGCGAGAGAAGTGATAGAGGTGACTGACTTATTCAATTCTGTCAGGAATATGGGTTTAAAATTACAAATACAATGTTCTGCCTGCCAAAAAGAAGATTGTATACCTGGAAATCCCCCCTAGACAAACCAACAAATATAATAAGAAACCAAATAGATTATATATTGATCAATAAACGCTTTTCTTCGTTTATAATGAAGACATCCACATATCCAGGGGCAGATGTTCCATCGGACCATATCCTGTTAATGACAAAAATACGAGCAAAATTGAAGAGACACCCAAAGAGAACAATACGTGTAAAACTCAATACTGGAAAGACCAGAATGAAAGAGATCATTGATCAAGAATTTAGAAGAATTGAAGCTACAGATAGTGAACAGATGTGGAATTCTGTTAAAAATACGCTAAAATCCATAGCGGACAATAATCTAGGAATCATGAAAAAACCACAAAAGAATGAATGGATGACAAAGGAGATACTGGATCTGATGGAGGAACGTCGAAAACATAAAAATCGAAACTACGAAATATACTACGAATCAAATAGAGAAATACAATCTGCAATCAGAAATGCGAAAAATAATCTCATAAACATACAATGCCAGGAGATTGAAAGATTGCAACAGTTAAATGACGATTTCAATCTTCACAAGAAAATCAAAGAAATGGCAGGCGTATACCACAAATCAATACCAAAAATGTTATACAATAATGAAAATGAACCTATTTTTGATAAATCGGAAAAGATGGCAATATGGAAAGATTACATAAAGCTCCTGTTTACCGACCAGAACCGATCTACCTATGAGATGATGAGAAATGAACCGCCAGAAGGAACATCTATAACCAAGCAAGAAATTGTGTCAGCGATAAAATCCTTAAAAGTTAAAAAAGCATGTGGTCCTGACGAGATTCCATCGGAAATACTAAAGTTAATAGAGGGTGATAACATTAATATCCTGAACAAGCTATTCAACTACATATATGAGACCGGAGAATACCCAAATGATTGGCTGAGATCAACGTTTATAACGATCCCAAAGAAAAACCAACCGAAACACTGCAGTGACTATGGACTTATCAGCTTAATGAGCCATGCTTTGAAGATTTTTCTAAAAATAATTCATGGGCGAATATATGAGAAGTGTGAGAAAGTTATGGGTGCATCCCAATTTGGTTTTAAAGAAGGCATGGGAACACGCGAAGCTCTTTCATCCCTACAAATCCTAGTCCAAAAATGCAAAACTGTTCAAAAAGATGTATACATATGCTTTATCGATTACGAGAAGGCTTTTGACACAGTACAACATGATAAATTGATAGAGGTTCTAACGTCCATTGGTATTGGACAGAATGAAATTCGATGCATAAAAAGCTTGTATTGGCACCAGACTGCACATGTGGATGTAAATGGAGAATGTACAGAAGACATAGTAATATCTAAAAGTGTGAGACAAGGATGCATATTATCCCCCCTATTGTTCAATGTCTACTCCGAAAGAATATTCCAAGAATCAATCAACGATATCAAAAAAGGAATTCTTATAAATGGTACTTTTCTCAACAATATTAGATATGCAGACGACACAACCATACTAGCGGATAGAGCTGGAATACTGAAATTTGGAATGAAGGTCACTGATGAAAGGTAACAATGAAAGGTTTTTGGAAAGTCGACCTATTAGTGTACGAAAAGTACTAAATGGTACTAAATTTAGTACAATTTGGATTTAAGTGAACGGATTGAGCTGGAATCCTGAAATTTGGAATGAGGGTTCACTGATGGAGATTAACAAAGTACTAAATGGTACTAAATTTAGTACAATTTGGATTTGGGTGAACGGATAGAGCTGGAATACTGAAATTTGGAATGAAGGTCACTGATGAAAAGTAACAATCAAAGGTTTTTGTAAAGTCTACCTATTAGGGTACGAAAAGTACTAAATGGTACTAAATTTAGTACAATTTGGATTCGGGTGAACGGATAGAGCTGGAATCCTGAAATTTTGAATTCGAACTGTAAGTGCACGAAAAGTACTAAATTTAGTACAATTTGGATTTGGGTGAACGGATTGAGCTGGAATCCTGAAATTTGGAATGAGGGGTCACTGATGGAGATTAACAAAAGTACTAAATGGTACTAAATTTAGTACAATTTGGATTCGGGTGAACGGATAGAGCTGGAATCCTGAAATTTGGAATGAGGGGTCACTGATGGAGAGTAACAAAGAAAGGTTTTTGGAAATTCGAACTATAAGCGTACGAAAAGTACTAAATGGTACTAAATTTAGTACAATTTAGATTTGGGTGAACGGATAGGACAGGAATCTTGGAATTTTGAATAAGGGTGACTGATGGAGAGTAACAAAGACAGGTTTTTGGAAATTCGAACTAAAAGTGTACGAAAAGTACTAAATATAGTACAATTTGGATTTGAATTAACGAATAGTGCTGAAATTTGGAATAAGGGTCACTGATAAAGAGTATGAAAGGTGAACCAAAGGTCGAAAAGTCCTAAATGGTAGTGAGGGAAACTTGGAATTAAGATTACTGTTAGAATTAGAATTGAGATATGGAGGTAACTTTAGAAAATCATACTAATGTGCACGAAGCAGTACTAAATGGTATTAAATTCGATACAATTTGTATTTGCGTGAACAGATTACTGTTGGAGTGTAGGATTGCGGTTACTTTGGAAATTCGTACTTATGAAAAAGTGCTAAATGAAAGTACATTGGCTATAATTTGGATTTAGGTGAACGAAAGAAGTGAGTTATGCAAGTTCTTTTTGGAAAGCCCTGTACGATAAGTGGCAAATGGTACAAAATTTGGTACATTTTGGTATTTGCTATATGGTACAGAATTTTGTACAATTTGTGATTTTGTAAAGGGGTGGAATTTTTAAATCTCAAATTCGGTATTAGATTAGCAATTGTTGTTTAGAGTGGAGGTAGGGATGAAGTTTTGAAAATTCGCACTTATTTATACAAAAAGTACTAAATAGTAATATAATTGCTTTCAGCGGAACATATAATGCTGGAAAAGTGAATTGCGGTCGGGATATACAGTCTGTCGCAAAAGTTAGTATACACCGTTGAAACCAAAATGTATTAGGGATAAATATCACTATAACTTATTGAAAACAACAAACAATTAGTTTTATTTGATAGACAAGAAGGTTGTCTTCCGTAATAACAATTAAAAGTGCGCAGTATTTGCATACATTAGCAAATGTACGGTTCGAATCCCAAAAAGACCAAAATTTATGTCGCAAAAGTTAGTATACAACGGACAATCCTCCTGGACCTGTGTAAAAAATTCTTGATATTTTTGAACAAAATGAAACTAAATCTGTACCTAAGATCATAAAGAGTATATTAATTGGTTTTAATGGCAGTTATATTACTTATAGTAACAAGTCCAACGTACATTGGATCGTAAAATCCACAAAAATTGGTCATCTACAAATACAACAACTGTAGCGACAAAATTACGGGTGTTATGCCTTGTTTATGAATTTTAAAGCCATGAAATGCTCAGAAAGGCTCTAAAGTTTCAATATGGGGTGATCTTGATCGAGTTTCGACTTGTCCCTTTTGAAGAAACGGGAATTTCTTGAAGGAAACCCATACTTTTGAGGCCGTTGTCCTTTTGAAACATGTAATAATCCTTAATCCTTACTCATAAGGACTTTCCTTTTCAGGATATGATAGCTAATTTAAAATTTTAATACAGAGCTTTCTCTGCTGTTATAACGCATGGATTGTGCAAACACGTTCTGAAAAGCTGTGTTCGCTTCACTTAGGACCAAAATACAACTAAATGGGTCAGTTAGAAGTAGGTCATTAGACATTAGTAGTAAATTATACACTAGGGACACGAGAAGCATGTCCGATACTGCTGAAAGGCCGGTAGGACAGTATAACTGTAGGGCTTACAACGGACCTTGAGGTTCTCCTACTATTTACTTTTGGTGGGAATATGAAAAGGGGCAACATTTATGATAAAATTAACTCAAAAGGAAAGTCCTTATGTGTAAGGATTAAGGATTGTTACATGTTTCAAAGGGACAATGGCCTCAAAAGTATGGGTTTCCTTCAAGAAATTCCCGTTTTTTCTAACAGGACAAGCCGAAACTCGATTAAGATCACCCATATTGAAACTTTAGAGCTTTTCTGAGCATTTCATGGCTTTAGAATTCATAAACAGGACATAACACCCGGAATTTTGTTACTACAGTTGTTGTATTTGTAGATGACCATTTTTTGTGGATTTACGATCCAGTCTACGTTGGACTTGTCACTTTAAGTACTATAACTGTCATTAAAACCAATTAATATACTCTTTATGATCTTAAGTACAGATTTAGCTTCATTTTGTTCAAAAATATCAAGAATTTTTTAAACAGTTCCACGGGGATTCTCCGCTGTATACTAACTTTTGCGATATAAATGTTGGCCTTTTTGTGATTCGAACCGTACATTTGCTAATGTATGCAAATATTGCGCACTTTTAATTGTTATTACGGAAGACAACCTTCTTGTCTATCAAATAAAACTAATTGTTTGTTGTTTTCATAAAGCTATAGTGATATTTATCCCTAATACATTTTGGTTTCAGCGGTGTATACTAATTTTTGCGACAGACTGTATGTTGAGTATAAGGAAGAAAGCTTTGAAACCTTTAATTATGTGTACGAAAAGTTTGGTAACATGTTGGTACCAAAACCATTTTGGTATTGTGTAAACGGTTAAAGTGAGAAATACCTACTATAGGTGAACGAAAAGTACTAAATGGTACTAAATTTGGTGTTGGGTGTAGGAACTAAGCTTGGATTATATAATTTGGACAAAAAATACGAAATGGAAAAATATTTGTTATGAAGATCACTCTGAACTTGGAGATAAAGTTCGGAGTTCGGTTGGAAAATGTGCATAAAATCTTCAAAATGCTCTAAGTCTTCCAGATACCTCTTCTAATAAAAGTGGATTGAAGTAGACATTTTTTAAATAAAGCTTTTATATCCTCCGAGTATTCAAGGTCCAAATGTAAAGAAGATTGGACAGTATAGATTTGTTCTATTTTTAAAAAACACTAAGTCGTGGGGTACCCTTATATGGGGATATATTTCGAAAATTTTACGAACCTATTCGGGTTCTTGAATTGTGAATGTGCGTTATTGTTGTTGTGAAGGGGTGAGAGAAAGTTTATTGTTTGGAAATTCGTATTGGGAGGGAATGCTGTGTAAGTGAAGGAGTAGAACCAGAAGTCAAGTCTGAAATTTGCAATATGAGTCGCGGTTGGTGTATGTCTGTGATATGAGGTCGTAGTTTTAGAAATAAAAAATATGGTAGCAGTGTAGGGGTGCGATACGGCAGATATGTTTTTTTGGAATTAAATCGATTAAATGTTGGTATTTAAAATAGGTTCTAATACAACAGAACAGAGTTCATATATATTTTATGCCCTTTCCGCATACGAAGTAGCGGGTATTTGCTAGTATATATGTAAAAGAGTAAAGTGATGACTGACAGATCTACAACGCCCAGACGAAACGGCTGAAGCTAGAATCGCCAAATTTTGTGTGAGGATTAGTCTTGGGGCGAAGGTGCTCGATAAGGCTGGGTTTTTGGAAATCCGTCCTATAAGGGTACGAAAAGTACTAAAATGTACTAAAAATGGTACCATTTGTGTGTGGGGCCGACTTAGAATCAACGCCCAGACGAAACGGCTGAAGCTAGAATTCCCAAATTTTGGGTGAGGATTAGTCTTGGGGCGAAGGTGCTCGATTAGGCTGGGTTTTTGGAAATTCGTCCTAGAAGGATGCGAAAAGCACTAAAATGTACTAAAAATTTTCTCATTTGTGTGGCTGACCGCCTTATAATCAATGCACAGACGAAACGGATGAAGCTAGAAGCTTGAAATTTTGAGTGTAGGTTGGTGTTGGTATGTAGGCGTGAGATAAGGCTCGGTGTTTGGAAATTCGAACTGAAAGGGTTCGAAAAGTACTAAATGGTACTAAATATGGTACCCTTTGTATTAGGCAAACGGGAAAAGCTAGAATTCTGAAATTTGGGATGAGGGTCACTGGTGGAGAGTTAGAAAGATGTACCAAAGGGTTTTTGGAATTTCGACCTAGAAGTGTACGAAAAGTACTAAAAGTTATAAAATTTAGTACCAGTTGTATATTTTGAACGGTTAAAGCTAGAATCTTGAAATTTGGTATGGAAATAAAGGATGGGAGGTGGTGTTTATGAAAGGAAATTCGTTCTCATGTGTGCGAAAAGTACTACAGTGTACTAAATTTAGTACAATTTGGATTTGAGTGAGCGGATAAAGCTGGAAACTTGAATTAAGACTACTATTGAAGAGTAGGATTGAGATATGATGGTTATTTGTGGAAATTCGTACTTATGTGTACGAAAAGTACTAAATTTGGTATAATTTGGATTTGGGTGAATGGATAGAGGTGGAATCCTGAAATTTTGAATTATTATTACTGTTAGAGTATAGGATTGAGGTAGTTTTGAAAATTTGTACTTATTCGTACGAAAAGTACTAAACGGTCGTGAATTTGGCACAATTTGGATTTGGGTGAATGGATATAGGTGGAATCCTGTAATTTGGAATCAAGATTACTGTTGAACTGTAGGATTGAGTTAATCTTGGAAATTCGAACCTATGGGTACGGAAAGTACTAAATGGTACTAACTTTGGTATACTTTAGATTTGGTTGAACGAATAGAGCTGGAATCCTGAAATCTGGAATTAAGGTTACTGATGGAGTGAAGGATTGAGGTAGTTTTGGAAATTCGTACTTATGGGTACGGAAAGTACTAAATGGTACTAACTTTGGTATACTTTAGATTTGGGTGAACGAATAGAGCTGGAATCCTGAAATTTGGAATTAAGATTACTGTTGGACTGTAGGATTGAGTTAGTCTTGGAAATTCGTACTTATGTGTACGGAAAGTACTAAATTTGGTACAATTGAAATTTACGTGGACCGATAGAGCTGGAATCCTGAAATTTGGAATTATGATTACTTATGGAGTGTAGGATTGAGGTAGTTTCGGATGTTCGTACTTATGGGTACGGAAAGTACTGAATGGTACTAAGTTTTGTACATTTTGGATTTGGGTAAACAGATAGAGCTGGAATCCTGAAATTTATAATTAAGATTACTTATGGAGTGTATGATTGAGGTAGTATTGGAAATTCGTACTTATGGGTACGGAATGTACTAAATTGCACTTAATTTAGTACAATTTATATTTGGGTGAACGGATAGAGCAGGAATCCTGGAATTTCGAGTTAAGGTTATTGTTGGAGTGTAGGGTTAAGGAAGTTTTGGAAATTCGTACTTATGGGCACGGAATGTACTAAGTAGTACTAAACTGGTACAATTTATATTTGGGTGAACGGAGAGAGCTGGAATCCTGAATTTTAGATTACTGTTGGAGTTTAGGACTGAGATAGTTTTGGAAGTTCGTGCTTATGGTTACGAAAAGTACTAAATGGTACTTAATTTCGTACAATTTAGTTTTAAGTGGACGGATAGGGTAGTATCCTGAAATTTGGAATTACTGTTGGAGATAGTTATTGAAATTCGTACTTTCATACGAAAAGTATTAATGGTATTATGAATACAGATGGAATTCGGAAATTTGGTATTATAGACCCTCTTGATGTGTAGTGTTGAGATATGGATGTGGTTGTGGATATACTTACAAAATGGCACAGAATTTGGTTCAAACTGTTATTGTGTAAATTAGTAGAGTTGAAATTGTGAAATTCGATATTATGTGTACGTACTTATGTATACGAAAAATACTAAATTGCGGTTGGGATTATGTTTTGGATAAAGGCAGTAGTTTTTTAAGTTATACATATTATAGGTACTGAATTTGGTACCAGTTTGGCGTTGAAGGGATAAAGTGGAATTTCAAATTGTTGTTGAGGGATGGTGTTGGTGTTTAGATAAGAATTTTTTTTAAATGCATACAAATTCTGAAATTAGGCTTAGGGCTGGCTGACTTATTGAGAAATACACAATGGTATTAAATTTGACGTTGGTGTAGCAATGAAGCTGGAATAATATAATTAGTGTGTGAAAAGTACAAAATTGCAATCAATTTGGTATTGGGCTAAGGAATAGGAATATTATCTATTTGACAGGTTCATTTTTAGAAGTGGTCGTACAATAAATGTACTGGGAGTATTAAGTAATTCTAAATATTGAAGCACTGGTATTGGGTGAATCGATAATTGAAATTTGTTCTGAGGATCACTGTTGAGATTGGATCAGAATGTTTATTAAAATCCACCTTTAAATGTATGAAAGGTTTCCACATGTAATACTATTGACATTGGGTGAACAAGTAGAGCTAAAACTGTAACAAGCTAATGAGCTAAGGTTCTGCATTCTAAAAATTGTACTGAATAATGTTCTATTGTTTCTATGTTAACACAAATTCGGTTTCTAAATAATGTAATAATTGTTTCACAAACATCCCAGACGGGACAAGGGAGACTTTTCTTATATCAATGAGTGCACCCCGATTCATATTAGATCAATGATATGGGACGTACTGATTATCGCCGAGTCCGAATGGCGTGCCTTACGACACCATTTGTAGAGAAGTTTTTCATGACTGAAATACTCAGTAAATGTCGCCAACATTACTGAGGGGTATTTTGCAACCGTCGAAAATTTGATGTTGCCTGACCGGGGAATCGATCGATTTTCTACATTTTGATATCATAAATTCCAAAATTCGGACTGAAATTTAAAATGTAGTTCGCTGTGGAAGTGTAGAGGTCTTTTTTTTTGAGATTCGAACAAAACATGCACGAACAGTACTTGAAAGAAATTAAATATCAATTTAAATAGCTATAAGTACATAAAAATGTTCAGTGTTCACCATATTAAATGTTTATTTGAATATTATTTCTTTTCCGCATACGAAGTAGCGGGCATTTTGCTAGTTAGTTATAAACAGAAAGGTCAACTTAATATACTCTCCATACGAGTACTATGGTGATGGGTACAAAAACACACTGAAATACCGATAATTCGTAGTGGCTAAAGACGAATGTTCTATATAAAATTTGGCTCAAAAGTTGTTGAAACATCGAAATAATAGTCTAAGACTCATGTTTATCACAATTACGAACGTTCTTTAACAATTTTGGAAAGATTTAGGTCCCAGTGAAAAACAAACCAATTAATTTTGATGATTGTTGGATAATATTTAGATATTGAAAAGGACAAGAAAAAACTTCACTGGGAAAATGGGTAAAATAGAAATTCTTTGTTGTATGGAGCAGTGATGCCAGATTTGCCGATTTATCGGCATTTTGACGATTTTTAGACCGAAAAAGCAAAAATGCCGATTTGACGATTTTTACCCCTAAAATGCCGATTTTTAGTTATGACAACCTTTTCACATAAAATTTGCATTTTGTGTGAATATTGTGATTGGTAGCACTGATCTCTGAAAGACAACTATACATAAATCTATCACCTTACGAGGGCGGTTCGGAAACTTCTTAGCCTATCAATGAAAAGAATATTTAATTATTCAAAAATATTTTTATTTTTCCATATAATCTCCTGAAACTTCAATACACTTAGTCCAACGCTTTTCTAGCAATTGTAAATCGTTATTCTTATTGTAATGTATTCGCTTCTATTAGGGGAACTCCAAAATAAAATCCTGTCAATGAAAGTAGAACATCTAATCTTTGATGCAAATGAGGTGGGCGTAGATTGTCAACTAACGGAGATATATCAACAGGCGCTAACCTATTTCATCGTTCCAACGACAATCGCATCTACCCTCCGGAACTTCCCGAGTTCCTTCCAGGGATTGCCAACTCTGCAAAAGCTGTATTAACCGAAGGTTTCATATTCTCGGATGGGCAAATTATGTCGGCAGTTCATTCACACATAGCCTCCTGCAGCACCAACACCCGAGCAGTAACAACTAATTCTTCATCTTGCATTCCGTCTAGGTATCCATCCGATAGAACACCTACTAGTGGTCATGCTAGTAGTCCACATAATTGTTCTACTAACTTCTACGGATGGAACTCCGTCTAGTTTTCCATCCAGTAGAATTCCTACTAATTACCTACTGAACCGAAATTTGGGGTGGAAAATTTGAAATTTGAGTATATGGCAAATAAACAAAATTCCTTTGCAATTCCATTTGAAAAAAAAATTAAAAAAAATTTTCGCGAGCACATCTACGATTTTTGGTATAGAGTTAAAGGAAAAAAATCTGGTTTGAAATCTGCTCGCGTTCACGAAATTGGCCGATGCGCGCAAAAGTTATAGCGGTTTTTTATCCTCTTATAAAGAAAAAATATTTTAAAATTTCTTATTTTTTGTATTGAGAAAATGTAAGCATATATCAGTAACAGCATTTGATATCCATCCGTAGATGCACCAAAATTTCCAAAATGTGTTTTTATTTTCGCGGAAAATCAAAAAAATTAAAAAAAATCTGGCAATAAATTCAAATTATACTAACTCAGAGTCCGTATAAACCTCTAAAAACTAAATTAAAAATACGTACAAAAACTAGACAACGCGTAAAAAAATGTGAAACCAAAATTATAAACATTGGCTTTATAAATTGCATATTATAACAACAACAAGAGAGAAACAACTCATTGTTGGAAAATATTGTTACAAATATATTTTTTGGTTTGTTTCGAAAAATTAGAAAAAAATATAGAGAGTTATCCAACTATTTCGCTAAAATCTAATACATAAATAAAAGTATTCTGCTAAAACTTTTTCAAAATATATGGTTTACCATCGTGGAAGCTTAACTGCTTACTGTGATTACTTATAAGGATAGGAAATTAAGAGTAATATTGCAATTACTATCATTTAAAAGATATGAAAATTAAAAAGCCTGTAACTCGCGAATTAGTTAAAGTCGGTTGATGCGCATCCGATTTTGGATAAAGCGAATCAACTCTTTCAATATTTATGCATATTTCGATGTTTTACTCAGCGGCCATTGTGTGCCGCCAGTTGCATCATGCACTGCAAAAAACCTTAAAGTTGGTAAAAGTCGCGCAATGTGCATACGATTTTGATGCGCATCCGGTTTCATCAGCGCCCATCAAAAATACGTCAATATACACCTATTTCAAATAGATTCTTCAAAAACCGCGGATGTGCCTCCACATTCAATTTTTGGCGAAATACCCATATTACTCGCGTATCTCTGTTTTTTTTTCGCAAATATTATAATCGCGAGTAAAGGATTCCATTTGTGTAAAAAATGTTAAAGAAAATCGCGGTTTAGTACGCGGATTTGTCAAAATATATTTTAGCTGATTTTCCGATTTTCAAGGTATCTATATCCGCGGTTTTAGTAGATGGATTCGATCGCGGAAGGCTTCATTAGAACCGTCGCGTAAAAAAACTAAATTCACGCGGGTTTCAAAGGAAATTGAATGACAGTTGTAAGTTTTACACGCAAAAAATATGTTTTGTAAGAAAATTCACGCATGAAATTTTGGCCTTTCGACTCCAATTACTAGGATGCTGTAAGGAGCACACTCATGAGATATGCACCAAACGACGTAAAATCACGAGTTCTATAATCGTGTTATGAGTTTGGAATATTATCTTTTTGCGCGTCCGGATTATTAAAAAAATTAAAAAAACCCCGAAATTCCGGCTTCAAAATGTCAGCATCAATTTTAGGTGGATGCAGTGGATATATCGAAAAATCATACACTGCTATCTTATTGCTCATAGAGTATTCTGTGATTCATTCTTTGGGAATAGGTCTATAAAATGTAAGGTTAAGCCAGAAATCGCATGGGAACATAAAAAAACTTGTTGGCTTCAACCCATTTTTACCCATTTTTCTACATTGATGCCAACACAGCTTCCACGAAAATTAATTTTAATGGTCGACATAATGGGATCCCTCCTAACACACTTCATTTTAAAGAATTGTAGTCATACTTTATAGAATATGTTAACAGTTCGCGAATTCTGAAAGGGTGAAACTCGGATTCATCGATTGCAAAACATTTTTGTTATTTACCATATACAGAACACCAACTTTTGAGTTATGGAATGATGAATTTTTTGCCTGAGACCCTATTAGCCATCAGAATTTAGCGTCAGAAATTCGCTATTGTTTTAGGTTATTTTTGAGATGACATGTCTTCAGTCATATCAAATGAGGATTATTTCGGTAGAACATTTCGACCTTCTAACTCGCTTCCTTCCATGTCCTTTTTGTATTTTATTTCAAAAACCGCAAGAGAAGTACCACAAGATGATATACACGGTGCGCCTTAATTACTTTTAAATGGAATGTGCTTACACCTGGGAAGTTTTTGCAGATTCTGAAACTACAATGCTCATAGATGAGAAGTATCAAGAAACAAAAAAATCGCCGGAGGGATTTTCAAATAAATCGCGATTTAAGCTCACATTTTTAGGGGTTCTTTAGGTTTTTACGATTGTGCTTGGAAACCGCGAGTCTTATGTAAATTAGCATAAAGAAAATATTGTAGCTGTGAAAATTCTCCACAAGATTGACCTTTATGATATTTTTGTAAGCTTTACCGTTTTTGAGATATAGAAGTTCAAATTGAGACAATGAACTGACTGTATCGCCTCCTTATAAAACAATATCATGCTCAGTGCGCCTTAACTAACTTTTGATGAAAACCGCTTACACATGGGAAGATTTCGTGGATTCTGAAACAGCAATGTTCATAGATAAAAAAAAACAGAAAAAATCGCCGTAGGGATATTTAAATAAATCGCGATCAAAATTCACAATTTTAGGTTTTTTTAGGTTTTCACGATTTTGCATGGAAACCGCAAGTCGTATCGAAATGAGTCTATTGAAAATGTTGTAGCTGTGAAAATTCTCTACAAGACTGACCTTTAGGTTTTTTCGTAGGTTTTACCATTTTTGAGATATAGAGGTTCAGTTCAAATTTTTAGGTTTTTATCTTAAGTCTTCAAGACTTTGCTTGGAAACCGCAAGTCATATCAAAATGGCACTAAAGAAAATGTTGAAGCTGAAAAAATTCTCTACAAGATTGGATGATGGTTTTTTCCTAGGCTGTACCATTTTTAAGAGATATAAGCTTAATTTTGGAAATTGCAGTAATGACATTGTTTTATAAGGGGGCGATACAGTCAGTGCCTTGTCTCAATTTGAACTTCTATATCTCAAAAACGGTAAAACCTAAGAAAATATCATAAAGGTCAATCTTGTGGAGAATTTTCACAGCTAAAACATTTTTCTTAGGTCCATTTACATAGGACTCGCGGTTTCCAAGCAAATTCGTGAAAACCGAAAGAACCCCTAAAAATGTGAATTTATATCGCGGTTTATTTGAAAATCCCTCCGGCGATTTTTTTGTTTTTTGATATTTCTCATCTATGAGCATTGTAGTTTCAGAATCTGCAAAAACTTCCCAGGTGTAAACACCTTTCATTTAAATTTGGTTAAGGCACACCGTGTATAGCGTTGCCTGAGCAAGTCATATTGTTGAATTATAATAAGGCCAACTGACGTGGCTTCACAAAAATTCATAGAGAACCTGTGGCCAGTAACGCCACCCTCATGCACCAGGAAGGGTGAGAAAATATTTAGGGAAACAGTTTTCATATCGGCTAAACTTTTTATTCCAGCAAGCAGAATTTCTTTTATGAGCCGAAACATTTTCATCCGGGGGGGTCCACATTGGCACAACAACGCGACCAACATCGAGCCGAAAGACATACTAATGGAGTAATTAAGGAGCTGAGTGCCGAGATAGACGCACTTGTTCATAAGCACAGGTGTTTCAAATGTTTGGAACATATTAATCAGTATAACAGAAATTCGAAGCAGCATTGGTCTACTCTAAAAAGGATATCTGGTTCCCAAATGATTAAAAATCTCCCTGTTATTGCCTTCGACAACATTCAGTGTGCTACACAGCCAAGTAAGGTGTTATACGGAGATGCAAGAGTCTCAAAATATATCTGCAACCTATCTCATTCACATCCATTAAATAGCTCGGTACAACAGGTTTGGTCTACCTGACTAAAGTTGTCAAATACACAGTTGCCGATTCCGTGCATCTGAAAGGTTGTGTAAGTTATTCCATTTCTAAATCCCGATAAATCCGTTACTAGTGAAGAAATCTGCTGCTCGATTTCTCCTCTTTCACTTGTAGCAAAAGTTTTAGAAAGATATCCTTCTTGCAACCCACCAACATGGTTTCAGGGAAGCGTATAGCACAACTATAGCTTTGCGGGGGAGGTCCAGTTATATTGTGGCTATACCAAAACGTGGCCATATATAAACAATTTTTGGTGGATAAGTCTTGTGACCACTGCGAATCTCAAATGTCAAATTACAGGTAGCTCGGTCAAAAAATGTACTTAATATCCTCAAAATACCGAAAATCAGGAGGTAACGTCACATGGGGTCTATACCAAAACATCGACCTATGTTAGCAATTTTTGGTGGAGATGTTTTGTGACCACCGACCACACAAATGATAAATTACAGGCAGTTCAGTAAAAAATTGTGGCTGAAATCCTTAAAATCCCGAAAATCGGGGTTATCTTTATATGGAAGCTATACCAAAACGTCGGCCAATAAAGTTCATATTCGAACTTCGAAGCGCATTGTTTTAAAAAAAGATACTCAGGTGCAAAATATAGATACATATATACGAGGGCAGTTCGGAAACTTCTTAGCCTAGCACAAAAAGCGCGGTATAAACAGAAAAAAGTTAAGTGTTTTGGAAACACATGTTATGAACACATGTTAAATTTTGTTTCGATCTGGCAACTCCTTCATATAGAAACAGGTGTTCAAAAAACACGCATCCGCAATTTTTTTACAATGGAAAAATTAGAAATGCGTGCTGTCATTAAATATTTACATAAAAAAGGTTTATCGGGACAAGAAATTCATAATGATATGGTGAATGTGTTAGGTGAAAGTGCTCCTTCATATGCAACAGTGAAAAATTGGGTTGCTGAATTTAAACGTGGTCGTACAAGCATTGAAGATGAACCACGTAGTGGACGTCCAAAAACAGCAACAACAACAGAAATTGTAGCCAAAGTGCATGATTTGGTATTAAATGATCTACGAATAAAAGTGCTAATATCATGGGCATCTCAAACGATCGAGTCCATTTAATTTTGCATGAGGAACTACAGATGAAAAAGCTTTCTCCAAGATGGGTGCCGCACTTGTTAACAATCGATCAAAAACGCATAAGAATGAACATTTCTCAAGCTTGTTTGGATCGTTTTAAGCGAAATAAAATGGATTTTAAGCGTCGTTTCATAACTGTTGATGAGACATGGATCCACCACTATACTCCAGAGACAAAAGAACAATCCAAACAATGGACTGAAGCTGGAGGAAGTGCCCCAAAGAAGGCAAAAACAATTCAATCGGCTGGTAAGGTTATGGCAACGGTTTTTTGCGACTTCAAAGGTATTTTATTGATTGACTATCTGCGAAAGGGTAAAGCAATAAATTCGGAGTACTATTGCAACCTTTTGGATCAATTAAATGTACAAATTCGAGAAAAACGTCCTGGCTTACAACAAAAAGACAACGCACCAGCGCACAAGAGTGTTTTAACAATGGCTAAAATCAACGAATTAAAGTACGAGTTGCTTGACCACCCACCTTATTCTCCTGATTTAGCTCCAAGTGAGCTTGCTGGCAAGCGTTTTACCTACCTCAAATCAAGATGCAATTACAGTTGTAAACCACTATTTTGAAGACCTTGAGGAAAACTATTTTAATCAAGGGATAGAATTGCTAGAAAGGCGTTGGACTAAGTGTATTGAAGTTTCAGGAGATTATATTGAAAAATAAAAATATTTTTGAAAAACTAACTATTCTCTTTCATTGATAGGCTAAGAAGTTTCCGAACCGCCCTCGTAGCTAAAATTTTTTTTTATACCCTATACCACAATGTGGAAAAGGGTATTATAAGTTTGTTTTGGTAAAAATTCATGTAACACCGCGAAATATTCGTCGGAGACACCCAATGTGGTATACCAATCTTCATATCTCGACGAGATAAAGCGATTTTGAGATGTGTGTCCGTCCGTCAGTCCGTCCGTCCATCCGTCCGTCTGTCCATTATAAATTGTAAACACGCTCCAGGCCGCAATTATGGACCGATCGTCACGAAATTTGGTATGGAGGTCGGGTTCAGATCAGAATAGATCCCTATTCTTATTGGTGATGATCGTGAAATATTTAGCTGGTGAAATGGACCAAAAACATAATATTTATCCAATTTTCTAGCGGATCTGTAGGTCTCAATAATAGTCCGATTTTAAATAAGGTAAGAGTATATCACAAAGGAGAAGCTTGCAATTTGAGATGGCGATCGGATAATATTTAGAGGGTTAAATGGACCAAAACTTTTGTGTGAAAATTGTGAAAATTTTTAATATACAGCTTATATCATAATTCCTGGAAGTGACATTGCGGACAGGTGAGATATACTTGAAAGTGGAACGCTTGACCTTTCATTTGATGCTAATTATGTTGGTGTGCATGATCAGATAACAGAGTTACAGCCTAATATATTCGGTTATTTGTTTGTAGTGTAATAATAAACTCGCTAGAAGTCGCAATTATACATCAATAGTCACGAAATTTTGCAACGGGTAAGAGTATAAGTCGAAAAAGATGCCTACAATTTTGAATGATGATCTGATATTCTTTAGCGGGTGAAATGGACCATTACATTTGTATAAAAAATATAAAAATTTTATTTTTGGTCGATATTTTAATTCCTTGAGGACATATACAGTCAACCAAAAAAGTCTACATACACCCTATAAATCTCGAGTTTTAAGGGTAAGGAAACATTTTTATGAAAATCCAAGTACATAGATCTATTTTATATCCCTAATGAACAATATTACATACAACAAAAATATATTCCATAATACAAATAACGGTCAATTCTATAAACATTAAAAAATTAATAGAGAAAAAGTGTACATACACCCAATGAAATGTTAAGGTTACCGTAAAATTTATGGAATAAGCAATACAAATTTTACATTTTATTGCTTTATCGAATGTCTCTGGTTGTCTATGATATATTTTTGACAAAATAGGAACATATTTGTGCTTTAATTGACGTTATTTAAGGTCAGACTTCGCGTATAGCTCGTTAAGGCGGACCCTTGCAGATTTCTTTGAGTTTTTCAGTCTGATAGTTTATGAAACCCCAGGAAATACTGTGGGACTAATTATTTTGAGATCCTAGAGCACTTTGAAGTTGTTCTTTTGGATAATTTATGCTCCTGAGCTTCGCTAAATATGCGAATCCCTGAGTTTTTTTTATAAATTTTATAGTTTTCACAGCATTCCGAGGTTCAAATTACAAGCAAGAACCTTGGAATTACTTTGTAATACATTTTTGGACCTTAACTCAATCAGAAATGTACAACATTATTTTCCAAACCCGCTCCTAAAGTTTCCAAAGCATCAAAATAAAAGCACCACCAAAGAATGCATGCAATTTGTATGAAATTTACACTGTTAACTAGTATGCCCTCGTATTATGACCGTTAGGGTCACTTGAAGCGCAACAAATGTCGGATACTTTTACATTGCTGATTCAAGGCATGCTCGAGGATTGTACCAGACCTTATTACAAGGTAATTCGAAGGCTTCTGCATGTAATTTGCTCCTTGGAATGTTGTGAAATCTTTAAAATTTATAAAAAACTCAGGAATTCACATATTTATCGAAGCTCAGGAGCATATATTATCCATTAGAACAACTTCAAAGCGCTTTAGGGTCTCAAAATAAATAGTCCCACTGTATTTCCTAGGGTTTCATAAACTACCAGTCTGAAAAACTCAAAGAAATCTGCAAGGGTCCGCCTTAACGAGCTATACGCGAAGTCTGGCATTAAATAACGGCAATTAATCCACAAATATGTTCCTATTTTGTCTAAAATATATCATAGACAACCCGAGACATTCGATAAAACAATAAAATGTAAAATTTGTATTGCTTATTCCATAAATTTTACGGTAATCTTAATATTTCATTGGGTGTATGTACACTTTTTCCCTATTAATTTTTTTGTTTTTATAGAATTTACCGTTATTTGTATTATGGAATATATTTTTGTTGTATGTAATATTGTTTATTAGGGATATGAGATAAAACTATGTACTTGGATTTTCATAAAAATGATCCCTTACCCATAAAACCCGAGATTTATAGGGTGTATGTAGACTTTTTTGGTTGACTGTATATTTCGCAAAGTAGCCTACATATGGAAAAAAAAACTACTGCCCTTTCCTCTGATGTAAATTGCAATAAAGTGTTTGCTAGATAACGGGCCTACTGCATAATATATAATGGGTTCTGTGTAGAGAACCACATTTTTATCCCATGCTACATATTGTCTCTCCAAAAGTTTATGTGACACCACGAAATATTCGTCCTAGACACCTTTTTTGGTATGCCGAAATTCATATCTTGACGAGATAAAGCGATTTAGCGATGTGTGTCCGTCCATTAAAAATTGTAAACAAGCTTAAGGCCGCAATTATGGACCGATTGTAACGAATTTTTTAAGGAGGTTGGGTTCGGGCCAGAATAGAAATGATTAGTTTTTGGTGATGGTCGTAAAATGTTCAGGGGATGAAATGGACCAAAAACAAAATTTTAACCAATTTTGTAGCGGCACTTTAGGTCAAAATAATAACCCGCAAAATTTTAAACAAAGTTAGAGTTTATGATGAAGAAAACGCGTACAAACCAACGTGAAGATCAGATAATACTTAGCGGGTTAAATGGACTGAAACTGTTTTGTGAAATTGGTAAAAATTTCAATAACGTAGCGGTTAAACAACGGAAGTAGTAGTACTACATAAGTGGGTTTCATTATATTTTTGTTTTGTGTGAACTAAATTTTCCTTTACTGCTACAAAAATGTCTTTGTCATGCTAGATAACTTTTTGGTTTTGGTCATAAGTATTGTACATTACATCTCTGATATTTGATAATTAAATTTTCACAATTATTGAAAAGAAGTTCCGTGGAGAGCGATTGTCCAGGGATAGTGGTATAGGGTATCCCATGGTCGGCTCCGTCCGACTATAGACTTTTCTTCCTTGTTTTAAATATATCATTTAATAAAAGATATTCTCATTATGGCAATTGCACCGAGTCTCCAAAAATTTATCATTCCATTTCTCCTCCCTCCCGGAATATCCAGTTTGATGTACAATTAAAATAAAATACAAGATAAAAAGCAGATTAAAAGAAACACATTTTTAATAGTTCCTGTAATGAAATATACCTGTAATGTTTTTTTGAGTTCAATATCAATTCTGTAGTAAATATTAAATACTCAATGTTTGTCTCGAAAAAAATTGAATATATTGCAATTTAATGCTATTGTGTAAACAAATGTGTTATGTATGCATAACTCTGCCATGCAAATATTTCATCGTTCTTAATACAACAAATCCTTCTCTCAGTTTCAACATAAATCCCAAAACAAGTTTATTAACTTTCATTTCGGCTTTCGTGTTCTATGGATAATAAATGAACTCAGTAGGATTTAACATTTGGATGAATGGCATGGCATGCAAAGTAATAATCGTTCGTTAATGTCGTAACAATGAATTTTTTGTTAGGCACCAAAGTCACTTACATAGTTGAGCAATTAACCTGAAAGTTTTACCTTGTGCCAGGTCGCACCCACATATCACGTCACATACTTGCTTTTGTTTTTACCACAGCAATAACAGCAACATTTTTTTGTCGATGTATGGGTAATTATGACTGGAAATGTCCTTGCCGGAAATAAATAAGCATTGGTGGTGCTGAGAACGTATTGTTGTGTGTAGTTTTTGTTTAATAATGGCGAACAGTACTACAGCAAAACAATTGGGTTAAAAAAATTAAAATAGTTCCTGTAAACTTGTACATTTTAGATCTAATGGATATATTTCGTCGATAGGATGGTAGGTTTATGTTTCTATGTAGCCCCAGATTTCAGTGATAACATTAAAAGGTAATAATTTTGAATACTGTTTGTACCTATTGCAAATATGTATATATTATTTGAAACTTAAAAACTTATATTTTAAAGAAAACAACCTAAAAGACTCTTTAATTAAAAAATAAGAAAAAAAAACAAATTTCAACTCACAGCTTAAATTGTGCACTAAATGGAGTCAATAATAAATAACAAGTAATGGTTTACTTGATTATATAATGTATTCAGAAGTTGACAGTTTCGGGTGTCAGTTTAAGATCAATATCTAGGCTAAATTTATTGCGTATATGAGGGTATATAGGAGGGTATAATTACTACTAGAAGCGGGGATATTCGCATCTGAATAAAGTTTTAATGCTCTCCACATAAGTTTTTTCCCCATTCCGACCCCTGAATATTATCCGACCGTTATTTGGCCACCTACGCCAACTTACTTTGTATCATTAGCTTTGTTCCTTTACTTTGTTAATGGTAAGGGTTGTAAAAGAGAAAAGTGTCAAAATTGTTTAAAATTGCTCTCTCATGAACATTTTTACCAGAAAAGAAAAGGAACGGAAATATGGTAGATCATCAATTTTCGTCTTTTATTTCACAGTTTTTAATTTAGTTTTGTCAGCGTTCGATTTTTTCTTCTGTTTTTCGTCCATTTTCTTTTTCATGGTGAAATAATCGTCAAACAAAAGTCGAAAAATCAGTTCTGCCATTTTTACCTCAGAAATTTTGCTGGTAGCCTGTGGTAGAAGCGAAAGCCATTTTCGCTATCTCTCCACTCTCACTCTCTTAAAAATTGCTTCCAGTTTTGCCACGGGGTTAAGGAACGCTTTGCAGGTTAAAAATGGTAACAAATGGTAAAAATGGTAACCTCAGGTAAGTAAAAGAACACAGCTATTGTGAAGGTGGGATTTTCAGGCTTTGCCTTTGGAAGGTCCCCAATCAAAGCAGTGATATTCGTCATTATAAGTAAAATCGCAAAAATGAATTCATTAGGTTTCCTTAACGACTATTCCGATATGTACGTTGTTTGACCACCTACGACAACCTACTTTACATCGTTAGAAAGGTGATATCTTCTACTTTCATTTCTGAATATTATCCGGCCATCGCCAAAATCAGTAGTCTTCTTCCCCTCCGGGAGCCCATTAATCACCAAAATTGCAACCTGTAGCTTGATTACAAAAAAATGGAATGTGTTACCGACTATTGCGATATCTCCGTTACTTGGCCACCTACGAGTACCTACTTTGCATCATTGTAAAGATGGTATTTTCTACTTTCGTAGTCAGGCTTTACTTTTCGAAAGTTCGCAACCAAAGCTGTGATATTCGTCATTATTAATAAAATCTCAAAAATGAAAAGTTGTGTTTTATTTGCGACTATTGTCATATCTTCGTTGTTTGACCATCGTCGTTAAAAAGGCGATATTTTCTACTTTCTTCTTCACGTTTCGCTTTCGGTATACCCCATATAGAATCTAAGATATTCGCTTTGGAAAATAACGTTGACTTTTTGTCCAAATAAGTTTTTTATCCATTCCGACCACTAAATATTAACCTGCCATCACCAAAATCAATAGGCTTCTTCCCCTCCGGAACCCCTATCAACACCCACAATTTGGTGACGATCCGAATTAAATTGCGACCTGTAGCGTGATTACAGAGTTTAGATGGACAGACGGACGGACACACATAGCCAGGTCGACTCAGCTCGTCTAGACATTCATTTTGGTATATATAAGTATTAGGGTTATGACCCTGAGTCGATTTAAGCATGTCCGTCCGTCTGTCCGCCTGTCAATGTATTTTTGTTCGCAACATACAGGTCGCATTTTTTGTCTGATTCAGCTGAAAATTGGGGAATATAATTTTTTTATCCATAGGAAAAATGCTATTGCTTTTGGTGAAAATCGGTTCAGATTTGGATATAGCTCTCCTATATATTTTCGGCCGATTTGACGTATTTGCTGCACTAAACACGCTATATAGGTCCGATTTTGATGCAATATGGAATCAGTGACTGAATTCGGTCTAAAAATAAATGTGCCAAATAACATCGAAATCGGTTCAGATTTGGATATATCTCCCATATATATTTTCGGCCGATTTGAAGTAATTGCTGCACCAAACACGCTATATACGTCCGATTTTTATGAAATTTAGATTGTGTGGTTGAACTCGATCTAGAAATAAGTGTGCCAAATTATATCGAAATCGGTTCAGATTGGGATGTAGCTCCCTTATATATATTCGGCCGATTTGATGTAATTGCTGCACCAAACACGCTATATACGTCCGATTTTGATGCAATGTGGAATGAGTGACTAAATTCGGTCTAAAAATAAATGTGCCAAATAACATCGAAATCGGTTCAGATTTGGATATATCTCCCATATATATTTTCGGCCGATTTGAAGTAATTGCTGCACCAAACACGCTATATACGTCCGATTTTGATGCAATATGGAAAGAGTGACTGAATTCGGTTTAAAAATGAATGTGCCAAATAACATCGAAATCGGTTCAGATTTGGATATAACTCCCATATATATTTTCGGCCGATTTGAAGATATTGCTGCACCAAACACGCTATATACGTCCGATGTTGATGAAATTTAGATTGTGTGGTTGAACTGGATCTAGAAATAAGTGTGCCAAATTATAACGAAATCGGTTCAGATTGGGATACAGCTCCCTTATATATATTCGGCCGATTTGAAGTAATTGCTGCACCAAACACGCTATATACGTCCGATTTTGATGAAATTTAGATTGTGTGGTTGAACTCGATCTAGAAATAAGTAAGCCAAATTATATCGAAATCGGTTCAGATTGGGATATAGCTCCCTTATATATATTCGGCCGATTTGAAGTAATTGCTGCACTAAACACGCTATATACGTCCGATTTTGATGAAATTTAGATTGTGTGTCTGAACTCGATCTAGAAACAAGTGTGCCAAATTATATCGAAATCGTTTCAGATTTGGATATAGCTCCCATATATATTTTCGCCGATTTCACGTATTTGCTGCACGAAACACCCTATTTTATCTAGTAATAAGTGTACCATATTATATAGAAATCAGTTCAAATTGATATATATCTCCTATATATATTTTACATATTCACAGTGGTGTAGGGTATCATATAGTCGGCCCCGTCCGACTATGATCCTTTCCTTACTGTTTTTTTAGAAAAAATGTCAAAAAGTCATAACCCTAATATACATATAATCTGAAAAATTGGGTTTTCCTCTGTCGGCAAGGTAATAAAACAGCTGCGGAAACGTACGATCTTCAATATAGATAGATATTCAAGTTTTTTTAAATGAAAACAATAAGAGATTTTTGTGTGTTTTCAAAAAGTAAAATACCATAATTGTTTTGTAAAATAGTACGAAAAATAAATCTTGGCATCCGGACTTACCATTTTGGCGCACCACTCAATTTTTTTAATGAATAAAAAATTTATTTCTTAGAAAAAACTTATGAAGAAAAAATGCAATTTATAAGTGCATTTTTAAGTACTTAGCTAACGAATTCAATAAAAATTTAATTAATTTTATGTACTTTCAAAATTTGTTCAAGTTCCGCTTAACTTTCCATATTTCGCACTGTGCTTCCGTCTGTCTGTTGAAATCAAGAAACACCTCGCAATGTATAAGATAGAGCTTTATAAATTGGTATAGTAGGTCCCATTACTCCAAGGATGTTTGGTATTTTAAATGGGCCACATCGGTCCACGTTTTGACATATCCCCCATGGAACGGTACCTCGGTATTTTGAGGTTGTGGCCTCAATATCCAAGCGAAATGACTGAAATTTGGTATTTAGTTTTCGTTGGGGGTACACAACATTCCACAAGGAATTTGTCAGTGTAAGTAAACGTCTTCATATAGCCCCAATAGAAAGGTACCTCCTCTTGGTCGGAGTCAGTACACCATCGACCAATATGTTCAGTGGGAGCCTCATTTCAGCCGATATATGTTCATATTCCTAAGACGAAAGAACTGCATTAGGTCAGCTGTGTAGACATTTAACTTAAGAGTATCGCATATGTCACCGAACGATAGTACACGACGCCAAGATCGTACAATAATCCACATACGTTGCGATCTATATGCCATCTGGAGGGTGTGGAATTTCAGAAAGGTAGAGGTTAAAAACTTGCGGAGATATCAACCTTGGGGAAAGAAGAAGTTCACTCTACGGGTTTTAGACCTATTTTCTGAATTCCACAAATGAGGAGCGTCCGCACACATAGTCAATCACGGTTGGAGAGTGTTATTTTCTATATCCTCGAACAGCATGTCATGGTTGACTGGCGACAGGAGTGAAATCGACCTGTACGGTTAATTGCCAACCACTCTAGGGGTGTTGTATAAACTGCTGGTTAAAATAACAAGCGTACCTCTTTGGGTCAGTTACAATACGCCGTTGAAAGTAACAGTTGTTCTATCATCCTTCTTTCCCGGATTCAAGAGTGATTAACCGTTGCTCACATATTATTTAATCCTTTACCAATTATGCATTGCTTCTGGTGGTCTAGCCACATTTTCCGCTTATGTTCGCCTACTAGCCTGTTGACTTCAAGAGTAAGTTCTCCAAGTTTTTGTCTTTAAAGTTCGTACAACGAAGCTCATCACGCTCATTTCCTAGTTCCGCTCACAGCAGCGAGCGGCTGCTGCAGCAATGGCGTCCCGGAAAGTGCTCTCAGGTACCCAAGGATCTAAAAGGAATGGGCAGCTCTCTGAATCGGTGATTGGTAAATTCTCTGAACCCTTGCCAATCAGCTTTCTAATGGTTTCGAAAAGTACATACCTATGGCAGTAATCCTGGAAGTGCACTCATTCCCTACATCCATTACATCTCACCATTGTTGACATGTGGTGGATGCGGATCTGGCAAACGCAACACATCCATACTGACCCGGGGTTTCCCTCTATCCCGGCTATCTATCGCTCCCATGTTGAAAAACTATACGAACACAAACACATCACTGTTGAGGTGACGGCCCCTGGTCGAAGATTCATCTGAGTCAATCCGTTGCATAGAACTGGCCGGCGCGCCGCGGCGTGGGGTTTGGTTCCTTTGGGTCTCTACCTTTTTTCGGTTTTATAACGGTAAATGTAGAGAAAAAAACTCTGGCTTCATCCATTACCATTGATATTTCGATGGATGATTTCGCGTTTCGAATGACGTCTGCAACATCGCCCATCGTAAAATGTGGTGGTACCTCCTCGGTTGGGAGGGCTCTTCTTACACGGCATAGCAGACATCTCTTCGCCCTATCACTCTCGGGTGCTCCATAAACTGCCGATTAAAATAACATGTGCACCTCTTTGGGCCAGTTACTGTCACACGGTTGAAAGTAACAGGCGTTATATCTTCCTTCTTTCCCAGATTCGAGAGTAATTTAACCATGGCCAATTTACTTCATCCTGTACCAATGTATGGATTGCTTCAGGTGGTCTAGCCACTTTATCCGCTTATGTTCGCCTACTAGCCAGTTGACTTCAAGAGAAAGTTCTCTCTCTCTCTCTTCTCTCTCTCTCTCTCTGGGGCTTCAGGGTTCGTACAAGAAACTCATCACGCTCATTTGCTAGTCCCGTCGCCTCTGCTGGGAAATTTGGTCTTATTTCGGGTATTCGAGCGAGCGGATGTCCAGTGATGATGTCCCGGAAAGTTCTCACAGCTACCCAAGGATCTGAGGGAACGGGCAGCTCTCTGAAGCGGTGATTGGTAAATTCGGTGAACCCTTGCCAGCTTTCCCATGGTTCAGAAAAGAACGGCGTTCAGAGGTTATGAACGGGTGGCCTATGACGGGTTGCCAGGATACGCCATTTATCGGACTGGTGCTACAATAGTGATATCTGGCGAGCTCCGAAAAACTTCTGTTATCCTCGTAGGAGAGTCTTTATTCACCGTGCAATACGTGAAGCTATCAATTTGCTCGGCCAGCGCAGTACCCTCTGTTTATTACCAGAATACCAAAGCTCATGATGGCTCAATATGTAATTGTGTTCGTGTATTAATATGAAGTGGTTATCATCAGCTATGATACTCTGCTCCTCCAATGTATAAGGCCAAATTATCTAGTGCAATGTAGTAAAAATTTAAAGTGTTGATTCTGAAGTTAAGTATTGACTGCAAACCATTTTGTACCTAATGTGTATAGAAACTAGGAAGTATTCCTTATTTTTCTATTAATGTGAGATACAATACAACAACAATTTCCAACAGTTTTATACAGGTCAATTAGCCATTGCCTACGCAGCGTATCATCCATAAACACTAAAACAACAAAATCAATAACTCTGCTTGAAAAATTTGTTACGCTTTTGTCTAGTCTTCTCTAATTATCTGAACGGAAACATCCTTTGGTTGCATTGATTTCAAATGTACTTGCTTCCTTCTCGTCTTCTTTTAAAAAGAAAAAAAAAAACAGAGAGAGATGGATAACGTCTTATTTATGTTGCACACATCTTCAGGGCTACCCAAGTAGTTGTAATTTATGATGGAACAGTAATTGATAGTTACACCAAAAACCATTGACTTTTGCAAATCTTCTAATGGCCAACAAGTGTCCGGCCTGTTTAAAAGTAAAAAATACTCACATCAAAGGTCTAATTAGAGGCTTCTCTGTCGTTTTATAACTCCGTAAATTGGAGATATGATAAATGGAGTTTGATATTCTCAAGTAATTAGCAGAGAATGTCCACAGATGTAAAGCCATTATTAGCGAAGAATATATCAATTACTGCCTGCTTGATAGATCCTAAATAAGGACTACGAAAAATGGTCAATAAGGACTATGATAAATGAACAAAATAAAAATTGCTCCAACAAAACTAACGGAAGCATCTAAGAGAACATGGTAATGGGATGTTAATGTGACTAATTTGTTGAATAAGGTACAAAGGTACTTGTCGTACTTTTTAAGTGTTTTTGTGGATGTGAGAAAAAGTATGTAAAGTAAAAGTCAGTGTTAAATTCGGCCAGAATGAAAATTTTACACAGTATTGCTAAAACTTTTGGCATTGAAATACACTTTGCAGTTTTTATAATAGGCATAATGTGTATTTGGTTAAAGTTGAGATTTTGAAATACACCCCCGTTCACCTTAATAGGATGGATTTTTATGTAAAATCACATGCCCAGAATTCCACAATGTGTCAACATTGTTCAGTTTTTATAATAGGCATAATGTGTATTTGGTTAAAGTTGAGATTTTGAAATACACTCCCGTTCATCTTAATAGGATGGATTTTTATGTAAAATCACATGCCCAGAGTTCCACTATGTGTCATTGTCAGAAAAATCAAAACTATGTTGACATATTTTCGCACTAATATCATGCCCTACAAGAAATAACCAATTTTTTTTTTTGTAAAAAATTTTGTTGAATTTCGAAGGGGGCGGCGTACTTCCCTATACTCTATTTCTTTGAAAATATTTACAAAAATTTCGAATGTATCGGTTTGGATATGAATTTAAGAGGCAATTGTTGTTGTGTCTCCGACCTTACCTACTTCTTTAGGACCCAAAGGCTTGATCACGCACACTTTTTAAAATATGTTACAACTACAAAACTACTGAACCGATTTTCTAGAAATACGGCAAAGGGAAGTACCCCCTCCCTTAGCCATATCTTTATGAATACAATTCAAATGCCGTCATTTAGGTTTTTATGGGAAATTTTTACTTTTTTCAAATTCAATTTAAAAAAGCTCAATGTTGGCCGTCAACGATGATTTTCAACAAGTAAAAAAGCGATAAGTTCGAAAAATCCAAACTTTTCATACCCTCCACCATGAAGTGATCTAAAATTGCAACCACTGAGAACCATTAATAAAATAATTACAGTTAATTTATACTTATGTAGATAAAAACGTGAAGGATACCTGAAATCAAGTGGGGCCGTTATATTGGGGCTATACTTAATCATGGACCTATAAGACAGTTTTTGTGAACATATATCTTTACTTCTCTAAGCACAAAAAATCCAACTTACAACCAATTCGGTGGTCAAATAATACTTTCAAAATTCCTTAAAGCGACGCGTCGCCGTCAAAATACTGTTACGAATGTAACTGATAGGTTTAAGTTAATTTAGTTTAATTTCCGTTAATTTAAAATTTTGAATTGTAACGTAAAGTTTTATTACGCAGTTACTTTATTTAAGCAACAACAACAACTACCATGTAGAAATCTCTTCAACATTCTAGTTCTTTACCTTTCATTAATGTGCTTTTGTTTTGTTTTGCCACAATCATGTAATTATTGTTTAGTTTGTTACTTCTTTATTTCTTGCATTTGTTTGTTGTTGTAATTACGTCATTACTGCGCTTGTCTACTTGTATGTATGTGAGTATGGTTGTTCGCTTAGTGCGAATGTGCGTCTGTGTGTTCGCTGCACAGATTCGAGATGTTGCCAGATTTTGTGGATAATTCTAGACCAAGGAGATTTTGGGTATAAATAGCGGTAGGAACGGCAACATTGAGTTAGTTGTGTTTTAAGCGTTGAACTGAACAGATCGTTAAAAGAAGTGCTGCGTGCTAACTAGATACAAGCTGTGTGCTTAGTAATTAAAGTCGGTTACGAATAAGTGTAATAAAGTAAATAAAGCATTGTAGAAACGTAATCTAAAACGAACCCTGTTTTATTTGGTACAAATCGTACTGGGGAATAAAACAACGTCTACACGGAGATTAGTTAAATCTAATTCCGTAACAATTGGTGTCAGGAAGTGAGATTACGATAATCCTACAATGAACTTAAAATTCAAGGATCTACAAGAGGAACACTTGAAGAAGTTCCTATCTAAGCTTGGGTTGCCAACTACCGGAAGTAAGGCTGTGCTACAAAAACGCCTTTTGGAAGAGTTAAAGTACCGTGAAGTGGACATCGACAAATGTGAGTTTGATATTAGAGATGAAAATTCAGAGGCGGTTGCGAGTTATACGGAGGTTGCAAAAGTGATTACAGCAACATTGGCGAAGGAATTTAGTAAGAGAATGGAAGAGGAATCTATTGCAATAAATGAAAGCTTCAAATGTCTGACGGAGGAATTGGACGAAAATTCTCAAAAATTGGAAGAATTAGAGGTTATTGAAAAGCGATTGGAGGTTGTGGAAAACCATTTAAAGAAATTGGATGGACAATTTCTGGCCCACGACGAGAAGTTTGTGAATCTGGAAAAGAAAATGTGGGAACTGGAAATCAAAGGAGAACCAGTGCGAGTAATTGATAACACCCTGAAAATCAAGCCTCCTGAATTCGACGGATCTACATCGTTTGATGTCTTCAAATTACAATTCGAGATGGTGGCTTCGAGAAATTCGTGGAGCGACAACGACAAGGCGGTACGACTACTTATGGCATTGAAGGGCGGTGCTGCTGACGTATTACAGAATATTCCCGCCGCTTCTAGAAACAACTATGGAGATATAATTGCTGGTCTCGAACTTAAGTACGGTGGCGGACATAAGCAAGAGACAATGGTGAAACCTCAGGCTTGCAATGTGCAGAGGCTGGAAGTTGAGGACAACAATCCCCAGACCGTTGTCGAACTAATGAAAGATGCACAAATGCAGGTAATATATAAAGTGAAACGAGGTGCTGGCAGAACGAAAAAGGCGTGCTATAACTGTCGGAAGGCTGGACACATTGCACGGGAATGCAGATTGCGACAACAAAGGCCCAGATTCGCCTCACCGCCTTCAAAAAGCGACGACCAACCGGTGGCCAAGAATCTGCAAATAGAGACATCAGGTGAATCAAATAAAATGAATTCCGTCAATCACGAGGCGCCGCTGGCAGAGGATGAAAACGATGGCCAAACTATCTCTATAGCCTAGTCCAGCAGGAGAATCACAACTTAACGGTGAAAGGCTTCGTCAATGGTGTATTGCGTACCTTGACATTGGACACCGGTGCAACAAAGTCCATTATTAGACCGGATTTGGTAAAAGGGAAGGTAATGCCGTTAAATGGAGTCAAATTGCGGACGGCCACAGGCGAGACTACAACGGTGCATGGAAAGGCCTACCAAAGGCTGAGCATGGGTAGAAAATCTGTAAATTTCGATTTTGTAGTGGCCGATATTATGGACGAAGTTATACTTGGTGTAGACTTCATGATTGCCTTCGATATCAACCTGGACATAAAGCACCGCGTGATGACATGGTCCAATGTGGAAATACCGATAAGTGTGGGCTACAACGAGAAAAGCAAATATCGCCCGAAGGCAGAATCCAGCGAGATCGCTGTCGATATCCGTACGCTGAAGGTGGAAGCCGCCGACAATTGGCCCGTAGGAAAGCGGAAAAATCCCGTAACGAGGGGGAAAAAGCGAAGACGTACGTCGAGGAAATGTGCATCGAAAAGCGACCGTACAGCAAGAAAGGACAAGTCCGATGAAGAACAGGTGGCACTTAGGAGGGTGACCACGAAGAAAGAAGGTATAGCGTCGCGATTCCTGGAGAGAAAGCAACGTCGTCCAGAAGAGCAAGAGTCCAAAGCTGACGCAGTAGAGGGTACATCTAAATCAGTTGCCACCACTACAGAACGAGAACTGCGTCTAGTCAAGAGGAACAGGCTTAAGCGGGAGGCAGTGGTACCAATGCCCATACCACAGAGAGGGAACTGTGCCTATTCGGGACGAACAGGCTTAAGCGGGAGGCAATGTTACGAATTTAACTGATTGGTTTAAGTTAATTTAGTTTAATTTCCGTTAATTTAAAAATTTGAATTGTAACGTAAAGTTTTATTACGCAGTTACTTTATTTAAGCAACAACAACAACTACCATGTAGAAATCTCTTCAACATTCTAGTTCTTTACCTTTCATTAATGTGCTTTTGTTTTGTTTTGCCACAATCATGTAATTATTGTTTAGTTTGTTACTTCTTTATTTCTTGCATTTGTTTGTTGTTGTAATTACGTCATTACTGCGCTTGTCTACTTGTATGTATGTGAGTATGGTTGTTCGCTTAGTGCGAATGTGCGTCTGTGTGTTCGCTGCACAGATTCGAGATGTTGCCAGATTTTGTGGATAATTCTAGACCAAGGAGATTTTGGGTATAAATAGCGGTAGGAACGGCAACATTGAGTTAGTTGTGTTTTAAGCGTTGAACTGAACAGATCGTTAAAAGAAGTGCTGCGTGCTATCTAGATACAAGCTGTGTGCTTAGTAATTAAAGTCGGTTACGAATAAGTGTAATAAAGTAAATAAAGCATTGAAGAAACGTAATCTAAAACGAACCCTGTTTTATTTGGTGCAAATCGTACTGGGGAATAAAACAACGTCTACACGGAGATTAGTTAAATCTAATTCCGTAACAATACCTTAGAGCGTCAATCCGACCCCTTATGTGGAACTACGTATATTAGAGCTATAACAAAAAAACCTCGTCGTACCTTAGGTTGAATATTACCCCCATAAAGAAAACGCGTTTTTAAGTTCGCACCGGGAGCTATTTCTAAAGGTCTTTTCATAATTTGTTCAGATCTGCCGACGGAGATATACCCTAATCCCAGGACCAAAAATGAAGCAATTATGCCGTATATAAAATATATTGATTTTGAATGGGAGGTACCCGAAGGACGGTACCGATATATTCCATATTCCAACTTGATACATGACAGGATGAAATAATACGATGCGCAATGTCAGAATCTCCCTAGATTTATCTTGTGGATTTTTTTCCAAAATTTTGTGTGTGAGATACACGAAGAAGTGTATCTATTTAGTCAGTGAGCAAAACCTTCTTCTTCCATTTTTTCAAATACATAGTAAAAAATCAAAGAGCACAAAACAAAATGACAATCCAAAATGGCTGATAATACCAACATACAGTTAAACTAAAAGTGAACCACCTTCATTACCAAATCATTTTTTGCATTTAAAGTATATTAAAAAGATATTGTAAAGGGTTTATATTTCTAAGTTTTATCGGTAAGGGCTGTAGTTTGATCCCAATATGTTATTCACCTAAAATCTTTGTTATATAGGAAGATATATAGCGAAAATTGATAAAGGACACATTTCAGAGGTCACAGTCAAAGTTAGCCACTATAATAACGTGGTATAAATGATAATTTTTATAAATTTTCTCGTTTAGAGTTAAGCTTGATGATCGAAATGTTTTTGCAAGTGAAAAAGGAAAGCCAAGGACTCGAACTCACGCAGTCACCAAATTACGTGACCTGGTTTCGCTGTTAGTTGAGCAGCTCTTCAGACGTATCGACAGTGGAATGGCAGGTATGTTTGAGACTACGAAATCCACATTCGGTTCCGGCAAAATTTTAGCTAAGTCCATACAAAATAGGTTAAGTCGCAAAACTCCATCAGTAGTGCGATTGTCTAACTCATTTTTTAAATTACCGACAAAAAAAGGCAGCGCAAAATAGCGTTTGTCATAAAGAAATACATTTCAACGGCCAAATATCCGTTATTGTATAAAAACACATTTGCATTTGCAAAACGAAAAGTTCTAGGACAGAGAATCCATTTCACAGTCGATACGTCTGAAGAGCTGCTCAACTAACAGTGAAACCAGGTCACGTAATTTGGTGACTGTGTGGGTTCGAGTCCTTGGCTTTCCTTTTTCACTTGCAAAAACATTTCGATCATCAAGCTTAACTCTAAACGAGAACATTTAAAAAATCATTAAAAATGATCTTCGCCCCAACAGGCAAAATTTCATAAAAATAAAAAACAGTCTGAGCCCGGCTGGTATTTGAACCCATGTCCGTGAAAACATATGAAAAAAATGTTATCACGGCGTGTTAGCCTTCAAAGCCAAACTCATAACTTCAAAGGCAGCGCAAAAAAAAAAAAGCTTTTGTCATGAAGAAAAATACAATTCAACGGCCAAATATCTGTTATTGTATAAAAACACATTTGCATTTGAAAAACCAAAAGTTCTAGTACAGAGAAGCCATTCCACAGTCGATATGTCTGAAGAGCTGCTCAACTAACAGTGAAACCAGGTCACATAATTTGGTGACTGTGTGGATTCAAGTCCTTGGCTTTCCTTTTTCACTTGCAAAAACATTTCGATCATCAAGCTTAACTCTAAACGAGAAAATTTATAAAAATCATTAAAAACGATATTCGCCTCAACAGGCAAAATTTCATTAAATAAATATTTTTCCAACAGGGCTCTAGAGGATATTCCTTGCGTTTTTTTTTCTTATATTCGCAAACTAATTAATAAAATGCCTATCCTAAGTATGTATGTATGTTTAGACGAAATCCGTTTCAAACAATTTGGGTCGATTTACCAATGTCTGTCCGTCTGGCTGGATCAACAGATTTGGCCCAAAATTAGGTTCTCGTAATATTTTGTCCAAACTTAATTTAATTTCGAAAATAGGACATATCTGCCCACTCCTTCGGTGACCTCTCCCACAAAATTTCAAATTTTTTGGCACAGCACAGTGTCCAATTTTACGAAAAACCTGGCCAAAACTCTATAAATGAATGGATTTTGACCCAACCTTGGGTTCTTATTTTTCTTGGATGGCTGGCTTCATTTTTCATTTTATTTAACCCTCATACTGTTATTAAGGGGTCTTTTGGTCCCTTCTCCTATAAAATGTAATCGTATCAGACCAAACTACTCTACAAATATGTTCCAAATTAATTTTTACTACACGCAGTAAAATATATGTTAGAAATATGTTTGGATCCAAACAAATATTTGTTTGGGACTGATTGCAAACAAATATATGTTTGGATCCAAACATAATTTGTTTTGTAACATATCTCAATTTTTTATGTTTGGGTACCAACATATTTTTTTATAATAAAATATATTTTTCATGGGTGGAGAGAAGATGTTTGTCAAAGAGAGTAACAACAGGGCTCTCGCTGCTGCGGAATACCGGTTTATAATAAAGAGCTGTGTGTATGATGTAATAGGAGACGCAGTAGTTTTGTGATGTGTATGTGTAAAACACATGTGTTTCGTGCTTTGTTGTTGTTAACCAACGTAGCAAGCAAAGAGGAAAAGAAAAAAATGGTATTAATTATGTTGGTCTTGTTTCTTCAGTGTTCTAGAGACAATTGTTGAGTAAAGATGGTAAAGTAAGTGAAAAATCAGTCTTTTCTTAAAGAAATTGTGCTTTTTAATAAATTGAATGTTCAATACATTTTATAATTGGATGAAAAGGTAAATGGAAATTTTTTATTGGACAAGGAAGGAATCGCATTTAATATTGGTAATTACATCAATACATTTTTCATATACATACATACATATGTATATTTGAAATATGGATGTACCTAATTATTACATTATATAATCATTTGATTCCAGATGCCGATTTCACGCTGATGATTTGAACTTTGAAGAAATTGTATTTTATTTCACAACTAAGGAGAAGCGTTCAAGGATGTTTCTATTATTTTTTCTTTTTAAAAGTGCGACTTTTTAGTTTGGTTTTCTTTTTGTGGCTTTTGGGTTTGTATTTGTTTGCACCCAAACATATATTTGTTTCAGGACCCAAACATATGTTATGTTTGGGACTGCTTGCAAACAAATATATGTTTTCTGCAAAATATGTTTGGGAAATATGTTAGAGAGGCCTTTTTTCTGTATGTATACTTTTATGACATTGAGGTATAAGAAAAAAGCATATTCTCAACTTTTTTAAATAAATATAACCGATCTATTAAACTTTCGAGAAAAATTTACAATGGGTAACTATTATTTTGAGCAGTTGTATATATAATACCTGAATAAAGAATTTCTGTTGCAAATGTCTTGAGAGTCACTGTTTGTATAGCTTTCGTTCATTGGATGATCCTTTAAGTGAAATAACGATAAATAGTTTACCTTACATCACAGTAGAGCGAATTCAAAGTCTATGAATATAAATATTTTAAAATGTTCGATGCTCTTGTATTTACTGCTCAGTTTCCTATGCTTATTTCTGTAAAAAAATAATCAATATTATTGTTGCAGAGTTTTTATAGAATATTTCCGATTTCTTTATTTACTGCATATGTAACGGTCGTTGTCCTAAAATTTCTTATCTTATTATTCCAATTCATATGCATTCATATATACATACATACATATATAATAAATAATGTTTTGATAACAAATGACACAAAGCTGCAATGAATCTTTTTTCCTTAGTTGAAGAAGCTGCTGCAAAAAGCTTCTGCGTAGCACACCCGCAAATAAAAATAAGTATACCCGACATCACTACCCCTGAGCACTATACACTATACTAACAAATTAAGGATACAAGAAAATTAAACCTTTTTAAAAGCTTCGAATTAAATGGAATATAATTATATGTTTAACTTTTTGGGCCGTACCTCATGGCTAGAGTTGTGTAGTTCCGGAACGAACTAGTTCCAAGGAACTATTCCGAATAAGGAACTATATCCGGCTCTTGCTATAACCTTTATCATATATAGTTCCTTTTGTTCATCTCGTTTCTTTAATTTATCACCTACGTGGATCTTTTTTCGTTGTGTTAAGTTTTCAGATTCTGCCACATTGGCAAATAAACGTAAATGACATGCGCGTTACATCGCTGCAATTCATTTATTATTATGTCACTTCCACCAAACGATAATTCAGAAAGATTCATGGAACTATATCGCTCTCGGAACTATTTGGAACGAAGGAAACAAAAAGTACGATAAGATAATTCATATAGATTTATGGAACTATATCGCTCTCGGAACTATTTGGTACGAAGGAAACAGCAAGAACTATGAAAGTGAAAGACTCATTGAACTATATCGCTCTTGGAACTATTTGGAACTATATTGAGGAACTAGTTCCTTTTGGGAAAAGGAACTAGAAAGATCGATCCGCTCCGGGAACTAGATTGCCCAACTCTACTCATGGCTGATTTATAATTTTCAGTAATGAAACTAATATTCTTAATTATGTGAGCTATGTATATATTTGAACCGAATTTGATAAAATGGGACTGAGGTATTTATTGGCTGAATATTATGTTTCGGAAACATATTATTGCTTTGAAAATAGTTAATGGTGGAAACATATGCAGACACTTGAAACCAGCCGAATTTATATCTTATAAGCTTATCCAATTTTAATTAAATTAGGTGGGCGAAAATTTGTTTGGGAGCTATATCCAAATCTGAACCGATTTCAACATGTATATCATATTTTGCTTTCTGGACACGTTTGTATTTTCTCCGCCAATATTTAATTCCAAAGGCTTAGCAATAAACATTTTTTCAGATACTTAACACAATACCTGTAGCTAATTCTCTTCGTCTGCTTTGGAGGAGGATGTTCCTGCGTCAAAGCTTCCTGCTTGTGTTTGAAGTTAATTGTCCCGAGTTTTGTTTTACAACAGCAACGATTTAAAGTAATTGTAGACCAGTGTAGTCTGGTTCAAACCCAAATGATAAAGCTATGCGAATAACATTGAGACATAAGTATGACACATTTGTATACTGTAAGAAACAACATCAATTGACGAATATGTCTTTTGATGAGAAGTCGAAAATTTGGAGAGGTCCTGTACGGGCAAGTCGATTTGGGCCAAAGGATTCTGTGGGGACCGTGCTACTGAAATATCTACTGGAAAATCCGGAACACAAAGCACAGGTAGAGTTGTGAATAACTTATTATGTAAGGTTGTGAACAAATGCATGTTTCATTTACAGATTTGCTTCCAAAGTGGAATTGAGTTAACGAACCGGCAAGTAGCTTTGTTTTCAATACAAATAGCTGAGTATTTCCAAAAACAATTACAAATACCTCAAGGCACAATTATAGGTTTATGTGCTGGAAATAGTGACTATGTAACACCGCTCTTCCTGGGAAGTTTACTGGCTGGCTTAACGCTAAGTACTTTGGATCCTAGTTTTGGGGTTAATGGAATCAAGCACATCTATGCAATAACTAGACCACGACTCATGTTTTGTGATGGAAAAATCTACACAAAGATGAAACAAGCTCTTGATGAATGTGATCTACATTCAACGGTCATATACACAGTACGCAATCACATTGAAGGAGTGCCAAGTATTGAAGACTTCCTCAAATACACCAGTCAAATTAACCCTTCCTTGTATAAAGCTGTCAACTTGCAGCAAGGACCAAACCAAGTGGCTGCAATCCTTTGTTCCTCAGGAACCACTGGCTTACCCAAGGGCGTTAATATGTCGCATGCTGCTCTACTTGCTTTAGGAGAGTCTATGTAAGTATATACGCACGCAACGATGATTGCATATCTCTTGAACCAACTTCCTTATATGTAATTTTAGGTTGAACGATAAACCTTGCGAAAATTTACTTTGCTTCAGTAGCTTGTACTGGTTATCTGGCGTAATCGGTATCATGCGATCCATATTGACGAAAACAACATACATTATATCCGAAGCCCCATTCTGTCCTGAAGATTTTTTTGCAATTGTAGAACGTTATCGAGTGGCTGCAGTTTTAGGCCCACCATCTCACATGGCATTATGTTTCACATCGAATATGTTATCCGAATGCGATCTCTCCAGCATTGTGGATTATGCGGTGGGGGGTAGTAGAGTAAGTTACTCGCTGATTGAAAAATTCCAAAAATATGCCCCAAATGCCACATATAAAGTGGCCTACGGAACAAGTGAAGTATGTGTCATAGTATCTTCTGGTATGGTGGAACCAACGAATTCTGTGGGTTTCTTAAAGGCTAATGTCGAAGTAAAAATTATCAATGCACATGGCGAGTCGATGGGTCCTAACGAAGTTGGGGAGATATGTATTCGCACAAAATTACCCTGGGCAGGTTATTTTAATAATCCGAAGGCAACAAAAGCCATTTACGATGATGACTTATGGATACACAGCGGTGACATGGGCTACTTCAATAATGCCATGCAACTGTATATTGTGGACCGGAAAAAGGATATTTTAAAATATAATAATTTTCATTATACACCTTCATCGATTGAACGGGTTCTTAGCCAAATACCAGGGGTGGCTGATGTATGTGTTGTTGGTATACCAGATGATTGTATGGGATCTTTGCCTGCTGCAGCAGTTATAAAATGTATTAACAGTGATGTAAATGAGTTACAGATACATGAATACGCATCCGAACATCTGGAGCATTTTGAACAACTACGTGGGGGTATACACTTTCTCGAAGATTTTCCTCGAACAGTATCTGGAAAAACTATTCGACGTGAAGTAGCCACAATTTGTGAACAGTTGAGAAAAATAAAATAAAAAAGATTTAAAATGATACATAAGTAGCGCTTTTTTTGATTGCCAGCCGATCACTGAACAAACACCTTACGCTAACAAAAACTTTGAAAATATTTATAGTCCATGATTACTTTCTTTTTCACATCATGGAGATACCTCCCCAAGCTGATACGTTTTTAGCAACCGCTAAAGATTCGCCTATATTAGCTATGTCTTTGGCTAGTATTCCACGCTTGAAAAAAATACTTTACTATGAATGTGTTTACGCAGCGGCGGATAAATTTGAGTCGCCTTACATGAAGTTCATTAGCGTCACAAGAACACCTATAGAAGGCGTACTCCATTAAAACTGATATGAAACTGGACGAGAGTGTTTGACTGTGGAATTTTGATTAGACTGTCTTATAAATGATGTGTCCTGTCAACCCGTCATTTTCCATGGCTCAGGCCATAGTCTGTCATTGTCTCCGTTAACAGACCACCCACGGAAAAGCTAATTGGTAAGGGTTCCGAAAATTTACTAATCACCGCTTCAGAGGCCTGTCTATTCCCTCAGATTCTCGGGTAGCTTAGATCATTTTCAGTACCATCAGTGCGTTCAGGATCCATTAAACTTTACGAAATGAGGGTTTAAATCTGTTTTTTTTTTGTTTTTATTTATTTAAATACTACTTTAAGAATATTTTCAATAGGTAATAATATTTTCAATAGGTGTAGTAGGATTAATAAGAATATTTTCAATAGGTGTAGTAGGATTAATCGTTGGAGTGAAGGTAGTTTATGAAGACTCGATGCGGGTTTTGCAGCTAGGGAGTTCGTGGGGAGTTAGTTCTACCAGCTCGAGAAGTTAAGTGTTCGATGAACTCCTTGTAGTCAATCGGGAATTTGGTGACGGTTTGTAAGTAATCGGGAACCTATCGGGTTAATGACGGTTTGTCTATAGTCGTCCGACGTGATGAATTTCTGGTGATCGTGAGGTCGATGTTCAACGGTAGATGATCGGGGAAATGGTGTTCGGGCGTGAATGATTGGGATCATGATGTATTCCGTACTCAGTAGACGATCGGGAATACGATATTGTTAGAGTTCGGGAACAAGATATTGTTAGTGTTCGGCTACAGATACCCGTGGTGGCGAAGTATTCGATGTTCGGTGGTGCATATTCGGTGTCGGGCTGTAAATGTTCGGGAACACGTTCTGCGCTCGGTTGCAGATGTTCGGGAAAACAATGGGTTTGGCTGTATATATTCGAGAACACGATGGGTTCTGCGCATGGATGTGGATGATTGGGAGCACTGTGGGGGTCCGGCTGTAGATGTTCGGGAACACTATAGGTTCGGCTCTCGGCTGTGGATGTTCGGAAACACGATGGGTTCGGCTGTATGGGTTCGGTTGTAGGTGGCCGGAAACACGATGGGTTCGGCGTTTGGGTATTAGTCCAGTGCTACGATCTAGTTTCTTATTACGGAGCAGCTGGCTCAAAGCCACAGTGGAATTCCTGACCCGAAAGCCCTGTAGAACAACTCACTCGAAGGCCCTGCAAAACATCCGACACGAATTTCCAGTAGCATTGCTGACCCGAAGGTCCAGTGGAATAGCTGACCTGAAAAGCCTGTTTATGTATTAGCCACCGCATCTTATGGGTAGCTCTCAAACACCGAGGTGTCAGTTGGTGGATTTAGAGCAGTCTTTTGTTCCAACCCGTGTAGCCAACTACTGGCAGTAGTAAAATCACCATTCGTCTTCATTTTTTTAATACTGCTGGTGGGTTGTACAGATATATACTGAAATTATAGTTGACGGGACTAGAAACTGAGCGTGATGAGCTTCGACGAGTTAGGAAACTTACTCCTACAGTTTAATAAGCGAACATACACCAAAAAGCGGCTAGGTCTGATGCAATGGAACATTGGTACAGGAATAAGTAAATTGTGGGCAACGTTTAAATTATTCTCGAATCCGAGAAATAAGGAACTGCTGTTATTTTAAACGGCGCGACACTGACAGAAACGCAGAGGTGAGCTTGTTATTTTAAACGGCAATTTATAGAGCACTCTAAGAGTGATAGGCATCTCGGTCCAGGAAATGTAATCAGAGTTTAAGATGACTGATGATGCTGATGGCAACCGAAACACACCCAGAAAAAAATGCGATTTCTTCCTTGTCCAATAAAATATTTCCATTTACCTTTTTGATTCAATTGTAAAATGTATTGGACATTTAATTTACTAAAAAGCACAATTTCTTTAAAGGAAGACAAAACACTGATTAATTTACTCACTTTACCGTCTTTATTTAGATAACTGAAAAAAGAACAAAATAATTAATACCATTTTCTTCTTTTCCTCTTCGCTTGCTACTTTGGTTAACAACAACAAAGCACGAAACACACGTTTTTTACCACATACACACTACCAAAGCTTCTGCGTATCCTACTGACACAAGACACAGGTCTTTATTATAAACCAGCATTCCGCAGCCGCAAGAGCCCTGTTGTTACTCTCTTTGAAAAAAATCTTCTCTCCACCCATAAAAAATATGTTCTAACATAAAAAATATGTTGGTACCCAAACAAATAAAAATGAGATATGTTACAAAATGTTGCAAACATATATTTGTTTGGACACAAACAAATTATGTTTGAATCTAAACATATATTTGTTTGCAATCACTCCCAAACAAATATTTGTTTGGATCCAAACATATTTCTAACATATATTTTTCTGCGTGCAGAAAAAGCGTTGGTCCCAGCCTGAATCTCCAGTTGCTTAAACATAACGCAACATTGATGTACCCGGAGTTGAGTATTTGATAAGTGTCCTGAATCTATCCTTAGTAATTATTGTACCAGACGCCTGGAAAGTGTGTAGGGTTGTCCCACTGGGCAAGGATGCCCGCAGAGTAGCCAGTAGAGAAGATTCTAGAGGCACCACTCCTATCCATAATGAAAAGCAGAGTCCCAGTTGCCTACCATCAGCATGGAGTCAAAAAAAAAAAAAAAAATTGCACAGCACCATAAGAACACTACTCGTCATATTCACATAAATATACTAGTTGAACCAGCGTCCGAACAGTTATAGTGGCACTTGACCTATTCATGACTTTTGAAAAAGAGAAACATTGGATAACGAACTAAATTGGTGGACGCCAGTTGCTTGTAGAATTCAGAAATAAGAAGTCTAAGGACCGTAGGGAGGAACAGAGTTCTTCACAAGGCAGGGTTTTATCTACAGCATGGTTTAACCTCTACCTGAAATTCCACACCGCACAGAAGAGAAAAAGGTCGTAAAGTATGCGGATGATTATCGGACTAAGAAATGAGGCTTCCCTTAAGCATATTGATCGATGAAGTCATGATTCGCTGTAACGTTAGATAGCATGTTTAAGTCACCTGCGAAAGCCTCAGCCACTTGCGCGGGCAGCACTTGGGGTGCAGACAAAGAGGTCTGTCGAACTAGATGTCGAGGTCTGAGAAGTTTCCTACATTTATCGTAGGATTTTTTACGTAATGATAACGCACTACCATTGAAGGAGGAGGTACCCCTACAATGATTATCATCCCTTACTACATAGATCTGTAACGGGATTCTGCAAATCATTTTTTGAGTTAACGACAAAAATCGGTAACTAAATTATGAATGTAAACTATCGATCAAAGTTGACAACACTGTTGTTATCGGTAGGATTTAGCAACAGTTTTATTTTGGTTGTTAACTTACCGAAATGTTTCGTTAGTTACCCAAATTATAAGCATTTTAATTTTACCGATATTTGTTGGTAACTCGAAAAATGAGTTACAGAATTCCACAACTAATCCATCAGAACGTATGTCAGCTTGTAATTTTCACAAATAAATTCAATGTTATTAATTGCCTCATTTACAAACGGTCTGGCCAAAACGTATATTTTTGTCCCATCCATCTAGTCTAAGATGATAAACCCATTATAGTCAGTTTTGTCAATTATTTCTGCGCTTAGATCATCACGGTTTGTCGTACGACAGCACAGGTCACGTCAACATCCTTTTCAACAGCATGTGGATTTTTTTACTAGAAGCTTTTCGTCGTGGGATTCATATTACCCCAGACATAGAGTGGCCAAGTATAGTTATGGGTTGTTTCTTTTCGATCAATTAGTTTATCAGTTTTCTGAGTATAGTTTTTTCTTGATTTAATTCGCAATGGGAGCAGAAAGATTTAAGGATATGATGTGGATTGCTCTTTTGTCACTTTTACCATTAAAAAATACGGGAACGAAGCTATAATTAGGATATGTAGTTTCGGAGTGCGTGTTATTAGCTTTGTTCCCGTACTTTTTTAATGGTAAAAGTGTGAAAAAGTGTTGCAGTTTTATTGAATTTAGCCGAGGGCCAATAGATATCATTCCAATTTATTTATTAGCTGCTTTAAAACATAAATTATAGTACAGGGTTATTAAATAAAATCATATTCATCTCACACTACTATATATTATGTGAATATTTTAAAATTACATAAATAATTACACTGTGCAAAAAAATTCATTTTTTTTTCAAAATGATGGGAAAAACTTTTTAGATTATGAAAGTAGAGTTAAAAATATGAGACACGTGTATCGGCGTTTTTAAAATTTACATCGGGAAGTAACCAAAGTAGGCGGGCAAGTTCCGCCCATTTCTAGTTTTTTCGAAATGTTCGAGTTAAGATATCTTGGAATCCTTTTAGGTATACATTATCTTTGGCAACTTTACTGAGAAGGATGTTTCTGTTACAAATGTTAACCCTCATAAAAGGGGTATTTTTGTTCCTTTTTTCGAAAATCTTTCAAAAATCCTTTAAAATCTGATCATATCATATCTAAAAATTCTACAAATCTGTAAATCTTATCCAATCGCCAGGAATCTCAAAAAATGAAAACCACGGTTTAGGGTTAAAGTTGAACTTCATCTGAGTTTAGTCAAAATTGTCCCACAAAACATTACTTTAGAGGGATGATGTCAACGAGAAATATATTCTTCGTCAAATTTCACTATAGGTCACCAAAGAAACGAAGTCACCATTTATAATATATATCATGAAAATATAAGTATCAATTTTGCTGAAAAAAAAAAAAAACATGAAACTATTTCCCAATTTTTTTTTTTTTTTGATGAAATTTGTTTCCGTCTTTTTTCGAGTTGATGCATGAAAGTAATATGAATGCTAAGTTTTTATACCTGTCCGATAACTCTGCAAGTAAAAAGTTTTTGCAAGTTCTTCCAACTACTTGCAAGACTTCTCAATTCTCTTTTACTGAACAAGTTTGTTATCGAACAGCATTTTGTAAAAGTTTGTGCAAATTTGTACAAACTTTTGGGTTATTGTACAGACCTATTGTCATCTAGATGGCTAAAGGTATGTGGTATTTCGATAAGTATGACATGTTCTGTAGCATCAGAGGGCCGATTGGCAGCGGCTCTCTAAGATCTGCTCAAAAATCTATTACTACATACATATATTTAAATTTTAATTTCACTTGCTAACGACGCACAGTGTTGCCGCTTCCATACAAAAGTGGACAAAAATAGGAGTTAACCTTGGTTGATGAATTTTGCACAACTACTTATGAGGGCATAGGAATGAAAAACTTCAGCTTTGGTTCATATCGGTTCAGAGGTGGAGAATGCCCCCATATATATCTTTTCTCGATTTTGCTATAACTCAGTCAATTTTGATCGAATAGCCTTCAAATTGAATATGTGATATTTTCTTAACCCCTGAGTAGTTTTATTGGTTTTCGCAAAAATCGGTTCAGATTTGGATATAGCCCACATATACATATATCTTTCACCGATTTTGCTATAAATCGGCCAATTTTTGATAAATAGCCATCAAATTTAACATGGCATGTTTTCCTTTTCAGTTTTAATGATTTTGACAAAAATCGGTTTGGATTTGGATATAGCCCACATATACCGATTTTGCTATAAATCGGTCAATTTTTGATAAATAGCCTTCAAATTTAACATGGCATGTTTTCCTTTTCAGTTTTAATGATTTTGACAAAAATCGGTTTGGATTTGGATATAGCTCTAATATATATATATATATATATATATATATATATATATATATATATATATATATATATATTAAAGTTGACTGAGCTATAGCGAAATTGGTAAAAGATACATATATGGGCACTATATCCAAATCTGAACCGATTTTTGTGAAAACCAATTAAACTGCTCAGGGGTCTAAGAAAATATTAAATTTGAAGGCTATTGATTTAAATTGGCCGAGTTATAGGAAAATCGAGGAAAGATATAGTATATAGGCGCTATATCCAAATATGAACCGATTTTTGTGAAAATCTAATGCTGAGGGGCATTAGAAAATATCCTATATTAAATTTGAAGGCTATTCGTTGAAAACTGGCCGAATTATAGGAAAATCGGGTAAAGATATATATGGGGGCTATATCCAAATATGAACCGATATGAACAAAGTTAAAATTTCTCATTCCTATGCCATCATAAGTACTTGCGCAAAAATTCATCAACCTATGTCAAATCCTTCTATTTGTTTCCACTTTTGTATGGAAGCGGCAACACTGTGCGCCGTTCAGACTCGGCGATAAACAGTCATATTAAGAATTTATATTTTTATCAAATTTAAATTTTTAATTCTTGATAACTTATGCCTCCCTATCCCTATCGGAAATAGAAAAAAATTATAAGGGAAATTTGACCTTGACGATTTTGACCTGAATATGTTTGGTGGATTTCATATGTTCAGAGTTATTTCTTTAAGACAAGAGCTACAACTTTGCCTCCAAGAGCAAATTAAAATTCTTAGAGGTTTAGAAGTCAACAAGGCCTTAAACCTTTGGGGGCCCATAACCACGAAAGTGATAGGGAAAAACGCCAGGCCACGTATCCTCTTAATTTTGGTCTTCTATCTTGCTGCGGCGTCAGAATATGGTTAATTTGTCGCTGTGTAGTGTTGGGCAATCTGGTTCATTGAGCGGATCGATCTTTTAGTTCGTTCATTGGCTCTTTTTCGTTCAACAATACATTTGACTGTGTTATTTTCTTTTGAAGTATATGCCAAGCTATCGGGGATCTAAATGAACGATATAAAAGAATGAGCTGGATACGGATCCGTTCGTTCTTTTCACGGAATCGTTCCTTTGAACTGGTTCGTTCATGAACGACACAACTCTATCGCTGTGTCGCACAGTGATATACTGCCTGATTATGAATGTAAATTCCCCATGAATTTTGTTTCTCTGGCACTGCAATTTAAAAGAGAGAGTTAGATAACTCACGGAGAGTTGATATTCATGATAGGGCTGATAGTAAAAAATCTTTTGTTTTCTTTGATGCATTTCATGTAAATATTTATTAAATAAAAACTTACAAAGCTAGAATATTGAAATATATAACATATATGTTTAAAAATTTTATATAATTTATAATTATTATATAAAGCCAATACTCTACTCTGTAATATGGCACAGACACCAGCATCGTGCGATAAGAACAAATATTTAAAATATTTTTTTTGAAAAATATTGTCCTTTGAAATTTGAATGTCCTTTGAAAGGTCAACAGAATGAAAATCGACAAATTAAAAACTCCATTTTGGCTAAATTTTTAGACGTATAAAGTCCAGTTCATGTGTAATTTTGGCTGTCGGACCGTGTTATGTTGTTGTTGTAGCAGCTTCTACAAGTACATGTAAATCTTTATTTATTGATTCGGCTCTGCCTCCAGCTCCAAGCTCAGAAAGGACACCCTGGCCCAGTAAGAATTGAGGCGGCTGCACCAACCAGATCTAAGTTGCGCCAACACGACTCTCGTTTGTCCTGGCAGCTGCTGTTCTTCCGCTGCACGGGTGGTGGATGATCTTCGAGGACTATATTCACACTGTAGGCTGCCAGAGCCTCTGCAACCGCATGGTATGCACGTTGATCTAGAGGTTCTCTTTTATATCTTTGGACCTCTCTCTCTAGATCTCTATAGCCCTCCCTAACTCGCCTGGGGGGTTCAGGCATATCCACCAGATGGTGATTTGGGTGGTCTTGCCTATAGCATCCAAGCAAGTACTGCATCGTCAACATCCTGTTGTGACGACTCGCAGGAAGGATCTTTGTCTCCTCATGTAAATGGTCCACTGCAGACATGAGGTGACACGCTGTAGCTGTTCTCATCTATCACTTACGTTAGCAAACCACGCTGGCGCCGCATAGCTCACCACAGACCGACCTATCGCGTTATATGTGATTAACAAGGTTTCTTTATCCGCACCCCAAGTGCTGCCGGCTAGGGACTTGAGGACCTTGTTCCTGTTTCTCAGCTTATCGCATATAACTGTTGTATACTGGGACGACTTATACATGCTATCGAATGTGACCCCTAGGACTTTGGGGTAGTTTGTGGTCGGAATAGTTGCACCGTCGACCTGCACATTCAGTGGGAGCTTCATTTGCGCCGTCCATGTGGTGAACAGTGTGGCTGTTGACTTAGTGGTGGATATTTTCATATTCCTCGCGTGGAAAAACTCTACAAGATCAATGAGATAGGCATTTAGCCTTTCACAAACGTTACCGATATTGGGACCTGACGCCATGAGTGTACAATCATCCGCGTACGTAATTAACTCAATGCCGTCGGGAGGGCGTGGAATTGCAGAGAGGTAGAGGTTAAACAGTTCCGGAGATATCACCCCTCCTTGGGGAACTTCCTGCTTCACTCTACGGGGTTTGGACTTCCTGTCTCTGAATTCCACGTATGACTGGCGACCACACAAATAGTTGATGACCCAGCGTTTCAGACAAGGCCGGAGGGTAGTATTCTCGATATCCCCGAACAGCCTAGCATGGCTGACCGTATCAAACGCTTTGTTCAGATCCAATACTACCATCACTGTTCTGTGACATGGTTTGTTCTAGTTGAGTCCTCGTCCAATATATGTGGAAATGGCGTGCAGTGCTGTTGTGGTACTGTGCTGCTTCCGGAACCCGTGTTGATGATCTGCAACTGGATAACACGTTCTGATGCTGGGGAGGAGTAATGCCTCGAGTATCTTTGCTACTGGTGATAGAAGTGAAATCAGCCTGTACGACTCACCTTTACTGGCATCTTTGCCAGGTTTCAGCAGCGGGACCACCCTGCCCATCTTCCAGGCATCGGGAACTATTAGGGTGGCTAGCGATAAGTTGAGGACCTTACTTAAATACTCGACTCCTGGGTCATCCAGCTGTTTTAGCATCACCATAGAAATTCCGTCAGGTCCAAGCGCTTTGGAAGACTTTGCGCCTCGGATAACATCTACAACATCATCCATCGTATATTGTGGCGGTTCTTCTTCGGCTGGAAGAGATCGCAAACGACGCAAAACACTTCTCTTCGCCCGGTCGCTATCGGGGTGCTCGATAAATTGTCGGCAGAAATAGCCAGCGCACCTCTTCGGATCTGTCACAGCCACGCCGTTAAACGTGACAGATGTCCGATCGTCTCTCCTACCAGGGTTCGATAGCGCCTTAACCGTTATCCACAATTTATTACAGCCGGCTCCAATGTTGCAGCACTTCAGATGTTCTGGCCACTTTTTCCGCTTGCGTTCACTGACTAATCTATTGACTTCCATTGTCAATTCCCAGACTCTGGGGTCGTTAGGGTTCGTACGGCGAAGCTCATCACGCTCATTAGCTAATCCCGTCGCCTCTGCTGGGAAATTGGGTCTTGTTTCAGGTATTCGACCAGCAGGGATAAAGCGAGCGGCTGCAGCAGTGATGATGTCTCGGAACTTCCTCTCTGCTACCCGAACATCAGAGGGACTGGGCAGTTCTCTGAAGCGTTGATTAGTGAACTCTCTGAAACCTTGCCAATCTGATTTTCCATGATTAATGAAAGTGCGGCGTTCAGAGGTTATGAAGTCTGGTGGTCTGAAGATTGGGAGATGGTCCGACCCAAGGGAAATGACGGGTTGCCATGTCACGTCATTCGTCAGACCAGGTGACACGATGGATATGTCAGGCGAACTGTGGCAGTCTCCTCTAATCCTGGTTCGTTCGCAGTGCAGAATGTGGAGCTATCTATTTTCTCAGCCAGATCTGTACCTCTCTGGTCATTCCCCAGAGCTGAATGCCATAACTCGTGATGTGCATTGAAATCCCCTAGGACCAGCCGGTTATCACCTCGCAACAGTGGCCTGATGTTAGGCAAATAACGCGGGGCACAGCTATTGACCGGCGGGATATACACATTCAGCAGTTCTATCTCGGCGGATCCACACCTTACCGCTACCCCCATACACTCCAAGTATGGGTCCCTAGAGTCTAGGTCAGGCGAGATAGGTCTGTACTGGACAGACTGGTGCAGTAGGAATGCAAGCCCTCCACCCCCACTTCTCGTACGATCCTGGCGAATAACGTTGTATCCATCACAACTCCGAAGACTGCAGTTGTTGTTCAGCTTCGTTTCCTGGATCGCCGCGACCATAATATTTCTCCGACTCATAAAGTCCACGATCTCATTGATCTTGGTTCGAAGACCATTGCAGTTAAACTGCAAGTATGTTACATCCTCAGGAACTGGGACAGCAATACGCGGTGTTAATGGTTGCTGCTGATACTGCTGTCTGGGAGATTGCGGGGGAGTTTCATAATCCGATGATGTTGATGATGTAGACTCACTGGGGTTCATATTGGCGCAGCACGAGGCAACATAAACCCTGTCGTAATACTCCCTCAGGTAGGTGAGGCCTGAACAGTTCCTGAAATGCACCCATCCTTGGCACCCGTTGCATTTCATTGACACCGACACCTATGGTGGATGAGACGTTGACAAACGGTGCAGAACCATGGCCCGGGGTTACTCTCAATCCCGGCATGGACCAAAAGAATCCGGAGCAGGCATTCCGGGACATGCCGCTCCCAAAATAAAAATAAAGACGAACAAGTAGTTGCTGAGGTGACGGCCCCTGGCCGAGAAGATGGTTCCTCGGGTCAATCCGTACATAGAACCGGCCGTCGTGGGATTGTTATCAGTCATACTGTCGGGCCGATGAACCCCTTCGAGTATGTGTGTGCATGACAAGTGTGTAGCAAAGCCTTCAGTCAATTCTCTAAATCATGAATTTTTCCTCTAGAAATAAAAAATTATGTTTTTATTGTTCCTTCGATTTTTTAGTTGACAGCAAAGATCTTATGATCTTAAAGTCGATTTTTGCTTCCGATTACGTATCCCAAGGCAGAAGAGAAATAAGTAAAGAATCCTGTGTGCGACTGGAAACACAAACTATAGCCTCTCTAAAGTGTGTTCGCAGATTTTTCAACACATTTCGAAATCCAAGAACCAATTGTTCGCCCACTTTTCTAATCCATTATAGTAACCCCATTCCAAATAAAAAAACGTATATTTTATATTGATAACATTTTGTTTTATTATTGGTTTTTATTTATTGTTTTTCTTTTTGTTATTTTTTTCGCATTTTTTTATTTTTTCCATCCTGTTTCCTTTTGGAAGGGCAGGAGAACACATACATTCACTTAAATATAACACAGAGTATTGTTGCTGTGGGATTTGAAATAAATACATAATGAATGAAGGAGGTGGGGAGATGGTAAAAACTTCTTTACGTTACGTTACGGTCAAATGTCTGTGGATTAGTGGAATTTGTTTAGTTTGTTTTATAAATTTTCAAATAAAATGTACTTTAAATATAACTGTTTTTACAATGACAATTTGTTTTGTTATTAGTTTTAGTTTTATATAATAGTTTGTTTTTGGCATTTAGTTAAATATTTGTTGGAGGGCGGGGATAGCATTTTCTTTTCGGAAACACTAGTATGTAGTATAGAGAAAAAGAGCGGACTATTTAATTTATGTTTTTTGGTAATTTGTTTTCTATTTCGAAATTTTTTATTACAAAGATTTGAACACGAAGACTTAGTTATTTGTTGTTTGCATTATTTTGTGTATGTATGTGTTAAACATTTGTTGTGGAATTAAATTTCTTTGGTTTAAATTTATTTTTTGTTGTGTTTTATTTTTGTGAAATAATTAAAAAAACCTGTTTTCATTTTTTAATAAATAAAAAATTAAATAATAATTATAATAAAAACAATAAAAATTATTATATAAAAAATAACATGTTTTTTGGATTTCAAATACAACTTCGTTTTTAAATACAACTTTGTTTTTAGTGTTTTGCGTTTAGTAGGATACTTTTTACAATTTATGTTGGTTTTTTTTGTTTGTTTTATAAATAATAATACTTTGTGTGTGAATAGAAGTGTTTTTCTTTTTCTTTTAATTTTACATTTTGTTTCTTTAGTAAGTTAAGAGATTTTTTAGTTAATATTTCTTCGATTATTTGTAATAATACATAAAATGTTTAACAAATTTTCAAAAAATCAGTTTGACTAGTGGGTGTGCAATTGTTTTTGTTTTTCGTTTTCCTTATTTTATTTTAGGATTGGTTTGCGCAAGGTCAGAGAGTTTTTGTGTGTGTGTGTTGGTTTTAAATAAATAAATAAAAATAATAACAAAACAAAAATTAGATACAATATTCATTTGTTTTTGTGTGTTCTTAAAAAAATTACAATAAATTATTTAGTATTTCTCTTTTTTGTGTGAGTTATGTGTTTTAGTTTATAAAAAATTATAGTTGTTTTTTTTTCTAGTTTCTTGTTTTATGAAGTAAATTCAGTCTTTGGTATTATCACAACATTTGTTTACACAATTCTTTCTTTATTTTTCATTGAGTGGGGGAGATAAAGTGGGGGCTGGGGAGGGGACGTTACCTTTTTGCATTTTTAAAAGGCAAAAAGGGGATTCTTTTACTTTTTTTCAAAACAAAATAATAGAAAGAAAGGGCTGAGAATTAAGCAGGGGCGGGGGCAGGGGAAATGGTTTTCAATGTGTTCGTTGTGTGTATTTATGATACGCCCAAATCGTGTAGCAAATGCTGTGTAATAACTTCACTTTGTTCTTCCATGAGTTGAGCGGTCACCGTATTGATCAAATTGAAGACAATTGCAAATACGGTGAATGCACAGTAGATACCCAGAGCCAACCACCAAATGAGATTCTCATAGGTGCGATGCTCGAAATTCTTTAGCACCAAAAGACCAATGGTCAGACCAGCCAATGCACCGGTCAAATGGGCAATATATGAGACAGGAGGTGCCTCATTGTTGATGCTGCTGTTGCTGCCGTTGTCAATGGCCAGATATTGTGTATAGAATGCATATCCCAGATCGCACAATACTAAAAATAGAAGAAAAAAAGGAATTTGAAATTAGTTATTTAATCAAAACAAAAGATAATTCTTGAATGAATTGATGAAAAAGTCCAAAATTCTATTTTAGTACATATTAAAGTTAAAAAAATATTTAAAATTTTATAAAAAAAATAAATTAAAAATATATTATTTTTTAACATAAAAATATTATTTCCTCTCATATTAAAAAAAGTTCATTTTTTATATTAAAAATATTTAATTTTTTTATTAAAAAAAATTTTATTTTTTATATTAAAAAATATTTTTATATTAACAAAAACGATTTTTTGTTTAAAAAATACTATTTTTTTATTTTTAAACTCTAAAAAACAAGAAAATTTTAAAATGTTTAAAATTTGGATAAATTAATTTCCTTCAGATTTAAAAAAATATTATTTTTTAATTCCTAAATTTTTAAAATTTAGGAAAAATAATTTCTTAAAAAAATTAAAAAAAAATAAAAAATTTAATATTTTAAAAATTATTTTCAAAAAAAATCTTTTTTTTTTCACTTTAAAGAAAGGTAGTTATATTTTTTTACTTTCAAAAAAAAAAATAAGATTGCGGATTAAAAAAAATTAAATTTTTTAAAAATTTATTCAAATTGTTGGACTGATATAAACAATTCTAGTTATTTTCTAGATATGTATGTATGTGTGTGTGAAACTTACCAAATATCACCACTGACAGCAGCTGGGCTACGGCATATTTCATTTGGCCATAATTCAGCGTAATATTGGCCAAATGGGCTGCCAAAATGGCATAAACGCCACCACTGGCTCCCACCAAATAGACTTCAGAGTCCACCACACTCGTCCCCAGAGAACCGGCAAAGACACCAGCAAAATAGATGACGGCCACCCTTATGGAGCCATGCATTACCTCCAAGGGAATGCCGTAGAACAATTGGATGACCACATTGAAACCCAAATGGAACCAATTGGCATGCAAAAACATATAGGAGATGAAACGCCATACTTGTAGACGACGATCTGGACGATAGATGAACACCGAATCGGTGGGTATAGCCAAGGGTAAATCCAACGAGTTGGCCGCTGCGTCTTTGTGTACAGTCATAATGTCATAAACAAAGACGGCGATCTAAAAGTAAAGCAAAAAAAAGAAAAAGGAGGAAAATTAGTATTGTAGAAAAACGAGGGAGGGGATTTAAAAGCTAGTTAATATTTACTTGATTAGCGGATACTTACTTCTAATAGCGAAATCATTAAAATAAAAATTGGCCAATTTTTACGTTGTTGATCGGCTTTAAAATAAACAGCTTCCAAATCGGCTGTGGCTGCTGTAATGTCATGCTTGTGTATTTGTGGCGCCCGCTGCATATAGAGATGCTCTTGATGTTTGGTACAGCAGGTGGCACTGTTTACACTGCTATCGGTATCGTATGAAGATGATGATGATGTTGCGGCTACCGATGAGAATGTTATTGATTGTGGAATGTCTATGATAATCGATTCAAAGGTGGAATCCAATGAATTTGCTTCGTGTGTTTTTTGAGCCATTTTTTGTATTTCAGGTCGAGTCTTCTTTTAAAACTGTAAATAAAACAATAGACAAAAAATAAAATTAATTACTTTGCTAAAAGATGTAATACAACAACCAACCAAAAACAAAAATTGATTTTTTTGTTTGGTATAGAGTTTAGGCCACAAAGAAATTACAACAAATTACTGCAGGAAATGCATTTATGGTGGTGTACGCGAGGCTTTTGCTTAGAATAATAAACTATTTATTTAACCTGTGGTTGTTTGTAAAAAAAGAAAAAAAAAACTTTTTATTTACATGATATAAATAAAAACGTTTTTTGTTTTGTTTACAAAAAAAAGAACAACCAACTAACCCAGTTTTTCTTCTGTGTCTGTCTACTATTGAACAGAGCTGCAAATAAATATGAGTATGCCATAAAATACAAACTCCTGCCGTGCTTTCATTTGGTTTATGAGATTTTAATTGAATATAAAATTCTATGGAAAAAACAAGCAGAAGTTAATCAAACGAAGAAAACCTCCAAACAATAAACAGATAATAAATATTTGAAAGCAAAGCGAAAAAAAAAACAAATCAAGGTCTGTCTTGTGTGTATGTTTTTTACAAAAAGAAAAAAATGTATACAATTCTCTCATTGTGATTAGATGACTAAAGAAAATTGTCAAAACCATTATCAAAATCATCATCATTGACTTGCTAGCTAGCAGTGGCTGCCTGAGCTGACTTGGCTGGCTGCTGCTTCTGTCATTGTCAAACAGCACAAAATTATGTTTAATCGCATTCGTTTCAATTACAGTGACATTTACTAACAAAAACAAATCATTAAATTCCTATTATATTCCCTGCGTGAAGTACAAATAACAACAACAGCAACAACATGCATACTAGCCAATATGAACAAAAATAATAATGGCAGAAATTATGAAAACCCTGACAGTTATGGGGGGTAGGGGGATTTTTATTTGTTGTTACAAAAAAAAAAGAAACTTCCAAGGAATTTTTCAACAAAAAAAAGTTCACACAATTTTATTTTCTTAAGCTCTCTTTTGGGCCATTAACAACACCAAGAAACACCGACTTTGTCTTAGATTGTGTCACACATATGACTTTTATGCTTAAATTGCTTTTAATGACCAAGCACTAAACAAAGACTTACTGTGGCCAAGACAAAGCTCTAAGCCAAGGCGGTGGGAAAATTCGTTTTTATTTGGGGTTTGTCCGCACATAAAGCTGCTGTTGCTAATAAACTTGTTATCAAGCGCTAAACAAATAACACGCTCGCTGGCTGGTTAAATATACAAATGTGGCCAAATTGTAACGCAATGGCCAATGTGATTGTTGCTAAGGCTTCTAGGATAAAAATATTTCAAAGAGCTTACTAATTATTTGTTTCAAAAATGTTGACTTAATTATTTTTTTTGTTTCTCTTTCAATTAATCATTTAATTTTTATTATTTATTTATTTTTTATAATTTAATAAAAAATTATAAAAAATAAATAGTAAACAATGCAAAGTAAACAATGCAAAAAAAAATAATAAATAATAAAAACAAACATAAAAACGACTCAACTAAATGTTTTACTTAATTTAAGAAAAACTTAAAAAAACTGAAAATTATAAAAAATAAATAGTAATATATTTTATTATTTTTAATTTTTCTTACATTTATTAAAAAATTGTTTTGAGTCATTTTTATGTTCCTTTTTTATTTATTTTTATAATTTATTATTTTTTTATTATTTACTTATTTTTTATTATTCATTATTTATAATTTTTATTTTTTCTTAAATTAATTACAAATATGATTTAAGTTATCTTTATGTTTTTTTAAATATTTTATTATTTTTTACTATTTATTTTTTATTATTCATTTATATTTTATAATTTTTATTTTTTTAATTGATTTAAGTCATTTTTATGTTTCTCTTTAATTTATTGATTTTTAAATTTTTAGTATTTATTTTGAGTTATTTATTATTTTTATTATAATTATTATTATTTATTAATAATATTTTATGTTTCACTTTAATTTTTTACTATTTATTTTTTATTATTGTTTATATTTTAAGGAGCTCACAAATATTCTCATTATATTTGTATATTAAAAATGTAGTATTTTTTATTATTTTCTTAATTTTAAATTAATTTTCAAAATAATGGAAATTACCTTTATTTATTTATATTTTAAAATATTCTCATTATATGTGTGGGAAAAGTGTTGTAAAACATTATTTTTATTTTTTTTAATTTTAATTTAATTTCCAATAAATTTATTTGTATTTTTTCAATTTTAACTTTATTTCCAAAAAAATATTTGTTGCTTTATGTTTCTCTTTTATTTATTGCTTGAATGAAATTCAATTAAAAGAAGAACGCTAATAACTTTATTTATTAATTACGAAAACCATTTGAAATATTTAATGAAGAAAAAACTACAACAACGTTGAAGCTTCAAACATTCCATGCAGCCAATGCCTTAGGCGCTTTACGTGTTTGCAACAATTGCGGATTAAGAAATAAAATGCCAAAAAGGAAAAACAATAGCTAGCTAAACTGTAAAAATTCATACAATTGCATGTGTTGCGGTGTCCGTCCAAGCGTTTCACAGCCTATGATAAAGTATAACATTTTCTTTAATAAACTTTTTATTATTGGTAAAAGATGAACATCATTATAGGCAGTAGTCCACTTTGATGATGAATTGCCAGGGTAATATGCAAAGTAAACTAACTAACCTATTCTATGTTTATTGGACTTGTTTTTTTATTGCAAAATTCAAATATCCTAATAAACAAAATATGACCTTTTGTGTTCAAGGCAGGCCAGCTTCCTAAAACTAAGTCCCACAAATCATTTGTTACGAATTATCGAGGTTTTCAATTTCCAAGGCAAAGGCTTCATTAAACCACCAATTTGTTTTCGACTATTGAGGTTTTCAATCAAACAGAGTTCGAATTATGCAGATCCTACTGTAAGTGTTGTTTTTTTACTCCACTCCACAACTTGGAAAATATGTGCATAAATAATTGTATGGCAACTGTTAACGCAAAGTGAAATCTCATTAAAAAATCTAAAACGTTTTGAGCAATTTTCAACTAATTTTTAACTTCTTTGTTGTTATAACAAAAAACAGAATTCTTCATTTTTACATTTGAAAATTTCTTTGCTGGCCATTTTCACTATTCCTCTGACTTGCAACACTAACTTACCTTAAAAATTATTCAAAATCCTTCTTCCAGGCTGGAGTTTTAGTCCACTTGTTCCTTGTTTTTTGAAAGAGGGGGGAATAAATGTTTTTCGAAACAGCTGCTGTTTTCAGTCCTGTTTTTTGTGTGCGTGCTGCTGCTGTTGTTGTTGTTGGTGGTGGCTGAAGTTAATAATCCACTGTGTGTTGTTGTAACCAACCAACTTTTTCAAAACAGTATTCTTCGTGGTAGTCTTCTTTTGGCCAAAAGCCCACAAACTATAGCTTGATTAAACTTTGTGTCGTTTCCGTTTTTTGTTTTTTTTCACTAAATTTATATTATTCTTTTGTCTTCCTTTTTTGCTTTGTGCCTGTCTGCCCTTCACTCTATGATGGGCTGTTTTTGTTGTTGACAAAATAGTTGATATTTTTTCTTAGTTTTGTTGCTTGCTTCTTGCACTTGAGCTTTTTTTGTTCATCGAGTGTTTGATACTGATTGATGATGTAGAAGAAATTGGTTCGTTTCTTTTGCTTAGAAATTCTTTTTAATAAATGATTTGTTGTTGCTGCTTTTGTTGTTTTGAACTTAAAATTCATTTTGAGCATAAAACGTAAATGTTAAAAAATTTTCACCGATTTTTGTTTGGCGTTGCACTTTTCTTCGTTTTGTTTTTACAAAATTTTTTGTTACACTTTTTTATTTAATTTTCTTCAATCAGTTGTGCGTTTCGTTATTGTATTCTTTTTCTATAACGTAATGACATAAATTTTTTTCAAACGTTGCTTAGTGATAGAATTTTATGTTGTTGCTGTTGTTATGTTTGCTGGAGCTAGTAATCCACAAAGTTTTGGGGGTTGGTTGTTGATTTGGAGCATAAGTAAAAAAACTAATAAATAATTTTGGGGGTTGTGTGTTTTGTTGTTGTTTGTATAATCCACATAGTAGTAGTTGTTGTATATTGGTTGTTTGGTAGATAGATACGTTTGTTCGTTCTCTTGCCAACCACACCGTAATCTCAATTCCGTTTCAATTTCCACTCACTAAAAACATCCTTCTACTTTCGCGTTCCGTACGCAACTAACACAGAATATTAAACTGCCGGTCTTGAAATACTTGTTTGAAAATCATATCCAAAGCGCAAAGATACTCAGGCGAGCGAGCGAGTGGTCCCAACATCACACAACTTATCCACAACCAAAATACACAGGCCCGCAATCACCAGAACAACAGCTGTTTCACAAAAACACAACCCACACTGAATACCAAATGAGGCACAAACATGTTTGCTTGTTTGTAAGAACCCCCTTACAAGGGGGATTTCATTGAGAAAAGCAGACAAAACAAAGAGGCCAAACAATGGCAGATGTTTTGTTAATATCACAAAACAAGATATTGTCAAACCCTCAAACATGTTGCCAAGGGGTTTGTGTGTGGCTCAAACACAACGATTATGACCATTTAGGCATGTGCAAGGCATCTTGTTGTTGTGTTATACCAGCTAAGGGAAAAAACGGAAGCGGAATTTGTTGGTTGGGTGTGTGCACAATGCATTGCGTTAGGGCCCAAAACATGTATGCACAACAAAAAACAGCAAGAACAACAACAACAATGTTTTTTACATAAAATTTTATTGCTAGCTGGTCGGTCGGTCGGTTGGTTGTAACGTGCCTCACAATGTTATGACTTTTTTCCAGTTTATGACTGAAAACATGCAGACAGACATAACTACAAAACCAACAACAACTACAGCAACACCACACCAACACTTAACTAAGGGAATTTGGTGTCTGTTTTTTACCTGCAGCTGTGTGTCATACAGGAAATACAGACATGAAGTAACTCTCCTGCTGCACATGAAGACAGACAAGGCAAGCAATGGTTCTGCATTCAAACAAATATTGAATGAAATGAAGAACCAACTATGGATGGGATGGATGGATGTATGGCTGGAACGGATGGTACGTGCCACATGAATATTATGTTTTCGTTGTTGTTGTTGGCTGTTTTGAAAACAAGTTGAGAATTATTAAATTAGAAAAAACCCACTGACAGCAACAACAACCACATACCAATTTGTATTAAAAAATATTAGAAAATCAATATAAAAAATCAATTCACAATAAAATAAAATTCTAATAAATAATTAAAACATGAATTCATGTTCACAACCGATAACAACAATTGTTGCTGTACAATAATAAATCATAACTATGGTCAGAAAAAATTATTACAATAATAACAAACCACAACAACAAAAAATCTCTATAGGTGGGTAATTACATATTCAAGACCAATTTTCTATTAGAAGATTTGTTGTTATTTTTACGATTATGATCAGGAAATGTACACAATATTTTTCGTAATTTATTTATGTATTTTACAAAGAGATAACTATTTTCATATTTTTTTCCAAGAAAAATAAATTTATTTAAAAAATCAATACAAAAATAACATTTTGTAAAATGGTAGAATACACAAAGTATTGATATAGATATTAAGTTAATAGGAGTTAATTTCAAGAGATAGTAGTTGACACTTTAGGATTATTTTTCCAGTGCAAATATTCAATTTATACACTCACCTTGTTATGATTTGAAATTTTGTATAGATTATATTGAAATAAACACATTTGTCCTTTTTTGTAAAAAATCTGTGAAATTTTAATTTTTTGTGCTAATACTAGGCAGTGTTTCCTATACGACATATTGTATTTTATTTAAAACAACAAAACCGCTTTTACATTGTGTGTACTTTAAAACATTTCATGTTTGTAAAGAATAAAAAATAATTAAAAAAATTATGTTACCGTGTTTTATTTATAAATGTACTTAAAACTAAAAAAGAAATTTTCATGATGGAATCTCTCAAATAAAACGCTTGCTGTTTAATATTGTCACAATTTTTAATTCAAATGCAAGCGTTTTATTTGAGAGATTCCATCATGAAAAATTATTTTCTAGTTTTAAGTACATTTATTAATAAAAAACTGTAACTTAATTGTTTTTAATTATTTTCTTGTTTTAAGTACATTTATAAATAAAAAACTGTACTTTAAATTTTTTAACTATTTTTGAGAGATTCCATCATAAAAATTATTTTCTAGTTTTAAGTACATTTATAAATAAAAAACTGTAATTTTATTTTTTTAATTATTTGTTATTTTTAACTTTTCAGTAACTAAATTTGTTGACCACTGAGAGCCTCATAACAAAATTTAGCTATAATTTAGGCCGAAAATTTAGATAAAATCCTTAAAATATCTGAAATCGGGCGGTACCGCTATATGGAGGCTACACCAAAACCTTCACCTATGTCAAACATTTTTGCCGTTTAAGTTCCTGTACCATTCAGAACCCCAAATGCCAAATTAGAGCCAATTCGGCCTAAAAATGAAGATAGAATCCTTAAAATACTTTAAATCGGGTGGTACCGCTATATGGGGGCTATAAGAAAAAATGGACCCATATTGGTTTTGGTTTCATATTTATGTATTGTCATCCAAATCTGAAAAGTGTGCAAAGTTTTAGTTCGATTCGTCAACTGCAACTGTGTGAAAACTGAGTTACTAGATTTGAACTAAACGGACACCAAAGCATTTTAAATAAAACACTGTAAAATCGAAGTAAAAATATCGAAAATAGTAGTTCTGGAACATACCATTTACAAATACATATCTACAGTTTTAAAATAAACAAGTGGGAAAAGCGTTAAGTTCGGTCGGGCCGAACTTTTTATACCCTCCACCACAAATTTCAGCCATTTCGGTGGATTAATGTGGCCACAACATTCAAAATACCGAAAATCGGAAGTTACCGTTCTATGGGGGCTATATGATGGCGCGGACCTATACCTACAAATTTCTGGGGGGAAGTTTTATACCCCCAAAGAAGACTAAATACCAAATTTCAGCCATCTCGGTGTGATAATGAGGTCAAAACCTTCAAAATACCGAAAATCGGGAGATATCGTCCTATGGCGGCTATATCAAAACGTCTGTCTGTTGTCAATTGGGACTAATACATTCAAAATATATTAAAATGAAGCATACTTTATATGGGGCTATACCAAAACGTGGACCTATACAAACCAACTTTGGTAGGCCTCTGGAGACACAAAATACCAAATTACAACCAATTCGGTGGTAAAATGGGAAAAATATCTTAAAATCCCTTAAAACGACGACGCGTCACGCGTCATTTTGTATGGGGGCTATACGGAAGCGTGGACCTACATAGCCCGCTTTCAATACCAAAAGTCCTACGTACAAATAATATATTTTCCCAAAATTTCATCCACCTACGTCAATCCGTTCGGACTCTAGAGTGATTTCCACAGACGGACGGACATGGCTATATCGATGTAGAATTGCACGCTGATCAAGAATATATAGTTTGTGGGGTCTACAATGATTATTTCGAGTATGTAGTTACAAACGTAGTGATAAACTTAATATACCCCCATCCTATGGTGGAGGGTATAAAAACGCAAACTTTCAGTAGAGCAACAATAAGATTTGTTTCTTAATTAAATTAATATTTAATTGATTAATTTGAATTTCTTAATAAAGAAATGTCATTTGACATTTTCGTTCTTTATACAATTTTCAAAATATTCAAAGTCAGTAGATTCTTTCAGATTCTGGAAAGGAGAAAATATCTTTTACAGTGGGTCAATTTTGGTAGTTTTTTTTACATACAAATAAAAGGCAACAAAATATTACAACAATAGGTCAACAATAAAAAAACAATAACATAAAACACGGCAGCCAAAATTAAAAAATATGTTTATTTTTAATTAAACTAAAATACAAACATATCTTTTTGAAAGAAACGGCATATTTCGACATATTTTTTGCATGAACAAATATACATTGTTGAACAAATGTACATTATTATAAACGAATAGATAATTCTTATTTAAAATTTCAATGGACCTATCAATAATATTATAAAAAACTGGACATCACATAACTTTGTACATATAATTTAAAAAATAATATCACAATGATAGCTAAAAAAAAGTTACATTTTTCTTAAAATTCGTTAAGATACTGAAATATACACATTAAAAAACATTGAATTTGTAATAATTTAAAATTAATAATTTATATTTAATATTTAATTTATATTTAAATATTAAATTTTTACATGCACCTGGTTATACCCTACGCCACTATGTGAAGTTTGTTTTGGCTCAAAAGTTTGCAACACCTCGAAATAATGGTGTAGAGTCTACACTGTAGACCACCCACCTCTATATACGAGTATAACAAAGTGAATGTCTCGACGAGGCGGTTCATCCGCCTGTCCATCTGAGCTTGCTAATCACACTACAAGTCGCAATTTTGATCGGAACGTCACAAAATTATTGGTGGATATGAAATCTACTTTGGTGATGGTCAAACAATATTCTCAATATTCAGAAGTTGCAATGGACAAAAAACTTCTACGGGTGAAATAGTCAACATTTTTTACTTATGCGAGCATATTTGGGGCATTCCAAAACGCCTGTAAATGAAAATAGAAAAATCCCACTTTTATAATGATGCAAAGTAGTATAGCATAGGCTCTTAAACAACTTAGACGTCGCATTGTGTCCAATCCATCCCATTTTTTTATTTTTATTGGAATTATGGATGTCCCAGCTTTGGTTGTGCTAATTTCAATAAAAGTAACCAATATTAATGAAGACCTTCTCAGTTTTAAATTGGTACCAAAGTGGTCAAGTACTACAGATATAGAAAAAAAAACGCTCAACTATCCTAATTTACAATTTGTAAAATTGTATTTAACATACATATCTCTACTTCTAATGGGTTTATTCCAAGGAAAGAACCTGCTGATGAATGTGGGTCGTCTGAGTTTTAAGTCAATTTCAAATATGGTGGTATTAATGGTGAAATATCAATACGAATGGTTATATTTTGAAGATTTTATTGTAATGACAAATATCTAATCAAATAATCGAGGATATCTCATATCTATCTCATATCATATCTATCTTCCAGTGAAAATCAAGATGTAAAATGGGGCGCAACATCCGAGATTTTCACTGTGGTCTTGAAATTTTCACTATAAATTCTAGATCTTCGTTGAACATGTTTCATAATTTACGCTAGAAATCGAAGTTTCGGGCTACTCCGTGATTACAATAACAACGTAGAGGATTGGGATTTCTAGGGTAAATTAGGTAAATTTTAAAGACAATCTCTAACATCTCGGATGTTACGACCCATTTGACATCTTCATTTACTCTGGATGATAACCTTAGACGTTCCATGCATTTTGACATACAATATGGTATATCCATGGCTTGTCTGGATCACGCAATTCTACTTTAAAATATCCAAATACGGTGACTCTTGCATACGTTTTCTTCCACATACAATAAGCATCTACTACAATAAACTTTTTTATATAAAAAAATAAAACTTTTATTGCTAGTTTGCATTTTATTATTTGATACAATCAAATTATTAAGTGGTTAAAACATTTTTAATATAATTTATATGTTTATTTTTTTCTTATTAACAGACCAAACTATTAATAAATAATTTCTTATAAAAATGTTTTTTATGAAAAAAAAATATTTTATTTTTTATTTTAAACGAAATCATACCAAAAAGTATTGTTTTTTTTTTCATTTACTTTATTCCTATTATGTTGTTTGTTGCATCGAACATGTTGCATGTTCCTGGCGTATAAGAGTTTGTCCCAAATTTAAGCAACCATCTTTCTACAACATGTGTGAAGTAAATATCATTGGTTCGATTAACCTGTGTATTCAAATTGGGGTTTCAGATGTCAGTGAACTGTAGCATCGAACGAGTTCGCATGGGCGGCTGCCTGTTTTTAGATGGGAAGTGTATTTATCACATTTATTTGGATAAATATTGAACAACTTTTTCGTAAATAAACCAAAATTACGAATAAACGCAGAAAGACGAAGTTTTGTTCTGAAACAAAGTTTCTGTGGTATGAAGTGGAAATATTGGAATGCAAATTTTTAATTCCAAAGTAGAAAAAATAAACACCCTGGAAAATATTGTAGCTCATCGTTTTACACACTTTATAGGTACAATATATAAAATAAGTTATACTGCCGTACAAAAATTAGAACATAAGAGATTAGAATATTTTAAAAGTTACAAAACTTGAGGAGCCATTAATCTGATTATAACGGTTCGGTGTAGAAATCAACTCAGTAGAACTCAAACCATTTAACTGACGTTTGATTTAAATGGAAGTAGCCGAAACCTCTGACGCTAACGGATTCCTTCCAAAATATTTATGAAATTTTAAGCAGATTAGACCAAACATACTGCGTAACCAGCATCAATGGATACTGGGAAATATAATTAAAAGAAGGTCACATTTATACAGTTCCAAGTCGACCCATGTACCAATTCAGGGGTTTTTGAAAAAATCTATACCGATCAACTTTCAAAGTCATACCGTCTCGACGGATAGTTTCAATATCGGAACAAAATAGGCTGAGATTCAAACTTTCATTGTGATCTGTATGTAGCATTAAAACTTTAAACGCATGTTTCTCCAAATAGTACTTTTCGGTGTCTACTATAACTCAAAATCAGCATTACATCAAAATCTTTTTGTTTATGGCCAAAAACTGCCCAATTTTTTGCTAAAAATTAAAAACGGTGGTACCAATCGTTTATGGACTTATTAAGTACATCAAAATCTTAACTGGTTTTTGTTTTATGGCCAAAAACTTTCCAAGTTATTCCTAAAATTGAAATTTTGACTTGACAGTCCACGAATTTTAATTTTTTAATTCCCTTGTTTCAAGATAAGATTAATAGGTACTTAATTAATAAATCCACAAAAATATGTGACGATCGGTCCGCCTGTTTCAAGGACGGCCATTTGTTACAACACTAAGCAAAAAAGAATTTGGAGAACGTAGTTCAAGATGTACCTTTTCAAATGAAACAGATCTGTTAAAATAGACTGGAAGTTTCCTTCAAAAAATCATAAAAACTATAGGTAATTTGGACAGGTGTTTAGGCAAAAAGTCGATTTTTTTCAAAAATATAATAATAATTCAAAGTCAAAATCAGATTAAAAATATAAATCATAAAAAAATTATAAAAAGCCAATTAGTCCACCTGTGCTGACGGAGATGTAACCTCAGCTTCTGACCAAAAAAGAAGCAAACACAATATTTATGCTGTATATAAAATACATACATATGTATATTGATTTAGTATAACGGGGTAGTTTTGGAATCTGTTGGTATGGTAATGTTGGGCTGTATCCAATCATTGACATGTCAGGAAAAATGTCTAAAATTGTTTTTGCAATTTCAAAAAAAATCCAAAAAAATTTTTGTTACATCAATTTTTTTGGTGTATCGATTAAGAAAATCTGTTTTTGTAACCAAATTTGGCGGTTGACGCAAAGATATGGCCGTTTTAATATTCATAATTAGAAAAAATTCTAAAAATTCGAGGTTTAATATGATAAGCTTTTATATCCTATAAACGTGAAAAGAATTGTTACCCTTAGCGATGATGCAAAAAACATTCCTAAAATGTCTCAATGGGTTTGGGAAAACCAAATTTATTACATAATTTATTGTATTTACTTTATTGTATTTAATTAATAGCGCTTAAACTTAAAAATATATATAACAAGTAAAAAAGTATCTGTCGGCTTTGCCGACAGAGATATACCCCCAGCCTGTGTATATTGAAACATTTTTTCCCAAAATACGTATGTATTTAGGGGGTTTTAAAAATTTTGGGCATTTGAACCGACAAAAATGTTGATTAGGATTAAAGATCAAAGTTTTGCGGAGGAGATACTAAAAGGAATGGATCGATATTGACCGTTATGGAAGTGGATCTCCAGCCACAACATATGGTGCCATAGAAGGTTTTTGCACTATACGGACTGTTTGCTCAAGAAGTATGGACTTGCCCCTAAAAAACTTTTGCCATCGTAATAGAGGCATCGAATGCAAGTTGCTTCAGCAAAAATCAAAGTGATCCGATATTAGGTCATAAAGTGAACTTATCCGAATATTTGTGTGGGAGGTACCGGATGGAGTGGACAAATATAGTCCATATTTGAACCTGATCTATATCTGGTAGATATATTAGGATGTGTAAAGTATAGACCAATTCGGCCACTCCCTTCAAGAGTTACCGTACGAACAATTTTTCCGAACATTTTTGAACTTTTGTGGGGGAGGTACCTGAAGGAGTGGACCAATATGGCTTATCTTCAAACTTAAACTATGTTTGGACAAAATATTACTATGGCCATATTGTGGACCGAATCGGCAGATCCGTTCGAGAGTTATCGTGGGCTCCAACCACCTAACACGGTGTCATAGGGGTTTTTTGCAACTTTCATGCTTTTTTCTCAGGAAGTATGGACTTGCCCCCGATGGAACTTGTACCGTCGTATGGAGGGCAGAGAATACAAGTTTCTAAAACAAAAATCAAAGCGATTCGAGAGATGGCCCTAAATTGAACTTTTCCGAAATTTTGTGTGGGAGGTACCCGAAGGAGTGGACCTATTGAGACCATATTGGAACCTCATATTATTCTGGTATAAGGTTTACGCTATACAAAGTATGGACCAAATCGGTCACTCCCTTCAAGAGTTATCGTACGCACAAGCTTTCCGAACATTTTCGAACTTTTGTGGGGGAGGTACCGGAAGGAGTGGACCGATGTTGTTCATCTTCGAACTTAAACTAAGTTTGGGCAAAATGTTACGAAAGCCAAATCTTGAACCGAATCGGTTCATCCGTTCGAGAGTTATCGTGCGCTCCAGCCAGTAGGACAGACGGACGGACATGGCTAGATCGACTCAAAATTGTCTGAAACACATTTTGTCCAAACATACTTGGGGTCTAAAACCATTATTTCGATGAGGCACGTTTTCATCGTATGTACCCTCCTTAGCCTAAAGGCTGAGGGTATAAAAAGTTACAAAAGCAGAACAATTAGCAATAAAATGAAGCCTAATTCGTGACGGTTGGAGCTATAATATTCACGTTATTTGCAAAAATCTGAAGAAAACAAGTAAGAACGGGGTTATACCCTCCACCACGAGTTGTATTGAAGTAAAATGGAACAATTCGCATCATTTCGTTTATGAAAAAGGAAAATGCCAATATTTTTGTAAAATAATGTGGCTAAAACCTAAAAATACCAAAAATTAAGAGGTATGCTTCTATGCGGGATATAGGAAGACGTGGACCTATACTAATAAATCCTTTCTGGGATATTTTATATCCCTATGGAAGACTAAATAACAAATGACGTCACTTCCTTCAAAATACCGAAAATCGGGAGATACCGTTCTATGGGCGCTATATGAAGGCGTGTACCAATACCGACAAATTTCAGGTGGAACGTTTTATATCCTCAACGAAGACTAATTACCAAATTTCAACCATTTTGATGGGATAATGAAGCTAAAACCTTCAAAATACCGAATATCGGGAGGTACCGTTCTATGTGCGCTATATGAATGCGAGGACTTATACCAACAAATTTCATACACCCAACGATAACTAAATACCAAATTTCAGCCATTTTGGTAATATAATGAAGCTAAAACGAACATTGGTGGCGTCGTTTTTTATTGGGATAGCTAATGCAATTTTGTTTTTTCAAAATAGTCTGGCTTAATCCCATGTTGTTGTTTTATTATTTTAAAACAACTAATTTATTAGTGGAAAAAGGTTTGGCATTATTCGCCAAGGGGTAAGGCAAGGAATACTTGTTTCGATCCACGCCACTGGATCTCATCAGTTCCCTTGTTTCTTGTTTGTAGATATTCTCCACCGAAGTTATTTTTCAATAACTTCTTCAACAAGAAACTTTTTATACCCAAACATCAATCGTCAGTTCGAAGTACATATAAAGGTGAACAAAGAAAAAACTTCAATGAGAAGATTTTCCTTGGCAGCCTAACACAACTCCGACGAAAGTGTTTAGTTTGTTTCGTAAACATTTCAGCCATTTTGGTAGGATAATGAAGCTAAAGCCTTCAAAATACCGAAAATCGGGAGATACCGTTCTATGGGGGCTATATCAAAACGTGCACCGATATATCCCATTTCCAATACCAACCATCCTGCAAGTAATAAAAACTTCTGTAAAAAACTTGACTCTCTATCTTTAAAATTGCGAGCTGTATCTTGATTTCAACAGTCAGACGGACGGACAGGCGGACATGGTTAAATCGACATAGAATTTTATGCTGATCAATAATATATACATTTTATAGGGTCTCCAACGAATATTTCGACGTGTTACAAACGGAATGACAAATTTAATTATACACCCCATATGGTGGAGTGTATAAAATGAAACGCATATAATGATAGTGGGAATGACATTTTGTGCATCCGAATTTCCAAGACATCGAATAAATCTCTTTTATTTTAGAACATTGGTGGCGTTTATTTAATTGGGATAGCTTTTACAATTTTGATTTTTCAAAATAGTCTGGCTTAATCCCTTTTGTTGTTTTAATATTTAAAACAACAAGTTTATTAGTGGAGAAGGTTTGGCATTGTTCGCCAAGGGGTAAGGCAAGGAAGACTAGTTTCGATCCACGCCACTGGATCTCATCAGTTCCCTTTGTTTCTTGTTTGTGGATATTCTCCACCAAAGTTATTTTTCAATAACTTCTTCAACAAGAAACTTTTTATACCCAAACATCAATCGTCAGCTCGAAGTATAAACGTAAACAAAGAAAAACCTTCAATGAGAAGTTTTTCTTTGGTAACCTAACACAACTCCGACGAAAGTGTTTACGAAACAAAGCAAACCTTCTTCCACTCGTATGTGTCGTTGATTTTTCAACAAATGCACATACCCAAATGCTGTTTGGTAGCTTATATACCAACAACACACAAAACCGTGCCAGTGTTTCTCAAATAGAACATTGGTGGCGTTTATTTAATTGGGATAGCTTTTACAATTTTGATTTTTCAAAATAGTCTGGCTTAATCCCTTTTGTTGTTTTAATATTTAAAACAACAAGTTTGTTTGTGAAATTATATTTGGCGACCACGATGTAACATCACTGCATTTTAGGGTGTTTAAAATATTTTTGCGAATTTGATTTCAAAAATCACCATTAAAAAAACACCAATTATGTCGTTTCAATGCGATCGATCAAAAACCGTGGATGTAGCATCACGCTCAATTTTTAAATATCTGTTTTGAATTTTTGAAAAAGTTTCAAAATTATCTTGCACACTAGCCATTTTAGTATTTACCGGAGGGGATTTCTGGAGCATTTGTGTCATTATCTCAGGAAGTATGGACTTACTCAGGACCGTTGTAATTGGGCCGTCAAAAAAACCTTCTGCACTTTTCCCAAATTTTGTGTGAGAAGTAACCAAAGAAAAATTGTACCGTGTAAAGGGACAACAAGGACAGCCAGTTGAAAAAAAAAAAAACAAAACGATAGAAGCGGAGCTCTTAAACTTCACTTTTTCTGAATTTTGTGTGGGAGGTATCCCAAGGAATGGATCGATATAGTCCATTTTCGAAGCCGATCTATATCTGGAAGGAATAATAAGGTAATAAACTAAGTTTGGACAAATATTACGAAGTGAAAATTTGGTTCCGTTCTACAATTATCGTGCGTACCAGTCAGAAAGACAGACGGACGGACAGGGCCAAATCGACTCCAAAAAGGAAAAAATACTTGTGATCTAAAACCATTATTTCGATGAGGCACCCTCGTTAGCCTAAAGGCTGAGGTTATAAACATGGACCTACATATGTTGAAAGTTTTCTGTAAGGAGCTTCTCTACCTAATAAGAATACATATGTTTAATTGGACATGACGAAGTTGGAATAGATATCGTCCTTGTTATGTTGATTTGTTAATTATTTTCCTCCTACTTCTGCGGAAATAAATCTCTTCAAATTCTTATGTTTTTTTCTAATACATACACAAAAATTCTCTTAATTTTTGAGGGGTATTAATGATCAACCATGATATTGATTACTATGTGAATGGAAGGAGTTGTAAAATGTTCCGAAAAAAAGATTTTTACAATTTTAATACACATATGTATGTATGAATGTACGATATAAGATGTGCACACGTGTAGATTGCGATTATTCTAATTAAGAAACTTTTTGCCATAGCAAAAACCCGGTGACAGGACACTTAAAATATGGAGAGTAAAAGAAAAAGGCAAACTAATTGCCAATATGCTGCAGAAAAACAAACAAGTGACCACATTTCGTCGGAAGTATTTCAATAGCTCCACAGGGAATATTTCATCATAGTATGATGATACGATACGAAACGCTGTTACCATGATATGATAGTACTCTCTCTCTCTTACTCACAGTTACTTATGTAGGAACGTCTGTTTATAGGATTGAATGGGTAAGGAAGGAAAAACTACAAAAAGGAAAATAAACTTTTTCAATATCCGTTGATGACTTCATTTTGACATAATTTGACCAAAAACGGTCACTGAGAACTTTCAATTTGTGTGACAATTTTCTTCTTCCCTCTTCATCTCTCTTATCCTCTTTCCTTTGTGATTGAACTAAGTTTTTGAAAAATAATAGGAATAAATTGTAGATAATGAAGAGTATTTTGGACGATGTGGAGTCATTGCGAAATCTAATTTGTGTCTATCGACCAATATTAGCAGGATATTATATAATATAAGTATAGCCTAAGGTAATCCTTCCATCGCAAATAGGAAACCTATAGAGTTAAGAAAATAATAAAAAAAAAAAAACTTAAAGCAAAAGCACAATGAAAAATTTTCTGCCTCGCATGCTGGAGTAGGTGAAGCAAGGCAAACATGATGAAAATGTGTAGTTGTTTTAGATTAGGTGAAAGAAGAACTTAAGTAATTATTCTATATGAAGCCTGTCACTTTATATATTTTAATATTATTATTATTACCATTAGTATTATTATTATTATTATTATTGCTCAAACCAACTTCTATTGATTGTTCAAATCACTAACTTCAGACGTGACATCAATGACTAGAGCTTGGGAAAAAATATATCATCATGTTGCAATGGTATACATACCGGTCTTGCACACTGAATACCCGGGTTCGATTTCCAGGCAACATCACATTTTCAACGATGGCAAAAATACTCCTCCGCGTAATGTTGGACTGGACGATAAAGTAGGTCCCATATCATTGCGCTAATATGATCGGGGTGTACTCATTGATTTTCCTGAACAAAGCCCCACACGGTGCGCCGTAACTAAATTTAAATTAAAGGTGCTTACACCTGGGAAGTCTTTGCGGTTTATGAAAATACAATGTTCATAGATGAGAAAAAGACAAAAAAAAAAATGGCGTAGGGATTTCAAATAAATCGCGGTATAAATTCACATTTTAGGTTTATTTTAGGTTTTCGCGATTTGCTTGAAAACCGCTAGTCCTATCGAAATAGGTCTAAAGGAAATTTTGTAGCTGTGAACATTCTCCAGAGGATTGACCGTTCTGATTTGTTCCTAGGGTTTACCATTTTTGATATATAGAAGTTAAGCTCACATTTTTTGTTAGGTTTTCACGATTTGCTTGAAAACGGCAAATCTTATCGATAGTTGTAAAAATTCTTTATAAGATTGGTTTTCGTAATTTTTTACTAGGCTGTGCCATTTTTGAGATATATAAGTTGTAGTTGGGAAATTGCAGGCATGACCTAGTTTTATAAGGAGACGATACAGTCAGTAAATTCTCAAAATTTGAACTTCTATATCTCAAAAATGGTAATACCTATGAAAACATCATAATGAACAATATTGTAGTGAATTTTCACTGCTACAATATATTTTTTATACCATCAGTCATGGTATAAGTAAAGAGGTAGATCCATACAATTTAAAAATCATTGAATTCGATTGTTTTTAAAATTGTTTGACATATTATTCAATCAGTACACACACATACACAGATTGTGTATTAGGGTCATGACTTTTTGACATTTTTCTCAAAAATGATTTCCTGTAGTGAGAATGAATGAACTTTTGCCTATAAATGCCTAAAATAACGTTAAATCCATTTTATTATAAAAAATTTGAATTTTGTTTTGAAAAAATCCTATGAAACGATAATCATTTTTTTTCTCAAAAAATAATTTCCTGTTGCACGAATGAATGAGCTTTTGCCTATTAATGACTAAAATAACTATTATTCCATTTTAATATTGAAAAAGGTTTCGCACAAACCACTTTTAATTTTTATGATATATGAAATAAATAAATAAATAAATGTGCCCCTATGCATTAATTTCAGTTAAATATCGGCTTACAGTGGCGTCAGAAAGATTTCCAAAATTCTGAAAAGGCTTTTTTATTATTAAGATTTTATGTAATATATAATATAATTGTTCCACAAACATCCCAGGCGGGACAGGGGAGACTTCTCTCATATCAGTGAGTGCACCCCGATTCATATTAGCTCAATGATATGGGACCTACTGTTTATCGCCGAGTCCGAACGGCGTGTCTAAGACACCACTTGTATAGAAGTTGTATGTTGCCACCGTTGAAAAGTGTTTGATGTTGACTGGCCGGGGAATCGAACCCACGACCTTTAGCGTGCAAGGCGGGTGTGCATACCATTGCACCACGGTGGCACCCAAGGTTTTATGTAATCTTAGGTAAAAACTCATCAAAATATCATAAAGGGATACGATGCACAGAGGGGAAACATAGGCCTAAAGTTGCTCAAAACTCAAAATATGAAAATCGTTTTTTTATGAAAAAAATGTTGATAAACGGCAACCAGACTCTTTTCTACATTTGCTATAACCATCCTCAACTTTGTAAGATTAACCAATCCAATGCAGCAGTCGATTGAACTCAGCCATACTGAAAACAAAAAGTAAATTTTCGAAAACTAAGAAATTAGGTGAACATTAAAATGACATTATTTTCGCGAAAATTTATAATTTTTAAGATTTATTGTGTTTGTACAGTCTCCAAATAAGATTAGCATTTAAAATTTTCAGATTGATTTTACATCTTTGCTCTTTAATAATGGTGATACATATCCTCTTTATGAAAATTGTTTATGATAATTTTTAAGATTATTACAATTTCAATAGAGAAAAAGTCTATTTCCCCGTCGTTTCCCGACCATAGTTTCTTCTAATGTTTTATGCGCTTGAGTCTCAAATATCAGATTCAATCATAAAAAATTGCGCATATTTGCGCCATTCCGAAAAAATCTAATTTTTCTCAACTAAAATATGAAATATTTTTATATGGAATTGCAAGGGGTACGCACACTAAATTTTGTTCCGCCGTATAACCGGGACTCTTATTTATCAGACTAAACCAACACCTATCAAATATGTTTGCATTATTCAGAAACATTCACGGCTTTTCCCATGTGAATTGAGAAAAATTTAATTTAAGTAAGTTTCAAAAAATAAAAATTGGAATGAAATATATGCATATGGAACCATATTTACATCTGTACCGAATTGTTTGAAAATTGGCTCAATGTTTTTTTAGGCTAGTTCAGGTTGCATGTCTCAAATTTCAGTGATTTTGGTGCATTTTTATCTCATATCAGATGCGAATATATATGGAAACTGCATCCAAATCTGGACCGATTTTCATAATTTTATATAGGATTAATCCTTGTACAGAAGATATGCTTTGTGCAAAATTTTATATCAATCCGACTATAAATGAGCTCTCTAGGGCTTTTGATCAAATTTTAACACAAATTTCCCCTCTGTGCGATGTTGTGTATATTGTTTAGAAGTTTTAGGAACACTCGAAAAAAAATTAAACTGACAGAAGGCTTTAGTTACCTTTCTTATTAAACCATGCCCATCAGGCCTTAAAGGCTGAGTACATAAGCAGCGTCGTCGCGTGGCTTTTAAAGAAGAAAAAAAGTGCAACCTAGTTCGAAATTAGCTCGACCTTCTTTATTATTTTATCAGAAGCAAGCAAAACAAGCAGGCGAGGCTTCTTATGTACCTAGGCCTTAAAGGCCGATCCAATTTTCGAACTAGGTTGCCCTTTTCTTTTTTATTCTTTTATCAGAAGCAAGCAGGCGAGTCTGCTTATGTGCCCAGGCTTTTAGTATACCAACCCCCTATTCAGTAACTTTTTAACAAATTTACTCATTGTTTATTTTACAACAATTTCATTTGTTTGTTTTGTAGTTGTTAAAAACAAAATAAATTTTAACAACTTTTCAATCCAGAGTAGGCCAAGGATGTTGTCAAAATAGATCAAATACGAACACGATACGAAACCTTCAATTTAACTCTGAAGTCTAGGAGGCCACCTCTTTGTGTCAGTTGTAGTAGTGCAGAAATTCGATGCGCATGGAAGCCATGGAACCCAGGGTTGGGTTTTTATACCCTCAGCATTACGGCTAACGAGGGTTTATAACTACTAGACGATCAATAATGTACTTTCAGTGCTTTTGAAGTTGAGTATGTCTGTATGACTGGTGCCCATGATAACTCTCGAACGGATCAAGCGATTTGGTACAAACATTGAACCTATTGTAATATTTTGTCCAAACTTAGACGAAATAAGTCTCCTTCGGAAACCTCCCCCACAAAAAAATCAAAAATGTTGTTCAAAAGAGAAGCTGATTTGGTGCAGACTTTTTCTAGAAATAGATCAGGTTCGAATATGTCCGAATCGGTCCACACCTTCGTGTACCTCACACACCAACTAAAATTTCTAAAGAGCACGATATGTATTTACGAATTGACTATCCGACTTGGTGAAAATTTTGCACACCATTTTGTCCAAGCGCACATCAAGTTCCAAGAAGTTCTATCTACATATATCGGACAAACTCTCGCTTAAGTTTATGTGCTGTTAAAGGGTCGTTTTAAATTTTTCCAAAGGTACATTTTGTAGACCAGTTTACAGCGATATAATGTATTACGTGGCAAGTCCATGCTTCCTCACATACGAGGGCTTCGCGATAACTATCAGACCTACATAGGTGCCATTTGACATTCTTTTGCAAAGTTTGACAGTTTTTAGCGTAAACGTACTAAGGAAAGGAAAACGAACATTTTTATAATTTTTTTTTAACATTCTTCCTCAAAAATATGCGTATGATCCCGAAACAAACAAAGACAATCGACCGTGGGGGTCTTCGAAGGCGAGCCAAATTCTACGAAAGTTGTTCATGGAAGAAGCACTTCGAAGCAAATGGTCGCCTGTTTCATCTGCAAAAATTACCATGTGGCGACTATACGGCTTGCGCAACGTAGGACTGTTAATTGTGAGTGGTACACTACAATTTGTTTGATTGAAGTCTCCGGAGAAATTCAAAAACGAACATGAAGACAAATCATTGTGCACCATGGCAACGCGAGCTCTCACCCATTGATTCAAAGCACCGATTTTTTGACCGGACAAAACGTGGAATTGATATGTCATCATCCACCGTACAGCCCTTACTGGGCACCCAATGACTTCATTTGATTCCTGAACATCATGAAAAAAGGCGTGGTCAACGATTTTCGTCGCCAAAAACCCATGTTTTGAAAGTGTCTCAATCGGAGTGGAAAAAGTACTTACACAATTGTCTTGATTGCATGAAAAAGTGTATAAATCATGCTGAATACTACTTAAGAAAACAATAAAACCATTGCTCATGGTAAATATTCGCGTTTTCATTGTTAGGGCAGAAAGTTATTGTGCATCCCTCGTAATAACGTAAAATCACTAAAAATTCTACGGTAACCAATTAAAATGGATGGTAGGTACGATAACTATCTATAGCAGTGACTCCCACAATTAGATCCGATCAACGATGGACTTTGTCTTTGTATTCTTTGTTAAAATGCTGTCATTTTATTTTCATTATTCACTTGATTATTGCCCGAGTGGTCACAAAAGAATAAAAACACTTCTGAAACTTCGATGACTGATTCTTTTATACTTGTTTATATACACACATATGCATTTGTATACATATATATACACATGTGCCTACGATATTTGTGTACGAATGTAATTGCTGCAAATCTGGAGTATGAGCTTTACACAAAGTTTCAGATCTTATGATTTAGTGACAATTTTAAAAAATTGTACATGTCTTTAAGTGAATTTCCAAGTCAGTTTCCACTTATAGGAAAATATAACTTTTTAAATCACTTCAAAAGTACTAAACTGCTTATTTCGTGATATCCGAACACTTGCAACAATTTCTCTGCTAAAATAAAACAGAACAGAAGAGTTGTAGTAAAATTCTATCATACTTTTGTGGTTTCTTTCTTGACTTGTCTGTTGAGAAGATAGAGAGAAAGAAGTTAAGCGTTGAAATGTACTTCCATAAGCCATGAAAAACTGATAGGATTATATTGTACAAATTCCATAATAATCGAATGTGGTTAAGCAAACAGTCTAAGAAAACTTGTTACATATTTATATAACCATACTTTGACTGATTCTTTTCTATTGGACGGTTTGTCGTCTCAACTTAGTTTTGTGCTCAGTCATGTGTAAAGTTATTGGTTACAAGTACAATATTGAAATTTCAGAATGAAAATCTTCTACTTTGTAGATTGGCTTATCTGGATTTGGCAAGAAAGGGCAACTCAATAATAATGTAAATAAGAAGAAATAAGGAAAGCAGAATTTGACACCAAGAAAATAATAACTACTATCACATCAAAATAATAATTATTATTACATAAAAATGAATTGTTAATTAGCAAGTGATGAAAACTATCACAAGGATGGGAAATTTGACATTCAATTTAAATATGTCAATTTAGCGGAAATAATAAATAGTACATATAGCTTAAAATACAAAAAAAAATATTATCGGGTATGTTCTGAGACTCACTTCACCTCTCACTTCACACCTCAAGCACTTTGATTACCACATTTACTCATACTTTTTGCGAATTTCGTGGGACTCAGAATCACTAGGGTATTTAAAAGGAACCCAGCAAAATGTTCGATGCCAAAGATGACATTCAATCATGGGTGCAAGTGATCTAGCATGTCATCTTTTTAGCATCTTCATCGATGAATTTTATATGAGCGTGGACCCCAAAAGATGACGTTCTTTTCTGGATCCTAAGCATGTCATTTTAACCAATGCGTTGACATGTCATTTCCACCAATGCTTTGGCATGTCATTTCCACCAATGATTTGACATGTCATTTTTACCAATGCTTTGACACGTCATTTTCACCCATGCTTTGACATGTCATTTTAACCAATGCTTTGGCATGTCATTTTCACCAACCCCTTGGCATGAAATTTTCATGTCTTGTTTGGAAAATGGAAATGCTGTATTGAAATATGGTTTTCATGAAAAGCAAAACTCTTTATTAATTCAAACGAATTCATGAAATAGATACAATTAATTTATCAGTTTAGTTTTTCAAAAGTTTACATCCAAAATTGCAATGTAATCACCACCGCTGCAACGCAAAAGATTACTTCCTCCGTTCTCCGCAACTGATATTCTTTCATCTTACAAAAGGTTTTTTCAATTATCTTCCCATCACCAGTTCAGATTTCGACATGGACTCCAAATGCACTCCTTTAAGTATTTTTATTTCGTAAATTACTTTTATTTTATAATTTTGTTATTTTATAACAACATTTTGGTAATTTATACTATTTTGTTTAGTGACGGAAATATGTAGGGATCTACAACCCGGCTTGCTTTAGGGATCTCTAAGAACAAAATGTAACGAACGGGGAGGAGAGACTTTTTATGGAAAATACCACTTATGCTTAATTAATTTATTTTTAATTGTTTCTTTCCAAAAGTAGGTTCTTCTTTATTTTCAGATTCTTGTTCCTTTTCGTTTCGGACTTTTTTTTTCAAATTCCAAGAAGCGAGATTTGATTGATTTCATTCTATGTCAGATTTAGAACAGACAAGGGAACTTTTAAAATAGCAATGTGTGCAGTCCGATTCTATTTTTAGCTCGATGGTTGGGACTTCATATAATACCAATTGTTTAGAAGTTTTAGTTGTTTGATATGCAGGAAATGTAAGACAACATCACGACGACAGTTCTAACAACTTGGGTCTGTTCCAGAAACTGCAAGAATCTACTTATTTTTACTACGATAACAATTTTTCCTTTATGTTATCGGAAAAAATAGTAAAAATTAGTAGATTTTTGCAGTACTGGAACATACCAAAATGAAAATAAACAGGTGTGTAAATAAAAACACAAACATCATCTCTATTGGAGCGATGGAATGGGTACAAATGCTGATGAAAAGATCGGATCTTTCACGACTTCCTTTGCATTGGTTCAAATCCTAATGAAAAGATCGGATCTTTCACGACTTCCTTTGAACCAATGCAAAAGATGACATGAAATCACGTCATCGCAAAGAACCCCTTCCGTCAAATTTTGCTGGGAAGGTACTCTTCCTAGGTACTCCCTAGTCTATCCATAAAATACTCGGAAAATCAGCGTAAATGGGGTGAACAAAATGCTTGAGGCGTGAAGTGAAAAGTGAAGTGTGTCTCAGAACATACCCGTATAAGTCGTATTTCGCTCAGGGTTCAACCAATGGTTACGTTTATGCGTCACGGTGTTCTTGAACCAAATTTAAATGGAAGGTGATTACACTTGGAAAGAAATGCTACTAAAGAAAATTTTGTAGCTATGAAAATTCTCTACTAGATTGATTTTTATGATATCTTCGTAGTTTTTACCGTTATTGAGATATAGAAGTTCAAATTAGGACTATATTACAATGTTATATACAGCAGGGACGTAAGCAGGGGGGGGGTGGCACGGGGGGCCCGGGCCCCCCCCGAAATGGTTTGGTCGAACAAAATTTTTTAAGCTACTGTAACTAGTTATTATATTTTTTTCTCATAAAAATGTTTGTATATTTGAAGATTTCAAATTAAAACTTATATTTTCTTAAGTTTCTGAACAGAAAATGTACATCATTAACAAGTTTTGTAAGAAAATATTTTAAAAATTTTTGTTTGTAAGCTGTTTTTGAGAGAAACTTCCAATGAAATCTGAATTACTTCTTCGTGTCATATCATTTATGCCATATTCGAACTATATAGAGCTCTCGAGGCTTAAAACTCATCCTGTAACAACAAAAATAACGAGTTCAGTATTGTGTGAATGGAAGTATATGAAAAAATTTCTATTGGATACAATTTATGAAGGGTCGGTCCTTCGTTTTACTGCCGTCGCCAAAATTTTGTTATTCTATTCTCGACAAATTTGCTGCTAAACGGTGTGAGAAAATAATGAAGACAAATGCATTTTTGTGCGTCACTTGATTTTTTTCCTTGTCATTACCGAAGTATAATTGTAGGCGTAGACTTTAAGGTTACGAGATTATATACACTAGGATACGATACAAATAGGTCTCATCAAAATAATGATTTTAGACTCCACACAGATACCCAGTAAAATCTTCGATGAAAAATCATGAGTTGAATCATGGGTGCAAGTGATCTGGCATGTCATCTTTTTGTCATTTTCACTCATGAATTTTATATGAGCGTGACCCCCAAAAATGACGTTCTTTTTTGGATCCTAAGCATGTTATTTTAACCAATGTATTGACATGTCATTTTCACCAATGCTTTGGCATGTCATTTTAACCAATGCATTCACACGTCATTTTCACCCATTCTTTGACATGTTATTTTCACCAACCCCTTGGCATGACATTTTAATGTCTTGTTTGGAAAATGGAAATGCTCTTTTGAAATATGGACAAACAAAACTCTTTATTAATTCAAACGAATTCACGAAATAACTACAATTAATTGATCAGCAAAAAGTTTACATCCAAAATTGCAATGTAATCACCACCGCTGCAACACAAAAGATTACTTCCTCCGTTCTCCGCAACTGATATTCTTTCATCTTATAAAAGGTTTTTTCTATTATCTTCCCATCACCAGTTCAGATTTCGACATTAACTCCAAATGCACTCCTTTAAGTATTTTTATTTCGTAAATTACTTTTATTTTATAATGTTGTTATTTTATAACAACATTTTGGAAATTTATACTCTTTTGTTTAGTGACGAAAATATGTAGGGATCTACAACCGGGCTTGCTTTAGGGATCTTTAAGAACAAAATGTAACGAACGGGGAGGAGAGACTTTTTCTGGAAAATATCATTTATGCTTTATTAATTTATTTTTAGTTGTTTCTTTCCAAAAGTAGTTTCTTCTTTATTTTCAGATTCTTGTTCCTTTTCGTTTCGGACTTTTTTTCAAATTTCAAGAAGCGAGATTTGATTGATTTCGTTCTATGTCCGAATCTATTTTTAGCTCGATGATTGGGACTTCATTTTTATTGCAGACATTTCGAGCTTCATACAATACCAATTGTTTAGAAGTTTAGTTATCTGATATGCAGGAAATGTAAGACAACATCACGACGACAGTTCTAACAACTTTGATCTTTTCCAGAATCTGCAAGAATCTACCAATTTTCACTACGATAACAATTTTTTCTTTATGTTATCGGGAAAAAATAGTAAAAATTAGTAGATTCTTGCAGTACTGGAACATACCAAAATAAAAATAAACAGATGTGTAAATAAAAACACAAACATCATCTCCATTGGATCGATGGAATGGGTTCAAATGCTGATGAAAAGATCGAATCTTTCACGACTTCCTTTGCATTGATTCAAATCCTAATGAAAAGATCGGATCTTTCACGATTCCTTTGAACCAATGCAAAAGATGACATGAAATCACGTTATCGCAAAGAACACATTCCTTCAAATTTTGCTGGGTATGTTTGGACGATATTCGTTTCAGACATGATGGAAGTACTTACCACCGTCCATCCGTCTGTATCTCTGTTTGTCTGGAAGGTTGGAATTCATGATAACTCTCGAACGGATCAGCTGATTTGGTCCAAGTTTTGGATCTCGTAATGTTTTGTCGAAATTAAATTTAAGTCATATCGGTACCTCCGCCATAAAAGTTCAACAATTTTCACTAAAATGGTCGAAGGGACTAACCGATTCGGTCTAAAATCGAACCTAATATGGATTAATATCGTCCACTCGCAAAATGACTTCCAAAAGTACATCAAGTTCCAAGAGAATATGTTTGGACAACATCTTCAGGTCACTCATACAAGTCTAACATAACTGCAGTTTAAAGACTGTTCGAGGATCCTTTGGACATTTTGTAGTCTTGTTTACAGCGATATCCTATTTTTCGTGAACAAGTTCATTCTTCCTGACAAAGCTCTAAATGCTGCGGTGACCAACTAAAAATAGCAAAATAAGATCCATTTCTAAAATTAATTAGCTTATTATCAGCGAATATTTAAGTGGGGTTCAATAAGGATCGATTGTTATTTGTCAAAACTATATAGAACTAAGTCCATCAAAGTGTTTGTCAAAGTGTCGAGTCCAAAAACTTCTAATCGTACAATTAAAAAAAAAATTATAATGCTTCTTTTTTAACATTATATTAAAAGTAAAAAATAATCCTGAGTCAGACTCTATCTCTTCCGGTAAATAACACTGTGCAGCATTTTTAAGGTAATCTTGTGCAAACAATTTGAAGTGAGGATTTTTTGAAAGTACAGGCCCAAAGTACAAAAGCGTTTTGTTGAGTCAGATCCAGCTTGGAATTTATGGCCCCCTCTAAACATTGTTAATTATCGACTTTTTAAAGCAGCTCGGGGCTATATCTCTGAAACCAATCAAAATCTTCTTCTGAACTCTGAAGCAAATTTGTAGATAAGGGTCAGAAGAAAATATTTGGACAAATATTGAACTGGAAAACCTACATTTATTACCTCAAATTTTATAATATATGTATCTAAAAATTCCATAATTTGTATAGATTTCGCACCATATCCCCAAAACTGTTAAATATTTCTTATATGTTCATTTGGAAACACATCAACGACAATGGCAGCCGATATTCTTAAAAATTTGGCTAAGAACATCGAAATAGTAAAAATCTTGCTATAGCAAAGACAACGGCAATTCTTTGTGGTTATAAAATTCTGCGATAAACTATAACGTGGGCCTGTATTTTTTTATTATTTTTATACCCTCCACCATAGGATGGGGGTATATTAAGTTTGTCACTACGTTTGTAACTACTCGAAATAATAATTGTAGATCCCACAAACTATATATATATTCTTGATCAGCGTGCAATTCTACATCGATATAGCCATGTCCGTCCGTCTGTGGAAATCACTCTAGCGTCCGAATGGATTGACGTAGGTTGATGAAATTTTAGGAAAATATGTTATATTTACGTAGGACTTTTGGTATTGAAAGCGGGCTATGTAGGTCCACGCTTTCGTGTAGCCCCCATACAAAATGACGCGTGACGCGTCGTAGTTTTAAGGAATTTTTAAGATATTTGGCCCATTTTACCACCGAATTGGTTGTAATTTGGTACTTTGTGTCTCCAGAGGCCAAAAAATATTCCTACCAAAGTTGGGTTATATAGGTCCACGTTTTGGTATAGCCCCCATATAAGGCCCCATATAAAGTACGCGTTATTTTAATATATTTTGAATGTATTAGACCCATTTGACCACAGAATTGGTTGTAATTTGGTATTTTGTGTCTTCAGAGGCCAGAAAACATTCCTACCAAAGTTGGGTTATATAGGTCCACGTTTTGGTATAGTCCCCACATAAGACCCCTTATAAAGTACGCGTCATTTTAATATATTTTGAATGTATTAGACCCACTTGACCAAAGAATCGGTTGTAACTTTGCATTTTGTGTTTCCAGAGGCTAAGAAACATTTCTACCATAAAATGTTTATATAGGTCCACGTGTTGATATAGCCCCCATAATACAATATCTCCCGATTTTCGATATTTTGAACGTTTTAGCCTCATTATCACACCGATATGGCTGAAATTTGGTATTTAGTCTTCTTTAGGCGTATAAAACTTTCCCCCAGAAATTTGTAGGTATAGGTCCACGCCATCATATAGCCCCCATAGAACTGTACCTTCCGAATTTCGGTATTTTGAAGGTTGTGGCCACATTAATCCACCGAAGTGGCTGAAATTTGTGGTGGAGGGTATAAAAAGTTCGGCCCGACCGAACTTAACGCTTTTCTTACTTGTTTTTATTAAAAACTTCAATATACTGAAAACGGGGCTTACATTTTACATGGCAACTTTACCGAATTTGGCCCGATATTTTTTTTCAATTCTAAATATCCTACTCTGTAAATATTTAAAATTGTATCCTAAATATTATGAATCCTTTCTATTGAATTTATATACTTTGTACCAATATTTCATATAAAATTCGAAAAATCGATTTTTTTTCTCATTTTAAAGTACATGTAGAATAGAATATGTGCCAAAATTTTCAGTCCATCGGACAAAAATTTACCGAGATATAAGCTTTCGAAAGGAAACATTTATTGTGTTCTGTATGTAGCATAGAATCTAAAAACGTATTTTCCTCGAAGTGGCACTTTTGAAATTGGGCAAAACTGTTGCTCGAAAACGGATGATCCGGTCTTTATATGTTTTTGTGGGATTATTATACACATAAATCATATGCTTACCGAGAGTCTTTAAAAAACTGCTGAAGGAGTCCGAAAAAATATCAATTTTTTACAGTGTTTTTTTTTTATTTTGATTTTAACTGTTCAAAATTTTTAAAAATTGATTTTTTTAATTCCTTTCCTATAATGGACAAAATTATTAGGTTCGTAATGATCCCACAAAAATATATGCTGATTGGTTTATTCTTTTTCAAACAACAGTGGGTACCGCAAACTGCTTTAGTGAAAACAGTGCTTTATAGACGGGAATTCTTCAGAAAGATTATTCTCAAAAAAAAAAAAAAAAAAAAAAAATAGAAGGTAACTCAAGGTTTAACAGATTTCTTATAAAAATGCATGAAAATGGCTTTTCTGATACTTATAAGTGGGCATAACCCCTTAAAATAGCTTTACGTAACGCTACACAACATTTGAATTTTTCATGATTTTTGGTCAAGTTGGGCCCCCCGAAATGAAATCCTGCGTACGTCCCTGATATACAGTGTACCTTAACTAACATTAAATGAAAACCGCTTACACCATGGAAGTTTTTGCGGATTCTGAAACAGCAATGTTTATAGATGATAAAAATCCAAAAACAAGAAAAAATCGCTGGATGGATATTTTAAAAAATCGCGATTAAAGTTCACATATTTAGTTTTTTTTTAGGTTTTCACGATTTTTGCTTAGAAACCGCAAGTCCTATTGAAATGGGACAAAGGAAAATGTTGTAGCAGTGGAAATTCTGTACAAGATTAGCTGATTGATATTTTATTATGATATTTTACCATTTTTGAGATATAGAGTTTCAGATCACATTGTCAGATTTTTTTCTAAGGTCTTCAGGATTTAGCTTGAAAACTGCAAATCCTTTCGAAATGGGACTAAAGAATATGTTGTAGCTGTGAAAATTCTCTACAAGATTGGCTTTCGTAATTTTTCCTAGTTAATACTATTTTTGAGATATATAAGTTTAATTTGAGAAATTGCAGTCATTGCATTGTTTTTTGAGGAGGCGATACAGTCAATCCATTGTCATCATTTCAACTTCTATATCTCAATAACGGTAAAAACTACGAAGATATCATAAATGTCATAAATCTTGTAGAGAATTTTCATAGCTACAACATTTCCTTTAGTCCCATTTCGGTAGGACTTGCTGTTTCCAAGCAAATTCGTGAAAACCTAAAAAAAACCCTTAAAAATGTCAACTTGAATCGCGATTTATTTAAAAAGCGCTACGGGGATTTGTTCTGTTTTCTGATTTTTTTCTATGAACATTGTAGTTTTAGAATCCGCAAAAATTTCCCAGGTGTAAGCACCATCCATTTAAATTTGGTTCAAGATCACTGTGGCGTTCGAAATGAAACAATTTATTTTTATTTACAATTTATTTTTTTATTTACAATTTATTTATTTCGAAATGAAACAATTATTGGAGAATGAGTAGTAATTATAACAGAAAGTTCGAAATTATAATAGAGAATTAAAAACTAGATAAAATTTCCGGAAATTTTTGAACTTTTGCAAGCGCGGACTTTTTAAACCAGGGATTGCTAGTGGGCACTTAGTCACTCAGTCAGCGCCCACTGGCTATCCCTGCTTTAAACTTAATGTACACATAAATATGTTCGGTTTGAAAACAATATTAAAATGTGTAAAAGTTTGAAAGTCATCGTGCTCACCAGACATTTTTGGTTGGTTTTAGATCTGTTGCGGTAAATATTTTAATTATTTCGTCACCAAGTCCATACCTCTAAAATGTGCATATTAGGGTTATGACTTTTTTACAACCTCATATCCCTGTATCATAGCGTGATGAGTTTTGCCATAAGATTACATAAAATCTTAATTATAAGGTGATTCGGTGAAAAAACCTCACGCACAAAATGATTTTAAAATTTGAATTTATCAAAATTATGGACAATTTTTTGAAGTCACTGAAAACAGATATATAATTGAAAATAAACTTTAGAGCCACATGAGATAATTAAAATGACATAAAATTTATTTTTCACTATTTTTCTTCAATTCTGAGAATCGTAAAAATGTCGTAAACGCTTTTATTCAAAAATATAATATTTTAACAAAAAACAAAAAATTTGAAATTTTTTCAAAGTGTTTTTTTTCGCGACTTTTTTTAATATTTGAATGAAATAAACGTTATTATAGTTATTAGTAGGCTTATATTTATTCATTCGTGCAACAAAAATATTTTTGTGAAAAAAAATTTTCATTTCATATATTTTTTCAAAAAATTATTTTTTTAAAATCGATTTGTGCATGAGCTTTTTTATATTTCAATGGAATAAACTATAGCATAGTGATTAATAGGCAAAAGTTCATTCATCCCTGCTACAGGAAATCATTTTTGAGGAAAAATGTCAAAAAGTCATAACCCTAGTGCATATAGTACGATTTCTTTCAAACCTGAATCAATCCATTCATTGGGGTATATTTCTTATAGGAGTACTAGTCCGGTCAAAATAGACATTGAAATAGCAAAAATTCCCACAAAGCTAAATTTTGGTGGAGAGCTAGGGTTTGCCATTAGAAGCAACGTCCTAAAAGTCCCCATCGATCCCATGTGTGCAAAAAAAATTATTCGGGGTCAAAGGTCAAAATTTGAGGGTTTTTAGGTTTTCGGATTTATTTTTTGAAAATGGTTGATCTAATCAGAAAGTGACTAAAGTAAATATTGTAGACAGAAAAATTATCTACAAGTTTGACCCTTATAATTTTTTTCTTAGAAGGAACCATTCTTGAGATATAGCTGTTCTAAAAAACACATGATTTTTATGCACTTATAAGGGAAATATGCACATATTCTGACGAACCGACTAAAATAAGCGAAGTAATCGGGTCTGTCCCCCAAAAAAATATATATTTTCTGGAAGAGGGAAATTATAGCTATCTTCTAAAAAAAATTCCAACAAAATCGGAGTGTGTTTAGTAGAGTTATTCAATGTTAGAGTCATTTTATGCAAAAATAGCCCATTTAACCCACATGTATAATCGAAAGCCCAACGGGAACGACCCCAACGAAAACTCTCCGATTTTTTTCAAGTTTTGTCCGAAGGTAGGGTTTGTTGCGCTGATTACGGAAATGTATAATTTTCAACGGTTGCGGATCCGGTTCGCCGGTTGTTAGACCCGAAAGGCCAAATTTAAAAACCGGGTTAGACCCGGTTCTACTGAACCGATTACTGCAAAGTGGATATCGTTCGAAAGCTTACGGAAGTATCTAACACATAGTGTCGTTACTTTAACCGGTTCGGCTCATAATGTACTTACGCGGCTAATTTTTTATTTTACCTTTAGATCGAGATATCTCGAAAATTGTAAGTCCTTTTTAAAAATCATAAAGACCAATCTTGTAGACAATTATTGAATCTACAACTTTTACTTTAGCGGGCTTTTGCTTAGTATTACCGTTTTTGAGAAAAATTAAAAAAACTGAATAATGCCTCCAAAATTGACCTTTGACCCCGAATAACTTGTTTTGCACACATGGGATCGATGGGGACTTTTAGGACGTTGCTTCTAATGGCCAACCCTAGCTCTCCACCAAAATTCAGCTTTGTGGGAATTTTTGCTATTTCCCCCTTATACGCACGTCTATTTTGACCGGACTATACACAAGTTTGCGCAAATTTCAGAATCGTATCGTGTTAAATTTTTTAAACCGGGTAGTCCTTATGGCCGCGACTTTCCCCAAAACCCTCCGTCACCTACATTATTTGTGCCGATGGAATGAACACTTTTTGATATCTTTGAGATCTTTGATCGCGTACAAAACTCATGTCCTTAAAAATATACAAAACTTCTTTTATCCTTACGAAATTGCCCTCGTTTTGGAATAACGCTCATATAACGCTCGATTTCAGGTACCTTGGAGTTTTTACCTACATTACATGCCAAAATTCGATGTATTTCCGAATTTGAGGTGGTCTAAAAGTGCTCTAAGAATTTCTCCAATAAAAATTTTCCATATACACACATACCCATCAAAAAATCCTTACTAAATAATGGGTTTTAATAGCACTCATTGGTAGTCGTAACTACTTACGAAACCCCCTACCAAACCATTATTTTAACAAGGGCATGTCGCACTGAATACCAATGTATTCTACGACCACTAGAATAAATAGTTATTCTATGCCCACTAGAAGTTGAAAAATAAGCTAAAAAACATATGTTCTAATTTTAGAACAGTTGAGGTGGAATTTGTTTCAATTTCAACACACTTCATAGTTTTATTTTGTTATGGACATCGGTACACAGATGTACAACGATTTGATAAACAAATTCAAATATTCAATTAAATTTTGATTGATTTTTTGTCGATAAACGAATTGTCATATTTACAAATGTGTTTATCAAACAGTTCCTCAGATATTTTCAGTTTTTTGAGTGTTGTTTTTTTCACGTAGTTAATTATTGAAAACATAATAACTTTTATTTCACCGTCTTTTAAAAAATTAGTTTCATTTTAGTTAGTTACAAAATACATACAAATTTTGATAAAGCTGTTTATCGGAAATTTTTTTCTGTGTACTTTCGAAAAAGAGAGAAATGATTTCAGTCCATAATATTTCGGCCAGGCCGAATTTAACGTTTTTACACTATACACCGATTGTAACACATGGAAATATTCGCTGGAGACCCTATATGGTTTTTTGTCACATTTTTGGACCGAAATGTGGAAACAAACGTTTTATTAGGACAATTGTTAATACAGGACAATGTTTTGATAGGAAAGTATCAGATGCTAACGTTCACTGATCTACCAGTTATTAATCCTCTTCAGGAGATGACCTCCTTTAAAAAAATGGTTGGGCTGATTAAGGGTTATTCCTAGTTCTGCACACCAAAGAAACTCATTTTTTCATTATTTTGATTGATATTTCATTCAGATCGGTACATTCGTTTTCGAGCTATCGTTGTCACCGTAAAACTCTTTTACAAAAAAAGGGTTTCGCAGGTAGCCATTTACAACAAAACTATGCAATATTTTTCTACAACAAAAATTCCAAAATTAGAAAATGATGTGCTCTTTTAGATTAAGGAAAGAAATACTTAAAAATATTGGTAGTTTCATTGAAAAGTTCATGACAAATTAGTTTTTTGGTTTGCACAGCTAGGGATAATCCCTTAAGCAATAATATTGAACTTTTGTGAGGGAGGTTAAGATAAATATTTTCCTCTATAGTAATTCTTGGAACTTTAGGTTCGTTTCGAAGATATTTTACTATGTGCAAAGTTTCGAATACTCAATTCGTAAGTTATTTAGAGCTATTGGGACATTATCTCCGGAAGCATGGGCCTGCTCCCGAAACAAATTATTTTATTTATTTATTTATTTATTTATTGAACACCTACACAACAAGAAATTAATTCTTATAATTATAGTGCAGGATCATATAAAAATATACAATATCCAATTTAATTTAAATAATAATTTAATTTAATAATTTAATTTAAATATAATTTAAATTGAGAAGTTAATTAATGAAATAACAATATCAAAATTAAAAATTGGTACAAACATATTTTTAATAGAAAGTAAAAGAAAAAAGGAAAAAGTATTAACAAGTTTTAAACATTTAACGAGGGTAAGAAATTAATTATCCTTTTTTTAAACAGGAACGCATTGTTGATGCTTTGGATATTATGGGGGAGAGTATTCCAAAGACGTATAGAAAAGATGTAGAAGTGCTGTTCGGAAAGCAAACTCCGTCGTCTAAAGGGTACTAGCCGTCTACCTCTGCTAGGCCGATGGAAAATTAATTTGTCGTAGAGATTTTTCGATTTTTCACTGGTTATGATTTTGTGTAGAAATATCAGGGATCTAATTGCAAGATATGTTTTAAATGTGCAGCCATAAAGTGTACAAGCAAGAAGCGGTACAGGTTGCGAACGTTTCAAGCCATATACATATCGAGTAATGTTGTTGAAAGCAACATTTAGTTTTCGTTGACTTAATGAATCTGAGTTGGCGAAAAGTTCGCAACCATAAATAAGGCTTGGTACTAGAAAAGTTTTGGCCAATAGTAATCGAATTTTAAAAGGCGTGAAAGATTGCGTCGTCCATAAAGTACGCAGCTTTGCATGTGTTAGTCCTGCAACAACGTTAATATGGTTTGACCAACTTAGAGAGCTGTTAAAAATTACACCCAAGTTTTTTGCGTTCGAGACAACAGAAATTCTTTCTTGGTTTATAAAAATGTCAGAATTTTGAAGAGAAAAATGTTTATTCTTGTGGATGACAAGACATTTTGATTTTTGTGGGTTTAACAGTAAACCGTTTGCAGAGGCCCACTTGAAAACATTAGAAAGGTCTTCATTTAGTTTTGTTATACAATCGCTGGCATTTTTAACATAATCACTTAAAAATATTTGAACATCATCTGCGTACATAACAATTTTACTATGAATCAATTGAAGGGGTAAATCATTAGCATACAAGGAAAACAATAATGGTCCTATTATTGAGCCTTGTGGAACTCCCTTTGAAACTAACAGTGGGTTGGATTTTGAATCTTCCACATAGACTGATTGTAGTCGGTCACTGAGGTAAGACATTATGAGGTTTGATGCAGTAGATGAGAACTTAAAAAAACGTTTAAGCTTCATACATAAAAATAAGTGGTCGACAGAATCAAAGGCCTTATAGTGATCGAGAAGCACGAGAAAGCTGACTTTATTATCATCGATATCACTTCGAATGCATTCTGACACTTCAAGTAAGGCGCTAATGCAGCTGTGATTGGGACGAAAACATGATTGCATATCAGACAACATTGATTCGTTATGGAGGTACTCGGACATTTGAGAATGTAAAATTTTTTCAAACACTTTTGATAAATAGCAAAGAATTGAGATAGGACGAAACTCAACATTTGATTTTGGAATTGGAATAACTTTTGCATGCTTCCAAACGGTAGGGTACACGCTTGAAGTAAGGATACTATTAAATAGGTGGGTAAAAAAGGTAGAAGGTGGGGAAGTAAAATACGCACAAACTTTGGATCTATGCCATCAAGACCTATGGCGTTTGATTTCACACGTGAGAAACCTAGCAGTACTTCGTCGACGGATACACATCTGAATTCAAAAAATGATCCATTTGGATTTTCTGGTTGTTCATTAAAGTATCCATAAAATGAAGAATCCGTAGTAATAGTAGGAATGTCTACAAATTTTTTATTTAAATCATCCAAGTCTCCTTGGTACTTTGTGTATGACTTAGGTTTTCCAATTCCAATATCACGTATGGCCTTCCACGTATTTTAGAGTCAATAGCTGAACTGAATTTCGTGGAGTAATATTCTCTTTTTGCAGCATTAATGTAACGATTAACTACCCTTCTAGCATGGCGAAATTCTTCGTAAAGTTCCGGTGTTTTGAACCGTTTCCATCTAGAGTACGCTAGATCCCTTTCATCTATTAGATTTTTATTCTGGAATTAAACCATGATTTGTTATTTGATGTTGGACGTTTGTATTTGATGGGAACAGTAGCGTTATAAAGACTGATAATATTGTCTTGGAGAAAACATACTTGTTGATCGACTGAAGTAAACGTATACAGTTCATTCCAGTTGATTTGTGACACTTTATAACTAAGGTCTGCATAATTCAAATTTTTAAAATCTCTATACAAAATATTCGCCTCTTCCTTACTCACGGAAAAATCGTAGGCCAGATATATAAGATCATGCCTAGAGAAACAGGGGGCAGATATCTGGTCATAAAGTAAAATATTTTGAGTATTATTTACAAAGAACAAATCTAAGAGTGTATTGGTTGTTGATGAGAAATGTGTGGGGGTTGTGTAGTTAACAGGAAAAAGGTTCATCGCTAACATATTATCTAAAAGAGTAGAGTCAACAATAATATTTGAATTGAAATCCCCGGTGATAATAACGTCATCATAACCCAAAGTCACAGTTTCCAAGGTATCTTGAAGAAGGTTAAGATCAACTGTATTATTTGGTCGATAAATGCAGCCAAGTAAGATTTTTTTCGAGTCAGTAGACAATTCGACAAATATGTATTCCATTCGGTCATTAACTTCAGATTTTAAACGAAATCTTGCTCTCAAGTTGTACTTTACAAAGATAGCGACACCCCCTCCACGACGTACTCTGTCGGATCTGAAAACAGTGTAGCCCATCAAGTTTATTAGGCTATCAGGAACACAAGAGTTAAGCCAAGTTTCAGAAAGACATATGACGTCAATATCTGATTTTTCGAAAATATATTTGAATTCATCGATTTTCTTAATTATGCTTTGGGAATTTAAGTGGCATATTTTCAAGCCATCTTTTTGCTTCGCCAATATTCTTACCATGTTTCTAGTTACGTCCCTGGAATATCTATTGTCATTATCCGTACGATTCATAATTGAAAGTACGTTTAACATAGAACAAAGCATCAACAGCGCGCTTAATTATGATTGACAGAAGAATGAAACTTGTATTTAACATTAAGGAATAAAAATAATTAAACATGTTAAAGAATAATAAAAAATATAATAAATATAATAAGATATTCTCCATTTTATAATAAAATATCACCACGTGCTTAATAATTTGTTGACAAGCTGAGTTATTCAGCACCGGAACTCTGCCCCGCAACACGAAACTCATCCAGGATCTTAGCATGGAACACACAGATTGGTTCGTTGTTATTATGACGCTTAATATAGACAAGACCGCGAAAGGTGTACGCAGCTTGTATTAGACCCTTTTTCTTTAAGTTAATAGCATCTTGCAGCAACAAATAATTCGTATTAGATAGATTTTCGTTTATATAGTACTGCGATGTGGATCTGAAACCAATGGAGCTAAGCAGCAATTTGTTGTTGTTCTGCTTTTTATAACTCGATATACATTTAAGGAAAAAGTTCTTGTCGTAAGGGGACATGAACTTTACAATTATAACCCCATCCGGGGACGTTTGTTTCTTAGTATTATTTCGGTTCTTTAGGCGGTGGACGGCTTTTATACACGGAGATTCAGTGCCCGTAGATGTGCAAATGTCATTAAAGACGTCGAGTAGATTTTCCCCCTGTTGAAATGGTATGCCATTTATGCGAATTTCGCAGGCAACAATCGAATTTTCTTGCCTTAAGACATCAATTCTAATGCTATCCATTTCAGATTTTAAGAGTGGTACTTCTTCTGATACTTTTTCGAGTCGAAGCACACGATCGCTAATTTCAGTCATTTTTCCATCAATATCTGCTCTGAGCTCACACATTTTGGCATCAATCTCATTTAAAATGCGATTCTCAGTTTCTTTTAGCATTGACTCGAGACGTCGTACCGAGATAAAATGGGGGCGCGAGCATAACTTGCTGCAAACAATTTCATGATGATGTGAGTGTTCCTATGCTGCAACTGTTGAAAATGTGTTGATATTTTGTGGCGGAGGTATCCTTTGGACCGAAGCTGATCAATGTTTGGAAGAAAAATTACTATATAGAAGTTATGACCAAATCGGATTTCTCTCGAGAGTTATCGTGCTCACCATATAAGCCGTTCCAGAGTTGGACTTGGGCCTGAAAAAAAGCTTGAACCATAGTATTAGGGGCTGCGAGGAAAAGTTGCTGCAACAAATTCTAAACTATTTGATAGGAGGTCTTAAACTGCACTTGTTTGATATTTCGCGTGGGAGGTACCGGAAAAAGTTGACTGATATAGTTAATATTCGAAGTGAACAATTTTGAACTTTTGTGGGGGTACCCGATGGAGTGGACCGCTTAAAGACAAGGTTTTTATGTATTTAATAAGATGACCAAAATATATGGAAATCGGTATATTCGTTTTCGAGCTATCGTTGGCACCAACTTCAAAAATGCCATTTCGAGAAAAAAGCGTTTTAAGTTACGCTTCTACATACAAAACCCAAAGGGTTCGTCGCTTTGAACGAACATATCTCAGGCAACTTTGCTCCGAAGTTTTGCGGCATACTCTATACAACCTGTATTTCGAAATAAGTCAATAAAATTTTTCGATTTTTTGAAAGTGATAAGTAGCGGTAACACCTTAAGTACAGTAAATGATGCGTTTGTTTAATTCTAGAGGAAAATTAATGAAAATGGAATAGAAAATTGGTCTATATTTATAATGAATAGTTCAGGAATTAGCCAGTTTTGACGTATATGGTAGTGTCATGTTGGTCATGTTGACATTTTTCAAAGTAGAAGCGTTTGAAAAATATTTTCTCTTTTGTATGCAGACTCTATACCTGATAATATTGACCTTCATCCAATACATAAAATTATCATCGATATTTGAACAGATATTCGCTTGATATCTTACAAATTCCTAATATGTAATATGTACAGTGCTGCTCAAAACATTTGCAACTGGAATGACTAGTTCATATATTATGTAGTTCTGAGGTAGTTTATGGATTTGAAATGTAAATATTTTTGTAGATTGATTGTTTATTGGATCCTTTTTAAAGATTTAAAAATTAATATGCAAAAATTGCACTTATTTTACAAAAAATATACAAAGCAATGCTCGAACTCACTTTTGGATCTGCTCAAAACATTTGCAACTGAGAAAATTTGATTCAAAATCTGAAGAAATTATTTTTGTTTTGATAATATATTGTGAATTAAACATTTTATTTATTATCTGGAGACATCTTAAAGTAAACCAGTTAACTAAATAAATTAATATATCCTGTGGAATCCAGTGCTCTAAGGATAATTGTTAAATACCAAGGTTTTATTCGATATTTAATAGTCTAGAGTCCAGAGTAGAGTCCCGGGACCTCCTATATGAATTTAGATTACTTAAGTTGATCGGGTCCGATAAGAACATAAGTATATTTGCAAAAAATTACTAGTTTTACGTGGTTATATATACGTTTAGAAGCGGTATTATGTCAAAACATCCTGTTATACGACACTTCTGGAGTGTACATGGTGCGATTTTGGCATGCTATCCTTCCGGTTAGTTCTTGGATCTGTTAAATATCTCGACCTCATGCACCCTGTACCATTTCTGTCCATAAAAATATCTCCAGGGCAATATAAAACACCTCCTACATTTTGGGTCAACTTGTTCGTATACGAGGACAAATTTTATTGTCCTTCGTTCTGGTGATCAACCAAATTTTTTCAAGTCATATAACTTAAATATTGATTTAAATCGAAGAGAAGTACTCGGTTTCACTACTCCAAAAACATAACCACACATTTTGTTGGTAATTTCTATGAAAAAATCCATTTTTCCTGGAAATTACTGTTTTCCCAAAATTTGCCTATTTTGGTATACCGGTATCCTTGGTATGTATCGGAGGTGCTTGTATTGATTTATCGGTGTCAAGTCTTTTTTTAACATCTGTTGATGACCTCTGAGAGATTTGCTTAATAATCTGCTTCTTCTTCTTTATTTGCATATTCGATCTCCGAATATAAGCGACCAATACAATTATATTTCATTATTTGTTACAAATTTTAAGGTATATTCATATATTATTCGTGATCTCCATAAAAGCTTCTCTATTTCTGGCTTCACTCAGTAGGAATGAGAAATTTTCAATGCCGGTCCATTTCAGAATATTGTCAATCCATGATGTTTCTTTCCGTCCTCTGGATAATCTGCTTAATAATATATAATTATTTGATCATTCCCTGCAGTAGATGTTGTTGTCCTCGCATCTCCTTCCCATCTTATGGCGATTTTAGTTCTTTTAACGCGGTATCCAGATCTGTTTTAGATATTGTGATGTTCATATGTTTATTTTTGGACCTCATTGTATCCACAATTTTCAAAAATTACCATTTTAGCAAAGCATTGATAAAAATTTCTGGTCATAATTTAAGTTTTTCTTAAAAAATTAGACATTTCTTGTTTTCGGCATGCTTGTCTATCAGAAGTAAACATATGTGGGATAAAATGTACTCCTCATGAAAGCTTTTTGTCCAATTCTTCAGATTAAAAACAATTTGATGCCAATCAATACAAAAAAACTCGTCAAAAAACTAATAGATGTTCGTAACACGGAGTTGCAAATTTTTTGAGCAGGCAAAAACATGTGTTCCTCCGATATTGCACACATTTTTGAAACAAAAGAGTTCATAACTGAATAATCCTTTTTAAATCTTGAAAATATGGTCAATAATAAATCAAATAACAAAAACAAACATATTTCAAAACTCAAAATGTCCCTAAAAATAGACTGAATGTGATATAGGCATCTTAGTTGCAAATGTTTTGAGCAGCACTGTATATTACAAATGTGTTAATCTCCTCCCAATCTTCGAATAATACTATAAATACAACATTTTTCACAAGCCCGAATGTCCAATGACCCTTTGTATTTTATTGAATACCACTAACCAGCATTTTCGAGTTCCACTAATGTAACCAATCACAATGGCCCAATGATGCAACTTCCAAATTTCAAAAAATTATAGCTACTGATTTGAAGTGTCAATTGTATGTTTGTTTTTTATGTAGTCAGGCTTAATCCCATAGTCGTTGTTTAAATATTTATCAAAACAACTATAATTTATTAGTGGGAAAAATGGCGATGTGTTTTTCGCTGAGAATCAACGAACGCATAGCAGTGGGAAAGATTTGGTTTTGTTTGCAAGTGAAGTTGCTCGAGTTTAGGTAGTGCCAAAGAAATTCTCGATAAGAGTGTTTCTTTGCACACGTATCTGTTTGAGCGGGCAATTGAAACTTGGGTATAAAAAGTTTCTTGTTGAAAAACAAGAAACAAGGCAACTGATGAAGATCTGTGGCGAGATCTGAAACTATAGTCTTCCCTGCCTTACCCCTTGGTAAACATCGCCAATTTTTTCCACTAATAAATTATAGTTGTTTTAATAAAATATTAAAACAACGACTATGGGATTAAGCCTGACTATTTTGAAAAACAAAATATAAGTCGTCATCCCAAATAAAAAACGCCAACCCTCCTGTTTGTTTTTTATTTTATTAGATCAACATCTCAGTAAGATTTTTCAAAAATGTTTGCTGCAATTATTCAATTCGTTTGACATTTAACTGCATTTTATAAAATCACTAACATATTTCATATCTAAATTATTACTCGACTACACTTAAACTTACACTTAAACAAGCATAACTTCGCCAATCTAACAATTTATTTAAAAGTATTTTCCATTTTTTTATTCTTCTGAAATCAACCTACCGACATCAACTTAGGACACGCCGTTCGGACTCGGCGATAAAAACTAGGTCACATATAAATAATTTAATATGAATCCATTGATATAAGAGAAGCCTCCCTTGTCCCTATTGGGATGTTTGTGGAACAATTATATAAATTATACATTTATAAAAATATTCGAAAATTGGAAAATTCACATTGATTAGCCCCTCCTGCTACATCTTCAAATTGTCTTTGAATAGCAGGTTCCTTTTTGGAATAACCTAAAATTAATAAATATATATACAATGCAATTTGCTATATCTCTGATATTTGATATTTCGGATATTTTGTATCACGAGTTTGCTTCAAAATACGTGGAATCTGTAGGTATCGTAATGTAGCCCCACATTACCAAATCAATTTTAGTAAGCTAAATTCTGAGTTTTGAAAAATTTGAGAATTAGTTTTCGGATTTGTAATTTTAGTTGGAGGCGGCAGGGGTTTTTGGAATTGTTGGGCCATTATCTCAGGAAGTATGGACGGACCCCAACAAAATTGTACCGTTGTAGTAGGGACAGTGAAAAGAACCTTCTGCAAAAAAATTCAAATAGATCCGATACGAGTCCTCAAACTGCATTTTTTTTGTGTGCGAGGTACTCGAAGGCTGGTACATGGCTGGATGAAATAATACGATGTGAGTATGGACTTGCTATTGTAATTGTACCATCGTAAAGGGGACCGCAAGTACAATCTTCTTTAAAAAAATCAAAACGATTCGAGAGGACTCTTAAATTCCACTTTTCCGAATTTTGTGTGGGACGTACTCGAAGGTGTGGACCGATATAGTCTTACCCGATCTATCGATCGATTGGTCACTTCACACAATTTTTCGAAAAAAATGTTGAACTTTTGTGGGGGAGGTGTGGACCTATATAGCCAATATTCGAAATTAATCTAAGTTTGGGCGAAATATTACGAAGTATAAAATTTGGTTCGAATCGGTAGATGGGTTCGAGAGTTATTGTGCGCACCAGCCAGCTAGACAGGGCCAAATAGACTCCAAATTGTCTGAAACGAATTTCGTCCAAACATACTTGGGGTCTAAAACCAATTTATCGATGAGACACATCTTCGGTAGTATTTTATATGTATCCCCTTTACTGTAAATCCTGAGGTATAATGTAGGTGGGGAGGCGACCCCATGCTGCAATATTTGTATAAAATTATTGTGTTGTAAATTATTATATATTGGAGAACTGAACTGAAAATTTCTCTGTCATTATAGACAATTTGTAGCATGGTAGGAAATTGTGTTTCTGTACACAAATCCCATTATATATTAGGCAATAGGCCCGTTATCTAGCAGACACATTATTGCAATTTGCATTCGGGGAAAGGTCAGTACATAGTTATTTTTCCATATGTAGCCTACTTTGCCGGTATATGCCCTCCAGGAATTAAAATATGGACCAAAAATAAAATTTGTGTATTTTACATGCCACATGGCGGTGCACGCAGAATCGGCAGGCCTAAGCTTCGATGGAGCATATAAGTGGATGAAGAAATTAAATGGCGCGGTATTCCAAAAAGTAAAGCGAAAAACAGAGAGGAATGGAGATATTTTCTTAGTTCGGTCTATGGAACAAATGTTCTGTAATGGCCATCTAAGTAAGTAAGTATTTTTCATGCAAAAGTAATGGTCTTTGTAACGCGCTTAATAATATCAGATCATCATGCAAAATTATAAGCATTTTCTTCAACCTGAACTCTTACCTCGTGCAAATTGAGCTATATCGTGACTATTGAGCTATAATTGCGACCTCTAGCGTGTTTATGATAACACTACAAACAAAAAACTGGATATATTAGGCTGTAACTCTGTTATCTGATCATGTACATCAACATAATTGACATCAATGGAAAGGTCAAGCGATCATCTTCCAAATATAACTCACGGGGGAGGAATGTGTCTTTCAGTATATATGTCTTTCAGTGGTATATTTAACCCTCTAAATATTATCTGATCGCCATCTCAAATTGCAAGCTTCTGCTTTGTCATATACTCTTACCTTTTTTAAACTTTCGCGTTGATCGGACTATCATTGCGACCTACGGAGCCGCTACAAAATTTGATAAATATTATGTTTTTGGTCCTCTTTACCCGCTAAATATTTCACGATCATCATCATCAAAATAGGGATCTATTCCGCTCTGAACCCAACCTCCATACAAAATTTCGTGACGATCGGTCCATAATTGCGGCCTGGAGTTTGATTACAATTTATAATGGACAGACGGACGGACACACATCTCAAAGTCGTTTTATCTCGTCGAGACATGAAGATTGGTATACCACATTGGGGACCTGCGACGAATATTTCGCGGTATTACATGAATTTTTCATAAAACAAACTTATAATACCCTTTCAACATAGTGGTGTAGGGTATAACTATACGGTGTTTTGTGCAAATATATTGCTATTGGTCCCCAAAACAAAAAAATATGCAAAGTTTTTTTGCGACTATTTGGGGGTGACAATAAAAGTGTTGCAAAAATTACCAAATCTATGGTTCCTGGAGAATTACCAAAGGTTTGTTCCTTAATGAGTCTATCCACTTTGGACATTCATTGGAGCATTAATGAGCTTAGCTAAAACAAAAATTAAGGCTCGGCATGTTACACACTAAGGGTAATGGTTCCCCAATTTTTATTATGGTTCGATTTTTATACCCTCAGCCTTTAGGCTAAAGAGGGTATTTACACTTTGATACGTCCAAAAATGTGCCTCATCGAAATAATGGTTTTAGACCCCAAGTATGGAATTTTGCCCCTCAGTAATGCTGGCGACATTTCCTGAGTATTTAAGCCATGAAAAACTTCTCTACAAGTGGTGTCGTAAGACACGCCGTTCGGACTCGGCAATAAAAAGTAGGTCCCATATCATTGAGCCAATATGAATCGGCGTGCACTCATTGATATGAGAGAAGTCTCCCTTGTCCCATCAGGGATGTTTGTGGAACAATTATATATAGACCCCAAGTATGTTTGTACGATATCCGTTTCAGACAATTTTGAGTAGATCTAGCAATGTCCGTCCGTCTGTCTGTCTGTCGGTCTGTCTGGCTGGCTGGTGCGCACGATAACTCTCGAACGGATCAATCGATTCGGTTTAAATTTTGGGTATCGAAATATTTTGTTCAGATTCGATTTAAGTTCGAAGATGGGCCATATAGGTCCACTGCTTCAGGTACCTCCCCCACAAATGTTCAAAAATTGTCGCAAAACTTGTGCGCACGATAACTCTTGAAGGGAATAACCGATTTGGTCCATACTTTGCACATCGTGTAATTTCTACCAATCTTAGATTAGGTTCCAATATGGACTCAATCGGTCCACTCCTTCGGGTACCTCCCACACAAAATTTCGGAAAAGTTGAGTTTAGGACCTGGTCTCGAATCGCTTTGATTTTTGTTTACGCAAGTTGTATTCGCTGTCCTCTATACGACGCTGTAAGTTTCATTAGGGGCAAGTCCATACTTCCTAAGAAAATAGCCTGAAAGTTACAAAAAACCCTATGACACCGTGTGTAGTGGTTGGAGCGCAAGATAACTCTCGAACGGATCTGCCGATTCGGTCCACAATTTGGCTTTCGTAATATTTTGTCCAAACTTAGTTCAAGTTCAAAGATGGATTATATCGGTCCACTCCTTCCGGTACCTCCCCCACAGAAGTTCGAAAATGTTCGGAAAATTTGTGCGTACGATAACTCTTGAAGGGAGTAACCGATTTGGTCCATACTTTGCACATTATGAAATTTCTACCAGACTTAGATGAGGTTCCAATATGGACTCAATCGGTAAACTCCTTCGAGTACCTCCCACACAAAATTTCGGATAAGTTCAGTTTAGGATCTGCTCTCGAATCGCTTTGTTTTTTGTTGCAGCAACTTGTATTCACTTCCCCCCATACGATGGTACAAGTTTCATCAGGGGCAAGTCCATACTTCCTGAGAAAATGGGCGGAAAGGTGCAAAAATCCCCTATGACACCTTGTGTAGTGGTTGGAGCGCAAGATAACTCTCGAACGGCTCTGTCGATTCGATCCAAAATTTGGCCTTCGTAATATTTTATTAAAACATAGTTCAAATTCGAAGATGGGCTATAACGGTCCACTCCTTCAGGTACCTCCCCCACAAAGCTTCAAAAATATTCGGAAACATTTTGCGCACGATAACTCTTGAAGGGAGTGACTGATGTAATTCATACTCTGCACATACAAATATATCTGCCAGATATAGTTCAGGTTCGAATATGGACTATATTTGTCTACTCCTTCTGGTACCTCCCACACAAAATTTCGTATAAGTTCACTGTAAGACCTGGTCGCGAATCACTTTGATTTTTGTTGAAGCGATTTGCATTCGCTACCTCCATTACGACGGTAAAAGATTTTTCAGGGGCAAGTCCATATTTCTTGGAAAAAACAGCCCGAAAGGTGTAAAAAACCCCTATGTCACCATATGTGTCGGTCGGAGAGCACGAACTGTCCAACCGACTTGGTCCAACATTTGGTCTTCGACATATTATATCCAAACTTAGTTTCATGGGCAATATTGGTCCACAACTTTCGGTACTTCTCCCCAATATTTAAAAAATGTCACTAAAATGCTAGGACGATATCACTTGGTCCAAACTTTGGATCTCCTAATATTTTATCAAAATTTAGTTTAACTTCTAAAATGGCCCATATCGATCCTCCCTAAGGGTATCTGCCCTACAAAAGTTCAACATTTGTGCAGTTAATTCCTACTCCACATTTTTGTCGGCAAGTTCAAATGTTCAAAAAGGGCCACAAAATTCTGAAGAGACCTTAAATACATTTGATCTGTCCGTAGGTAAAGGTTTCACTTCACATTGGCTGAGGGTATATATCTGTCGGCAAAGCCGACTGACACTTTTTTACTTGTTTTTTCTTAAAATGGACCAAAGAAATTGATATCAAGATTTTGGCCTGAGGTATTTATAAGTTTAGTGTTGTTATATTACATCAGCAACTTACACAAATAAGATTAATATATAATGATCTGGCCTTTGAATGGCGGTAGTTGAACATGTTCGAGCTTTTTGCATCCGTTTTACTGACTTTCAGAATAATGACTATTAAATAGTTCCTAATGATGCCAATGATCCCAATCATTCTTATGCCCGTGAACCCGATTTCGCATACTTTCGGTATTCCAGCTTTTCTAGAAGGCGTATAATTTCCATATTTGATGGGTTTTATTAGATTTGGCGCACTTTTTGGCACATATCTATCCATTTAGTAAAAATGAAGCCATTCCAATAATATTGAGAAAGGAAATAGAGCTCTGTTGTGGGTCGCTTTAAAATACTACACTGAGGGTATATTTTTCCCTATAGTTTCCAGAGGTATTTTGATGTTTTCAAAGCCAAAATCGGACTGTTTTGCATTGGTCCATTATATTTAGTCAAATATTCATTCTTTGCATACTTGTCTGTGGCCGATTCGTCATTGTTTAACAATAATGATCTCATGCGTTTTGTACCATCTCTGAAGACCCTCCATGGCGGCTTTTATTATCACTGAACTTTATCACGTTCAATGCTTTTGGTCCATTATTAGCCGCAAAAGTCATACAAATGCATAATGACTCCAAAAATTTGCAAAAATGACTAGTTTTATAGTACTGCTTTTCTCTTTGCAATACATTTATTGTCACCTCAAAGTATAGGTTATTTTTATTTTAGTCCGTATTTGTTATAAATTGCAAATAAACTTTGTATATTTTGACGGAATATTGTTTTGAGGACCAATAGCAAGAGTTTTGAACAAAAAAACCGTTAGATATCACTTTTTCAATACAAACTCCTTAGGTCATGATAGCTCAATTAAATGACCTTCGTCCTAATAAGACACAATTAAATAAAAATTCATAGCTTGAGCCCGGCTGCCCCGACTGAGGTTTGAACCTGGGACCTCTCCAACAAATAGACAATGTTGGCGACGCACGGTGGTCGAAAGCACTGATCTAGTGGCGCGAAATTTATAACTTGCAAACGAATTGAGATACGTCACTGAAATTTTGCACAAACTCAGCTTGTACCTGTGGGTAATAATGGGCCAAATATGAACAATATCGGCTAGTGTTTTGGTATAGCCCCCATATAACGGTACCTTCCGATTTTCGGTATTTTGAGGATTTAAGCCACAATTTCGTAGCAAATTAGCTGTAATTTGGTACTTAGGATTCCTAGTGGTAACAAAATATTTCCACCAAAAATTATGAACATAGGTCCACGTTTTGATATAGCCCCCATGTAACCGTACCTCCCAATTTAAGGTATTTTGAATATCATGACCACATTTTTAATTCAACTTGGCTGTAATTTTGCATTACGTGTTCTCACTGCGTATAAAATCTTCTTGGAAAACATTTTCAATACGGATTTATGTTTCCATGAAGCCCCTTTTATGTACCCCCGTTTCGATGAATGTTTACTTGTTATCCCATATTTAATAACATATTTAGCTATAATATGGTATTATAGTGTCTCCGGGGGTAGAACTCCTCCTTGCAAACATTTCACAAGATAGGTCCATATTTTGATTTAGCTCCCATACAAATACACATCTAAATTTGTATGAATTTCAAGCAAAATCCCTTATTTTAAAAGTGCAGTCATCAAAAGATTTGCAAATATTTGCAGCCCGAATGTGGTTATTCAGTATCCAGAGAGTCCAATTTCATTCCCCAAAAAATAATCGGACCTAAGTTCGGCCAAGTTTACAATATGCACTCTATGGAACAAGCGCGTACAACCCATAAAAACACTAAAAAATAGAATTTTTTGAAAATTTCTTGCTATATAACTAAGTGACTCCAGACCCCAAACTAATTTTTATAATTTAAATCACACCCTCTGCTATTAACTAAAAATATATCTTGTCCATTTTCATTACGAATTTATTTAACATTTAAACAAATATGAAGTTATTTTTTTTGTGACAATTTTTTAAAATCTGATGCAACAAAAACTCTTGTATTTTATAGTGAATAACTGAGGGAATATTTACAACAACAAAAATGAAAAAACAAAATCTTTGTCTGCAAAGTGTCTGTAATCGATACAATGGAAAATATTTCGCAATTTTATAGTTAAATTTTTTGACTTTCGCGCCGCTAGATCAGTGGTTTCGACCAGTGTGCGACGTCTTAGAGTTCTAAGCTACTGCCAATCTATCAAAAAACTTCCGAAGTGGTAGGCATTACAATTCATGAAGGAATAACACTTTCGATTTTTATATGTATGTGTGTGTATTGAAGAAGGATACTAGGAAGACCAGAGACAATAGGCTGACTTAATAGTAAAAAGGCTTTAAAAATACTTCACAACTGAAAATTTTTAATAAGTTTAGTATATATACAAGTTTTCAAACCCAGCCTGTGTCTAGAACCACATCTAATATGCCCGATGAGCTGAATTAAACCACCAGCGAAACGATCGTAGCACATTGGTTGGATGTGTGTGAAATTCACTAAATATCACTTTTTCAATACAAACTCTTTAGGTCATGATAGCTCAATTAATTAAAAAAACCCGTATAGTTATACCCTATACCACAATGTGGAAAAGGGTATTATAAGTTTATTTTTTTTAAAAATTCATGTAACACCGCGAAATATTCGTCGGAGACCCCCAATGTGGTTTATCAATCTTCATACCTCGACGAGATAAAGCGGTTTTCAGATGTGTGTCCGTTCGTTCGTACGTCCGTCCGTCTGTCCATTATAAATTGTAAACACGCTCCAGGCCGCAATTATGGACCGATCGTCACGAAATTTTGTATGGAGGTCGGGTTCAGATCAGAATAGATCCCTATTCTTATTGGTGATGATCGTGAAATATTTAGCGGGTGAAATGGACCAAAAACATAATATTTATCCAATTTTCTAGCGGCTCTGTAGGTCTCAATAATAGTCCGATCAACGCGTAATTTTAAATAAGGTAAGGGTATATCACAAAGGAGAAGCTTGCTATTTGAGATGGCGATCGGATAATATTTAGAGGGTTAAATGGACCAAAACTTTTGTGTGAAAATTGTGAAAATTTTTAATATACAGCTTATATCTTAATTCCTGGAAGTGACATTCCGGACAGGTGAGATATACTTGAAAGTGGAACGCTTGACCTTTCAATTGATGCCAATTATGTTGGTGTGCATGATCAGATAACAGAGTTACAGCCTAATATATTCCGTTATTTGTTTGTAGTGTAATAATAAACTTTCTAGAAGTCGCAATTATACATCAATAGTCACGAAATTTTGCACCGGGTAAGAGTATAGGTCGAAAAGATGCCTACAATTTTGAATGATGATCTGATATTCTTTAGCGGGTGAAATGGACCACTACTTTTGTATGAAAAATATAACAAAATTATTTTTGGTCGATATTTTAATTCCTTGTTTATATTTCGCAAAGTAGCCTACATATGGAAAAAAACTACTGACCTTTCCTCTGATGTAAATTGCAATAAAGTGTTTGCTAGATAACGGGCCTACTGCCTAATATATAATGGGTTCTGTGTAGAGAACCACATTTTTATCCCATGCTACATATTGTCTCTCCAAAAGTTTATGTAACACCACGAAATATTCGTCGTAGACCCCTTATTTGGTATGCCAAAATTCATATTTCGACGAGATAAAGCGATTTAGCGTTGTGTGTCCGTCCATTAAAAATTGTAAACAAGCTTAAGGCCGCAATTATGGACCGATTGTAACGAATTTTTTAAGGAGGTTGGGTTCGGGCCAGAATAGAAATGATTAGTTTTTGGTGATGATCGTGAAATGTTCAGGTGATGAAGTGGACCATAAACAAAATTTTAACCAATTTTGTAGCGGCTCTGTAGGTCAAAATAATAACCCGAAAAATTTTAAACAAAGTTTGAGTTTATGATGAAGAGGAAGCGTACAAATCAACGTGAAGATCAGATAATACTTAGCGGGTTAAATGGACTGAAACTTTTGTGTGAAATTGGTAATAACGTAGCGGTTAAACAATGGAAGTAGTAGTACTACATAAGTGGGTTTCATTACATTTTAGTTTGTGTGAACTAAATTTTCCTTTCCTGCTACAAAAATGTCTTTGTCGTGCTAGATAACTTTTTGGTTTTGGTCATAAGTATTATACATTACATCTCGGATATAGACTTTTCTTACTTGTTTTTACATAATTTGTTGCCATAAACGTACAATTAATACGATTTTTTTTTACAATTTTGGCTTTTCCAATACATTTGTTGTCTAACTGTATGTTTGTATGTATTGAATGGTTTGGTGCAAATGAGAATTTACTGCCGTAGACTGACTTATGATCTGGTCTTGCATTATTATCTTGACCAGTAGTTTTTGCTAAATGCATTTGGTAGTCATAAATTCTCCTATTGTATATCCATAATAAAAATGTCAATCAATAAATGCAATTGGCATTTTGAGCTAGTACAAGAATATAATGGCTGATAGTTATTACAATTGCCAAAGGACATTACAATAAATTACAAAGGCCAGGCCGATAAAAAATGCAAGTAGAAAAGTATTGCTTTCAAATATTTGTCACAAAAATCCCACTTCACCATACATTATTGTGTGTGTGTGGGCTCTCACAAGCACACACACATGAAATATTACAAGTAAATGATATTTCCCTCAATTGGTCAATTTAGTTTTTATGGCTATGAATTGTTTTCCAGGTCAAATTACTTCTTTCCTTTCTTCTTCCTGCCAAAGCAAAACGAAATTTGTCCGTTTGTTATCACTGAAATTCATTCAAGAGAATGTTTATCGGAAATAATTGCAGTTTGGATATTCTCAGTTGAGCGAATGACAGTTTTGGGAGGTGCGTAAAGGACACTTGGAGGCCATAACCAAACAAACTGTCCACTGTAATTGAACATAAACATTGCATTCTAATTGAATTTGGATATGCATTTGTTGTTGATTTCCTTCCTTTTTTGCTGTCACTTTGTTTGTCTATTATGTCTCCTTTCACTTTCCAAATCATTGAATTTGTTATTTTATGTTCAAAAAAGAAAACAAAAACGAAAAGAATTTCCCTTGATCAAAAATGAGACATTCGCTTTTTTTGGACAATTGTAATGCACATTAGGGTTATAAGTTTTTTACAATATCGTATCCATGTATGATATTTTGAAGAGTTTTTACCTAAGATAAATATAATCTTAAATATAAAGTGAATCGATAAAGAAGCTATTAAAGTTTTTATTTTTCAGAATTTTTGACAATTTTTGAAGTCAAGGCATATGTATGTGCACACAACATTACAACATTACATTACAAAATTACATAACCATTCGTTTCTCACTAATTTTATCATTGTATTATTACATACACTATATCATTTTATATATGATAAAATTGAAATGAAATATCATAAAAAATTAAAAATGGTTTGTGCGGTACCTTTTTCAATATATACTCGTATGTAAATGGAATAAATGCTATTTTAGTCATTAATAGGCAAAAGGGCATTCTTTCGTGCAACAGGGAAAAATTTTTTGAGAATTTTTCTTCATTTCATAGTATTAAAAAAATCATAGTGATTTGTGGGGAAGCTTCTTTCATAATAAAATTAATGTGGTTTTAGGCATTAATAGGCAAAAGTTCATTCATTTTCTCTCAAGGAAATCATTTTCGAGAAAAAATTTCAAAAAGGCATAACCCTAATGCACATATATACATACGTACATAATATGGGCAATGAAAGCGTATACGTATAAATTGTGGCTTCAATTGAGCGTCATTGGTTGTCAGCCTGGGAAAGCTGCTCAGCTAAGTGGTCAGTCAGGGTATAAATAGATTGGCCAATGCGGAAAATGTAAAAATGTTGAGATACATATGTATGGATGTGTATGTAGTCTTTTAAATGTTGATCATTTGGCTTAGCCATTGTTAATGTCGTTGTGCGTTTGGGGGTTTGTGACTACGTTCACGGATGAATTGGTCTTTACCATGCCATACAAAGATAGACAGGATTCTTTGTGTTCTATCTCAAGTGAAGCAGTAAAATATACATTCCTTCCTTCCTATATTTGGCTCAAAAAGGTTTTGCATCACATAAAAAACACGCACATATCCTGGCACAAGGACGTACAACAGTCATGTGACTCTATTATTAACTTGATTTTTTCTTAGTACCAAGAAATTGCAAGCATTCACTGTGATCTCTTTATTTAACAGGGGATATCGGATGATATTGGGTTTGAGCATAAAGTTTATTCAATGATTAACACTTCAGACACGAAATTATTGTCGGTTGAGATTTCATTAACGGCAATTAGTGAACTTTAAGTAATCTAACCTCACAACTTATGATATCATTATAGTAATATATATTGTAATATATAGATTAAAAAAAAAAAAAACAAGTAAAAAAGTATCAGTCGGCTTTACCGAGAGTGAATCCCCTAAGGCACTTGAGAATGACATAAACATGTATCTTAATCGCTTTGTTGACTGGGCAACCAGAAACTCTTTAAAAGTTAATCCGTCAAAAACTAAGGCTTTAGATTTTCGATTAAATAATCGGCTATCACAATCATTAAATATATTTATAGACCAAGCCAGAATCGAATTTGTACCACAGCACAGGTGTCTGCGTGTTATAACAGATTGTGAAATTTCCTTTAAAAATCATATTGATGCTCTGACTGGGAAAATATATGCTAGCTTACGTCGGATTTACTCTACAAACTTGTACTTAACTTAACATGTAAAACAAACACTGGCTAACTCTCTTTTGATGTCAGAAGTTTTGTACGGTCTTGAAGTGTTTTCTGGGGCTATAGCATTGCATATTGATAAGCTAATGCGGATTGTGAATACTATCACACGATTTGTATATAATCTCCGAAGAGATAGTCATATATCAGGAGATGTTACGCGATTTCTAGGTTGTTAATTTGATAAGTTCATTAAATATCGCTGCTTAATATTGTTCCATACTATTACCAAACATAATTCTCCATATTCATTATGAATGTTATTTTCTTTAATACATTCATTAAGGAACACTCAGATTTCTATTCCCAGAATAGTTAAAGATATTTTTGCAAGATCGTATTTGGTTCGAGTTGCGAGGTGTTGGAATGCACTTCCTCTTGAACTACGTGTTTTTTTCTCATTGCAACAATGTTTTATTGTTTGAAAGTTCTTCAATTTTTTCAAAGACCCTAACAGTTATCGCTAATTGTATAAGAGAGTTGCCGCTTTTTGGACATTCTTATATCATAGCATTTATTTAAATACATATTTTTTTATGGCTGTGGAGCCTGCAGTTGTTTTTTTCTTTTGATGAATTAAAAATAATTAAATACATTTAAATTTCAGTAATAATTATGTGTATTGTAAATATATTAAGCTCAGGATATATTATTTTTTGTTAATTGATACATTTATTGCCCTTTTGGCTTTGTATCACAAATGAATTTTTGAAATAAATAAATAAATAAATAAATAAATAAATAAATAAATAAATAAATAAATAAATAAATAAATAAATAAATAAATAAATAAATAAATAAATAAATAAATAAATAAATAAATAAATAAATAAATAAATAAATAAATAAATAAATAAATAAATAAATAAATAAATAAATAAATAAATAAATAAATAAATAAATAAATAAATAAATAAATAAATAAATAAATAAATAAATAAATAAATAAATAAATAAATAAATAAATAAATAAATAAATAAATAAATAAATAAATAAATAAATAAATAAATAAATAAATAAATAAATAAATAAATAAATAAATAAATAAATAAATAAATAAATAAATAAATAAATAAATAAATAAATAAATAAATAAATAAATAAATAAATAAATAAATAAATAAATAAATAAATAAATAAATAAATATATCCTCAGCCCAGATCGAATGTTTTTAGGGTCTTTCCACAATTTTGCGAGCTTTTTTGGACATTTGAAATTGTCGACGAAAATTTGGATTAGGATTAAAGTTCAAAAGTGTTGCAGAGGATGTACTTAAAGGAATGGACCGACATAGTCCATTATGGAAATGGATCTTATTTTGGGAGTCATATCTTTTTGATAGATATCGCGCCCACTAGTCATTTCAGTGGGTCATCGTATAACTTATTGACCAGTATGCCTGCAAGCATGGACTTGTCCACGGAAAACATAATACCGTTGTAAGCAGGACAACAACGAACAGCATCGGCATACATACATTTCCAAAGGATCTTCGAACAGGCCTTAAACTGCACTTAGACACAAATGTTGAACTCTTTTGGAGGAGGTACCCTAAGCTACCTCCATTTTAGAAGTTAAACTACATTTTGACAAAATATTAGGAGATCCAAAGTTTGGACCACATTTGTTCAAGAGATATCGTGCATACCATTTAAGTGGAATTTTTAAATATTCGGGGGAAGTACCGAAAGTTGTGGACCGGTATTGCCTATCTTCGAACTGAAAGTATGACAAAATATGACGAAGGCCAACATTTGAACCAAATCGGTTAGTTCGCGAGTTATCGTGCTCTCCAGCCACTACATATGTATGATGCCATAGGGTTTTTTACCCCTTTCAGGCTATTTTCTCAAGAAGTATGGACTTTCCCCAGAAAAAGCTTTTACCGTCGTAATTGAGGCAGCGAATGCAAGTTGCTTCAACAAAAATCGAAGTGATTCGAGAGCAAGTCTTAAAGTGAACTTATCCAAAAGTTTGTGTGATAGGTACCCGAAGGGGTGGACAAACATAGCCCATATTCGAACCTGATCTATATCTGGTATCGGTCACTGCCTTTAAGAGTTACAGTGCGAACAGTTTTTTCGAACATTTTTGATCTTTTGTGGGGGAGGTACCTGAAGGAGTGGACCGATACGGCTTATGTTCGAATTTAAACTATGTTTGGACAAAATATTCAAATTTTGGACCAAATCGGTTGATCCTTTCGAGAGTTATCTTGCGCTCCAATCACTGCACACGGTGCCATACGGGGTTTTTTTGTAACTTTCAGGCTGTATTCTCAGGAAGTATGGACTTGCCCCTGTTAAAACTTATACTGTCGTATGGGGGGCCGTAAATACACGTTGCTTCAACAAAAATCAAAGCGATTCGAGAGCATCTCATCTAAGTCTGGTAGTAATTTCACGATGTCCAAAGCATGGACCAAATCGGCTACTCTCTTCAAGAGTTGTCGTGCGCACAAATTTTCCGAACATTTTCGAACTTTTGTGGGGGAGATACTGGAAGGAGTGGACCGATATAACCCATCTTCGAACTTAAAAAAAAGTTTGGACAAAATATTGCGAAAGCCAAATTTTGGACCAAATCGGTTCATCCGCTCGAAAGTTATTGTGCGCACCAGCCAGATACACAGACAGACAGACAGACAGACAGACGAACGGACATTGCTAAATCTTCTACAAATTGTCTGAAACGGATTTCGTCCAAACATACTTGGTGTCTAAAACCATTATTACGATGTGGCACATTTTGCCCGTATGAAAGTGTATATACCCTCGTTAGCATAAATGCTGAGGGTATAATTGTTCTCTGAAGAGATTGTTCAAAACATGTGGATACATGCGTTTTGATTTGCGTTGTTTAGATTTGCGTCGGAACCAATCATTAACGCAAATCGACGTATTAGTGTACTGTATAACACAAAAAAAGTTAAGTTAAGAATACGTAGTTTTCTTGATTATTATTGTACTATTATTATTATTATTATTATTATTGTATATATTTATATAGGGGCTATACCAAAGTGTGGACCTATGTGGATAATTTTTGGTGGAAAAGTTTTGTGACTACAGGGAACATAAAATGCCAAATTACGGTTACTTCCGTCAAACAATGTAGCTAAAACCCTGAAAATACCAAAAATTGGGAGGTTCTGTTATATGGGGCAGATACCAAAACATGGACCTACACAGAAAAAAATATTTCAAATATTTTTACATATTTTCGTTTGTGATGTACTGTACAGGTACCTCACATAAGATACATGTGCATATACATTAGAAGAAACAGTAAATTACAATAAAACAAAATAAAAGCATTAATTAATAAAAAGCATCAAAATTTGTCTTTGGTTTGTGGTGTGTGGTGGTTGTTAGTCAATAATAACAAAAACAACAACTCGCCAAAATTGTATTTTTTGCTTTGCATGAAATGCAGAAATTTTAACTTCGGCAACACTTTATGAACACTATTCCTGAAATGCAGTAATTATTTTTTTCTGTGCATAATGACAACTTTTGTTGGAGAAGTATTGTGCGCAATAGATCCTTCAAATGTCAAATTAAAGCAAATTCGGTCATGAAATTAAGCTAAAATTCTCAAAACACCGAAAATCGGGAGGTATGACAAATGAGGCCTAAACCATAAAGTGGAACTATATTGAAAATTTTCAGTGAGAACGTTTTGTGCCTACTGTGAATCTCAAATGTTAAATTACAGTTAGTTCCGTCAAACATTGTAGCTTAAATATTCAAAATACAGAAAATCGGAAGGTACCGTTATATGGGGGCTATACCAAAACATGGACCTATGTTGACGATTTTTTGTAGAGAAGTTTCGTAAAATTGCAGCTAGTTTGGTTGAACATTTTAACTAAATTCCTCAAAATACCGAAAATCGCTATAACGAAATATGGGTTATATTTGTGCGAACGATAACTCTTGAAGGGAGTAACCGATTCGGTCCTTACTTTGTTCAGTTTAGAACCTGCTCTCAAATCGTTTTGCTTTTTGTTGTAACAACTTGTATTCACTGTCTCCCATACGTCGGTACATGTTTCATCAGGAGCAAGTCCATACTTCCTGAGAAAATAGCCTGAAAGTTGCAAAAAACCCCTATGACACCGTGTGTAGTGGTTGGAACTCAAGATAACTCTCGAACGGATCTGCCGATTCGGTCCAAAATTTGGCCTTCGTAATATTTTGTACAAGCTTAGTTTAAGTTCGAAGATAAGCCATATCGGTCCACTCCTTCAGGTGTCTCCCCCACAAAAGGTCAAAAATGTTCGGAAAATTTTGCGCACTATAACCCTTGAAGGGAGTGACCGATTTGGTCCATACTTCACACATCCTAATATATCTACCGGATATAGATCAGGTTCGAATATGGACTATATTTGTCCACTCCTTCGGGTACCTCCCACACAAAATTTCGAATAAATTCACTTTAAGAACTGCTCCCAAATCACTTCGATTTTTGTTGAAGCAACTTGCATTCGCTGCCTCAATAACGACAGTAAAATTTTTTTCAGGGGCAAGTCCATACTTCTTGAAGAAACAGCCCGAAAGGTGTATAAAACACCTATGGCACCATATGTATTGGCTGGAGAGCTCGAACCGAATACTGCGTTCGTCCACAATTTGGTATCGTAAAATTTTTTCGAATATAAGATGCAATTCGAAGGTGGTGCTTATAGATACACTCCTTCCGGTACCTCTCCCACAAATGTTCGAAAATATTCGGTAAAATGGTATGCGCGACATTTCATAATCTTAGCAACGGAGTTGGTCAAAACTTTGGATCTCTAAACATTTTGGTAGAGGATCCATTTTGTTAGAGGAAATGTTTACCGAAGATTTTCCTAGTGGCCTGGTTACAGCGATATAATGTTTTGCGTAGGTAAGTATGATATAAAAGCCCTATCTATTAAAGTTTTGAAAACTCCTCTAAATACATACATAAGTGTTTTTTTTTGTTTTTTTTTTTTTTTTTTTTGGAAAAAGTGTTTAAATCCACACAGGCTGAGGGTATATCTCTGTCGGCAAAGCCGACTGATACTTTTTTACTTGTTCATGGAGAACTTTTGTGACCCTTTGAACCTTAAGTGTAAAACTACAGCTTGTTCGGATGATAATTGTAGCTAAAACCTTTAAATACCGAAAATTGGTAGGTACCGTTATAAAGGGTATACCTAAACATGGATCTACGTGGACATTTTTGGGTGTAGTAGTGTTGTGACCAGCGTTGCCGACAGTTTTTGGTCGGAAATCGTCAAAAAATCGTCAAATCGTCAACAAAATTTGGAAAATCGTCATAAAATCGTCGTCATGATCAAAAACTAGGTTTGGTTACAGTTTAATGCGATTTTTTAGCCGATAGGTTTGTCAATGATACTGACAACATAAAATATACAACCCACAGCAATAAATATAACCCAATCTCACTTAAAGGGTTGTCTCTAGTTGGGCAGACCAAAAAAAAACTAATTTTCTTGAATTGTTTTCAAAGAAACTACCAAATTTTTTTTAAAAAAGTTCGTTCATCAAGAAAGGAGATCACATCTTATACTACTTTTGGTATTTTTGTTGTTGAAAAAGATTGCAAAGTCTTGTGGTAAATGGCTATCTGCGAAACCCTTTTTGTAAAAGCGTTTTGCGATGCCAACGATGACTCGAAAACGGATGGGTCGATTATAGTACATGTTTGTGAGCATTTTAAGAACCTATTAATCTTGCCTTAACGCGAAACGGAATTTTAAACAAACTTTTTTATAAAAAAAAATTTAACTGTAATAGTCAAAATTTCGATTTTAACGAAAAAAATTGATTGATTTTTTTCGTCAAAAAATCTGGCAAAATTTTTTTAAATAACTGTCTCGCTTAAGTGCAAGCCTTTTATTTATTTAATAAGCTCACCAAACCATGTGAAGATCGGTCAGTTCGGTTTCGAGCTATCGTTGGCACCGACTTCAAAAACGCCATTTCGAGAAAAACGCGTTTAAAGTATCTATGCTACATAAAAATCTCAAGAAATTGTTCCCTTCTTGAATTTTTTTTGCGGCACTTTTGTCACCTTTTTTTGAAAGTGACAAGTAGATGTAATTCCTTAGGTACCGCTATAAATCAGCTTTCAGAAGATGACAGATTAGCTCAAACATCGCTTGCTTGAGAATGTGACCGTCCATGTTTGTCGGTACACGTACATTTGGTTGATGGGCAGTCGAAAATCGACAAAAACTCTCATTAAAGAGGACATGGGTCGGAAGTATTATATCTCAAAAAATTTTGAAGGAAGATTTTCATTTATTAAAAATCCTACATGAAAATATTCAGTTGATGTAAATCCAAGATGAGGCAAAAACTATGAAGATACCTCTATTCCAGATATGTGCCTAAATAAAGCCAATCCGTCTCGAAATTGTTTAAAAACATTAAAATAGCTCATGAAACCGAGTTTGAAATATTGCTTTCCTTAAAGACTTTCGTGAAATTCTGGTCAAAATATAGTTATCATGTTTTATTTCATGCAATTCGGGATTACGTGAAAAATCGTCATTTTGGACCATAAAATCGTCAAATCGTCATTTTTAAATTTTAGGCCAAAAAATCGTCAAAATTACGATAAATCGTCAAATTCGGCAACACTGGTTGTGACCCCGAAGTACCTCAAATGCCAAATTATAGTTTCTTGTTCAGTTATAAATTGTAAAATATCGAAAATCGGGAGGTACCGTTATTTGGGGGTTATACCTTAACATGGTCCTATGTTGACAGTTTGTGGAGTAGTGTTGTGATCCCTAAGAACCTAAAATGTAACTTAAAATTGTAGCTTAAACGCTCAAAATACCGACAATTGGGTACTGTTATATGGTGGCTATACTTAAACATGGACCTGTGTTGACAGTTTTTGGTGGAGTAGCGTTGTGACCCCTAAGAGTCTAAAATGTCAAATTACAGTTCGTTTGATTAAAAATTGTAGCTAAAACTCTCGAAATATTGAAAGTCGGGAAGTACCGTTATATGGGAGCTATACCAAAACATGGCCGATATAGCGCATCTTCGATCTTGGCCTGCCTTTGTAAAAATGCTACTCGGGTGCAAATCGACTCAGAATTTTTTCCTGTAGTGGAATTCTGTAACTCATTTTTCAAGTTACCCACAAAAATCGGTAACATTAAAATGATAATATTTTCGGTAAGTTAACAACCAAAATAAAGCTGTCGTTAAGTCCTACCGATAGCAAAAGTGTTGTCAACTTTTATTGATATTTTTCATTCATAATTTTGCGTTTTAATTTAACCGATTTTTGTCGGTAACTCAAAAAGTGTGTTACAGAATTCTAATACTGATCAAGAAAATATATACTTTATAGAGTGGCAAATGATTATTTCAATGCGTTACAAACGGAAAAACGAACTTAATATACTCACCATATTGTGGTGGAGGGTATAAAAATAATTACACTTAAAATCGTGCAGATTATAAAAGAGGACCGAGAAATAGAGGATATGTGTTTCGACGTTTTGAATGTTTACGTCGGTAAGTCCACCAAATAGGTGGGGCAAGTTTCACCCATTTCTACATTTTTAGAAATATTCGAGTTAAGATTCGGTGTTGTTAATTATTTTAACCGTAAAACGGGCCTTTTTAGTAAAGCTAGCAAAAGAGCTAACTGTCAAAATTTTCTTTACCATAGAAATGTATTCACAATGTACGGGAACGGAAAAATGGCAAAACTTGCAAACAACAACAGGAACGGTTTTCTAGCACCAAATTGGAAAAATAGTACTATTTTGCTGGTTCTGGAACAGAAGTATTTTTTATACAGTTTCTGATGTAAATTAGACGTTTGTTGTATCCGTGGTCATAAAATAGCTCCACCTTAAATCATGGGCGGGAAAGAAAACTAATTATTTCATTTTAGTTCAGAATATTTTTTGAGGGGTGGGTATAAAAAGTTCGGACCGGCCGAACTTAATGATTTGTTACTTGTTAATTTTAATAAAGTACTTGAGGAGAAAATTCGGGAGACTCAGAATTACATATTTAAGTTACATTCATCTACAAAATAAATTACAAATCACAATTGACTGTACTTTGGGACACGGAACCTCATAACATAAATTTGTCTACTTGGTTTTGAAGTTGCTTGCATGTGTAATGGGAGGGTATAGTACATGCCGACATTTACTGTGATTTGGTCTTATGTTTACATTTGCAAGTGCCAGTTCACTTTCAGAGGGAGATTTATTTTTGTCTACATACATATATTTTCATAAAAAATATTAAATTAATATTTTTATTACCAATTATACGAGCATAGAGATGTATTTTTTGAAAATATATGTAAAATCCTTGCATTTATAAAAGAAATAAAAATGTGAATAAATATAGTGTCGGCAACTCTTTTTGAAAAGTTTATTGGCAACTAAATTTTTTATTCGAAAAATGTTAATGAGCTAGTAAAAATGTGAGCGTATTGAGTTTGTCGAACTATTACAGAAATATTTTAATGGCAAGTACAGTTACACTGCACCCCGGTTAACCACCTTTCATAAAATTCCAAAAAATTGAGGCAATTAAACGGGAAGGCAGTTAAGCAGAGAGGTAAATAAGCGGGGTGCAATGTACATACTTTTGTCATAGATTTCGGCCATCAAAAAAGTGAATTAAAATAGAGAAGGATTTTTATCTTCAAATAATTTACATATATGTATATACATTATTTCCATATTCTTGACCAGAGATATTGGTTCGGTTAGCCTTATGAAAATTTGATTACAAATCGAATTGTCTTGATCTTATTTCTATACATATTTTAATTTCTCTCGAACCACTCTAATATAGAACTATCTCTGAAAATATATTTCTTCAAAATTGTAAAGTCAGTCTATTGTATCACACAATAAACATACATACGTATGTATCTCAAAGTTTTCAAGTTGATATTTCTATCAATTCATTCAGTATATTAAATACACACATATTTCTTCCTATCCTTTGTCATCCTTTCAACATAGAAAATTAAATGTAAATATTTATAAGAAACTTCTTTTTTAAATTGTCAAATAACAAGTGAATAGACTGTAATTAAAACACATTTTTCTGTGATCAATAATAGGTTTGTCCTTTTACTTGACAATTTTTACTAAATGTTGCAGAAACATTTTTTTTTTTGAAAATTTTTCGTTATACAACTCTTAAATTTAGAAACATTTGTAATAATTATTAAAAATTTTCGAGTACACGAACAGACATATTATTTAAGACTACTTTAAAATTCTATATTTTGATGATAGATATAACGTATAGTGAAATACTGATAATGGGGGATAAATGGGGTGTTCGACGGGTTATTGACGTTAAAATACGAAGGCAACAGCTTTTCGATTTATCGGGGTACGAATGATCGTGATTTTATTGTAGAACAAACTGAACCGTTCATCGTCCCTTATCTGTAGCTTTAATTTATGTATGATGACTTTGTAGATGAGGTAGTACTTTAAGATTTATAATGTGCTAGATGTGTCCAGTTCACTAGTTGATCTGAAGAGATTTTGATAAAAATGGAAGTTGTAGGTTTCTTATTTAAAAACGAAGTAAACAGGAGATATGGATATTAGTTTACTATGAACAGATCCCAAATTTTAAAAATAAATAGCATTTAAGTACGTGAAAAAGTGAATAAAAACTTTAGGTTTAATTACACTGTGTCTAATTTTTTGAGTTATGCTTTTTATTAACCATTTCTGACGCCGCAGTGTGATAGAAGACCAAAAAAGAGAAGACACCTGCCTCGCCGGTTTTTCCTATCTCTTCAACTTTCGCGGTTATAGTCCTCCAAAGGTTTTATGCTTTGTTGTCAAAAGGTATCATTTTGTCAGAATCATATCTTCTAAACTGTTTAGGTGAACACATAAAATCCATCAAACTTCATCTGCAAGGTCAAAATCGCCAATGTCAATTTTATTTTAAAATTTTTTCTCGAGTTGTGGTCTACAATCGATCAAAATTGAAGCAAACAACCTACTACAAAAATTTACATTAGATCTCAATAAACAACTTACTAGAGCATACGAATTCTGTAGAAACTGTGACTTTTATCTAGTTTGCTCTGGTTCTGGTCCACAGATACAATATTCGAGAAAACAATCAAATACAGAAATGTAGCAAAGATATCAGTAAACTACTTTCTGGAACATATCGCTCATTTACCTAAAGAGTGGCATAACTCAAAAAAAAGCGTTTTCTGAGTTAGCATTTTTTATTTCTTCTTAGACTTCTATTTTATCTTGTGTCAAATTTTCGTGTTGATATCTTTAAAACTCAAGGAGAAAAGCTAATTTATTACGGGTTTGGCATAATTCAACAAAACAGTTTTTTGAATTTATGAAGCCCTAGAACACTTCAAATCGTGCTTGATCGTGCACAGAAATTTGGCACTGATATCTGGCTAGCCCACTTAAAACGCGTTTTCTCGAAGCTGGATTTTTTGGGATGTGTCACTCTTTGAGTAAATGAGCCATATGAACTCTGTGTGAAAGGTACTTAAAGATCAAAATATCAAAACACTTTAGAATATATTCGATTTTTATACTTTTTTCTCCGATTCTGGCCCATAGATACCAAACCCTCCAAAATTTAAGATTACAGTCAACTACAAAAATGTACCTAAGATTTTAATAAACAACTTTCTAGAACACATCAACTTTCTAGGAGCGGTTTCTCAAGCTTAAAATACGATTATATTTTCCCATTCTTTCCTGTTCAGGTCCGTAAATACATGACATTTAAAATTTTCTTGAATTTTGAAGAGTTTGTTATTTATAGCCCTGAGTATCGGAAAACGTTATCAATAATTGATTTGTTTGTGAATTTTTGCTTAAAGCGTCATTCCGAGAATTTTCATACACGATAGCACATTTTTATTAATTAAAATTTTCTTAAATTTGATGTATTCATAGAATGATTTTATTTATTATATATTTTTTTACATAAGCAATATGTCCATAAAACATTAACCAAAAATAAGCTAGATTCACTTGGGCAGTTTTGTTGAGATGTGTGTTTTCCTTACTATTTGTAGGTAAGTCAAGCTTAATCTCATATTTGTTGTTTTCAAATTTAACAAGTAAAAAAGTATCAGTCGGCTTTGCCGACAGAGATATACCCTCAGCCTGTATATATTGAAACAATTTTTTTCCAAAAAACGTATGTATTTAGGGGTTTTTAAACATTTTGGGAATTTGAACCGACATAAATGTTCATTAGGATTAGAGATTAAAAGTTTTGAGGAGGAGATACTAAAAGGAATGGATCTACATTGACCGTTATGAAAGTGGATCTCCAGCCACTACATATGGTGCCATAGGGGGTTTTTACACCCTTCGGGATGTTTGCTCAAGAAGTTTGGACTTACCCCTGAAAAAACGTTTCCCATCGTAATTAAGACAGCGAATGCAATCTGCTTCAACAAAAATCAACGTGATTCGATAGCAGGTCTTAAAGTGAACTTATCCGAAATTTTGTGTGGGAGGTACCGGATGGAGTGGACAAATATAGACCATATTTCAACCTGATCTATATCTAGTAGATATGTTAGGATGTGTAAAGTATGGACCAATTCGGCCACTCCCTTCAAGAGTTACCGTATGAAAAAATTTTCCGAACATTTTTGAACTTTTGTGGGGGAGGTACTTGAAGGAGTGGACCGATCAAAATTTGAACCGAATCGGTTCATCCGTTCTAGAGTTATCGTGCGCTCCAGCCAGCCAGACAGACAGACGGAAGGACATTGCTCAATCGACTCCAAATTGTCTGAAACACATTTCGTCCAAACATACTTGGGGTCTAAAACCATTATTTCGATGAGGCACATTTTGCCCGTATGAAAGAGTATATACCCTCGTAAGCATAAATGCTGAGGGTATAAAAACAACAAGTTTAAAGTGGGATGTAGTTAAAATTAATTGAAAACAACAAATATGAGATTAAGCTTGACTTACCTACAAATAGTAACAAAAAAAACTAAAATTTCATGATTTCAGATTGTTTTATTTAAATAGCACATTTTGCTTTTTCGTGTCTAATTTCTTTTATAAAAATTAAAAAAAAAAAAAACATTCTTTTAAAATATTGAATTCTGATCCAAAAACAAAATTTTTAGTTATTAATAGGTCCTCCCTTGTTAAGGATTGTCTCATAAATCCTATTTGAAATAGATTCGTACAAATTTTGTAAATAATTCAAAAGAATGGAGGCTCATGCTACCTTTATACCTTCAGTTAGCCCAGGCTTTATTGAGTATTGTCTGCCTGACTCGTAAACTTTTCGTACGAGCCATCCCCAAACGTTTTCAATTATATTTAGGTCCGGGGACTACGGTGGCCAATTTAAAATATTTACATTTTGGGTTTGGATCCAAGATTTTACAATACACAATGAACAGTCCAAGCCATGGGCCTAAACAAATTCATTATTTCCGCAAAAGCTGTTTCTAATACTTTCTGATACCGACATACCGTTCAACTTTGGAGTCAAAAATTGGAGTTCGCATGTACCATAATATGTTATAGCTTTGCCATTCTTTCTTTCACGACATGTAGATCTGACAGAAATGTAAACGATTTTCTTTACGAAGGGGCGGTTTTTTTCTTTAATTTTAATCTTTTTAGATATTCGGCGTCAAAAATCAAACGCCACAAAGTTGTCCTACTGGCACGAACTCCGACGTTTTCTGCTATTTTAGAGGCAGAATCGTGTGAATTAGACGCTTCTCGAAGTATAGCCCGTATATCGGCATGTGTAACTGCAGTTCTTTTACGCATACTCATACTTTTCCATAGTTTTCTTTGATTTTCATAAAATTATACACAACTTTTCTGCTTCTGCCAAGTTTGTTGGCTATTTCAACCACGTCCATATTCTTCATAAGTTGATATTCTGATTTGTTCTTCCTTACTCAACGCTTTTCCACGACCCATATTTTTTAAAACACTTGAAAAACAACCAAACTTTCAAAAACTAGCAATTTGTTTTATCTCCGATGATGAAATGTCGTTGTTTTCAACGATAATAAGGAATGTGCTATTCTAATGAAACAAGTAAAACTGCAAGAATTTTGAGTGATCTTAAAAATAAATAACATGATGTGCATTCCCAGATTACGTTGTTTTGTAAAAACTTACTACTCAAGAGAACAAAACGGAGTCCAAAGAAATGGATAAATAGGACGAATAAATGTCGAAAAGAAAAAAAATTATTTGTGCTATTGTGTGCCAGCTAGCATTTTTTGAAAATTTTAATCAAATTCGAGTCTTTTTTGATCCGACTGCACGATTAAAAAGCTGGAGTATGAGCTCATTTTCTGATCATAAATGACTCCTTTGTCGGGAGGAAAACTTAACCTCAGCCGACTCTTCTAACCAAATCACAAATGAGTCGTCCTCTGCATTAGTTTCGATTCGTTTTTGCCCATTTTCTGATGGTATATAACGTCTTTTTCGAGTCGTATTTCAATCATTTATTGGTGATTTGTTGATTCATGTGGGACTCTTTTTCGAATCTTTTTTGAATCATTTATGAGACTTTTTATTAGACGACATAAATTAAAAAAAAATTATTTTTATTCTTTTTATTTATTTTTTCTTTCTTTTCTTTGTTTTGTTCTTTTTTGTTTCTTTTCTTTGTTTTGTTGTCTTTTCTGCTTTGTTATGTCTTTTATTTATCCTTTATGTTGCGCAGTGGTTAGCATACTGCTTCTTGATTTCACTTGGCAAAACCTGAACATGTGTTGTGTTTGTCTATACTCTTAATGTTATACGTTACATTTATATCAAAGTTTTGTAGAAAGTGTATATGAGAATTATTTACAACCAAACAAATATAAAACAAAACAGTCAGTTTTTACCCCCTGTTTTTGTAACTTATTTTTGTTCGTTCGTCTATTTTCGTAATAATATACGCATTCATAGCTCAGCCCCCTGAAGACATACATACCTAATTTTTCGTATACCCGTTCCATATATCGCTAAGAATTCCTCATTTAAAAATCAGCGCTCTACATTTGCGCTAAAGCGAGTAAATCGATCTACAAAATTTGACAATTCGTGTGAGAAGAATAAATTTTTTTACAAAAACAGGGGGTAATCACCTAACTGTTCAAAATATGATCAGAAGATACATAATTATAACCACTTTTCAAACACCTGCATGACACCTTTTTTGATTAAGCGTTTTTCAATCTTCCAGATGATTAATATGTGACAATAAATAAAAAATTGGTCACATTTTAAACACATCAATGATTTATTTGTGATTGCTACACATTTGTTGTTGTATTTTAAATTTAACTTTTTTAAATCATTACAGGGAGTCACTTTCGAGTCCCTTTCTGATCATACAAGCGACTTAATCAGTATTTGATCACCAAAAGGACTCTAAAAAGACTCCGCCATGTGATTTTTGAAAAAAAAAAAAACAGTCTTCCGAATGCTAGCTGGGTGACATGAAACGGAGTGTATGTTCTAGAAAGTTTCTTATTGAAATCTTAGGTACATTTTTGTAGTTACAGTATTCTTAAATTTATACGGTTTGGTATCTATAGACCAGAATCGGAGAAAGAAGTATAAAAATCGAATATTTTCTAAAGTGTTTTGCTATTTTGACCTTTATGAACCTTTCACGCAGAGTTCATACGTTCGAGAAAGTAGTTTACTGATATCTTTGAAACATTTTTGTAGTTGATTGTTTTCTTGAATATTGAACGGTTTAGTATCTGCGGACCAGAACCAGAGAAAACAGGATAAAATACCCATTTCCTTTGATACGTTGACCTTTAAGAAGCGTTTATACAGAGTTTGTATGTTCTAAAAATATGTTTAATGAGATCTAAGGTATATTTTTGTATTTGATTGTTTGTTTCAAATTTGATCGGTTTAATATCTGTAGACCAACACCTGATAAAAAATTTAAAATGAAATTACATCTTGACGATTAAGACCTAGAAGATAAAGTTTGATGGAGTTTATGTGTTCACAACTGTTGTTCTTTTTGAGAAGTGTTACAACTTTGCTTCTGAGAGTAATTCAAATGTCCTAACGGTTTGGACAAAATGACCCATTTTGGTATCAAAGTCTCAAACTTTTGAAGGCCTATAAACGCCAATGAGTTGTTAATGGGAAAGAAAGTCCCTAATGACAACATATTTTTTTAAAGACTAAAGGTTTTCTCAATTGGTGTGTTCTTTTTAAAGCGATAGGAAATTTTGTATGTAGTTTTTTTTAATGAACACATTACAAATTCCCAACTGTATACCTATTCTGCAACTTTTATCAATTGAAAAGTTGTTAAAATTTCTTTTGTTTTTGTAACAACTACAAAACAAACAAATGACATTGTAAAATGAGTAAAGTTGTTAAATAGTGACAAAATAGGCCCCTAATGATGAGTAAATCTTTTATTCATTTTGAGTGTTGGAATTTATTTTCGGAATCGACTCCGGAGATGGATTGGTGAAAAAAAATGGGCTGGAATCGGAGTCTAACCAAAAATAGCTTCAATAAAGGAAATGTAATTCGTGATGGAGGTTTTAATAATTAGACCCGGCCGAACCAATTGGAATTTTTACTTCTTTCAATTATAGTGCGCTTTAAAAAGAGGAGTTAATCGTTTTCCAATTTCCAATCGGATCCGCACTGTTGTTTCCGGTACAAAAAGAAACAATCGAGCCGATGCACAGTGCGAAATATGGGAACTTTAGTTGAACTTTACTCAAAAATTAAAGAACATAAAACTAATGAGCTTCTTGTTGAATTCTATTGCTAAGTATCCCATGACTAATGCCTCGTATTCAGTTTTGCGACTTGCCCCGCGAAACAACTAGAAATGCACTTAAAAGTTGCACTACTGTTTTACAATATTTATTTTCTTACAAAATTGCTTCTAGCTTTGCTAAAGTAATATAGTGATACAAACAAATTGTACGTTAGTTGACTATAGTTTTTGTTGCTGTTATAATTCTCGAAAAATTTTTGATTATTTGGCGTTTATAGATTTGTAGTAACTAATTTAGTTTGGTTGCTATTCGTTCCCCAAAAATGTGCTTTTTTAAAAGTCTACTACATTATTTTTTTAAAAGTTTTGGAGGTTTTTCAATGTATTGTGGTGAATTGTAGAATAAATCGCAGATTTTCTGAGATGTAGGATATTTTTCTATAGACAAACCAAAAATTAGCTGCAGGTTCGAGCAGGTTTGCGAGATATGCCACTTTTTCAGAAAGTCGTTGGAATATTCATAAATCTCTATTTTTGTAAATTTGATAGAAGAACCGGCATTAGACGTCAATGTTGGTTTCGTTTATCCCCAAATGGGTTCACCAATACTAGGAAATGTCGCTTTTAATAGTTTTATGACTATTCTTGCGAATTTCATTGACATTTTATAGAACAAATCGTAAAATTTGAGCATTTTTCTCAGCACATCGTTAAGTACCTAAAACAGAGCATAATTGAACCAGATGATATACTCATTTGCAGAACCGTGTAATAAGATAAACATATCCTCAGTCGAAACGTTCAATTTGTAAAATTATGTTATATCAATGCTACTATACTAAAAATAAAAAATCTGGATCTGTGGATGCTTGGAGGGAGGGGCCAAAGCAAGGATCTATGCTCTGAATTGTTTTTTAGAATATTTTCTATGCAATGAAGACAAATTTTAAAGTTAACCAAACTCGGTTGGCAATAATTACCTAACACCATTTAAATATCCCAAATGGGGTGCCCCCCTCATATTGGGGCTATAGCAAAACGAGAAAATACTTTGCTAATATTTCGCAAAACGGTTTTCTACCTACGGAGAACATAAAATACCAAAATGCAAACAAATAGATTGGTAAATGAGCTTGGAATCATTAAAATATGTTATATTGGCCGGTGCCGCGCAATGGGGGCTATACCTATACGCGAACGGATATTGACAATATTTTGTAGATATGTTCTCCATCCACTGAAACCCCAATATACCAATTTGCAAAATCGGTTGAAAAATGAGCCTAATACGTAAAAACCGTCACCACCGATATGTTAGGGCTATAGGAAACCGCAGGTCTATGGGGCCCATATTTATCCACATACGACCCTCAACTATAAGAAACATTTTTGGAAAATTTTAGTAACCTACATTCTTCACATTAAAAGTTATGAGTAAAGTTCCACTAAAGTGCCCAAATTTCGCACTGTGCGACGATTAATGCATGGGCATAACAAGTTTTTTGTTGAAGAAGTTATTGAAAAATTACGAGGATCAAAACTATTCTTCTCTGCCGTACCCTTGGCATTTGAGATTTCCAGTGGTCACACATTTTCTTCAGCAAAAATTGTCAACACATGTCCATATTCTGGTACATCCCGATTGTAGGATGTAAGCTACAAGTTTTAACCGAACTAGATGTATTTTGATATTCTAGATTCTTTGTGGTCACAACACTTCTCTACCAAAAATTGTCAATATTATCCAAAAACGTCTGCACCAAATATCGGAGACATAGGTCCAGGTATAAAGCTACCTCTCGATTTCAAGTGTTGTGAAGTTTTCCGACCGAATTAGCTATTATTTTGTATTTGGGGTTTCCTGTGGTCAAAAGAACGTCTTCGCCTAAAACTGTAGACACGTACATACATTTAATAACACCGACCGATTTCAGGTATTGTGAAGTTTAATCTACATTTTCGGCCCAAATTTGCTGTAATTAGGATTCATAGCGATCGTAAAAATTCCTATTTATTTCATAATAGTTCATATGGTGGAGGGTATAAAAAATTCGGCCTGGCCGAACTTAACACTTTTGTACTTGTTTATATTTATACAGTAACTAACATATTATATATGCAGTATTACATCATTTTGTATATGTTCTTTTTCATATTTGCAAAAGGCAAAATTTCTTCAAAGACTCTCTTCATATGCAGATTTTCCAGGTAATGATTCGTCCATACATCATCAATATAGACTTTCATCCGGTTCAGAAGATGCACTCAATCAGTCATCAAATATTTTGCAATGTGTTATTGGCTATAATACCTTATCATGAATGCATTTCGATTTCTTCATACATCCTTTCTCCTTTCGCAGTTTTGTTCTCTTCCGCTTTGTTAAGGCAAGGAACATTCATCGTTAGTTGGCATTCAACTTTAAAACCATTTTGGGTAAATACCAGGCTTATCATGGAAATCACGTCGTTGATCCTTTACCTGTAGTTCGCAGTGTAATCGGTTAAATTGTTGTTAACCAGTGTATGATAGTGTGAGGGTGTGTGCGTGTAGAAATCTGGCAAAGGGCGTTGTAGAATTAAAATATTTTTTACAGTTGGATTTTGAGCTTAGCAACATAATCTATCGAAATACTCTTTTTTAACATTTCCCCCTTGTTTTTCTTATTTATGATTTACATAAATAATTTGATGTTACATTTTCATGGATGTGTGTTGAGATGTTTTTTGAGATTATCGTAAACCCATTTTACACCCTTTTTTGTGTATTACACAAATATCCTTTTATCCCAAACTTCATCCTTTAAGCTGCTGTATCCCTTTCGTTTTGTTCTCTTAGTCCGCTCGGTCGGTGGATGAAACCAACGTTTGTTTACAATGTAACTTTGTATTTGTATTTGGGCATTAATTCGTTGTATCGATTGCTACTGTGGTCTGATATTTTGGTTAAAGGTGTGAAATTTCATATTTTTCTTGCTTATTAGTTTAATCCTTTGCTACTTGTGCAAATATTTTCACTGGTTTTCCTCATTGCTTATCCAAAGGATTTGTTATTTAATCTTGACACATGCCTGCCGAGGACAAGTGTCAAACGAAAGTGCGGTAATTTTCCCTTCAAAATACTTGTTATGAAATATGATTCATAACCTGAGAAGATACGTTTTTATTTGGAAAAATAACCATTGCATCTTAAATATTAGATTGTTGGTATCTTTTTCCCGAAAAGTGTCAATACAAATAGTTATACTTTGAATTTCTTTGAAAGTGTTTATTATATTTTTTATTTAATATATATTTATGATTTTTGTATCTTCAGGTATTTGTAAAATAACTTCCCTACAAAAAATAGCAAGTTAAAGAGGGCTATAGTCGGACAGGGCCGACCACTTCACCTAAGGACTAGTTTTCCACGGAATTTGTTGTATACAGTGGATCCAAGCGAAAGTCGTACACCTAATGAAATTTATTTAATTGACTTACATCTCCGACACGGAAAGGGATATGAAGAAACTATTTATGGAGCTTTTTAGTCAATTTAGTTGACAACTTAAAAACATTGTTAAAAAAATACATTTTCTTTAATACTAAGCATTTTAGCACCAACCGAAAGTCGTACAGCAATTATAAAGACAAAGTATTTGTTAATATAATTAATCGTAGTAAATGTTTTTTATTATACCCTACACCACTAGGTGGGGAGGGTATTATAAGTTGGTTTTGGTCGTAGACCCATACTTATATATACCAAAACCAGTAAGGAAAGGATCATAGTCGCGCGGGGCCGACTATATAATACCCTACACCACTGTGAATATGTAAAATATAGGAGATATATATCAATTTGAACTGATTTATATATAATATTGTACACTTATTACTAGAGAAAATTCCGTCACACATTCCAAATTTCATCAAAATTGGACAGATCGGGCGAAAATATACATAGGAGCTATATCCAAATCTGAACCGATTTCGATATAAGTTGGTACACTTATTTCTAGACCAAATTCAGTCACACATTCCAAATTTCATAAAAATTGGACGTAAATAGCGTGTTTGCAGCAAATACGTCAAATCGGCCGAAAATATATGTGGGAGCTATACCCAAATATGAACCGATTTCGAGGTAGTTTGGCACATTTATTTTAAGACCGAATTCAGTAACACATGCCAAATTTCATCAGAATCGGACGTATATAGCGTGTTGGGTGCAGCAAATACGTCAAATCGGCCGAACATATATATGGGAGCTATATCCAAATCTGAACCGATTTGTACCAAAAGCAATACCGTTCTTCCGACGGCTAAAAAAATGACCTTGCCCAATTTTCAGCCAAATCGGGCAACAAATGCGACCTGTACGTTGCGAACGGACGGACGGACAGACGGTCAGACTGACAGACAGAAGGACATGCGTAAATCGACTCAGAAAGTGATTCTATGCATATCCCTAGAAGGAACTATGGGTCTATCTCTTTTCCTTATGCATGTTACAAACAAATGCACTAACACATAATACCCCTTACCAGAGTGTGGTGTAGGGTATAAAAATGAATGTCTCGACGAGCTGAGTCGATCGTCCGTTAGTCAGTCCGTCCGTCCGTCCGTCTGTCTGTCCATCTAAACTTTGTAATCACGCTACAGGTCGTAATTTTGATGGATAATATTCAAAAATTTTTTGCAAGGAGGTAGCCAAATGTTACCCAATTTCATTGAAAGATGAGGTCAAGACCCCCAAAATGCCAAAAATCGGGCGGTAAAGTTCTATGGGGGTATACCTAAAGTTGGGCCTATGCTGAATTTTTGTTGCTTTTTTATTTGTATTACTAAAATAACCTTTACTGAAATTTTCGTATTGATAACTGCACAGGACATATTTTGGCCGCTCTTCCCATACAAGTTCGACCACAGTGCAATGGAAAAGTCAAGAGTTTCTCTTCTTAATACAACATGCGAAGGTGTTTAACTTAATTGATAGTCAGCTTGAATCTGGTGACAGTAATCGCAGATGCTATTATATACCTGCCTGTTTCAGGTTTGAGTCAGCTCAGTAAATTTATTTAATGAAGACATTTGGGAAAGAAGTAACTCTCTTCTGAACGGTCTAGAAATATAAACAGATGGATGCAAGACGGAATAAGGCGCCACTGCCTATAGCAAAAATCCATTTTTCAAAAACTCATTAAAGCTTAACGATAACTGTAGCCTATTTTAAGTGGAGATTGTTGCTATTAGAAAATCAACAGGTTTGGTTAAAACACTTGTCACTTTTAACGCCGAGACAATGACAGATCCTAAGGAGCATCCCGAGAGTTATAGGGCGAATAAGAGAGTGTTACGCCGTATAAGAGCTCTCTCCGTCAAGGATGTACCACCACGGAGAGAGAAAGAGAGAAGTCCAAATGTATAAGCAAAAAAATCTAGATTAACGTGCCTTTCAGGCTGTTCTGAATAGCATTAACTCTGATGCAGTTGCGCAAAGCTACAGTGTGAATGCCGTACGCGGAGACCACCCCATCCATCGCAGCAAAAAAACGCCAGTTACCAAGGCAAACACGAGTGGTGCCCGAATTGATGTCATCATACTCTTGCTCAGCATGTGGATTGGGACTTCATTACATTCTGCATTTGTTTAATTACTTACTTAATTACTGTCTCCTGATTCTTTATGGACGCAGGTCCAGGTTTCAGTTTCATAATACCCTTAACTATATACACTCCCGTTCATCTGAATAGAACCAACCAATTTTGCCTTCAAATACCGTTATATCTAACGATAGGAGAGGAATCGTGAGTTCTATTTTTGTGGACATGTAAAGTATATAGTAGCTGACATGTTCAGTACCTTTTCACATATGCGTTATAACGGTAATTTTTACTCGCCTTACGAAAAATATCAAAATATTAGCATGTTTCAATGGTTCACCAGAATATAACCAACCTAAGAATTTACACGAATCATTTACAAAAAAAACTACTTATAATTAAAAATAACGGCCGTGAGTGTCTATTGCCAAAAAATATTGGAAAAAAGTGGGTATTTATGTTTTAGAATATTATCATATATCGACCTAAACTCGAACTAGAAACAATTTATAAAGCAAGCATTTTACACAAAACTGTGTTCAATATCTTCAAGACCACAAAAAATTACAAAGAAGTAAAGTTTGATGGGCTTATAAGTCCGAAACAGAGGAAATGTGGTAAAGATATCTAAAATGTCTGCCTTTCTAATTCAAAGGTCTACGAGTATATTTTGTCTGTAGAAATTAAATGCAAACCGATGGGCTCCACGCAGTTTCGTTGGCTGTGGACATTTACAGGTCCGAAAAATAACAAACATCCCACCGCCGAATGCTTCATGTCACCATCGTTAAAATTTGCTAGGTTCCAGGACATAGTACGAAGGGCACCAAAAACCTTCTGGCCTAGGCAACACGCAGTGTCGCCAGGCGTCATTTGATATATTTTTGAAAGTTTGACAGTTTTTAGCCTATACGTAGTCAGGACAGTTTGACATACGACCATGTGTAGGGTTGTTTACAGTGTCTTGAAAAAATCATTTAAAAAAAATGAATTTACTTGTGAAAATTTTCGTCCGATAATTTTTTACAACTTTTGACGTGGATAATCATGGTAGCACGATAATTGGGTGCCACCGTGGTGTAATGGTATGCACGCTGAATGTCGTGGATTCGATTCCCCGGCCAGGCAACATCAAACATTTTCAATCGGTGGCAAAATACCCCTCAGTAATGTTGGCGACATTTCCTGAGTATTTTAGCCATATAAAACTTCTCTACAAAGGGGTTTCTTAAGACACGCCGTTCGGACTCGGCGATAAACAGTAGGTTCCATATCATTGAGCTAATATGAATCGGGGTGCACTCATTGATATGAGAGAAGTCTCCCTTGTCCCTTCAGGGATGTTTGTGGAACAATTATTATAATCACGACAACAATGCATCTATCAAATTAAATTTTTGTATGTCGATAAAGGCATCTTATATCACTATGAAAACTGGTTTAATGAATTCAATCGTGACCGACACCCGCGAAAAACGAAGGTCGTGAGGGTCGCCCAAAATTTGCCGTTGTGCCAGAAAAATATAAAGCCGTTTGTGAACAAATAATGCAGGATCGCCATGTTATATACCGTGAGATAGATGCATCCTTGGGCATTTTATTCACCAACTAACATTTGATACTGCATAAACACCTGGCCGAAAAAATGGAGTTTACTAGTAACATCCACAAAAATCGACAATCGCACAATTGGTGCAAAGATATTGTGAATCGTTGATCGTTGTCCTTCAAACTACATTTATAAGATCGTCTCACACGACGAATCTTAGTTGTATGCTTAAGAGCCCGAAACAAAAAAAGGAATCGACTGTTTGGGTCTTCGAAAGCAGACCAAATCCAACGGAAGTTGTTCATGGAAGAAGACCTTCGAAGCAAATGGTCGCCTGTTTCTTCGGCAAAACTGACCATGTGACTACTATACGGCATGAGGAACGTAGGATGGTCAATTCTGAATGATATACTATAATTTGTTTGTCTGAAATCCGCTAAGAAATTCGAAAAAAAAAACGAATAAGAGGTGACGAATCATTGTGCACCATGACAATGTGAGCTTTCACACATCGATTCATACCAGCGCTTGTTTGACCGGACAAAACGTGGAATTGATGGGTCATGCGCCGTACAGCACTGACTGGGGATCTAATGGCTTCATTTGATTCCAGCATATCAAGAAAAAAGCGTTGTCAACGATTTTCGTCGCCAGAAGATGTTTTAACAGCGTTGGTTTGGAGGTGTCTCAAGCCACTGTAAACAACCCAACACATGGTCGTATGTCAAACTGTCCTGAGTACGCTTGGGCTAAAAACTGTCAAACTTTCCTAAAAATGTCAAATGACACCTGGCGACACTGTCTGTTGCCTAGGCCAGACAGTTTTCTAGTGTCCCTCGTAATAAAATGGGAAACAAACTAGAACATGAACTAGCTCAGCTGTAAGTCGATCGATTTACCAAATAATATATATGTTATGCAATCGATGTGCTAATATATCAGCAAACTTCGTGAGATCTACTATGAGGAGGCGTACCGCACATGACTCATGGAACCTGGCTGCGATCTCGATAAGTTAGGGATGAGGATCACTGTGGGACTCATTATCAAACTTCAAGATGGGATGAGAGTGGCATTGACAAGTAAACATTTTGTTGAGATGCAGGAGAGATAGAGACGGTCGACCATCTACATTGCAGAAGACACCGTTTACTGGGTAGATACGAAATAGACACAAATTAGCAGATGAACTAGCTCAGTGTGCTCTAAGTCGATCGATTTACCAATTGATGATTCTGTTAGCTCATAGATGTGCTACTACTTCAGCACAATTCGTGAGATCTATGTGAGATTATGGAACCTCAAAATATATCCATATCCCTTCTTTCAAGATGGGATAACAGTGGCGTCGACTACTGTAGGTTATATGGATATGCGGGAGAGATACAGGGTTTCGGAGTCGAGGTTAAAATGGAAGTTTTTGGTCTATGACCAATACACAATTTGAAAAAAAATCGATCGTTAATTACTAGATGTTGTTGTCTTTACTAGATTTTGATTGAATCACCTAATAATTAAAGTTTTATCTAATCTTATGCAAAAGTTCTTTAAAATATGATATGGGGTTGTAAAAAAGTCTACTGTGCTATGACCATCCGAATTTCATATTTAGTTAACTCATACAAAATGTACCGAAATACATAAACATACGGATTTTTTGAGAAAGAAACCGGTAAAACTGCGAAAGGTAAATAAAAACGTGACAAACGGATGTGAGTAACCTACATAAAATTTTCGGAGGAACATTTTTGTAGAAATTTTTCATGTAGTAAATCTGATCTTGTGTTACTTTTTCAATTCAAGAAAAAAAGGACATGGAAGGAACTCATCTAGAATGACAAAATTTTCTATATCATTCTATTTAACTGAAAATATGTTATCTTAAAATGATGAAACAATATCGCCAAAGAAAGACATCTAAAAATCATTACGTCATAGCTCAGAACCATCAGCTATGGGATCCTCTGGGGGTTTTTAATATACTCAATAGGGACTTTCGTACCCAATGGGAACTTTACACCACCAGACGTAGACTTCCATATTGTGTCACAGTATAATCAGTAGGATTTCCCATAGAGACCCATAACGAGAAGCCATCCGTGTCTTCTACTATGTGACCTGTTGGACTCCTTTGAAAGAGATTGATTGATTGAAGAGATACACTGTGACACCAAATGGAAGTCAGGGTCTTTGTGAGAAGACCAGTAGGTCTTCTGGCGGAAGTCTTGTAGGACACCTATGTATATATAGATGACGTTAAATGACCAATTATTATTCGATTGTCATAGAACTTTACTTTTGCTTGCATTTTTCGCATTGAGAGAGGCCAACGGGTGTTTCTTAAATATGCTTTAAGATCTTTTCCGTTTGTGGGTCCTACCACATATAAATCAAAATGTCTTTTGTTGGGATTGCAATCCCTTGAGCACCGACGAAAAATTCAATCGGCTCTTTTCATTTATGATTTGCTTAATAATAGAATTGATTCATCGGAATTATTGTCATTGATACCGCTGTATGTCCCACCTAGACAGATGAGATTTACTGATGTTTTTAATGTCCCTGTACATCGAGTAAATTATGCTCGTCACAGTCCGTTAACCCGCGCTTACTATTATATAAATGATGTTAACCTGAGTTATCAAAAGAAATTTCAAGAACATATAGAGTTCTGCATTTCAAAAGATATTTTCAAGCTGTATTTTTCTGTTGTTTTTAATTGAAATGTTTATTTTAAATATTACTTTGTATATTATAAAATATCATAGTCTGTAAGGAATGTATATTCTAAAGACTGAAATAAATAAATAAAATAAAAAAATTAAGGGATAAGTTGGACCAAAAATATTCTCGACATGCATATTGTAATGAAGAGACTAGTACCGTTTTCTTAAAGCTTTCTTTTAAAATAAGTAATGATTTTCGATAAAAATGGTGTACAGAATTTAATGGAGAGATAGATACGGTCGAGCATCTGCTTTGCTAAGTTTCCCTATTGCACACAAGGAGACACCGACTACTTGGTAGACACAGATAGATAGTCTCACCTTCTTATCAGACAATTATCCCATTGGCCCTTTCTGAATTTGCCAAAAACCTATCATGGCTTGACAAAAACAGATATCATCTCCTTTTATTTCTTACTCTCTTTCTGTTCCAGTGCAAATCATCGATCAGCAACACAACAATATCCCGGAAATTTCTTTGTCTGTTATCAAACCTATCCAAGGTGAAGAGAATGGACCAAAGGTCTCCAAATGGCCTCACCGTATTATTAAATGGTTGCACGTCCTGGTACCTAACCTAACTTATCTAGTACGGATTTTGCTGTTCTTTGCATTAAGTGGGGTACATTTCACCATTGCACTGTTGTCGGTATTGGTTAATTACTTGATTAGGTGGAGTATTCTGTGAGTGTACAACTGCAAAGAGTGCGATCCGTTACTGCAACAAGTCGAACATTTGCCGAGTCGATGGTTGTTCCTAGAATCGAATTAATATCCACCAAACTCGATGAGTGCATTATCGATTTGGTTTCTTGTGAGTTGTTCTGGTGCAAGCCATGTGGACTTAGGTATGTATATTAGGGTTATGACTTTTTTACAACCTCATATCCCTGTATCATAGCGTGATGAGTTTTGCCATAAGATTACATAAAATCTTAATTATAAGGTGATTCGGTGAAAAAACCTCACGCACAAAATGATTTTAAAATTTTAATTTATCAAAATTATGGACAATTTTTTGAAGTCACTGAAAACAGATATATAATTGAAAATAAACTTTAGAGTCACATGAGATAATTAAAATGACATAAAATTTATTTTTCACTATTTTTCTTCAATTCTGAGAATCGTAAAAATGTCGTAAACGCTTTTATTCAAAAATATAATATCTTAACAAAAAACAAAAAATTTAAAATTTTTTCAAAGTGATTTTTTTCGCGACTTTTTTAATATTTGAATGAAATAAACGTTATTATAGTTATTAGTAGGCTTATATTTATTCATTCGTGCAACAAAAAATATTTTGCTGAAAAAAAATTTTTTCATTTCATATATTTTTTCAAAAAATTATTTTTTTTAAATCGATTTGTGCGTGAGCTTTTTTTATATTTCAATGGAATAAACGATAGCATAGTGATTAATAGGCAAAAGTTCATTCATCCCTGCTACAGGAAATCATTTTTGAGGAAAAATGTCAAAAAGTCATAACCCTAATGTATATCGAGGTGTTTAATTCTGATGCTGGTAACTACTATATTTTTGCCGTTACGATGACTTTCGATCTCATCCGTTGTCGGAAGTTTGTCTGTGTAGACAAGAATTTCCGGCAGTTAAGCCAAAGTTATCCTTCTTGAAAATGTTGGCATTGCTCATACTTGTCTGCACTGCACCTTCCCTGTAAAGAATCCGGACATTCCTTCGGTTCGGGCATGCAGATACGTCAGCCGGTGTGTACACTGCACCTTCCCAGTAATGAATCCGTATGCAGTTTTTCCAATCATCCAGTCCCTAAACATGTGAACGTTTACATTGCATTGGATTTTCAAGGAGCGCCAAAATACTCGCAACGTCAAACAAGATCATAGGCCCTCCCGCATCTATTAAAGAGATCTCAAATTAAATACGGAAACATGTTCTAATACAATAAACCGGTGGACATAAATATAATAATTTAGATTTAAGAAACTAACTCTTTTCGAACTATGTACTTAGTTGGTTATACAAATTGTTTAACACCACATCACAGGTTCCAAGAACTTTGCTTAATTATCTAAAATTACATACATATTCATTTTATGCACGTTGCTGTTCAATTTTAATTACTCTTCAAGCGATTAGTATAAATCTACTTAGTTTTGTTCTTCTATTTTTATTGCACCTTGTTAGCTCGTTATGGTTACACTGAAATCCGAACATTTCAATAAAACTATCAATGAAAATTCAAATAGCTTTCATATCACGTACATTCGTTCTACGAATTTTGTCATGTTCAACATCAAATTTCACATTCCACATGAGTTATTAAAGGAATGATAAAATAAAATAAGAAAAAAAGGTACTGACAAGGGCACACCTTTGAATATCCTGTCGTTCTATCGCTTAGAGTGTGAAAAATTGGAAATTATTAGGGATATCACGTTTTCATTAAGGTATCGATAATAACAGGAACAACAACATCGGTTCAGCAAGGAGCCACTACTATACATAATTCCCACAGCATACAACAAATGTCAGGACTTGACCTGGGAAGTGAGAGATGACGACGACGTCGACGACTAGTAGATGAAACAATTGGTGGGACGTACGTGCAAATACAAAAACACATTAACATTGAAGAACATAAACATCCCACTGTGAGGCAGACAACAGCACCAGCAGTAGACAATTGAAGCCAGAAACACCGAGTTCTGTCGAAGAGAAATACGTTAAGACGATGACTTGTACTCTGGCAAAGATTTGGCCAAGAAAGGCCAAAACACTGACATTGAATGTTTTGGCAGTCAATGCGGAAAATGAAGCCATCAACTTGTGGAAATTCCGGTCAACATGTGGCCAACACATGTGTGTGGATAGTTTAGCGCAAGGAAATCCCCAAAGCAATGTCTGTGCCCTGCATATACTTCCTTAGGAAGGAAGAACAAACCTCTGCCGTTGTGGATGGATAAAATTACTAAATCTGGCAATCACAGGTGTGTGGGTGTATGTGTGTGTCGGTGCATGCGCTTGTGTAGCTGAAAGGCGCGACTATATTTGCGCTACTTCAGGTGAATAGTATGCAACACATGCGCTTTAAGTCATTGACTTGTGACGCACGCATACTACGGCAGGATGATATTGGGAGGATCATCATAAAAAATATACGATTCTCACAGCGAAATAAAGTCGTTTTCTCGTCAACAACATTGCTGGGAAAATCGGAAAAATCGCAGCAATTGCACGCCTTAATGCATAACACATGTGCGCCAATCGTCAAGTCACTGTGGAAAATACGAAAACCTCACGTTTAGGTTGTGTTGTGTCGACATTGTTTGTTTCGCCACTTTATCTACCTGTTATTTTATGATGAGCCAAGTCCCTGAGGTCCATGAGTGTTTCTGATTTGTGTGCGGTAAAAAAATGCTAGTTTGAAAAATTAGGTTTGAACTAAGGTGACAATGTTGTTGTTGTTCTTTTTGTTGTTTGTTTAATTCGAATGACTGAAATCAATGATTAATATGCTGGCTCTGTATTCGGTGTGCAAAGTTTCCCAACAGGATTTTACTGGTGGTACAACCTTAACAAGCATTTTTGTGTGAGTGCGTGAGTTGAACAAAGAAGTTGTTTTCGGAAATACATATTCCCATTGCTGGTCAGTGTAGTTGGTGAGCAGAATTTTCTCTAGGTTATAATGTCGCCTCGTCTAAGCGTGCTACACAATGACAAAGTTCTACACGGTAAGCAAGAACAACTACAGTAAAGAAGAACTGTTTACTCATTATTACCTGATATAACGTGGGAATTAAGGATTTACTACAACAATGTAATGTCAAGTTGTCTGTCGACATGACTCACACTGAGAATCGTGCTCGGACGTGGTTTGCCATTGATATCAATAATTGAGTTTTATTTCTTAATCAATTTACTGAGAGAAGATACTTTAATTTGGGGAAACATAGATTCCAGATACAAGTGAAAAACCTAAAACAATGTATTTTAGAAATATTGCGGTGGTGGTTGTAGACCCAAAAAACTTCAATTAAAATATTAAAAATTAAAACCGTTTTGAAAACCAAACCACTGGGGTATTGGCTGTATTTCTATTATAATCTGTAGTGCTGCATAGGATCTTACATAGGTACTTAGTTGACCTTATACAGAACATTTGTTCCGTAGGCCGAAAAAATATTTTAGCTTAGTTATTATTTTTGATAATTTTTGCTATTTAAGGATTTTAGCTTATTTTTATACAGAAATAGCAGAAATTCGTCGTTTACGGTTCCTAGGATCATAAAAGTTCTCTACGAAAAATTGACGGCATATGTGAACATTTTCGTATTACTCTCACGATTTTAGCTATTTTGAGGTCTAAAATAGTTATAATTTACAATTTAAGTCCACTTCTACATTAGGCAATTGTCAAGATGTGGACTAAGGTTTCTGGTGGTAGATCTATATATGTATAACGGTTCCTCCCAACCGAAGTTGCTGTAATTTCGTACAACGGGTTTTCAGATTGGTATTTCGGATTCTCAATGGGTAGAAAATATTATATGTATTTTTTGGTATATTCCAAATATGAAGGTACTTCCAGATTATACGTAATTTAGAGGTTGTACACTAGGTTGACCTAAAATAAGATTTTTATAGGACTATTTCCAAAATTTTCTACGTGATGTAGAAACCTTATATATGTAATTTTGTAGCCCGTGCCACCTGAGTGATTTTTGTTTCCATAATAATTTATTTGGAACTAAAGGAACCAACTCTGTAAGAGTTGCATTTATTGTTGTGGCTAAAAAAATTAATCATACAAAAATTTGTGAAAATTGGATGAGACTTTAATATTAGCTATATAATAGGGCGTACGTTACTTATAATTGGCTAAAATTGTATATCCGCCCTCCCCAGATTAATGCAAACTCTACATTGCCATTACTTAGTTTATTCGTTTGCTCTCTGCAACTCGTTCGCTCTGTTGCCAAACCCTTTTAGACTATATTATTTACAGAGTACCAATAACTTGATCATTAGTGAACCAAACCCAATTCAACCAATCGTCATCTAGAAGAGCTACACAACCCGATGGTTAACATGACAATTCAGCCCGATTCGACTGCCAAGCCCTGTTCACTTAACCATACTCGTCTCCTTTCAGGGATAAAGAAGACCGATCGTTCAAGTGCTGCAGCAGCTTGTTAGTCTTCAGTCGGTTTATCGTTGTATGTACCACACCTTGACTGGACGGTATACACTCAACACCGTCTTCTAAGGATGGGTATCTTCTTCGTATTCGCTACTACTTATGGATACTCAATGTGTGATTGTCTGGATTTTATGGGAGAAGGTGTTTAATTTTTCCGCAGACTTTCGGACTTTATTCTGATTCTACACTTTAAAAGAAAGATGCTTATACCTGGAAGATTTTGCGGATTCTGAAACTATAATGTTCATAGATGATAAAAATAAAAAGAAAACAAAAAATCGCCGTAGCGCTTTTTAAATAAATCGCGGTTGACATTTTAGGTGATTTTAGGTTTTCAAGATTTTCCTTGGAAACCGCAAGTCCTATCGAAATAGAATTGGAGAAAATATTTAAATATTTATTTAAATAAAAACCGCTTACACATGAGAAGTTTTTGCGGTTTCTGAAACAGCAATGTTCATAGATGAAATAATCCAAGAACAAGAATAATCGCTTTAGGGATTTTTAAATAAATCGCAGTCAAAGTTCACATTTTTAGGTTTTCGAAAGGACTTGCGGTTTCAGAGCAAAATCGCGAAAACCTAAAGATTTTGCTTGGAAACCGCAAGTCCTTTCGAAATGGAGCTAAAGAAAGTGTTGTATCTGTGAAAATTCTCTAGAGGATTGACCTTTATGATTTATTCCCAGGTTGTACCGTTATTGAGATAAAGAAGCTCAGGTTACATTTTTAGGTTTTTAGGGTTTCGCGATTTTGCTTGAATACGCCAAGTCTTATCGATATGGGACCTGAGAAAATCTTATAGTTGTGAGAATTCTCTACAAGACTGAACTATGTAATTTTTCCTGTGTTGTACCATTTTTTATACCCTCCACCATAGTATGGAGGGTATATTAAGTTTGTTTTTCCGTTTGTAACGCATTGAAATACTCCTTTGCGACCCTATAAAGTATATATATTCTTGATCAGGGTAAAATTCTGAGTCGATCTGTGCACGTCCGTCCGTCCGTCCGTCCGTCTGTGGTAATCACTCTAGCATCCACAAAAATGGAGATAGAACGCTGAAAATTTGATGATGGGCTATATCGGTCCACGTTTTGGTATAGCCCCCATATAACAGTACCCCCCGATTTACGGTATTTTGAGGTTTTTAGCTACATTTTCAGACCGATTTAGCTATAATTTGACATTTAGGGTTCTTAAGTGCCAATAAACTTATATAACAAAAGTTGTGGACATAGGTCCACTTTTTGGTATAGCGCCCATATAACGGTACCCCCGATTTACGGTATTTTGCCGTTTTTAGCTACATTTTCAGACCGATTTAGCTATAATGCTACATTTAGGGTTCTTAAGTGTTAATAAACTTATATAACAAAAGTTGTGGACATAGGTCCACGTTTTGGTATAGCCCCCATATAACTGTACCCCCTGATTTACGGTATTTTGACGTTTTTAGAAACATTTTCAGACCGATATAGCTCTAATTTGCCATTTAGGGCTCTTAAGAGTCACTAAACTTATATAACAAAAGTTGTGGACATAGGTCCACGTTTTGTTATAGCCCCCATGTAACGGTACCCCCGATTTATGGCATTTTGACGTTTTTAGTTACATTTACAGACCGATGTAGCTATAAATTGACATTTAGGGTTCTTAAATGTCAATAAACTTATATAACTAGTGGACATAGGTCCATGTTTTGAAATAGCCCCCATAGACATTACCGCCCGATTTAAGGTATTTTGACGTTTAAATTCACATTTCTAGACCGAATTAGCTATAATTTGATATGTAGGGTTTTTAGTGACCAAAAAACTTATATTTGAAATAATTATGAACGTAGGTCCATGTTTTGGTATAGCCCCATATAACGGTACCTCGGTATAACGGATTTCGGTATGCCCATATAACGGATTTTCGGTATTTTGAGAATTTTACCTACATGTTTTAACCGAATTCTCTGTAATTTGAACATTTGACATTTGAAATTCTTAGTGGCCACCACACCTCTCCAACAAAAATTGTCAAGAAAGGTCGGTGTATTGATAAAGCTCCCATATAAAAGTACCTCCCGATTTTCAGTAATTTGATTATTTTTACTACAATATTAAACCGAACTAGCAGTAATTTGACATTTGAAGTTCTTAGTGGTCACAACACCTCTCCATAAAAAATTGTCAACATAGGTTCATGTTCGGATATAGCTCCCATATAACGGTACCTCCCAATTTTCAGTAATTGGCAATTTTAGCTAAAATTTTTAACCGAACTAACTGTAATTTGACATTTGAAGGTTGTAGTGGTCACCACACATCTGCATCAACAATTTTCAACATAACCCCAATATAACGATACTTCCCGATTTTCGGTACTTTGAGGATTTTACTTAAAATGTTTAACAGAACGTAGGTCCATGTTTTGGTATAGCCCCAAAACAAACCTCCCGATTTTCCGTACCTCAGCTTTATTTTTTGGACGAACTTTCTGTAATTTGAAATTTAAAAGCCAACAAAAATTGTTCATTTAAGTTCATATTTTCGTATAGCCCACATACCTCCGAACTAGTTGTTAATGAAATTTGAAGTTCCCACGTTATGTACCGATTTTCGGTATTTTGAGGATTTTAGCTACAACCGAATTAGGAGTTATTTGACACTAAAGGCTCCCATCAAAAACTGTCAACATAGGTCCATGTTTTATTATAACCCCTATATAACGGTACCTCCCAATTTCTAGCCCACCAGAAGTTGTCAACATACATAGTTAGATATAGGCACCATAAAAAGGGCCTACCGAATGAAACATTTTATGTACATTATCTGACATTTTAACGTACCCACTTGAAGTTGGGGACACGAATGAAAACTAATTATTCCATTTTAGTTCAGAATATTTTATGGTGGAGGGTATGAAAAGTTCGGCCCGGCCGAACTTAACGCTTTTTTACTTGTTAGATATATAAGTTTAAGTTGGGAAATTGCAGTCATGAAATTGTTTTATTAGGAGACACTATATTCAGTGAATTGTCGCAATTTGAACTTCTGTATCTCAAAAAATGGTTAAAACCTATAAAAATATCATATCATAGCAACGCTTTCTTTAGTTTCATTTTGATATGGCTTGCGCTTTCCAAGCAAAAAATGTGAAAACCTAAAAACCCTAAAAATGTGAACTTTGACCGCGATTTATTTAAAAAGAGCTATGGCGATTTTTTGTTTTTTCTCATCTATGAACATTGTAGTTTCCGAACCTGCAAAAACTTCCCAGGTGTAAGCTTCTTTCATTTATAGTTGGTTCCAGAGCACCGTGTTCTTTTATCAGAAGCAAGCAAGGTAAGCAGGAGATACTTCTTATGTACCTAGGCCTTTAGGCTAAACAGAGTATACAAACTTTCATACGATCAAAATGTTCTTCATCGAAATAAAGATTTTAGACTCCGTTTCAGACAATGTGGAGTCGATTTAGCCATGTCCGTTTGCTTCGGACGAATAAACCGATTTGGCTATCGTAATATTTTGTAAAAATTAGATCAAGTTGTACCATATCGCTGCACGGCCTCTCCCACAAGAATTCAAAATTCAAATAGTTCTTGAAGGTAGTAACCGATTTGCTCCAAACTTTACACTTTGTAACACTTCTACCAGACATAAATCAGGATCCACTCCTTCCACACAACATTTTTGAAAAGTGCAGTTTGAGACTGGTTGAGACTCTCGCATCATCTTGATTTTTTCGCAACCGATTGTTTTCGCGGCCCCTATTACAACGGTATAAGTTTATCTAGGGGTAAGTTCATTATTCCTGATAAAACGACACGAAACTGTAAAAAAACCCTACGATCACCATGTGCAGCGGCTGGTGCGCAAGACAAATTTTGAACCGGATACTGCATTGGTCCAAACTTTACATATCGTAATATTTCTGCGAATTTTAGATAAAGTTCGAAGATGGTTCTTATCCTCACAAATGTTCAAACATTTTCGCTGAATTGTTTAACATTTTGGTTGAAGTACAGCTTTAGGTCTGTTCGAGGGTCCTTTAAAAATGTGTACTTAAGCTACTCCTTGTGGTCCTGTTGACAGCGATATTATGTATTTCGTGGGCAGGTTTATGCCTCCCAATGTTAAATTATACAGTGACTATCTGAATTTACTGGTGGGCGCGACATCCATCGAAAGGAATGAGTCCCAAAATTAGATCCCCTTCCAAAATTGACTGTGTCGCTCCATTCCATATCTACATTAGGCAATTGTCAGTTTGAAGGAAAGAGAGGTGTGGCATATGGAAACCCTTTGCCCCTCAACACTCTCTCTCACCGACAAACTGACAATTGCCGCAAGGAAAATTGCCTAATGTAGATATGGACATATTCGTACTTCACACTTTATTCCACAGATTCGATCCAATGTTTGCTCCTCGGATCGATCGTACACCCAAAATGATCGATGAAGGTCTTCCATCTCTCACAACGGGGTAAACGTGTCGCCCGGCATTTGTTATCTGATGTGTCTATAAATCTTAATATGTTAATCCAATCGACCACAATAAGTTTTAACGCAAGGATACAAATTTTATTTCAAAGTGTTTTACTCGGCATAAACACGGTAACTTTAAAATATAAACGAAAGATTAAATCATAAAAGTTTCAATTCATGTAAAAACAAAGTATAATATTATTGAAACATTGAAATAGAAAAATGTTATTTGTCTTTGAAAATCATTCTTGTTTCACTCTATTGATTATTTTTGTTTTAAACTCAATCTATGTTTTTCGATTTTTGTACAAATCTAGTTTTCAAATTGAATTCAATATTTACGGCCTACATTTTATAATTTCAATGGAACTGAAAAAATGAAAACTTTCATCACAAGCAGCTGCATCTTTGTTGCTTGCCCTTTAGTGTGTTTTCTTCACGTGATAGCATCACTTATTGGACACGCCGATAACAGCGTCTTGAAATAACACCAGTCGTGTATTTTTATTATGATATACAGTCCCGTGGTCTACTGAAACACACTTAACGATATTTTCAATTAGGAATCTTAATCGCGGCGAAGCAGAAAACGAAATGCCGTTAATAAGGCTTGGGGCAATGTTTACAGGTGGCACGCGCTTCATTAACAGCAGGTGGAAATTCATTGACTTAAAATGTTTCAGTTTATTTGCAATCAAGCAATCGAAATGAAAAGTAATCCTTTAAGAGCTTTTTGGTGCCAACACAACTCATCTTCTGAACAGTCTTTAAAAAGAGCAGCAGTATGCGCCAAGGAGCAGGTGTAAAATTATTTGTTGTTCCAATAACTTGATGTTGTCATGACTGTAAGTAACTGTTTTATCGGAATAATTACAGTTAAACCATGGCAAGTAAGAAGAAGAAGAAGAAGAAAAGGACGAGTATATTAATCAGTAAATGAACAATCATAAAATAATAAATAAATAAAGCAGTAATAAATATCCAACATCTTTATGAGACTTGTCAAAACAAAAACAAAAACAACAAAATAAAAAATTAAAATCAGGAAATGTACCTTCATTGACTGAGAAGGCAAAGATAACGTTTTTAATTCTCCTCTTCAACGGTTGGTAGTGGCCAGTTAGCTAACGAACTTGTGTTAGCATTTAGTTTGCTTCCAAACAAATATTCCATCCTACCTAACAACGCCCCAGTCAACAGCAAGTGGAACAACTTAGGTGTTGTTTTCTTTCGACTGAATGACCCACCTGGGATCCACCTATGTGGACACCCTTTTTCGTAGGCTATAACCTGGCAAGCCATCATACACTCCAATTCACTACAACGAAATGAATTCATTTGTATGAAAACTTTTCTGACATTTATGGCAAGAAATCATTTGGAAATTAAGGTGGTTGTTTTTTGCTTAGCACAAGCATGGGAATGATGGGGATGTTAACTAATTAATATTAAAAAACATGTGAGGATGCAAAGTGTCCAGAGAGGCTGGTGGAATAACGAAAACTCAACAGAGATTCAACAAAAAGTGCGAATATTTTAAAAATGTGCCACTACTTTCCTTTAAGTAGTTCATGTGTTCAATAGGGCTACGACTCTTCGACATTTTTTCTCAAAAATGATTTCATGTAGCACGGATTAATGATCTTTTGCCCACTAATAACTAAAATAACGTTTAATCCATTGAAATATAAAAAAGTTCACACACAAAACGAATTAAAATAAACATATTTTTTTTGAAACAATGTATGTCCTGTTACACGACTGAATAAACTCAAGCCTACTAATAACAAAAATAACGTTTATTCTATTCAAATATTGAAAAAGGACACGCACAAACCACTTAGAAAAATTTTTGGTCTTTTTTTGGTAAAAAATTATATCTTTGAAAAAAGCGTTTTTATGATTCTCAGAATTAAAGAAAATTAGTGAGAAAGAAATGTTATGTCAGTTTTGTTATCTCATGTGGCTCTACAGTTTATTTTCAATTATATATATGCTTACAGTGACACATAATCCTGATAAATTAAAATTTTAAAATCATTTTGTGCGTGAGGTTTTTTCACCGGATTACCTTATAATTAAGATTTTATGTAATCTTATGTAGAAACTCATCACGTTATGATACAGGGATATGAGGTTGTAAAAAAGTGTAAAGTGTTCAATTCTTGCTTCGGCAAAAATAAAAAAATAAATATCTCCATACTACGTAAAATTAATCATAAGATCTCGGTAAATGATCTTTGTGTACTTTTTATTATATTTATCAAATTTTGTTTCGTTTTATAGAGACGTTCCAGCTTTTTTCTTTGGTATGCCCTTATTTTACCCTACACCAATATGTGTGGAGGATATTATAACTTGGATTTGGCGTAGACCCATATTTATATATAACAAAATGAATGTCTCGACCAGCTGAGTCGATCTGGCTATGTGTGTCCGTCCGTCAGTCCGTCCGTCCGTCTGTCCATCTAAACCTTGTAATCACGCTATAGGTCACAGTTTTGATCGGATCGTCACTACATTTTGGGTGTTGATGGGGGTCCCGGAGGGGAAGAAGCCATTGATTTTGGTGAGATTGGGCCAGAATGGGCAACAAACTTATTTGGGAAACAAGTCAACGTTTTATTACAAAGCGAATATCTCCGCTTCTATAAGGAGAAGAAGAGAAGGAGATATCAAACAAAGGAAATAAAATCCAGCAGTCGCCAATTCAACCCAATTTTACAGTTTTAGGATTTGAATTGTAATGACGAATATCACAGTTCTGGTTGGAGGCCTTCTAAAAACAAAGCCAGACAATGAAATTAGAAGATCTTACCTTTACAACGATTCAAAGTAGGTTGGCGTAAGTGATCAAACAACGGGGATATCGCAGTAATCGGTAAAACATCCCATTTTCCATTTTTTGTAGTCGCGCTACAGGCCGCAATTTTGATCGGATCTTCACGAAAACTTTAGTTTAGTGATATTCAGGTGTGGAGAAACATTTTATTCATATGGGAATATCTCCGCTTTTTGTAGGGGTATTCCAAAAGGAAAGTCCTTCAATGGAGGAAAAAAAGATCACATTACAATCGTCAAACAACGGAGATATTGCAGTAGTCGGTAATGCATCCTATTTCCCATTTTTATACCCTCCACCATAGTATGGAGGGCATATTAAGTTTGTTTTTCTGTTTGTAACACATCGAACTAATCATTTGCGACCATATAAAGTATATATATTCTTGATCAGTATAAAATTCTAAGACGATCTAGCTATGTCAGCCTGCCCGCCTGTTGTAATCATTCTAGCGTTCGCAGTAATTGAGCTAGAGCGCTATATTTTTTCACCCGAGTGTCTTTTTTCCATATGCGGGTCAAGCTCGAAGATGGGCTATATCGGACCACTTTTTGGTATAGCCCCATATAACGGTACCTCCCGATTTTCGATATTTTGGGGATTTTAGCTACATTTTTTGACCACACTACCTGTAATTTCACGTTTGGGGTTCCCAGTGGTCACAAAATATCTCCACTAAACACCGTCAACATAGGTTCATGTTTTGGTATAGCCCCCATATAAGGAAACTCCCGATTTTCTGTATTTTGAAGAGTTAACCACAATTTTTGACCAAACTACCTGTAATTTGACAGTTGAGGTTCCTAGTAATCACAAAACATATCCACCTAAAACTGTCAACATAGGTCCATGTTTTGGTGTAGCCCCCATATAACGGTACCTCTCGATTTTTGGTATTTTGAGGATTTTAGCTAAAAATGTTCACCGAACTACCCGTAATTTCACTTTTGGGGTTTCCAGCGGTCACAAAATATCTCCACTAAAAACCGTCAACATAGGACCATGTTTTGGTATAGCCCCCATATAATGGTACCTCACGATTTTCAGTATTTTCAGGATTTTAGCTAAAATGTTTGACCGATCTACCTATAGTTTGACAGTTGAGGTTCCTAGTAATCACAAAATATCTCCACCGAAAACGTTATCTCCCGATTTTCGGTATTTTGTGGATTTTAGATACATTTTGTGACCGAACTACCTGTAATTTCACGTTTGGGGTTCCCAGTGGTCACAAAATATCTCCACTAAAAACCGTCAACATAGGTCCACGTTTTGGTATAGCCCCCATATAACGGTACCTCCCGATTTTCGGTATTTTGAAGATTTTAACTAAAATTTCGATCGAACTATTTGTAAGTCGACATTTGCAGTTCCCAGTGGTCACACAACATCTCCACCAAAAGCTGTCAGCATAGGTCCATGTTTTGTATTGCCACCTCCTTTTTTAAATTGTCAACGTAGGTCCATGTTTTGGTATAGCCCCCATATAACGGTGCCTCCCTATTTTCGGTATTTTTGACCCAAGTATCAGTAATTTGAAAAACTGACCACAATTTTTGATCCAAGTATCTGCATTCGACATTTGATTTTCCCAGTGGTCACAAAACTTCTCCACCAAAAACATAGGTCCATACTTTGATTTAAGTTTAAGGTTCGGCCGGGCCGAACTTAACACGTTTTTAATTGTTTTATTTGAATTGTAATGCCGAACATCCCAGCTATGCACCGACGTAGCCAGGGGCGTCCCTGCCTTTTTTATTTTTTTGATTCAGTTAGCCCTAAGTCATTTGGGATCAGGGTTGCCGATAACTTCAGTATTGGCCCAAAAAATGTTTACCCCAGTGAAAAGCTTATGCACAGGGTGGGGTGTAGGGTATCACATAGTGGGCCCCGTCTCGACTCAATTGTTAGAATAATGTGAAAGTCGGATGGTTTATAAAGGACTCGCTTTCCTTATACATACTTATCTCGCTTGAGTTTAACATGTACGGAATGTATGGGGGCAGGAGTAAAGTATGGGACTGTCGAGGTAAAACTGCCTAATGTGTATAAACCGCTGATGAATATTTGTGCCCTGCCTTCAGCGCTGGCCTAGCAAATTGATATCTTCACATTTTGCACGAGGATAAGAGATTACCACAGCTTGCCAGTTGTCATCATTGTGGTCTGATAAAAGACACAAACCATTTTCCGAACATCGACTTTGTAAAATGGCCACCCGACTTCATAACCTTTGATACTTTTCTAAACCATGGGAAAATCAATCACCGCTTCAGAGAACTGCCCATTCCTCAGATTCTTGGATAGCTGAAAGAATTTTCATCACAACTGCTTCCGCTCAACATATATCTGCAGATCTAACACCAGAAATCAGACCAAATTTATTATCAGAGGTAACGGAACTAGGAAATGAGCGGGCTGAGCTTTATCGTACGAACCCTGTAGACCCAAGAGTTAGAGAACTTAATCTTGAAATCATCAGGCTAGTAAGAGAGCATATGCGGAAAAAAGTGGCCAGACTATCCGAAGCAATGCAACATTGGTACGGCATTAAGTAAAATATGGGCAACGGTTAAATCACTCTCGAATCCGGGAAGGAAAGGCGATAGAACGGCAATCACTTTTAACGGCGTGACAGGATTGGATCCTATAGAATAGATCATCCCCAGAGTGGCAATGAGGAGTTCGGCACGCCGTAAAACAGACCTCCAAGCCAAGGAGATACCCCACAAGTTACAATGAGCGATTTTGCAGATGTCATCCGAAACGGGAAATCATCCAAAGCGTTGTGCCGATACGGAATTTCAATGGTAATGCTAAGCAACCTGGAGTTGAGTATTTGACAATTCTTCTCAATCTATCGTTAGCCACCCATATTGTATCTGCCCTCTTGTCGGCAGTAGCAAAAACACTAAATGTCATTCTATAAATTAAGATAAAATAATTTTCTCCAAAAGCTACTTTCACTTTTTTCATAAGATAGATTTCATTACAACTGTGTAAAAGAAGCAAAAAAGAGAATCAAATATTCCCACTATACCACTTCGTCAAAAATAATCAATTAAACTGATCTTATTTGATTAGAAATACATATAAACACACATGTGTGTATACAGACAGACATACGTATATATGTACGAGTATGTTAGAAAATGTTTAAACTTAATCACTGATATAATCTCAGTTTGTCGATTATGCTTGTTTAGATTAAGAGTAAAAACCACCAAGTTTTTCATGTGCGAATTCAGATGTTCCCAATTTCGGGCATACCACAATTCAGAACGACACCACATCTTCTCATCGTCCACAAAACTAACATTTAAGATATAAAATAATTCAATGTTGCTGTGGCAATTTTGCCCAGTATTATTAATTATGGGGTACGAATGCGGCATGCCTTGGTCATGTATCACAATTCTGGAATGATAATAGCACAAAACGAAACAAGAAGGCTAAGCGAAATGTGTAAAGTTATTTGGTTGTAGCAGGACGAAATGGAGAGGGTGCTCATTTGCAGGGGCCTGGCAAGGGCAGAGTTATTAATTTAATTGAAAAGTATAATAGGCCGGTTTGGTTTAAAGAAAATCGTATGGAAAACTGACCTTAAAATGTTTACACTTATTGGCCGAGCCGAGTAACTTATAGCCAGCTCAGCTAGAAATTGTATTCGAAACTGCGATAAAACAAAGAAAAATTATATAGCCCCCAAACGTTCGGGTCAAATCTGTTACTTTTTTCGATAATCATCGAGACAGAATAAACTTAAATTTGCCTGAAATAGATTTGGTCTTAAAACATGTGGACTCCAAACGCATTATTTCGACGAGGCACATTTTTGATCGTATCAAAGTGCATATACATCCATTCTTTAGGATGAGGTTATAATAATTAATAATTGTTCCACAAACATCCTATACGGGACAAGGAAGACTTCTCTCATATCAATGAGTGCACCACGATTCACATTAGCTCAATGATATGGGCCTAATCAGGAAATGTCGCCAACATTACTGAGGGGTATTTTGCCACCGTTTACATTTTTGATCTTGCCTGGTGGGGGAATCGAACCAACGACCTTCATCGTGCAAGGCGAGTGTGAATACCATTGCACCACGGTGGCACACAGGTTAAAACAATTTAAATCTTTAAATATAATTCATACATCTTTGTTCGTGAAAAAGGCCAATATCGCATTTGTTTTGGCCCCTGACTTACTAAGCCGACATATCACTTTTGTGTTTATAATTTTGTGCAGTATTTGGCGCTATGGCAATTCTCAACTAATTGTGGGAATTACGTCTGCGGCTGGTATAAAGCACTTGACTCTTATGAGGCTGGGCAAGCACGAACATAAATGTTCACAACTTCCAAGAATTCATTTAAATTTGAATTTGTTATGTTATAATAATTAAATGTATCTGACTTTCTGGTTGGCTGACCGAATTGTTACCACTTTAAAAGTATTCTGGCTTGTGTGCGGAGTTTTAGTTGAAATTTATTCAATTCTCAGGATAAAAGTTGTATGGAATTATGAATGTGATTATGATACAGGGTGTTGGAAGCTTGTATTGCATAATGGTAACAGTTTTGGTAAGAAAGTTGAGAAAGATTAAAAACTATTTTTCACATTCTCTGAGTAATAGTTTTTGTTTTTTTTTTTTTTTTTTAAATAAAATAACGATCGAAATATCGGTAAATAAATGCAGATATAAAACAAAAATCATTATATGTTTTATTTAAAGGACCCAGAGCCGAACGAAAACTAAAGAAAAACTTAAAGGAAACAAGTAAGAAAAGCGTTAAGTTCGGCCGGGGCGAACTTTTTATACCCTCCACCACAAATTTCAGCCATTTCGGTGGATTAATGTGACCACAACCTTCAAAAACCCGAAATCCGGAAGGTACCGTTCTATGGGGGCTATATGATGGCGTGGACCTATACCTAAAAATTTCTGGGGGAAAGTTTTATAAGCCTAAAGAAGACTAAATACCAAATTTCAGCCATCTCGGTGTGATAATGAGGCTAAAACCTTCAAAATATCGAAAATCGGGAGATATCGTATTATGGGGGTTATATCAACACGTGGACCTATATAAAAATTTTATGGTAGAAATGTTTCTTATGCTCTGGAAACACAAATACAAAGTTACAAGCGATTCTTTGGTCAAATGGGTCAGATACATTCAAAATATATTAAAATGACGCGTACTTTATAAGGGGCATTATGTGGGGGCTATACCAAAACGTGGACCTATATAACTTAACTTTGGTAGGAATGTTTTCTGGCCTCTGAAGACACAAAGTACCAAATTACAACCAATTCCGCGGTCAAATGGGTCTAATACGTTCAAAATATATTAAAATGACGCGTACTTTATATGGTGCCTTATATGGGGACAATACCAAAACGTGGACCTATATAACCCAACTTTGGTAGGAATGTTTTTTGGCCTCTGGAGATACAAAGTACCAAATTACAACCAATTCGGTGGTCAAATGTGTCAAATACATTCAAAATATACTAAAATGACGCGTACTTTATATGGGGCCTTATATGGGGGCTATACCAAAACGTGGACCTATATAACCCAACTTTGGTAGGAATGTTTTTTGGCTTCTGGAGACACAAAGTACCAAATTACAACCAATTCGGTGGTAAAATGGGACAAATATCTTAAAAATTCCTTAAAACGACGACGCGTCACGCGTCATTTTGTATGGGGGCTATACGAAAGCGTGGACCTACATAGCCCGCTTTCAATACCAAAAGTCCTACGTACATATAATATATTTTGCCAAAGTTTCATCAACCTACGTCAATCCGTTCGGACGCTAGAGTGATTTCCACAGACGGACAGACGGACAGACGGACAGACGGACGGACATGGCTATATCGATGTAGAATTGCACGCTGATCAAGAATATATATACTTTGTGGGGTCTACAATGATTATTTCGAGTAGTTACAAACGTAGTGACAAACTTAATATACCCCCATCCTATGGTGGAGGGTATAAAAATATAACAAGTTTAAAGTCATCAGTCGGTATTTCTGATAGAGGCATACCCTCAGTTTCTGTAAAAAAAGATGGGGTCCACTCGCCTTGAATCTTACATCTGCGATGGGCTCTTCATAGCTTACGAGTACTTAAAATTCTATGGGATGAAGAAGCATAATAATTTTTGAAGCCCTAGTAGGTTTTGTCCTCATTGCCCCGCTAATATTAAGCAACACATTCTTTGGACATATCCACTATACAACATCTGCGTACATTAGGATTACACGCTTTTGTATAACCAGTGTGTCATCATTAGGGTTATGACTTTTTTACAACCTCATATCCCTGTATCATAGCGTGATGAGTTTTGCCATAAGATTACATAAAATCTTAATTATAAGGTGATTCGGTGAAAAAACCTCACGCACAAAATGATTTTAAAATTTTAATTTATCAAGATTAAGGACAATTTTTTGAAGTCACTGAAAACAGACATATAATTGAAAATAAACTTTAGAGCCACATGAGATAATTAAAATGACATAAAATTTATTTCTCACTATTTTTCTTCAATTCTGAGAATCGTAAAAATGTCGTAAACGCTTTTATTCAAAAATATAATTTTTTAACAAAAACCAAAAAATTTAAAATTTTTTCAAAGTGACTTTTTTCGCGACTTTTTTAATATTTGAATGAAATAAACGTAATTATAGTTATTAGTAGGCTTATATTCATTCGTGCAACAAAAAATAATTTTTTGAAAAAAAAATTTTTTTCATTTCATATATTTTTTCAAAAAATTATTTTTTTAAAATCTATTTGTGCGTGAACTTTTTTTATATTTCAATGGAATAAACGATAGCATAGTGATTAATAGGCAATAGTTCATTCATCCCTGCTACAGGAAATCATTTTTGAGGAAAAATGTCAAAAAGTCATAACCCTAGTAATCATACTATGAAAAAACGAAAGAAAAGAAAAACAACCCCCTCTAAAGTTGACGAACCCCGCAAACGTTTTAAGGACCATGATCTGCGAATCTGCACCTGGAATGTTCGCACTCTTTATAGAGAAGGTGCAGTCTTCGCATTGGCAGACGTACTTGAAAAGTACAAGGCCGATATTACTGCCATACAGGAAATAAGATGGATTGGGAAAGGCGTCACAACAACACCTGTTTTATAGCTGCCATGACGTAAAGCATGAGTTTGGTTGCGGATTTGTAGTTACTCGGAGACTAAAACATCTGGTATCCAGCTTCACTCCAGTGAATGAAAGACTTGCTGCAATTCGAATAAAAGCTAAATTCTTCAACATCAGCTTTATTTGTGCTCATGCTCCCACTGAAGAAAAGGACGAACAAACCAAAGATATATTTTACGAGCGCTTAGAAGAAACATATGACAGTTGCCCTGCCCATGACATTAAAATCATTCTAGGCGATTTTAATGCCAAAATTGGAAAGGAGAATATCTTTGGCCCAACAGTCGGGAAATTCAGCCTCCACAGTGAAACATCTGACAATGGTATGAGGCTGATAGACTTTGCAGCTGCAAAAAACATGGTAGTTAGCAGTACCAGATTTAATCATCTCGATATTCATAAGGGCACCTGGCTGTCTCCAAATCAGAAAACAAGAAATCAAATTGATCATGTTGTGATAGATGGAAGACATTCATCGAGCGTGTTGGATGTACGATCTTTCCGAGGCGCAAACATTGATTCGGACCACTACCTTGTTGCAGCAAAGGTACGCACCCGCTTAAACGTAGCAAACAAAGTACGAACAGACACAACACGAAAGTTAGACATCGGTAAGCTGCAATCACAACAGATAGCCACAGCATATTCCACTCAACTAGCCCAATTGCTTAATCAAAGCACTCCTCATCCCGATAACATATCAGCGCAATGGCAAAGCATTGCCCACTCCATGCAAACAGCCGCAAAATCCATACTTGGATACCAGAGGCCTCCACCAAGGAATCCATGGTATGATCAGGAGTGTCGTGCTGCCACCGAAGAGAAAAATGACTTTGGTACAGGCACATCCTCCTGTAGAGACCAGCAAGGTAATTTGGTAACTGATACAGATAGTGTACTCAGGATATGGAAAGAACATTTTTCAAAACTGTTGGTATCCAATAGCAGCGAAGACGACGAAGATACCACAGTCCCAATCCCAGAAGATGGTATTGAATGTATACCGCCCAGCCAAGATGAGGTAAAGACAGTAATAAATCGGCTGAAGAATAATAAGGCAGCAGGAGCCGATGGCTTACCAGCCGAGATGTTCAAAACCGGAGGCGACACGCTGATAAGGTGTATTCATCAGCTAGTTAGCACCATCTGGCAGGAAGAACGAGTACCCGACGATTGGAACCTGATTATCCTGTGACCCGTCCACAAGAAGGGAGATAAGACTGTATGCTCTAACTATAGGGGCATAAGTCTACTCCCTATTGCCTACAAGATCGTGTCAGGGATACCAATGGACCATACCAATGCGGCTTTATACCTGGCAAGTCCACCATTGACCAGATATTTACCCTGCGGAAAATCCTGGAGAAGACCCAAGAGATGCAAATCGACACCTACCACCTTTTTGTCGATTATAAAGCAGCCTTCGACAGCCCGCTGCGTTCAAAGGTATTCCAAGCCATGTCTGAATTTGGTATCCCCGCAAAGCTTATCCGTCTTTGCAAAATGACTTTAACTGACACGAGGTCCTCAGTTAAAATAGGAAAGAACCTCTCCAAGGAGTTTGGTACCAAAAGAGGTTTTAGACAAGGAGACAGCCTTTCGTGTGATCTCTTTAACATCCTGCTGGAAAAGGTTATACGAGAGGCAAACGTCAAAAGAAGTGGCACAATCTACACCAATAGTCACATGTTACTTGCTTATGCTGATGATATAGACATCATAGGCCGATCAGTAAAAGAAGTAACTGATACCTTTATGAAGGTCGAAGGAGAATCTGCTAAAGTGGGTCTGGCGGTAAACGGTGAGAAGACCAAGTTGATGGTGTCGACGCGCAATGCGTCCATTGAGCTCGGACCGACTGTGGAAGTTGGTTCCTATAATATTGAGGTAGTAAAAGACTTCGTCTACCTCGGCACCTCCGTAAACACAACAAACGACATCAGTTGTGAAATAAAAAGAAGAATTATATTGGCCAACAGATGCTACTTTGGTTTAAGTAAGCAGTTCAAAAACAAAGCCACATCTCGTCAAACAAAAATAACGCTTTACAAAACACTGATACTACCCGTGCTGATGTATGGCTCCGAAGCCTGGGTACTTGCGCAAGCAGACATGGCAGTGCTTGGTGTGTTTGAGAGAAAAATTCTTCGAAAGATCTACGGACCAATCTGCGTTGACGGTGAATATCGACGTCGCATTAACCACGAGCTTTATCTGTTGTACAACGACATCAATATTGTTAAACGTATCGAGATGCAGCGATTGCGTTGGCTAGGCCATATCATAAGAATGAGCGATGATGACCCCGCTAAAAAGGTGTATAAACACGGACCGCTTAGCGGTGCACGCAGAATTGGCAGGCCAAGGAATAGATGGCGCAAACAAGTGGATGATGAGATGAAAAGGCGCGGTATTCCAGAAAGCGAAGCAACAAATAGAGAGAATTGGAGATCTTTTCTTAGTTCGGTCTATAGAACAAATGTTCTGTAATTGGCCAGCTAAGTAAGTAAGTGTGTCATCCTAGAATTAAATCCCAATTTTGAGCCGTTCCCTCTACTACAGGTTGACCAAAATCTGGGGGCTTTGTAGCCTTTTCTTGGATGTGGTCTTCCTATTCAGAATTACTCCCAGGTATTTTAATTATTTTGAATTGCGTATTGTCTTATTCAGGACAACTGGTCCCTCGGCGGCTCCCACTATCGTTATAACGGCTAGACCCTTCTGCAAAGCAGATTTTGATTTGGTAGTTGTTCCAGAATAAATCTGCTTATTTTCGTTTTGCCCTATTGCAGAGTCTTCGGATGTCTTTGCCATTGTTACAAATTTATCCTCCTGGGGTTTTCGTAGGCAGATTTCCTTTCTCGAAGCGGACAGCTTTCATCGAATGACTTTACTAGTGCCTCCGAAAATTGATCCATATCCTCAGTGCTTAGAAACTTTTCATTTTCTTTCCCGGCCTGTTTTCATACATGCTTTTTAATTTGTTCCGGAAAGCTATCGGATTTGGTGGTTGCCTCGATAGTTTAAACCTAACCATTTATTAATCATGAATATATCCCTCGGATTTTTTCAGCACGGAAAATAATTTAAAAAGTTGAAATTCTTTAAAAATCAATATTTTGAAACCTGTAAAACTGAGTCCATATCTACATTAGGCAAATTTTCCTTGCGGCAATTGTCAGTTTGCTGGAGAGAGAGAGGTGAGGCATCCTCTCAACACCCTATCTTACCAATAAACTGACAATTGATGCAAGGAAAATTGCCCACTGTATATATGGACCATTAGAATCAACTAACTATGTAAATTTTCACCTAATCGACAAAAATATTCCCTTTTTAGACATAAATACGGAAATAAAAAAATTGTGAAATTCCCCACTGAATTTTTATTCATGATTGCCCTGATAGTAATATCTAAATAATTTAAAGGGCAAGACTCCTTTTGTTAGTGTTGCTACTACGCTACGAGTTTGCTTTATCTTTATCACCAGCTGCTGCAGTTCCAACGTAGGTGGTAATGTCGGCGAGTCAAACGGCAGATATACCTATGCTAGGCATATGTTCCCATTCCCTTTTTTAGCATAGTGGCGTCCGACGTGTCCAAAGACCTTGTTCTTTTCGTTCCAAGGTTCCTGGATTAAAATGGATTTCATTAAGTTTTCCATGAGAGCTACAGTTGCCGCTTAACACCGATGGAGGTTTATTTGGATGATAGTTTCTGCTCCCTCTTGTGTGTTTCTCGGTGGTTCAACTTCCTCCCGACTGTTTAGTTGGGCATCATCCAATTCAATTGCGAAGCTGAGTGCTTTGGAGATGTAGTAGACCTCGCCCTTTACTTGACTGAAAAGCGAGAGATCGTCAAGCCGCAATACAAGGAGAGTGCCATACTCTTTCTCCTCCCCGTGAAAGATTTCCCATTTCTTCACTTCAAAAGCTCTTTTTCTTCTTTGATGGTTTACCAGTGTTCTGTTCTTCAGAAGTAAGGGAGTGCTTTGATCTACTTATACCCCCCACCACAGTATGCAGGGTACATTAAGTTTGTTTTTTCGTTTGTAAATCATTGAAATAGTCATTTGTGACCTTATAAAGTAGATGTATTCATGGTCAGGATAAAATTCTGAGTCGATCTAGCCATGTCCGCCTGTTGTAATTACTCTAGCGTCCGCAACAATTAAGCTAGAGCGACATATTTTTGCACCCGAGTATGTTTTTGCCATAGGCAGGCCGAGTTAGAAGATGGGCTATATCGACCCATGTTTTGGTTTAACTCCCATATAACGGTAACCCCAGATTTTCGGCACTTTGATAATAGCAAAAATTTTAAACCGAATCAGCGGTAATTTGACATTTAAGGTTCATATGGGTCACAATAGTTCTTCATCAAAAATTGTCAACACAGGCCAATGTTTAGGTATAGCCCTAAATAACGGTACCACCCGATTTTCAGTATTTTGAGGGTTTTAGCTAAATTTTTTTGACTGAACTACCCGTAACTTGACATTTGAGATTCTCTGTAGTCATGAACCTCCACCTCTAAAAATTATCAACATAGGTCCATGTTTTGGAATAGCCACCATATAACGGTACAACCCGATTTTCAGCATTTGAAGGATTTTAGCTAAAATTTTTAACCTAGCTAACGAACTAGCTTTAATGTGACATTTAAGGTTCTTATAGGACATAACACTTATCACGGTGCGCCTTAACTAATTTTAAATGGAAGGTGCTTACTCCTGGGAAGTTTTTGCAGATTCTAAAACTACAATGCTCATAGATGAGAAATATCAAGAAACAAAAAAAAAAACGCCGGAGGGATTTTCAAATAAATCGCGATTTAAGTTCACATTTTTTCTTTAGGTTTTCACGATTTTGCTTGGAAAGCATTTTTTACTGAATTAACCTAGCCTAACATTTGAGATTCCCCGCAGTCATAAAACTTCTCCAGCAAAAATTGTCAACATAAGTCCATTTTAGGTATAGAAACCATATATCGGTACCTCCCGATGTGCGGCATTTTATAGGGGTTTAGCTATATTTTGTTACTGAATTGCCCGTTTTTTGACAATTGAGGTTCCCTGCAGTCGCGAATCTTCTCCACAAAAAAATTGTTAATAAGTCCATGTTTTGTTATAGACCCTATATATCGGTACCTCCCGATTTTCGACATTTTGAGGGTTTTAGATATATTTTGTGACTGAACTGCCCGTTATTTGACAATTAAGCTTCCTTGCAGTCACGAATCTTCTCAACATAGATCCATTTTTTGGAGTAGCCCCCATAAACGGTACCTCTCGATGTTCGGCATTTTGAGGGTTTAAGCAGCATTTTTTACTGAACTAACCTAGCCTAACATTTGAGATTCCCCGCAGTCATAAAATTTCTCCAGCAAAATTTGTCAACATAAGTCCATTTTAGGTATAGAAACCATATATCGGAACCTCCCGATGTGCGGCATTTTTTAGGGGTTTAGCTATATTTTGTTACTGAACTGCCCGTTTTTTGACAATTGAGGTTCCCTGCAGTCGCGAATCTTCTCCACAAAAAATTGTTAATAAGTCCATGTTTTGTTATAGACCCCATATATCGGTACCTCCCTATTTGCGACATTTTGAGGGTTTTAGATATATTTTGTGACTGAACTGCCCGTTATTTGACAATTAAGGTTCCTTGCAGTCACGAATCTTCTCCACCTAAAATTGTCAACATAGGTTCGGGTTTAGGTATAGCCCCCATATAGCGGTACCGCCCGATATCACCGCCCGACGTTCCCAGTGCTCAAAAAACTCTCCACATAAAATTAATCTATCTATATTAATAAAAGAGTAGAGTGACTGATTCACTGACTGACTGACTGACTGATTGATTCATCAACGCCCAGACGAAACGGCTGAAGCTAGAATCATGAAATTTTGGGTGAGGGTCACTCTTGGTCCGAAGGTGACAGATAAGGCTTGGTTTTTGGAAATTCGAACCGGAAGGGTACGAAAAGTACTAAAAGGTACTAAATATGGTACCGTTTGTATTTGGCGAACCGGTAGAGCTAGAACTTTGAAATTTGGAATGAAGGTTACTGATGGAGTGTAGGAAAGATGCACTAAAGGGTTTTTAGAAATTCGAACTATAAGTGTACGAAAAGTACTAAAGTGTACTAAATTTGGTGCCAATTCGTACTTTGTGAACGAATAAAGGTTATAGGTTGAAATTTGGTGTGAGAATCAAGGTTAAAAGGTACAGTTGACATAAGGAGGTGGTTTAGGAAAAGTGTACTACACATGTGTACGAAAAGTACTAAATGGTACTAAATTTGGTACAATAATGATTTGTGCGAACGGATAGAGCTGGAATCCTGAAATTTTGAACTAAGGCTACTGTTGGAGAGTAAAATGGATGTAGTTTTAAAAATTCATACTTATGGGTACGAAAAGTACTAAATGGTACTAAATTTGGATTTAGTTTGAACGGATAGAGCTAGAATCCTGAAATTTTGAATTAAGGCTACAGTTGGAGGGTAGAATGGAGGTAGTTTTGAAAATTCGTACTTATAGGTACGAAAAGTACTAAAGGGTACTAAATTTGGTACAATTAAGATTTGGGCAAACGGATAGAGCTTGAATCCTGAAATTTGAATTAAGGCTACAGTTGGAGGGTAGAATGGAGGTAGTTTTTAAAATTCGTACTTATAGGTACGAAAAGTACTAAAGGGTACTAAATTTGGTACAATTACGATTTGGGCAAACGGATAGAGCTGGAATCCTGAAATTTTGAACTAAGGCTACTGTTGGAGAGTAAAATGGATGTAGTTTTAAAAATTCGTACTTATGGGTACGAAAAGTACTAAATGGTACTAAATTTGGATTTAGTTTGAACGGATAGAGCTGGAATCCTGAAATTTTGAATTAAGGCTACAGTTGGAGGGTAGAATGGAGGTAGTTTTTAAAATTCGTACTTGTAGGTACGAAAAGTACTAAAGGGTACTAAATTTGGTACAATTACGATTTGGGCAAACGGATAGAGCTGGAATCCTGAAATTTTGAACTAAGGCTACTGTTGGAGAGTAAAATGGATGTAGTTTTAAAAATTCGTACTTATTGGTACGAAAAGTACTAAATGGTACTAAATTTGGATTTAGTTTGAACGGATAGAGCTGGAATCCTGAAATTTTGAATTAAGGCTACAGTTGGAGGGTAGAATGGAGGTAGTTTTGAAAATTCGTACTTATAGGTACGAAAAGTGCTAAAGGGTACTAAATTTGGTACAATTACGATTTGGGCAAACGGATAGAGCTTGAATCCTGAAATTTGAATTAAGGCTACTGTTAGAGAGTAGAATGGAAATAGTTTTGAAAATTCGTACTTATGGGTACGAAAAGTACTAAATGATACTAAATTTGGTACAATTATGATTTAGGCGAACGGATAGAGATGGAATCCTGAAATTTGAATTAAGGTTGCTGTTAGGGAGTAGAATGGAAGCAGTTTTGAAAATTCGTACGTACTAAATTTTGTACAATTTGGATTTAGGTTGAGCGGGTGGATAGAGCTGGACTCCTGAAAGATTTGAATTAAGGCTGCAGTTGCAGGGAAGATTGGAAGTAGATTTGAAAATTCGTACTTATGGGTAAGAATAGTACTAAATTTGGTACATTTACGATTTGGGCGAACGGATAGAGCTGGAATCCTGAAATTTTGTACTAAGGCTACCGTTGGAGAGTAGAATGGAAGTAGTTTTGAAAATTCGTTCTTATGGGTACGAATTGTACTAAATGATACTAAATTTGGTACAATTATGATTTAGGCGAACGGATGGACCTGGAATCCTGAAATTTTGAATTAAGGCTACTTTTAGAGAGTAGAAGGGAAGTAGTTTTCAAAATTCGTACATATGGGTACGACAAGTACTATATGGTACTAAATTTTGTACAATTTGGATTTAGGTTGAACGGATAGAGCTGGAATCCTGAAATGTTGGATTAAGATTGATGTTGTAGTATGGGATGGAGATAATTTGGAAATTCGTACTTATGGGTTACGAAAAGTAATAAATTTGGTACAATTAAGATTTGGGTCATCGGATAGAGCTGAATTTCTGAAATTGGAAATAAAACTAAGAATGGCTACTGTTGGATAGTAGAATGGAGTTGTTTTAAAAATTCGTAAAAGTACTAAGTGGTACAAAATTTGATACAATTTGGATTTAGGATGAACGGATAGAGCTGTAGCACTAAAATTTCGAATTAACCTTGATGTTAGAGTATGGGATTGAGATAATTGGGAAATTAGTACTTCGTAGGCTACATTTGGAGTGTAAAATGGAAGTAGTTTTGAAAATTCGTACAAAAAGTACCAAATTTGGATTTGGGTGAACGAACAGAGCTGGAATAATCAAATTTAGAATTAAACTTGCTGTTGGGGTGTAAGATGGAGTTAGTTTTGCAAATTCTTACTTACGGATAAGAAAAATACTACGTTTGGTACAGTTTGGATTTGGTTGAACGAATAGAGCTGGAAACCTTAAATTCGTAATTGAGATTAATGTTGAAGTGTAGGATTGAGGTAGTTTTGGAAATTCGTACTTATGAATACGAAAATAACTAAATTTGGTATAATTTGGATTTGGGTCAACGAATAGATTACTGTTGGAGTATAGGATTAAGGTAGTTTTGGAAATTCGTACTTATGGGTACGAAAAGTACTAAATGGTACTAAATTTGGTTTAGTGGGTATTTGGGGGAACGGATAGAGCTGGAATCCTGGAATTTGGTAAGACTACGGTTGGAGTGTAGGATTGAGACATGGGAGTAGTTTTTGAAATTCGTACTTATGGACACGAAATATACCAAATGGTACAACTTGATTTTGAGTGCACTGATAGCGCTGGAATCCTGTTTTTTGAAAATAAGTTTACTGGTGAAGTGAAGGATTAAGGTAGTTTTGGAAAATCGTTCTTATGGGTACGAAGAGTACTTAGTTGCACTCAATTTGTTGTTGGGTGTAGGGACAGTTCAGGAATCTGTATTTTTTTTTGATGTAGTGTGAGTATTGGTGTGCAATGTTGGTCTCGCTGTTAACATGTAAGGGTGAGATATGGCTGATCTTTTTGAAAATCGAACTAAAGCGGTACGAACAGTACTAAAATATTAAACAATAAATATTGATTAAAATTGATATAAGTACAATAAAATTTTTAGCATTCGCCATTTCCATTATATTATGTTATTGCTTATTTGTTTTTTATATCCTTTCCGCATACGAAGTAGCGGGCACTTTGCTAGTAATATTATAAAAGAGTTCAGTAATGATGACTGACTCACTGACTGACTGATAATCAACGCCCAGGCTAAACGGCTGGCGCTAGAATCTTGAAATTTTGGGTGAGAGTCACTCTTAGTCCGAATAGGTCAGATAAGGCTCGGTTTTTGGAAATTCGAACTAGAACAGTACGAAAAGTACTAAAAGGTACTAAATATGGTACCCTTAGTATTAGGCAAACGCGAAGAGCTAGAATTCTGAAATTTAGAATGAGGTTCACTGATGGAGAGTTAGAAAGGTGTACCAAAGGGTTTTTGGAAATTCGAACTATAAGTGTACGAAAAGTACTAAAAGTTACTAAATTTAGTACCATTTGGTATTACGTGAACGGATAGAGCTAAAATCTTGAAATTTGGAATGAAAATCAAGGTTTAAAAGATGAGTTGATATAGAGAGGTAGTTTTGAAAATGTGTACGAATAGTACTAAATGGTACTAAATTTGGCACAATTTGAATTTGGGCGAACCGATATACTTGGAATTCTGAAATTTGGAATTACTCTTACTGTTGAAGTGTAGGCTTGAGATATGGAGGTAGTTTTCGAAATTCGTACATATGGGTACGAAAGGTACTAAATAGTACCAAATAAGGTACAATTTGGATTTGGGGGAACGGATGGAGCTGGAATCCTGAAATTTAGAATTAGGATTACTGTCGGAGTGTAGGATAGATGTATTTTGAAAATTCGTACTTTTGGGTACGAAAAGTACTAAATGGTACCAAATTTGGTAGTGATATTTGGAATTAAGATTACTATTGGAGTGTGGGATTGGGATACTTTTGGAAATTCGTACTTATGGCAACGAAAAGTACTAAATTCGTACTTGTGGGTACAAAAAGTACTGAGTGGTACTAAATTTGGTACAAAGGGATTTGGGTGAACGGATCGAGCTGGAAACCTGACATTTGGAATTGAGATTACAGTTGGAGTGTAGGAATGGGAAAGTTTCGGAAATTTGTACTTATATGTATGGAAAGTACTAAATGGTACTAAATTTGGTACAATGGGGATTTGGGTGGACGAAAAGAGCTGAAATCTTCAATTTTGAAATTAAGATTACTGTTTGAGTGTAAGATTGGGATAACTTTGGAAATTCGTACTTATGGGAGGTAAAAGTACTAAATAGTACTAAATTTGGTACAATTTGTATTTGGACGAACAGGAAGAGTTGGAATTCTGAAATTTGGAATTAAGATTACTGTTGGAGAGTGGAATTGAGGTGGTTTTGGAAATTCGTGTTTATTTGTATGAAACGTACTAAATGGTACAAAATTTGGTACAATTCTGATTTCGGAAAATGGATGGAGCTGGAATCCTAAAATTTAGAATAAAGATTACTGTTGGAGTGTAGGGTTGAGGTAGTTTTAAAAATTCGTACTTATGGGTACGAAAAGTACTAAACGGTACTAAATTTGATACAGTTGAGATTTGGGTTAACATATAGAGCTGGAATCCTGAAATCCGATATTACAATTACTGTTGGAGAAATGGAATGAATGAATGGTAGTTTTGGAAATTCGTGCTTATGGGAACAAAGAGTACAAAATGGTACTAAATTTGGTATAATTTGGATTTGGAAGAATGCATTGAGCTGGAATCCTGAAATTTGGAATTAAGATTACTTTTTGAGTGGAGGATTGAGGTAGGTTTCGAAATTCGTAGTTATGTGTACGAACAGTACTAAATGGTACTGAATTTAGTACAATTTGGATTTGGGTGAACGGATAAAGCTTGATTCCTCAAATTTGGACTGAGGGTGAGGAAAGGGTTTTTATAAACTATGAGTGTACGAAAAGTACTAAATGGTACTAAATTTAGTACAATTTGGATTTGGGTAAAATGATAAAGCTGGAACCGTTAAATTTGGAATTGATATTACTAGGACTAAAGCAGTTTTGGAAATTCGTACTTAGAGTACAAAAAGTACGAAATGGTACAATAGAGATTTAGGTAAGCGGATAGAGCTGGAATCCTGACATTTCTGTTGGACTGTAGGTAGTTTTGGAAATTCATACTTATGGGAAAGAAAAGTTCTAAATGTTACTAAATTTGGTACAATGGGGATTTGGGTGAACGGATAGAGCTGGAATCCCGAAATTTGGAATTGGGATTACTGTTGGAGTATAAGATTGAAGTAGTTTCGGAAATTCGTACTTATGTGTACGAAAAGTACTAAATTTGGTGCAATGGGGAATTGGAAGACTGAAGTTTGGAATTGAGATTATTGGTGAAGTGTACGATTGATGTAGTTTTGGAAATTTTGTATTTATGGGTACTACATGGTACTAAATTTAAATTTGTGTGTGTGGGGTTAGCATATGCAGATAGATGACTTTGTAAATACATACTATGAAAAGTACTAAATGTTACAGAATTTGGTACAATTTGTTTTTGTTTAAAGTGGCTTTTGGAAAGTCGTCCTAGAAAAATACGAAAAATACTAAAGGGTACTAAATATGGAAGTTCGTACTTATGTGTACGAGAAGTACTAAATTTGGTACAATTTGGAATTGAGTAAATGAATGGAGCTGGAAACTTGAAATTTGGTATTAAGATTACTGTTCTACTGCAGGATTGAGGAAGTTTTAGAAATGCATACTTATGGGTAGGAGAAGTACTAAATGGTACTAAATTTGGTACAATTTGGATTTGGGTGAACGGATATAGCTGGAATCCTCAAACTTGGAATTAAGATTACTTTTGAAGTGTAGGATTGAGGTAGCGACGGAAATTCGTACTTATTGATACGGAAAGCACTAAATGGTATTAAATTTGGTACAACTTGGATATGGGTGTACGAATACAGTGGAATCCTGAAGTTTTGAATTACGATTACTGTATGGTTGTAGGCTTGAGGTAGTTTTGGAAATTCGTACTTATGGGAACGAAAAGTACTAAATAGTACTAAATTTGTTACAATTTGGATGAACGGATGAGCTGGAATCCTGAAATTTGGAATTAAGATTATTGTTGGACTGTAGAATTGAGGTAGTTTTGGAAATTCGTACTTATGGGTACGGAAAGCACTAAATGGTACTAAATTTGGTACAACTAGGATTTAGGTGAACGAATAGAGCTGCAATACTGAAGTTTTCAATTAGGGTTACTGTTGGGGTGTGGGATTGCGGACGTTTTGGAAATTCGTACTTGTGGGTATGAACAGTGCTGAATTTGGTAGAATTTGGATTTGAGTGAAAATATAGAGCTGGACTCCTGAAATTCGGAATTAAGTTTACTGTTGAAGTGTATGACTGAGGGAGTTGTGGAAATGCATACTTTGGTACAATTTAGATTTTAGTAAACGGATAGAGTTGGAATTAAGATTACAGTTGGAGTGTAGGATTGAGGAAGTTTTGGAAATTCGTACTTATGGGTAAGAGAAGTACTAAATGGTACTAAATATGGTATAATATGGATTTGGGGTGAACGGATAGAGGTAGAATCCTGAAATTTGGAATTAATGTTGTTATTTATTGTTGAACTGTTGTATGGTAATTTATATTTGGTGTATATTTCGGCTAAAGGTCAGGAAATAGAAGTTGTTTATGTTTAGTTTTAAGTTTTTATTTTTATTCCAATATTTCGGTTGAAGTGTAGGATTCAGGTAGTTTTGGAAAGTCATACAATTTGGATTTGGGTGAATTAATAGAGCTGGAATCCTGAAATTTGGAATTACGATTACAGTCGATTTTGAAAAATCGTACTTATGATTACGAAAAGTACTTAATTTTGTACAATATGGATTTAGGTGAACGGATAGCGGTAGAATCCTGCAATTTGAAATTATGATTATTGCAGGCCTGTTGAATTGAGGAAGGAAAATTGGTACATATGGGTACGAAACTTCTAAATAATTGTAAATTTGGTACAATTTGGATTTGGTGTAACGGATAGGGCTGAAGTCCTGAAATTCGGAATTAAGATTACTGTTAAAGTGAAGGATTGATGTAATTTTCGAAAATCTTACATATGGGTACGAAGAATACGAAATGGTACTAAGTTTGGTACAATTTGGAATTGCACGAAAGAATACAGCTGGAATCTTGAGATTTGGAATTACGATTACTGTTATTATTTTGTATTAATGTCAGTGTAGGGTTGAGATATATCGTCGAAATACGTACCATAAGTATACGAAACGTACTTAATGGTACTCAATTTGTTGTTGGGTGTAGGGACAGTAGGAATCTGTATTTTTTGGATTTAGGGTGAGTATTGGTGTGCAACGTTGGTCTCGCTGTTAATGTGATATACGGCTGATATTTTTGAACATCGAACTAAAGGGGTACGAACAGTACTAAAATAAAAATAAATATTGATTAAAACTGGTATTAGTGCAACAAAATTTTCAGTGTTCGCCATTTCCATATTATATATTGTTTATTTGTGTTTTATATCCTTTCCGCATACGAAGTAGCGGGCACTTTGCTAGTTATTTCATAAAAGTTCAGAATTTTTCTTGGTGTCGGGGATAAAAAGTTCGGCGCGGTCGAACTTAATGCTATCTTGACTTGTGTTTTGTTAAGCCGAGCCGGGTCCTTCTTGAACTAGCGTTGTTGAGCCCTTGATCACTGCATCCTTTTGTTGTGAGCTTTGCGATACTCTCGCTCTGTATAGACCCAACCATTAGAGTGACGCTGATTCTGAAACAGACACAACCGTTGTTGAATTTTCTGCTAAATGTCCAAAAGATTGTGGATAAAAATCTTTTGGACATTTAGCAGAAAATTCAACAACGGTTGTGTCTGTTTCAGAATCAGCGTCACTCTAATGGTTGGGTCCATACAGAGTTCTCCCTAAGATTCCCAATCCTATTTTTCCTTTCCATTGTATGCTGATAGCAGTTCCTTCGACCACAGATGCTAAGGCACCCACATCTGTGGGAGATTGCTGCTCAAGATCACTTGATGACGACGAGGTGTGACTCACAGGTATATCGCGGCACTTGGTAATGAAAAATACCTTCTCCTCTCTAGTCTTGGTATGGTCCATACAAAGGTTCGCGTAGTACAGTACACCAATCCTCACCTGAATTTTATTTTACACAAATAGTGCAATATATCATCGATCGATATTACTTTTGTCCTTAATCATCCTTCGGAACCTTAGTAAAATATGTAAGAATACATACAGTATACCTTGTCCTTTTGTTTATTATTGCACCACAAAGCAGTGTGTAATCATTAATATTCGAACAGCAGCCAAAACAGAAGGATCTGAAATGGCTCTGAATTGCCACCACTAACTCTGACGATCGATCGGTAGTAAGCACGCGCAGTGTGAGATTATTTCACTGATGACATGGTTGTTTCAAATATTGTACCCTGCGTACCACCATACCTTGCTTACCTTCCTCCATCAAATTCACGTAATAAGTGGTGCTCATCCAAGAAGCACTAAATAAAAAGAGGTCTTACTTGTGACCACCACTCTAAGATTTTTTATGTTCCTTCTTGTTTTGTGGCTCGTTGTTCCTTTTTTTGTTCATTTTCAAATAAATGGCTAAATACCAAATCAAACAAGAGGCGAAATAATTTTGTTGTCTCGCCTGAGGCAAAAGTTGCCAACAATCCTATAGGAATGCATATTGGAATGAAGCCGATACTGTAGTTGTTGTCGTTGTTGCAATGATGTTCGTGGAAACAGATGAAAATGAAAGGTAAACGTTTGTGTGCGGCAACTGATAAACTGTGGTCAGCAGATCACTTATTATTAATTTTAGTGGTTTAAAGACACCAACAACACTAAAGCCGCAACTGCAAAAAAGCTAAAAAAAAAACGAGAAAACCAAGTGACCGACCTCAACTCTAGCCCTAATATGAACAACTGGTCCTATTGAGCCTAAGGCTAACATTGATATGAGTGTGTGGTTACAATACCTCTTTTGAATATACGAGGTAGACTTGCAAAGGAAAATACTATAGCGTGCGTTTTCTCGGAGTCTAACAAAACAAAACATAAGTTCGAGATGGGGTATTGGTAGACAGCGGAATCCTATGCAGAAATATATACAAGGATTTGTGGTCTAAATATCCCACCGAAATGGCTGAAATTTGGTACTAAGCCTTCGTTAGGTATGAAACTTTACACCTGAAAATTTTCCGCATAGGTCCACGTCTTCATATAGCCCCCATAGAACGGTACCTTCCGATTTCTGGTATTTTGAAGGTTGTGGCAAAATATCCCTCCGAAATGGCTGAAATTTTATTAAGTCTTCCTTGGGGGTATAAAACTTTCCACCTGAAATTTTTCCGCATAGGTCCACGTCTTCATATAGCCCCCATAGAACGGTACCTCCCGACTTCCGGTATTTTGAAGTTGTAGCCTCAATATCCCACCGAAATATCTGAAATTTGGTATTTAGTATTCGTTGTGGGTATAAAACTTTCCGCCTGAAATTTGTCGGTATAGGCTCACGTCTTCATATAGCCCCCATAGAACGGAACCTCCCGATTTTTGGTATTTTGAAGGTTGTGGCTGTGATTATACATTTCTCTATTTTATTGACTTGTCTGGAGAGAATTTTAAACAGAAAAATTGTACACACAAACATTTTTGTACCTATTATTGAAATATTTGTTGCATAACAAAATATGTAAAATGCATACATTTTGCATATGCACATATTATTTTTGCATATGCAAAATTTATGCATTTTGCATATGTCATATGCCAAAAATATGCCCAGTTCCAAAATTTGAAATGAATCGGACCAAAAATAGGGGTTGCATAAAATTCCGCTATCTAGGTATCAGTTTGCCACAGGCTAAAATGGCTCTTCTCCCGGTTCTGTAGGACAATGTACCAGATAACTGTTTCCACCGACTCTCCTATACGAGTTATCAAATTTAAATAAATGCAGCCGATGACTGGTTCACAGATGCGCCACTAACACAGTAAGTTTGTTTATGCTCGTGCTATATACATATTTCAGCATTGAACTGAATATCGCCTCAGATATTAACCCTTTTGCAGGGATACCATTCGGCATTGTTTTGGGCCAATTTTAATTAGTTTTGCTTCAAGCTAAAGTATCAGGACTTTGGTGGTGAATCGTTGAACACTCTTGACAATGAATCGCTGGCTGTCAGTATGAGTCTCGTCTCAGCTTATTGTCTTAACCAATTTGCTTACCAAGACTTCAGTGGTTTCTTTTTTACTGGCCTTAACTTTAAAATTTCAGCATTCAACGTGCAGATGATTATTTTCCATTTCAGTTAAGGTAACGCCCACTTTTGGGTGCACATATTTTAGGTGACGTATGTATAAATTGCGGCGCGATTTGTTGCAATTTTTTGACTTTGGTGAAAATTCATTCCGAAATGGACAGAATAAAAACTCAAATCGATTAAAATTCTTAGCTCAGCTCAAATTCCATAGCGTACAACAAGCAGAGCATTTAATGATAACTCACTGCTGCTGTTGCTGTGTATATCCTTTTATTATCGATGCGAGCTGGTATTTAAAAGGTAGATTCAAAATCTCTGGACAATTACACAAAATTAGAGTAATTCTGTGATAGAAACAGATGAACGAGCAAAAGGTAAATAAGAAAAGTGAAACTAAGAGCACAGTGGTAAAAACAAATATAGTTTTGGAAACATTTTTTTTAACTGTAGAGACAAAATGTATCAGCCCAATCCTGAATAAAAATTAATGTTAATTTTTTCTCAAAATTATTGGAAACACGGAGAATATTGTGGAAGAAGTAATAAAACATAAGATAGGTGTATCGGAATTTTTACAGTTGACGTCATGAAGTAACTTAAATAGCGACAAATCCTTCACTAGTTTTGTAGATATTCGCCCTAAGAATCCTTGCATTTTGGGTGTGTAGCGATGTAGGGGATGTAAGGTACCAAGCAGCGGTCCATGCCGGTTTTAACATGGCAAATGCCAGGACGTATCTTGGTCCCTCTTTCACATCAAGTAGATACCGACTTAATGGTGGCCTCGTGGTGTCGGACCAATGGGAGTAGTTAAAGAGGATATCTTCAAATTCTATCTATCATTGGCCGAGAGTATATGGGACAAAACGGAAACATGCCGAATATCAAAATCTACATGGCCTCAATACAACGCCATACGCACAAAGCCTAAATCGTCGGAACCTGGCAAGACTTACTGCTGTATTAACCGGTCATTGGGCTATTGGTAACCACACAAAGCGCTTAAGAGCTGACCCCCAGCTGTAAAGCCCAATTAAAGCCATTTTTCATGATTTTTTTTTAAGAAAAATATGAATAATTTGTAGTAAAAATTGTTTATATGAAAGAGCACATCTCAATATTAGGTTTTAAGAAATAGTGGAACCAAAAATTCAAAATATCAATTTGTTGCTTAAAAAACTGAAGATTTTTGGTAAAAAAAATGGCAAAAAATTTTTAGAAATAAAACCGATCGATGAAGGACTAGTTTTTGATGTCCTCGATAAGCCCACAATATTATATGACAATCGGTTTATTAGTTTTTGAGCTAGAGTTGGCACCGTTTTCAAAATATCATTTCGAGAAAAACGCGTTTTTAGTTTCCATGTTACATACAAATCACAATGATTTTGTCCCCTCAAACACTCATATCACAGTCAATTTTATTCCGATCGACTTGCAAGTTTTACCACACATTCTATGATATTTATACTTTAAAATAGACCTATACATTTTTTTCGATTTTCCGAAATTTACACGTGGGGTCAACCCTTAAATCTACACACAACGACCGCTGTAGCAGCTGCAAAAATGAAGAAGAAGAGGAAACTGTTGAGCACCTTCTCTGTTCATCTGTCCTGCACAAATTCAACGACGCCTTAAAGCTATGGAAGACCGTTCCTTTATGATATCGCCGAGATAGCCCAAGTATGTCTGGGAGGCCTTCTGTTAATTTTCAATTCATCAGGCTGGAGTAAAATGCCAATTTACTACAACAAAATAATCTTTGAACGAGTAGTGTGGTTTTCAAAACGGTATTTCTTACATACTATTTGGGGCTATAAAGTATAGCCTTCACGTAAACCAACCAACCAAGTGAAAGGACGACAACATTGAATATTGCAAGCAAAGTGAAAACGTTGATGAGCCTGAAAGACTCGAGCACCTTCTCTGCCGATTCCTTAGACTGTCAGTTAAAAGAAATGTGTGTATGATAGTGTACCTTTCTCGTATTTTTCCCCACAGGCCTCATTAATTGCTGTGCAGGATCCTTAAATTGCTGTGGGGCGGGTCATACCAGACTAAGCAAGTTCAACTAACAACCTTCTCATCCCCATTTCTCTGTTACATCTCCTCTCCTTCTACCTTTTCCTGTTTTTTCTCCTGATTTCCCCTACTACCCCCCTTTTTATCTAATTTCAGTATGAACACAATGTATCGCTGGTCTCCGAGTGAAGTGACAGACAACAATTAACGGCAACTGCGTATTCTATAACCAAACTAACCTTAGTCCATACCGCCTCAGAAGACATGGACGAGCAGACCAACGATATATTTTTCGAACGCTCAGAAAATTAAATAAAATTTGATCCAAGAGTCGGAAAATTCAGTTTCTTCATCGGAAAACGAAAGGAGACTAATTGACTTTGCAGCAGAAAAAACAAACCAAATTTTGACAACGTAACGACCAATCCATGTAAACAGCCGCAAAATCCATACATGGATACCAGAGACCTCCACCAAGGAACCAATGGTATGACCAGGAGTGTTGTGCTGCTAACGAAGAGGAGAATGCGGCATGGAATCAGTAGCAACGCGTACGGCTCGAGAGAGGTATCGAGTGATAAGGAGAGAGGAAAAGTGACTTACGCAGGAAAAACAGAAAAAAGTATACCCAAAAATGCTATCATCAAACGGATGGTTTAGGTACTGGAACATTCTCCTGCCATGTAACATATACCAATGATATGCACAGGTTATGAAAAGAACATTTTCCCAACTGTTGTTATCCAATACTAACGATGGTGACGAAGATGCCACAGATCCAATACCAAAAGATGGTATTGAATGTATACCGCCTGGCCAGGATGAGGAAAAGACTGTGGTAAAGGAGTCTATGGTTTACCAGCCGAGCTGTTGCAGACAGGAGTCGTTTCGCTAGAGCTGGCAAACTATCGATATTCCCAACATTAGATATTTTCGATATTTCATTTCAAAAAATCGATATTATCGCTAATTTGTCATCACCATTAATTTAGAAATTAAAATGGCAGAAATGTATATGCTTTGGTTGACATTTTACACAAGTACTTCACAAAATCTAAAGAAAAAAAACAATTGATTTTATTTAATAAAAATAAATAAAACTACAATTTACTTTTTCGAAAAAATTTTTGTGTGTGACTACGGACTTATTTTCTCATATCCACAAAACCGAATTTCTATTCATTTCAATAGATTTTAGGTTATATATTTTTAATCCGATAATATCGATAGACAAAACTATCTATCGATATTGCATTTTTAAAATACAATCGATAGTGACATCGATTTTTTGTCAGCGTTTCTCCAAGCTCGATGATTGAAACATGAGTATTCTATGTCCCGTCCACAACAGAGAAGATAAGACTGTGTGCTCAAATAATAGCGGAATAAGTCTGCTCACTAATGAATGTTTTGGCTCCATTTTGGATGTGGATCCTTTTTGGGTGTCATTCCATTCGATAGATAGGGGATCAGTTGATCCCCATATAATTTAGAGCTTTTGGACCATTATATCGAAAACATTGATAAAATTTCCAAAGGATTAAAATTAAGATTTCCAAAAGGATTCTTTGAACAGGGCTTAAACTGAACTTAAACAAAAATATTAAAGTTTTGTGAAGGAGTTACCCTAACGAGCCGAGCTTAAACCAAGTTTGGGCAGAATATTACGAGATCCAAAGTTTGGACTAAATCCGTTGCTTCTTTTAAGATATGTCGCGCATACCATTAGAGCGAAAATTACTGAACTTTTGTGGGGGACGTACCGGTAGGAATGGACCGATCAGCACCACCTTCGAACTTTATCTAAGATTTGCAGAAATATTGCGATATGAAAAGTTTCCGTCTACGCAATATGCAAATTGAAAGATGTCGTGCGCACCAGCCACTGCACATGGTGGCCGTTGGGGTTTTTAAAGCTTTCGAGCAATTTTCTCAAGAAGTATAGACTTACCCTTAAAAACTTGTATCGTCGCAATATGGGCAAAAAAATCAAAACGATTGGAGTGGAGGTCCTAAACTGCACTTTTCCGAAATTTTGTATAGGAGGTATCGAAAAGAGTGGACTGATATAGACCATATTCGAACCTGATCTATGTCTGGTAGAAATATCACGATGTGCAAAATATGAACCAAACCTTCAAGAGTTATCGAACTTTTTTGGGGTGGTACCAGCGGGGTGGAAAGTATGACCCAAATGTTCTAAAGATGGCCACATATGCCAAGAATATTTTTATTGAAACCCTCAAGAGAGGAAGGAAACTTTTTGGTCCCATTTTCTACAAAAGTGTTTCAAAATCTTCTTCAAAATTGTTTTTCATAAGTTTTTTTCATTAGTCTCAGAACACACAAAAAGTCAAAACCTAACATTAGCGCAGGGAGTGTCCAATAATTGAAACCACATTTTCTGAGTTTTTACAGAAGCAAACACAGTGCAAAAGAAGACCAACCACCTATTTATATATCCTTCTACATACGTAGACAGTTTCAATATGTTTTCTGTTTCCATGGGAAATATTTTAAACATACTAACCTATGTGTATTGAGACAAACATAGACCATTCTTGACAATACTCCAACCGCAGCTTGGACAGCAGAAACATTTGTATCATACAAATGGACGCCAGAATTCAATTGACTCTACTTTACTCCACATGCGAATTGTATCTCGAGCATGGGAAAACATTTATTGACTGCCACGATTTTAAACCCTGCGGGTGTAATTTTAATTTGTGCGTTAGTGTTGGTCAAGTTTCGAATAACATTTTGGACTTCTGGGCCAAGGCACAAAGACACCGTTGAAGTCCACATCGACCACTATTTTTGCGTTGCTATCTTTTTCTTTTACATAAAATGTTGTAGTCAAATGTGAAGTATGTATAATTACATACATTTCATACTTGCACGTAGACAGACGGCTATTCCTATGCGCAGAAATATTCCTTTTTTCATTTGATATGATTTTAAATAAAGGATTGCTTTGTTGTGGGAATATTTTGCCAATATTGGTGTCTATTTCCAATTTAGGAACTTAGCCATGGGCCATGTTGAGAAATATAAATCGATTTGGCTTTACCCAGTAACTAACTAATGTGAGAAAGAGTTTGGATGTGTAGTGTCTTAGTCGGGTTTTAGGGCTTTCTTTAGTAATCTATCGACAAGTCCTTAAAAGAAGATTAATATTGTCATGGCAGTGAATGAAGTATAAAGGTAAACTTATAAAATCCAATTAAATGGGTGGGAGTGATATTGTCTTCACCACTGACAATTTTTAAGGAATTGTCACAAACTTCACGGGGTTAGTTAGGGGCTAAGTGACAAAATAAAGAAATCAAATCGTTGATAAAATAAAATACCGTTCTACAAAATTAAAACAAAGATAAGTCTAAATGATCAAAGAGTCGTTTATTGCGCCCTGCGGGATATATTTCCCAATTCATACAGATGCTATCGGCACTTGATTTTACAATTTAAAATGGTTCAAGCTTTTTATTAAATATAAAATAATTATTTCGCGGAATTATAATTAAATATTTTTTTTATCTCCTAATGGCCAACACAGGGGTATACCAAAAGTCAAAGCACCCTTGCACCCTTACTGGTTTTCCGCAGGTTTGTTGTAGTTTACATATAAGTGTGTATCTATGTTTGTTTTGTTTCGTGTGTGTAGTACGTCGAACTTGAGAAAATAATTAAATTTTAATTTGAAGCCCTTCGTAACCAACGAAACATCAAAACGCACATTTAGATAGCAATTATGGTAATTTCAAATGTAAGTTTTCTCGCCATTGACGTAATTGGAGTTGTTGTTTTAAGTTATTAAATTAAGTTTTCTGTTTGCTTTTTAATGTTAGCTTGGTTGTAGGAAGTAAGTGGTATCAACAACGATGTGTGGTATAATGCGAACACAATGAAATGTAGTAACAAGTCTGACATCAACAACTGGGTGATTGTTTTCTATACAAGTTAAGTTCATCCAAACTGAACTTTAAATTTGTCAAAAATAGGAAGATTCAAGTGGCAACTATAAACAATCTTTTGACTTGAGCTTTCCATCGATGTATTAAACTCGTAGGTTTTTTTTGCGACATTTGACTGCCGACACAAACCTACTTGATATCAAAATGCATGTCTGCTTCCCTTAGGTCTTCATTGGAAGTCAATGTACCATGTATATTTGGTCCATGGTGGATTTTGAAAGGCAAAATTCGCGGTAATTCCGCACTGCGGAAGATTTTGGATTTAGTTTTTTTTTTGCAAATGACCGAAAAAAGAATGACCGCAACATAAGAACAAATCGATAGCGGGATTTCTTTGCAGTTACAAAATACTAATATTAAGATAATTATGTCCAATTTGTTGATTTCTTATTCTATAGAGTAAACGACGACAAGCTTTGCAAGTTGAAAAATACTCTCGTTAAAGGGTACTTTCGATATTATTTGAATGTCACAGGGAGGAGACTTATGCCTCTATAATTTCAACTAACTTCTTTGTGAAAGTGCCACAGAATACTCTCCTTTCAATCGCATAGTACTAGCTACCAGATATATTCAACCTAAGGTTCATTTAGTAAGGTTACAAAGGAAGCGAATTCAGACCTTAGTCTTCTCCTTATGGCAAAAATAGAAATTGTTTGAACTAAAATATTTGTATACCCTCAGCCTTTATGCTAAAGAGGGAATATACACTTTGATACGACCAAAAATGTGCCTCATCGAAATAATGGTTTTTGACCCCAAGTATGTTTGTACGATATCCGTTTCAGACAATTTTGAGTCGATCTAGCAATGTTCGTCCGTCTGTCTGCCTGTCTGACTGGTGGGCACGATAACTCTCGAATGGATCAATCGATTCGGTTCAAATTTTGGGTATCGAAATGTTTTGTGCAGATTTGATTTAAATTCGAAGATGGGCCATACCGGACCACTCCTTCAAGTACCTTTCCCACAAAAGTTCAAAAATATTCGGAAAAATTGTCCGCACGATAACTCTTGAAGGGCGGAACCGAATTAGTCCATACTTTGCACATCGTGACATTTCTACCAGACATAGATGAGGTTCCAATATGAAGCCTATTGGTCCACTCTTTCGGGTACCTTCCACACAAAATGTTGCTTAAGTGCAGTTTAAGGCCTGCTCTCGAATCGCTTTGATTTTTGTTGCAGCCATTTGTATTCACTACCCCCATTACGACGATATAATTTTTTTCAGGAGCAAGTCAATACTTCCTCGGAAATCAGCACGAAAACTGCAAACAACCCATATAATACCATGTGTCGTAGTTGGAGCGCACGATAACTCTCGAACGGATCAACATATTTGGTTCAATTTTTGGGTCTTTCAATATTTTGTCCAAACTTAGTTTAAGATAGACCATATCGGTCCACTCCTTCCGGTACCTCCCCCAAAAAGGTTCAAAATTTTTCGCCCAAATTGTGGGCATGATAACTCTAGGAGGGAGTAACCGAATTGAGCCAAACTTTGTTATTTGTAATATTACTTTCAGGCATAGATCGGTTTCTAATATGGACTATATCGGTCCACTCATTTGGGTACCTCCCACACAAAACTTGGAAAAAGTATATTTTAACAACTCCTCTCTGATCTTATTAATTTGTGATGCAGCAGGTTGCACTTGCGGCCCCTGTTACGACGTTGTAATTTTTTTTTTCGTGGGCAAATCCATACTTCCTGAGATAATGACCCAAAAAGGTCCAGAAAATCCTACCGGCACCACCTAAACTGGCTAATGTGTAAAATAACCCTTTAAGAGAGAAATCGATTTAGCTCAAACTTTGTAAATTGAAAAGTAAAATTGTAATATATTTAAATTCAGAAAATTAAGTACAACATTTTTAATTATATAGTCTGTAAGGAAAATATCCATAGACTAAGAAAGAAAAAAAAATATTTCCTACAGATTTGTATTAGGTCCGAATATGTATTATATCGGATCTCTCCTACGGGTACACCCTACCCAAAGTTTGGAAAAAATGCACTCGTCTTGGATCATTCTGAATTTTGTTGCAACATGCAGTTTTTTGCGGCCCTTTCCATCCTAGAAAATTTTCCCAACAGCTAAAAAACCTACAGAAGTATTGTGTTAACTTTTTTCTGGTACGTGGCTGAGGGTATATCTCTGTCGGCTCAGCTGACTGATACTTTCTTACTTGTTATTATTGTAGTGTTCTATTTAATTTGCTTTGTTGCCAGTCTGTTTAGTTCAAATCTAGCAACTCATTTTTAACACAGTTGCAGTTACTAATCGAACTAAAATTTTGTAAACCTTTCAGATTTGGATGGCAATACATGAATATGAAACCAAAACCAATATGGGTCCATTTTATCCTATGACCATCCTATAGCGGTACCAGCAGATTTCAGGTATTTTGAAGATTTTATCTTCAATTTTTAGGAATTGGCTGTAACTTGGAAAAAATTGTGGACATGGATCAAGGTTCTGGTATAGCCCCCATATAACGGTACCACACGACTTCAGGCATTTTAAAGTTTTGATCTACATTTTCGGCCTAAATTGGTTGTAATTTGGTTGTAGTGTTTTGAGGAGTCAAAAATGTTTTCAGTAAAAAGTTAAAAATATTTAAAAATAGTAAGTTAGAGTGTTTTATTTATAACTAGTAGACCCGGCGAACTTCGTCTCGCAGTCTGTTGTACACTGAAATTAAAGATTTTAATTCTATTAATGAATAGAATTGCAATTAAGTATCAGATTTCTTGTTATGAAAAGAAAAGTTGCTCCCGTCGAGGATTCCTTTTATTTAGATGTAGATCGTGGTAAAACTGGTATAATTGTCTCAAATTCAACGTACATAGATCTTTTGTAATTCGCTTCAATTGGGTTAATCGCAAGCTTATGCGACATTAGATATTCATAACAAATAATGATTTGGCTAACACTCAAAGCGTTGACCACTCCTGAATGTTCCGACATGTGTGTTTTAACGCGGATTAGTCATTAGGCAAGTTTCACTATTTTTCCCGTTAAAGCGTATTATGTGCTAACCCTTTAAGAACTCTAGACAAACAATCATATAAAACAAAGTATTATCAGCGCCCCCAACCTATGAAATGTATGTACTATAGACATTTGATCATGAACTTCTGTAGAAATCACATAAGGATGACCATCAGTATTATTTATGGTTCGTGAAATTGGTGCCTTCGACTATACATGATGATTATGGGTCGACGACGCCACACGCTCTGTGAATCTAATTTACAATATCATGAGGTTTGGGATCAGGGATTTCAGCAAATCAACTTAGTTTGATACTATTTTACAGACTTACCTAATGATAATGTTAGCATGTGTCAAGCTCCTTTTTACGTCCAAATTAGTACACTCAATATCGTGTATTCTCCCAGACGCGATCCCCAGAACCGAAACAATATCTTGGTATTTGCGAAACAATTTACATATATTTTTCCTCTGTATTTACGGAAGTCATTCGGAAGCATGTTATATCGCTGAGTATTAGAAAGAAAATGGCGTGGCATTGGTGTTCTACAACGTAGTAAAGAATACAATAGCTTTGGTGGTATGAACAATTGTGTAAATTTTACCAAGAAAACTGAAAAACACCATTGGTGAGAGAATCATCCATTAGCCCAATGTAATGGTCTTTGGGCATTGATCCAAATTTTGACGCTGTTAATAAATTCTACGATGTTTCATTCCTTAATGAATCCATTCGCCTGTCTTTGTTCTTGATTGTGATCCACGAATTCTGTCTATTCCCGTGCAGTTTCGTGATAATCACTTTTCAACTGATGTGCAATATTGCGATGGTGTGCATTTCTGGTCCGACGTGTACATTTGATATTTTGATTAGCGCAACTGTAAGGAATAATGGTAAATTACTTGAAGCATACCGCAACTACATACATAAAAAACATTACCACTTATTACTTAATTAAATAATCACAATAAGTCTTGGGGTTTCCACCAAATGTATCATTCAGAATGAAATGAACCACAAATAACCCTTGACTTCACAAACAGATCCAATACCGTAAGTCGAACTGAAAAAAATATTTTATACAACATTGAATATTGACAAAAAAAGAAAACAGGAAAAATCAAAAATACCCATTTTCTTCAAGATTTTTTTTGCGGATTTTTCACGATATTTTTTCGGTTTTATCCTTTTCTGCCATGAGACCATTCCGAATTGGTGCGAATTATACAAATCTGTTCAGCCGTTCTTGAGTTATAAGCGTAGTAACTAACATCATCCTTTTTTATATATATAGATTGCTCTAAAAACTAGAAAATAATTTTTCGTGTGGCCTCAATAAGTATATTCTTCTTCATGATGAAATCTATCAAATAAAAAAACTCTTCCCGTTTAATTTTGTCACAATTTTTAATTTAAATGCAAGCGTTTCATTTGAGAGATTTCATCATGAAGAAAAATATACACGGTGCGCCTGTTCTTCTTTTGTTGTTGGTTGGTTGTGCCTGCACCAAAGTCAAAGGTTGCTGTTTCAATGATTTTTAGAATTTTCTACCGATATAGTCCATATTAGAAGCTGATCTATATTTGGACAAAATATTATGACAACCAAATTTTGGACCAAACCGTGCTCTCCATCCAGACAGACGGACAGGGACATATCCTCAAAAAACGGGTTTAAATGGAAGGTGCTGACACGTGACAAGTTTTTGCGGATTCTGAAACAACAATGTTCAAAGATAAGAAAAATAAAAAAATGCTGGAGCGATTTTTAAATAAATCGCGATCAAAAATCACATTTTTAGGGGTTTTTAGGTTTTTACGCAATTCTTATCGAAATGGGTTTGAAGAAAATATTGTAGCTGTGAAAATTCTCTTTTTGATATTTTCGTAGGTATACCATTTTTGATATATAGAAGTTCGAATTGGGACAATGCACAACATTAAATGAAAACCGCTTAAACCTGGGAAGTTTTCGCGGTCAAAAATTTTTAGGTTTTCACGATTTTGCTTGAAAACCACAAGTCCTATAGCAAGGAGACTAAAAAAATGTTTTAGCAGTGAAAAAACTCGACAAAATTGTTTGAACCTGCAAAAAAAACTAAAAATTTGAATTTTGACCGCGATTTATTTAAAAATTTATTTTCTTGTTTCCATTTAAAGTTGGTTCAAGCGCACCGAGAGTAGGTTTGTTCGATAACCCAAAAGTTTGTACAAATTTGTAAAAACGTTTACAAAATGCTGTTCGATAACAAACTTATTCAGTAAAAGAGAAGTGAGAAGTAGTAGCAAGTACTTGCACGCGTCACAACTTATTTTGAACAAATTATTCTGAAGCTGTTTATATACAATGCGGCAAAGTAAGAAACACATTAAAGTGTGCTTTCGAACATTGTAACAAGCCGATGAATAATATCTTCTAACCATAACAGCAACCGCAATAACCATGACAATGTTAGAGAACTAACAACTTTATGTAATAGTTTTTGAAATATTCTATTGCCTGTTGGTAATAGATTTAATTATGTTAACGTTCCGAATAATAATTTCACCGTAGCTTGAATGTAATAATTGTCCATTCTGTTGTTGCATTTTCATTAGCAGAACGGTCAATGATCGTGAGTACTTGTTGTGGTCATAATAATTGCCGATGCACTAGTGGCGCGTGTTCTCTTTTTTCACAACTTCATTTCCTCGATCGTACATCTGCTAAAACATTTTCTAATATAAATATTGTGATAAAAGTATGGGAAAGCGTGTGCATACGGCAAGCGTGCTAAGGTATGTGCAAGTGTAGCTCATAAATGCGCTGATGCCTAGCATGAAAGTTGCTACAATTCTTAATAACAATTAGATAACATTTGTTTTTAATTATTATTGTGTACAAATTCTAGCTGATGCTCGTTTAAGTGTTTAATGAGAACTTTTTATGACCTTTATCCATTATAACCAGTAAGGAAGAGATTAAAGTCGTGCAGGGTCGACTGTGTGATACTCTACACCACCACTAGTTCAATAAAATTTGCTGAAATTATTTTCTAGACCAAATCCCTTGACATTTTCCAAATTTAATCAAAATGTCTGTCCAATTTTTTGGTTACAAAAATTCAATCGAAAGTGTATATGGGAGCTATATCCAAATTTGAACCGGTTCTCAAATGCAATAGCGTTTGGACAACAAATGACCATCCTTAATAGGATAATAAATGCAAGCTGTAGTTTCATTACAAAATACGTGGATGGACGGACCTGCAAAAATCGACTCAGGAAGTGATTCTATGTAGGTATATCCTTAAAAGGAACTATAGGTCTATCCCGTTTACTTATGCATCTTACATAATAATGTACAAAGACCACCACATTGTGATGTAGGGTATAAATATCAATCGGCTGTGCTCACAGAGATATACATATACTCAGTACTTGTGAATTAAGACGTTCATTTATAGACAGATCGAATATCGGCTACACAACTTAAATCCTTTTTCCCAAAATGTACAGTTTGTCGCAAAAGTTAGTATACACCGTTGAAACCAAAATGTATTAGGGATAAATATCACTATAACTTATAGAAACCAACAAACAATTAGTTTCATTTGATAGACAAGAAGGTTGTCTTCCGTAATAACAATTAAAAGTGCGCAATATTTGCATATATTAGCAACTGTACGGTTCGAATCCCAAAAAGACCAAAATTTATGTCGCAAAAGTTAGTATACAATGGAGAATCCTCGTGGAATTGTGTAAAAAATTCTTGATATTTTTGAAAAAAATGAAACTAAATCTGTTCTTAAGATCATAAAGAGTATATTAATTGGTTTTAATGGCAGTTATAGTACTTATAGTGACAAGTCCAACGTACACTGGATCGTAAAATCCACAAAAATTGGTCATCTACAAATACAACAACTGTAGCGACAAAATTCCGGGTGTTATGTCCTGTTTATGAATTCTAAAGCCATGAAATGCTCAGAAAAGCTCTAAAGTTTCAATATGGGGTGATTTTGATCGAGTTTCGACTTGTCCTGTTTGAAAAAAACGGGAAGTTTCTTGAATTAAATCCATACTTTTAAGGTCATTGTCCTTTTGAAACATGTAATAATCCTTAATCCTTACACATAAGGACTTTCCATTTGAGTTAATTTTCTCACAAATGTTGCCCCTTTTCATATTCTCACCAAAAGTAAATAGTAGGAGAACCTCAAGTTCCGTTGTAAGCCCTACAGTTATACTGTCTTACCGGACTTTTAGCAGTATCGGACATTCTTCTCGTTTCCCTAGTGTCTAATGTACTACTAATGTCTAATGAACTACTTCTAACTGATCGATTTAGTTCTATTTTAGTCCTAAGTGAAGCGAACACAGCTTGTCAGAACGTTTTTGCACAAACCATGCATTATAATAGCAGAGAAAGCTCTGTATTAAAATTTTAAATTAGCTATCATATCCTTCTGTGGTGGGCTTACACCAAAACGTGAGGTTCTCCTACTATTTATTTTTATTGGGAAAGTGAAAAGGGACATGATATGTAAGAAAATTAACTGAAAGGGAAGGTCCTTATGTGTAAGGATTAAGGATTGTTACATGTTTCAAAAGGACAACGGTCTCGAAAGTATGGGTTTCCTTCAAGAAATTCCGGTTTTTTCAAAAAGGACAAGTCGAAACTTGATCAAGATCGCCCCATATTGAAACTTTAGAGCTTTTCTGAGCACTTCACGGCTTTAAAATTTATAAACAGGACATAACACCCGGAATTTTGTAGCTACAATTGTTGTATTTGCAGATGACCAATTTTTGTGGATTTTACGATCCAGCGTACGTTGGACTTGTCACTATAAGTACTATAACTGCCATTAAAACCAATTAATATACTCTTTATGATCTCAAGTACAGATTTAGTTTCATTTTGTTCAAAAATATCAAGAATTATTTAAACAGTTCCACGGGGATACTCCGTTGTATACTAACTTTTGCGACATAAATTTTGGTCTTTTTGGGATTCGAACCGTACATTTGCTAATGTATGCAAATATTGCGCACTTTTAATTGTTATTTCGGAAGACAACCTTCTTATCTATCAAATAAAACTAATTGTTTGTTGTTTTCAATAAGTTATAGTGATATTTATCCCTAATACATTTTGGTTTCAACGGTGTATACTAACTTTTGCGACAGACTGTATGTATTTAATGGGGTTTCAAAATCATGTGGCCTTTTTCAGGAAGTAAGTATGAAATCCCGAATAAAATATATGACATGTTGGAAGTTTTATGGTATTAATGTCAGTAAATGGGGACATTTGCTAAATTAAGGGAGGGATATTTTCGTACCACCGAGAACGAGAAATGTCAATGTATGGACCAAGTAAACAATGTTTTGAGGAATATCACCTCCCTATGGATAACTCGAAAGGCCAAATCAACAACTTTTGGCGCAGATGTTTCCTGTCCCTGAAGAAACCGAAATGCCATCAATTTTTGGTAAGCAGACTTCTGGTTCGGAATGTAAAGTTGCAGCTAATTTGGGTGCCTCCCCCAACAATAGTTCAAAAAGGTTCGATAAAACAGTGCGCATAAAAACGATTTGGTCCATAGTTAGCACATCGAGACATAAAACCGGTTCGAATATGGACTATATCGGTCCACTCCTTCGGATACCTCCCATGCAATATTTCAAAATATTTGGCAAAAGCGCAGTTTATAGACATATCTCGGATTGTTTTGGAATTTCCAGCAGATTGTCCTCACGGCCCCCATCATGATTAATCGAATTTTTTGTGGGCTAATATATACTTCCAGAGATAATGGCCAAACGCTTTAAAAATTCCACAAGCAACCAACTAGAATAACTGATGAGCACCACATCGAATTGGGTATCCTGTTTGGCGAAAACTTTGCACATCGTAATATTTCTTTTAAATGCACATCAAGTTCCAATAAGGTCTGTGCCAGACAACACATCCCTCATAAAAGTTCAAAATGTTCGTTTAAGTGCAGTTTAAGGGCTGTTTTTACTGAAGCTACTCTTTGTGTTCCTGTTTACAGAGATATAATGGTTGTCTTGTCCATTCCCTCAAATAGTTATCAAAAACTCCACAAAATCCTACCTCGACCTACTAAAAACTGATTAGTATTGGTCCAACCTTTGCGCATCGTAATATTTCTCTGAAAGATAAATCAAGTTTGACGATTGAATATATCGTACAACATTTTCCGTTGCCTCTCCCAGAAAAGGTGGAGCGTTGTTTTGAAATTTTCGTCGAAGGTAGTCCTTGCGATGTTGAGTACAACGTTATAATTGTTTCTTTGTGGATAAGTTCATGCTTCCTGGCTTAATGACTTACAAGCTCTTAAAAACATACGTTGGCTGCTTGGCATGATAACTATCGGAAGGAATGACTACCAAAGATTATATCCAATTGTAAAATGGATTACTACATTTTGTAGCCCCTTCTCCAAAATTTCAATATTTTTGTTTAAGGTGACTTCTCGGATCGTGTTGATCATGGCCATGGGCCCTGAAATGTACCAACACTTAGGGCAACGCCTTCATACTCCACTCGCACTGAAATTTTTAGTAATCTTTGTGAACCTTGTTACAGTGCTATCATTTTACTTTCCATAAATCTCGCGATATTCGTCCGAATGAAAAAACTCCTGGTAAAAATTCAAGCGATCCAAACTCCCCTTAAACTGCTTTGTTCGATAAATGTTTAAAAAGTTTATGGGGAAGGTAACTTAAGGAGTTGACCAAAATAGTCCATAACCAAACCGATAGTTATCGTGCACATAAAGTAACGAAAAATATCAGTTTTGAACTGATGCAAATGTGACAACCAATAGCCACTGGACCGGGCCCCTGGAATATTGTATTTTTATATATTTTTTGAATATTTTTTTGCAAAGTTCAAACTTTATCCATAGCCATTTATTCAATATTTTGCACATAGTACTTGCGGTTATAGCCCTAATGTACACATTTGTATGTAATATAAAGAATTGTTTTTAAACCGTCCGCCATAGTATTGTTTTTCTGTTTTTTAACACATCGAACTAATAATTTGCGACCCTATAAAGTATATTTTCTCGATCAGGATAAAATTCTAAGACGATTCTAAGACGTCTGTGATTACTCTAGCGTCCGCAAAAATTGAGATATAACGCTAAAATTTTGCACCCGATTGCCTTTTTTCCATAGGCAGGTCAAGTTCGAAGATGTGCTATATAAGTCCACATTTTACTATAGCCCCATACAAGGGTACCACTTCATTTAAGGTATTTTGAGAATTTCATATACATTTTTCGATCAAACTAGTTGACATTTGAGGTTCTTAATGGACTAGAATCTTTTACACCAAAATTGTCAAGATAGGTCCACGTTTTCGTATTGGGCCCATATAACGGTACCTTCCGATTTAAGTAATTTTGAGGATTTTAGCTACATTTTTTGGCGGAATTAGCTGAAATTTGAAATATGAGGTTCCCAAGGACCAAAAAGCTTCTCTATTAAAAATTGCCATGATAGGTCCATGTTTAGGTATAGCCCCCATAAAACGGTACCGTCCCATTTCAAATATTTTGACGTTTTAGCTACATTTGCAGACCGAATAAGCCATAATTTGTAATTTAGGGTTCCCTGTGATCAAGAAGCTTCTCCAACAAAAATTATGGACATAGGTCCACGTTTTATTGTAGCCGCTATATAACGGTACCGACCGACCTATCAGAGTATTTCATGTTTTTTTAATTGTTTTATTTTGTGGGATTTCAGGCAAATATATTTGTGAATGCAAATGAATTATTTTATGTTGTTAGTGCGATCAGTTTAGTTTATTTTATTTTAGCCCACTGTAAATAACTCTAAAAATCAAGCAACAAATTTCTTTTGAGATGTTAAAACAAATTTCTTGAAAACAATTTTCTCAGTTTGAATATAATCTTTAAAATCATGTTGAATAAAAGAAAACAGTTACACGTTTTGTGACTATTTCGGTGTGAGAAAAGTGGAACTCACTCACCGTCTCATCATTGTAGAAAATAAAAACAAAAACACATTTAGTTGTTATTTTAATTGTCCTCAAACAGGTCTCACGCAATTTGGTGACTTGCAAATAATAATGGAACCAACCTCATTTTAACTAAAACATAATTTCTTTTAAGACAAATTTAAACAATTACAGAAAAACAGATGACAAACGATAATGGGCTACGACGCTCAGGTTTGGCATGGAAAACTTTGCAAGCAAAGCAATTTTAATTAAAAAAAAAAAACAAAAACTTTAAAATAAAATTGTTCACAGAGCGTCACACAAAGTTAACCAAGCGAATTTAAATTCGTGTTTTTCGATTATTGCGAATGACTGATTTTTCTTTTGTGGGAAGTAACAGTGGAGGCACTTGGCGTGGTGGCACAATTGTTTCTTAAATATTGTCAGTGTTTTCATGTTTAACCAAGGAATTAATTTTAATTTTCCTACAAATACTACCTAATATCAACCCCGTTACAGATGAACAAGTAGAGTCTACGTTTAAATAAAATTAAAAACAAACATAAATAACGACGATTTTCATTATTCAGGGGAGAAATAATTATATTTTAAGCTATGACCGACAAGTAATAGTTATGAGGCTGTAAGTAACACTACGTTTTTTTCTTCGCTTAAGCATCAAGTTCTGTTGCTAACTTTAATTTAGTTTTTGAGTTATTTGTTCGATAAAAATGTTTTTTTTTATTAAATAAATAGAAAGTCAATTTTTTATAATTCTTTGAAGGTACTAAACAGAATTGTATCCAGATAGTGCTACTAAAGATAATATCTTCTTATTTGTGAAGTAGGGGACGATAGATATCAACTTTCGGTGCTGACCGGCTTTAACATAGCCACGGATGGTCATATCGAATGGGGGTTTTGAGTTTTTGTGCCAATTTCTCAGGAAGTAGTCAATATTTGGACATAATCCGAGTCTGTAAGAAATAATACAATATACAACGTTTAGAGCAGATCAGTTTCCCCTTTCGAGTGTTATCTTATGTACTACCCAGAGAAGTTGGGGCCGGCAAGTTTTTTGGAGCTTTTGGCTATTACCTCAGGAAGTATACTTGCCTATTAAAATAATTGCGCCGTCGCAACAGAACTGGTTGCGAAAAGTTTCAAAACGAGCCGATACGAACTGCTTAACTGTACTTACACTAAGTTTGCACAAAATAATACGAATGCCAAATTTTAGACGAATCGGCGATCCGTTCGAGACTTATCGTGCACTCCAGCCAGACAGACATGTCTAAATCCAAACATACTTGGGATCTAAAAGCATTTTTCGATGTGGCACAACTTTGGTCGTGTTTTTAGCCTAAAGGCTGAGGATATAAAAAGGTCTTTAATTGGGGGGGTACCCTTATTTGGGGCTATATTAAATGTTAAATAAGAGGTAGTTCGGTAAAAAAAAATTAGCTAAAATTCTCAAAATACCGAAAATAGGGAGATAACCGTATATGGGGCCTATACTATAACGCTAACACGCCGTGACAACACTTTTTTCCTGTGATTTTCAAGGCGTTCAGAGCCAAACTCATAATTTTCAAAGGCAGCGCTAAGCGTTGTAAAGAACAGTCAAGAAGTCAATAATTTTCTGTGAGATCATGAGAGATCCTCTTAAATTCCACACACTGTCTTTTTCTTGACCAGGAAGGACATGATGGTGAATTTCTTTATAAATATGGTTAAGAGAATTGGAGACTGTGGGAGCCATTAATTACTAACAACAGTCGGGTGGGGGGGTTCGCGTCTCCTAAACTCCAAACGAATATCCTCCTGCACATAATAGAAAAGATTTTTTATAGACTCCCGAAAGAAAATTTATTTGTAAGTGGACTAAGGGCTGGACAACTCTGTACCCCTGTTATACCAGCTTATTCGTAAATACTCAGAGAAAAAACAGTCCTAAGATACTATGAATGGAACTCCAGGTGTTGTTTGGAGTTCGTGCCTCAAAACCCTTACCCTTCCGTGGTCTCTATGGCTTACATTCTTTTCTTGAGACCCCAACAACGATATTTCCCCCCCTGAATCTACCTCACCACAGTAAGGAAATAGTTAGGTTTTTATAAGATCATCTTGTTAATACAAGTTTTATTAAAAGAGGAATTCATTATGTAGGGTTACAATAGATAATATTCAAGAAACCATAAGGTATTAATAATTATGGGTATAAGTTCGTTCACTAAACGATTTATATCTTGAAAGGAAGGGAAACAGTGATATTCAATAAGTATTATCTTTGAAATTTAGGTATTGGATTTAACATTATTAAATTGGTTTCTTTTTAAGCAATCAATTAACAAAACATGGCCAAATTTTGGCCTTCTAATGATAGTGTATTAGATAGATATTGGATTCGAGAAAGATAATTCTACTAATAATACTGAATACGTCTTTAAATGTTTTAACCTATTCTGTAGAACATTTTAATAATTAGATAGAATAAGAATACTATTTAACATACAATTATAAAAAAGAATAGCATTGGCCAATAATTACGTTCAGTTCAATGGCAACAAAAAAAATTAGGATATTAGGAAACCAACGTATTTGTTCAATAATAACGACTCAAATTCAAAGCAAATAATTAATTGGCCAACACTGCGCAAATATTGGTATAATAATTAACTAAATAATAATCCGAAGGATATTAAACTGAAAAAAAATCTAGTATTTCGCGATGGTCAGAATTAATCCATTTATCCTTTTAAAGCAAAGATATGTGAACAAGGATTTTGACTCCTGTTTTCAATTTTACCGCAACTACTAAATGGTCTAGAGGATGGTTAGAGAAGAACTATGCTTTATAAAGGCAGATGGATCAATTCTGTCACATCCTTTTTTTGTAGGACACACACATATGCAAATATTTTAAGGATTTGATGGTTTTTGTTGTTGTTTAAACTCACTTTTTATATATGATGGTATATGTTGAATGAATGATCCTCTTAATACCACATCAGGATGATCGCCGAGGCCTCGATGAACATGTATGGATGCGAAGGATATCTCGATGTTTTACTGTAAGGCTTTAAGAGATTTTAATTAAGTTTAAAATTTTTGCATATGTTAAGGAGAATTGAATATTTCTGATACTTAGATGATATAGATATGTGTAGTTGGTGCTGATGTTTAAAATTTGTTTTTGGATGACAGTTGGTTTTATATTTTTTTTCATAAATATAATTCACACTCTCGATGGTTGCGGTATTTGAACCCGGGGTCGCTGGTTATTGCCGCACTCGCTTACACTCTGAGCTACGGGCTATGCTTGAAGACAGTGTGCTAATGATGACTTTTGATGTGCTGTACACCAAACACTGGGTAATACCAGACGACAAAGCTTCACCAGAACTCTGACTGTAGGCCGGAGATTATCTAATTTTAGCACTCCCACTACAATACGTTCCACGTTGATATGGGAGTAGTGGGTGGTTGTGGAATCGATGTGGAATCAATGTGGACACGTGTTGGATTGCACAATGGGCGATTTGGTCACTGGTAATGATCTTTATGAACAATGCGATGGAGTGGGGGTGTTGCCTCTAATGATTTCAGGCCTCGGTAAAATTTGATGTTTTTTTTTCAAAACGAATCTATTTAAGATCGTAAAAACCAAGATGGCAGCTTCTCTGTCTATAGGCGATTTCCGGTTATGGTATCACCTGAATGAAAAATGGCGTCGTCATCACCATGGAAATCTTATCAACGAGTTTCCACGAACACACGTTTACAATCACAAGAAGAAGACTTCGGGAAAATCTATAGAGAATATGGACAATTTCTAGCACCAATATTATCACTAATGCTCAGTTTATTCTTACCTTGAGGGCTATGATTGTATGGAATGGGGTCCAATAAGGCGAATTTAAGCTTTTGAAACGCTTGTCAACCGATAGTTAATCAAATTTGTCGACACCTTCGTATGAAAAATATTTTGGTAAGAATTTAATCGTTTTAATTGCACAAAAAAATCACCTTGGTTTGGAGTAGTGGAAATTTTTATCAATCCAAGAAAAGGATTTAAGGATTATTTTTGTAATCCCGAATTTTCTTTTAGGCACTTTATGCAACAAAACTTGATTAATATGTTCTTCGGGTTTGCACAGATTTCTTTACTTATGCGTTGTTAACTATGTCAGATCAGAAAACCAAAAGAACGAATACAATTCTGTTATGCATTATGGGAGTAGTGTTCCTCATTGACTTTGGTTTTCACCATTAACAACATTGATTAGGGAGAGCTTAACGATAAAACTGAAAAATATATTTTTTTTTTGTCTATCCGTTACTTACTAATACAAATATGTAAGACTATGTTAGCCACGCCTCCCTTCCGAAGTGAACATACCGTAAAAAGAGAGTGTTTTTTAAAGAAGAAGAAGAAAAAAATAATAATAAAAAAAAAACAAAACTTCGATCCGACTAGGGTTTGAACCCCAGTCCTTCCGACTTCGAAACAGGAAACGCCTCCACCGAGCCACCGCATGATTTGTTGGTGTTATGTCTAATTACAATCTTGTAATGATTGGATTTAGCGAATAGATGTAATTTCGCAATTTATTTACATTTCCTAGTGGGGACAATTGAGTAATTTTTTTCCAAGAAGAAGAAGCAGTTTTATTTTTCTAACAATAGATATGGCATCATAGCAAACATTTATTTGGTCATTTGGTTAATGGACATATTCGGTAAAGGAACATATTCGGTGAATTAACATATTCGGTGACCTAACATATTCTGTGACCATAATTTCCCACAGCGTTTGTCATGAAAGCACAACTAAATGGGAGAATCCTCATTGTTGTTGTAAAATACAAAACAAAAATGCATTTGAAAGAAGAAAAGTTCGAGGACATCGAAGCCGCTCCACATCCGATATGTCTGAAGAGTCTTTACCGAAGACGAAACATGCATGTCACATAGTGGTGGGTGTGTGGGTTCGAATCATAAAGCTCGATTAAAAAATAAAAAATTAATCTTAAAAAATGATCTTCGCCTAAAAAGGCAAAAATTTTCAAAAAAAAAACATTATATTTTTGAAAATTAGAGAAATTCAGTTATAGGTTTTTTGTGGGCTTTTTCAGACTTAAACCACTATAACTTAGCCATATGTTAACCGATTTAAATTAATAACTTGTTCGAAAGATATAATTCACCCCTTCAAAAGGAAGAGGGATCAATAGAAATCCGTTGTGAAAAAAGAAGATATGCCCGTTTAAATTTTAAAATGTAAGAAACCCAGATTTTCACTACTTTTACCGTTATAAAAAAAATAAAACGAACTAAAGGCATTGTCGTTGTCCATGGATCCCAACACGATATAATTTTGCCTCAGAACGCTTGAATATTTTTCTAGTCATCTTTTGTAGCACAGTGCCATTTATCGACATTTTTCGAAAAGTTTGCACCTTCTCAAGGCCAAAACTGCCTGAAGGAGCGTTCCAATGCTTTTGCGACGTATTAGAGAGTTCATACTTACTGTCTTGGCTAAAATTTTTGTCCTTGTGTTCGATCGAAAATCTCAATGGTTTGGCTGTTATATGTCAACATGCCCAAAAAACGTGGATGAAAAACATAAAATCAAAATCGGGAGGCTCGATTTTCACCGTAGACCTATGGCCTAGTGAACGTTTTTGCTCAGTTCAATACCAGGAATAAGAAACGCGAAGGGCCCGGCCTAAAGTACAATCATTGTTAAAAATTGGTTTTAAACATAAGTTCGCGATTCAAGCCCACTGTGCTAATTTTTTCTATTTTTTATTAAATAGCTGATAAAACAACAAAAAAATTTCTTTTCAAATTGGACCAATATCAAAAAAGTTATGAGTATTTCTTTGCATATCGCTCATTTACTCAAAGAGTGACATAATTAAAAAAATGCGTTTTCTGAATTAGCCATTTCTGTTTTTTCTACGACTTCTACTTTATCTTGTGTCAAATTTTTATGCTGATATCTTTAAAACTCGACAAGTTAAAGCTCATTTACTACGAGTTTAGCATAATTCAACACAAACATTTTTTGAGTTTGTGAAGCACTAAAAGCCTTCAAATCATGCTTGATATTGCACAGAAATTTACCACTGATATCTGGCTAGGTGTTTGCAAAATAGGGTCCAATTAGTTATTTTAGTTTTTGTATAATACTCTTTTTAAGTTGAGAAACGCGTTTTTCTCGAAACTTGATGTTTTGAGATGTGTCACTCTTTGAGTAAATGATCGATATAGTTCTTAGAGAATTCGAGTTTTTCAGGGCGCGATATCTCTGGAACCATTAGTCAAACAAATCTGAAAATATTTTGCTGCTGAACAGCATCACCACAGCAATAAAATAAAAAGGAAATCAAAACCCCCATTTTGAAAAAGTGTCCGATTTCACTCAGAAATCCCCACATATAATTTGGAAGTGGTTTGTGTGGAAATTTTTTTATAATAACATGGAATGAACGTTATTATAGGTATTCTTAGGCAAAAGTTCATGCTTTCCCGTTACAGGAAGTCATTTTAAAGAAAGCAGGTCATGAAGTCGTATAGGCTAAAGCAACGTGATTATTGTTGTGTCATTTGATGGGGAAATATCTTTTAATGTTCTCTTTTTCCAATAGGTATTTCAGATTTGAAATTTCCAGTTTTTATTGGTGGTTGGGAATTCTTTGGTTATCCTAGAAAACCTTTCTTTAGTCCTACATGTTGTTGGAAAAGACGTAATATTGTGTAACACTGGATTTTCGAGTCTCTAAGTCTAGGATTTGCGGTAATTACTAGATTTATTTCATTCGCAAGTAATTTGCTATAAGTATCGTGTTTGAAAATATCCTATAGGAAACCTCCATTGATTTATATTCACCGGGATATACAGTGTTCACTACAAATGCATCAGATTAAACCTTTAATCTTTAACGTAATCCCCTAGTAGTCACGATTTCAGCTTTATCTTTAAATTTATTTGCTTCCTGATTTAAGTTATGGGATATTTCGCAATATTCACACATACATATTTAAGCCATATTGAGACATCTAATCGAGGGAAAACTTTATATACGTAAAAGGTTTTTTTCTCGATAATTCATTGTAACTCCATTGAAGCTATTACACCATTGGAATATTAAAATCAAATCATGGTCATGCCTTGCGAAAGGGGATGGTGTGATTAATATATTCAAAATTAGTTGCACATGTCAACAGGAAAAACATAAATTTACCGGAATTTAACGTTCCGACTCCACTACTAATGAAATACTCATTCCTCGTACAACAAATCGGATGGATGTTCAGTGTAGCATAAAATCATTTCCAGTCGGAAAAAAGGCTCAATGAAATGAATAGCATTTCCATGCTACACTGGAAACAAAATCCTAGATAATAGGATAATGAAAAGCAATAACAATTCATTAAACCCCATCAAAGGGACAGCAAGAAATTGCCAAAGGCCAAGTAAGTAAAAATCGAACTGAAAATGAATGAGCAAAACAAGAAATAAAACGTATTTTCTTTGCTAATTCCTTGGCCCAGCTGGATACCTTTTGTCTCTGAGGCAAACATTGCCCAGAATAATCAATGAGAAGAATCCTACGTATTACCTTTTTGTATGTATGTGTGTGCAAACGTGTGTACAAACCGTGCAAACAAACCGATTGGGAAAATCCGGAAAATTGAAATTGTATTATTAAGTAAAATTGAGAGATTCCATCGGACAAAATAAAACTAGGCCAGCATCAAAAATAAATGCAAAAAATTTCCATTTTTTCTCCCACAATCCTGTGAACGAAAGAAAACATTTAAGGAATTAACCGATGACCGAGTTGCATTAAATTGTTCACGTAATCGTTTGTGGGATGGCAAATGCCTTTGCAACAAAAGGACACCACCACACCGCCACACATTACGTATTAACAACCAGGCCCTGTTGCTAAAACTCTGTGAATCCAAAGATTGAGGATTTTCCTATTGATGCATTAAATGGCTTTGTGGAATAACAACAGTCCGTGATCTCACGTCTGATGCTGCTGTTTCTGTCGTTGTTGCTTAAATCAGTAATCTGTGAATTGGCAGCATTACATAAGTCGAGCACAAAGGACATGATGTAATAGTGTTACACAATGTCCGTTTGTTTGGCAAATTTTGTGACCACATTTTGTCTCACTTTTGTTGTTTGTTAAATCTTTTTGATGTTTCTTTTTCCGGCACAATGGCATGACAAATTAGGGGAAAATCATTTTAAACACGTTTTAAGCCAATGAAAGATTTCTGTCGATTAAGATATTGACTGGCAGGATGATTGGGAATGTGCTGTACATTGTTCAACGATAGATTGTGTCATTTTGGTGTTAGCAGCTTAGGGCACGTATTGACGTATTTTATTGGGAAAAATACAATTTTAAAGGGAATTATGGAGAATGCTTGATTCGCCGCTAAAATGTGCAAAAATTTTTACTTACCATTCCATGGACTTTATCAGGTTTTGCTTTATTCTATAATTGCATTTAAAATACTCTATTATGCAATCCATTTAGTTTTCATGGAACATTTATTGTGTTGAAAAAAGAACGATGAATACTTGAGTTGATATATCGGCTTAGTACATATAAAGTTCGGGGCCACGTTGTAAAAACCATGTCCTGCGAATCTGCACCTGATTTTGGAATGGCGTCAATACAACAAGTAAATGCATTATACCTGCAGTGAAACTAGGGACGAGTTTTAATGTGGGCTTCCACAGACATATTCGCGTCCATGTCCCATTCAAAGACAAGGACGAACAGTGAACAAAATAGTAGAAAATGACGACGTACAAAAAAAAAACGTACGTGTTTAGGGGGGTCTTCTGAATGAAGAACTTGTCCACAAAGATATGGACTAGGATAAAATCTAAAGGAATGGACCGACATACTCCATTTTGGAAGTGTGTCTTATTTTGAGAGTCATTCCTCTCGATAGGACCATTATTTTAGGAAACATTGACTCGCTCACGAAAAACATCATATCGCTGTAAACATGGCTACCAGGAGTACCTTCAGTAAAAATTTTCAAAGGATTCTCGCACAGACCTTTAAACGCACTTAAACAAAAATGTTCATCATTTGTGTGGGTGGTACCCTAAGGAACAGACGGATAGGGCCCACTTTTGAACTTTAAAATAAGTTTGGACGACCACATCGCTTGCTCCGTTTATGAGATATTGCGCTTACCATTTTAGCGAACATTTTCGATCTTTTGTGGGGGAGATAGGAATGAGTGGACCTATTAGCACCATCTTCGAATTTCATCTAATATTCGAAGAAATATTATTATATGCAAAGTATGGACAAACGCAGTATTTGGTTCGGGCGTTGTCATTAGTGTTGGGCAATCTCGTTCGTTGAGCGGATCGATCTTTTTCATTCCGTTCACCAAAAAGATCCGGATCTTTCACTTCGTTCTTTGGCTCTTTTTCGTTCAATAAAACATTTCAGTCTATCATTTTTTTGTGGATATCGTTAGTGCATCAATATTCAATAGTCGTTTTATCAGTCTTAAAAATAAGCCAAAAAAGTTTCTTTCCATTCAATATATGTAGAAAAACTAATTTTTATTTGAATATAATTTATACTTCGGTTACACTAGAGTTTTTTGCCGTGTTAACCCACTTCGAGTGGATTTATTTGACGTTTGCGCTATGGAATTGACATTTTAAATCCAAATCCACTGGGTTAATCCGGTTAAGTGTAACCGGGGTATTATACAAACAAAACATTGTTCCACAACATCCCATACGGGACAAGGGAGACTTCTCTCATATCAATGAGTGCACCCCGATTCATATTTAGCTCAATGATATGGGACCTACTGTTTATCGCCGAGTCCGAACGGCGTGTCTTAAGACACCACTTATGGAGAAGTTTTTCAAGGCTGAAATACTCAGGAAATGTCGCCAACATTACTGAGGGGTATTTTGCCACCGTTGAAAAATGTTTGATGTTGCTTGGCCGGGGAATCGAACCCTCGACCTTCTGCGTGCAAGGCGGGCGTGCATACCATTGCACCACGGTGGTACCCAATATAGGTATTATACCTATATAAAGAAAAAACAAAATGTTTTTTTTTAGATAACACACGTTCATAGATAACACTAGAAAAAAACAAGCGCTTTAAGAACGAAAACATTAAAAATAACGAGATAAGCAAAAAAACGAGCGATGCCAACGGAACGAGATGATTCAGCTCAAAAATTAAACGTACCATGTAAAAGAACGACACAACTCTGCAACCATGGTTGCATATGCATATGCATATGCAATGGTTTTTCTTGCTTGCTTGTGTGTGTGCAAAGCTAATGGTGGTGGTTTTGTTTTGTAAGCAGCAATGTCCTGGCCATTAGCGATCTAAATGAACGATATAAACGAATGAGCTGTACAGGGACGTACGCAGGGGGGGGGGGGGGGGCACAGGGGGCCCGGGCCCCCCCCGAAATGGTTTGGTGAACAAAATTTATTAAGCTACTGTAACTAGTTATTATATTTTTTTCTTATAAAAATGTTTGTATGTTTCCAATTAAAACTTATACTTTTCTTACGTTTCTGAACAGAAAATGTTCATCATTAACAAGTTTTGTAAGAAAATATTTTAAAAATTTTTGTTTGTATGCTGTTTTTGAGATAAACTTCCAATGAAATCTGAATTACTTCTTCATGTCATATCAAATGCGAATTCCATAATGAATATACTCCAAGTTTATGTCATAATCGAACTATATAGAGCTCTCAAGACCTAAAATTTATTCTGTTACAACAATATTAACGAGTTCAGTATTGTGGGAATGGAAGTACATGAAAAAAATGCCTATTGGATAAAATGTACTGAATCAGAAATAGAGAGAGTAAAATCGTATAAATACTTGGGAGTGCAATTATATGAGCAATGGGAGTCTTCCAAAGAAATAAGATGTCGGATAGAAATGGCGAGAGAAGCGTTTCTCAAGTACAGAAAAGTACTAAACAGCCACGACATCAATATTGAACTTAAAAAAGGTTTATCAAATGCTATGTATGGTCAGTTCTATTATACGGTGCTGAAACATGGACTGTAAAATCAGCAGACGAGAAGAAACTGGAAGCTTTTGAAATGTGGACATACCGACGTGTGCTCAAAATTCCATGGACCGATCGAGTGTCAAATACCGAAGTCTTAAGAAGAATGAATGAAAGACGTTGTAGAGGTCGAAGAGAACTGTCCTGGCTAAAAAATATTCAAGACTGGACCGGATACCGTGATGAACTCAGTCTTCTTACAGCAGCTAAAAACAGACAACTATCGCTTTCCACATAAAATAAATATTTCCAATAAGAATGTAACAAAATGTATGATCGCTTAACATCCGGACAACGGATATGCAAATAAAGAAGAAGATAAAATGTACGAAGGGTCGATTCTTCGTGAACTACATCTTGAAAGCCGATTAGAAGTTTGTTTTACTGCCATCGCCAATATTTTGTTAATCTATTTTAGACAAATTAGCTGCTAAACAGTATCATTACCGAAGTATGATTGTAGCCTCAGACTTTAAGGCTACGAGATTATATCGTCACCATAAATGCCCGAAGACGTAACCCACAAAACCAAAATTTTACAGGAGAAGCAAAAAACGTTATAAAATTAAAAACTATTTTATGGAATATTAATCTTATGAAGGCGAGTATATGGAATATTATCGATCATATACGAAGGGGAATAAGTAGTGAAACCAAAACCGCTGAAGTGCTTAGTTTTGAGATCCTCCATTACAACAAAATCTGCAATATTATCCCATTTTCCGAAATTCCATTTCTTGAATAGGATCGTTGTTTTTGAACGTAGAAGCCAGAGCATGTATCTTAGCTTTATGTATCAGATTACGTCAAAAAACAAATTTCGATTTTCATGTCGGTTACGTCTTCGGGCATTTATGGTGACGATACACACTCGGATACGATACAAATAGGTCTCATCAAAATAATGATTTTAGACTCTACATATATTTGGACGATATTCGTTTCAGACAAGATGGAAGTACTTACCACCGTCCGTCTGTATATCTGTTTGTCTGGCAGGTTGGAACTCATGATAACTCTCGAACGGATCAACCGATTTGGTCCAAGATATGCATCTCGTAATGTTTTGTCCAAATTAAATTTAAGTCATATCGGTACCTCTGCCATAAAAGTTAAAAAATATTCACTAAAATGGTCCAGGGGACTAACCGATTCAGTCTAAAATCGAACCTAATATGGACTATCTCGGTCCACTCCCAAAATTACTTCCAAAAGTAGATCAGGTTCCAAGAGAATATGTTTGGACAACATCTTCAGGTCCCTCATACAAGTCTAACATAACTGCAGTTTAAAGACTGTTCGAGGATCCATTGAACATTGTGTAGTCTTGTTTACAGCGATATCCTATTTTTCGTGGACAAGTTCATGTTTCCTGACAAAGCTCTAAATACTACGGTGATCAACTAAAATAACTTATGATTGCGATAACTATCGAGAGGAGTGTCTCTCAAAATAAGATCCATTTCCAAAATTAATTAGCTTATTATTAGCGAATAATTATGTGGGGTTCAATAAGGATCGATTGTTATTTGTCAAAACTATATAGAACTAAGTCCATCAAAGGTTTGTCATCGAGTCCAAAAACTTCTAATCGTACAATTAAGAACAAAATTATAACGATTCTTTTGTAACATTATATTAAAAGTAAAAATAATTTTCCGGTAAATAACACTGTGCAACATTTTTAAGGTATTCTTGTGCAAACAATTCGAAGTGAGGATTTTGTGAAAGTACAGACGCAAAATACAACAGCCCTAGTTGCGTTTTGTTGAGTCAGACCCAGCTTGGATTTTATGGCTTCATCTAAACATTGTTAAATATTGTATTTTTCAAGCAACTCAGGGCTATATCTCTGAAACCAATGCAAGTCTTCTTCTGACCTCTGAAGCAAATTTGTAGATAAAGGCCAGAATAAAATATTTGGAGAAATAATGAACTGGAAAAACTACATTTATTGCCTCAAATGATATAATTAGACAGTGGAATTTTATGCAACCCCTATTTATGGTCCGATTCAAGTCAAATTTTGGGACTGGGCATATTTTTGGCTTCTGATTAAATTGCAATCGAAACATATGACATATGCAAAATTATGCAAAATGCATAAATTTTTGCATATGCAAAATTTATGAATTTTACATATTTTCTTATGCAACAAATAATTCAATAATATGTACAAAAATTTTTTTATGTACAATTTTTCTGCTTAAAATTTTTTTCAGACTAGTGAATAAAATAGAGAAATGTTAACCCCAGCCTCAAACTTCAAAATACCGAAAATCGGGAGGTATCGTTCTATGGGGGCTATATGAAGGCCTGAACCTAAACCGACAAATTTTAGGTGGAAAGTTGTTTACCCCCAAAGGAAGACTTAAAACCAAATTTCAGCCATTTTGGCGGGATATTGAGGCCACAACCTTCAAAATACCAGAAATGGGGAGGTACCGTTCTATGGGGGCTATATGAAGACGTGGACCCAATGCGGACAAATTTCAGGTGTAAAGTTTTATACCCCTAACGAAGACTTAATACCACATTTCAGCCATTTCGGTGGGATTTTTAGACCCCAATCCTTGTATATATTTTTGCATATGCTCATTTTATGCAAATATGTCAAAATATGCACGATATGCAAAATATGCAAAAATTTCTGGGCCTAATTCGTTTTATTTTGTGATGAAACGAGTTTCTGTCTAATCAGATTTTCTTTACGACCATCCTAACCATATATGCATTTGCATAGGATTCTGTCTAGTTACAATATATCTGCTGTCTAGTTATAATATATCTAAAAATTCCATAATTTGTATACATTTCGCACCATATCTCTAAAACTGTTAAATTTTTCTTGATGTGTTCAGTTGGAAACATATCAATGGCAACGACAGGCGATATTCTTAAAATGTAAGCTAAGATCATCGAAATAATGAAAATCTTGCTATAGCAACGACAACGGCAATTCTTTGTGGTTGTAAGATTCTGCGATAAACCATAACGTGGACCTGTAAGATTAAAAACTTTACCAACGTGGCTCGATATTGTCTATTTTCAGTTCTAAATATTCTACTCTGTAAATATTTAAAATTGTATCCTAAATATTATGAATTCTATATATTGAATTTATATACTATGTACCAATATTTCATATAAATTTCGAAAAATCTATTTGTTTGGCTCATTTTACAGTACATGTAGAATAGAATGTGTGCCAAAATCTCCGTCCATCGGACAAAAATTTACCGAGATATGAGCTTTCGAGCTTTGTATGTAGCATGTGATTAACCGAGAGAGTCTTTAAAAAAACTGCTGACGAAGTCCAACAAAAATACAGTTTTTTTTGTTAAAATCGAAATTTTGATTTTAACCGTTCAAAATTTTTAAAAATTTATTTTTTTAATTCCGTTTCGATAATGGACAAGATTGTTAGGTTCGTAATGATCCCACAAAAATATATGCTGATCGGTTTACTTTTTTTCAAACTACAGTGGGTACCGCAAACTACTTTAGTAAAAACAGTGCTTTATAGGTGGGTATTAGCCAGAAAGATTTTTCAAAAAAAAAAAAAAAAAAAAAAAAAAAAAACAAGTAGAAGGTTACTCAAGGTTTAACAGATTTCTTAAAAAAATGCATGAAAATTGCTTTTCTGATTCTTATAAGTGGCCATAACCCATTAAAATAACTTTACGTAACGCTACACAACATTTGAATTTTTCATGATTTTTGGTCAAGTTGGGCCCCCCCCGAAATGAAATCCTGCGTACGTCCCTGGAGCTGGATACGGATCCGTTCGTTTTTTTCACGGAGTCGTTCCTTTGAGCCGGTTCGTTCATGAACGACACAACTCTAGTTGTCATACGCACCAGTCACTACACATAATGGCCGTATGACGTTTTTTTTTACAGTTCTCGGCTCATTTTTTCAAGAAGTATGGACTTGCCACTGAAAAAACGTGTACCATTGTAATAGGGGTCTTGAGTGCAACCTGCTACAAGAAAAATTAAAACGATTCGAGAGGAGGTCCTAACCTGCACTTTTTCGAAATTTGGTGTAGGAGGTATCCGAAGGAGTTGAGATATATAGTCCATATTCTAACCTGATCTATGTCTCGAAGAAATATTACGATGTCCAAAGTATGGACCAAATCGGTTACTGCCTTCGAGAGTTATCGTGCGTACCATTTTAGCGAAAAATGTTAAACAGTTGTGGGGACCGATAAGGCCCATCTTAAAAATTGATTTAACTTTTAGCAAAATATTACGATTGCCAAATTTTGGATCGAATTGGTTTATCGTTTATTCGCGCTCCATTCACAACACATTGTGCCACAGCGTTTTTACAGCTTTCAGGCCATTTTCTCAAGAAAAAACTTGAGCCGTTGTAATGGAGGGAGGCAACAAATTGTTACAACAAACATCAAAGTGATTCGAGAGCAGGTCATAAACTGAACTTTTATGAAATTTTGTGTGGGAGGTACCTGAAGGAGTGGACCGATTGAGTACATATTGGAACCTCATCTAAGGCTGGTAGAAATTCCCCGATGTGCGAAGTATGGACCAAATCGGTTACCTCCTTCAAGAGTTATCGTGCGCACAAGTGGGGGAGGTACCGGAAGGAGTGGTCCACCCATCTTCGAACTTAAATTAAGTTTGGGCATAATATTACGAAAGCCAATTAGGCACATTTTGCCCGTATGAAAGTGTATATACCCACGTTAGCAAAAATGCTGAGGGTATAAAAAGGTCCCAAAAATCCGAAAATAGGCACCAAAAGTTTTGTTGTTGTTTTCATATACCTGTTTGGGTCATATTTTAATTTTCGATTTGGGTTTTTATTTCATTGGGTCTTATATCTTAACGCCGTAAATAACAAACGGTTTGTCACAATGCGGAAACAGGATACATATAAACGCAAGGACCAAGGAACTCAATTTACTAAAAGTTCCACTGAAATTTATACTTCGGTTACACTAGAGTTTTTTGCCGTGTTAACCCACTTCGAGTGGATTTATTTGACGTTTGCGCTATGGAATTGACATTTTAAATCCAAATCCACTGGGTTAATCCGGTTAAGTGTAACCGGGGTATTATACAAACAAAACATTGTTCCACAACATCCCATACGGGACAAGGGAGACTTCTCTCATATCAATGAGTGCACCCCGATTCATATTTAGCTCAATGATATGGGACCTACTGTTTATCGCCGAGTCCGAACGGCGTGTCTTAAGACACCACTTATGGAGAAGTTTTTCAAGGCTGAAATACTCAGGAAATGTCGCCAACATTACTGAGGGGTATTTTGCCACCGTTGAAAAATGTTTGATGTTGCTTGGCCGGGGAATCGAACCCTCAACCTTCTGCGTGCAAGGCGGGCGTGCATACCATTGCACCACGGTGGTACCCAATATAGGTATTATACCTATATAAAGAAAAAACAAAATGTTTTTTTTTTAGATAACACACGTTCATAGATAACACTAAAAAAAAACAAGCGCTTTAAGAACGAAAACATTAAAAATAACGAGATAAGCAAAAAAACGAGCGAAGCCAACGGAACGAGATGATTCAGCTCAAAAATTAAACGTACCATGTAAAAGAACGACACAACTCTGCAACCATGGTTGCATATGCATATGCATATGCAATGGTTTTTCTTGCTTGCTTGTGTGTGTGCAAAGCTAATGGTGGTGGTTTTGTTTTGTAAGCAGCAATGTCCTGGCCATTAGCGATCTAAATGAACGATATAAACGAATGAGCTGGATACGGATCCGTTCGTTTTTTTCACGGAGTCGTTCCTTTGAGCCGGTTCGTTCATGAACGACACAACTCTAGTTGTCATACGCACCAGTCACTACACATAATGGCCGTATGACGTTTTTTTTTACAGTTCTCGGCTCATTTTTTCAAGAAGTATGGACTTGCCACTGAAAAAACGTGTACCATTGTAATAGGGGTCTTGAGTGCAACCTGCTACAAGAAAAATTAAAACGATTCGAGAGGAGGTCCTAACCTGCACTTTTTCGAAATTTGGTGTAGGAGGTATCCGAAGGAGTTGAGATATATAGTCCATATTCTAACCTGATCTATGTCTCGAAGAAATATTACGATGTCCAAAGTATGGACCAAATCGGTTACTGCCTTCGAGAGTTATCGTGCGTACCATTTTAGCGAAAAATGTTAAACAGTTGTGGGGACCGATAAGGCCCATCTTAAAAATTGATTTAACTTTTAGCAAAATATTACGATTGCCAAATTTTGGATCGAATTGGTTTATCGTTTATTCGCGCTCCATCCACAACACATTGTGCCACAGCGTTTTTACAGCTTTCAGGCCATTTTCTCAAGAAAAAACTTGAGCCGTTGTAATGGAGGGAGGCAACAAATTGTTACAACAAACATCAAAGTGATTCGAGAGCAGGTCATAAACTGAACTTTTATGAAATTTTGTGTGGGAGGTACCTGAAGGAGTGGACCGATTGAGTACATATTGGAACCTCATCTAAGGCTGGTAGAAATTCCCCGATGGACCAAATCGGTTACCTCCTTCAAGAGTTATCGTGCGCACAAGTGGGGGAGGTACCGGAAGGAGTGGTCCACCCATCTTCGAACTTAAATTAAGTTTGGGCATAATATTACGAAAGCCAATTAGGCACATTTTGCCCGTATGAAAGTAAAGCAAAAATGCTGAGGGTATAAAAAGTCCCAAAAATACGAAAATAGGCTCCAAAAGTTTTGTTGTTGTTTTCCATATACCTGTTTGGGGCATATATTAATTTTCGATTTGGGTTTTTATTTCATGGGGTCTTATATCTTAACGCCGTAAATAACAAACGATTTGTCACAATATGGAAACAGGATACATAGAATTGCAAGGACCAAGGAACTCAATTTACTAAAAGTGAGACTGAAATGATGAAAACAGGACTATGAAACCAGTTTCATAGGAAAGAGAAGGGCGAAAAGGTTAAGAGTAAAGACATATGCATTTTCTGCAAGAACTTTTGTCCCATAACAATATTGAACGTCTGTGAGTAATTTCGTACCCCCAAGACATATAGCGATAATGTTTTGTGTCCCCAACGAAGACTAAAAACCAAATTTTAGCCATCATATAAGGCGGTAAGATAATGTGGCTAAAATCTTTAAAATACCGAATAACGGAAGGTACCGTTCTATGGGGGCTACATCAAAGCTCTTATACTGACAAATTTCTGGGGGAAATTTTGGAAGCCCCAATGAATACTAAATGCCAAATTTCAGCTACTTCTGTAAGGTAACCTTCAAGATACGGAAATGGGAGGTACGCTTCTGTCGGGGCTATATGAAATGTGGATAATTCTCTTCTGCAATGTTTTATACCACCATCGATGACTAAATACCAAAAGTCATCCATTTCGGTTTGAGAATGACGCTAAAACCTTCAAACCGATGGCCAATTTTCAATACCAAGCATCCTAGGAGTAATAGAAACTTCTATAAAAAATTTTAAAGGTTATCTTCCGATGTGTTACAAATTTTTGGGTCAAAACCAACTTATAATACCCTCTCCACATAGTGGTGTTGGGTATAACAAGAAATAGCGCCTGATATTGTGTCTTGTGTGCCGAGTCTCGAGCTACCTCGGAGCATCAAACTGTGGCGTAATGAAAAGCAGCAAACCCTGCAAAACCTATCCGCAATAAAGTACGATGTGCAAAGATTGAACAAAAAGGAGACTGACTTTAAGAGCTATAGTTGATGACCGTATATTTTGCTTTTATTTAGAACTTAAGGACCACTTCGGACTTGTCCTTGAAAACCATTATATAGCTGTAAATAGGATCACAAGAAGTACTTAAGGTAAAGATTTACAAACGATCATCGAACTGCTGGTACACTGCACTCAAGCAAATCTGTTGAACTTTTGTGAGGAAACTTGATGTATGTTTGGAAGAAATTTTACAATATGCAAAGTTTCGGCCAAATCGGATACTCAATTCGCAAGTTTTAGTGTCCATCAGTCATTTAATTTGGTCCCGGCAGTGTTATTTACAGCTTTAGGGGCATTCACAGGAAGTGTGGACTTGCTCCCGAAACAAATTGTACCGACATTAAAAGTTTTATTCTATATAGTATGTAATAGATTCATCTCTGTTTATTTTCTACATCGATTTAAATTTAAACACTCTTTCCATACAACAATATCCGCTTTTAAGATTTTGTGAGAACTGTGCCATTCCGCAATGCATTTTCATGTTACAGTTCAATTCCTAAAAACCTCAATAAAGTTTAATGCGTGCACTTTTAACCACTGCAAATGTAGCGCAAATACCAAAGATTCACACGAAAGCTTTTAACAACGGAAATGTTTCACCACTTTTCCATTTTGATGAAATTAAACTTTTTTCGTATTTGTGTGAATGTGTGTATCTGCGAAAAGGGTTTACTAATACATTCGATGTAGCTGTTCTATTTGAACTAGATACCGCCGAAGGCAAACTGCAATATGCGAATATTGGGAGAACTTTGTTGCTAGTATAAAAAGAATATTACAATAAAAACGACAATTTAAATCGGGAAAGTACTTTAAAATCTGCACCATAAGGGTGACAGATAATATTTTAATTTCTTTTTAAGTCAAATAAGTTTTGCTTCGAACATAAGTAATTTAATGAAACATTCCACAAGAGTATTAGACTACGTATCAAAAAATAATGGTAACACAAACAAAGTGAGATGGTGAACATACATATCAATCACTTAATACATCTGTTTGTTGTTTCTTGTCTGTTGTAATTTCCGACCAATTTATCCAATTGAAAAGTTTTAGCTGGCTAGTTCTTGTTATGAGAATGAATGATATATAGAAGGTATATTTTCACAACAGGACCTACTGTCAAAAATCTAAATTTTGTCATCAGCGATTTCTTAAATATGTATGGAGATCAATAGTAAAGATTTTCAAAGCCTAAGAACGGCAAAGCAATGTTTCTTAAAAGAACTGTGCGATTATCATCTTTAAACCTTGTGCACTGTTTTGTTGGCCCCGAAGCTGATATTGACCAAATTTTGTACGTCATAATAGTTTCACCACCTTTAGTTTACGTTCTTCGATGAACCTTATCATCCCCTCATTCCAGTATCTCCCCCACAAAAGTTCAAACCTTTTCTCTAGAATGATGCGTACCATAACATACGAACTGAGCAACCGATGTCGTATTTGCATGCCGTGATACATGACAGGTCCGAAAATAGACAATATCCACTCCGTTGAGTATCTCCCACACAAAATTTAAAAAAATCGAAAAATGTTCTTTAAGACCAGCTCTCGGATCGTTTTGATTTTTTGAAACAAGTTATCGTCGTGGCCACCTTTACGACAGTACACGTTTTTCAGAGACAAGTACATACTTCCTCATAAAATGGCCCGAAATCTGTGAAATCAGATATCACCATTGTGGCACCCTTTGCTCATACCACCTTCCTATCATCGTAAATAGACCACCCGACTTCGCAACCTCTAAACGCAGTATATTTCAAGGCCATGGCGAATTCCCACAGATCCTCGGATAGCCGAGAGAAATTTCCAGGACATAGTCAATGCAGCAGTCGCTCGGTACGTACCTGCACGGAAGAAAAAGGCCTCTCTAACATATGTCCCAAACATATTTTGCAGCAAACATATATTTGTTTGCAATCATTCTCAAACATAATATATATTTGGGTCCTGCAAACAAATATATGTTTGGGTGCAAACAAATTACATATTTGGAGGCAAACAAAATTATATGTTTGGGTGCAAACAAATATTTGCTTGCGTGCAAACAAATACAAACCCAAAAGCCACAAAAAAAACAAACACATGCACCAGAGGGCGCTTCCTAAGAGCAAGGGAGCGTAAATTTCAATGTAAAACACATTGAAATGTATGCTCACTTGCTCTCAGTAAAAGCTCACTGGCTATCCCTAACATATACACACATTTATAAATGGTAGTGGTTAATTGAAAGGCATAGAAATACCAAACAAAAGCAACAACAGACAATACAAGGATATACATAACATACTTTAATAAAAGAAAAACTGAATGAAATAATTTAAAAAAAAAAAAAAAAAAAAAAAAAGAAAAAAAAAACCTGGCAACCCTGTGCCATGCAAGAGTAAAATATTTACAGCCGCTGACTATTTTTGCATTTTTAATATAACTAAAAGTTATTCTGAACTTAATTTGCGTTAATAATATCTATTACTGTATCCAGTGCCTGATAAACATCAAGTTTTTTTGTTTGTCGTCAACAAGCTCTATAAACTCATTGATCAAAAATTTTTGTGCACTAAAGCCGCTTTGCTGTCTTCGCTTTGTGTATTTTCTTTGCATCAATATGGCTCCGTCTACAACAGCTGTCTGTCCTGTATGCAGCGAAAGAGTGACAAAAACAACTGGTGGTGTTTCTTGTTATATCTGCGATAATTGGTACCATCGAAATCAATGTTCTGGTGTTGCAGATGCTTTGTTTAATCTTTTGGCTAAGAATAAAACATTGAAATGGAGGTGTAAAGAATGTTCAGCCCTTACCATTGTTGATGATAACAAAATTTGGGAGGCGATTGACAAGTTAACTTCCAAGCTCAATGATCTTATTTCAACTCTGCCAGTCAACATTAAAAATGAAATCGATTGCAGTTTGCTGACAATTAAGCAGGAAATTGATAACAGTTTATCTGTTATAAAAGACGTCGTCGAGAATGAAAGAAAAATAAACAACGATTTTCGTACTTTGGTTCATCGTAAACTTGAGACATTTGATGCTGAAGCCCACAGGTCTAGGCAACAGCGTTGCAGAAACGATATATTGGTTCATGGTCTGCCCTCGACTTCTGAACCACTGCAAATGGCCATGAATATCGCCAAGGCTATTGGGGCTGATTTGTGTGTTGGTGATCTTGATAGCTGCTTTTGGCTTGGGAAATCCAAGAAAATGATGTTGCTAAAGTTTTGTTCTGCAATAAAAAGGGACGAAATAATGAAGAAATATTTGGCAAAGAAAAACCTCAAACTCAATCAATTAGTGCCTACGGATATAGATTCAAGAATTTATCTCAATGATAATCTGGCTCCTGCAGCGAGAAAAGTTAAGTATCTCTGTCGTGACCTTATGAGGAAGAAGGAAATTAAAAGTTACCGTTTGGTGCCTTCAGTACCGGCTGCTAAAGTATTGCTTAATAGTGGAGAAACCCGGTTCTGTAAGTTGAGTGACCTCTCGACACTCATCACTGGCCATGATGATGGTGATGTGATACATCGCAGATTGGGCCGGAGGAGTACTGCTCATGTTTCAGGGCCAACGGACACTCCAACTTTTGGGACACCTCATGTTGGTTGATAAGTATATATTGTTATGGTAGGGTGGGTGGGTTAGCTTATAGGGGTGTAGTTCATGACGCGACGTTCATGCTCATGCGCTTCATCCCTATAATCCTGCACTGTTTACTGTCAATATAGTCTCGTTATGGATGGGTGGGTGGGTTAGTAATCGGATAAGACAGCAAATGCTGTCGATTCCGATTATAGCAAATTTAAGTAGATTTTTATTCTTGACACTTTTTAGTATAGTCAGCATTTTCAATGGCAATCAATATGTTACATTTTGTATTGTTTTTATCATTTTTACTAGCGCACATTTTTTTGATATGGTTTGATGATTTCGGCTAGCTCAATCGGTGATATTGTCAGTGACGACTCTTACATTAAGAGGTTTTGTTCGCGTCGCGGTTACCTTAACATCGGCTTCTTCAATGCTCAGTCCTTAAAGCCCAGTAATTTGTCAACCAAGTTCGACGAGATAAGTAGACTATTATGCAGTGGACATTTAAACATTATCGGCATTACCGAGACTTGGTTAAAGTCTTATGTTCCCAGCAAAGCCGTTAATATCCCCGGGTATAAGTTTTTCCGAAATGACAGATCTGGAATGCGCGGCGGGGGTGTAGGTTTTTATGTATCAAATTGCCTTAAGGCTAAAATTCTATTATCTGTGTCTGATCCTACATTCTGTGAATTACTATTTCTTAAAATTACTTCTGATAACTTTACTCTCGTCGTTGGGATAGTGTACTTGCCCAGAGGAGATATAGATGCCTTGGAGGACCATATTGGAGACATAATTATAAGATATCCTAACGTGATAATTCTTGGTGATTTTAACTGTGATATAACTAATGTTAGGAAATACTCGTTGCTTAAGCTTTTGCTTACTAGGTGTAATTTATCTGTTCTTCATAATAATAAGCCGACGCACTTTGATTTTTTTCGAAATACCACCACACTTATAGATTATGCTCTAGTTAGTAATCCGTCACAAGTTTTACGTAGCAGTCAATTTTATTTCCCAGCTCTAAACTCATGCCATTCTTTTATGTTATTGCAATATAACATTCATGTTCGCAGTGAATCTGTCTATAAAACTTATCGTGATTATAGTTCCATTAATGTCGATCATTTATTTGCAGATATTTCTTCCATGAACTTTGGTCAAATCTACACCTCTAATGACTCTGATGTACAAATATCTATCTTAAACAATATCTTAATTGAGCTTTATGACAAGCATATTCCTGAAAAAACTAGAATAATTAACTACATCACTCCCCCTTGGTTTAATAATATAGAGGTTAGGCAAGCCACTATTAATAGAGATTTGGCATATCGTGCTGTATTGGAAAACAACTGTGACATAAACCGTAATATTTATAAAAGGTATAGATCTATAGCCCGGCACACCTTGAGGCGGGTGAAACGTTCGTATGGTATGCGATTTTTTGATGGCGTTTCTGACACTAAAGGACTGTGGTCTAGAATTAGGTCAACTGGTGGACTTGATTCTAACAACAACTGTGATAATTTCTGTGATATTGATCCTGATTTATTAAATAATTATTTTACATCCGTTTCGTCTTCATCTGTTCCTGATCTTAGCTCTTTCTCTGACTCTCGTCATGGCAGTCTATATCTTCGAAATGTCGACCTCGTCGAGTTACACAGTGCAATATTTAGAATTAAGTCCAATGCCATGGGCACTGATAGTATACCTATTCGTTTTATTAAAATTGTTTTTCCGTATATACAGCATCACCTCTTGCATGTTTTTAATACAATTTTAATGACTAACAAATTTCCTACGGCTTGGAAGCTAGCAAGAGTTACTCCCATTCGCAAGAAAGGTACCTCTGGACTTAGTTGTTCAGATTATCGCCCTATTTCTATTCTCCCAGCGTTGTCCAAAGTTTTTGAACTGCTAATTAAAGATCAGTTGATGGAGCATCTAAATCGATATTCCCTGATAGATCCCCGTCAATCTGGATTTAGAAAACATCATAGTACTACATCACTCATGATAAAGCTTACAGATGACATAAGGCGGAGTCTTGATCGCAAAAATCCTACAATACTAGCTTCTCTGGATCTAAGTAAGGCATTTGACTCCGTTGATCACGGCGTACTTTGCTCTAAACTTTACCATCAATTCAATGTGTCCAGCTCAACTTGCAAACTCTTCTTATCGTTCCTTTCCGAACGCACTCAATATGTGCAGTCTAATGTTCGTCTGTCGGGACTTTGTCCAATACGTGCTGGGGTTCCACAGGGATCTATTCTGGGCCCATTACTGTTTATGTTGTATGTGAATGATGTGTGTCATTCTGTCCAAAGTGCTGATATAGCGATTTATGCCGACGATCTTCAAATATATCATACGTGTTCTGGTACTGTTGATGATTGTTTATCTGAGCTAGATGGCGATATCGGTCGCATCTGTGAGTGGGCAACCACCAATAAATTAACCATTAACATTAATAAAACTAAATTTATGGTCTTCAATAACTCGCGTAATTTCGATACTTTCAGCATATCTGTTCAAAATAATGTTATTAATTCCTCCAATTTGTTCTCTTCTCTTGGTTTCACCCTCGACAATGGTCTTCGGTTCTCTTCGCACATATCTCACATTTGCTCAAAATTGAATTTAATTCTAAAAAAGCTCTACAGTCTTAATGTTATCTTGCCAACACAAATTAAGTATATGTTAGCGCATGCGTTGCTTATGCCTCATATGCTTTATGGTGTTGAGGTAATATTGGGTACCACCAGGAATAATATAAACAAACTTATATCCTGCTATCATAAAATATTAAAATTTGTGTATGGTAGACGCTGCAGAAATAATTATTCTCAGTTTTCCTTTCTGTTTTTAGGCACATCGTTTGAACGGTTCCTTGAACTGCGATGCCTCTGTTTCTTTTTTAATTTAATTAAACATAGACAACCTTCATATCTCCTGCCGTTTTTCCAGTTTCTGTCGTCTTCTAGAAACTCTCAAGTTCAAATAAATTACTTTACCGCAAGGATTTTCGAGAATTCCTTTTCTATCCGAATTGCTAGATTGTGGAACTCGTTGCCACCCAATATGAAAACGTTTTCAATTTCTCAACAAACTTTTAAAAAAAGATTAATTACGTATCTCAATGAACTGTCTTAAAAATAAATTTTTCTCTCTTTGTCGTTATTGGCAATTTGTCACTTTTTGTTTTATTAATCGCTTCAGCTTTGTTACTATTTGTCAAAAAATGTGCGTTAGGTTTAGGGTTTTAATTAATTTTAGGCGTTATTGTATGTATGTATGTATTTTTTTTTTTTGTAACAATTTATTGTACTTCTGGGAACACATAGCCTATACAGGCTCAGTTTGAAAATAAATAAATAAATAAAAAAAAAAAAAAAATAGTCACACTTTCAAAAAATTATATGGAAACTTCGTTAAACGCATCTCCTTAGCTGTGAAATAAAACACATTTTCCTCAAAGCTGAAATCATCAGCGGGATATAAAAAATATGTTGGTACCCAAGCAAATAAAATTGAGATATGTTACAAAATGTTGCAAACATATATTTGTTTGGACACAAACAAATTATGTTTGGATCCAAACATATATTTCTTTGCAGCCAGTCCCAAACAAATATTTGTATGGTTCCAAATATATTTCTAACATATATTTTTCGGCGTGTGCTTGTCGAATATTTGCTAGTAGGCGAACACAAGCGGAAAAAGTGGCTAGAGCACCTGAATTAATGCAACATTGGTACAGCATTTATTAAATTAGTGGCAACGGATAATCACTCTCGAAACCGGTGTTACTTTCAACGGTGTGATATCAATTGACCTGAAGAGGCGCGTGTGTTATTTTAACCGGCAGTTTATAGAGAGTGATAGGGGGAAAAGGAGTGTGCTACACCGTATAAGAAGTGTCCTCCCAGCAGAGGAGGTACCACCACAACTTAGGATGGGCGATGTTGCAGACGTCATCCGAAACGCGAAATCATACAAAGCGTTAGGCCCATGTGTGCCGCTAAATCCACTGCCTCACAGTTCACCACTTGGACGGCTGAAATGAAGTCCCCACTGATGGACAAAATATGAATTTTTGTTAGTAAAATATATAAAAAATGTCTAAATATTTATAATTTCGGGGCACCCTCTGGCTACAACGCACAGTAGTTCAGAACCGCTTTTTCCTGGTCAAAACTCTGTTACTTTTTGAACGGATAGAGATATTTTCATAAATTTTTCTTTCTTTCCGATGCATTAAAACATTCAAATTCGGTCTAGTAGTTGCAGAGGAATTCGAGTTCGAAGTTAAAAATTTGAGTTTTTTTCATATGAGTGTTTGTGAGTTTTTCATATGTTTTAATATATGTTTTTTTCCAATATAAAAACAACTCGTTGGGTTTAAAATAAACGACCGTTTGTGTAAAAAAGCTATAATTTGTATGAGTATGGTGTGGAAAAAACAAAAATTTTTACCCATGTAAAAATTTAAAAAAGTGTTAAAATTTGAAAACCTGCGAAAAATTCGTCGTTTTAAGGATCACGCTACACCTTCCAATATTTTTACCTAATTTTTTGGTTTCCTTGGTTTCAATATGTTTACTATCGAATCCCATATAGAAATAAACAATCGGTGTCGACAAAAAATTGGGTTTTTGGTCAGGAAAATCGATTCCTGAACCACTGTGCGTCGGTGGGTGTAACGTTCGATAGCACGTTGATGTCGTCCGCTCAAGGAACAAGGTCCTCAAGTCGCTGGCCGGCAGCACTTGTGGTGTTGACAAAGAAACCTTGTTGACCTCTTACAAGGCAATAGACCGGTCTGTTGTATGCTATGCGGCGCCAACGTCGTACGCAAATGATAGCAGTGAACTATATACATATGTTTATGCATCCGCACAAAGGATGTTGTCGATATGTCAGGATTAACGTGGGTACGTACCTTCCGGTCTAACCCAACGGTGCTACATATCTGGAATACAGGTAGTTTGAGCTTTTTTGTGTCACATTCAAATTATATCAGTCGAAAATTTTCGTTTAGGATTGTTAATATATGAAAATCGTCTATCTCGTTGTAGGAGTCCAGCTTTCTCAGCTTTTTAAGAGATCAGTTAGTCAGTCATGACCGAAAGACATGGACGGTCAAACAGTCAATTAGCCGATATTTGAGCAACGCTGTCATTCAAAACTGGCAGTGTATTTACTTTGCTGCATTGGTGCAAACTCGATAGCCATAGGGGAAACTCTCATCTGGTGAAAGCTTTTTATGGTGGTATTTAAGTGAGATTAAATTAAATCAGTCTCATTGTCATAACTATAAGCGAAAATTGACATTAAGCGGTAACCAAACCTAGTTTTGGACTATGTTGAGGATTTTTGACGAGTTGACAAATTTTATTGACGATTTGACGATTTCCGATTAAAAACTGTCGGCAACGCTGCACCCAACACCGAAGCGTAGTTTCAATTTGTTCCTACGCATTTGGTTGTATTCATACCCATGGAATGGGGCGGAGCCTATCTAACACTCTTGCCTTTCCGTAGTATAAAAAGTACTACCAGGTAACCTCCAAATAGTTCGGGCCTCGTAACCCACAGAGAAAATCCTCTGAAAAGCCTGTTGGACTTAAGATTCTGGGACTGGTGGCCCACAGAATATAGCCTCCGCACTGCTTCGTACCCAAATACTACTACCAGTTAGACTGAAAAGTCCGGGACTGGTGGCCCACAGAATATAGCCTCCGCACTGCTTCGTACCCAAAGACTACTACCAGTTAGACTGAAAAGTCTGGGACTGGTGGCCCACAGAATATTGCCTTTGCACGTAACCAAAGAGTACTACCGATAGGACACATGTACAAACTCAAACTTGTCAGATTGCCACCCTGAGAACAGCAATAGGGTGCCTCCTCAAGACTTCAGTGGACCATCTACATCTACACAATGAGATGCAGTTACTCCTTAGTATAGATAGTGAATAAAGTCATCCCCATCTATCTTAGCTGAGGAACGTCAGCTGTCACTACAAACCGGAGTAGTTTTTTTTAAGTTTAACGCCAGGACTGATGGCGTTATCACAATGAGCATCCTTGTCATGATTTAGTGGATAGGTTCCCCCAACCAGGCATGTTAGGAGAGATCTTCATGATCTAAAGAGAGGTACAAACAAGAACCTCTAGACCAACGAGCCTATCAGACAAGCTTGAATAGCATTCACACTGATGCAGTCGCACTGGCAGTACGGAGATACAGTGTGGATTATGTAATATTTATGTCAATCTTAGATCATGTTTAAAGAAGCTATAACTCTCGACTTCTTCGGGTACCTCGCCATGGCACTTTACGGATATAAACAATATAATTGTTTTCTTGGAAAAGCCAATACTTCCTCCAATAACGGTTCGTAAGATCATAATACCCTACTGTCAATATCTATAACTCTTCAAATAAGTAACCGATATAGCCCAATCTTCAATTTTGTAATATAAGGGAGATTTCTCTCATATCAATGAGTGCACCCCGATTCATATTAGCTCAATGATATGGGACATACAGTTTATCGCCGAGTCCGAACGGCGTGTCCTAAGACACCACTTGTAGAGAAGTTTTACATGGCTAAAATACTCAGGAAATGTCGCCAACATTACTGAGGGGTATTTTGCAACCGTTGAAAAAATTGATGTTGCCTGTCCGGGGAATCAAACCCACGACCTTCTGCGCATAAGGCGGGTGTGCATACAATTGTACCACGGTGGCATCCATTTTGAAATATATCGATTTTGTTATATACCCACCAAAAAGTTCAATATTTTTAGTGTTGTGTCATGTAATGTTGCGATCGTCAAAAACAGCAATATTTGAACAATTCATTAATGCTGCATAAATTACAATTTGTTGAACTTTTCATGCATAACCATTGAAAATCCTACTAACATGTGGTCCGCCACATGTGGGATGCTCGAAATGATTCAAAATTTTTAATTAATAATATAAAAGAACAAACAAATTCCATTAGATTGAAGTGGAAATGCGGGGATAAACAGAAAAGGACAAGTGTGGCTGACACGAGCCCTAACAGCTGCTTAACTGGCCAACCAACCACCAACCAACACGTTTCACTTTCATAATTGGAATCTTCAGAATATTTCGACAACATTAGTTACTAGTTCGGGTAGATAATGACGCATCATTAGTTGCGTCAAAACTCACTTTCATCTCTAACAAAAACACGAAGAATGGCAAAGAAGCAGGAGATGCTAAACAATGATTGAACGACAGCGGCAACATGTGCCACACTGACCACCATAAGGATATCATCAGCCATAAATAAGGAACCAAACAACAAGGAGGTGCACAAGAGCAAAACTAGCAGCAGCAGCAGCAACAGACAGCCAGCCACACATGCGTAACAGGGCTAAGGTTAAATCAACGTTGCCATTGCATCATTTGGCCAAACCACGCCACAAATACCTACACATACACACATTCATATTTATTTAGTCATGCACTCTGTAGCAGACTCGCAACGGCATGTGCGATAATGCTAGGAAAATTACAAATTATTGAAATTAGTTTTCCACTCTTCAATTTGTATTGAAAGTGAAAATTTTGACAAGAACCAACTGTTGTTATTTTTGGCATCGAAATCTGACAAGGCATCATTAGAGCTGACTGACTGCTCCATCTCTCAACTCCTGACAACTGCCACACTTTGCCATCCACGCACAGGATTCCAATGTTGATGTTTTTGTGAGTAGCGCCCAGAATCTTAGCAGACACTATCGTGTTTTGGTCTGTGTGCGTGGCTGATTGAAGGGCCGGAACAGTTTTTTGTTTAACAAATTGCGATAAATGATCTTTCAGTGCGATATGAAACAACATTGTAAGGACTCACATAAACACACACACATACATGCATTTAGAAATATGCATTTCTATGGGCAGACGACACACAGAGCAAAAACAAATTCACTTTTTTCTAAGCCCCCAAACGAAAGATAGCAGCTGTTAGATTTTTTGCTACGCATAAGGTCGAATATTTTGTGGTTATGCTTCTTGTCAAAGCGGTTTCAAAGAAGTTTCGGAGTCTGTCACAGGATCTGCCTTGCATTGTTTCTTTATGTCAAACATGTGACATGACAACAAGGATGAGGATGATGAGCAAATTTCCGAGGTTTAATAAAATTCTTAATTTATAGCCTTGTGTGTGTTTTGGGACAGGTTAATGTCAAAATGAAGCCCAACAAAGAAACAAACATTGTTTTTTGGTGAATTTCAACCGGAAATTTATTTCAATGGATACCACTTGGCACGAGAGCACAACAAATGTTTATAGATAGTATTCATAAAACACATTAAGATAGGCAGTTACATCCCAAAAATGTTCTCCTTTGATGGTGTAGTACCTATTCGCAACAATAGCAAATAGTATGGTAAAATTTAGTTGTATAGTCATATCACATGCTCTAAAAAGTGTCCCTTATTCGAGTCCTGGCCATTGTAAAGAGCAAAAAATTGTAAGCGAATGTGCAATAATGGAACGGTTTGGATTTTATGGATAGATGCCAGATAGCCAGTCAATACAATAACCACAGGAGTATGACCAATATGCAACTGCGTCGGCCATTATTGGTACAAACTGTAAATTTTGAACGTAATATTTGTATTTGAAATTCGGAAGGCACTGTTAGTGACAAATCGTGAGGTGCGTCCATACTCAAATTTATTCCAAAAAATTAAGTTAAGAATATGCAAGAGGGATAACACGCCGACTTTCGAAAACAGAGTTACACGCAGAGAAAAAATAACAACAAAGACAAACAGAACTGCTCTAAAACTAAAAAACTATAACAAATGTGAAAAGACAACACAAATTACGACCAGGCAGGTTTCCTCCAAACAACACTTCTCAGAATCTCATTGTTGGTGTACATACACATAAAATAAAAATAAAACCACCCAGTCATACAAACAAAACTCACCAAAATTGATTTTTCACCACGGCATCGAATACCGAGAGAAGAGAATAAAATTGCCAAAGAAAATATAATAATATTGTCCAGTGGACAAAAACTATTGTTGGATATGACAAACATAATTGTTGTAATTGGAAAAAACATTGTTGGCTCACAATACAACATACGGAATCTAACAATATCTTTACAAAACATATTTTGCTCTTCGAAAATTGTTGGATCAGTCTTATTTTTTTCTCTGCGTGTAGAGGGAAGCCGTTGACATAACACTCACAAATATGGACGAATCCGATCTTAGGGACTGGAAGGTATCTGAAGAGTCTTCTTTCTTAGATCACAAGTTGATATTCTTCAAAGCCCCTATAACCGAGGTGAGACAGAAAAGTGGGACAAGTACAATTCTCTTCGGAACTGGGTAACCCCAAAAGGTTGCTTTCAGCTAAAGAGGTCGAGGGAGATGTAGGTGTCCTGAGTAAGACTCTCTCGAAGAAATCCCAGCCTGTATGGTGGAATAAGGACCTGGCTGATCATTGCATGGCAGCCAGGAAATCATATATTAAGCGCTGTAAATCTTCATTCAGAGCAGATTGGGATACCTACAGGGCCAATTTAAATAAGTACAAGACTGAAATTAAGGAAACTAAAACTTTTTAAGATGTAATTCGAAACATTCCAGTTGTAATTCGTAACATTTTATTTGTAATTCGAATTATTCAATTTGTAATTCAAATTATTCAATTTGTAATTCGAATTATTTTATTTGTAATTCGTATTATGGAATGGAATTTTTTAGAGTAGGTGAAGTTTACTCACTGGACGATGTACTTGGTATGTAAGTACAAAGTAAGTATTATCATCTTACAGAAAGTGCGATGGAATCGGGAACACGCAAACTTCACAAACGATTACGCAATGTATTATAACTGCCTTGAAACGATACATGAGCTAGGTATTAGATTTTTGAAAAATCGGAGGCTTAAAAACCAAGTTACACACTCGTTTTAATGTTACGACAAAAGTGCGATATGTCAAGAAGCTGCAGACTCAATAGATAACACGAGTCCACTCCGCACAACTGACCCACATGCTGGAAGATGGCACTCCTTGTCCCGATAATGCGGAAGCGCAGTGACGAAAAATAGCCCAGTCCTTTCAAACTGCCGCAAAATCTGTTAGGTGCCAAAAACCACCACCTAAAAATCTACGGCACGATCAGGAGTGTCGTTACCCTGCATTCAATAGCAAAACGAAGCGACAAGGAAAATATTGGGAGACGAGGAGAGAGTAAAAGCGGAGAAAGAATAAAAAAACGTGAGCGTGAGAAACTCGAGAAGTCAGAATGAAGTCCGAACATTTTACCAGAATGTAAATTACCAGAGTGAAGGGTATGGTGCAGACACATTCCCCCGCAAAGATGATGTAGGGCATCTGGTCACTGATACAGATAGCGTACGGATTTTTTATAACCTACTCCACTATGTGCGGAGGGTATTATAAGTTGGTTTTGGCCAAAAAGTTTGTAACGCATCGAAATAATATTCGTAGACCCATACTTATATGTACCAAAATGAATGTCTCGACGAGCTGAGTCGATTTGGCTATGTGTCAGCTTCTATAAAGGGTATACCAAAAGAAAGACCTGACAATGAAAATAGAAAATATCATCTTTGCAACGATGTAACGTAGGTGCTCAAACAACGAAGATATAGCAATAGTCGAAAATAAAACCGAACTTTTCATTTTTTCGATTTGAACTATAATGACGAATTATACAGCTTTTGTTGGGGAATTTCCAAAGCAAAGCCAGACTATGAAAGTAGAAAATCCCATCTTTAGAATGATGCAAAGTAGGTTGGCGTAGGTGGCCAAATAACGGAGATATCGCAATAGGCGGTAATGCATCCTATTTTTTTTAATTTTTTTGTAATCACGCTACTGGTCACAATTTTGAGCGCGCCGTCACGGAATTTTGGTAGCTAATGGGGGTCCCAGAGAGGACCTCAACAATTGTGTCGATATGTGCGTAGATGAAAGTTGTAATTCACATAGTCTGAGGTTATATCTCTGTCGGCAAAGCCGACTGATACTTTTTTACTTGTTGTTTTAAATTTTTCCTTTATACCAGTGTGAAACACTTTCCAGCAAAATGTTCGATGCCAAAGATGCTATTCAAGCATGGGTGCAAGTGTAATGTAATTTTTTTCGCATCTTCACTGATTCTTTTTACAAGAGAGTGACCCCCAAAAGATGCAATTCATTTTCAGATCCTAAGCACGTCATCTTCACTAACCCGGTGGAATGGCATCTTCAACAACTCTTTGGCACGGCATCTTTATCAACCCAATTACCTAGAATAACATTTTCACTAACCCTTTGGAATAACATTTTCACGTCTTGTTTAGAAGGTGGAAAATGGTGTATTAAAATATGATTTTTATGACAAACAAAACTCTTCATAAATTGAAAAGAATTCATGAAATAACTCTACTTTATTTATAATCGAAAAGTTTACATCCAAAATTATAGTTTTTTGTTGTAATAGCAGTATTTTATATATTTGTATGTTCGATTTTCTGCTTATTCTGGATCTGCGTGTATCTCCTGTTCTAGGAATGTGCCTGTTTTGATAGCATGTAACCACAGATCTACTGGTGTTAATTGAGTAGGTTTAGCAGGGCTGAAGAAAGGTGCAGCGTGTCGTATGGGCCTGCACCGCATGCTGGACAGATGTTTTGCACTGTGTCATCGATCCTTGCCCTATAGGGATTTAGACGGCACCATTCCCAGTCAAAACTTTAGGAATAATTTGGAATTTGGGGTTCATAGTGGTCAGAAATCTTTTGGACATAGGTCCGTATGTCGATATAGCCCTTATATAACGGTGCCTAACGATTTTCGGTATTGTAAAAGAGCGTCATTACGCTACGAAATGGCTGAAAGTCTTTATTGGGAGCACTAAATTTTCCTTCAGAATTTTGTTGCTATAGATCGACATTTTGATATAGCCCTATCTGTAACTTACGATTTTCGTTGGGGACGCTGAAGAAATATTTGATAAGTAAATAAAACCCTGGTCGGACTTTGTAAACTTGCGTATTTTTAGTACTCTAAACTAAAATTACGAAAATTACCTAATCACAATAAGTCAAGTGTTTTTATATTGTATGTGAAAATGCGTGGAAGGTCAACGTCTGTGGTCTAGTGAATATATAGATGACTTATGGGTCCTAATATACACGATTTTGGCGAGGTCAAAAATGATAAATTCATGAGAGCAATCAATACCTGCTTTGGGAATTTTACGGAATTCACCCTTAAAACTCCCATGAATGAATGACCATAACAAATGGTGTGAACTAATTTCTTTTACTTCATTCATTTACTTTCATTTGTCAACTTGAAAAAAGAAGTGAACAAATTTCATCAAAACAATTGGGAAATATTTCCATGTTTTTTCAGCAAATTTTATACTGATATTTTCATGATATATAATGTTAATGGGACTTAATTTTTTGGTGTATTCTGAGATCTATAGTAACATTTTACTTTTCGATTTAAACTTTAATAACGCCGATACACGTGTCTCATATTTTAGCTCTACTTTCATAATCTACTCAGTTTTCCTTGTGTTTATACCCTACACCACACTGTTTGTTATTATGTCTTTGTGCATTTGTATGTAACATACAAAAGGAAACGAAATAGACCCATAGTTCCTTTTGGGGATATACATATAATCACTTTCTAAGTCGATTTATGCATGTCCGTCCGTCTGTCCATGTATTTTTGTTCGCAACGTACAGGTCGCATTATTTTGTCCGATTCAGCTGAAAATTGAGGACTACAATTTTTTAAGCCGTAGGAAGAACGCTATTGCTTTTGGTGAAAATCGGTTCAGATTTGGATATAGCTCCCATATATATTTTCGGCCGATTTGACGTATTTCCTGCACCAAACACGCTGTATACGTCAGATTTTAAAGAAATTTTGAATGTGTGACTGAACTGGGTCTAGAAATAAGTGTGCCAAATTATATCGAAATCGGTTCAGATTTGGATATAGCTCCCATATATATTTTCGGCCGATTTGACGTATTTGCTGCACCAAACACGCTATCAACGTCCGATTTTAATGAAATTTTGAATGTGTGACTGAACTCGGTCTAGAAATAAGTGTGCCAAATTATATCGAAATCGGTTCAGATTTGGATATAGCTCCCATATATATTTTCGGCCGATTTCACGTATTTTCTGTACCAAACACGCTATATATGTCCGATTTCGATAAAATTTGGAATGTGTGACTGAATTCGGTCTAGAAATAAATGTGCCAAATTATATCGAAATCGGTACAGATTTGGATATAGCTCCCATATACATTTTCCGCCGATTTCGAGTATTTGCTGCACCAAACACGCTATATATGGTAACATGGGGCGGCTTCGCCACTGGGGCGCCTTCGCCAGCACCGATTTTCTTGATAATTATAACTGCTACAGAAATGCCGTTAAAGGAAAAATTGTGAGTTTAACGAAGATCTTTCATCTCCCAAAAATTGGCATTTCTATCAAATATATGATTGCTGATGCACACGGTTTCATGTTTTTGGGGTATTGCGAAAAATATTCATGGTAGTTATATTTTGTGATATCTTGTATACCTTTTGTGATATCAAAATTATATTTTATACCGTTAATAGACAACTACTGAAGAATATAAATCGAAATAATGTGCATGATAAAAGTAATTATAAATGTCAATATATTGATATTATGAACTATGTATGGGGTGGTGCGGCTACGCCATGATAGGGGTGTTGTGGGTTAATGTGAGAAATATGTCAGGTTTAACTTAAATTGTTTATGCTATTGAGATACCACGCTATAATGTGAAGTTGAAATCAAATATTGTGCTAAACCTATCTAATTTGGAAAAAATGTCATTGTTATGCCTAAATTCAAGGTACCTACTTCAATTAACGGCTAGAATATGTTTCTTTTTGTAAATTTTAGAATCATTTTTGATTATTCAATAGAAAACATGTTCCTTTTATGCATTATGTTGATATTTGGGAAGGAAGTATGGTAAATGCCCGTTTTAGAGTCCGTTGATATATATCCTATATCGATGGTGAAGCTACCCCATGGGTGGGGAGGCTTCGCCACTTTTTAGACATTTTGTAAATTCTCAAAAATAATATTTTAAAAACAAAATTATAATCATTTATATATCAAAACTTATAGTCAAGACATGCTAATATTCTTACCAAAAATAATATTTGGAAAAACTTTAATGATGTCGATATGAGAACATTTTGAAAAAAACGTGGCGAAGCCGCCCCATGTTACCATAAGTCCGATTTCAATGATATTTGGAATATATGTATATATAGCTCCCATATATATATTACATATTCACAGTGGTGTAGGGTATCATATATTCGGCCCCGCCCGACTTTGATCCTTTCCTTACTGGTTTTTTGTTGTCGTACAGTGTAATCTGCAAAGTTTTGCTTGTCTTTTTTGTCGCACAGTGTTATATTTAGGATTATTACGATGGTATAAGTTTTTTCACGGGTATGTCCATATTACCCGACTTGTAATATAATAATATTTATGCGAATCTTAGATAAAGTTCGAAGATGGGCATTGTTCCACTCCTTCCAGTACCTCCATCACACTCCTTCCAGTACCTCCGCACAATTTTATCTTAAACGGAGCAACCAATTTGGTCCAAACTTTGGATGTCCTAATATTTTGTCCAAATCTAACTTCGAAAATGGTCGGTCTTCTCTTTAGGATACCTCCCCCTAAACGTTCAACTTTTTGTGTAAGTGCACTTTAGGGTTTGTTCAAAGATACTTTGTAAATTTATTCACATGCCAATCCTGCTTACATCGATATTATGTTTTTTCGTGGACACGTCCATGGTCCAAAACCTCTAAGCGACTAGCTGCACATAGAAAAGAAATGACTCCCAAAATTAACTATGTCAATGCATACTTTTATACCAAATCCATATTTTTGTCGGCAAGTTCCTACGTACAAAAACGGGCACAAATTTGTTTACTTGTTTTTATTGTAAGTAAATCAATAAATCTATTTATTATCTATTTATTTATTTATATAACTATTTATATAAAAAATAGATTTATTGGGAGCCCATAGCCGTAGTCGCTAGTGCGTTTAACTAAACGTTTGTAATAAAAATTATAATAAACTTTTAGTTAAAAGCACTAGCGACTACGGCTATGGGCTCCCAATAAATCTATTTTCGAATAGAGTTCGATTTGCGACGAAATCGTGCAAAGTGCATGTGTCAAATATGAAAGAAAAATGACAGAAACTATATGAAAATAAAAAAAAAACGATAAAAAACTTGAAAATTTTTAGTAGATTTTAAACAACCAGTGGCAATAAGTGGGTTCATATAGACTCCATGTAATGATACCGTCCGACTTTTTTAACTTCGCGGGTTCTTTATCACAGTTTCGCACCGAAATGTGAATAAAAAACTTTAATTCGAAAAATTGTTAATTCAAGGCAATGCATTGTAATGATTTCCATAAACCTACAACAAATTATTAAATTGTGCTTCAATACCATTTTTAAAGCGTTTTTGCTTGTTATTTATTAAGTACTACATACAGGTTTCAAAATGTTGTATTTTAAAATTATGATTACAAATTTCAGCCATATAATTCTTCTTTACTAGTGGTGACTTTGGACATGCCGTTCGTACTCGGCAAAAAACACTCATTGATATGAGAGAAGTCTCCCTTGTCCTATCTGGGTTGTTTGTGTAACAATTATTAGAGGATAAACCAATTTCTTATATTATCTTCCCATCACCAGTTTAGATTTCGACCCTCCATTAAGAACTTCTATTTCGTGAATTCGTTTTAGTTTGTAATTTTGTTATTTTATAATCAAATTTTGGAAACGTATACACTTTTGTCACTTTTTGCCTAAAAAGGTGTTACTTGGTCCATCCCTTGATCAGCCAAGAGGTCTTTAAGATCCTTAAAGAAAATGTATGTATTTACACCTTACATCCTAGATCAGACAAGGAAACTTTTATAATATCAAAGAGTCCGTGATTATGTTATGTCAAAAGTTTTCTTTATGTTTTTGGGGAAATTACAACAGTAAAATTTTACTACCAAGTGTTTGACTTTTCATATTCAATCCGCTGGTTTCATACCACTACCTTATAAACTTGCCTTGTATCAAACCTTACATAGCTTTAAACATAAATAAAAATCGATATAAAAATCGGATCTTTCACGTCTTCATTTGAACCATTTTATGTTCAAGGGTTCAATAAGTGGTGTTAACTACCCTATTATGTATGAACTTTTTAGTGATAATAATAAGTTGTCATTGCCAATAATACATGATTAATAACATGGGACTAAAGATAAGGTAACATTAGGCAAATATTTGCTCCAGCGACCGGAAGTGTGCTCTAACTGAGAGCAAGTGAGCGTAAATAATGCATTGAAATTTATACTCAGTTGCTCTTATAAGCGCACCCTGCCGGTCGCTGGAGCAATTTTTTGCCTAAAGTGACCTTACCTTAAGATTTGTTCGATGGGGTGAAAATTACTGAGAATTTTCTTATAGAAGGGGAATGTGAAATTAATCTGAGATGGCCAAAAATTCGCCGGAATAAACAAGTGATCAATAACATCAAAAAATGGTATACAAAATTGGAAATAAAAAGTAAATGCTCTCAGTATTGAGAAATTTATTCTAAGTTCGGCTTATGGAACAAATGTTAAGTATCGGTATACTGTTAAATACTTCGAACAAAGTAATAAATCTAGAGCGATTTTTCCCTAAACTAACTTACCAACAATTCCATCTACGTACATATAATCTTAGATAAGAATAATGCAAATCTATGTAATCACATTTAGAACATTGTTTTGGCGCATATGTTACCACTGCCTTCTTTTGTCTACAATTTGCATTTCGAAATAATAACAGAGACACATTTGGTCTAATTTTTTCCGTTGTTGTTGTTTGTTCGCTGCTTTTGTTGTTATGTGGACACAAATAAATGTACTAATTATGCTACTAATTAGTTAAGCTTCAGCATTTAAATATGGCTAAGCAGTTTAATACTAAACTAATCCCTAACAGGACAAATGCGTATTAAAAGCAATGTGTGTCTCTTTGCTCTACTACGACAATAGCTAATTTAGTTAATGCGGATTGAAGATCTAAAAACTAATACCAAAATCTGATTTATTGCATTAACCGATAGATAATGTGGTGGAGGGGAAAGTGTTTAAGGACAATATCCGAATTTTATGCAAATTTCGTTTAAGATTAAATCTAAAATACAATAGAATGTTAAAATTTTGTAATACATTTGGATTACAAAGATACCTTAAATAGATAGTGGACGGACTAGTCCATCGAACTAACGAACGGTCGAATTAAAAGAAGGAGTGATTTCGTTGTACCAACATTTATTTGCCTGCGTGTTGTTTTGTTTCACCAATCGACAAGATGATGATTTTGTTCTTCTAATGCTAACCAACCGTTGTCCTAGAGTTCATTTTGGGTTAAGTCCTGCTGGATAATCTGGTGTGCGTGATACATACGTTGGACATGTACACACGCAAACCTTATGGAGGACAATTTAACAATTAATCCGTGCTCTAATTGTTCTACATTTTCCGATATCCGCTCGCACGTCCACACAAAACAGTCGCCTTGTCCAGTACAAAGAATAAAAGCCAAAGGACAACAAGAAAATCGATTTTGGTCATTGTTTTCTTCGTTTTTTTTTTTGAGACTTTGTTTTACTTTCTTTTTGGGTCATTGTTGCTTTTGGGATTGTCTTGCTGTTGTGTTACTTCCTTCATTGCCATGGCGTTCCTTTGATTCTTCTTTTGTCGTTCGTTGTTGTTGTTTTTATATCATTGTTGAAGTATAATTTCTGGGCAATTACTGCTGATCCGGTTTAACCACAATAATTGCTTTTTATCTTCTTATGTCCCAAATTGTCTTTGGGCGGCATGTTGTGATGTTTGTTAGCAATTTTCCATGTTGGATTTCAACAATGGCGATACAACAATAACAACATCTTCAGAGAATTAAAGTATGAAAAACGTAAATGTTTATTAAGTTTAATTCCATCACAAACAAAACAATGAGAATAAAATGAGGCCTGTTGAGGGAAATATAAATTCATAGGGACATTTGTTATTTTAAATTTCCAATATATGCCTCTGTATGTAATGTAAACTAATGTATTTTATAATTTAATTGATAACTCTAAGTAAAATAATATCATTATTTTCATCAATCAATTTTGAAAGAATGTGTAGGGTATTATAAGTTGGGTTTGGCTCAAAAGTTTGTAACACATCGAAATAATGACCCATACTTGAAATATGAAAATATTTCTTTTTTCTGGAAGGGGTTATATACTTAACGTTTTGGTTTAGTTACATTTTGATGAGCTTTCTAAAACTTTTTAAGTTTATAGATTCCAAAATTTCCCATTATAACTTCAATACATCAGTATCCATCATTCTGATATGGACCAAAGCCCTACGATCATATGTTTTTCGAGACCCAGACTTCTGACTTTTGCTAATAAATGATGCAACTGCACTCTGAACTTTGAATTTTATTAAATTGACAACTGAAATGTGAAGAAATGTTCATTACTTTTGAAAGTTTTGACCCTTGGACCCATGTCCATGCTTCTCCCTCGAAGAAAATGATATTTTACAAAATATTGAAGATTTTTGCATCGGATTTGGTTTAGATGCATATGACCATTAAATTTTTGTTTTTTTCATATTTTTTAACATTTTTGTTGTATAACATGTCAAAACTTTTTATTTTCTTATATTTGAAGTAACGAACTATAAATAACTGCAAAAAAAAAAAAAATAATTTTACTTTCAAAAAATTTGTTTAAATAAAATTTCCTAAAACGAGCTATTTTGTTGCATATGTATTGGCCACCACCGTATGTATACTAGGGTTATGACTTTTTTACAACCTCATATCCCTGTATCATAGCGTGATGAGTTTTGCCATAAGATTACATAAAATCTTAATTATAAGGTGATTCGGTGAAAAAACCTCACGCACAAAATGATTTTAAAATTTGAATTTATCAAAATTATGGACAATTTTTTGAAATCACTGAAAAAAGATATATAATTGAAAATAAACATTAGAACAACAAGTGAGATAATTAAAATGACATACAATTTATTTCTCACTATTTTTCTTCAATTCTGAGAATCGTAAAAATGTCGTAAACGCTTTTATTCAAAAATATAATTTTTTAACGAAAAACAAAAAATTTTAAATTTTTTCAAAGTGACTTTTTTCGCGACTTTTTTAATATTTGAATGAAATAAACGTTATTATAGTTATTAGTAGGCTTATATTTATTCATTCGTGCAACAAAAAATAATTTTTTGAAAAAAAATTTTTTTTTCATTTCATATATTTTTTCAAAAAATTATTTTTTTTAAATCGATTTGTGCGTGAACTTTTTTTATATTTCAATGGAATAAACGATAGCATAGTGATTAATAGGCAAAAGTTCATTCATCCCTGCTACAGGAAATCATTTTTGAGGAAAAATGTCAAAAAGTCATAACCCTAATGTATACCACAATATCTTCGTAATTTGTTCGGATCGTCACGAAATTTTGATTGTTGATGGCGGTCCCAGGGAGGAAGAAGCCTACAGATTTTGTTGATCATGTGGACAATATTTGAAATGGGCAAAAAGTCTACGTTTTATTCTCATGCGAATATATCCGAGTCTATAAGGGGGTTTCCAAAAGCAAAGCCTAACAATGAAATTAGAAAATCTCACATTTACAAAGCAGCGGAGAAGGTTGAGCTAGTTGGTCAAACACTATAGTCATTAATCCGAATATCCCAACAACTTAGGTTAGGGACATTTCAACATTAGTGATCAGTATTAAAGAAGACATTATGAGCTTTAAAGTGGTCCAAATTGCATTACCAAAAGTGATCAAATACTAGAGATATAGAAGACGCTCAGTAGTGCGATGTTCTAACTCATTTTGAGATACCGACAAAAATCGGTAAAAATAAAACGCAAAATTATGAATGAAAAGTTCAAATAAGAGGTGGCAGCACACTTGCTATCGTTACAACTTTTAATTTAACTGATATATCGCTCATTTACTCAAAGAGTTACATAATAAATACCACTGCTATCTGATTATTTTAGTTTTTATGTAAAAATATTTTTAAGTTGGGAAGTCAAATTTTAATCGACAGCTTAAAACGCGTTTTTCTCGAAACTGAATTTTTTGAGATGTGTCACTCTTTGAGTGAATGAGCGATATGTCGGTAACTCAAAAAATTAGTTAGACAATCGCACTACAGCTGTACCAATTTGTAGAAATTTATTTCTATGGTAGATATCTTTACTTCCGTTGTAAGTATTCCAAGGGATAAACCTGATGAAAGTTGACCGACTGACCGAAACTAATATCAAAAGCGTTGATGGTCAAATATCAGAGTTATTGTAAATGGTACCGTTTTATGTGGGCTATATCAAAAGTTGAATCTATACGGACAAATTTCTGGTTGAAAGTATTGTAGCATCAAAGGCTAAAATCTTCAAAATGCCAATGGGGCTATATCAAAAGATGGGCATATAGTGGCAGATTTCTGTGGGATAGTTTTGTAGCTCCAAAGAAGGCCAAATACTAAATTTCACCCATTTTGGTAAGATACTGTGTCTAAAACCTAAAAAGTAGCGATAATCGGGATGTACTTTTGTATACGTGCACCCATACTGACAAATTTCTGTGGGAAAATTGTGTAGCTTCAATGAAGACTAAATACCAAATTTTCGTCAAAATAACGAAAATCAGGAGGTACAGTTCTTTGGGGGCTATATCAACACGTACACCTATACCAAACAATTTCTGGGGAAAGTTTTGTAGGCTCAAAGAACACTAAATACCAAATTTCAACCATTTTGCTATAATAATGTGGCTAAAATTGTATATCCCATTTTCAAAACAAAACATCCTTGGGGTAATAGAATCGTGTTTACCAAATTATAAAGCTCTATCTTAAATATTGTGAGCTGTAGTTATATCAGTAGACTGATGGACGGACATGATTTTATCTACATGGAAATAGCACCAGCATTTACGATGAGCGATGTTGCAGATGTCATCCGAAACGAGAAATCATCCAAAGCGTTGCGTTCACATGGAATCGCAATGGTAATGCTAAAGCAACTGGATGAGTGGACTATTTGACATGTGTTGTAGCAGAAGCCTGGAAATTTGGCAGGTTGGTTCACTATTGAAGCCAGGCAAGGATGGTAGCAGAGGCGAATCCTACAAGTCGATCTACCTCCTGTCGCTAATAGTAAAAAATCTAGAGGCACTACTTGTAGCAGAAGCCTGGGAATTTGGCAGGTTGGTTCACTATTGAAGCCAGGCAAGGATGGTAGCAGAGGCGAATCTTACAAGTCGATCTACCTCCTGTCGCTAATAGTAAAAAATCTAGAGGCACCATTATGAGAAGCAGTTTCCCAGTTGCCCAACATCAACATGGATTCCTGATACCACAACACCATTACACGCCACATCCACACATATCAGTGGACAGGACTGAACCAGAATAGGACGTGCGACCGGATAGTCATAGTGACTTTTGGCCTACCGCCGTCAGCATCCCCGCCACAATTTATTGAACAAGCTTCCTCCACCCAGGCATGCCAGGAGTGATCTCCTGATCTGGAGAGAGGGAGAAGTCCAATGGTATAAGAGAGTTCCAATGGTGCAGCCTATCATATCAGATAGGCTTGAATAGCATTAAGAGGGAAACTAGAAAACTTTCTGGACTAGGCAACACGCAGTGTCGCCAGGCGTCTCTTGACATTTTTTTGAATGTTTGACAGTTTTTAGTTTAAGCGTTTTCAGGACAGGGGCTCAATTCTGTTTCTATGAAAATGTGAAATGAAAACTTTTATAAAGGAGAAAACTGTCAAATGAAAAAAATTATAAAGGAAATATTTTTCATTTCAAATTTTCATAGAACAAGAATCCAGCCCCAGGACAGAGACTTGAAAAAATCACTTTGCAAACAAAACAAAATGGAATTTACTTGTTAACATTTTCGTCCGATAATATTTTACAATTTTCCTCGTGGATAATCACGGCAAGAGTGCATCGATCAAATTAAATCATTGTATATATTGTAACCATCCTATAGCAGTGTGAAAAATTGGTTTAATGAATTCAATCGTCGAAGGTCGTGAGGGCCGCCAAAAATCGGACGTTGTGCCAGAAAAAATAAAGCCGTGCGTGAACGGAAAATGCAAGATCGCCATGTTATATACCGTGAGATAGAGGTATCCTTGGGCATTTCTTCCACCAACTAACATTGGATATTGCATGAACTAGGGTTATGACTTTTTGACATTTTTTCACAAAAATGATTTCCTGTAGTGAGAATGAATGAACTTTTGCCTACCCAGCAAAAATCCTCATTACAAACCTCCTTTCCCACCCATTATTTTAACAAGGGCATGTCGCGCGAAATATCTGGTTATTTTGCAACCACTGAAATAAGTAGTCAGAGTCTACACAGTATCTACTTATTTCAGTGGTTACCATCTACCTATTTCAGTGATTACAAAATAACCAGATATTTCGCCATGCCCTTGTTAAAATAATGGGTGGGAAGGGAGGTTTGTAATGAGGATTTTTGCTGGGTATTAATGCCTAAAATACCATTCACTCCATTTCATTGTAAAAAAAGGTTCCGCACAAACCAAGTTGAAAAAAATTATTGAAAAAATTGTTTGAAATGAAAAAAAAAATTCTCAAAAAATTATTTCCTCTTAAAGAATGAATGGCCTTTTGGCTATTAATGACGAAAATAACTTTTATTCCATTTAAATTTTAAAAAAAAGGTGCTGCACAAACCACTTTTTATTTTTATGATATATGAAATAAAGTTATATATAATATAAAATGATATATATGTTATAATACTGTTACGGAATTAGATTTAACTAATGTCCGTGTAGATGTTGTTTTATTCCCCGATACGATTTGTACCAAATAAAACAGGGTTCGTTTTAGATTACGTTTCTACAATGCTTTATTTACTTTATTACACTTATTCAGAACCGACTTTAATTACTAAGCACACAGCAAGTCTCTAGTTAGAACGCAGCTATTCCTTTACCGATCTGTTCAGTTCAACGCTTAAAACACAACTCAACTCGTCATTGCCAGTTCCCCTGTATTTATACCCCAAAGTCTCCTTGGTCTAGAATTATCCAGAAAGTCTGGCAACACCTCGAATCTGTGCAACGAACACACAGACGCACATTCGCACTAAGCGAACAACCATACTCACATACATACATGGGGGGAATACAGGCGGACGACAAGCACAGTAATGACGTAATTACAACAACAAACAAATGCAAGAAATACAAGAAGTAGGAACTAAACGATAATTACATGATTATGGCAAAACAAAACAAAAGCACATTAATGAAAGGTAAAGTAACATCTAGAATAATGAAGATAATTCTACATGATAGTTGTTGTTGCTTAAATAAAGTAACTGCGTAATAAAACTTTACGTTACAATTCAAATTTTTAAATTAACGGAAATTAAACTAAATTAACTTAAACCTATCAGTTACATTCGTAACATTGCCTCCCGCTTAAGCCTGTTCGTCCCGAATAGGCACAGTTCCCTCTCTGTGGTATGGGCATTGGTAACACTGCCTCCCGCTTAAGCCTGTTCCTCTGGACTAGACACAGTTCTTTTTCCGTAGTGGTAGCAACTGATTTAGATGTACCCTCTACGCCATTAGCTTTGGACTTTCGCTCTTTTCTCTCCAGGTATCGTGACGTTATATCTTCTTTCTCGGTCACCCTCCTAAGTGCCACCTGGTCGTCATCGGACTTGTCCTTCCTTGTTGTACGGCCGCTTTTCGACGGACCTTTCCTCGACGTACATCTTCGCTTTCTCGTCCTCGTTGCTGGATTTTTCCGCTTTCCTACGGGCCAATTGTCGGCGGCTTCCACCTTCAGCGTACGGACATCGACAGCGATCTCGCCGGATTCTGCCTTTGGGCGATGTTTGCTTTTCTCGTTGTAGCCCACACTTATCGGTATTTCCACATTGGACCATGTCATCACACGGTGCTTTATGTCCAGGTTGATATCGAAGGCAATCATGAAGTCTACACCAAGTATAACTTCGTCCACAATATCGGCCACTATAAAATCGAAATTTACCGATTTTCTACCCATGCTCAGCCTTTGGTAGGCCTTTCCATGCACCGTTGTAGTCTCGCCTGTGGCCGTCCTCAATTTGACTCCATTTAACGGCAATACCTTCCCTTTTACCAAATCCGGTCTAATAATGGACTTTGTTGCACCGGTGTCCAATGTCAAGGTACGCAATACACCATTGACGAAGCCCTTAACCGTCAAGTTGTGATTCTCCTGCTGGACTATGGCTATAGAAATTGTGGGACCATCGTTTTCATCCTCTGCCAGCGGCGCCTCGTGATTGACGGAATTCATTTTATTTGATTCACCTGATGTCTCTCTTTCCAGATTCTTGGCCACCGGTTGGTCGTCGCTTTTTGAAGGCGGTGAGGTGGATCTGAGCCTTGGTCGTTGCAATATGCATTCTCGTGCAATGTGTCCAGCTTTACGACAGTTGTAGCAAGTCTTTCTCGTTCTACCAGCCCCTCGTTTCACACGCATTAGTGCATCCTTTAGCGGATCGACAACGGTCTGGGAATTGTTGTCCTTAACTTGCAGCCTCCTCACGTTGTAAGCTTTAGGTTTCACCAGCATCCTCGCGGTTTCTTGGGCCAGGGCAAATGACACGGTTTCTACAAATGTTCCTATCGGTGCCGCATACGTCGCAAATTTTATCTCTGGATCACGAATACCACTTGCAAATGTCTCAATCTTTATGCGGTCCACCAATGGATGTGTCTCTCCTGGATATGCCAACTGCGCCAACCGCTCTATATCAGCCGCAAAGTCTTGTAAGGTCTCATTTGGCTTCTGGACTCGTCCCCTCAGTTCCATTCGGTAGATCTCTTGCTTGTGTTCACTACCGTACTTACGTTCAGGAGCAGCCATTATATCTCCATAGTTGTTCCTAGAAGCGGCGGGAATACTCTGTAATACGTCAGCAGCATCACCCTTCAATGCCATAGGGAGTGATACCGCCTTGTCGTTGTCGTTCCAAGAATCTCTAGCAGTCAATGTCTCGAACTGTAATTTGAACACATTTAAAGAGGTAGAGCCGTCGAACACTGGAGGCTTGATTTTTAACGTGTTATGAATAGCTCTCACTGGGCCACCTTTGATTTCCAGTTCCGACATTTTCCTCTCTATGCCCAGAATCTTCTCATCTTGAGCCAGTAATTTCTCGTCAACAGACAAAATCTTTTTATCCAACTCTTTAATTTGTACCTCCACGTTTTCTACTCTCTTTTCAATCACCATCGTGATGTTCTCGAGTTTCTCGTTAATTGTTCTAGAATTTACCTCTAGTTTCTCTTCCATGCCCTTAGCGATTTTTCTAGAGTTCTCTTCTAACTTTTCCTCTAAGTTGTCGTCGAATTTGGCAAATCTTTCCTCCAATTTTTTGGAATATTCTTCACTCTTTCTGGAATTTTCTTCAACCATTCTGCAACTTTCCGCTTTCATTTCCATCACAAGTCTGGAAGTTTCTTCATTCTTTCTAGACATCTCTTCTAACATCTTACAGTTGTCAGATTTCATTTCCGCCATCATCATAGCCAGCATTGATTTCAAATCGTCACCCCTGGCAGCTACCGACGAAACTTCCTCAACGCTGGATTCGCCCTTTGCCGATAACTCGACTTCCTCCTTACCGTCGAACTCATATTCATCGATGTTCATTCCGCGGCGCTCGAACTCCTCCAACAAGCGTTTTTGTAGTTCGGCCTTGTTGCCAGTAGAACACAACTCCAACTTACTTAGCTCCTTCTTCAAGTCTTCCACTCGTAGATCCTTAAACTTCATTGTAGGATGATCGTAATCTCACTGCTGACACCAATTGTTACGGAATTAGATTTAACTAATGTCCGTGTAGACGTTGTTTTATTCCCCGATACGATTTGTACCAAATAAAACAGGGTTCGTTTTAGATTACGTTTCTACAATGCTTTATTTACTTTATTACACTTATTCAGAACCGACTTTAATTACTAAGCACACAGCAAGTCTCTAGTTAGCACGCAGCTATTCCTTTACCGATCTGTTCAGTTCAACGCTTAAAACACAACTCAACTCGTCATTGCCAGTTCCCCTGTATTTATACCCCAAAGTCTCCTTGGTCTAGAATTATCCAGAAAGTCTGGCAACACCTCGAATCTGTGCAACGAACACACAGACGCACATTCGCACTAAGCGAACAACCATACTCACATACATACATGGGGGGAATACAGGCGGACGACAAGCACAGTAATGACGTAATTACAACAACAAACAAATGCAAGAAATACAAGAAGTAGGAACTAAACGATAATTACATGATTATGGCAAAACAAAACAAAAGCACATTAAAGAAAGGTAAAGTAAAATCTAGAATAATGAAGATAATTCTACATTCGTAACAATACGTTGATAAAATTAGTGAGAAACAAACGGTTTTGTTATTTTGGTTACGTCGTGTGCCCATATAATTTGTTTTCACTCAAATATCTGCCTACAGTGATTTCAAAAAATTTTCAAAAGATCTGAAAAATAAAAAACCTTTAAAGCTTTTTTTTATCGAATCACTTTATAATTAAGATTTTATGTAATATAATGTAAAAACTCATCACGCTATGATACAGGGATATGCGGTTGTAAAAAAGTCATAACCTTAATGAACCTTTGGCCGCAAAAATGGATTTTTATCGTTAGATCCAGCAAAAATTGGACAATCGCTCAAAAGAGGCTCTTGTGGACTGGTACAAAGAAATTGTGAATAAAAATGTTTGTTGTGCTTCAAACGACGTTTATAAGATCCTCACAAACGACGAATCTTGGTTCTATGCATAGGAGCCCGAAACAAAACGGTAATCGAAAGTTTAGGCCTTCGAAAGCTAGCCAATTCCAACAAAAGTTGTTCATATAAGAACCACTACGAAACAAATGGTAAGACGATTAATTCTGAATGTTACACTACAATTTGTATGCCTGAAGTCTCCAGAGAAATTCGAAAAACCAACAAGAGAAGACGAATCGTTCTGCATCATGAAAATGTGAGCTCTCACACATCGATTCAAATCAGCGCCTGTTGGACCGGACAAAACGTGGAATAGATGGGTCATGCGCCGTACAGCTCTGACTGGGCATCCAATGACGTCATTTGAATCCAGAACATCAAGAAAAAGGCGTGGTCAACGATTTTTGTCGCCAGAAGATTCTGTAAAAGCGTTCAAAAACCATATTTTGGAGGTGTCTCAATCAAGCCACTGTAAACAACCTAATACATGGTCGTATGTCAAACTGTCCTGAGTACGCTTAGACTAAAAACTGACAAACTTTTCAAAAAATGTCAAATGACGCCTGGCGACACTGCGTGTTGCCTATGCCAGAAAGTTTTCCACTGTCCCTCGTAACATTGCTGCAGTTGCGTAAGCCGTGCAAAGGTACAATGTAAATGGCGTGCTCTGAGACCACCCCCATCCATCGCAGAAGAACGCGAGCTGTCAAGACAAACACGAGTGGTTTCAGCCCTGTGAGATCCTAGCGATGCAGTCGCCTAAATTAATATTGGCCCGAATTTATGGTAACACATTCTGATTGGGAACTCACTACAAGCTGCATTCGTTTAACTGCCCAGCTAACCCCAATCACCTGTCTCCTGATTCTTTATGGACAAAACCAATCCAGGTAGTAGAAATTTTGAATCACGATACAGGGGAACCAGAACCAGATAAATGAAAAAACTAAAAAAGTTTGCGTTCACAAATAAGAACGTTAAAATCCTGGGTTGGGCGCTGGGCTAGTAACCCATCCCTCCAAAAACCGAAGTATGAAAAAAAAAGAAAGAAAAATAAAAACAAACTAAAGTTGACGACCGCCGCAACCGTTTTAAGGACCATAATCTGCGAATCTGCCTTTGGAATTTTTGAACTCTTTATAGAGAAGGCGCAGTTTACGCACTGGCAGATGTACTTGAAATATACAAGGCCGATATTACTACCATACAGGAAATGCGATGGTTTGGGAAAGGCGTCACAACGTCACCACGTTGAATAAAAAACTTGCTACAATTCGAATAAAAGCTAAATTTTTCAACAACAGTTTTATTTGCTTTCATTTGCCACTGAAGAACCATATCGCTCATTTACTCAAATAGTGGCATAACTCAAAAATGAGTTTTTTGAGTTAGAAATTCTTTTTTTTTACGATTTCTACTTTATCTTGTGTCAAATTTTTATGTTGATATCTCTAATTACCTTTGGTCCAACAGTCGGAAAATTCAGTCTCCACAGTAAAACGTCTGACAGTGGAATGAGGCTGACACTCTTCGCAGAGACAAAAAAACATGGTTGTTAGCAGTACCAGATTTAAGCATCACGACATTCATAAGCGCACATGGCTGTTTCCAGACTAAAAAAGAATAAATTAAATTCATCATCATTTCTTGCAGGAAAGGTGCGTCCGTAAACGTGGCAAATAAAGTATTGATTGATAAAAAATTGATTAACACTTCTCGTCCCAATAATATATCAGGACAGTGGCAAAGCATTGCCCACTCCATCCAAGCAGCCGCAAAAAATCCATACTTGGACGCTAGAGAGCTCCACCACGAGTTCGTATGCCAGGAGTATCGTGCTGCTACCGAAGAAAATAATGCGGCATATAGGGCTACTCTGCTAGTTTCTTAGTCATCGGAACAATTGAACATTTTAATTCCTCGTCACTTTCGAATGCTCTGATTCGAAGAATATTTTTTAAATCACTGACAAACTATCTCTCACTATAAAGAGGCTATTACGGATGGCGGTCTATGCTAATCCACTTGAACGACTTGTTTCTACACATTACAACAATGTAAACATCTATTTGACACTGCATCGCCTCAGACTATCAATTGAGCTGTTCCCAATGCAATTGGTAATCGTTACAGGCCAAAATCAAAATATATCTCCATTCTTTTCTTAGGAAACATAAAAACTGAGATTTCTTTTCCCGGTAATCTCACCTAACCTAACTGTTTAACAACAACTTCCTACAAGCCCTTGACACCCCAACAACCAACACCAGCCAACCAAAATATAACCAAACGCTACTGTAATATTAAATTAGGCAGTTACATTTAACACCACCAGCTCCTTGTCCATTTCCTAGAGACGAATCATTGTCGACGTTCATCGTAGACAAAGATAGGAGAAATTGAGACGTAATCGTTAGTGTCAACTGACTCCAAGTATAACAACAACAACACACCACCAACAATGATCTACACGATCGATAAGATTATTTAATAAAACCAATACACGTGTAAACATTGAACGTATCTCAGCCTGAGATGGGTCCCTGACCGAGCGAGAAGGAAATGCTGTTGTTGAACGTGAATTTCATATTCATAACCATGCCAGCGATTGCAAAACAATTCACACGAAGGCGAGCAATGATCGAGTCCATGGGTGAGTGTCGCACCGAGTAAGGTGTAATCGTAAAATACTTGGTAAGATCATAAATCTGACCAAAACACACACATTCACTTGCTTACAGGCAGATCGAAATTTCCTTGTAAGTACGAACAAGCGAAAGTGAATTATGAGCCACACGAAGCAGTCACAGTGATGCAGGCAATCTATTACAACTATAAGGAATATGATCCTGTTGAATAAAGCAACAAACTACAGTTATATTTTTCCTTATCTCTAAACCATATCTCTGGGCTAAGAATACAATACCAGCATTACCAATTACAACCACCATCAACACAATCCAGCCAAAGAATATGTGCAACAATAACAACGATGAGACGATAGAAAAATGTCCTGCTATCATGTAATACCAGCTAACTTATCCCCAGAGCTCATGTACGACAAGATTGCAATCAATCGTTTGACAATCAGTGTTAAGAGAATTACTGGAAAAAGATCACACCCGTTGTTCCCAATAACCACAACTTGTGGCCAATACAACAGGGTTTAATATTTTTTAATAAATATGAAGAAACCTAAAGTAAAAAAGTAACACCCAATACTTCTGACGTCTATATAATACGATGTACAACGTTTGGAACAATCGGTTTTTCACTTCGAGGGTTATTTTACGTACTACCCAGTTTAGTTGGTGCCGGCAGAGTTTTTTAGAGCTTTTGGGTCATTATTTCAAGAAGTAAGGATTTGCACCTGTAAAAACATATACCGTCATAATGGGGAAACCGAAAACAAGTTGTTACAAGAAAAGGAAACGATTTGAGAGCATAGTCCGGTCAAAATAGACATGCGTATAAGGGGGAAATAGCAAAAATTCCCACAAAGCTCAATTTTTCTCAAAAACGGTAAGACTTAGCAAAAGCCGACTAAAATAAAAGTTGTAGATTTAATAATTGTCTACAAGAGCGGTCTTTACGATTTTTAAATATCGCGATCTAAAGGTCAAATAAAAAATTAGCCGCGTAAGTACATTATGAGGGGAACCGGCTAAAGTAATGACACTATGTGTTAGATACTTTCATAAGCTTTCAAACGATATCCACTTTGCAGTAATCGGTTCAGTAGAACCGGGTCTAACCCGGTTTTTAAATTTGGCCTTTCGAGTCGAATAACCGGCGAACCGGATCCGCAACCGTTGAAAATTATACTTTTCCGTAATCAGCGCAACAAACCCTACCTTCTGACAAAACTTGAAAAAAATCGGAGAGTTTTCGTTGGGGTCGTTCCCGTTGGGTTTACAATTATACATGTCGGTTAAATGGGCTATTTTTGCATAAAATGACTCTAACATTGAATCACTCTACTAAACACGCTCCGATTTTGTTGGAATTTTTTTTAAAAGATAGCTATAATTTCTCTCTTCAAGAAAACATATATTTTTTGGGGGACAGACTCGGTTACTTCGCTTATTGTAGCCGGTTCGTATGAATATGTGCATATTTCCCCTATAAGTGCATAAAAATCATGTGTTTTTTAGAACAGCTATATCTCAAGAATTGTTCCTTCTAGGAAAAAAAATTATAAAGATCAAACTTGTAGATAATTTTTCTGTCTACAATATTTACTTTAAACACTTTTTGATTAGATCAACCGTTTTCAAAAAATAAATCCGAAAGCCTAAAAACCATTAAAATTTGACCTTTGACCCCGAATAACTTTTTTTGCACACATGGGATCGATGGGGACTTTTAGGACGTTGCTTCTAACGGCAAACCCTAGCTCTCCACCAAAATTCAGCCGTGTGGGAATTTTTGCTATTTCAATGTCTATTTTGACCGGACTAAGCAGGGCTTAAACTGCACTCTTCAAAAATTTTGTGTGGGAAGTACTGGAAGGAGTGGACCTATATAGTCCATATTCAAACATGATCTATGTCCCGTAGAGATATTACGATACGAAAAGTATGAACCAAATCGGTTACTCCCTTCAAGATTATCGTGTGCACCATTTTTCCGAACATTTTCAAATTTTTGTGGGTGAAGTACCTAAAGGAGTGGCCTATCTTCGTACTTTAACTATGCTTGGACAAAATATTGTAATCAAAATATTTTTTAGACCAATCACTACATATAGTGCCATAGGGTTTTTTTAAACCTTTCGGACTATTTTCTCAGCAAGTACGGACTTGCCCCTGATAAAACTTGTATCGTCGTAATGGGGCAGCGAATAGAAGTTGTTACAACAAAAATTAAAGCGATTCTAGAGCAGGTCCTAAACCGAAATGTTGGGTGAGAGCTACTCGAAGAAGTGAACCAGTAGGGTCCGTATTGGAATCTCATCTATGTCTGGTAGAAATTTCACGATGTGCAAAGTATGGATCAAATCGGTTACTCGCTTCAAGAGTTATTGTGCTCATAATTTTTCCGAACATTTTCGAACTTTTGTGGGGGAGGTATCTAAAGGAGTGGACCAATATAACCTATCTTCGAAATTAAACTAAGTTTGGACAAAATATTACGAAATTTTGGACCCAACAGATTGATCTGTTCGAGAGTTATCGTGTGTTCCAGCCAGACAGACATACAGACAGACGGTTTGACCCATTATTAGTAATATTTCCTAGTTAGAACACATGGAGCTATTTATACAGACAGATCTAAAATGGAGGAAGATCACGCTGCCGGCGTTTACTGCAAAAACCCAATTATTAAACACTTACTTAAGCTTAATGATAACTGAAGCAATTTCCTGCTACCAGGAAGGCTGCAGAATATGTAAAAAGATTTAAAATCTACTTTATAGGACCGGTTAATATATATGTCGATATTCAAGTGGCACTCAAGGCTCTCAAGTCCCAGTCCATAAATTCTCGAGCAATCTTTGATTGCAGGTAAGCTCTGCACGATATACTCGTACATATGTAATATAATTAAACTTTGCTCGGTTCCAGGACATAGTAATATAATGGGAAACGAATTAGCAGATGAACTAGTTCTAGGTGGCTCTAAGTTTATCGATATACAAGTTGATGAAAATGTCCGGTCACTACAAACCTCGTGATAGCTATTCGAGGAAGCACATCGAGTTGCAGAAGAGATAGAGACTGTAGAACATCTACTTTGTGGGTGTCCATTGTTGCAAACACGAAGACATCGACTACTAGGCAGTAGGTGCCAAGCCTTAAAATGAACACGCGAATATTTACCATAAAAAAGTTGTATTGTTTTCTTAAATAGTCTCCAGTATGATTTATACACATTTTCATGCGCTCAAACCAATTGTTGAATCACTTTTTCCACCCAGATTGAGACATCTCCAAAACATGGTTTTTTAACGCTTTTTTCTTGATATGCTGGAATCAAATGAAGTCATTGGATCCCCAGTCAGGGTTGTACGGCGGATGACCCATCAATTTCACGTTTTGTCCAGTCAAACAGGCGCTGGTTTGAATCAATGATTCTATGTTTCGTCTTCTCTTTCGTTTTTTGAATTTCTCAGGAGACTTCAGCAAACAAATTGTAGTGTACCACCGACGTAGCCAGGAGGGGGCCCGGGCCCCCCCCGAAATGGTTTTCGTTCCCATAGGATATTAGCTTATGTTACACATTTTTTTAATTTTTTAATAAAATTTTAAACTGTTTTAAATTTTTCAAGAAATATGTTAAGTATTTGGAGGAAGTATTACAGAGAATTATTTAACTACATTGGTATACTTATTGTTCAACATATTTGAAAGTATAAAAATAATGAACACTTTAGGCTGTTTGAACAATTTTCTGCATAGTTGTTGTTAAGTTTTAAGGTGTTGTTTATGCGTTTATTGGTAATTTTAGGCTAGAAAAAAGATTCTTGCGATCTTTTGTTTTTGAAATTTTTGATAAGAGCAGTAAGCATATAGTCTCTAACACGTTTTTGTGATTAACTATTTTGAACATCATAACAATTACAAATTCCACTGTGAACCGAAATTTTGGGGCACAGATAAGTCATTTTGGGGACGAAAGCTCTTGGTGAGTATATTAAGAATCCCGAAGGACAGATCCGCCGTGAGTCGAATTTTCGCTGAGAAAATTTTAGGTACGAATCTCGTTGACAACTAATCGATTTTGTCGCGTTTTCTTGGTCATTTTTGACATTTACCCTGTTTTGGCTCAGAAACTATGTTTTGTGTTTTCGTATATTCTGTATATTCGAACAACCAATAAATAACGGATATACAAAAAACAAAATATAGTCTTTTTCTAAACAAAACCGGGCAAATGTCAAAAATGACATTGAAAACGCGACAAAATCGATTAGTTGTCAATGAGAGTCGTACCTTAAATTTTCTGAGCGACATTTGTGCAGAACATTTCGAAGATGAAAAACGTCATCTTGTGATACTTTTATAGCCGTTCTTAAAATAAGGAACGAAAAGGACTTCGAAGGAAGCGAGTTAGAAGGTCTACGAAAATAATCCTTATTCGATTTGACTGAAGACATGCCATCTCATAAGTAAGCTAAAACAATAGTTAACAAAGATAAAATAATAATTTCAGATGCCTTACAAGATCTTCAGCAGAAACTTCATCACGCCATAACTCGGAAATTCGATTAGCGGCGGATCTGTCCTTCGGGATTCTTAATATACTCATCAACGGCTTTCATCCCCAAAAATAATTATCTTTGCACCAGATTTTCATCTCCATTTTGTGTCACAGTGTTCTTCATTATGTTTGAAATTTGCAAAAAACTATATCAACAATTTTTTAAGATATAATTTCTATTCCTACAAATTAGTAAATGCCTATTGCACAAAAAAGGATTTTTCTGTCGTATTTATATGTTTTGTTCGACCTTTCGAATTTTAATAAAATCAAGGTTATTGAGATAGAGGTCAATGTTTATATTTTATTTATTGCATATTATTTCCAATATTTCGAAATTGCATTGAATTTCATCTTCAGGGATTTTTCTGTCGATTACTCTTTGAATTGTATTTTGGGAAGTACTTTCAATGGATGCACATTTCTAGAATTGTTCCTTTTTCCTTCTTTGGCAGGAGACCTTATAACGACAAACGAAATCAAAAAGGAAAAAAACTGATCGGAAACAGATTCAGATTCGTCAAGATCTCAACAAGTATCAGTCCGCTTTGCGGACAGGAATATACCCTGAGCCTGTGTGAACTGAAACTTTAATCTATGGACAGATGGAATAGCGGCTACACAACCCAAAGCTATGTATTAGGAAATTTTCAGAGTTGTGTAGCCATCACCAACAAAATATGGATTTTATCATTGATCAAAAATGTTAAGGAGGAGGTACCTGAAGAAATGGGCCGGACCGAAATTTTTCATTTTGGAAGTAGATCTTATTTTGGGAGTCATTCCTTTTAAAAGATATTGCGCCCATCATTTCAGTGCGTCACAGTATAATTTTCAGTTTTTTTCAGGAAATATGGACTTCCCAACCAAAAACATAAGACCGCTCTAAACACAAGGAATACCGGCCTTAAACTGCATTAAAGTACTATTTTGAAGGTTTGTCGGGATGTAGTGATTTTCGACCTAAAACTAAGTTTGGACAAAATATTACTAAAACCAAAGTTTGGGACAAATCTGTTGCTCCGTTCAAGAAAAATCGAACATACCACTGTAGCTAAAATTCTTGAATTTTGGGGGAGGGGTAAATACCAGAAGGAGTAGACCGAAAATTTCCATCTACGAACTTTATATAAGGCTTGCAGAAATATTTCTATAAATAATGTTTGGACCACAGCCATATCCCGTTCGAAAGTTGTCGTGCGCACCAGCCACAACACATGATGGCCGTAGGTGTTCCTTACAGCTTTCGGGCCATTTTCTCTGGAACTATGGACTTGTACCTGACAAAAACTTGTAGTAATATGGGCCCCGAGAACAATTATTGCAAAAAAGCAAAGCGTTTCCAGAGAGGTATTTTTATTTATTAATTAATTTATTTATTTCATATTTTTACTTATAACTAAATTATTAGCATAAAGGAAGTGAAGCCATGACTACTGATGTCTTAAACTTACACAGGTACATTTACTAATTATACAGAGAGGTCTTAAACTGCACTTCTCTGAAAATTTTTGAAATACTCTGTGGAAGGTTCTTGAAAGAGTGGATCGATTTTGGACAAAATATCACGTAGGACAAATTTTGGACCGAACCGGTTGATCTTTTCTAGAATTATCGTGGCAGCTATCCAGACGGACGAACATAGCTAAGTCGACTCCCAATTTTCTGAAACAGATTTCTTCCAAACATACTTTGGCACTAAAACCATTATTTCGATGAGAGTATAAAAAATGTAGATTGGGAAAAATTGTGTTTGTGGATTTTTGCTACAATTTTGGGAGCCAGAATTTCATTTTAAAAGTATTCAAGACTGGCACGACAACAGTTTTCCTAGTTCCTGATCAATTTATGAGAAAATCCACGATAGGAATCCAGAATGTCTAAAAGAGAAGTCTGCCGATTGGACGCCAAAATAGCCTATTGACAGATGTACGATTGGGCGACATAAATCTGCATAAATCAATTCTCTACTAATCCCATTTTCCTTCCATAAATTACTCAATAAAATTGGAGTGGCAAATTGAAGTCGTGATTTTGAACTTTTGTGAAGTAGTAAACAAAGGAAAGGTCCTCCGATTGTATACTCTTTCTTTTGATCTTTCCGAAGTGATATCACTGAATTACATAACATTCACTGTAGTTGTGAGTTATTTGATAAATGATACACACAAAAGTATATGCTATTATTAATATATCCATAGTTTTAAACATATATTAACTCTGATACATTGTCAAAAAAGTTCTGAAAGCAAGGGAAATTGTCCAGGAAGTCTTACGTCATTTTAATTAAAAATTAGTAATGAAAATTATTTCATTTCAAATTATTTCATCAGTAATATAAGTATATAATAAGGTTTACATCATTGCTAAATAAGAAATTTTTGCTAACATGAACTTTCAAAATTTTGGTCATGTGGGCCCCCCCCCCGAAATGAAATCCTGGCTACGTCCCTGTAGTGTACCACTCAGAATTAACCTCTTACATTTCTCAAGCCGTATAGTCGCCACACGGTCAGTTTTGCCGAAGAAACAGGCGATTATTTGCTTCGAAGCGCTTCTTACATGAACAAATTTCTTTGGATTTAGCTCGCTTTCGAAGAACCAAACGGTCGATTCCTGTTTTGTTTCGGGCACCTAAGCATAGATACAAGATTCGTCGGTGACGAAACTTTCCAAAAAAATGTCAAGTGTCCAGAAAGTTTTCGTGCAGTCCTCGTACCATAGCTTGGCAATGGTACAAAACTACTAAATTTTCCAGAAATACTCTGAAGTCTTTCTTTATTCCTTTCTTTCGTAATCTTTCACCCAGTAAGCAACATCAACATCTCTACCTCATATCATTCTTCAATTTCAAATCGTCAAGCTATAACTCCTAAAACCCTATCATTATCTTCGACTTATCCAGGATGGACCAACGGTCTCCGAGTGAAGCAATCACTTACACTTACAACTGCACTAAGAACATACTGATGTTATTAACGATTAAATGTGAACATTGAAAGTCTCGACATCGTTATAAATAAGGCCAAAACATCAATAGTTGGCATACAAACCATCTCTCTCCCAAGAAAAATGGTCCATTCAAAGACACTAATTCTATGTATGGATCCTAGGACACCGATGTTGGCACGGGGACAGCCCTTACACCCTCCATAGATATTATTTGTAAATTTTACTCGCAAAAGTACCAATTTTATCCATTTGGCGCCGAAAGTGTTGGCCCAACTGTAATTTTGGCTACGTGCCTGTCGCACGCCCAAGACAATCATGTAAGACAGTTTTTGGAGTGTTTTAGAGAAAATATCTTCGAAATGGACCAATCTATGTTGACGATGAATACCGGCTTCGCATTGACCACGAGCTGTATCAGCTATATACCGACATTAACATCGTTCAACATTGGGTAGGTAACCTGTTGAGAATAAATGAAGATGCCTCTACTAGAAGAGTAATATTACAACCAGCCGTCTTACGGTACAGGCAAAGTTGAAGGTCAAGACTCCGATGCGATGACCAAGTATCTTTAACCTCTCAAAGCTTGGCATCTGAAATCTGAGAATTAACATATAAAATCTTAGTTCGTCTTTTAGGATAAATGATCTGCAAAGGCCAAATATGTAAGTAAGAGATGTAGATGAAAAAAAAAAAAACAAAATATAAAATAAAATGATTACTGTAAATATGTACAATATGCCCACAAACAAACAAACATGCAGCCATTCTAGACAAGACAATTATCTATATTTCCTCTCAAAACAAAACAAAAAATATGTCAGACATAACAAAGGAAATTATAGATTTGTAGGTGTGATGGACAATTATCGTTTTGTGTTCAATTCGTTGGTCAATCTGACCACGTACTGTAGCAACATTGATTTTAAAGATTGAAATGATGATATCTGCCTTCTACCTGTTGCTGCTGTGTCTGGGTGACAAGAACGCAGCAGGAATCCCAGACTTTTTGTGTTTATGATTTATTTCATGGAAGTCATAAGGATCCATATCACCGCATGTATTTTATGGATATTTTTATTGAAAAATATGAATTATGAATATTTCCAAAACAAAAGAACGGATACAAAAAAATATGAATTAGGAATTAATAACTCACTGATCGCAATGATGATCCACGATAGCCACATTGCTTTGGATATAGTTTAACGGTATTGGTAGATTTGACATATACATACATAGATGTATTCCCCAATTAAAACTAGCTTTCCCTTTTTAATCCTAGTAAAAATAACTTTGCATTGTGGTCAGAATCAAGCAAAAGAAATCGAATACTCTATAACAGCAATTTACATACATAGTTATCGCAGCAAATGTTCATTAAATACATCAATCTTTTACTGTTCTAATCCTAATTTATCAAATTGGTCCTGCTATTGGCAATCAAACTCCCAACGAGAAGGAGGTAAAGTGTTTCATCAATTATAATTGATGAATAATTATTAATAAGACAAGTGAAGTCAATTCGTAGATTACATATTTAGTCCCATAGCACAGTTGTTCCCCCATTGGCCAAAAATAAAAAAATCATTTGAAAAACGAAAAGTTCTAGGACAGAGAAGCCACTACATAGTCGATACGTCCGAAGATCTGCTTTACCACCAGTGAAACCAGGTAACGTAATTTGGTGACTATGTGGGTTCGAGTCCTCGGCTTTCCTTTTTCACATGCAAATGATTTCCGATCATCAAGTTTAACTCTAAAAACGAGAAAATTAATAAAAAAAAATCAATGTTAAATTTTTGGTACAGCATGTAGCAACTCTGTCATAGCTGTCAGAAGAATAGCTCCAAAAGTCGTATTTGACTAATATCTTTTGTAGTGAGTACAACTTATATTTTAAGTGCAAGTAAATATATTCAAAATATCTCAAAACTAATACGTAGTGCAAAATATTATAGTGAAAAATAATATAGTGGAATTTTTTAAGAAATAGCGTTTTATCGTGTTTTGGAATTCCAGTTAGCTGTATGTTTTCTTCGTGTATTTTATAATGCATATATTTAAATTTGGCTTAAGGTTTTAGTCACGATGCCCGCCAGGGAGTAATTTCCCAATGTAGGTCAGGGGTTTAAGATTATCCAGTATTAATATGAGCTACCATCTAGTGCCAGACTTTTAAATGGTGGCTCGCAGACTAAAGCTGCCCTAAAATATGGTTTTTATGAATATATTAGGGTATGACTCTGTTATCTGACCACGTAAATTAACATAATTGCCATCAATGGAAAGGTCAAGAATTCTTTTTAGAAATATGACTTACACAGTCGGTACGAGTCGTCCAGGAAGAACGCTATAAGATATATTTTAAAAGTTTTACCAATTTTTACCGCTAAATTGGCTGGTTTTTATGTTGTTTTGGAGATTGTTTTATTTCCTATGACAATTTTTGCATCGTAAGATAATCGCTGCTTTTGTTCTTGACCTTCTGTATTAACAGCATAAGACACTCATACCAATTCCATACCCCCTCAAGTGGGGGAAAAAGGAGACACTGGAGATATTTTTGGTCCATACAAGTGGATCCACTGTGCATTGTAGCAGCGTTGTATTCCCTAAAATCCGGGTTCTCATGCTGGTGGCATAGCTGACAGTTCAAGCAGCAGTCTAGGATGCTTTAGACCCTTCCAAATTGACTGGTTACTGGCAATGCAATGAAGGGGCAATTGGGTTTCACAAGACTATCGAATTGACTGGTTACTGGTAATGTAGTGAGGGGACAATAGACCTCCTCCTATGACATTCCCATGTTAAATTCACCATTCTATAGCATTGCGAGTAGATTGGTTGGTAACTAGTTGTGTTTACCAGTAGCCAGCAAAATTGCTAGTTATTCCCTAGTTACACGAACAACTGGGTACCTCGATGCTTTATGAAGCATTGCAGGAGTGATACGATCTGGACTGGGTGACTTAAAGGTCTTGAACGTCTTTATTCCCCATGATGATCGATGACTCTAACTACAGCAGTAGCCTGCTATCGTACGGAGCGCTTGGGCACTCTGCGGAATCTGGCTATGTCCTTTACTCCCTCTATAGACCCGCTAAATCAGATCCAAGATTTGCGTTTGCGGTCAGCATTGACATCATATCCCAGAATTATGAGGCATGTGTTCCCCATTTCTTTAATGAGTCTCTCGACATCTTGGAGATTAGAAAGGACATGTAAATGGATGAGAAGCTGGTAGATTTGTATGAGATGTCTTCCATCCTTACCGCCGTAATATCTCCTCCGCTGAAATTAAAGTGTCTATTTTTGTATAAAAATAAGGCTAAGACTAAGACGATGTAAACTTCAGACTCCTAGAGGGCTAGAAGAAGACCAGCAGCATATATCCTTGCATTCGATTGTCTTTTTGTCATTGGCAGGTTAAGCTCGATGTTGGAGTAAATCGGCTCACGTTTTTGTATATCCCCCATATAACGGTGCCTTCCGGTTTTCGATATTTTGAGGATTTATACGAACTAGCTGTAATTTGACATTTAAAGTTCTTAGTCGTGACAAAATGCTCAATTTTTGTACTGTGGGTTACCAAATAAATATAAATAAAAAACTTATTCAATAAAAATTGCAAACATAAGTCCATGTAACCGTACCTCTAGATTTCTGGTATTTTGAGGGTTTTAGCTATATTTTTTAAACGAACTACTTGTTATTCCCAGTGGCCACAAAACATCTTCACTAAATGTTGTCAATAGTATATGCCCATGTTTTTGTATAGGCCCCATATAAAAATACCTCCCGATTTTCGGTATGTTGAAGATTTTAGCTAAACTTTTTATCCGACCTACAGCGTCGGTAATATTACTTTCAGGCACTCATTTGGGTACCTCCCACACAAAATTTGGAAAAAGTATAGTTTAACAATTCCTCTCTGATCTTATTAATTTGTGATGCAGCAGGTTGTACTTGCGGCCGCTGTTACGACGATGTAATTTTTTTTCGTGGGCAAGTCCATACTTCCTGTGATAATGACCCAAAAAGGTCCAGAAAATCCTACCGGCACCACCTAAACTGGCTAATGTGTAAAATAACACTTTAAGAGAGAAATCGATTTAGCTCAAAGTTTGTAAATTGAAAAGTAAATTTGTAATATATTTAAATTCAGAAAATTAAGTACAACATTTTTAATTATATAGTCTGTAAGGAAAATATCCATAGACTAATAAAGAAAAGAAATTATTTCCTACAGATTTGTATTAGGTCCGATTAGGTAATACATCGGATCACTCCTACGGGTACACCCTAACCAAAGTTTGGAAAAAATTTGAATTTGAATTCTGAATTTTGTTTCAACATGTAGTTTTTTGAGGCCCTTTCCATCCTGGAAAATTTTTCCAACAGCTATAAAACCTACAGAAGTATTGTGTTAACTTTTTTTCTTCGGGTACGTGGCTGAGGGTATATCTCTGTCGGCTGAGCTGACTGATACTTTCTTACTTGTTATTTATATCTTTATTATTGGAAAAACACAAACTTAAGGAATTCTGAATTTACGGAAAAAGTTAAAATTCAAAAAACATTTTAAGTCGCAAATAGAAGTGGACAAAACTAAAGCAGCCGCCAATTTAAGGAAGAAAAAAAAATCTAGTGAAATCAATATTTCTTTGCGTATCCTTTATTCTGGATGACACACGCACATATTGTAGGCATAGAGGATATTAAATTATTTATTATTTCATGGGGGCTATACCCAAACGTGGACCCAGGTCCACAATTTTTTTGGAAAAGTTTTGTCACCACTAAGAACCCTAAGTACCATAAGACAGCTAATTTAGTAGGAAAATATGGCTTAAATCCTGAAAATACCGAAAATCGAGAGGTACCGCTATAGGGGGCTATACCAAAAACTCACCCGATATTGTTCATATTCATCGAAAAATTATGCATACAGAAACATAGTCTTCAAAATTTGCAAAAGAACGATGTACAGAAGAGCGGTAGGGCCGGATTATTTTGTCGACGACCATCAAATAAAACATTCATATCGACTAAAAATGAAACGCCAGACTTGAACTCGCCAAGAACCATCTGAACTGTAGTGTCTAAAAATGGAGGACTGTGATGTCTTGGGACTTTTTCTCGGTCTGGGACTTTTTCTCGGTCAAGGGATTGGACCAATTCATAATATTAATGGAATTATGGATGTTTCAAGTATCGTAACGTATCAAAAGGCGTGATGTTGCCTTATGTTGAAGAAGAGATGCCACTTAAATTGATATTCCAGGAAGATAACGAGCCAAAATATGTATCGAAAGTGGTTAAGGAGTGATTCCAAAACAATTCGATGGAAGATTTCTATTGGCCTGCCCAATCCCCTGATCATAGCTATCGATTGGGACTTGTAGGAAATCGTTAACCCAAAAATCAAGGAAAAAAATTCAAAACCAAAGAAAATTTATTTGAAGCCGCAAAAGTAGCCTGGGAAGCAATATCGTCTGTAATAATTTATAATTTAATATCGTATATGTTTATAGATATGCTTGTGTCATCCAGGATAAAGGATATGGAACCAACTATTGATTTCAATAGTTTTTTCTTTGTTCCTTAAATTGGGGGTGCTTTAGGTTTGTCCACTTTTATTTGCGACTTAAAATGTTGTTTGAATTTTAACTTGTTTTATTAAATTCAGAATTCCTTAAGTTTGTGTTTTTTAATAATAAAGTTATAAATAAATAAAAACAAAAAAAAATATAACCTTGTTTTCTTAAAAAAATATAATTTCGAAAAAATGTACTGAGGGGGTGCTTTTGTTTTGGTCGACACTGTAGCTGTAATTTAGTATTTGACAATCCCAGTACTCACAATACTTCTTCATTAAAAATTTTCATATTTTGCTATAGGCTCCCTTATAACGGTAACTCCCGATTTTCGGTATTTTGAGAATTTTAGTTACACTATTTAACTTTATAACACTTGAGGCTCACTGCAGTCATGAAACTTATGTTTGGTTTACATTCGGCGTCTTTTCGTGATTTCGAAGGGGTTTCGTGATTTCGCGCGGAATCAAGCAAAAATTATCATGATTTCGCATACAAAAATGAAATCATCTCATTTCGTGATTTCAGCGAAATCAACATCGAAATCACAGTACACATGATATACAACCCTGCTTTTGCCTGAAAAAGTACCAAAAGTTGCAACACTTTTCACGTATCACAATAAACAAGGTAGATGGTTAATTGCTGCAACAAAAAATTTTAGTATCAAAATTTGTAAACAATGTAAAAAAAGTATTAAATTTCTTTCTTGCAATGCTATTTTTCATTGTGTTCTCGTACTTTTTAGTGGTAATGTTAGAAAAAAGAGCGAATTGTCAAAAATTGATTCCCCATACAAATTTCTTAAAAAATATGGGAACGAAAAAATTACGGAAATTGCAAAAACTGCAGCAAATCAACGTATCAGTTATCGTATTTAGATGCCAATGAACATGCTGCTAGTTTCTACTAGGCCAAAATTGTATGGCAGAAACCAGGAGAATAGGGTGTTATTCGGCGTTATTTTTGTTTAAGGAGAATTGCAAGTCTTGCTAGACTTCAGAGTACGGGAAAGCATTTTTAGCACTAAACGGGAAAACTGCTGCAAGTTCTGAACACAAATTTTATCTATCAAAATTTATTATTATGATGTCTTAACGATAAAATCATTTTTTTATTTTTTCATTTGTTAGTACTATACACAATTAATACGATATATAGATAATTTTCGAAATAAAGTTGTAAAGTTCTATATTGCCGTATATTTTTGATTACTAATTCAATTTACAACAAATTGAAAATTCATGTTCGATCAGCTGCGCATATGCATCTACCTTGATCATTGTGATATTTTGAAATCAACAAAAAAATAAGTGTAAACACCGGGGTGTATTTCAGGATTTCGTGAAATCCAGTGGATTTCAGAGCGCAAGTGTAAACTTGGCATTATTCACCTAAACGTGTTTTGGTATAGCTCCAATATAAGGTTACCTCCCTATTTTCGGTTGAAAATATTATCTAAATTACAGCTACAATTTGACATATGAGGTTCTCAATGGCCGACGCATTACTCCACGAAAAATTATCAATATATGTCAGTATTTTGGTATGGGCCCATGTACGGACTTCAGGTATTTTGAAACATTTATTCAATTTTTCCATGGGTTGCAATTTGGGTTCCCAGTGACCAAAAAACAAAACTTCTCCAGTGCAAATTGTGGACATAGGTTCACGTTTTGTTATTTAAGTATTATGAAGTTTGTAATTTCGGTCTAAATGGGCTTTAATTGGACAGTTAGGGTTCCCAGGGACCTAAACTGTTGCTCCAAAAATTGTGGATTTAGGATATACATTCATACATATAACCGCTACGCCCGATTTCATGTATTTTGAAGTTTAAATCTACATTTCGGCCCAAATTTGCTGTAATTGGAAATTAAGAATCCCAGCTGTTGGAAAACTTCCTAATTATTTAATTTTTGTTCATAATATTTCATGGAGGCCGGTCCGAACTTTGCTATTATACTTGCCCAAATTTGCATTTGCCCGAATCTATTAGTGCCCATGTGTAGTTGTGTAGGGTATCACATGGTCGGCCTTCCTTACTTGTTTTTTTTTTTAATTCTTAATTTTTCTATTCGGTCCTTACCAGTAAAGATACTTAACTGTGTGTCTTTATAATAAATCTAAATAATTGTCCTATTTAAATATAAAAATATGACTTGAAATAATTGTGATTGGTTAACACATCACGTACCTTCTACATAGCAACAAAAGTTAAAAAAAAAAACTTAAAATTCAAAGTTATTTGGACGATTTAAATATGAGATATTTATATACATACATACATTCTCGTATCTAATGAGTTTTTTTTATAACAACAACTCTTTTTTACACAAATCATAAAATTTATGTGTTCTACAAATTATTTTTTGGCATATTTAATTTGTCATTTTAATTCTGATTTGTCAAAAAAATCCCTAATTGGTGGTGGTAAAACAAATTTCCCACACCAATCCACTGCGTGATTCAAATCATAACCATGACGAGAATAAATTTGATTCGGATTAATTTCTTGTGGTGCCACCAATTGGCCGGTTGGCTGGCTAACTGGCTTTTAAAATTCCCTTTGAACATTTTAATTCAATTATAATTGACCTCAAACACACACACTTACCGACAGTGAGAATCATGTGTGTGTGAACGGATCTAAAAGTGAATACACTTTCGTGATATGTAAGTAAATTCTAAATTGTAATTCATGTTGGAGAGATTCTATTACCGAATGATTACTTTTGAAAATCCCTTTTAATGCGGCAAATTGCCTTTGAAGTATCATCAGACGGACACAGTGATTATTGCTAACAACATAATTAGTTGCTGTTAACCGCATATCGATTTGAATGTTCCGATTTAACTACTTACACATCAACATACATATGTATGTTCGTTTGTAATGATAAGTAGTTGACTATATATAAGTTTAGACAGCCAGTGGGGGCCATAGGGTAAATAATGTGGAGGGGACTTTTCGTTCATTATATTGAAGAACAAGTAAGAAATTATCAGTCGGCTTTGCCTACAGAGATATACCCTCAGCCTCGGACCTTAAGAATAGAAGCAAACAGACAGACAGACGGACTTTGCTTAATCGACTTGTCTGAAACAGATTTTGTCCAAACATACTTGGGGTCTGAGCCCATTATTTCGATGAGGCACATTTTTGATTGTATCCAAGTATGTATACCCTCGTTAGCCTAAAGACTGAGAGTATAAAATGGTGCACTAGAAGAAGAAGAAGTAAGCTAGGCTACATAAGGGAGGCCAGATAATTTATGCCTTACACCAATTGATCAGACAGTTTGAGTCCCAATCAGGAGAGATATATGATCTTTTGTAAAATAGCAAACTTGTCTTCTATATAAGTTTTACTTATCTGTTATAGAAGTCCTACTGATCTATTATGAGGAAAGCTTCTACAGTTCAGTAAAAAGACATACTGAATTCCTGAGAAAAGGTAGATCTATTAGTCTAGAATTAGAAAGTCGGCTTCGTTTTTTCTTCTTTTGCATGAAGACTTTAAACAGAATCTCATGTCCGAACATGGTATATATATGTAGGTCCACGTTTTGATATAGTCCCTTTATAACGGTACCGCCAGATTTCATGTATTTGGAAGTTATTATCTACATTTTCTGACAGAATCAGCAACAATTTAGCATTTAGGGGTCATAGTGTACAAAAACCTTATTTACCAAAAATTGTGGACATAGGTCGATGTTTGGGAATATCACCCATATAACGGTAACACCCGATTTTAGTTTTTTTATATAGTTCTGACCAAATTAGCTATAGTTTAGAATTTAGGGTTCCTAGTGGTCAAAAAAAAAAAACGTAGCTGCCAAAAATTTTGAACATCCGTCCATGTTTTGGAATAGCCTCATAAAACCGTATCTCCCCATTTCTTATATTTTTATGTTTTTAGCTACACCGACCGAATTAGCTATAATTTGCATTTAGGAGAGATAATTGTAAGTATAGGTATACATTTTGTAAAGCCTCCATATAACGATACCACCGATTTCAGGTACACATGCACACATTTGCACCCCGTCATTTCCCTTGGATCAGACCATCTCCCCATAATTGTCTCCATTAGCAGACCAACCGATTTCATCACCTCTGCACGCCGCACGTTCGTCAATCATAGAAAAGTTGATTGCCCGAGTTTCAGAGAGTTCACCGATCACCGCTTCAGAGAACTGCCCAATTCTTCTGAAGTTGGGGTAGCGGAAAGGACGTTCCGAGACATCATCACTACTGCAGCCGCTCGCTATATCCCTGCTGGTCGAATACCCGAAGTAAGAACAAACTTCCCAGCAGAGGCGACGGGATTAGCAAATGAGCGTGATGAGCTTCGTCGAGCCAACACCAATGACCCCAGGGTCAGGGAGCTGACACTGGAAGTTAACATACTGAATTCCTGGTCGGCGACAAAGTCGTTAAATCACTGAAGAGTTGCAACATTGGAGCCGGTATAAGTGATTTGTGGGCAACGGTTAAGTCACTCTCGAACCCTGGAAGGATGGAAGATAGGACCTCAGTCACATTTGGCGACGTTACGTTGAGTGACCCGAAGAGGTGCGCAAGTTATTTCAATCGACAGTTTGTCGAGCACCCCTAGAGTGACAGGGTGAAGAGGATAGTATTACGTCGCATCAGATCTCTTTCTGGCGAAGATGAACTACCACAGTTTACAATGGATGATATTGCGAATGCCATCAAGAACGCTAAAACATCCAAAGCGTTGGGCCCTGATAGAATCTCCATGGTAATGCTGAAGCAGTTGGATGAGCCGGGTGTGGAGTATCTCACTAAAGTTCTCAACTTGTCGCTAGCCACATTTTGTTCCCAAAGTCAGGAAAATGGGCAGGGTGATCCCACTACGGAAGCCAGGCAAGGATGCCTGCAAAAGTGAATCGTACAGGCCAATTTCGCTTTTGTCGCCCGTAGCAAAGACCCTTGAGGCCTTAGTCCTCCCCAGTACCAGGAATAGCTATCAAGTTGCTGATCATCAGCATTGATTCCGTAAGCAGCACAGCACAACAACAGCGCTGCACGCCATCTCCACATATGTATACTTGTCAAGGACTCAACCAGAGACCGCCGTGTAATAGAACAGTGATGGCGGTGCTTGACTTATCAAAAGCCTTTGATACAGACAACTCTCCGGCCAAGCTTGAAACGTTGCATATTCAACTATATGTGTGGACACCAGTCGTACGTGGAATTCAGGAACAAGAAGTCCAAACTCCGTAAAGTGAAACAGGGAGTTCAGCAAGGTGGGGTGATATCTCCGGAACTGTTTAACTCTATCTCTCCTGTATTCCTTACCTGATGACCTCTGTGAGAGACTTAACTCCTATTTAACCGATCTTACCACATTTTTCCACGCGAGGAATATGCAGATTTCCGCCACAAAATCTACAGCCACTATGTTCATCACATGGGCAGCGCAGTTTGGAAGAGAATTGAATGTCGTGGTCGACGGTAGCAGAATTCCGACCACAAACTGCCCCAAAATTTTACGGGTCATATTCGACACTACTTTCAAGGCGCGCGTCACTTAGCATTTATGATTCCCAGTGGTTAAAAACTTCTACATAATTTTTTTTTTATTTGAAATTTATTATAATTACAAATTACAATAAAATTATATTCAAAATATGGTATTTTGTATATTATAATAGTTTTATTAAGAACTTTAATATTGAGATAATAGTCGTATGTTTGACCTACTTTTATAACCACTTACTAAACAAGAAACGTATAGTGTTTTATAACTACATGGATAGGATTCTATAAACAATATTTGACGCTATTTAGAGTATTTTTTAATTTTTTTATCGATTTTTGGCCAGGTTTTTCGGAAAATTGGCCATTGTGCAGCGTCTAAAATTTTGATTTATAACGATCTCATGAGTAATCCTGAATATATGTATATTATTTTCATGTGATACACAACCGTTCTTAACATCGGAATGCATACATCAACCCGAGAAGTTGAAAATCGACATTTCGATAACTCGATTTTTGTATAATTGTTCCACAAACATCCCAGAAGGGACAAGGGAGACTTCTCGCATATTTCGATTCGATTTTTACGTTTAACTGCGACTTGTCGATCTTTCGATTTTGACCAAAGCTGACTAAACTTTAGAGTAAAAAAGTTTAAAAATGTAACCAACATTATTGTACAAATTGTATAGTATGCATTCATTGCACCATGGTGGCATCTTCTAGATGTATGTACGTCGTTTATCAATTAACTTCAATATCTAATCACTTTTACTTAAAATCCAAGCGCTGTTGCTTTATAACATAATTTAAAACACAAGTTTTAAGTCAGTATATAATACATAAACATCTATTCAACTTCATACTGTGTGATTGGGTACACATTCGCCCTCATCAAAGAACATCACATATGGAGGCATAAATGTGATGATAACTCATTATTCGTTTTCAAGGTGTATCACCACATTAATGACACGCCCGTTGGTCGTAGTCTGTAGGGTTTGATTTTTCGATTTCGAATTTTGTTCATCGTCGTATTTCCATTACAATTATTTTGTGTTAACATCTTCCTTTTTGGGTATTTTGTTCGCATGTCTTGTCGACACCCGCACCCTTAATCAAACTAAAACCCACATTTTGTCCTGCCTTAGCACAAAATCTGTCCATACTCATTCCAATAAGGAAAAAGGGGGCGTTTTAACAAGTCCGTTTGTTGATGATTCCGAAGGGCATTAAAGTGATTTAATACTTTTAAACGAATGATGTACTCTGAAGTGTGAGTGTGTGTGTGTGTGCCCTGCTTCATGGTGTCCAGTCGTGGCAGGCAGGATGATTTCTTTTTTCGGGATTGTGCAATATGTTGTCTGTTTTGTTGGCGACCGTATTCGCATTCCCACTCATTGTTTCAAGTTGTTAATGCTGAACATCATTATGTTGTTGTTGTTTTAGTTATTGTTTCGACTGCTGGCGCTGAACTGCACTGCGATAATTATACGTTAATTGTTGCATTGTTGTTGATGGGTTCGTCGTCATAACTATTGTTGCTGTTGTTGTGCAAGAAGTTTTCACTTAATTAAAAAATCTCATCCATATTACAGCAAAGAAGAGAGTTTCAAAAGTGCTAGAGAGGGTGTTTGCAGTTGTAAATTATTTTTTATGGTTTATTATGATTTCATTAAAAAAGGTCACAGTTTATAGCAGTGGGGGCTGACCCATTGTTAACCGGACAAAGTCCGCGGTAGGTACACTTGAAAAATTGCCATTCTTGTGGGTTTGGAGGAGTAATTGAGGGTTTGATAAATTCCCACATTAAATAGATTTATGTGGGAACAATGAAGAAGGTGTGAAAAATCAATGTCTGCGGTTATCAAATCACAACATATTTCGAAACTAGGGCAACAATTGAAAACACTTATTTGGGAACACATGTTCTCAAAATGTTTTGAAGTAAGGTTAAAAAGTGATTATGAAATTTTAAAATACACTCTTATTTGCTGAGGTTTATATATAACAAGTAAGATAGTATCAGTCTGCTGACGGAGATATACCCTCAGCCTCTGACAAAAAAAAGAAGTAAACATAATAATTATTCCGCATATAAAAAAATATATTGATTTTGTATCACGAGATTGCTTCAAAATGCGTGGAATCTGTAAGCACCGTAATGTGGGCCGGGACTATGCAAAAACATTGAACAAGTTTGCACACTAGCCATTTTAGAATGTGCCAGGAGGTACATTATCTCCGGAGGTATGCACTTACTCTGGAAAAAAATTGACCGTTGTAATAGGGACCGTGAAAGTAAACAACTCTACTTTTCTCAAATTCTGTATGGGAGGTACCCGAAGGACGGGACCGATATAATCCATATTCCGACCTGATACATGGCAGGATGAAATAATACGATGTACAAAGTTTGGGCCACACAGAAACTCCTTGCGATAGATATTTTGCGGATTTGGAGCCTTTTGCCCATTAACTCAGGAAGCATGGACTTGTCCCAAAAAATTATTATTAAAATTATTTATTATGTATTACATAATAATAATTACCTCCATCCTACCATCAGCACCGCGATGGATGAAAAATGGCTACACGGCCAGTCGCATCCGACATTAATAGTAAATAGCCATGTCCGTCTTCCATCTGCACGTACCGGCCAGTATTTATACGGTCTTTTAGCGGGTTCTTCATCGCTCATTCTTATGAGGTGGCCCAGTCAACGTCTTCCTCGTATCTTGATGCAATTAACTAACTATACTGATGTTGTAGTATAGCCGATACAGCCAAAGTAGCATCTATTAGTCTATAATATTCTTCTTCTTATTTCACAACTTATGTAACTACCTCAAAATTGTAGCAGCCTACTCCCGCAGTGGGTCCGAGTTCTATGGATGCATTGCGCGATACCATCAACTTTGTCTTTTCGCCGTTTACTGCCAGACTCACTCTAGCAGATTCTCCTTCGACCTTCTTAAAGATATCAGTTACTTCCTTTACTGATCGACACATTATGTCAATATCGTCAGCGTAAGCAAGTAACATGTGACTATTGGTGTATATTGTACCATTTCTTTTTACGCTTGTGTCTCGTATAAACATTTCCATCAGGATGTTGATGAGATCACACGAACGGCTGTCTCCTTGTCAGAAACCTCTTTTGGCACTGCAATGTTCGGAGATTTTTTCCCTATTTTAACTGAGGACCGAATATTAGTTAAATTCATCTCACAAAGCCGAATGAGCTTGGTGGGAATGCCAAATCCAGTTATGGCATGGAATACCTTTGAACGTAAGGGGCTGTCCAAGGATGCTCTATAATAGACAAAAAGGCGGTAAGTGTCGTCTACATCTCTTGGGTCTTTTTCAGTATTTACCGCAAGGGTAAATAAATATCAATGGTGGATTTTCCATGTCTAAAGCCGCATTGGTAAGACCCAATTATTTCGATGGCCATAGGCTTTAAGCGTTCACACAATATCCCTGACATTATCTTGTAAGCCATAGGGAGCAGGCACATGCCCCTATAATTAGACCGCACAGTCTTATTTCCTTTCTCTCTTTTTCTCCAGATTCCCATCCTGTTGCGTTATGCGTTACTACCGCTTGTACACTAGCCCTAAATGCCGCATTTTTCTCTTCGGTAGCAGCACGACACTCCTAACCATACCATAGGTTCCCTGGTGGAGGCCTCTGATATCCAAGTATGGATTTTTCGAATGTTTGCATGGAGTGGCCTTATTTTGCCACTGTGCTGATATGTTACACTGTGCAACATTTTTAAGGTAATCTTGTGCAAACAATTTGAACTGAAGATTTTTTGAAAGTGCCGCACAGAGGGGAAACATAGGCCTAAAGTTGCTCAAAACTCAAAATATGAAAATCGTTTTTTATGAAAAAAATGTTGATAAACGGCAATCAGACTCTTTTCTACATTTGCTATAACCATCCTCGACTTTGTGAGATTAACCAATCCAATGCAGCAGTCGATTGAACTCAGCCATACTGAAAACAAAAAGTAAATTTTCGAAAACTAAGAAATTAGGTGAACATTAAAATTACATTATTTTCGCGAAAATTTATATTTTTCAAGATTTATTGTTTTTGTACAGTCTCCGAACAAGATTATCATTTAAAATTTTCAGATTGATTTTACATCTTTGCTCTTTAATAATGGTGATACATATCCTCTTTATGAAAATTTTTTATGATAATTTTTAAAATTACTACAATTTCAATAGTGAAAAAGTCTATTTCCCCGTCGTTTCCCGACCATAGTTTCTTCCAATGTTTTATGCGCTTGAGTCTCAAATATCAGATTCAATCATAAAAAATTGCGCATATTTACGCCATTTCGAAAAAATCTAATTTTTCTTAACCTAAATATGAAATATTTTTATATGGAATTGCAAGGTTTACTCACACAAAATTTTGTTCCGCCTTATAACCGGGGCTCTTATTTATCAGAATAAACCAACACCTATCAAATATGTTTGCATTATTCAGAAACATTTACGGCTTTTCTCATGTGAATTGAGAAAAATTTAATTTAAGTAAGTTCCAAAAAATAAAATTTGGAATGAAATATATGTATACTAGCTGAACCCGGTGTGCTTCGCTACTCTGACCAAGATAAAATATAATGGAATGCATTGAAATTATTCTTTAAAATACTTTAATGCATATTCAGTGCCGTGTATGGAGCTTATGTTATGGTATTTTTGTATGGTGCAGGTAGTAAGAAAAATGTCCCCTTTAAAGAAGAGAATTAAATTAGTCCCAATTTACATTAGGCGAGTTTACTTGCGGCAATTGTCAGTTTGATGGAGAGAGAGGTGAGGTATATGGTAACCCTTTGCCTCTCAACACCCTCTCTCACCCACAAACTGACAATTGCCGCAAGTAAACTCGCCTAATGTAAATTGGGACTTAGGAATAACATTAAGACTGAGAACGTTTTTCCAAGGGCATATAAACAGCTGTTGTGACACCTTAAATTACTATTAGGGTAACTCCCACTTGCATTAACAATTTTAAATCCAATAATAATAATGAGGATAAGGACATGTCTTAAATAAATATAGGTAACTGTTTCCCCTTCGCCCATCCCACCTAAGAAGTATCCAGATATACGATATTTAATAGTTTTAGCCTTGATTTTCTCCAACTAAAAGTACACGCATACTATAATGATGACTTCTACCGTAATGGCGAAATGAAAGAAATAACTGCTTTTTTACACCGCTATGTGATATTTTCGATATTTGTAAAATATAGAAAAAATTATGACCCTAGTTCCCATATTTTTAATCTGCATAAAATGTAAATTCGATGTCCCTTAGTCTTTAGAAAAGTAGACAAAGCTCTCAACATTTTTGATGGAGTTTTTAATGAAAATTATACAGCCGCCAGAAACCGAAGGCTTTCGATAATTGAATAAAAATGTATTTAAATAATTTTAACAATTAATTAAGTTAATAATAGTAACACGAAATTGTAATTGTATAATCGGGAACATCCGAATACACATTGAATTGTAGAAGATGATTTTATCGGTCCTTGTTCTAAAATAGACTCCATAGAACAGTACCATATTTTCGGTATTTTGAAGGTTCGGAAATTAGATGTATACCACTATGTTATAGAAAATTGTTGGTATAGACCCATAGTGTCCGTAAAACAATACCACATATTTTCGATATTTTGTTGGTGTTAGGCACATTGTACAATAAACGGGGTGCAATTTTTATCTTGGTCTTCTGTCGAGGTACAAACATTTCATGCCGAAAATGTTCGGCGAAGCTCCACGTTTCGGAATAGCACCCATAGAACGACACTGCCCGCAAGCCGTATTTTTGGAGTTGAGCTTCAATCACTGCCCTGTGGGTATTCTTGATCACCTATATACCATTGATTGCGGTAATTTCGAATTTTCAGACTCGTGGTACCGGAATATGAACACAACCGCGTAAAAGATGTTTTGTCGTTACTTACCGTTACTTATTGGAATGTAATAAAAATATAACAAAAAAATTAAACTTGAATATAAACATTTTAAAACAGTCGCGAAACAAAACAGTTGTAAATTGGTCGAATTTTTAATCCACGTACGAACGGCATTTGAGTTTTATATAATAGAAGTCGCGGCATTGAAATATGATAGAACATGTAGCAACTACTTACGGTTACAAAATTAACACCGAAATATATTTACTTTCGGAAATGTAGGTATTTTCTAACTAAACCAATAATAATAATAATTGCCTACCACTAATAATCGTGGACAATTTGCATCTTTTTAATTTCCTTTAAATAATTTCAATGCAAATTAAATTGATTGTCGTAAATAAAACATTTTAAAACTTTCAAATATTGATAAAACTAAAACATAAAATGTCACAATTTGTTCATATAAGGAATTTTTACTTATTCTTATTGAAAAAATTAAAAAAATTGTTTGACGCTACATGAACGATTTTTGGTACATGGATTGTGGAAAAATTCCCAATCCCAAATCTGTTCCAGATACTAATTTTGGATATTGCGCGCAAAAGTTATTGCGGTTACAATTCAGATTTTTAGAAAAAATCTTATAAAAACGATATTCATTGTATCGAGAAACTTTGTTAATTTATGGCTTCCTACTTAGTGAAAAAGTTGTAAATTTTCGCGGAAATTAGGAAATAATTCAAAACAATTGCTAGCTTGCATCCGAAAAATATATAAAAATATGTACGTAACCTAAACATCGCGAAGATTCAAATGAAAATGAAAACTATACAAATCCGTTTAGTGGTTTGCATATTATAGCAAAAACAAAAAATATATTGAGGAAATTTATAAAATTTTTGTAAGAGAAAATATTTATTAAAATTTATTTTTTGAGTTAGTTGAAGAAAATGTAGTAAAAATAGGTAAAATTTCACGCAAAAAATCAATTTTTTTATTATATTCACTTCTCGAATACACGCTAACATCTAACGGAAGATCAAGTTCAAAAAGATTTTGTGTTCCTTGGGGTATAATCTTGAAATAAAACTCTATCGGGTAATTTTCATTTTGAAATGCGTGTGAATCGCGAAATCCTCAAAATAGCTTGATGTTAACCAATACACCGAATTCTTCTATTTTAATTTGTACACATTTGCCAGTATTTACTTTGGCCGCTAAGATGTAGCATCGCCTGCAGCTTAGAGTGCAAAAACGGTATAACGCTTATAACTTTCTGGCTTATAATTTGCACATCCGATGTCACTATCATCCAAGAAAATATATGTACATCGATCTAAACCTATTTCGTTAAAATCGATCAAGTGGATGTATCATCACACACTATTTTTGGGATAAATCGGATACAGCTCCCATGCCACTAAATTTTTTAAACCGCTGTTTTCGCAAAAACGCGAGTGATGTGTCAGTTTCTTCATGGAAAAGGAAACGATCCACAGAAAACGCGACTAAATCCGCGATATTTCCAAAAACATTTTAAGAAACATTTTTCGGTTTTTGCAGTTGCTGTTTTCGCCGCTCTAATGGATGGATTTGTATGATCCGGACCGTCAAAAAACTAAAATATCTTGGGGTCCCAGCTCAATCAAACGGATATTGTAAATACTGTATTCCACAAATAGGGTTTTTCGAAAAAATATCGCACTAAATTTTGGCCTTTGGCAGTGGATTACTCTGATGGAAATTTTGAAATGTGATACATTAAAAGTGTAATCTTCATTTTTATTCTTCTACTTTTACTATGGACAGATATCCGTTATTGAAACGGTTTAACCGTCAATCGAATAACAACGTAAAAAACTCGTTTGCTTGGACGTGTTTTTACCATTTACTTGTTTTTATTCATTTACGCGGTCATAGCTTCCGCGAAAATTAACTTTTTAGCCACATTTTTGAGCGTTGATTAAAAACACTTCGTTTGATGCAACTATGGTCATATTTCTTGGTACACTGCAATATTTCGCGAATTATAACAGTGCAAACCTTTTTTGACTTTTCGTCATATACAATTTTCGCTAAAAATTTAAAAAGGTGGAAATAAGCAAGTCGACTACAAAAGCCTCCAACAAAATGTGAGGAAACAACTAACTTTATTTAAAATATATTTTTGCAAATTGTAGCGGATTTTTCGCGCTAAAAAATTGAAAAAGGTGGAAATAAGCAAGTCGACAACAAAAGCCTCCAACGAAATGTGAGGAAAGAATTAACTTTCTTCAAAATATGTTTTTGCAAATTTTCGGGGATTCTTCGCGATATCTCAAAAATAAAATACGTCAGATCCTTCCTTGGATAAATACGAACATTTTAAGACAAACGCAAAACAAATCGGTTGTAAATTGGTCGAGTTTTTGATTCACGTACGAATGTCATTTGAGTTTTATATAATAGAAGAAGATGGGACTATATATACATCTACACCGATTTGTTTGAAAATTGGCTCAATGTTTTTTTTTTTTGCTAGTTCAGGTTGCATGTGTCAAATTTCAGTGATTTTGGTGCATTTTTATCTCAAATCAGATGCAAAAATATATGGAAGCTGCATCCAAATCTGGACCTATTTTCATTATTTTCTATAGGATTAATCCTTGTACAGAAGATATGCTTTGTGCAAAATTTTATATCAATCCGACTATAAATGAGCTTTCTAGGGCTTTTGATCAACTTTTAACACAAATTTCCCCTCTGTGTGCCGACTCAAACGACAAAAGCTTTAGTTGGGTTTTGTTATGTCAGATCCAGCTTGGATTTTGTGGCCCATCTAAACATGGTTAAATATTGACTTTTTAAAACAAATCGGGGCTATATCTCTGAAACCCAAATGCGAAAATAAACTGTTGGTGTGAACTGTGTTTGAAATACGTGTTGTAAAAGATATGTTTCAAAATACCGCTGAAACAACATGAAATAAGCATTTTAGAGTTTCAGAATATTCTGAAGAATTGCTGAGAACATTATTTGAAAATTTTTGCAAAAGGTTAATTGCTTCAACTCCCAATAGTTGAGCTAATACCGACCAGACTTTCAGAAATTATGAAAAAATTTCTATATTTTATCGATTTTGATGCCCTAGATGGAGTTTTTCTTATGCGGTCTCTTAAACATATAAGTTCTACTAGTTTAGGGCTACAATATTGCTATAGACAGCAAAGTCATTTCTGAGATAAAGCCCCGATAAATGCAAAAAATCTAGTTTTAGACCGGTTTTATTATAGCCATAAAATCTGAACTGGATCTGACAGGACAAAACTCAACTAGGTTTTTTGTAGCATCAATATGTACATTCAAAAAATGCATACTAGCAGTTGTTTGCATTTTGAATGTTGCAAAGTGTTATCAGGAAAAGGTGTACTTTGATTAAGCAATTGGGCCAGTAGAGTGGAATATGCTGTGGCTATCTGTTGTGATTGCAGCTTACCGATGTCCAATTTCCGTGTTGAGTCTGTTCGTCCCTTATTTGCTACGTATAATCGGTTTGTTCCAACAAGGTGGTGGTCTGATTCTATGTTTTCCGACTGCTCGGCCAAATATATTTCCTATTTTGGGATTGAAACCGCCTAGAATAATTTAATGTCATTGGAAGGATAAATGTCATATTTATACCCTCCACCATATGGAGGGTATAATTAAATTTGCCATTCCGTTTTTACCAAAATAGCTGAAATTTGGTACGTAGTCTTCTTTGGAGGTATATAACTTTCCCCCAGAATTTTGTCGGTATCGGTCCACCCTTCATATAGCCCCCATAGAACGGTACCTCCCGATTTTCGGTGTTTTGAAAGTTGTGGCCTCAATATTCCACCGAAATGGCTGAAATTTGGTATTTAGACTTCGTTCGGGGGTACTCAAACTTCCCCTTTAAATTTGTCGGTATAGGTCCACGCCTTCATAAAGCCCCCATGGAAAGGTAACTCCCGATTTTCCGTATTTTGAATGTTGAGGCTTCAATGTTCCACCAAAATGGTTGAAATTTGGTATTTAGTCTTCAATGCGATAAAAAACTGTTCGCCAGAAGTTTGTCTGTACAGGTCCACGCTTTCATATTGCCCCATTTCCGAATAAAATTCGTCGGTATAGGTCCACGTTTCGATATAGCCCTCTTAGAACAGTACCTGCCGATTTTCGTAATACTGAAGATTGTGACGTCAATATCCCACCGAAATGGCTGAAATTCGTTATTTAGTCTTCCAAGAGTTATAAAATATTCCAGAAACGTAATTCTTGATTTTCGGTATTTTTTAAGTTTTAGCCACATTCTCTTACCGAAATATTGGAAATTTGGTATTTAGTCTTCTTTGAGTCTAAAAACTTTCCGTCAGAAATTTGTATAGATCGACGTTTCGAAATAGCCCCCGTAGAACGGTGCCTCACATTGTTTTACCGAAATTGCTGAAATTTAGTATTAAGTCTTCTTCATATACGAAAGGAAACTAATTATTCCATTTTAATTTAATACAACTTGTGGTGGAGGGTATAAAAAGTTCGGCCCTGCCGAACTTAACTCCGTTCTTACTTGTTTTTCTAAGCGAACGTAAAATATATCTCGAGTCTGTTCGTCTGTGTCGTGAGTGGGAGCAAGAACGCAAATAAAGCTGATGTTGAAAAATGTAGCTTTTATTCGAATTGTAGCAAGTCTTTCATTCACTGGGGTGAAGCTGTAGACTAAATGTTTTATGCTCGGACCAACAACAAAATCATGCTACAAGCAACAATTCGGATCCGTTACGTATTATGTACCCCATAATAAAATAACTACTTATAGTTCTCCTTACTAAGCAATGGTAGCACAGAGGTTTGTGTGATCAACGCTCATCCTCGACAAGTGAGGTTTTTGTTAATGAATTAAAAAACCCTTAATTGGAAACAAATTCCACCTCATTTATTCTAAAAATAGAACATCATACAATTAGTCAAATAATTTATTGAAAACGATGCATTTTTAAAAATTTAGATTTTCAATTAGGAATTGCTATAAGAAATTCTTTCAATAATGTTGGGTTTTTTGTACATATGAGATGATTTACCTGTTTATGGCCTATCCTAATTATAAAAATGGTAAATCCGGCCAAGATTCGCTGAAATCACCTCTCTTAAGTCAAGAACGGTGTACAACATCATATACCGCGCCGAGAGACAAAGAAGGCTCAAACTGAAGGCGTCACCTGGCGGACGAAAAGTTGAAAGAAGAATAACGAACGATATACCCCAAAACAGTCTTAAAAAATTGGCTTTTCTAACTGAAACCGATTCTGGATTAATTCTGCCACTATAAATAGTCAAACATGTGCCACATAACAGAAAGTATTCATCACAAGTGACTAGGAAAAAGCCATTGCTCTCCCATTAAAATATAGAGAAGTGGTTCAGATTTGCTGCAGAGAATATTTCACGTCCTCTGGTGTACTGGAATGACGTTATATTTTCTGGTGAGACGAAAATTACGTTATACTGTCACGATGGGTCACAAAAAGTATTGCGAAATCCTCTCAAAGTCCTGGAAAACAAAAATTTTGTACATACCGTAAAATTCGGAAAATTGTCAGTTATGGTATGAAGCAGAGGCGTTGGTAACAACCGGATTTAGGAGGAAACAATGGCAAAGGGGGTTTATTTGAATGTCTTTATAAATGATTTAACCAACAGCGTCAACAAATTTGGGTTTGTTGTCTCTGAAAACTCAAACAAATTGCAAAATAAATAATACCAAGTCAACGACCCTATACACAAACCTTTTTTTATTTAGGACTTGGTTGTTATACTACTGCACCAAACTTATCGACACCCCAGCCGAAAGTACAGATATTAACCACTTCAAAAATTTATGGGTCCATCTGATGAAAAAAAGTCGGGAAAAGGTCGCCCACTAACAGGACCGACATTTTAAAATACATTAAAGAAGAATGGAAAAAAATGCCATTGGAATATGAAATTCCGAAATGAATTTATTCAATTCCCAGACGAGGTTGGGTGCCCCCGTGGTGCAATGGGTTCGATTCCCGGCCAGGCAACATCAAAAATGTTCAACGGTGGCAAGATACCCTCAGTAATGTTGGCGACATTTTCTGAGTATTTCAGCCATGTAAAACTTCTCTACAAGTGGTGTCTAAGGACACGCCGTTCGGACTCGGCAATAAACAGTAGGTCCCTTATCATTGAGCTAATATGAATCGGGGTGCACCCATTGATATGACAGAAGTCTCCCTCGTCCCGTATGTGATGTTTGTGGAACTATTATAATTGATTCCCGAGGTGGGCATACGAAATATTAGGATTAACATTTCCTGAAATACCGTGTAAGATTGAAAAAATTGTGAATTTTGCAAAAATTAGTTGACACTACAAGAAATTGTTTGTTTTCCTTTTTGTTAATTTTAGGAAAATTTTTAGTGAAATTTGGCTAATTTTTTATTGTATTTATAAAACTGTGTAAGAATTAAAATGTTAACAAATATATTAATAATGTTATTTATTAATACCATTAAAACGCCGTTTTATTTCAAATTTTATAATAATTTTGGTTTTGCAATAATTTAGTTGACTAACTGTATGTTTTTAGCTTATTTTTCATCTCTAGTGGCCATAGAATAACCCGTTTTTCTAGTGTTTATAGAATAACTAGTTATTTAGTGCGACATTCTCTTGTTAAAATAATGGGTTAGTAAGTAGTCACGGCTACCAAAAGTACTATAAAAAACCCATTATTTAGTGTGGATTTCTTTTTGCTGGATACAATACAGTGAGTCAGCTCTATTTTCAAGTACATATGTATGCCAGTGTCTTAAGGGGTTATTTGACATTTTTCAAGAATTTTTTACAAGAAATCTACACATTTTTTTAAGAACATTTCAACTTGAGCTACTTTCGGAATTTGTTTTGTTGAAAAATATTGCACAGTGTTCTGACAAATGGCCGCCTACGTGACACTGTTTTTATTAAAGCAGTTTGCCGTGCCCACTCTAGCTCGAAAACGAATGAACCGATCAGCATATGCTTTTGTGGGATCATAAAGAACCTAATAACACCCCAGCAAAATTTGACGGAATGGGTTCTTTGCGATGACGTGATTTCATGTCATCTTTTGCATTGGTTCAAAGGAAGTCGTGAATGATCCGATCTTTTCATTAGGATTTGAACCAATGCAAAGGAAGTCGTGAAAGATCCGATCTTTTCATCAGCATTTGTACCCATTCCATCGCTCCAATAGAGATGATGTTTGTGTTTTTATTTACACACCTGTTTATTTTCATTTTGGTATGTTCCAGTACTGCAAAAATCTACTAATTTTTACTATTTTTTCCGATAACATAAAGGAAAAATTGTTATCGTAGTAAAAATAAGTAGATTCTTGCAGTTTCTGGAACAGACCAAAGTTGTTAGAACTGTCGTCGTGATGTTGTCTTATATTTCCTGCATATCAAACAACTAAAACTTCTAAACAATTGGTATTATATGAAGTCCCAACCATCGAGCTAAAAATAGAATCGGACTGCACACATTGCTATTTTAAAAGTTTCCTTGTCTGTTCTAAATCTGACATAGAATGAAATCAATCAAATCTCGCTTCTTGGAATTTGAAAAAAAAGTCCGAAACGAAAAGGAACAAGAATCTGAAAATAAAGAAGAAACTACTTTTGGAAAGAAACAATTAAAAATAAATTAATTAAGCATAAATGGTATTTTCCATAAAAAGTCTCTCCTCCCCGTTCGTTACATTTTGTTCTTAGAGATCCCTAAAGCAAGCCGGGTTGTAGATCCCTACATATTTCCGTCACTAAACAAAAGAGTATAAATTACCAAAATGTTGTTATAAAATAACAAAATTATAAAATAAACGTAATTTACGAAATAAAAATCCTTAAAGGAGTGCATTTGGAGTCCATGTTGAAATCTGAACTGGTGATGGGAAGATAATTGAAAAAACCTTTTGTAAGATGAAAGAATATCAGTTGCGGAGAACGGAGGAAGTAATCTTTTGCGTTGCAGCGGTGGTGATTACATTGCAATTTTGGATGTAAACTTTTGAAAAACTAAACTGATAAATTAATTGTAGCTATTTCAATAATTCGTTTGAATTAATAAAGAGTTTTGTTTTTCATGAAAACCATATTTCAATACAGCATTTCCATTTTCCAAACAAGACATGAAAATTTCATGCCAAGGGGTTGGTGAAAATGACATGCCAAAGCATTGGTTAAAATGACATGTCAAAGCATGGGTGAAAATGACGTGTCAAAGCATTGGTGAAAATGACATGTCAAATCATTGGTGGAAATGACATGCCAAAGCATTGGTGGAAATGACATGTCAACGCATTGGTTAAAATGACATGCTTAGGATCCAGAAAAGAACGTCATCTTTTGGGGTCCACGCTCATATAAAATTCATCGATGAAGATGCTAAAAAGATGACATGCTAGATCACTTGCACCCATGATTGAATGTCATCTTTGGCATCGAACATTTTGCTGGGACTGTGATACGAAAGTGGACAAAATTTTTTTGCAGGAATTCTGATGCACAAATTCGGTTTTGTGGGAGTCCATAGAAGACGAAAATACCTTTGGTTTCTTTGGGTCACTTCGGGTTTTGATTTTATAACGGTAAACGTAGTGAAAAATGGGCTTTCTGAGATTTTCAAATTTAAACGGACATTACTTCTTTTTTTCTACAACCGATTTGCACACACTGTTTTTCATTATAAAGGGGAGAGTAATGCCTTTCGAACAAGCCATAGATTTTTAAAATGGGTTAACAAATGGCTAAGTAATAGTGGTTTAAGTGTGACAAAAACGCATTAAAAACAGTAAAATGTTTTTCCTTGTGCTCTAAGCTGCGTAAACGACACCTAACAGTACAATTATTTACTGTTAGCAAGTAGGAAATTTAGTTGGCTTTCCAAAATGGGAAAAACAAAGAAAATCGGTTGAAAAATGAATGCGTTATGGCATTTTTTGTGTTTCAACTTTTTGATTTTTTTCATATTTTCCTTTATAAAAGATGGGTATCTTAGCATGTATGATTCTAATTGTGATTATCCTGCTTATCAATTACGCACAAGGTATCAATGTTTTATAAAGGAAAATATGAAAAAAATCAAAAAGTTGAAACACAAAAAATGCCATAACGCATTCATTTTTCAACCGATTTTGTTGGTTTTTCCCATTTTGGAAAGCCAACTAAATTTCCTACTTGCTAACAGTAAATAATTGTACTGTTAGGTGTCGTTTACGCAGCTTAGAGCACAAGGAAAAACATTTTACTGTTTTTAATGCGTTTTTGTCACACTTATACCACTATTACTTAGCCATTTGTTAACCGATTTTAAAAATCTATGGCTTGTTCGAAAGGCATTACTCTCCTTTTTATAATGAAAAAAAGTGTGTGCAAATCGTTTGTGGAAAAAAGAAGTAATGTCCGTTTAAAGTTGAAAATCCAAGAAAGTCCATTTTTCACTACATTTACCGTTATAAAATGAAAAACCGAAGTGACCAAAAGAAACCAAAGGTATTTTTATCTTCTGTGGACTCCCACAAAACCGAATTTATGCATTAGAACCCCTGCAAATTTTCACTGTAGCACAGTGTAATCATGTACTAAAGCGAAACGGAATTCAAAAATATAAATTTTTAAAAAAATTTGAACTGCCAAATGCAAAATTCGGATTTTAACTAAAAAATTTAAAGTTTTTTCGCCATAATCCGTCAATTTTTACGAATACGAAGATCGGATCATCCGTTTTCGAGCTACAGTGGGCACCGCAAAATGCCATTTTGAGAAAACCGCGTTTCAAACTTCGAAGTTACATACAAATCACAATGAATTTTCTCTTTCTAACGCTCATATCTCAGCTAATTTTTGTTCCATCTACTCGAAATTTTTTGAACATATTCTATTCTACATATACATTAAAATGAGCCAATAAAAAAAATTTCCATTTTATAAAGTTTGTAAGGGACCATAACCCCTTAACTGCGCCTTCTCTATAAAGAGTGAGAACATTCCAGATGCAGATCAAGGTGCTTAAAACGCTTGCGGGGGTCGTCAATATAAGAGGGGTTTGTTTTTCTTTTTCTTAAATTTCGTTTATACTCGTTGTATGTTGTTTAGGAGGGATAGGTTGCTAGCCCACCGCCCAACCGAAGATTTTAACTTTGTTATGGGTGAACGCGCGGAACATATTAACAACATATTTCATAACAACATATATTTTGATATAGCTGCCATAGAACGGTACCTCCCGATTCTCAGTATTTTTAAGGTTTTAGACTAATAATCACACCGAACTGCCTGAAATTCGGTCTTCGTTTGTAGCGCTGAATTTTCCCCCTGAAATTTGTTGTTAGAGGTCAACGTTTTGATATAGCTCCCATAGAACGGTACCTCCTGATTTTGGGTATTTTTAAGGGTTTTCCTCATTAACACACCAAAATGGCAGACAATTGGTATTTAGTATTCTTTGGGGCTACAAAAATTTTCCCCTGAAGTTTGTCAGTATAAGCCCATGTTTTAATATAGCTCCCATAGAACGGTACGGCTCGATTTTCGGTATTTACGTTTTGATTTAGCCCCCCTAAAACATCACCTCACAAAGAATTATCGTTATAGATTCAAGATTTAATATAGTGCCCATGTAACGGTTCTGTCATATTATTTGTATTTCGTAGGTTCTTTGTAACATGGTTTGGTAGGGACAGCGGGGCAGAGAAGCTTAGTACTTTCGTAAATTGAAGGAAACTAATTACAACATTTTGTCTAAAAACAAATCGTGGTGGAGGGTATATAATATTCGGCCGTTACTTGTTTTTCCTTTTCTTTGCCTCTTTATAGAATGATGCTTTTTGGAGGGAGTTTTAACGTTCTTATGGGTGAAAGAGCCGCACATGTTATCTCACTACCTTTTACGGGTGTTAGAGTAGCTCCCCAGGTGATATCACTGGCAGGTCAGTATCCACGTAGATGAAAGAGGAACCAATAAATGGCCTGGGCTTTGTGACGTTAATGCCGGTCAGGGCCGTTGCTTGGTATCTTTTATCCCCTACGTGACCCGGTAATTTGAAAGGCAATATTTCTGGAAGATTTTGCTACAATTTGTGATCACGATTCGTTGCATCGGTATATATATTAAAGATTTTATATGTTAAAGCGTTTATTTCTCCTTTTTTGCTTGTTAGCAAATAATTTCCAACAAGTTCTAATTTTGATCGTCGTCCCCACAACACTCTTCTCTTAAATCCCATCAAATTGTGGTTCATGTACTTTTTTCTTCAATTTCAAACAAAAACAAGCTAAAAAACAATTTCACGCTTGAAAGGAAGCAATCGATTTTATTGCAAATTTGTAGTACTTAAAATGAGAAAAAGAAACTGTCCAGTAAAGATGTGGCCCTACTATTTTTCTCATTTTTTTCGCTTTTGGTTACCACATTGACAAGTAGAAAATTTTGAAATAGGAAATTTCAGAAAAACCAACCAAATTGAATACCATTCCCACGGCCGTCAAGAAAATTTTAAGTAATAAAACTTCACAAAATCAACGTCTACACCAACAATAAAGCAACAACACAAGTATAATAATATGACAATGAAATCATATCAAAAAATGTTTTTGTTTGGATTATGACACTTTTGTGGATGGAAATTAAAGTTTTTTCCCATGTCTTTTTATGCCACTTGTTGTTGGTTGGCTATTTGGTGGGTACTTAAGCATGTTCATACAAGCATCATGACAAACACCCATATCTCGATGCGATGCGAGGCGATAGATGATAAACTTGCTGCCGCTGCACTGGGTACTGGGATTTGATGCATACGATACACTGTACCTGTGTATCCCCGTGTAAATAAATCTATCTATGGATGGATGGGTGCTACTTACTAATCCCAGTTATAAATTTCACCTCACATCCATCCATCCACGCAGGTCTATGAAGTCATTTTCATTCATATGTAGACTGCTGCCACTGCGACGGCTGCTGAGGCTGCTTTAATCTTGGGTTATGTTTCGACTGCACTTACAGAATTGATCGGCTAACAATTTACTAACGTAAATAAGCACACACAGTGGTGAGAAAGGTATTTTCGGGCACAAAAAATAACAATATATAACAAAATTATTGTATTTAAAATTATGAGCGCATTTATGAAGTTCTGTGTCCACAATTTGGTGAAGAAAATTTTTGAAAATTTGGTCGGAAAATGTAGATAACAACTTCAAAATATCTGAAAGCGGGTGATACCGTTATATGGGGGCTATACATAAACGCGAAAATTTTCTTGACTACTGTCAGTTTACAGCTAATTTTAGCATAAAAATGTTAACTGCCCAAAATCAGGCGGTAACGTTATATGGGGCTATACGAATAACGTGGGCCGATTTAGCCCATCTTTGAACTTGACCTGTCTGCAAATAGAAGACTCATTTGTACGACTTATCTCAATTTTTTGCATGCTAGACTGATTACAACAGACTGACGGACGGGCAACCATGCATATGTATACATATGTATGTATGTATGTATGTATGTATGTATGTATGTATGTATGTATGCATGTACCACCCTGCGGGTTCATCATCGCTCATTTCTTTGTCCTAGCCAACGCAATCGTTGTATCTCTATACGTAGAACTATACTGATGTCTTTATATAGCCGATATTCACCGTTACCGCACAATTGCCTGTATATTATTCGAAGAATTTTTCTCTCAAACACACCAAGCACTGTCTTATCTACTTGTCCAAGTACCCAGGCTTCGGAAAGATACATTCGGGTTTTATCAGTGTTTTATAAAGTGGTTTTAGACGAGATGAGGCTTGGTTTTTAAACTGTAAATATAAACCAGTTAACTTTGGACCATATTCTTCTTATTTCCCAACTAATGTTATTTGTTGTGTTGTGACGAAAGGCTCTCTCCTTGTTTGGAACCTCTTTTGGTAATAACTTGTTCGGGGAGTTTTTTCCTTTTTAATGAGGGCCGTATATTAGTTAATGTCATCTTAGAAAGCCGAATGAGCTTTGCGTGAATACCAAATACTGGCATGGCTTGGAATACCTTTGACCGTATAGGACTGTCGAAGGCTGCTTTATAATCGACAATACAGGATTTGCCGCAAGGTAAATATCTGTTCAGTTCTGGATTTGTCAGGTTTAAAGCCCCTAGGGGGAGCCTGTAACCCCTATAGGGCGCGTCCCCAGGTGGCGGATAGGGGAATGCTTCCCAGATATGGGTGGTAGGACGGAAATCAAATACGTCTCGCGGACCAACAGGTAGCTGCGTCTGTCTTACAATAAGCGGCAGCAAACGGCGTCTGTACTCCATTGGAGCGGCTGAATATGTAGATGGAAAACTTTAAACCCTTCAGAAGGAAACGGGAAACCACTGAAGTAATTTTCCTTGAAAATCATACAAATGAATAACACATCGCAGAAAGAATGGCCCTCAGTCTCCGGCGAAAGGAGGGTGCTAAGAATCCCCGGAGGTAAAACAAAACAAAAACTAAATATTGGAACATGGAATGTAAGAAGCCTATATGAAACTGGAAAAGTCAACAATGCTGTATGTGAAATGAATAGATTAAACATGGACATACTTGGAGTCAGCGAAACTTGGTGGACAGACTCTGGTGATTTTAGATTTGAAAACACAAAAGTATACCACTCCGGAAACCTAAACGGTGTACATAGAAAAGGCGTGGGTATTATAATGAAGAATCATATAGCTAATTGCGAAGCTGGATATGTCCCAATGTCTGAAAGAACAATGTTGGTAAAAATAAATGGAAAACCAATAAACATGAATATAATTCAAGTCTATGCGCCCACATGTGATGGAAGTTCAGATGAAATTGAACAATTTTACGACGAAATAGGAAAACTTTTGAAAATGACAAAACCCCACGAATTAACCATCATACAGGGTGATTTCAATGCCAAAGTTGGCAATGAACATGTAACTGGCGTCACAGGAAAGCATGGATTGGGGGAGAGAAACGAAAGGGGAAATAGACTTGTACAGTTCTGCCAAGAACACAACTTTGTAATATCAAATACACTATTTCAACTCCATCCAAGAAGATTATATACATGGAAATCCCCACGGGACCATATAAATAATGTGGTTCGTAACCAAATAGATTATATTCTGATTAACAGACGTTTTAGCTCCTGTATAACAAAATGCTCTACATATCCTGGAGCGGATATACCATCAGATCACAACCTTCTTATGGCAAATGTTCGGACAAAGCTGGCAACAATTAGACGTAAAAAGAATGTACCGAAACCCGATATCAATAAATTAAGCAATCCCATAATTAGACGAGCAGTTGCGGATACTATTAACTCCGACCTCAGAATAATCCAGCAAGATGGTATAGAAACGGTATGGAATGATGTTAAGGATATTATCAAAAATACTATGAGAAATACTTTAAAAAAGGATCCAGCCCCAAAATATGAAGAGTGGATGACTGATGAAATCAGAGAACTTCGATTAGAACGGAAAAAATTCAAAAACGTAAACTTTGAAATATATTGGGAAGTCAATAAAGAAATAAGAATCGCAACGCGCATCGCTAAAAATGAACAAATCAAACGTAAATGTGAAGAAATTGAAGCCCTGCAAACACTCCACGACGACTTTAATTTGCACAAAAAGCTGAAAGAAACAGCCGGAATATACAGAAGAAAACCGCCAAATATACTCTTTGACGATAACAACCAACCCGTTTTTGAAATCTCAAAACAAAAGCAAGTATGGAAGGAATACATATCAAAATTGTTTACAGATCAGAACAGATCAGACTATAATCGCAATGAAAATTCCCTTGAAAGCGAAAATCCTATTACCAAAGAAGAAGTCGTCTATGCAATAAAAACCCTGAAGGACAGAAAAGCTGTGGGACCAGACGAAATTCCCGCTGAATTGCTCAAATTAATAGATGAAAATAATATACAACTGTTTGTGAAACTTTTCAACGATATATACGACACAGGACAATATCCACGAGATTGGCTGAAATCTACATTTGTTCCCATACCAAAGAAAGCAAACGCCAGGAATTGCAACGATTATAGAATAATTAGTCTAATGAGTCACGCCTTAAAAATTTTTCTACGTATTATTCACAAAAGAATATACACTAAATGTGAAGCAGCAATGGGAGAAACCCAATTTGGATTTAAGGAGGGAATGGGAACCCGGGAAGCACTGCTTGGTGTTCAAGTGCTCATCCAGAAGTGTCGCGATGTCCAAAAAGACATATTTATTTGTTTCGTGGACTACGAAAAGGCATTTGACACAGTTCGACACGACAAACTGGTTGAAATTTTAACATCAATAGGTATTGAACCCAAAGAACTAAGATGCATAAAAAACCAGACAGCATCAGTAGAAGTATCCGGTGAAACATCCGATGAAATAACAATATCCAAAGGTGTTCGACAGGGGTGTATACTCTCACCATTATTATTTAATATATATGCGGAACAGATTTTTCGAGAGTGTGTAGAAGGAAAGAGGATTGGAATAAAAATACATGGGCAATTCATTAACAATATACGATACGCTGATGACACCATGATAGTAGCGAGCTCGTTAGGTGGCCTCCAAAATCTCCTTAATTCTCTCAACGAAACAAGTAATTCGTACGGATTACATATTAATCTCAATAAGACAAAATTTATGATCATTAGTAAAAGTAACAATGTTTACGACTCCTCACTAAAAATCAGTGAATCAGAAATAGAGAGAGTAAAATCGTATAAATACTTGGGAGTGCAATTAAATGAGCAATGGGAGTCTTCTAAAGAAATAAGATGTCGGATAGAAATGGCGAGAGAAGCGTTTCTCAAGTACAGAAAAGTACTAAACAGCCACGACATCAATATTGAACTTAAAAAACGGTTTATCAAATGCTATGTATGGTCAGTTCTATTATACGGTGCTGAAACATGGACTGTAAAATCAGCAGACGAGAAGAAACTGGAAGCTTTTGAAATGTGGACATACCGACGTGTGCTCAAAATTCCATGGACCGATCGAGTGTCAAATACCGAAATCTTAAGAAGAATTAATGAACAACGACAGTTAATGAAAACCATCAAAACCCGAAAAATTTCTTATTTGGGACATTTGATGAGGAACAATAAATATAAGATACTGCAGATAATTCTCAAATCCCAAGTTGAAGGAAGACGTTGTAGAGGTCGAAGAGAACTGTCCTGGCTAAAAAATATTCAAGACTGGACCGGATACCGTGATGAACTCAGTCTTCTTACAGCAGCTAAAAACAGACAACTATCGCTTTCCACATAAAATAAATATTTCCAATAAGAATGTAACAAAATGTATGATCGCTTAACATCCGAACAACGGATATGCAAATAAAGAAGAAGAAAAGCCTCTTTGGCATAGCTCAATTATTTCTTTTCATACACTTTAGTCGTTCCCACAAAATTCCAGACACTACCTTATATGCAATCTGGAGCAGATTTATACCCCTGTAGTCAGAGCATACAGTCTTATCTCCTTTCTTATGGACGGGACATAGGATGCTCAAGTTCCAATAATCGGGTACGCGTTTTTCCTTACACATTATCAGCGTGTCGCCTTTCGTTTTGAACATCTCGGCTCCTGCTGTCTTATTATTCTCTAGCCCTTTGAAATCTTCAAGATCGACAACGTGGTCTTGCAATATCACCCTACGATTTTGCTTCCACCAATTCGGAGAAAAGATTCGTTCGTTCGAGTTGACTTACCTACATATACATATTTCTTCAATATTGTTCATGTGGTTGAGCCTCAGATTAATTTCCTTCATTTTCATCTACCTTCATTTTCATACACCCTTACGAATTGCAAAAAACAGGATGCCCCTTAACTATTTTGTTGGTTTTTTTTAGTCACGGTGCGCTGAACCAACTTTGAAACTACAGTAATAATAGATGAGAAAAGTAAAAACAAAAAATCGCCTGTGGAATTTTTAGTCACATTTCCATTGGACTTGCGGTTTCCAAGCAAAATTGTAAAAATCCAAAAAAAAAAACTAAAAATGTGAACTTTGACCGCGATTTATTTAAAAAGCCCTCTGGCGATTTGGTCTTAACTATACCCATTGTAGTTTCAGAATCCGTAAAAACATTTCCGGATGTAAGCACCAAAATGAAAACACTTCACGGTTCGCCTGAATTAACTTTCACGTAAAGTTAGTTCAGGCGAACCGTGAAGTCTTTTCATTTTGTCTGTCGGTGGTGGATATGAATCTATCAGTTTATTAAGTTCTGCGTTTTTTGAGACAGTCGGTCGTGATACCCTCTTGGTGTTCATATCTTCATCTGAGGTATATAGTAGTACTGCCATATTTTATGTACTTCGAACGTCTATTTCCGAAATAGATGACATTTGAGTCTTTCCTAGGGTTGTAAACAATTCCTACGGAGAATTGTCCATACAGATCCACGTTTTTATATAGCCAACATAGAACGGAATCGCCAGATTTTTCGGCATGCTGAAGGTTCTAGAGACATTATCTAACAAAAATGCTTATCAGGGGTTTAAAATATTTCTGGCAGTGAATTGCCGGTATAAGTTGACATTTTCATAGACCGATACCTTCCGACATTTGGTATTTTGAAGATTTTAGCCACATTATACAACCGCGGTAGCTGAAATTTCATATTTTGTCTTCGTAGAGTTTTGTCGGTATATGTACAATTTTCTATACTGCCCCTATAGAACGTTACTGTATGATTTTCGGTAGTTTTTATGCCACACATTCAACCGAAATATTTTATAAATAATTCGGCCCTGCAGACCTTAACTACGTTTATGCTTGGTCCTTTTCCGTTTGCTGTATAGATGAAAACATTGGTATATTAGGTTTGAGGCTTTTGGGGTCGAAGTTTTTGGGTCGTCAGCATTAATCGAAACGAATGTTCTAAGAATGTTCGTCCTGTTCTAAGAATGTTCGATGAGTTGTCACCTACTGGAGTTAGTTGAGTAGGTTTGGCAGGGCAATTGAAAAAGTGCAGTGTGTGGTGCGCCAATCCTTATATATAATTGTTCCACAAACATGCCAGAAGGGACAAGGGAGACTTCTCTCATATCAATGAGTGCACACGATTAATATTTAGCTCAATGATATGGGACCTACTGTTTATCGCCAAGTCCGAACGGTGTATGTTACGACACGATTTGTAGAAAAGTTTTTCATGGGTGAAATACTCAGAAAATGTCGCCAACATTACTGAGTTGTATTTTTCCACCGTTGAAAATTTGATGTTGTCTGGCCTGGGAATCGAACCGCAGACCTCCTCGACTAATACGTATGTATGTATGTGCGGATATGACGTGCAGCGCTGTTGTTGTACTGCTTACAAAACCCATGCGGATGATCGGCAGTTTGATAGCTACATATTTCTGAAGTTGGGGAGGAGTAAAGGCTCATAAGTTTTTGCTACGGGCCACAAAAGCGAAATCATTCTGTACGATTCACCTTTGCTGACAGTCTTGTCTGGCTTCACTAGCGGGACCACCCTATTCATTTTCCAGACTTCGGGCATGATGTGGATGACTAGCGACAGGTTGAGAACTTTGGTGAGATACTCAACTCCTGGCTGTTTCAACATTACCTTGGAGATCCTATTAGGGCTTTGGATGATTTGTAGTGGCTCCTCGGCAGGAAGAGATCTAATGCAACGTGGATGGTGTTGTTTCCTCACTAAGCAGCTCCTTATTTCATACCTTCCCCAATTCGGAGAGAAGATTTTTTCGGTCCACTTGAAACCCGCAGGTATAAACATTTCGTCAATTTAAATCATAGGTTGAGCTTCAGCCCCATTTCCGTCTTTGACTTCTATAACGAGCCCTCACCGATGCAAATATAGTCCCTTAATATGTTATGTTGTTGTTTCTTAATCTTTTCTCTGTCAGTGATGGGCGAATACTTCAGTTTAAGCGGTTCAGCGATCTTGAACACGTCGGTCGTTATGCATTATGAAAAGATTCCTCGTTCCCAACATTCATCTGAAACGTCCCAATCTTCTACCATTTTCTTTTGTCGAAAACCTATTGATATTGGGTTTGTCACACTTTCTGACAGCCCATCTCTGAATATATCGCCTATCGCTGATGAGCTTTTTTGCCACCCATGAAAAATGTAATATTAATCTGACATGGAAAATTCGGCCATTCAGAGAACAAAACGGTGCGCTCAGCTTAGGAATATACCGCGTATTCCCTTTTTTAATATAATCAAATTTTTTGTGACAGTAGGAACTTTTTTCCGAAACCCTTAATTTGGTAAGTATGGAGCTTACACTCTTAGAGTAAACAAGATTTGCTCCAGAGCCCTGTTAAATAAAACAAAAGAGTGAAGAGTAAACTTCTTGTAAAACTCATACCCTTCAAATGCTGCCAATCGAATTCGAGCGAATAGTTCGGAGCTCTCGTTTAAACACATCCATGTACATCAACATCACTTCGAAATTTTGCTTACAAACTCGCGTATTGGTACTGCAGAAGGTACCTTGTTTTCATTACTTTGTAATAGGTTATTTAGCTCATGTGGCACCAAAATTTTTGATGGGTATCTTTGCCAAGCAGTGCCGTTCGGCATCTCGGATTTTGGTAGTGGAATTTCATCTAAGTTGGATGGTTGGATAAATTTTGTGCATAGTTTGCAAGAGTATTGGCTATACAAAATGTTAAAACTTCAACGATATTACCCTAGAGGTAGTATTTATTTATCGTATCGGTATCAGTATCATAATTCCTGAATAATTTACCCAAACATTTTTTCTATCGATGATTTGTAACCCAGTATGGCTCAAATAATTTCCGCCCCAATAGCTACTGATTTGTTGGTTAAGATCTAACGATGACCTCCAAACGCCTTATATGAGTGTTTAAATACAAGCCATAAAAATTTGTTTCCCATTGATGCCACAGTGAGACCGGCGATCTATGAACTACATGCGTGCATATGGATGTATGTAGGTAAATGTACGATTGTATGAAAAGTGTTTACACAACACTTAAGGTGTCATTCATTTAATGTTTGATGCATTTTGAAGGCAGTTTAAAAGCTGCTTCTGCTGCAGCCGCTCTGGTGGCGTTGTGCCTAGCTATGTGCATGGAGCGCAAGCATCTGATCACACAGACAGCCAGGCAGGCGGTAAGGCAGACAAGATGTCAAAGCTGTATATTTGAAAAAAAAACTCTAAAATCGGCTTTAACTTTATACACAGAGAACCTCAAGTGATCTGGCTTTGATTTGATGTGATTTGTTTGTCCCCACACTCTGTGTGCTTCGTTGTTTTGTGGGTTTTGAGTACTTACCGCGACATCATATCGCCCGCCACTGCTTGCCACAGGTGATCATGGGAATATTTTTTATTTTGTTGGTCTATTCTCATTTGACTTTTTTCTAAGCTGCATGGCCAGCCACAAATAAAACGAACAATGGGCACACAGATTTCGGTAAATTTTCTTTACGGTTTGTTGTGGAATTCTCAAAGCCAAAGAAAACAAAAACAGAAACAGACACTGAAACGAGAAAAATGAAATGAAAATAGAGTTTTATTGTGTTTTGATCTGATCTGGTTTTTATGCATTTGTTTTGTTGGAGAATCATTATCATTATTCAAAAGGCCTTTAAGACGATGCTCAACAAAGCCGTGTGAATATCTCAATTTTTTCTCGTGTGGGCGCTCTTTGTGAGACCCTTTTGACTGTGGAACGTTGAATGCATGTGTCATTTTATTGAGAAATCAAATCATAGTTAGTTGTAACAAAAGTCAACGATGTCCAAACTTAGAAATTTAGGTTGCAAAGCGGTGGGGTGTACTGGTGGCATTTGAAATTAAAGAGACGTGTTTTTGAAATAAAGTTTTCACAAATTCCCAATAAGCCTACATATACCCATCGAAACGTTTTTCTGTTTTGTAGAAAATTAGAGACTTAGCATTTTATTTTACCAATCCATACTTGCTAGGATAAGGGGGCCTAAAGTTCGGAAATAAGTCCCTACTGTCAGAAAATATATTTTATTTACATAATAAGGGAATACGAGGCCTATTCCTAGACATCGGACATCTTTAGATTCCTCTTGTATCGTGAGTGTACCGTGGTGCAATGGTAAGCTCTTCCTCCTTGTTCTGTGAAATTCCGGGTTTGATTCCCAGGCCAGACAAATATTATGTCTGGGATGGTAATAAACTCCTAAGCGTAATCTAGTGGACATCTCCAGAGAGGGGCTGTTAGAAAGTGTGACGTATATGTTATTTAATACATTTGACGAAGACGTAAAAATTTAAATAATAGTACAGTTTTGATGGTTTCAGGTGAAGCGTGAATATTTTAACAATGTACACTCTAAACATTTTCTGTTGAATTTCACTTTAATAATGAATTGCACTTTCAACAGCTTTGTTGTTGTAAGATTTTACTCAAAATGTGTTTAAAACTTTACACATCTTGAGTTGCGATTTACGCACTTTTGTGTGTAAGTGTATGCAAAAGTACCCAAATATACATATACATAATTTCTGAATGCGTTTATTAAAACTACGGTTTTTGCAAAATTTGTGTTTTAAATGACGCATTTACCTAAATTGCACTATAATTTGTTAATTTTACGCACCTTCTAAATAATCAACAAAAAATCAAAGTTATTATCACTGCAATTTTAAACAAATTATTTAGAGTGTAGGAAAGGAGGAATCTATTCATTAGTCTTACCCAGGAAATATCCCGAAACTATTATAAGATAATGAGAACTTATGAAGACATGAAGGCCAAGAGGGCATAATGACCGAGGTCTGCAAGAATGTTAAATTGGATAAACTTAAGTATTCGCCCATCAATGACAGACAAAAGACTTAAAAGTAAAAAACTAAATAACATATTAAGGGCCTATATTTGCAGTCGCTAAGGGCCCATCGTAGATGACAAAGAAGGAAATCGGGCTAAAGCTCAACCATATGAATAAAATTGAGGTGAAGTGACCATATGAATAAAATTTCAAGTGAAGCCTGGATATTTTAACAATGTAGGAAAGGAGGAATCTATTCATTATTCTAATCCAGGAAATATCCCGATAGTTTTATATAAATTTGGATAAGGTCGAACAAAAACAACACTGAAAGTTTTATAAGATAAAGAAAGTTTATGAAGACATGGATGCAAAGAGGGCATAACGACCGAGGTCTGCAAGAATGTTGAACTGGGTAAACTGAAGTATTCGCCCATCACAGACAGACAAAGGACTTAAAAGCAAAAACAAAATTACATATATACAACTATATATTTGCAATCGCTAGGGGCCCGTCGTAGATGACAAAGAAAGAAATGGGGCTGAAGCTCAACCATATGAATGAAATTGAGGAAAGGTATGTACATACATATCTGCGAAAGTCAACTCGATCGAACGAATCTTGTCTCCGAATTGGGGGAAGGCGATGATATGAATGATATTACAAGCTTCTTACGTCGCCTTAGATCTCTTGCTGCCGAGGAACCACCACAATTTACAATGAATGATGTTGCGAATGTCGTCATCGAAAGCATTATACCCTGATGGAATCTCCGTGGTAATGCTGAAACAGCTGGATGAGCCAGGAGACAAGTATCTCACCAAAATTTTCAACCTGTCTCTAGCGACCGAAGACTGAAAAATTCGAAGGGAGGATGAATCCAGGCAAGGATGCCAGCATAGGTGAATCGGAGATTCATAAGGCTTTACTCTCTTGTCGATCATCCGCATGGGTTCCGTAAGCAGTACAGCACAACAACAGCGCTGCATCCCACATTACATATTAGTCGTCGACTTAAACAGAGCAAGTCGTGTGATAGGATAGGACAGCGATGGGGGCGTTTGAGTTATCAATAGCCTTTGAAACTGTCAAGCACTCCACGCTGTTTAAGGACATTGATAGGTCGGGCTGTGGTAATTGCGGTTTGCGAATATAAGTGCAACGTGATGAAAAAATATTCAAACCTGTCAGAATGCCGCTCCGAGAACTGCAACAGGGTGCAAGTACAGCAATGGCACAATGACATGCTCTCGTTGCAGTAATTGCTCGGGTGTTACCGTGGAACACACCTTTTTACACACTTCTTCATGATTTGGAAAGAGAGATGCACCTCTTACAACGCAGATGCCGCAAACAACTATCTTGTGAATGCGGTCCTCGGAGAATATCCCCCATATATCGCAGCTGAGGAGAGTCAGCTGCCATGACAAACCAGAGCAGTTTTGCCTCAACTACGTTCGGGATGGTGTAGCCGGCTATAGGTCAAGCATTGATGGTACTTTGCAGTACATATGCTCAGCATGCAGCACAACTTCAACTGCCCTCCCAAACCTACTCAACTAACTCCAGAAAATTTATAGCGGTGTTAACCGGTCACTTGGCGCATGATTACAAAGCGCTTAAATCTACCACATAATGACCATTGCCGCAGCTGCGAAAATGAAGAAGCGGAGGTAACTGTTGAGCACCTCCTTTGATCCTGCCCTGCAAATGCGTTTCTTCATGACTTTGAGATTTCTCAATTCATCAGGCTGGATTTATTAGTGGAGTTTTTATACCCTACACCACTATGTGGGGAGGGTATTATAAGTTGGTTTTGGCCAAAAAGTTTGTAACGCATCGAAATAATGGTCGTAGACCCATACTTATATATACCAAAATGAATGTCTCGACGAGCTGAGTCGATCTGGCTATGTGTGTCCGTCCGTCAGTCCGTCCGTCCGTCCGTCTGTCCGTCTGTCCGTCTGTCCATCTAAACCTTGTAATCACGCTACAGGTCGCAATTTTGATCGGATCGTCACGAAATTTTGGATGTTGATGGGGGTCCCGGAGGGGAAGAAGCCTATTGATTTTGGTGATGGTCGGATAATATTTAGGGGTCGGAATGGGCAAAAAACTTATGTGGATAAAAAGACAACGTTTTTTTCCAAAGCGAATATCTCAGCTTCTATACGGGGTATACCAAAAGCAAAACCTGACAATAAAAGTAGAAAATATCGCCTTTCTAATGATGTAAAGTAGGTTCTCGTAGGTGATCAAACAACGAAGATATCACAATAGTCGCAAATAAAACCCAAATTTTCATTTTTGCAATTTTAATTATAATGACGAATATCACAGCTTTGGTTGGGGACTTTCCAAAAACAAAGCCTGGCTGTGAAAGTAGAAGATCCCATCTTTACAATGATATAAACTAGGTCGGCGTAGGCGACCAAATAAAGGAGATATCGCAATAGTAGGGAATACATCCCATTTTTCCACTTTTTTGGAAATCACGCTACAGGTCTCAATTTTGATCGGATCGTCACGAAATAAGTTGGTTTTGGCCAAAAAGTTTGTAACGCATCGAAATAATGGTCGTAGACCCATACTTATATATACCAAAATGAATGTCTCGACGAGCTGAGTCGATCTGGCTATGTGTGTCCGTCCGTCAGTCCGTCCGTCCGTCCGTCTGTCCGTCTGTCCATCTAAACCTTGTAATCACGCTACAGGTCGCAATTTTGATCGGATCGTCACGAAATTTTGGATGTTGATGGGGGTCCCGGAGGGGAAGAAGCCTATTGATTTTGGTGATGGTCGGATAATATTTAGGGGTCGGAATGGGCAAAAAACTTATGTGGATAAAACGACAACGTTTTTTTCCAAAGCGAATATCTCAGCTTCTATACGGGGTATACCAAAAGCAAAACCTGACAATAAAAGTAGAAAATATCGCCTTTCTAATGATGTAAAGTAGGTTCTCGTAGGTGATCAAACAACGAAGATATCACAATAGTCGCAAATAAAACCCAAATTTTCATTTTTGCAATTTTAATTATAATGACGAATATCACAGCTTTGGTTGGGGACTTTCCAAAAACAAAGCCTGGCTGTGAAAGTAGAAGATCCCATCTTTACAATGATATAAACTAGGTCGGCGTAGGCGACCAAATAAAGGAGATATCGCAATAGTAGGGAATACATCCCATTTTTCCACTTTTTTGGAAATCACGCTACAGGTCTCAATTTTGATCGGATCGTCACGAAATTTTGAGGGTTAATGAGGGCCACACAGATGAAGAAGCCTATTGATTTTGGTGATGGTCGGATAATATTTAGGGGTCGTAATGGGCAAAAAACTTATTTGGAGAAAAAGAAAACGTTTTTTTCCAAAGCGAATATCTCAGCTTCGATATAGGGTATACCAAAAGCAGAACCTGGTGATGAAAGTAGAAAATATCGCCTTTCTATTGATGTAAAGTAGGTTCTCGTAGGTGATCAAACAACGAATATATCGCAATAGCCGCTAATAGAACCCAACTGTTTATTTTTGCGATTTTAATAATAATGACGAATATCACGGCTTCGGTTAGGGATCTTCCAAAAACAAAGTCTGATTATGAAAGTAGAAAATCCCATCTTTACAGTGATGCAAAGTAGGTTGGCGTAGGTGGCCACATAACGGAGATATTACAATAGTCGGCAATACATCAAATTTTTTTCATTTTTTTGTAATCACGCTACAGGTCGCAATTTTAATCGGATCGTCACGAAATTTTGGGGGCTAATTGGGATCCTACAGAGTAAGAACCCTATTGGTTTTGGTGATGGTCGGATAATATTCAGAGGGCGGAATGGGCAAAAAACTTATTTGGAGAAAAAGTCAACGTTTTATTTCAAAGCGAATATCTCAGCTTCTAAAAGGGGTATGGCAAAAGCAAAATCTGCTGATGAAAGTAGAAAATATCAGCTGTGCAACGATGTTACGTAGGTTGTCGTAGGTGGTCAAACAACGAAGATATCGCAAAAGCCGCTAATAGAACACAACTTTTCATTTTTGCGATTTTAATAATAATGACGAATATCACAGCTTTGGTTCCAGACCTTCCAAAAGCAAAGTCTGACGATAAAAGTAGAAAATCCCATCTTTACAATGATGCAAAGAAGGTTGGCGTAGGTGGCCAAATAACGGAGATATCGCAATAGTCTGTAATACATCCCATTTTCCACTTTTTTGGAAATCACGCTACAGGTCGCAATTTTAATTGGATCGTCACGAAATTTTGGGTGTTATTGGGGGTCCCACAGAGGAAAAAAGCTTTTGATTTTGGATAATGGTCGGATATTATTCAGGGGTCGGAAAGTGACAAAAAAATATTTGGAAAAAAGCCAAACGTTTTATTTCAAAGTTAATATCTCCCTTCTGTAGGAGGTATATCGAAAGCAAAACCTGGCAAGGAAAGTAGAAAATATCACCTTTACAACGATGTGAAGTAGGTTGTCATAGGTGGTCAAACAACAGAGATATCGCAATAGTTGGCATCCCTTTTTCCATTTTTGTGCAATCACACTACGAAATTTTGATCGGATCCTCACGAAATGTTGGGAGTTGATGGGGGTCTAACACAGAAAGAAGCCTATTGATGGTTGGCATACCCCCACTTTTCCATTTTTATTTGGGTTGTACTGTCGATGCACTTAAATGCGTTTCAAAAAAATTGACCTGTGTTAATGAAGACATTCAGAGCAAAGGCGCTAAGCTATCCCAATTTTAATATTTTGAATTTTATTAGTCAAAAGCTTATGAGCAGGGGTAGTGGTGTAGGGTATCACATAGTCGGCCCCGACCCGACTATAGCCTTGGCTCACTTGTTTGACCTAATATGGCGATGATTTCAAATCATCATCAAGACAATCGCCTAGACAGACATATTGAGCCCGAGGTAAATGGGAAAAGGAACGAGTACGGCTGGGACGAACTTTTCATAAACTCCATCATAAAATATATAGGAACTGGATTCAATCAATTTCGGTTGGATGATGTGTCATAAGCTTAAAACTACCAAAAATGGGACCGTTCCGTTCTATGGGGGCTATAAAGAAAAATGGACATGTATCGACAATTCTCTGTCGCATATTTTATACCACCAACGAAGACAAAATACCAAAATTCAGCTATGTCGGTTGAATAATGTGGCTAAAATTGGGAGGTTGTGTTTAGAGCTGGCAAAATATCGATATCTGCAACATTTGATAGTTTCGATATTTTCATTTCAAACTATCAATAGTATCGATACTATCGCTCTTTCATTTCAGCAAACAGTTGAAAAAGGTGAAAACCATTAAAAGCGCAAAAATCAAATTTGTTGGTCCGATTTTTTTGATAGTTCCCATATAATGGTACCACATGCTATAGGGTATTTTGAAATGTCTAGACACATTTGCACTTTCTAAAAAAATGTGTCTGTCCCAGAACTTCAAAAATTAATATATTTTTATTTCTTTTTTTTCGATATTATAAAGGACAAAAATGTTATCGTAGTAAAAATAAGTAGCTCCTTGCAGGTTCTTAAAGAGGCATAATGATACACATTCTTTGTCTGCTTTACTATTTTGAAAGCAAAAAACAAAATCTCAACCAATAACAACGTTACCAATTTTCTGGCTCTGAAAACATTGATATGTATTCACGTGTTGTCTTATAGCATGTTTAAATTATAGGTTTTTGTCGGGTTAACCTTCTCTATGAGATTTATGAAAATTTAGATTTATAAAAACGTGAAATCCTGTGGGATTATTGAATCCGATTGTATGTAAACGCACTATTAGAAAACAATTGAATGGTAACATTATGGTTTGGAAATTTCCATGAATTCTAAAACCATGGCGGAATGATAAATACCCAATAGACATTGGAAATTTAGCCAATACAGTTTTGTCCTATAATATCGATTGAAAAATTATCAATCGATAGTGACATTCAAAATAAAGTATCGATAGTGCCATCGATTGTTTGCCAACTCTAGTTGTGTTCTATGTGGGCTATATGAATCCGTGGACGTGTACTCTTGGATGTATACTGGCTAAAACATTCAAAATGCGGAAAATCGGGAAGAATCATTCTATGGGAGTTATATTAAAACGCGCATCTACTTCCATAATTCTCTGTAGGAATATTTTATACGAATACTTAATACCGAAGCGAAGACTCGGTCAGCTATTTTAGTTGGATAATGTGGCTAAAATCTTAAAAATACAGAAAATCCGGAAGTATCGATCTATGGGGGCTATAGGAAAACGCGAATCTTCATCCACAATTCTCTGTAGGAATACTTTAATACAAAATTCCAGCTATACCGAAAACCGGGAGGTATCGTTCTTTGGGGCTATATGAAAACGGGGACATACATCCAGAATTCTCTGTAAGAATGTTGTAGCTGTGAAAATTCTCCACAAGATTGACCTTTATGATATTTTCGTAGGTTTTACCGTTTTTGAGATATAGAAGTTCAAATTGAAACAATGCACTGAATGTATCGACTCCTTATAAAACAATATCATACTCAGTGCGTCTTAACTAACTTTTGATAACAACCGCTTACACATGGGAAGATTTCACTGATTCTGAAACAGCATTGTTCATAGATAAGAAAAATAAAAAAATTAGAAAAAATCGCCGGAGGGATTTTTAAATAAATCGCGATCAAAATTCACAATTTTAGGGGTTCTTTAGGTTTTCACGATTTTGCTTGGAAACCGCAAGACATATCGAAACGAGTCTAAAGAAAATGTTGTAGCTGTGAAAATTCTCTACAAGAGTGACCTTCAGGTTTATTTCGTAGGTTTTACCATTTTTGAGATATAGAGGTTCAGTTCGAATTTTTAGGTTTTTATCTTAAGTCTTCAAGATTTTGCTTGGAAACCGCAAGTCATATTAAAATGGGACTATAAAAAATGTTGAAGCTCTGAAAATTCTCTACAAGATTGGATGATTTATTTTTTCTAGGTTGTACCATTTTCAAGATATATAAGTTTAATTTGGGAAATTGCAGTAATGACATTGTTTTATAAGCAGGCGATACAGTCAGTGCATTGCCTCAATTTGAACTTCTATATCTCAAAAACGGTAAAACCTACGAAAATATCATAAAGGTTAATCTTGTGGAGAATTTTCACAGCTACAAAATTTTCTTTGTGCCCATTTGCATAGGACTCGCGGTTTCTAAGCAAAATCGTGAAAAACTAAAGAACCCCTAAAAATGTGAAATTAAATCGCGATTTATTTGAAAATCCCTCCGGCTTTTTTTTTTGTTTCTTGATATTTCTCATCTATGAGCATTCTAGTTTCAGAATCTACAAAAACTTCCCAGGTGTAAGCACCTTCCATTTAAAACTAGTTAAGACTAGTTATCAAAACGTGGACCCCAAAATCGGGCGGTACCGTTTGTGTATCTAGGGAATCAATGTTTAACAAGTATTTAAATCCGTCATCTTGAAACAAACTCCTTTCAATACCAAATTCTTTTCAACGTTTACAAAACTATTTCCCACGAATATTGCGTAGATATTTTTTCCTATGATATGTCGGCCCACCACACCTTTAAGGTACGACAACTCAATGCATTCTTTTTCTAACGTCACATACCATTAGATGCATTGTTACCACTTAATACTGAAAATAACAATCAAAATAAAATCGAAATCAACCGAATTGTAAAGCTGCCTGGGAAACTGTGACTCGTTCGTTTGTAAGCAAAGACACGCAAGTCGCAAAGACAAGTTTCTTTGTGACTTTTGTGTGATGGGGTGTTTGTTAGCTAGCTGATCTTAGGAAAACAACAGAAGCTATTTTTGGTCGCTGTTTGAATCCAATTGTTCCAAAAGGGGGGCAAAATATTATGACATTTATTGTCGTTTAAAACGAATTAAAATGCAAATAGCAATGTTGGGTTGAATGAATGCACCCGAATGAATGGTCTGTCATATTAAAAACAAACTAAATCAGAAATTATGAATTGTTTACAAAATACTAAAATAATTTGAATAGGCAGGCGATAAAAGAAATAAGCTTTATCCCAAAAATCTCCATAGAGAAAAAATCCCAACCAATCCAAAAGAAACAATGCGAAACAATGCCAAACAAACCATACAAAACGACATTAAACCTTTCTCTCGAAAATTTTCCCATAGAATTCTTTTCGACACCAAGTGTATCGGGTTGAAAATAGGCATTTCTTAAATTTCTTATCGAAAATGCAATGCCTTACAGTTCTGATGAAATTGCTACTGTCTGCATCCTCTCGCCTTGTGCCAACTTATTGTCCATTTGGCATTGTTGTTTTCGGTCTAATCCTTTAATCATTCCTACCCGGAATCATATTCTATTTAAAGATTTATTCAATAACTCAATGGACACATCATCTGTGTGCTCTCTTACTCTCTCTTTGTGCATAGCTAGCATTTTAATCCTATGATAATGATGGCCAAGGAAAAGTACGAAAATTACAATTGAGTGAACATTGTCAGAATCTATTGTTTCCGTTGTTTGAAATTGTCCAGTTTCAATTTCGTATCACATGAAAGCAACATTGTTTTAACTACATATCCAAAAAACTCAAGGAAAACGGAAACACGCACACATAAACCGAAAGAGCAGTGCTAACATTTTTTATATTCTCTGCGATTTACGATTCGTTTGTTCATTTGTAATCCATAAAGGCTTTATAATCCTTTTCTTTGCGAAATATTTGCAAACTGTAACAAAAAGGGATGAGCATGTAAACGGATTTTGAATTCTGGTCATAATTTCACTTTTCCTGTAAAAACGGTTTGTTGTTTAGACGGAGGCAGGGGAAATGTGTTAATAACTCTCTTGCTTAAGCCTTTGTTGCAAAGAGTTGAATATTTAAATATAAATGGTTGAAGTTTCAAACAATAGTGTTAGCTATGTGGGAATTTCGGAAACATTTGGTTGTTATTTAAAAATTTAAGAGATTATTATCACACTATAATTGCCATTGTAAATAACACAAGGTATTAAAATAAAACATTAAATTATAAAAGAAAAATATCTGAAGGGATATGATTTCATAAACCTCATCAACCGCATTTAGTAGAAAGAATATCAATTCACATAGGAAACTTTATTGAATATAGCATCCAAATCAGTTAAACCTCTATTAGTACATATAACAAGTAATGACTACGGTAAATATATCGGATGCTGAACAAGATGTTCCTAATATTAATTGTAAGAATTGCAATTAAAAGGCGAATAATCTTATTCCAATTACACTGTGAAACAAAATGGAGGTAAAAGTCTGGGGCACGGAAAATTCCTCTTGGGGAAGAAAGTCCTTGGTGAGGATATTAAGAACCCCGAAGGTCAGATCCGCCGTGAGTCGAACTTCCGCGTTATGGCATGATGAAGTTTTTCCTAGAGACCCTTTAAGCCACCAGAAACTAGCGTTATATCTTAGTTCACTGTTGTTTTAGCTTATTTCTGAGATGACATGTCTTCGGTCAAATCGAATGAGGATTATTTTCGTAGAGCACATCGAGCTTCTATCTAGCTTTCTTCAATGTCCTTTTCCTCCTTTATTTTAAGAGCCGCTATAAAAGTACCACAAGATGACGATTTTCAGCTTCAAAATTTTCTGCAATAATGTCGCTCAGAAATTTTTAGGTACGGCTCTCATTGACAACTAATCGATTTTGTCGCGTTTTCATAGTAATTTTTGACATTTACCCCGGTTTGCTCAAAAAAACTGTGTTTTGTGTTTTTGTATGTTCTGTATACGATTGATTGGGAAAAACGTCACAAAACTTATTATAGCTGCCATGACACAAAGCATGAGTTTGGTTGCGTTTTTGTAGTTGGTCGGAGGTTAAAACATCTGATCTCCAGCTTCACCCCAGTCAATGAAAGACTTGCTACAATACGGATAAAAGCAAACATCTTCAACATTAGCTTTATCTCCAACTGAAGACAAGGACGAACAGACCAAATATATATTCTACGAGCGCCTAGAAGAAACATATGACCATTGTCCTGCCCATGACATCAACATTTTTCTAGGCGATTTTAATGCCAAAATTGGAAAGGAGAATATCTTTGGCCCAACAGTCGGGAAATTCAGTCTCCACAGTGAAACATCTGATAATGGAATGCGGCTGATAGACTTCGCAGCGACAAAAACATGGTACTTAGCAGTACCAGATTTCAACATCTCGATATTCATAAGGGCACCTGGAAGTCTCCAGTTCAAAGAACAATAAATCAAATTGATCACGTTGTGATAGATGGAAGACATTCATCGAGCTTGTTGGATGTACGATCGTTCCGAGGAGCAAACATAGACTCGGACCACTACCTTGTTGCAGCAAAGGTACGTACCCGTCTAAACGTTGCAAACAAAGCACGAACAGACACAACTTCCCCGTTGGACATCGTTAAGCTGCAAACACATCCGATAGCCAGCATATTCCACTCAACTGGCCCAATTGCTTAATGAAAACACTCCTCGCCCACTCCATACAAGCAGCCGCAAAATCCATGCTTGGATACCAGAGACCTCCACCAAGGAATCCATGGTATGATCAGGAGTGTCATGTTGCTACCGAAGAGAAAAATGCGGCGTATAGGGCTAATCTACAATCAGTAGCAAAGCGTAGCGCACGAGAGAGTTATCGGAAGAAACAGAGAGAGAGAAAACGTCTTTTCCGCAGGAAAAAGAGAGAAAAGGAAAATCGGTCGTGTGAAAAAATCGAGATATACAGGAGTCAGAATAAAGTCCGAAAAATCTACCAAAGAGTGAAGCATCAAACTGATGGCTTTGGTACAGGCACATCCTCCTAAAGAGCCCAGCAAAGTAATTTGGACACTGATACAGATAGTGTGCTCGGGATATGGAAAGAACATTTTTCCAAACTACTGGTATCCAATACTAACGAAGGCAACGAAGATACCACAAACCCAATCCCAGAAGATGGTATTGAATGTATACCGCCCGGCCAAGATGAGGTAAAGACAGCAATAAACCGGCTAAAGAATAATAAGGCTACAGGAGCCGATGGCTTACCAGTCGAGCTGTTCAAATCCGGAGGCAACACGCTGATAAGGTGTATGCCTATCTGATGCATACACCTTATCAGCGTGTTAGCTCCATCTGGCAGGAAGAACGCTCACCCGACGATTGGAATGTGAGCAACCTATGTTCAGTCCACAAGAAGGGAAATAAGACTGTGTGCTCCAATTACAGGGGCATAAGTCTGTTTTCTATTGTATATAATATAGTATCTGGCATATTGTGTGAGCGACTAAAGCCTATGGTCAATGAAATAATTGGGCCCTATCAGTGCGGCTTTAGACCGGGCAAATCCACCATTGATACATATTTACCTTGAGACAAATCTTGGAATAGACCCAAAAAATGCAGATCGACACCTTCCATTTTTTGTCGATTATAAATCAGCCTTCGACAGACCTTTACGTTCAAAGGTGTTGCAAGTCATGTCTGATTTTGGTATTCCCGCAAACCTCATTCGGCTTTGTAAGATGACGTTAACTGATATTCGGTCCTCAGTTAAAATAGGAAAGAACCTCTCCCAAGAGTTTATTACCAAAAGAGGTTTCAGACAAGGAGACGGCCTGTAGTGTGATCTCTTCAACATCCTGCTGGAAAAGGTGATACGAGACGCGAAGGTCAAAACAACTGGCCGAAGACATTTACATCATAGGTCGATCGGTAAAGGAACCTTTGTAAAAGTCGAAAGGGAATCTGCTAAAGTCGGCCTGGCAGTAAACGGCGATAAAACCATGTTGATGGTATCGACGCGTAACATGTCCACAGATCTCGCACCATCTGTGAATGTTGGTACCTAAAATTTTGAGGTAGTAAAGGACTTCGTCTACCTCGGCACCGCCATAAACACAACAAAAAACATCAGTTGTGAAATACGAAGAAGAATAGTGTTGGCCAACTCATGCTGTTTTGGGCTGAGTAAGCAGTTTGGGAATAAAGCCACATCTCGTCAAACAAAAGATACTGCCCGTGCTTATGTATGGTTCCGAAGCATAGGTACTTGAACAAGCTTGGTGTGAGAAGAGATAGAAAAATTCTTCGAAACATCTACGGGCCAATCTGCGTTGACGGCGAATATCGACTTCGTATGAACAACGAGCTCTATCAACTATACAACGACATCAATATAGTTGAACGAATCGAGATACAACGATTGCGATGGCTAGGCCATGTCATAAGAATGAGTGATGATGAATCCGCTAAAAATGCGTTTAAATACAGGCCGCATGGCCAAAGCTTCGTTGGAGCGAAGAAGTGAAACGAGACATCAGAAAGCTACATATCCCAGATTGGATAAAAAGCAGCAAACAGAGAGGATTAGAGATCTTTTCTTAGTTCGGCTTATGGAACAAATGTTCTGTAAAAAACCAGCTAAGTAAGTAAAGTTAAGTAACTCTTAAGTGACTCAAAAGTTTATTCTACTTACTACAAATATATGAAATTTAAATTATTTAGTTTAGCTGATGGCCATTGTAGCCAATGCATCTGTTATTAACAGTGTATTTACTACATTGTTAATATTATAATAAATAAATAAATAAATACATAAATTATTTAGTGAGTTTTCATTAGCAGAACAAACATTAGAATTAATAAGAAAATTGAAAAGAATGACTCGAGAACATACTGGTCAATATTGGTAACATACTTCGAAGTTCAAAGACAAACAATATTTCGTCAGGTAAATGACTCTCCATATAAAACACTGATACAACTTGTATTATAATACAATAATTATTACAGTTTTGAAAGGCATCGATAATTGTCAAACTAGACTATTAGGAGTGTTGGGGAGAAACATTCTTCAAGAAAACTGGTTGGTCCGATAATGAAATTGGCTTGGCCATGTCTCGAGAATGGAGGAAGTTGTTAATAAGTCATTTGAATACAAACATGCTGACGAATCTCAAAGAAGGGAAAGAAGAAGAAATTGTTGGAAACCTCCAAACATGGTGTTAGAAACAGATGTTAGAACTACTGCAGAAGACCTTAGAAGTTTATACTGAGTTCTGCTTAAAGAATAAAGTTTGTTTACGTCATTTTATAGAATAATCGGGAAAATATGCGATAAAAAAACGAGAAATATTGATTTTTATACCCTTGGACCCCAAGTATGTTTGGACGAAATCCGTTTCGGACAATTTGGAGTCGATTTAGCCCTGTTCGTCCGTCTGGCTGGTTGCTGCGCACCATAACTCTCTAACGGATCAACCGATTCGAACCAAATTTTTCGCTTCGTAATATTTTGCCCAAAGTTAGTTTAAGTTCTAAGATGGGTCATATCGGTCCACTCCTTCGGGTACCTCCCTACAGAGGATAACAATTTTTATGTAAAATGGTGTGAACGATAAATCTCGATTGTAGCAATCGGTTTTGTCTAAACTAGGGTTTCGGAGTTGGAGTGTAGCAAATTTTGCTGGAGTAGGAGTCGTGAAAAAACTCGATTCCGGACAAAATTCTTTTTTTTAAATTTATCAAAAGAATTTTTATTTTATTTTTATATGGTAGAAAGATGAACATTAATAAATTTTGGGAATCACTTATTTATTTTATAAGAAAACTTTGAGAAAACATGTAAGCAAAGACTTATTATAATTATTTATTGGTCCAATTGACTTACTTAATTTTTGCAAACAAATGTAAAGTTTCATGACGTAATTTCACGTTTTGCGTTAGTGTTCAAGCTGAATCGATTTTTTAACATACCATCACATTTATGGTAAAACTTATTAACACACTTTACGCTATAATGTGGAAATATATTACAAATTTGTTTTGACCAAACACTGCGAAATAGTCGTCCTAGACGCCCTTTTGGTATACCAATCTTCATATATCGATAAAATGAAACGTTCAAGCTATGTGTGTCAGCCCGTCTGTCCGTTCATTAATATTTTAATCGAACTCGGGGCAACATTACAGACCGATCGTCACGAAATTTTGAATGGATGTCGGGTTCCGATAATACCATAGAGAGACGGCAGCGTTAATTTGCATTAACTGCCTTAATTCAAATTAATTCGTGCATTATCCACATTATTTATGCACAAAATCAAACTGAATTTATATTGCATTTAGGTATTTCAGTATGGCAATACCGCAAAAGAGAACCCATATTCATGTAGTAGAGAGCATATTCATATATTCATGCTCTGATACACAAGGAAACAACAAATTGCAGAGCAAACAGTTATTTTCCAGCAATCAGCTGTTTCGTAAATGCAGAAACTGTCGTGTGTCAGGGAAAAATTAAATCCAGATCTCAATGCAAAATAACACTGCCGTCTGTCTAGGCCCTAGACTCTAGCCCCTAGAGTCTAGGGTATAAGAACACAAATACATACAGTAACTCACAATGAACCACATCCATCACCAAAATGTTTTGCATTTAAAATATATTTAAGAAGATATTTTAAATGCTTAATATTTCAGTTTGATCGATCCAAATTTGTAGCCACGTGACTGAGAATTCCTGATAGATAAAAGCTTCGTTCCCGTACTTTTTAATGGTAAAACTCGTAAAAGAGAGAACTGCAAAAAATTTGTTCTTACACACAAGTTTTCTGAAATAGTTCGGGAACGGAAAAATGGAAAATACGTCAAAAAAACTGGAACAAATGTCAAAGTCGGCGTATCAGCCAATCAGACGCCGGCAACCATGTTACTATTTTTTTACTCGCCCAAATTTGTCGTGTAAAAAGTTTTTAAAGAGAGCGTCATTCAGCGCCATTTTTGTTTAAAGAGAAGTGAACATTTTACAACTTTTTTGTGTACGGGAACGCTTTTTCGAGTAAAATGTGTAAAAGTCGTAAAAATTGTAAAAACTTTTTAGTTCTGGAACACAGCTAAAGTTAACTATATAAGAGGGATTTGGTATTATTATTTTACATATACATATCCTGACTGTAGGAAGTGCTGCAAATGGTTCGTAGATGACGATCCGGTCATTGCCGTAATATGTATTTCACTTATTTTATGTTGCCTAAGAATATAGGATAAGTATGTATATAGATGGTATAAAAATTAAAAACCTTCTAAAATTGCGAATTTAACACATATTGACCAAATAGTTATTATAGTCCGGTCAAAATATACATGCGTATAAGGGGGAAATAGCAAAAATTCCCACAAAGCTGAATTTTTGTGGAGAGCTAGGGTTGGTCATTAGAAGCAACGTCCTAAAAGTCCCCATCGATCCCATGTGTGCAAAACAAGTTATTCGGGGTCAAAGGTCATTTTTGGAGGCATTATTCAGTTTTTTTAGTTTTTCTCAAAAACGGTAATACTTAGCAAAAGCCCGCTAAAGTAAAGTAATTGTCTACAAGATTGGTCTTTATGATTCTTAAAAAAGACTTACCATTTTCGAGATATCTCGATCTAAAGGTCAAATAAAAAATTAGCCGCGTAAGTACATTATGAGGCGAACCGGTTAAAGTAACGACACTATGTGTTAGATACGCAGTAATCGGTTCAGTAGAACCGGGTCTAACCCGGTTTTTAAATTTGGCCCTTCGGGTCTAATAACCGGCGAACCGCATCCGCAACTGTTGAAAATTATACATTTCCGTAATCAGCGCAACAAACCCTACCTTCGGACAAAACTTGAAAAAAATCGGAGAGTTTTCGTTGGGGTCGTTCCCGTTGGGCTTTCGATTATACATGTGGGTTAAATGGGCTATTTTTGCATAAAATGACTCTAACATTGAATAACACTACTAAACACACTCCGATTTTGTTGGAATTTTTTTTAGAAGATAGCTATAATTTCGCTCTTTAAGAAAATATATATTTTTTGGCGGGACAGACCCGATTACTTCGCTTATTTTAGCCGGTTCGTCTGAATATGTGCAAATTTCCCTTATAAGTGCATAAAAATCATGTGTTTTTTAGAACAGCTATATCTCAAGAATGGTTCCTTCTAAGAAAAAATTTATAAGGGTCAAACTTGTAGATAATTTTTCTGTCTACTATATTTACTTTAGTCACTTTCTGATTCGATCAACCGTTTTCAAAAAATGAATCCGAAAACCTAAAAACCCTTAAATTTTGACCTTTGACCCCGAATAATTTTTTTTTGCACACATGGGATCGATGGGGACTTTTAGGACGTTGCTTCTAATGGCAAACCCTAGCTCTCCACCAAAATTCAGCTTTGTGGGAATTTTTGCTATTTCAATGTCTATTTTGACTGGACTATTATATTTCGACGTAACTGAAAAACTCAAACGATGTAGAAAATATATGGAACAAAGTCAAGGACACAATGTGCGAAATAACAAAAAAATATCTTGGAAACTGTGCAGGAAAAACACAACAAGAATGGATGAACGATGAAATTATGGAGCTTCATGAGGAACGAAGGAAATACAAAAACGTTGACTATGAACGTTACTGGGAAATCAACAAGGAAATTCGCATTGCTACCCGAGCTGCAAAAAATGATGTACTCAATCAAAAATTTAGAGAAATTAAACATCTGCAAAACATTCATGATGACTATAATCTACATAAAAAACTAAAAGAGTCCGCAAGAGTGTATAGGAAGGCATCACCAGCATTACTAATGGATGACAACAATTAGCCAATTTTCGAGACATTACACATAAAAGATCGATGGAAAAACTATATTGAACAATTATTCACAGACGACCACCGATCAAGAAATGATCAGAACACAAATAATTATATAACGGGAAACCCAATCACTACAGCCGAAGTAGAATATGCGATTCAATCGATAAAAGATAAAAAATCAACAGGACCCGACGAAATTCCTTCCGAAATCTTAAAATTAATTGATGGAAACAACATGTCACTCATTACACGACTTTTTATACCCTACACCACTATGTGGGGAGGGTATTAAAAGTTGGTTTTGCCAAAAAAGTTTGTAACGCATCGAAATAATGGTCGTAGATCCATACTTATATATACCAAAATGAATGTCTCGACGAGCTGAGTCGATCTGGCTATATGTGTCCGTCCGTCTGTCCATCTAAACCTTGTAATCACGCTACAGGTCGCAATTTTGATCGGATCGTCACGAAATTTTGAGTGTTGATGAGGGTCCCTGAGGGGAAGAAGCCTATTAATTTTGGCGATGATCGGATAATATTCAGGGGTCGGAATGGACAAAAAACGTATGTGGATAAAAAGACAACGTTTCTTTCCAAAGCGAATATCTCAGCTTCTATATGAGGTATACCAAAAGCAAGACCTGACAGTAAGAGAAGAAAATATCACCATTCTAATGGTGTAAAGTAAGTTCTTGTAGGTGATCAAACAACGAAGATATTACAATAGTCGCAAATAAAACCCAAATTTTCATTCTTGCGATTTTAATTATAATGACGAATATCACAGCTTTGGTTGGGGACTTTCCAAAAGCATAGCCTGACTATGAAAGTAGAAGATCCCATCTTTACAATGATGCAACCAAGTCGGCGTAGGTGACCAACTAACGGAGATATCGCAATAGTCGGTAATACATCCCATTTTTCCATTTTTTTTGGAAATCACGCTACAGGTCGCAATTTTGATCGGATCGTCACGACATTTTGGGTGTTGATGGGGTCCCCGGAGGGAAGAAGCCTATTGATTTTGGTGATGGTCGGATAATAATTAGGGGTCGGAATGGGCAAAAAAGTAATTTGGAGAAAAAGTCTACATTTTATTCCAAAGCAAATATCTCAGCGTCTATAAGGGGTATATAAAAACAAAACTTGGCAATGAAAGAAGAAAATATCGATGTAACGTAGGTTGTCGTAGGTGGTCACACAACGAAGATATCGCAATAGTCGCTAATAGAACCTAACTTTTCATTTTTGCGATTTTAATAATAATGACGGATATCACACCTTTGGTTGGGGACCTTTTACAAGCAAAGCCTGACTAAGAAAGTAGAAAATCCCATCTTTAAAATTATGCAAATTAGGTTGGCGTAGGTAATCAAATAATAGAGATATCGCAATAGTCGTTAATGCACCTCTTTTTCCACTTTTTCTGCAATCACACTACAGGTCGGAATTTTGATCGGATCATCACGAAATTTTCTCACAGAGAAAAAAGCCACATAGGTGAAAACTTTCGTATCTCCTTGAAATAAATGTTTTCGAGTGAAAAGATTATGCACAGGGGTAGTGGTGTAGGGTATCAAATAGTCGGCCCGTACCGACTATAACCTTTTCTCACTTGTTAATCATATGTATGGTACTGGCCAATATCCAAACGATTGGTTGAAGTCTACATTCATTGCAATACCAACAAAATCTAATGCAAAAAAGTGTTGTGACTACAGGCTTATAAGCCTTATGTGTCACATTTTAAAAATTTCCCTAAGAATAAGTCACAAAAGAATTTACTCCAAATGTGAAAGTGCTATGGGAGAGTCCCAATTCGGTTTCAAGGAAGTTATGGGTACCAGAGAAGCCATACTATCCATCCAATTACTTCTACAGAAATGTCCACAAATATGTTTATATATGCTTTATCGATTATGAAAAGGCATTTGATACCGTCCAACACGACAAATTGATTAATATACTGAGGGAAATAGGAATAGAAGAAAACGAAATTTGGTGCATACAGAATCTATATTGGAACCAAACTGCAAGAATCGAAATAAATGGTGACCTGACTGACGACATTCCCATATCAAAAGGAGTCCGGCATACTATTGCCGCTCCTCTTTAATATATATTCCCAAAAAATATTTCATGAGTCAATCGAAGGAGAACGAATTGGAATAAGAGTTCAGGGTAAAATTATAAATAACATACGGTACGCTGATGATACAACAATTATTGCCGGCAGTATATCTGGGCTACAACTACTTCTAGACAAGCTTACGTAAGTGAAACATATGGCCTCAAAATAAATATAAAAAGACAAAATACATGATTGTTAGTCGAAAAGATGCAAGTTATGAATCGTCACTAAGTATTAAAGATGAACTTGCCGAACGTGTAAAAACTTTTAAATACCTTGACGTTTCAATTAACGACCAATGGAATATTTCAAACGAAATAAAGCGCCGAGTGGAGATGGCCAGAAACGCCTTTTTTAAATACAAAAAACACTTACAAATCACGAATTAAGTCTCGCAACCAAGATACGATTCGTCAAATGTTATATTTGGTCTATACTATTATATGCCGTAGAAACTTGGACCATCAAAAGTGCAGATCAAAAAAGAATTGAAGCATTTGAAATGTGGGTCTATATAAGAATACTTAAGATACCCTATACATCGCACATTTCAAACCAAGAAGTTCTCAGACGAATGCATGTCGACAGACAACTCTTACACACGGTCAAATCGAGAAAAATCGCATACTTTGGACACCTGATGAGAAATGACAAATACAGATTTAAACAATGCATTATTAAATGCAACATAGAAGGACAACGACCAAGAGGCAGAAGAGAGATATACTGGCTAAGTAACATCCAAGAGTGGACAGGATACAGAGATGAAACAAATCTGCTACATGCTGCTAAAAATCGAGAGCTGTCTATAATTTCATAAAATAAAATAACAGAACATGTACAGATGATATATATAAATGTTATGTATACTATTGTATGATCGCTTTATATCCGAATAACGGATCCGCAAATAAAGAATAAGAAGAAAAACCCAGTGATCCAACCTTATGTTCTCAGGTCCATTATGAAATACTGCTGTAATAATATCGTCTTATATGTCTTTATGAACGGAAACTTAGCGGCAAATTTGTACTCCGCTCCTGGAATAACGTATAAATGTTATAATTATAATTTTTAGCAGGAAAAAATCTTTTTATATGAAAGGAAAGTGACAGATTTTTCTGCCGACAAGATATAAATCGGAACGTTATGTAAAATATTACGTAAATAGTTGATTTTACCTGTCAGCAACGCTAGGGAATGTTCTTAAAATATCATGTAAAGTTTTCAGGCACCTTATTGTAGTTCCAAAAATTAAGCCGATAATATATTTGTCTTTCAATAAGGGCCTGTAACATGTATAGTATGACATGCAGTCGCCTCTAATATGTTACAGATCTCTTGGAATCGATGTCAAATAATAATAGTTCCAGACTTTCTAACCAAAAGTATTCCTGTCGAATTATTATATAACAATGGCATTATGTGGGCAATATATTGGGATCAGAGTGCAGTCCTTACCGATCTAACTTAGAAATATAAAGCATTTAAAATATACTTTTTTATATAATTTAAACTCAAAACATTTCGCGGAACGATATAGTGTCCAGGATTAGTGGTGCAGGATGTCACATGATCGGCCACTTCCACTTTTTATAGAAGTCATACAAGTCTTCTGGACTACTATGGAAGACATTGTGGTCTTCTATAAGAAATTCTACTGATCATATCCATGAACACCAACATCTTCTTTACATAAGTTTTATAATCTTTTATGAGGAAACAATTTTTATTTATTTTCAATAGTTATAACAATAAAAATTACAATAACAATATACAAATAGCACTATCGGCTAATATGAGAAAACATACTAGACTTCAATGTACACGGTGCTCTTGAAACAAATTTAAATGGATGGTGCTTACACCTGGGAAGTTTTTGCGGATTCTGATACTACAATGTTCATAGATGAGAAAAATCAAAAAACAAAAAAAATCGCCGGAGCGCTTTTTAAATAAATCGCGATTCAAGTTGACATTTTTAGGGGTTGTTTAGGTTTTTGCGACTTTGCTTGGAAACCGCAAGTCATATCAAAATGGGAATAAAGAAAATGTTGTAGCTATCAAAATTCTCTACAAGATTGGCCTTAATGATATTTTCTTAGGTTTTACAACTTTTGAGATATAGAAGTTGAAATTGGGACAATTCAAATTCAGTTCAATTCTGTATGGTCTCCTTATAAAACAATGTCATGACTGCAATTTCCCAACTTCAACTTATATATCTAAAAAAATGGTACAACCTAGGAAAAATTACATAAGCCAGTCTTCTAGAGAATTTTCACAGCTATAAGATTTTCTCAGGTCCCATGCCGATAAGACTTGCCGTATTCAAGCAAAATCGCGAAACCCTAACAAAAAAACCTAAAAATGTAAACTGTGCTTCTTTATCTCAAAAATGGTACAGGCTGGGAACAAATGATAAACGTCTATTCTCTAGAGAATTTTCACAGCTACAACATTTTCTTTAGCTCCATTTGGATTGGACTTGCGGTTTCCAAGCAAAATCGTGAAAACCTAAAAAACACCTAAAAATATGAATTTTGACCGCGATTTATTTAAAAATCCCTACAGCGATTTTTTCTTGTTTTTGGATTTTTCTCATATATGAACATTGCTGTTTCAGAATTCACAAAAACTTCTCCTATGTAAGCGGTTTACATTAAAAGTTAGTTAAGGTGCACCCTTCATGACTTTGTTTTATAAGGGGGCGATACAGTCAGTGCATTGTCCCAATTTGAACCTCAATATCTCAAAAACGGTAGAACCTACGAGAATACCATAAAGATCGATCATGTAGAGAATTATCATAGCTACAACATTTTTTTAGTCTCATTTTGATAGAACTTGCGGTTTCTAAGCAGAATCGTGAAAACCTAAACAACTCCTAAAAGTGTCAACTTAAATCGCGATTTATTTAAAAAGCGCTCCGGCGATTTTTTTTGTTTTTTGATTTTTTTCATCTATGAATATTGTAGTATCAGAATCCGCAAAAACTTCCCAGGTGTAAGCACCTTCCATTTAAATTTGATTCAAGAGCACCGTGTGTAGACATCACAATAAAATCTAGAATATATTGATAACATTTTCCATTCCACTCTTTCGGGTACAATTCCACACAAGTACAAAATGGGGTGGCTTATATTAAGTACTATAAACTTTTGGATTGGATCCAGTTTAAGACCGTGTGGATTATTGTGGTGCATCATTTTTAATGCTCACATTAAAAAGGACCATTTCTTATTTTCCGGTAAAATTTTAGTATAACGGTACTGGAAACGGAATATTTTTTATGTTATCTTAAAGACAACCCTACGGCCTACAAAATTGTTTTTTGAATTGTTAATAAATCTCAACTCATTTCCAAGTTATCAACGTTTACATTTTTTTATTTCATGTTGCGTTATTTTTAGTGACAGCCACTGTACATATATGGTCTAAGTATAGAAAAAGTTAAAAATGTTTCATGTTTTATTAATTTCAAGTGGTATATGAAATTACCCTCGGAGTCGACTCCGAAGTCGGAGTCGTGAAAAAAACTGGCCTGGAGTCGGAGTCGAAGGAAAAATGGCTCGAGTCCGAAACCCAGGTCTGAACTTAGCACATCGTATTATTCCTCCGAGATATAGATCGGGTACCTCCCACATAAAATTGGTATCGTTTCAAATTCTTTCAGGTTGTTCTTCCGGCCCCCTTTTACGACGTTACAATTTTTTTCCCTAACGGCGCTAACTAAAATGGCAAATCCGCAAGATAACTCTCTCAGGGAATTTCTGATAAGTCCAAACTATGCACCACGTATTATTTCAGTTTGAGGACTCGTCTCGGATCTATGTGAAGACATTTTGTAGATGGTTATTTTTACGGTCTCTATTACAACGTTGAAAATTTTTCCGGAGTAAGTCCATACTTCCTGAGATAATAGGCCAAGAGCCCCAAAAACCCTGCCGGGACATACTAGAGCTGCTAGTGTGAAAGATAACTCTCAATCTTCCGAACATAGTTTAACGTAACACGGTGACCTTGAACCAACTTTAAATGAAAGGAGCTTACACCTGAGAAATTTTTGCGGATTCTGAAAGAACAACAACAATAGTTTTATTTAAAATAGTCTGTTATTTTAGTTTTGGTTTTTTGGAATTCATAAGTTTTAAAGAATAGATTATGTTCGAGTCGATCGGACAAAAATTGGATGAGATATAAGCGTTATAAAGAAAAAAATTATTGGCATTTTTTAAAATTAACCAAAAACCAATGATGATTATTACAACATGCATTAGTAATAATTCGACAGAAAAAATACATACAGCAAATTATTAAGAGAACTTGTTCTTCTTCGTGTGGTTCGTTATAACCGATAGCAAAATTCAAATATTTCACAAAAAACCGATGCACTATGTCGCGAGTTCATATTAACTGTGGCCAAAAATAGAAGGAGTTGTAGTAGGTGCTTTTTTTGGTAGACGTACCTATTATTGACTAACAATCTCCAGGACAAAAAACTGGGATGGTCGGTCCACGTTTTGATATAGCCCCCATAGAACCGTACCTCCCTATTTTCATTATTTTGGACGTTTTAGTCATAATGACCAACCGAAATTACTGAAATTTGGTGGTTAGTCTTCAGAAGAGGTATGAAACATTTCAACTGAAATTTTGGGTGTAGGTCTACGTTTTGATGTAGCCCCCATATCACGGTACCTCCCGATTATCGGTATTTTGAAGATTTTAGCCTCATTATTACACCGAAATTACAGAAATTTGGTAGTTAGTCTTCGTTGGGGGTATAAAACTTTCACCTTGAAATTTGTCTGCATAGGTCCACGCCTTCATATAGTCCCCATAGGACGGTACCTCCCGATTTTGAGTATTTTGGAGGTTTTGCCTGGTTGAGGGCTTATAACTTTCCACCAGAAATCTGTCAGTATAGGTCCTCGTCTTCCTATACCCCCCATAGAACCGTACCTCCCCATTTTCGGTATTTTGAGTGTTGTGGTCTCAATAACCACTCGAAACGACTGAAATTTGGTGTTCAGTCTTCATATTTTTTTGTGAGCTTATTGAATATCAAACTCTTGTATCTATATATGAGAATTTTAAAAAGTTGTTTGGCCGATGAATGGTCAAGAACGGTCCATTATAAGCCCACAAAAATATATGATGATCGGTTCATTCATTTTTCGCGCAACAGACAACACCGCAAAACGCTTTGTTAAAATTGGGGGTAGAACCTGAGTGAGGTTGTCGCTGAAAAAGAGAAATAACATGTTCTTCTGCAAACCTCTGCAGCTGGAACCTTTATACGTTTGAAGTACATACTTTTCACAACTCAAACAACAAATAATACACGGCGCTCTTGAAACAATTTTAAATGGAAGGTGCTTACACCTCGGAAGTTTTTGCGGATTCTGAAACTACAATGTTAATAGATGAGAAAAATCAAAAAACAAAAAAAAATCGCCGGAGCGTTTTTTAATAAATGGCGATTTAAGATGACATTTTTAGGGGTTGTTAAAGTTTTCACGATTTTGCTTAGAAACCGCAAGTTCTATCAATAGGGGACTAAAAAAATGTTGTAGCTTCGTTATCTCAAAAATGGTACAGGCTGGGAACAAATGATAAACGTCAATCCTATAGAGAATTTTCACAGCTACAACATTTTCTTTAGCTCCATTTCGATTGGACCTGCGGTTTCCAAGCAAAATCGTGAAAACCAAAAAACCACCTAAAAATGTGAATTTTGACCGCGATTTATTCAAAAATCCCTACAGCCAGTCTTGTAGAGAATTTTCACAGCTTTAAGATTTTCTCAGGTCCCATATCGATAAGACTTACCGTATTCAAGCAAAATCGCGAAACCCTAACAAAAAAACCTAAAAATGTAAACTGAGCTTCGTTATCTCAAAAATGGTACAGGCTGGGAACAAACGATAAACGTCAATCCTATAGAGAATTTTCACAGCTACAACATTTTCTTCAGCTCCATTTCGATAGGACTTGCGGTTTCCAAGCAAAATCGTGAAAACCAAAAAACCACCTAAAAATGTGAATTTTGACCGCGATTTATTCAAAAATCCCTACAGCGATTTTTTCTTGTTTTTGGATTTTTCTCACCTATGAACACTGCTGTTTTAGAATTCACAAAAACTTTCCCTGTGTAAGCGGTTTTCATCAAAAGTTAGTTAAGGCGCAACCTTCATGACATTGTTTTGTAAGGGGGCGATACAGTCAGTGCATTGTCCCAATTTGAACTTCTATAACTCAAAAATGGTAAAAACTACGAAAATACCATAAAGGTCGATCTTGTAGAGAATTTTCATAGCTACAACATTCTTTAGGCCCATTTTGATAGGACTTGCGGTTTCTAAACAAAATCGTGAAAACCTAAACAACCCTTAAAAATGTTAACTTAAATCGCGATTTATTTAAAAAGCGCTCCGGCGATTTTTTTGTTTTTGGATTTTTCTCATCTATGAACATTGTACTTGCACCTGTACATTGCACCTTCCATTTAAAATTATTTCAAGAGCACCGTGAATATCGATATACACTTTTATAAATTTTTATCCCACTCCACTAATTTTAAAATTTGCTTCACAATATCAATGTATTAAGTACCTCAGAATTGCGTAGCTGTAGACACCATATGATCACTAGTTACTTCCAAACAAAATTAAATCCTTGTTTATTACATCCAAAATAATTTTAATAATTTATTTTAGAACGATAAATTACTTTAAATATAAAAATTTTGGAGCATAATAAAAGTTATTAATTTTATTTATTATTGTCTTTTTTAGGACGAAGGCCATTATTTATGAAAGTTTTTAATTAATTAATTGGATTAATCGAGCTAATATGGCCTAAGGAGTTTTGTATTGAAAAATGAATTCTAGCGAAATACCACACACTCAACCATTACGCTACGATCGTTTCGCCTGGTGGTTTAAGCCAGGCTCATCAGGCGTATTTGAATGCTAATGGCTAGAAGACAAAGGCTGATTTTGATAACTTCTATTTATACAAACATTTTTACAATTTTGTAATTATGAAGTATTTATGGAAGTCTTTTTCTTTATCAAGTCACCCTAGTGTCTTGTCTAGGAATCATTTTCTCAATACATACACATATACAATCGAAGGGGGGTTTCCTTCATGAATTGTAATGCCTTCAGTTTTTGAAGTTTTGGATATCATGTCGACTAGTTTTGTTGATATGATACATTGGCATCATGTCGACTAGTTTGTTGATATGATACATTGGCAGTGGCTTAGAACGCTGAGATCTCGACAACATTGTCTGTTTGTTGGAGAGGACCCAGGTTCAAACCTCAGCCGGGGCAGCCGGGCTCTGCTGTGAAGATTTTTATTTATTATTGTCTTTTTTAGGACGAAGGCCATTATTTATGAAAGTTATTAATTAATTGGATTAATCGAGCTAATATGGCCTAAGGAGTTTTGTATTGAAAAATGAATTTTAGCGAAATACCACACACTCAACCATTACGCTACGATCGTTTCGCCTGGTGGTTTAAGCCAGGCTCATCAGGCGTATTTGAATGCTAATGGCTAGAAGACAAAGGCTGATTTTGATAACTTCTATTTATACAAACATTTTTACAATTTTGTAATTATGAAGTATTTATGGAAGTCTTTTTCTTTATCAAGTCACCCTAGTGTCTTGTCTAGGAATCATTTTCTCATTTTTCTTGATAAAGAAAAAGACTTCCATAAATACTTCATAATTACAAAATTGTAAAAATGTTTGTATAAATAGAAGTTATCAAAATCAGCCTTTGTCTTCTAGCCATTAGCATTCAAATACGCCTGATGAGCCTGGCTTAAACCACCAGGCGAAACGATCGTAGCGTAATGGTTGAGTGTGTGGTATTTCGCTAGAATTCATTTTTCAATACAAAACTCCTTAGGCCATATTAGCTCGATTAATCCAATTAATTAATTAAAAACTTTCATAAATAATGGCCTTCGTCCTAAAAAAGACAATAATAAATAAAAATCTTCACAGCAGAGCCCGGCTGCCCCGACTGAGGTTTGAACCTGGGTCCTCTCCAACAAACAGACAATGTTGTCGAGATCTCAGCGTTCTAAGCCACTGCCAATGTATCATATCAACAAACTAGTCGACATGATGCCAATGTATCATATCAACAAAACTAGTCGACATGATATCCAAAACTTCAAAAACTGAAGGCATTACAATTCATGAAGGAAACCCCCCTTCGATTGTATATGTGTATGTATTGAGAAAATGATTCCTAGACAAGACACTAGGGTGACTTGATAAAGAAAAAGACTTCCATAAATACTTCATAATTACAAAATTGTAAAAATGTTTGTATAAATAGAAGTTATCAAAATCAGCCTTTGTCTTCTAGCCATTAGCATTCAAATACGCCTGATGAGCCTGGCTTAAACCACCAGGCGAAACGATCGTAGCGTAATGGTTGAGTGTGTGGTATTTCGCTAGAATTCATTTTTCAATACAAAACTCCTTAGGCCATATTAGCTCGATTAATCCAATTAATTAGTTATTAATTTTAGTAAAATAAGGACAAAAATACATATTTCCAACAACTATCGGATTTGAACCTTCCCATGGACAAAACTACTTGGAAAATGAATACAATAATTCAAATTCCTTCAAATTGAAATGTTAACTATAAATTTTCATCAAAAAATTTGTATTCCGAAGCACTTGATTTTGACCATTTTTGGCCAGGGTCGTGACACTGTGCGACTTTACAAACGATGACGTTATAAGCGATATTTATTTGTGAGGGCAGAAATTCAGGACTTTTGGATTTCGTTGTTATAAGCGATATGACGTTATAAACGACGACGTTATAAGCGAATTCGACTGTATTTCGAGATCTATATGAATCAGAAGTTTGCTCACTAAAAATTCCTGGTATATATCAATAATTGTATATCCCTATATTACCGTACGTACAAATTCCACAAAATATTTAATTGGAAGGAACTGTGCTATGCAAAAACATGCTACACAAAATGCCAATTAACAACCAACTCGGTTGAAATACCTCCGGTACCTCCCCCACAAATGTTCAAAAATTGTCACAAAATTTGTGCGCACGATAACACTTGAAGGGAGTAACTGAATTGAACCAAACTTTGCATATGGTAATACAACCTCTAGGCATACATCAAGTTCGAATATGGATTATATCGGTCCACTCCTTCAGGTACCTCCCACACAAAATTTGAAATAAATGCAGTTTAGTGACACCTCACGAATCGTTATGAAATTTTTTGTAACAGGATGTTTGTGCGGCCCCCGTTACGTCATTGTAATTTTTTTCGAGGGCAAGCCCATAGTTCCCGAGATAATGGCGCATAACCTCAAAAAAACGCTGCACTATGTCGCGAGTTCAAATAAACGGTGGCCAAATATAAAAGGAGTTGGCGTTGGCAGATGCATTTTGGTATAAATACTTATAGTTCACTGACAATGTCGAGACCAAAAAATTGGGAATGTCGGTCCACGTTTTGGGATAGTCCCCATGCAACGGTACTTCTTAATGTTTCGGTATTTTGAATATTTTAGCTAAACTTATCAACCACATTGGTTGAATTTTGAGATGCGGGGTTTTCACTTTACAAAAAACTTTTCCGATAAAAATTATGGACATAGGTCCACGTTTTGATATAGACGCCATATAACGGTACCTCCCGATTTTCGGAATTTTGAAGATTTTACATATGTTTCACGCCAAAATACGCCGAAATTTTGCATTGAGGGTTCCCTATGGACCAAAAAACTTTTCTGATAAAAATTATGTACATAGGTCCACGATTTGATATAGCTCCATAGAACGGTATAGCGCGATTTTCGGTATTTTCAAGGTTTTAGCCACATTAAACAACCATTGTAGCTGATATTTGGTATTTAGTCTTCGCCAGGTCTTGCGAAATATTTTTACAGAGAATTGTTGGTATTGGTTCACGTTTTGATATAACCCCCGTAGAACGGTACCGCCCAATTTTCGGGTTTTTAATGTTTTAGCCACATTATCCACTCAAAATTACAGAAATTTGGTGTTCAGTCTTCATATATTTTTGCGAGTTTATTGAATACATCAAAATTTTGTCTTCAAATAAGAGAATTTTCCTTAAAATTTGCCAAAAAGAGGGCCACAAAATTCTAAGGGGACCTTAAATACATTCGATCTGTCCGGAGGTGAAAGTTTCGCTTCACATTGGCTAAGGGTATATATCTGTCGGCAAAGCCGACTGACACTTTTTTACTTGTTTTAATACAGTTGGAGAGTTCTTGCAATTTTTTAACGTTTGTTAATATTTCGAAGCAAATCTATGTATCTCCATGTGCTAAGCCGGTAAATAATCCTTAAATATAAGTTATATATTTCCTCCAAAAAATTAAACATGTATTATTTTTTTTTATTAGATCTTTTATTATTAAAAGAATGTAATATGGTTTCATGTTATGTTTTATGTTTGTGTTTTATGTATTTATTTTTCACTAGTCGTTCAGTGGACAAATATTAACTGTTATTGCAAGTTTGACCTACCGCAATGCAGTTTCCGGAACTAGAACTAGTACATCCGACATAAAGTACATGTCTTAAAACACTGCACAATTTTGATTTGGAAATTTCCCACCATAATAATATTCGTATTAATGACGAATTACTTTGAAAAAATTGTGACATGTACTCATTCCACACAACTGCCGTGTAATTTTTATTGCCGTAAATGTGAATTACAATATTATACGCCTATTTAAGCACTTGTGACACATCACTTTTAACGACCATTTCATATGAACGGAACTAGTTCTGAAGAGAAGATTCTCTGGAACTTAAAATTGTTGTCATTTTATTGGTTTTATCGGTGGTCCGGGCCATGATTGCGTGTGTGGTCTTGTTAAAGTGCAATAAAAAATGGCCCAACAAAATACCCCTCGCTCGAATCGAAGAAAAACAAAAAGAAACTGAAACCCACACCAGCCATAAAGATCAAAGAAGCCACCAACTGAATTATGCGCTTAATAAGCCAACAATCGTAAACGAGTTGAAAATCAGACGCAAGAAAAAACAAAACAATAACAACATTTGTTGTATTCTTCTATTGGCTTTCAGGGCGCAACAAACGAAAAATGACTTCTTTATCTGCTACGATTTGTTCTTCCCTGGCCGGCCCAATAAACATTTGAAAAATGACAAAAGAAAGAGAGTTAACATGTCTGACAGCAATGAAAGGGTTGAGAAAAGAATAGGAAACCTGCATGTGACTGTGAAGATGCGAGAATCAACATCAGCATCAACAAAAAACATTTCTTTGTTGATTTTATTGTTTGAAAAATGAAATGCAGGTTAAATTTATTGTCGATTAATTTATTCAATCACCTACAATGTGTATGTTTCTTAAGCGACAATGAGGGGCGAATTTACATGAATCCTACAATAGGCATTGTGGGAAACTGGTATGTTTATCCTAAAGGTTATATTTAACTAAAATACGTTCAAAACGCAGTGTTGTGTGTCAATATTGATGATGACATCTTAACTGAACTATGGCAGAGCAGCAAGGGAATATAAATAAATTCCACTTGGAATTATTGTTTACATAACAAGCTAGTTTATATAACTTAATCGGGGGTCAAATTTGTTAATAAAATCAAATAAATTGAGGCCACAACCTTCAACTTACCGCAAATCGGGAGATACCCTTCTATGGGGGCTATATGAAGGCGTGGACCGAAATAGCCTATTTTCAACAGCAAACATCTTAGAAGTAATAGAAACATATGTACCAAAATATAAAGCTGTATCTTGATTTCAACAGGCAGACGGAAATGGTTATATCGAGTTAGAATTTTATGCTGATCAAGAACAAATATGGGGATTTCTGAGTGAAATCGTACACTTTTTCAAGATGAGGTTTTTCATTCCCTTTATTTTTTTGCTGTGGTGATGCTGCTCATCAGCAAAACATTTAGGTATATTTTCACATTTTGTTTAACTAACGACTCTAGAGATATCACGCCTTGAAAAAGTCGAAATCGCTTATAAAGTCGTCGTTTATAACGTCATATCGCTTATAACGACGAAATCCAAAAGTCCAGAATTTCTGACCTTTCTGTTCAACACAAATAAATATCGCTTATAACGTCGTCGCTTATAACGTCATATCGGTTGTAACGTCGGTTTTTTGTGAAATATTTGAATTTTTCTATCGGTTATAACGTCGAACCATACGAAGAAGAAAAAATTCTCTAAATATTTTGTTGTATGTATGTATATTTTTTTAAACTCAAACAACAACAAAATACCAAACATATGCGCAACATGTTCGAAGATGGGGTTGAACCACTGAATTACGACTCACATGGAGACGCTCTGCTTAAATAGTTGCCACCCAATGTCACATTTGTTTTCAACCCATGGACCAAGGTGTATTAAAATCACATTGCCAGAATCGGAAAATATCTACTATCCTGCAAGAATAGAAAAGGATCAAATAACGAAATTAAATGTGTTGGATGCCGTGTTATTGTTAGATGAAGGGTGGAAAAATGTAACGTCGTCTGCCATTGCTAATTGTTTTCATCATGCGCGATTGTCAATGGTCCATTAAACGATCCTGAAGACATTTATCTTCATTCTCATTTCTCCCAGTACGTAGAAGATATTGATGATACATAATACATAATATTGGAAGATGGAGACAATTCTAACGAAGAGGATACTACAGAACCACAATTACATATACCGTCAGTGTCAGAGGCATGTCTATCTGTAGAAACACTTCAAAAATGTATTTACTCAGAAGATGTTGCAAGTAGCGAATGTGTTTTAAACGACCCTTTCAAAACTTAGATCTGAGTTAAATTTAAAGCTTATGTTGGAATTTAAAAGCCCAAACTAAAATATGTAACAGGCTATTTTAAAGATAACCAGATAACCATATCCCATATTTGCGAAATTATGTCTGCTGAAGAATGTATTTAATATAATTATTTTGTTTTTAAGTCATTCATACGTATGCATATAGATGAAAAGGTAATAAAACAATGTATTTATACCCAAAAGTCACTCTACATAATATAATTTCACCTCTTTTATAAGTATCGTTTATAACGACTATCGCTTATAGCGTCCGATTTTGGTCGGTCCCTTGACCGACGTTATAAGCGATTTCGACTGTATATGCAAAGAAATACTCATAACTTCTTTAATATTAGTCCAATTTGACCAATATTAAAAACGTTATCAGTATATCAGTAATTCGACTTTTTCAAGGCGCCATATCTCAGGAACCGTTAGTCAAAAAACTGAAAATATTTTTCAGATGAGCAGCATCACCACTCCATATTATGGTATAATAATATGATGAGCTAGATTTTTCTAAAAACTGATTTTGTGATGGAATTTCGCATTTTTAATATATACATAAGTCGGACGTGTACACGGTGCTCTTGAACTAAATTTAAATGGAAAGTGCTTACACCAGGGAAGTTTTTGCGGATTCTGAAACTACAATGTTCAAAGATGAGAAAAATAAAAAAAGCAAAAAAATTAGGTTTACACGATTTTGCTTGGAAACCGCAAGTCTTATCGAAATGGGACTGGGAAAATGTTGTGGCTATGAAAATTCTCTACAAGATTGGATTCTATGATATATTCGTAGTTTCTACCGTTATTAAGATATATAAAAACAGATTAGGACAATGGATTGACTGTATCACCTCCTTATAAAACAATGTCAAGACTGCAATTTCCCAAATTAAACTTATATATCTCAAAAATTGTATAACCTAGGAAATAATTACGAAAGCCAATCTTGTAGAGAATTTTCACAGCTACATCATATTTTTAGTCGAATTTCGAAACGATTTGCAGTTTTCAAGCTAAATCCTGAAGACCTAAGAAAAAAATCTGAAAGTTTGATCTGAACCTCTATATCTCAAAAATGGTAAAACCTTGGAAAATATCAATCAACCAATCTTGTACAGAATTTTCACTCCCATAACATTTCCCTCTTTCATCTCAAGTGGACACTGACCTCCCCGTGGTGTCACCTGGGGAACTGCCTTTAACACCCGTTAAAGGTAGTGAGCTAACATGTGCCGCGCGTTCACCCATAAGAACGTTAAAAACTTGGGTTTGGGCGTGGGGTTAGTAACCCTCCCCTAGAAAAAAAACAGCCTACTATGAAAAAACGAAAGAAAAGAAAAACAAACCCCTCTAAAGTTGACGAACCCCGCAAACGTTTTAAGGACCATGATCTGCGAATCTGCACCTGGAATGTTCGCACTCTTTATAGAGAAGGTGCAGTCTTCGCATTGGCAGACGTACTTGAAAAGTACAAGGCCGATATTACTGCCATACAGGAAATACGATGGATTGGGAAAGGCGTCACAACAACACCTAAAGGTGACCCACTGTATTATAGCTGCCATGACGTAAAGCATGAGTTTGGTTGCGGATTCGTAGTTGGTCGGAGGTTTAAACATCTGGTCTCCAGCTTCACCCCAGTGAATGAAAGACTTGCTACAATTCGATTTAAAGCAAAATTCTTCAACATCAGCTTTATCTGCGCTCATGCCCCAACCGAAGACAAGGACGAACAGACCAAAGATATATTCTACGAGAGCTTAGAAGAAACATATGACCGTTGTCCTGCCCATGACATTAAAATTGTTCTAGGCGATTTTAATGCCAAAATTGGAAAGGAGAATATCTTTGGACAAACAGTTGGGAAATTCAGTCTACATAGTGAAACATCAGACAATGGAATGAGGCTGATAGACTTCGCTGCGGCAAAAAACATGGTAGTTAGCAGTACCAGATTTAAGCATCTCGATATTCATAAGGGCACTTGGCTGTCTCCAGACCAAAGAACAATAAATCAAATTGATCACGTTGTGATAGATGGAAGACATTCATCGAGCGTGTTGGATGTACGATCGTTCCGAGGAGCAAACATAGATTCGGACCATTACCTCGTTGCAGCAAAGGTACGTACCCGTCTAAACGTTGCAAATAAAGCACGGACAGACACAACACGAAAGTTGGACATCGCCAAGCTGCAAACACAACAGATAGCCACAGCATATTCCACTCAACTGACCCAATTGCTTAATGATAGCGCTTCTCGTCCCGATAACATATCAGCACAATGGCAAAATATTGCCCACTCCATGCAAACAGCCGCAAAATCAGTACTTGGATACCAGAGACCTCCACCAAAGAATCCGTGGTATGACCAGGAGTGCCGTGCTGCTACCGAAGAAAAAAATGCGGCATATAGGGCTACTTTACAATCAGTAGCAACGCGTAGCGCACGAGAGAGGTATCGGGAGAAAAGGAGAGAGGAGAAACGTCTTTTCCGCAGGAAAAAGAGAGAAATGGAAAAGAGGGAGTGTGAACAAATGGAGATGTACAGGAGACAGAACGAAGTTCGAAAATTCTACCAAAGAGTGAAGCATCAAACTGATGGCTTTGGTACAGGAATATCCTCCTGTAGAGATCAACAAGGTAATTTGGTAACTGATACAGATAGTGTGCTCAGGATATGGAAAGAACATTTTTCCAAACTGTTGGTATCCGATAGCAGTGACGACGGCGAAGATACCACAAATCCAATCCCAGATGATGGTATTGAATGTATACCGCCCAGCCAAGATGAGGTAAGGACAGCAATAAACCGGCTGAAGAATAATAAGGCGGCAGGAGCAGATGGCCTACCAGCCGAGCTGTTCAAAACCGGAGGCGACACGCTGATAAGGTGTATGCATCAGCTAGTTAGCACCATCTGGCAGGAAGAACGCGTACCCGACGATTGGAACGTGAGCATCCTATGTCCAGTCCACAAGAAGGGTGATAAAACTGTGTGCTCCAATTATAGGGGCATAAGTCTGCTCCCTATTGCATATAAGATAGTATCTGGCATATTGTGTGAGAGACTAAAGCCTATGGTCAATGAAATTATTGGACCCTATCAGTGCGGCTTTAGACCTGGCAAATCCACCATTGACCAGATATTTACCTTGAGACAAATCCTGGAAAAGACCCAAGAAATGCAGATCGACACCTTCCATCTTTTCGTCGATTATAAAGCAGCATTCGACAGCCCTATACGTTCAAAGGTGTTCCAAGCCATGTCTGATTTTGGTATTCCTGCAAAGCTCATTCGACTTTGTAGAATGACATTAACTGAGACGAGATCCTCAGTTAAAATTGGAAAGAACCTCTCCGAAGAGTTTACTACCAAAAGAGGTTTCAGACAAGGAGACGGCCTGTCGTGTGATCTATTTAACATCCTACTGGAAAAGGTCATACGAGACGCGAAGGTCAAAAGAAATGGAACGATATACACGAACAGCCACATGTTACTGGCTTATGCCGACGACATTGACATCATGGGTCGATCGGTAAAGGAAGTAACTGACACCTTTGCAAAAGTCGAAAGAGAATCTGCTAAAGTTGGTCTGGCAGTAAACGGCGAAAAAACCAAGTTGATGGTATCGACGCGTAATATTTCCACAAACCCCGCACCATTTGTGAATGTTGGTACCTACAATTTTGAGGTAGTAAAGGACTTCGTCTACCTCGGCACCGCCATAAACACAACAAATAACATCAGTTGTGAAATACGAAGAAGAATAGTGTTGGCTAACAGATGCTACTTTGGGCTGAGTAAGCAGTTTAGGAATAAAGCCACCTCTCGTCAAACAAAAGTAACACTTTACAAAACACTGATACTACCCGTGCTAATGTATGGTTCCGAAGCATGGGTACTTGCTCAAGCAGATAAGGCAGTACTTTGTGTGTTTGAGAGAAAAATTCTTCGAAAGATCTACGGGCCAATCTGTGTTGACGGCGAATATCGGCGTCGTATGAACATCGAGCTGTATCAACTATACAATGACATCAATATAGTTGAACGAATCGAGATACAACGATTGCGATGGCTAGGCCATGTTATAAGAATGAGTGATGATGAACCCGCTAAAAAGGCGTATAAATACGGGCCGCATGGAGGTTCTCGCAGATCTGGAAGGCCAAAGCTTCGTTGGAGCGAACAAGTGAAACGAGATATCACAAAGCTACATATCCCAGATTGGGAAAATACAGCAGCAAACAGAGAGGATTGGAGATTTTTTCTTAGTTCGGCTTATGGAACAAATGTTCTGTAAAAGGCCAGCTAAGTAAGTAAGTAACATTTTCATTAGTCCAATTTCAATAGCACTTGCGGTTTCCAAGCAAAATCGTGAAAACCTATAAAAACACCTAAAAATGTGAACTTTGATCGCGATTTATTAAAAAGTCCATCCATCGATTTTTTTCTTGTTTTTGGATTTTTCTCATCTATAAACATTGCTGTTTTAGAATCCGCAAAAACTTCCCTGCTGTAAGCGGTTTTCATTTAAAGTTAGTTAAAGTGCACTGTGTATAACATTGTAATATAAGGGGGCGATACAGTCAATCCACTGCCGTAATTTGAACTTCTATGTCTCAATAATGGTAAAAACTAAGAAGACATCGTAAAAGTCAATCTTGTAAAGAATTTTCATAGTTACAACATTTTTGTGTCCCAAGCAAAATCGTGAAAACCTAAAAAACCCTTAAAAATGTCAACTTGAATCGCGTTTTATTTAAAAAGCGCTCCGGCGATTTTTTTTTTTTGATTTTTCTCTTCTGTGAACATTCTTGTTTCAGAATCCGCTAAAACTTCCCAGACCTTTCATTTAAATTTGGTATAAAACCTGTGAAAATCCGCATAACATTATTTTTTTACGTTGAGAATTTAATAAGCCATAGCGCGTCCAAATAGATCAGTGGTGATGACACACCTTAAATTTCGAAAATTTGCACAAAAAAAAATAGATGTTTTCCAAAAATTAAGTGTGATGCTACATCCACGGTTCTCGATGGATCGCACTGAAAGGACATAGAATGATGTATTTTTTAATGGCGACAATTGAAATCGGATGCGCATAAACTGAATATCGTCACCATAAATGCCCGAAGTCGTATCTCGAAAAAAGTCAAAATTTGTTTTTTGATTGAATCTAATACATATGACTAAAATACATGCTCTTGCAAAATTTCAAGCTTATACGTTAAAAATAACGATTTTTAGTTTTGTTAGATTTTAAGATTGCCAAAGTTTGAGTACAATCGAAATATGTTAACACGTACACAAAGTATAGCTCTAAATGCTACACCTATTGTCCAATCCAAAAGAAGATCCCACACAAAATTAGCTCACTTCTTCGGTGACTTATAGCAAAAGCAGAGCCTGACAATGAAAGGCGAAAATCTCATCTTTCAACGATGCAAAGTAGGTTGGCATAGGTGGCCAAATAACTGAGTAATCGCAATAGTCGGTAATACGTACCATTTTTCAGATTTTTTTTTTTGGAAATCACGCTACAGGTCGCTGTTTTGATTGGATCAACACCAAATGTTGGTGGTTAATGGGGTTCCCGGAGGTGAAGAAGACTACTGATTTTGGTGATGGCCAAACAATATTCAAGGGTCAAGGGTCTTATTTGGAGAAAAATATGTTTTTTCCAACGCGAATACCTCAGCTTCTATAAGGGGTATAACAAAAGCAAAACAATGAAAATAGAAAATATCACCTTTCTAACGAGGTCGCAAATAATACCCAACTTTTCATTTTTGCATTTTTAATTATAATGACGAATATCAGCTTTGGTTGGGGACATTCCAAAAGCAAAGCCTGACTATGAAAGTAGAAAATCCAGTTGATTCTTTTCATGTCAGATATTTCTGCTTCTGTTGGGCATATTCCAAGAAAAGAGCTTGATAATGAAACCAAACCATCAGAGCTTTAAATTAATACAAAATGAGGAATTTATGGTAAAATATCAGAGTTACTGGAAAAGGCGCTAAGCTATCACAATTTTAATATTCTGAAGTTTTTACTTTAATGACAAATACCTCTGCTTAGAGTATTAAAGGTATATAAAATGCTAATCAAAACAAGTAAGCCGAGGTTATATTCGGACGGGGCCGGCCATGTGATACCCTACACCTTTACCACTGGGAATTAGCTTTTCACAAATTAATATTTCTTTATGGAACAAATAAACTTATTGTAATTGTAGGAAATAACTTTGTGGATACTGGTACCGTATCACACCAAGCTTAAAAAATAATGATTTTGCCTGGCTGGGGAATCATTTGAAAAAAGGTCGTAAAGCGACCCATGCTGCACCATGTAATTTGCAATAATGAAACAACTGGGAATGGGAAAATGTAGTTCTCTACACAAAACCCATTATATATTAAGCAGTAGGCCCGTTATCTAGCAGACACTTTATTGCAATTTTCATCAGGTGGAAAATCAGTAGTTCTATTTTCATATGTAGTCCACTTTGGCGGTATATGCCCTCCAGGAAATAAAATATAGACCAAAAATATTTTTTTGTAATTTTCATACAAAAGTAATGGTTTATTTCACCCACTAAATCATATCAGATCATCATCCGAAATTGTAAGCATCTTCCTCTACCTAACTCCTAACCTCGTGCAAAATTTCGTGATTATTGAGCTATAATTGCGACCTCTAGCGTGTTTTGATTACACTACAAACAAATAACAGGGTATATTAGACTGTAACTGAAGAAAGGTCAAGCGTTCCTCTTCCAAGTATAGCTTACTTGCCAGGAATGTCTCTTCCAGGAATAAAGATATAAGCTGTATATTAAAAAATTTAACAATTTTCACACAAAAGTTTTGGTCCATTTAACCCTCTAAATTTGATCTGATCGCCATCTCAAATTGCAAGCTTCTTCTTGGTCATATACTCTTACCTTATTTAAAATTTCAAGGCGATAGGACTATTATTGCGACCTACTGAGCATCTGCAAAATCGGATAAAAATTATGTTTTTCGTCCATTTCGCTATCATCACCAATTAAAATAGCTATCTATTCTGATGTGAAACCGACCTCCATACCAAATTTAGTGACGATCGGTCCATAATTGCGGCCTGGAGTTTGATTACAATTTATAATGGACAGACGGACACTAGGGTTATGACTTTTTGACATTTTTCCTCAAAAATGATTTCCTGTAGCAGGGATGAATGAACTTTTGCCTATTAATAACTATGCTATCGTTTATTCCATTGAAATATAAAAAAAGTTCACACACAAATCGATTTTAAAAAAATAATTTTTTGAACAAATACAGTATCGGCCAAAACTAAAGCACCCCCTCAGTAAATTTTTTTGAAATGATAATTTTTTTATGAAATCTAAATTATAAATTTATACTTTATTTTTCTTTTTATTTATTTATATCTTTATAATTGAAAAATACACAAATAAGGAGATCAGAATTTAATAAAAAAAAGTTAAAATTCAAAAAACATTTTAGGTCGCAAATATAAGCGGACAAAACTAAAGCACCCCCCATTTGAGGTACAGCAAAAACTATTGAAATCAATATTTCGTTGCTTATCCTCTATTCTGGATGACACAATCACATCTTTTAGGCATAAAGGATACTAAATTATTAATTATTGCAATGGAAATAATCGGTTTTCGGAAAATTTAGCTTAAATCCTCAAAATACTGAAAATCGGAAGGTACCGTTATATGGAGGCTATACCCAAACGTGGACCCAGGTCCACGATTTTTGGTGGATATGTTTTGTGACCACTAAGAACCCTAAGTACCAAATTACAGATAATTTAGTAGGAAAATGTGGCTTAAATATCCGAAATACCGAAGATCGGAAGGTACCGCTATAAGGGGGCTATACCAAAACATTAGCCGATATTGTTCATATTCATCCAAAAATGATGCTACAGCATCCACTAGTCAAATACAATACGCTAACGTTTAAAAATTAGCAAAAGAACGAATTGCAGAAGAACGATAGACGCCGGCTTATTCAGTCGACGACCAGCAAAAAAAAACCTTTCATATCGACTAAAATGAAGGAGCCAGACTGGCATTCGCCAAGACCCATTTGAACTGTTTTCCGATGAATCTATGTTTAATTTAAAGTATTCAGATGGTAAAAGGCTTGGACCAAATGGGCAACCGTTAAATCCTAAATTTTGCAAGACGCTGTAGGCGGAAGGTTTTTTGCTGGTCGTCGACTGAATAAGCCGGCGTCTACCGTTCTTTTGCAATTCGTTCTTTTGCTAATTTTTAAACCTAAGGGATTTAGTATTTGACCAGAGAATGCTGTAGCATCATTTTTGGATGAATATGAACAATATCGGCTAATGTTTTGGTATAGCCCCCTTATAGCGGTACCTTCCGATCTTCGGTATTTTGGATATTTAAGCCACATTTTCCTACAAAATTAGCTGTAATTTGGTACTTAGTGTTCTTAGTGGTCACAAAACATATCCACCAAAAATCGTGGACCTGGGTCCACGTTTGGGTATAGCCTCCATATAACGGTACCTTCCGATTTTCAGTATTTTGAGGATTTAAGCTAAATTTTCCGAAAACCGATTATTTCGCCTGCAATAATTAATAATTTAGTATCATTTATGCCTAAAAGATGTGATTGTGTCATCCAGAATAGAGGATAAGCAACGAAATATTGATTTCAATAGTTTTTGCTGTACCTCAAATGGGGGGGTGCTTTAGTTTTGTCCGCTTATATTTGCGAAATAAAATGTTTTTTGAATTTTAACTTTTGTTTATTAAATTTTGATCTCCTTATTTTTTTATTTTTCAATTATAAAGACATAAATAAATAAAAAGAAAAATAAAAAATAAATTTATAATTTAGTTTTCATAAAAAAATTATCATTTCAAAAAAATTTACCGAGGGGGTGCTTTAGTTTTGGCCGATACTGTATATGAAATGAAAAAAAAAATTTTTTTCAAAAAATTATTTTTTGTTGCACGAATGAATAAATATAAGCCTACTAATAACTATAATAACGTTTATTTCATTCAAATATTAAAAAAGTCGCGAAAAAAGTCACTTTGAAAAAAATTTTAAATTTTTTGTTTTTTGTTAAAAAATTATATTTTTGAATAAAAGCGTTTACGACATTTTTACGATTCTCAGAATTGAAGAAAAATAGTGAGAAATAAATTTTATGTCATTTTAATTATCTCATGTGGCTCTACAGTTTATTTTCAATTATATATCTGTTTTCAGTGACTTCAAAAAATTGTCCATAATTTTGATAAATTCAAATTTTAAAATCATTTTGTGCGTGTGGTTTTTTCACCGAATCACCTTATAATTAAGATTTTATGTAATCTTATGGCAAAACTCATCACACTATGATACAGGGATATGAGGTTGTAAAAACGTCATAACCCTAACGGACACACGGACGGACGGACACTCATCTCAAAATCGCTTTATCTCGCCGAGATATGAAGATTGGTAGACCACATTGGGGGTCTCCTACGAATATTTCGCGGTGTTACATGAATTTTTACCAAAAGAAACTTATAATACCCTTTCCACATAGTGGTGTAGGGTATAAAGACCAGCAAAGCTTTCAATAGCGTACCAAGTAGATGTCAACAGTAGTCAAATATAAAATTAAATCTTAATTATTTTGGTTCAGATCGCATCAGTCATTTGGTATAAAAGCCAGATAGGTGAAAACTTTAGTATCTCCCTAAAAGAAATGTTTACGAGTAAAAAGTTTATGCACAGGGGTAGTGGTGTAGGGTATCACATGGCCCTACGCCGACTATAGCCTTTTCACGCAGAGAAGACATATTGTAGGAGCAATCATATCCTAAGAGCAAAATAGTGTACTTTTAAAAACTGAAAAAGTATATATTGTTGGTGCAACAATATATTTTGTTACATTATGTTTCCTAACACAAAATATATGATTGAAACAACAATATATACATATATTCACATTTTAAAAATACACTATTTTGCTCATAGAATATGATTGTTCCTACAATATGTGTTCTCATTTCTTTTGAATTGTAAAGCATAAAGTCCATAAAAAGTTGTCATTAAAACTCAATACGACCGGCCAGCAAAGCGGACCCGGTTCTGCCAATAAATCAATAAAATTTTTCGATATGGGTTCATGTTTTAATATAGCCATCTTGTAACCACTCCTTCCGACATTTTTAATATTTTGTTGAATTTTTGCTAGTTATCCATTATCGGATGTTAGTTCATGAAGACTGAGTTTGGCAAATCAGGGACTAAAGATGTTGTCCTTTTAGGCGCTCGTCGAATATACATACATATATTTCTCTTCGGTCGGTGCATGAAGTCGATCTAAAATATATAATAGCTAAAATACTGCCAATGTCAACGTAGCGTTTAACAAAGTCGTTCTGTATTGTCCCATATTTTCCCCTATTTCCATTGTTGTTGCAATAATAAGACCAGAGGATTGAATTGCCACCTGAGAGAATAAAAAACTCTAAAACAAAAGACAGAGGGGATGGCAAAGATAAGGAATGTTGGACACTGGCTGTGTCTGATTTCACTGTCATCAACACGCTCCGTGTTGATACTAACATCTTAAAGCGATATTTGGTGTCAGATTAAAGTGTAAATTCCCGCTGTTGATGCTGCTGTTGTTGCTGCTGCTGCCGCCTGCCAATGGTTGGGGGGATTCTTTGTGTTGAACTCTGGGCAGTGTGCGTGTGTACGACACAATGTTTGACCAATATTAGAAGATTCATCCTATTGTATACCACCATCGTTGTGTCGTCGACCAACAACAAAGTTGATTATGACGTTATTGATTATGATAATGATGTCTTAAATTTGATTGTGTTGTTGTTATAGTTGTGGTAGTTGTTGTATTCGATGTCAATGGTTAATGGCTTATTATGGTGACGATTTACTGCGCGTCACTTTTTCTTATCTCACTTAATGTTGGGTATACCGTATACGCTATGCCGCTGTTGAGAGGATCATATGACATGGTCCTAAGCATTCAAAAGAGACTTTAAAGTCACAAAACTCTTGGTTGCTGCCGAACATGTTGTCTGATTGTTCGCGTGTGCATGTGTTTTAATTCTTTTATTGGCAGTTAAGTATCGGTTATAGTGTTTTAAGTTATGGTCAAGAAAATCTCACACAATCATATCTGTCGTTGGCTGTAGAACATACAAATAAAAGTTGTTGTATTTCAATTAAGACAACGGACTTAAATGTGATACATATGTATGTATGTATGAGGCCACCCTCTATGAATTAGAATACGAAGCACAGTGACGTGTGAATAAGTTTTAAATTGGAGAGTGTGTACCATGGACAAGGAACTAGTTTTTTTGAAGAAAAAGTGAACGTGAAAGGATCAGATATGTCAATAATCTTGAGAGGTTGAATTGGCTGTGGTTTCTTTACTGCTCTCCTTCTTTTAGAGGAGGTAGAAGGCTCGTAGTCCTGGTTTGGGGTGTCTTTTGGCCTTGGGATGTGGTTCCTCCATTAACCTTATCCTCTTCAACCTCTGCGAGCTAGGTTTAATTTGGGGTTAATTCATATTCTTTGCATCCAGCTTTCTCGTCTTTGAGCGGAACCTTCTTTTGAAGACCTTTGACCTTTGGCCATCGGGATGAGGGAAAGATTATTCCATTCAGGATTTCTCTTGGGTAGGTGGGATGTTTCCTTTAAACTTGTTCACCACCCTGAGATTAATCTTGATTAACTTGATTTCCATGATCGGGATGGACGAGGGTTCCCTGCCGATGAACTTCTTGAGGTATTTTATCGTTATTCGATAGCCTCTCTTCTCCTTAGCCAACCGAGTCCCAGAGCTGGTTGAGGCGGTGGGGGCTTTTTCGACAAAGGTTTTGGTCGGGGTTCCATCCTCAATAGCGTCTTGCCTCGGGAGGCTTGTTTCATCGGCTGCGGTCGATGGTCGTTAAGCTGTTACCTCCGATGATCCTGGCTTTAAAAAAGTTGAGTGCGTTTGCTGAAGCCGAGTCCAATTTATCGGCGACAACAGTCGCTGGAATGGCAGCGGTGTCCATTTCGTTATTAGATAAGCTCTCCTCTGCCCCTGCAGAGGCACTATCCTGACTGAGGCTCAGGCCTAGACTACTTCTAGAAGTAGTCGGCTTTGTTCAGTCAATCCGAGTCTGGGTTTCCCCAGTCGTGGGTTTTTCTGAATCATTTACAATGGACGTTGCAGAGTTGTCATCCCCAGCAAAAATCCTCATTACAAACCTCTTTTCCCACCCATTATTTTAACAAGGGCATGTCGCGCGAAATATCTGGTTATTTTGTAACCACTTCGGGAATTTCATTCAGTTGCATTTTCCAAAAGTGGAAGGAAAACGCGACAATGAACGCCATTGTTGACTGTGTTTTGAAGAAATGGACTCACTACTTCTAACAGTGATAATTTCTGTCAAATTAAGAAACCTCTCGCAATTTTTGATAGTTTTGACCTCTAAATGTTGGTGATTTACATATAGTGCAACATTTTTAGATGCTGCGGTACAAATACCAAAATACGTTAAAAATTGTAATGCAGTGCAGACCTGAACTTAATCTGAAAGACATTATTAACAAAATTATTGGTACAGACCTGCTGAATGGACCAATAAACATTATAGATACAAAGCAAAACAAAAAATATTGACATTTTACTCCTTGTGGGGCTTCACCCAGAAGTGGACCTATGTTGACAGCTTTTGTGTGAGGAGGTTTTTTATTCGCTAACATCTTAAAATTTACATTTGCATCACAATCGGCTGCAATTTTTGTCTTTAACCTTTAAAATACCCAATATGAGGGAACCCGGCATGTGGGGCTATTCCAAAACGCGAACCTATATTGAAAATATTTTGTACATAAGTTTTCTATCCGCTGAAAACTTAATATACAAATTTGCATCAAAATCGATTGAAAAATGAATGTAAAACGTAAAAACGGCAGCCACCGTTTCATGACCGCTACAGGAAACCGCGGGTCTATGTTGCCCAATTTGAGTCCCACACTGTCCACTAATATAAGAAACATTTGTGCAAAATTTTAGGAATCTACACCTTTTCCTTTAAAAGTTATTAGCGGAACGCTAAAGTGCTCATATTTTGCACAAGTCCGCCTTCGGCATTTAACCCAGCGGAAATGTACGCTACGCCGATTCATCTCCCTAGACAAAGGGATTTGGAAAGAGAAGACGGGTAAGTGGAACATACTTACCGTCCCTCAGTTTCTCTTTCGTGCAGTGAGAAGATTAGAGAGAAAAATAATAAAAGGGTCTATCGAAAAGCTGCCTGCATTTACATTCGGTTACGAGAAGAACCCGGCAGCCTTACAGATAAGGAATAGGCGGCGATGACATCTGAGGAAGATAGAAGAAATGCATCCAAATATGCCTAAAAGGGTCATTCCGATTGGCCGAACTCCTCTCTCCGTACCTGTGGAGGCCAAATTTGTAGTGAAATAGTTTTGTGACCACTGGGAATCTCTAATGTTGAACTACAGGTAGTTCGGTTAAGAAATATAGCTAAAATTCTCAAAATACTGAAAATCAAAAAGTAGAATTAGGACCTATACCAAACATGGACCTATACTGATAATTTTTAGTGGAGAAGTTTTGGGACTGCAGGGAACTTCAAATATCAAATTACCGGTATGCGGCAATGTCAGAGATTCCACTGTTGAAACGATGGAATCGCTATGTCAGCAACATAATTCCGGGTTTCCTTTACTCCTTCCAGAAATCAAGCAAGGCAAATCTGAGAAAGCGTAATGTTGGATATGTCTAATATGTCCAGCATCTGCATATATTTAGACTTACCCAACAACCCACTGTGCCACTAAGGTACTTCCATTATATATATCATGCTAGTGAATGACTATATTTGTTGTTGTTTATATCGCTATTTAAAAGTAAGAACATTTAAAAATCATCATTTGTAAAATGTCATCATTTGTTATTGTTATTCTTTGTTCCATTGTCCAATGCATTTAGAGAATTTGTTTTAAACTTTGAGTGCGACTAGTAAGACAGCCCCAGCTATCTATTGTCCAATTCCATTCATTCAAAAGTTGATGGCATTAATGGGACCCAACTAACATTTAGACCAACAAATATTTATGGAAAATTCTTTATGATGCAAACAAGTTGACGACAACAACACCGCCCGCCATCACCACCAATAGTACCAATAGTAACACTGTCACTAACAACGGCCGACCACAACAACGTGTGTGTTCCACAATGCCATAAATAAAGAAACATTAAGAGATTTCTAGCTCAAACGTGTTTTTTGAAGTTCTTCCTCCTCATCTTCTAGTCGAGTGGAGTCGTCTTTGTCGGCTATCATGGGACATGGATGGGCATGTCATTTGCCTGTTGGTCGCTCTCTCACACTGATCGTCCCTAGTTATATGTCTTAATTTTGTAGCCCCCTTTCAGTTTCAATTTTGTTTAATGACCCCCATAAATTTCATGAAAATGATATCATTTTGGTATGACTCGATTATTTGGTGTTGTCATGGGCTTGGTATGAGTTTGACAGCAGATTAATAAACAAACATATTTTATTTAATTGTTGTTAGCCCCCAAGTGAACAAAGATGACGAGGACCACTAATCGAAAATCGAAATGGACAACATTATTGCTAAGGAATAAAGTGTGTATTGTCTTGTTGTTGTTGTTGCTGCTGTCGTTGTATCTCTTAATGAATTGGGTGTCGGCATTCATTTGAACACATTCAGTGTGTGTTTGATTTGACATTAATTGGTATTAAAGAATGTGGATAATGCAATTTTTCAGATTCGTGACTTTGTAATTGCCAATACTTATTTATTCAGAAAATAACCTTTATTTGCATTGAAGGTAGAATGTGTCATATGATTTTGTAAATAGAAAGAAGTTATGACTTTGGGTTGTTAGTGTTATAGCGTTAAAATTACAGCCAAACATTTCTATAATGTAGCTAGTGGTGAAAACAGGAATTCCCATCATGCCTGTTAATTTCGAATGTCATTTGTCAAAGCTTCTTCTATTAAGGGGTTATCCAGTAGATTTTGTTGCCTAAAATGGCACATCGTGAGCTACTCCCGGTAATTTTTTGTTGACAAATATTGAATTGTTGTGTGATAAATGGCCGCATATAAATCACTATTTTAAAAATAGCGTTCAGTATGCAAGACAGTAGTGCTTATTATTGAACCACGGTGATACCTCGCAGTGTTTTTGTCGTAAGCATTAAATGTGCATAGTCTGCAGTATTCAGCATTTTCGTATTCTTTAAATTTGTAAGGCATCGTTTTATTATTGCAGGTATCTGTGATTATTCCAACCGCTTGTTTTAGGTCGGATCTTCTCAGGGACAGGAGAGAGGCTGTTCTGCGTTTTGGGGGATTGGCCGACTGTCTTGAAAAACTTGCTCCTTGGTTCATCTTGGCCTTACTTGGTTAGCGCTGTTCCACCTTGTGTCCCACAAGGTTGACTAGACCGAGTTTTCCAATACAACATCATGAGATTCTTTCCCCCCCATAATTTCCTTCAATGTTGCAGTGACCCGGAGCACGGGGTTCTTACAATCTTGGCCCATGAATGTGGCTACTTCAATGCGTTGTAACTACTGGAGTTAGTTGAGTATGTTGGGCAGGGTAGTTGAAAAGGAGCAGTGTGTCATGCGGGTCTGTGCTGCATGCCGTACAGATGTTTTGCACGGTGTCATCGATCCTTACCCTATAGGAATTTAGACATCTGCAAAATTCCGAGCGTGTTTGACCCAAATCCACTCTGTTTTGTCCTGGCAGCTGACGCTCCTCAGTTGTGATAGTTGGCGGATTTTCTCCGAGGACCACATTCACATGATATTTGTTTTTCTGCGTTTTAATTTTGGACATTTCTATCTGGACCGTGAAGATCCCTCCTGACGTACTTTAGGGGGAGGCTGGCGTATTCCTATTCGCTATATGCTGATATTATGATGGCTCTTCCATTATCACCCGCTCACCCCAACGAAAGCATACCATTGTGCCATTGCTGTACTGGAAGTATCTCTGTCTACTCATGAAGACGGTCCACAGAAGAAATGAGGAGGCACCCTGTTGAAGTTCTCAGTGCGGCACTTAAGGACCTTGTTCGTACATCTCAGCTTGTGGCAGATAACTGTGACATGGGCGGACGACTTGAAAATGCCGCAAATATGACTCCTAAAAACTTGGGGTAGTCAGTGGCCGGAATTCTGCTACCATCGACCATGACTTTCAATTCAGTGCTCACCACTGTACTCAATGTGCTAAACAGGTTGACCGTAGGCTAAGTGCGAATATTTGCATATTCCTCTCGTTAAAAAACGTGGTAAGAGCAGTCAAATAGGAATTCAACCAATCACAAATGACATCAGGCAAAGTACCTAACCCCAAGATTATACCATCATGCTCATACGTTACGATCTTAATGTCGTATGGAGTGGTGGAGTAAAGAAATCGTTTCAAACTTGGCCGGAGGGAGTGGAGATGGCGTGCGCTGTTGTTGACTGATGATCGGCAACTAGGTAGCTACTTTTGACGCTAGGAAGGAGTAAAGGATTAAGAGTCTTTGCTACGGGCGACAAAAGAGAAATAGATCTGTTTGATTCATCTTTGCTGGCATCCTTGCCTGGCTTCAATTGCAGGACCACCCTGCCCATTTTCCAGACTTTGGGAACTATGCATGTGGACATGTGGACAGGTTAAAAACTTTGGTGAGATACTCGACTCCCGGTTCATCCATTTGCCTTAATATTACCATGGAGATTCCATAAGGGTCCAAACCTTTGGATGATTAAGTGTTCCTGATGGCATTCGCAACATCATCCGTTCTGAATGGTGGCGGTTCATCCTCGATAGGAAGATATATAATGACCTGTCAGTCCCGGAATGCTAAAAAATTTTCGATCAGAATAACTTGTGCACCTTTTTCGGATCAGTCAGCGTAACGTCACCAAACGCGATTGGCGTCCTATCTTCATATCTCCCAGGGTTCGAGAGTGAAGAATGTTGCAATTCTTCAGACTATTTAACCATTAGTTCCTTTTCTGCTCACCGACCAACCTATTAACTTCCAGCTTCTTAACTCTGGGTCAATGGGGTTGGCACGACAAGGATCATCATGCTCCTTTGCTATTTCCGTCGCCTCTGCTCGGAAATTTGGACTCACTTCGTGTATTTGGCCAGCAAGTATGGCGAACGACTGCAGCCGTGATGATGCAGCTGTGTGATCAGAAGAGTTTTACAGATCTCTGAAGCGGTGATTAGTGGATTTTATGAAACTCGGCCAATAAGCTTTATCATGATTGATGAATGTGCGGCCGTCAGAGGTGATGAAATAGGGCGATCTGCTGATGCAGATAATGATGGGAGATGACCTAATCCAAGAGAAGCGACGTCACTTATAGACCAGGTCACACGATGGTTATGTCTGGCGAACTATGACACTCTTCGCTAATTCTGGAGAGCTATCAATCTGCCAGCCAATGTCGTTTCCTAGAACCGAATGCCATAACTCATGGTTATCATTAAAGTCCTTTAAGACCAGTCGGATAACCTGGAGTACAATTTATCGGCGGGATGTATACGTTCTGCAAATCTATCTCGGTAGTTCCACACCAGATTTCTCCCCCAATACATGCCGTGTACTGGTCGTTAGAGCCGGGCTCATGCGAGATAGATCTGTATTGAATAGACTGGTGCAATAAGAAATCTAATCACCTCCTCCACTTCTGGTCTGATGTTTCTTCAGTACGATGTAACCATCACAACGTTGTAGTTGTTCTTTAGCTTGATTTCCTGTACCGGCTTGACCATGATATTATTCCGACTCTTGAAATCTACAATTTCCTCGCTCTTACCTCGGAGTTCATTATATTATTTCAAAAAGGACGCATTTTCAGGGATTGGAGCAACAACGGCTGGTGTTAAGAGCTGCGTGTGCGGCTGCTGTTGAGGGGACTGACATTTTTTCCAATATCATAAAGGAAAAAAATGTATCGTTGTAAAATTTGTATATTCTTGCAGGTTATAGAACAGAGCATATATTTATTATGAACATGTTTGGCCCTGAGCATTAATTTATTTAAATACAGTAGTTGATATCTGATGAACAAATGAATACTCTTGGACAGGATGTAATCCATTCCACAATAATGAAATTGGCAAATTTGTATGTCATGTTTGAAGGATTATCTGCATGTCGTGAATTTCTGAAACATATTCGCCAGGCATGACATGCATGCAGATTGCAGATAACACCATTTCTAATTGTTTTAAAATGGAATCGAATTCAAATTGTGTTTCAGAACTCTTTTGGTTGCATATTAAATGTTTCCCAGGCGATTGCAGTTAAAAAGTCCAAGACCAAAACAAAATAAAAAAAAAAACGTTACATCCGCAACAATGGACATTAATCATATTTGTCACCAGCAATGAAGCGGATTTGTATGCCGATAGTTAGCCACGCTTTGTCGTGGCTGTCTTGCACATAATCATGGTGTTTAAAAATAAACATTTGCCAAACAAAACCAAAAACAAACTCTATTTCCGCTGATAATTTTAGCTAAACTCAGTGGCAAGATTATGTGCCCGTGCCACCTCCATTAAAACGGCTCATTGCCACAGCAACCACCAACACACTCAACTCTTTGACTCTGCAAAAATTATGCAAAATTGATAACTGCTGTTGCGGCTGCGGTGTCTTGTGCCGACAAGCCAGCTATGGGCTAGCCTACATGCAACAACAGTTGAAACCCGTCAGACATGTTCTTGTTGTTGTTGTACACAATTGCAAAGTACGTATTGCCATTTTTTATGAATGGAAGTACGCCCCCGTCTGATCAAAGTCCCGAAAGTTTACCCTTTCCACAACATTGCAATTAGCAGCTATGGATTTCTAAACGGCAGACACTGACTTACAGCCATGTGTTCGCACCACGCACACATGCATTGTATTAGGGCCCACAATCTTCCAGCCAGTCAGCAAACCAGCCCACTTGTCTATGCAAAGCACGATTTACTATAAAAATTGTAAAACTTGTCTCGGAGCGCAATGAATGAATTGTTAACCGGCGGCTGACTGATTGACTGCTTGGTTGGTTGGCCGGTTGTCTGTCCGCTCATCCGCCTTATGAATGGAAATAAAACTGAGAACTGAGTTAGAGACAAAATTTTATTTGCCTTCATTTTGGTTTTCATTCATAAATGCTAAAAATTGATTCATTCACGTTTTGGCTCACCTCCGCTACCCTTACAGAAAAAAAACCGCCTAAACATTAATGTTGGGTCGATACTCCATTCATGGATTTTCACACCATGTGTCGATTCGTAGTTGTAGTTAATATCAAAATGTTCAAAGGTTGAAGATGACTCATCTCTGTTAGTGGTTGCCATCGTCTGGCACATCATCGTCATGTGCAAAGTCATCCAGCTATTCATTGGGGAAACGCCAAAATACACTAGGCTACAGAAAAAACTTTACTTCCGGAAATCATTCAAAATTGTTACAGAAGTTTGCACTGCGGGTCCCATAATGGATAAAAGATTAAATTGTAAAATGTTACATTTTATTAATTTTTCTGGTTGGAGTTAAGCTGGATGTTCCAAGATTTTTTTTGCAAGTGAAATGGAAAGCCGAAGATGCGAACACAACCACCAAATTATGTGACCGGTTTCGGTTTACATTTTATAATTTAGCCATTGGCTGCCACCGCCATGTAATGAATGTCTTGATTTCGAGTATCCGGAAAAGTTACTTTAAACCTCCCAGCACAATTACATTTCCTGAGTAATTTGCATTGAGAGTCATGTTAAAATTTCTCTACAAATGGTGTCGTATTATCCCTGATTATGAGGGCGAGCATCGATGTATTCGACACTCCCTACGGATTCTGAGTTAAGAATTACTAGCTTTTTTGAGAAGTCTCCCCATGTCCTGGCTGTAATTTTCATGGAATTATGTTTTTCTCATACCTGTAAGATCGTGTAAATTCTACTACCGATACAATAACAACAACTACTACCACTACACTCCACTCCACCACATACAATGTTTACAAACCAAAATCATAAATGGGGATTTTCTATAGAATGGAGTGCAGAAACAAGTTTACATCAGCTCAACCATATTTATACCGAACCACACCGCAACGACACACTGCTTACAGCAAATTTGAAAAACCACGTTGGCCACAAAATGCTGATGATGCGAGACGACGCCAGCCAGTCACCGCAAAATTGACGTTGAATAGTTAATGTGAACAATGAGCGAGCTAGTAGCGCATGTGCAAATGATTGTTGGCAAATCTTCAATGAAGGGAAGAGTATCGCGTCCGTTGCGGTTAGACTTCATTAGCACCATATGTACTCGTACATTGTATGTAGAGTCAGTGTTGGGTATCTCGAGAGATATGCATGTGTACCCTCCACTTGCCACTGCCAGGAACGGTGAGGGGTAAATTGTAATTATTGGAAATAGTTGACAGATGTGCGAAACGATGTTAATTCTGTAATTTTGTAAACATTGTGCGAATTTTTTATTTGTTTTGTTTTTGGCGGAAGATTTATTTTTATATTTATGAAGTATAATTTTAATTTAATTACTCATCTCATGCTGAGTATAGAATAATGAGTTGTAGAAAAAAAGCCCACAGCCCAGACTAGATATGTAGAATCGGAGTTGAGAACAAAAGACTCGACGTCGTTAAGAATGTTTTCCTTTTTCTACTTAAGCTGCGTAGGATAATATAGGAGGGACACCACAGTTTACAATGGATGATGTTGCAAATGCCATCAGGATCGCTAAATCATCCAAAGCGTTGGGCCCTGATGGAATCTCCATGGTAATGCTGAAGCAGCTGGATGAGCCGGGAGTGGAGTATCTCACTAAAGTTCTCAAATTAACGCTAGCCACCCTCATTGTTCCCGAAGTCTGGAAAATGGGCAGGGTGGTCCCGCTACGGAAGCCAGGCAAGGATGTCAGCAAAAGTGAATCGCACAGACCGAGTTCGCTTTTGTCGCCCGTAGCAAAGACCCTTGAGGCAGGCCTTAGTCCTCCCCAGTATCAGGAATAGCTATCAAGTTGCTGATCATCAGCATGGATTCCGTAAGCAGCACAGCACGTCAACAGCGCTGCACACCATCTCTACATATATTTGTCAAGGACTCAACCAGAGACCGCCGTGTGATAGAACAGTGCCTTTCATACAGTCAGGCACTCCACGCTGTTTGAGGACATTGAGCAGACAACGCTCCGGCCAAGCTTGACACGTTTGATAGTCAACTATATGTGTGGGCGCCAGTCGTACGTGAATTCGGAAACAAGAAGTCTAAACACCGTAGAGTAAACAGGGAGTTTCCCAAGGTGGGGTGATATCTCCGGAACTGTTTAACCTCTACCACCTCCAGACGGCATCGAGATGGTAAAGTATGCGGATGATTGGACGATCCTGGCATCAGGTACCTTCCCTGATGACATCTGTGAGAGACTGAACTCCTAGTTAACCGATATTACCACCTTTTTCCACGCGAGGAATTTGCAGATTTCCGCCACAAAATCTACAGCCACTCTGTTCACCACATGGACAGCACAGTTTGGAAGAGAATTGAATGTCGTGGTCGACGGTGCGCGAACGGCACTTCTATCTGCGACAAACTGAAAAGCAGGAACATGATCCTCAAGTCCCTAGCCGGCAGCACTTGGAGTGAAGATAAAGAAACCTTGTTGACCACATATGTATAACGCGATAGGTCGGTCTGTGGTAAGCTATGTGGCTCCAGTTTGGTCCCCGGGATTACTTGCTACGAATAGGAAAAGATTCAAAGCTGTCAGAATGCCGCCCTGAGAACAGCAACAGAGTGCCTCCTCAAGTCTTCAGTGGAACATCTATATGAGAAGGCAACGATTCTTCCAGTAAAGCAACACAATGAGATGCTTTCGTTGCAGTACTTGCGAGCCGTGAGAGCCATCCCAATCACCATCTGCTGGCTAGGCTCGACACATTCAGGCATATCAGGAAGTATATTCATTAGGGCTATAACCAAAAAATACCACCACATAGCCGTGTAGAGCATGGAAAACTATTATGAAAAACGGTGTCATTTTTTCTCTATCGCGAAAAAAGTTTCCGCACCAAATGCATTGAAGTTCAGTAATGCATTTTTTAAATATATTTGTTATAACAACATATTTGCTTTTCTTTGAAATTTTTATTTTTTTGTAATCTAATTTAAAATCATTATCAAACCGTTCTGGACCAATTTGTTCTCAAATCGCGCCATTTCGGAGCATATTAGGAACTTTTGACACTATTGCAATTTTTTGTTTTTCTTTATAAATTCGTGAATTTTATGTTTATATTTTTTGTACCTATCGGACAAGATAATATGTTGTCATTTGCAACGAATTCGCGAAAGTTACAGGCTGTTTTTGTTGACTTTGCCTGTGAGAATCGTATTTGTTTTCTACAAAAATACAACACCAGTACCATGTGGGGAATTTTGTGCTAATAATGAAAACGCGTTTCTAAGATCGATTCGGTGAAAAAAGTTTCCGCACCGACTGTAATTACTAAAACCCTTTTGATATTTTTTCAACTTAAAATTTTAAATTTGCTTTGTTCGAAAAATATTTTTAGAAAATAAATACGATTCTCACAAGAAAAGTCAACAAAAACAGCCTGTAACTTTCGCGAATTCGTTGCAAATGACCCCATATTCTCTTGTCCGATAGGTACAAAAAATATAAACATAAAATTCACGAGTTTATAAAGAAAAACCAAAAATTGCAATAGTATCAAAAGTTCCTAATATGCTCCGAAATGGCGCGATTTGAGAACAAATTGGTCCAGAACGGTTTGATAATGGTTTTAAATTAGATTACAAAAAAATAAAAATTTTAAAGAAAAGCAAATATGTTGTTATTACAGATATATTTAAAAAATGCATTACTGACCTTCAATGCATTTGGTGCGGAAACTTTTTTCGCGATAGAGAAAAAATTGCACCTTATTTCATAATAGTTTTTCATGCTCTACACGGCTATGTGGTGGTATTTTTGATATTTGCAAAAAAGTGCAAAAAGTTATATCCCTAATATTCATGCTCTAGAGAGGGAGGTCCAACAATTTAGGACAGAATCCCTAGAGCAATAGGCATATCAAGCAGGTTTAAGTAGTATTCGCGGATGCAGTTGCGGTTTTCAAGCAAAATCGTGAAAACCTAAAAAACCTCTAAAAGTGTGTACTTTGACCGCGATTTATTTAAAAACCCCTCCGGCGATTTTTTTTAATTTTTTTTGGATTTTTCTCATCTATGAACATTGCAATTTCAGAAGCCTCAGAAACTTCCAAGGTGTAATCTCCTTCTATTTAAATTTGTTTAAGGCGCATGTAATGAAACAGTTTTTTCTCACCTTCCCAAATAAGTGGGATAAGGATAGGAATGACGACTTTTGTTTAATCAATTAGTAAGTAGACTTTTTGCTTAAAAAATTCTAAAAATCTAAGTTGACTTTTAGTCATGGAGGAAATCGGCTTTTCATGGTAGTGGACGGTCTCTGCTGCTTTTAGTTCACTTTGAAAGTCGAAGGATCAAAAATCGACTTTATAGCTGCGGGAACACTGTGCGTCTGGTTGGTAAACCACCATTGCCTATGAAAATGGTAGGAAACTTATATGTACCACCCTAATGTTAACGACACTATTAAATATTTTAAAGACCATGATCTGCGAATGTTCACCTGTAATATCTAGAGTTTTGGACATAAGGAGGAGTTTACGCATTGGTGGATAATTCAAAGAGTGGATGGCAGGCTTCAAGGATGTGCGATATGAGTCACAACATCACCAATGTCTAGTACCCCATGATACTAGACATTATTTTGACTGTGGATTAGTTGTTACCCGAAAGCTTTAACTATCGTATTCCCATTAACCCCATTAGACCGAAGACTATGGAAAATTCTAGATAAAATTTAAAAGAACCTTATCTGCGGCCATGCTCCACCGGAATTAAGGACAAATACGTCAACAAATATATTTTACAACTAGCTACCTTGAGTTACATTCCAATACCACCTCCACACAAGTCACCTAATACCTATAATGTTAGTCGAACTCTTTGAAGTTATAAATATCCCACTCTGTAAAAATTGCATTCACTTCTCTCATTCTCATGAAACTGTTATATTTTTTTTACTCCTGTTATAACTGTTATATTTTATTACTATCATTTAATCTCACTCTCCCATTACAATATTAATATGTACTCTTGCTCCACATTATTATTATAATTAATACAATGGTGCACAAGAAGAGATTGCTATTTTGTGTTTTTGTATGGGAAAGAGAGTTGTAGTTAACTTTTTCGTAAAGACGCGTGCATGGCTGAATTAATATCATCTCCGAGAAAGAGACTATTTATTTAAATTCTTACATTCTCGTTTTTCTAGTTATAATAAGATGTTTTTAGATTTAAGGAGTTAGTTCTGGAGTTGATCTGAATGAAACCTGTTGTCATATTAAATAATCGGTTAAATATTAAGGCTTTAACCGAAATTAATAATAATAAAGATTAATGTTTAATAATAATACTCTAAAGTGTTTTATTTTAAAATCATAAACATAACTCTTGGCTATTGCTGAGGCTGATAGATCAGGATGAACTGTAAAAATCCAAATTGATAGTTTTGTAGATGGAAAGAACTTGTCGATTGTGTTGAACGTATGAAGGAAATATCGATTCTGATCACTGCATTGTTTAAAATTGAACATTCCTTGATGAAATTCTCCCCTCATCCCGATAAAATATTAGTGCAATGGCCACCAAAATCAATTTAGAAATTAAGAGAAGATTAATATTGCACAGTTTAAAGACAAAGCATACTCTCGAAACTACTACTCGTGCTAATGTACGGATCAGAGTCTTGGGTAATTGCGCAGGCAGAATTATGCTGTGGTTGGTGCGTTTGAGGGAATTTCTTAGATCTACGGCCCAATATTCGAACTGTACAGCATACATATTGCAATTTCATAGTTAAATCTATGGAGTTACAACGGTTACATTGGCTAGGTCATGCAATGAGAATGAGAATTTTTGACAGGCACAGGTAAAGCAGAAAGATGAAGTGTCTGAGGAATTAAACAAGTGGAAGAGCAGATTGAAAAACGTCATATATTAAATTGGAAAGTCATTTATTGGTCTCGGAGGGAATGGAAATGTACTCTTATTATAGCTTGTGGGACAAATGATTTGTAATGTTAGTAACGGTAGTATAATGGGTCGCTAGGGTAACATGCAAAAAAATTCAAAACTACCCGAGACATGCTCTTAACATCCCCTTTGTCAAATTGTTTCAAATTTCATGTGGGTAGTACTGCTCTATGTTTGGTTCTATGGTGACCCTGGCCCCCGAAATGAAACTTTTTCATACACTTTTGGAACATTCTGCTTTCAAAAAGTCATGTTTGGTCTAAGACCAAAAATGTGCCCATTCGAAATAATGGGTTTAGACGACAGGTATGTTTCGGCGAAATCTGTTTCAGACAAATTGGAGTCGATGGAGCAATGTTCGTCTGTCTGGCTGGTACGCACGATAACTCTCGAACGAATCAACCGACCGCGTCTAAAATTTGGCATTCGTAATATTTTGTCCAAATTAAATATAAGTTCGTAGATGGACCATATCGGTCCAATAGTTCCGCTAACTCACCCAAAAAAGTTCAAACATTTTCGCTAAAATGATGCGCACGATAACCATTGAAGGAAGTAACCCAATTAGTCATAACTTTACAAATGGTTACTTCGAGTCATGTATCAGGTTGGAATATGGACCCTGTCGGTCCCGTCCTTCGGGTGCTTCCAACACAAAATTTGGGGGAAAAGTGCAGTTTAACAGCTCATCTCGGATCGTTTTGAAATGCTCTCATTTTTTTAGCGGCAAGTCCATCATTTCTGAGATAATAGCCCATAAGCTCCAAGATACGTAAGGTAACCCTCATAGGGAGATACCGATTTGGTCCAAACATTGTACATCGTATTATTTCTTATAGTTTCGAATTATATCCGAATTTTGACTACATCGTACCACCCTTTCGAAAGAGTGCAATTTAAGTACTCGTCTGGGATGTTTGTATTTTTTTTTTTTTTTTTTTTTTTTTTGAAAAATCTACTGAGCAGTCGATGATGTTGCATCAATATCGAATTATACACATATGCACTGATTGCGGTGTCAAATTAAAGTGGCCCGGTGAGGTGATCACGTTGAGAATGGATGATTGTGTTCCGCCTAGAAAGTTTTTCAATTCGAACCCACTAACGGTACATGCAGAAATAGGAGATATAAAGTTTTCTCATAACTTTGCATTAATTAGAGTAGCGTAGAAAACATGCTTCTGAAAGACAGTAAGAAGCTCGAGAACAAATAATTTATTACAGCTACTTGAGTAGGTTAGAGAGGGAGTTCCATAATTCTTCCAAAAATATATAGTACCCCTTAAGTACTAAAAGTGGAAAATCTTTAAAAATACTTAAATTTGGACAGTTTAATTACAGTCAATATGAGTATACAATAAGTCAAAGATACTTCAACCTACTAAAATCAAGATGTTATTAAATTGAAGCTAAGTCAAAATCAATGGCCTACATTCAATAATTGTTGCAATAATCATTTTCCTACTTATACGGAAATCCGACCTGAAAATATTTCAAACTCTTTCTTATATGTAACTACTAATGGCAGATTGTAAAAAAGTTACATTGCGAATACATGTACCACATGACATATAGCATTCGGAAATCTCAATATATAATTATTGTGGCCGCAAAAGTACATCGACCCCCACCTACAATGTTGCATTAATGACTGGGTGAATGAATCACTTGTAATTAATGATTTTCATACCAGGTTCATGGATTCTCCGCTGTTTGTTTTCGCAAAGGGTGAATAGAACATTCATACATTGCTCAAGAAAAACATATTCAAACATTTTGTCGTACTTTGAATAGAGCCACGAATGAATGAATGAATGCACGCCGACGCAAATGTCGATTTGCGTGTTTGCACATTGTCTACAATTCAACGCCAACAAATGTCTGGCACAAGTCAGTGTTGGGTTCAACAACTTTAGCTAAATCAGACAACGATTCGAGTACTACAACTTTATACCACGAGCACTAAGTACATAAAATGTGACAACGAGGATGCTTTAAATATTTTCATAATAATTTGAATGTAATTTTGTTTCCTGTTTCTTTAGAGGAATGACAAAAAAGAATGAAGAATGATATTTAAGGTTAGTTTAATGCAAGACGAGAGTTTTAGAATTAATTTTCAATATATATGTAAGTAAGAGTGAATTACAATCTCACATTATCTTTTTTGTAATTTAGATTTAAATGTTTTCTTAATTATTAAATTTCCCTCGAATGCATTGAATGGAATCACTCTACAATGTTGGCATATTCTTCTTCTCCTTAGAACTTATATTCGGCAGTAGTTTAAACCGAGCATATTAATTATGCCTTCTTCTCCTTTTTATTTTTGTTAAAAAACAACAACTAATCTTATTGGTTTGTCCGCCAGCTTTCGAGTTGCCAAATATACATGGACGGGTATGATTGTGTATTGCTTAGTATTTATACTATAAACTTTATAGTTATAAGACTTACGCGAGCAGATACAGATGTTTGACAGCAGTCCGTTTTATTAAATGAAACACCCACACTTTAAAATGTTATGACTTATTATGTTGATTTTTTATTGTAATAATAAAATATACCATGTTAGATTGTTGTTTCATTTTTATATAGGCAAACTGACTTAAATTTTGTTCGGCCTACAGAAACCTCACTGCTCCATTTTAATTTACGAGTTTAAATTTATAAAATGAAATAAAAAGACTTCCAACATGTCAGAAGGAATAATAGAGCATTTCGTTTAAGTCTCAGAGTGCAGCCTAGGGCAAAACCCCCACTGCCACATTTAAAGCGTTAACCTCAGTTATGCAGACCAAAAATCTATTTTTCATGAAAAAAAATTTCAAAAAAAAAAAAAACTACAAATTTTTTCAGTAGATATTTTTCTTATTTAAAAGCGAGCATCATTAGCAGCATTTACCCTCATTATTATAAATCTTCTTCTGTTAAAGATTGGATTTTATAAACATATTTATAGGGTTTCGGATAACTTTAAATTCAAAGTGATCATTAAATTTCAAAGACGACCTTCTTACCATTAACATTTAATGTCAAACTTATATTTTTAATGTCTCCAAATTGGTTTATTTTGCGTTTTCAAATCCATTCAATAGTAAAAGAAAACATATAATAATGGCCCTAAGACTTTTTTCAAAAATATTGTATACTTTGTGACGTATGGCCGTCTAGGAAAAGTTTTTGCTGTGCCCACTCTCGCTCAAAAACGAATAGACCAATCATCATATATTTTTGTTGGGTTATTAAGTACATAACATTCTTGCTCTAAAAGAGGGAATTTTTAAAATATTCGTTTAAAAAAATGGCAGTCCACATTTTGATTTCTAACAAAAACAATTAAAAAAAATACACTGTGCAACAAAATGGAGTTGAAAATTCGTCTTGGGGAAGAAGGGCCTTAATGAGTACATTAAGAAGTTTTCTCTGTCCCAAAATTTGTGTTCACAGTGATATCAGTCGGCTTTGCCGACAGAGATATGCCCTCAGCATCTCGAAAGTGTTGCGGAGGATGAACTTGAAGGAATGGACCGACATAGTCCATTTTTGAAGTGGATCTTGTTTTGGGATTGATTCCTTTTGTTAGATTTTATGCCCAACACTCATTTCAGTTGGTCACCGTATAACTTAGAGGTTTTGGGCCACGATGTCAGAAAGCATGGAATTGCCCACGAAAAACATAAAATCGCTTAAACAGGACCACAAGGAATAGCATCGGTATAACTTTCCAAAGGTTCTTCGAACTGAACTTAAACTGCGCTTAAACAAACATTAGTGTGGAAGGTGCGCACCGATAGTGCTAATCTCCGAACTCAAACTTAGTTTCGACTAAATATTACGAAGGCCAAATTTTGGACTGAATCGGTTGATCCGTTCGAGAATTATCGTATCAGGAAGTTATCAGGAAGTATAGATTTGCCCCTGAAAAAACTTGCACCGTCGTAATGGGGCAGCGAATATAAATTGCTACAACAAAGATAAAAGCGATTCGAAAGCCGGCCTTAAACTACATTTTCCGAAATATTGTGCGGGGAGTACCTAAAGGAGTTGGCATATATAGTCCATATTCAAGCCTGATCTATGTCTCGTAGAAATATTTCGATGTACAAAGTATGGATCAAATCCTTTACTGCCTTCAGGAGTTATAGTGGACACACATTTTTCGAATGTTTTCGAACTTTTGTGGGAGAGGTACCTAAAGGAATGCACCGATATGGCTCACCTTCGGACTCAAACTAAGTTCAGACAAAACATTACGATGGCCAAATTTTAGACCGAATCGGCAGATCGGTTCGAGAGTTATCGTCAGCTCCAGCCACTACACATTGTGTCATAGGGGATTTTTACAAATTTCTGGCTATTTTCTCAGGAAGTATGGACTTGCCCCTGATAAAACTTGCACCTTCGTAACAAGCGCGGCGAATACAAGTTGCTGCAACAAAAATCAAAACGATCCTCGTTAGCATAAATGCTGAGGGTATAAAAAGTAAGAAAGTTTCAGCAAGCTGTGCCGACAGATATATACCCCAGTCTCCGACCAAATGAAAAACAACAAACACAATACTTCTGACGTCTATAGGATTTTGAGTTTTTGGGCCAATTTCTCAGGTAGTATGGGTTTGCCCCTGAATAAAATTGTACCGTCTTAACTAGGGCCGCATACACAACATGTTGCCAATTTAAAAACGATCCCATGCGAGTCCTTATACTGCATTCTTTCCAAACTTTGTGTGGGAGGAACCCAAAAGAGTGGTACGATGTAGTCAATATTCGCACATAATTCGGAGCTGTAAGAAGCAATACGATGTACAACGTTTGGACCAAATCAGGTTCGAAGGTTATCTTACCTACTACCCTGTTAAGTTGGTGCCGACAGGATTTTTGGATATTTTGGGGCATTATCTCAAGAAGTATGGATATGCTCCCGAAGAAAATTAGGCCGTCGTAACAGGGCCCGAGAGAAAAACTGTTTAAAAAACACTTAATAAAAAATGTTTGAATTTAAATTAAAATTAAATTAAAAAAGTAATCATGGGGAATTATTGCCAATATATGTAGCCGTTTCACAAAATATAGAGAACTTGATTTACATGCGCAAGCGCGACTTTACAGATGTGCAAAGTTGACTGTTCGAAATTTCGAACGCTGGTACTTAACCTACATATCGATGGGTATATCAAAACGTGGAAATTTACTGACAGATTGCGGGGAAAATTTATTATAGCACCATATAAGACTAAATACTACATTTTAGCCATTTCTAAAGGATAGTGCGGCTAAAAGCCTGAAATACCCTAAAATCGTTAGGTACAATTCAACGGAGGCTATATAAAACGTGGACCTATGCTGACAAATTTCTGGAGGAAAGTTAAGTAACCTCAAAAAAGATTAAATATGTATAAATTTACAGTCATTTTTGTAGGATAATGCAGCTAAATCCTTGAGATCTCCCGAAAATCGGGCGGTACCGTTCTATGGGGGGCAATCCAAAACGTGGACCAGTGCTGACACATCTTCAACCATATTTTCATAAAAAAATTGTGAAATAAATCAATAAAACGGCAAATAAATCAATTTTATTTTACTTCCAAACATTTTATTTTACTTCTGCCAGTGTTCGAAATTTCGAACACCACTTTCCGGGAAAACAAAAAATTGGAAAATTTTTTTGAGTTGATTTTTGACATCCGTGGGTCCTATTTGAATATTATTTTGCCGATTTGACGATTTTGGCACCCGAAAATTACCGATTTTCGACCAAACTTATCTGGCATCACTGGGTATATCCCCCATATAACGGTACCTCCTGAGGATTTAAGCAATCCTTTCCTTCCAAATAAGTTGCAATTGGGTACTTAGGGTTTATAGGGGTCACTTAACTTTTCCACAAAAAATTGTGGACATAGGTCCACGTTTGGGTATAGGTCCCTTTTTAGGTTCCTCCCGATTTTCAGTATCATCATCATTTTCCGCCCAAATTATGTGAAATTTGGTATTTGGAGTTCCTAGTGGCCACAAACATTGTGGACATAGGTATACTTTTTGATATTGCCCCAATATAACGGCACCTCCCAATATTTGGTATTTTGAGCATTTTCAGGCCAAATAAGCTGTATTTTGGCATTGGAACTTCTCGTTGGTTATATGTACATCTTCTCCACCAAAAATGTGAACATAGGTCAACGTTTTGACATAGCCCCCATATAACCATATAGTCCGATTTTTGGTATTTTGAAGATTTAACGATATTTTTTCCATGAATTTATCAGCAAAATTTGTGGCTATTTGCAGCCAAAATTTGATAATTCGGAATCTAGGAAGTCCAATTTTATTTGTCGAAAATTAATTGGACTTGACATTAATGAATTTTTGTTTTTGTAGTAACGCTCCATTTTGAGGATTTAAGCTACATTTTCTATGCATTTATCAGCAAGTTATGCGGCTATTTGCAGCCAAAAGTTGATTATTCGGAATCTAGGAAGTCCAATTTAATTTGCCGAAAAAGAATTGAAGTGGACATTAAATAATTTTTGTTTTTGTAGTAACGCTACCATTGCTATCGAAATGATATCGTTTTCGAATGTTTCTCGATAGTTTTGTGGATATTTGGTTCAAAAACGACATACGAGAATGAATAGAAAACGATTCATTCGTCGCTCACTTTGTGTTGGGAAAACCTTCGATTTCGACTATCGGTAATAATCATTGTGGAATAAGAAGGTGTTACATGACATCATACTAAACGTCAAATTTAATCACAATAATCCATTGCTGTGAATTGCTTGTTTACATTTTGTATGCGATTTTATTCACAATAAAGCATTTTGGCAACTAATATAATGATCAGCTGTTTTTGGCGTTGTACCTTTATTATTGTGCCACGGTAATAATATTATAAGCGAATGATATACAGCTGTGTTCAAAATAATAGGAGTGCTCATTCACACCAAGGGAATGGTCGAACAAACATGGTTAAACTTACCCATTTTGATTTATTTTGAATTTATTTAACATTGTTGACATCCCAACAGTTAATTCATCGGCAGAAATGTGGTAATCCGTTTTAAATTATTTACTGTTTACACCAACATTATAAATCGCCTTCAAATTTGTTATTCAAAAAAATAGGAGTGCGGAAGAAAAAGGACAATAAAAATATTTTTAGTTGAGTTTCAGATCAAAATTGTCTATATTTTAGTTGACAGTAGTGAATCCAATAGATTTTATGAGATTTGATGGCTGTTTGAAAACAAAAGTTCTTTCGGAGGTAGCCTAAAAACAGGTGATTGTCCTTGCAGCGATTTTTTCTATAAATTGAGCACTTATTGGGTAACTCAATCGATTTTGTAGACAGAACTTTAGTGATTAGAGTTTTTTTGATGCTCTGGCTGTTATCTCGAACAATATATAATGATCGGTATCCCGGAAATTCGTGTATTTTGATCCTTGAGCCAAGTTATAGCCAGTTTCCATTAACTTTTTACGTAAGGATCGGTTAAAAAAGCGTATCTATAAGGCATTAATTTCTCGATCAAGTGATGTTTTGAGGTCCTTAGCATCTTAACTGCACGCAAAATTGATTATATGGTTCATTTTTGAATAATTGGATGATTGGCACATATGAGACATTTTTCCAAACGCTTTGTTGAGAAGGAAACTTTAAGGACAAACTTTTGAAGTTGGTCTAAGATTATTTTTATTAGGTTTAGCATCGTATAGTAAACAGTTTTCTAATGAAACTAACCTAAATGAAGTATTTTTGAGTTAAAAACGTAAATTTATATTGAAAAATATATTACGGCGTATACCAACCATAGTGCAATCCCAGCCTGCCTATCACTAAATGGTTCAAAGTACATTTCAACCGTTCACGTTTTAAACATTTTTTGAATAGAAGCGAAATTGATCGCATACACAAGGTTAGCACTCTAAGGACTTCCAAATTTTATTTGGTTGGGGAATAAATTCCTTATAGATACACTTTTTTGGCCGATCCTTACCTTAAGGCCTAATGTAAACTGCCTTAAACTTGGATCAAGGATCAAAATACACAAATTTATGGGATACCAATCATTATATATTGTTAGAGATAACATCCATAGCATCAAACAAATGTAATCGTTAAAGCTTTTGTCTGCAAAATCCATTGAGTTGCCCAATAAGTGCTCAATTTATGGAAAAAATTTCCGCAAGGTCAATCGCCTGTTTTTTGGCTACCTCCAAAGGACTTTTGTTTTCAAACAACAATCAAATCTCATAAAATCCATTGGATTTACTACTGTTAACTAAAATATTGACAATTTTGATCCTAAACTCAACTAAAACTATTTTAGCGTCCTTTTTCTTCCACACTCCTATTATTTTGAACAAAAACTTTAAACACGATTTATAATGTTAGTGTAAACAGTAAATAATTTATAGCAGATTGTCACATTTCTGCTGATGAATTAACTGTTGGGATGTCAACAATGTTAAACAAATTTAAAATAAACCAAAATGGGTAAGTTTAACCATATTTTTTGACATATTTATTTTTTTGTATGGGCGCTCCTATTATTTTGAACGCAACTGTATATAAAGCGATAGTTTCTACGCAAAGATATACATAAATACATAAAGATTTGTCAATAGATAGAGTTAATATCTGTTGTTACGATATCATAACAACATTCTGTTAAGTAGTTAACCATTTCAGGCGTTTTATCAGCCAAGTTCATATTCAATGAACTGGAAACTGCTATGGAATACAATCCTGAGTCCAACTTTTTGCTTTCCTATAATTTGTATAAGGCCCCAAACAAATTTTTTTTCATCCAATTTACAGTCTCCTCTATTAATTAAAAATAAACTTTGTTTAGTTTTATTAACAATTTGTTTAACAATTAAACAAATATGAAGTTAGATATTTTGCAACAAACTGAGAGAATATTTACAACAACGACAAAGTAAAACCAAAATATTAGTCACCAGAGTGTCTGTAATAGATACAATGGAAAACATTTCTCAGTTTTATAGTTTGATTTTTTTACTTTCGGGCCGCTAGATCAGTGGTTTCGACCAGTGTGCGTAGTCTTCATTTGCTGCCAAATTTTTTGAGCGAAATATCCACAAAAGGTAGAAAAACGGTAAAATATTATTCGCGAAGCTTAAATAAATACGTTGTACACAGATATTCTTTATAGAAGACAAATATTTGTAATTTGTGTTTGATTAAAAATATGTTTTGACAGCAAATGAAGACATCAGTAGTGCGATTCTCTAACTCATTTTCTGAGTTACCAACAAAAATCGATAAAAGTAAAACGCAAAATTATGAATGAAAAGTTAAAATAAAACTTGACAACTCTCTTATTATCGGTAAAACTTTACGACTACTTTTTATTCGTCGCTAACTTACCGAAAAATATCGGTAATTACCGAAATTACAAGCATTATAATTTTACCGACAATTGTCGGTAACTCAAAAAGTGAGTTAGAGAATCGCACTACAGTAGTGTAATTCTCTAACGTTTTTTTTTGGTTACCGACAAAAATCGGTAAAATTAAAACACAAAATTATGAATGAAAATTATGAATAGAAGTTGGCAACACTGTTGCCATCGGTAGGACTTAGTGACAAATTTATTTTGGTTGCTAACTTGCCGACAAATTTCGTTAATTACCGAAATTATAAGCATTTCAATTTTAACGGATGTCGGTAACCAAAAAAAGCGTTAGAGAATCCCACTACAGGTGGTATTATTGTATCACCTTCTTTCTTGCACCATGAGTAATATCAACTGATGTCTTCATTTGCTGTCAAACATATTTTTCAATCAAAAATATATAACAAAAATTTCGCTTCTAACAAGAATATATGTATGTATGTGTACAGCATCTTTGTTTAAACTTCGCAAAGAATATTTTAACACTTTCTTTCACCTTTTGTGGATATTTCGCGCAGAATTTTTTGACAGCAAATGATGACTACGGCCTGAATTCGCCTTTTGTATCACCTTTCTAAATTCGCCTTGACATATTCTGTGCTTAAAATATTTTAAATGTTTTCCAATAGCAAATTTTTTGGGCCACACTAAGATGGGTGTTTTAAGATGGACCAGGTCCTGAACTTGGTCATGCTAAAGCCGATTAAGGCTATTCCTTAATATATTTTATGCTTTTGGAATTATTAAGACAAAGAAATTGTAGGTATATCTATTATTTCGAAATGCAGAAATCGTATCGGCAAACGGATGGATTGTGCTGACGACAGGTACCATTTCCCTGTTGCAGCACAGTTTCTTTTGACGATAACAAATCTGGTTTAATATTGGGGTTTTTATTTGTGTATGTCTGGTGTAAACTTGGAGGGTATAAACACCTCACATTAGGGCTAGTTTAGGGTCTGCCTATCTAATATATCTATAGAATCGCTTCCATCATAGATGATGTATAATTGTTCAATGGTATCAATTTCCGTCTACTAACTTTAGCAATAACTTTCTTTAAGTCATCTCTGCCAACAACAATAATTTAGTACGTATGTAAGTTTGATTTAGTTAAGACCCCGGCTTTTGCTTCTTCAATTTAGTTTATTATTGTAGTAACAGTTAAATACACTTTTATTGTCATTTATTATTATTTATTCGGGCTTTGTGTTATTAGTTATTCAAAACCGAAAATGCAATTTCGTCTATGACTTAATGTTAACTTCCTTCTGTCAAAATATTTTGATATATTCTTTCTTACATCAATAAAATCAATAAAAAACGTACGTTTGGCCATTTCCTTATTACGTGTTCGTGTTCGTTATCGATTTCCATAGAAATTGTCTCGTTTCTTTTGCTCGGCTTAACGCGATTTCTATCATTCGCTTTCGTTTATCATTTTCCAGTTCAATGTCGGGGCGGCCGTAAGACCATCATTACCTACATACCTGGCAAGCTGGGTATTACTACTACTGACACGTCCACTTAGTGTGCCACAACGAAAGTTTGTCGGCTCTTTAATGTTTTGATTTGATTAATTGCTTGTTTGTCACTTTGACAAAAGAATTAACGAAATTTTTATGTAAATCCGTTTAGTTCTGCGTTTGGCTTTCATTCTATTGTTTCTCTAGTGTATTATCTGGGGATATTGTTGCAATTGTTGGTGTTGTTGTTGGATGGGTCTGCTTTTGTTTTATTTGTTCCATTGCATGTAAGTAGCAATTATTACGTGTCGTAACGACAGCAGTTCAATTTCATGATAAGTGACCTCTTTTGTTTGTAAGTTTTCGACCACACACCCACTATAGAAATTAATATAAAAGACAGGAAATTTTGAAAATTCGTGAAGAGACTGTGAATAAAAATATGAATTGATGAACTGAATGAACATTGTGCAAGTAAATTGTCATATTTGACACTTGGTGTATTCTAAAAGTGGGCTAATCAATGCGCTTATGTGATATTCACTTTTACATTAGTTTAGTATAGGCATTGATCGCATTTCCAAAATTGAAAACAAGCGGATTGAGGGCGTTTTAAAAATGACACAGATTTCTAAGCATTAACGTTAAATTTAATTTTGTTCACTCAATATGATAGGGTACAATAAAACCAATCGTTTCTGTTTGTACATATGGTAATATTCAAAAAAGTTTTACAATCGTTGAAGTTGAGGTTCGCCATTTAATAAGTCGCGAACTGTTAATATATTTTATAAAATATGAATACATTTATATATATTGAAGTGTTTTAGCTACGATCTCATAATATGGAGCATAACAAATAATTTTCGTGGAAGCTGCGCTTGTGGTAATATAAAAAAAATGGGAAAATGTGTTGAAGTTTACAAGTTTTTTGTGTTCTTTCTTGATTTCTGGCCAAACCACGGAAAATTCAAACCTGTGCTCAAAGAAAGAGCTAAAGAATACCCCTTAGGCAATATGGTTCTAGTGTATGACTTTTCGATATATACACTGCATCCCCCTAAAATGGATGCTGACATTTTGAAGTTTTGATTTCAGTGTTTTTAGAATTTTTCTTATAATTAGAGGGTGCAACTAGATAAATTTTCTGAAAAAACCTATTTTTTGGCTTTAAAATGTATAACTGTCGTACAGGTACCGCTGAACCCCGCGTGATTTTAGTTTTTTTACGTGCCGGATCTAATAAGCCCTTCCGCGTTTGAATCCATCCACTAAAACGCCGGATATAGATACCTTGAAAGTAGGAAAATCAGCAAAAATATATTTTGACAATTCCGCGAATTTAACCGCGATTTTCTTTGATTATTTTTACATAAATGTAATCCTTTATACGCGATTATAATATTTGCCAAAAAGGTGTGTCATAAATTGCAAAGATTCGGTAGCAATATCCCCATTTATCCCAAAATATAATGTGGTGGCACATCCGCAGTTCTTGACGAATCTGTCTAAAATAATTTATATTGACGTATTTTTAATAGGCGGCCATTGAAATCGGATGCACCTTATACTCATATGCACATCGCGTAATTTTTGCCCACTTGAAGGTTTTTTGAATAGTAAGATGCGACTGATGGCACACTTTGGCCGCTGAATGAAACATGGGAAAATCCATGCATATTGATAGACATGGACTCCCTGTATCCGAAAAGCACATGCACCTCAACCGATTTAAACCAATTCGCGAATTATACGGTTTTTAACTTCTATGTTTTTTCTTTGATTGTATTTTCAATATTACTCTCTACTTCTTATTTCTATTGCTTATCACAGAAAGCAAATATACTTTCACGATGACTAATTACTTTTCTCGTAGATGTTTAAGCAAAATACTTCAGGAGTTGGATTGAAATTTAGCGAAATAATAGAATAACTCCCAACATTTATTTTTCAAATTTTTCGTATTTAACCAAAAATATATTTTTGAATTAATTTCCAACAATAAGTTTCCGTTCTTTGTTGTTGTTGTAATATGCAAGTTATAAACGCGATCTTTATAATTTTGGTCTCACATTTTTTACGCGTTGTCTAGATTCTGAACGTATTTTTAAATTATTTTTTTAGAGATTTTTTGGACTCTGATTTAGAATAAATAAAATTTATTCCAAGATTTCTTCAATATTTTTTGATTTTCCGCGAAAATAAAAATAAATTTAGTAACTATTTTAGCATCTACGGATAGATATCAAATGCTGCTAACGATTCATATATACATGTTCTTATTACAACACAATAGGAATTTTTAAATATTTTTTCTTTACAAGAGAGTAAAACCGCATATAACTTTTGAGTGCAGCATCCAATTTTGTGAACGCGAACAGATTTGAAACCACGATTTTTTTCATAACCCATGTACCAAAAATGGCGGATGTGCTCGCCAAAAAAGTTTTTAATTTTTTTTCTATGTAATTGTAAAGGAAATTTGAAATTTACGGCATCATCTTCTTTACTACATACTTTGACGACAAGACAATGCAACTTTTATAGCGGCTGCAAAAAAGATGTAAGCGACATTTTTTCGATTTTCTTTTTTCAGAAATCAAATATTCCAACACACCATCTCCCAAATTTTTGGAACTCTGCCACGTACCGTTACGAAATTAGAGCAAAAACAATTTTGATGTAAGCGCCCTTTTTATTTGGTTTACATTTTTAGGTAACAGTGAATTGTCGCTAACATCAAGATTGTACATTAACGTACCATGTAGTTATTCGACTATATTAAAAGAAATACACTTTAATCTTATAAGTTTTCGAATAAATACTTGATATTAAAGCAAGTTGCTTTGTTTTTAAATTAAAGATGTGAATTACCCTAAAAATTATTTGTTTCAAATAAATTTTTTTAATTTTTTAATCTTAATGTAACATTCTGATTGCGTGGCAGCGAAAAAGATGTAAGCGACACTAATTACCGTTATATTGAACATATTCCGCAAATTATTTATTTTTTTAATAAACATAATTTAGTAACGGAACACGGTGCTCTCGAATAAAATTTAAAGGAAAGGTGCTTACACCTGGGAAATTTTTGCGGATTCTGAAACTACAATGTTCATAGATGAGAAGAATCAAAAAACAAAAAAATCGCCGGAGCGCTTTTTAAATAAATCGCGATTCAAGTTGACATTTTTATGGGTTGTTTAGGTTTTCACGATTTTGCTTAGAAACCGCAAGTCCTATCTAAATGAGACTGAAAAAGATGTTGTAGCTATGAAAATTCTCTACTAGATTGACATTCACGTTATTTTCGTAGGTTTTACCATTTTTTAGATATTGAAGTTCAAATTGGGACAATGCACATAGGCTTCAATCAGCAAATTTTTGGCCAAAACCCTATTTTTGAAGTTTCGAATTTTTATTTTTTTTTTTTGCACAGAATAATAAAAAACACATCAAGTCATCTGAAAATAATTAGTTTTTGTAAATAACGTTAGTATTCGTTGATTGGCGCAGTACCAAAGTTGACACTTTCTTATGTAAAAATAAAACAGACTTTGTGCTGCAAAATATACAATTTTTGTTGTATTGCGTCGCTGCATAAATATACAGAAGTGAGACTAAAGTTATTATGAATCGGGAAGCTGTTAATGAGTACTTTTATAATATTTACAAAAATAACGATACAAATTCTTAAAATTAGCATATTAAATCAATGTTTTTATATATATTAAAAATCATTTTTTTAACTGATGGCCGTTGTAGCCAATGCTATGTCTTATTAACATTGTATTTACTACAAGTTAATATAATAATAAATAAATAAAAATAATTTTTTACAAATATTTTTTAAATATACCTAAACTTTTAAAAAAATGTCCAAATATGTCCACCTCCAAATCGAATTTGGAAGATAGCAGGGGGTCTGTACTAATAAATTCAGAAGTCAAATCGCGCTCAAATTTAAAATAAAGTGGATTTTTCTATTTTAAGATGGGAGAATTTTTTGTAAATACCCGTTGTGGCTGTACGTAGTATCCAATTGAAATAGAACGGTAATACCAACATCTATCAACCGATTTTCCTTAAAATTCATATTTAAGGGTTTCAGAATGTAGAAAACAATAATGTATAATTTTTTTGAAAATAGGTCAATTTTTTGTCATAGCCCCTACATAAAAGTACCGTCCGATTTTAGATATTTTGTGGATTTGAGCGAGACTTTATGACCGATTCGGCTGAAATTTGGTATTTTGACCTCTTGGAAGATATTAATCCTTCGTACTAAAAATTATTAACATAGGTCAATGTTTTGGTTTAGACCCCACACAACGGGACCACCCTGTTCAACAAATTTTTGGCAGTTTTTGGTCATTTTAGTCTATAAAACGTAGGAATTGCTGTTTGTACACATTTATTATAAGTAATAAATAATTTCAATACAAAATGGACGTTGAAATAGTTTTGGCCAGAAAATTTGGATTTGGGACCATTGTGCAATGCACTGACTGTATCACCCCCTTATAAAAATGTAATGAAGGGAGCGCCTTAACTAAGTTTTAATGAAAACCGTTTACACAGGGGAAGTTTTTGTGAATTCTGAAACAGCAATGTTCATAGATGAGAAAAATCCAAAAACAAGAAAAAATCGCTGTAGGATTTTTAAATAAATCGCGGTCAAATTCACATTTTTAGGTTTTTTTTTAGGTTTTCACGGTTTTGCTTGGAAACCGCAAGTCCAATCGAAATGGAGCTAAGGAAAATTTTGTAGCAGTGAAAATTCTCTACAGGATTGACGCTTATGATCTGTTCTCAGGCTGTACCATTTTTGAGATAAAGAAGCTCAGTTTACATTTTTTAGGTTTTGTTTGTTAGGGTTTCGCGATTTTGCTTGAATACGGCAAGTCTTATCGGCATGGGACCTGAGAAAATCGTATAGCTGTGAAAATTCTCTACAAGAGTGGCTTATGTAATTTTTCCTAGGTTGTACCATTTTTTTAGATATACAAGTTTAAGTTGGGAAATTGCAGTCATGACATTGTTTGAATTTTGACAGCTACAACATTTTCTATATTCCCGTTTTGTTGGGACTTGCGGTTTCCAAGCAAAATCGCAAAAACCTAAACAACCCCTAAAAATGTCAACATAACATATTTAAAAAGTGGGCATGGTCCGGTATTTTGGCTCCAAATATGTACCAAATATGTATGATGAAATCGATATAATCATATGTTTAACTTATAGATATATCGTTTAAAAGAAAGGCGTTGGGAAGGTACCCTATCTCCTCCGAAATTCATAAAATATACATAACAATGACAAGAATTGAGCTTTTGCTACAAATTTGAATGATATCGATTCAGTAGTATTGGAGATATAACATTTAAAAAAACAGCCATGGTCGGGTGTTTAGACCCCAAGGAAGTACTAAATTATAGATTAATCAGTAAATTTTTAAAACGATACATGCGTAATTTTTGCAAATATAGGGTTTTTTAATATCGCATAACGGAGGTATCCCGCCATCTCTGGAATTAAATAAAATCTGTAGCCTGTTTTCAGGGGCCAACCCTTTACATTCACTGACAATTTTAGAAAAATCGGTTCAGTAGTTTTTACAGACAAATTTTAAATTTAAAATTTAAAATTTAAATTGAAATGAAAATTGAAAAAAAACCTAAGTCGGGTTGTGGCGAATATTTCACAAAGAGAATTATCCAAATCGGTCCAGCCGTTCTCAACAGATGCCATTACCAACGAACGACATTTGATTTTTATTTATATTTGATACCTAGCAATTGAAACCCAACTTTATCGGCATGTTTGAGTATCAAATTAAATTTGCATTCCATGGCCGTCGTTGGTCAATATAAAAAGCTCAGTCAGAGACAAATGTGCCCTTGAATACAATTGGCTAAACAATTTCCATTTATTTAACAAAATTTGATAAACTAATGAATTACGACTATTAACGCTCTACTTACCTTTCAAAACCAATCTGTTGTACATTTAATATCCGGCTGTTATTTTTTCCTTTCTAACAAATTCTATTACAGATTTTATTTTCAAATAAATACTGAAATGATTTCAATCAATATGTATTTGGTGATGGTCGGCTGACTTTATATTAGCCTCTATAAAGGGCAGGTGTTTTGTCTTGCGCTATGCATTTCAAAAATCAACTGACCATTGAAAAACACTCAAATTCCATAACATGAAGCGGAACATATGCACACAAATGGAAAAAAGTGTATGTTAAATGGAAATCATTTCAAAATTAAAATAGCAGCAGCATGAAAAACCACCACCACCATCATCATTTCCTCAGTTATCCTAATGCATATGAATACCAGACGAAAATTGAAGAGCACGAGCTGTAGCCGGCCATTGACTGTTGACACGTGATATCATTGAAATGAAAAAGAGAGAAAAAAAAACATCTGCATAAGTGCATATTTCAAATAATACACTGATTTCGAGAAGGTTGATCGATCATATTCATTAGAAAGGTAATCTTTATTTAAATTGTCTTCACCTATAAAATGGGCGAGGAAGTGCACAAAGAAGTTGATTCTAAGGAAATGACCATTAAACGAAACATTTTAATCGCAGGACAATAGCAATTTTTTTTGTACCTAAGACCCGGAAACGATACAGGCGTTGACGTTTTTGGAAATCGTCAATAGAATATGCAGCTGAAAATTTGGAAAAAGCAAATTGAAAAAATCTCATTTCCATAGGCAGGTTAAATTCGACTGCGTGCAATAATGTTCTTCGTTTTGATATAGTCCCCATATTTTGACTAAACTTTCTGTAATTTAACATTTGAATTTCTTAGTGTTCGCAAAACTTTACCCCCAAAAATTGTGAATGTGGGTCCATCCCAGCAAAAATACTCATTACAAAACCCCCTACTAAGCCAATATTTTAACAATCGCATGTCTCGCGAAATATGTAGTTATTTTTGTTGCAACTTATATAACTAGTTACTAAAAGTCGCGAATACTTAATAAACTACTTACTTCAGTGGTGGTTTCTCGGTTTTCGGTATTGCCAAAGAAATTCTCGATCAGAGTGTTTCTTTGGACACGTATCTATTTGAGCGAGCAACTGACTCTTGGGTATAAAAAGTTTCTTGTTGAAAAACAAGAAATAAGGAAACTAATGAGGATCTGTGGCGAGATCCGAAACTATGAAAAACACACCAAGTAATTTCGATAATTAAAAAAAATATATTGATAAAAGTATATACATATGGGCTGAAAGAGGACACTCTCAGGCATCATTCTGCGAAAACGTAACACTATTTCATGCTGTTAATATTCTTCGGAATTTGTCAATGAAAATCTGTTCAATAATAGATTTAATGGCCATAGATGTATGCCTTTTATAAGATCTGGGAAAGAGACGTATGTGTCTGCAATCTGATATTTTCTTATCTCCTTATCAGGGACAAGACATAGGAAGCTAAAGCTCTAACCATCGGAAAAGCGTTTCTCTTACCGGATGGTTTTAAATAGCTGATGCATACACCTTATTAGCGTGTCGTCTTCGGTATTGAACATCGCGTACTGCCTTAATATTCGGAATGTTACGCCTTGACCAAATTATAGGCGGGGTGCATTCAATACCGTTTTCTGGGATTGGTTATATGGCATCGACCTGTACTGACAAATTTCTGGAGTCATATTTGTAGCCGCAAAAAAGAAGAAAACATAACAAAATTCTGCCATTTCGGTAAAATAATGTGGGTAAAACCTTCAAAATGCCAAAAATCGGGATGTACCGTTCTATGAGAATATATCAAAACATAGACCAATACTGAAAATATTCTGGGAGAAAAGTTTGGAAGCCCCAATGAATACCAAATGCCATATTTCAGCCATTTCGGAAAGATAATGTACCAATAATCTTCAAAATACAGAATATTGGGAGGTAACGTTCTATGGGGGCTATATCAAAATGTGAACCTATACTGAAAATATTTGGGGAAAAGTTTGGAATAAACACTAAATGCCAAATTTCTTTCATTTTAGAAAGATAATGTGCCGAAAGCTTCAAAATACCGTATATATGTTGTTGGGGAAATTACAACAAAAAATATTTTTTAAAAAGGGATTTGATATTTTATATTCAAACAGCTGGTGCGATACCACTACCTTGGTAATCGTCCCATGATTCTACCCATAACAAGAGTGCTGTCAACTATTATCCGAACTTTTCATTCATAATTTTGCGTTTCAATGTTACCATTTTACCATCCATATTACATTTGCATCCACCGCATTTGAGTGCTATTGGGTGCCTCTGTCACACCATGCAAGAAGTAGTATTTGGGTTGCACTTTATATGTACCATCCATGCCCTGTATTAAATCCGTCGTAGTACTTGACTAGGGTGATCACTATTATTATTCTCAAGATTTGATATTTTTGCCTAGCACATGAAAGCTTGCTGCTAATTCTAGGATACTTTCAAATACTCACTTCAAAAAAATATGGGGTGGTCCGGCCGTAGCATTTGTCTTACGACTTTGTGCGTGCAAGGTGGTCTACATCATGCACCAATTATTCCAGCCTATTTGACATAGCTCATATCTCACCATATACACTCTCAATCTAACCTTGATTCAAATATCAAATCAAACGCTTACATTATGGATGCTTTACCAATTTAACGTATCTGACAGTAAAACATTTAAATGTTTTGTCATTGCAATCATTGGTAACAGACTTTTCAAATTACTATTTATATTTTTATAGGTCCGACAGAAACAACAAAGCAAACCAACCGCAGCGGTACAACATCTAAAGGATGTTAAACCATCAAAGTTATGATTGTTTTTTTTTCTTGTCTGCATTTAACTGGTGCGCTGCTGCGTTGTGTTTGCCTGCGACACAGCCATAAACATAGCCCCTCATTAGCCATAACAAGGCCAATATTATCAGGATCAAAATGATGCATACAAACGCAATCCTAGGTTGTGAGAGAAAACGCGCTGTTTTATTATTTCACCACCAACCTAACTGACTGATATTTTGACGTGGTTAATGACGTCCAGGCTGCCGGCCGGTTTACGGGCCGATTAGGTGCAGAACAGTTTATTTCTTGTTGACTCTTTTCGTTTTTCTGTTGTGAGTAAATATTTATGTTGGTTATCGCACGCGATCATATCTTTGTTGAAATCTCCGTCGGGCGGGCGGGCCATGACTGTTGTTTAATCGAAATTCATCATCGTTGTCCACATCGTCGTAGTTCTATGACGTTCTTTGCAGCTAACAATATGTGTAGTTAGCTGGTTGACTGACTACCATGATGATGATGGTGCTGACGATTATCGTGAGCGGCAAAACAGACAGAAAATTTAGATTCGAATTCGGACATATGGGGAAGGAAGAAATTTAATTTGTTGCAATTTAACCAAAACAATAACAACAGGGCTTTTGACCGCCAACGCCGACAAGAGTTAAATGTTCTTGGCGATGACTTGGCTTGAGTCGAAGTTGTGGCATTTAATTGTTCTTGAATATGATTTCAATATAATTGGATGACTATGTTTTTTCTGCGAGTTGGGAACTATCTCAACCCTCATTCACAAAATAAAGAGGCGGCTTCTTCTAAACGAAATGTGATTGACCATTTGAGTTATTCATTCGCAGACTGCGTTTTTATGAACATTTTTTTATTCTTAACGTCATGATGTAAATACTATTTTATTCTCCCATAAAACTAAGACGCCACTAATTAGATTATTTAAACTTATTTCCTGATGCCAGCTACAATTACATGATAACGTATTTAATATGTATATAAACCGAACGCTATGCAGGAATAACATCTACACGTAAAATTATTGGTCGTTGACATTTACTACACCAACATCACAAACGGAATATACAAACTTTACATGAAACATGTTATGGATATATACAAATATCTACTTATAACTCATTGTACACCAAAAGCTGCGGAGTAGAAAATTAATTTTGATAAAGAAACCTGAGACACAGAAGATTTTATATATGGAGTGGAAAATTTCCAGAAGATAGTAGGCGAAGTGAGCAAGAGCTTTGCAAAGCGCATAATACATATAAAACAGCTAGCTGGAGCCCAATGCCGTAAGTTCAGGAAGCAATTGACAAAGGAGGTTGTTCCGAGAATCTTTTGGCAGAGGGCAGCAAAGTGAGCTCAATCGTGAAGGAGGTATGTCCGGCCACGGAATCGACAACCGAATCTGGGGATTCGTGAAGAAATCCCTAACCCGACAGAAGACGAAAAATTGCCGCTGAGACCGGTAAGCTGCCATTTTATGTCATGGTAGCCATGAATCGATATAGGGGGAACTCTGCTATGCAATGATCGATACCTATAGAGGTTCCGGAATACTACTAGGTATTGAGCAAGTGGCCAAGAATAAGATCTTGGTTCTAAGGTAATGCAGCTAATCAAATGGGTAATGAAGAGGAGCGAAGAGGAGATCCTTCCCAGCCGAGAGATTCCACCACAATGTACGATGGGCGATGTTGCAGACGTGCATCATCCAAATCCTTTTGTCCAAACGGATATTTTGGGTAATGTTTAAGCAATTGGATGAACACGGAATTGAGTATTTAACAAGTGTCCTCAACCTATCACTCGTTGAGAAGCAGTTTTCCAGTTGCCTAACGTCAACATGGATTCCGGAAAATGCATAGTACTACAACAGCACTACACGTCATATCCATACATGTCAGTAGAGGACTGAACCAGAACAGGCTGTGCGACGGAACAGTCATTGGCGCTTGACTTAACGAAGGCCTTCGATACCGTCAACCATGCCAAGCTGTCCAAGGATTTGGAGAAGACCACTCTCCAGCCGTGTTTGACAAATAAATCTTGTTGACCAATTACGAAGCAATAGGCCGGTCTGCATCAACAGGTGCATCAACACAGGAGGATATTGTCTATACAGTACCCGCAGTGAGCATCCCTGTCAAGATTTAATGGACAGGCTTCCCCCACCCAGGCACTGCAGAAGAGATCTTCACGATCTAGAGAGAGAGAGGTCCAAAGGTATAAACGAGAACCTCTAAACAACGAGTCTATTAGGCAGACTTGCATAGCATTCACAGAGATAGTACAGAGATACAGTGTGAATCCAGTACTTAGAGACCACACCCGTCCATCGCAGCAGAAAATCGCCATCTGCCAAGGCAAACACGAGTGGTTTAAGCCCAGTTAAGATGCGGACGATGCAGCCGCCTCAATTCGTATCGGGCCCGAATTGATGCCACGATACCCAACACGTGCAGGGGACCACACGACACGCTGCATTTTTGAGTCTAGATACAGAGGAACCAGAACCTTATTACTGAAAATATATACGAACAAACATCACGGTGTGCCTTAACCAAATTTAAATGGAAGGTGCTTACACCTGGGAAGTTTTTGCAGATTCTGAAACTACAATGCTCATAGATGAGAAATCTCAAGAAACAAAAAAAAAATTGTCGGAGGGATTTTCAAATAAAACGCGATTTAGGCTCACATTTTTAGGGGTTTTTGAAGTTCTCACGATTTTGCTTGAAAACCACGAGTCTTTTGTAAATGGGCATAAGGAAAATGTTGTAGCTGTGAAAATTCTCCACAAGATTGACCTTTATGACATTTTCGTAGGTTTTACCGTTTTTGAGATATAGAAGTTCAAATTGAAACAATGCACTGACTGTATCGCCTCCTTATAAAACAATATCATGCTCAGTGTGCCTTAACTAATTTTTGATGAAAACCGCTTACACATGGGAAGATTTTACTGATTCTGAAACAGTAATGTTCATAGATAAGGAAAATAAAAAAAAACAGAAAAAATCGGCGGAGGAATTTTTAAATAAATCGCGATCAAAATTCACAATTTTAGGGGTTTTTTAGGTTTTCACGATTTTGCTTGGAAACCGCAAGTCAAATGAGTCTAAAGAAAATGTTGTAGCTGTGAAAATTCTCTACATGAGTTACCTTTAGGTTTTTTCGTAGGTTTTACCATTTTTGAGATATAGAGGCTCAGTTCGAATTTTTAGTCTTCAAGATTTTGCTTGGAAACCGCAAGTCATATCAAAATGAGACTAAAGAAAATGTTGAAGCTCTGAAAATTCTCTACAAGATTAAATGATTTTAGGTTGTACCATTTTCAAGATACTATATCAGTTTAATTTGGGAAATTGCAGTAATGACACTGTTTTATAAGGAGGCGATACAGTCAGTGCATTGTCTCAATTTGAACTTCTATATCTCAAAAACGGTAAAACCTACGAAAATATCATATAGATCAATCTTGTGGAGAATTTTCACAGCTACAAAATTCCTCCGGCGATTTTTTTTTGTTTCTTGATATTTCTCATCTATGAGCATTCTAGTTTCAGAGTCTGCAAAAACTTCCCAGGTGTAAGCACCTTCCATTTAAAATTAGTTAAGGCGCGCCGTGACATATTTACCTTGCCATAACAACAAGAGATAATGATGGTGTTTAAAGTTGCACAGCACCCAAATATTACAACCTTCTAGGATATTTCAGCAGTAGGAAAAGGAAGGAAAAGGAAAAGCGGAAAACTAATGCTGTTGAAATAAGATCAATTTGGGGCGGAACAAATGCTCAAAGTCTTTGGTCGCCAAAACAAGACTTTGACAATGAAGGGATTACCAACTATTTTGTGCAAATACGGGACTCGACCAGTGTTGCCGAATTTGACGATTTATCATAATTTTGACCATTTTTTTTTGCCCAGAATTGAAAAATAATGATTTGACAATTTAATGGTCTAAAATTACGATTTTTCACTTAAGTGGAAATTGTATGAAGTAAAACAGAATTTCAGGAAAGACTTAAAGGAAAAAGTTTTGCATGCTCGACTTTAAAAGCATTTTTAATGTCTCTAGCAATCTCCTGCCCGATTGATTATAGTTAGGTGTATAAATTTTGTGTTTTTTTTTTGTGGATAACGGTACCTCCCGAATACTGGTATTTTGGTGGATTTTGTTTCATCTTCGAATTAAATCAGCTGAAAATGTTCCTTTAGGACTTTTAGTCCCGGTCAATAAGAGTGATTTCATTGAGAAAATTTCATGAAGTTAATTATGCGGCCCTAAATCGAGTTCCATAATAGAGTGATATCATGAAATTGCTGTAGTGGGAAAATCGATCTAAGAACGCATAATTTCATGAATTTTTCAATGAAATCACTCTAAGGTGGACCTGGACTTAGGGGATAAAAATCGTCGAATGCCCTTGTTATACCCGAATCTCCGTTTTGAGTGACAGTTTTCATCGATTTCCGACTTCCAACAACCAAAATGTTCGTGGATATCTGACAAACATTGAATGTCACACTCTCTTACTTACTTACTTAGATGGCTTTTATATTATACAGAACGTCTTGTTCCATAAGCCGAACTAAGAATAGATTTCCAAACGTACCGATCTTTTGATTTACTTCTCCAATTTTGGATGCCATATTTTGTGATATCTTCTTCAACTTGGACTTTCCATTGGAGTTTTGGCCATCCCTTGGGGCGCATACCGTCGAGTAGCTTGTATTCAAATGCCTTTTTGGCGGGGGCATCTTTATCCATCCTGCTGACATGGCTAAGCCAACGCGATCGTTGTAGTTTGATACGTTTTACAGCTGGTATAGCTCGTGGTTCACACGACATCGGTATTCACCATCAACGCAAATTGGTCCATAAATCTTTCGAAAAAATTTTCTCTGAAACACACCAAGTTCTGCCTCATCTTTCGCAAGTACCCTTGCTTCAGATCCGTACATAAGTACGGGTAGTATCAGTGTCTGCTAGAGTGTAAGTTTTGTTTGACGAGAGGTGGTTTTACTTTTAAACTGTTTACTTAGACCAAAGTAGCATCTGTTGTCCAATATTATTCTGCTTTTGATTTCAAAACTGATGTTGTTCGTTTTATTTATGGCGGTGCCGAGGTAAATAAAGTCATTTACTACCTCAAAATTGTAGTTCTGAACATCAAAAGTTGGTCCGAGTCTACTGGACGTCTTGCGTGTTGATACTGTTACGAAATTAGGGTTTGACTTAATCCCGTGTAGACGTTGTTTTATTCCCCGATACGATTTGTACCAAATAAAACAGGGTTCGTTTTGGATTACGAATTTACAATGCTTTTTTGACGTTATTCGCTTCAATTATTCACACTAGACTTTATTTCTCTACTAGCACACAGCAAACTCTCCAGTAAGCACAAAGCCTTAGTCTATTCAGGTTACTCTTTAGATTACACTTACGGTTTAAATCTCGCGGTGGATTATTCACTACTCCTCCCAGCTTTTCCTTTCCCTTATTTATATGTGTCCGCTGCTACATAGACTGTTCTAGTCTCCTTGATCTAGGAGCTTCTACAATGTTCCGACGAACTGCTATCCAATTGGCAAATACACATGTACGCACATACAAACTAGCCGGTGAGCGTTTGCATCTAGGGGGCTGTTATGTAAGAGAGGAGAAGGGTTTACAATGCTGAAGCATAATCGAATGGTCAAAGTTAATAAAAAGAGTACAACAACAAAAGCTAAGTAAACAGTGTAAGTTAAGACTAAGCGATAATTTCCTAATTGCAGTAATATTTGTTGTTGCAGAAATAAATGAGAGAACTGACGGCGTACAACAATAACAAGATCAAAGTCCCAAAGAAAATTAGTGATTGGAATTCTTATAGAGTAATTGTTGTTGTAAGTTTGATTTAAATTAACTAAATGCTTAATGAAAATTTACGTTACAATTCAAATTCATAAATTAATAGAAATCCGTCTAAATCAACTTAAATCTATCAGTTACTTTCGTAACAATACCATAATTTTTTTTTCTTATCGCCGTTGACTGCCAGACCCACTTTGGCAGACTCTTTTTTAATTTTCGCAAAGGTGGCTGTTACGGATCGAGTTGATCGACCTATTATATCGATATCGTCTGCGTAGGCCAGTAACATTATATCCTTATTGTATATAGTGCTATTTTTATCTCTATCGGTATATACATTCGTTTCTCATATGACCTTTTCCAATAGAATGTTAAATAGGTCACACGATAGACTGTCACATTGCCTGAAACCTCGTTTTGTTTCAAAATGTTCGGAGACGTTCTTTCTTACTTTAACAGCTGATCTTGTATTAGCCAATGTCATCCTGCATAATCTTATAAGTTTTGCAGGGATACCAAACTCAGATATGGCTTGAAACACCTTATAGTCGACGAACAGGTGGTATGTGTTGATCTGTCTTTCGTGGGTCTTCTCCAGTAATTGACGCTGTGTGAAGATTTGGTCAATTGTCGATTTACCAGGTCTAAAACCGCATTGGTATGACCCGATTATGTTATTGACCATGGGTTTTAAACGTTTACACAATACACTCGACAGCACTTTGTGTGCGATTGGGAGCAGACTTATTCCTCTGTAGTTTGTACACACCGTCTTGTCTCCTTTGTAATGTCATGGCCAGGGCAGCGGTCATATGCTCTCTCTAGGCGCTCGTAGAATATATCGTTGGTCTGTTCATCTTTCTCTTAGCTCGGGGCATGGGCGCAGATGAGACTGATGTTAAAAAACTTTGATTTTATAGGGATTGTGACAATTCTCTCATCAACAGGCGTGAAGCTGGAGACGAAATTTTTAAGTCTCCTATTTACCATAAATCCAACACCTAGTTCATGTTTCCTTTCATGGCAGCTATAATACAGTGCGTAATCGTTTGCTATTTTTACGCCTGCCCGGTTCCATCGCATCTTCGAACTGAAACTATCATAATATTACGAAGGTCAAATTTTGGACCGAATCGGCAGATCCGTTCGAGAGTTATCTTGCGCTCCAACCACTACACACGGTGTCATGGGGGTTTTTTCTACCTTTCAGGCAATTTTCTAAGGAAGTATAGACTTGCCCCTGATGAAACTTATACAGTCGTATGGGGTGCAGTGAATACAAGTTGCTTCAACAAAAATCAAAGTGATTCGAGAACAGATCTTAAAGTGAACTTATCCGAAATTTTGTGTGGGAGGTACCCGATGGAGTGGATAATTATAGTCCATATTTCGAATATGATCTATATCTGTTAGATATATTAGGATGGGTAAAGTATGGACCGAATGGGTCATCAAGAGTTTTCGTGCGCACATTTTTTCCGAAAATTTTTTAACTTTGTGAGGGTGTGGACAAAATATTACGAAGGCCAAATTTTGGATGGAAACGGCAGATTCGTTCGAGAGTTTTCTTGCGCTCTAACCACTACACACGTTGTCATAGGGGTTATTTGCAACTTTCAGGCTATTTTCTCAAGAATATGGACTATTCCCTGATGAAACTTATACCCTCGTATGGGGGGCAGCGAAAACAGGTTGCTCAAACAAAAATGAAAGCGATGCCAACTGAAATTTTGGATGGGAGATACCCGAAAGAGTGGACCAATTGAGTCCATATTGGAAACTCATCTAAGTCTGGCACAAATTTCACGATGTGCAAAGTATGGACCAAATCGGTTACTCCCTTCAAGAACTTTTGTGGGGGAGCTACCTAAAGGAGTGGATCTATTTGGCCCATCTTCGAACTTAAACTAAGTTTGCACAAAGTAGTACGAACCCCAAATTTTGAACCAAGTCGGTTACTCCGTTCGAGAATTATCGTGTGCTGGCAGTCGGACGGACATTGCTAAATCGACTCCAAATTGTCTGAAACGGATTTCGTCCAAACATACTTGGGGTCTAAAACCATTATTACGATGACGCACATTTTGCCCGTATGAAAGTACTATATACATATATAGCATAAATGCTGAGGGTATAAAAAATGGACATAGGTCTATTAGCTAAAATTAGGTATTACTTGATGCAAACAATTCTGGTATAAATATGTGCTTCAATTAATGTTAAAACTTTGTTTTACTATGTATTAGTGTCACTAATTAACTGACGAGGCTAATATGGATAATTTTTAGAATAGTGGGATTTCGGCCATATAAGGGGAATCTCAGTATATTTTGACAACACGCGATAGTGTTTATACGAATACCTTATATACAAAATTCACTTTATAAAACACGGTGCGCCTTAACTAATTTTAAATGGAAGGTGCTTACACCTGGGAAGTTTTTGCAGATTCTGAAACTACAATGCTCATAGATGAGAAATATCAAGAAACAAAAAAATCGCAGGAGGGATTTTCAAATAAATCGCGATTTAAGTTCACATTTTTAGGGGTTCTTTAGGTTTTCACTATTTTGCTTGGAAACCGCGAGTCTTATGCAAATGGGTCTTAAGAAAATGTTGTAGATGTGAAAATTCTCCACACTATTGATTTTTTTGATATAGAAGTTCAAATTGAGACAATGCACTGACTGTAAGACCTCCTTATAAAACAATATCATGCTCAGTGCGCCTTAACTAACTTTTGATGAAAACCGCTTACATATAGGAAGATTTCGTGGAAATGTTCATAGATAAGAAAAATCAAAATTCACAATTTTAGGGTTTTTTTAGGTTTTCACGATTTTGCTTGGAAACCGCAAGTCGTATCGAAATGTTGTAGCTGCGAAAATTCCCTACAAGACTGACTTTTAGGTTTTTTCGTAGGTTTTACCATTTTTGAGATATAGAGGTTCAGTTCAAATTTTTAGGTTTTTATCTTAAGTCTTCAAGACTTTGCATGAAAACCGCAATTCATATCAAAATGGCACTAAAGGAAATGTTGAAGCTGTGAAAATTCTCTACAAGATTGGATGATTAATTTTCTCCTAGGTTATACCATTTCAAGATATATAAGTTTAATTTGGGAAATTGCAGTAATGGCATTGTTTTATAAGGAGGCGATACAGTCAGAGCATTGTCTTAATTTGAACTTCTATACATCAAAAACGGTAAAACATACGAAAATATCATAAATGTCAATCTTGTGGAGAATTTTCACAGCTAATACATTTTCCTTAGGCCCATTTACATAGGACCTGCGGTTTCCAAGCAAAATTATGAAAACCTAAAGAACCCCTAACAATGTGAATTTAAATCGCGATTTATTTGAAAATCCCTCCGGCGATTTTTTTTGTTTCTCGATAATTCTCATCTATGAGTATCGTAGTTTCAGAATTTGCAAAAACTTCCCAGGTGTAAGCATCTTCCATTTAAATTTGGTTAAGGCACACCGTGAAAAGTTTACAAGTATTAGATGTGGAATCGAGTAAAGTGTTAATATGAATTAAGTGTTCTTATTAGCTGGTGTCCACTGTATATACGTTCTATCACTTTAATCCAAACACATAAACCGTATCTATAACAACAATATGACATTTTCAATTAATTAATCTTTCACTGTAAACTATTTTTGTCCTCAATTCTTATTAACTTCCACTCAATACTTTTTGTAATAAAAGAAATTAAATTATTTTATTCAAATTACATTTGATTGGTTTATTGATTGAGTTCTTAATTTATATGTATGTATTCACCGATGTAGCCAGGGGGAGGCCCGGTGGGTTTGGCAACATTATTTATATATTTTACTCACAAAACATCAAGAGAAGCGTTTCTGACTGCGTTCCTGTATGTATTTCTGTTTCACATTTTCGAACTGGGATGCAATATTTGCCTGTGGTAATGAATTCCACTTGTTTATCAACCTTTACAGCCTATAACCTTGGTGTGTGGTGTGGTGGCATATGCAAATACACATACACATTTGTATGCACATTGCATCTCCGAGATGAATTGAGATTTTATGTGATAACAGAATCTTACATATCTTTGTCAAAATCAAATTCTATATTTTACATTTGGTTACCAATTTTATTAAGAAATTGTTAGAACAAAGGATGAATTTTGTGTGGTAAACCTCAAATGAACACATAATAGCAAACAGGTTCAAAGGCAAACAAAGCAAAGGTAAGGATAGTGTTGAATGTTTGCAATGGGTGAAAGTAAATGACCCAACATAAAGACGCTTGGGAAACCACGGTAATAAACATTGTGTGAAATTTATTCAAATTACCTCTCCTCATTAAGGAGTTGCAGTTTTATTGGTTTGGGTTGTTTTTGTTTTGCTCGATATCGTCATCTACAAGTATGTATATTTGTACATAAAGATTGTTTATTTTGTGTGTAAGAAAAACAAGTGTAATTGAAGGAAATTTTTTAGGGTATATCTGGTATTTCAGTCGTGACATTGTTATTTAACGAGTTTTTTCGTATTTACTTTGTTCAGAAATTTATGCTTGTTATTATAGGTCCATGCGTAAAAGCGAAAAACATTGTATTGTGGTTGAATCTAAATGTCATTAAAACTTAAATTACCGGTGCACAGTGTTGCAGAATCGTTTTTTCCTGATCAAAACTATATAACTTTTGAACAGATACAGACACATAACATAATCCGCTTTCTGGCAAACGAATAAATTCGGCATAGCAGTTGCAGAGGTCAAACTCCAATGAATAAACTATAAGAATTAAAAATATGTATATATAAAAATTAATTTTAAGATATAAATATTTTCAAATTCTTTAAAATAATAAATTTTTCCAAAAACTGTAATTATTTTTCAAAAAATGTAAAAAAATATTGTTCATTTGTGTAAAAAAAGATATAATAATTTGTATGGGAAACCGGTAAGAAAACACATACGGACGGAACTGGACGAGTACAAAAGTACATATGGGCTGAAAAAGGACCCTCTCAGGAATCTTATTGTTCCTTAAATGGTCTACTCCATTAAATTTGGAATTTCAGTAAAATTTAGTACCTGAGAAAAAATAAAATAGCTCAATTTGTTTAAAGGCTACGGTAATTCATTAGCTAAATGTAACAATTGTACCTACTTAACAGAAGACGAATGAACACAATACTTGTTATAGTTTCCGAGAAATAGCTATTTCTTTCTCCAGAAATTTGTAAAAAATTGTGTATTTCCCAAAATGGGGAAAAATTTTCGTATTTATAATATTTAGACCATATTTTTTATTTCCTTGGTTTGAATATATTTACTATCGAATCGCTTCTTAAAATCAAAAATATACTTGAAGACAAAATATTGAGGGGTTGGCCAGGAAAATCGATTTCTGAACCACTGTGCGCTGGTTTCATTTTTTCGGGTCCAACCCATAATAATATATAATAAGTCTAAAGATGTAAAAACCTACGGCCACCATCGTAATAGTTCATCTAAAATTACATCAAATTCGAAGATGAATTACATCGTCCAACTCCTCCCCAAAAAGAGACTTAATAAATTTAAAATTTTATTTATTAAAAATTGTTGACATAGGACAAACGAACTAGCTGTAAATTAATATTTCGGCTTCTCTGTGGGCATAACACATATCACGAAAAATTTCTAAAATCGTCTTTTCCATTCAATAATTTTTGGTACATAGATTAAGAAAAAAATCGTCATTCCAAATCTGTTTTTGTAACTAACTTTTAATTTTATAATTAGAAACTAGCTGACCCGGTCCGCGTTGCTGGCCCGTTTTTAGTTTTCCGTGTAAACATTTATAACCCGTCTACATATTTATATACATATATACACCTTTTCAGATTCAATTCGAATCATTTTAGTTGTAATTCGAGAATTCCATTTTTAATTCGTAACATTTTATTTGTAATTTGCATTTGTAATTCGAAACATTTCAATTGTAATTCGAATTAATCCATTTGTAATTCGAATTTAGCTATTTGTAATTCGACTTATTTTACTTATAATTCGAACTATTTTAGTTGTAATCCGAATTATTCCATTTGTTCCTTTTTGTCCCTTTCCTTTTTATAAATGGAATAATTCGAATTACAAATGGAACAATTTAAATTACAAATATAATAGTCGAATTACATATGGAATAATTTGAACTACAAATAGAATAATCGAATTACGAATGAAATGTTGCGATTTTTGAACCGAATTGACGTAACTATGCATTGCTCTTGAAACTTCATAAAATAAAATTTTTAGCAAAACTCTCATGTAATTGTATCTCCAAATTTAAAATAGAAAATTCTTTTAATTATAACTATAATTTATAACTTATATAACTAACTTTTTGTTTCCCTTTCTAACACTTCGAATTTTTTTCATCAGAATAAAAATGAGCTATGTAGCGATGTTCTTCAGCTGAAATCAAGATACAGCCCGCAATAATTAACATTGAACTTTGTAATAAATTTCTCCTAGGATGTTTGGTATTGGAAATGGGTTATACCGATTCACGTTTTGATATAAACCCCATGGAACTGTACCACCTGATTTTCGGTATTCCCCATTAAACGGAATTTAGTCTTCCTTGGGGTATAAGCATTCCCATTCTGTGTCCAGTTTTTGATAAAGCAACCGATGTTGGGTATTTGCAAGATTTTAGCCAAATTATTAAACTGAAATGGCTATAATTTGGTTTGTTGGGGGTCGTAAATACTTCGGCACGGTATTGTCGCTACAGGTCAACTTTTTGATAAAGCTCCCATAGAACGATACCTCATGAATTTCTATAGTAAAGAGGTTTTGCGTAAATTTCCCACCGAAATGGTTGTTGTTGGTCTCCGTCGGGGGTCGTAAACATACCTGCAGAGACTTGTCGGTATAAGTCAACGTTCTGATATAGGTACCATAGAACAGTTTGGAGGTTTCCCACCGTCATGGCCACAATTTGGTATTTAGTCCCCACTCTCTGCATTACCAGTAAGCTGAATAATAATGGGTTAGTTCTTAAAATTTTTAAAAGGAAAAATTACATTGTGGTTAGCGGTTCGATTGTAGTCCTTGGCAATATTTGGTTTTCTCCGTCATAATTGTTCGTAAAGAAAACCTGCTCACCTAGGGACCTAGCTGACCCGGTTCCGCGTTGCTGGCCCGTCGTTTTGGATTTCCATTTAATAATTAGTAATCTATCAACAATTTATCTATCTAATATTGATACCTCTAGATTTTCGAACCGAATTGACGATATGTCGACGTTTTGGTATAACCCTCATACAATGGTATCTCCAGATGTAGAATAGGGAGCTACTTAAATTATAGCTTCCACCATACGATGTTTAAGGGTATAATTAACTTTGTGATTCTGTTTGCAACACATCGGAATATTCGACGGAGAACCTATAAAGTATGTATAAATTTGTGATCAACATAAAAATTAAGTCGATATAACGATATCCGTCTGTCTATCTGTTGAAATCAAGATACAGCTCGCGATATTTAACATAGAACTCTTCAAATTGGTACAGAAGTTTCTATTTATTACTCGTAGCATGTTTGGTATTGAAAAGTTATTATATCAGTCCACATTTTGATATAGCCGCCATACCACTGACCGCCCGATTTGCAGTATTTTCAAGGTTTTAACAGCATTATCTTACCGAAATGACAATAATTTGGTATTTAGTCTCCCTTGGAGGCATAAAATATTTCTGTAATAAATTATCGACATAGGTCCACGTTTTGATAGAGCTACTCTAAAACGGTACCTCCCGAGTCTCGATATTTTGAAGGTTTTAGTCTCGTAATCCCACAGAAATGGCTACAATTTGGTATTAAGTGTTCAGTGTGGGTATAAAATATAGAATATTCGATAGAGGTCCAGGTTTTGTAAATAGTCATCGCTAGATTTCTAATTTCGGTATTTGTATGTGTATAGCCACATTATTCATACGAAATGGCTATAATTGATACTTAGTCTCCCTTGGGGGTACAAAACATTTCTGCAGAGAATTAATGGCATAGGTCCAAGTTCTAATACATCTACCATAGGACTGTACCTCCCGAGTTTCAATATTTTGGAGTTTTTAGAGTCATTATTCCACCGGAAATGCTACAATTTGGTGTTTAGTCTCCATTATGGGTATAAAACATTACCGGCAGAAATTGTTATGTGGCCTCCATTGAACGACACCTTCCGGTTCTCGGTATTTTCAAGGTTTTAGCGGCATTATTCAACATTATTTGGTATGTAGGAGAATTGTCGGTAAAATCCACGTTTCCATATAGCCCCCATAAAACGATACCTACCGATTTTTGAGGATTTTTTTCAACTGAAATGTCTGAAACCTGATTTCAATATAATTTATGCTGGTTGAATTTATCTACGGTCCACGTTTTCATATTTCAAGCCCTAAAGTTTAATGTTCACGGCGTGTTTGCTGTCCCCTTATTAATTTAGTGAATCTGATCAGAAAGAATAAAGTTTTCAAAAATTGGACGCAACCGCGATATTCTGATTCAAAAAACCCATTACTGACAGAGGCCACAATTACTATTGTTTTTAATAATACGTCTAATAATCTCTGAGTTTCGCGACTTGTTAAAACCTGTTAAGGGAGAGGTCCCCCATCCCCTCCATTTTCTGTATTCTACCAACTTATGAACCTGCACACACGGAAGTCTAATTTAGAACATAATGTCAGTCTTAAAGAATTTATATACATTTAGATAGATCATAGCATAGTTTACCCGTCATTTTAGTGACCATTTCACATTTTTAGACGTTCCAGTTATTTAACCATCTTTGAAATTACGTTTTGCCTGATTTCTCAATCAATTTTTTGGAATTTCCATCACGAAGAATTTTACATTATCGAGGTTGTACTGTATTCCAAAATGTGGGGTTGATCGCGCTTTCCCACTTATTGAAGCCAGTGTTTATAGCGTTTGTGTAGTCACGCTTACTAAAATTAAGTATATTATCTATAATAATACATTTTAGAAAAATTGGACTGACCGCGATATTCCACTTCCAAGATGACTATTCAGGATCGAGGCAGATTTACCATAGTATTGCAAGTAATTTTTAAACAATACGTTCAAAAATATCCTTAATTTCACGTTTTCTTAAAAAAATTTGTGTGGGAGGTACCCTGGTCACTCCACTGACCAGTATGAAAAATAGCTAAAAACCTATTCTCAGACCTAAAAACTCCACATACAAAATTTCATCAAATTAGGTCCAGCCGTTTTGGAGGAGTTTAATTTCGAACATCATGGCAGACTCGAAGAATTTTATATATATATAGATAGATATAGATTTTAATAATTAGAAAAAATTCTAAAAAAATAAATAAAAAAATAAATTAATATTTCGGCTTCTCTGTGGGCATAACACATATCACGAAAAATTTCTAAAATCGTCTTTTCCATTAAAAAAAAAATTAAAAAAAAATTGGTACTACATCAATAATTTTTGGTACATAGATTAAGAAAAAAAATCGTTATTCCAAATCTGTTTTTGTAACTAACTTTTAATTTTATAATTAGAAATTTTAATAATTAGAAAAAATTCTAAAAAAATCGAGGCTTAATATTATAAGCTACTACATTTTATTACTGTTTACAAAATTGTTACCCTTTCCGATGATGGAAAAATACTTATGAAAAGTCTACGGATTCGCGAAAAAATCAAATTTCTTAAAAAATTTAAGGTTTTTCCAAACATATTTTTTAAAATAATAGCGTACTTATAAAAAATATATTAAAAAATTAAAACAGCATCCATACACTGTGAGAAAAAAATGATGTCTAAGTTGTGCAGCTTTGCAAAAATACGAAGAAAATATGAAGACAAAAATAAAAACCATATTATTCTAATTATATTTTTATGGTTTTATAGGAAACAAAATGCTTGAGTTCTTCGCCTTTTTCGTCAAAATTTCACCCAATAATGAAGATATTCCAATGCAACCAAATGCTTATAGTCTTCCTATTAGCGAACATTTTAGATCATTATATTAAATCAGAAGGATTTCCAATTGGGCTATAAAATTAAAGTAAATGTTACAACACTTGAAACGCATGGAAATCGCGAATCAATCACGTTTATTTGATATACACTTTGTGAAATTCCTTTTGGCGACCACGATGTAGCATCAGTTGCATATTAAGGTGCAAAAAAACTGTAAAATGCCAGTAATTTCCACGAAGTACATTTGCATATTATGCGCATCCGATTTCAATGATTCGCACATTTTAAATAGGCGTTTCGCTCTATTTATCTAACTAGGAACATCAGATCCAAAACGCGTCTAAATACGCAATGGTTTTAGACGCGCAATGGCTTGTTAGATTCAGAACGTAAAAAAAAAACTAAATTTACGCGAGTTTCCACTGAAATCGAATGGCATTTGTAAATTTTGAATGAAAGAAACAGTTTTTTAGAAAAATTTACGCACAAAAATGTCGACTTTGGGCGCAGATTGCCGTGATCCTTTGAAGATTACACGCCAAAGTTATACAACAAAAAATGCGAAATTGCGACTACTACAATCACATAACAAGATTTTAGATAAATCCGGCTGCGCGTCGCGATTAGAGCAAAAACCCAATTTTTCAGTCTTCTAAATGTCAGCATCCGTTTGAGGTATATACAGTTGATATATTAAAAAATCATACATAAGAAACCTCATCTCTGAATTGTATTCTTTAACTTTATCTTTGAGCATTAAGTTCTACATTGTGTTGTTAAGCCACTAATTGGAAATTAACACAAAAAATCTCGTTTCGTTCAACGCATTTTTCCTTGTTTTTTTACATTAAATCATTATCAGCTTCCGCTCAAATCATTATTTTAAGAGACCCATCGGTGAATCGGGCTAAAACAGTTTATTTTACCGAAAGGTGAAATGGTATAGTACAACTGTTCGCGAGTTACAATACCCCATACCTCAGTTTCAACATAAGTTAATTTTCTACAAAAAGGTCAATATACACCAAATTTTACTTTAATTCAGCTTTTAGAGTTTTTTGTGGGCAGGAAAATATCACCCGTTATTTGGCATATTGAGTTTTCCATGGACAAAAAATATCCATAACAAATCTAGAGCAAACATACATTCGAAACGCCCACAATTGTTAAGATAAAGGCAACGGATGTTTCAAGCAGCCCTTTATTTTTCGACACGTTGTTGCTTACCGAAAAAAGACGCAAAAATCTGAAATTAATAATTTTTTGGAAAAAGAATTTTGGTTGTGTTGCCGAAATTCAATCAGCACATAGATTGAGGGAAAATAATGGCGAATAATCCACAATTATCCGTTATTGGACGATGTATTTATCGACAAAAATCATTGATTTAAAAACAATACGTATTATTGACTGAGTATCCTTATCAAATTTTATGTCCATCTTGTGCAAAAAAGATACCCACTCACTTAGTATTTCGCTATGAAAATCTTCTATTTAAGACAAATATTTTGTAGACAAATTTTACTTTCAAGGAAAAAAATTAAGTGTGTCTGCGTACTCGATAATTTGTAATAATTATTACAAATTGTTACTGAATGTTGTTTTTTTACACAAATGTTCAGTAAAAGAGAATGAATTGAGAAACTTGTTTTGAAATTTTTATTACTGAGAACTTATAATTTTTACTGAAGGAATTTTGTTCAGTAACATTTTGTAGCTTTAGGCAGTTGTCAAAAGTTTAAAATATTTAAATATCATAATCGTAAATATCACTGTGCCACAAATTGGAACTCAAGGTCTGTGCGGTGGAAAATTCCTTTTGGAGATGAAAGCCCTTAGTGAGTATTTTAGGAACCCAAAAGGAAATTTTCCCCATAGGTCAAGTTTCTGAGATATCGCGCGATGAATTTTTTGAATTTTCGCCTATGATGCTTGAGAAAATAGCTTTATATCTCTGTTTGCCGTTATTGTAGCTTCGTTTTGAGATTACATGGCTTCAGTCAAATCGAATGGCGAATCTTTTTGTAGAACATTTCATTCTTCTAACTCAATTCCTTTCATGTCCTTTTCGTCCTTTCTTTCTTGAACCGTAGTAAAAGTACCACAAGATGAGATTTTACAGCATCCAAATATTCCACAAAAATATTGCTCAGAGAATTTTAGGTACGGTTCTCATTGACAACTAATCGATATTGTCACGTTTTCATTGTCCTTTTTGACATTTACCCGGTTTTTGTTCAGAAAAAACCTATGTTTTGTTTTTCTGTATATTCGTTATTTGTTATGTATTGGTAGGTAGACATACCCATTGGTTATCGCTTATATTGACATCTGGGATGTATCTGAAATATTTACCATATATAGCTCCCGATATGCTAAACACGTTAATGACAAATTTTCTTGGAGAATAGATTCGGTTATTTAATATTTTGAACCGGATATAGCGATATAAAACCCGGATTTTGTTCCGATTTTAAGTAACCGATAAAGGTTATATGTATACCAATAAAAAGCTAATAAAATTGCCAATCAGGGAAAATAAATTTTTTGACAGCATCTTACCTGAGTTCGGTGCTAAAACAAAAAACCCGTATTCTTGAACCGTTTTTAAAGAAAAATATCACAGCGCGTAAATATGAAGATCAAAGCTTGGTGGGTGAAATATTCTTTTTGCCGATGAAAGCCGATGAAGTTAATATTATGAACCCGGAAGGACAGTTATGCCATATGTCAAACTTCTGAGTTATAGCGAAATGGAATTTATGTTACGGGTTTATTGTCGTGCTCTTAAAGTTCATCAAGAATGTATGCATCACGCCATAACTCAGAAGTTTGACCTACGGCATAACTGTCCTTCCGGGTTTATAATATTAACTTCATCGGCTTTCATCGGCAAAAAGAATATTTCACCCACCAACCTTTGATCTTCATATTTACGCGCTGTGATATTTTTCTTTAAAAACGGTTCAAGAATACGGGTTTTTTGTTTTAGCACCGAACTCAGGTAAGATGCTGTCAAAAAATTTATTTTCCCTGATTGGCAATTTTATTAGCTTTCTAATGGTATACATATAACCTTTATCGGTTACTTAAAATCGGAACAAAATCCGGGTTTTATATCGCTATATCCGGTTCAAAATATTAAATAACCGAATCTATTCTCCAAGAAAATTTGTCATTAACGTGTTTAGCATATCGGGAGCTATATATGGTAAATATTTCAGATACATCCCAGATGTCAATATAAGCGATAACCAATGGGTATGTCTACCTACCAATACATAACAAATAACGAATATACAGAAAAACAAAACATAGGTTTTTTCTGAACAAAAACCGGGTAAATGTCAAAAAGGACAATGAAAACGTGACAATATCGATTAGTTGTCAATGAGAACCGTACCTAAAATTCTCTGAGCAATATTTTTGTGGAATATTTGGATGCTGTAAAATCTCATCTTGTGGTACTTTTACTACGGTTCAAGAATGAAAGGACGAAAAGGACATGAAAGGAATTGAGTTAGAAGAATGAAATGTTCTACAAAAAGATTCGCCATTCGATTTGACTGAAGCCATGTAATCTCAAAACGGAGCTACAATAACGACAAACAGAGATATAAAGCTATTTTCTCAAGCATCATAGGCGAAAATTCAAAAAATTCATCGCGCGATATCTCAGAAACTTGACCTATGGGGAAAATTTCCTTTTGGGTTCTTAATATACTCACTAAGGGCTTTCATCTCCAAAAGGAATTTTCCACCGCACAGAAACCTTGTTGCACAGTGTATTAATCAAATTGAAATTTTTTACTGAATGTTGTATTTTTACTTTTTTAATATTTTCCTTTGAAAGAGTATAAAATGCTTTACTCTCTAAAAAGAAGTTACTGAGTAATATTTACTGAGAAAGTACAAGGACAAACCTATTGTATTTTTTTGTCATTTCCTAAAATATTTTCTAAAATTACGGACGAACATTATTCACAATAATTGTCAACTGTTGTCAATACAACTACAACATGCTATGTAAAAAACCAACATTAACTTGGAAAATACACAAAACTATGTTCAAACAAGTAAGAACAGACTATAGTCGGACGGGGCCGACCATGTGATACCCTATACCACTAAACGCGTCTTCTTGGGATAAAGTTATAAGATGTGCATTAGAAATTTTACCAATTTTCACACAAAAGTTTTGATCAATTTAACCCGCTAAATATTATCCGATCATACCGTTGACTTGCACGCTACTTCTTCATCTCAAACCAAAACTACGTTTAAAATTTCGCGCCGATCGGACTATTATTGCGACCTACAGAGCGGCTACAAAATCGAGCAAAAATTTTGTTTTTGGTCCATTTCATCCATTTAACATTTCACGATCATCGCCAAAAACTAATCAGTTCTATTCTGGTCCAAACCCGACCTCCATACTAAATTTCGTGACAATCGGTCCATAATTGCGGCCTCTAGCTTGATTACAATTTTTAATGGACGGACAGACGGACGGACGGACGGACGGACACACATCGCTAAATCGCTTTATCTCGTCGAGATATGAAGTTTGGTATACCACATGAGGGGTCTACGACGAATATTTCGCGGCGTTACATGAATTTTTGGGAAAACAAACTTATTATACCCTTTTCCACATTGTGGTATAGGGTATAAAAATGAAAAAAAGAAAATAAATTGCCCTTTGTCGTGACACCTTTCTATTATTTTGCAAGTGATGTTCCGCCAAATGTCGTCTGCTATTAGATTTAGAATTGTTGATTAGTCATCAGTTAATGTTTTGTGACTGCCATAAAAAAGGGAATTAAATGCACGAAGGTAGAATAAAAAAAACAATTAGGGAATATAAACTTTAACCTTTCTTTACATTTAAATATAATATTAAAATTGCAAATGCAAACACGTTATAATGGACATTTTCTGAAAGTACATATTAAGGCTACAAAAAACCTGGTAGGGTTCCGTATTGTTAGATCGGGTTTGGATTTTATAACTTCATCTAAACCAGGCTAAAACGACCTTTTTTCCATTGATCGGCCCTTTATCTTAGAAACCAATAAGAATTTTGCTTTGTGGTATTCACAATATTATAGTCATATATTATGATGGTCACTAAAAACTAAGCTAACTAAGCCAACATGCATTGTCGCCGGGCGTCATTTGATTTTTTGTTTTGGAAATTTTGACATTAACATTAACAGTTTTTAGCCTGAGCGTACTCAGGACATTTTCACATACGACCATGTGTTGGATTGTTTACAGTAACTTGAAAAAATCACTATGGTGAACATTTTCGTCCGATAATTTTTCACAACTTTCGACGTGGATAATCACGGCAAGAGTGGATCGATCAAATTGCATCTTTGTATGTCGATAAAGGACCATCCTATAACACTATGAAAAACTGATTTAATGAATTCAATCAATGCCAACACTCGCCAAAAAAACGGAATCGCCATGTTATATACCGTGAGATAGAGGCATCCTTGTTCATTTATTCCAACAACTGACATTTGATATTACATGACCACATGGCGCCAAAAATGGAGGTTTTCTTGTCGGATCCCGTGTTGGTCTTTGCAAGAAATTTCGAAAAAATACATGGTGCTTCAAAAGACGTTTTCAAGGTGGATGCAGGTGACGAATCATGAAACTATGCGTATGAGCCCGAAAAATCGCAGCAATCGTCAGTCGATGTTGTAAAAGCGTTCAAAAACCATGTTTTGGAGGTGTCTTTATCAAGCCACTGTAAACAACCCGACACATGGTCGTATGTCAAACTGTCCAGAGTACACTTAGGCTAAAAACTGTTAATGTGAAATGACGCCTTACGACTCTTCGTGTTGCCTAGGCCAGAAGGTTTTTTAGTGACCCTCGTAGTAGAACATATGTGTCGAACAGAAAAACTATGTAAAACTGAATCAGGCGCGTCAAAATATAAGAAAGTTTTGAACTAACTAACCTTTTGAAAAAATTGTCTAATTGAGGGGGTTCGAGTCCTTGGCTTTCCTTTTTCACTTGCAAATAATTTCCGATCATCAAGCTTAACTCTAAACGAGAATATTAATAAAAATATCGGTTTACATTTCCAAAGGATCTTCGAACTGACCCTAAACTGCACTTATACACAAATGCTGAACTTTTGTGGGGGAGTTACCCTAAGTAGAGGACGGATATGGGCTATTTTAGAAATTAAGCTAAATTTAGACAAAATATTAGGGATCCTAAGTTTGGACCAAATTGGTTGCCCGGTTCAAGATATATCGTGCATACTATTTTAGTGAAATTTTTAAATATTGGGGGAAATAACGGAAGTTGTGGGCCGGTGTTGCCCATTTTCGAACTGCACAAATTACGATAAAGGAAAAATTTTGACCAAATCGGTTAATCAGTTCGAGAGATATCGTTGCTCTCTAGCCACTACATATGGTGCAAGGGGGTTTTTTACACCTTTCGGGCTGTTTTCTCAAGAAGTATGAATAACTTTTATCGTCGTAATTGAGGCAGCGAATGCAAGTTGCTTCAACAAAAATTAAAGTGATTCGAGGGCATGTCTTAAAGTGAACTTATCCGAAATTTTGTGTGGCAGGTACCCGAAAGAGTGGACAAATTGTAACGTGACCGCTACATTGCAAAACCGCCCCTCTGATATTACATCCAGTATCAATACAAAACTACCTCATCAGTGCATGCATAATCCCAACTTCACACATAATTACAACTCCATTCATACATTATTTGAACTTCAGTGTATTTCCTGGTTGTCTCGCCTTACCAATAATTCTCATTCACTCCGTAAAGCAGAATGGATAAGATGTTTAGTTTTCGTCGCTGAATTGGTCGAGTGCTGGCGTTAAACGAGGTACAAGATAAGACGTGTGGCATTGTCCGCAGTCACTTGAACCGAACCTAGCAATAGCCGTCGGCCCTGCGATTCGTTCGCTCCTTGCGATTTGTTCGCTCCTGTCGATTCGTTCGCTCCTTGCGATTTGTTCGCTCCTGTCGATTCGTTCGCTCCTTGCGATTTGTTCGCTCCTGTCGATTCGTTCGCTCCTTGCGATTTGTTCGCTCCTGCCGATTCGTTCGCTCCTTGCGATTTGTTCGCTCCTGCCGATTCGTTCGCTCCTTGCGATTTGTTCGCTCCTGCCGATTCGTTCGCTCCTGTCGATTCGTTCGCTCCTGTCGACTCGTTCGCTCCTGCCGATTCGTTCGCTCCTGTCGATTCGTTCGCTCCTGCCGATTCATTCGCTCCTTGCGATTTGTTCGCTCCTGTCGACTCGTTCGCTCCTTGCGATTCGTTCGCTCCTTGCGATTTGTTCGCTCCTGCCGATTCGTTCGCTACTGTCGATTCGTTCGCTCCGTTACCTAACCATTTCCGACTCTTCTCTTTGCAGAGTAGCAGAACCGACCGTCAACAGCCGAGTACGATCAACACCCGAAGACTACCGAGCCGAACTCAACACCCGCAGACTATCGAGCCGAACTCAACACCCGAAGACTACCGAGCCGAACTCAACACCCGAAGACTACCGAGCCGAACTCAACACCCGAAGACTAACGAACCGAACACAACACCCGAAGACTACCGAGCCGAACTCAACACCCGAAGACTATCGAGCCGAACTCAACTCCTGAAGACTACCGAGCCGAACTCAACTCCCGAAGACTACCGAGTCGAACTCAACACACGAAGACTACCGATCCGACAGCAATCCGAATAACGCCGAGCCGTGCGATACGCCAACAACGGGAACTACCGACCCATTGCCAATTCGAGTATTGCCGAGCGAGGGCTGACGATCAGAAGTTTGCCGATTTCACTATTTCCGAGCCGAGTGTTATCGACCGACTGTCAACTACCAAGCTCATCTTCTATCCGCCGATTACCACCTACTTCATACCGGCCAACCCGAGGCGATTCCACCCGAGGCTGTTCCCCAACTTTACCAACATATCAACTTATCTCCATATTATCTGAAATTTATGCTTACGAAATTATATAAAGAAAAATTTTGAAGCACAGTTCAATCGTGTCTCATCTTACTTAAGGTTTGTGGGTCCTTGAGTCGACCCTGGCAGCGGCTGAGCTAACCTCAGCCTTTGGTAAAACCACTCGTTATAAAATATAGTCCATATTCAAAAATAATGTATATTTGGTAGATATATATAAAGTATGGACCAAATCGGTCACTCCCTTCAAATCGGTTGATGCGTTGGAGAGTTATCTTGTACTCTAACCATTACACACGATGTCATAGAGGTTTTGTACGAGCTGAAGGGAGGCATAACACAAGAGGCATTCCAAGATGGCCTTGAACACATAGCAGCCCCTCACTTTCCTCTAAGGATATTGAAATCTCAACCCCATGTCAGTTAGGAATCCAGAAGGCTATCTACCAGAAGCTGTTCTGGTGAAGGAGTACTTGGTAAACACGCTTTATCTAGAGAAGTAGAGCATGCACTATTAAGGCAAACACCTTGAGAGCCTTTAATTACAGATCGTGGTTCTCAAGAATGAAGGTAAAGATATTAAGTTGGCTGCTCTCAAATTGAATGGAGAGAAAGCTCCAATAGAAGCAGAAGGACTCTGAAATGTGTTAGATATGTTCAACCTGTGGGGATTATTTGCGACGATTGTTACCAATAAATTATAGGAGTTGTAGTCCGACTACAGTAAAGGTTCGAAGAGAAAGCTGAGCATCATCAGGTGAGTTAAATACATCTTGGAAAGTTTATGCAAATCCCATACATCTGCTGGGAACTTTGTAACTTTCTTGCCATGTCGGATACCCAGAAAATCTGTTCAATCATTTGTTACTCATGGGCTTTAATGATGATAGTGAGGTGGAGGAGTTGTGCTGAGGACCTAACGGGTCAAGAAGAGTTTAAAGAAGTTTCCAGGAATCCCTTTGTGTCTAGTTCATACAACTTAAATTCCACTTTGACCCATTCCACTGCAATAGCTGCCAGGCCGCTTCTAGCCGCTTTCCACGGCAGTTATCAGGTTACGTTTGGCATGGGCAAGACTACGCAACTGAAAAAGTACCAATGGTCCATGCCCAAATGTCTAGAGGGAATTGCTAGCACAAAAAGTAACATTTTTAATATATTACTCAATTTTTAAGAGTTCTTGCTATAAATAAAGACTATCGTTAATTGTGGCATAAACGTTTGTATACTTTAAAACAAATACACTACATCTCAACATTCTGTTATTATTTCTAAAAAGATAAGAATAGCGTTAAGTTCGGCCCGTCCAAAATTGTTATACCCTCCACCAGGAACTGCATTGAAGTGAATAGGAACACTTAGTTTCCTTTCGTTTATAAATGTACTAAATTCTTCCATTTTCTACTCTCGCTCCAAAAGAGCTCATATGGGGCATCTTCGTAGTTATTTCCAAAACATGGACCAATATTTACAATCTTCCAATTGAAGTTTTGAACGCCTGGCAACACATAATATTAAATTGCAGCAATCTTGGTTCGGTTGTTTTTTAGAGTAAGTTTTCTATTATTTCGGAATACAGAATTCCAAAATTCTACAACCAATTCGGCAGAAAAATGTGATTAAGTTCTTCAAAAAATCTTAAATGAGGGCTATACCAAAAACTGAAAACTTTCAAAATACGGGGCAATATAAAGGAAATTTCTGGTGGAACATTTTATACCCCCAACTATGACCAAATACCAAATTTCAGCCATAATACCCTCCATATCATGGTGGAGAGTTAAATAAGCTTACGATTTCACTTTAAATATTCGATTCAGAACGGGGCTTCAAAGGACCTAATGTCTTCTGTGAGCATATATATTTTCATTCGCCCACCCACCCACTCTATTAATCGGAAATAATATATATTAATTCCTTTAAACTCCTGTAAGGAGCATAGGACCGCTTTATTTGTTCCAAACTTGTTATAAAATCTCAAAATTCAGCCATAATACCCTCCATATCATGGTGGAGAGTTAAATAAGCTTGCGATTTCACTTTAAATATTCGATTCAGAACGTGGCTTCAAAGGACCTAATGTCTTCTGTGAGCATATATATTTTCATTCGCTCACCCACCCACTCTATTAATGGGAAATAATATATATATTTATTCCTGTAAACTCCTATAAGGAACATAGGGCCGCTTTATTTGTTGCATACTTGTTATAAAATCTCAAAATGTTGTACTTTTAATTATTCCAACACACTACCAAATGAAATGGAATTGTGTATCAAATTGTAGCCAGTCGACTCAAGTGGAAGCCAAGTTCTGAATGCAACGAACAGTATTGTACTGAAACAAAATTCTTTTGTTTGTGCCTAATTTCCCCATAGGTTTCAGCTAATTAAAGAACAATAAAAAGGCAGAGTGCTTCCTTTAATTATCACAATCGAGTTGTATGAAAAATCTTGTTCCTCGTCATTCAGTCAAACAACCACTGCAGCCAACGAAAGGAAGGAAGGAAGGTAGGAAAGAATAAGGTATTACTTGCAAATAAAAAAACTTAATTAAATTTGTTGACATCATTAAAATGTTAAAGAATTTATGAAGTAACAACATTAAGTTAGTAAAAAGGCCATAAGGCAAGAAAAGAATAACAAAACGTGATAACAAAGTAACGAAAAATTCTAAAATAAACCAGACTTTCATTGTCCTAATAAAACATTGTTAACATTTGTATTGGGTCGACCCTTTGGTACGGAGGACAGATGTTATGCGAAGGATATGTACTAAGCAATGAGTTCTTGCGTAATCAGCTCAAATTACATTTCAATGGAATTATTCGATTTTTTCGTCTCTTTTTGACAAATTGGGTCTGGTTTGTTCTACTTGTGTTTGTGTGGGTAGGCAGGCTACTTCAACTGCAATCAAGGTGCTTCCCATTTTTTCCTATTATTTCTTCTTCCAATAAGGAACCAAGTGTGAAAGGATAACATTTCACAATGGATAGTTGTTGTTCCTGGTTTCAAATTTATGCATGCATACCCCTGCCTAAATGCCACACTTAACAATGGGGGCAACATGACCTCTAACACCCGGTGACTTTAAATGTCTAGCTACTTGGGCAACTTTTTTGTTGTTTTTGAATGGAAGTCTCATTTGGCTCCCTTCAAAATGTACAATACCACAAGGTGGCAAATAAGAAGAGTTCCGTAGCATGAGTGTTCCTCGGACATTTGTTAGTGAATTTGAAATTTAAGTATTCATAGACTGACTTTGGTGTTTTTTTGAACTCCTCATCATCATTATTGTGCTGTCATTTGGCAGTCTATAGCACATGCCACAAACTCTGACCTTAAATTGTGATATCCAGTTACAAGTACATACATACTCGTAGTTACCCTTGCAGGTCAAACAATCAAGGGTAGTAGGTGTGTTTGTATCACAAAATAGTTTATATGTATCTAGTACACCACTATCCAACACTGAAAATGCAAACAACTTCAGGTATGCATTTTTTGAAAGTACATATTGAGACTACATAAACCCTAGTTGGATTTTCTCCTGTCAGATCCAGTTCGGATTTTATCGCCTCATCATTAAAATTTGAGGCAATAAATGTAGTTTTTCGAGTTCATTATTTCTCCAAATATGTTATTCTTGTCCTTATATACTGCTTCAGAGGTTAGAAGAAGATTCGCATTGGTTTCAGAGATATAGCCCCGAATTGCCTTAAAAATTCAATATTTACTGGATCTGACCCAACAAAACTCACTAGGGTTTTTGTCTTTTGGGTTTGTACCTTCAAAAAATCCTTAGTTCAAATTGTTTTTAAAGGATTACCTTAACAATTTTGCACAGTGAACTCGTAAAACAATCAAAGGACTGTGTAACTGTCTGCGTTAAAAATAAGAATAAGAGGAAAATAATGTCAACAAAAATACAGCTGAGATAACTCGTGCGAAATTCTCTAACATCTCTCTAACGCACTCTATTTAAAAGTTAAAATACATATAAGCTTAATATCAACCCATCTATTTTACCCAATTAATACATAATGGGTCCTTTAGAATCCTAAATGATAAAAAACGCGAACTGAAATTGTTATTATAAGATTTTAACTGGTTTTGATGTAAAAATTGGACTATGACATCTTACCCGCCGATTTTTGTGCGTGATAACAGCGCGTGTGACCTTCATGAGGTAACATCCGACAACGGAATGGGTCTGATCGATTTTGCAGCGGCAAAAAAATGATGGTGAGCAGTACCAGGTTCCAACACCTCGACATACAAAAGGCCACATGGATATCCCCAGATGGGAAAACAAGTAAGAACGGAATGAAGTTCGGCCGTGCCGAACTTGTTATACCCTCCACCACAAGTTGTATTGATGTAAAATGGAATAATTACTTTCCTTTCGTGTATGAAGAAGACTTAATACTAAATTTCAGCAATTTTGGTAAAACAATGTGAGGCACCATTCTATGGGGGCTATTTCAAAATGTCGATCTATACCGACAAATTTCTGACGGAAAGTTTTTAGGCTCAAAGAAGACTAAATACCAAATTTCCTATATTTCGGTAAGAGAATGTGACTAAAACTTAAAAATTACCGAAAGTCAAGAAGTACGCTTCTATGGGAATATAGGAAGATGTGGACCTATACTGATAATACTCTTCTGGAATATTTTATAACTCTAGGAAGACGAAATAACGAATTTCAGCCATTTCGGTTGGATATTGACGTCACAATCTTCAGTATTACAAAAATCGGGAGGTACCGTTCTATGGGGCTATATGAAGGCGTGGACCTATACCGACAAATTTAAGGGGGAAGTTTGAGCACCCCCAACAAAGTCTAAATACCAAATTTCAGCCATTTCGGCGGAATATTGAGGCCAAATCGTTCAAAATACCGAAAATCGGGAGGTACCGTTCTATGGGGGCTATATGAAGGCATGGACCGATACCGACAAAGTTCTGGGGGAAGTTTTATACCACCAACGTATACTAAGTACCAAAATTCAGACATTTCGGTGTGATAATGAAGCTAAAAACTTGAAAATACCCAAAATCGGGAGGTACCGTTCTATGGGGGCTATATAAAGGTGTGGACCGATACCGACAAAATTCTGGGGGAAAGTTTTATACCCCTAAAGAAGACTACGTACCAAATTTCAGCCATTTTGGTAGGATAATAAAGCTAAAACCTTAAAAATACCGAAAATCGGGAGGTACCGTTCTATGGGGGCTATATAAAGGTGTGGACCGATACCGACAAAATTCTGGGGGAAAGTTTTATACCCCTAAAGAAGACTACGTACCAAATTTTAGCCATTTTGGCAGGATAATGAAGCTAAAACCTTAAAAATATCGAAAATCGGGTACCGTTCTATGGGGGCTATATCAAAACGTGGACCGATATATCCTATTTTCAATACCAACCATCCTGCAAGTAATAAAAACTTCTGTACCAAATTTTGACTCTCTATCTTTAAAATTGCGAGCTGTATCTTGATTTCAACAGATAGACGGACGGACTGACGGACGGACGGACGGACAGACGGACATGGTCAAATCGACATAGAATTTTATGCTGATCAATAATATATGTATATACTTTATAGGGTCTCCGACGAATATTTCGATGTGTTACAAACGGAATGACAAATTTAATTATACCCTCCATATGGTGGAGGGTATAACAAGAAGCCAGATTGATCATGTTGTGATAGACGGAAGACACTCGCCCAGTGTGTTAGATTTCCGATCGATTCGAACATCGATTCGGATCATTTCCTTGTAGCAGCAAAGGTACGCACTCGTCTTAATGTTGCGGCAAAAGTGTGATCTAACAGAGGACGGAAGCTGGATGTCGAGAAGCTGCAAACACAACAGATAGCACAAGCCTATTCCAACTGACTCACATGCTGGAAGACGGCACTGCTTGTTCCCGATAATGTGGAAGCGCAGTGGCAAAGAATAGCTCACTCACTTCAAACTGCAGCAAAATTTGTGCTGGGGTACCAAAATCCACCACCTAAAAACTATGGTACGGGAGTGTCGTAAGGCTACTGAAGAAAAGAACGCTGCATACAGAGCAACCCTGCATTCAGTAGCAACACGAAGCGCGAAAGAAAAATATCGGGAGAAGGGAGAGAGGAGAAGCGTATTTTCAGAAGAAAAAAGAAGGAGCAAGAAAAACGTGAGAGTGTGAAACTCGAGATGTTCGGGAGTCAGAATGAAGTCCGCAAATTTTACCAAAGTGTAATACACCGGTCTGAAGGGTATGGTGCAGGCACATTCCCCTGCAAAGATCATGAAGGGAATCCGGTAACTGATACTGAGGATCTGGAAGGAGCATTTTATGAAGCTTTTAGTATCGAATGTGAGCGGCGATAAAGATACACCAGAACTAATCGCAAACGACGACGTTGAATGTCGTCCACCTAGCCAAAGCGAGGTCATGACAGCAATTAATCGGCTGAAAAACAATAAAGCTGCAGCAGCTGATGTGCTGCCCGCCCAACAGTTCAAGAACAGTGGCGAAATGCTGATAAGGAGTATGCATCAGTTAATTACCGTAATGTGGCAGGAAGAATGCATACCCAACGATTGGAACCTCAGCCTCCTATGTCTCGTACACAAGGAAGGATACAAGACGGTGTATACAAACTACAGAGGCATAAGTCTGCTACCAAAGTGCTGTCAAGCATACAGTGTGGACGTCTAAAATGTATGGTCAATGAAATAATCGGGTCCTACCAATGTGGTAAATCTACAATTGACCAAAACTTTAAACTGCGCCAAATACTGGAGAAGACCCGCCTTCGGCAGCCCAATTGGATCAAAGGTGTTCCAAGCCATGTCTGAGTTTGGTATCCCTGCAAGACTTATACGATTATGCAGGATGACATTGGCTAATACAAGATCAGCAGTTAAAGTAGGAAAGAACCTCTCGTAACCTTTTGAAACAAAACGAGGTTTTAGACAAGGTGACAGTCTATCGTGTGACCTATTTAACATTCTATTGGAAAAGGTCATATGAAAAACGAATGTATATAGCGATAGAGATAAAAAACTATATACAATAATAATGTTACTGGCCTACGCAGACGATACTGATATAATAGGTCGATCAACTCGAACCGTAACAGCCACCTTTGCGAAAATTGAAAAAAAGTCTGCCAAAGTGGGTCTAGCAGTCAACGGCGCAAGATGTCCAGTAGACTCGGACCAACTGTTGATGTTCAGAATTACAATTTTGAGGAAGTAAATGACTTTTTCTACCTCGGTACCGCCATAATAATATTGGCCAACAGATGCTATTTTGGTCTAAATAAACAGTTCAAAAGCAAAACCACCTCTCGTCAGACCAAACTTACACTCTACCAGACGTTGGTACTACCCGTACTTATGTATGGATCTGAAGCATGGATACTTTCGAAAACAGATGAGGCAGAACTTGGCGTGTTTGAGAGACAAATTCTTCGAAAGATTTATGGACTAATATGGGTTGACGGTGAATACCGGCGTCCTATGAACTACGAGCTTTACCAGCTGACCGACATCGATATAGCAAAACGTATCAAACTACAACGATTGCGTTGGCTAGGCCACGTCAGCTGGATGGATAGTGGTTCCCCCTCCAGAAAGGCATTTGAGTATGAGCCACTCGACGGCCCAAGGAAAGGCCAAAACTCCGATGGAAAGACCATGTTGAAGAAGATATCACAAAACATGGCAACCATAATTGGAGAAGTAAAGCAAATTCGGCGCGTTTGGAAATCTATCTTTAGTTCGGCTTATGGAACAAGACGTTCTGTTTAGTATAAAAGCCATCTAAGTAAGTAAGGTTTAGAGTTTTAGAAGTTATACTTCCGCGATTTAAGTAAAAATAGTTTAATTACATCCTAGCATTATTTTGTTGATAAAAGCCTTATAGTGCGTGGTGCATTATCTGTGGAAATAACTGGACAATTGGTTTTGTATAAAGAAGAATGTATTCGGAAAGTGCCCAAGGACCTGTCGTTATCCATCTTAATAAAAAAGTATGAAGACCTAGTGAGAAAATGCGAGATAATGCCTCCATTCCTAAGCCTAAGCTGGAAATAATGACAGAAAATCAACGTATTAAAGTGAAAATATTAAAGTTTCGATTAATTTCAGAATAAATACTATGAAGCATTGTCCCAGCTATTGTTTAGAGTAGTGAAGCACACCATTCAACAATCAATGATCCAAAATAAGCGCTTCAGGAGTGTTGGTACAATTTTATATCGCGTTTTTTCTCCGTTGAGGAAAACACAGTCCCAATTAAGAATTAATTTACTATAAATGTTGGTTTAATATTTTTCACTTTTAAATAGGGATCGCTTAAGCGAATGTCCTACGATTTTAGAGTTTTCATGAAAAACATACAATTTTACTATTTCGAAATTATAAACTTCATTTTACTGATCTTTTTGAAATTAGCTAATTCTTTTGACCTCTAAAACTGGCTGTCATCCCCTGCCTGGGAGTGTAAGTGGGCAGGCTGCCTCATAGCTATCAATTGCTTAACTGCCCTGTCAACCTCTATGACTGTTGCAGAGTAATGTGATACCACACCTTAGAGTTTGATAGTTCAGTGTCAGTCCCAGTCAGTTTTCCGTTAATTCCTATGTTGTGGATGCTAAATGATGTCATTAGAGAATTTGAAGAAAACCTTCTGTTGATCCGAAAAACTAATCACTAATCAGATACTTTCCAGTCAATAATAAGAGATTGGTTATATAATAAGGGTTATATCAATAACCTTCACCTGGTACTCTCATTGCTGCTCTTGCATTTTCTAAGATTATCTTATAACACTGTACAACACAAAAAATAATTACAAGATAATTCGGCCAGATTATGAAAGAGGACCGAAAAAAAGAAGTCACGTGTATCGGGGTTTTGAAAGTTTACGTCGGGAAGCAACCTAAATAGGCGTGGCAAGTTCCGCCCATTTCTACAGGTTTTGAAATATTCGACATCAGATTCCTCGGAATCCTTGCAAAACTCCTCCAAAACTCTAAATCGTACTTAAACGCCAGGAATCTGCCAAAAGTAAAATCACGTTTTAGGGTTAATGTTGTACTTTATCTGAGCTTATGAAGTTTTGTCCCACAAAACTTCAATCTATATAGAAGACGTCAAAGACAAAAATAATCTCCATCAAACTTCAATATAAGTCGCCGAATAAATGAAATATGTATTTGCAATATATATCAAGAAAATATATACATCAATTTTGCCAACAAAACACCCAAATATTTTTGAATAAATTAGTTTTGTTCTTTTTTCGACTTGATGCATGAAAGTAACATGAAATTTAGTTCTAGACGAAAGGTGTTTAAAGAAGAAATATTCCACACAAAAGTTCATTGTAAGTCCTAGAACAAACTAGATATCTTAGTGAAATACTTTGTTAAGAAAATTACGTTACAAAATTAGATATTATATGTAGAAATTATTTGTTAAACTTTTAGACTCCTAATTAAAATTTATCCATACTGAGTCAAAATCTCCTAAAATACCTCACTTTTTGGGGGTGGTGTCAAAAAAAGAAATGTTCCAAATCAAATTTCGTTATGAGTCTCTGCACAAACGAAATTAGTAGCTATAATATTTAACATATCCAGAAGCTTTCGCTTTATATATATGATTTAGGACCATATTCTACCGTTTTTATTCACATTTTTGTTATCTGCGGTCACAAAATATATTTTACTGATGTTTTTTGATAATAAATTCTTTCAGAAGATTATGTGTGCTCGATCCAAACTGTTTTCGAAATATCTATGGTGAATATATATAGGCAAAATATTGATAACTCAGATCGGACCTTGAAAAATTTCGTATTTTAGTACTATAAACTAAAATAACGTCATCAGGATAAGTCATAGGTTCCTGATATTGTATGTGAAAATGCGGGGATAGTCTACGGCTATTGTCCAGTGAGTATATATCTGACATACGAGTCCTAACATCCATGGTTTTGGCATGGTCCTAAATACTCTAATGATGGCAGCTACTCCTGCTCTGATAAAATTGACTGAATTAACCCTAGAAACTGACATATATGTGTGTATCATGAATGATCATAACAAATTTAGTTAGGATATGGCTTTGTCAGAGCAGGAATAGCAGCCATCATTATAGTATTTCGGACCATGCCAAAACCGTGGATGTTAGGACTTGTATGTCAGATATATACTCACTGGACAATAGCCACAGACTATCCCCGCATTTTCACATACAATATCAGGAACCAATGACTTATCCTGATGACGTTATATTAGTTTATAGTACTAAAATACGAAATTTTTCAAAGTCCGATCTGAGTTATCAATATTTTGCCAATATATATTCACCATAGATATTTTAAAAACAATTTGGATCGAGCACACATAATCTTCTGAAAGAATTTATTATCAAAAAACATCAGTAAAATATATTTTGTTACCGCAGATAACAAAAATGTGGATAAAAACGGTAGAATATGGTCCTAAATCATATATAGAAAGCGAAAGCTTCTAGATATGTTAAATATTATAGCTACTAATTTCTTTTGTTCAGAGACTCATAACGAAATTTGATTTGGAACATTTCTTCTTTTGACATAACCCCCAAAAAGTGAGGAGATTTTGACTCAGTATGGAATAAATTTTAATTAGGAGTCTAAAAGTTTAACAAATAATTTCTACATATAATATCTAATTTTGTAACGTAATTTTCTTAACAAAGTATTTCACTAAGATATCTAGTTTGTTCTAGGACTTACAATGAACTTTTGTGTGGAATATTTCTTCTTTTAACACCTTTCGTCTACACCATTTTCACATGTAATTCGAATAATTTCATATGTAATTCGAAGAATTTCAGTTGTAATTTGATTATTTCATTTGAAATTCGAAACATTTCACTTGTAATTTGAGAATTCCAATTGAATTTCGAATTATTTCATTTGTAATTTGAGAATTCCAATTGAAATTCGAATTATTTCATTTGTAATTTGAGAATTCCAATTGAAATTCGAATTATTTCATTTGTAATTCGAATTTTTTCATTTGAAATTCGAATTATTTCATTTGTAATTCGAAATTTTCCATTTGTAATTCGAATTATTACATTTGTAATTTGAAGTTTTTCATTTGAAATTCGAATTATTACATTTGAAAATCAAAGCATTTGAAATATTTTTAAATTAAGGGTGGTGGCAACGATGATCCATTTTTAAGTTTTTTTAAGGTTGTGGATCATCCCAGAGGGTTGAGAGGGTGTTGGAAGCGTCCACTTAAAACGTCGACACAATGATGTGGAAAAGTATTATAAATAATAATAATTTAAATATGCGATAAAAATTTAATCAAAAATGTTAGAATCATATAAAGTCAGGGATTTGTTATTTTCCCAATCAAAAACCAAGGGATTGGCATGTAAGGATACACCTATATTACCCTCCAAAGTTTTTGGAACTTTTAAAAGAAGACCCGATTGCAGGAAAACGTTTTAGAGAAAAAAAGTTAATTATTACAAAATGCTTAAAAAGTCTCAAAAATATAATTTTCATAAAAAATTTTAAGTTAAGATGAATACGATCCCTTATTGATTTAAGCGTTATGGTTGGATTATCTTCACCTTAGTATAAAGAAGAAATGAGAGTATTTTTGTTTTTATCTATACTTATAAAAGAGTTCAGTAATGATGACTCACTGACTCACTGATTCACTGACTCACTGATTCACTGACTCACTGACTGACTGACTGACTGATAATCAACGCCCAGACTAAACGGCTAAAGGTAGAATCTTGAAATTTTGGGTGAGGGTCACTCTTGGTCCGAAGGTGTCAGATAAGGCTGGATTTTTGGAAATTCGAACTAGAACTGTACTAAAAGTACTAAAAGGTACTAAATATGGTACCCTTTGTATTAGGCAAACGCGAAGAGCTAGAATTCTGAAATTTGGAATGAGGTTCACTGATGGTGAGTTAGAAAGGTGTACCAAATGGTTTTTGGAAATTCGAACTATAAGTGTACGAAAAGTACTAAAAGTTACTAAATTTAGTACTATTTGGTATTACGTGAACGGATAGAGCTAAAATCTTGAAATTTGGAATGCCAATCAAGGTTAGAAAGATGAGTTGATACAAGGAGGTGGTTTTGGAAATGTGCACTCATGTGTACTAATAGTACTAAATGGTACTAAATTTGGTACAATTTGAATTAGGGCGAACCGATAAAGTTGGAATTCTGAAATTTGTGAATTTCGAAGTTTCGAAGTTCGTACATATGGGTACGAAAGGTACTAAATAGTACCAAATAAGGTGCAATTTGGATTTGGGGGAACGGATGGAGCTGGAATCCTGAAATTTAGAATTAGGATTACTGTCGGGGTGTAGGATAGAAGTATTTTGGAAATTCGTACTTTTGGGTACGAAAAGTACTAAATGGTACCAAATTTGGTACAATTTGGATTTGGGTGAACGGATATAGCTGAAATTCCGAGATTTGGAATAAGGAGTACTATTGGAGTGTGGATAGATAAAGTTTTGGAAATTTTTAGTTATACGTAGAAAAAGTACTAAATAGTACTAAATTTGGTACAATTTAGATTTCAATGATGTGATACATTTGGAATCGTGAAATTCGGAATTAAAATTGTTGTTGAAGTGTTGATAGAGGTAGGTTTGGAAATTCGTACTTTGGATACGAATAGTACTAAATGGTACCAAATTTGGATTTGAGTTATCGGATGAATCTGGAATTCTGAAATTCGGAATTAAGCTTATTGTTTGAACATAGCACTGAGGTAGTTTTGAAAATTTGTACGTATGTGTACGAAAAGTACTAAATGGTACCAAATCTGGTACAATTTGGATTTGGGTGAACGGTGAACTGGAATTCAGAGATTCGGAATAAGGATTACTGTTGGTGTGTAGGATTGATGAAGTTTTTGAAATTTTTAGTTTTATGGGTACGAAAAGTACTAAATGGTACCAAATTTTAATTTATGTGATAGGATACATTTGGAATCCTGAAATTCGGAATTACGATTACTGATGGAGTGTTGAATGAGGATGGTTTGGAAGTACGTACTTTGGATACGAAAAGTACTAAATGGTATCAAATTTGGTACAATTTGGATTACTGTGATCGGATGCAGCTGTAATCCTGAAATTTGGAATTAAGATTACTGTTGGCGTGTAGGATTGAGGTAGTTGTAGAAATTCGTACTCATGGGTACGAAAGTACTAAATGGTACCAAATTTGGTACAGTTTGCATTTGGGTGAATGGATATAGCTGGAAACCCGAGATTTGGAATAAGGAGTACTGTTTGAGTGTAGGATTGATAAAGTTTTGGAAATTTGTAGTTATGGGTAAGAAAAGTACTAAATAGTACTAAATTTGGTACAATTTGGATTTCAGTGATAGGATACATTTGGAATCGTGAAATTCGGAATTAAAATTGATGTTGAAGTGTTGATAGAGGTAGGTTTAGAAATTCGTACTATAGATACGAATAGTACTAAATGGAACCAAATTTGGATTTGAGTTATCGTTTGAACATAGCACTGAGGTAGTTTTGAAAATTTGTACTTATGGGTACGAAAAGTACTAAATGGTACTAAATTTGGTACAATTTGGATTTTGGTGATCTGATGTAGCTGCCATCCCCAATTTTGAATTTAAAATACCTGTTGAATTGTAGGATTGATAAAATTTTGGAAATTTTTAGTTATGGGTAGGAAAAGTACTAAATAGTACTAAATTTGGTACAATTTGGATTTAGCGAACGGATAGAGTTGGAATCAAGAAATTTGGAATTAAGGTTATTGTTGGAGTGTAGGATTGAGATATAGAAGTAGTTTTTGAAATTCGTACTTATGAGTGAGAAAAGTACTAAATTTGGTACAATTTGTATTGAACAAACGGCTAGAGCTGGAATCTTGAAGTTTGGAATTAAGATTACTGTTGGGGTGTAGGATTGATGAAGTTTTGGAAATTCGTACTTATAGGTACGAAAAGTACTAAACGGTACTAAATTTGGTACAACTTGGATTTGAGCGAACGGGTAAAGCTGGAATCAAGAAATTTGGAATTAATATTACTGTTGGAGTGTAGGATTGAGATATGCTACAACTTGGGTTTGAGCGAACGGTTAGAGCTGGAATCTTGAATTTTGGAGTTAATATTACTGTTGGGGTTAGTTTTGGAAATGCGTACTAAGTTTTAGAAATGCGTACTTATGCTTACAAAAAGTACTACTTTTTGTACAATTAGGATTTAGGTGAAATTATAGCGCTCGAATCCTAAAATGTGGAATTAGGTACACTTAGGGGTACGAAATGGTTCCATGTATGGTACAATTTTGTATTGGATGAACGGATAGATCTGGATTCGTGAGATTTGGAATTAAGATTATTGTTATCATTTGGTTATAACGTCCAATTTAAGAAATATGTGCCATAAATATACGTAAAAAGTTGTAAATGGCACAGGATTTGGTACAATTTGTTATTGTGTAATGGGAATTTTGAAATAATAGGAGGAGGTTCGTATGTATATATTTACATGTAAAGTACTAAATAGTTCTATAATTGGGGGAACAGATATAGCTAGAAATAAGGATGGCGGTTGTTGGGTTAGGCCGTATTTGCGCTGAGAACCTCAATTAAAATATCTCAAAAAATGTGGATTGCTCTTGATGTGTAGGCGTGACAAAAATCGAACTAAAGTGGTACGTATTAGTACACAAAATGTTTCCACCATTCTATATTATATATTGTTCTTTTGTTTTATATATTTAACGCATACGAAGTAGCGGGCACTTTGCTAGTTACAAATAAAATAATTCGATTTTCAAATATAATAATTCCAATTTCAAATGGAAAAATTCAAATTACAAATGTAATAATTCGAATTTCAAATGTAATAATACGAATTTCAAATGAAAAAATTCAAATTACAAATGGAATAATTCGAATTACAAATGGAAAAATTCGAATTACAAATGAAATAATTCGAATTTCAATTGGAATTCTCAAATTACAAATGAAATAATTCGAATTTCAATTGGAATTCTCAAATTACAAATGAAATAATTCGAAATTCAATTGGAATTCTCAAATTACAAGTGAAATGTTTCGAATTTCAAATTAAATAATCAAATTACAACTGAAATTCTTCGAATTACATGTGAAAATGGTGTAGAACTAAATTTCATGTTACTTTCATGCATCAAGTCGAAAAAAGAACAAAACAAATTTATTCAAAAAATATTTGGGTGTTTTGTTGGCAAAATTGATGTATATATTTTCATGATATATATTGCAAATACATATTTCATTTATTCGGCGACTTATATTGAAATTTGATGGAGATTATTTTTGTCTTTGACGTCTTCTATCTAGAATGAAGTTTTGTGGGACAAAACTTCATAAACTCAGATAAAGTACAACATTAACCCTAAAACGTGATTTTACTTTTGGCAGATTCCTGGCGTTTAGGTACAACTTAGAGTTTTAGTGTATTCGGGGACCTATAGTAAAATTTTATGACAAATTATTTTTTTTTGAATATTTTGATCTGCTACGATCACATTTCAATGGAGTTTTTAAAAGTTTTTGAAAAAAAGGGCCAAAAAGACCCCTTCTGTGCCTCGCATGAGGGTTAATTTTTCCATAAAAAACCCCGCATTGTTGTCAGTAATATTGCCAAAGACACTTTATACATAAAATGCAAGGATTCCAAGGAATCTGATGTCGAATATTTCAAAACCTGTAGAAATGGGCGGAACTTACCAAGCCTATTTAGGTTCCTCCCGACGTAAACTTTCAAAACGCCGGTATACGTGTCTTCTTTTTTTCGGTCCTCTTTCATAATCTGTGAGGGGTTTCTTGTAATTTTAAAAAAAGTTCGATTTTGTTGTACAGTGTAATATAAACTCGAATACGGCTCACGTCTGGCATTTGTGTCGCTGCTACCCTAGTGCGAATGGTGAGCATTGCCATCATTTCCTAGTATTATGCGGGATATGCTCCGCATTTCTCATGCTAGCCTCCCCATATAATGGTCCATTGGATGCAGTGCTTTCAGAGGGCACGTGGATTGATGAGAAGATGTAAGCTTTTCTTCCTCCTTGCAATCGTGATATCTACTACACTGAAATTAGAGAGAGAGAGACGGATATTAGTTTAAAATTCTATGTGACAACTATACAAATTCTTACCTGATCTCCGATGTGCATGTGGCGAAGGTGGCATAGTTGCCATCGCTTATCCCAGAAACCCCATTTGAGCATAAATAAGACTCATGGTCTAAGACGATGTCAACTTCAGAATTCCTGAGGGGTAGGGGAAGTTTAACAGTTCCTTTAAAGCAACCTCAGGCAAATAAAAACAACAGTCGGAGCACACGTTGTTGTTATTGTGTGATTGCATTGTTTTTTTTTAATGTGTAAAGTTGTGTGTGGAGAGGGCAACGCTCACTGAGAGCATTGATGCACATTAATATGCAAAATGAAATAATGAATGAAATAAAATAACATTTTTTAAGAAATTGTGAACTGTCAAATCAAAATTTCGATTTTGACTAAAAAATTTATCGTTTTTTTTTCGCCTTAAATCCGATTTTTTTAAAAGTCTCTCGCTTATGTACAAGCTCTTTATATATATAATAATCCCACAAAACCATATGAAGACCGGATCATCCGTTTTCGAGCTACAGTGGGCACCGCATTCCAAAATGCCATTTTGAGAAAACCGCGTTTCAAACTTCGATGTTACATACAAATCACAATGAATTTTCTCTTTCTTACGCTCATATCTCAGCTAATTTTTGACCGATCGACTCGATTTCGATTTTGTAACATTTGAAAGTGGCCCTTAAGGTCAGGATATCTCTTGGGCAAGTGAGTTCTTTCGATTTTGCTCACCACCTTGAGTTTGATCCTAAATAATCTGCACTCTCTTATTTGGTTGGATCAGGATTGCCTGCCGATGTACTTGCTGAGGAAGTAGAAGGTGTTCCATCAATCAAAATAATACATCGCGGTAAACTGCTTATTTACATTTTGTATGTGATTTTATGTACAATGTTGCATTTCGACAACTAGATCGCTTGTTTTTTATGTAACAACACCTTCTTATTGCTGCCCGAATTCTACCAATTTCGAACTATATGAACTATATTGGTGCTAACTTTTCTGGTATCGTCTCTGTAACTTAACGAAGGTATTTCTTCTGGTATGAGTATTTCTTATGTTACTTTTCCAAATGAAATTATATCATTTATGTTGAAAACTGTGTCCACGATGGATGCGCAATGGAATTCTAATCATATCCTCGTGATAAGTGTTTCTTTGGGCATGTTATTTAATATTGTTTATTTTTGGACATGTGTTAACTTCTAGTAGCACATGCTATGGCACTTTGACCTTTTGAATAAAGTGTCCAATTACAAATGTCCGAAATGTCTCAAGTGGCAGTGGTAGCACCGAATAGGACACCTTCGAAAAAAATTCTACACTTCATGGAATTCAAATTACCGCCAAAATAACAATGCCGCCTTATGATGAAAATTTATTAGTTCTGGGATGACAGTTGTTCAAATAAACGACAATAATTATGTGGACAAAAATGAATATTTGCAAAAAAAAAAACAGAACAACATTGAAAAGGAAATAAAAACTTGACCCAAGGAAGACCAACAAAAGACATCCCATAAAGAAGAAGAAGGCATTTTGCATTGAAATTATTTCCAAAAATTGTGTGGCGTGAAATTCGATATGAATCAAATGCCACGTGGCAATGTTAAATGCTAAGTGTTAGCATACCCTGCTGGCCCATTTACATTATTTAAAATAAAATATGTTTGCATATTTTTAAAGTGACTTCATATTCTCCGTGTGTTTTTTTTTAAGAGTCTATCAGCGTCATATGTTTTGTGTCCTTAAAAGAAACCAAACAAAAAAGGGTTCCTCCCCCTCTGCCTAATCATGGCACAAGGACAAACAAACACCAACCAATAAACTGTGAATTACAACCAAATTTAACTGCACCAGTTGTAATATCTTGAATTGGGATTTGTTTTCTTATTTCTTAGCAGAAACCTAAAATTGTGTGGGCGTTCTACGCATTATATCAAAGTACAATTGTGGTAAACGGTACCATTTGAACTTCTCTTCTCGTACTCCTTTTTAATACATACCGTTAATTGCCAAAGGATCAGTAGGGCATGGTGATGATGTTTCTTGTTCTCGAATTTTTGCAATAATTAACCGTATCACAAGATACCGCTTTGGGAGAGTTGTCTTGTCTGGTGTATGATCAGCAGCACATCTGTAAACTGCCTCCTTTTGATCGTATCACATCATACACATGCCATCATTCAACACACACATTCCTCGCATCTTTTGTATTCGCTATGGCCACGAGCTGTGTCTGATGACGACTACAATTGTGGCTAATCAGCGAAATAGCGTGAAAATAAGGGCTGATTCCCCTCAAGTGTTTAACGTTACTCGGAGATAATTTATTGCATCTTGTTAGCGTTGCGTTGCAATGTACGTTATTTCGTCTGCTCGTTGCAAAAGGATCCGTAAGGACAGCCTGGGTTTCTTTATTTCTGCGATATCATAATGGAAAAATCATCAATTAGGTTATTTTTTTGTTCGTGGGTCCATATGGCGTTTTTGAATACTTGAATATTTTGGTGGAGCGATAGCTCATGCCATTTCAATGGAATGGAGCGAATAAAACTGCTAATAACAGTTGGTCTGATTTAATGATATTTCGTGAAAGGAAGTTTCACTCCGTTTTCGCAACATGTGATGCGAATTGTGGCATTATTATAACCGCAAAAACTTTTGTTAAAATAGTACAAAGGATTTCGTTACCAACAGAAAAACATCGAAGTCTTTGAATGGAAAAATCCGGGTAAATGGTATATCGATGACTTATCTTCTCAACCTCGTATCATAAAAAAATTTCAGGACAAATAAAAAAACGATAAATTTTGATACTTTGTTGTTGTGTAAAAGTTTTAATGCAATTGTAAAAATAATGACTACATCTAATTCTCTAATAACTGTATTTAAACTTCTGCAATAATCTCGATGTATAAAACTCTCATTTCTCGTGAAAAATATGGCATCGGTATTCTAAACTTGTTATGCCTCTTATATCCGATGATAAAAAAATTACTCACAACGTGCACCTTGTTAGTATAACCCGACTTACACCACAAGATTTAATATAAGCATTATAACAAGTAAAAAAGTATCAGTCGGTTTTCCGATATACCCTCAGCCTGTGGGGATTGAAATACTTTTTTCCAAAAAAAAAGTATGTATTTAGGGGTTTTCAAAATTTAGGGCATATGAACCGACAAAATTGTGAATAGGATTATAGCTCAAAAATTTACGGGGATGTCGATAGATAGGTCTTTTTTACCACACAAGTCTATAATAATAATATCGCTGTAATCAGGGCCGCTTGGAAACCCTTTGGTAAAAATTGTCCAAAGCATCCTGGAACAGACCTTTAACCACACAAAAATGTTGAACATTTGTGTGAGCGGTACCCAAAGGATTGGACAGATAGGGCCCAAATTTGAACATAAACTTAGTTTCGACAATAAAAATCGCGCGTACCATTTTAGCGAATATTTTCGAACTTTTGTGGGGGAGGTACCGAAAGGAGTGGACCTATAAGCACCACCTTCGAATTTCATCTAATATTCGAAGAAATATTACGATGTTCAAAGTGCCCCTGAAAAAACTATTACTGTCGTAATTGAGGCAGCGAATACAAGTTGCTTCAACAAAAATCAAAGTGATTCGAAAGCAGGTCTTAAAGTGAATTTATCCAAAATTTTGTGTGTGATGTACCCGAATGAGTGGATAAATATAGTGCAAATTCGAACCTGATCTATATCTGGTACATATATTAGGATGTGTAAAGTATGGACGAAATCGCCATTTGACGAATAGGTCACTGTTAAATCTGCCTTGTTGCGCACATTTTTTCCCAAAAATGTTGAACTTATGTGGGGGGAGGTAACTGAAGGAGTGGACCGATATGGCTTATCTTCGAACTTAAACTAAGTGAATACAAATTGCTTCAACAAAAATCAAAGTGATTCGAGAGCAGGTCTTTAAGTGAACTTATCCGAAATTTTGTGTGGGAGTTACCCGAAGGAGTGGACAAATATAGTCCATATTCGAACCTGATATATATCTGGTAGAAATATTAGGATGTGTAAAGTATGGACCAAATCGGTCACACCCTTCTAGAGTAATCATGCGTACAATTTTTCCGAGCATTTTTGAACTTTTGTGGGGGAGGTACCTGAAGGAGTAGATCGATATGGTCCATCTTCCAACTTAAACTAAGCTTGGACAAAATATTACGAAGGCCAAATTTTGGACCAAATCGGTTCTTCCGTTAGAGAGTTATCTTGCGCTCCAACCACAACACACGGTGCCGTACGGTTTTTTTTTTTGCAACTTTCAGGCTATTTTCTCAGGAAGTATGGACTTGCCCCTGATGAAACTTATACCGTCGTATGAAGGGCAGTGAATGCATGTCGCTACAACAAAAATCAAAGCGATTCGAGAGCAGGTCCTAAACTGAACTTTTCCGAAATTTTGTGTGGAAAGTACCGGAAGAAGTGGGCCGATTTAACTAAAGTTTTGACAAAATATTACGAAGGCCAAATTTTGGACCAAATCGACAGACAGACGGACGTACATTGCTAAATCGACTCCAAATTGTCTGTAACGGATTTCGCCCAAACATACTTGCCCGTATGAAAGAGTATATACCCTTGTTAGCATAAATGCTGAGGGTATAATAAATCGGTGATACGGTTGGGGTCATATCAAAACGTTAACCTATAAACCTATGTCGACAATTTGTGTTGGAGACGTTTTGTGACTACTGGGAAACTCGAATGTCACATAACAGATTGTTCGGTAAAAAATGTAGATAAAATAGCAGGTAGGTCCCACCAGACCAACATTTTCGAAGTTTATGTAGAGAAAATTTCTTACTTAACATTGTTTTGGACTTATGTATACTACGAATGAGATAATTTTCATTACTATTATTCATTTAAACGGCATACAACATCTTGACCGATTTCCTCTTGTTTTTAGAGCACTTTACACAATAAATCGGAGTTAATATACATATGTTCAAAACAATTGATCCATTAATAATCACATATATTTTGCGCGTGTCATTTATCAAATTGGAAGGTCTCCAGAAGTAGATTATAACTCAAAACTAGAATACGAGTATATATGTAGGTATCATTCAAATTAGTGATATCACTTCGGTAAGACCAAAGTTGTTTAATGTCCAAAAGGAAGATAATACAATCGGAAAACCCCAGATATATTTTACAATTAAAAAAAAATATTTTTGTTAACAAATATTTATTTCAGCATAGAGAACATAGCCAAAGCCGTTGAAGCGCTTTGGATATGACAACTATACAATTTCTTATAAAATCCACATTTCCAGAAATAATGTCCTAAAACCCAACTGACAAAATTGCGTTAAATATGTCCATGGAATGTTAGCTCCTTTCCTTTGTTACAAACTTCACAAAAAAAAAAAATTACTACTTTAATTTCCCTCTCTAATTTTATTGAGTAACTACCCCGACCAAGATAAAATATAATGGGATGCTATACTTACATATGTTGAACTTGTTCTTTAAAATACTTTAATGCATAAATATAGCAGATATGAAGGCTTTCTCTGCCGTGTATGGAGCTTCTGTTATGGTATTTTTGTATGGTGCAGGTAGTAGACTCCTGCTAAATCCTTTCCTTCTATAACTGCACCTAAGTGGGTGACATTTGCTAATGTCGTATCGTCACCATAAATGTCCCCTTTAAAGAAGAGAATTAAATTAGGAATAACGTTAAGATTGAGAACGTTTTTCCATGGGCATATATCAAGCTGTTGCGACACCTTAAATTACTATTAGGGTAACTCCCACTTGCATTGACAATTTTTAATCCAATAATAATGAGGATAAGGACGTGTCTTAAGTAAATATAGGTAACTGTTTCCACTTCGCCTATCCCACCTAAGAAGTCAGATATATGATATTTAATAATTTAAGCCTTGATTATCTCCAACTAAAAGTACACGCATACTATAATGATGACTTCTACTGACTTCAAAGACACTTCCTTAAATAATGAATCAGAGATTCAATATTTTATTATTACAGTTGAACCTCGATTATCCGTGAATCGATTATTCGGGAACCTCCATTATCCGTGATAGAAAAGAAGTGTTGGAATTTTTTCCATATCTTCTATTTTTCGTTATAAACTTCATTCCCCGGGAGTAAAAACACGTTTTTCAATTAATCTGATTTAGCAAACAAAAGATAAACAAACGAAAACTGGAAATTCTCCCGTATTACACAATTTGTGTATTTATGGTATAACAAAAACCATGGGGCAAAGTCAATTCAGATGAATCTGATGATGATAATATTATGTATCCTTTTAAAATTTGGTGGATTACCGTAACAAATTTAATAAAAATTGCAGATTTTCATATTATTGTACAATATTATTTAATTTTTACTTAAAAATATGTCTCCATTATCCGGGAAAATCGATTATCCGTAATGCCTCCGGTCCCGACCATCACGGATAATCGAGGTCCGACTGTATTCCTTATCTCTACTAATGAGATATTTTTAACAAAAGGATGACCTGAAATCTGAAAGGTTTTCAAAATATTTTTTCGAAAATTTTTTAGTTTAAATTCTGCACACAATTTACAAATCTCGACCGATTTCAATATAATTAATATATAGTCCCAATTCCTTCACACTTAAAAACTTCATTGAAATTGGACATTCATAGCGTGTTGGTGCATCAGATACCTCAAATCGGCCAAAATTTTATATGGGAGCTACATCCAAATCTGGACCGATTTCCATATATTTTGGCACATTTATTTGTAGGCAAAATTCCGTAACAAATTCCAAAATTTATTGCAATCGGGCATATATTGCATGTTGGGTGCGTCAAATAGATTAAAAGACTTATATTCAAAAAATATAGCTTTTTTAAGAACGACTTTTTGCCGTAATGGCGACATTAAAGAAATAACTGCTTTTTTACACCGCATTGTATTATTTTCGATATTTGTCCCAATTTACATTAGGCGAGTTTACTTGCGGCAATTGTCAGTTTGATGGAGAGAGAGGTGAGGTATATGGTAACCCTTTGCCTCTCAACACCCTCTCTCACCCACAAACTGACAATTGCCGCAAGTAAACTCGCCTAATGTAAATTGGGACTTTGTAAAATATACAAAAATGTATGACCATAGTTCACATATTTTAATCTGCATAAAATGCCAATTCGATGTCCCTCAGTCTGACCGTCTGTAGAAAAGTAGATAAAGCTCTCAACATTTTTGATGGAGTTTTTAATGAGTTTTTCTGCAAGAGGAGCGAAGTCTTTTGAAAGCCGCGAGAAACCGAAGGCTTTCGATATTTGAATAAAAATGTATTTAAATAATTTTAACAATTAGTAAGTTAATTATAGTAACACGAAATTGTAATTGTATAATAGGGAACATCCGAATACAAATTGGCATATGAAGAAGAAGAGGTGATTTTGTTATTGAAGATGATTTTATCGGTCGTTGTTTTAAAATAGACTCCATAGAACATACCATATTTTCGGTATTTTGAAGGTTCGGAAATTAGATGCATACCACTATGTTGTAGAAAATTGTTGGAATAGACCCATAGTGTCCGTAAAACAATACCTACATATTTTCGATATTTTGTTGGTGTTAGGCACATTGTACAATAAAAGCGTGTGCAATTTTTATCTTGGTTTTCGGTCGAGGTGCAAACATTTCTTGACGAAAATTTCGGCGAAGCTCCACGTTTCGGCGTAGCACCCATAGAACGACACCGCCCGAAAGCGGTATTTTTGGATTTGAGCATTAATCACTACGCTGTGGGTATTCTTGATCACCTACATACCATTGATTGATTTATATGATTCGGACCGTCAAAAAACTAAAATATCTTGGGGTTCCAGCACAATCAAACGGATATTGTAAATACTGTACTCCAAAAATAGCGTTTTTCGAAAAAAATATCGCACTAAATTTTGGTTTAACCGTCAATCGAATAACAACGTAAAAAACTCGTTTGCTTCAACGTGTTTTTACCAGTTACGTGTTTTTATTCATCTACGCGGTCATAGCTTCCGCGAACATTAACTTTTTAGCCACATTTTTGAGCGTTGATTAAAAACACTTCGTTTGATGCAACTATGGTCATATTTCGTGGTACACTGCAATATTTCGCGAATTATAACAGTGCAAACCTTGGCTTTATCTATGTCAATTTTTTTTGACTTTTCGTCATATACACTTTTCGCTAAAAATTTGAAAAAGGTGGAAATATGCAAGTCGACTACAATAGCCTCCAACAAAATGTGAGGAAACAATTAACATTCTTCAAAATATATATTTGCAAATTTTAGCGGTTTTGTCGCGCTAAAAAAATTAAAAAGGTGGAAATAAGCAAGTCTGCAACAAAAGCATGCAACGAAATGTGAGGAAACAATTAACTTTCTTCAAAATATATGTTTGCAAATTTTAGCGGATTTTTCGATCTAAAAAATTTAAAAAAGGTGAAAATAAGCAAGTGGACTGCAAAGGCCTCGAAGGAAATGTGAGGACACAATTAACATTCTTCAAAATATATTTTTGCAAATTTTCGCGAATTTTTCGCGATATCTCAAAAATAAAATACGTCAGATCCTTCCTTGGATAAATACGAACATTTTAAGACAAACGCGAAGCAAATCGGTTGTAAATTGGTTGAGTTTTTGATTCACGTACGAACGTCATTTGAGTTTTATATAATAGAGAAGATATAACATTTTTAAAAAAGTAGGGTATAGGGGAAGTTCCCCGCCCTTTCCGAAATTCAACTGAATTTGTAGCCTATTTTAAGCGGGGACCATCTCTGTACATTCCCTGGCAATTTCAGGAAAATCGGTTCAGTAGCTTTTGTAGAAATGATAAAAATAGAAAATTGAAAAATTTGCATAAAAACCCAAGTCGAAAATCGGTCCAGCCGTTCTCAATTGATGCCATTACCAACGAACGATATTTGATTTTTATTTATACAGATTTAAAAGTTTAGACAAATCGCGATTTTCTTGAAGATCCCCTGTAGATATAACCAAATTAGAAAGTGAGCGTGGTCGGATCTTAAGTCACAAAATAAGTACGTAAGGTTGGAGACACAATCGCCATTGACTCGCAAATAAATTCCCAAAACCGATACATTCGTATTTGTTGCAAATATTGCATTTTTACAAAAATAGGGCATAGGGGAGGTACCCGCCCGATCCGAAAGTCAAAAAATATGTAGCCTATTTTTATCGGGGACCAACCCTGTACATTCGCTGAAAGTTTCAGGAAAATCGATTTAGTAGTTTCGTAGATATAACATATTTAAAAAAGTGGGCGTTGTCCAGTCTTAATGCCCCACATAAGCACGTAAGGTCGGAGACACAATCGCCATTGACTCGGAAATTAATTTTCAAGACGATACATTTGTAATTGTTGCAAATATTGCATTTTTACAAAAATGGGGCATAGGGGAGGTACCCCGCCCGATCCGAAATTCAACCAAATATGTAGCCTATTTCAACCGGGGGCCATCACTCTACGTTCCCTGCAAATTTCAGGAAAATCTATTGAGTAGTTCCGTAGATATAACATATTTATAAAAGTGGGCGGAAAAGTGGGCGTGGCTAATTTTTCTTTGCATAAAAACCTAAACTGGACTATGACTAACATTTCCACAAAAAATTATCCAAATCGCTCTAGCCGTTTTCAACTGATTCAATTACCAACAAACGACAATTGAGTTTTATATATAAAGATTTTTAGAAAGAGGTTTGGTTTAGTTGAGAAATGATCTATGTAGAGGGAAGGTTGGGACATCATTGCGTCCTCCAGTTGTACTTTTAATATTGACAAGTAGAATTCAGGAGTTATAAAAAAACACCCGTGTCTCTGATGTGTGTGTTTTTTTGGGCACGCGGTTTCAAAATATAGTCAATTTTCAATTACCGAAAATAACACACATTGTTATTATGGTTTCCACACGATATGCTGTTAATTTAAAAGTTCTAGCGCCGAGGCGTGGTTTTATTAATAAACCAATTCTGGACAATTCTAACTCCCAATCCTGTTTATATTAATATTCTGGCCTCCAATCTGTGTCTTTTAAATAGACATATTCTGGCGACCAAACGTGAAACTATCAAAAGAAAAATTGTGGCATCCAACGTATTTCTATTAACAGACAAGCTCTGGCCCCCAACTGGGTTATTTTCATACAGAAAAATAATTGATATTTTTAATGAGAAATGTTGGCGACATAAGATTGAACTTTCCACACAAAAGTTCGAGCGTCCAATAGTAATTATTTTTATATGGAAACCAATTGTAGTTATTTCCCGTTTCAGACAATTTTACGGATCAACAAGTCCATACTTCCTAAAGAAAGATGTAAAAACCCCTACGACCACCATGTGAAGTGGCTGGTGCGCATGACAACTTTGGTCCAAAATTTTCATATCTTAATATTTCTGCGAGTCTTGGAAAAAATTCGTAGGTGTGTTTATCGGTCCACTCCTTCCGATGCCTTCCCACAAAAGATAAAAAATGTCGCTAAAATGGTACGCGCGATATTTCATGGATTTAGTAATATGTTGTCCAAACTTAGTTTAAGTTCGAAAATGGGCCGTATCTGTTTGCTCCTTTGAGTACCTGCCTCACAATAATAAAAAAAGGAAATGAAGTTTAAGGTCTAATCGAGTATCCTTCAGAAATTTTTACCGACGGTACTCCTAGTGGTCTTGTGTTTTCAGTGGGCAAGTCCATATTTCTTGACATACTGGTCCAAAAGCTCCAACTGAAACGACTGGTGGGCGCAATATCTATTGGAAGAAGTGACTCCCAAAATAAGATCCAAGATATTTTGTCGGCAAGTTCATACGCCCAATACATAATTTTTGGAGAAAAGGATTTTAGTGTGCAGCCGGTATTTGATTTGCGATAGATGAAAGTTACATATCACACAGGCATATCCCTGTCGATAAAACCGCCAGGTAATTTTTTACTTGTTAAGATTTTAAGGAGAAAGAGAAGAAAGAGTTTCCGATCAGTTTTTTTGTTAGTTTGCCTTCGTAAAGTTTTTTAATGAAGAAGGAAAGTTTCTAGAAATATGTATGTATTCGTTGGAAGTGAAAAGCTGTTGAAATTTCGTTTACTTTTGACAACTACAAAACAAACAAATGAAATTGTTGTAAAATAAACAATGAGTAAATTTGTTAAAAAGTTACTGAATATGGGGGCAGATCTATATAAGTTTCTGGCCTAGGCAACACTGTGTGCAAAAGATCGCCATGTTGCATAAGATCATCACAGGTGACGAATCATGATCTATGTGTAAGAGTCCAAAACAAAACAGCAATCGCCAGAACATGCTGTTAAAGGGTTAAAAAACCAAGTTTTGGAGGTGTCTCAATGGGAGGGAAAAGTGTGTTTCAACAATTGGTTTGAGCACATGCCAAAGTGTATAAATCATGCTGGAGAATATGTAACAAAATAAGATTATTTTTGATGATAAATATTCAGGTTTAATTTGTAGGCCAGAAACTTATATAGTAGCCCTCGTATTAGACTGTGCCAATTACATTGGCAACTATTGAAAATGAGTCTGAAGATTTATAAAACTCTGCAAATGTTTATAGATTTAATGTAAATCTTTCAATTCAATATTCTTAATGGAAAGCAATTGCAGAAATATTTCTGACATATATATGTACATATTTATCTTATACCGCTGTTTACCTCCAAAACATACCAATTTACATGACCCCAACAGGCATATTTTCCTTGGGAGTGACAGAACGTGTGTAACCTGACATGTCACATCAGTGACATTTGCTAAATGTGATCCAATTTATCTTAGACTTCTGCAAGAGCAAAAACAGACAGACCAAAGGATACCCGAAATGACAAATGTGTCAATTTGTTAATGTGTCTTGTAAGTGTCACCAATGGAATGTAGAACACAGAGTTGAGTTGAACTCTAACGGGCAAGGCAAATCGTAACACTTGACACAATACTAAATTAATGTTCTTCACAATTTCATAGATTCTCTTACGGGTCTTTTCTCTCTAGAAGGATGTCCAAATGTAATTGAACAATAGAAGTTTGTACGAATGTGTTGCCTTTAACAAATGTGCCGATTAAATAGAATTTGTTTTCCTTTGCAATGTTACTGTTGCTTGTAAACACGAGTAATTTAATCCATGTAAATAGACATTTTACATGTCTCCAGCTTGTCACATGTCCTTCGTAGACTTTGAAAAGGATTGTGTGCAAGTAGGCGGAAGATTTGTAGTAGCTCCTAGTTTCCTTGCTAGCAAAACTGCTGTCGTTTAGTAGAAGCAGCAGTTTGAACAAACACTATAAATTCAAAAAGGAATGCATACAAACATTTAGGATTGTTTTGTGTCAACAAAGTCATGTGTCAAACTGTCGCCGACACGCGTTGCAATGCATCTACTCAACTGAACTGGTACACTGCAGCCGACCTCAGACCTCTCTAATTGAAACACAGCGACAACTAGACTGAACCCAGTCCACAAACACAAACATATGTCGCGTCCTTTGACACACACGCACATTCGAATCGAAATGCATATGCATGTCCTTTAGGGCACAGCTGTAATAATCGCTATTATGAATGAGCGTGTGTTTTTCTTATGAACATCTTCTCCACATAGTCATAAATTACAAACCGTAGACAATTTTTAGTGCGGGTTAATCTCAACCAATGTTTGTTCAATAAATTCTAATCTTAACCCCGAAGAGATTTATTCATTACTTATTGAATTTCTTAGGTTATCCCCCACCTCTGTCACGGCGACAAAGACTTCTGTCGTTGCTGGCACCAGCCACCGTTTGTTTGCTGCGTCTATGTTTGCACCTTTAGCCTCGCCGCCCTATTAACCGTTATTAGTGTATCTGCTGCTGCTGAAGAACTTGTTACGCGTGTCATTTGGAAATTTTATTACGGTCCACTTGGGAGACATTTCGTTTGTTTTGTTCTTATGGTCGTTGACAAACACCGCTTGATACGCGTGCGTGGATACTAGGAGGATGTTGCGGAGGCAACTAAGGAGCAACAAGCTGAAATATCATTTTAAAGAAATTATTATGGAGCAGCAAGTTAAAATTAGTTCATGGTTGTCAGCAAATAAAATTTAGTGTTTAACACTTCTGGGGTACTTCTTCGAAGGAGGGCAGATGCAGCGAGAAATATGAATTTAAACTAATTTTAAATGCTATTAGATGTTGGATTTAGTGAATGTTTAAGGGTTTAATTTGTGTACATCCGGTAAATGCATCTGCCCGACCCGAAATCTGTTAGTTTCTTCTAATAATGGGCAAATGTTCGACTTTTTTGGAGCACGCTTCTAAGACAAAAATGAAATGATGTCAGGGGAAGAGGTATTTTGGCAAAATACCTTAAATCGAACTTACTTTACTTAATTTGTAATATGGAGAAGAAAGAATTTTATTTTAAGGGCTTATGTCCACTTGCAAATTCTAGCTGTAGCTCGAAAATGGATGATACGATCTTCACATGTTTTTGTGGGATTACTATACATACATATAAATAGCTTATCCCTCAAGCGAGAGGCTTTTTTGTCCGGATTTATTTAAAATTGAAATTTTGACTTTGACAGCTCACCTTATTGATATTTTTCAATTCCATTTCACTTAAGGACAAAATTGTTGAGTTCAGTTTATCCGTTTTCGAAGTTAAGTTATCCAATAAGGAAGCTAAGCGTTCTAAACAACGTCAGCCATTTGCGAGTTATTGCTTTTAATCAGAGGATTTCTGCTAATTCCTTGATTTTTTATAGACATCGTCAGAAAACAGACTTTTGTAGTCTTTCTTTAGAAAGTATGAACTTGCCAAAGAATATACATGTACATATATAATTCCTGTCCACAGAGAACCCTCAAAACGATAGATTGAAGTTATACCACAAGCCTTAAGTAAAACACGAGTGTTTATAATTTCAATATTTATTATAGTACTCTGGTGTCTATGTTACGAAAAATACGTGAAGAATATGGATTTATAAAGCAGTTGTTGTTGGTTCGTTAATAATCGGGCATTTGTTGTCGGTAGTCGGGTTGTTGATATCGGCTCGTTGACAGTCGGGTGGTTATTGTCGGCTAGATGGTAATCAGGGTTGTTGATATCGGCTCGTTAACAATTGTGTGGTTGTTGTCGGCTCGACGGTAATCAGGGTTGTTGACATCGGCTCGTTGACAATCGCGTGGTTGTTGTTGCCTCGATGGTGATCGGGTTGTTGTTCGGCTCTATACTACTGGCTGTCAACTCGGCAGCTGTCGGGTGTGACTCGGCTATAAACTACTCGGGTTCGTGTCTACTCAGGGCAATCGGTTGGCTTTTGGCTTGGCAGTTGTCGGGTATGACACGGCTCTATGGTATTCGAGTTGCTGTCGGAAAGAGATCGGTTAATGTGTAGGAGCTGGCTATGAGCTTGGAGCTTACTAAGAGCATGGAGCTTGCTAATAGGCTTAGGGCTTGCCAAGAGCTTGCTAAGAGCTTACTAAGAGCTTGGAGCTTGCTAGGAGCGTGTTCGTATCATAACTAACGAGTAACGAGACAGGGGACGAGCCCGACGTCTTGTCGTACTTTTCGGCTGGTGATCGACGACTTCGGTGAATAAAACCAGAATACATATTCGGGTAGTCACACGAAGTAAATGAGAATTATTAATTAATGAGGTTGTCGTTAACTGCATTGAAGCTCACATATGCTATACGATGATTTGACAATATTGAGTATGAGTTCAGTTTGTAAGTTTGATACTGACGGTATAATGGAAATATTAATGTGGGATGGATATTAATGCGCCTCGAATGTGATTTAAGAATTATATGAAACGGTCACGTTACAAGTCCCATCTTCGAATTTGATGTCAGTTTAGGAGAATTTTAATATGTGAAATATTTGGACAAAATCGGGTACTCCCTTCGAGAGTTATCTTGTACACTTGCCATTTTAGTTGGTGGCCGTAGGATTTTTCACAAATTTAAAGCACTGCCGACCAAGAAGAGAGCACACAAGATTGTGAATTTTTCAAAATATTTGCAACTTTTGACAGTGTGTTAGTAAGGTTGTATGCACGCAAGCTGGAAAAGAAAAACAAATCAAAACAGGAAAAAAATATACCGTTGTAAAAGGGGCCGATAATACCCGTGCTAACGAATGGATCAAAGGCATGTTTACACAGAAAAAATGTTTCAAGAATTTTCGCATATTTTCGTTCGTGATGTAGTTTTTTCATACAGTACAGGTACCTTACATAAGATACATGTGCAGTTTCTTATTGCATCCGAAAGCCACTATTTTTTCAAAAATATGTAAGATTTTCATGAGATACAAAATCGCTTTCCTATTTTTCCCGATATTCCACTATTTACTTTCATATTTTCTCTCTTGATTGGTAAATGTTCTCAACTTTTTTCTCGTTTTCTTTTGAATGGTATCGTCGTCTCACCATCGCACACTGGTCGAAACCACTGATCTAGCGGCGCAAAAGTCAAAAAATCGAACTATAAAATTGCGAAATATTTTCCATTGTATCGATTACAGACACTTCGCACACAAAGATTTTGTTTTTTAATTTTTGTTGTTGTAAATATTCACTCAGTTATTCACTATCAAATGCAAGAGTTTTTGTTGCATCAGATTTTAAAAAATTATTGCAAAAAAATTCACTTCATATTTGTTTAAATGTTAAATGCATTCGTAATGAAACTGGACAAGATTTATATTCAATTAATAGCAGAGAGTGAGATTTAAATTATAACAAGTAAAAAAAGTATCAGTCGGATTGACCGACAGAGATATACCCTCAGCATGTGTATATTGAAACAATTTTTTTCCAAAAAACGTATGTATTTAGAGGGTTTTAAAAATCTTTAACGTATGAACCGACAAAAATGTTGATTAGATTAAAGGGCATAAGTTTTGCGGGGGAATTACTTAAAGGAATGGATCGACATTGACCATTATGGTGCCATAGGGGGGTTTTACTCCATTCGGGCTGTCTGCTTAAGAAGTGTGGTTTTGCCCCTTTAAAAAACATTTACCATCATAATTGAGGCAGCGAATGCAAGTTGCTTCAACAAAAATAAAAGTGATTCGATAGCAGGTCTTAAAGTGAACTTATCCGAAATTTTGTTTGGGAGGTACTGGATGAAGTGGACAAATATAGTCCATATTTGAACCTGATCTATATCTGGTAGATATATTAAGATGTGTTAAGTATGGACCGATTCGGCCACTCCCTTCAAAAGTTACCGCACGAACAATTTTTCCGAACATTTTTGAAATTTTGTGGGGGAGGTACCTGAAGGAGTGGACCGATATGGCTTATGTTCGAACTTAAACTATGTTTGGACAAAATATTATAAAGGCCAAATTTTGGACCCAATCAGCAGATTCGTTGGAGAGTTATCTTGCGCTCCAACCACCTCACACGGTGTCATAGGGGTTTTGTGAAACTACCTGAAGGTAACTGAAGGAGTGGACCGATATGGCTTATGTTCGAACTTAAACTAAGTTTGCACAAAATATTACGAAGGTCATAATTTGGACCGAATCGGCAGATCAGTTCGAGAGTTATCTTGCGTTCCAACCACTACACACGATGTCCAAGGGGTTATTTGCACATTTCAGGCTATTTTCTCAGGAAGTATGGACTTGCCCCTGATAAAACTTGTACCGTCGTATAGAGGGCAGTAAATACAAGTTGCTAAAACAAAAATCAAAGCGATTCGAGAGCAGGTCCTAAACTGAACTTATCCGAAATTTTGTGTGGGAGGTGCCCGAAGGAGTAGACCTATAGAGTCCATATTGAAACCTCATCTAAGTCTGGTACATATTTCACGATGGGCAAAGTATGAACCAAATCGGTTACCCCCTTCAAGAGTTATCGTGCGCACAAATTTTCCGAACATTTTCGAACTTTTGTGGGGGAGGTACCGGAAGGAGTGGACCGATATAGCCCATCTTCGAACTTAAACTAAGTTTGGGCAAAATATTACGAAAGCCAAAATTTGAACCGAATCGGTTCATCCGTTCGAGAGTTATCGTGCGCTCCAGCCAGCAGGACAGACAGACAGATGGACGGACATGGCTAGATCGACTCCAAATTGTCTGAAACACATTTCGTCCAAACATACTTGGGGTCTAAAACCATTATTTCGATGAGGCACATTTTCATCGTATCAAAGTGTATATACCCTCCTTAGCCTAAAGGCTGAGGGTATAAAAATTAGTTTGGGGTCTGGAGGTACTTAGTTATATAGCAATAAATTTTCAAAAAAATCATTTTTTAGTGTTTTTATGGGTTGTACGCGCTTGTTCCATAGAGTGCATCTTGTAAACTTGGCCGAACTTGGGTTCGATTATTTTTTGGGGAATAAAATTGGACTCTCTGGATACTGAATAACCACATTAGGGCTGCAAATATTTGCAAATCTCTTGATGACTGCACTTTTAAATAAGGGATTTTGCATGAAATTCATACAACTTTAGCTGTGCATTTGTATGGGAGCTAAATCAAAATATGGACCTATCTTGAGAAATGTTTGCAAGGAGGATTTCTACCTCCGGAGACACTATAATACCATCTTATAGCTAAATATGTTATTAAATATGAGATAGCAAGTAAAAATTCAACGAATCGGGGGTGTTGAAAATGTTTTGTAAGAAGATTTTATACGCAGTGGGAACACGGAATGCAAAATTACAGCCAAGTTGGTTTAAAAATGTGGTCATGATATTCAAAATACCTTAAATTGGGAGGTACGGTTACATGGGGGCTATATCAAAGCGTGCACCTATGTCCATAATTTTTGGTGAAATTATTTTTTGACCACTAGGAACCCTAAGTACCAAATTACAGGTAAATTGCTACGAAATTGTGGCTTAAATCCTCAAAATACCGAAAATCTTAAGGTACCGTTATATGGGAGCTATACCAAAACATCAGCCGATATTGTTCATATTTGGCCCATTATTACCCACAGGTACAAGCTGAGTTTGTGCCAAATTTCAGTGACGTATCTCAATACGTTTGCAAGTTATTAATTTCGCGCCGCTAGATCAGTGCTTTCGACCACCGTGCATCGTATTGACAATGTATCAACAAACAACACAACTAATATGCGAACCTAGCGCTGATAGACTCAACATGTATGTACATATGGTTCGTATTGTTCTACTATGTTCACAAGACGATAACAACTAGAGTGAAAATCATTAGAAGAAAAGCGATAAATTACAATAATACAAAATTAAATAATCTTTGTGTTTATTTCAGCTTGAGTCCATATTTTGTTGTAATTCAATTGTTTGAATAACAACAAAATATTTTAAAGTGGATATGAAATTGATTAGTTGCGGGCGAAGGGTAGGGAATACTATAGTTTCAGTTGTCACCAAACAACTTCATCAGTTCCCTTTTTCGCCGACTCTGTATCGATAAACAGGTCAATAAAGCCATCTAGCAAATTAAAAAAAATGAGAAATTTGCTGTATGGCCCTAAAGCTGTTTACCCTACAATTTGGTGACAACTGAAACTATAGTATTCCCTACCCTTCGCCCGCAACTAATCAATTTCATATCCACTTTTAAATATTTTGTTGTTATTCAAACAATTGAATTACAACAAAATATGGACTCAAGCGTAAAATTCTGCAGTCCAACAATAAAAAACGCCAACAACAAAATTAAATAATTATAATAAATAGCAAAATTTGTCTTTGGTTTGGTTGGTGGTGTGTGGTGGTTGTTAGTCCAATAATAACAAAAACAACAACTCGTCAAAATTGTTTTTTTTCAATCTCTCAGAAAAAACCAATATTTTTTTCTTGCTTTATGAAAGGCGTTCATGAAATGCAGCAATTTGAACCTTGACAAGACTTTATGAACACTATTCCTGAAATGCAGTAATTATTTTTACTGTGTACACTCAATTAAGACAATACTTCGTATATTTAAGAGAAAAATTCTTAAAAATATATGTGGGCAATCTGCATTATTAGCGAATATTGGCGACTTATGAACCGCAAGATGTACCAGCCATATAGCGACATACCGAATGAATAAGTATGTCATTTGTCGGTATTCGCAGTGCGGGAAGGCTAAGACATCGTTGAGGTAAACAGGTGACCGATCAGATCCAAAATTGGAAAGGCGAAGTTAGTGTGCCACAAAGTTAAATTTACACTTTAAGTTCGCCTTATGATGCGATTAAATCAGGAATTATAGAATTATATTAGAAGAAGTGGACCGATATGGCCCATCTATGAAATTAAACTAACTTTGGACAAAATACTACGCTACCCAAAATTTGGTTCGAATCGGTTGATCCGTTCTAGATTTATGGTACAAGCAGCCAGATTGACAGACGGACGGACAAGGCTAAATTGACTCCAAATTGTCTGAAACGGAACCATGTTTTTACTAAGGGTTAGGGTATAAAACCATTATTTCGATGAGGCATATTTTGCCCGCATGAAAGTGTATATTAGGGTTATGACATTTTTCAACTTCGTATCCCTGTAGGATATTTTGATGAGTTTTTACCAGGGTTTCGAAGTCGGAGTCGAGCAATTTTGCTAGAGTCGGAGTCTGAGTCGAAAAAAATAACTCGACTCCGACTCCGGACAAAATTGTTTCCACGTTATATAAATATAACATTAAATGGAACAAGAACTTTTTTTAGAAATCATTATTTTTTTAAATGAAAGGTATAAGAAAATATATATATGCAAATTATATATTATACTAAGTTAAACGACAATTCACAGGATATTTACTATCCTTTGAAGTGTGGTCTATTCATCCCTATTTTGATTCGCTACATTTTTCCAAATATGAGAAGTCATCCTTGTCTCCTATTAAAGACATTGTGGTCTGTATGGGAAAAATTACTGAATACCCTGTGACACAAAACGGAAGTTAAGATTTGGGGGAGGAAAATTCCTTTTGGGAATGAAAGCCCCAATTGAGAACCCCAAAGGATCCCATCATCATTTTTAGATGACATGTTTTCAGTTAAATGGAATGAGGAGCATTTCTGTCAAATATGCTGAAAACATGACAATATCGATTTCTTGTCCTAGTGGACCGACCCTACTTAAAATTTTCTTAGCAACATTTTTGTAGAATATTTTCATGCACGAAATCTCATCGTTTGCTAAGTTTTCATTTACAGAAAACATTCATCCGCCTACGTGCTGAGTGGTATATACAATATATCTCAAAGATTTCAATAAAATTATCCACACCAAAGTTCAAAATGTGAGCGCTGAATTTTAGTTTAAGGGGTGGTCCCTACTTATAAATTTAAGAAAAAAGTAGAAAGTATAAGTAGCATAGAATATGTGGTCAAGTAGCATAGAATATTTAGGATGGGAACAATATTTTTGTCAATATGTGATATATTTTATCAGTTGTATTTTTACTTTGTGATCAAACCCAGCAAAAAAAGCCCTCCCAAGAACATGAGTTTTGTAAGGGATTTTTGGCAGCCGTAACTACTCACAAACCCCCTTTCTTCCCCATTATTTTTACAAGGGCATGTCGCACTCAGTTTCTAGTTATTTTATGACCACTAGAATAACTGGTTATTCTGTGGCCACTAACTGGTTATTCTGTGGCCACTAGAAGTTGAAAAGTAAGGTGAAAAAAATTATATTTTTAGAACAGAGAATTTGCTTTTAATTTCATCACACTTCTTACTTTTATTTTACTTTATTATTATCTGCCCGAATTGAACCCACGAACCCTCTGATTTCTAGCCAAAGACATTACACACTGTGCCACGCACACGAACATTAAGGGTAGCTTAAGAACTTAAATGTACAGCGCACATGTGCACCACGAACTGTTATTTTTTAACTAAAAAAACTCGCGTGCCGACGGTGAGCGTTGAACACACAACCCTAGGATTTATAGTCGGACACACACACACTGTACCATCGTCCTCGTTACTTAGTGAGGAGTAAAGTAAGTAGGTTTGCCTTATAAATTTTTTAAGAAGTAACCCATTACTTTTCAGATTACTTGTAATGAGAAAGGAAGCTTGTTTACATTACTTTGTAATGGGTTGCGTAATGACTAACGGATCCAAATTTTTGCTGGGAATAATTTGATCGAATTTTGTCAATATGACAATTTTTTTATCGCCGGTAAATCGAAAAATTTTTGATTGAATATTTGAATTTTTTTTTATCAAATGGCTAAAATTTTTTTTCTGTGTACTTCAATCCGTTCGGACGCTAGAGTGATTTATAGAACATATATAGTTTGTAGGGTCTAAAATTATTATTTCGAGGAGTTTCAAACGGCATGACAAAACTTATATACCCCCCATAGTATGGCGGAGAGTATAAAAACAGGAATCGCCAGAAGATGCTATAGATTACTTTAGAAAACTGAAGACTACGTTAGAAAACAATAAACCAATTTTTGATAATAAATATTTGTGTTTTTAGTGTTAGGCCAGAATGTTACTGAGCAACACTCGTGGCTGAATGATCGAAGATTTGTTGACAAGTGAAAAAGGAAAGCCGAAGAGATTCCCACTCAACCACCAAATTATGCATGCGATTTTGTTGTTAGTTACGCAGTTCATATGTAGAGAGGTTTGTTTTTCATATTTTTCTTTGTTATTAGCCCACTACCTTTAATGGGTGTTAAAGGCAGCTCCCCAGAAAGACGAAAGATGGACCTAGATAAGTCATGGGATTTGCCATGTTAAAGCCATTCAGGACCGTTTTTGGTATTTTTCATACCTTGAGTGACCCACTTTGAAATATGTACATACTTTTTACCATTTTACCAGCACACCTTCCACTCTGTTAAAATCAAATTGTTTCTTACAAATACAATGCTGACTTCTGGTTCGGATTTTATCAAAGTTTGGACTGGCTCTGAGCATGTGATGATCATTTTTTTCACATTCTGTACTTTAAATGTATCGGGGTAACACATTTAACATACAAATGTATCTCTCACACAGTGACTTATGATTTTCATTGGTCCTTAAGCTGATGATATCCATATTGCCAGTGTCACCCACTCACTAGTGATACCAATACCGACCGGGAGCAATTAATCAATTTGAAGATGCAAACAAAACGATTTTTTGATTTTTTTACGAGCGACATGTCACAACAACTGTACGACGCCCTTTGCCACTGGCAACAACTGTGACCGGAATGGCATATGCCACACTACGTGGCCACTTGCAATTAAATATATTGCTTTGTTTTTTGGTTGTGTTTGTTTGTATACGAACACTATGACATCCAGCAGTTGATCCTTGAGCATTTCATGTGTACAGCTGAAGGCAACGAGTTAAAACAAAATCCACTGGATGTTCATCGGGTGGATGGATGGATATTGGTGCCAGTGGCAAAGGCGTTGATATTTTCGAAAGCAATATTATAGCAGGACGGATTTAAGACCTTCATAAAAATTCGGGGTGCCTTACGGAGTTTTTGTTTGTGAACCGATGTGGGTGTTGTTGCTGCTGTTCATATTTGTTTGTTGTCTTTATGGCTTTTGCTTTGCGGGGGTGTTTTTATTGCAGCAACATTAAGTTGTTGCTGTTGTCGCTATTCAACCAAAAATAATAGCCGTTTTTATGTTGCCGTTACCGCCTGCATTTTGTAGTTTGTATTCAATTTTTTCATTTGGTTGTGAGGACTTTCGTTGGCCTTTAAACTTCGCGTTATGGCATTTTATTTTGAATGATTGACTGACTGTTGACATTGATGCTGTGTGTGATACTGGCGATAAATATGCACCAAATGACGCATGTCCTCATCTGTAGATTTATTACAGTTGTATTTTTTAAAAGCTACAAATTTTGATCAGCACCACTTTGTCAACACAACTTTATTGTTTCATTCTTTTTTAAGGGAGAGATGCCACTTCTGAATGCAGCAACATCGCCTTGAGTCGTTTTTAATTAAATAAAAGGACATTCATATACATCTGTACGTATACATATCAAAATCATTCTTTTATGTAAGTGGAAAAGACTGAATTGACAGTAGGACCTATACACTTATATCTATGTATAATATCCCATTAATGGTCAGTTCCTTAACTGCAATAATCTACTAATTTTTTTCGATGTCGGAAAAAAAACATTTTGAGTGGACCCGATGTGTTTTCCAGTCTGTATTTTTTTGGAAGAGTTTGGTTTCTGAAGTTCGCGTAAGCTGGCCTATGACAGAGAAAGTGTTAAAATGTTTCATCGTATTGTTTCCGGTTCTTCAGTGCAAAGTCCTGTTCTCCCAATATCATCACCTATGTAGCCGAAATTTCCAGCGGGTATTGGTGTAGGGATGAATTAATCGACATGTATCTGTCTTGTATAAGTGTTGCACAATCTGACGCAATATAATCTATTAAATAAATGTTGGTTCAAGCTTTAACTTGCCACTTTTCCAAGGAGTTACAATGCTGCTATCTATCGCCCCTACGGCTGTAGTTCGCATGCGTGGCAATGCTGTATATTTGCAAGTCCTCCTTTAGCTCACTGCAGATGATAAGTATTGGTCCAAGAGGATGGTCTTCGTAGGATATGTTGTGGATCATTTTCTCAAATTTTTCCTGTAGTGTGATTCTGTGGAAGTGGAAATTATTAAGTATCAATAACTTTTAATATTACCAATTATTTCCGGTAAGTTAGCGACGAAAATTAAGTAGTCGCTAAGTTCTACCTATAGCAACAGTGATGTACAAATTTATTTATACTTTTTGCGTTTTAATTTTACCGATTTTTGTCGGTAACGGCAAAAAAAGTTACAGAATCCCACTACTAGAAGATGGCTACTTGGAAGATACCAAACAACGGTCGTGGCTGGTTTTAGCATGGCAAAGCTCACGGACTTATACTCGCTCCTCTTTCATCTCAAGTGGACACTGACAACCATTAAAGGTAGTGAGCGAACATGTGCTGCGCGTCCCCCCACAAGAACTATAAAAACTTGGGGTGGGCGTTGGGCTAGTAACCCCTCCCTTCAAAAAACAACGTATTTAGAAAAAAAAAATAAGATGAGAAATTTGCCACAATCCGTATAAAAGAAAACAAATTTTTACGACGGAAGAGACCTGGTATATATTTTACGAACGCCCACTTCTTTGGGAGAGATTTGTTCACGACGCATAACGACGAGTTATGAATCGCAGGCAGATCACTAGTCCCCGTAGTAGTATTAGTACTTTTTCCCTCTTCCATTTTTGTTTTCTGTACTCAACATCTAATAGTAATATCAGCACTTACTGATGGGTACCTACTGGAAGGTACCTCCAAATCTTTGGATCCGTAACTCTTGTGTATCCAGGTCGCAATTTTGATCGGATCGTCACGAAATTTTGAGGGTTAAAGGGGGTCCCATAGGCGTATTCCAAAAGGAAAGCCCGTCAATGGAAGAAGATAACATTCCTCTATATTGTTACAAAAGTCGATAATGCATTCCATTTTTTGTAATCAAGCTACAGGTCGCAATTTTGGTTGTTAATAGAGCACCCAGAGAGAAAGAAGCCTTTCGAGTTTGGTGATGGTCGGATAATATTCTATAGTCGGAATGGGCAAAAAATGGTTCAGTTCGCCTTAAGTCATTTGGTATAAAAGCAAGATAGGTGAAATCTCCATAGAAGAAATCTTTATACACATGTTTGCACAGGGATAGTGGTCTAGGGTATCACATAGTCGCCCCATCCTGACTATAGCTTTGTGAGTAACTGAATCACCTTTTCCTTGTCTGGCTGAGAAAGCAGTTCCCGGTTCAGATTCCCCAGGATTAACCAACCAATAATAGTTGAATGTATGATTTTAAGGGGTTATTAGCACTTGCAAATTTTGCTAACTCGAAAAAATTGTTATTGGCTCAAAGAAATATGTTGTAGAACAGAATATGTTGTCGATCGGCCAAAAATTAGCTGAGAGGAGGAAAAAATACTCCGTTTTCTCGAAATGGCATTTTTGAATGCAGTGTCCACTGAAGCTCGAACAGGGATGAACCGAACTTCATATGTTTCTGTGGGATTATTATACACATACAATTCTTGTCTTTAAGCGACTTTTTAAAAAACATTTTTTGACAGAAGTATGAGTTTGTTTTTCCGTTTGTAACGAATTGAAATAATCATTTGCGACCCTATATCTATATAAGGGGGTTTCTGAGTGAAATCGGACACTATATCAATATGAAGTTTTTGATTTCCGTTATTTTTTGATGTGGTGATGCTGCTCATTAGCAAAATATTTTAGTATATTTTCAGATTTTTTTCACTAACGGTTCCAGAGATATCGCGCCTTGAAAAAGTCAAAGTCTGTAAAAACTACATGCAAAGAAATACTCATAACTTCTTTAATATTGGTCCAATTTGAAAAAATCTTTTTTTGTACGTTTTGTTGTTTTAAAATTGAAAAATTTGGGAGTAAAAGTGGTCCAAAATTTTTCAATTTTAATCTTTTCTACAATACTTCTGAACTGATTTTCCTGAAATTGTAAGGAGATTGTACAGGGATGTCCTTCGGTAAAAATAGGCTACTTATTTTGTCAAATTTCGGAAGGGGCGGTTTACTTCCCCTATACACTATTTCTTTACAGTTGAGAACGGCTGGTCCGATTTGGGTAATTTGTTTTCTGGAATGTTCGCCATAACCCAACTTAGCTTTTTGTGCAAAAACAAAAATTGACCACGCCCACATTTTTCAGTTTTCAATTTTAATCTTTTTTACAAAAACTACTGAACTGATTTTCTTGAAATTGTCAGGGAGGCACATTGATGGCCCCCGGTGAAAATAGACTGCATATTTTTTTGAATTTCGGAAGGGGCGGTGTACTTAGAAAGCGAAGGCTTGACCACGCCAACTTTTTAAAATATGTCACATCTACACAACTACTGAACCGATTTTCCTCAAATTTTCAGGGAATGTACTGGGATGGACTCCGGTGAAAATAGGATGCATATTTTCTTGAATTTCGAAGGGGCGGGGTACTTCCCTTTGCTATATTTAAAAAACGCCATATCATAAACATCAAATGCCGTCATAACCCAACTTAGGTTTCCATGGAATGAAAATTTTACCACGCTCACTTCTTCAATTTTCAATTTATTTTTTTTCTGCAAAAACTACTGGACCGATTTTCCTGAAATTGTCAGGGAACGTACAGGGATGGCCCTCGAAAACAGGCAACATATTTTATTGTATTCCAGAGAAGGTGGGGTACCTCCTACCTATGCGATATTTAAAAAACGCTACTTGCAAAAATTACGCATTTGTCGGTTTAAAAATTTACCGATTATTCTAAAATCTAGGTACTTCGTTGGGGCCTAAAGGCCCGACCACGCCTATTTTTTAAATTATGTTATATGTCCAATACTACTGAAAGGAAGAGCTCAATGTTTGCCGTTGTTATGTATATTTTATGAATTTCGGAGGAGGTGGGGTACCTTCCCCACACCTTTCTTTTAAACGCTATATGTATATGCCAAACTTATGATTATATTTGTTTCAACATACATTTTGAGACAGGGAGAATTCGACTTAACAATTTGTTTAACTTATATATGGTCTGTTCCTTTATTTTCGAAAATGGTAAAACCGGCAAAAGTGGTGAAGGTTGTAAACTGCTCCCATATGAATTGTATATTGTCTATAGTAAAGGAACGCTTTTCGAGTAAAAAGTGATAAAACTTGAAGATTCCTGCACGTAAAGGAACAGAGCTATAATTGATAGCTTTAGAGTAAAGACACTGGACATGGACAATAATAAATCCTAAACACCATCAAAGAATTAAAAAAAATCGACAAATTTCGTAAGAGAAAAGAAAGGTTGCAGACAAAGGAGGAACCTCGATTTGACAATGGACCGAAGAAGTGACGCAGAAAATACCTATTTTTGAATTGTCAAGCACAAAGTACGACGGATCGACAACGCGGACCGGGGTCTGCTAGTATAGAATATTGTTTCTTTTTTATCAGAGTAAAATTCTGATTCAATCTATGCATGTACATGTACGTCCGTCCTTCCGTTCGTCTATGGTAATCACTCTAGCATCCACAAAAATGGAGATTGGACGCTGAAATTTTGGTAAGATGCGCCTTTTGTTTCCAGCCTGGTCATGTTTGATGATGGCCTATATCGGTTCACGTTTTTGTATAGCCCCCATAAAATGGTACGCCCGATTTCAGGTATTTTGACGTTTTTCGTCACGTTTTAATTTTGATCACTAGCAACAAACTTATATTGCAAGAATTATGGGCATATGTCCATATAATGGTACCTCTCGATTTTCGGTATTTTGAGGATTTTAGGTGCAATTTTTAATCGAACTGGCTATAATTTGACATTTGAGGTTCTTTGTGGTCACTAAAATTCTTCACTAGAAATCGTCAATGTATGTCCATCTTTTGGTATAGCCCCATATAACGGTACCGCCCGATTTTGTGTATTTTGAGGATTTAAATTACAATTTTTACTCGAACTAGCTGTAATTTGACATTTGATGTTTTCAGAAGTCACGAAACTTCTTCACTAACAATCGACAACATAGGTCCACATAACAGTACATTCCGATTTTCGGTATTTTGAAGGTCTTAGCTATATTGTTTGACTGAAAAACCTGTAATTGGACTTTTGCGGTTCCCTGCAGTTATTAAACTTTTCCACTAAAAATTGTAAAGATATGTCCATCCCAGGCTTTACATTTCACCTTGCTGAACATATATTTAGATTAAATAATTTGGGCATTTGGGGTATACGTGGTCGAAAAATTCGTCTACCTAAAATTTTGAAAGCAAACAAATTAATCCATTTATTTTTATTCCGTTTCGCTTAAGGACAAGATCGGCTTTTTCGTTTTCGAGCTACAGTGGGCACCGCAAACTGCTATAGTAAAAACATTGTGCCATATGTCAGAACACTGTGCAATGTTTTCAACGAAATAATTTCTAAAGCTCAAGTAGTGACCTTTTGGATAGAAATAAAATCTTCTTTAAAAGTTTGGTAGATTTCTTGTTTATAAAATCTTGAAAATCTTGTCAACTCCTTAAAAAAATCGATTAGTTGTCAATGAGAGCCATATCTAAAATTATCTGACCGACATTTTTGCAGAAATTTCGAGTTAGACGATCGAAGTGCTCTACGAAAATACTCCTCATTCGATTCGACTAAAGACATGTCATCTCAAAAATAGGCTAAAGCAACAGTGATGGCTTACAGGGTCTTTAGCAAAAACTTCATCACGTAATAACGCGGAAATTCGACTCACGGCGGATCTGTCCTTTGGGATTCTTGATATACTCACCAAGGGCTTTCATCTCCAAAAGGAATTATCTCTGCCCCAAAATTTGTGTTCACAGTGTAATTTGACGTTTTCGTCAGAGTTTGTACGATGATCTATTCTTTCTCATTCAATATTGGGGCTGCTGGATAAATAACTCAAACTTATAACTAAAGTACCTCCTCTCTAACCTTGATAGTCTTTATGTTCATTCATGACAACTCGTAAATTTGTCGTAAAGGACCGAAAAAAAGAAAAGTTTAAGGTAATTCTACAAATTATTCAGAAGTAATTTAGATAACATGAATGGCCCAGATAATGCCATAGACGGCATCCATTTATTTCAAAAATATGCATTTTTATTGGTCATGCAACTGATAACCACACACAAACAAAAACATAACTTCAAGGTCAGTTTACATTTGGCAAATGGAGCATCACGACATGTCACGATCACAGTTCAGCGCGTTAACCTGCAGTGAAGAAACATAAAATTATTTTGGGTCCCATTCTAAATATTTGGAAGCAGCAATGGCAAATGTAGCTCCTCATGACAAGCAGAACAGGCGCACATTAAAATGCTCTTTTTACGACTTGTGACAAATACGGAAAATTATTCGGTAGCATAGATAATGGGAAAGCAATAAAATTGTGATTTTTATTGCATTCAACTCTGTGCTGCAGTTGTCCCGTTGGTGGCAGTGGTGATAACATGCTCCTTGCCACACATTGACAGATGCTTACCACAGTTTTACGTTGATGCAACATCTATCGGAACGTCCATAAATTGAACAAAGTTTGGATGTAACCCACAACATGTTACGAATTTGGAACGCCACACCAACACCAATGGCCATATGCTGCACCTTACATGCACATATCGACACACAGAGTGCATTCGAACATAAGACACGTAGTATATTTCAAGAACTTTATTAATTTTTCTATGACACGATGACATGGAGTGAAGGTATGTTCCGTAGGTTGAACAACAAACAAGATCTTTCACATCCCCCATCGGTGGCAAACAAGTTTACAAACAAGGAGTATATTTGTATGGCACTGGAATGTGTTGTGTGTGTGAAAACTGACGGGGTCATTGAAAACTAGCACAATTTCTGACCATGGCCAGGAAAGAATATCCGCCACACACTTTGCGCAGGGTTAAATATTGCCTGTGGAATCCACTCATGAAATTGAAGGCAATAACATTGGAGAGCAATTGAGTTTTTAATTAATTTTTCTCAAGTCATTGTTTGAAATTTTATTACTTGGTCAGTTGGTGGCAGCAGTTAACTGTAGGATTTTACTCGGTATTGCACATAGGCAGATGACAATATAAAGTACATATTGAAATATTGCTGTGAACGAAGTTTGCTGTTTCTTTTTTTTTACCAACTGACGGACCGACCGCCTTTGTTTGTGTTGATGGTAAGGAGAAAAATAATTGACCAAAACTAATTCCTGTGGCTCTGACACTTGATATAAATTCGGAAATTAATTGAAACCCTTGTCATTTAATCGAATTCCCGTAATTCCGTTTTCAATAAAAATGAAAGATTGATTATTGTTATGTGGATTACAATTACTATTAATAGTCATTTCTTTTCATTATAAATTCTAGCGAACCATTGGTCTGTTCCAGTACTGCAAGAATCTACTAATTTTTACTATTTTTTTCGATAACATAAAGGAAAAATTGTTATCGTAGTAAAAAGTAGTAACTTCTTGCAGGTTCTGGAACAGAACACATATTTGGTTGATTCCCTATATTAAAAAGGTATGAGTTGCTGCCATCTGCACCAAATGACATCGGGGAAAATATCTTAAAATATTCATAAAAGCAATAAACGAATGGCTCGTCGTAGATGCTCCATACCAAGAAAACTTTGTGCTTCAAGGCCCCAATAAGAGGGCGCTTGTAAAAACAAAAAAAAAATGAACCAGCAAATTGTTTGGCGTGAGTCTCCTGGGAGATTAATACCACACCATTTTCACGTGTAATTCGAATGATTTCAGTTTAAATTCGAAATATTTCACTTGTAATTTGAGAACTACAATTGAAGTTCGAATTTTTTCATTAGTACTCGTAGTTCGAATTTTTCCATTTGTCATTTGAATTTTTGATTGGTGATTTGAATATTTTCTCTTGAAATTACAAATGAAGAAAATTGAATGACAAATGGAAATATTCGAATTACAAATAAAATAATTCGAATTAAAAATGAAAAAAATACGAATTTCAATTGGAATTCTCAAATTATAAATGAAACAATTCGAAATTCAATTGGATTTCTTAGATTTCAAGTGAAATGTTTCCAATTTCAAATGAAATAATAAAATTACAACTGAAATTCTTCGAATTACATGTGAAAGTGATGTAGTACTACAGGTTTTTTATATGTAATTCGAGTCGTTTTAGTTGTAATTCGACAATTCCATGTGTAATTCATATAATTTTACTAGTAATTCGAAACATTTCAATTGTAATTCGAATTATTCCATTTATAATTCGAATTTGTCCATTTGAAATTCAAATTATTCTATCTGTAATTCGAATTACTTCATTTGTAATACGAATTGTTCTATTTATAATTTGTATTATTCCATTTGTAATTCGAATTATTCTATTTGTAATTCGAATTGTTTTATTTGTTTTATTTTATATTTTCCCGATTTCTTCGGGCCTCAGATACTGATGTATAACTACTTATCTAGTCAGAATGATTGAACACAATTGTTTGATACTGATTTGGGAACCGAAAACTATGACATAACATTTGGTTTTCACAAAAGGTTAAATTAGGACCTTTTCTATTTAACGTGACCTAGACTGCCTTCCAAACTTAAATCTAACCGAAGGAACAAAATTATTCGGGTACTTACGCGATGTCGCGCTAATTGTCGACTCACATACTGCACTCCTAATAGAAATCATTGCTAATAATTGTCTCTCAATATTTTCCAGGTGCTAGCAATGACGATTTTATCACTGACCGCAACCTACTGACCAGAAGACGTAGTTTCACTCTCTCGAAACTTTAGCAGTAGTACTAGATTGCAGACTATCTTTCAAAGTTCACGTGGAAATGATAACAGAAGGGGCAATGGACACAGTAAACAAGTTAATAATAATCATGCCCAGAAACCATGGACCTGGACAAACAATTAGAAGTCTGATAAGCTCAGTGGTCTATGCGCAAGTGAAATAAGCTGATCCTGTTATAAACGATGAGACTACTAAGCAAGATTCTGTAGAAAGAACATCGGACAAAGCCTAATCGGTACTTGCTGGAATACTTCCCATACTAATTAGAAGAAAGATAACGTAAATATATTCGATCAACGCAAGTTACTACTGAATGAACTCACAATACTCAAGTAAGAGTAATCAAGGAAGAAGCTAGAAGAAGAGTTTTTGCAAAAGGACAAAAAGAATGGCATACCTATGCGAAAACCAGGCACACTTATCTACTGGATGGGGGAGTACTTAGCTCAACGTTTTGCATGGTCAATGATTACACCCCTACCAAAATTAGTGAAGAGTGAGACGAAGGGTGACATATTTATCGTGTTACTTGGTCAGACAAATGATGTCACCTGATAACCATTCGTTTCTCGGGTCAGACCATCTCTCTACAATTGTCTCCATCGGCAGGCCGTCCGACTTCATCACCTTTGAACGCCACACTTTCATCAATTATGAGAAAGCTAACTGTCCTAGTTTCAGAGAGTTCACCAATCACCACTTTAGAGAACTGCCAAGCCCTTCTGAAGTTCGGGTGACAATCATAGCTGCAAATACCTCAAGATAGAATATCCGAAGTGAGGCCAAATTTTCCAGCAGAAGTGGAGGAACTAGTAAATGAGTGTGATGAGCTTCTTCGAGCCAAACAGAACAGAATTAAATAGCAACAGTATTAGATAGCTAAGCAGGAATAATAGATTCGTCAGTGAGAACAAGCGGAATAAGTGGCTAGATCATCTGAAGAGTTGCAACATTGAGCCGGAATAAGTAAATTGTGGGCAACGGTTAAGTCGTACTCCAATCCTAGAAAGAAAGAAGTTAGGACCACAGCCAACGTTACGCTGACTGAGAAGGTGCTGGAAAGAGGAGTCACCACCTTTTATAGTGGGTAATGTTGCAAATGGAATCAGGAAGCTAATCATCCAAAGTGTTAGGGTATGACGGTATCAGTATGGTAATGCTAAAACAGCTGGATAAGTCGAGAGTTGGGTATCTTTCGAATCTGTCGCTAGCCAACACTTTGTGCCCGAAGTCTGGAAAATGGGCAGGGTGGTCCCGCTACTGAAGCTAGACAACGCACAGTGGATGCGCCCAACGACAAAAATCGAAAAACTCATGTCGTCGTTTCAAAAATTTAAAAATGCAAATAGCTTCAAAACATTCCAAATTTTTCGAAACTCAACTTATTTTTTCCATTTTTCGCGGTTCTTAAGGAGAAAACGCCTCATGAACATGACTAATTTGGAAGAAAAATATGTATTTAAAAATGAGAAAAAATACTTATATTCTAAGAGAATTTATGAAACAAAGGACTATTTTTAACGCCTAAACTTAAGATGACTCATTTAGTAAATTGCCTAAGCTTCATATTTCTAGTTATGAAAATTCCTCTAAATCGCAAGGGTTGCCAAATATTTTGGTTATAATATTGGTAAAAATGAAATTATTTAATATAGATGTATGGACTTCCTTAAACCTTTAGTCACTTTCAACAAATTCGAACAAATGGCCACTAGTGCCAAATTGTAGCCTAGCGACTGTTGATTTCAAAACTGTATAGACTTTTTGCGGAAATTTGCGGTTTTGGCAGTTATGGCCAAAAGTTTAACTCCACTTTTAGCTGCTGAATTCATATTTTTTGAATTTTTAAAATTATTTTTTTTATCCTTTATTATATTTATGTTCAAAATAATGTTTTTGTGCTATTAGTGATTTCTTTTAACATGGTAACTTAGAGACGCTCTGAAAACTCGCGACTGAAAAATAAAAGGTTTTGGGGGTATACACTTTAATAAATATTTTTTCTAGTTTTGGACACCCTAATGTTGCAACTCGTCAAAACGTGGAAATTTTCCCCGCACTGAGAACCAAAAATACGTTATTACACGTAATTCGCAGAAAAAGGGAGATTAAATCTTATAAAGTACAGAAAAATATATGGTAACCCTATGGAAGCTGTGGCCAAAAGTGAACCAATGTCACATTTATTTATAAAATCCTGTTCTAAACTCTGACTTAACTATTAAAGCCTAATCCGTTTAGAATTCGCTAAATATCTGTAAAATACATAAAATCGAGATAGAAATCATATATGGGGGTATAGCAAATCATGGACCAATATTGACAGTTTCTCGCGGAGAGGTTTACTATGGAATAACAACGTCTAGCACCGGATTACAGCGAATTCGGTTAAACAATATGTTGGCAACAGTAAAATACTTGAATTCAGAATGACTCGTTACATGGGAACCACGCGAAATTTTGGACCTAGGACTCCAATATTTCTGTTAGAGTGTTTCTAGCCCCCGAGGACCAATTGTTAAAAATTTAAAATTTTCTAGAAGTATTTTTGTCACACCTTCCCATGTAAGTGCCACCACTGTGCAACGATGCCAGCAAAGTTGAATCGTACAGACCGCCCGTAGCAAAGACTCTTGAGGCTACTCCTCCCCAGTGACAGAAATAGCTTTCCAGTTGCCAGTCCCACGGCAGCGGGTTCTTTCGTACCGGATTGACCCGGAACCACACAACATCAGCGTTCCGGCCAGCGGTGGCTGTGTTTGTATTTGTTTCGTTTTTCTGTGTTGGGAGCTGCATATCCCGGAATGCCTGCTCCGAATTCTTTTGTTTTGTGCCGGGACCGAGGATAACCCAGGATCAATTTATTTGTGCTCACTTTGTCACATTCGCATCTTCACCCATATCCAACCTTCGGTGAGATGCAACAGATGTCCGGAGAGGTTGCATCTAAAGGGTTACTCTGGACTTGTTAACGCGAGGGACTACGACAGGGACTATGTTGCTGCATGCTGAGTGAATACAGTCCCCAGTGAGTCGTCATCGGATTACGAAACTCCCTCGTCGCCAGATTATGAAACTCCCCCGCAGTGCCCTCGGCAGGCAGCCTTCAACACCAGCCGTTGTTGTCCCAATCCCAGAAAATGCGTCCTTTTTGCAATTAGTTACAATGGACTGCGAGGTAAGATTTAGGAAATTGTAGATTTCATGAGTCGGAAGAACATCAAGGTCGCGGCTATGCAACAAACCAAGCTTAACAACAATTATAGCTTACAACGTTGTGATGGTTACAACATGTTAAGGAAGGATAGCACCAGAAGTGGAGGTGGGGGATTAGCTCTCCTATTGCACCAGCCTATCCAATACAGACCTATTTCGCCTGTCTCTAATGACCCGCACATGGAATGTATGGGGGTAGCAGTCAGGTGTGGAACTGCCAAGATAGAGTTGACGAACGTATACATCCCGCCGAGAAATAGCTGTATCTCCCATTGCGACATTAGATTGCTTTTGGAAGGTAATAATCGTCTGGTCCTGTGGTACTTTAATGCGCATCATGAGATGTGGCATTCGGCCTTCGATAACGGCCAGAGGGGTACAGCATTGGCTGAGCGATTGATAGCTCTACGTTTTGCAGGGTCAATGAGGACGCCCTACCAGAGAGTGACTGGACGAAGAAAAGAGTATTACGTCGCATCAGATCGCTTCCTGCCGAGAATGAACCACCACAGTTTGCAATGGATGATGTTGTAAATGCCATCAGGAACGGTAAATCATCCAAAGCGTTGGGCCCTGATGGAATCTCCATGGTAATGCTGAATCAGATGTATGAGCCGGGAGTGGAGTATCTCACTAAAGTTCTCAACTTGTCGCTAGCCACCCTCATTGTTCCCGAAGTCTGGAAAATGGGCAGGAGTGTCCCGCTACGGATGCCAGAAGAAGAGGAAAGAAAATAATTGAATGTTCGGGTCGACGGTAGCAGAATTCCTACAACAAATTGCCCCAAAATTTTAGAGGTCACATTCGACACTACTTTCAAGAGGTGCGCGCGCGCCCCTGCTATCTGCGACAAACTGGAAAGTAGGAAACACATACAACGTGGTAAGCTATGCGGCGCCAGTTTGATCCCCGGGATTATGTGATACGAACTGGAAAAAGATTCAAACCTTCAGAATGCCGCCCTGAGAACAGCAACAGGGTGGCTCCTTAAGTCTTTTGTGGACCATCTACATGAGGAGGAAAATATTCTTCCACTTGCTTGGGTGTTACCGTGAGAGCCATCCCAATCACCATCTGCTGGATAGGCCCGACACATTCAGGCATATCAGGAAGGATATTCATGCTCTAGAGAGGGAGCTCCACCAATATATGAGAGAACCCCTACATCAACAGGCATATCAAGAATGTTTAAATAGTATTGACACGGATTCAGTTGCTAAGGCCATAAGCAAATATAGTGTGAATAAAGTCCTCGAAATACATTCCCCATCTATCGCAGCTGAGGAGCGTCAGCTGCCACGATCAACTAGAGTAATTTTGGCTTAACTACGCTCAGGATATTGCAGACCGTGCCGTGCAAGACATCTGCCCAGTATGCGGCATGGGCCCGCAAGACACAAAACACCTTTTCAACTGCCCCGTCAAACCTACCCATCTATCTCCATTGGATCTGTAGTTACATCCCATCGAAGCAGCCACTTTCCTGGAACTAGAGATAGACCCAGAGCCAGATTGAACAGAAGAACGAACATACAAACATAATAATAATAAACACTGTTACAACAACAACAAGTTACCGATCCTCAACATGGGTTCCGTAAGCAGCACAACAACAGCGCTGCACGCCACACATATTAATTATAGTGTTCGGACCTTATGTACTTGCAAGTACACAGCCGACATGTCTAACATACCCGAAATACTATCGATTGGGAAAGGAGTCAAAATAGCACCCCAGCAAAATGTTCGATGCCAAAGATGCCATTCAATCATGAATGAAAGTGATCTGGCATGTCATATTTTTAGCATCTTCATCGATGAATTTTATATGAGCGTGGACCCCAAAAGATGCTATTCATTTTTGGATCCAAAGCATGTCATTTACACCAATGCTTTGACATTTCATTTTCACCAATGCTTTGGCATGTCATTTCCACCAATACTTTGGCATATCATTTTCATCAACCCTTTGCAATGACATTATCATTACGACGAGAGTTTTAACAACGTTGGTTGTGATTTCGAGTCTCCGACAACATCAAGCCTATTGTAAATAATTAATCTTATATATTTAGAAAAATTTGTATAAATAAAAGCACAAAATTCATCTGTATTGGATCGATGGAATGGGTTCAAATGCTGATGAAAATATCGGATCTTTCACAACTTCCTTTGCATGGGTTCAAATGCTGATGAAAAGATCGGATCTTTCACGACATCGTTTAAACCAACGCAGAAGATTCCATGAAATCATGTCATCGCATGGAACCCCTTCCTTCAAATTTTGCTGGGACCTAAAGGTAGCGTACTATATTAAAGCGGACATGAAGTAAAGCATGATATTTGTTTAAATCCAGTGTTACTCGGACGAATGAAAGACTCGCTTTAATTCGGATAAACGCTAAATTCGGCAATATAAGTGCATAAGTCCAGACTTAGATATAATTTACGAGCGCTTAGAAAAAACAAGTAACCGGTGTCCTGCACATGACATTAAAATTTTCGCAGCAGATTTTAGTGCCAAAAATTGGAAAAGCGGCGGAAAACAATTAATTCAATTAATTAAAAACTTTCATAAATAATTACCTTTATCCTTATAAGACAACAATAAATAAAGAAAATATGGAAGTAAACAACTCTAGATTTAAGCATCTCGAAATTCAAAAAAACAGGAAACCGTTAAATTTGGTTTCGATTTTTTTTCTTGTTGTGGTAGACCGATGAAAGACATTCATCGAACGTGTTTGACTTAGAATCTGGCAACAAATTTGTAAGAAATTGTCCATTTCTGTTACTAAATTTGCTTCCAACGTTCTTATATTGTTGGCCACAATGAAGTTTATTACCGAACAGCCCACTTTTAAACGCGTTTTAACCTCTTTGAAGTTTTAAACCCATTTGGAATCCTTAAAGGTTCTAGGAAAAATATCGATATTACATTTTTTTATAAGAAGATGTTCAGATTAAATAACTTGATATAATATAATTCTAATCGTTATGATTCGATATATGTATGTGGACCACGCAGAAACTTGGGCATTAAACTGCAATTTACCATGAAAGAGTCACCACTATGCGATGTGAACCTTTAAAATACCAATACGTGCACCTTCTATTTTTCTCATTACTTTAATAATCTGCCCGATTATTTTCTTGAAATTTTGGAAAAAAAATTTATTTGTTTGCACATTGTTATTATAAATTCAAATATTATTTTCCTAAGACACTCATAGCATACGAAATGTTTCAATTTACTTATTATTAACATAAGGAACTTTTAAAACACCATAAATGGAAATCAAATCACTGAAATTTGAGCAATTAGGTTAAATTTTATGGTTCAAAATTGTGTATCGATTTCAAATCTGCCAGCATTTTTCTTGGTGAACTTTGACTCACAACATTTTTTTATGTTTACATTTACAGTTATTTAATCAATTGGTTTCCAACGTACAGACAAACATACAGATATTTGGGTAAATATTTTGTTGTAAGTATTTTACAGCGTAATGCGATCTCTACTTAACTTTCTAAAGACTTTATTACTCAAATTACGAAGCTAATAAACACCAAAAAATTATCGTTTATCAATGATATGCCTTCTCGCGAGATATTTGTCTAGACCCGATAACAGGTAACACCAGCATTTCATATCACATTCCATTTCCCAGACAGCACAAGTTGTTGCAGCAACAACAGCAAAAACATAAAATTTTCGAAATACCTTGGTATAATCGAAGCTAAATAGAATTCAATGTTGTACAAAACTTCTCACTTACACTGGATCTATAAACATCAACCCAACCAACAAACCCAGGCACCACCACGAGACCAGCATCATCATTACAACCAAAAAAACACACACCAACCAACATCAACATCAGCAACATTCAAATATTTGAGTTAATAAAGTTTTCCTCTTTAATAGATGCCGCTCAACTCCTGAACTGATGCTGAGGCTGCTGCTGCTTCTGCCTCAAAACTATTTGGTAAATATTTAATCATTTCTGTTTGCCCACAGACAACATATCCTACGGCATGATGGTAACATCGTAACATCGACTACAACCCAGAGAAGAGAGGGAGGGAGGGCATACGGCATAATTATGTTGCAAGCATTCCCATCCAGCATTCCAGGGCATTGCAGTTTGTTGTAGCGGCGGTCCTATTGACTTAAGCATTTAGTAAACTCTTTTTAAATAGTTAATAAACTTAATTGTGTGTAGAAGAAAGAGAGAAGACAACTGAATGTATCAATATTTATTTTATTTATGTTTTAATCTTTGTTAACAAATTGTTTCGAACAGTTAGTACTCTGCAGTAAGGAGATCTTATCTATTGTTTTATTAAATTTGTATCAATGCATAATTATAAACAGTTATATTGTTCATCGGGACGACGGACAAATGTTGTTCAATTTTCCTCAGTGGGGAAAATACACAAAAATATTATCTAATTCAAGGCATATTTATATAAGGTAGAATTGACAATCAGCTGCATTCTTACTTTTTTGTAAATTTAGTTTTCAAAATGTAATACGGTCTACTCATGAAATATGAAACTTCGAAATTTGCTACCATAAAGTACTGCTTTTCATCCTAAACGTGTAATAAAAATGACATACGAGAGTTCTGAATGCTTTATATTTACATTTTGATTTAAATTTGTTCTATTTTAGAGAATTTTCAAAATGTATTTATGTTTTTCCTGAAAAAAATTTTGGAACGACGCTATTATTTAATATTTTTTTTGACAATCAATTTTCAATAACAACACTGTTGTTTTTTGTAAATTTGTTAGTTGTTGTAATTCATGCATGTACCTTATATGCATTTGTCTTTATCTAATTTTTAGAAAGAATATTTTCAATAGCTTTGTTCCTTTACCGTAGTAGTAGTGAAAGTAGCAAAAGAGAGAACTTTAAAATTGGTCTCACTTAACAAGTTTTGTACAAAAGTAAAGGAACGGAAAAATAGTAGATCTGGTAGCAAAGTCAAAAACAAAAAAACAAGCATGGCTGCTGTAAAATATTCTTACTTTAATTAATTCTACAACACTTGAACTTTTAAGTATTTTTGTAATTATTATTTAATAATTAATTTCAATCACTATTTTAAAATTATTAATTTATATTAAAATTATGTTTTCACAATTAAAAACTAATTTAGAAAAACCATGAAAAACTGCAAATCTTAAATTCTCTTATATTCTGTTTCTCTTATATTTCGCTCACCATTGTTTTACACCATAAAATTTGTCGAGCAGAAAGTAGTAAAAGAGAAACCCATTTTGGCATGCTCTCTCTTACATTTTTCTTCAAGTTTTACTAGTTTTTGGGGTTAGTGAACGCTTTCCGAGCTACAAATGGTAAAACTTTAAGAAACTATAACGTAAAGGAACAAAGCTAATATTAGCTAATCGTATAAAAAGCGTTAACAAACTCATAATATCGGTATAGAACTCCCAAAACGCTTTTATTATAATGTTTCAAATATGATAAAATTCTAACTCCAATGGATAATGAACAAACACTCCATCCACTTCTTCGTAAGCCACGAAGCGGACAAAATCTCCTGAGGAGTAGAACAATGCAAAGCTGCCAAAGAAAAAAATAATTCCGCTTTCAAATACTTCGGGCAAACCGCGTCAAGAACGACGCCAAGAAGACTGTACCGAGGAATTTGGCAGAGGTAGACAAGGTGAAAAAGAGTGTGTCCGGCAGAATCGACAACGGACAATCTTACGGCATCGTTTTCTTTGATACCTGATTGAACCGTTACCTCACAACACCCGTGTTCCGGCCAACGGCTGCCACCTCAGTGTACACATGTTTTTAATCAATTTGTGACATGCATGTTTCGCCCTTGGCAGAGGCCCTTCAGTCCTATCGGCTGTGGAGCGGTTTCGCTGTCATCGCACTTTTCTTCTTTCAAATGCATTTTTTGTTTTTTTACAACAATAATGGATATTTGCCCATTTACACATGTTTGTATTCGTATCGTTTTTCTGTGTTGGGTGCAACATATCCTGGAATGCCTGCTACGGTTTCCTTTTTGTCGTGTCGGGACGGAGGAAACCAGGACCCATTTGGATGTGCTTAGTTTGTCATATCCATATCCACCACACAAATTTCTGTGAGATAGATGCCGGGAGTGAGTACATCTCAGGGGTTGTTCTGGACTCGCCCATGCAAGGGACTGTGACAGGGACTATCTTGCTGCATGCTGCGTGAACACAGCCCCATGTTAGTCGTCGTCATCAGAATAGGCAGGTCCCCAGCAGTCCCTTCAGTTCCTATTGCACCAGTCTGTTCAATACAGACCTATCTCGCTTGAGCCTGGGTCTAATGACCCGTACATGGGATGTATGGGGGTAGCAGTCAGATGTGGAACTGTCGAGATAGAGTTGCTGAGCTCATACACCCCGCCAATAAACAGCTGTACTCCAGGTTATAGGCCCAGCATTTGCTCATCATGATTTGTGGCATTCGGACCTAGAAAACAACCAGAGGGGTATAGTGCTGGCTGAGAAGATTCATAGCTCTACGTTTTGCACGGTCAATGAGGACGCTACTTGGCAACCCGTCGTTTCTCTATGTCAGCACAAAAAGTTGAATTTATTTCGTGCCCGCAAACGCTTTATTTTTATTTCCAAAATTTACAATTTTATTCGTTTGCTTCGATAGCCGGTTATTTGTCAACTAAACCGCCCGATTTCATCACCTCTGAACAACACACTTTCATCAATCATGGGAAAGCTAATTGGCCGAGTTTCGCCAATCACCGCTTCAGAGATCTGCCTAACACTTCTGATGTTCTGTTAGCAGAAAGGCCGATCCGAGACATCATCAGATTGAAGTTAACAGATTGGTCGATTAACAAAAGGAAGAAGTGGTTAAATCATCTGAAGAATAGCAACATTGGAGCCGGAAAAAGTGAATTTTGGGCAACGGTTAAGTCACTCTAGAACCCTGGAGAGAAGGGAGATAGGACCTCAGTCACGTTTGGCGACGTTTTGCTGATTGATCCGAAGAGGTGCACAAATTATTTCAATCAACACTTTGTCGAGCACCCCGGGAGTGACAGGGCAAAGAGATCTCTTCCTGCCGCGGATGGACCATCATAATTTACAATAGATGACGTTGCGAATGTTATGAAGAATGCTAAATCGTCCAAAGCATTGGGCCCTGATTGAATCTCTATGATAATGGTGAAGCAACTGGATGTGCCAGGAGTCGACTATTTCACTAAAGTTCTCAACCTGTTCCCGAAGTCTTGAAAATGGGCCAGGTAGTCCCGCTACTAAAGTCAGGCAAGAACGCTTTTGTCGCCCGCAGCGAAGACCCTTGAGGCTGTAGTCCTCCGCAACTTCAGAAATAGCTATCCAGTTGCCAATCATCAGCATGGGCTCCGGAAGCAGCACAGCCTGACAACAGCGCTGTACTCCATCTCCATACATATTAGTCGAGGACTCAACCAGAGCAAGCCGTGTGTGACTTATCATAAGCCTTTGCTAGTGTTAAGCACTCCAAGCTGTTCGAGGACATCGAACAGGCTACCTTCCGGCTAACTTTGAAACATTGGATAATCAATTATATGTGTGGATGCAGTTGTACTTGGTATTCAGGAACAAACCTCGTAGAGTGAAACAGAGAGTTCTCCAAAGTGGGGTGATATCTCCTGAACTGTTTAAACTCTACCTCTCCTGTATTCCGCCCGCTCCAGACAGCAGTGAGATCGTAGCATATGCAGATGATGGTACCAAGATCGTAAGTTACTTTCCCGGATGATATTTGTGAAAAGCAGAGCTCCTTTTTACAGATCTTACTACATGCGATACGGCCACACTGTTCATGGACGGCGGAGGTGAGAACAGAATTGAATGTCTTAGTAGATGGCAGCAGACTTCCGACCACAAACTACCCCAAGATTCTAAGGGGTCACATTCGACAGCGTGTTCATGTCGTCCGCGCATGCCACAGCAATCTGCGACAAACTAAAATGTAGGAACGAAATCTTCAAGTACCAAGCCGGCAGCACTTAGGGTGCAGATAAAGAAACTTGTTACCACATATAACGCGATATGTCGGTCTGTCGAAAGCTATGCGGCGCCAGTACCATTCGCGAATAAAAATTCATTGCGAAGTGAAAATATTCAAACCTGTCAGAATGTCCTCAGTGGAATATCTACATGAGGAGACAAAGATTCTTCCTCTACAGCAATACAATGGCATGCTTCGTTGTAGTACTTGCTCGGGTGTTACAGTGAAAGCGATCCTAATCACTATATGGTGGATAGGACCCCCCATCCAGGTACCTCAGGAGCAGCGTCAGCTGCCACGACAAACCAGAGCAGTTTTTGACCCAACTACGCTCGGGATGGCGGAGCCGTCTGAATTCCTTTAGGGCAAGGATCGACAGGACTGTGCAAAACATATACCCAGCATGCGGCACAGGCCCGCACAACACACGGCACCTTTTCAACTGCCCCGCCAAACCTACTCAACTTACTCTAGTGGGTCTGTGGTTACATCCCACCGAATCAGATTAATCAGAAGAATGAACATATAAAATACTGTTACAACAACAGAACGGAAGATTCTGAAAAATTCCAGACTCGGCAGAAGAGGAATGACGCTGAGATTAAGTCAAAGAGCCGTTATCCAATTAAAATCGTGCTCAACAATTCTGTCAGCAGCATAATGTCTCAACTATGATAAACAAATCAACGTTTATGCATCTTTTATACCCTCCACCATAATATGGAAGGTATAATTAAATTTGTCGTTCCGTTTATAACACATCGAAATATTCATCGGAGACTCTATAAAGTATATATTTTCTTGATCAGGGTAATATTCTAAGTCGGTTTAATCATGTGCGTCTGCCCGTCTGTTGAAATTAAGATACGGCTCGCAATTTTTAAGATAGAGCTTTGTTATTTGGTGCAGAAGTTTCTATAACTCCTAGAATATTTCGTATTGCAAATGGGCTATATCGGTCCACGTTTTATATAGCCCCCATATAACGGTACCGCCCGATTTTCGGTATTTTGAAGGTTTTAGCCTCATTACCACACAGAAATTGCTGGAATTTGGTACTTAGTCTTCGCTGGGTGTATAAAACTTTCCCCCAGAAATTTGTCGTTATAGGCTCACGCCTTCATATAGCCTCCATAGAACGGTACCTCCCGATTTACGGAATTTTGATGATTGTGGCTTCAATATTCCTCTGAAATAGCTTAAATTTGGTATTCAGTCTTCGTTTGGGGTATAAAACTTTCTCCCAGAAATTTGCTGGTACAGATCCACGCCTTAATATGGCCCCCATAGAACGGTACCTCCCGATTTTCGGTATTTTGAAGGTTGTGGCGACAATAATCCATCGAAATGGCTGAAATTTGGTATTTAGTCTTCATTTGGGGTACAAAACATTACATATGAAATTTGTCGGTATAGGTCCACACCTTCATATAGCCCCCATAGAACGGTACCTACCGATTTTCGGTATTTTGAACGTTCAGCCCTCCTTATTCCTCCGAAATGGCTGAAATTTGGTATTTTGTCTTCTTTGGGGGGTACAAAACATTACATATGAAATTTGTCGGTATAGGTCCACGCCTCCATATAGCAGCCATAGAACGGTACCTCCCAATTTCCGTTATTTGGAGGCTGTGGCTTTAATATTCCACCGAAATTATTGAAATTTATTATTTAGTCTTCCATGGGTTTATGAAATATTCCGGAAGTGAATTATCAGTATAGGTCTACGTCTTCCTATATTCGCCATAGAAGCGTACCTCTTGATTTTTGGTATTTTGAACGTTTTAGCCACATTATCTTACGGAAATCGGAAATTTTATATTTAGTCTTCTTCAAGTCTACAAACTTTCCGTCAGAAATTTGTCGGTATAGATCGACGTTATATAGATATATATAGATACAGCCCTCATAGAACGGTACCTCCCAAATTTCGGTATTTTGAAGGTTAGCCACATTGTTTTACCGAACTTGCTGAAATTTGGTATTAAGCCTTCTTCATAAACAAATTTTTCCATTTACTTCAATACAACTCGTGGTGGAGGGTATAACAAGTTCGGCCCGGCCGAACTTAACGCCGTTCTTACTTGTTATTAATTAAGTCTATTAATTTGGATTGTTAATGACATTCGATGACATTTATGTTTAAAATATATTGAAATAAGTAAATAAACATCAATAAAAAGGCAATATTAGATTTCCCTCTCTTGCGATTTCGCTGACCACTGATTTAAGTCCATGACGGTACAGATTTTTTTCGGTATTTTTAAGATTACAGCCACATATACCAATCGTAGTGACTAAATTTCAGCCTCTTAGGTGTTCTTTAGAGATGGAAAACCTCCACGGCACAGACCCTACAGAACGGTACCGCACGTATTTTAAGTATTTAAAAAGCTTGGCTATCCAATCTTAATGGCTGCAATTTGGCATTTGGTCTTCTCTAGAAGTGGAAAATCTTCTACCAGGGGTTTTGTGTTATACCCACATAATTGTAGCGTCCCAATCTCTTTATTTTTCACTTACGTCACAATAAGTCGTGGTGGAAGCTATAAACACTTCGGCCCGGCTAATCGTAACGCCATCCTGTAATAAAAACAAATAAGGATTTTTATGGTCAATTTTTGTTTTCGTTATCTTCTTTACAAGATAAGCAGTTGTTTCATCATAATTCTAATGTTATTGACTAGTTTATCGAAATAGAACTGCACTGTACTACTGTACGCACACATTAAAATTATCATACCGATTTAAAGAAACCTATTTAGCCATCACACAAACAGTTTCAACGAAGCAAGAAATTTTGCAACTTCATAGAATAGAATAAACAGCTCACATCCACACACATACATATTCTAAATACAAATTTGCCAATTCTGCAGTAATAAAATGTCGCCAACATTATGATATTCGAAAACTACTAAATATTATACAATCATCATAAAATGTCCAAAAGAATCTACAAGTTACGGGAATTGTTCTCCATTCACGTGAATATGTTTGACTATCAACCAACTGTCCAGAAAATATGCTTGTGGTTGATGTTTTGCCTATGAAGCAACCAGTTTACAGCCACATTATGCTGCCTGGATGCATCAAACAGCAGCATACGCCATAGACGAGAACAACAGTTGCCAAAACTAGATGACGTGACTCAGATAAAAGTGTTAAGTCAATGGTGATTTGCTTCTTTATGGTTGACACCACAGTCTTTAAAATTTGTACATACAGAAAGAAGTACATATGGAAGGATGGTACGACCGTCTGCATCATGGGTGGTCGGCTAAGTTTGTCATTACATTTGTAGGAAAATGCTATTCCACAAAATACGCAATTGTGAAAAATTGAATAACTTAGTGATTTCCTTAAATACACAGCAGCCGAATTATGTCAATGATCTCCACATTTCTGAGAGCTCGGGTTGAACTGGTAAAATTTTCTCTTCGATTGGACAATAAATGTGGCCTTTAGAACAATTTCGTGAAAATTCACCTTTGACGCCTCAGTGGCACGTATTAACATATTCCGATTGTGCGCAAACTTTGGCAATCTTAAAATCTAAGAAAACTAAACCGCATAAAAATCCGACATCGATGTTTTCCCTTTGAGTTTAAACCAGTCTTTTATTTCAGCGAAGAAGGTGAAGATGGAAGATTGGTTACACAAAGATGCAGAAAGGCTCATAAGAGAAATGGGGAGCGCATACCTCATAATCTTAGGATGTGACGCCAATGCTCACTATTTTGTAGCAGCGACATAAATTCCAGGGGTGAGTCCGTATTCGATTTTATATTTCATATTATTGAGAATACCTTTCAAAATAGTAACCCGAATACCTCATTATAGACTGGAAGGTATCCGATGAGAGTTTTTTTCCGACCAGTGGAACATAATTTTTCAAGTCTCTATTGACGGTTTTTGGCAACCACCACATATCACTTAACCCACCTAGGTTGACAGCGCAGTGAAGAATGTAACAAAGGTCCCTGTTGATAGCTTTGTGGCCTCTTGCCCACTGTCTGCACAAAGGAATTAGTTAATCATAGGAAGATCAGGAGAAAGCTATTCAACAAAGCCAATAAATCGAAGTTGTCCACATATTTGGAGAACAATAAGGTGTCTTTCAATGTATTAAGTAAGCTAAACACAGATCTTGAATCTGCTTAAGTGAGTCGATGGTGGGAGTTAAGATGTAGCCATAGGACCCCAAAACGGGAAGATGGCACTGATGTAGAGACGCTTTTCCCCAACAGCATTGACATAACAGACCACCCAAGTGAGTATTGTCGGGGGATCATCAGTCATCCTCAAATTGCATGGGCAATAAACACCTTCAAATCCTTTAAATCATCCGATCGAGATGGTTGTCATTCCAGGACCAAGCTTTCCAGTACTGTTATAAATCCTGCCCGAAATGCCTGCCTCGAGAGAAACATGGAAGACTCAAACAATACGGTAGCAGCCTTTCTTGACGAAGAAGGTGCCTTTAAAAACGTTGAGCTTGAATCCATCCATAATTCACCCTCTAACTTAGGCGTTTCCTTCTACACGACATTGCTGTTGCGTCTAGTAATCAGGGTTTCGGAGTCGGAGTCGGAGTCGGAGTCTACGAGTCGGAGTCGAGCAATTTTGCTGGAGTCGGAGTCGGAGTCTGAGTCGAAAAAAATAACTCGACTCCGACTCCGGGCAAATTTTTTCTACATTATATAAATATAACATTAAATTCGGGAAACCAATTTTTTCGAAAAATCACTACTTATTTTAAAAGAAAGCTATAAGAAAACATATAAGCAAACGGTACATATATTATACTAAATTAGAGAAATATTTACTATCATTTGAAGTCTCGTCTTTTCATCTCCAATTTGTTTACAAAATGCATGTCGAGAATATCTTTTTGGTCCAATTGATCCATTATATTTTTGCAAGCAAATGTTGTATGACGATCTAATTAATTTGACATTGAACGTCTCCTATATAAGTCATACAAGTCTTCTACCAGAAGACCTACTGGTCTTCTCACAAAGTTCTACTGGTCTTCACATACTCTATTTTGTGAGAAGTCTTCCTTGACTTCTTTTAAAGGACCTGTTGGACTCCTATGAAAGACATTGTGGTCTCTTTTTGAAATCCTACTGATTACACTGTGACACAAAATTGAAGTGAACGTCTGGGGGCGTAAAATTCCCTTTGGGAATGAAGGCCCCTATTGAGTATATTAAGAACACCAACTGATCGCTTAGCTGAAGTTTCGAGTTATAGCGTAATGATATTTTTATATCTTTATTTGCCGTTATTTGTGCATCATTTTGAGATAAGATGTTTTCAGTTAAATAGAATGAGGGATATTTTCCTACTAGCTCACTTCCTTCCATGTCCTTTGTGTCCTTGAATTGAAAATGTAACAAAGATCAGGTTTACTACAAGAAAAAATTCTACAAAAATGTTCGTCCGACAATTTTATGTAGGTTCCCCACATCCAAGAGTTCGATATTGTCACGTTTTTATTGTCCTTTCTTAGTCTTACTCGCTCCATGCTCAAAAAACCGTATGTTTATGTATTTCGGTACATTTCGTATTACTTATTAACTATGTATGAAATTCGGATGGTTACTGTGTTATGACTTTTTTACAACCCCTTATCCCTGTATAATATTTTGATGCGATTTACATAAGATTAGATAAATTCTTAATTATTAGGTGATTCGATAAAAATCTAGTAAATATGTACCTCAAAATCTAGTAATTCATCGAACGATTTAAATCATCAAATTGTGTTTGCCCGTTTATGACCAAAAACTTCAGTTCTAAGCCAAAAATTTAAAATTTGAATTTTTCTATCCATTATTTCCGTAAAATTTAATATTTTTTACACAATCGGTCGATGAAGGACTAATCCTTGTTGTCCTTGATAAGCCCACAAAAATATTTATTATTTCCCAACGAATGCTTTTCTAAAGAATATTTTAGGAAAAACTAACAGATTAGCCTATATGGGCCCAAATATAGGAAAAAGTTAATAATTTGTGCACATTTTGGGATTTACCCTCGGAGTCGGCCCGGAGTCGGAGTCGGAGCCGGAGTCGTGAAAAAATATGGTCTGGAGTCGGAGTCGGAGTAGAGCCAAAAATACCTCGACTCCGAAACCCTGCTAGTAATAAACGAAATATTAAGGAATGGATTTTCACGACCATGGCATAACCAATTCTTGTCTGTAAGTTAAACAAAGTTCATAGAGCGGCATCAATATTTATCACCAGTATCATGAAGAACACTCCACATGCTGCCCTCAATGTACTAGTTGATCTTCTGTCATTGGATCTTGTAGTACAGGAACTGGCAACCAAGAGTGCATTTCGGCTCAAGGAGATAAATTCATGGCGCAGCTGCGAATATGTTCGCGCTGCAATTCTACGGCGATCAGTTCTACCACTGGGCTCCGGTGAAATCAGAAATTCAATATTAACCAAATTGTACCACGATTAAATTAATGTACGTTCCTTACAGGGAGGCGTGGGCTCACAACTCTCCACCTCTGGACGGTATTTATACCGATGGCCCTAAGATGGAAACGGAAACTGGAGTAGTCGCCTATAGTGATACCCTCAACATGGGGCTCTCATGTAAATTGAGGTAAAATAATAGTGTATTGTAAGCCGAAATCTGTACAATTATAAAAGCCGGTGACTATCTGGATAATCAAGCCCGACTTTTGTGTTGGGTCCCGGGTCATTGCTCCATCGAAAGTAATGAAATAGAGGATGATTGGCGAGTCGTGGATTAGATTGTGTCTCTTCATGCGGCAGTTATAACAAAGATTTCGGGATAATGCTATCCAGATCAGGCACAATGAATCTAGCTGTAAGGTATTCAAGGCAATCTTGCAAATCCTCTCCACGTGAATAACTACATCTCCACTTTCCGTAAAGAAATCCTACCTGAAATTAATGTAAGGGATTATTACGGGTCACTTCAGAATAAGATCAGTGTCCTGCAAATAGGAAAGAGATATATTTGCTGATTATTGCAGGTTATGCGAAGACTAAGAAGGTCTCCGAGTGAAACAGACTACTATTAGACCAAAAGTAGAGTAACGATGCATGGCCAAGAAGTGATTTTCCTTAAATTATGTGGAATCCAGCATCTGACAAATAAGAGTTGAAAACATCACAACCCATCGAAAGAATAGAAGAAATCAGTAGCAAAATATTTCCTTTAGCTTGGTTACTTGAAGATGCTTTGCGTTGCAATGCTATTTTTATTGTAATGGCTAGGTTTTCGATGTCAAATCAAAGATAAGTTGCAGGATTTATGGTATATGAACGCATGATATGCAGTATGAATAAGGGCGGAATTAAGGAAGGGCCTGAAAAAGCTTTTGAATTACTCATAAAATTTTTTCTCAAAAGTTTGCTTAACATTTCTAAATAAAGGTAATGCTAACGCTAAAATTCCAAAAGCCGGAATTAAAGGAGGGCCTGCAAAGGAAGCTTGGGATTTAATCAGAAACAAAATCTTTTTCAAAAAGTTTGTACAACATTTGTTTATTATGTGGTGATAAAAGTTAATGCTACAGTCCTTTCCTCTAAAATTTAAACACCGTTTAATTAAAACACCGTTTTAGGCCCTTCTCTATGCATCAGCTATCCACAACCGACCCTGTATTCTAAAAGTAAAGCGTAACGCATTCTTTCTTGTTACTGCGTATAAACGAAATTTTACCAGCAATCACCTTGCAAAGACGACAACACACTTCACGTCAGCAACAATACAATTGTCGTGCCATTGTTGTTGTTGCTATTTTGCTGTTGCAATTTAAGAGCGATTACATGCTCCTCAATGGCATTTTAAATAGCCATTGCAGTTGTACATCAATGTCGCACACCTTGGGGTGTGTAGATGGCGTTTAACCCAAACCGTGATATGAACTTGAACCAGAACTAAAGTTAAAAAAAAAAACAGAATTACAACAATAAAATGAATAACCCCTCGAAGTTGCAATTCAAGTCGTTCTGTTGTCCCATCCTGAAATTGCAAAGGATTTCAAGATAATCTTGGAAATATGAGACGATAACATAAATGTGTAGGCGCTCATGTAATAATGTGACTGGAGTTTTTGGTACAGGTATGCATGTATGTATGTGTCACACTGTGTGAACTAAAGATTTTATGAGACTAAAAATAATTGCATTGCACAATTAACTAGAAGTTAAAACCCCCCAAGAAGTGTTTATTGTGGCTTTAAAAATAGTAGTATTCATGACCGCATACATTTCCATTCGCAAATTGAAGCTCCATTTGATATTAATATAAGATATTATCTCTTTAGGCCATTAAGATTAGGATGATTATTTTAGGGGTCATGAGCAAAATCTGATCAGATCAACCCCTAAACACAAAAGTATTGTTTATATTACAAAATCGGAATCTAATGTATTGGATAAGGAGAGGCTTACAGATGCCAAAGATCATGGTCGGCTTTAAGATTGAAAATTCCATACCACCATACAGGAATGTAATTAGGGAAGTTGTAAGAAAAAATGTAAAGTTTGACATATCATAAAATGTCTGATCGGTTTCATAAATTTTGATGTGTTTCAAGAAAATTTGCGCTGCGATTTCTTTGCAGTAACCAGCTTTTCGCTTTCGGATTTAATCGGCTCCTGATGCTGTATTATTATACCCTCCACCATAGTATGGAGGGTATATTAAGTTTATCATTCCGTTTGTAACACATCGAACTAATCATTTGCGACCCTATAAAGTATACATATATATTCTTGATCAGGATAAAATTCTAAGACGATCTAGCCATGTCCGTCTGTCCGTCTGTCCGTCCGTCCGTCTGTCCGTCTGTTGTAATCACTCTAGCGTCCGCAATAATTTAGATAGAGTGCTGAGATTTTGCACCCGAGGGTCTTTTTTCCATAGGCAGCTCAAGTTCGAAGATGGGCTATATCGGTCCACTCTTTGGTATAGCCCCCATATAACGGTACCTCCGGATTTGAGGTATTTTGACGTTCTTCGCCACATTTGCAGACCGAATTAGCTATAATTTGGCACTTAAGAGTTCCTGGAGGCCAAAAAACATATCTACAAAAAATTATGTATATAGGTCCAAGTTTTGGTATAGCCCCCATATAACGGTACTTCCCGATTTGAGATATTTTCACGTTCTTCGCCACATTTGCAGACCGAATTAGCTATAATTTGGCATTTAGGGTTCCTGGGGGCAAACAACATATCTACAAAAAATTATGTATATAGGTCCAAGTTTTGAATAGCCCCCATATAACGGTAACCCCCCGATTTACGGTATTTTGAAGTTTTTAGCTACATTTTCAAACCGATTTAGCTATAATTTGACATTTAGGGTTCTTAAGTGTCAATAAATTTAAATAACAAAACTTGTGGACATAGGTCCACGTTTTGGTATAGCCCCCATATAACATTCCCCCCGATTTACGGTATTTTGACGTCTTTAGCTACATTTACAGACCGATTTAGCTATAAATTGATATTTAGGGTTCTTAAGTGTCAATAAACTTATATAACAAAACTAGTGGAGATGGGTCCATGTTTTGGAATAGCCCCCATATGATGTTACCGCCCGATTTCAGGTATTTTGACGTTTTAAGTCACATTTCTAGACCGAATTATCTATAATTTTGTATTTAGGGTTCGTAGAGACCAAAAAAACGTATATTCGGAAAAATTTTGAACATAGGTCCATGTTTTGGTATAGCCCCATATAACGGTACCTCCCGATTTTCGGTATTTTGAGAATTTTACCTACAAGTTTTAACCGAATTAGCTGTAATTTGAACATTTGACATTTGAAGTTCTTAGTGGTCACCACACCTGAGTATTTTAGCTACAATTTTTAACCGAATTAGGAGTTATTTGACATTAAAGGCTCCCATCAAAAACTGTCAACATAGGTCCATGTTTTATTATAACCCCTATATAATGGTACCTCCCAATTTCTAGCCCACTAAAAATTGTCAACATGCATACTTAGATATAGGCACCATAAAAAGGGCCTCCCAAATGAAGCATTTTATGTACATTATCCGACATTTTAACGTACCCACTTGGGGACAGGAATGAAAACTAATTATTCCATTTTAGTTCAGAATATTTTATGGTGGAGGGTATGGAAAGTTCGGCCCGGCCAAAATTAACGCTTTTTTACTTGTTTTTGTTTTCATCTGGATAATTTTTTGGGACTTCATTCTGTCTCCCGTCTCTTGTGCAAAATTTGGTTTTCCCGCCCATCCTTTTCTTTCGATGTGCTATGTATTAAGGTTTCCACATTATATAGCTATCAATTTAATCGAATATCTGTCAAATAAGTAGCCAAATCTTAATTTACCAATAAAAACTTCCAAATAACTTAAAAAAATAATTTTTACGCTGATTGTGAAAATACTATACAAAATATTCGATTTCGATTTTATTCGGTTTTAATTGCATTAAAATGGAATTTTAATTTTTATGTTCATAGCCGCAAAAACGAAAGTATATTTCACTCCGCAATCCAATACTTAGTTGAGATTAAAGTTGGAAGCAACACATGACCAAACATTGGTTAATAAATACACCTTACACCAATGGAGTTACAACTTTACTCCTCCACTATTTTGTAGTAAATCGAGTCGAGGAAAAATACATTGTTGCAACAACTACCATACAAATGTAAAATGCTTTTAATGACTTTGACCTGGTCAGTCTTATTTTCTGTTGCCATGGCCATTGGGTATTACACTGTACCTAATTTTTGATACAAATTCTAATGAAAATAAAAAAGAAGATAGTAGTTGTGGAATTTACAAATAAGTTTCGATATAAATATTGACACGAATCCACAAAGTAACAAAAATTTGCAATTACTCTCTTAGCAGAATATAATTTCGTAAACAAATTTCATGCAGGATTTTGGCAAATTTTGTGGTGCTTTCCGGGAGTATAGACTTCCCCAAGAAAAAATATGTATCGCTAAGATTTCCCGCGAAACTAAACTAGAAATTTAGTAAATGCGGGCTTGCCCATAATTGTACCTTTGTAATCAAAGCCACAAGAACTACTTTTGATAAAAAGTTAAAAATCCTCAAATAGTTCTTAAACCGCAGTTATGTGAAAAATTTTGAAATTTGTTTAATTAGACTACACCATTTTCAACTGTTATTCAAAAAATAGCAGCTGTAATTCAGAAATTCCATTTGAAATTCAGATATTTTATTTTTAATTCAGAAATTCCATTTGTAATTCAGAAATTATATTTGAAATTCTATTTGAATTATTTCCCCAGTACGAATATTAAATTTTAAATTTAAACTTGAAATCACTTTTCTTCGTTCCAATTTTAAAGAATCGTAACAGTAGCATGCAGTCGTACTCAAATTATTTAAGAATGTGTTATTTCGGTGAAACACTTCAATGCGTACAAATTTAGGCTTTTTGAAAAAAAATATATAAAAAAATATAACAGGACTTTATCGAAGCAACACTTTTTGTGGAAAGATATTTCATAAGTGTACGAAACAAGATATACAATTATATCCAAAGATATTCGACTAATGTGAACTAAAATGAAGTAACAAATAAAAAATTTAAATGTGCTATTGGAATGAAATTGAGTGTATATTATACATATATTTCGAGGTATTACAAATGGAATGACAAAGTTAATTGCACACATTATGATGGAAGGTCTAAAAACAGGTTGATCTAGACTAGGATTTGAACACTCGCCCTCGAAAGCATGTGAAAATATTATCCCGACGTGCGCTAAAAAGCGTTTGTCATGGAAGCCATGCAGATTAAAACGTTTAAAAACACATTCCATGTGAAAATCAAAGTTCGGTGGCAAGTTTGTTCTCTTTAGTAAAATAAGTTTGTTTTTCAAGCAATCATCCAACGGAGTTACTCTATAAATATCTACCCAAATCTCAATTCTCGATTGATGATATCTGTAATACAGGCAGTAATATTTTCTGATCCTTACGTAGGCCGCATTCCATCGCATTTCCTGCAAGACTACGATTTAAGTTTTGTGCGCCTTTTTGCGAGTGCCTATTCTCTGAGATCATTTGGATTTTTTCGATATTTTGATAGGTCCATGTTCTTTTGTCATTATTTAAAATACAAATAGCTTTTGCCAGACTCTTCAAATTGACTTGTTACGATGTCATTGTGCATTTCAATCTTCTAGTGTTTTCAGTGTACTTCAAGTATTCGTGTTGTGCAAATGGGCAAATAGAAAATTAACATTTGATAGATGTTGTTAACGGCGGTCATATGAGCTTTGATCTTTAAGCTACTTAAATGTGCAGCTAGTTGTTCCACTCTGCAAACAAACAGGAGCAAAGTACTTAAGTGTATCTATGAAAATGGATAGGTGGTAGAGATACTCTACTCTGTGAGACATGTGGTCGATGATGGCGATGGTGTTTAACAACTCCATCCAACAGCCATCATCTGCTGCCACAACAATTGCAACACATTAAATCCACATTTCACATTTGGAATCAGCGTACGTGTGTCTAGCCCACCAACCAAACCATCAGGATGTAAAGTTTGTGTATCTAATGCAAATGGTAGGAGTACTTGAAACGTTTTGCCTCTTTTGGTTTGGTTTTCACTTGTTGTTGCCTATTTTAAGTAGATGGACGAATGGTTTTAACACTTTATTTGAAATGTTTACAAGTACTACACAGAAATGATCCCTAATGCGGCCAACTATCGATGCTTTCTGTGATGATGGCAAATGCAGCGTGATGCTAAACTGGGGGCCAAAGTGTCAGATGATGTATGTATTGACAGCTACCGAATAAAAGTTGTACACAATCGAAGTATCCCACTACTCCACTCTATGGCGTAGGCATACACGTATCTGTTGAACATTGGCTGCTATTCTATACTATGCAAGAACATATGTTTGTTCATCGATAGATCGATCGGCCTGTTTGTTCCCCCAGTCAATCGTTTGTTTATTTGTTGTTTGAACAGAAGGGGGAGACCCACTACCAGGTAAGTATGTACATAAGTATGCGGAGGTGATACTAATGGCTGTTGCTTGTTTGCATTGAAGCTGTGATGTCTATTAAGTTGCGACCGCCACTGCTGCAATAATCAATAATATGTTAACTATTTTCTCACCTGTGGCAGCAACAGCAGCCGTCAAAATGATATTAACAGCGTTTTGGAGTTCATTTAATTTGTTTGTTTAGAAATTCTTACATGGTAGTCGCTGCTTGGACGGCTGACTGGCTGGCATCTGTGGATAATACCACTTAAGGTGTGAATATTTGAAATTATCTTCCCATTCAAATCTTTAAATGTTAGATATCGTGCAAAGAAAATTCTATGATTAAGAAAAAAACACCGATTGTCGTTTGTTTGGGAAAATACAAAAAAAGAAAACCAAAACGTTGCTCAGGTGAGAAAAAAATTACCACTTTCATAATTTCTGTGAACTAAATTCGAAAATGTTTATATGTAATATTGTACGGTTGGTTAAATGTCGGCGGTTCGGCATGACTTCCAATTTTCAAATAAGCTCCAGGGTATCTGAAAAATGCAAATGAAAAAATAAGGCGCAGTAGAATCTCGAAACACTCAATATTTCCTTAAACTGTCGCATAGTGGATGCGCCCAACGCATTTTTCGCGACAAAAAGCCTTACAAACATGACTAATTTTTGAGAAGAAAATTATTTAAAATTTGGAAAAAATGGGTTTATTATAAAACGAGTTTCTGAAACAAATGACTCTTATTCACACCTTAACATAAGTTGAATGTTATATAGTTGTTCCACAAACATCCCCGAAATGACAAGGGAGACTTCTTTCATATCAATGAGTGCACCCCGATTCATATTAGCTCAATGATATGGGACCTACTTTTTATCGCCGAGTCCGAACGGCGTGTCTTAAGACACCACTTTGTAGAGAAGTTTTACATGGCTGAAATACTCAGGAAATGTCGCCAACATGACATTCAGCGTACAAGGCGGGCGTGCATACCATTGCACCACGGTGCGACCCACTTAAGTTGTATGATTTAGTAAAATTCCTAAGCTTCGCTGTTCTACTTATAACAGTTCCTCTAATTTGCAAGCGTTACCAAATATTTAATAAAATGAAAATATTAATATATGTAGATGTATGGACTATCTTAAAATTTTAGTTACTTTCCGAGCATCTGCATGAATCGCCACTGGTGCCTAATTAAAGACAAGTGTCTTCATCTGCGGTTTGGGCAGTTACGACCAAAAGTTTAACTCGGTTTTTAGGTACTGAGTTTATATATATGCAATTCCATTTGAAAAATTTAAACATTTATTCCGAGCACATCTACGATTTTTGGTATAGAGGTTAGAAACAATTTTTGGTTTCAAATCTGTTCGCGTTCATTAAATTGACCGATGCGCGCTAAAATTCTAGCGGTTTTTATTCTCATTTAAAGAAGAAATATTTAAAAATGTCTTATTTATTTTTATGAGAAAATTTATGCATAAATCGCTAACAGCATTCCATATATAGTCGTAGATGTTTAAATATTTACTTAATTAATTTTTATTTTTGCGAAAAATCAACAAATAATAAAAGAATCTTGAAGTAAATCCAAATTATCCTGCCCCAGAGTCCGTACATACCTCTAAAAAAATAAATTAAAAATATCTATAGAATCTAAACAATGCATAGAAATGTATGAAACCAAATTTATAGAGATTGGGTATATAAATTGCATATTGTAGCAACAACAAAAGAGAAAAAACGTATTGTAAAATATTATTCCAAATATATTTTTTGGTGCGATTAGGAAAATTAGAAAAAAAACATGTAAGAACAACGTTATGTTCGGCCGGGCCAAGCTTGTTGTATCCTCCACCACGAGTTGTATTGAAGTAAATTAGTTTCTTTTTTTATGAAGAAGACTAATTAACAAATTTCAGCAATTTCGGTAACACAATGTGGCCAACCATAAAAAAATACCAAAAATTCGGGAGCTATCGTTCTAGCTTCCATCTATACCTATAAATTTCTGGCGAAAAGTTTTTAGACTCAAAGAAGACAAATTTCTGATATTTCGGTAAGATAATGTGGCTAAAACTTTCAAAATACCGAAAATCAAGAGGTACGCTTCTATGAGGGATATAAGAAGACGTGGACCTATACTGATATTTCCCTTCTGGAATATTTTATAACCCCGTGGAAGATTAAATAAAAAAATTTCAGTCTTCCCGAACATTGGGAGATACCGTTCTATGGGGCTATATTAAGGCGTGGACCTAAACAAACAGATTTAGGGGGAAAGTTGAATACCCCCAACGAAGACCAAATATCAAATTTCAGCCATTTCGGTGGGTTATTGTGGCAACAACCTTTAAAATACCGAAAATCGGGAGGTACCGTTTTATAGGGGCTATATGAAGGCGTGGATCTATGCGGACAAATTTCAGGGGGAAAGTTTTATGCCCTCAACGAAGACTAAATACCAAATTTCAAACGTGGACAGATATAGCCCATTTGCAGTACCAAATATCCTAGGAGTTATAGAAACTTCTGTACCAAATTATAACGCTCTATAAGCCACCGAAATGACTGGTATTTAGTCTTCACTGGGGGCATATAACTTTCCCTCTGAAATTTGTCTGCTTAGATCCACGCCTTTATATATCCCCCATGGAAGGGTACCTCCCGATTTTCTGTATTTTGATGGTTGTGTCCACAATAATCCACCGAAATGGCTGCAAATTGGTATTTAGTCTTCATTTGGGGTATAAAACTTTCCATATGAAATTTATCAGTAAAAGTTCACGCCTTCATATAGCCCCCATAGAACGGTACCTCCCGATTTTCCGTATTTTGAAGGTTGTTGCCACAATAACCCACCGAAATGGTCGAAATTTGGTATTTGGTCTTCGTTGGGGGTATTCAACTTTCCCCCAGAAATTTTTCGGTACACGTCCACGCTTTAATATAGTCCCCAAAGAACTGTACCTCCATCAAAATGTCTGAAATTTGGTAATTAGTCTTCGCTGGGGGTTTTCAACTTTCTTCTTTAAATTTGTCGGTGTAGGTCCATACCTTCATATAGCCCCCATAGGACGGTACCTCCCGATTTTCGGTATTTTAAAGGTTGTTGCCGCAATAGCCCACCGAAATGGTGTAAATTTGGTATTTATTCTTCGTTGGGGGTATTTCCCCCCTAAATCTGTCTATATAGGTCCATGCCTTAATAAAGCCCTATAGAACGGTATCTTCCCAGGTTCGGTATTCTTAAGGTAGTGACCTCAATATTTAACCGAAATGGCTGAAATTTGGCATTTGGTCTTCGTTGGTAGTATAAAACTTTCCCCCAGAAATTTGTTGGTACATGTCCACGCCTTCATATAGCTCCCATAGAGTGGTACCACCCGATTTTCGGTATTTTGAAAGCAAACCACCGAAATGGAGGAAATTTGGTATTTAATCTACGTTGGAGGTAAAAACCTTTCCGACTGAAATTCGTCGGTGTAGGTCGACCATACCATAGAACGGTACTTCCCGATTTTCGTAGTTTTTAAGGTTGCGACGTGAATATCCGAACGAAAGACTGAAATTTGTTATTTAATCTTCCACGGGGTTATAAAATATTCCAGAAGGGAATTATCAGTATAGTCCACGTCTTCTTATATCCCCATAGAAGCGCAGCTCTTCATTTTCGGTATTTTGAAGGTTTTAGCCACATTATCTTACCGAAATATCGGAAATTTGGTAAGTCTTCTTTGAGTCAAAAAACTTTCCGCCAGAAATTTGTAGGTATAGATGCTATGAAAATGGGAAGTGAAAACTTTTATAAAGGAAAAACTGTCAAATGAAAAAAATTATAAAGAAAATATATTTCATTTCAGTTTTTCATAGAACAAGAATTCAGCCCCTGGGGCTCAATTCTGTTTCTATGAAAATGTGAAATGAAAATTTTTATAAAGGAGAAAACTGTCAAATGAAAAAAATTATAAAGGAAATATTTTTCAATTAGGGCGAAACCTATAGCTCTGCGTGTTGCGTGTGCGTTCAAAAATACAAAAACAAAATACATGTATTTGTTGTTGTTTTCAATTTGAAATACATGTATTTTGTTTTTGTATTTTTGAACGCACACGCAACACGCAGAGCTACAGGTTTCGCCCTTAAAGTCCAGGGCCTGGATTCTTGTTCTATGAAAATTTGAAATGAAAAACATTTTCTTTGTAATTTTTTTTCATTTGAAAGTTGTTTCCTTTATAAAAGTTTTCACAAAGACATAAATATAAATAAATTGCCGCAAGGAAAATCGCTTAATGTAAATATGGACAAAATTTTCATAGAAAAAGAATCCAGCCCCTGGTTAACATTAGGCGAGTTTGCGACAAATGTAATAACAAACTTAATATACCCTCCCTTATATGGTGAAGGGTATAAAAAGCGCGAAACTATTCGGGAAACATACAGTTAAGATAATACTCAATAGAACAGGGAATAATGTGAACGTGGAGTAAACAAAAGTTATGTGTTTAATATTGATTTCAAAAAAACTCACAGCAAGAAAAATTGTTTACACCTTTAATTGTTTATTACGAACAGTCATTTTTTTGCATGCACCAACAACTTCAGCAGGGATCGCACTAATCTCTCTGTGTTGACACGTTGTTTTATTTCCCTTCTTAGGGAAATTCTTTGGCATAATTCATACAGTTAAGATACTACTCAATAGAACAGGGAATAATGTAAACGTGGAGTAAACAAAAGTTATGTGTTTAATGTTGATTTCAGAAAAACTCACAGCAAGAAAAATTTGTTTACACCTTTAATTGTTTATTACGAACAGTCACATTTTTGCATGCACCAACAACTCCAGCAGGGATCGCACTAATTTCTCTGTGTTGACACGTTGTTTTATTTCCCTTCTTAGGTAAATTCTTTGGCATAATTCTTGTCAAATTCTCCTCATTATCCGATGATTCAAACTCTTCTTGAGTTTTGTTTGAAACACTGTCATCATCACTGTCTTTTTCGCTTTCTGCCGAACACTCACAATACTCAGAGGTATCAGAATCACCACTGGAATTTTCCACTTGTTCACAATCTACTGGACACTGGTGGAATTCTGGTTTTTCTATGCAGGGATCTGGTTTATCTTGTTTATCAACTCTAACCCATTGACATTCAAAGGGACCCTGACTGCAATCGATGGCCACAACTCCTGTGTCACGATCAATGTCACAATCACACATGAGCTGGGGACAATTGCATTGAGCACATCGGGCCACATTGAGGTCTTGATTTTTGATTTCTTTTCTTTTTTTCGACGGAGGAATGCCATCACATTCATTTGCCATCATACGTTGATTATGGCAAACTAATGGGCCGCCTCCCGATAGGTTGGTTACGGAAACGGTGCTTTTTATGGGCCAACTTTTTGGTGGCATGTTTTCAATATATTCTCTTAATTCAGCAGATTTTTGACACGTTTTCACACATTTCGCTTTTTCCTCAGATTTCTTTGTTGGCGACCGTGTGCCATGAATAATTTTCCTAATACATCCTCTTGGATGATAGTCTTCGATTACAACAGGATCAGCACGATTACTAAGACGGCCATGAAGTTCCTTGTAGATGCTTAATATTTGTTTGGGATAATTACGCTGAGCATCGAAAAATAAATGGGCATAACGCTCAAAGAGAAAAACAGTACGCCTGGCAGCATGCAACCATATGAATTCCTGTTCCTTAACGATAACAGCTTCTCGAATTGGGCTGCGTATGCTATGATCAGGGGTACCATGGTAAAAAGCTTTCACTGCCCGCTTGACAATACAATAGGCCAAAAGTGCTTCTATTCGCGTCATTTGACATTCACTTTCAAAATCCCCAACAATGTGTTCACGATAAATGCTGTTCTCATTTTCGGGGCTTTCAAATTGATGCCGTTTGATGTCATAGAATTCGAAAGCTTTTACAATAATATCCTTGGTCAGTTTGGCCTTGCAACGATGGATTCCACAAACGATCATAATCTGTGAATAGCTATATGAGTTACTCGTGGTCAAAGGACATCACAATACTTACCTCGCTCATTGTATCAGCTATATCGTTGACATTCTCCTTAAAAAGCGGATCGAAATCTTGCGGCTCTCTACAGATGCTGAAATCACGTTTGTGATATGGACTTTTAGGTGCTGGACATTGACTAATTTTCATTTTAATCAAAATTGAGGCAAATTATTTTAGAACACTTAAAATTTATTATCTCCAGAATTGAAAAAAAGCCAAACCAGTTTTTATTTTTTTAATTTATTTTGAAATAAAACATAACATTGCACTATGGTTTCAATCAGAAATTTTTGGCCGAAAACTATTTTAAATTTGAAAATTTTTAAATTATTTTTTTTAATTATTTTTGGGAGGAATAATAAAAACACTTAAAATCAGCTGAAAATAATACCGTTAGTTTGCGCAGCCCCATGTTGACACTTATTTGTATAAAAATACATAAAACATAATTTGTGCTGTAAAATATGTACTTTTGTTGTGTTGTGTCATTGCATAAATATGCATAAGTGAGGCTAAATTTATTATGAATCTGAAAGCTGATAGTGAGTACCTTTCTAATATTTGTAAAATTAGCGTATTTTTGATTATTATCAGTTACGGTAAAAATAGTATATTTCATACACATCTGTATCATTATGAACCCATTTACGGATCGATATTTTAAAGGATATATGGATATTCAAGAGTTTTATCATTAAATAACATTTTCTATGTTTTTCTCCTTTTTTATGAGAGTATGAAATTTTTTTCTCTTACAAATTAGATATTTGAAGGCAGTAACTTTAAGTTTGAATCCGAACGTGCTCCGAAAAGTTCAGCCATACCATAGTAGAAGTGTTCTACAAATGAATACATAACACTTCGATCAGTTTACTACCATGTTGTTATGAAAGATCGTTCAAAGTGCCAAAATATTCATTATAGTCCACAGCATTAACGATAAAAATTGAAAATTAATTTTAAATGGTGGATCAGACTATTCTGATGCCTGGGAGCATTATGCATGGAAATAGCATCAGAAGGATATTTATTTCACAAAGATACCCAATTTTTTGGCGGTTTTGAAAAGTCTTTGGCTTACTGAAAAATATGCTCTGCTACAATGATTGTGGGGTGTAAATAATTCTGATTGAAAATCTAATTGACAATTTTTGTAGCTATGCCTTATCAATAGAGAGCGGAATTTTATACAACCCCTCTTTTTCATCCGATTAATGTCAAATTTTTGGGGTTGGGCATATTTTTGGCTTCTGATCAAATTGCAATCGAAACATTTCACATATGCAAAACTATGCAAAATGTATAAATTATGTATATTCATTCGTATTCAACAAATATTTTAAACATATCTTCAAAAAGTTTAAGTGTACATTTTTTCTGTTAAAAATTGTCTTCAGACTAGTCAATGAAAAAGGGAAATGTATAACCACAGCCCCAAACTTCAAAATACCGAAAATCGGGAGGTATCGTTCTATGGGGGATATATGAAGGCCTGAACCAAAACCGACAAATTTTAGGTGGAAAGTTGTTTACCCCCAAGGAAGACTTAATCCCAAATTTCAATCATTTCGGCGGGATATTGAGGTCACAACCCTCAAAATACCGAAAATCGGGAGGTACCGTACTATGGGGGCTATATGAAGATGTGGACCTAACTGACAAATTTTAGGTGAAATGTTTTATACTCCCAACGAAGACTTTATATAAAATGTCAGCCATTTAAGTGTGATGTTGAGGACACAACCCTTAAAATATCGGAAATCGGGTGGTACCTTTCTATGGGGGCTATATGAAAACGTGGAACTATACTGACAAATTTCAGGTGGAAAGTTTCATACCCTTAACGAAGACTTAATTCCACATTTCAGCCATATCGGTGGGATTTTTAGACCACAAATCCTTATATATATTTTGGCATATGGTTTTGCATATGCTCATTTTATGCAAATATGTAAAAATATGTTAAAATATGCACGATATGCAAAATATGCAAAAATTTCTGGGCCTAATTCGTTTTATTTTGTGATAAAACTAGTTTCTGTCTAATCAGATTTTCTATACGACCATCCTAACCATATATGCATTTGCATCCGCTGTCTACTTATCAACCGAGTGGAATAGCAAAATATGACTTCAAATTAATTTTTTCTTTTCTAATTTCTAAAGGTTCTAGTCTTAATATCATTTATTTTGGCAGTTTTCGGTAATTTTAGTCGATAAAATTCTAGAATTGCTGTTTCTTCGAATTTATTATAAATAATAATCAATTTCAATACTAAATGGACGTTAAAATATTTTTGGCCAGAAAATTTGGATTTGAGACCATAGTGCATTTTCGATATATGAAGAATAAACATAAAAAGAAAACAAGTAGGAAGAAAAACATATTTCATCAGCAATTTAATTTGGCACCTGCAGGGATTTGATAGAGTTCATGATTATGAACATGACGTTAAAAATTGAATCGTTGTAAAAGGATCCGCGAGGACAACCTGCTGCAAAAATGTCAACTATCCGAGACATGTCCTTATACTGCATTTATACGAAAAAATTAAATTTGTAGTTGAAGGACCGATATAATTTATATTCGATCCTGATCTTCATGTTGCAAAAACAAATTTTTGACCAAATCGAGGGTTATTATGAGCACCACTTTAACGACAAATTTTGAACTTTTGTAGTGGAGGTACCGTAAGGGGTGAACCGATATATTCCATATTCGAACACAATTATACCCCCATTATTATAAGTCTTCTTTTGTTATAGTTTGTATTTACCGAACAAATTTATAGCCTTCCGGATAACATAAAGTTGAAAGTGATGATTGAATTTCAAGGAGGAGCTCCTTGGCATTAACTTTCAATGTAAAAATTATATTTTTAATGTCTCCAAATTAGTTTATTTTGCGTTTTCAAATCCATCAGATAGTAAAAGAACACATATAATAATGGTCCTAAGTGTGAAAAAAAAACAATGTTACGTGCCCATTAGGCACTTTTGTTGATCACGGGCGGTTTTTTCAGAGCTTTTGGACCATTATGTCAGGAAACATGGACTTGACCACGAAAAACATTGTATCGCTGTGCACATGGCAAGAAGAACTTTTGATTGGTGCCTGCATGGTTATTCAGAGCTTTTGGGACAATATCAAAAGGACCCCCCGAAAAAAATTATACCGTCGTAAAAGGTGACGAACCGAGAAGTGTCCCTATATTGAACTTTTGCCTAAAATTTTGAAATTGTATGTGGTAGGGCCGTTATAGTACGTATTCGACGCTGATCTATGTATATATGGAGGAATAATTACGATATGCAATGTTTGGACCAATTCTGGTTTTCCATTCAAGAGTTATAGTGCGCACCATTTTAGCAAAACTTTTGAATTTTTTTTTGGGGAAGGTACCTTAAAAATTTTGCCGATATGGCCCATCTTCGAACTTAAACCAAGTTAATTTTACGTTCCATGTAAGGTTATTTTATCGTAGTTCTTGGGTTTTTGGTTCGTCGTTAGGTGTTTATTGGTCGACCTCGATATCGTGATCCTGGGGGATACCATTTAAGCGTCATAATGGTTATCCTATTAACATGTTTTCTTTAGGTATGCCCAATCCTACTTCATTTCAATGGACAATTCTTTGTTTAATTTCTGCCTAATTTCATTAGATTGCATACGTATTCGTAAAGCACTTAAAAAATAGAGGACATCGAGTATGTCCACTGAAAATAGGGGACAAAAGGAATACGTTAACAAATAGAGTACGGACGCCTAAAATAGAGTACTGTACTCTATAATAGAGTCCGGTTGGTCACCGTGGTTATATCCGAAGTATGTTTGGACGAATTCCGTTTCAGTCAATTTGGTCTGTCTGAATGGCTGGCTGGAGCGCACGATAACTCTCGAACGGATGAGTTCTTGGCGTTCGTAATAATTTGTCCAAACATAGTTTAAGTTCGAAGATGCGCCGTATCGCTCTACTCCTACAGGTACACCCCCACAAAGGTTGAAAAGTTTTCATTAAATTGTGTGCACGATAACTCTCAAAGGCAGTAACACATTTGGTCCATACTTTGCACATCGTAATATTTCGAATATGGACTATACGAGGGGAACTAGAAAAGTTTGCGGCCTAGGCAACACGCAGTGTCGCCAAGCTTCATTTGATATTTTTTGGAAAGTTTGACAGTTTTTAGCCTAAGCATACTCAGGAGAGTTTGACATACGACCATGGATTGTATTGTTTACAGTGAATTGAGAATTCACTTTCCAAAAAAAAATGGAATTTGCTTGTGAACATTTTGTCCCAAAATTTGTCACAACTTTCGACGTGGATAATCACGGCAAGAGTGCATCGATCAAATTAATGGCCTGTTTCACTAAGACGATTCGAAAACCAATTCGTTCGAACTACTGCCAAACTTCTGTTTTTTAAAAAATATTTTATTCATTTTCGTTTTCAATCAAACAAATATTTTCTACAACAGCAAGAGTTTGGTAGTAATTTTAACGAATTTTATTTCGAATCGTCTTACAGAAACTGGCAATAAATCTTTGTATGTCGACAAAGGACCGTCCCATCGCACTATGAAAAACTGGTTTAATGAATTCAATCGTGGCCAATCCACGCCAAAAAACGCCAGAAAAAAATTAAGCCGTGCGTGAACGGGTAATGCAAGTTCGCCATGTTATGTACCGGGAGAAAGGCATCCGTGGGCAATTATTCCACCAACTAACATGTGATAATGCATGAACACTTGGCGCCCAAAATAGGGATTCTCTCTCGTCGTCGTGTTGATCGGTGCCAGAAATTTCGAATAAATACGATCGCATTGTTTCAAAAAACGTTTATATGATGGATCCAGGTGACGAATCATGGAACTATACGTATGATCCCGAAAAATGACAGAAATCGCCAGAAGATTCTGGAAAAGCGTTCAAAAACCTGTCAAACTTTCCAAAAAAATGTCAAATAACGCCTGGCGACACTGCGTGTTGCCTAGACGGCAAACTTTTCTAGTTCCCCTCGTATAGATCTTTTCCTTAGGTTACCTCCCCACAAAAAGTGCAACATTTCCTTTAAGTGCAGGTTAGGGTCTGTTCGAAAATACATTGGAAATTTATACCGAAGCTACTCCTTGAGGTCCTGCCTACAGCGATGTTATGTTCCACGTGGGCACGTCCATGCTTCCTGATGTAGTGGTCCAAAAGCTCTAAGTTAAACGGTGGCCAACTGAAACGACAGGAGCACAGCGGATCCACACATTGGTCAAAAATAAAAAAATTAATGTCAAAATTTTGGTACAACATCTGGCAACTCTGTCAGCTATGACATGCATCTTTTTAAAAATATATTAATTTTTGTTTCATTCGAACGCGATCTTCTAAAGAATTGCTTCAAAAGTCGGAACATATCACTAATATTTTTTGTTGTGAGTACTACCTATTTTTTTCAGTGCAAGTAAATATATTCAAAATATCGCGAAACTAATACGTATAGCAAAATATTATAGTGGATTTTGAAGGAGGAAGTAATAAATTAATTTTTGACCTAAGTTTTTAGTCATGATGCCCACCAGTGCGCACCTCGGGAATAATTTTCCAAAGTAGGTCATGGGTTTAAGATTATTCAGTGTTAAAATCAGCTGCCATCTAGTGGCAGACTATAAATGGTAGGTCGCTGACTAATGCCCTATAACAAGGTTTCTATGGATATATTAGCATATAACTCTGTTACCTGACCACGTACATTAACATAATTGACATCAGTGGCAAGATGAAGAAATCTTCTGCCTTCCAGGAAGAACGCTATAAGATCTATATTATAAATTTTACCAACTTTCAGACAAAAATTTTGATTTTTTTAATACGCTAAATTGGTTGGATTTTATGTTGTTTTGGAGATTGTTTTGTTTCCCCAAGTCTATTTTTGCATCATAAGATAATCGGGATCTTTGTTCATGTCATTTTGTATTAACAGCATAAAACAATTCTTACTGTATACCCCCTCCAGAGGGGAAAGGGGGGAGAATGTTACGCTCGTGGTTTCTTAAATATTTTTGGCCACCTTCTCCATACAAGTGGATCCACTGTGAGGGGGCGCTTTATATATCGAAAAGAAATGACTCCCAAAATAAAATCCACTTCCAAAATGGATTGTGCCCATGCACTCCTTCAGAAACCTCCCCAACACTTTTCAGCTTTAATCCAAAAAACATATATTTTTGGCGACAAGGTCATACGTCCAAAAAAGGCAACGAAATCTGAAACCCTTAATACATGATTATTGGAGAAAAGGATTTTGGTGGCGTGGCAAGCATTCGATTCTATAATGTCCATAGATGAAAGTTTCAACTCACACAGACTGACGAGGGTATACCACTGTCGGCAATGCGGGCTGATACTTTTTCACTTGTAATATTTATATTTCCACTTCTAAGATTGAATTAGTTCTTCTTAAAATGTACTAACATGGCCCACAAAAGTTATACACATACATACATGCAGTCATAGATGCAACAGATAATTAGTATTTGTTTTTGTTAGGTTTCATTTCATTTCAATTCTGTGAAGTGTTTCGAAAAAAGTTCTCATGATAGTCGTACGGTTGCTTGGATGGTTTGTTTACCTTTGTTGTTATTGAAATAATATTATTGTGTTATGTTTTAGTTAACAACAAAATACCTGAAGGAAAAACAAAAACAATACCTACAATAGCTGCACCAATGGCAACAACAATGACAACAATACCAGCAACATCATCGGTGCTGCTTGGCAAACAACAAAACAATCACTCCGAGAAAAAAGTTTATCGTCAAAGATATGCCCTAAAACAACAACCAGAGTCGATCTAGAATGGAATTGGGCTAAATGGTAAAAATGTTTGAAGCCCTCCGGAAATTTTCCCACAATCATTATTCATATGTGTGTGCCCAACCAAATGCTAAATAAATGCTTTTCCAATTCACAGTAAACGATAGAGTGACTGCTCTTTGTAGCTTTGGCTATATTTGGTTGTTTTCATTAGTCGAATGTAATAATGTTTTTATTTGTTTAAACAATTGATTAGAAAGCTCCCAGTAACATTTTCCCAAAGTCACAGCAATTTATGCGCTATAATTGTTGGAGTCGTCTTCCATTCATTATCAGTTGTTCACAGTTTACACATGAGTGGTGAATGATAATCGTTACTCCCAGTTTCGGTTGCTGTTTAAAGCTGTTCGGCTTAGAATGCTTGCTTAACCAAATACATTCAAAATATTCGTTATTGCAAGTTTAGTACTTTGTTGTTGATAGATAGAAATGCTTCAAAAATTGGATCATATATGGAACAGTTGAGACAGTTGATATAAAGAAGTAGACCGCCAAAATTCTTTGGAATCATAACAAAATTTAAGCATTCATGTGATTTGATTATACGAAAGAGGCAATTACCAACGAAAGCAAGTTGTGGTTTATGTGCCGAAATCAACGCCAGTCACAAATCAAATGTTCACAAAAGCTGCATAAATTGTTTTCGAATGAAACGGGGAGAGTATAAGCCAAGGAAAAATGTTAGTTGAATTTCGATAATGGCAAACAATTGGTTATCATTTCAGAATTTTGTGGCTGGCGACGTACGCTTTCACCCATCGATGGTTGTTGTTGTAACAGTGTTGTTTATTATATGTTCGTTCTTCTGCTTAATGTGGCTCTGGCTCAATCTCCAGTTCCAGGAATGTGGCTGCTTCGATGGGTGCAACAAAGATCCACTAGAGTTAGTTGAGTATGTTTGGCAAGGGCAGTTGTAAAGAGACAGAGTGTCGCGTGGGCCTGTGCCGCATGCTGGGCCGATGTTCTGCACATGTAGATGGTCCACTGAACACCCTGTTGGTGCCGTGACATAACTCCCAACGGACATAACTCCCAAAACGATTTTGGGAGTTATGTCCGCCTTGGTTTGCGGACATAACTCCCAAATTTTTTGGGAGCTATGTCCGACCACCCTTAGCGGACATAAGTCCCAATGGAATTTATGTCCGTTTTTAATATTTAAGTGATTTTTATTTAAATACCATTTTTATTTCAAATGTATAAGAAAAAAATTAAAAATTAACTCTATGTAATACATAAAAATGTATATATAAAAATGTATATACATAAAAAATGTATAATTGATTTAAAATTTTTAAGAAAATTAAGTACAAAATAAGTAGTAACCATCTCAAATCGAACTATATTCAAAATTTGCCTTTAAACCTATTTTAAACAAAAAATGCTGCCTACAGGAAAATAAAAAGTTTTTGTTAAAATTCACAAATACTTTCTGCAAAAAAATCGCACGATGTTTTACAAAAAATATTTTCACAATTTAAGAAGATAAAAAGTTTTTGTAAAGATATTCAAATACTTTCTGAAAAACGAAAAGAGCCGCAGGCGAAAATATTTTTGAAAAAATCGCGCGATTTTTTACAAAAGTCTTTTACAATTTAAGAAAATAAAAAGTTTTTGTAAAAATATTCAAATACTTTTTGAAAAACGAAAATCGCCGCAAGCTAAAATATTTTTGAAAAAATCGCGCGATTTTTTAAAAACATATTTTCACAATTTGAGAAGATAAAAAAGTTTTTATAAAAATATTCAAATACATTCTGAAAAACTAAAAGCGCCGCAGTCGAAAATATTTTTGAAAAAATCGCGCGATTTTTTACAAAAATATTTTCACAATTTAAGAATATAAAAAGTTTTTGTAAAAAATATATAAAATATTCAAATACTTTGTGAAAAACGAAAAGCGCCGCAGGCGAAAATATTTTTGAAAAAATCGAGCGATTTTTACCAAAATATTTTCAAATTTAAGAAAATAAAAAGTTTTTGTAAAAATATTCAAATACTTTCTAAAAACGAAAAGCGCCGCAGGCGAAAATATTTTTGAAAAAAATCGCGCGATTTTCATTTTCACAATTTAAGAAGATAAAAAAAGTTTTTTAAAAAATATTCGCGATTTTTTACAAAAATATTTTCACAATTTAAGAAAATAAAAAGTTTTTGTAAAAGTGTTCAAAAATATGTTCACAATTAAAAGAAGATAAAAAGTCGAAAATATTTTTGAAAACAAAAATCTCGAGATTTTTTACAGATATTCAAATACTTTCTGAAAGCCGAAAATATTTTTGTAAAAATAGCGCGATTCTCTTAACAAATATTTTTACAATTTAAAACTTCTCCTAACTGCTACTTACATAATTTCGGGCATAATTTCGTTTTTAATTAGTTTTATGAAATCAGGAGGATTTTGTGGATACTTCGATAGTGGTTGGCACTTAGGCCTTCTCAAATGTATAATTCCGCTTACATTCTAACTTCTACTCTAAAATTTATAACTATAAATTTCAAAATTAAGCAAAGAAATAATTTGTAAATTAAGAAAAAAATCGTTGGGAGTTATGTCCGCCATTTTTTTGGGTATTATGTCCGCTTTGCTTCACGGACATAACTCCCAACGAATTTTGGGAGTTATGTCCGCAAAGGTCAGCGGACATAACGCCTAAAATCATTTTGGGAGTTATGTCCGTGGGAGTTATGTCCGGGCACCCACCCTGTTGCTGGTCTCATCGCGGCATTCTGTCAAGTTTGAATATCTTTCCATCGCGTTGCACTTACAGCCGCGGACCAAACTGGCGCCGCATATCTTACCACAGACCGACCTTTTGCAATAATGTGGTCAACAACGTTTCTTTATCTGCACCCCAAAGTGCTGCTGTCTAGCGACTTTAAGACCATGTTTCTACATTTAAGCTCGTAGGGAACAGCTTGGAACAAAGTTTAGTTTTCACAGAATGATGCCCGAGAATGTCCTGTTTCAGCCCATACATATTTTTGTACCAGTTCCGTTCCGTCCGTTTAACACTTTTTAAATTTTTTTAAATTGCATGGGTAAAAATGTGACACAAATGGACATTTTATTTAATATATGTGTTTTTATAAGAGTGTTATAAAAACCCAAAGAATTTTTTTGCAATTTTGGAAAAAATTTAAAAATATTTTTGAACTTTTCTAAATAGTTAGAACACACGAAAAACTCAAAAACTCTCATATTTTAATGCAAAATATAAAAAACTCAAATTTTTAACTTTGACTTTGAATTCCTCTGCAACCGGGTTTTAATGTGTCGGAAAGCTGAAAGTGTTATCTGTCGAACAAAAAAGAACTATGAAAATATCTCTATCCGTTCAAAAGTTACAGAGTTTTGACCAGGTAAAAGCGATTCTGAACCACTGTGCGCCGCAACCATGATATTCTTCCGACTCGGACCAAAAGAATACGGAGCAGGCATTCCGGAATATGTAGCTCTCAACACAGAAAAACGATGCAAGTACAAACATGTGTACACTGAGGTGGCTGCCGCTGGCCGCAACACTGTGGTTGTGTGATTCCGGATCAATCCGGTACGAGAGAACCCGATGCCGCAGAGTGTGGCCGCATCCACACAAAAGTGGACAAAATTAGAAGGCTTTGACATTTTTCATTCCTGTGTCCTAATAAGTACTTGTGCAAAAATTCATCAACCTTGGTCAACGGTAAAACTGAACAGAGGCCTGAGGAAACATCCCATGTTCAATTTGAAGGATATTCATCAAAAGTTGAGCGAATTATAGCAAAATCGGGGAACGATAAATATGGAATCTATATCAAAATCTGAACCGATTTTTGTGAAAATCGGTGTAGCTACTCAGGGGGCTAAGAAAATAACACATATTAAATTGAAGGCTATTCGATCAAAATTGAATTAGTTGTAGCAAAATCGGGAAAAGATATTTATGGGGGCTACATCCAAATCTGAACCGATATACATATCTCAGAAGGTTGCAGGGATGGGCAGAATGTTTTTATAGCCCACCCATCAAATCCCCATCCAAAACTTTTAATATTATCAACAAAATTTTCAGAAATGATTATTTAAGTGGTAGTCTAGTTTTCATATTATTATTGCTTTAGACTACCTGGGAAATATTTTTCATATTTAAAGAGCTATAATTTGGTTATGGATGCACACATTGGCACAATTCTTTCAGATTCGTCGTATCTGATGTGTTTACTATAAGAAAGAAACGTAAACATAAATAAAAGTTGAGATTTTGATTTTTCAAAATAGTCTGGCTTAATCCCTTTTGTTGTTTTAATATTTAAAACAACAAGTTTATTAGTGGAGAAGGTTTGGCATTGTTCGCCAAGGGGTAAGGCAAGGAAGACTAGTTTCGATCCACGTCAGTTCCCTTCTCCACTAATAAACTTGTTGTTTTAAATATTAAAACAACAAAAGGGATTAAGCCAGACTATTTTGAAAAATCAAAATTGTAACAGCTATCCCAATTAAATAAACGCCACCAATGTTCTATTTGAGAAACACTGGCACGGTTTTGTGTGTTGTTGGTATATAAGCTACCAAACAGCATTTGGGTATGTGCATTCGTTGAAAAATCAACGACACATACGAGTGGAAGAAGGTTTGCTTTGTTTCGTAAACACTTTCGTCGGAGTTGTGTTAGGTTACCAAAGAAAAACTTCTCATTGAAGGTTTTTCTTTGTTTACGTTTATACTTCGAGCTGACGATTGATGTTTGGTATAAAAAGTTGCTTGTTGAAGAAGTTATTGAAAAATATCTTCGGTGGAGAATATCCACAAACAAGAAACAAAGGGAACTTATGAGATCCAGTGGCGTGGATCGAAACTAGTCTTCCTTGCCTTACCCCTTGGCGAACAATGCCAAACCTTCTCCACTAATAAACTTGTTGTTTTAAATATTAAAACAACAAAAGGGATTAAGCCAGACTATTTTGAAAAATCAAAATTGTAACAGCTATCCCAATTAAATAAACGCCACCAATGTTCTATAAAAGTTGAGATCACACTGCGGCAACACTGTGCGCCGTGGGATTGATGATCGATGGAGTCGATCACCCTGACGGCTTACAGTGGTTAAGAAATCGATTTTCATGGCCAAACCCCGAATTTTGATTTCTTTATGGGATTCGATTTTAAGCATATTGAAATTAAGGAACCCACAAATTAGGTCAAAAAATTATAGGCAGGATTATTGCCTTTAGGAAACGTTTAAATAAATTACCATAGCGTTTACACAAAGTGAGCTATCTTATTTTATCTCAGAGTGTCCTCTTTCAGCTTATCAGTCTACTTCCGCCCGTTCAATTTTTTTTTAATTTATTGAATTTACATGGGTTTTTTTCGGGCTAAAAATGTAGAAAAAAAAAAGCCGGTCCTCGATTATCCGCTATCCTCCATTAACCGGGATAGAAAAGATATATTGGTATCGTTTTCATTACCTCTATTATCCGTTATAAACTTCTTTATACGGGAGTAAAAGCACACATTTCCATTAATTTGATTAAGAAATCCTCCTGTTTCAATTTGCGTATTTATGGGATCACAAAAACGATGGAACAAAGTCAATATCGATAAATATGATGAAGATGACGGAACAATACATGCTTCCACAACATTGTGCGACCTCATGAAGACCACTTCCTGTCTTCAGAAGAAGATAAATTACAAGTTTATCGAATACAAGTGAAGTTTGTAAGTAAAACGAAGAAAATGCATAAGAAGAGACACACCATCAAAAAATATTTTTAAATGGTACTTTTGTATGTAATAACAAGCATAAATTGCTTGATCTTCCCGAAATTTTTTAAACAGATGTTAATTCTTGAATTCATAATTTTATTTAATTTTTTCTTAAACCAATGTAGTAAAAATAGCACAGTTAAATATTACCGTGCCATGTATCTAAAAAATGTGTTTAAAACCGCATAAAAACATTGACTCTATTATCCGTAAAAATCAATTATCCGTAATGCCTCCGGTCCCGACCATCACGGATAATCGAAGTCCGATTGTACCTGACCCAGCAAAAATCCTCATTACAAACCTCCTTTCCCACCCATTATTTTAACAAGGGCATGTCGCTCGAAATATCTGGTTATTTTGTAACCACTGAAATAAGTAGTCAGAATCTACTCAGTATCTACTTATTTCAGTGGTTACCATCTAACTATTTTAGTGGTTACAAAATAACCAGATATTTCGCGCGACATGCCCTTGTTAAAATAATGGGTGGGAAAGGAGGTTTGTAATGAGGAATTTTGCTGGGTGACTGAAATCGGGTGGTACCGCATCATGGGGGCTATAGGAAAACTTGACCCATATTTGTTTTGGTTTCATAACCATGTATTGTTACCCAAATCTGAAAAGTGTGCAAAGCTTTAATTCGTCAACTGTAACAGTGTTAAAACTGGGTTACTAGATTTGGACAATAAAGCAAGTGAAGCAAAGCAAGTAAAATAAAAAACTCTAAAACGTTTCTGAATTCCTACATTGAAACAGAATAAGTTAAGTCAATGCGTCCACAATTCAAAGGTTTTTGTAGAAAGGGTAAACTATTCAATACAGAATAATAGTTTTCCCTCGACAAAGTAAAACAGAATATACCAAACTTTACTTTTTGAGTGTATTTTATAAAAATTCTTGTTATTTAGATATGTTTGTTATAAAAGCATACAAATGTAGCCATATGAAATTATTTTATGCAATCTACCTGCAGATGAAACATTTGTGCAAACTCAAAACGCCTTTTTGACCTAAAGCCAGAATTCAAAAGAAGCTAACCGAAACAAACTAAATTTGGTGTAGTATTCATTTCATGCTATAGCGCCATTATTGAATACCATCAGAAGGAACAATCATAAATTTCTAAGCAGATTTTGTTAAATCGATCATGTCATCAGCATGATGATCATCGGCAGATGATGTACTTAAAATGCGGTGTAGTAGGAAAACAACAACAATGATATAGGTTTCTATGTAGGTATGTTGTCCGCTATGAAATCCTTCAAGTTTGATTTGGAATTTTAACAAAACAAAGTTATAACTTTTTTTATGAGGGAGCAATGGCCATTATTGACATTTGCTAAAAAGTTTAATTCAATGCAATTTATTGTTTGAATTCAAAACGTGAAAAGATTTGTTGTTTGAGTTTCTGGAATTCGCTTAAATATTTCAATTGTCCCATCTGAGTATATTCTTTTAAAATAAAACAAGTGAGCCAAGGCTATAGTCTGGTCAGGGCCGACTATGAGATACCCTACACCACTACCCCTGTGCATAAGCTTTTGACTGGTAGTGCGATTGCACAAAAATGGAAAAAGGGATGTACTACCGACTATTGCGATAACTCTGTTCTTTGACCACCTATGACAACTTACTTCACATCATTGTAAAGATGGAATTTTCTACTTTCATAGTCAGACTTTGTTTTTGGAAGCTGTGATATTCGCCATTATTATTAAAATTGCACAAATGAAAACTTGGGTTCTATTAGCGGCTATTGCGATATCTTCGTTGTTTGACAACCTACGTTACATTTTTGCAAAGGTGATATTTTCTACTTTCATTAGCAGGTTTTGCTTTTGATATACCCCATATAGAAAAGGGATATTCGCTTTGAAATAAAATGTCGACTTTTTCTCCAAACAAGTTTTTTGCTCATTCCGACTCCTGAATATTATCCGACCATCACCAAAATCAATAGGCCGTTTCCCCTCCGGGACCTTCATCAACACCCAAAATTTGGAAAAGATTGGATTAAAATTTTTGGCCAAACCCAACTTATAATAGATTCCCCACATAGTGTGTCGAATAGATCCAAATGCGTGATACTATACATATTTATAATTTTGTAAAAGATAATAAAATCTAAACAAAAAAAAATATACACAAGCAAGTCTCCAGCGAAGTCTCCACTTGAAAACCCGGCCGAACTGACAATGGAGTTTCAGAAAGCACCAAAGCCTTGTCAAGGGATCATAAGCAGTCGGACAATTATTTCGACAATCTCGCCCGGATCGTGTGGATAGATCGCAACTGCCAAACATAATTACTGCAATTTAAAATATCCGTAACCGATAGACACGCCAGCTAATGCCTTGCTATGCTTCCCCGACGACCACGATGGTGCCATAAATGAGGGACAACGTTGTCCAACTGGATTTTTTAATCTATGTAAGCAGTTTACAATTAAATCCATACACGCTACAAGATACTGATAGCATCCTTGCTAATGTATGGATCGGAAGCTTCAGCTCTTGTTAATCAGTTGAGATAGCCTTAGTGTAATCTGTGTTGACGGTGAATAGGGATGTCGCATTATTCAGATGCCCTGCCTCAACATGGACATAGTTAAGCATAGCAAGTCGTAACAATTCAGTTGCCTATATTATGTCATAAAAGTAGATTAGGTTTTAGGTTGCGCAGCTGCCGTTGCTTGTTGCCAGTCACTTCCCTCGAAGACCAGCGCACAGTGGTCCCACTTGTTGGGAAGGTGCGACAAAAATATTTATAATCGTCGGATCAATCTGATTTTTACAGTATATGCTAAAAATAAGCCGACAAATCATCAATATGGGTCCAGTTTTTCCTATAGCCCCATGTAGCGGTACCATCCGATTTCACGTATTTTGAAGCTTTTATCTACATTTTCGGTCCTAATTGGCTGTACTTTGGGATTGTGGTCTTAGGTCCAGGTTTCGGTATAGCTCTCATATTACGATACCCCCGATTTGGGTATTTTGAAGATCTTATCAACATTTTCGGCCCCAATTGGTTGTAATTTGCCATTTGGAAAACTCAATGATCAAAAACCTTCTGCGCCAAAAATTGTGGTCTTAGGTCCAGGTTTCGGTATAGCCCTCATACTACGGTACCCCTCTATGTGTTATTTTGAGGTTTTTATCTACATTTTCGGTTCGAATTGGTTGTAATTTGCTATTTGGAGTTCTTAGTGGGCAAAAAGTCTCCGACTGGTATCGTGGACAGGAAAGGAAACAAATTATTCCATTTGAGGTCAGAATATTTCATTGTAGGGGATATAATAAAGTTCTGTGCGACCGAACTTTACATTTTTAATTGTTTTTCATATTATATGTAGCATCATACATATATCAAAAATATATAAATGTAAAAAAAATACACTCATAAGTAGATCCCAAAACAAAAATTTCTAAATCTTTAAAGGAAAAAAAACCAACACAAACAGTTAAAACACAAAACAAAGAAGAAAGTGAGAGTACAGTAATACGACGTATACACTGAAACGACCAGAGACATCGTCAGTATTTTTAATGTCACACACGGAAATGCAAATATATGCAGCTGGAACCAATTTTTTGTAAAATTGACACTATTTCGAACATTCTTCAAAAAATTTGGAGAGTGGCGAAGGATGGCGAATTTAGTAAAACTCAACTTCAATTTTTAGGACTTGAAAAAATCTACAAAAAAGTATTATAAAAAAATGTGATTTCCAGCACATTTTATGCGAATAATGTGTAAAAATTTTTATGTAAAAGTATTTAGAAAACCTTGTACTAAAACTTCGATTTCGAAAAAAAATAATTTTATCTTTTCAATTTTGAGTTACTTGCCTTGTAAGAAGTCACAATCTTACTGCTATTTTTAAAGTTTTTAAGAGATCATATGTAAATGTTAACTTCTTCTCTTTTGTTTTATTAAATACCGTCATAAATTACAAAAATAGTGCTGGAATATTAAAATATAATATCTTTAGAGACAATTTGCTGAATTGTTGCATAGATTTGCTGATATCGATTTTTGTCGCAGGTTGGGACCAGTGTGCAGCGGTCCATTGTGATCGTCCTAAAAAGAGACAAAGGAAATAATAGTCGGAGAGTAGATCTTACAAAAAAGTTGGGAGGAGAAAGAGGGTTAATTGAACAAAGTTAACAGGCCACGATATCTATGGAGGGAAGTGAGAGAGATACATACAACCTTATGGACACTAAACATCTTGTGTCTTTTCATTGTCAGTCTAGGGATCTACGACTTTTCCAGATCTTCACATAGCCTGCAGTAATCAATGTTCCTCACCACTTGTCCCACTTACTTGCCATAGTTCTAATGGTGCAGTGACCAGTAATGACCCCTACAATGATTCTTATTATTTAGGTAGAGAAGGAAAGCAGTTCTACGTCCTGGGACCAGGTCCGTCCTGCTAAACCTTTATGGTTTCCTTTGCGAAGAGCTTACAGAGTTTGTCGAGAAAGAGACAAAGCGCTGCCTTGACATAGTACTCCACCCTTAGGACCGCAACAGGATGCTTCCTCATTACACCCGTCGACCATCATCAGGATGGGACGAAGGTTTTAACGGAGCATCAGTACAACATGATGTTCTCGAGTCAGTACTTGCTTGGGTGTTATCGCCGTAAGCATCCGTGTAACGATTGAATGGACAGACTTCCCTCACCCAAGCACGTCGGGAGAGATCCTCATGATCTAGAGATAGAAAGGTATAAAAGAACGCAAGATATAAAAGATAACCTTGACACCAACAAGCCAATCGGGCAACATGGATAGCAATCACACTGAGACGATTGCGTAGGCAGTGCAGAGAATGCCTGACTTGGGGACCACCCTCATCCATCGCAGCTGAAGAACGCCAGCTGCTAAGGAAAACACGTGTGGTTTTAGCCCAGTTAAGATCAGGACCATGCAGCCGACAAATTTGCATTGGGCCCGAATTGAATGCCACGATACCCAACACATGCCATGTCGATTGACCCCCACGACATACTGCATTTGTTTAGCTGGATAGCTAACCCCACTCACCTGTTTCCTGATTATTTATGTCGTCCTGGTCGCAGACTTTTTGAGTAGGGATACAGAGAGACCAGAACCTGACAACTTAAATATACATATTAAATATACATGCCTCATGTGGCTGACTTCCTTACGAAACTCTCTCCAATGTTTGAATTGATTAGTCAGCTTTCCAGCATTCTATCAATCCATTTCGTTAAAAATAGAGCGGCCACTTAGTAGCTCTAAAGCTGAATGGATGGATTCGAGCTTCACATTATTAAAGTTCCTTCTATGGCTAGAAAGTGGTCCATATTGTTTTCTATATAACGAACAAGCTTATGTAGCGCTGTTTCTGCTGAGTTCCCTTTGATATAAGCATTTTGCGCGTTGCTTATGAAGTCACGATTTTTGCTCTATCTTGTTTCCAAGTCAAGCAACCATTTTAAGGTTTTCAGTTGAAAAGGGGAAAGACTAGTGAGTGACTTGGCATTCCAACCGTTGGAAAAATATGTCACTGTTACCTCTATACATATAACCGGTACGTGCGTCAATAGCAGGAAATACCTAAAATAACCTTGAGTATGGTGATCAAGACTGGCGGTAAATTACTTATTAACCTTTCACTAAAGACTCTCCCTTCAGGAGTGTAGGTCCTATTCGTATCTACACAGAATAAGAAGTGGCATCCTTGCACCCCGGAAAGCTGGTTTTTGCCAGTGGGTCTAGAATCTCTAGAACGAAGTTCGTCCACGTACCATCACTTCGTTTGAATCTTGCCGCTGAGCAGGGCAATACAGGGAGCCTTTCTGAAGTTTATTCAAGTATTTCTCTTAGCTTTGCTACTATAAATAATTTTTTAAACTTCAAAAACGTTTGAACAAATAAAAAAGTAAATAAATAAAAAAACTGGGGATCAATCTAGAATTTAAAAAAATCAATCTAGAATTTAAATGCGCAACAATTAAAACATTATTCCTAGGTGCATATTTTATTTCCTTTCCCATTGTGCTTTTTAACAAAAAACAAAATGTGTATTTAATAACCTGTATAATCCACCGAACTAATAAATCACATATCGAATTTCAAATTCAAAAACAACAATTCTCACAGCTACTTAAATTTAACTAGAGTCTAATAAAAAACTTCCCCCGAAGCATTCCAGTTCATGTTTTCTAAATATATGGCCAACAATTAAAAAATTAAATGGCCCACACAAAGCGACGAATCGGTTGAATCGAAGATATTAAGGCTGCTTAATTATCTACCAACACCGCAACGAAATGAAACGAAAGTGGTCCGTTCCGGTACATACAGGGATAATGACAACAACAAACGGAGATAAAACAAAGGAGACCGCCGCCAGTGACGCCACACTACCAAAGTCAACTCAATTACCACAACCACACCACCGGATCAAAAAAGACCAAGAACAGAGAACAACAACGAGAAATGAAAGGAGCACTGCTGTTAAGGATTAACACATGAAATTAAAACAACAAGAAAATAAAACAACAACACTAGTTGAATTGGTTGGTAATAAGAAATGAAAACCGACTAAAATTAACATGTAATTATCTCAGTTCGTCTGATGTACATATATACATGTATGTATGTGTTTGGTGGTATTTATGTATGTGTATTCCTTGGCTGTTCCTGAAGGGCCGTTTTTGGCATTTAAGACACTTTCAAGCCACAAAAGAGGCTACAGAGTACAGTGGAAGATTTTCTTTTACTAATTTTACTCATTAGGAACGTAACATGTTTGGATTGAATTGGATTCTTACAAATGTCCTTACCAAAGGCAGTGTGATTCGTTTCCCTTTTGGGTTTAGTTTTGAATTTAATTTGGCATGTAGATGAAACCTTCCTACCAAAATTTGGGGACATAGAGTTACGTTTTGGTATCCACCGATATAAGATATTCTAACTATTTTTGCCAAATTAATGAAAATCGGTATAATCGAAAAATATTCGGTTCAATCTGCGTTTAAGGTGAATAACGAATACGTTGATGTCATGAGATTAAATGACAACACGTTACATACAGTCGGTTTGTTTGCATTTTAACCCCTATAAGTCTTAAAAAATGCTGATCCTTGGATGAGAATCCAAAGAGTGCTATTTTTGGGTGTTTTGATGATACCGTGGCAAAGCCAAGAACTTATCTTGATCCCTCTTTCATCTCAAGTGGACACAGACCTCTTCGATGTCAGTGTTGCATTTAACCTCCTTTGAAAGTCAACATGTGCCGCGCGTTCACCGATAAGAACGCTAAAACCTGAGCGATGAACTAGTAACCCATCCCATTACAAATAGAATACTATGAAAAAAAATTGTCATATTGACAAAATTCGATAAAATTACTTGATCACAAAGTAAAAATACAACTGATAAAATATTTCACATATTGACAAAAATATTTTTCAAAATATTCCAAATTTTGTATCAGAATTCAGTGGTTGTTAGAATAGCTACAAAAAAATTAGGATTATAACTTTTTGCAAATATTAAAAATACCACCACAATGAAATACGGTGTCATTTTTTCTCTATCGCGAAAAAAGTTTCCGCACCAAATGCATTGAAGTTCAGTTATGCATTATTTAATTTTATTTGTTAAAATGACATATACGCTTCCTGTAATAACTTATTAATAGTTTTAAACTAATTTAAAATCAATATCGAACCATTCTCGACCAATTTGGCTTTTGGGCTTTTATTTAACAAAAAACAACAAAATAATTGTAATTATGAACATTTTTATCGATTAAAAAAAATGTATTCAAGAAAATATTTTTGTCAATATGTGAAATATTTTATCAGTTGTATTTTTACTTTGTGATCAAATAATTTTATCGAATTTTGTCAATATGACAATTTTTTATCGCCGGAAAATCGATAAATTTTTGATTGAATCTTTGAATTTTTTTTATCAAATGTCTAAAATTTTTTCTGTGAAGAGCGGAGCCACAATTGCGAATGTAAGATTGTATGCACGCAAGCTATAAAACAAAAACAAATCAAAACATTTGCTCTCTCTCTTGCACGCTCTTTCTTTGCGTTCGGATCGTATGTGTGTGAATTGCCGAAAATCTTCGTAACCAACGACAAATGGCTGTTCGGCACTGCTCTAAAGTTGGCGACCCTAGCAAACTTTTTAAGGAACATGATAAGGTGAAAATTAACCTCGAATGTTCGGACCCCTTATATTTACGGTGCAGTTTACGCAAAGTACAAGGTAGGTATTACTGCCATACAGGAAATACAATGGATTGGAAAAGGCTTCACAAAAACACCTATAGGTGTATTATTGCTTCGATTATAATAATTATATATAAAACATGAGTTTGGTTGCGGATTTATAAAATCTAGTCTCCAATTTTACCCCAGCGAATGAAAGGCTTGCTATTATTCGGATAAAAACTAAACTTGTCAACATCAGTTTTATTTGCAATCTTGCTCCCACTGAAGGCAGAAGAAGAATATCAGTCTTCACAGTGAAACGTCTGCCAATGTAATGAGGCTGATAGACTTCGAAGCGTCAAAAACATTATACTTAGTATCAGATTTAAGCATCTTGACATTCATAGAGGCACCTGTCTGTCTCCATACCAAAATACAAGAAATCAAATTGACCACGTTGTGATAGATGGAAGACATTCATCGAGCGTGTTGGATTGGATGTACGTTCGTTCCGAGGAGCCAACATCATCTCCCGATTAAACGTAGCTAATAAAGTGAGAATAGACACGAAAGTTGGATATCGGTAAGCTGCAATCACAACAGATGGTCACAGCATAATCCACTCAACTGGCCCAATTGCTTAATGCAAGCACTCCCAGTTCCACTGTGCTGATACAGTGGAGACGAACAAGGTAATTTGTTAACAGGAATATATAGTGTGCTGAAGATATGGGAAGAGCATTTTCCAACTGTTGGTGTCCAATACTAAGGCAGACGACTAAAATACCACCGATCCGATCCCAGAAGACGTTGTTGAGTGTATACCGCCCGGCCGCGACTCTTTGAAGACAGCGATAAGACAGCAATAAGGCATCAGGAGCCAATGGCTTACCAGCCGAGCTGTTTAAAGCCGGAGGCGAAACGCATACACCTTATGTATCAGCTAATTAGCATCATCTGGGAGAAATAACGTGTACCCGACGACTGAAACCTAAGCATCCTGCGTCCTGTCCTCAAGAAAGGAGATAAGGCTATTTGTTCTAACTAAAGGGGCATAAGTCTGATCTATTTTGCTTATAAGATAGTGTCAGGGATATTGTGTGAGCGACTAAATAATTGGGCCATACCAATGCGGCGCTTTTGACCTAACAAATCCACCATTGGCCAAATATTTACCCTGCGGAAATGATCCAAGAGATGCCGATCGACACTAACTATCTTTAATAAAGTGGGGCGATTTGAACACCATCACGGGCGCCTGCAGTTTCTGATTCTTGGGATTGTACTGAGCAAAAAAGTCAACTACACCATATGTCTACGGTGAAAATCGAGCCCCCGGATTTTGACTTGAAGTTTTTTTTCAAGGATTTTTGGATACTTTGGCATATATCAACCAAACCACTGAGATTTTCTATCCAACACGAAGACAACAAATGTAGCCAAGACAATAATAAAGAACTTTCTAGTACATCGCAAAAGCATTGGAATGCTCCTTCAGGTAGTTATGGCCTCGAGAAAGTGCACATTTTTCGGAAAATATCGATAAATGACACTGTCCTACAAAATGGGACTCAAATTCAGTGGGTCGAAAATCCCTCTTGAAGGTGAAAGCACTCGGTGAGTGTACTAAGAACCCAAAAGGAAATTTTCACCATAGATCAAGTTTCCGAGATATTGCGTAATTAATGGTTTAATTTTGGCCCCTTAATTTGTGAGAAAATAGCTTTATATCTCTCTAAAGCGTTATTGTAGCTTCATTTTGATATTACATGACTTCAGTCAAATCGAATGGTGAATCTTTTTGTAGAATATTTCATCCCTCTATCTCCATGCCTTTTATGTCCTTTTCGTCCTTTATTTTTTGAACCGTAGTAAAAGTACCAGAAGACGAGATTTTACAGCATCCAAATATTCTACAAAAATGTTGTTCAGAAGATTTAAGGTACGGTTATCATTGATGACCAATCGATATTTCCCGTTTTCATGGTTCTTTTTGACATTTACCCGGTTTTTGTTCAGAGAACTAGGTTTTGTTTTTATGTATATTCGTTATTAGTATGTGGTGCTTTTGAAATACTTACCATAAATAGCTCTTGTAATGACGAACACGTTAATAACAAATTTAATTGAAGGATAGATCCGGTTATCTCAATTTTTGAACCGGTTAATCTGATAACAAAACCGATTTTGGAACCGGTTTTAAGTAACCGATTAACCGTATATGTATATCATTAGAAAGCTAATAAAATGGTCAATCAAATGACAGCAAGTAGCTGATTACAACTTTGTTGGTTCCGAAGCTTGACTGAACACATGTAATATCAAAATGAAGCTACAATAACGCTTTAGAGAGATATAAAGCTATTTTCTCACAAATTAAGGGGCCAAAATTAAACCATTAATTACGCAATATCTCGGAAACTTGATCTATGGTGAAAATTTCCTTTTGGGTTCTTAGTACACTCACCGAGTGCTTTCACCTTCAAGAGGGATTTTCGACCCACTGAATTTGAGTCCCATTTTGTAGCACAGTGTCATTTATCGATATTTTCCGAAAAATGTGCACTTTCTCGAGGCCATAACTGCCTGAAGGAGCATTCCAATGCTTTTGCGATGTACTAGAGAGTTCTTTATTATTGTCTTGGCTACAATTGTTGCCTTTGTGTTGGATAGAAAATCTCAGTGGTTTGGTTGATATATGCCAAAGTACCCAAAAATCGTTGAAAAAAAACTTCAAGTCAAAATCCGGGGGCTCGCTTTTCACCGTAGACATATGGTCTAGTTGACTTTTTTGCTCAGTACAATCCCAAGAATCAGAAACTCCAGGCGCCCGATAACACTTTTTTTCTTCCATACAAATCGCCCCGGCCTAATCTTTATATCGATTATAAAGAAGCCTTCGAAAGCTCTTATGTAATCGTATACTAAGGTTTCAGACAAAGAGGCAGCCTTTCGTTGACCTATTACGTTCTGCTGGAAAAGGTTTTATAAGAGGCAAACGAAAAAAGTAATAACATTAAGGTCGGCCGGCCCGAACTTTTTATACCATCCACCATAAAATATTCGGAACTAAAATGGAACAAGTGAGCCAAGGCTATAGTCGGGTCGGGGCCGACTATGTAATACCCTACACCACTACCCCTGTCCATAAGCTTTTGGACTAATAAAATTCAAAATATTAAAATTGGGATAGCTTAGCGCCTTTGCTCTGAATGTCTTCATTAACACAGTTCAATTTTTTGAAACGCATTTAAGTGCATCGACAGTACAACCCAAATAAAAAATGGAAAAGTGGGATGTATACCAACCATCAATAGGCTTCTTTCTCTGTTAGACCCCCATCAACCCCCAAAATTTCGTGAGGCTCCGATCAAAATTTCGTAGTGTGATTGGACAAAAATGGAAAAAGGGATGCATTACCGACTATTGCGATATCTCTGCTGTTTGACCACCTATGACAACCTACTTCACATCGCTGTAAAGGTGATATTTTCTACTTTCCTTGCCAGGTTTTGCTTTCGATATACATCCTACATAAGGGCGATATTAACTCTGAAATAAAACGTTGGTCTTTTTTCCAAATATTTTTTTCACATTCCGACCCCTGAATAATATCCGACCATTATCAAAAATCAAAAGGTTTTTTCCTCTGTGGGACCCCCAATAACACCCAAAATTTCGTGACGATCCAATTAAAATTGCGACCTGTAGCGTGATTTCCAAAAAAGTAGAAAAATGGGATGTATTAACGACTATTGCGATATCTCCGTTATTTGGATACCTACGCACACCTGCTTTACATCATTGTAATGATGGGATTTTTTACTTTCATTGTCAGACTTTGCTTTTGAAGGTCCCGAACCAAAGCTGTGATATTCGTCATTATTATCAAAATCGCAAAAATGAAAAGTTGTGTTCTATTAGCGGCTTTTGCGATATCTTCGTTGTTTGACCACCTACGACAACCTACGTAACATCGTTGCAAAGGCGATATATTTTACTTTCATTAGCAGGTGTTGTTTTTTTTTGTTTTGATATATCCCTTTTAGAAGCGGAGTTATTCGCTTTGAAATAAAATGTTGATTTTTTCTCCAAATAAGTTTTTTACCCATTCCGACCCCTGAATATTATCCGACCATCACCAAAATCAATAGGTTTCTTTCACTGTGGGATCCCCATTAGCCCCCAAAATTTCGTGACGATCCGATCAAAATTGCGACCTGTAGCGTGATTACAAAAAAATGAAAAAATGGGATGTATTGCCGACTATTGTGATATCTCCGTTATGTGTCCACCTACGTCAACCTGCTTTGCATCACTGTAAAGATGGGATTTGCTACTTTCATAGTCAGTCTTTGTTTTTGGAAGATCCCCAACCAAAGCTGTGATATTCGTCATTATAATTAAAATCGCAAAAATGAAAATTTGGGTTTTATTTGCGACTATTGTGATATCTTCGTTGTTTGATCACCTACGAGAACCTACTTTTCATCATTAGAAAGGTGATATTTTCTACTTTTATTGTCAGGTTTTGCTTTTGGTATACCCCGTACAGAAGCTGAGATAATCGCTTTGGAAAAAAACGTTGTCCTTTTATCCACATACGTTTTTTGCCCATTCCGACCCCTAAATATTATCCGACCATCACCAAAATCAATAGGCGTCTTCCCCTCCGGGACCCCCATCAACATCCAAAATTTCGTGACGATCCGATCAAAATTGCGGCCTGTAGCGTGATTACAACATTTAGATGGACAGACGGACAGACGGACGGACGGACGGACTGACGGACGGACACACATAGCCAGATCGACTCAGCTCGTCGAGACATTCGTTTTGGTATATATAAGTATGGGTCTACGACCATTATTTCGATGCGTTACAAACTTTTTGGCCAAAACCAACTTATAATACCCTCCCCACATAGTGGTGTAGGGTATAATAATTAGTTTCCTGTTAGGTGCAAAAATTTTTCAACCACGGATAACCCAAATGCGTAAAGGTCCAAAAATGTATCTAAAAATTTCTTCAATCTGTTGGTACCTTTATATAGCGATGAGTTTCAGGACATCGGAAAATCTCAAATGTCATATTTCAGCTAGTTCAGTCAAAAATTTTAGCTAAAATACTCAAAATACCGAAAATCGGGATGTTCCGTTATATCGGGGCAATACTAAAATATGGATCTATGTTGACGATATTTGGTGAAGAAGTTTCGTGACCGATGAAAACCTTAAGTGTAATATTATATTATACCGAACTAGCGGTCAAAAAATTAGCTAAAATCCCCAAAATACCTTAAATCGGTAACGGTACTTATATGGGGCTATACCAAAAAGTGGACCTATCTTCATCATTTTCAGCGGAGAAGTTTTTTGTCAACTTTTTTTCACTAAAAAATTAACATTTCAAAAACTGAAAAGCCAATTGAAAATTCCCTTCGCCGGAATGAAATCATGATATTGGTAGCGATCAGTAAATTTTGTAAGGCTGTCAGTGGGTTTTGTAAACATTACTCTCTATAATAGAGTGTAATAATGAACTTAAGCCAATGAACTTAAGATTTAAAGCAATCATAATTTTATCTTAGTTCGGCTTATATGAAAAATGTTCTGCAGAGGGCCAACTAAGTATGTATGTAATGCATGTTGTTTGCAAATGCGTTTTTTAAATATATTTTTTTTCGTTATTCTGCACCCACTGTGTTATCCTAGTTCGTAATGATAACCACAATGAACTGCCTCCTTTTTCACATTACCTTTATTTCGTCTTGATCGCTGATCGTCGACAACAGCTTCTTCTTCGTCGTCGTTGTTTTCTTCATCTTCATCTGCTGCTTAATAACAAAATAAAACGCAACGAATTGTCGGCGACACCCAGCTAAAAACAAACTCGTTAAGAACACCTTAAATTAGCCCTTAAGGAGGTGCGTCACAACCTCACCACCTTGGCCGGGCTAGAAGTGAGAGAATGGATGATGTTGTTGGCTGGTGATCACATTCGAACATTAATTCCAGCACATGTTTGATTTCCACGCCACTCAATAAATTGGAAATTGGCTTGTAAAGTCTGAGTTGCGTGTTGCATGCACCAGACAAGCTTGAAAACAACTTAAGGTGTGTCATTGTGGAGTATTTAGTTGGCGTTGTTGTTGTTGTTGCTGCTGCAGCTAGCTCAATAAGCTGCTTAAAATAAATATGCGTGAGCGTTACGTTTGTTGCTATCTAGCATTCAATTAAAATATGCCGCTTGACCGACCACCCGCACACAAACAGCATCCACATACACACACCCAACAACAACAACTACTACCACACATTCCTATCGTGTTTGAAAATTGTGTTGACCACCAACAACACTAGTTAAGGTGGCGCTAAGGTCCTCATCGCATGATTTGACTAAAGGCGACGATTTTACACCCTAATTAAAGTGTTATCTAGGGACCTTCTCATTAACTTAATTGCGCGATATAAATGATGTTGAAGATCATCTCACTGCGTTTCCCCCTGCCAAGGCAGTAAGTCGGTGCTAAAGAAGGTATGGTAGCCAGTCTCATCTCATGTCATGCTGCATGAACAACAGCCTTAGCCTTTGTCGGCTTGCCATTATTTTACTAACTTGGCCGCATCACCACAACATTTGTCGGTCTGTTTGTCTGTCCCCCTGTCTGGCAATACGCAAAAGGTGTAGTTTTGTGCTGTTATCGAACACATGATTGGGGAACTCAAATGATTTCATTTAAAAATGTGTTTTTATATTTTTGTTTATGCCTGGCAGTTAATTCGTCGATTGGATAGCGTTGATCAGACGACTTGGGTTTTTATGAGTCACCAGCACCCATTCGCTCGCTAATCGTTGTGGATTGTTGACCGTGATACAGTTGTGGTGTTTATGGCATTTCAAAGAAATTTGTATGCAACACCAGATTTAAAGAAACGGCAAATTTTTACAGACCCCAAACATTAAGCAAAGAATGAGAACAGCTAAGACAAACAACAATAACAACGTGAAAGACAATATTCAGGTTGACAAACATGTGACAGCCGTTCATTTGAAGAAGTACTTAAATCAGAAATTAGACAGTGACGAGAATTTTAGCCTAAACAAAGAACAAAACTGTGTGAATATTTCGAGTACTGAGCACTATTTTTTATTTAATTATATTTTTACTAATAAATTCGAAATGTCGAAAAAATCAAGAAACAATTATATTTTTACTATTAAAAATTGATTTTAGGATTTTTTATATGATTTTTACTAAAATATGCTATGTTTTCACGTGCTAGGATTGCCGTCTGATATACATATGTAATATGGCCTGAAAATTCCTAAATGTTCAGTACCTTGTATTACTGATTTTATATACTGACATTTCATACTTACTTTACTGGCCTTTTATAGAACATTTGTTCGATAAGGCGAACTAAGAAAAAATCTCCATTCCTCTCTGTTTGTTGCTGTTTTTTCCCAATCTGGGGTATGACGTTTTCTGATGTCGTGTTTCACTTGTTCGCTCCATCGAATCCTTGGCCTTCCAGTTATGCGTGAACCGCCAAGCGCCCATATTTATACGCCTTTTTACTGGGTTCATCATCACTCATTCTTATGATATGGCGTAGCCAACGCAATCGTTGTATCTCGATTCTTTTAACTATGCTGATGACGTTGTATAGCAGATACAGCTCGTGGTTCATATAACGTCGATATTCACCGTCAACAGAGTCTGTAGATTTTTTCCCTCAAACGCACCAAGCACTGCCTTATAGGGTAGTAGGGTAGCACTGTAAGGGTAGTATCAGTGTTTTGTAGAACGTTGGTTTTGTTTGACGAGATGTGGACTAGTCTTTAAACTGTTTACTTAAGCCAAAGTAGCATCTGATGTACTTATGCTGCACTTATGACGGTGCCGAGGTAGACGAAGTCCTTTACTACCTCAAAATTTTAGGTACCAACATTCACAGTTGGTGCGATATCTGTGGATGTATTACGCGTCGATACCATGAACTCGATTTTATCGCCGTTTACTGCCAGACCGACATTAGCAGATTCCCTTTTGATTTTTGCAAAGGTATAAGTTACTTCCTTTAACGATCGACTCATGATAACAATATCGTCGGCATAAGTAAGGAACTTCTGGTACAACCTTTTCCAACAGAAGGTTGAAGAGATCACATGACAGGCCGTCTTCTTCTTCGGAGAGGTTATTTCCTATTTAAATTGAGGACCGACTTAATGTCACCCTACAAAGCTGAACGGGCTTTGCGGGGATACCAAAATCAGACATGGCTTGGAATACCTTTGAACGTATATGGCTGTCGAAGACTGCTTTATGATTCGTCCCAAGGTAAATATCTGGTCAATGGTGAATTTCTCCGGTGTAAGGCCGCACTAAGGGGCATTTAGCATTTAGGCACTCGCAGATACTATCTTATATGCAATTGGGAGCAGATTTTAGCCTCTGTAACTGAAGCACAAGTCTTATATCCCTTCTAGTGGATTGGATAAAGGAGGTTCACGTTGCAATCGTCTGGTACCCGTTCTTCCTTCCAGATGGTGCAAACTAGCTCATTCATACACCTTAGCAGCGCTATCTGTATCAGTTACCAAATTACCATGCTGGTCTCCACATTAGGATGTGTGATGTGATGGCTTTGGCACATCAGTTTGATGTTTCACATTTTTGTAGAATTTTTCATGCTGATTCCTTTACATCTCGAATTTTTCACACTCCCACGGTTTGCTGCTGATTGTCAAGTAGCCATATATTCTGCATTTTTCTCTTGGGTAGCAGCACGAAACTCCTGGTCATACCCTGGGTTCCTTGGTGGAGGTCTCTGGTATCCAAGATGGATTATGCGGCTATTTGCATGGAGTGGGCCATATTTTGCCATTGTGCTGAATCATTATCGGGACAAGTGGTGCTTTCATTAAGCAATTGGACTAGTTGAGTGGAATTTGCTGTGGATATCTGTTCTGTTTGCAGCCTACCGATGTCCAACTTCCGTGTTGTGTCTGTTCGTGCTTTATTTGCAACATTTCGACAGGTCCAACTACAAATCCGCAATCAAACTCATGATATGTGTCATAGCAAATATAATACAGTGCGTCACCTTTAGGTGTTGTTGTGACGCCTTTCCCAATCCATCGTATTTCCTGTATGGCAGTTACGAGTATATGGGGCTTGTTCTTTTCAAGTGCATCTGTCAGTGTGTAAACTGCACCTTTTCTGTAATGACTGCAAACATTCCAGGTGCAGATTTGCAGATCATGGTCCTTAAAACGTTTACGGGAGTAAAGTTTATAGGGGTATATTTTTCTTTTCCTTTGTTTTTTTCATATTTAGTTTTTTTATTTTCTAGGCTAGGGTTACTAACCCAACGCCCAAACCCAAGTTTTTATCGTTCTTGTGAGAGAGAGCGCGGCACATGTTAGCTCACCACATTTAACGGGTGTTAAAGGCAAATCCCCAGGTGACCACGGAGAGGTCAGTGTCCACTTGAGATGAGGGAGGAACCAAGATAAATTCTTTGCCATGATAAAGCCGGTCAGTTCCTTCGCTTGATATCTTTCATCCCCATGGTCATCCAACATTTCACAGGGGGTTATAAGATATGTTTTTACATTTATTAGTTTATTAGTAAAAAAATTACTGTTTTCCCCAAATTTGACTTAACCTATTTCATCTTTAAACGTGTAGCAAATATCACCACAAAAGTACGTAAGTATGTATGTATGTCAACGTGTAAATTTGATTTCACTTGATGTGAACTTAATTGCCGTCATCATTTGCTGCCTGCCCCCAGGTATGGTGGCGTCCAACTTGGAGTAGGACACTACTTGCGTTCACTCTTGAAGCGTGCGAAAATACTTTCAGCAGCAAATATTTGGTCAAACAAAAAAGCCTATGGTTTGGTATTTAAATTTATTGTTGGAGGAAAGTAAAAGTATGTTTTTGGTTGTGTGGTCGCTGGGAAATCCACTATCAGAAGTTATTACAATAAAGTCGGTCAAGATCGTTCGCATTCCAACATGTATTCGAGAATGACGAACGTATGTTGTATGCAAAATGAAATTCGCTCATAAATTATAACGCATTTTTTCAATCAATTCTACCATTTTCAGAATATATTCTATTGGAATTTTGGATTTTTGGCGAAGCATTCATTTATCATTTTACAAAATGTGGAAAGAGTGAAGTGAGATGATTTCGGCCCATGGTGTAAAACACATCGAAATTATGAAGTTTCGCTCGTATTTTATTATATAAATTGATTTTCCTCTGCTATCTGTAATTTTATTTGAAGAACATCTCACTTTCTTGTGGAAATTTAAAGATAATTTGGGAAATATTTAGGTATTCCCCCAAAGACGGAAAAGACATATACATACATACATAGTTGTGTAGTTCCGAAATTAACAAGCTAAAAGAAACAATTCCGGAAAAGGAGAGCTCAAAAATTAATTCACCGGCACCATAATTAATTTTCACAATTTTATGTGGAGATTTTGTTGAGCACTGGGTACCCCAAATATCTAATTTTAGCCATGGTTTAATAAGAAAGGTTAGCTAAAGCTTTGTGTCAGTTTAAATTTTTTCTGTCGACTATTCCTAAAACTTCAAAACAATATACACAATTGCTTTGTTCCAGAACCTGCAAGAAGCTACTATTTTTTAATACGATAGCATTTTTCTCTTTATGCTATCGGAAAAAATAGTAAAACTTAGTAGATTCTTGCAGTTCTGGAACAGACCAAATATGTGTATGTGTGTATAATATTTGAATAATATGTCAAACAATTTTAAAAACAATCGAATTCAATGATTTTTAAAATTGTTTTAAGAACATTTGTATGGAAGAAATTCTTCAGATTTGCACAATTCGATTATGTGGAGAAAAACCATGGCACTTCATTCATTTTTCGTGTTTTTTATAAAAAGCTCAAAAAAGATATAAACAAACACACTTGTTGCTTTTGTGTTTACTGATTTTGAAGTAATAGGAATTCAGGAAAAACCAGGGCTCTACAGATTGTTTTCATTTAAATCTACCTCTTTACATATACCATGATTTTAGCTAATTTGGTCAGATAATATCGGACGCAACGCAATCGTCTATACCACAACTTAGGAGACTTTTTGGATAAGTATTCAACAACTAGGAATCATATGTGCAAAAGGACAAAAAATCTTGCCCCAAAACTGTAGATAAAAACTGAAAAACCTGAAATCGGAGGTACCGTTGCGTGGGTGCTATAAAGAAACATGGATCTATGTGGACAATTTATGTTGGAGAAATTCGTGACAGCAGGAAACCTCAAATGTCAAATTATGGATTGTTCAGTAAAAAAAAATATCGGTAAAAGCCTCAATCAAAAAATTAACTCAAACCTTTAAAATACCGATAAACGAGGGTACTGTTATATGGGGGCTATACCTAAACATGGACCTGTGTTGAACATTTTTTGGAGAAGTGTTGTGACCCCTAAGAACCTCAAATGACAAATTATAGCTAGATCGGTAAAAATTTTAGCTAACAACCTCAAAAAACTGAAAATCGGGAGGAACAGTAATATGGGGGCTATACCGAAACATGGCCCTATGATGGCAATTTTTGGTGAAGAAGTGTTGTGAACCCTAAGAACTTTAAATGTCAAACTACAGCTTGTTCGGTAAAGTGGCACCCTTTTATGGGAGCTATATCAAAACATGGTCCGATATAGCCCATGATGCCTATGGTGCTCTTGAAGCAACTTTAAATGGAAAGTGCTTATACCTGAGAAGTTTTTGCGGATAAGAAAAATCAAAAAACAAAAACAATCGCCTGAGCGCTTTTTAAAAAAATCGCGATTCAAGTTGACATTCTTAGGGGCTTTCTAGGTTTTTACGATTTTACTTGAAATCGCAAGTCCTATCGAAATGGGACTAAAGAAAATGTTGTAGCAATGAAAATTCTCTACAAGGTTGACCTTAATGATAATTTCGTAGGTATTACCGCTATTGAGATATAGAAGTTCAAATTGGGACAATGCATTGAATGTATCGCTACCTTATAACTAGACAGCGGAATTTTATGCAACCCCTATTTTTGGTCCGATTCATGTCAAATTTTGGGTCTGGGCCTATTTTTGGCTTCTGATTACATTGCAATCGAAACATATGACATATGCAAAATTATGCAAAATGCATAATATTTTGCATATGCAAAATTTATGCATTTTACATATTTTATTATGCAACAAATATTTCAATAATAGGTACAAACATTTTTGTATGTACAATTTTTCTCTTTAAAATTCTTTTCAGACAAGTCAATAAAATAGAGAAATATATAACCACAGCCGCAACTTTCAAAATACCGAAAATCGGGAAGTATCGTTCTATGGGGGCTATATGAAGGCCTGAACCTAAAATGACAAATTTTAGGTGGAAAGTTGTTTACCCCCAAGGAAGACTTAATACCAAATTTCAGCCATTTTGGCGGGATATTGAGGCCACAGCCTTCAAAATACCGGAAATCGGGAGGTACCGTACTATGGGGGCTGTATGAAGACGTGTACCTATACAGACATATTTCAGGTGGAAAGTTTTACACCCCCAACGAAGACTAAGTACCAAATTTCAGTCATTTCGGTGGGATATTGAGGCTACAACTTTCAAAATACCGAATATCAGGAAGTACCGTTCTATGGGGGCTATAGGAAGATTTTATACTCCCAACGAAGACTTTATACAAAATAGCAGCCACTTAAGTGTGATGTTGAGGCCACAACCTTCAAAATATCGGAAATCGGGAGATACCGTGCTATGGGGCCTATATGAAGACGTGGACCCATGCGGGCAAATGTCAGGTGTGAAGTTTCATACCCCTAACGAAGACTTAATATCACATTTCAGCCATTTCGCTGGGATTTTTAGGCCACAAATCCTTGTATATATTTTTGCATATGCTCATTTTGTGCAAATATGTAATAATATGTCAAAATATGCACGATATGCAAAATATTTTAAAACTTCTGGGGCTAATTCGTTTTATTTTGTGATAAAACGAGTTTCTGTCTAATCAGATTTTCTCTACGAACATCCTAACCATATATGCATTTGCATAGGATTCCGTTGTCTACTTATAACACAATATCATACATGGTGCGCCTTAACTAACTTTAAGCGAAAACCGCTTACACCTGGGAAGTATCTGGGGATTTTCAAACAGCAAAAAATCGCTGTAGAGAAACCGCATATCCTATCGAAATGGAGCTAAAAAACATGTTGTAGCTGTGAAAATTCTCTAGAAGATTGCCCGTTATGATTTGTTCCTAGCTTTTACCGATTGTAAGATATATAGGTGTTCATGTCACATTTTTGGTTTTTTTGTTAAGTTTTCACGATTTGCTTGGAAACGGTAAGCCTTATCGACATGAGTCTTTAAGCTGTAAAAATTCTCTACAAGATTGGCTTTCGTAATTTTCTAGGTTGTACCATTTTCAAGATATATAAGTTTAAGGTGAGAAATTGCAGTCATGACATTGTTTTATAAGGAAGCGATACCGTCAATCCATTGTCCTTATTTGAACTTCTATATCTCAATACCGGTAAAACCTACGAAATTATCATAAATGTCAATAATGTAGAGAGTTTTCATAGCTACAACATTTTCTTTATTTCCATTTCGAAAAATGACAACTTGAATCGCGATTTATTTAAAAAGTGCTACGCCGATTTTTTTTGTTTTTTGATTTTCTTCATTTATGAACATTGTCGTTTCAGAATCGCAAAAACTTCCCAGATGTAGGCACCTTCCTTTGAAAGTTGCTTCAAGAGCACCGTGTAGTGTTTTGTAAAAAGTGGTTTTTGTTTCACGAGATGTGGCCTTACTTAGTTCTTCTTATTTAAGAACTGATCTTGCTTGTTGTATTTATGGCGGTGCCTAGGTAGATGAAGTCATTAAATGTCTCAAATACTTAGCCCCTGATTACACATGCAAGAAACTTGTAGGCAGTTGCGTATACATATTATAGCCGAAGCTTCAATTTTTTCGAACTGTCACTTTCATAAAAATATTGAATTTACCAAAGACATTTGATCTGTTCTTTTACTTTACTTACCAAAGACATACATCATAAAGAATGGTGTATGTCTTTGGTTGCACCATGAATCTAATATTTTGAACATTTTTACAATTTTTTCCTTTGTAAATTTGAGAGCAATTTCAAAAATAGTAGATTCTTGCAGGTTCTGTAGTGGAATTCTGTAACTCATGTTTTGAGTAACCGACACAAATCGTTAAAATTTAAACGCAAAATTATGAATGAAATGTATTAATAAAAGTTGACAACACTGTTAAATTACCGAAAAATTTTGTTAATTACCGAAATTATAAACATTTTCATTTTACCGATTTTTGTCGGTAACTCGAAAAATGAGTTACAGAATTCCACTACTGGAACAGAGAATAAATTCTATAAACGCTTCTATTTATGTGGACGCATTGCTCGTTGATATCATTCATCGCTCTTTGAAATCCATCAGCGTATGCGGCATTAAAATTCTTCTGTCCGTTTATTTCTGTTTCTACATCAATTTGTCCGGGAGGTATATACTCAGTACCGTCTTCTGGAATTGGATATGTGTTTTTGTTATGGTCTGCATTAGTATTGGATACTAATAGTTTGGAAATATGTTCATAGTATCCATATCCAATATCCATACACCATCTCTTACCTGATTATCTGGCTTGTCTCCACAAGATGATGTGTATGTATCACTGATGTTTCAACATATCGAAATATTCTTCGGTTACCCTATATATCGTCACCATAAATGCAAAAAGTCGTAACTAACAAAATAATAATTTTATAGGAGATGCAAAAAATTTTATAAAATGAAAAACTGTTTTATGGATTATTAATCTTATGAAGGCGAGTATATTGGATATTATTAATCATATGCGAATGGGAGTAGGTAATGAATCCAAAACCGCGGAAACGCTTGGTTTTGGGATCCGTCATTACAACAAAATCTGCAATGCATTTTCCGAAATGCATTTTCTTGAATAGGATCGTTATTTTTTAACGTAGAAGCTTGAAATTTTGCAAGAGCATGTATTTTAGTCTTATGTCAATCAGTTCAATCAAAAAAATAATATTGACTTTTTTGGAAATACGACTTCGCGCATTTATTGTGACGATATATTCTTGATCAGCACAAAATCCTTAGTCGATATAACCATGTCCGGCCGTCTGTATAAATTGTTTTATTGAAAATGGTCAACGTTTTGATAGAAGGGTACCTCCCGATTTTCGGCATTTTTAACGTTTTAGCCAAATTATCTTACCGCGATGAGAAAAGTTAACATTAAGTGTTCCTTGGGGCTAAAAAAATCTATCCCCCAAAAATTTATCAGTAAAGGACCACGTTTTGCTTTTTATACCCTCACTATAGTACCGAGTGTATTTTTTCCATTAGCAGTTCATGTTGTTTTGGTATAACCCCCATATAACGGTACCACCCGATTTAAGGTATTCTGAGGCTTTCTACCTCCATTTTTCGCTGAATTAGCTGAAATCTGAAATCTACTTAAAATTGCCAAGATAGGTCCACGTTTTGGTATAGCCCCATATAACGGTACCTCCCGATTTAAAGTATTTTGAGGCTTTTAGCTGCATTTTCTGACCGAATTAAGTGAAATTTGTCATTTAGGGTAATCAAGAAACTTCTCCAACAAAAATTATGGATATAGGTCCACGTTTTATTGTAAACCCATATAACGGTACCGACCGACCGATTAGAGTATTTCATGGTGGAGGGTATAAAAAGCTTGTCCCGTCCGAACTTACCGCTTATTTTGTTGTTGGTATTTTGAAGGTTTTAGCCTCATTATCACACCGAAATAACTGGAGATAGGTATTTAGTCGTTTTGGAACTACCAACATTGCCCCAGAATTTTGTCAGTACAGGTTCACGTTTTAACATAGCACCGCTCGGTTTTTGGGTTTTAGACACATTATCCTACATTAATGGCTGCAATTTAGTATTTAGTCTTCTTTGGGGCTACAAAACTACTCCCCAAGAAATTTGTCAATGCTCGTCCACGTTTTGATATAGCTTCCATAGAAATCGATACCTCTCGATTTTTGGTATTTTAAAGGTTTAAGCCTCATTATCACCCTGAAATAGCTGGAGACTGATACTTAGTTTTCTTTGGTACACACAATTTTCTCCCAAATATTTTTCAGTACAGATCATGGCACAATTACCAAGGCAGTGTTGTCACACCAGCTGTTCGAATGTGAAGTGTCAAATCCCTTTGTAAAAAAATAGTTTTGTTGTAATTTCCCAAACCACATAAAGAAAATTTGGACATATTCAAAATTTTAAGACACCACTACCTTTTCAGTTTGCCCTGGTATAGATAAAGGTTTGGATATATCCCCCATAGAATGGTATCTCCTGTTATTCGGTTTTTTGAAGGTCTTGGCTGCATTATAAAGCCGATTTTACTGAAATTTGGTATTTTGTCTTCGATACGAGTATAAAACATTCCTACAGAGAATTGTGAGTATAGGTACACGTTTTAATATAGCAAAGAAGAGGTACATCTGTTTTTCGTAATTTTGAAGACTTTAGGATGTCTCTCCTGAAGTGACTGTAACTTAGTATTTCGGATACTCAATGGGATACTCAAATGGTAGATAACATGATAGAAGTGTGGCATCAGAACGCTTGAATATTTTTCTGGTCAACTTTTGTAGTACAATGTCATTTATCAATATTTTCTGAAAAATGTGCAGCTTCTCAAGGCCAAAACTGTCTGAAGGAGCATTTCACTGCCTTTGCCTTTGTACTAGAGTGTTCTTAATTATTGTCTTGACTACGATTTTTGTCTTAGTGTTGGCTGTTATATATATATATATATATATATATATATATATTCTGAATCGGGAGTCTCGATTTTCACCGTAGATATGGACTTTTTTGCTCTGTACAATCCAAGGAATCAGAATCGCTATGCGCCTGTTATTAATGGACAGTTAATGGACAAACATATCTTCCGCTTATTTCTTGAATTATATATACATAGACTGCATCAAATGTTAATAATATAAACATTCCGTCTCAAGTAAAAAGGGATTTTTTTCTCAACGTTATGCCTCCATAAATTTACATATTGATACCACGTTTTCACATGTTTTAGCGGCACCATAACGACGATAATAAATTACCTGAGCGATTCCTATTAATAACTTTAATTAACAGCGGCCATTCCTTCCTTCCAAATGAACAGCAAAATGAAAATGGAATCCTTTTAGTAAAAAATGTAAGCCTCCTAAACAGTAACGCATAAAATGCGTTCACATATTTGACGAAGGCTTTGCGACAAGCAGACAAGAGTGGCGTAAACAGAATCAAAGCAATCTCACGTTACCTTTACCTCTGTTTGTGCGTATCTATGTATGTAGTGTGGGAACCGAAATATTCAAATCGAAATAAACCTCAGAGATCCAAAGATACAACTTCAATCTGAATAGAGTTCACTGCTGACTTTTTAGAACGAACATCATAGGAAGCTGATGAGAATGGAATATGCTCATGCTCTGTGAATCCAACTTGACTTCTCATATGCATATTTATTACATTTCTTTCGTTGCGGTAACGCCCCCATATTTGGTAAGGAATTTCAATTTCGTTAAAGGAATTTAACTAAACTAAAAAATAAAATAAGAACAACAAAAACAACTGCAGTCTGTGTTGCTAAAACCAATTTCAAATGCAAGATAAACCACAGAGACTAAACTACAACAAAAATTAAAACTTCAAAAATTATGAATTTATATTTTTGTCGTATTTGTACTGATATGGCATTGTCTAAAGAAGATATAAAAATTTGTTGTCGGTGTCCAGAAAATTTAAAATTAAATGCTCCAGATTTGTCAGATGTAAACAAAACAAACATGTATATGATTTCATATCTATGACTAACCTTGTCAAACAGCAGCACACCGCCTAGAATATTTCATGCCTATTCAACCTCAATTGACAACATCCGGGATTTCGTCAGAGATGAACTAAATTAGAAATTTGCTTGGTTGGTCATTTCAAACAAAGCGTGATTGTCCATTGAAGCAATTGTAATTTGCCGCGAGACCACTTTCATAATAAACGATCACAAGAGTAAAGTACAGTGGTCGAAAGATACAAAAATATGCATATATCGTTGGACCTTCACTCAACAATAAATAACTAACTAAACAATTTTTGCCGAGATCGTACCGAATTCGGACGAAATCTCTGCACAAGTTTCCATTGCTGATTCGGAACGTTTCGTCGAGGGAAATTCGAGAAGAACATTCGAGTTTCTACACAAATTCGTTTAGAACTCGAAAAAAAATTTGTGAAAAATTCTGAAGGAAATTTTGATTTTCGTAACAATCTTGGACACTACTCTGAAGAAATATTAGAAACCCTGCAGAAAATAGATTTTTTTTGGAGATTTGTTTCGAGATTCTTAAAAATTTCGGAACTAATTCTAAAAAATTTGATATTTGATTCTTATGTTTGATTAGATATTCTGAATATTTTCTCCGAAAATTCTCAATGTTTCTTCGGATATGATTCGATGTTAGCACTAATTAAATCGGAACTTTATTTCTTATATCCCGATAGTGTTTAAATAGCTAGACGGAACCGCGATACCATCCCAGACTTATTTTATCTAACCATCATAGGGCCAACATTTTGATCCATTTAAGTGATCATCGCAACAACTAAGAAGAAAATTCGCTGGGGCTTCCGAAAACACTTCAATACATGCTGAAAAGATAAAAGCGAAAGTCTTCTAAGAGAATTCCATTGCGTTTAGAAATCGGAGAGGCGCTAACATTAACTTCATGCACTCTAGTCGCTAAGCTTGGAGGCTCGTCAAAACCTTGATTGAACCCAAATCTCATTGCTTTTCATATGATGCATTTAACTAAAGCTGAACAAGATAACCCGTTTTTTACGCAGGGTCAACCTCGAACTTATAAAAATACAAAGTCATACCATACAAAATGATTTCTACTGACACCCACTTTCTACACAAAAATCACAACAGTCGCAGTAGCGCATGTAGACCGTGTAATAAAGTATAAATCCCAAGAATTTTCACTGATGTTCTGCCCTCAGGCCATCTACCTGCTGCTCACAAGAAGTTAAAAATAATAGCTCTATTACAACCAGACAACGATTCAGCTGGACATCAAGGTAATTTATTCTTCTCAAACACACAGATTTTCGAACATCTCATTGTAGACAAAATTCACAACATCATTCACAATGAACACCCAAGTTATCTAAAGGGCAAAAGTTGCATTTATAAAGTGCAGGCCCCCACACACGTTATAATCTTATGAGCCACTGTAACTAATGTCCAGTGTCAACTATAATATTTAGCATTGCATTCATTTAAGTGATAATCAAAATAAAACGTTCTACAGCAATTTGTGAAGCTTAATCGAAATGTTTACTTAAAACTAACTACAACATCACCATGACGAAATTCAAACACAGTCCACTCCGCTTTGTTGCGATTGTTTCCCTTTAGAAATAAATACGAGAAAAGGATTATTATTCCGCCATTGCCGGTCCCAATAATAAACTTGCTGTACTTCAGATAAAAGCTAAATTTTCAAGCCCGCACTGAATGCAAGGACGATCAGACCAAAGATGTATTTTACGAGTGCTTACAAAAATATATGATCGATGTCCTGTCCATGAGAAACAAATTATTCTAGGCGATATTAATGCCAAAACTGTCCCAACAGTCGGGAAATTCAGTCTCCACACTGTGACGTCTAACAGTGGCTGATAGACTTCGCAGCGGTAAAAAACATGGCAGTTACCCAGCAAAAATTCGGAGAGTCATCCTGTAACCCGTTACAAAGTAATATAACAAGGTAAAACTACGTCCTTCACTACTTACTAAGTACGCTGGCACAGAGCGTGTGTGTCCGACTACAAATCCTAGGGTTGTGTGTTCATTAGGGCTATGACTTTTTTACAACCTCGTATCCCAGTATGACATTTTGATGTGTTTATACCCTACACCACTCTGTGTTAAGGGGTATTATGTAGGCCGGGGCGATTTGAAAACCTTAATGGGCCCTTCGCGTTTCTGATTCCTGGGGTTGAACTGAGCAAAAAAGTCCACTGGACCATATATCTACCGTGAAAATCGAGCCTCCCGATTTTGACTTTAAGTTTTTTATTGACGTTTTTTGGATATTTTGGCATATACACTTCACCCCGGTTATTTACCTCTCTGCATAACTGCCTTTCTCGTTTAATTGCCTCACAATCTGAATCCCCAAAGTTTTTTCATATAAATGAGTTCAAACTCTCCCGCTTAACTACTTTTCTATAAGTACCCAATTCGGATATTTGCCCGTCAAATATTTCCCCAAAAAGAACATTTAATAATGTTTTTCTCGGTTTATTACCCACTGGTGTATTTATTAGAAAATCAATTTCGACAACTACGTGAATTGTAATGAAGATGTCCAGTGTTATGTTATGGTGTTATGCTCACTGATGACTAAATTTCTTATTGATTAAATAATATAACTTATATATTTTTAGACTTTTTACTATAGACCGTTTTGTTTTTTTGGCGATTGTATTCTAATTGTTGTCAATTTTTGTAAGGCTGAAATGAGATATTTGTAACTACCCACATGAGGTAGTTATGCGGGATTTTCGTAACTGCCTCTCCCGCATAACTGCCTCAATGTTTTGGAATTTTATGAAAGGTAGTTAACCGGGGTGCAGTGTAACAGCCAAAGCATTGAGATTTTCGATCCAACACAAAGACAAACATTGTAGCCAAGACAGTAATTGAAAACTCTCTAATACAGCGAAAAATCATTGGAACGCTCCTTCAGGCAGTTTTGGCCTTAAGAATGTGCAAACTTTTCGGAAAATGTCGATAAATGACATTGTGCTACAAAATTTGACCCGAAAAATATTCAAGTGTTCTGATGCAAAATTATATCGTGTTGGGATCCATGGACAAAGACAATGCCTTTATTTCATTTGGTTCACTTCGTTTTATTTTTTTATAACGGTAAAATTAGTGAAAATCTGGGTTTCTTACATTATCAAATTTAAACGGGCATATCTTATTTTTTCCACAACGGATTTCTTTTGATCCTTCTTCCTTTTAAAGGGGTGAATAATATATTTTGAATAAGCTATTATTGTTTTAAATCGGTTAATAAATGGCTAAATTATAGTGGTTTATGTCTGAAAAACCCCACAAAAAAATTATAAAGGAATTTCTCATAATTTCCAAAAATATAATGTTTTTTTGTTTTGTTCAATATTTATTTTGAAAATTATGAGAAATTCCTTTATAATTTTTTTGTGGGGTTTTTCAGACATAAACCACTATAATTTAGCCATTTATTAACCGATTTAAAACAATAATAGCTTATTCAAAAGACATTATTTACCCCTTTAAAAGGAAGAAGGATCAAAAGAAATCCGTTGTGGAAAAAATAAGATATGCCCGTTTAAATTTGATAATGTAAGAAACCCAGATTTTCACTAATTTTACCTTTATAAAAAAATAAAACGAAGTGAACCAAATGAAATAAAGGCATTGTCTTTGTCCATGGATCCCAACACGATATAATTTTGCATCAGAACACTTGAATATTTTTCGGGTCAAATTTTGTAGCACAATGTCATTTATCGACATTTTCCGAAAAGTTTGCACATTCTTAAGGCCAAAACTGCCTGAAGGAGCGTTCCAATGATTTTTCGCTGTATTAGAGAGTTTTCAATTACTGTCTTGGCTACAATGTTTGTTTTTGTGTTGGATCGAAAATCTCAATGCTTTGGCTGTTATATGCCAAAATATCCAAAAAACGTCAATAAAAAACTTAAAGTAAAAATCGGGAGGCTCGATTTTCACGGTAGATATATGGTCCAGTGGACTTTTTTGCTCAGTTCAATCCCAGGAATCAGAAACGCGAAGGGCTCATTAAGGTTTTTTTCCTTCCACACAAATCGCCCCACCCTAGTATTATGTCTTTGTGCATTTGTATGTAACATATCCCCTTTTGGGGATATACATAGAATCACTTTCTGAGTCTGTCCATGTATTTTTGTTCGCAGTTTTTGTCCGATTCAGCAGAAAATTGGGGAATATAATTTTTTTATCCATAGGAAGAACACTATTGCTTTTGGTGAAAATCGGTTCAGATTTGGATATAGCTCTCATATACATTTTCGGCCGATTTGACGTATTTGCTGCACCAAACACGCTATATAGGTCCGATTGCGATGAAAATTGGTATGTGTGACTGAATTCGATCTAGAAATAAGTATGCCAAATTATATCGATTTGGATATAGCTCCCATATATATTTTCGCCCGATTTGACGTATTTGCTACACCAAACTCTCTATATATGTCCGATTTTGATGAAATTTGGTATGTGTTACTGAATTCGATCTAGAAATTAGTATGCCGAATTATATCGAAATCGGTTCAGATTTGAATATAGCTTCCATATATATTTTCGCCCGATTCCAGGTATTTGCTGCACCAAACACGCTATATATGTTTGATTTCGATGAAATATGGAATGTGTGACTGAATTCGGACTAAAAATTAATTAATTTTATATTTTGATTTTTTGACTTTCGCGCCGCTAGATCAATGGTTTCGACCAGTGTGCGCTAGATGAATAAACTTTCTGTACTTCAGATAAAAGCTAAATTTTCATGCCCCCACTGAATACAAGGAAGATAAGACCAAAGATATATTTTACGAGTGCTTACAAAAATATTTGATCGGTGTCCTGTCCATGAGAATGAAATTATTCTAGGCGATTCTAATGCCAAAATTGTCCCAACAGTCGGGAAAAGCAGTCTCCACACTGTCGCCTCTAACAATGGAATCAAGCTGATAGACTTTGCAGCGGCAAAAAACATGATAGTTAACCAGCAAAAATTCGGATAGTCATTCTGTAACGCGTTACAAAGTAATGTAACAAGATAAAACTACTTCCTTCACAACTTACTAAGTAATGAGTACGGTGTCACAGAGCGTGTGTGTCCGACTACAAATCCTAGGTTGTGTGTTCATTACAACCTGGTATCGCTGTATAATATTTTGATGATGATAAGATGATAAGATTACATAAAATAAAGAGATTCAATAAAAATAGCTTCCGCACAAAAAGCTTTTCAAGTTTTTATTTTCAGAACTTTTGACAATTTTTTGAAGTCACTGTAGACTTCGCGGCGACAAAACACATGCTAGTTACCCACTACTTACTAAGTACTGAGTACGGTGACACAGAGCGTATAAATCCTAGGGTTGGGTCCTAGGTTCATTAGGGTTATGAGTTTTTTACAACTTCGTATCCCTTTATGATATTTTGATGAGCTTTTATCTAAGAGTACATAATATAAAGTGATACAATAAAAAAAGCTTCCGCACAAAAAGCCTTTTAAAGTTAAGTTTGTCGTTTCGTTTGCAACACATCAAAATATTCATCGGAGACCCTATAAATTATGTAAATTCTTGATCAGCGTAAAATTCTAAGCCGATTTAGCTATGTCCGTCAGTCCATCTGTTGTAATCACGCTATCTTCCGAACTAGTCGAGCTACAAGGCTGAAATTTTGTTTCAGACTAAATTAGTTATAATTTGACGTTTAGGGTCCCCAGTTACCAAGAAACTTGTACAGCAAAGACTATGGACATAGGTCCACGTTTTCTTATAGCCCCCATATAACGGTACCTCCCCATTTCTAGTATTTTGACGATTTTAGCTACATGTTCTAGCCGAATTAGCTACAATTTGGCATTTAGGGTTCTTAGTGATCAAGAGACTTCTCCACAAAAAAATTATGGTCATAGGTCTACGGTTTGGTACAGCCCCATATGGCGGTACCGCCCGATTTCAGCTATTTTGACGTTTTAGCTAAATATTTGACCGAATAAGCTATAATTTGACATTTAGGGTTCCCAGTGACCAAGAAGCATCTCCACCTGAAACTATAGACACAGGTCCAATTTTTCTTATAGTCCCCATATAACAGTACCGCCCGATTTCAAGTAACTTCTACTACTTTCGCAACAGAAAGAAACGAAATAATTCCATATTAGCTCAGATTATATCATTAAATGTGGTTTGTGCGGGATCTTTTTCAACACTTAAGTGGAATAAAAGTTATTTTAGTTATTAATAGGCAAAAGGCCATTCTTTCGTGCAAAATAATAAAAATTTGAATAAATAAAGAAATCAAAGTGGTTTCTGCGGAAAATTCTGAGTCGATATATCCATGTCCGTCTGTTGTAATCACTCTAGGGTCCGCAAAAATCGAGTTAGTGGGCTAGATTTTTGCACCGAGTATCTTTTCGAAGATGGGCTATAACGGTCCATTTTTTTGGTATATCCCCCATATAACGGTACCTTCAGATTTTCGGTATTTAAAGGGGTTTATCTAAAAATTTTAACAGAAAAGCAGTAATTTGACATTCAGGGTTTTTTTGGGATCATAACACTACTCCACCAAAAATTGTCGAAATAGATCCATGTTTAGGTATAGCCCCCATGTAGCGATACCTCCCGATTTTGGGTATTTTGAGGGTTTTAGCTAACAATTTTAAACAAACTAGCTGTAATTTGACACTTAAGGTTCTTGGGAGTCACAGTAATACTCCACTGAAAATTGACAACACAGGTCCATGTTTAGGTATAGCCCCATGAAGGTTTTAGCTACAATTATTAACCGAATAATTTGTAATTTGACAATTAAGGTTCCTACTGGTCACAATACTACTCCACCAAAAACTGTCAACATAGGTCCAAGATGAGGTATAGCCCCTATGTAACGGTAGCTCCCGATTTCCGGTATTTTTAGGTGTTTAGCTACAATTAATTACCGATTTTGATCTAACAGTTAAGGTTGCTATGAATCACAACACTACTATACCAATAACTGTTACAACACGAAAAAACAAACAAGTCAACCCACTAGTGTTCATCGCTTACTGTCTGCACGTGAGTTTTTTATTAACATGGCGTATTAGCGTTCAAAGCCAACTCATAACTTGCAAAGGCTATGCTAAAAAGCGTTTGTCAATCGCTTCAGAATAAGTGTGAGTTTCGAAGCATAAGCTACTCACAGCTGTTGTCGGATGAGCTGCTTAAACCAACCAGTTTCCCGGTCACATAATTTGGGGGTTGTGTGGGTTCGATTTTTCCACTTTCGTTTTTCACTTGCAAAAATCTTCGATCATTCCATACATACAGCCCATGGTGTGACCGGGAGTGTCGCAACCCTTCTGTGGGGACAACCAAAGTAATCTGATAACAGATACCGATAGCGTGTTCAGCTTACGGCAGGTCCATATTTTAAACTGTTGGTATCCATTACTAACGAAGATTACGAAGGTGCCACTGGCTTGGTGTTGTGGGTATACCACCCGGCCAAGATAAGACAAAACATCAGTTAGTTAGGCAGGAGGAATATGTACCACAAGCGAAGATATGACAGTGTGCTCAAGTACATTGCTTGAACGAATGAAGCATATGGGCAGTGAAATTATTAGGACATATCAGTGCGGCTTTAGATCTGGCAACTCCAGCATTGAGCAGATATTTGCCTTGTGACATATCCTTAAACAGTTTAAAAACAAAGGCACGTCTGGTCGAATAGGTATCACAATTTACAATACACTGATACTACTCGTACTAATGTTTGGGTATTTTTAAATCGGATAAGGTCGGCCTGGTATTTTGGAGAGAAAAATTCTTCGAGAGATCTACGACCCAATCTGCATATCACCGTCATATGACCCACGAGCTGTACCGGCTGTACTACAACATCAGTATTTTTGTTAAGTGTACTAGCTTTATAATTTTGCTTGTCTGGTCAACGTGCCACGTCCATCCAATGCTCACTTAAAATAATCAACGGAACATTTACATCCATAATGCCGTAATACAGTAGGAAAATTTGCTACTGATTGACGACTAACGAAACGAAAATGATGATGACAATCATATCGTTGTTACTGCTTATTATGATTGTGGCAATGACCAAAGAGCAACAACAACATCTACCTGTGGCGCCAAGTTCATTTAAAAAATATATCATAAACTGCAAAATATGACAAATTCATAAAATTGAAGGCAATTTCTGTTGCTGTTTGTCATTATATTTTATTGTTTTTGGTGTTTTCGTTTTCATTTATGAGAATATTTTAATTCACACAGTCGACTAAATTTAAAACAAAAGAACATTTCCATGCACTCCGTTCTCGGGCGCTATGCATAAAAATATGGTTGGATTTTGTTTACGAGCATTATTTTTATTGATTTATACTTGCAAAACTTCAGAAAGGAAAAAAAAAAAACAACAAGTTTACAGATATCGCTCTTGGGTGACCAGTAAATCATTACAATTTTATATCATATTTTTACACTCGAACAAATATACACATGTGTACGATTAAGTTAAAAAAAATCGGTAGACAATTACTAAGCGCGACAATTGTCTTTATATGAATTCAGTTTGCAATATTTTCCAAAATTCTTCCAAAGTAGAGTTGGACCAGAACACAATAATTTTATGCGGTAGCAAATAACCTCAGTAACATGATAGCCACATTTCCTCATTACTTCGGCTATGGATAAATTTTCTATTAGTGGTTGTTGTAGCAGCATATTTCAAGCAAATTTCTTTTGCAATTCCATTTGAAAATAAAAGTAAAAACGGCGATAAGTTCGGCGAACTTGTTATAATCTCCACCACGAGTTGTATTGAAGTAAAACTGAACAATTAGTTTCTTTTGGTTAATGAAGAAGATTTATACAAGCCGTTGACCTGTACGGACAAATTTCGAAGATTAAATACCAAATTTCAGCCATTTCGGCGGAATATTGAAACCACAAGGCGTACACCTATACCTTCAAATTTCAGGTGGAAAGTTATGCACCTCCAACGAAAACTAAGTACCAAATTTCATCCATTTCGGTGGAATATTGAAGCCACAACCCTGGCCGTAGACCTATACCTACAAATATTGAGGCCAAGACCTTCAAAATACCGAAAATTGGGATGTGCCGTTCTATAGGGGCTATATGAAGGCGTGGACTATACCGACAAATTTGGAGGGGAAAGTTGAATACCCCCAATGAAGACTAAATACCAAATGTCAGCCATTTCAGTGAAATATTGAAGCCACAACCTTGGTCGTGGATCTTTAGCTACAAATTTTAGGTGGAAAGTTTTGCACCACCAACGAAGACCAAATACAAAATTTCAGCCATTTCGGTGGAATATTGAGGCTACCAACTTCAAAATACCGAAAACTGGGATGTGCCATTCTATTTAGGCTATATGAACGGGTGGACCTATATCGACGTATTTAGAGTGGAAAGTTGAATAACTCCAACGAAGACTAAATACCAAATGTCAGCCATTTCGATGGATTATTGTGGCCATAACCTTGAAAATAACGAAAATCGGGAGATCCGTTCTATGGGGGCTATATGAAGGCGAGGACCTGTACCTACACATTTCTGGGTGAAAGTTTTATACCACCAACGAAGACTAAATAAACAAATTCAGCCATTTCGGACAAATATTGAGGCCACAACCTTCAAAATACCGACAATAGGGAAGTACCGTGGGGGCTATACGATGGCGGTTCGGAAACTTCTTAGCATATCAATGAAAGAGAATAGTTAGTTTTTCAAAAATATTTTTATTTTTCAATATAATCTCCTGAAACTTCAATACACTTAGTCCAACGCTTTTCTAGCAATTCTATCCCTTGATTAAAATAGTTTTCCTCAAGGTCTTCAAAATAGTGGTTTACAACTGTAATTGCATCTTCATTTGAGGTAAAACGCTCGCCAGCAAGGAATTATTTTAGATTTGGGAACAAGTAAAAGTCACTGGGAGCTAAATCAGGAGAATAAGTGGGTGGTCAAGCAACTCGTACTTTAATTCGTCGATTTTAGCCATTGTTAAAACACTCTTGTGCGCTGGTGCGTTGTCTTGATGAAAAATTATTTTTTTGTCTTGTAAGCCAGGACGTTTTTCTCGAATTTGTACATTTAATTGATCCAAAAGGGTGCAATAGTACTCTGAATTTATTGTTTTACCCTTTTGCAGATAGTCAATCAATAAAATACCTTTGAAGTCCCAAAAAACCGTTGTCATAACCTTACCAGCCGATTGAATTGTTTTTGCCTTCTTTGGGGCACTTCCTCCAGCTTCAGTCCATTGTTTGGATTGTTCTTTTGTCTCTGGAGTATAGTGGTGGATCCATGTCTCATCAACAGTTATAAAACGACGCTTGAAATCCATTTTATTTCGCTCGTATGAAGACGTGAACCTATACCAAAAAATTTCATATGGAAAGTTTTATATCCCAAATAAAGACTAAATACCAAATTTCAGCCATTTCTAAGGAATATTGAGGCCATAATTTTCAAAATACCGAAAATCTGGAGGTATCTTTTTATATGGGCTATATATAAAGCGTGGACCTATACCGACAAAATTCTGGGGAAAAGTTTTACATAACCAACGAAGACTAATTAACAAATTTCAGCCATTTTGGTGTGATAATGAAGCTAAACCTTTCAAAATAACAAAAAACTGATGGTACCGTTCTATGTGGGCTATATCAAAACGTGGACCGATATAGCCCATTTGCTACACCAAATATCCTATGAGTAATAGAAACTTCTATACCAAATTACAAAGCTCTATCTTAAAAATTGCGAGATGTATCTTGATTTCAACAGACGGACGGACAGTCAGACGGACATGGTTATATCGACTTAGAATTTTACACTGATCAGGAATATATATATACTTTATAGGGTCTCCGATGAATATTTCGATGTGTTACAAATGGAATGACAAATTTAATTATACCCTCCATATTATGGTAAAAAAATTAAAAAAAAATTGCGAGCACATCTACGATTTTTGGTATAGAGGTTAAGGAAAAAATGTTGGTTTCAAATCCGTTCAATGCTGATGTTATAGCGGTTTTTATTCTCATATAAAGAAAAATATTTAAAAATATCTTATTTGTGTTTAAGAGAAAATTTTTGCATAAGTCGCTAACAGCTTTCCATATCTATTCGTAGATGTTTCAATATGTAATAAATTTATTTTCATTTTCGCGAAATACCAACAAATAATAAAAAAAATCTTGAAGCAAACCCAAATTATTCTGTCCCAGAGTCCGTACAAACCTCTAAAAAATAAATAAAAAATATCTACAGCAAATTGGGTATATAAATTGCATATTATAGCAAAAACAAAATAGAAAATAACTTATTGTTGGAATATTGTTCTAAATATATTTCATATCACCATGCCAAAAACCTTAAAGTGGATAAAAGTCGCACAATGTGCATACGATTTTGATGCGCATCCGATTTCAGTAGCACCCATCAAAAATACGTCAATATACACCTAATTCAAATAGATTCTTCAAGAACCACGGAAGTGCCTCCACATTGTATTTTGCGTAAAAGACCGATATCACACGCGTACCTCTGTAATTTATGACTCGCGTTTTCGCAAATATTATAATCGCGTATAAAGGATTCCAGTTTTGTAACTTTTTCAAAGAAAATCGCGGTTTAGTACGTGGATTTGTCAAAAAATATATTTTTGTTAATTTTCCTATTTTCAGGGTATCTACACGCAGAGAAAAAATATTTTTCGCTTTTGTTGGAACAAAAATATCTGTTTTGGTTCCAAAAATGGATTTGTTTTGTTCAAACATTGTAATCCAAATCCAAAAATACCATCTTTTGTTCCAAACATAGAAAACAAAAACAACTTTCGAATTTCCGCAATATTGTAAAAATCGTTAACAATACCGATTGTAGGAACTATCATAATCTAATTTTGTTTACAAAAAGTATTGTCAAACCAGAAAACCAGCCCAACAATTTTTGATTTGAGTGTATATACTTCTCATATACACTTTTCACATAACTTGGATATAAATGTCGCGAAAAATATTGCAATCATTGATGAACACAATACATGGTTTGCTGCATTGGCTGACAACAAAGGCAAACAAAAAGCCATAAACACCCACCACAACATAAGGAATAATTAAACACCATAACAAACTCCAGTATAACACCAAACCTCAAAGCACAATGAAGATAGAAGAATGAAACAAAACAGAAACAAATAAAAACAAGAGACTCATTGTTGGTATACATACACACAAAAACAAAGATAAAGGCATCGTGTCATACAAACAAAACTCACCATAATTGTTTTTTTTTTCAACACGGCATCGAATAGCGAGAGAAGAGAAAAAATTGTCGAAGAAAAGAAAGAACTATTGTCAAATTGACAAAAACTATTTTTGGATTTAACAAAACCCAATTGTTGGAATCACAATACTACATTTGGAATTTAACAATATCTTTACAATACATATTTTGCTCTTCGAATATTGTTGGATCATTCATATTTTTTTCTCTGCGTGTACGTCCGCGGTGCTAGTGGATGGATTCGATCGCGGAAAGGCTCATTACGAGGGGTTCAAAGGAAAAAATCATTCACCAGTATTATGTTGCCCATGGAGTATTCTTTAAGGCTTTCTTTGGACATAGAACTAAAAAATGTAAGGTTAAGCCAAAAATCGGAAGGGAACATAAACAAGCAAAAAAGTATCGGTCGGCTTTGCCGACAGAGATATACCCTCAGCCTCAATATATTGAAACTTTTTTTTCCCAAAAACGTATGTATTTAGGGGGTTTTAAAAATTTTGGGCGTTTGAACCGACAAAAATGTTGGATCGACATTGACCATTATGGAAGTGGATCTCCAGCCACTACATATGGTGCCATAGGGGGTTTTTACACCCTTCGGGCTGTTTGCTCAAGAAGTATGGACTTGCCCCTGAAACAACTTTTACCATCGCAATTGAGGCAGCGAATGCAAGTTGCTTCAACAAAAATCAAAGTGATTCGACAGCAGGTCTTAAAGTGAACATGTATCCGAAATTTTGTGTGGGAGGTACCGGATGGAGTGGACAAATATAGTCCATATTTGAACCTGATCTATATCTGGTAGATATATTAGGATGTGTAAAGTATGGTCCAATTCGGTCACTCTCTTCAAGAGTTATCGTACGAACAATTTTTCCTAACATTTTTGAACTTTTGTGGGGGAGGTACCTAAGGAGTGGACCGATATGGCTTATCTTCGAACTTAAACTATGTTTGGACAAAATATTACTAAGGCCAAACTTTGAACCGAATCGGCAGATCCGTTCGAGAGTTATTTTGCCCTCCAACCTCCTCACACGGTGTCATAGGTGTTTTTTGCAACTTTCAGGCTATTTTCTCAGGAAGTATGGACTTGCCCCTGATGAAACTTTTACCGTCGTATGGAGGGCAGTGAATACAAGTAGCTAAAGCAAAAATCAAAGCGATTCGAGAGATGGTCCTAAACTGAACTTTTCCAAATTTTTGTGTGGGAGGTACCCGACGGAGTGGACCGATTGAGTCCATATTAAAACCTGTTCTAAGTCTGGTACACGCTCCACGATGGGCAAAGTATGGACCAAATCGGTTACTCCCTTCAAGAGTTATCGTGCGCACAAATTTTCCGAACATTTCCGAACTTTTGTGGGGGAGGTACCGGAAGGAGTGGACCGATATAGCTCATCTTCGAACTTAAACTAAGTTTGGGCAAAATATTACGAAAGCCAACATTTGAACCGAATCGGTTCATCCGTTCGAGAGTTATCGTGCGCTCCAGCCAGCCAGACAGACAGACAGACAGACGGACGGACATTGCTCAATCGACTCCAAATTGTCTGAAACACAGACATACTTGGGGTCTAAAACCATTATTTCGATGAGGCACATTTTGCCCGTATGAAAGTGTATATACCCTTCATAGCCTAAAGGCTGAGGGTATAAAAACTTGTTGGCTTCAACCCATTTTTACCCATTTCTCTGCATTGATGCCAACACAGCTTCCACGTAAAATAATTTTAATGGTCAATATTATGGGATCTCTGCTAAAACAGTTCATTTTGAAGAATGCAGTCATACTATATAGAATGTGTTTACAGTTCGCGAATTCTGAAAGGGTGAAACTAGGATTCATTGATTGTAAAACATTTTTGGTTTTTACCATATGCTGTCACTCACAGGGTGCTTGACAATTTAGTGTCTTAATCGTGTCCAACAATTCACTTATTCCTGTTCCAATGATGTTACTCTTCAGATAATCTAACCACTTCTTTGTGCTGCCCAACCAAACCGTTAACTTCTAAAGCCAGCTCACCGCTATTAAAGAACAAAATGCAAAAAAATTCTGTCTTTTTGATTCGTTGAGTGTAAATTGCATTGATTTCATGATTTACGATGATTTTTCTGTGACGAAGCTCCCTCTTTGTTTTATTGTGGAGATTGTTCGTAAAGTTAGTTAAAATGTTTACTACTCTAAAATATAAAAACATAAACAATCATTTCTGTTCGAATCTTTAACTACTGCAAAACGTGACACAAATTTATAATACGTTTTTTATCGTGAGCTGACATGTGAGATGTTTGATTCTTATGCAAAAATTGCATAAACATGGAATGTTAATCATCTCTCTCAGTAAAAGAGTATGTTTTAAATAGGCTTAAATATTGAACTGGTGTTTGTTTCAATATTAATCCAATTGTCCAATTAAATGAACAAATACATATAGGAAATGTAGCCAATTCTTTCATATTCCATTTAAAAAAAATCAATTTTTCTTTTCGCGCTACATCAACAATTTCTGGTACATGGGTTAAGACGTAGGGAATGAAAGATACCAAGGAACGGTGCTGACCATCTTTAACACGACAAAGCCCAGGATTTACCTTTGTCCCTCTCTCATCTTAAGTGGACAATGACCTCCCGTGGTGTCACCTGAGGAACTGCCTTTAACACCCGTTAAAGGTAGTGAGCTAACATGTGCCACCCATAAGTGCCACCCATATGTTCACCCATAAGAACGTTAAAAACTTGGGTTTGGGCGTCGGGTTAGTAACCCTCCCCTAGAAAAAGTAGCCTACTATGAAAAAACGAAAGAAATGATAAACAAACCCCTCTAAAGTTGACGACCATCGCAAACGTTTTAAGGACCATCATCTGCGAATCTGCACCTGGAGCAGTTTACGCGCTGACAGATGTACTTGAAAAGTACAAGCCCGATATAACTGCCATACAGGAAATACCATGTATTGGGAAAAACGTCATAACAACACCTAAAGGTGACGCACTGTATTATAGCTGCCATGACACAAAGCATGAGTTTTGTTGCGGTTTTGTAGTTGTCCGGTGGTTAAAACATCTGGTCTCCAGCTTCACCCCAGTGGATAAAAGACTTGCTACAGTACGGATAAAATCACAATTCTTCAACATTAGCTTTATTTGCGTTCATGCTCCAACCGAAGACAACCGAAACATATGACCGTTGCCTGTCCATCGTTAAAATTATTCTAGGCGATCTTAATGCCAAAATTGGAAAGGAGAATATCTTTGGCCCAACAGTCGGAAAATTTGGTCTCCATAGTGAAACATCTGACAATGGAATGAGGCTGATAGACTTCGCAGCGGCAAAAAACATGCTAGTAAGTAGTAGCAGATTTAAACATATCGATATTCATAAGGGTTCCTGGCTGTCTCCAGATCAAAAAACAATGAATCAAATTGGTCACGTTGTGATAGATGGAAGACATTAATCGAGCGTGTTGGACGTACGGTCGTTCCGAGTAGCAAACATCAACTCGGACCACTACTTTGTTGCTGCAAAGGTACGTACCCGTCTAAACGTTGCAAAAAAGGCATATGTGGAAAAGCGGGCGTGTGAAAAAATCGAGATGTACAGGAGTCAGAATGAAATCCGAAAATTCTACCAAAGAGTGAAGCAACAAACTGATGGCTTTGGTACAGGCACATCCTCCTGTAGAGACCAACAAGGCAATTTGGTAACTGATACAGATAGTGTGCTCGGGATATGGAAAGAACATTTTTCCAACTGCTGGTATCCAATATTAACGATGACAATGAAGATACCACAAGTCCAATCCCAGAAGATGGTATTGAATGTATACCGCCCGGTTAAGATGAGGTAAAGACAGCAATAAACCGGCTGAAGAGTAATAAGGCTGCAGGAGCCGATGGTCTACCAGTCGAGCTGTTCAAATCCGAAAGCGACACGCTGATAAGATGTATGCATCCGCTAGTTAGCACCATCTGCAGTAAAAACGCGTACCCGACGAGTGGTACGTGAGCATCCTATGTCCAGTCCACAAGAAGGGAGATAAGACTGTGTGCTCCAATTACAGGGGCATACGCCTGCTCCCTTTGGCATATAAGATATTGTGTGAGCGACTAAAGCGTATGGTCAATAAAATAATTGGACCTTATGATTGCGGCTTTATACCGGGAAAATCCACCATTGACCAGATATTTACCTTGAGACAAATCCTAGAAAAGTTCCGAGAAATGTAGATCAACACCTTCCAACTGTTTGTCGATTATAAAGTAGCCTTCGCCAGCCCTATACGTTCAAAGGTGTTCCAAGCTATGTCTGATTTTGGTATTCCCGCCAAGTTCATTCGGCTTTGTAAGATTACATTAACTGATATTCGGTCCTCAGTTAAAATAGGAAAGAACCTCTTCGAAGACTTTATTACCAAAAGTGGTTTCATACAAGGAGACGGCCTGTCGTGTGATCTCTGCAACATCTTGCTGGAACAGGTCATACGAGACGCGAAGGTCAAAAGCAGTGGAACAATATACACAAACAGTCATATGTTACTTAGTTATGCCAACGACATTGACATCATGGGACGATCGGTAAAGGAAGTTACTGACACCTTGGCAAAAGTCGGGAATCTGCTAAAGTCGGTCTGGCAGTACACGGCGATAAAACCAAGTTTATGGTATCGACGCGTATAATGTCCACAGATCTCGCACCATCTGTGAATGTTGGTACCTACAATTTTGAGGTAGTAAAGGACTTCGTCTACCTCGGCACCGCCATAAACACAACAAACAATATCAGTTGTGAAATACAAAGAAGAATAGTGTTGGCCAACACATGCTACTTTGGGCTGAGTAAGCAGTTTAGGAATAAAGCCATATCTCGTCAAACAAAAGTAGCACTTTACAAAACACTGATACTGCCCGTGTTAATGTATGGTTGCGAAGCATGGGTACTTGCGCAAGCAGATAAGGCCGTGCTTCGTGTGTTCGAGAAAAAATTCTTCGAAAGATCTACGGGCCAATCTGCGTTGACAGCGAATATCGACGTCGCATGAACAACGAGCTGTATCAACTATACAACGACATCAATGTTAGTTGAACGAATAGAGATACAACGATTGCGATGGCTAGGCCATGTTATAAGAATGAGTGATGATGAACCCGCTAAAAAGGCGTATAAATACGGGCCGCGTGGAGGTTCACGCTGATCTGGAAGGACAAAGCTTCGTTGGAGCGAACAAGTGAAACGAGACATCAGAAAGATACATATCCCAGATTGGGAAAATACCAGGGTTTCGGAGTCGAGGTATTTTTGGCTCGACTCCGACTCCGACTCCAGACGATTTTTTTTCACGACTCCGGCTCCGACTCCGACTCCGGGCCGACTCCGAGAGTGAATTCCTATACAAATAAAAATGAATAAAACGTGCACAAATTTTTAACTTTTTCCTTTATTTTGACCTATATAGGCTAATGTGTTAGTTTTTCCTTACATATTCATTAGAAAGGGCATTCCTTCGAATACATTCGAACATATCAATACTGTTTCTGCCGAATCTTACATTGAAAATTAGCAAAGTTAAAAAGTTTTTGTCGGTTTTCCTTTTTTTGGACGAGTATGAATTCTGAATTCTTCCGCGTGAGATAATTTTTAAGCTGTCAAAGTATGTGAAAATGAAGGGGCAATATAAGCAATTCATGACCAAGTTTCTAACTGGATGTAAGCCAACATTTTAGTGTGCTTAGCCTTAAAGGTTGTAAAGCTCAATAAAAAAAAAAGAAAACTGCGTAAATTTTTGCCAGATTTTTTCTTAATCTGAAAGATAAAAATATTACGATATATTGAGCTAGTCTACGAAATCCTGTTTTTATTAAAGCATTTTGCGATGCCAACTCTATCTCGAAAACTAAGAAACCAATTGTCATATGTTTTTATGCATACAAAATGGAATAAATTGTTCCCATCCAACGCTCATACTAAGGCAATATTGTTCCGATCGACTTAAAAATTTGACCACATATTCGATGCTATTTATACTTACTACTTTTTTCTGAAATTTATAAGTAGGAATCACCCCTTAAACTAAAATGCAGCCCCCGCATTTTGAACTTTGGTGTGGAGTGGATAATTTTATATAGTTAATCTATTAATTATATATGAAATTCGCTTCTGAATTTGGGCATCATAAATTTGTTGTTGGTCAACGACAGATTCATCCCCCCATAACTCTATACTTCTAGGATTCATTATATACTAAATGAGGACTTTATATGTAGACATTAAAATAACCGTATCTGTCCGCCAGGAACAGATATAGTTCATAAGTAACGGAGTGCAAAATTTACCGAAATACATAAACATACGGTTTGTTTTTAAGAAAGTAATGGGTAAAACTGATAAAGGACAATGAAAACGTGACAATATCGATTTCTTGGATATGGAAACCTACATATAATTTTCGGTGGAAAATTTTTGTAGAAAATTTCATTCTGTTTTACTTTTTGAGTTCAAGAACAAAAACGGCATGGAAGAAACTGAGCTGAAACATGTCAGCTGAAACTGAAAACATGTCATCTAAAAATGATGAAACAATATCTCCAAACAGATATATAAAGCTATTTTCTCAATGATTGATGGCGGTCAGTCAAAACAAATCAGTATGTCTGACTCAGAAATTTCAGCTATGGGATCCTTAGGAGTTCTCAATTGGGGCTTTCATTCCCAAAAGGAATTTTCCTCCCCCAGATCTTAACTTCCATTTTGTGTCACAGAGTATTCAGTAGGACTTTTCATAGAGACCACAATGTCTTTAATAAAAGACAAGGATGACTTCTCATAAAAACAAGATGAGAATACCAATAGACCTTTGTGAAAAGACCAGCAAGACTTCTGACGAAAGAGGTCCAATCTTAATTCGATTGTCATAGAACTTTAATTTTGTTTGCAAAAATGTAACGAATCAGTTGGATCAACAAAATAGGGAGTAATAGACTACACTTCAGAGGATAGTAAATATCCTGTGAATTGTCCTTTAACTTAGTATAATATATATTTTCTTATACCTTTCTTTTAAAATAAATACTGATTTTTAAAAAAAGCTCTTGTTCCAAATTTAATGTTATATTTCGATAACGTGGAAAAAATTTTGCCCGGAGTCGGAGTCGAGTTATTTTTTTCGACTCAGACTCCGACTCCGACTCCAGCAAAATTGCTCGACTCCGACTCGTAGACTCCGACTCCGACTCCGAAACCCTGGAAAATACAGCAGCAAGCAGAGAGGATTTGAGATCTTTTCTTAGTTCGGCTTATGGAACAAATGTTCTTTAAAAAGCCAGCTAAGTAAGTAAGTAAGGTTAAGAAAAAATTACCCAGTACAAATCCGCTCGCCACAAAATTTTAGGTTGTTGCGGACAAAAGTTATCGCGGTTTTAATTCTGCTTTTAAGACAAAATATTATAAACACGCTAATTACACTGTGATACAAAAGTTGACAAAAAACTTTTTGCAGGGGTTCTGATGCAAAAATTTGGTTTTGTGGGAGAACATGGAAGACGAAAATACCTTTGGTTTCTTTGGCTCACTCCGTTTTTGTTTTTATAACGGAAAATGTAGTGAAAAAAACAAAAAGTTAAAACACAAAAAATGGCATAACTCAGCTAAAAGTAAATAGTTATAGTGTTTGGTATCTTCTACGCGGCCTAGAGCACGAGGAAAGGTATTATCCTCTTTTATAATGCATTTTCGTCACACTTAAACCACTATAACTTTGCCATTTGTTAACCGATTTTGAAAATCTATGGTTTGTTCGAAATACAATATTCTACCCTTTTAAGGAGAAAATAGGCCTTAGATATCCGTTGTGGAAAAAAATAAGATATGCCCGTTTAAAGTTGAAATTCCAAGAAACCCCGTTTTTCACTACATTTTCCGTTATAAAATCAAAAAACGAAGTGACCCAAAGAAACCAAAGGTATTTTCGTCTTCCATGGACTCCCACCGAAACAAATTTTTGCATCAGAACCCCTGCAAATTTTTCGTGTAGCACAGTGTTATTTTAATGAGCACAATTGTCCCTAAAAAGTTATCACGAAGGGACTTCAGATAGTAGATTGCATAATATTGGTAAAATATCAATCAGTATTCAAGGAATTTACAAAAAAAAAAAAAAAAATACAACATTTTAAATGTAATACGACTTTTTTCAAAACATAGGTCCATTTACCCGTCAAAAGTTACGTAAGAAAATAGTTTTAAATCAAAACTTCACGGGGAATCAAATGAAACCAAAATTAGAATGATCGGGATAATAGGTTGGATGTTATAGCCAAACTAAGCATATATTTGGGTAACATAAAATAAATTTTGGTTGGAAAAATAGTTTTCACATGCATTCTAGAGTTGAAAGTTTTGGAAAATATATCTATAGGAGTACTTCTTTTATTTTTCTTGAAACTCCCAAGAAAATGGGCGGACTTTGCTTTAGCTACATTCACATAGAAAGTTTCACATTGAGGAAAAGTATCGAGTTGTTGAGATAAATCATTATGCTTCTTAAATGGAAATAGAGTTCAAATAAACCGTTTTAATTTATATGCGTTATTAAAATATGTGTAAATCGCGGAATTATCATTGTGACCTTGTAAACATCGGACGTGTCACGGATGAAACTCAAGTGCATGTGCTATTTTTGCCTAACAGTTTGTCTTCTTATTTGCAAACAACAACAACAACAATATAAAAACCATTAACCACTAAAATTTCGTGACGATCCGATCAAAATTGTGACCGGAAGCGTGATTTTGTATCATTGTAATTATAGGATTTCCTACTTTCATAGCCAGGCTTTGTTTTGGAAAGTCCCCACACAAAGCTGTGATATTCGTCATTATAATAAAAATTGAAACAAGTGAGCCAAGGCTATAGTCGGGTCGGGGCCGACTATGTCATACCCTACACCACTACCCCTGTGCATAAGCTTTTGACTGGTAAAATTCCAAATAGTAAAATTGGGATAGCTTAGCGCCTTTGCTCTGAATGTCTTCATTAATACAGGTAAATTTTGTTGAAACGCATTTAAGTGCATCGTCAGTACAACTCAAATAAAAAAATAGAAAAGTGGGATGTGCGCCAACCATCAATAGGCTTCTTTCTCTGTGAGACCCCCATCAACTGCCAAAATGAGGATCCGATCAAAATTCCGACCTGTAGTGTGATTGCACAAAAAAATGGAAAAAGGGATGCATTACCGACTATTGCGATATCTCAGTTGTTTGACCACCTATGACAACCCACTTCCCATCATTGTAAAGGTAATATTTTCTACTTTCCTTGCAAGGTTTTGCTTTCGATATACCTCTTACAGAAGAGAGATATTCGCTTTGAAATAAAACGTTGGCCTTTTCTCCAAATAAATTTTTTTCACATTCCTACCCCTGAATAATATCTGACCATTTCCAAAATCAATAGGGGTTTTCCGCTGTGGGACCCCCATTAACACCCAAAATTTCGTGAAGATTCAATCAAGATTCGACTATTGCGATATCTCCGTTATTTGGCCACATACAACAACCTTCTTTGGATCATTGTAAAGGTGGGATTTTCTACTTTCATAGTCAGACTTTGCTTGTGGAAGGTCCCCAACCAAAGCAGCGATATTCGTCATTATTATTAAAATCGCAAAAATGAAAAGTTGTGTTCTATCAGCGGCTATTGCGATATCTTCGACAATCTACTTTACATCGTTGCAAAGGTGATATTTTCTATTTTGATATATGCCATATAGGAGCGGAGATATTAGCTTTGAAATAAAATGTTGACTTTTTCTCCAAATAAGTTTTTTGCCCATTCCGACCACTGAATGTTATCCGACCATCACCAAAATCAATAGGCTTCTTCCACTCCGGGACCCCCATCAACACCCAAAATTTGGTGACGATCCGACCTGTAGCGTGATTACAAGGTTTAGCTGGACAGACGGACAGACGGTAACACATGGCCAGATCGACTCAGCTCGTATAGGTCTACGGTCATTACTTCGATGCGTTACAAACTATTTGGCCAAAACCAACTTATAATACCCTCCCCACATAGTGGTTTAGGTTATAACAAATCATTGTGCAACCCTGGGAAATTGATGATTCTTCTACACCAACTTTAACATTTGTTTCACAAAACCGAAGAACTAAGTACTATACACGGTGCGCCTCAACTAAATTTAAATTTAAATGGAGCTTACACCTGGGAAATTTTAGCGGATTCTGATAAGAGATGAGAAAATCTAGGAAGAACAAAAAATCGCTGTAGGGATTGTTAAAAAATCGCGATCAAAATTCACATTTTTAGGGTTTTTTAGGGTTTCAGGATAACTCTTGAAGGGATCAACCGATTTTGTCCATACTTTGCACATCGTGAATTTGCTACCAGGAATGGATGAGGTTCCAATATGGACTCTAACGGTCCACTCCTTCGGTTACCTCCCACACAAAATTTCGAAAAAAAGTCAGTTTAGGACCTGCTCTCGGATTGTTTTGATTATTGTTGCGGCAATTTGTATTCGCTGCCCCCATTACGAAGGTACAAGTTTTATTAGGGGCTATTCCATACTTCCTAGGAAAATACGTACGATAACTCTCGAACGGATCAGCCGATTCCGTTCGTAATATTTAGTCCAAACTAAGTTTAAGTTTGAAGATTGGCTCTGTCCGTGCGCACCTTCCGTTACCTCCCCCACACCCACTAAAATAGTACGCACTATATCTGCTGAACGCAGCAAGCGTCCAAACCTTGGATCTCATAATATTTTGTCCAAATGTAGTTTTACTTCAGAAATCGGTCTTCTCCTTAGGGTACCACCCCCACAAAAGTTCAACATTTTTGTTTAAGCGCAGTTTAGGATCTGTTCGAAGAACCTTTGGAAAATTATACTGATGCTATTCTTTGTGGTCCTGTTTAAGCGATTTTATGTTTTTCGTGGGCAAGTCCATGCTTCCTGACATTGTGGCCCAAAACCTCTAAGTTATACGGTGACCAACTGAAATGACTGGTGGGCACAAAATCTATCAAAAAGAATGAATCCAAAAATAAGATCCACTTGCAAAATTGACTATGTCGGTCCAATCCTTTAAGTACCTTCAAGTATCCTCCGCAACACATTTGAGTTTCAAAACAAATATATTATTTGTCGGCAAATTTCAAAAAGGGCTACAAAATAAGTAAATCCTAGATTCGATATTGTCAATAGATGGACGTTTCAATTCACACAGGCTGAGGGTATATCTTTGTCGGCAATGCCGACTTTTTTATATATTTTAATATAAACTTTATTGCAATTAGAATAAATGACAAATTAAAATCATGTTGAGCCGAATTTGGCACATCATGGGTGGCATGCTGATAACATATGTGTAAGGACGTGAAATGATATCGTCAGATATACACATACCACACATCCCTCCGCATTGTATTGTGAAATTGATCCTTTATCAATGACCTTTTTGACATACAATAACACCTGTTTTCAAACTTTGAAGTACAAAAGAGAAAACAAAGAAACAAACTAAAAATAATCCTTTTTGAAAAAAAACCAACATCAGTCAACCTAATGGGGCCATTAACCAAAGTGGCTTCTGATATGTGTTACCTTTGGATGTGTATGTGTGTGGGTTCTTTTTATGCCAACTCAAAAACATAATTTGTAGTTCATTATTCCGTGATATGTCTGATAGCCACGCGTTTGAAATATTGAATTACAAACGACGTGCCTCATCGGCTGAATGTTGCACCAAACAAAAAAGGACTAAAACATTTAAGCTTCGAATTACTGCAATACTTCAGGTGCTGTTGTCTATCTCTATGTGTTAGTGGTCCATTTGCCTCAAGAGCTTTAGTGTCTGAAAATAAAACCATAATATCCCAAAGGACATATGGGAGCAATTTCAAACATAATTTGAGGTAGCTTATTAGTGTTTTGTCAAATTCGGAGGAATCTAAAGTTTGTTGTTTCATATTTTTGCCAGCAATAAAAGTTATAGCTTTTCAAAACAACCTACAAAAGTGGCCGTAAAATTGGCCTGTAACAATTATTTAAAGTACATAAAGATGTCAACATTTCATTGGATTTTTTGTTTGACAAAAATAATATGAAATGGTTCATATAGAAACAGCAGCCAATCACCTCTTCAGTATGTAAATCGATACTTTTACAAGCTGCACTGTTTAGAGTGCAAAAAGGTTTCGTTTTTTAAACCCAAACCGGTTTCATTGGCATCATCTACACTGATGCAGGGTCAATTGATAAGCCAAAAGTCGTGTGCGTCAAAAATATACATATCTGCCTTGAATGGTGATAAAAACTGGCATAGTTGTCAAAGTGACATGTAGACAGATGACTTAACGACAAACTGTTGCCACTTTTGGATAAAGGCTTTGTTTGTAGGTGGCACTGCTTTTTTTGTTCTTGCTTACTATTTTTTTGGATTATGCAATTTTTGCAAGACAGGTGCCTCGTATTAATTAACGAAACATTTTTTTCTGTATTGCCAATTGTCAAAAGCAATTTGCGGGAGGTCCAAGCATGTTGTGGACGTTATTAATACTGTCATATTATTTTGAATTCGGAAGTAAAAAATTTCAGCAGCATGTGGTACGTGATATGTGTGGACACCCAGCACGTTGCTGCATGCCTAAAACGCCTATGTGGCATCATGCTCACCGATTAAAATTACCTTATTAATAGACTGCGGAATCCTATGCAAATGCATATATGGTTAGGATGGTCGTAGAGAAAATCTGATTAGACAGAAACTCGTTTTATTACAAAATAAAACGAATTATGCCCAGAAATTTTTGCATATTTTGCATATTCTGCATATCGTGCATATTTTGACATATTTGTACATATCTGCATAAAATGAGCATATCGTCACCATAAATGCCGGAAGACGTAACCGACATGAAAATTGAAATTCGTTTTTTGATGGAATCTGATACATTAAGCTAAAATACATGCTCTGGAAAATTTTCAAGCGTCTACGTTTAAAAATAACGATCCTATTTAAGAAATGCCAAAAGACGTATCAACATACTGTAATTTTCATAAAACACAAAAGGCGTAACCCACAGTATTTGTAAATTAAACAGCAGTACAAACAATGTAGTCTTTAATTTTTGCAGCAATTATAATGCCCGAGGGAGGGTTTATTGAGTATAATGTGTAATTTCCACGGGGGTGGATCCGGTTGTCCTGTTATTTGACCCGAAATTCCAGGTTCAAAACCGGGTTAGACCCGGGTAACGTATGAAAGCTTATGCAAATACCTATCACACGGTGCAGTTACTTTAACAGGTATATGTGTAATTTGACTCTTAGGTGACGATATCTCAAGGATGGTAGCTTTTTTTAAAAAATCACAAAGACTATTCTTTTAGTTATTTTGAAATCAACTACTTTTACTTTAGACCGTTTTTAATGATCTTTCAGAAAAAATCCATAATTGAAATGATATGGAAAGCAATATGTTAAACGGACAAAAGGAAGTGGTTATTCGGAAGGCAATGCAAGACAAATGAAACCCGGATGTATAGCAGGTCGTCTCGATATTGCTCATTTTTTCAAGAGAAGGAACTAACGGGAATATTCAAAACTTGTGACAGCAAAAAAAGATGCACGTAACGAGAATATTGAGGCATTGATACGGAAACGTGTATATGCTCAAAATTCTCGTCGGTCTAACACAAAGTTGTTTTTTAAAGACAACTACGATTATAGTGTAAATTGCCGAAAATTTTTCTTATCAACCCGTGGTTTAACATATATAATGGCTTGAGATTGGATAAATTCAACTGATTTTAATGATATTGAAATAGGTCCAGAGAAAAACTCAACTTTTCTGTATTGTGTAAATAAACAGGAGATCCAATAAACTGCAAACATTGGCGTTTGATCTTAGCGGTGTAATCTATTTTAAAACTGATATAAAAGATAACTACCAGACTATACCACAGACAATTTCTGGAGATTTTGGAGCAGTGGGTCTTCCTTAGTTGTACGCACAGAGGCTAAAAGTTTCAAAAAAGAAATTTCATCACCTGCTAGAAATAAAACACTTAATTCCAAGTGATTGTCATTACATTTAAATTGTTACAGATCACTTAATTTATATTAACTATATTTTGTCGATAAATAGACTGAAATAACACAATAAATATAATATTCTGGATCTGTAGTGGGATTCTGTAACTCATTTTTGCTGTTACCGACAAAAAATCGGTAAAATTAAATCGCAAAATTATGACTAAAAACATAAAGAAAAGTTGGCATCACTGTTTGTGTCGGTAGAGGCTAGCGACTACTTTTTATTCATCGTTAACTTACCGAAAATTTTCGTTAATTATCGAAATTATAAGCATTTAAATTTTACCGACAATTATCGCAAAAATGAGTTACAGAATCCCACTACTGATGTTTCAAATATCGTCTAATAGACTTGAAATTATAAGTAATTGTAGTGCTGGTTGGAATAGACAGTTCATCTATTTATGGTCCATTGAAATATCACCGTTAAAACTGGGAATTGAACCCAACACCTTCAGATTGCTAGTTTAAAGTTAGTTTAACCGCGTAGGACAGCACGTCAGTTCTAATTTGATTATAATTTTTCATTTATACTAGTTTCTTTAAATGTATGCTCAATAAACTGTGGGTTACGTCTTTTGGCATTTCAGAAAAATACAATACCAAAAGACGTAACCCGCACAGCTTCTAACATTCTGGAAATAAATTTAATTTTTTTCCAAAAATATATTTCTTCTCTGTCTTAAAACACAATACTAAAAATGTTCGATATTTTATAACACCGTTTTCATTTTATAACGTTTTTTGCTTCTCCTGTAAAGTTTTATTTTTGTGGGTTACGTCTTCCGGCATTTATGGTGACGATATGCAAAACCATATGCAAAAATATATTCAAGGATTTGTGGTCTAAATATCCCACCGAAATGGCTGAAATTTGGTATTAAGTCTTCGTTAGGGGTATGCAAATTTACAACTGAAATCTGTCCGCATAGGTCCACGTCTTCACATAGCCCCCATAGAACGGTACCTACCGATATTCGGTATTTTGAAAGTTGTAGCTTCAATATCCCACCGAAATGACTGAAAATTGGTATTTAGTCTTCGTTGGGGGTATAAAACACTCCACCTGAAATTTGTCGGCATAGGTCCACGTCTTCATATAGCTCCCATAGAACGGTACCTACCGATATTCGGTATTTTGTAGGTTGTGCCCTCAATATCCCTCCGAAATGGCTAAAATTTGGTATTAAGTCTTCGATGTGGGTATAAAACTTTCCACCTGAAATTTGTCGGTATAGGTCCTCGTCTTCATATAGCCCCCATAGAACGGTACCTCCCGATTTTCGGTATTTTGAAGGTTGTGGCCTCAATATCCCTCCGAAATGGCTGAAATTTGGTATTAAGTCTTCCCTGGGGGTAAAAGACTTTCCACCTAAAATTTGTCAGTTTGGGTGCAGGCCTTCATATAGCCCCCATAGACCGATACCTCCCGATTTTCGGTATTTTGAAGGTTGTTGCTGTGGTTATACATTTCTCTATTTTATTGACTTGTCTGAAGAGAATTTTAAACAGAAAAATTGTACACACAAACATTTTTGTACCTATTATTGAAATATTTGTTGCATAAGAAAATATGTAAAATGCATAAATTTTGCATATTCAAAAATTTATGCATTTTGCATAATTTTGCATATGTCATATGTTTCGATTGCAATGTAATCAGAAGCCAAAAATATGCCCAGTCTCAAAATTTGACATGAATCGGACCAAAAATAGGGGTTGCATAAAATTCCGCTGTCTACTTATTAATTTGCAATAATGTATTTCGAATGTGGTGTGGTTACGGAACCCAATGAAGATTTAAAGCATTGTTTATCCATTCCAAAGGCATTTGAATTTCATTATTTAAAAATACTATTGATGTTTTGTTTTTCAAAATAGTCAGGCTTAATCCATAGTCGTTGTTTTAATATTTTATTAAAACAACTTTAATTTATTAGTGGGAAAAAATTGGCGATGTTTACCAAGGTGTAAGGCAGGGAAGACTATAGTTTCAGATCTCGCCACAGATCTTCATCAGTTCCCTTGTTTCTTGTTTTTAAACCAACGACTATAGGATTAAGCCTGACTTTTTTGAAAAACAAAATAGAAGTCGTCATCCCAAATAAAAAACGGCAACCCTCCATACTATTGATGTTTAAATTGGGCAACAAGGCCATCACATACTCTACGAATAAGTGGTATGTTAATATATATGTGTTTGTTGTTTTTCAGGTTCTGAGCGAAAATTTGGACAGCGACGATGAATTCATAGAAGAGTGCTATTGGCTGCATCCACCCCCCCATAGCTGCATATTGGCCAGTAAGTTTTAAACATCGCCGACGTCATCTTCTCAATTTGTGCAATTTAAGCTTGGGATTTTAACTGTGGCCTCCCTTATGCCAAACAACGGCTTGTTCTCAATCTCTCCAGTGCCTTCACTCCAGCCTCTTTTACCGAGTGAACTAGTTTCATTTTGTTGTTTTTGGGTGGCTTAGTGAATATTACGGAGCACTCGTCCAACCTTATTTATCTTCGCCGGACCTTGCAGCAGCTTGAGACCGTCGCACCCTATGCTGAGCAACCGATCACTGACACGAAGTCGTGGGACTCGGCTCTATACAACTCGGGTTGGTTTCGGCTCGGGGCGATCGGGTGGCTGTAGGTTCGGGAGTTGTCGGGTGTGTGACTCGGCTCTATGGTAATCCGGTTGCTATGGGGGAAGAGATTGGTTAATATGTAGGAGCTGCCTACGCGCTATGAGTTGGCTATGAGCTGGAGCTTGCCAAAGCTGGGAGCGTGAGCATCCCTGTCACGATTTTATGGACAGGCTTCCCCCACCCAGGCACGTCAGGAGAGATCTTCATGATCTAGAGAGAGAGTTCCAAAGGTATAAAAGAGAACCTGTAGATCAACGAGCCGATCAGGCAGGCTTGGATAGCATTCACACAGACATGGTTGCGCAGGCTGTACAGATATACAGTGTGAATGCCGTACTGGGAGAACACCCATCCATCGCAGCAGAAGAACGCCAACTGCCAAGGCTAACACAAGTGGTTTTAGCAAAGTTAAGATCCGGACGATGCAGCCTCCTCAATGCGTATTGGGCCCGAATTGGTGCCACGATACCCAACGTATGCCGAGCATGTGGATTGAGCCCACACGACACACTGCATTTGTTTAGCTGCCCAGCTAACCCCACTCACCTGTCTCCTGAGTTTTTATGGACGCAACCAGTCCAGGATTGCAGAATTCTTGAGTCTGGATACAGAGGAACCAGAACATGATAACTGAAATAATACAAGAACGAACATATATGCGTTGCTACAACAACAACAAGAGCTAAGCGCAGGATCGATTTGTGGCTAACTAGTATAGTAGATTGCGGACGAGCCATATGTCTATTCGTGCTTTGTCGACTGGTTATCGACATATTAGGTGGGGAAAAAGTGTAATAAACATTCGGGTGGTAACACGAGCTGAATGAGAATTATGGTGCAGCAGTCATTGTTGTTAATTACACCGAAGTTAAATTTGTCCACTATGCCGACTATAGCTCTGTTCCAGAACTAAAAAGTTTTTACAATTTTTACCACTTTTACACATTTTGCGTTCCCGTACACAAAATTTATATGAAAATCGTTTACGACTTTTACAACTTTTACGACTTTTACCACTTTATAAAGTACGGGAACAGGCCATATGCAATGATAGTTGATGGTAATGAGGTAGTGTAAGATCATATGAAACGATCACGTTACACTTTGTAACAACGATGTACCCTGCAGGAGGCGAATTGAGGCACAGGAGAATCTTCGTTTGTAAAAATATGTCCCATAAAGCTTAGTTTCTACTCTACCCCATTCCGCGCTTGTGATAGTGGACAGCTTTCCATTCTTATACCGTAAGCAGCATCGTCGTTGACCGCGGCAACCAATAGGTTGTCGTTTACAACTTCACTGAAGGATCGTTTCATTTTTGAAGAGGCTACTTTAGTTTCTTTCTTTTCCCCTGTCCGGAAATGTTCTTGCTTGCATATGTATGGATGAGTTGAGGGATTTTGGTTTTGTTGAATTCCTAGACATCCCGTTCGTTCACCGTTACGGTAAGCATTCTTGCCTACAGGGCTTTCCGAACATCGGCCTGACTTCTCTGTTATTGGTTAGCATTTATAAATTGTAGAAGTACAGAGTCGTAGCTGACGACACTTAATTGGCTGGCTAGTAGCTCTTAGCTGGAGGCTCGGAAGTGTTGCCAGACTGTAACTTAGTGTGATGGACCATCGAGCTCAGTGTCGGATTGCGCAGAATAGGATACGGAATAAGTACCCTTGACCTGTGCCCCGACGCCAAGTGGGAGCTGCTAACGATTAGACTTCTTTAGCAGTTGTCTGTATCTCAGATCCTCGCCACAACTCCTTCACCACATTGATCTTAAGAGTGTGTGTATGTTAGGGTTATGACTTCTTTACTTTTTTGCAACCTCGTATCCCTGTATTATATTTTTATGAGTTTTTACCTAAGATTAGATAAAATGTTATTTATAAGGCGATTCGATATAAGAGTCACGCACAAAGTAATTTGAAAATTTTCTATTTGAGCTTTTTTGACAAACTTTTGAAGTCGCTATAAGCAGATATATAAAATAACAAGTAAGAACGGCGTTAAGTTCGGCCGGGCCGAACTTGTTATACCCTCCACCACAAGTTGTATTAAAGTAAAATGGAATAATGAGTTTCCTTTCGTGTATGAAGAAGACTTAATACTAAATTTCAGCAATTTCCCGAGGGTGTTTGTCAGTTCTCCTACCGGGCGCGTCCCCACCGGCGGATAGGGGGAGGTAGACGATCGTATCACTCTACCCCAAACTAGGAAATCACTAGTGACTGTACTGTCTGAGGTAGAGTGGTACGAGCACCTACCTCTGGAAACTTCGAGTTTCCCGCGGACAAAAAACTTACTACGGGGGTGTTCCCCTAAAACAAACAACAAATATGGATATTGGAAATGAGATAAAAGTTACGGTGCAGGGCCTAAATAACCCAGTACCGGCGGGGACCAGTGATCTGCCTGCGAGTCACACCTCGTCGTCGTGCCTTGGCATCTGTGGTCGAAGGTACGGCTACAAGCACACAACCTAAAGGTAAAATGGAGGAGGAGACAGGGAAGCCTAGGGTAGATTAAACTTGACCCAACCATCAGAGTATGGGAGCGACCCTGACTCCGAATCCGACAGCAACAGCAAAAACAATACTACCGTCGTGGAAAACCCAAATAAAGAGGAGGTCCAAAAGATGGTAGAAGAAATAAGCGATAACATCGCAAAACTTACAACAAATAAAGTGCGGTTGACTGGGGCTCAAAGACGAAGGTATAAGAAGAACCAGGCGCGGCTTAACAAAAACAACGGGATGCTCCAAAAGAGACCAATGATACTCCCTCCACTTCCTCGGAAGCGGCGAAGAGGATAAGGTCTCCCGAGGAACAGAACACCGCCCAATAAACATAATTAGCAGCGAGCTCAAGGGGGACTTCCTGTGGTTCTACTTGGGCCCAAAAGCAAAACCGACCGCTCTCGAGGAGGTTATAATTGGAGTAACCACCCCTTGGGAAGGCGGTAAATTGAAGCTGGTGAGGAAGGAGGACGTACCTCACCTGACTAAAGCGGCAGTCTTCGTAAAAGGTTATGGCTGCAAGTTGGAGACAGAGCGCATGCTCGAAGTCTTTGATAATCAAAATGAGACTTTGGAAGTGAAGAGGTGGAAGTCTTCCACAGGGAGGAGAGAGAAGATGGCACTCTCCTTGTGGTGGGAATTGACGACCTCTCACTAGCCAGTCTCTCAAAGACGATGGGCAGGGCGTTCTATATCTGCAACGCAGTCACCTTCAAGACTGGGAGGGCAAGGGTCGGAGAGGAGGAAGATGCCCAACCACCTAGCCGGGAGAAACCCATCAGCGCCTCCCAAGAAAACCTTATACTGGATGACCAATGATTAAGGTCATCCAGATCAACCTCCATCGGAGCGAAACGGCAACTCATGCGCTGATGGAGAAAATGAACAAAGGTAATATACATATAGGTCTAATCCAGGAACCTTGGACAGTGAGGAACAAGGACTCTGGATTGAACCATATAAATTATCAACTTTTCTACGCTAGTACAGGTACCCGCCCGAGGACCTGTGTTATAGTCCATAAAAATTTATGCTTTTTTCTCTCCAGAGTTGTCATCGTCGGACGCCACGGTATTGAAGCAAGGGAATGGTAATATATACCTAGCGTCTATATACCTACCGTTCGACTCCACGACATTACCACCTACGTCGGAATTGCAGCAGCTGGTGAGAAAAATCAAGCAAACAGGTAACGAAGTACTAGTAGGTAGCGATGCCAACTCACACCACATTTCGTGGGGTAGTACTAACACCAACAAAAGGGGTCAAGCCCTTCTAGATTATTTGAATACTAATGACCAAATAACTCTTAACGTAGGAAATAAACCTACTTTTGTTAACAGAATTAGGGAGGAAGTACTAGATATAACATTATGTTCAGAAAACCTAATAAACGAGGTACATGACTGGAGGGTCTCAGATGACCACTCCTTCTCTGACCACAGGTATATTAGGTTTAAAATATCAAGGCCACCGCCAAACCCGATAACATTCCCTAACAAATCCAAAACAAACTGTACCAAATTCGGAATTAAATTAAGGTACAGACTAGGGCAAGGAGAAGATGAGGAATGCCTAAGTAAAGAGGACATTGGCAGTAAAGTCAACAAATTAGCCGAAGCCCTGGTAAAGTCTTTCGAGGATAGTTGTCCCCTACGAGAAAGGAAGTCTGCCTACGAAAAACCCTGGATGACAGGGGAAATTCGTAACAAAGGCAAAGAGGTCCGTAGACTTTACAATAGGGCAAAACGAAAAAAATTAGCTGTATTCTGGGACAACTACAAATCAAAACTAAAAGAATACAACAAACTGACAAGGAACACCAAACGCAACTCCTGGAAACTTCTCTGCGAACAGGTAGATAGCGTAAATGACGTATCAAAAATTAAAATGTTTCTATCCAAAACTCATACACAAGCCGAGCTAATGGTTGATGAAATGGGAAGGAAGATGGAAACAAGCGAGGAAACCTTAGGCCTTCTGATGAGAACACATTTCCCTTCAAGCACTGCGGCCCAAACAGTGCTTTTGACGGAAAATGTCCACACATCAGAAGAAGTACCAAAAATAGACAGCTCTATGGTTAAGCAAGCCATAATGAGCTTCTCACCAAACAAAGCAGCAGGACCTGACCAGATCTTCCCGGCCTTACTTCAAAGGGAAGTGGACTACATTTCGTCCAAGCTGGTCAAAATTTTCAACGCGTGCTTAAAATTTGCGTATACTCCCATAGCCTGGCAGGAGGCACGGGTGGTTTTTATACCCAAACCAGGTAAGGCAAGTTACGCAGTACCAAAATCTTATCGCCCGATAAGTTTAACATCTTTTTTACTCAATACAATGGAACGGGCAGTCGATACCATGATCAAGAGCAAAATCCCCAACGACATGTTGAAATATAAACAACATGCATACGTGAAAGGTAGATCAGTGGAAACTGCATTACATGAGGTAGTACACCACATAGAGAGGACCTTCGAAATGAAGATGTTCACACTCGCAGTTTGCATCGACATAGAAGGTGCTTTCAACAACGTCAGCACGGAAACGCTGATCCACTCCTTAGACGAATTTCGTGTAGACAGAACGCTGAGGAACTGGATAGACGACATGCTAAGGAACAGATGGATAAGCTGCGCGCTACATGACGAAACAAGAAGAGACAAAGTAGGGCAGGGAACGCCACAGGGGGGCATTTTATCGCCGCTTCTGTGGGTCACTACCATAAATAGTCTACTAAGGTCCTTAACCAAGGAAGGATTTGAACCAGTCTGTTATGCAGACGACGTTATAATACTTCTAAGGGGAAAGAATCCAAATCTACTTTGCAGGAGAGCCGAAGAGGCTCTAAATATAGCTTACAACTGGGCTAGACCAAGAGGTCTTAATGTTAACCCGGAAAAAACAGAGTTATGTCTTTTCACTAGGAAAACGAAATTGGGCTCCGTCGAGGAACCAGTTTTCCTGAATAAGACATTAACTATATCTCCAACAGTTAAATATCTGGGGGTAATCCTAGATAGGAAACTCAAATGGAAAGACCATTTTCAGGAAAGGGCTGCCAAAGCACACAGATGTTGGTCAACTTGTAGAAGGGCTATAGGCTCAAAATGGGGTTTTAATCCTAGAATGATACACTGGCTATACAGAAGCGTAATAAAACCGATTCTTACTTACGCATCTAGGGCTTTAGAGACAATTCTATTTGTCCACCCGATAGAAATACAGGTAAGGTATGAAGCAGCCTCGCGGCTATAAGACTGAAAGCGATGAGCGAGTGGATCGAAAGAGACCACCAAACATACCACCAATGCATATTACGGTTCACAACGGGTGAATCTATAAATCAAATAGTATCGGACCGGATACCAGAATCAAGTGAAGTAGCTCTGTGTGAAGTTCTAATACCGGACAGAGATATGTGGATCGATGGAACCCTTGCACAGATTCCCGCTTTATGCTGCGGGTTTACGGACGGCGCTGTGTTAGGGGGGAGAACGGGACTGGGTCTTTATATCGTAGACACGGAGAATAGTGAATGCAGGGCATGTGGCGAGGACAACGAAACGTTGGAACGTTGGAAGACTAAATACCAAATTTCGTATATTTCGGTAAGAGAATGTGGCTAAAACTAAAAAAATACCGAAAATCAAGAAGTAAGCTTCTATGGGGATATAGGAAGACGTGTACCTATACTGATAATACTCTTCTGGAATATTTTGGAAGACGAAATAACGAATTTCAGCCATTTCGGTTGGATATTGACGTCACAATCTTCAGTATTACGAAAATCCGGAGGTACCGTTCTATGGGGACTATATCAAAAGGTGGACCTATACCGACGAATTTTAGTCAGAAATGGGGCAATATGAAAGCGTGGACCTGTACAGACATATTTTTGGCGAACAGTTTTATATCACATTGAAGACGAAATACCAAATTTCAGCCATTTTGGTGGAATATTGAAGACACAACCTTCAAAATACGAAAAATCGGGAGGTACCTTTCCATGGGGGCTATATGAAAGCGTGGACCTATACCGACAAATTTAAAGGGGAAGTTTGAGTACCCCAAGGAAGTCTAAATACCAAATTTCAGCCATTTCGGTGGAATATTGAGGCCACAACGTTCAAAATACGGAAAATCGGGAGGTACCGTTCTATGGGGGCTATATGAAGGTGTGGGCCGATACCGACAAAATTCTGGGGGAAAGTTTTATACCCCTAAACAAGACTACGTACCAAATTTCAGCCATTTTGGTAGGATAATGAACCTAAAACCTTCAAAATACTGAAAATCGGGAGGTACCGTTATATGGGGGCTATATGAAGGTGTGGACCGATACCGACAAAATTCTGGGGGAAAGTTTTGTACCCCTAAACAAGACTACGTACCAAATTTCAGCCATTTTGGTAGGATAATGAAGCTAAAACCTTAAAAATACCGAAAATCGGGAGGTACCGTCCTATGGGGGCTATATGAAGGTGTGGACCGATACCGACAAAATTCTGGGGGAAAGTTTTATACCCCTAAGGAAGACTACGTACCAAATTTCAGCCATTTTGGTAGGATAATGAAGCTAAAACCTTAAAAATACCGAAAGTCGAAAGGTGCGACAGGGCGATATACCTTTTTGGGATTACTTTGATATTCTCGTGAAATCTGTTCTATGGGGGCTATATGAAGGTGTGGACCGATATCGACAAAATTCTGGGGGAAAATTGTATACCCCTAAAGAAGACTACGTACCAAATTTCAGCCATTTTGGTAGGATAATGAAGCTAAAACCTTAAAAATTGACTCTCTATCTTTATCTCTATCTTTAAAATTGCGAACTGTATCTTGATTTCAACAGACAGACAGACGGACGGACATGGTCAAATCGACATAGAATTTTATGCTGATCATTAATATATATACTTTATAGGGTCTCCGACGAATATTTCGATGTGTTACAAATGGAATGACAAATTTAATTATACCCTCCAATGGTGGTATAATAAACGTTATTTTAGTCATTAATAGGCAAACAGTTCATAAATTCTGGAGAATAAAGGTCAAATAGTCATAACCCTACTGTATGTATCTTGATCGTCCCAAAGGTGTACTGTGTAATAGTCAGTACACCTCCTGAGATCGCTACAAATTTCCTCATCCTTTCTGAACCGGACTGGAGACCGGCTACTGTGAAAGATGCATAGGTTTTTTACGTTCCAACCATCGGGATTACATTTTTCTTCCTAGATGGTGCTAACTGATACATACACCTAATTAGCGTGTCGGCTGCAGTCTTGAACAACTGGTAAACCATCGCCATCGGTTACTGCTGACTTATTATGTCTGGCTTGTCCTCATTGCGACAGGGCGATATACCTTTTTGGGATTACTTTGATATTCTCGTGAAATCTGTTGTTTTCAGTCATATAAAAGTTATCTACCTGTGGTGATGTTAATCGCGTTCGTACTCGGCGAAAAAATAAAGTCCCCTATTTGATACAGCTTAATATTCAATCGGGCTGCTCTTACTTTTTAAGTATGTTCGTGGAAAATAATTTGGTTAGTTTATTGAATACGTAACTGGTCAATATATTTGTGGTTCCACAATGACATCCTAAAACTGGGTGAAAATTCAAGCATTCCTGTGCTTGCACAGTTTTGGCAAACTGCTATGTAGCGCATCATGTACCACACAGCGAGTCGTTGTGCCCAAAATGTTGTATCCAGTCTTGTTGTATTATTCAATTATAATAATGAAGTCAATGGAATTAATCATCAGCCAGACGGTAGACACTGATGTATACTGGAATATGTAAATTGATACGATTCCAGATGCAGGCAGGTGCATCGAATAAATTGGGTTGTCGTTCAGCGTCCAATTTTTTGTCTGCGTTTTTTTTTTGTGATTTTTTGCATCTCAGATAAACTGAATTGTGTATGCATGCTCGACTGCAACGTTAGTTTTAAATTAAGGATGAAAGTGACTCCTTTGATGGCGGCAAAGTTCAATATTTTTGGGCTGCAATTCAATCAAACAGCTGCTTTTGTTGTAGTTTTTTAATTGTAATATTTAAGTTAGAGTTTTTTAGCTCATTATTATTGCGGGTGGCCTTGAGATGCTGATCATGTTAATCATGTCATAAGCTTTCGGAAGTAAAACAAAGACCACAGGCATGCTGCCTCATGTGTAGATCAAACACATGTTGCGACATAGGAGCTTCTTATGCTTGTTATGAGTTTTTCTATTTATTATACCTTAATGTTTGCAGAATTTTTTCTTTAGGACCAAAATTAATTTTAAATTTGCAAAGAAAAAATCCAAATCAGCATTACGAGGAAATATACTTCAAGTTGTCATAGTGATGTACTGTGCTGAGGTAATTTGTAACATTTCTTTGTTCTGCTTGGTTTGGAACATTGGTTACAATTACCACACATTCGTTCGCGGTGGTTTTGCCAACATAAACATGTACATACATTTATAGATTTAAACTACTCATATTTACATCGAGTGTAGCTTTTACAAAGTAACAGCAATTAAATTCTATTTTACACAAAAGTGGTTACCGACCACAAGTTTTGCAATTAATTACATGAAGAATAGTGACATTCTTTGTTTGCATATATCCATGTGAAAACGCCAAATGTGGGGATTTTCACTAGAAAGAAGGGCGGTTGATGTCTTGCCGTGAACCTCGAAAATATTTCACTTATGGAAATATTTTCCTCAAGATTCATCCACAAGGAATAATGAAATGGACAAAAGGAAAGAAAAATGCAATGTGTAAGAACTTTGGAATAGAATAATAATGGTTCTTTATTGAATTCAGTGAAACAGGAACGACCGCTTACCAAGGACAACAGTATTTGTTGATGCTTAGTTAACAAGTGTTTTATTGAAACAAGAAAATTATTAAGTCGAATGCAGTAAGAAATCGCAGAGAGAGAAAATGAAAGGATACATGGCACAATTTTGAGTAGAATTAGAGATACTCAATGCAAACATATAAGAATGTAGAAAAATGGTAATTAGGGTTGGCGGTTAGGAAAATCAGCCGTGAACAGTATGTATGTACCTTCGTCCCTTATTTGTATACCCTCTAACATAATAGGTAGGCCATCAGTACATTTGTCATTCCGTTTGTAACACATCGAAATATTCGTCGGAGACCCTATAAAGTATATATATTCTTAATCAGAATAAAAGTCTAAGTATATATAACCATGTCCGTCTGTCCGTCCGTCTGTTGTAATTAAGATACAGTTCGAAATTTTCAATATAAAGCTTTGTAATTTTGTACAGAAGTTTCTTTTACTCTTAGGATGTTTAATATTGAAAATGGACTATATAGGTCCACGCCTTCATATAGCCCTCATAGAACAACACCTCCCAATTTTTAGGTTTTACTTGGAGTATAAAACTTTTCATATGAAAATAATTAGACTTAAATATTTTTACAATTTTATAATTAGATTGATTTATTGTAAAGACATGGGACTTGGACGATAATAAATCCTAAGCAGCATTAATGGGCACAAAATTCGACAAAGTCCATAAGAGGGAAGAAAGGTTAGAGACAAAATCTGTTGATAAATTTAAAAACCTCCTCGGTTTGACAATGAACCGAAGAAGTGAAGTAGAAAATATCTATTTTTGAATTGTCAAGCATAAAGTCTATAAACAATTGTCAATAAAAGTAATTACGACGGGCCAGCAACGCGGACCGGGTCTGTTAGTTAACAAATAAAAAGTTGTTAAGTTCGGCCGGGCCAAACATGGACCCATGTAGACGATTTTTAGTTGAGAACTTTCATGACGGTTTCAGTGAAAATTTTTACCAAAAATACTAAAAATACCAATCATTGGGAGGCACCGGGAGGACTATACCAACATATGGACCCATGTGCATATGTTTTGGAACATAAGTTTATTGGTCGCTAGGAGCCCTAAATGTTAAATTATAGCTAATTCGGTCTGAAAATGTGAAACAGAAAATTATATCCACGTTTTCCAACCGAAGGAGTTGCAATTTCGGAGTTTGTGATATCAAAATGTATTTCCGCATTTCCAACACCGGCTCAATACTTAGCCCTCACCGACCTCCATACCTAATTTCGGAATTTGTATGCATTTAAAAAACTCCACTGAACCTAATATAAAAATTCTAAATCCCAGCTATATCCCTTTATGCAACAACAAAACGGTACCAAATTAATAATAGTTTCAAAAATTACATCCCTATATCTAAAACTATATCGCAACAGCTCTATCTGTCTCCTAAAACCAAATTTAATGAATTTCCTAAACATCCTCCTTATCTCCACTCTATACCCCAACTGCTATTCTAATACCGAATTTCACAATTTCAGCTCTAACTCTTATGGTACGTATATCCACAATGACATCCATAACTCAAACCTACACACCAACAACAACTATAATGCCAAATTTCCGAATTAGTACCATTTAATACTTTTCATACGAAAGTACAAATTCCAATGACTAACTCAATCCTCCACTCCGGCAGTAATCTTAGTTCTACACGCAGAAAAATTTATGTTAGAAATATGTTTGGATCCAAACAAATATATGTTTGGGACCGGTTGTAAACAAATATATGTTTGCAACATTTTGTAGCATATCTCAATTTGATATGTTTGGGTAAAACATATTTTTTATGTTAGAACATTTTTTCATGGGTGGAGAGAGGATGTTTGTCAACGAGAGTAATAACAGTGCTCTCGCGGCTGTGGAATGCTGTTTTATAATGAAGAGTTTCGTGTATTGTATAATAGAAGACGTAGAAGCGAAGAAGGGGGCTTTGGTGGCATGTATGCGTCAAACTCGCGTGTTTCTTGTTTTGTTGTTGTTAACCAACTTAGCAGGCGAAGAAGAAAAGAAGAAATGATATGAATTATATTTTTTCTTTCTTCAGTGTTTTAGATGCCTTTGGAGAGACAAGACGGTAAAGTGAGTGAATAAATCAGTGTTTTGTGTTTTCTTAAAGAAATTGTGCTTTTTAGTAAATTAAATGCCCAATATATTTTATAATTGAATCGGAAAGTTGATTGGAATTATTTTATTGGACAAGGAAGAAATCGCATTTAATATTGGTAATTACATACATACTTATGAATATTTGAAATATGGCATATCCATATTTATTTATTACATTACATAATCATTTGATTCTAGATGCCGATTCCCCGCTGATGATTTTAACTATGTTTTATTTCACAACTAAGGAGAAGCGTTCAACTACGTTTCTATATATTTTTCCCTTTTAAAAGTGTGACTATTTACAAATTATTTCAATCAGTTTTTCTTTTATTAAAGTGTGTTATGTATTTCTTTGGAATTTTGTATGTACCTATGTGTTTGTTGTTCTTTTGCCTTTCAATAAACAACCTCAACATTTGTGTGTATACTATAGAGATAGCCAGTGAGTTCTTACTGAGAGCAAGGGAGCACACATTTCTCAGTAAGCGCCCACTGGTGCATGTGTTTGTTTTTTGTGCCTTTTGGGTTAGTATTTTTTTGCGCCCAGACATATAAAATGTTTGCACCCAAACATATATTTGTTTCCACCCAAACATATATTTGTTTGCAGACCCAAACATATATTATGTTTGGAACTGTTGCAAACATATATATGTTTGCTGCAAAATATGTTTGGGACATATGTTAGAGAGGCCAGGCCGTTGTTTTTGGGTGTATATTTCATGCGTTCACCAAATCTAAATTTTATCACCTTATGTATAATTTAGTACTTTTGGTACACATAAGAACGAATTTCAAAGGTTACTAAATTCTCCACTCCAACAGTAATCTTAATTCAAAATTTCAGCACCATTTAGTACTTCATCATTACCTAATATTAGGTATTTCCAATATCATTTCAGCCATCAACGACCCTCATACCAAATTTCAGAATTTGTACGCATTAAAAAACTACTTATATTATTGTTCACCGTACCAAATTTTGTACTTTTCACACACGTTTGTATAACCTCAAAAAATTACCTTCTTATATCAATCACTTATACCAACCGTCATTCTCATTTCCAGCTCTATCAGTTCCCCCAAACTAAACTATAGTACTTTACATATAAAAACATAAAAAAGAATTTCCGAAACCTCCTCCTAAATTTCCAAAACTTCCTGCTAACCCCTTTACACAATAACAAATTATATCAAATTCTATATCATTTACTACTTTTTATAGTACGCATTTCCATAACCATCTCCATATCTTAACCTCACACACCAACAGTGACTCTAAGAACAAAGTTTAAAATTCCACCCGTGCCTATACCCGATACAACATTTAGACCTCTTTAGTACTCTTCGTAAATATACCAATGTTACACACCAATACTCACCCTAACTCCAAAAATACAGATTCCATCTCCGTCCCCACACCCAACAACAAATTGAGTACCATTTAGAAATTTTCGTAAACTTATGGTACGTACTTTAGCAACCACATGTCTGAACCCTACACTGACAATTATACAAAATAACAACATTAATATTGATTCCAAATCTCAGGATTCAAGCAGTATCTGTTCGTCCATTATCAAATTGTACCAAACTTAGTTCCATTTAGTACTCTTCGTACCCATAAGTACGATTTTCCAAAACTACCTCAATTCTTCACTTTAACAGTAGCTTTAATAACAAATTTCAGAATTCCAGCTATCTCCGTTCAACCATATGTATCTAAATTGTACGAAATTTAATACTTATCGTAACCATAAGTACGAATTATACAAAACTTCTTCAATCCTACAGGCCAACTGTAATTTTAATTCTAAATTTCAGGATTCCAGCGCTATCCGTTCACCCAAACACAAATTGTACCAAATTTAGTGCCATTTAGTACTTTTCATACCCATAAGTGAATTTCCAAAACTACTTCAATCCTACACTCCAACAGTAATTTTAATTCCAAATTTCAGGATACCAGCTTTATTCGCTCACCCAAATCCAAATTGTACCAAATTTAGTACCATTTAGTATTTTCCGTACTCATAAGTACGAACTTCCAAAACAACCTCAATCCTACACTTCAACAGTAATCTTAATTCCAAATTTCAGGATCCAAATCCAAAGTGTACCAAATTCAGTACCATTTAGTAATTTTCGTATCCATAAGTATGAATTTCCAAAACTTCCTCAATTATACACTCAAACAGTAATCTTAATTCCAAATTTCAGGATTCCAGCGCTATCCGTTCATCCAAATCCAAAGTGTACCAAATTCAGTACCATTTAGTACTTTCCGTACCCATAAGTACGAATTTTCAAAATAACCTCAATCCTACACTTCAACAGTAATCTTAATTCCAAATTTCAGGATTCCAGCTCTATCCGTTCACCCAAATCGAAATTGTGCTAAATTTAGTACCACTTAGTACTTTTCGTACATATGAGTACGATTTTCACAAACCATTTCCTTTTATGAACACCACTTTCCAACCTTCATTTCCATTCCAAGTTTCTAGCTAAATCCGTTCAAATTATACAATTGGTACTAAATTTAGTACTTTTCGTACACTTAGAGGTCGAATTTCCAAAAGCCCTTTGGTACATCTTTCTATCTCTCCATCAGTTACCCTCATTCCAAGTTGCAGATTTCTAGCTCTTCCCGTTTGCCTCATACAAAGGGTACCATATTTAGTACTTTTCGTACCCTTCTAGGTCGAATTTCCAAAATCCCAGCCTTATCTCACTCCTACACACCAACAGCAACCCACAGTCAAAATTTCAGCTTTTTAGCTTCAGCGGTTTCGTCTGGGCGATGATATGCCAGTCAGTCACTCACTCACTTATCACTAAGCTCTTTTATATGTATAGATAGATAACCAAAGAAAAAACATAAAAGTTAAAAAGCGTACAGTGCCGCTCACTTGAATAGAACCCCCCACCTAATTTTATTCAACATCAATTTTTTCCGATTTATACAAGATATGAAGTGTTTAAGTTCTTTTATATTTTGTGTCATGTGTTTTGAGTAAACTTAGTCATTCATCTGCATTCAAATCCGATTTATATAACAATTACACATCGAAAACCAAATAAAGTCAAAAATTCAAGTAAAAAATTTGGATCATTTGAATAGAAACCCCCTTAAAAACTTGGCTATACAGAAAGATTGTATCAGAATATCGATGCATATATACTCTATATTGAAAACGAAGTACTTTCAGTAAAATTCAAGATAAGTACATCGCTCCTGATTAAGGATATACCCGTATAAACTGCTGTGGCAAGGATTCTTTCAAATATCATGTGTAATGCCTAGTAAGGCTTGCCTTATTCCCTCAACAAGTTAATTTTTGGAAGCGTACTGTCTACTAGAGTCGTATATTTTACGCATAAGCCATTCCCATATATTTTGGAGAATATTTACCACTGTAGAATATGACGGACCCTTCAGGATATCCGTATTTCTTCTCAAAATTTTAAGTTTTGATGACTCGAAGTGTACAAAAGGTAACAAAATCGCGATGAAATTACCACTCCGGACATCCGAAAATGCTTCTCACTACTGGAAATCCCTGTTTTAGAGCTCCTTTGTAATTTGTGGTGCCCATTTAGGGTGAACGAAATTGCCGCCCAAGTCATTCATAATTATTAAGGACCCCCTCATCAAGTAAACAATTGCATAACTATATAACTATTTTTTCGCGTTTATTGAAAGGAATACTACCTTCTAAATTTGTTCTGTAACGATGGAGGTGTATTTTTGGTGTTAGAATGCAATACTAATTATGAAGGACTTGGGTGGCAATTTCGTTCACCCTAAATGCCCACGACAAATTACAAAGGAGCTCTAAAACAGGGATTTCCAGATTCCTTGCCACAGCAGGTTATACGGGTATATCCTTAATCAGGAGCCATGTACTTATCTTGAATTTTACTGAAAGTACTTCGTTTTCAATATAGAGTATATGGCGAAAAACAAAATTTTTTTACAATCGATGAATCCGAGTTTCACCCTTTCAGAATTCGCGAACTGTTAACATATCCCAGCAAAATAAATTGGAAGCAGTGCAATGTAGACTACTTCTATCACGGCATGTTTTGATGCAGTTCAAACGGAGTCATGAAAAAGGCACTCCATTCCTCACATTTTAACCGCTTTTGGATGCAATCCAAAGAATCACATCCATTTGCAGTTAAAATGCAGTGGCAAGGGTCAGTTAAAATGCAGTGCCAAGGGGTTAGTTAAAATGCAGTGCTATGGAGTGCATCTTTCAGTAGTCACGCTCTTGTAAAAATCATGAGTGAAAATGCATAATTGGATGCACTTCCAGATTACTTGTACATATAATTTAACTGCATCTTTGGAGGCAAACATTTTGCTGGGATTCTATATAGTATGATATACATTTTTTAAACTGAAGTATTTTAGGAGGAATCCCATAAGGTCGACCATTAAAATTAATTTACGTGGAAGCTGTGTTGGCATCAATGTAGAAAAATAGGTAAAAATGGGTTGAAGCCACCAAGTTTTTTTATGCTCCCTTCCGATTTTAGGCTTAACCTTACATTTTATAGACATATGCCCAAAGAAAGACTCAAAGAATACTTCATGGGCAATATGATACTAGTGTATCATTTTTCGATATATCCACTGCATCCACCTAAAATTGATGCTGACATTTTGAAGCCGGAATTTCGGGGTTTTTTGAATTGTTTTAATAATTCGGACGCGCAGCAAGATAATATTCAAAACTCACATTAGGATTATAAAACTCGTGATTCTACGTCGTTTAATGCGTATCTCATGAGTGTGCTCCTTACAGCATCCTAGTAATTGGAGTCTAAAGGCCAATATTTGATGCGTGATTTTTTTTAAAAAACCTATTTTTTGCGTTTAAAATTTACAAGTGTCATTCAATTTCCTTTGTACCCCGCGTGAATTTAGTTTTTTTTACGCGACGGATCTAATGAGACCTTCCGCGATCGAATCCATCCACTAAAACCGCGGATATAGATACCCTGAAAATAGGAAAAGCAGCAAAAAATTATTTCGACAAATCCGCGTACTAAACCGCGATTTTCTTGAATTTTTTTTACGTAAATGGAATCCTTTATACGCGATTATAATATTTGCGAAAACGCATGTCATAAATTACAGAGATTCGCGTGTAATATGGGTTTTTCACCAAAAATATAATGTGGAGGCACATCCGCGGTTCTTGAAGAATCTAATTAAAATTGGTATATTTGGACGTATTTTTGATAGGCGCTGACGAAACCGGATGCGCATCAAAATCGTATGCACATTGCGCGACTTTTACCAACTTTAAGGTTTTTTGCAGTGTATGATGCAACTGGTGGCACACAATGGGCCCTGAGTGAAACATCGAAATATGGATAAATTTTGACAAAGATTGATTCGCTGTATCCAAAAACGGATGCGCATCAACCGACTTTAACTAATTCGCGAATAACAGGCTTTTTAATTATAATATTAATTGAATGATTGTAATTTCAATATTACTCTTAATTTCCTACCCTTATAAGTTATCACAGTAATCAGTTAAACTCTCGCGATGGTAAACCATATGTTTTGATGCAGTTTTAACTGTATACATTCATTATTCTATGGGATTTTAGCAAAATAGTTGGAGAACTCCCAAATATTTTTTTCTAATTCTTAGAATCAAAACAAAAAAATATTTGCAACAATATTTTCCAACAATAAGTTTTTCTCTTTTGTTGTTGCTATAATATGCAATTTATGTACCCAATCTCTATAAATTTGGTATCATATTTTTCTACGCATTGTCTAGATTCCGCATATATTCTTTAATTTATTTTTTGAGGGTTTGTACGGATTCTGGGACAGGATAATTTGGATTTACTTCAAAATTTTTTATTATTTGTTGACTTTCCGCGAAAATAATAATAAATTTAATAACTATTTAAACATCTACGAATAGATATGGACTACTGTTAACGATTTATGCATACATTTTCTCATAACAACAAAAAAGATATTTTTAAATAATTTTTCTTTATATGAGAATAAAAACCGCTATAACTTTTGCGCGCATTGGCCAATTTCGTGAACGCGAGCAGATTTGAAACCGGATTTTTTTCCTTTACCTCTGTACCAAAAATCGTAGATGTGCTCGTAAAAAATTTTTTTAATTTTTTTCAAATGGAATTGTAAAGGAATTTTGTTATTCGCCATATATGCATCGATATTCTGATACAATCTTTCTGTATAGCCAAGTTTTTAAGGGGGTTTCTATTCAAATGATCCAAATTTTTTACTTGAATTTTTGACTTTATTTGGTTTTCGATGTGTAATTGTTATATAAATCGGATTTGAATGCAGATGAATGACTAAGTTTACTCAAAACACATGCCACAAAATATAAAAGAACTTAAACACTTCATATCTTATATAAATCAGAAAAAAATTGAGGTTGAATAAAATTTAGTGGGGGGTTCTATTCAAGTGAGCGGCACTGTATAATTCGCGAATTCGTTGAAATCAGTTGAGGCACATGCCCTTTTTGGATACAGCGAGAACATCTTCATCAATAATATATTGATTACTTAATGTTTCATTCAGCGGCATAAATATACCGTCAGTTGCATCTTACCACCAAAAACCTTCAAGTGGATAAAAATTGGGCGATGTGCATTTGCTTGTAAGGCGCATCCGATTTCAGTGATAGCCTATTAAAAATACGTAAATATAACACATTTTAAACAGATTCGTCAAGAGGCTCGGATGTGCCACCACATTCTATTTTGTGTTAAATACGAATATTACTCAAGAAATATTACAAACAAATTGCCAGTTTGGCAACTATTATAATCGCGTATAATGCATTCCATTTATGTAAAAAAATCAACGAAAATCGCGATTCAATGCGCGAAATTATCAAAATATATTTTTGCAGATTTTCCTACTTTTACGATATTTATATACGCTGTTTTAGGGGATGGATGCGAACGCGGAACGGTAAACAAAAAACTCAAATCACGCGAAGTTCAAGTGTACTCGTACCTGTATGGCAGTTGAAAATTTTAAAGCCAAAAATAGATTTTTTAAGAAAATTTTCGATTTGGACTCCTATTACTAGGAATCTGTATAGAGCACACTCATGAAATATACATGAAACGACGTGGAATCACGTGTTCTACAATCCTACATCATTATCTGGTTGGGCTTACATCATTATCTGGTTGGGCCCTCTAATTATAAGAAAAAACGCCGAAGTCAAAACTTCCTAAGGTCAGCATCTATTTTTGTGAAATCCAGTGTATGTATTGAAAAATCATTCAGTAGAATTATATTGTCCAAGGGCTATTCTTTAATTCTTTCTTTGAGCACAGGTCTGAATATTTTGTGGTTTGACCAGAAATCAAGAAATAACACACCACCCCAAAATCTTCACAACGAAATCTTGCAAAGCGTAAGTTTTCATAAAAAAAATATTTAATTCACACATATCTTTGGGGAAAAAATATTGTCGCCTAAATTTGTATACCGTGAGAACTAAGTGGCATATGACATTTGTCATATTTCGGAAAAAATAACAAACAAAAGTTCGGAAGCCCACCGTTTTACTCGACAACTTTCTTGTAAACACTAATGTGCCGACTCATAAAAATAAAACAACAACATGGGTTTTGTACATTTCATTCAACGGCGATAACCGTGTTAAAATCATGTTAACGCAACGGTTCCCATAATGCTTACCTAGCTTCAACACAACCAAATACGTTTGTACTAACATGGGAAACAGCAACTGTTTTGGTGTCAACAGAGATTACATGAATGTTAATGTTTTAATATGAACGGGAAACATTTCATTTCGATGATTATTTAGAAAAACAAATCATACATGTGTATACAAAGTTATCACCTTGGACACCTTAGAATAAAAACATATTCGTTTATTTCGTTATTTTCAAAAGAAAGAACGTCCGAATTTTAAAAGGAGGAATTCGATTGTTTCATATGACGAAGTCCATTCGTCACAATTATGTTTAAAAGGACAAGTAAGCAAAGCCACTACCCATGTGCATAACATTTCGGAATATTGTCCTGATAACGAAAATGTGTTTTTTAGTTCGATTCACTGAAAAATGTTTTCGCACTGACAACATTTTCTAAAGGCCATTGAATATATTATTTTAATTTTTGATGTTTATAAGATTTATTTAAATTAAAATAATCCCTTAAATAAAGGACATGGAAGGAAGCGAGTTAGAGTGTTTAAATGTTCTGCCATAATATTCCTCATTTGATTTGACCAAGGTTGCGAAGTCGGAGTCTGGCGAATTTTGCAGGAGTCGGAGTCGTGAAAAAAGCTCGACTCCGGGCAAAATATATTTTTTCCTACACATATCAAAAGAATTGTTATTTTATTTTTATATGGTAGAGAGACTAATAATAAATAATACATTTTGGAAATCGTTTATTCGTTAGGAAAGCTATGAGAAAACATGTAAGCAAAGGCTTTATTATAATTATTTTTTGGATCAATTACTTTATTTTTGCAAACAAATGTAAAGTTACACGACAATATAATTATGTATAAGTCTACCTTTTGCGTGAGTTTTCAGACTGATTCGATTTCTTAACATTCCATCACATTTAAAATGTGGAAAGTGTATTACAAATTTGTTTTGACCAAAATGCGTGTAACATGTAACACTGCGACTCCTAGACCCCCTTTTCGTATACCAATGTTCACATATCGACAAAATGAAACGATCAAGCTATGTGTGCCAGCCCGTCCATTAATATTTAAATCGAACACCGGGCAGCATTAAAGAGTGATCGTCACAAAATTGTTTATAGAGGTCAGGTTCCGATAAGAATACAAACACATACGGTAACTCACAATGAAACTGAACCATCCTCATTCAGCTGGTGTTCACGATAAATCTAGAATATTTTGATAAAAAACATTGCATTCCACTCTTTTGGGTACAATTCCTTAAAAGTTCAAAATGTGTAGGTTTATGTTAAGAACTACAAACTTTTGGATTGGATCCAGTTTAATACCTGGTCTTGAATTGCTTACCCCATGTAGTACTTAGGATACGGATTACACTTTCATAAATTTACAAATTTTATAATTTGCATTAAACAATCCAATGAAGATTTTGTTTTCATATACCCGAACAAAGGCTGTGTACATCAGAAGGGTTACAATTTTGATAAAAAATGTATGCAGAGAAATGCATGGACATCAGGTGATCTCTTCTTAAATTATCGGCATTTCCTTCATTCACCGTCCACCTTGACAAGGATGATATACATATTTATTTCTATGTTCTGGACATTTTCTGTCTGTGAAATCAATATAGAGCTTTAAGGCAGGTTTGACACAGGATTTATATCCAACCTAATTTTAAAATGATAATTTGAGCGCATATACCCTTATATATATTTCGGCAAAACCGACTAAAACTTTCTAACTTGTTTCTGTTGCTACTTCTCGATGTAAGATACAGCAGAATCAATATGGAACATGCATTACAAAATACCTTAGGGAAAATAATATATAAGCATATATGATCCAAGTATAGGAAAAGTTAAAATGGTGCATGTCTTATTAATTTTCAGTGGTATAGGAAATTAGGTCGGAGTCGTGAAAAAAATTATCCTGGAGTCGGAGTCGAAGGAAAAATGACTCGACTCCGCAACCCTGAATTTGACTGAAGACATATAATTTCAAAGATAACCTAAAACAAAAGCGAACAAAGATATGACGCTAAAATCAGATCGCTTACAGGGTCTGCAGCAAAAAAATCATCACGCCATAACTCAAAAGATTGACTCTCTTTTGGGGTTCTGTATATACCCACCAAAGCTATGTATGAATTTTATACTCCCGCAAATCTCATTCGGCGTGGTAAGATGACAATTCTTCAGATAAAATAGGAAAGAACCTCCAAAGACCAAGCTGATGGTATCAAAGCGAAATGGGTCCATAGAAATCGGACCAACTGTGGAAGTTGGTTCATGAAATTTGGAAAGGACTGGCACCGTCATAAACACAAAAAACAACATCAATTGTGAAATAAGAAGAAGAAAGTATTGGCCAAAAAACCTACTTTAGCTTAAGTTAGCTGTTTAAAAACAAGATCACATCTAGACAAACAACAAGTAAGAACGGCGTTAAGTTCGGCCGGGTCAAACTTGTTATACCCTCCACAACGAGTTGTATTGAAGTAAAATGGAACATTTAGTTTCCCTTCGTTTATGAAGAAGACTAAATACCGAATTTCAGAAATTTCGGTAAAACAATGTGGCTAACCTTCAAAGTACCGAAATTCGGGAGGTAGCGTCGATCTATACCAACAAACTTCTGGCGGAAATTTTTTAGACTCAAAGAAGACTAAATACCCAATTTCCGATATTTCAGTAAGATAATGTGGCTAAAATCTGTCGCCGAAAATCAAGAATCTATAGGAGTACAGAAGAACTCGGACCTATACTGTTATTTCTCTTCTAGAATATTGTATAAGCCCATTGAAGACTATATAACAAATTTCAGTCATTTCAGTGGAGGGAGGTATGGTTCTATGAGAGCTGTATTGAAACGTGGACCTATACCGACGCATTACAGTCAGAAAGTTTTTTATCTCCAATGTTGACTAAATACTAAATTTCCGTCATTTCATTGGATTGTTGAAGACACAACCTTAAAAATACCCAAAATCGGGAGGTACCGTTCTATGGGGGCTATATGAAGGCGTTGGCCTGTACGCACAAATTTCAGTTGGAAAGTTTTATATCACCAACGAAGACTAAATACCAAATGTCCGTCATTTCGGGGGAATATTGAGACCACAAACTACAAAATACCGAAAATTGTGATGTACCGTTCTATGGGGACTATATGAAGGCGAAGACCCACACCGACAAATTACGAGAAGAAAGATGAACACCCCCAACGAAGACTAAATACCAAATTTTAGCCATTTCGATGTATTATTGTGGCCATAACCTTCAAAATACCGAAAATCGGGAGGTACCGTTCTATGGTGGCTATATTAAGGCGTGGATCCGTACTGACAAATTTCCATGGGAAAGTTTTATATCCCTCACGAAGACTAAATACCAAATGTCAGCCATTTCAGAGCTATATTGAAAATACAGAAAATCTGGAGGCACCGTTCTATGGGGGCTACATGAAGGGGACCTATACCGAAAAACTTCATATGGAATGTTTAGTACCCCAAATGAAGACAAAATACTAACTCTCAGCCATGCCGGGGAAAAGTTTTATTCCCCCAACGAAGACTAAGTACCAAATTCCAGAAATTTAAATGTGATAATTAAGCTAGGGTGCCACCGTGGTGCAATGGTATGCACTCCCGCCTTGCACGCTAAAGGTCGTGGGTTCGATTCCCCGGCCAGGCAACATCAAACATTTTTCAGCGGTGGCATAATACCCCTCAGTAATGTTGACGACATTTCCTTAGTATTTCTGCCATGTAAAACTTCTCTACAGAGTGGTGTCTTAAGACACGCCGTTCGGACTCGGCGATAAACAGTAGGTCCCATATCATTGAGCTTAATATGAATCGGGGTGCACTCATTGATATGAGAGAAGTCTCCCTTGTCCCTTCAGGGATGTTTGTGGAACAATTAAATATATATAATTAAGCTAAAACCTTCAAAATACCGAAAATCGAGTCGTAGCGTTCTATGGGGGCCATATCAAAACATATACCGATATAGCCCGTTTTCAATACCAAACATGGAGTAATAGAAACATGTATACAAAATTGCAAAGCTCTATCTTAAAAATTACGAGCTTGATTTCAACAGACGAGCGGACAGACCGACATTGTTATATGTCGGTACACGCAGAACTGGAAGGCCAAGGCTTCGATGGAGTAAACAAGTGGAAGACGATATTATGATAAGCGCGGTATTCCAAATTAGAGAAATAAATCAACAAATAGATAGGAATGGAAATATTTTCTTACTTCGGCTTATAGGAGAAATGTTTTCTCTAAAGGGCCAACTAAGTAAATAAGTATGCTCCTTAACGAAACACGTATTGGTCGATTGGGTGTAACGTTCTATAGCATTTTTAAGTAGTACAAGCAAGATACAGGCGTCTACAGCGACATCCTCAACAAATAACATAAAGGCGAAAAGTTGTATAAAAATTGAAGCGTCTTTCAAGCCGAGATCTTTGCCATCAAAAAGGCTGCAGAATTGATTACAAATAGGAAACACTACATGTTGCCTGGCGCCTTTTGACATTTCCATAAGAAAGTTTAACAGTTTTTAACCTAACCGTACTTAAGACAGTTTGACATACAACTATGTGTTGTGTTGTTTACAGTGATTTAAAAAATCACTTTGCAAAAAAAGAATGAAATTTACTTGTGAACATTTTCGTCCGATCATTTTTCGTAACTTTCGACGTGGATAATCACGGCAAGAGTGCATCGATCAAATTAAATCTTTGTATGTCGATAAAGGACCATACTATAGCACTATGAAAAACTTGTTTAATTAATTCAATCTTGGCCGAAACTCGATAAAAAATGAAGGTCGTCCAAAAACGGCCGTTGTGCCAGAAAAAATTAAGACATGCGTGAACAGATAATGCAAGACGGCCATATTATATACCGTGAGATTGATTCATTCTTGGGCATTTCTTGCACCAACTAACATTTTATATTGCATGAACACCTGTAGTGCGATTCTCTAACTCATTTTTTGAGTTACCGACAAATGTCGCGGCGCTTCAAACGACGTTTATAAGATCGCCACAGACGAATCTTGGATATATGCTTACCTTGCGTTTACACATGCCATGGCACTTGAGTTCATGTATTGATTGTCAAAAACCCCAAAACTTGCCTGCGTGACGTAGGCGACCCGACAACTGCGAAAACAGTTGGAAATTATAAATGAAAATCATTGATTTCTTTTTGTTTTCCGTTCTTATATTTTGTTATTGTTCATGTTCGTTTGTTTTCAATTATTATTTCACTTATTTTTACAAAAAATTGCAGAAACTTTTTATCCCTACCGCCTGAGAAAAAAAATTATGGACAGCTGGGAGACAAACGACAAATGTATGTACAGTGACTGTCACTGAAATGATGCAACTTGAAATAATAAAAAATGTAAACGTTGATAACTTGAAAACGAGTTGAGATTTTTTAACAATTCAAAAAACAATTTTGTAGTCTGATAAGTTGTCTTTAACATACAAAAATATCCAGTTTACAGTACCGTTATACTAAAATTTTACCGGAAAACTTAAATTGGGCATTTTTAAACTGAGCATCGAAAACGATACACCACAATAATCGATTAATGATTTCCAAATTTTTCGCTTTTTATGCCAAAGAGTTTTCCAGCCAAATTGCCTGCAAAGGGACATTTATCACAATCATGGCAAAATTACGCCAGGAATATATATCGACCTTTTTGTAGAAAATTAACTTATGTTGAAACTGAGGTATGGGGTACTGTAACTCGCGAACTGTTGTACTGTACCATAACTTTTGAACGCATTTCGGTAAAATAAACTGTTTTAGCCCGATTTACCGATGGGTTTCTTAAAATATTAATCTGAGCGGAAGCTGTGGCCGTTTTAATGTAAAAAAATAGGAAAAAATCGTTGAAGGAAACGAGTTTTTTTAAGTCAATTTTCAGTTAGTGGCTTTACAATACAATGTAGAGTATAATGTTCAAAGAAGAAGTTAAAGAATACATTTCAGAGATGAAGTTTCTAATGTATGATTTTTTAATATAACCAATGCATCAATCTCAAACGGATGCTGACATTTTGAAGACTGAAAAATTGGGTTTTTTGAATTTTTGCTCTAATCGGGACGCAACTGTACTCGTTTAAAAACTGATTATGAGATTGTAGTACTCGCGATTACGCATTTTTTGATGTATAACTCGGGCGTGTAGCCTTCAAAGGTTCACAACAATCTCAGCTTAAAGTCGAAATTTTTGTGCGTAAATTTTTCTAAAAAACCAGTTTTTTGGATTCAAAATTTACAAATGCCATTCGATTTCAGTGCAAACCCGCGTGAATTTAGTTTTTTTACGTTCTGAATCTAACAAGCCTTTGCGCGTCTAAATCCATCCACTAGATCGCCGGATATGATACCCCTCAAATTTCGAAAATCTGCAAAAAATGTTTTTGAAAATATCGCGTTTTTAGACGGGTTTTAGATGTGTTATTACTACTTAGATAAATAGAGCGAAACGCATATTTAAAATATGCGAAAACAGATATTGAAAAACGTTCGCGAATCCGGAGATATAATAGATTTCTTCTAAAAACTGAGTTCGATGCTACATCCACGGTTCTTGATGGATCGCATTGAAATGACATAGGATGATGTATTTTTTAATGGTGATCATTGAAATCGGATGCGCATAAAATGCAAATGTACTTCGTGGAAATTATGGACATTTTACTGTTTTTTGCACCCTAACATGCAACTGATGCTACATCGTGGTCGCCAAATGGAATTTCACAAACTGTACACCAAATAAAAGGGATTGATTCGCTGTGTTGGAAAATCGGATGCGCATCATGTCATTTTCACTATTACGCGGTTTATATGCGTTTCAAATGTTGTAATATTCAATATAACATTATTTTAATGTTATGCCACAATTGGAATTCCTTGTGATTTAGTATAATGTTCTAAAAATATTCGCCAATAGGAAAACTATAAGCGAAACATTTTTTGCAATGGAATATTTTCATTATTGCGTGAAATTTGGACGAAAATGACGAAGAACTCAAAAAATTTTTCTTCAACCTTTCCTATAAAACCATAAAAAAATAAAATTAGAATAACATGATTTTTATTTTTTTTTTGGTCATATTTTCTTTGTATTTTTGCAAATAACATGAATACTATAGCTCCAAACTTCACGACTTATGTTTCATTTTATTCCTCACAATGTCTGGATGCTGCTATAATTTTTTTATATATATTTTTTGTAAGTATAAGCACTATTGTTTCAAAAATATGTTTGTAAACACGTGAAATTATTTAACAAATTTTATTTTTCGCGAATCCATTGAAGCTTTTCGAATTTTTTTTTGCATCATCGCAAAGGGTGCGAATTCAGTTAACGATAATAAGATATAACTGCTTACTATATTAAGCCGCGATTTTTTTAGAATTTTTTCTAATTAGCATAATTAAAACGGTCATATCTTTTGCGCGCAACGATCAAAGTTGGTAACGAAAACAGATTTGGAATGACGATTTTTTTCTTCATCTATGTACCAAAAATCATAGATGTAGTATCAAAATTTTTTAGACATTTTTGCTGATATGTATATACATTTTTTTTGAATCAATGACAAAACTGCTGAAAACGATAGGGAACTGTTAAAATTGAAACAATTGCTTATTGATAAAGAGGCGTTGTATATTCACTAGAATAAATAAATTAAGGAAACAGATAATTTTCAGGAAATGTGATGTTAACATTAAAAAATTTAGAAAATTAATTTGTTCTTTTCTTTTCAATTTTAACAAACAAAACAACGATATAAAATTTTCCTTTTCAAGAATGATATATTTGAATTCATGGGCTACTACCATGGTTGAACAATAAAAGGTAACAGCAATACCCAGCTGACTGAACTGCGCTGTGATGTTAGTGTCAAATTCCATACGACATTTTATATATTTATTTTTATGTTCGATGTATATTAGGGATATATATTTTTTGAAAAACAAATTTATTCATCAGAAAAAAACTAAACTGTAGACTTCATATCATTGACATGTAACCTCCTCCAGGTCCGAATGACGTGCCGCACACTAAAACACCGCTTTAGAGGCGGTACAATATTTGTTAATATGTGTGGTATTTTGTTAAACTTGAACAGAATAAAGCCCTAATAAACGTGTGCTATTTTGGTTTCAAAAACAAAATATTTAAGCAGCTTCTCCTATTTCGATAAATTACCAGCGACTCCAAACATTTTTGGAAGAATTCTACTTTCTGCGAGAAATTATGCATTTAGTGGAATGATATGGAAACGTTCAAATTGAAAATCTAACGAGTTTTCATTCACGTTTTCCAAAAAAATCAATCATTTTGATTGATTTTGTTTACATTTACCGTTGACACTAACATTACAAACAAAAACAAATTTCTATGGAGTTGTTATTGAGTTGTATTTGTTGTAGTATTTATTTTACCTGTAGTGCGATTCTCTAACACATTTTTTGAGTTACCGACAAAATTCGGTAAAATTAAAATGCTTATAAATTCGGTAATTAACGATATTTTTCGGTAAGTTGGCGACCCAGAGAAAGTAGTCGTAAAGTTCTATCGAGAGCCACAGTGTTGTCAACTTTTATTTTAACTATTCATTCATAATTTTGCGTTTTAATTTTACCGACATTTGTCGTTAACTCAAAAAATGAGTTAGAGAATCGCACTACTGGTTTGTTCTACCATGGACTACTACGAACATTCATGAAATATATGAATTCAACAATTAAAATAAAACTGATTTACGTATGTATATGACTGAAGTTAACGGGAACCATTTATTCCACCATTCTGATTACTAAAATGGCATAAAAATGAAAAATTTGGAAATTATCAATCGATTATTGTGGTGCATCATAATCAATGCTCAATTTAAAAATACCCATTTTTTTCCGGTAAACTTTTAGTATAATGGTACTGTAAACTAAATTTTTTGTATGTCATCTTAAAGATAACGTTTCAGCCTACCAAATTGTTTTTTGAATTGTTAAAAAATTTCAACTCGTTTTCAAGTTATCAACTATTACATTTTTTATTTCAGGTTGCATCATTTTCAGTGACAGTCCCGGCTCTGCGAATAGTGGACCCAAAACAAAACCACCCCAAACGTGATGTTCAAATTTGCCCCAAATTTGGGGTATACGTGCATTATGAAGTTTGGCCCCATTATGTTGTGTGCATTTTGGCCCCAAAAAAATGCAAAATTAGCCAATATCAAAAAGGAAAATTGTCCCAAAATTGCGACAACTTTTCATTATACATTTTTACCCCAAATCAAAAAAATCAATTTCACCCCAAAAACAATATTTTTTAGATTACAACTATTATTATGTTTTACTGGTTCCCTGCAGTAAGGACGAAGGATGAATGCTGAATTTAAAAGTTAAATATACATTTTAAGCAACACAACAATTATGTCTTATTATTCACAATGTGGAATTTCGTCTAGTATTCTGATCATAAGTGATCCAAGCTGGAGAACAACAAGTTTTTAATATTGATAAGAAATCTTTTTTGATAAGGGTGAACACTAAAGTAAATAAAGATTTGTATAAAAAATGGAAGTAGGACTATTTGATATGGATATTAGCGTCAGGATGGTTGAAGGAATCGGTAGGGTTAACAAAAAATCGAGCGATTTTTTCATTACCCCTGCCGATCCCTTCAACCATCCTGACGCTTAGTTCCACATTACTATTTTTTTTTTTTCATAAAAATAGTGTAACTAATAATTTAAAACGTCCTGTAATATGAATACGGATATTTGCTGTTTACTCGTGATGGTGCTTAAATAGGTCGATTGAAGGGATCGGTAGAGTTAATGATAAAATCGCGCGATTGATGAGTTGTTGATATTGAAACATTGATCGCTTTGATGCTGATCCAGTTTGCTACAGACATTATATATGTGAAAGTTGTGCACTTTAATTGAGCGATAACGAGATTTTCTTCTTGTTGCATTGTCGCCGCTTGAATGTTGTGTGTACCACATACGACACGAGTATTGTGTATCATTGTTTTGTTCATTCATTCATCAATGTTGCACTTTTACCTTCATTATTATTACCGAAAGAGTTTCACAAAGCAATAATAATGGTATTGTCATCGCGTTTTAACCTTGTGATTCAAGCAAATGTATGTAGCCCTGCTGCAATGACGAGCATTTAGCTTTGCTGCAACATACATACATAAGTAGATATGCCATTCAAACTACAGCTATTCAAAAATTGGAGCACTGTGTTAATTTCCATTGTAATCTGTTGGTCGACACACATTCATATATGAATATTTCATGTCATTCATCACATTTTCATTTGTATTTGATTACTTTCCCACGCATTGTTCAGTTTTTTTTGAGTTGTTACTTAAAAACAAAACATTTGTTTAAATTCAATATTTACCAACATTGAAGGAATTGCCGCCCTATGGCAATAACATTCCCATAGACTCTGTTAGAATTTGGTATCGCATGCTCTTATCTATCGCAAGTTTACAAGTTATTAGAGTTCATGTTTTTGGCTTCAAATCGTTCCATACAGGTTTTTATGTTGACACATTGTTGTAGGTGTGTTTATTTTTAATTAAATGTCAATACATTTTATCAATACTGAAGTGGAATAATTATATTCGTACAAACATATACATATTATGAGCTAACCAACATCATAACGGGTCATTTACGGAGCTCTTGATTCCGACAAATCGCCAAAATGTTGGTCAAAACAAAGATTAAGATCGAAACATCCTTTGTTTTGGCAAACGACTTTCAGACATTTTTGCTTTTAAACATTTATTAAGCATTATTTTCTTATCGTCTTATTTTTGCGGATGAAGCGAAATGTTGACACATACCGGTCGGTAGGTGACGTAGAGGGCGACAGCTACAACAACAGCTCTGATTGGCAATCCTGCCCCGACCGAATACCAAAATAAAGTCTACAACCCTTAGAAAGAGTGTATAACCAATGACTTGACAATGACGTTATACTTGTCTTAGGCTATTTTAATACCAAAATTATAATTTCAAAAGCCTCCACAGAGAACCACCTACCAATGAAATAATGCTGATTAAGCGCCAGATAGCATATTCAAATTCAGACACCTCTATATACAGTAATGTTGTGGTAGATGTATACACTGGAAGATCGATCGACACAATCGACTAGACTAAATACTTAGATGCCTTTAATGCTAAACACACCGTTTTGTCCCTTCAGTCGAACTACGTATTTACTTCACCAATTTTGGATGCCATGTTTTGTGATATCATCTTCAACTTGGTCTTATCATGGGAGTTTTGGCCTTCCCTTAGATCGGATAACGTTAAGTAGCTCGTATTCATATACACCTCGTGGTTCATACGACGCTGGTATTTATGGTCCACACATATTGGTTCATAAATCTTTTGAGGAATTTTACCCTCAAATACACCAAACTCAGACATGGCTTGGAACGCTTTTGATTTTATTGGGCTGTCAACGGCAGACTTATTGTCAACGAACAGGTGGTAGGTGTCGATCTGTTCATGGGTCTTCATTAGGAACTGGCGTAAAGTGTAGATTTAGTCTTCTGTAGTTTTCCCAGGTCTAAAACCGCATCGGTATGACCCCATTATTACATTGACCATAGATAGGCTTTAACCGTTCACGACAGCACTGTATACCCGATGGATAGGAGACTTATGCCCCTGTAGTTAGCATAAACCGTATTTTCTTCTTTCTTGTGCACGGGACTGAAACAGACTGAGGTTTCAATAGTTGGGTATGCATTTCTGCAGCCAATTTTTCTAATCAACTAATCCATATTCGTTATCAGTTTGTCGCCACCGGTCTTGAACAGTTCGGCAGGCAGTCCATCAGTTCCTGCTGTCTTATTATTCTTCAAGCAATTAATTACTGTCTTGGCCTCACATTGGCTTGGTGGTAAACTCTTAACCGTCGTTTGGGATTGGTTCTGGTTATCTTCATCGCCCCTATATTCGATCCTAAAAGCTTGATGAGATTTTCTTTCCAGATTCTCAGTACAAAATCTGTATTAGTTACCAGGTTCCCCACATTATCTTTACAGGATAATGTGCCTGCACCATACCCTTCAGTCTGGTGATTTTGCACTCTGGTAAAATTGTCGGACATCATTCTGAGTCCTGAATATCTCCAGTTTCTCACGTTCAAGTTTTTTATGCTTTTACGTCTTTCTTCTAAAAATACGTTTCTCCCCTTCACCTAATATTTTTCCTTGGCGTTCCGTGTTGCTACTGACTGTAGGGTTGCACCTTATGCAGCGTTTCTCTATTCAGTAGCCTTACGACGCTCCTGATAGAACCATAGATTTTTAGGTGGTCGTTTTTGGTACCCAAGTATAGATTTTGCGGCAGTTTAAAGAGAGTAACCTATTATTTGCAAATGTGCTTCCACATTGTAGGGATAAGGATTGCCGTCTTCCAGACCCCTTAATCGCACTTTTGCCGCAACATTAAGATGAATGCGTATCTTGGCTGCTACAGGGAAATGTTCTGAATCTATGGGCGCTCCTCGAATCGGTCGGAAATTTAACACACTTGAAGAGTTTCTTTTGTCTATCACAACATGATCAATCTGGTTTCTGCTTTTCCCATTTTGGACATTCACATGGGATTATGTATATCGAGGTGTGGGAATCTGGATCTGCTCACTATTATGTTTTTTACCGCTGCAAAGTCGATCAGCCTTATTCCGTTGTCGAATGTTACATGATGAAGGCCAGACCGTGGGACCAAATACATTTTGCTTTTCAATTCTAATGACATGGTCAGGGCAGTAGTCATATGCTCTCTCTAGGCATTCGTAGAATATATCCTAGGTCTGTTCATCTTACTCTTCTGTCGAGGCGTGTGCGCAGATGAGACTTATGTTAAAGGACTTTGCTTTTATACGGAGAGTGGCAATTCTCTCATCAACGGGAGTGAATCTGCAGACCAGATTTCATGGCAGCTATAATGCAGTTTGTAATCGTTTGATATCTTTACGTCTGCCCGATTCCATCACATTTTCTGTAAGTCGACTGATTATGTCGGTTTTGTACATACCAAGAACATCCACCAGTGCGAAACTGCATCTACTCTGTAGAGAGTACGTACATCCTAGGTGCAGATCATGGTCCTTTAAACGTTTGCGAGGTCGACAGTTGTAGAGGGGTTTTATACGCTCCACCATAATATGAAGGGTATAATTAAATTTGTCATTCTGTTTGTAACACATCGAAATATTCATCGGAGACCCTATAAAGTATATATATTCCCGATCATTAACATTCTAAGTCGATATAACCATGTCCGTCTGTCCGTCCGTCTATTGAAATCAAGATACAGAACGCAATTTTTAAGATAAATCTTTGTAATTTAGTGTTGACCTTTCTATTAGTCCTAGGATGTTTGGTATTGCAAATGGACTATATCGGTCCACGTTTTGATATAGCCCCTATAGAACGGTAATACCCGATTTTCGGTATTTTTAAGGTTTTAGCTTCATTATCACACGGAAATATCTGAAATGTGGTACTTAGTCTTCGTTGGGGGTACAAAACGTTCCCCCAGAATTTTGTCGGTATAGGTCCACGCCTTCATATAGCCCCCATAGAGCGGCATTGATTTTCTTGATGAAAAATTATTTTTTTGTGTTGTAAGCCAGGACGTTTTTCTCGAATTTGTACATTTAATTGATCCAAGAGGTTGCAATAGTACTCTGAATTTATTGTTTTACCCTTTTGCAGATCGTCAATCAATAAATTACCTTTGAAGTCCTATATTGTATATAGCTATATATATGAATTGTATATTATTAAAAATCGCAGTCTGAAAGGGAATTTTTCCCATAGACGTTAAGAATTAAATAAATAAATAAATAAATAACTAAATAAATAAATAAATAAATAAATAAATAAATGAATAAATAAATAAATAAATAAATAAATAAATAAATAAATAAATAAATAAATAAATAAATAAATAAATAAATAAATAAATAAATAAATAAATAAATAAATAAATAAATAAATAAATAAATAAATAAATAAATAAATAAATAAATAAATAAATAAATAAATAAATAAATAAATAAATAAATAAATAAATAAATAAATAAATAAATAAATAAATAAATAAATAAATAAATAATCCATTGTTTGGATTGTTCTTTTGTCTCTGGAGTATAGTGGTGGATCCATGTCTCATCAACAGTTATGAAACGACGCTTAAAATCCATTTTATTTCGCTTAAAACGATCCAAACAAGCTTGAGAAATGTTCATTCTTATGCGTTTTTGATGGACTGTTAAAAAATGCGGCATCCATCTTGCAGAAAGCTTTTTCATCTGTAGTTCTTCATGCAAAATTAAATGGACTCGATCATTTGAGATGCCCATGATATTAGCAATTTCACGCACTTTTATTCGTCGATCATTTAATACCATATCATGCACTTTGGCTACAATTTCTGTTGTTGTTGCTGTTTTTGGACGTCCACTACGTGGTTCATCTTCAATGCTTGTACGGCCACGTTTAAATTCAGCAACCCATGCGTTACGTAAATCTATTTTAAAGGGTTTGTAAGATGATTTTATACTATATATTGACTCAAAGTACTTAAATTCAGTAGTATTTAGGGTGCAATTTTATTTTTGTACAGAGTATAAAATATACATACTCGTAAGTTCTCGGATATATAGAATTGAAAAAATCCACATCAAAGTTTTTAATTTTACAACCGCAGAGGATTGCAATTGTTTTTATATCGCAAGATTTTCAGTATTTCGAAGATCTTAGATTAGATTTTGGGTATTCTTTTAATAACTCTATTCGCGAGTAGGAAAAATTAATTTATACACGGGTTAAATGTTTTGGAAGGTATACCTCGAAAAAGAAGAATAACTCGAATCCGCAAGTGCAGCTTGGACTTCTATATATATTGTGTCGATAATCTAAGAACAAAATATTATTTTTTGTCATAAAAACGCCAAATTTGCTCCTTTACTAGAAGTGATAGAATCTGTACAAGACAATTAAAAACTTCAGAAATTTAAAATCGGACGATACCGACTACGACTCATAGACTCCGAATCCTTCTCGCAGTACTGTTTGATACTACAAAACTCATGTTTGGGCTATGTCAAATCATTCGGCAAGCTCTTAGCTAAATCGTGACAAAACACTTTAAGTGGAAAAAATTCCATGATTGTTGTTCCATCTGTTATAGAAGAAGCATTATTTTTTTCATTTTACGAGTTGACTTTTTTGGACTCGATGACATTAAACACTTTGCTGGACTCAGTTCTTGCAACTCATTGGAACTAGAATTTAAATATTTCTTAAATTAAATGTATTGTTTAAAATGTTATATAGTTTTGACAAATAACAATCGATCCTTAAAGAACCACACATAATTTTTCGCTAATATTAAGCAAATTAATCAAGAAGGATCACTCTTGTACAAAAGAATTTTATATTAATCATAACTTGTAATCGGTTGGAAACGAACAAAAAAATTGTTAATTTTGATTTCTGAAAAAATTGGCCAAAAGATATGTGCTCTCAGTCTGTGTGAATACACAATTCCAAATATTTTCCCCAACAAATATGTATTCAGGAGCTTTTAGAATGTTATGGCCTATCTGGACGAAAATTAGCTAATTAAAATATCGAAACTTTTGGGATATTTATCTTAACGATTGTGGAAGTTCGGAATACATGCATACGTTTTGCTAAAAAAATTTATTTAGATCAAAGCGCAGAAGTGTTAAAATTTTGCGGAGAAATACCTGTAGAAATGGAGCGACAAAGTCAATTTTGGAAATTGATCTTATCCTGTCTTATCTTGTCTTTAGCAATATTGTAGCCCGCCCTCAGGCAGCAGAACTTATATGTCATACAAAAAATCGACTAAATATAGAAAATTTTACATCATTTCTAAAATTCTAGTCAATAGCTGCTAAACCTTGCAACATTCTGAAGATATAAAATGCTTCCTTCATGTTGTTTCAGCAGTATTGTATGTCACTCTTTTTACAACATGTATATCAAACACCGTTGACACGAATAGATTTTTCTGATATTTGGCAATTCGTGTAGAATTATTGATATATTTATTACATGATCGTGGAAAAATATTCAAGATACACCGTGATAGAGACATTAGACAAAGGCATGTTTAGATGAATTGTGTATCATATTCAAGCGAAAAAAAATTTTTTTCAAAGGTATCATTACGACAAATCTGTGGTACTTTTAGATATTGTATACATCTTATAGCGCTAATGCAGTTTTTCGAGTCGATTTTTTGTATTTTCTATTTTCTTTGTTCCCTTATCTATAAGTTTGCTAAAAAGGTCAAAACAAATTTCGAATTGTCTTCCGAGATATAGCTCCGATTCAATATTTAGCCATTTTAAGATGAGAACATAAAATCTTAGCTTGATCTGACAGAACAATACCCAAATAGTGTTTTTGTCGTTTGGGTCTGTACTTTCATAAACTCCTCGGTAGAAGTTGTTTGCACACGACTACCTTAAAAATGTTGGACAGACACGGTGTGTCTTAACCAAAATTAAATGGAAGTTGCTTACACCTTGGAAGTTTTTGCAGATTCTGAAACTACAATGCTCATAGATGAGAAATATCAAGAAACAAAAAATATCGCCGGAGGGATTTTCAAATAAATCGCGATTTAAGTTCACATTTTTAGGGGTTCTTTAGGTTTTCACGATTTTGCATGGAAACCGCGAGTCCTATGTAAATGGGCGTAAAGAAAATGTTTTAGCTGTGAAAATTCTCCACTAGATTGGCCTTTATTGTATTTTCGTAGGTTTTACCGTTTTTGAGAATTTCAAATTGAGACAATGCACTGACTGTATCGACTTCTTATAAAACAATATCATGCTTTGTGCGCCTTAACTAACTTTTGATGAAAACCGCTTACACATGGGAAGATTTCGCGGATTCTGAAACAGCAATGTTCATAGATAAGAAAAATAAAAAAAACTGAAAAAAATCGACGGAGGGATTTTTAAATAAATCGCGATCAAAATTCACAATTTTAGGGTTTTTTTAGGTTTTCACGATTTTGCTTCGAAACCGCAAGTCGTATCGAAATGAGTCTAAAGCAAATGTTGTAGTTGTAAAAAATTCTCTTCAAGACTGACCTTTAGGGTTTTTCGTAGGTTTTGCCATTTTTGAGATATAGAGGTTCAGTTCAAATTTTTAGGTTTTTATCTTAAGTCTTCACGATTTTGCTTGGAAACCGCAAGTAATATCAAAATCAATTTTTTCTTAGGTTGTTCCATTTTCAAGATATATAAGTTTAATTTGGGAAATTGCAGTAATGGCATTATTTTATAAGGAATCGATACAGTCAGTGCAATGCCTCAATTTGAACTTCTATATCTCAAAAACGGTAAAACCTACGAAAATATCATAAAGGTCAATCTTGTGGAGAATTTTCACAGCTACAACATTTTTTTAGGCCCATTTACATAGGATTCGCGGTTTCCAAGCAAAATCGTAAAAACCTAAAGAACCTAAAAATGCGAACTTAAATCGCGATTTATTTGAAAATCCCTCCAGCGATTTTTTTGTTGTTTCTTGATATTTCTCATCTATGAGCATTGTAGTTTCAGAATCTTTAAAAACTTCCCAGGTGTAAGCACCTTCCATTTAAAATTAGTTAAGGCGCACCGTGCAGAGTTAGTTGATGATCGGGAAAACATTCAAGTGGATTTGCTAAATATAGCAGATTTTAGCTGCTGTTGACGTAAACAAATTCATTTTACGTAATTTTTTCCCCTACTTTCTGGCAAACAATTTGTCAAAAATTGCATAACAAAATTTTGGTCAAGCCTCTGAGAAAAATTTCTAATAGGCTTTTAAGATATTGTCAATGGAAAACCCTTAATAAATTTTGTCCAATATAAATTTTTTCATGCACTTCCATTCCTCTATATAGCTCGAATATGACATAAAAAACATGGAGTATATTCATTACGGAAGTCGTGTATAATAGTGGATTGATATGACATGAAGAAGTAATTCAGAAACCATTAGAAGTTTCTCTCAAAAAGAGTATAGGTCCAAACAAAAAAATTGAAAAATTTTCTTAAAAAAAACTTATTAATGATGCTCATTTTCTGAACAGAAACTTCAGAAAAATATAAGTTTTCGTATAAGTTTTCATTTTATTTTAAATCTCCAATCATTAAAAAATGTTTATGAGAAAGAAAATATGTAATAATTTTTTACAGTAGCTTAACAAATTTTGTTCGACCAAACCATTTCGGGGGGGGCCCGGGCCCCCTGTGCCCCCCCCCCTCTGCGTACGTCCCTGCACCATATCATTATGAATTTCTTGTCCCGATAAACCTTTTTTATGTAAATATTTAATGACAGCACGAATTTCTAATTTTTTCATTGTAAAACAAGTAAAAAAGCATTAAGTTCGGCCGGGCCGAACTTTTCATACCCTCCACCATACAATATTCTGAACTAAAATGGAATAATTACTTTTCATTCCTGTCCCCAACTTTAAGTGGGTACGTTAAAATGTCAGATAATGTTTATGTACATTTATGCTTCATTCGGGAGGCCCTTTTTTATGGTGCCTATATCTAACTATGTATGTTGACAATTTTTGGTGGGCTAGAAATTGGGAGGTACTGTTATATAGGGGTTATAATAAAACATGGGCCTATGTTGACAGTTTTTGATGGGAGCCTTTAATGTCAAATAACTCCTAATTCGGTTAAAAAATTTAGCTAGAATCTTCAAAATATCGAAAATCGGTACATAACGTGGGAACTTCAAATGTCATTAACAGCTAGTTCGGAGGTATCTGGGCTATACGAAAATATGAACTTAAATGAACCGTTATATGGGGGCTATACCAAAACGTGGACCTATGTCCACAAGTTTTGTCATATAAGTTTATTGACATTTAAGAACTTTAAATGTCAAATTATAGCTACATCGGTCTGAAAATGTAGCTACAAACGTCAAAACACCGCAAATCGAGGGTACCGTTATATGGGGGCTATACCAAAACGTGGACCTATGTCCACAAGTTTTGTTATATAAGTTTATTGACACTTAAGAACCCTAAGTGTCAAAATATAGCTAAATCGGTCTGAAAATGTAGCTAAAACTGTCAAAATACCGTAAATCGGGGCGTACCGTTATATGGGGGCTATACCAAAACGTGGACCTATGTCCACAACTTTTGTTATATAAGTTTATTGACATTTAAGAACCCTAAATGTCAAATTATAGCTACATCGGTCTGAAAATGTAGCTAAAAACGTCAAAATACCGCAAATCGGAGGGTACCGTTATATGGGGGCTATACCAAAACGTGGACCTATATCAACAACTTTTGTTATATAAGTTTATTGACACTTAAGAACACTAAGTGTCAAAATATAGCTAAATCGGTCTGAAAATGTAGCTAAAACTGTCAAAATACCGTAAATCGGGGGGTACCGTTATATGGGGGCTATACCAAAACGTGGACCTATGTCCACAACTTTTGTTATATAAGTTTATTGATACTTAAGAACCCTAAATGTCAAGTTATAGCTAAATCGGTCTGAAAATGTAGCTAAAAACGTAAAAATACCGTAAATCGGGGGGTACCGTTATATGGGGGCTATACCAAAACGTGGACCGATATATCCCATCTTCGAACTTGATCTTCCGACGGCTAAAAAAATGGTAGTCCCCAATTTTCAGCGAAATCGGTCAACAAATGCGACCTGTATGTTGCGAACGGACGGACGGACGGACATGCATAAATCGACTCAGAAAGTGATTCTATGTATATCCCTAGAAGAAACTATGGGTCTATCTCGCTTCCTTTTGTATGTTACATACAAATGCACTAACACATAATACCCCTTACCACATAGTGGTGTATGGTATAAAAATTGCGGATGCGTCTTTTTTGAACACCTGTTTCTATATGAAGGAGTTGCCAGATCGAAACAAAATTTAACATGTGTTCATAACAGAGATGGAAGTTTCCAAAACACTTAACTTTTTTCTGTTTATACCGCGCTTTTTGTGCTAAGCTAAGAAGTTTCCGAACTGCCCTCGTAATCTTCGTTGGGGGTATAAAACTTTCAATATTTAATAATTAATAATCAATAATTTTTTTTTATACCTATAGTTCATATAGCCCGATTTTCGGTATTTTTAAGATTGCAAACTCAATATACCTCCGAAATGGCTGAAATTTGGTTCTTAGTCTTCGATGGGAGTATAATACTTTCCACCTGAAATTTTTAGGTATAGGTCCACGCCTTCATATTGCCCTTATAGAACGGTACATCCCGATTTTTGGTATTTTGAAGGTTCGTGGCCACTACCTTCAAAATACCGAAAATCAGCCACCGAAATGTGGTATTTCGTCTACGTTTGAGGTAAAAACCTTTCCGACTGGCATTCGTCGGTCCACGTTTCGGATTAGCCCCCATAGAACGGTACCTTCCGATTTTTGTAATTCTGAGGGTTGTGACGTCAATATCCCACCGAAATGACTTAAATTTGTTTTTTAGTTTTCCATGGGGTTATATAATATTCCAGAAGAGAATTATCAGTATAGGTCCACGTCCCATAGAAGCGTACCTCTTGATTTTCGGTATTTTGGAGGTTTTAGCCACATCATCTTGCGGAAATATCGGAAGTTTGGTATTAAGTGGTCTTTGAGTCTAAACATTTTCCGCCAGAAATTTTTCGATATAGATCGAAGTTTTGATATAGCCCCCATAGAACGGTACCTACCGAATTTCGGTATTTTGAAATTGCTGAAATTTGGTGCTTAGTCTTCTTCATAAACGAAAGAAAACTAATTGTTCCATTTTACTTCAATACAACTCGTGGTGGAGGGTATTACAAGTTCGGCCCGGCCGCACTTAACGCAGTTCTTACTTGTTCTTCTTTTTCTTTGTTTTTTCATAGTACTATTTTTTTGTATGGCTGGGTTACTAGCCCAACGTCCAACCCAAATTTTTATCGTTCTTATGGGTGAACGCGTGGCACAGTTCACCAGATGACAGTATCCATTTGAGATGAAAGAGGGGCCAAGATAAGCCTTACTCCGTCTCGGATGTCATTTAACCAATTACGGAAACGTCACACTATTGGCACACATTCTATAGGTAGGGCACGTTTCCAAGCTGTTGTTAATCAGAAGCATCAGCAACGAATTTGTAACAGAAAAGTCTTTGAAATGATACTGAAGGTTAACAAGTGACCAAAAGGGATCAAACGCTAGGTATACTGAAAAAAGGGTTAGCTATCCCAATTTCCAACTTGGGGAATCTCATTAGCATGGCGGATATTTCTGTTTCTACCAAATCGTAGTTTAAGCAATTCTAAACACAGTCCGCGCTTGTATCTTTACAAATAAATGGCTACAATTTCTAATAAAAATTTGTTAGGAATAATGCCTTGATAATGCCCACATGACTCTCTACATCACTGTAAGTATGATTCATGATGGTGGCTCAGACTTTATGCTCAAGTGATTATCACATATCACCTGGAGAAGTGCGTAAAAAGTGTATTTTATTAATGTGACATGAGATTATTTTCTCGTTTCCATTTCAATTGGCTTGACATTTTCATTTTGTTGTCGTTCGTTCCCTTCGTCCCCTTCATTCCCTGTTGTGTGTGAGCGTGTGTCCAGTTTAGTTGGGCTTTAGTAATTTTATTGTTGTTTGTTTTTTTTATAGATGGAGTTTCATTGAAACATTTCTTTTTCGGCATTTGGTATCTTGATTAATAAGATCTTGCTTTTCATTTCTCATTTCATTTTATTTGGGCCTTAGTCGGAGGATGAATGGTTTAAGGTTTCCGTGTGGCCATAAAAAGCCAAATCATGTTAGAGGCCACAAAAACATTTATTAATTAAAAGAGAAACCAAGCAGCCAGCCAACCAGTCAGCCACACACAAACATTGGATGCAGGTTTCAGAATAATAGTCGCGTTGGAAAATGCACAACGAGATGAGTTTGGAGGGGCAGCATAAACCCACCATACGTGGTGTTGCATTCGATGTTCTTTTATTGGATTTTTATACTTTTTAACAACAATAAAAAAGCGCAAGCAATGTGTGTGGCAAGTTGCAGGGATTTAATGTTTATGTGGGAAGTGGTCATGTTCAGTGGCCGAGAAAAAATCAGTGGCCACCAGCATTAAAAATTAAGTTTAATGTCTAAATTAGAAAAGCAAACCATAATTCTATTATCAACATGAGAAAATGTTCCACTTTTGCTCCGTGGAATATGTTGCTATAATTTACAATACACAAACACATATTAAAACAAGAGAAAGAACACTAAAGCTTGGTTTAGACTATACACTTATCAGATGATATAAGTGCATTATCTAAATTTATTTGACATATATTTTATGAAAGTGGCAACTTAAATCCACTGGATTTGCTACATCAAGGATAGTGTAAACGTACTGTAAGATACTATATTATGTTGCATCGAATGAAATGATGAAAGGTAACTTGAGTGGAAACTTTGATCGCATAAATTGAAAAAATATAGGTAAAAAGTTTCCTACGTCATTATCGTTCGATGCTAATTAAAACGTGCACATTAGGGCTATACGAGGGCTTCACGACAATAATAATAATAATAATAATAATAATAATAATAATAATAATAATAATAATAATAATAATAATAATAATAATAATAATAATAATAATAATAATAATAACAATAAACACAAATATTTACCATCAAAATAGTTTTATCGTTTTCTTAAGTTGTCTCCAGCATGGTTTATACCTTTTTTTCATTCGGTCAAACCAATTGTTGAATCAATCTTTCCATTCCCATTGAGAGACCTTCAAACCATGTTTTTGAACGCTTCAACAGAATCTTTTGAGGAAGAAAATATGGAGAGAGTATTATAAGTTTGTTTTTCGAAAAATTCATGTAACACCGCGAAATATTCGTCGTAGACACCCTATGTGGTATAATAAAATTCATATCTCGACGGGTTAAATGGACCAGAACTTTTGTGTTAAAATTGATAAAATTTTTAGTATAATGACTATAACTTTACTCCTGGATGACATGTTCCACATACGTATGTTATAGTTCCTACAAATATAGTCTTGACCTTTCCATTGAAGCCAATTATGTTGATGTACATGGTCAGATAACAGTGGGAAGTGTAAACACAATCAAGATAGATGTCGCAGTTATATTTCAATACTGACAACTTTTTGCACGAGGTAAGAGGTTTGGTCAAAGAAAATTCCAATAACTTTGGATAGTAATTGGATAGTATATAGCGGGTGAAATTGACCATAATTTATTGTCGGAAAAATATCTAAACATAATTTTTGGCGCATATTTTAAAGATTATGAACCCGAAACTTCAAAATAAACTCTTGACCTCTCCATTGATGAAAATTACATTAATATAAGGGTAAGATAACAGAACTACTGCTTAACATATCGTCGGTGTCATGCTTAAGTGTTACATACGCCATTTGCCTGATTCGAGAAAAACTCAAGTTAATGTTTAAGGCCATACAGGATAAAAATGGTGCAATAATCCAATACTTTAAGAGCTCAGTTCTACTTAACTAAACTCATAGAATATTTCAGTAGTTTATTTTAGTCAGATATCTGTGATAGTCTAGAAGTTATGGCCAATTTTTATAATTGCAAAAAGTTGCTGAATTGTTCCATGGAATCTTTTTTCATGTTTTTGGCAGTTTGTGTCACATGGAACACGTTTTGTCACATTTCAACCAAAACACTTTTTATCAATCGTGTTCCACCTCCCTTATATGAAGTGCTACTGTGGAGTTTAAAAATCAGGGCTTTAAATGAAACATTTATTTTTCTCATATAAAAACAATAAGGTCCATTATTATAGGTTCATTAAAACATTTATTTAAGGGATTTCCCCCACTTATCACTATTTTTTTGGTAAAAATTTCGATCGGACAAAACGGATTGATATTTTGCATTTCTAAGGTAACATAAAACATTTAAACGCGATTTTCTTATAATACCATTTTTGTAGTCGGTTAGCTTCAAGTCGAATGGACGTTTTTACGTATATTTCTGTGGACTTACATCAAAATTTTGTCTTTAAACTATGGATTTTTTGTTTAAACGATTGATACATTCTCGTTTTCATATAACAATACAATATTCAACATTATTTGGATTAAGAAACTATTATTCTACAGTTTTTACACCAAGTCCTTTAAAACAATTTGTTCCATACGCCACACTTTTCCGTAACTTGGCAAAAATGGACAATTTTTTGTTCCAAACGCCATCATTTTTGGTGCGGAACAATTCGTTTTTGTCTCTTTTTGTTCCATACGCCAAACGACATGGATATGGAACTAAAAAGTTCAAAGTTGTTTTGTTCCATACGCCAGGCTTTATGGATATGGAACAAAACGACAAGATTTTTTGGGTCACAAAGCGGATATGGAACATACTGGCATCTGAATATCTCAGAAACTATAAGAGACAGAGAAAAACCGACCAAAAAATCTGAAAGAGCATGGTTCAAAACCTTGTAAGGTACCTTGACCTCAAAATGTCAAAAATGGCGTATGGAACACTTAAGCATGACACCGACGATATACATAAATAAGTTTGTTTATCGTTTTGGTTTGTGTGTAAAGAACTATATTTTCCTTTCATGCTACAAAATGTCGCAATCATGATAGAAACGTTTTTCAATCATGATAGAGAAATTCCCATTTTTTTAGTTTCTGCAAATTACAAGGCTGTAGGTGGTTTTGAAATTTTTGTAGGAACTTTGGTAAAAAGTAATGCAATACCTCGAAATAATTTTTTCAATGATCGATTCGCATGGTGTGCCCGAATAAACTGTACATGAAAGGTGCTTACACCTGGGAAGTTTTTGGGGATTCTGAAACTACAATGTTCTTAGATGACTTTTTAAATAAATTACATTTTTTACAATCACATTATTGGGTTTTTTAGGGTTTCACTATTTTGCTTAGAAACCGCCTCTATCTCATGGTATATAACATAGCGATCTTACATTATCCGTTCACGCACGGCTTAATTTTTTTCTGGCACAACGACCTTCATGACCTTCGTTTTTTGGCGAGTGTCGGCCACGATTGAATTCATTAAACCAGTTTTTCATAGTGCTATAGGATGACCCTTTGTCGCCATATAAAGATTTAATTTGATCGATGCACTTATGCCGTGATTATCCACGTAGAAACTTGTGAAAAATGATCGGGCGAAAATGTTCACGAGTAAATTCCATTTTTTGCAAAGTGATTGTAAACAACACAAGGTCGTATGACAAACTGCCCTGAGTGCGTATAGGATAAAAACTGTCAAGCTGTCCAAAAAAATTTCAAATGGCGTAACTGAATTGGGTCCAAAAAATGAAGTGCCAAATTTTATCGAAATCGGTTCAGATTTGGATTTAGCTCCCATATATATTTTCGTCCGATTTTAGGTATTTGCTGCACTATAAACGCTATATTTGTCCAATTTGATGAAATTTGGAATGTGTGACGGAATTAACTGTGCCATATGTATATTAAAATCATTTCAGATTTATAGATATCTCCCATATATATTTTACATATTCACATTGGTATAGGGTATCATATAGTCGGCCCGCCCGACTTTAATCCTTTCCATAATGTTTTTTTATTTTCCTAACACAAATTTTAACTGAGAGAAAAGTCACTGAAAATTTTATCCAGGCGATGTTTGAATAATAATAATTGTTCCACAAACATCCCGGATGGGACAAGGGAGACTTCTATCATATCAATGAGTGCACCCCGGATTCATATTAGCTCAATGATATGGGACCTACTGTTAATTGCCGAGTCCGAACGGCGTGTCCTAAGACACCACTTGTAGAGAAGTTTTACATGGCTGAAATACTCCGGAAATGGCGCCAACATCACTGATGTTGCCTGTCCTGGGAATCGAACCCACGACCTTTAGCGTGCAAGTCGGGTATGCATACCATTGCACCACGGTGTATACTGCTTCCATTACAGTGGAATTTCAGAGTATTAAAATAAAATTTGTCATATGCGTGGAAACAACAATGGCTAATAAAATGCGTATGGTAATATTCAAAAAAGTTTTACGATCGTTGAAGTTGAGGTTCACCAGTTAATAAATCCCGATCTGTAAATATTTATACAATGTGAATATATTTATATTAATTGAAGTGTTGTAGCCACGATCTCATAATATGGACCATAACAAATAATTTACGTGGAAGATGTGTTGATGTTAACAAGTTTTTTGTGTTCTTTCTTGATTTCTGACCAAACCACTCAACATATAAGGCCCCGGCACATACGTTCCGTTGAGCGTCGCGTTACCACAACCACATGAAAACAAGGCTCCGCTCCAGAGCCATGGGTAGCTTAGCATGTATGATTCTAATTGTGATTATCCTGCTTAACAATTACGCATCAATGTTTTATAAAGGAAAATATGAAAAAAACCAAAAAGTTGAAACACAAAACCCCTGCAAATTTTCACTGTAGCACAGTGTAATTTTCTCCTGCTGAAATCAGCACTATAAAGAGTCAGGGATACGATGGTTAGGTAGTCTTAAATTTCGTTTGGTCTTTCGTGAATTTACTGGTAGTCCCAGTAGTCCTTGACATGTTGCTACTACTTGGCTGATCTACGTTTGACTCCGCTAGTTATATTTTTAATTTGGGTATTCCATTTACAGCTTTACTTGTAGGTGAATCTTTATGGTCTGAAATATTTAAAGAATATACTCAATGTACTAGTTTTCGGAAAAACCGAAGAAAAAACAGTTCGGTTCGTCCATTATAAAATAAAGAATATAACACAACGATCCGCAAGCGCATAAAATAAATCGATGTGTGAGAGCTCTCATTGTTGTGATGCAGAATGATTCGCCTTCTCTTGTTCATTTTTCGAATTTCTCAGGAGACTTCGAGCAAATAAATTGTAGTGTGCCACTCAGAATTAACCGTATTATATTTCTCAAGCCTTATAGTCGCCCCACGATCAGTTTTGCAGAAGAAACAGACGACCATTTACATCGAAGTTCTTCTTACATGAACAACTTTCGTTGGATTTGGATCGCTTTCGAAAAAAAATCGGTTTAAAGGTCGGAATATCCGGTTCAAAAACTGAGATAACCGGATCTATCCTCCAAGAAAATTTGTTATTAACGTGTTCATCATTACAAGAGCTATTTGTGGTAAATATTTCAAAAGCACCCCAGATGTCTACATAAGCAATAACCAATTATTATATCTACATACCTATACATAACCAATAACGAATATCGTCACCATAAATGCCGGAAGACGTAACCGACATGAAAATCGGAATTCGTTTTTTGGTGGAATCTGATACATTAAGTTAAAATACATGCTCTGGTAAAATTTTAAAATTCTACGTTTAAAAATAGCGATCCTATTCAAGAACTGCCGAAAGACGTAACAACATGCTGTAATTTTCATAAAACACAAAAGGCGTAACCCACATTATTCGAAAATTAAACAGCGGTACAAACAATTTATTCCTTGATTTTTGCAGCAATTATAATGCCAGAGGGGGTATATTGAGCTGATTACGGAAATGTATAATTTCCTTTGGGGCGGATCCGGTTATTTGACCCGAAAGTCCAGATTCAAAAACCGGGTTAGACCCGTTTCTACTGAACCTATTACTTTAAAGTGGGTGTCGTTTGGAAGCTTATAGAAATACCTATCACATGGCGTGATTATTTTAACCGGTTCGCCTTATATGCGGCTTATTTCTCCATATGTTTAATTTGACTCTCAGGTGACGGTATCACATGAATGGTGATTCCATTTTTTTGTACAGACCAATCTTGTTGCTAATTTTTAAATCTACAACTTTTACTTTAGGCGGTTTTTGTAACCCGAATAACTTTTTTGCACCAAAATTCTGATTTGTGGGAATTTTTGATATTTCCCCTTATACGTATGTCATAGCCAAAACCCAGGTTTGGTAAAACATATACACGTTTTCGGGCCATAAGACTTGTCACGTACATCAAAATTCTCGTCGGTCTAACACAAAGATGTTTTTTTTAAAGACAACTACGATTATAGTGTAAGTTTGCCGAAAATGTTCTTATCTACCCGTGGTATAACATATATAGTGACTAGACATCGGATTTTAGCATGTTTTTTATTTCTTATCCGATTGGACTCAAATTTTGGATCTAGGCGTTTTGAGGGTCAATTTTTCGATATTTGGGGTCATATCAAAAACATGCAAAAAATATGCAAAAAATATGCAAAATATATGCAAAAATATGCAAAATATATGCAAAAAATATGCAAAATATATGCAAAAAATATGCAAAATATGCAAAAAATATGCTAAATATGCAAGTGTTTTTTTGACAGAAATCGTCAATTAAATTTGGAAAATCATCAAAAAAGCATTCTAAATTAAGTTTTTTGACATTTAACATAGTTTTTTGCAGATTATTATGTTATTGAGACTCTCCAGATATTCCGCCACAGCAATAAATCTAGACTAACAAGACTTAAATCAGTTTTCACAAGGTGAGAAAATATAACCCAGCATTCCTATTACGACATAATTTGGTTCCTATACAAATGTAGATAGATAATGGAACAATTTCAAAAACTCAATCACAAATGTCAAAATCAACGTGTCCAAATATGGTGATAGTTTCTAATCGGCCAAAATTGTCTAGCAGAAAAACAAAGGAGCTAGAGTTAGTCATCGCTATTTTGCATCTTTGTGTTTATTTCAGCTTTAGTCCATATTTTGTTGTATTCAAGTATTTGAATAACAACAAAATGTTTTACAGTGGATATGAAATTGATTAGTTGCGGGCGGAGGGTCGGGAATACTATAGTTTCAGTTGTCACCAAACAACTTCATCAGTTCCCTTTTCCGCCGACTCTGTATCGATAAACAGGTCAATAAGCCCATCCAGCAAATTAAACAAAATGAGAAATTTGCTATATGGCCCTAAAACTGATTACCCTACAATTTGAGTCGAACTAAAGAATTTTATATCCACCACTGTTTTTATGTCGTCTTTGCATTGCAAAGAATACGAACATAGTGTGTTGCTTCAATAAGCGGGGGTAAAACAACGAGAAAGTTGTTGTTTTTGCATTACGCATTGATCAACAAGGCCGTGCTGATGCCTATTATTGTTGTTGGCGTTTTTTTATTGTTGGACTGCAGAATTTTACATCTTTGTGTTTATTTCAGCTTTAGTCCATATTTTGTTGTATTCAAGTATTTGAATAACAACAAAATGTTTTACAGTGGATATGAAATTGATTAGTTGCGGGCGGAGGGTCGGGAATACTATAGTTTCAGTTGTCACCAAACAACTTCATCAGTTCCCTTTTCCGCCGACTCTGTATCGATAAACAGGTCAATAAGCCCATCCAGCAAATTAAACAAAATGAGAAATTTGCTATATGGCCCTAAAACTGATTACCCTACAATTTGAGTCGAACTAAAGAATTTTATATCCACCACTGTTTTTATGTCGTCTTTGCATTGCAAAGAATACGAACATAGTGTGTTGCTTCAATAAGCGGGGGTAAAACAACGAGAAAGTTGTTGTTTTTGCATTACGCATTGATCAACAAGGCCGTGCTGATGCCTATTATTGTTGTTGGCGTTTTTTATTGTTGGACTGCTATTTTGTTTAGATAAAAGCGCAATTTTTTCTAGTTTTTGGAAAAAGGGTTCGTTTTTTAGCGCAAAATGGGAAAAAGTACTAAAGTACCATTTACGATTCCAGGTTCTGGAATATAACTATAATTAGAAGTATACGTTTTGAATATCCACATATTAGATTTTAATATATTTTATAGTGTTTAGTCCTTTATTCAGTATATACAGACAAAAATTGGCAATTTTTGTTCTTTATGGTCCAAAAAGCTTCTTTGGAAAAATGCTCTAACTGCCGCATTAATATTGATGACATGGTTTTAGTTTAATGCACTAAAAATACATAATTTTATAATATAGATCTATATTGTACGCATACAACCGCTTAATGCAGAATAGGAAAATGTTCACTCCTCGGCGAAAAGTAATGCATTATTGTTATACCCATCCACGATGAATAATAAGCAAAATGAAGAACGCCCAATGATTAGTGCAAAATGACATCACTTAGAAAAACCACACAATAGAGTGGTAGTGGTAAAATAAGTCAAAAACCTTGGAATTGTCTTTAAAATGGCAAAAACACTCACATATTTCTGCTAGAAAAGTATTTGGAATGCTAAAAAATATAGTTCATTCATTCCTGCTGCAGGAAAACAATTTTGATAACACAGTCGAAAAGTCATAACCCTTTTGTATACACAATTGTTTAATTCAAAGACATAAAGTAATAAAGACCTGACAAAATGCATGCAACAAAAAAAATGTTTACGAAACTATGTATAGAAACATTACCCTTAACAGGTTGCAGTTAATTCAAAATCGCAACCAAGGAGGAACATTTCATGTAATGGTATCAGAAACGAAATTTATGAATTCAAGGATCTATTCAAGAATAATTCCATGTCAATTGGATCGGTAAATTCGGTTAAATACGTAAAAATGTATAAAAGAAAAAAATGTTATATCACCATATCGTAACATAACATTATGTTAAATTCAAAAGCCATTCACTGAAGAATTATAGCAAAAGAAATGTCTTATCTTGTTGTATTTATGTCTTTGTTTAATTTATACCTGTCTGTGTACTCGATAATTTGTACTAATTATTACCAATGCTTCAAATTTTGACAGTTGTTTAATGGAGAAGTTGGTAAAAAAAATTGTTTCAGCAACATTTAGTAAAAATGATCGAGTACAAGGACAAACCTTTCATGACACATTAGTCTTGTTGTATAGGATATAAATAAATATATTAAGAAAAATATTCGCGCAATATTGTCATTAAAGTTGCCAAATGCACTATACACCTAAAAGGCAAAGATTTTAAGGAATATTAATTTACAAAACGATGAAATTCCACATCTGTCTCTAGGTTTGCTTATATCCTCATGTAAACTTTAAAAACGGCACATTTCTAGCACTACTTTCACAATCTGATTGGCTTTCTCTTTTTCCGGATTGTCGAGTAGAAAAATCTCACTATTTTTTACACGTTGAGCACTTTCGTTTAAGTGTTCGTTATTAGCAATTACAATTTAAAAAAAGTATTATTATATAACTTACACGAGTGATTTAATCATATAAAATAATTTATTTTCCTTACAATTCGTTAATTCGAACAATTTGATAATTCGGACACCGCCGAAAACTGTGGTGTAGGGATTATCGCGAATGTACTGTATATATGGGAGCAATATGTATCCAAATCTGAATCGATTCTTACCAAAATAGGGATCGTCCTAGGGCCAAAAATCCTCTATTTTTATGCGAAGTGGTCTATAAATGTGACCTGTGCTTTGTTTTCAAAAAGACATAGCGAGATGGATAAGTGCGAATCTATGCAGATCATCAAAAGGAACTGTGGGTCTATTTCGTCTCATTATGCATGTTGTAAACTCAATCACTAAGACATAATACCCTTAGGGTATTAAAATATAGTTATCAGTGCAATCATGAATACAAATTTCGTGCAGAATTTGTTTCCTTTCCCCAATTTCACAATTTTTTATTTCCGTATTTATGCCCAAGAAGGGAATATTTTTGTCGATTCGACTTGAATACGCCATAATGAAGCGAATCTAGTAGTTTTCAACTTTTAACTAATATTGATTTTAAAAGAATTTCACTTTTAAAAATTATTTTCCGTGGGGAAAATTCAGAGGGAAATGTTCACGATGGCACCGTATATATTTGTTATATGTTTTTAATAAAATATGAAAGATTTTATGTAATATTCAATATTTTCTTAGCCTTAATTTCTAGGTCATTTGTTATTCTGTCAGACAATTTTGGCCAAGCAGAAACTATCAACATATTTGGATACATACATTTTGACATTTCTGATTGAGTTTTTGAAAAAAATTTGTATTAGAAAGCAACTTATGTTGTAATAAGAAGGCTGGGTTATGGGAAATTTTCTAAGTCTTTTAGTCCAGAGTTATTGCTGTGGCGGAATAATAATTAATAACATGATAATCTGCTAAGAAATCGACGTTTAACGGCAATAAACTTAATTTAGAACACTTTTTGATGACTTTCCAAATTTAATTTGATTATTTTTGTCAAAAATATGCAAGTATATTTTGCATATTTTTTGCATATTTTGCATATTATTTTGCATATTTTGCATATTTTTTGCATATTTTTTGCATATTTTGTGCATATGCAAAATATGCAAATATGCAAAAAAATAAAAAATATGAGCCTGTTATTGCATTCAGTTTTCTCCAAAACGAATTTTGGTCCAACCAGAATTTTCGTATCTTTATTAATAAAAAATATGCAAATATGCAAAATCCGATGTCTAATAATGACTTGAGATTGGATAAATTCAACTGATTTTAATGATATTCAAATAGGTCCAGAGAAAAATTCAACTTTTCTGTGCTGTCTACTTATTCAAATAGACAGGAGATTTAATAAACTTCAAACATTGGCGTTTGATCTTAGCGGTATAATCTATTTTAAAACTGGTATAAAAGATATCTACCAGACTCTACCAGACACAATTTCCGGATTTTGGATTTTGGAGCAGTAGATGTAGATTTCAGCACCTACTAGACTTAAAACACTTAATTCCAAGTGATTGTCATTACGTTTATGGCAACATTCCTTATGAGAATTAAAAGTTAAATTTTAATTGTTTCACATCACTTAATTTATATTAACTATATTTTGTCGATAAATTGACTTAAATACCATAATAAATATAATATTCTGGATCTACTGTTTAAAATATCGTCTAATACACTTGAAATTATAAGTAATTATAGTACTGGTTGGAATAGACAGTTCACCTAATTGCGCTCCATTGAAATATCACCGTTAAGACTGGGAATTGAACCCAACACCTTCAGATTGCTAGTTTAAAGTACGTTTAACCGCGTAGGCCAATAAGTCAGTTCTAATTTGATTATAATTTTTCATTTATACTAGTTTCTTTACATGTATACTCAATAAATTGTAGGTTACGTCTTTTGGCATTTCAGAAAAATACAATGCGAAAAGACGTAACCCACACAGCTTCTAACATTCTGGAAAAAATTTAATTTTTTTCACAAATATATTTCTTCTCTGTCTTAAAACACGATACTAAATTTTCAATATTTTATAACACCGTTTTCATTTTATAACGTTTTTTGCTTCTCCTGTAAAGTTTTATACGATATACAGAAAATAAAAAAAAAAAAAAAAAATTGTTTAAATCTGAACCAAGTCCGAATAAATGTCAAAACTGACGATGAAAACGGAACAAAATCGATTAGTTGTCAAAGAGAACCGTACCTAAAATCTTCTGAGCAACATTTTTGTAGAAAATTTGGATGCTAAAAAATCTCATCTTGTTATACTTTCACTACCGTTCATAAAATAAAGGACGAAAAGGACATGAAAGGCATTGAGTTAGAAGAATGAACTGTTCTACAAAAAGATTAGCCAATCGATTTGACTGAAGCTACAACAACGCCAAACAGAGATATGGAGCTATTATTTTCCCAAGTATTATTGGGAAAAAATCAAGAATTTCATCGCGCGATATCTCAGAAACTTGACCTATGGTGAAAATTTCCTTTTGGGCTCTTAGTATACTCATCAAGGGCTTTCATCTCCAAATAAAATTTTCCACACCCCAAAAATACAGCTGCACAGTGTTATTTACAATAGGCTTGATGTTGTCAGAGACTCGAAATCACAAACAACGTTGTTAAAACTCTCGTCGAAATGATAATGTCATTGCAAAAGGTTGGTGAAAATGACATCCCAAAGCATTGGTGTAAATGACATGATTTGGGTCCAAAAATTAATAGTATCTTTTGGGGTCCACGCTCATATAAAATGCATCGATGAAGATGCTAAAACGATGACATGCCAGATCACTTGCACCCGTGATTGAATGGCATCTTTGGCATCGAACATTTTCTGGGTACCTAAAGCTGAAGCAAACAGTTCTTTCAGTTAAATATGCATCGGATTGTAGAACTCGCGATTCTGAGTTATTTGATATATGTATCGGTAATGTAGCCTACACAGCTTCACTGAAATCTGTATCCAAATACAGAAATTTTGTGCGAAAATTTTTCTAAAAATCATATTTTTCGGGCGCAATTTCTACAATTGTCGTTCAATTTCCTCGCACTTGATTGCAAATTTTAGATTTTTACGATCTAATAAATCATTATTCGTGAAAATACATCTACTAAAACGCGAGATGCGAGAAATTCCGAAGTAGGAAAATCACCTAAAATTGTTTCGAAAATATCGCGTTTTCTGCGGGTATACACTGTGAGATGTAGATTTTGAGGTGACACTAAAACAGGATGCGGAAAAAATTGTATGCACTCTGCGCAAATTAGCGATGCTACGTCTTAGCTTTTAAACTAAATTTCGAAAAAATATAGATATTTAAAGATTAGATCTTGCTGTACATGAAGACCACATGCGGACAAGATTACATCCATGGTTCTCGATTGATATTTATCGATGTAGATATCCATGATGGACACTGAAATCGGGCGCGGCCTAAAATTGTATGCACTCTGCACAAACTAGCGATGTTTTATAGGTTTTTGAACACTAAGATGCAGCCGATGATACGCCTTAACTTCCAAATTAAATAAATAATTTTGACAATTACGCGCTTTAAACATTTTTTAAAAAATCATACGGGGTCACTTGAAATCTATCTGGCCTCAGCTACACGCAATGTTTATGAGACAAAAAAGTATTTCTTCAAGTCAGTGGTTGAAAATGAAATTAATTTGTGTCTACGTTGGTGCTCTCACCATTCGTAAAATTTTACATTAATTAAATGCAAAGATTTAAATACACAAAGATTGGAAAACTCAATTGGTAACATTTGCCAATAGATGGAGTTAAGCTCTGTTGTCACGATACCATAACAACATTCTGTTAAGTAGTCAACCATTTCAGGCGTTTTTAACCGCCGAAATCTGATCCGAAATCGTAACGATATCTTAACGAAAGTTGTATGAAGTGGTTTACATAATTTCGGAACGAAATGTCGGAGCGAAACCGGATCGATTTCGGTCAGAATTCGCAACGAAATCAGAAGAAAATCCTTGGGAAATTCGGAATGCGATTTTTTTCCTCCGAGTGTTCGTACAGATTTCTGAACGATTTCGGAATAATGTCGTATGAAAATCTGAGGTACCTTCCGAACTTTCGTAAAGATTTCTGAACGTTTTTGGAATAATTTCGTATGATTATCGAAGAAAACAATTTTTCTCTGATGCCTCTTTTTTATTAATACATTTTCTTTGTTATGTTTTTATTGGAAGATTAAAATTTCAAAGATATCTACCCAGCAAACCAAATGTCGGATGTCCGACATATCGAAACAATTTCGGAAACAAAATCGTACAGATTTCGTATCGATTTCTATACGATTTTTCGTAAGGGAATTTGTTCCGATTTCGTTCCGATTTCGGAGAAAATGTCGGAAGTAAATTTCCCTTCGAATTTGCTATTGTTTTTCTTCCGATTTCGTTACGAATTCGGATCGATATGTCGGAAAAAAATTCCCTTCGCACAACAACCACCTTTTGTATATATCAAATAAGCAACATTTTAGTTTGTTGTCGAAAAACAAAAGGGTTGGTTATAAAATTCGCATATACATTTTTTAAATATTTTAAATATATATGCAACATATAATAATTGAAGCTAGTGCTGATAGACTCAACATATTCGTACACAAAGTTTACATTGTTCTACTATAACTACAAAATGATAACAACAGTGAAAATCATTAGATATCTTTGAAATTATAATCTTCCAATAAAAAACATAACAAAGAAAATTTAGCAATAAAAAAGAGGCATCAGAGAAAATTTTTTTCCTTCGATAATCATACGAAATTATTCCAAAAGTGTTCAGAAATCTTTACGAAAGTTCGGAAGGTACCTCCGATTTTCATACGACATTATTCCGAAATCGTTCAGAAATCTGTACGAAAATTCGGAGGAAGAAATTCGATTTCCGAATTTCCCAAGGATTTCCTTCCGATTTCGTTGCGAATTCTGACCGAAATCGATCCGATTTCGCTCCGACACTTCGTTCCGAAATTATGTCAACCACTTCATACAACTTTCGTTAAGATATCGTTACGATTTCGAGTCAGATATCGGACGTAACATCCGAAATTTGTTCCGATTTCGTTACGATATTGGGTAATGATTTTCACTGTTATTATCATTTTGTAGTTATAGTAGAACAATGTAAACTTTGTGTACGAATATGTTGATTCTATCAGCACTAGCTTGAATTATTATATGTTGCATTTATATTTAAAATATTTAAAAAAATGTATATGCGAATTTTATAACCAACCATTTTGTTTTTCGACAACAAACTAAAATGTTGCTTTTTAGATATATACAAAAGGTGGTTGTTGTGCAAAGGGAAATTTGTTTCCGACATATCGATCCGAATTCGTAACGAAATCGGAAGAAAAACATTAGCATATTCGAAGGGAAATTTTCTCCGAAATCGGAACGAAATCTGAACGTATTCCCCTACGAAAAATCGTATAGAAATCGATACGAAATCTGAACGATTTTGCTTCCGACATCCGACATTTGGTTTGCTGGGATGTTATTGTCATGCAAATTACATGTTCATATTGGTTACCTCATTATTCCAAGGAACATGCGAAAATTATATACCAGCTCCTCCTCCTTGAGTTTACACAATCCATATTTATTGCTTTAAACATTGCTTAAAAGGCTTCTCTATCGAAGTGACAAAAACAACACAAACGCAGCTAACTAAATGTCATATCTTAGGCAGTTCGTAATGCGTTATAACATTTGTCACCGTTTTAATCAGAAACTGAATGTTGTTTTTATTTGACAAGTGTTGCACATTAAAACCATGTCTTGGCCGTTTTAGGAAAATGCGGGTTAATAAACAATTCTGTTCTTTTCTCTCTCTCGAACTAAACCTTCAACCCGGCTTAACAAAGCTAACAAAAACGTCACATATGAAAACCTCAATAAAGCCGTAAGAAGTCAGCAATACAAGTCAGCCATGTGTTGGAGCTTGGGTGGGCAGTAACACTTTGTTCCACCTAAAGAGGTTTTATTTTGTTTTTCTTCTTTCAAGCTTTGTCAGTCTTTTAAGTTGGCTCCGTGTCGATTAACTATTATAGTCTGCGATACGATGATGGTGGCGTGGTATTACATTATGATATTCTATTAACCAAATATGGCCCATGACAAACTAATATTCCATTCCATTGTCTTTTCTTTTTCGCCTGTGGACAATCTGGGGTGAAATCAAGTTATCTCCACATTGACAGACGCTTACAAAAATAATTAAAACATTAGAAGTTTTGGGCAGAAGGTAGATTAGAAACCAACTATGAAATTAATTATAGTGAAAAATTAGCTTGATATGACACCTGGGTGTCATAATAGCTTTAAAAGAATTAATTGAGCTTTTTTGGGCGTTTACCTTTTATGGTGGTATTTTAAGACGTGTGTATGTTTGTAAGTAAAATGATAGTGTATAGGTTGGTAATGAAAGTTGTTCGTGTTTGCAATCATGAATGAAATATTGAGCAGATGAAATACACATATTTTAAGTACTATATTGATATAAAAAACAGAAAATATGCTTATATCCAAATATTAAAAACAGAAAGCATGGTCTTTACGTTCCAATAACAGTCGTTGCAGAAATTAAGATTATATATTGGAGAATAACGAAACCTAATTTTACCAGGAATAACAATAAATAAAAGTTATCAAACTCCGCTTTTGTCTAGTCAATTAGATCTGATATGACTGGGCGGCCGGGGCCTATCCATTAGGTGGTGATTTGGATGGTCTTGCCATAAACATCCAAGAAAAAATATGTATGTAGCATCAACAGCATCCTGTTGTACCGACGCACCGTCTGGATCTTGGACTTCTCATTCAAATGACCCTTGAAGACATGAGGAGACACCCTGTTGCTACTCTCAGATTTTCAAGTTATCCCATTGCGTATCACGTTACGTTATTTGCGTCCATGTGGTGAACAGTGTGGGTGTTGACTTAGTGAATATCATTCATTGATGTCAACACCTGCACATTGTCGTAACAACAGAGAATGAGGAATTCAAATGAGAGCTATGTCTGCCGTTGTTTAACAAAGACATAGATGGTCAAAATTACTCTTAAATACGTTTTAAGGGAAAAATTAAAACAGCCTTTTTGTAAGCATTTTTTTTTAATATTTTAAAGGCACAAACGGCATCTAAACAATTTTGTTAACAATACAATAAAAAAACAATCCGTAAATGTTTATTTATGTTGTAACAACGAAAAAGAGAAACAAACCACAGCAACGCTGGCGTGCGAGAAAGCCCATCTATTTACAAAGAGGACATTACTCTCCCATCAATTCTCTCTCATTTATTTTGGACACCAATGATGTCATCTTCATCAATCAAATAGGAGTTTAGCCTGTCACAAATATTATCAACCGTGTACATAATTAAGTCAATGCTGGCGAGAGGGCGCGGAATTGCAGGAAGGAAGAGGGGACTTCCTGCTTTACTCTACGCTGCTTAGACTTCTAGTTTCTGAATTCCACGTATAACTGGCGTCCACACAAATAGTTTGTGACACAGTGTTTCAGACAAGGTCGGAGGGTAGTATTCTCGATATCCTCGAACAGCCTAGCATGTCTGATCGTATTAAAAGTCGTATCCAATGCTACCATCAGTGCTGTTGTGGTACTATGCTGCTTCCAGAACCCGTGTTGATGATCCGCAACTGGATAACACGCTCTGATGCTTGGAAGGAGTAACGGCTCGAATAGTTTTGGAAACTATTAGGGTGGCTAGCGATAGGTGGACGACCTTATTTAAATACACGACTACCGGGTCACCCAACTGTTTTAGCATCGCCATTGAAATTTCGTCAGATCCAAGCGCTCTGGGTGATTTTGCGCCTCTGATAACATCCGCATCATCACCCATCGTAAATTGTGGTGGTACTTACTCGGCAGGAAGTTATTTACAACAACCGGTTCCAACGTTGCAGCACTTCAGATGCTCTAGCCACTATTTCCGCTTGTGTTCACCAACTAACCTATTGACTTCCAATGTCAGTTTTCTGACTCTGGGGTCACTAGGGTTCCTGCAGCTAATTTCCTCTACTGGAAAACTGTTTACAGCGATAAAACGTTTTCCGTGGACAAGTCCATGCTTTCTGGCATACTGGTCCTTAAGTTATACGATGACCCACTGAAATGACTCCCAAAATAAGATCCACTTCCATAATGGACTATTCTGAAAAGACACTAAATACATTCGATCTGTCCGTGGATGAAAGTTTCAAATCACATAGGCTGAGGGTATATCTCTGTCGGCAAAGCCGACTGATGCTTTTTTACTTGTTTTTTTTTTAATGTTGCAATTTGGAACTTATGTTCTCAGTAGGTCAAAAAGTTTATTCATATATTTCTAGTTATTGACATAATATTCACATAATGGTGCTTTGTATTGAAGTATCTAACTTCCACTTCCATATCAAATTGGTTTTCATGCAGTAAATTAATAATTAATTAATCGACTTTTGGGGTTCCTGTTTAAAGGAAATGTACAATAAAGATCCATGTTTTTGTACCGCCCCATATAACTCTAATAGACATAATTCCATAATGTTAAGGTTTTCTTAGAACCACTTTTTATTTGTCTTATCTTACATAACTTCAATGCATATAAAATTGAGTGTAATTTCAGTGGCACACTCCATGACGACTACAAAGGGTACTTGTTGATTTTTATCACATAAAAGACAAAACTTCGCTGTAAATTTGATGGTTGAAATAGAATTTTCCATTTCCATTACTGTACGACTCATTACCATTTCTGTGCAATCATCAACTTTATCAGTTTAACAAACAATGGCCAAAAATAACGACATACATACCTTTATAACTGGGGAGTGACAAACATCCCACCAAATACAAGTATACAAAGTGTGGAGGAATACCGAAAATGCCAAATGCGAAATTGTGCGAAACATTTTTTAAGTCGGTGGCTCGAGTAAAAAGACCGACATGCCGTCACTGCTGCTTTTGGTGATGGCCGTAGTGACACCACCTGCCCATTTGCTAAAATATGCTTATGGCCCATTCGTTGTCACACAAAAAAGTGAATATTTGAAACAAAAAGCCGCAGACAACATTTACTGGCAAAACAATGACTAAATAACCTTAACACCAAAACAAATTGTCGTCATTTGGCTCAAAATGGTTTTAACACTTTTTCACTGTGGCGAATTTTTATAATGTTTTTCGTAAAAAAAAATATTACCAAACATCAATATTACCAAAGCCATAAAGGGCCATATGGGCCAACAAGCCAAGAACTTTTCGTCTCCGCGTTGATGTTTTTCGGTTGAAATAAATAAATTCGAATTTTCAGAGTTTTTTTATTGCATTGTGTTTCCCAAAGGTATTTAGATAAACATATGAACGTGAATAAAATTTCCAGAGTGGCTTTATTAATTTGTCGCTAAAGGACAAATGCTGAACGGTGGTCGCATGAACTACATATTCTCTTGTGCTTTTGCGAAAAGTTTAATTGTTTAACGTACAAGAGAGCGTTGCAAATGATAAATTCACAAAAATGTTAAATGACTTACATCGCAATTATTAATGGGTGTAATTAAATTATTTATTTAACTGAAGGCAAAGGTGGAACTTTTATCTTTCCGACTTTATTTTAAGAGATAATGGGAACAATGCTCGCACCTGTTTTATATGTTAATTAATAGTGGCAGATATTATTTAAAAAAAAAAAAAAAATTATAAACACTGTGATCTGAGGTGTTAGGTCTAAGTACAGTGCCAAGCGAAAGTTTAATTACACCAGCAGATTTTTTAAACAATATTTTTTTTTTTCAAAAGCGAAACTATATTTTTGGCATCCCTGAGAAATGAATTCAAAGACTAGACAAAGTGACTTTAAACTGTGGAGTGATACGTAATGGAATATTCATTATTTGGGATAGTTATTGGTAATTGGTTCCGTTAAGTTAGGTTATTTTTAGGTTAAAGTACACGTAGGTGTCGTAGTAGAAAGCTTCCTCACTCGGAGAACTTATGGTCCATTGTGTTTATCCTAATAGAGTGCTGAAAAAGAAGTTGTAGAAAATCATCTCTCTACCATTTGCAGGACATTGATCTTCTTCATGAAAAGCAGAGAAATAGTTTTTCGCTTGGAGATGATTTGTTAGATTGCATCGGATACCGTCAGCTAGATTCATTGCGCCAGATCTGGCTAGACTTATCGCGATATCTTTGTTCCAGCTTCCGCATGAAGTGGAATAGGGGTGACTTGATTGAGTTGTCGATTGCAATATCGGTAATTTATTAACTTCGATGGTGCAATGACCAGGGATCCAACACAAAGTAATGCTTGATTTGTTCTCGGAGTCGTTTTTTTCAGTCCAAAATTTCCACAGACTTGATACAGTGGGACCTGAGTAATTTAAGGGTCTGTTGACTTTTGACGTATGTATATAGTCATCGGCAGCTTTTTTGATTGCAAAATATTTCGGCTTGGAAGATAATACAATTTTCGTACAACTCATATACCGACTAGATGTGTGGAGGTGTGGTTCCAGCCCTGTCTGTGTGGTATATGTATGCATTAATTGATTCGAAATTGGTTTGTAATCCCCGATTTCCACCGCGCTGTTGTTGTAACAGTAATATGATATGTTTGTAAGGATTCTTTTTGCTTAATTTGGGCCTAAGTATACTCCAGGTCAAGGAATGTGACTGCTACAAAGCTACTGGAGTTAGTTGAGTAAGTTTGGCAAGGCAGTTGCAGTGCGCCATGCAGGCCTGTGCCGCATGCTGGGCAGATGTTTTGAACGGTGTCGTTTCTTCTTGTCCTATAGGGCGGATACACCCTCCCGAGCGTAGTTAAACAAAATTTCTCGGCTTGGATACTACAACTTTCGTTTAATTCATATAAGAACTGTGCAAAGAGGGTATGGCAGTAGACGCCTTGTTCTGTACCTATCTTTCTATCGGTCTATATCTATACTGTCTAGATGTGGAGAGGTGTTGTTCCAGGCCTGCCTGCGTGGTATATGTATGTATTAATTGGCTCGAAGTTGATTTGTCGTAATATGTAATCCCCGATTTCCCCCGAGCTGTTGTTGTAACAGTAATATGATATGTTTGTAAGGATTCTTTTTTGCCTTATCTGGGCCTGAATTTAACTCCAGCTTAAGGAATGTTACTACTACAATAGGTTGTAACAACAAAGCTTCTGGAGTTAGTTGAGTATGTTTGGCAGAGCAGTTGCAGTGCGTCATACAGGCCTGTGCCACATGCTGGGCAGATGTTTTGCACGTTGTCCTCGATTCTAGTTCTAAAATTTATCTGTTTTGTCGTGGCAGCTGACGCTCCTCAGGCTTTCACAAATGGCATCAGGGAAGGTACCCGATGACAAGATCATGCATACGTTACGATCTCAATGTCGTCTGTAGGGGGTGGAATACAGAAGGGGTAAGGGTTAAACGGTTCCGGAGATATCACACCATCCTTAGGGAACTCCCTGTTTCGCTCTACGGGGCTTGAACTTTTTGTTTCAATTTCCTGTACGATTTTTATTCCACAAATATAATTTATTTGCCAACTTTTCAAACAAGACTGGAGGGAATTCTGCTCAATGTCCTCTGGTTGAGGCATCGACTAATATGTATGGAAATGGCGTGCAGCGCTGCTGTCGTGCTGTGCTGCTTACGGAACCGAAGCTGATGATCGGTAATTAAAGCCTCAAGAGTCTTTGCTATCATCGACAAAAGCGAAATCGGTCTGTACGATTTACCTTTGCTGACATCCTTGACTGGCTTAAGTAGCGGGACCACCGTGCCCATTTTCCAGACTTCAAAAGTGATGTGGGTGGCTAGCGACAGATTGAGAACTTTAATAAAAGACTCGACTCCAGGCTCTTCCATCTGTTCAGCACATAGCGTTCCTGATGGCATTCGCAATATCATCCATTGTGAAGGGGTGAAATCATGGGGTCTACTGATGCATAATGATGGAGACAATTTTGGGGGGATGGTCTGACCCAAGTAGAAACGACGCGCTAGCAGTTGACGTCATATGTCGGAACAGGTAACACAATGGTTATATCTGGCGAACTGTGATAGTCTCTGTTAATTCTGATAGGGACGTTTTCATTGACTGTGCAAAATGTAGAACTATCAATCTGTTTAGCCAGCGCTATAGCCCTCTGGTTATTTCCGAGGAGCGAATGCCTCAAATCATGATGAGCATTTACTTCATCCACGTCCATGTTCCAAAACCAGACTAATGTTGGGTCTATAACCAGGAGTAAAGCTATTTATCGGTGGGATGTATACGTTATGCAACTCTACCTCGGCAGTTCCACACCTGACAGCCACCCCTATATATTCTATGCACGGGTCATTACAGCCAATCTCAAGCTAGATAAGTATGTTTTGAATAGACTGGTGCAACAGGAAAGCTAATCCCCCACCTCCACTTCTTGTGCGATCCTTTCTCAGTACGCTGTAACCATCAAACACTGTAAGTTGCACTTATTGTTGAGCTTCATTTGTTTCATCGCCGCGACCCTGAAATTCTTCCGACTCATAAAATCCAATATTACACCGACTTTACCTCGGAGTCCACTGCAATTAAATTGCAAAACGACGCATTTTTGAGTTAAGTTAAGATGTAAAAAAGTGAGCACATCCATATTGGTTCTGGTACTCCGTCCCGACACGGACCAAAAGAATCCGGATTAGTTATTCCCAACACAGAAAAACGATACAAATACAAACATATGTACACTGAGGTGGCTGCAGCTAGCCGGAACACTGGTAATGTGTGTGTGGTTCTGGGTCAATCCGGTATCGAAAACCGGCCGAAGTGGGATTATGTAGTAGTACCTCTGATCGCCGTAGAATTACAACGTGGACGTATTTCTAGCATTGCTACTTGAGCTGAAGTATACTCTTGCACTACAAGATCTAGAAAATCAAGTGACACATTAAGGGCCGCCTTTAGAGTGCACTTCATAGCACCGATGATAAGAGCGACATCACTATTTAAGCCCTGTTGGCACGTTTCTCGTTACTTGGTGGTACAGAAAGATGCCGCCGAGGTACTTGGTTTCTAAAGAGAGCTCAAGAGTGTCTCCATCCAGTGTTCGTACAGTGAATGGTAGAGTTTGTGGGAACTTCCCACTAATCATGACGACCACCTCGCAAGAATATTCGATTGTTTTGACTTGTACATAATTTATCAAATTTTTTTAGTATTTTGTTGGTGACAGACCTCCAAATGAAACTCTTCCCGATGTTTGAGTGGATTATCCTGCTGCTGAGTATTTGGTCACTCCAATTGATCCGTGTAGAGAAAAATATGGATGAATTCAAGCCTAAAATTTTTGTCAAGAAAGGCACCTAACGTATAGCTTGAGACTACCCTATTCCTCTCCATAATCCTACGACCACATTCAGTGCTGTTTCTACCGATTTGCTTTTTATACTCTCCACCATTCTATGGGGGGTATATTAAGTTTGTCATTCCGTTTGTAACTACTCGAAATAATAATGTTAGACTCTACAAACTATATATATTCTTGATCAACGTGCAATTCTATATCGATATAGTCATGTCCGCCCTTCTGTCCGTCTGTGGAAATCACTCTAGCGTCCGAACAGATTGAAGTAGGTGAATGAAATTTTGGTAAAATCTATTGTATGTAAATAGGACTTTTGGTATTGAAAACGGGCTATGTAGGTCCACGTTTTCATATCACCCCATACAAAGTGAAGCGCGACGCGAGGAATTTTTAAAATATTTGTCCCAGTTGACCACCGAATTTATTGTAATTTGGTATTTTGTGTCTCCAGAGGCTAAAAACATTTCTACCATAGTTTGTTTATATACTCGTATTTCCACGTTTTGGTATAGCCTCCATATATATTACATCTATATATATAAAATAGAAAAATGTTTGTATGTTTGTTTGTTTGTTTGTTTGAAATTTATAGACTCAAAAACCGCTGAACCGATCTTGCTGAAATTTTCAGGGTATATTACTACATCGCCTGAAAGTAACATAGGCTATAAAAAGTTTCGAAATTCCGCTCTGATCCGGAGATATAGCATCAGAATCGGAGGTACCTCCAAAAAATTTAAACTTTGTATGCAAATATCTATAGAACGGTTACAGATACAGACTCCAAATTTGTAATGTGTGATGGATTTTAGCCTAAAAATAAATGTGCCAAAATATATCGAAATCGGTCCAGATTTGGATATAGCTCCCATATATATTTTCGTCGGATTTCAAGTATTTGATGTACCAAACACGCTATATATGTCCGATTTCCATGAAATTTGGAATGCGTGACGGAACGTGGCTTATAACAAAATGTACCAAACTATATCGAATTCGGTTCAGATTTGGATATAGATCCCATATATTTTTTCGTCCGATTTGAAGTATTTGATGTACCAAACACGCTATATATGTCCGATTCTAATGAAATTTGGAATGTGTGACGGAATTTGGCCTATAAGTAAATGTACCAAACTATATCGCAATCGGTTCAGATTTGGATATAGCTCCCATATATATTTTCGTCCGATTTCAAGTATTTGGTGTACCAAACACGCTATACATATGTACATGTCCGATTTCAATGACATTTGGAATGTGTGACGGAATTTGGTCTATAACTATATGTTCCATTATACATCGAAATCGGTTCAGATTTGGATATAGCTCCAACATATGTTTTCGTCTGATTTCAAGTATTTGATGTACCAAACACCCTATATATGTCCGATTTCAATGACATTTGGAATGTGTGATAGAATTGGCCTATCTATATATATAAAATTGAAATTTGTTTGTACGTTTGTTTGTGCCTTATAGACTCGAAAACCGCTGAACAGATCTTACTGAAATTTTTAGGGTACATTGCTACATGGCCTGGAATGAAAATAGGCTATATCATTTTTTGAAATTTCGCGTTGATCTGGAGATATAGCATCAAAACCGGAGGTACCTCCAGAAAATGTAGAATTTGTATGCAAATATCTTTAGAACTATTACAGATACAATCTCCAAATTTTGTATGTGTGACAGAATTTGATGTAGAAATAAATTTACCAAATTATATCCAAATCGGTTCAGATTTGGATATAGCTCCCACATACATATATTTTCGGACGATTTCCTTATTTTATGTACCAAACATGCTATTTATGTCCAACTTCAATGAAATTTGAAATGTGTGACGGAACTTGGTCTGGAAATAAACGTGCCAAATTATATCAAAATCGGTTCATATTTGGATATAGCTCCCATACACATATATTTTCGGCCGACCCCCCTAATTTATGTACCAAACACGCTATATATTACCAATTTCGCTGAAATTTTGAATGTCTGACGCAATAAATATGCCAAATTATATGGAGATTGGTTCAGATTTGGATATAGATCACATATACATTAATTTTCGGTCGATTTCCTTATTTTATGTACCAAACACGCTATATATGGCCAATTTTGCTGAAATTTAAAATGTGTGATGGATATTGGCCTAGAAATATATGTGCCAATTTATATCGAAATCGGTTCAGATTTGGATATAGCTCCTACGTATATTTTTTGCCGATTTCATGTATTTGAGGCACCAAACACGCTATTGATATCCAATTCTGGTCTAGAAATACATGTGCCAAATTATATCAAAATTGGTTCATATTTGGATGTAGCTCCCATATATATTTTCGGCCGATCTTCCGCATTTGATACACCAAACACGCTATATATGTCCAAATTAGCTAAAATTTGGAATGTGTAACAGAACTTGGTCTAGAAATAACTGTGCCAAATTATATCGAAATCGGTTCAGATTTGGATATAGCTCCCATCTATATTTTCGGTCGATTTTCCGCATTGGATGCACCAAACACGCTGTATATGTATGTCCAATTTCGCTGAAATTTGGAATGTGTAACGGAATTTGGTCTAGAAACAAATGTGCCAATTATATCGAAATCGGTTCATATTTGGATATTGCCCCTATATATATTTTCGGCCGATTTCCTGTAATTTATGCACCAAACACGCTATGTGTGTCCAATTTCGCTGAAATTTGGAATGTGTAACGGGATTTGGTCTAGAAACAAATGTTCCAAATTATATCAAAATCGGTTCAGGTTTGAATATAGCTCCCATATATATTTTCGGCCGATTTCTTGCATTTTGTGCACCAAACACGTTATGTATATTAAATTCCATTGCAATTTGGTATGCGAGACGGGATTTGGTGTAAAAATAAATGTGCAAAATGATATCGAGATCTGTTCAGATCGGAATATAGCTCCCATATATATGTTCATGTTTTTGTTACATATGTCTAATTTGAATGACATTTTGAAGATACTTAGAAGTCATCATTATATACACAAGTACGAGTACTAATAGTTGAGAAGGAATTGACCAAGGCTACAGCATTAAATATTATATCTTTAAGAGACTTCTTAAGAATAATGTTTTAATATGATATAACTAAATCATTATTTGAGTACAAATTTTGAATACGAGTGGGAGTTATCCTAAGAGTAATTTCAGATATCACAATATGTTAATATGTATATGACCTGGAAATAATAAGTCCCATTTATAAAAGAAATTACAACTATCCTCAAACCTAAGGTTCTCAAACCTGGTTCTATTCTTAATTTTATTCACTCCAAATCCAATCTTTACAAATAAAGAGAAATTAATATTGTAAGAGTATATAACTACCGTAGGAATACTTATAGTCGAAAAGGCTTTAGGAGGAGTGTTACCTCCTGAAATATACAAAAATACCATAGTAGCTCCAAAACAGCCCTGAATGAATAGGTAGAGAACGCCTTCATATCTCCTATATTTATACGTTAAAATATTAAAAAAGCATTGCATTATATTTTATCTAAGTCGGGGTAGCAAAGCGCACCGGGTTCAGCTAGTATATATATATAATACGAGTTACTTTAAGATATTTTGAATGTATTAGTCCCATTTGACCACGGAATCAGTTGTAATTTGGTATTTTGTGTTTCCTGCGGCTAAGAAACATTTCTACCAGAAAATGTTTATATAGGTCGACGTTTTGATATAGCCCCATAGGACGATATCTCCTGATTTTCGGTATTTTGAAGGTTTTATCTATATTATCCTACCAAAATCCTCCTTTGGGAAATAAAACTTTCTCCCAGAAATTTATCGGTATCGGCACACGTTTTGATGTACACTCCAAAGAACGGCACATCCCAATTTTCAATATTTTGAAGGATTTAGCCTCTTTATAACACCGAAATGGCTGAAATTTGGTACTTAGTCTTCGTTGATGGTATAAAACTTTCCACCTGAAATTGGGCGGTATAGGTCAACGTCTTCATATTGTGCCATCAATATCCCATCGAAACGGATGAAATTTAATATTTAGTCTCCGTTGGTGGTATAAAACTTTCCACAAATTTTCCGGTATTGTTACATGTTTTTATATAGCCCCCATATAAATGTACCTCCCAATTTTTGGTATCTTGAAAGTCTTAGCCACATCATTCAACGGGAATAACTGAAATTTGGTATTTAGTCTTCGCTGGAGTTACGAAACTTTCGTCCAGAAATTTATCGGTACAGGTCAACGTTTTATAGAACGGTGCTCCCGATGGTTGTTAACTATCCATATCCAGAATATCCAGTTTTAGGTCTAGTCGGTATAGCCCAATTTTATGTATTTCGCTCAATTCCGAAAATTGTAAATATTGGTCTATGCACAGTGTCCGATTTTCCAAAAAACCTGATCAAAAATCGAAAAAAAATTATCAATTTACACTAAAAAGGGTCAGATATTTTTTATAGGATCCCAGTGCGTGTAGTTATGAAAAAATATTTACATTTCTTGTTTAATAAGTGTGTATAAAAGCAGGTCGAAGTGACCCTATTTGGATTATTTTTTTCTTTTCAATATTTAAGTTGTTTATAAATCTATGATAATATGCAAAATAAACAACGGTTATTAAATATTTTCTTTTTGTAATTGTAATGAAAGGTATGTGAAACGTATTTAAGATGTTCAGTGTCGGCAATGAATTGTGCGTTCTTTAATAATTGATGTCCGTACTTGTTAATTTTTTCAAGATCAATTGTCACAATAAATTATGAAAATATTTGTGAGTAAGATCGAGTTGGGCCGTGTAATTTATCATTTCATAAAAAAGGAAGGGTTTTTTTACCAATTTCCATCGAAACATCCTGCACATATTTGCACTTTTTGTTTTTATGTGATATTTTGCCTTGCAGGTATGTACAGATTTTCTTTCATTCAGAATGTCAGAATATAGTATAGGGTCACTTTCTGGCGTTTGGGCATAATTTAGAGTTTTGATATATTTTAAGACCTATAGTAAAATTTTATGGCGAACAAATTTCTTGAATATTTTTGTCTGATCCGATCACATTTTATAGGAGATTTTAAAGATTTGTGGAAAAAGGGACCAAAAGGACCCCTTTTATGACTCGCACAAGGGTTAATTTTTTTAAGAAAAATATTCCTCGCATTCTTGTCAGTATGGTTACCAATGACATTATACACCTAAAGTGCAAGGAATCCAAGTGATCTTAACTCAAATATTTCCAAAACTGTAGAATTAATGGAAGCTTGCAACCCTATTTTTGTTTCTTGGTTTTTTTGGCAAAATTGATACCGATATTTTCTTGGTATGTAATGCAAATAGATATTTCTTTTCTTTGGTAACTTATAGTGAAATTTAGCAGAGAACATTTTTGTCTTTGACGGCATTCTTCTAAAATGATGCTTTGTATGACAATTTTGCCAAAACTTACATGAAGTACGCCCTTAACCCTAATATGTGTTTATAATTTTGCATATTTCTGGAGTTTAGGAAAGGTATAGAGTTTTGGTGTATTCTAGGACCCATAGTAAAAATTGATGGCGAACAAATTTGTAGAATATTTTGATCCGATAAGATCACATTTTATAGGAGGGGGGACCAAAAAGACCCCTTAAATGAGCACCTGAGGGATAAATAATATCAAAAATGTAATCAGCGGTCGGAAAAACATAAGAACCAATGTTAGCTCAAAATCTATTCATATTTGGAGTTTTGGCCAGGTTTTTCGGAAAATCGGACACTGTGCTATGTTTTGGAAAGAACAACGATGTCGCCCCGTATGAGCTGTTTTGACTCCTGCTCCTGCAATAAAAGGAAGAGTTTAGTATTTGAATAAACGAAATTAAACTAATTGTTCCTATTCACTTCAATACAGTTCGTGGTGGATGGTATTAAAAAATCGGCACGGCCGAACTTAGCGCCTTTTTTACTTGTTATATAGTCATTTTGGGCAGGACTTACAACAGTATTTGACAGCTTGGCCCCGATTTCAAGGTCCAGATTTTTAATGATAAGGCTGATTGGTGTAAAGTCTTTTGGAAGTGTATGACTTACGTGGAAGTCAACCAGAACGATAACACAAACAAGTGGTGAAAATGTGTTCCAAATGTGGGATCAATGCCTACGATGCATTATGCAGCATTGCTGGTATGATACAACCTGGTCGGGTTTGAAGGTGTTTATTGCCCATGAATTTTTTTTTTTTGCTCTCAACGTAAACTCGAACAGCCCTTTAACTGCACTTAAAGAAAAATTAATCAAAACTTTCCAACTTTTGTGGGAGAGGTACCAAAAGCAGTAGATCTATTGAAAACATCTGCAAACTTAGAAGATGTATAAAGTTTGGATAAAATCAGATACTTTCTTCTAGATATAACCAGCTAGCAAGGCAAACAGAAGCCATGTATGTATGTGGGTAGATCAAATCTAAATGTATGTGGGTTCTAAAATTATTATTTGAATGCACCACACTTCTCATCATGACATAGAGGAAATAAAAATGGAAAATGTGTAATATTCGCTCTATCAATGACATTTTACCACCTAAACCAACCAACTTGGTACTAATGCTAAGAACAGATGTTCTATGTACTTCCACAACTTTCATTAAAACAAAGCGGTGTAGAGTAAAAGTAACTCGAATAAAGCTACAGCTTCAGAAACGACCGACTTAACGCCATTCATTAAATGAATGCTACGAACCGATATGTGTTCATTATGTTCTAACTTCTTGAATAACAACAAAGCAATACATACATATTCCTTCCTTTATTATTTTTTATTCTTTGCAGAAGAAACTGAATCAATAAATAAACAATAATATATAACAATCCCACTTTAAAGAATAAAAAAGAACCAAATTCATCCTTCACACAATGAATGGTCAGAAACAGAAGCGAAATCTATTTAAAACGAGCTGTTGATGGATGCAACACACCTTTCAAGCTGCATCATTCTGCCGTTAGTTAAATGCTGTCCAGTTGCAACTGCTAAACACAACGAAATCGACAGCAACAAATCATTTCACGTTCTGCCTTTGTTTATGAAGTTCATAGGTACGAGGCGATGGAAGAAGTGACCAAACCCAGTTTCCCCATTTCCATTGTTGGTTGCTGGCTTCCAACTGTAATGCATGTGCAGTGCTATAGGAAGGTGACCACACACACGCACAAAAAAGGGCAACCGCACACTTTGATTACGGTATTAACTTAATTGAAATGTTTTCTTTCATTAACTTTTCAATCAATTCATTGCAGCGGGGCGCTCAATCGATACGCTTACCATCATCACTGATGGTGTCCACACATTACCGCATTTGATGTAGGCAGGGCACTACAGCGCATAGAAAATGTGATGAAAAGTCATCGATCTATCAGTTCATATATCATCACATCAGAAGGAACATTCGTCGAGAGAGGGGAATAAAGTAAAATAAATTATACCTACGTTTGACACAATTGCAAACAGCACATTTAGGCCCCCCTGCCTCACGACCATAGCTGCGGCTATTGTTGGGAACAGATACACAACTGTGACGGACAATCGAAAAGTGATCTCAAGCTTATTTTCTTAATTATCAAATGCTGCAATACAAAATGGGCGTTTAATAACTCAATAGCTGGAAGTAAACATCAAAGTTACAATTGCCGATTTTCAATTTAACAATTGTGTTTACTAGGGTGGTGTGCTGTCATATTGGAATTGAGATGTCTTGAGAATTTATGAATTTTAATTACACGGATTAAAAGAAGCGATCAATAAGTTAATTACGTAATTTAGTTATTATTATCAGAAATATTCACGGTAGCTCATTCATTCGTTAATGACTGGTATACTTATACAGAATCTCTGATATTTTAAAACCAAACGAAAGCGATCTTGTAATGAGCGGATAAAAATAAAATAAGTCAGTATGAATCAGTAGGACATTGTTTGTGTTGTTTGTAGAATATTTTGTGTGACAGGACGCAAGCCATTCACATGTCTTCTAATTATAGGTCATGTCCCTGAGTATAGCCTCATTCTCTGGCTAACTATGACTATATAGCCTTTGCTTCGATCAAAAATGTATGGACACCCTGCATCTTTGAAAAAATCCGCCTCAGACAATTTGGACTTTCAGACGTCCGTCTGTTTGTCTGTCTAATGAGCGCGATAACTCTCGATTGGATCCTATTATATATCAAGTTATAAAACATTGAAACCTTGTGCGTAATTTTTAAGCAGGATAATCACAATTAGAATCATACATGCTTAGATACCCATCTTTTATAAAGGAAAATATGAAAAAAAAAAAAACAAAAAGTTGAAACACAAAAAATGCCACAATGCATTCATTTTTCAACGGATTCTGTTGGTTTTTCCCATTTTGGAAATCCAACTAAATTTCCTACTTGCTAACTGTAAATAATTGTACTGTTAGGTGTCATTTACGCAGCCTAGAGCACAATGAAAAACATTTTACTGTTTTTAATGCGTTTTTGTCACACTTAAACCACTATTACTTAGCCATTTGTTAACCGATTTTAATCGATGGCTTGTTCGAAAGGCATTACTCCCCCTTTATAATGAAAAACAGTGTGTGCAAATCGGTTGTGGAAAAAAGAAGTAATGTCCGTTTAAATTTGAAAATCCAAGAAAGCCCATTTTTCACTACATTTACCGTTATAAAATCAAAACCCGAAGTGAGCCAAAGAAACCTAAGGTATTTTCGTCTTCTATGGACTCCCACAAAACCGAATTTGTGCATCAGAAATCCTGCAAAAAAATGTTGTCCACTTTTGTATCACAGTGTTATTGAAGGGAGTAACCGATCCAAACTTTGCACATGGTAATATTTCTTCCTTACACGCAAAGAATAAAATATGATTGATCCAACAATATTCGAAGAGAAAGATATGTATTGTAAAGTTATTGCTAGATTCCGCATGTAGTATTGTGAGTCCAACAATTGTTTTTGTTAATTACAACAATTTTTTTGTCATATCCAACAATAGTTGTTGTCATATCCAACAATTGTTTTTGTCTGCTGGACAATATTTTCTCTTTTCTTCGACAATTTTATTCTCTTTTCTCGGTATTCGATGTCGTAGTTAAAAAAACAATTGTGGTAAGTTTTGTTTATATGAGTCCCCCTTATCTTTGTTTTTATACCCTCCACCATAGTATGGAGGGTATATTAAGTTTGTTTTTCCGTTTGTAACGCATTGAAATACTCGTTTACGACCCTATAAAGTATATATATGCTTGATCAGGGTAAAATTCTGAGTCGATCTGTGCACGTCCGTCCGTCCGTCTGTGGTAATCACTCTAACATCCACAAAAATGGAGATAGAACGCTGAAATTTTGGGAATATGCGTCTTTTGTTTGCAGGCAGGTCAAGTTCGATGATGGGCTATATTGGTCCACGTTTTGGTATAGCCCCCATATAACGGTACCCCCGATTTACGGTATTTTGCCGTTTTTAGCTACATTTTCAGACCGATTTAGCTATAATTTGACATTTAGGGTTCTTAAGTGTCAATAAACTTATATAACAAAAGTTGTGGACATAGGTCCACGTTTTGGTATAGCCCCCATATAACGGTACCCCCGATTTACGGTATTTTGACGTTTTTAGCTACATTTTCAGACCGATGTAGCTATAATTTGAAATTTAGGGTTCTTAAGTGTCAATAAACTTATATAACAAAAGTTGTGGACATAGGTCCACGTTTTGGTATAGCCCCCATATAACGGTACCCCCCGATTTACGGTATTTTGCCGTTTTTAGCTACATATTCAGACCGATTTAGCTATAATTTGACATTTAGGGCTCTTAAGCGTCACTAAACTTATATAACAGAACTTGTGGACATAGGTCCACGTTTTGGTATAGCCCTCAAATAACGGAACCCCCGATTTACGGTATTTTGACGTTTTTAGCTAAATTTTCAGACCGATGTAGCTATAATTTGACACTTAGGGTTCTTAAGTGTCAATAAACTTATATAACAAAAGTTGTGGACATAGGTCCACGTTTTGGTATAGCCACCATATAACGGTACCCCCCGATTTACGGTATTTTGCCGTTTTTAGCTACATATTCAGACCGATTTAGCTATAATTTGACATTTAGGGCTCTTAAGCGTCACTAAACTTATATAACAGAACTTGTGGACATAGGTCCACGTTTTGGTATAGCCCTCAAATAACGGAACCCCCGATTTACGGTATTTTGACGTTTTTAGCTAAATTTTCAGACCGATGTAGCTATAATTTGACATTTTGGGTTCTTAAGTGTCAATAAACTTATATAACAAAAGTTGTGGACATAGGTCCACGTTTTGGTATAGCCCCCATATAACGGTACCCCCCGATTTACGGTATTTTGCCGTTTTTAGCTACATTTTCAGACCGATTTAGCTATAATTTGACATTTGGGCTCTTAGGCGTCACTAAACTTATATAACAAAACTTGTGGACATAGGTCCACGTTTTGGTATAGCCCCCATATAACGGTACCCCCGATTTACGGTATTTTGACGTTTTTAGCTACATTTTCAGACGGATTTATCTACAATGTGACATTTAGGGTTATTAAGTGTCAATAAACTTATATAACAAAAGTTGTGGACAAAGGTGCACGTTTTGGTATAGCCCCTATATAACGGTACCCCCGATTTACGGTATTTTGACGTTTTTAGCTAAATTTTCAGACCGATTTAGCTATAAATTGACATTTAGGGTTCTTAAGTATCAATAAACTTATATAACAAAACTAGTGGTCGTAGATAAATGTTTCGGAATAGCCACCATATAACGTTACCGCCCGATTTCAGGTATTTTGACGATTTAAGTCGCATTTCTAGACCGAATTAGCTATAATTTGATATTTAGGGTTCTTAGTGACCAAAAAAAATTATGAACATAGGTACATGTTTTGGTATATAACGGTACCTCCTGATTTTCGGTATTTTGAGATTTTTACCTACAAGTTTTAACCGAATTAGCTGTAATTTGAAAATTTGACATTTGAAGTTCTTAGTGGTCACCACACCTCTCCACCAAAATTGTCTGAAATTTTGGGAAAATGCGTCTTTTGTTTGCAGGTAGGTCAATTTCGATGATGGGCTATATCGGTCCACGTTTTGATATAGCCCCCTTATAACGGTACCCCCGATTTACGATATTTTTACGTTTTTAGCTACATTTTCAGACCTATGTAGCTATAATTTGACATTTAGTGTTCTTAAATGTCAATAAACTTATATAACAAAACTTGTGGACATAGGTCCACGTTTTGGTATAGCTCCCATATAACGGTGCCCCCCCGATTTACGGTATTTTGACGTTTTTAGCTACATTTTCAGGTCGATTAAGCTATAATTTGACATTTAGGGTTCTTAAGTGTAAATAAACTTATATAACAAAAGTTGTGGACATAGGTCCACGTTTTGGTATAGCCCCCATATAACGGTACCCCCGATTTATGGCATTTTGACGTTTTAGCTACATTTTCAGACAGATTTAGCTATAAACTGACATTTAGGGTTCTTAAATGTCAATAAACTTATATAACTAGTGGACATAAGTCCATGTTTTGGAATAGCCCCCATATAACGTTACCGCCCGATTTCAGGTATTTTGACGTTTAAATTCACATTTCTGGATCGAATTAGCTATAATTTGATATTTAGGGTTCCTAGTGACCAAAAAACTTATATTCGAAATAATTATGAACGTAGATCCATGTTTTGGTATAGCCCCAAAACAAACCTCCCGATTTTCTGTACCTTATCTTTATATTTTGGATGAACTTTCAGTAATTTGAAATTTAAAAGCCAACAAATATTCTTCAACAAAAATTGTTCATTTAAGTTCATATTTTCGTATAGCCCACATACCTCCGCACTAGCTGTTAATGACATTTGAAGTTCCCACGTTATGTACCGATTTTCGGTATTTTGAGGATTCTAGCTACAATTTTTAACCGAATTAGGAGTTATTTGACATTAAAGGCTCCCATCAAAAACTGTCAACATAGGTCCATGTTTTATTATAACACCTATATAACGGTACCTCCCAATTTCTCGCTCACCAAAAATTGTCAACATACATAGTTAGATATAGGCACCATAAAAAAGGGCCTCCCGAATGAAGCATTTTATGTACATTATCTGACATTTTGACGTACCCACTTAAAGTTGGGGACAGGAATGAAAACTAATTATTCCATTTTAGTTCCGAATATTTTATGGTGGAGGGTATGAAAAGTTCGGCCCGGCCGAACTTAACGCTTTTTTACTTGTTTTATTTTATCTTTGTTCTTTTTTGTGTATGTACACCACAATTCTTATTCTTGTTTCTTCTTTCTCATTCTTCTTTGTGTTTTGATAGTTGAGTTACAACACAATCTGAGAAGTATTATTGACCGTAATTTGTCGTAATTGTAATATTTGTTGTGGTTTTACGGTGTTGGGGTAGGTGCTTGGAGGATGCGCGCAATGGAGTAGTTATGTTTCTTCATTCAATTCGTTGTCTTTTTAGTTAGACCTGGCAAAACCTGGTCATGTGTAGTGTTTGTCAATGCTTATAATATTATACGTGACATTTATACCAAATTTATGTGGAAAGTACGATCAAAAATTTCAGGTTTTCTGGGCTGACAATAGTTTTTGTAAAAATTCTAGATTTTGATAGTTTCTACCATAGGTATTGTCAATGATTTTTACAATAATGAGAAATTTCACAAGTTGTTTTTGTTTTGTATATTTGGAGCAAACGATAGTATTTTTGGATTTGCAATTGAAATGCTTGAACAAAACAAATGAATTTTCGGAACAAAAATAAATAGTGTTGTTATTGTCCAACAAAAGCGAAAAATATTTTTTTTTATGTTTGCAGTCATATTTTCGGTTTCTATTTACATTTTTGCAACCATTTTCTTTTCTTTTTGTCAGCCGAAAGGCTTAGCAGAGACAAGAACTGCCCCTCATACAACGGTTAACACGCGGTTAACGACTGCAATGCCACTTAAAGACATAATATTTCTATTTTCGTTCCGTTTTTAACATCGATTGCTACAAAAATGGCTTAGAAGAACCTCAGACCATGGATCGGTTCCGTTTGGTTAAACGTTTTGCGAAAGGATGGTACATCAAGCCTTCCTTACACACCAATCCGTCCAGTACAGACCTTGAGCTTGACTCTAGTGACCCATATTTGGAATGTATGGGGGTAGCAGGAAATCGTGGGACAGCCGAGGTAGAGTTGGCTTAGGGTTAGGATTGGTTAAGGCTTTTGGTCCTGCGGGACTTCGCAGCAGCACAAAGCTGTAACCGGCGCATTGGCTTGATTTTTACACTCTAAATATTTTTGAACACTTTCTCCATACAAGTGGATCCACTGTGCATCGTCTCTGTTCAGAGAATTTAACAATCACCACTGAAGAGAACTGTACATTCCCTCACATCCTCGGGTAGCTGAGAGAATTTCCGGGAAATCACCACTCGCTACATACCAGAGTACCAGAAGCCTGGAAAGTTGGCAGGGTGGTCCCGCCCATAAAGCCAGGCATGGATGCTAGATGGGATGAATCATATGAGCTGATCATGTCATCAGTAATGAACATTTTTGAGAAGTCCAATTACCCAAGATCGGCAGGAATTCTGAAAAATGCACCACAACAGCACACATTCCAACTTTCATAAAAAACGGGTATATAAAGTGTGTTTGGTGCATCAAATACATGAAATCGGACTAAAATATATATGGGAGATATAGCCAAATCAGAAGCGATTTCAATATAACTGTTCAAATTTATTTCTAGGCCCAATTCCGTCACACATTCTAAATTTCATTGAAATTGGAGATACATAGCGTGTTTAATGCATAAAATATATGAAATCGGCCGAAAATATATATGGGAGCTATATCCAGATCTGAACCGATTTCAATATAATTTGGCAGATTTATTTCTAGACCAAATTCCTTCACACATCCAAAATTTGGAGACATTATCTGCTACCATTCTATAGAAATTTGCATAAGATGCCTATGTTACTTTCAGGCCATGTAGTGATATACTCTGAAAAGTTCAAGAAGAAAATATCCAAAATTTTTTTTTAAAAATTCATTTTAAAAAATATTTTTTTTTTTTTTTTTGGTCCGTTGTGTTGTGAAAAATCTATCTTCGATATATTATTTAAACGTAAATAATATTAATGGTTGTCAATGATAATATATCAACTATCATAAAAGAAATCAATAAATTACACCGTTTTTAGTTGTTTTCTAGGTTGGCCTATCATCGTCATAAACCCTTCAACAGCTACGATTACCAATCATCACATTTCCACAACTGACGAATAAACCATCATCAACTAATTCCAGCTCTCAGCAGGGATGTTGTTTCGTTCATAAATTTATAGTTCAAGTTATTCTGCTGTCGTGGTGTTCACTTTAAATTAAGTTTTTTTTCAGGGCTATCTGGAGGGGCTGCTGCATTGCACAGCGCCGCACTCATCACTTGCAAGTTGCAACTTTACCTATGAACATTCAAATACATACATCGAAAGTTCGTGGTAATTGATGGATGGATGCACTATTTTACATGAATGCCAGACCACCCAGTTATAGAGACCTCACATGCATCTCTATTCGTATTTCTTTGGTTAGCATTGGAAATGGAAAAGTTTCCGAAGATAGCAATTAATCTCCAAGAAGCTTTGATTATTTTTTTCGAAATCATTATAAGATGATACACTTTCAAAATTAAAGCTTTATATATCTGTTATATTTGAATTTAGCCGCTTATTGGCTGCAAGCGTGTAATTGTTTGTAAATTTGTAATTAATATCTTAATGAATAACTAAAACAGCACGCAGAAGCAGCACAAATTGCTGTTTCGGAGGGAATGTATGGTATTGCAGTACTCTTAGCTAAATTATATGTTAGATGACAGTTCAAGTGCAATTTAAATTATTTTGAGTGACATTTGCTGAGAATAAGATTTGCAGTTCACTTTCTGATCACAGAATGATTTTTTTAGAAGAGATATTTTTAGCTCTTCTTAAAAAATCGACAATTTTTTTTTTGTTTTTTTTTTTTTTATTTATTTATTGCGACTAGTTACATTTAACTAACAAACAATTTAAAACAAATTTAAACAATACATAATATGTTTTTTATGTGTTTGTATATAAAATTTACATTATAAATATTCTGGTTACATAGAACTTCTAACTAGGTCCAATGGCTTCCTTCTCTTAAGTCTTCGGTCCGAACCAATCTGATCAGCTAAGGTTGATGCTTCTGTGTTAGCATGGCCTCTTAATCGGATGTTATGTTTTGTTGCTATATTTTCTATTTCTTCTTTTACAGTTTTTATCCCAAGATCCCGATGTAAATCTTGTGTACGCACGCAGAGAAAAAAATATGTTTGATCCAACAATATTCCAAGAGCAAAATATGTATTGTTAACATATTGTTGGATTCCTCATGTAGTATTGTAAATCCAAAAATAGTTTGTGTCAACTGAACAATATTTCTCTCTTTTCTTCGAAAATTTGTTTCTCTTCTCTCGCTATTCGATGCCGTGTTGAAAAAACAATTTTGGTGAGTTGTGGTGTGTTTGTATGACATGCTGCCTTTACCTTTGTTTTTGTGTATATGTACTTGTGAGACTCTTGTTCTTATTTGTTTCTGTTTTGTTTCATTCTTCTTTCCTTTTCATGTTTGTTATGGTGTTTAATTATTCCTTATGTTGTGGTGGCTGCTTGTGGCTTTTTGTTTGTCTTTGTTGTCAACTAAAGTAGCAAACCATGTATTGCGTTCATCAATTCTCGTAATATTATACGCGATATTTACATCAAAGTTGTGTGGAAAGTGTATATGAGAAGTATATACACTCAAATCAAAAAATTTAGTATCTGGTTTTCAGGGCTGACAATATGTTTTGTAAAAAATTTAGATTATATTGTTCCTACAATCGGTATTGTTAACGATTTTTACAATATTGCGGAAATTCGAAAGTTGTTTTTGTTTTCTATGTTCGGAACAAAAGATGGTATTTTTGGATTTGGATTACAATATTTGTACAAAACAAACACATTTTTGAAACCAAAATAAATATTTTTGTTCCAACAAAACCGAAAAATATTTTTTCTCTGCGTGCGGACATACCATGGTGCGTTTACAATGCATCTTAGCACTTTATTTTGAAATCGTTGGATCATATTTATATGTTTTTCGCTTGTGCACCCCCATAATTGAGCGCCATACGTCCATATCGGTTTCAAAGCTTGATTATATATCATTATTTTGTTTGCCGTTGAAAGTTTGGATTTCCAGCCTATTAGCCAATTTAGTTTTTTCCATTTTAGTTGTAATTCCGTTAATTTTATTTTAACATGCTCACTTCAATCGACAATGTCCTACAAATATGCTTCGTACCAGTTGAACGAAAAACTTTCCGTATGCCGATGCAATCTATTACTTAGGTGACTAAAACAGCAATATTGCCCTTTTAGTAGGTTTAACTTTGACACAAAACTTGTAAACTCTTTTCATAATGCCTTTCCCGCTTGTCTGAATGTTCCCTTCAACTATACCCAGCAAAAAAAAAAACAAGTAAAAAGTCGTTAAGTTCGGCCGGGCCGAACTTTTTATACCCTCCACCATAAAATAGTCTTAATTAAAATGGAATAATTAGGGTCCTTTCACAATTTTAGGTGGAAGAACTATTCGACAATGGATAGACTCCTACTGCTTCCCACTATTGCTTAAATTACACTGTGAACACAAATGTTGGGGCATGAAGCCCTTGGTGTGTGTATATTAAAAACCCCGAAGGACAGATGCGCCGAAAGGTAGGTGAAAGTTACCACCTACGGGGCTAAATAAAAGAGTCAACCTATCTTTAAATTTTTTGGCGGAAAAGTTTTATAGCTGCAGGGAACTTCAAGAGTCAAATTGAGGGTAGTTTCATCAAAACAATGTAGACCCTCAAAAATGGACTCATGTTGACGAATTTTAGTGAAGAAATTTCGTGACCACTGAAAATTCCCGAAAATCGGGAGGTACAGTTATATGGGGGCTATACCAAAACATGGACCTATGTTGACGATGCTTGGTGGAGATATTTCATGACCACTGAGAACCTCAAATGGCAAATTGCAGATAGTTCGGTTACAAATTGTGGCTAAAATTCTTAAAATACCGAAAATCGGGAGGTACCGTTATATGGGGGCTATACCAAAACATGGACCTATGTTGACGATGATTGGTGGAGATGTTTCATGACCACTGACAACCTCAAATGTCAAATTGCAGATAGTTCGGTTACAAATTGTGGCTAAAACTCTCAAAATGCCGAAAATCGGGAGGTACCGTTATATGGGGACTATACCAAAACATGGACCTATGTTGACGATGCTTGGTGGAGATATTTCATGACCACTGAGAACCTCAAATGGCAAATGTTAGCTAGTTCGGTTAAAAATTGTAGCTAAAATTATCAAAATACCGAAAATCGGGAGTACCGATATATGGGGGCTATACCAAAAAATGGACCTATATTGACGATGTTTCGTGGAGATGTTTCATGACCACTGAGAACCTCAAATGTCAAATTGCAGATAGTTCGGTTAAAAATTGTGGCTAAAATTCTCAAAATACCGAAAATCGGGAGGTACCGTTATATGGGGACTATACCAAAACATGGACCTATGCCCATATCCTTTGGGATATAAGTTTGTTGATCACTAGGAACCCTAAGTGCCACATTATAGCTAATTCGGTCTGCAAATGTGGCGAAGAACGTCAAAATACCTCAAATTCTGAGGTACCGTTATATGGGGGCTATACCAAGGAGTGGACCGATATAGCCCATCTTCGAACTTGACCTGCCTATGGAAAAAAGATCCTCGCGTGCCAAATTTCAGCACTCTATCTCAATTATTGCGGACGCTAGAGTGATTACAACAGACGGACAGACGGACATGGCTAGATCGTCTTAGAATTTTATCCTGATCAAGAATATATATACTTTATAGGGTCGCAAATGATTAGTTCGATGTGTTACAAACAGAATGACAAACTTAATATACCCTCCATACTATGGTGGAGGGTATAAAAAAACTCCCAAAAATAATGGGTTTTGTAAGGAATTTTTGGTAGCCGTAACTACTTACAAAACCCCCTACTAACCCATTATTTTCACAAGAGCATGTCGCACTGAATAACTAGTTATTCTGTAAACACTAGAATACTAGTTATTCTATGGCCACTAGACGTTGAAAAAATATAAATATATCTATACATATAAAAGAGCTTAGTGATGACTGAGTGAGTGAGTGAGTGACTGACTGGCATATCATCGCCCAGACGAAACCGCTGAAGCTAGAGAGCTGAAATTTTGACAGTGGGTTGCTGTTGGTGTGTAGGGGTGAGATAAGGCTGGGTTTTTGGAAATTCGACCTAGAAAGGTATGAAAAGTACTAAAAGGTACTAAATATGGTACCCTTTGTATTAGGCAAACGGGAAGAGCTAGAATTCTGAAATTTTGAAATTAGAAAGATGTACCAAATGGTTTTTGGAAATTCGACCGCTAAGTGTACGAAAAGTACTAAAAGTTACAATACTTAGTACCAGTTGGATATTTTTAACGGATTTAGCCAGAAAGTTGGAATTTGGTATGTAAATGAAGGTTGGAAAGTTGTGTTTATAAAAGGAAATGATTTGGGAAGTGTGTACGAAAAGTACTAAATGGTACTAAATTTAGTACAATTTGGATTTGAGCTGGAAACCTGAAATTTGGAACTAAGATTACTGACGGAGTATAGGGATTAGATATTTGGGTAGTTTTGGAAATTCGTACTTATGTGTACGAAAAGTGCTAAATGGTACAACATTTAGTACAACTTGGATTTGGGTGAACGGATAGAGTTCGAAACTTGAAATTTGGAATTAAGATTAATGTTGGAGTGTAGGATTGAGATAGGCTTGTAAATTCGTACTTATATGTATGAAGAGTACTAAATGGTACTATATTTGGTACAATGGGTATTTGGGTGAACGGATAGAGCTGGAACCTCGAAATTTAGAATTGAGATTACTGGTGGAGTGTGGGATTGAGGCAGTTTTGAAAATTCGTACTTATGGGTACGAAAAATACTAAATGGTACTAAATTTAGTACAATTTGGATTAGGATGAACGTATACAGCTGGAAACCTGTTGAAGTGTAGGATTGAGATATGAGGGTGGTTTTGGTAATTCGTACTTCTGTGTACGAAAAGTATTAAATGGTACTAAATTTGGTACAATATGGATTTGTGTGAACGGACAGAGCTGGAATCCTGAAATTTGGAATTAAGATTACCGTTGGAGTGTAGGATTGGGGTGGTTTTGGAAATTCGTACTTTTGTGTATGAAAAGTACTAAATGGTACTAAATTTTGTACAATGGGGATTTGGGTGAACGGATAGAGCTGGAATCACTAAATTTGGAATTGAGATTACTGGTGGAGTTTAGGATTGTGGAATTTTGGAAATTCGAACTTATGGGTACGAAAAGTACTAAATAGTACTAAATTTAGTACAGTTTGGATTTGGGTGAACTAATAGAGCTTGATTCCTCAAATTTTGACTGTGGGTCACTGATGAAGACTAAGAAAGATGTACCAAAGGGGTTTTTGAAACCTATGAGTGTACGAAAAGTACAAAATTTAGTACAATTTGGATTTGGGTGAACGGATAGAGCTGGAATGCTGAAATTTGGAATTGATACTACTGTTGGAGTGTATGACTAAGGTAGTTTTGGAAATTCGTAGTTATGGGTACGAAAAGTACTAAGTGGTACTACCTTTTGTTCAATTTGGATTTGGCGGAAAGGATAGAGAAGGAATCCTAGAATTTGGTCAGACTACTGTTGGAGTGTAGGGTTGTGATGGTGGTAGTTTTTGAAATTCGTACTTATGGGTACGAAATGTACCAAATTGTACTAAATGGTACAATTTTGATTTGAGTGCACGTATAGCGCTGGAATCCTGTTATTTGGAATTACGGTTACTGTTGTAGTGAAGGATTGAGATAGTTTTGGAAATTCGTACTTATGGGTACGAAGAGTGCTTATTGGTACTAAGTTTGGTAAAATTTGTTATTGGACGAACGGATAGAGGTGGAATCTTAAAAATTTGAAATTAATATTACTGTTCACGGTGCGCCTTAACCAAATTTAAATGGAAGGAGCTTACACCTGGGAAGTTTTTGCGGATTCTGAAACTGCAATGTTCATAGATGAGAAAAATCAAAAAACTAAAAAAATCGCCGGAGGGCTTCTTAAATAAATAGCGGTCAAAGTTTACACTTTTAGGCGATTTTTAAGTTTTAACGATTTTGGTTGAAAATGGCAAGTCCTATGGAAATTGGACTAAAGGAAATGTTTTAGCAGTGAAAACTGTACAAGATTGACCTTCATGATATTTTCGTAGGGTTTACCGTTTTTGAGATATAGAAGTTCAAACTGGGACAATGCACTGAATTTTCAATTCTGTATCGCCTCCTTACCAAACAATGCTATGACTCAATTTCTCAACTTAAACTTATATATCTAAAAATTGGTACAACCTAGGAAAAAATTACAAAAGTCAATCTTGTAGAGATTTGTCACAGCTATGAGATTTTCTCTGGTCCCATTTCGATAAGACTTGCCGTTCCCAAGCGTGAAAACCTAACAAAAAAAAAACCTAAAATGTGTCCTAAACTTCAATATCTTAAAAATGGTAAAATCTACGAACAAATCATAAGGGTCAATCCTCTAGAGAATTTTTACAGCTACAATATTTTCTTTAGCCCCATTTAGATAGGACTTACCGTTCCCAAGCAAATTCGTGAAAACCCTAAAAATGTAAACTTTGACCGCGATTTATTTAAAAATCACTCCAGCGATTTCTTCTTGTTTTTGGATTTTTGTCATCTACAAACATAGCTGTTTCAGAATCCGCAAAAACATTCCCAGGTATAAGCGGTTTTCATTTAAAGTTAGTTATGGCGCACGTGCATGATATTGTTTTATAAGGAAACGATATAGTCAGTACATTGTCCCAATTTGAACTTCTATATCTACAAAACGGTAAAACCTTCGAAAATGTCATAAAGGTCAGTTTTGTAGAGAATTTTCACTACTACAACCCTTTTCTTTAGTCCCATATCCATAAGACTTGCAGGTTTCAAGCAAAATCGTGAAACCCTAAAAAAACCCCTAAAAGTGTGTTTTTTGCCCGCGATTTATTTAAAAACCCCTCCGGCAATTTTTTTAGTTTTTGATTTTTCTCATCTACGAATATTGCAATTTCAAAATCCGCACAAACTTCACAGGTGTAAGCTCCTTCCATTTAAATTTGGTTAAGGCACACCGTGTGTTATTATTTGGTATTAATGTCAGTGTAGGGTTGATATATGTGGTTGTCGAAATACGTACCATATATATACGAAAATTACGAAATGACACTCAAGTATACGAAAAGTACTAAATCCTTTTAAATTTGGTATCGGGTGTAGAGCTGAAATTCTACGAAAAGTACTAAATGGTTTTAAATTTGGTACAATTTGGATTTGGGTGAATTAATAGCGCTGGAATACCAAAATTTGGAATTACGATTACAGTCGAAGAGTAGGATTCAGGTAGTTTTGAAAAATCATACTTTGGGTACGAAAAGTACTAAATGGTACTAAATTTAGTACAATTTGGATTGTTCTAAATTGATCTAAATTTGGTACAAATTGGATTTGGTTTAGATAGAGGTGGAATCCTGAAATTTGGAATTAAGATTTAATAGTAATTGAGGATTGAGGTAGTTTACGAAAACCTTACTTATGGGTACGAATAGTACTAAATGATATTAAGTTTGGTACAATTTGGAATTGGACGAACGGATACATCTGGAATCTTTAGATTTGGAACTACGATACTGTAATTATTTTGTATTAATGTCAGTGTATGCTTGAGATATGTCGTCGAAATACGTACCATAAATATACGAAAAGTACTTACTGGTACTCAATTTGTTTTTGGGTGTAGGGACAGTGCTGGAATCTGTATTTTTTGGAGTTAGACTAAGTATTGCTGTCCCACGGGAGTTGCCAATCTTCTACTGGGCGCGTCTTCCCGGGTGGCGGATGGGAAGGGGGTTTCTGAGATATGCGGGGCCAGCAACGCCCGAGGGAAACTGAAGGTGTTTCTGTCTCCACATATCTCAGAGACCCTGGGGGTTTGTTTTTCTTTCAAACCCCCCGTGGACCAAAATTGGATCGGGGTAGTTCCCATAAATAAATCAACTAAGATGGGTAAAAGGAAAAAAAGGAGTAAAGTTACGGTGCAGGGAGTTAATAACCCAGTACCGGCGGTAAGCGTTGGTGAGATCACAAGCCACGTACCGTCGAGATCAAGCGATTGTGATCCGGCTGTCTCAGGTGTGGATGCCTTGGCACCTACAGCCGTAACTGTTACAAGTGCAGAAAATACAACCCGAACTATTGATGACGAACCGGATTTTCAAAAGGATAATGCTTTAGCCAAAACTGGTACTAATCAGTCCACGGCTGACAGGACTGGAGTTTTGGGCGGGGACGACCTACACCTCAAAGTGATTGGAGACAGTCTTGAGAGACAGAGTAGGGAACTCCTTGACCAACTGGAGAGACTTGTTCCGACCATACCACCAGAGGACATGCTCAACAATCTCACCCTCACTGACGATGAACTGGACATTACGGTGATCCCAGCTGAGTCAACAAGAAGGTCTGATGATGACATGTTCACTGACGGTGATGTGGTGGAAGAGGTTGTGAACCTAGGTTCGCAACCACAGACAGGTCGCAACCAGTCTGGTCCTGTATCGGCACCAGCCGATACTAAGCTTCAAAGGCAGATTGCCACGGAGTCAATGGATGTTGATGGAGAATCTAAAGATGATCCACAAACAGTCACTGACTCTAAGTCCATGACCATCGAGGGGGAATCAGCGGAAACTACAACAATAGCCACTGACTCTGAGTCTCCGGCCTGCGTTGGGGTATCCAAGGAAACCTCATCGACGGACACCGACGCAGTCGCAATCTCCGCCAAAGAGGCTTCAGATACGAGGCACTACAAACGTGCGGCTTCGTATCTGCGCAAGTTCGTGGGAAGGGACGCGAGCTCGCATACCAGGAGAGAGATTATGTTCGTCAAGAGCAAGCTCAAGTACATACGGAAGTTCGAAAGAAACTATCCAAATGCACCCAGATGCGAGCTCTTGGTGGACAAAATCTTCCTCCCGAACCCTGCTTCAACCAAAGACTCAAAAGAGACTGCGGCGACTAGCAAAAAGGTGGAGGTGAAGCCTGTTGCTTCTGGCAGCAAGGTGGAACCTAAAACTGTTCCGAAGCCGAACCCGAGTCAGAAAGGACTGGAAAAGGATAAGGGGCATAATCCGACACCAAATGATTCTCGTAAGAGTAGTCAACTGGAGAAGGTGACTGTCCCAAATCCGGATCCTACCCCAACTGACGAGGGTAAAGCGGACGAACAGAAGGTGTCCAATACCTGCACAAGCCAATCGGGAGCAACGACGGGTGGATCGACTGGGACACCATCGACTTCGGAGAAGACGAACAAGCCCTCGCAGTCAAAGACTGTGAAGCGGGTTCGCTCTTCAGAAGGCCCACAGCCTTCGCCAAAGAAGACGATGATCTCCCAGACGGTCAACACGGCGGACTCCTATGCTGGTGTCCTTGCTCACAAAGCCAAGGGAAGTAGCAACAGTACTGAGAAGGCGTCCACCTCCTCAGGAAAAGCTTCTACCAAGGCCCGTGGTCGAGGACGTAGGAAACTCTACGCCAAAACGGCCACGGTGGCAAACGATGACGAGCTCCTAGTCGCAATCATCGACCGAGCTGACCCCTTCGGGAAAATCAGCGAAAGTCACTGGTTGCTCTTCGACACTCGGCTTCGTTTAGCCATTGTGTCCACTGAGGCGAACCAGGGTGACCGCCAGTTTGGTGGCGCCTTCCTTCATAAGGGAGTTAAAGTCATTAAATGTCTCAACAGGAGCTCGCAAGAGTACCTTAAGAAGACCGTTAATGGCTTTGATGAACTTTGGGAGGGGGCAAAAATTGCTGCGGTGTCCATAACGGAGATTCCATCTAGGAAGGTATTCCCAGCATGGGTTCCCCCACCTACCGTGGATAAGGAACTTCTGCTGAGGATGCTGGAGCTCCAGAACCCAGGTCTCCTTACTAGGGACTGGACTGTAATGAGTCTAACCCCTTGTAAGGAGAATGGGGGAATGGATGTCAAGATGGCGATAGACTCCTCTGGGGAGGAGTACCTTAAGGTTCGTGAGGGAAAACTGAACTTTGGTTCAGGATGGGTTCGGTTCCGACTGATTCCACCTCGCGAAAGTCAGTAGGAGTAGGTAGGCGGCAGGTGCTACGCTTTTTGCAGATTAATCTGCATCATTGTAAAGCAGCTGCCGCCGAACTACTCCTGTCCCTCACGAACTCAGAGGTGGACATTGTTCTAGTCCAGGAACCTTATATATACAAAAATAAGGTCTCTGGACTGAACAATGCCAACTTCGAGGTCTTCGCATCGTCCGAAGGGGACAAGGTGAGGTCCTGTGTAGTAGGTAGGAAGAACCTCAATCTAATCTTTCTATCTAATTATAGTAATGGAGACATGTGCACGGTGCGACTGGAGAACGGTAAAGAGAAGGCCACTCTCCTGTCCTCAATCTACATGCCATATGAGGACCCTGATCCACCCAATCAGGGGGTACACAGGCTGCTAAAGGAGAACCTGAGCGTTTGTAACGTAATCCTTGGATGTGACGCCAACGCCCACCATTTTCATTGGGGCAGCAAAGATACAAACACTAGAGGTGAGTCGATTTTCAACTTTATATTATCTTACAATCTAAGAATATGTAATAAAGGAAACGACCCTACCTTTAAAATTAGAGACAGGGAGGAGGTCATTGATCTAACCCTGTCAAATTTAGATGATTCTGTCGTCAAGAACTGGAGGGTATCCAACAAATGTTCCTTTTCGGATCATATGAGGATATACTTTGAAATCTCTTTCGACGGAGTCCGCCAAAATCCTTATAGGAACCCGAGAAGGACGGACTGGGGCAGGTTCACTGATCTGACGAACCATCAACTGTCACTCTCCGGAAGGATAGAAACAGTTGCTGAGCTTAACAGTAAGGTGTCCAACCTAACAGAAGTCCTTCTCCGCTGCCATAAGGATGCCTGTCCACTAACTTATCCCGGGAAGAAATCCCAACCGGTGTGGTGGAACAAGGATCTTGGCGAACTGCGGAAAAACACCAAAAAGCTGTACAACAGGGCGCAATCGACGAAACTTGACAGTGACTGGGAATCGTATAAAGCGAGCTTCACCCAATACAAGAGTGAAATCAAGCGCGCCAAAAAGAAGTCATGGGTTTGTTTCTGTGAGTCTGTAGAACGGGTAAATGACGCTGCCAGATTCCGTAAGATACTCTCGAAGGACCCCAAATCCATTGGTAGTGTCAAAAAACCGGACGGCACGTGGACAGACTCAAGTCTTGAGACTCTAAACCTTCTAGCTGAGACCCACTTCCCTGACTGCACGGACGCCAGTAACCTTCACTATGAATGTGATAACTTCCAAGTCCAAGCGTCAGTATACGAGAGCCTCATTAATAAGGTTGTAAGCAGCAACAAAATAAAGTGGGCAGTAAGTACATTCAAACCCTATAAGTCACCTGGTCCAGATGGAGTAATTCCTGCGATGCTTCATTTTGCCGCACCGCAGATATACCCAATTCTGGAGGAGATCTTTAGGGCCTGTTTGTTTCTTTCCTGTGTACCAGATCTGTGGAAAGAGGTAAAAGTGACTTATATCCCCAAGGCGGGGAAAGCCAGTCACTCTGTACCGAAAGACTACAGACCTATCAGCCTATCCTCCTTTCTCCTCAAGACACTCGAACGACTGATCGATCTGGAGATTAGGAGCTTTGTAGACACTGCCTCGCTGAGCAACTCGCAGCATGCCTACATGAAAGGTAAATCTGTCGAAACTGCTCTTCATGAGGTCGTGGGTTTCATTGAGAGAAACATGGAGAATTCAAACTTTACCGTGGCGGCTTTCCTGGATATAGAAGGAGCCTTCAATAACGTAAAACTTGAATCCATTCATCTCTCGCTTAGAGCGGTCAACACCCCGGAAACCCTGATCTGCTGGATAAAGAGAATGCTGGAGAGCAGGATCATAAATTCCAGCATTGGGGAGTTGACAACAAGGAAGACAGTAACTAGAGGTACTCCCCAGGGAGGTGTACTCTCACCGCTGCTGTGGCTACTTGTGATATACAATATGATTGGCGGAATTCGACAATCAGGGCATTAAGGTTGTCGCATACGCGGATGATGTAGTTATACTAATAACTGGCAAATTCTTGTCCACAATTTCGGAGCTTATGCAAAGAGCCTTATCAAAGCTGTCCCGTTGGGCCACCACAAATGGCCTTGGTGTAAATCCAACGAAAACAGAACTGGTATTGTTCACCAGAAAGCGTAAGCTCGGCGACTTCATACCACCAACATTGGATGGAGTGCAGTTACATCTATCTCCTGAGGCCAAATACCTAGGTACAATCCTGGATTCTCAATTGAGATGGAAAAGGAACGTCGAGGAACGGACGAAGAGAGGTATGATCGCACTCTATTCATGTAAGAATTCGATTGGGAAAAGTTGGGGGTTAAATTCAGCTATTATACACTGGTTGTATAATACTGTTGTGAGACCCATCCTATCCTATGGATGTCTTGTCTGGTGGCATGCGCTTCGACATAAGTCGAACTCTGGCAACATGGACAAGGTGCAAAGGGCAGCCTCGATCCTGATAACCGGAGCTTTTAGAAGTACCCCACAAGCAGCTCTGAATGCGATGCTAAACCTCTTGCCCACGAGACTTAGCATCAAAGGTCAAGCAGCACGTAGTGCCCTAAGGCTACATGAATTGAATCGTTGGCGTGACAGCACCTATGGTCATGCATGCATTCTTCGGGAGCTAGGGCCAAACCTTAGCTTGAATCAGCAGGGGAAGTTCAGCGACTACTTATCACCAATCCATAGATTTGATGATTTTGAGGTCGTTATCCCTAGTAGAGATGACTGGATCCGTAGTAACCCTCCTCTGGACGGTCTGGCTTTCTATACAGACGGTTCCAAGATGGAAGAAGGTACCGGAGCTGGCGTCTACTGCGAGAAGCTTTGCCTCGAATACTCATATAGGTTGAACAGCGTCTGTAGTGTTTTCCAAGCAGAAATCTTCGCGATCAAAATGGCCGCAGAGTTGATAAAAAGTCTGGATGCTGAAATCTTTGAACCGGTGACTATCTTCGTTGATAGTCAGCCGGCTCTTAAAGCCATCAAATCCCCCAATATCAAGTCTGAGGCCGTTCTTGAGTGTAGAACTGCTTTGGCGAACCTCACTAACGCTGTCCGACTCTGCTGGGTACCGGGACACTGTGACATTGTGGGAAACGAGAAGGCAGATGAACTGGCAAGACAAGGATCTCAGTCAACAAGTCAAGCTATCACTGATTCTATCAAACCACCCATATGTCACGTTTTTCGGAAGGTGGAGACGTTCTTTGAAGAACAAGCCAAGGAACTGTGGCATAATGAACCAAGATGCAACGTGTCAAGGGCCATTTGGCCGAATCTTTCAACAAAGAGAACAACTTCACTTTTAAGTTTGAGTAAATCAGAAATCAGGGTATTGACGGGAGTCATTACCGGCCATTGCAACATCCGAGCTTTTATCGGCAAATGGGAAGATGATGGCGTGGACTATTGCAGGCTCTGTGAAGATGAGGAGGAAACGGAGACGATCGAGCATATTTTATGTCGTTGCCCGATGTTAACTCGAAAGCGATATAGATTAACAGGAATACGCTTTCCTCCAAGCTTAACCTTCTACTCAAACATGGAACCAACAATCATACACAACATCATCAAAAATCTGAATTGGCTGGGACGGCGCGACCCATAAGCATAACTACTTCTCTAAAAGTTTTTTCCACCATCGCCAAATAAACCACCCTCTCTTTATTTATTATATCTTCATTCTCTTTTATAGTTATTTCATTTATTACTACTTTCCAAACAACACCCCTTTTTTCTTTATTTTTCTCCTTTTTCTCTTTTCTTGTCTTTTCAGGTAATTCTGAACCTCTTTTTTCCTTATGGATGATCACAATGGACCGAAAGGTCTCCGAGTGGCGTAGTCAATATACATATATATTGACTACACATCCCCAAACCTAACCTAACCTAACCTAAGTATTGCTGTGCAACGTTGATTTCTCAGTTAATGTGTAAGGGTGAGATACGACTGATCTTTTTCAAAATCGAACTAAAGGGGTACGTACAGTACTAAAATACAAATAAATATTGATTAAAATTGGTATTAATGCAACAAAATTTTGAATATTTGCCATTTCCATATTATATACTGTTTATTTGTTTTTTTATATCCTTTCCGCATACGAAGTAGCGGGCTTTTTGCTAGTAAAAATATAAATATATAAAATATATATTTTTATTTTTAGAACAGTTTAGGTGGAATTTGTTTTCAATTTCAACCCACTTCATATTTTTTTTATTTCGCTCTTTGCTGAATTTGAACTCACGAACATTATGGCTTGTTTAAATGCTTACATGTGCACCACCAACTGTTCTTTGTGTTGCTAAAAAAAGTACCCGGCCGACAATAAGCGTTGAACACACAACCCTCTGATTTGTGGTCGAAAGCACACGCTCCGTGCCACCGTACTCATTACTTAGTAATGAGTAATATAATTAGTTATTTTTGTTTACATTACTTTGTAATGGTTTACTTAATGACTACCGGATCTGAATTTTTGCTGGGTATATAAAATGCATTCTTAAAATCAATGGACCAGCCTACATTGAAGCAGTATATTGGTTATTATAAACTGCGAACAATAAGGTTTGGTTAGGTTAAAGGACGCGTCATCGTAGACAGCTACTTCACTCAGAGATCTTGGGGTCTATTGTGTGTGTGTGAGAGAGAGAGAGTGTGTGTGTGTTTTGCCATATTTTACTGTGCAGTAGTTTCTTCTCGCTACAGCCACTTCAGACCCTTGACAAGGAGAAGCAGACTTTTTGGCTCGGTTTGGCAGAAGGTTGTCAGGGATTGGATAGTGTGTTCCCACCTTAGCTGTCTCCCATAATTCGCAGTCACCGAGCCGCGAGTGTTGGACAGGGCATAATAAGTGCACAATTGTCACTGTTTTTCCTTTATCTTCGCATAATTCATCATTCCCAATTCCAGGACATTGATCTTATTCTGCAGAGCCGTAATTTGAGGATATCGCTATAGATGCCTGCTCCTGTTGCCGATTTCATATCGGAGCCATTGTGGGTCCAGGACTCCCAGTAAAGTATGTGTGCATTAATTTGGTCGAAGTACATTTATGGTGACCATATTCGGAGATACGCCATTAATTTATTTCATTGGGACGAAGTGCTCTCTGGGATGCCAGTTCCTGCACTACAAGATTCTGTGGATGAAGTTTTCATAGCAACGGTGATTAGTTTTTAGGTCGGTCTTTAGACTTTGTTTAGGTTATGAAGATACGATGTCTGGCACACGTCAGTCGACCATACCAGAGAATCATAAGTACGAAATGGACGTACTATGGTCGTGTAAATCCAATGGATGACATGTGGTCTTGGACCACTCTTTGGGGAACCTCCCACGCAAAGTTTGGAAAGAGTGCTGTTTAAGGACTCATCTGGGATCGTTTTTATGACTGTACAAATCCATACTTCCTGAGAAATTGGTCCAAAAATTCAAAAAATCCCTATAAACGTCAGAAGTATTGTGTTTGCATATTTTCTTTAGGTTCGAGGCTGAGGGAATATATCTGTTGCGACAGCAGACTAATACTTTCTTACTTGTTTTGTTCTTAGTTTATCAAATTTATTAACTATTTCGTTATAGAACTTGCAACAGACTTCCGTAACTACTTCCCAATCAATTATTTTAAGAAGGACATGCCGCACATAACACATATTTATTCTATGGCCGGTAGAAATCAAAAAATAAAGTAAAAAATATATGTTCTATTTTGAGATCAGTTGAGATTAATTTATATTAAATTTCAAAACACTCCACATTCTTATTTTGTTCTCTACTGGATTTGATTAAACATACGAGAGGAAGTCTTATATTTTTAAGTTTTAAACTTCTAATATAGTAATTTTTTTCTAAATTAAATTTTTTACGAAATAATCCTTCATATGCTGATAGTGCATATTTTCCAATAAACTTCCATTTACGACGATGTACTCTCAAAGTGATTTAAGTTTTCTGACATACATATCTCTAAATATGATTAATTTTTGCAATGTTGCATTTGCAAAAGATTTTAGCGAAAAATGTTTTTTTCTTTTCAGTTAGCGAAAGCCAACACTAAAGCAAAATGAAATATTAAGTTTTCGAAAGTATTTGCTAAGTCGGCACAAAAACAAGATTTGTAATAGTTTTCCTTTTTTCATACACAACTACACAGTTCTAGTGAAGAAGAACACAGTAACAAAAATCATTTGAAACATTTTACAGTGTTATCTGTAAATAAAAGTTGAAACATTGCATTTTGCAAGGATTTTTACAAGGCCATTACAGCGAACAAACTTTGAAACACGCAAATAGTTTGGACTTGGTGTAAAAGCGATGCCAACTAGCGACGCTCAGCATGATTTGCCCTGAAAAAAAATTGCTGACGTAAACATTGGTCGTTTATAAGGAATGAAATACGATTTGCAAAATGATAAAAGCACATTTCTCTGAGTTCTTCTCTCTGCTTCTTCACTTTTTTATGAAAAACTGATGGTGCGAATTAAATGTAATTTTAGTAATATTTCACTTTATTCTCCATTCATTCGTTTATTCATGTGAATGTTCTTCCATTAAGTTCAGTGAAGAATCTGAAGAAAAAAGATCCATGGTGCATTATTCCGTCCCGCCTTTGCCTCAAGTGGATAGATGCTGCAATCATCAGTGGCAGTTTTTACAATGCCAGCCAGAAATAGTTATGAACGACATCGACTTGCATTGCAATAAAGTCATAAAAAACGAAAAGCAATAAAAATTTATCATACCGCAAATTCAAATAGCGGAGAAATTATGATAATGTAAATGCCACAAACTACTAACGAGGACATGTTGGAAAGTTTGAGAAATTATAATTATTAATGGTTGGAGAGTAATCATGTTGATAGTCAATTCAATTCGATCAAAACATTAACTTCAAATATTTAACAGTAATCTAAATTTTCCCGAGCAACATTTACAGTTCCAACCAAATTTGTCGAAGCCAATGAAGGCTTTCTATTCATTGGGCGCTCAACGCCACAAAATTAAAAATCTATAAAAAATTTTGGACAAAATTTTCAACACATCAAAATTTACATACATACACATATGTATATCCGACGAAAATCCCCGAAGAGACATGTGAGACTTCTATCATATCAATGAGTGCACCTCAATTCCCACTAGCTTAACGATAATGAACCTCCTTATTATCGCCGCGTATGAAGAGTGAGTTAAACGAAATGTCACCTTATATTAGGCTAAGGGATGATGTTGAGCGTGAGAATCAAACCCAGACATTCAGTGTAAAAGTTGGACGTGGTTACCATTGCACTATGGGGGCACAATATCAAAAATCTGATGCAGTTGTATTGGCTCGATTTATATATTTTCCTAACGATTTGTATCATTTGAATCGCTTTAAAGTTATTTAATTTAAACGATTTTATTATCCACTCTCGCAAACATTAATAGCAACCATTTCTTACATCAGTGAATTTATAAATCATATTTACTAGTGAACACATGTGATTTACTTATTTTCGCAATGAATGACGACAATATGAAATATGAAGTGCATAAATACAAACGCTGCATTTCAATTGATGAAGTATTTACTTGAACATCTTTACTCGATTTTATTGAAAATCTTTATTTAGAAATTGAAATGAGAGTAATGATGAATACTTTTTGATAAGCAACGCTTCCCGATGATCTGAATTTGAGCATCCTGTACCCGTTCAGAAAAAACAACGATTCCTATCCTGCATATTGTGGGAATGACCAAAGGCTATACATAATTAACCAGATCTATATATTGTAGAAAATTCTGAAAATCTATTTTTCGACTACTTGAGTGCCACCGTGAAGCAATGGTATGTACACCCGCCTTGCACGCTGAAGGTCGTGGGTTCGATTCACAGCCCAGGCAACATCAACAATTTCAACGGTGGCAAAATACCCCTCAGTGATGTTGGCGACATTTCCAGAGTATTTCAGCCATGTAAAACTTCTCTACAAGTGGTGTCTTAAGACACGCCGTTCGGACTCGGCAATAAACAGTAGGACCCATATCATATCAACGAAATTTGTCGAAACCAATGAAGGCTTTCTATTCATTGGGCGCTAAACGCCACAAAATTAAAAATCTACAAAAAATTGTGGACAAAATTTTCAACATATCAAAATTTACATACATAAATCGCCGAAGAGACATGTGAGACTTCTATCATATCAATGAGTGCACCTCAATTCCCACTAGCTTAACGATAATGGGCCTCTTTTTATCGCCGCGTATGAAGGGTGAGTTAAACGAAACGTCGCTTATATTAGGCTAAGGGATGATGTTGAGCATGGGAATCAAACCCAGACATTCAGTGTAAAAGTTGGACGTGGTTACCATTGCACTATGGGGGCATAATATCAAAAATCTGATGCAGTTCTTTTGGCTCGATTTATATATTTTCCTAAAGATTTGTATGTTCAAAAATGTTCGATGCCAAAGATGTCATTCAATCATGGGTGAAAGCGATCTGGCATGCCATTCTTTTAGCATCTTCATCGATTTTATATGAGGGTGGACCCCAAAATATTCTATTCATTTTTGTATCCAAAGCATGTCATTTACACCAATGCTTTGACATGTCATTCTCACCAGTGCTTTGGCATGTCATTTCCACCAATGACATTATCATTACGACGAGAGTTTTCGCACAATGGTGCAGAAATCGATTCTTCTGGCCAAACCTCCAATTTTTGTCGTCACCAATTCTAATTTCTATGGTATACGATTGATTCGACATTGAAACTGATGCTTTGTTTCAGTACTTTTTTAATGGCAAAGCTAGCAAAAGAGCAAACTATCAAAATTATCTTTACCGTAGAAATTTATTCGAAATGTACAGGAAAGGAAAAAAACAAAAACTTTCAAACAATCTGGCAGAAATGTCAAAATCAACGTATCCGCTAATAAGCAAGCAAGCCAGCCACACTCGTCATTTAGCGCAATTTTGACGTAGGGTATGAGAGATACCAAGGAACGGTCCTGACCGGCTTCAACACGGCAAAGTCCAGGATTTATCTTTGTCCCTCTCTCATCTCAAGACGACACTGACCTCTCCGTGGTGTCACTTGGGGAGCTGCCTTTAACATCCCTTAAAGGTAGTGAGCTAAAATGTGCCGCGCGTTCACCTATAAGAACGTTAAAAACTTGGGTGTGGGCGCCAGGTTAGTAACCCTCCCCTAGAAAAAAGCAGCCTACTATGAAAAAACAATAGAAACCCAAATCCCTCTAAAGTTGACGACTTGCTACAATTCGAATAAAAGCAAAATTCTTCAACATCAGCTTTATTTGCGCTCATGCTCCCACTGAAGACAAGGACGAACAGACCAACGATATTTTTTACGAGCGCTTAGAAGAAACATATGACCGTTGTCCTGCCCATGACATTAAAATTATTCTAGGCAATTTTAATGCCAAAATTGGAAAGGACATTATCTTTGGCCCAATAGTCGGAAAATTCAGTCTCCACAATGAAACATCTGACAATGGTATGAGTTTGATAGACTTCGCAGCGGCAAAAACATTTTAGTTAGCAGCACCAGATTTAAACATCTCAACATCCATAAGGGCACCTGGCTGTCTCCCTAGATCAGAAAACAAGAAATCAAATTGATCATGTTGTGATAGATGGAAGACATTCATTATGGATGTACGATCGTTCCGAGGCGCAAGCATTGATTCGGGCCACTACCTTGTGGCAGAAAAGGTACGCACCCGGTTAAACGAGCCAAAATAAAGTACGAACAAACACAACACGAAAGTTAGACATCGGTAAGCTGCAATCACAACAGATAGCCACATCATATTCCCCTAAACTAGCCCAATTGCTTAATCAAAGCACTCCTCATCCCGACAACATATCAGCGCAATAGCAAAGCATTGCCCACTCCATGCATACAGCCGCAAAATCCATAATTGTATACCAGAGATCTCCACCAATGAATCCATGGTATGATCAGGAGTGTCGTGCTGCTATCGAAGAGAAAAATACGGCATATAGGGCTACTTTACAATATGTAGCAACGTGTAACGCACGAAAGAGGTATCGTGAGAAAAGAAGAGAGGAGAAACGTATTTTCCGCAGGAAAAAGAGAGACATAGAAAAGCGGGAGTGTGAAAAAATCGAGATGTACAGGAGCCAGAATGAAGTCCGAAAATTTTACCAAAGAGTGAAGCATTAAACTGATGGCTTTGGTACAGGCACATCCTCCTGTAGAGACCAGCAAGGTTATTTGGTAACTGATACAGATAGTGTGCTCAGGATACGGAAAGACCACTTTTCAAACCTGTTGGTATTCAATAGCAGCGAAGACCACAGATCCAATCCCAGTAACGGGATTCTCTAACTCATTTTTTGTGTTAACGACAAAAATCGGTAAAATTAAAAAGCAAAATTATGAATGAAAATTTCAAATAAAAGTTGACAACACTCTTTCTATAGGTAGAACTTTACGGCTGCTTTTTATTCGTAACTTACCGAAAAACATCGGTAATTACCGAAATTATAAGCATTTTAATTTTAGCGACATTTGTCGGTAACTCAAAAAATGGGTTAGAGATCGCACTACAGAAGATGGTGTTGAATGTATACCGCCCAGCAAAGATGAGGATGAGACAGCAATAAATCGGCTGAAGAATAATAAGACAGCAGGAGCCGATGTCTTACCAGCTGAGCTGTTCAAAACCGGAGGCGACACGCTGATAAGGTGTATTCATCAGCTAGTTAGCACCATCTGGCAGGAAGAACGAGTATCCGACGATTGGAACCTGAGTATCCTGTGTCCCGTCCACAAGAAGGGAGATAAGACTGTATGCTCTAACTATAGGGGCATAAGTCTACTCCCTATTGCCTACAAGATAGTGTCAGGGATATTGTGCGAACGACTAAAGCCCATGGTCAACGAAATAATTGGACCATACCAATGTGGCTTTAGACCTGGCAAGTTCGCCATTGACCAGATATTTACCCTGCGGCAAAGCCTGAATAAGACTAAAGAGATGCAGATCGACACCTACCACCTTTTTGTCGATTATAAAGCAGTCTTCGACAGCCCACTACGTTCAAAAGTATTCCAAGCCATGTCTGAATTTGGTACCCCAGCAAAGCTCATACGGCTTTGTAAAATGATATTAACTGACACGAGATCAGTTAAAATAGGAAAGAACCTCTCCGAAGAGTTTAGTACCAAAAACGGATTCAGGCAAGGAGACAGCCTTTCGTGTGATCTCTTCAGCATTCTGTTGGAAAAGGTTATACGAGAGGCAAACGTCCAAAGAAGTGACACAATCTACACAAATAGCCACATGTTACTTGATTTTGCTGATGATATAGACATCGTGGGACGATCAGTAAAAGAAGTAACTGATGTCTATATGAAGGTCGAAGGAGAATCTGCTAAAGTAGATCTGGCGGTAAACGGCGGGAAGACCAAGTTGATGGTGCCGACGCGCAATGCGTCCATTGAGCTCGGACCAAATCTTGAAGTTGGTTCCTACCTCGTCAACCTCGGCACCGCCGTAAACACAACAAACGATATCAGTTGTGCATAAAAAGAAGAATTGTATTGACCAACAGATGCTCGTTTGGGTTAAGTAAGCGGTTTAAAAACCAAGCCACATCTCGTCAACCAAAAATAACGCTTTACAAAACACTGATACTACCCGTGCTGATGTATGGTTCCGAAGCCTGGATACTTGCACAAGCAGACATGGCAGTGCTTGGTGTGTTTGAGAGGAACATTCTTCGAAAGATCTACGGACCAATCTGCGTGACGACGTCGCAGAACCACGAGCTGTATCTGCTATACAACGATATCAATATAGTTAAACGTATCGGGATGCAACAATTGCAATTATTGTATCTTTGTTCTTTTTACAGTGTTTTATTTAACTTGCTTTGGTGTCCGTTTAGTTCAAATCTAGTAACTCATTTTTAACACAGTTGCAGTTGACCAATCGAACTGAAACTATGCACACTTTTTAGATTTGGATAACAATACATGAATATGAAACCAAAACCAATATGGGTCCATTTTTTCCTATAGCCCCCATATAGCGGTTTCTTCCGATTTCTTCCTCATGATGGAATCTCTCAAATAAAATGCTTGCATTTAAATTAAAAATGGTGGCAAAATTAAACGGCAAGCGATTTATTTGAGAGATTCTAGCATGATAAAGAATATACTTATTGAGGCTAAGCGACAAATTATTTTCTAGTCTTAAGTGCATTTATAAATAAAACACTAAAACTTAATGTTTTTAATTGTTTTTTATTTTTGTGTATGTACATTCTACACCATGAGATTTTTGTTATTCCGTACACCACTATGTGGAAATGTTATTATAAGTTTGTTTTTGTAAAAATGCATGTAACACCGCGTCGGAGACCCTCAATGTGGTCTACCAATCATCATATATCGAAGAGATAAAGCGATTTTGAGATATGTGTCCGTCCGTCCGTCTGTCCATTATAAATTGTAATCAAACTCCAGGCCGCAATTATGGACATATCATCACGAAATTTTGTATAGAGGTCGGGTTCAGACCAGAATAGAAGAATCGTGAAATATTTAGCGGTTGAAATCGACCAAAAACATAATATTTATCCAATTTTGTAGCGGCTCTGCAGATCGCAATAATAGTCCGATCAACGCGAAATTTTCAATAAGGTAAGAGTATATGGCAAAGACGCTTGCAATTTGAGATGGCGATCAGATAATATTTAGAGGGTTGAATGGACCAAAACTTTTGTGTGAAAATTGTGAACATTTTTAATATACAGCCTTTATCTATATTTCTTGAAGAGACATTCCGGATAAATAAGCTTGATATGATATGAGAGAAATCTCCCTTGTCCCTTCTGCGATGTTTGTGAAACTATTATTACATTATTATACGGTGATACGGTGCCAGAATCCCCAAAGTTATTTCTCACAATAAGTTTATTTGTTTCATAGAGAAATTTTGATTTGCGGAAAGCTAATTCCCAGGGGTAGTGGTGTAGTGTATCTCATGGTCGGCCCCGTTCGACTATAGCCTTGGCTTACTTGTTTTTATCTATTTATCTATTGTCCAACCAAAGTGGTTCGTTTTAATATAATTTATTGTGAAGGGAACAAAAACGCCAATTTAGTTTTTTGTTTGCCTGATTTCAATATCTTTACTATTGAAAAAATTTGGAATCGGCCATGACAAAAATTTGTGTCCTGGAAAATCAAATTCTGAATCGTAGTGGGTCGTCTGAACTACAAACTGTCCCTTCAAACGATATCTAGGTTAGCTTATAATTGTTTCGATTTTAGACCTACCACATCTAAATACAGTACACCAATAAGAAACTGATTGGTTTTGTACCAATGATTTTTATTACTCTTACATAATCTTAAAAAATACACGAATTATTACTTTTTCTACTGATATGTACTTATGTCCCTCTTGTTCCTTAATAAATAAAACATCCTTGAAGTTTATGCAAAATCACAGCAGTTTTATTGCACATGAAATTGTATGGCGCCAGCCAATGCCCTTTTTAAATAAATGTGTCAAAATGAAAATAGAAAATATTTTTATGATATTTGAAGGACAACAGCAGAAATGCTTTGAAAACTGAATTTATCCACACTCAAAGGCAACAATGTCTTGAGAGGCGACAATGTAGCGGCATGCTGCTGCATTGGACAATACCGAAACAAAGTGGAACAAAAAGTTCATAAACAATCACTTAACCACAAACAGGACAATGCATTTGTGTCCTTTCTCAGCGGCAGTCATTGGGTGTTATTGTTTTGACATAAATGCGTAAAGACACATCCGCAGGCAGGCACTCATGCACACACAAGGTCCTTCACACATGCACACACAGCGCTTTTGTGCACCGTGTCGTGTGACGATGTTGTTGTATGTGACTGGTCGTTGTCCTCAATGTGTGCGCTAGTGTCGCCAACGGCCAACTAAAAAGACGTGAGCAAAGGAAAACACTGAGACGAGGTCAAGCACCTTGAAATTGGCATTGCTCTAAGTCCATTACTACTCTAATGTTGTGTTAATTGCATGCCTGTCGCCAGGGGGCATGTGGGAGTGAGAGGGGCCTATCCCTGTACCTATCACCTATAACCATAACTAACTGGGGTATGGCCTTGTGAGTTTTTTTCGCTGCCCTTTTAGTTGTTATCACTTGTTGTCAACTGCAGTAGTACTAAATTAGCGAAGACCATTTCGTCTGTCATCCACACCATGGGATATTTTTGAGTGCTCTCATTACTATATAACTCTCGCTCTGCAGTGTACAATGTAAGGACGTTTTTGTTTGCTGTGGTAGACGTTATTTACGCTTCATTCAAATGTCTCCTATGATAATTACATTTTCTTATCCCACAGTCCACTCTGTAAATTCCAGAATTGGTTGGGAAAGGAATTCGTCGGATTGTCTTGGTGCATTTGAATATGCCAAAGTTATGTGTTGTCTGACCTTGTGCGGATTTAGTTTTCTAATAGCATTTTCTTTCAAATTAGTCAGGCTACCTGTAACCGTTTGTCGAGGTAAATAACAGTTCGCGTTTTGATGGCCGTACATTGTTTCTTACTATTGCCCTAAAATAGGGCAATAAGACGCTGATGTCAAAGAGTTGTAAATTTTATAATCTGTTCAAGGTTGACTATTTATTTATTGCCCGATTAATAAATAAGAAAACGAAATCTTTTATTTTTGTGAGCGCGTGTCATGAAATGATGGCTAACATTTAAGTTTTCTAGACTGTCCCAATTGGAACAAATGTAATTGTGCTTCTATAAAAGAAACGATTTATTTATAGATGAAAAGTTGAAAACTGATATACAGAAAATACTAATTTAATTTTCTTACTGGAAAAAAGCAATGAGTTTGGTTCTGGGCGAAATCTTCGAAAATATGGACAGACAATTGTCTCGACTCCGACTCCGACTCCAGGCCAGTTTTTTTCACGACTCCGGCTCCGACTCCGAGTCTATTCCGAGGGTAAGTTCCTATACCACTAAAAATGAATAAATTGTGGGCAAATGTTTAACTTTTTCTTATATTTGGGCCCATATAGGCTAATATGTTTGTTTTTGTTCATTAATACTCTACTACAGAACATAAATATGAAGTAACATTCATGTTTATATTATTTCTACTGAATCTTATATTGAAAAATAGCAACAAAATACAACGTAGAAAGTTTTGTCAGTTTTACCATTTTCCCCGAGTATATTCTGGGAGGAACTTTTATCCGTTCCAAAATCTTTACGCCTTCAAAATATAAGAGAAGGGCAATACAAATCAAAAAACTGTATGCCGTCAAAATTATAAACAATTCATGGGCATGTTTAAAATGGATGTAAGCACAGCATTACAGTGCTTCCAGAGCCTTAATGATAATCAGTAGGATATCCGAAGAGACCACAATGTTTTTCAAAGGAGTCCGACAGGTCCTTTAATATAAGACAAGAATGATTTCTCACAAAAGACAAGATGAAAAAACCAGTAGACCTTTGTGCGAAGACCAGTAGGTCTTCTGACAGACTACTTGTAGGACTTATATAGAAGACGTAAAATGTTCAATTATAACTCGATTGTTATAGAACTTTACTTTTGCTTGCAAAAAATTAAAGGATCAATTGGACCAAAAAACATTTTCCACATGAATTTGTAATCAAAATAGAGTTGAAAAAGTCTAGACTTCAAAGGATAGTAAATATCCTGTGAATCTAACTACCTTTCGCTTATATGTTTCCTTATACATTTATTTTCAAATAAATAATGTTTTTTGAAAAAATTTGGTGTGCCGAATTTAGTGTTACATTTCTATAATGTAGAAGAAATTGCACGGAGTCGGAGTCGAGTTATTTTTTTCGACTCAGACTCCGACTCCAGCAAAATTGCTCGACTCCGACTCGTAGACTCCGACTCCGAAACCCTGCTTTATACCCACTAATAATCTAAATTACAATCAAAACAAATAGAAGAGTATCATTCGGCTTTGCCGACAGAGATATTACCTCAGCCTGTGCAAAAAAGCGGACCCGAGAAAAGAAGTAAATCGAATATGGAATGTTTCTCCACTACAAAATACGTGAAACTCGCAGGAACCTTTTCCGCTGCACCTAAATATTTCCTTATGGCAACATTTTTTATTCGTAGCCTTCTAGTTCGAAATGTAAATTTACAGCTAATTTTGAAATCCGAACTTACCGTTTTGTGGGAACTACATCAACACTTGCATTGGTCCATCTTAGAACGTAAACGAAGTTTGCAAATATTAAGATCTCGTTGATTACTACGTTTGAAAGTTAACGTGCGTTCCATCCAGCCAGACAGACAGACCAACCGACATGGCTAAATCGGTTACAAACTGTCTGAAACGGATTTGGTTTTAACATATTATTTCGATGAGGCACACTTTTGATAGTTGTTCCAATATCAATTACTCCTTTCTATTGTTATTGAGGCCACTAGACATTTTAGTTGTTCACCGTAGGATTTTTAGAGCTTTTGGACCATCATGCCAGGAAGCATGGAAAACATTATATTGCTGTATATGTAGGATTATATATCTCTAAAAAATTGCCTTTAAGCTGCACTTAAGCGAAAATTTTGAACTATTGTAAGGGAAGTACCCAAAGATGTTGTTCGATATAGATCTTTTTGGAATTTGATGTACTCATGGAAGAAATTTTACTAAGCGCAACATTTCTGTCAAATTGGATACACAATTCATAGCTTGTGGGAACAAAGCGTTTCTGTCCAAATTATCAATTGTACAAAAAACGGCGTCACTGCTGAATACCTGATCGATTAAAAGCACTCCTCAAGCTGCTTTAAACGTCATCCTGGATTTCGAGCCTTTGGATATCCTAATCCAGTTTCACTCTTATGCGTGCCTACCACACAAAATTTCGGAAGGATGCAGTTTAAGACCTGCTCACGAATCGCTTTGATTTTTTCTGCAACTACTTGTATTCGCTGCAGTTGTGCCAACAATTTTGTAAATTTGTCGGGGAAGTACTCGGAGGTATGGAAGTATATAGGCGATATTCGAATCGGACCTTTGTCGGGAAAAATTGTTGAACTATTGTAGTCCATCTTCGAAATTAAACTATGTTTGGACACAATATTACGAAAATCCACTTTCCAGCCATTTCGATGGGATATTTAGACCACAAATCCTTGAATATATGTTTTTGCATATGCTCGTTTTATGCAGATATGTAAAAATATGTCAAAATATGCAAAAATTTCTGGGCCTAATTCGTTTTATTGAAAGCAGCAGAAGATCCTGTGTGACAAAAAATGGTCTGTAGTTGTGAGCGGGGGAGATATCCCGCAAATCAACGCATGAATAACAGACTAAACAGAAAGAACAGGAATCTCCTTAACCACATCATGGATAAAGTCCCCTAAGGTTTCAGGAAAGAGGGTATCCCAGACGACATTTGGGAAAAATTATTAACTACCATAGAGTAATAAAGCTATGGACACAACAGTGAACCATAACTCCACCTCCGTACAGGATTTTTCAGAAATGATGCTAAACCGATTTGCCACATTGGAACGGACTTTTTATTGTCGGATAAATCCGACAAGCCATTACTTCTTAGGCATATAGCATTGGAGGAGGAAGTTCGTAAGTCACAATCACCTATCAAAAACACGGATGGTTTGCTGGTACATACAACCTCCAAAATTGCTAAAGCAAAAACAGGTAGAGGATAAAAAGCCGTATAATATTGGAATAGATATATAAAAAATGGTTTCAAAACCATCACCACAGCCCCTGTCGAGACCCTGATGGATCTGACGACTGTGGAAACCTCCCGTTCTAGTGACAGGATGGTTGTGAGGGCAATGAAGACTGAGGAGAAGCTTTTGGGGGTAACCGACATCCAACTAAAAATTGATCCGAATCTGACGACACGGTCGCAACGTTTGAAGTCTTTAAATTTCAAGGTATTGTTGATATATTTATCAAATTGTTGTTGAATAATATGATAGAAACAAAGCGATAGAGAAATTTTACAACAATGATATGTTCTGAGGAGTTGTGTATTACATGCCAGCGAATATTTTCCCAAAGATAACGTTAAGAAAAAATATACAAATCACGGAAATTTTAGATATATTATAAAATTAGAGGCAATAAATGAGGTTATTCGTGTTCATCATGTTTCCAAATACATTCTTCTTGTTCTTATCCACAAGTTTTCTGCGGATATCATGGAAAGATTCGTATTGGTTTCAAAGATATAGCCCCGATTTTCTTTAAAAAGTCAATATTTAGCCATGTGTAGATAGGGCCATAAAATCCGAGCCCGATCTAACAAAACAAAACCCAAATAGGGTTTTTTTCTATTGTGTCTGTACTATCATAAAAAACGCATTTGAAATTGTTTACACAAAATTACCTTGAAAATGTTGCACAGTGATATTCCTCATCGAAATGATTGTTCTAGACCCCAAGTATGTTTGGACGAAATACGATTCAGACAATTTCGAGTCGATTTAGAAATATCCGCCTGTCTGTTTGGCAAGTTGAAGCGCACGATAACTCTCTTACACATCAACCGATACAGTCCCAACTTTGGCTTTCGTAATATTTTCTCCAAACTAAGTTTAAGTTCGAAGATGGGCAATATCCACTATGCGTATGGACGGGTAATCACATAATTTCGGACGAGTGCAGTTTAAGATCTGCTCACGAATCACTTTGCTTTTTTCTGCAACAGCTTGAAATGCCTTCATTGTGGCAGTACAAATTTTCTTAGGCGGAATATCAAGAATTTAGCCCGAAATCTGTAAAAAACACCTCCGGCCACCATGTGTAGCGACTGGTGTGCACTACAACGAAATGAATACTGTGTTGGTTAAAACTTTGCATATTCGAAGATGGACAGCGGTCCGCACCTTCCGGTACCATTCCCACTAAAGTTGAGAAATATTCGTACGCGCGACATCTCTTAAACGGAGCAACCGATTTGGTCCAAACTTATTCAAACTTTTTTAAATTCTAAAATGGTCCATATCGGTCCACTCATTAAGGTATCTCCCTCACAAAAGTGCAACAATTTTTTTAAGTGCAGTGGATTGAATCCTAACTTTTTACCGAAGCTACTTCTTGAAGCACTGCTTACAGTGATATTATGTTTTTAATGGGAAAGTCCATGCACAGTGGTCCCACTTGTATGGGGAGGTGCGACAAAAATATTTCTAATTATCGGATCGGATAATGCATAAAATAAGTAAAAAAATACCTTAGCCAAAAAATTATCAATGTGGGTCCAGTTTTTCATATAGCCATTCATAGCGGTACCACCCAATTTCAGGTATTTCAAAGCTTTTATCTACATATTCGGCACGAATTAGTTGTAATTTTGGTATAGCCACAATATAATGGTACCTCCCGATTTCAGGTATTTTGAAGTTATTATCTATATTTTTGGCCCTAACAAAACAAAACCCAAATAGGGTTTTTTTCTATTGTGTCTGTACTATCATAAAAAACGCATTTGAAATTGTTTACACAAAATTACCTTGAAAATGTTGCACAGTGATATTCCTCATCGAAATGATTGTTCTAGACCCCAAGTATGTTTGGACGAAATACGATTCAGACAATTTCGAGTCGATTTAGAAATATCCGCCTGTCTGTTTGGCAAGTTGAAGCGCACGATAACTCTCTTACACATCAACCGATACAGTCCCAACTTTGGCTTTCGTAATATTTTCTCCAAACTAAGTTTAAGTTCGAAGATGGGCAATATCCACTATGCGTATGGACGGGTAATCACATAATTTCGGACGAGTGCAGTTTAAGATCTGCTCACGAATCACTTTGCTTTTTTCTGCAACAGCTTGAAATGCCTTCATTGTGGCAGTACAAATTTTCTTAGGCGGAATATCAAGAATTTAGCCCGAAATCTGTAAAAAACACCTCCGGCCACCATGTGTAGCGACTGGTGTGCACTACAACGAAATGAATACTGTGTTGGTTAAAACTTTGCATATTCGAAGATGGACAGCGGTCCGCACCTTCCGGTACCATTCCCACTAAAGTTGAGAAATATTCGTACGCGCGACATCTCTTAAACGGAGCAACCGATTTGGTCCAAACTTATTCAAACTTTTTTAAATTCTAAAATGGTCCATATCGGTCCACTCATTAAGGTATCTCCCTCACAAAAGTGCAACAATTTTTTTAAGTGCAGTGGATTGAATCCTAACTTTTTACCGAAGCTACTTCTTGAAGCACTGCTTACAGTGATATTATGTTTTTAATGGGAAAGTCCATGCACAGTGGTCCCACTTGTATGGGGAGGTGCGACAAAAATATTTCTAATTATCGGATCGGATAATGCATAAAATAAGTAAAAAAATACCTTAGCCAAAAAATTATCAATGTGGGTCCAGTTTTTCATATAGCCATTCATAGCGGTACCACCCAATTTCAGGTATTTCAAAGCTTTTATCTACATATTCGGCACGAATTAGTTGTAATTTTGGTATAGCCACAATATAATGGTACCTCCCGATTTCAGGTATTTTGAAGTTATTATCTATATTTTTGGCCCGGTTGGTTGTAATTTGCAATTTGGAGGTCTCATTGGTCAAAAAACGTCTGCACTAAAAATTATGGTCAAAAGTACCTCCGGTTAACGGTACCTCCCGATTTCAGGTATTTTGAAGTTTTTATATTTATTTTCGGCCCGCATTGGTTGTAATTTGCTATGTGGAGTTCTCAGTGGACGGGAAAGGAAACAAATTATTCCATTTGAGGTCAGAATATTTCATGGGATATAATAAAGTTCGGTCCGGCCGAACTTAACATTTTTACTTGTTTTGCATATTATATATCACAAATATATAAGTGTGAAAAAAATACACTCATAAGTAGATCCCAAAACAAAAATATCTAAATCTTCAACGAAACTGGTAAACTTTTGTAGTATAGTGGCTACATCTTTATTCCTGCACGATACGTTCCACCCCCGTAAGTTATATTTAAAAAAAGAATTCTTGACCTTCCCATTGATGCCAATTATGCTGATGTACGTGATCAGATAACATAGTTACAGCCTAGTATATACAGGGATCCCACAGTTTTAATTGTTTGTAGTGTAACCATAATCATCCTAGAGGACGCAGTTATATTTTAAAATTGACGAACTTTTGCATGGTCGGCCCCTTCCAAATATAGCCTTCTCTGACTTGTTTAAAATTCTGTTAAATTTAAATAATTGCAGCCATTTTCAAAAATCGTACGAAGATATTGATCCAATCAAAAATAAAATTTAAATTTACAATTCCAATTCCAATAAGCCCGGTGCTCTTGAAATAAATTTAAATGGATGGTGCTTACACCTGGGAAGTTTTTGCGAATTCTGAAACTACAATGTTCATAAATAGATGAGAAAAATCAAAAAAAAAAAAAAAACAAAAAATAACCGGAGCTTTTTTTAAATAAATCGCGATTCAAATTGACATTTTAAATTGTTTTTAGATTTTAACGATTTTGCTTGGAAACCGCAATTCCTATCGAAATGTGACTAAAGAAAATATTGTAGCTATGAAAATTCTCTACAAGATTGGCCTTCCTGATATCTTCGTGGTCTTTACCGCTATTGAGATATAGAAGTTCAAATTTGGACTATGGATTGACTGTGTCGCCTCCTTATATTACAATGTTATGCACAGTGCACCTTATCTAACTTTAAATGAAAACCGCTTGCACCAAGAATTTTTTTGCGTATTCTGAAACTGCAAATGTTTATAGATGAGAAAATTTCAAGAAAAAAAAAATCGCTGGATGAATTTTGTTAATAAATTGCGATCAAAGATCACATTTTTAGTTTTTTTTAGATTTTCACGATTTTGCTTGGAAAGCGCAAGTCCGATCGAAATGGAACTAAAGAAAATGTTGTAGTAAAATTCTGTACAAGATTTGCTGACTGATATTTTCCTAGGTTTTAGCGTTTTTGATATGTAGAGGTTCAGATCAAACCTTCAGATTTTTTTCTTAGGTCTTCAGGATTTAGCTTGAAAACTGCAAATCATTTCGAATGTTCCTCACAAGCAACATATGGTAACTCCCTAACCTCAACAAATGGAATATTTTTTCGCAAATTACATAGTTTTGCGACTACTAATCATAATAGAAATATTGTTTATGTATAGAAATATTGTTTATATATCTTTATCTCGACGGAAAAAATTGGGGTTCAAGGGGTTAATTTTGATTTATTTATTCCTAAACTAATGAACAGAGAAAATTTTAATTTTTGGTCATCGTTTAAACTAAAAGCTTCAAACTGACGAAAACATCACTTGATCAGTAGAAAAAGTTATTAATTTATGGTTAAAAAAAACTCATATTTGAGACAAATGGGGAGTGTTATTTTGCTGATTTGGTGTGTATGGAAATCTGTAATATGATGTTACACATTTTCATAGGACTGATTCCTTTGTAAGTTCAAATTTATTCGGACTAAATTTACATCAGCCATGCTTCCATTTTCATTTAATATTCTCACGCAATGGTACAAATACTAGAACCATAAATCCACTCAATTTTCTAGCCAAACATACAAAATGTCACGCTTTGTTTCGACAGCATGATGTATGCATAACACCCGCTAAATATTTTGTAAATAGACTACTTAACAGCTACTAATCGATGGACATATTTTGGCGCTCTGAAGACATGTTATAGGACTGCGGCGGCGGTAGCATGTCAAAAAGCTAAAGCCACAATATCCATACAAACGGTCATACACACATAAATAACACACGTGCGGTGTTGTTGAATTAAAAATATCATTTCAAAAACACAATAAAATACCATGGTCGGAGATAAATGTTTGGGGGAAATTGGATGATGCTGCTGATGCGACGTGTCAATGGTTGCCCATAAATTTACATGAATAAAATCTATTTTGTTGAAATATATATTGAGGCTAATGGATGAATAGATAGATTTGGGGAATTAAAATGGTCAAAATAAAAAAAAGTTCTAATAATTCATATATTAAGATATTATTGAAAATAAAATTAAGTAAATTACATTATACCCCATAAACATTATTTTAAATTTCCTTTTCAATAAGTTCGAGAGCTTGTTATTGTTTATGCCTACTTTTAAATTTTTACGACGACAAACTTGGCAATTCAAAACAAAACTCCAATTATGAGCTTAAATGTTCCAAAATTATGCATGGTCTTCACTAAATTTTATAGACTTATTCAAAAACACTCTATATAATAATCAATTCTCTACCAAAAATAGTCAATACTCGTTTTGTATATTAATGCTTGCAGCGTTTTGGCTACAGACCACGCAAATTATTCTAGGATCCATATAAGGTCACCAAGAATATGACTTGTTCTTCTAAACAAACAACTTCATAATTACTAAAACAAATCCGTAGATACTGTAAAATGCGTGGTTTAATTTGATGCAAAAATCTAAACAAAAGAATCGAACGGTATGCTATTTGCTTACAATAATAATATACGCATGAACTAAAAGCTATAGCAAAATGTAAACGTTTAATTTTTATTGCACTTGTTTATTGCTCGCGAGCAGAGCTTTAATGATCGCATCGTTATTTTGTAAACAATCGGCACTTCATTATTCGACGGGTTGTAATGCTTCAATTCATGAACTAATACTACATTGTGCAGTGCAGTAATGGTGATACAACTGCATACTTCATCTGCATGCCATGAAGTTGTTTATTTTATCTAGTCTGAAAATATCTTTGCGGTAAGTGGTATTTTCGTCGTCAACCAATTGTAAATATTTTTCAATTTTCCAATTTACGACAAAACTATGAGAAGTTTTTGGACCGAATGCCATAAGTCCTCCCACCTCCTTTTTATATATTGTAAGAAGTACACATTAAAACAAGTAAAACAGTGTCAGAGATACACCCTCATATGTGCAGATCGAATATCGGCAACAAAACCGGAATCCCTTTTCCCAAAAATTGTGTATTAAGGGGGTTTTCAGATTTTTTTTGCTTATTTTGGATTCGGTGTGGTTTTCTTAACCATCCGGATAAATGTTTACGTTTTGCTAATATATTTGAGTAAGTACCAATAAACCTACAGATAGTATTTTGGGAGTATTTGGGATATAGGAAGGCAGAATGTCCCAGGAAGTTATTATTTACAGCTTAGGTACATTTTAATATCTATTGACCAAAGACCGAGAACAATTTATAAAAACACGATTTTTATGTTTATTTTGTTTATTTGTGTATTAATGGATAAATTGTTTATTAATGGGTCTGTTAGTGACGTAAAGACAACAACGCGTCTTCGACCAGTTCGATCGTCCGAAAATATCGCAGCTGTACGTGATGATGTCTCTCAAACTCCATCCACCTCAATTCGACACCGAGCTCAGCAAACTGGTGTCTCCAAATCCACTATGCAGCGAATTTTGACGAAAGATTTGCATCTTCATGCATACAAAGTTCAATTGACTCAGGAACTGAAGCCAGCTGATCATGGACAGCGAAGGGAGATCGTTAATTGGGTATTGGAGACACAACATGAAAATGCTGATTTTGCCGATAAAACCATTTTCAGTGACAAGGCCCATTTCCATCATGATGACTTCGTCAATAGGCAAAACTGTCGCATTTGCGGTGAGGAAAATCCTAGAGTGATTCACAAGAAGCAAATGCATCCTTAACGTGTTACTGTGTGGTGTGGTTTTGGGCTGGGGGATCATTGGACCTTTTTTATGAAAATGAGGCAGGTCAAGCGTAAACAGCCAATGGTGTTCGGTATCGTGAAGCGGCCAGCAAAGCCGCGGCGGCCATCTGCACGATATCTTGTTCCATATATAACCTCATTCTGTCTACTTTACGATATAATAAAGTTTCATGATTTTTTAAATATCTGTGTTTTATTAAAAATTTGAAAATTGCGTTCTAGATTTATAGTAAAGTTTGACGTAGAATATTTCATTCTTTGAAACCATATGTCTAGCATAAAGATTAATGTTACTTTCATGCGTCAACTCAAAGAAGTGAAAAATAATTGCCAGCAAAATAATTCAACAACAAATTTCGGGTTTTTTACTAAAATTAATTCCGATATTTAACAAGTAAATATTATATATACAGATTTTATGTCTTCGGTAACTTATATTAAAATTTGATGTAGAATATTTTTGACTTTGGCGCATTCTTTCTTAAATTATTTTTTGTCAGACAATCTGGAGCCAATTCGGAAAATATGTGTCTTTAACCCTAAAATAAGTTTTTATTTTCTGCCCTTAGTTTAGACTTTTCAGTTTTGGTGTATTCTGACACATGTAGTAAAATCTTATGGCGGACATTTGTTTGGAACATATGAACCCGCTGCGACCCACCCAAGAAGATGTAAAAACTTTTCTAAAAAGGGACCAATACAAAAGTTCACCGGGCATGACTTTCCCAAAACAAAAGTTCACCGGGCATGACTTTCCCAATACAAAAGTTCACCGGAGATGACTTTCCCAATACAAAAGTTCACCGGGCATGACTTTGCCAATACAAAAGTTCACCGGAGATGACTTTCCCAATACAAAAGTACACTGGGCATGACTTTCCCAATACAAAAGTTCACCGGGCATGACTTTCCCAAAACAAAAGTTCACCGGGCATGACTTTCCCAATACAAAAGTTCACCGGAGATGACTTTCCCAATACAAAAGTTCACCGGGCATGACTTTCTCAATACAAAAGTTCACCGGAGATGACTTTCCCAATACAAAAGTTCACCGGAGATGACTTTCCCAATACAAAAGTTCACCGGGCAAGACTTTCCCAATACAAAAGTTCACCGGGCATGACTTTCCCAATACAAAAGTTCACCGGAGATGACTTTCCCAATACAAATGTTCACCGGGCATAACTTTCCCAATACAAAAGTTCACCGGAGATGACTTTCCCAATACAAAAGTTCACCGGGCATGACTTTCCCAATACAAAAGTTCACCGGGCATGACTTTCTCAATACAAAAGTTCACCGGGCATGACTTTCCCAATACAAAAGTTCACCGGGCATGACTTTCTCAATACAAAAGTTCACCGGGCATGACTTTCCCAATACAAAAGTTCACCGGGCATGACTTTCCCAATACAAAAGTTCACCGGGCATGACTTTCTCAATACAAAAGTTCACCGGAGATGACTTTCTCAATACAAAAGTTCACCGGAGATGACTTTCTCAATACAAAAGTTCACCGGGCATGACTTTCCCAATACAAAAGTTCACCGGAGATGACTTTCTCAATACAAAAGTTCACCGGGCATGACTTTCCCAATACAAAAGTTCACCGGGCATGACTTTCCCAATACAAAAGTTCACCGGAGATGACTTTCCCAATACAAAAGTTCACCGGGCATGGCTTTCCCAATACAAAAGTTCACTGGGCATGACTTTCTCAATACAAAAGTTCACCGGGCATGACTTTCCCAATACAAAAGTTCACCGGGCATGACTTTCCCAATACAAAAGTTCACCGGGCATGACTTTCTCAATACAAAAGTTCACCGGAGATGACTTTCCCAATACAAAAGTTCACCGGAGATGACTTTCCCAATACAAAAGTTCACCGGGCATGACTTTGCCAATACAAAAGTTCACCGGGCATGACTTTCCCAATACAAAAGTTCACCGGGCATGACTTTCCCAATACAAAAGTTCACCGGGCATGACTTTCCCAATACAAATTTCACCGGGCATGACTTTCCCAATACAAAAGTTCACCGGAGATGACTTTCTCAATACAAAAGTTCACCGGGCATGACTTTGCCAATACAAAAGTTCACCGGGCATGACTTTCCCAATACAAAAGTTCACCGGGCACGACTTTCCCAATACAAAAGTTCACCGGGCAAAAATGTTGCGCAGAGCATTCTTAGTAATATTGCCAAAGCCACTATATTCGTAAAATGCAAGGATTACGAGGAATCTTACTCCGAATATTTCCAAAAGAGTTCACAAAGCGAAATATTGGACCGCCTATTTAGGTTGAATTCCGACGTAAACTTTCAAAATCCCAATACACGTGTCTTCTATTTTTCGGCTCTCTTTCATAATCTGTGCGATTTTACCTGTAATTATTTTTTGTGTTGTACGGTGTAATTATTGCATCCACCAGTCATTTAAGTTAGTAATCGTTGGATTAAGAGCTTATGTCGAGAAGCAAAATGTACCCTCTTCCAAATCGAATACTCAAGTCATCGTGATCATCTGCCATTTAGTTGTTGCCGGCACACAATGGTTCAGAAATCGATTTTCCTGGCCAAAAACTCTAATTTTTTGCCGTCACTTATTGTTCATTTCTATATGAGATTTGATAGTAATCATATTGAAACTAAGGAAACCAAAAAATAGGACAAAATGTTGGAAGTTGTGGGCGTGGCGTACTCATAAAAACTGACATTTCCCCCATTTTGTAAATTACGTAATTTTTGCAAATTTCTGGAGAAAGAAATAGCTATTTTTCGGAAAATATAACAGGTATTGTGTTTATTGTTTTTTTCTTAGGTAGGAAACGTTTTAATAAATTACCATACGATGTTTAGGTTATGACCGAATCATGAACTTTATATTAATTATTTGGATACTAGGACTAGATCCTAGGACTTCACCCGATGACGTAATTACAGCTTAAAGTACTCTAAATATGCAATTTTTACAAGGTCCTTTGTATGTTTTCTATATTTTTTTGATATATGTTCACCATAATTATTTCAAAAATTATTTGTTTGTATCCGAAAATAACGAAATTCTGGGTAAAACTCGTAACAAAGGATTTTGAGGTATAGCTCAAGAACAAGAGCTGATGGAGAAAAAACGCGACCGGATTTGAAAAAAAACTCGACGATTTCAGTTAGAACTGAAAAAAAATCGGTTGAAACAAAATTCGTGTTGACCAGTGCAATCATTAAAATACCGGAAATCGGGAATACCAATATATGGTGAATATACCAAAACATGGATCTATGCTAACAATTTTTGATAGAGAAGTTTTGTGGAAAAAAATACCAAAAACATTTAGCTAAAATCCTCAAAATACCTGATATCGGGTGTTACCGTTAAAGATCATCTTCGATCTTGACCTGCCTATGGAAAAAGACAGTTGGGTGCCAAAATATAACATTCTAGCTCAATTTTTTGTGGGCGCTAGATGTATTACAACAGTCGTCTAGGCGTGCATGGGTAGATCGACCCAGAATTTTATCCTGATTAATATAGGGTCGCAAAAGATCATTTCGATGAGATATAAACAGAAACATAAACGTACATACCCTCCATACTATGGAGGAGTGTATAAAAAATTTTTTTTTTCGGAACAAGAACAGGGTAAATGTCTAAACGTGAAAACATCGATCATTAGTCTTTGATGACCGTACCCATAATCTTCTGTTCAACATTTGTGTTGAATATTTGGATATTAAAAAACGAGTCCTACAAAACATTGTAAAAATCGGATCGGATTTTGATGGTGCCGTGACATAACTAAAATTTTTTTTCCAACTATGTCCGACCCCCCTAGAGGACGTAAGAACCAATGGCAGTTATGTCCGTTTTTAAAATTTAAGTGATTTTTATTTAAATACAATTTTTATTTCAATTCAATAAAAAAATTAAAAAATAACTTTAAGTTCATATACATTTTTCATATTCAAAATATAATTTATCGGGTATATTCTGAGACAAACTTAACCTCTCACTTCACGCCTCAAGCATTTTGTTCACTAAATTTACGCTTATTTTTCGAGTACTTTATGGATGGACTAGCGTGTGCTCTACTTTTTAAATACCCTAATGAATCTTAGTCCCAATAAAGAAGCAAAAAATAGGAGTAAATGGGGTGAAATGGCGTGAAGTGAGAGGTGAAGTGTGTCTCAGAATATACCCGATAAATTATATATTGAAATACTTTCTGAAGAACGAAAAGCGCAGCATTTTTTACAAAAATATTTGCACAATTTAAGAAAATACAAAATATTTGTAATAATATTTAAATACATACTTTCTCAAAAAGGAAACGTGCCGCAGGCGAAAAAATTTTTGAAAAATCCCGCAATTTTTAAAAAAAAAATATTTTCACAATTTAGTAAGATAAAAAGTTTTTGTAAAAATATTGTAATACTTTCTGAAAAACGGAAATCTCCGCAGGTGAAAATATAAATCGCTAGATTTTTTTTTACAAAAATATTTTCACAATTTATGAAACGTTTGCAATAGCATTCAAATACTTTCTAGAAAAACGAAAAGCGCCGCGGCGAAAATACATACTTTTGAAAAAATTGCGCGATATTTTATAAATAAATAAATTTAAAATAATAGAAAGTTTTTGTAAAAATATTGAAATAATTTCTGAAAAACGAAAAGCACCGCAAGCAAAAATATTTTTGAAACAAGTAAAAAAGTATCAGTCGGCCTATCAGCCTATGTCAGGGGTGTTTTCAGAAATTTGTAGCTCTTTTTGGACATTCGGACTTGTCCACAAAAATGTTGATTAGGATTAAAATTGAAAACTGTTGCGGAGGAGAAAATGGAAATGGATCGACATCCATTAGGCACAAACGTTGAACTTTTGTGGGAAAGGTACCCTAAGGAGAGGACCCTTATGGGCCATTTTAGAAAATAAACTAAATTTGCACAAAATATTTAGATATCCAAAGTTTGGACCAAATTGTTTGATCGGTTCGGAAGTTATCGTGCTCTCCAGTCACTACACATGGTGCCTCGGAAAAAGCATTTTCAGTCGTAACTGAGGCTGCGAATGCAAGTTGCTTCAACAAAAATCAAAGTGATGAAATTTTGTGTGGGAGGTACCTGAAGGAGTGAACAAATATTCAAACCTGATCTATGTCTGGCAAATATATTAGGATGTGTAAAGTATGGACCAAATCGGTCACTCCCTTCAAGAGTTATCGTGGCCACAGTTTTTCCGAACATTTTTGCACTTTTGTGGGGGAGGTACCTGAAGGTGTGGGCCGATATGGCTTATCTTCGAACTTAAACTACGTTTGAACAAAATATTAAGAAGGCCAAATTTTGGAGAGTATCGCAAATCATTTCTAGAGTTATCTTGAGCTCCAACCACTACACAAGGTGTCACAGAGGCTTTTGGCACATTTCAGGCTTTTTTCTCAGGAAGTATGGACCTGTCCCTCATGAAACTTATACCGTCGTATCGGGGGTAGTGAATAAAAGTTGCTACAGCAAAAGTCAAAGCGATTCGAGAGCAGCTTCTAAACTAAACTTTTCCAAAATTTTGTGTGGGAGGTACCCGAAGCAGTGGACAAATATTGTCCCTATTTAAACTGATCTATGCCTGGTAAATATATTAGGATATGCAAAGTATGGACCAAATTGGTTACTCCCTTTAAGAGTTATCCTGCGCACAAATTTTCCGTACATTTTCGAAATTTTCTTACTGTTTGCCTTGCGTGGTCTGCACTGGGACACGACCGCGCTACTCCCACCTTATGAAAGCCGTTTAATGTTAATTGATCTTCCTACTCTTGAAAAAAGAAGATTTACACTAAGAGCGCTATTTTTCATTAAACTGTTACGCGGCTTAATTGACTGTCCGTACTTGATAGGAGAAATAAGATTTAATGTTCCTTCACGTATAACCCGTAATTTCTTGCCAATTAATTTGCCTACTGTGAAAACTAATTATGAAGATAATAACCCATTACGTTCATTGTGTGATATATACAATAACATCTATAATACGATACCTTTAACTAAACCATTACATACTTTAAAAAATTAATATTGCATTCATAATGTATAAATGTAGTATTAACATTTTTAGTAACTTAGTTTAGAATCTATTGTTCTGTAAACTACTTGTGCCTGTTAAGAACCCCTCAGCTCAGCATATGTATATCTACAACTCCCTCTGCGGAACAGTAGAACACAGCTAATGAGCAGAAACTATTTTTAATTTATATCTATCACCCTCGTTCATTCTAAAAAATAGAGCTCTGTTTAACGGCAAACTACATCTCCCTCAGCGGAACCAGTAGTATTTAGCCTAAAGAGCCTTTAATGTAAATACATATTAATTTCCCTAATTAAATTATGTTGTTGTTCTAGCTTGTAATTAAATTTTTATATCGGCTGATATAATTTGTAGCCGGTAGTTTTATACCCAACTAACCCGCCATTGACCGGTCCATGGTGTGTACGTGCTCCCTACGTAAGGGGAGGTGGCCCCCTCGGTCGGCAGGGGCGGGTGTGAGTGGCGTGGGAACGAACGAAAAAGAAATAAGACAAAAGAGGTACCAGAAGGAGTGGGTCGATATAACCCATCTGTGAACTTAAACTAAGCGAAAGCCAAATTTTGGACCGAATCGGTTGATCCGTTCGAGAGTTATCGTGCGCTCCAGCCAGACAGACAGATGGACGGACATGCCTAAATCAACTCCAAATTGTCTCAAACACATTTCGTCCATAAATGCTGAGGGTATAAAAAATCTCGCGATTTTTTACAAATATATTTTCACTATTTAAGAAAATAAAAAGCTTTTGTAAAAATGAGCAAATGTTATCTGATAGCGAAAAGCAACGCAGGCGAAAGTGTTTTTGAAAAAAATTGGGGATTTTCTTAACAAATATTTTCATATTTAAAGAAAATACAAAATTTATAAAAAACGCGCGATTTTTTATAAAAATATATTCATAATTTAGGAAGATAAAAAGTTTCTGTTCACGGAGCGCCAAAGATTCGCTCCTTCAGCCCTGGAATTGCTTGCTTCTATTTATTTAAAGCAGCTACCCTTTATATGTATCTACTTGTTATTAGATTAGTCGCTTCCCGAAGGTCGGACATCGAAAGCATTTAATCACCTTTGATTCCAAAAACCGAGGTAAAAGTATCTTCTTCGTCGCATATATATGGCAATTGATTTTTATTTTAGACGTTGCAAATTACCCATCGATCAGATCGTCACTCTGCGCCAATTTTAGAAAACACCTAATGTTGACGCACACCTAATAGAATGGGCCGAACATAGCTTTACAAATACAAATTAGTGGTGGCGCCGATTTAATCTTTGGAGGACATTAAAGTCATAATAAATTTGAATTTTGGGCGGTGAGAAGAAGTATAAATTACGACCCATAGAATGTTAAGCTATTTGTTAGTTGTTTTGTTCTTTTTCGACATTAGAAATAGTTTATTAAGAGAAGTGTTTGCCTAATATAAATTGGAACAACTTATTTATAAATATGTTTTGCCATAATTTTATTTTATCGGTGAAAATTTGGCTGAGCTTAATTATCCGTTATTTGAATGCCATTTAGGCGTGGGTGCTGACAGACATTCCTATTTGTTCTTTCTCCATATATAACACCATATACAACAAAAGACAATGAATACTTGTTGCTATGACCATATATATAATACCATTGTATTGTAAATTTGTTTTTATATCACATTCCATTCTGCTCACATTTATAAACCAAACTAATAAATGACAAAATGTATTTTTGGAAATAATCTATTATACTGTATATTTTCAAAATTTCATGAAATACCTATAATTAAATAATAATACATTTTCAAGTTTTACCCCACTTTATTTTCAGCAGCAATTTGTTACTTTAAACACCTCATTGTACCTGAAAGATGTTGAACACCTTCCCGCTGAAATATTTGAAATGTATTTTTTTCTTTAATAACATTTAAACTAATCGGATTTAGTTTCGTTGATGTTGTTTTCTTTGCTCCTTCGAGGCATGCGATCATTAAAATAAGGATAATCCTTTTAGCTGCTCCCACATGTTGTTATCCTGACAGCTAATTTTTTCCCTTTCAGTGTACGAAAGTGCATTGGCAGCTCATTGCTTCTTTTTGCCAATTGACAATTGGACGCACCCTAAAATTTGCAACATTTCCAGACAGAAATTACACAGCCTTTAGACAGGCGAGATTTGGATTGGCTGCCTTGTTGTTGCAACTGGCAACAACATCAACATTTGCCACATTAGTTACGCTTTAGATTAAGTGACTGACTGACTGTCGATCTCCGCAACTAATGTGTGCAATAACGTTCAGAGAGTGCATCGGTACATGTTCCATGCCATTCGAACTACCACCACCATGGAATTGGATATGTGCTGCAAGTGCTGACTGGTTTTTGGGCTCTTCATGGGTTGGTAAGTGGCAGAATGGCACGGATTGTGCATGGCTTGTTTACATCTATTAATTAACCTTAATGCCGCCGTCGTTCAAACGATGACGTCAATTTAGCCTAGACGCCACTGTGACGAAGCCGGTTTGCAAAAAATAAAAAAAGAAAATCTTAGTGAAAATAAAAAAAAAAAAAATATTTGCCTCAGCCGATTAACTTTTCGTACATAAACACTGAAAGTGTTTGCCTACAATTTGTTATGCTTAATAGCATTCGGCGGCATGTTTCCACGCTGTAGAGATCACAACGATTTGACCAATGCGAATCGAATTGAGAAAATGGAATAAAAAAATAGGTAGGTATTTAGAAGTTACATATTTTGGGGAGTTAAGGAAATTATTGCAAGTTACACCTTAAGAACACAAAGAATTTTAGAAATTTTAAATTCTCGTGAATCAAATTCAGGGAGTAGAGGCAAGACGGTTTCATGACCTATACAAATAAATTAGTTAATTGAAAAAAATGAACAGATTTAAATAAAATTGTTTTGATTTTGATGACCAAATTAATAAATTTATTTTCATCAGAAGTTTGTCAATACAGGTTCCAAGGTATGTAAAGATGGTTACATCATCCATTGCCCTACAGTCAAGATGGAAGTTGCCAGGGTTCACATCATTTCATCGATTTAGTCTTAATAACATTAATCCGTATTTGATATTTTTCTGGTTTGGTTTGAAAGTCAGTTAGTTTGCTTTGCATATGGGGTTCGGACGAGGAGATCAATGCAATGTTGTCAGCATATGTTAAATCGTTTAGGTACTCCATGTTTTTCTGGGTGCCAGAGAATGTCTCTGTTTGCTGGAGCATCTAAACTCGACCGCAGTAACTCATCCAATCAACTAAAAATATAAAAAGAGGTAGAATGCATCCCTGCCGAACATCTGCCACAATATCTATTGGTTCGGACAATGTGCCAATTTGAAGAATTCGACATTGAAATTCAGTGTATTGCGCTCTTAATATGTTTAACATTTTATTGGGTACGGAGAAGTGCTTCCCATACTTTCTCATGATTTAAGCGGTCAAAAGCTTTTTCAAAGGCGACGATGACTAGATGACTGGGGGCTCTTTGAATTCGTTCATTTGTTCAATAATTACACTGAGTGACGCAATATGGTGAACAAATGAATATTGTGATCTGAATCCAGCTTGTTGCTTGCGAAGTGTGGGCTCAATATTGCTCGATGTTTGGTCGAGTATAACACCTTCCGACAGTCAAAATTACACATGAAACGGACTAAATACGTCTGAAACTATAGGCAAAATGGAGTAAAATTGCACTTAAGATTTCTTGTTCTCTCATTCTTTTAATCTTTTAAATGACATTCACACTTCAAAGGACAACATTTTTTTGCAAAAATGGTTTAAATATTTGTACTCATCGCACGATGCTGGTGTTGGTGTCATATTAAAGAGGATAATATTGGCTTTATATAATAACTAGCAAAATGCCCGCTACTTCGTAAGCGGAAAAGGAATAATATACAAATAAACAATATTTAATATATTTAATATTATTTAAAACAGAAAGTTTTGATGTTCTAATATCTATTTGAATTGATATTTACCTCCTGTTTTTGTAACTATTTTTTGTTCGTTCGTCTATATTCGTAATAATTTGGGCATCCATAGCTCAGCCCCTAGATGACTAACAGACCTAATTCTTCGTAGACACGTTCTATATATTGTTAAGAATTCCTCATTTAAAAATCAGCGTTCCACATTTGCGCTACGTCGAGTAAATCGATCTACAAAATTTGACAATTCGTGTGAGAACAATAATTTTTTTTTACAAAAACAGGGGGTTAATTTCTTTCAAGTACTGCTCGTATACGTTTTGTTCGAATTTCAAAAAAAAAAAGACCTTTACACTTCAGCAGCGGCCTACATTTTAAATTCCAGTCCATGTTTTATTAGGACGGTATGGGTATTTTGAAAATTTTATCCACATTTTCCAACCGAATTTTGGAATTTGTGATATCAAAATGTAGAAAACCATTATTCAGAAGATGTTACCCTATATAACAGTTAATTTTTGAGACATTTTATTTTAGGTTTTTTTTCTTAGGACGTAAAAACCTTCTTGTAAAACATTAGCTGCATAGATCTACCTTTTCAAATGAACTTACTGTAACGTTTAGAATAGACAACAAAGATAAAAACAACTTTGTTGAAAAGGTACGTTTGATTTTTTGATTTCAGTATATTATTTAGAAACCGAATTCGTGTTAACCTAGAAGCAATAGTACATTATTCAGTTAAATTTTAAAAATGCAGGATCTTAGCTCAAATGTTACAATTTTAGCTCTACATGTTCACCCAATGTTAATGGTATTACATGTAGAAACCTTTCATACATTTAAAGGCGGATTTAAATAAACATTCGGATCCAATCTCAACAGTTATCCTCATAACAAATTTCATTATTGATTCACCCAATACCAGTGCTTCAATATTTTGTATTATATAATACTTCTAGTACACTTATTGTACGACGAACTCTAACAATGAACCTGACAAATCAATAATATATCAGAATTTCACTTCTATTCCTTAGCCCAATACCACATTTATTGCAATTTTGTACTTTTCACGTACTAATGATGATATAATTCCATCTGCACTGCTACACCCAATGTCAAATTTAATAGCATTTAGTACATTTCGCATTTCTCAATAAATCATCCAGCTCTCAGCCTAATTTTATAATTTGTATGCATTTCAAAAAATCCGTATCTAAACACCAACACAATCCCTCATTCATCAATTCGAAATTCCACCTATATCCCATCATGCAACACCAAACTGGTACCAAATTTAGTACTTATAGTATATAGAAGTTTCAAAAATTACTTCCTTTTACCCAAAACTATATCTTAACCGCAATTTAGTATTTTTCGTATACATTAGTACGAATTTCCAAAACTTCCTCTTTATGTCCTCTCTAAACGACAACTGCTATACTAATACCGAATTTCACAATTTCAGCTCTACCCCTTTACACAATAACAATTTGGACCAAACTCTGTGCATTTAGTAATTTGCGTACACTTATTGTACGTATATCCACAACCACATCCATATCTCAACTCTACACACCAACAGCGGCTATAATACCATACTTTTCGTATGAAAGTACGAATTTCAATAACTATCTCCAACAGTAATTGCGAATTTCAGGGTTACACCTCTATCGGTCCACCCAAATCTAAATTGTACCAAATTTAGTAACATTTATTACTTTTCGTACACATAATCCTACACTCCATAAGTAATCTTAATTCCAAATTTCAGGATTCCAGCTCTATCCGTCCACCTTAATTTAAATTGTACCATATTAAGTACCATTTAGTACTTTCCTTACTCATAAGTACGAATTTCCAAGACTAAATCAATCCTACAGTCCAACAGTAATCTTAATTCTAAATTTCGGGATTACAGCTCTATCCGTCCAGCTAAATTTAAATTGGCCCAAATTTAGTACTTTCCGTACCCATAATCACGAATTTACGAATCTGCCTCAATCCTACACTCCATAAGTAGTCTTAATTATAAATTTCAGGATACCAGCTCTATCTGTTCACCCAAATCTAAAATGTACCAAACTTAGTACCATTTAGTATTCCGTACCCATAAGTACGAATTTCCGAAACTACCTCAATCCTACACTCCATAATTAATCTTAATTCCAAATTTCGGGATTACAGCTCTATCCGTCCACCTAAATTTAAATTGGACCAAATTTAGTACTTTCCGTACCCATAAGTACGAAATTCCGAAACTACCTCAATCCTACACTCCATTAGTAGTCTTAATTATAAATTTCAGGATTCCAGCTCTATCTGTTCGCCCAAATCCAAAATGTACCAAACTTAGTACCATTTAGTACTTTCCGTACCCATAAGTACGAATTTCCAAAACTTCCTCAATTCTACATTCCAACAGTAACCTTAATTGGAAATTTCAGGATTCCAACTCTATCCATTCACCCAAATATAAATTGTACCAAATTTAGTACATTAAGTACTCTCCGTACCCATAATTATAAATTTCCAAAACTACCTCAATCCTACACTCCAAAAGTAATTAAATTCCAAATTTCAGGATTCCAGCTCTATCCGTTCACCCAAATCCAATTTGTATCAAATTTAGTACCGTTTACTACTTTTCGTACCCATAAGTAAGAATTTCCAAAACTACCTCAATCATTCACTCCATCAGTAATCTTAATTCCAAATTTCAGGTTTTCAGCTCTATCCGTTCACCCAAATCCAAATTGTACCAAATTTAGTAACATTTAGTACTACTCGTACATATAAGTACGAACTTCCAAAATCATTTCCTTATATCAGCACCACTTCCCAACCTTGATTCCCATACCAAATATGAAGATTGTAGCTATATCCGCTCAAAATATACAATTGGTACCAAATTTAGTAACTTTTCGTACACTTATAGTTCGAATTTCCAAAAACCCTTTGGTACATCTTTCTAACTATCCATCAGTGACCCTCATTCCAAATTTCAGAATTCTAGCTCTTCCCGTTTGCCTAATACAAAGAGTACCATATTTAGTACCTTTTAGTACTTTTCGTACCCTTCCAGTTCGAATTTCCTAAAACCCAGCCTTATCTCACCCCTACACACCAACAGCAACCCACACTCAAAATTTCAAGCTTCTAGCTTCAGCCGTTTCGTCTGGGCGATGATCTGTCAGTCACTCAGTCACTCACTCACTCATCACTAAGCTCTTTTATATATATAGATTTTCATTTATTACATTCAAGGATAACAAGAACATCAAAAATGTCATTGAAAAATTAAATACTACTATTAAATACCTTTGAAAACATACGTGAAATTCTTTTCAACGCAAACAAAACATTTTATTCTATATCAATGTGGGACACGAACAAAATTCACAAAAAAACACACCATGATAGAAGACCAAAAATAATAATTCTATAAAGCTGTGGTGTCAGGAAATGGTTTGTTTATGGGATTTTATTTTTAATTTTGTTCCTGTCGGACATTGATATAGAATAAAATATTTTGTTTACTTTGAAGAATTTCATGTAAATATTTATTAAAAAAATACCTTACAAAGGTAGGATATTGAAATTTCGGTATATGTTGAACTAAATAACGAATATTAACATATATTTTTTGGAAAAAAAGTTGCAGTATGTTTTCAAAGAATTTTTTAGTATTTAATTGTTCAGTGTCATTTTTGATGCTCTTGTTATCCTTGAATGCAATAAATGATTTTTTTATATAAAACCATTATTCTCCTCTTTAATATGACATCTTAAGTGTCATTTTACTCTATTTTGCCTATAGTTTGAGACGTATATAGTCCGGTTCATGTGTATTGAAATTCTTTGAAAATTGTGTAGCGGATAACAATATGATTCCTCTCCAGTTATTGCAATCTAAGGTTGCACCTTGTTTACAAGTGTTCCCTGCATCCCCTCTTTCGGGAATTTTTATACCCTCCACCGTAATATGGAGGGTATAATTAAATTTGTCATTCCGTTCGTAACACATTGAAATATTCATCGGAGACCTTATAAAGTATATATATTCCTGATCAGCACGAACAGAAAAAATATTTTTCGCTTTTGTTGGAACAAAAATATATGTTTTGGTTCCAAAAATGAATTTGTTTTGTTCAAACATTGTAATCCAAATCCAAAAATACCATCTTTTGTTCCAAACATAGAAAACAAAAACAACTTTCGAATTTCCGCAATATTGTTAAAATCGTTAACAATACCGATTGTAGGAACTATCATAATCTAATTTTGTTTACAAAAAGTATTGTCAATACAGAAAACCAGCCCAGAAATTTTTGATTTGAGTGCATATACTTCTCATATACACTTTTCGCATAACTTGGATATAAATGTCGCGTATAATATTGCAATCATTGATGAACACAATACATGGTTTGCTGCATTGGCTGACAACAAAGACAAACAAAAAGCCACAAGAACCCACCACAACATAAGGAATAATTAAACACCATAACAAACATGAAAAGGAAAGAAGAATGAAACAAAACAGAAACAAATAAAAACAAGAGTCTCACAAGTACATACACACAAAAACAAAGGTAAAGGCAGCATGTCGTACAAACACACCACAACTCACCAAAATTGTTTTTTCAACACGGCATCGAATAGCGAGAGAAGAGAAACAAATTTTCGAAGAAAAGAGAGAAATATTGTTCAGTTGACACAAACTATTTTTGGATTTACAATACTACATGAGGAATCCAACAATATGTTAACAATACATATTTTGCTCTTGGAATATTGTTGGATCAAACATATTTTTTTCTCTGCGTGAGGGTAAAACTCTAAGTCGATATAACCATGTCCGTCTGCCCGATTTTCGGTATTTTGAAGGTTATGACCACAATAATCCATCGAAATGGCTGAAATGTGGTACTAAGTATTCGTTGGAAATATAAAATTGTTCTCCAGAGTCTTGTCGGCATTGTTCCACGCCTTCATATAGCCCCCATAGAACGGTACCTTTCGATTTTCGGTATTTTGAAGGTTATGGCCACAATAATCCATCGGAATGGTTGAAATGTGGTATTTAGTCTTCGTTGGAGGTATTCAATTTCCCCCTCTAAATATGTCTGTAAAGGTCCACGCCTTCATATAACGCCCACAGAACGGTACCTCCCGATTTTCGGTATTTTGAAGGTCTTAGCCTCATTATCACACCGCCCCCTTATAACATTACATACGCACTTTATGTGTTGTTGTTGAAGCCAAAACCTTCAAAATGCCCAAAATCGGGTTGTACCGCTCTATGGGGACTATATCAAAACGTAGACCGATATAGCCCATCTGCAATACCAAACATCCTAGGAGTAATTGAAACTTCTGTACCAAATTTTAAAGCTCTATCTTAAAAATTGCGAACTGTATCTTGATTTCAACAGACGGATGGACGGACAGACGGACATGATTATATCGAATTTTACCCTGATCAAGAATATACATACTTTATAGGGTCTCCGATGAATATTTCGATGTGTTACAAACGGAACGACAAATTTAATTGTACCCTCCATTTTATGGTGGAGGGTATAAAAATTCGTACAAGTTTGCTAACCGATTTGTGTAATTTGAAAGTTGAGCTCCCAGATCAAAAGATTCAGACGGAACCCCCTATTTTAGTTCCCAAGGGAGAATAAGTATCTACTTATGACGATTTTTCTACAATGATTTTAACCGATGCAGTAAAGAGGCTCTAATTAATACATATATTTTCAAACACCCTCGGTATGTTCATACGGCCGACCATTATTAACGGCAAGACATTTGTTAGGAAATCATATTCAGTGGCATTCTGGGTTTCAATAGCATCCACCGAACAATGTTTTTTGGTTTTAAAATATAAATTCTGCTGTCGAGGGTGATGATACTGTGCATATTACCATAGTTGCAGATAGCAGATGCTTCTGTTTTCTTCGGTTTGATACCAGAACATACACAACGTTACGTTTTCTTATGCACTCTCCTCCATTAAAAGTCAATTTGCATGTTGTTTACAAAGAGATTTATGCATGTTTTATGCCCGTCTGTCTGTCTGTCTGTCCATCTTTTGTTCCACAATACAACAACTGCATCGAATTCAATTATCCATTAACATTGCGATCACTGTCAAAAGTTAGTGAGTAGGGGACTAATGTTGTTTATATTTACCTCTGATGGTGATGATCTTCTGTTTGGGTCCATAAATGTAGGGTAAACGCACACCACAATAATATCAACAATAACAAGAAGATACATTAACATATGATCATAAATTTGGCTTATGTTTGGGTTCGGTGAGATAATAATTATGCCGCACAAAACTGGAGTAACAAAATGCTTCATAGATGGGACCAGCTTGCCCAATACTCTTTACATCCAGTTGAGAGATACTGAGTGTACGTACATACATATACATATATGTATATCTCCGGTACCATAAGTTCTGTGTATGTTCGGTGTCATCAAGTTCATTCACATGTTGATTCCGCATCCCTTTCAATCCAATCAAGCTAAACGTTTGCAACATCTATAGACAAGACAAAAATCTGCTAAAGAGCATCCCAAGTAACATTTATTACCAATTTTACTTTCATTTAGGACACATTTATCTTTTTTGCTTGTAATGAGAACAAAGAATATTTCAACAGTGGCCACAATTTAAATATGTTTAGTGATTTTATATAACCTCAGACTTATTACAGAAGATGTGAAATACAAATACGGAAATAAAAAAGGTGCTGGAAATTAATAAGAAAATGGAAGAAAACTATAGGAAATGGAGGATAAATTAGGTGCTAAATCAGTATTTATGCTAACGAGGGTATATGGGAAGTGTTGCCAATTATTTCATATTCCATTTCCAAAAAATTGATTTTTTTTCTTTTCGCGCTACAATAACGATGTTTGGTACATAGGTTAAGAAAAAATTCCCCGGTACAAATCCGCTCGCGAGCAAATTTTTGGTTGTTGCGGACAGATGTTATCGCGGTTTTACTTCTGCCTTTAAGAAAAAATTATTATAAAAACGCTAATTATTTTATTGAGTACAATAGTCCCTAAAAACTTATCACGAAGTGATATCATTAAGTAGATTGCAAAATATTTGTAAAATGTTACTCAGCATTCGCGGAATTTGCAAAAAAAATTACAAAATTTTAAATGTAATCCGAATTTTTTCAAAATATAGGTCCATTTACCCATCAAAAATTACAAAAAAAAAATAACAGTTTTAAATAAAGACTCCACGGGGAATCGAATGAGACCAAACTTATAATCATCGGTATAGTAGTTAGGATATTATAGCCAAAATAAACACATATTTGTGTTACAAAAAACAAATTTTGGTTTGGAATAACAGTTTTCACATGCATTCTAGAGTTGAAAATATTAGAAAAATTCTATAGGAGTACTTCTTTTATTTTTCTTGAACCTCCCAAGAAAATGGGAGGATTTTGCTTTATCTACATACAGATAGAAGGTTTCCCATTAAGGAGAGTTATCGGGCTGCTGAGATAATTCATTAGACTTCCTTAACGAAAATAGAGTTCAAATAAACAGTTTTAATTTATAATGCACTAGGGGACCTGGCGAACTTCGTCTCGCAGTTTGTTAGGTACAGAACTTTATGGCTTTGGTTCAAACCTATAATACTATTATTGCTATCACCTTGTTCAATGGCAAATATTTCTTTGTTTTGAACTGTTTAGGACTATCTTTGAAGCAGATGCACATTAGACAATTGTACTTTCGACAATTGTCAGTTTGACGAAGAGAGAAGGTACTGAGAGGCAAAGTGTTTCTATTTTCCTCGACTCTCTCTTCTATAAACTGACAATAGCCGCGAAAAAATTTAGATAACTCTAAATCGGGACTAAGATATATTTTTATTTTATTTTTATTTTATATTTTTTAATATCATAACGTCCTACTCGTTTCATAATCGATGGTTTTCTGCAATTCTTGTTTCCACCACTGAACACGATATTTCACTCAAGCAATTGAATATGAATTTGAATTTAATGGTGAATATAGTGCTTATTTAAATTTGCGTTTTAAACAATTAACACATTTTAACCTATTTACCCATTTTGATCCTATCGTTATCAGGTAACCACCTTCGTCTGTTTTTATACCCTCCACCATAGTATGGAGGGTATATTTAGTTTGGTTTTCTGTTTGTAACACATCGAACTAATCATTTGCACATATATTCTTGATCAGGATAAAATTCTAAGACGATCTAGCCATGACCGTCTGTCTGTCCGTCCGTCTGTTGTAATCACTCTAGCGTTCGCAATAATTGAGCTAGAGCGCTATATTTTTGCCCCCGAGCGTCTTTTTTTCCATAGGCAGGTCAAGTTCGAAGATGGGTTATATCGGAACACTTTTTGGTATAGCCCCCATATAACGCTACCTCCCGATTTTCGGTATTTTGGGGATTTTAACTACATTTTTTGACCGAATTACCTGTAATTTCACGTTTGGGGTTCCCAGTGGACACAAAACATCTCCACCAAAAACCGTCAACATAGGTCCATGTTTTTGTAGAGCCCCCATATAACTGTACCTCCCGATTTTTTGTATTTTGTGGATTATAATTACATTTCTTGACCGAACTATCTGCAATTTCAGGTTTGGGGTTCCCAGTGGTTCCCAAAGTATATCCACTAAAAACAGTCAAGGTCCATGTTTTGGTATAGCCCCCATATAGCAGTACCTCCCGATTTTTGGTATTTTGAGTATTTTAGCTAAAAATTTTGATCGAACTACCTGTAATTTGATCGTTGAGGTTTCTAGTAATCACAAAATATCTCCACCAAAAACTGTCAACATAGGTCCATGTTAAGGTATAGCCCCCTATATAACTGTACCTCCCGATTTTCACTTTGATATAGCCCCATATAAGGTTCCTTACCGATTGAATACATTTTTTATGTTTTTTACCTTATTTAGGTATCAGAGGTCACAAAATATCTTCGTCTAAAATTGTGGACAGGAAAGAACCCAGCAAAATTTGAAGGAAGGGGTTCCATGCGATGACGTGATTTCATGGCATCTTTTGCATTGGTTCAAACGAAGTCGTGAAAGATCCGATCTTTTCATCAGCATTTGATCCCATGCAAAGGAAGTCGTGAAAGCTCCGATCATTTCATCAGCAATTGAACCCATTCCATCGGTCCAATAGAGATGAATTTTTATTTACACGCATTTTTCTAAATATATAAGATTAATTATTTACAATAGGCTTAATGTTGTCGGAGACTCGAAATCACAACCAACGTTGTTAAAACTCTCGTCGTAATGATAATGTCATTACAAAGGGTTGGTGAAAATGATATGCCAAAGCATTGGTGGAAATGACATGCTAAAGCATTGATGTAAATTACATGTCAAAGCATTGGTGTAAATGACATGCTTTGGATCCAAAAATGAATAGCATCTTTTGGGGTCCACGCTCATATAAAATTCATCGATGAAGATGCTAAAAAGATGACATGCCAGATCACTTTCACCCATGATTGAATGACTTCTTTGGCATCGAACATTTTGCTGGGAATATAATTATTCCGTTTTAGTTCAGAATATTTTATGGTGGAGGGTATAAAAAGTTCGGCTACGTAGTACTTGCACTGCCAATTCGGTATTAGATGCAATGGCTCTGGTAACATGGACAGAGCTATTCTATTAGTTGCCGTTCTTTGTGTGTTTGTCACACTAACACGTGACTGTTGTCGATTGCTTGGTCACCCTATATTTAATTTCGACGTAAATAACATATTCAAATTAATGTCACAAACTAATTAACGAGTAATAAGTATTGACCTACTTATGTCGCCGATAAAGAATATTTGTCAGATATTTCGACCAAAAAAATCTCCAGTACCTCCGATTTCTTGTTTTTTCAAATTTTGAATATCATCCTTTATTCGAATGACATACATACAGGACCCTTACAGTAGGTGCAAATACAATTTTCGCCAAAAACTGTCCAAATAAGTGCCAAGATTTACTCCAAACGCGAAGCTCGATAGAAATTTGTGGAAAAATTGACTTTATTGAAAAAATATTTTTGCAAATTTTTCGCAAATTTTCGCGATTTTTTTAGGTTTTATCCTTTTCTGCCATGAGACCATTCCGAATTGGTGCGAATTGTCAAAATCTTTTCAGCCGTTCTTGAGTTATAAGCGTAGTAACTAACATCATCCTTTTTTATATATATAATGCATATATAAAATATGTGTAAATCGCATAATTATCAAAATTTTTTTCCCCGCATGTGATTTTCATGTACAAGAAGACCATATCTTTTAATTTGCATATATTTTTCGAAATATAATTTGGACGCTAAGATGTAGCATCGGCTGCATCTTAGCATTAAAAAACCTATAAAACATCGGTAATTTGCGCAAAGTACAATAAATGTTGGTCCGCATCTGGTTTCAGTGTCACCACGAAATTCTACGTTGATATATATCTATTTCAAGGCGATCAATCAAGAACCGTGGATGTAGCAACACACACTAGTTTTTGGATAAAGTGAATGAATCTCCCTTATCAATAAAGTTTTTAAATCTCTGTTTCCGCAAAAACATAAATGCTGCACTAGTTTTTTCATTGCAGTGGAAACGGCCCGCAGAATACGCGATAAAATGCGCGATATTTTCGAAAACAATTTTAGGTGTTTTTCCTACCTTGGAATTTCTCGTATCTTGTATTTCGTTTAAGTAGATGGAATTTCACGAGTAAAGATTTATTAGATCCGCAACGTAAAAATCTAAAATTTGCAATCAAGTAAAATCGAATGACAATTGTAAAAATTAGGCCCGAAAAATGTGATTTTTAGAAAAATGTTCGCACAAAATTTTCGTATTTGGATGCAGATTTCTGTGAAGCTGTGTAGGCTTCATTCACGACACATATACCAAAGAATCGCGAGTTCTACAATCTTATATACGATATTTTGAAAAACCTGTTTGCGGAACGAAATTAGAAGAAAATTCCAAAAAACACTTAAAATCTGGCTTCAAAATGTCAGCAGCATTTAATGGTAGACGCAGATAAAATTTTGAAAAGTTATAGTGAGATGATCCTTATTTAGTTGCCTTCTACTTCTACTTTGACGGGAAAATCGTGATAAGTTTGGTTTAATCACAAATCGAGAGAAAACAAAAAAGACACGTTGGCTTCAACCCATTTTTACCTATTTTTATACCCTACACCACTATGTGGGGAGGGTATTATAAGTTGGTTTTGGCCAAAAAGTTTGTAACGCATCGAAATAATGGTCGTAGACCCATACTTATATATACCAAAATGAATGTCTCGACGAGCTGAGTCGATCTGGCTATGTGTGTCCGTCCGTCAGTCCGTCCGTCCGTCCGTCTGTCCGTCTGTCCATCTAAACCTTGTAATAACGCTACAGGTCGCAATTTTGATCGGATCGTCACGAAATTTTGCATGTTGATGGGGGTCCCGGAGGAGAAGAAGCCTATTGATTTTGGTGATGGTCGGATAATATTTAGGGGTCGGAAAGGGCAAAAACCTTAGGTGGATAAAAAGACAACGTTTTTTTTCCAAAGCAAATATCTCAGCTTCTATGTAGGGTATACCAAAAGCAAAACCTGACAATAAAAGTAGAAAATATCAACTTTCTAATGATGTAAAGTAGGTGCTCGTAGGTGATCAAACAACGTAGATATAACAATAGTAACAAATAAAACCCCAATTTTCATTTTTGCGATTTTAATTATATTGACGAATATCACAGCTTTAGTTGTAAAATTTCCAAAAGCAAAGCCTGACTATGAAAGTAGAAGATCCCGTCTTTACAATGATGCAAACTAGGTCGGCGTAGGTAATCAAATGACGGAGATATCGCAATAGTCGGTAATACATCCCATTTTTCTATTTTTTGGAAATCAAGCTACAGGTCGCAATTTTGATCGGATCGTCACGAGAATTTGAGGGTTAATGGGAGTCTCACAGATGAAGAAGCCTGTTGATTTTTGGTGATGGTCGGTTAATATTCAGGGGTCGGAATGGGCAAACACTTATTTGGAGAAAGGTCAACGTTTTATTTCAAAGCCAATTTCTCTGTTTCTTTTAGAGGTATATCTAAAGCAAAACCTAGCAAGGAAAGTAGAAAATATCACCTTTACAACGATGTAAAGTAGGTTGTCGTAGCTGGTCAAATATCAGAGATATGGTAATAGTCGTTAATGCATCCCATTTTCCGATTTTTTTGTAATCACGCTACAGGTCGCAATTTTGATCGGATCGTCACGAAATTTTGGGGGTTAATGGGAGTCCCACGGAGGAAGAAGCCTACTGATTTTAATGATGGTCGGATAATATTCAGGGGTCAGAATGGGCAAAAACTTATTTAGAGAAAAGGTCTACGTTTTATTTCAAAGCCAATATCTCTGTTTTTTTTAAGAGGTATATCAAAAGCAAAACCTGGCAAGGAAAGTAGAAAATACCACCTTTACAACGATGTAAAGTAGGTTGTCGTAGCTGCTCAAACAACAGAGATATCGCAATAGTCGGTAATGCATCCCATTTTCTGATTTGCTTGTAGTCACGCTACAGGTCGCAATTTTGATCGGATCGTCACGAATTTTTTGGGAGTGGATGCGGGTCGCACAGAGGAAGAAGCCTATTTAGTTTGGTGATGATCGGATAATATTCAGGAGTCGGAATAAGCGAAAAGCTTATGTGGAGGAAAGTCAACGTTTTTTTCTTATGCGAATATCTCCGCTTCTGGTTGGAGTATTCCAACAGGAATACCCGTCAATGGAAGAAGAAAAGATCTCGTTTATATTGATGCAAAGTATGTTGGCGTAAGTGAGCAAACCGAGATACTGCAAAATTCAGTAATAAACCCGATTTTTCCATTTTTTGTAATCACGCTACAAGTTGGAATTTTGATCGGATGGTGACGAAATTTTGGGGGTAGATGGGGGCCCCACAGAAGAAGAAGCCTATTGATTTTGGTGATAGTCGGATAATATTTAGGGGTCGGAATGGGGAAAAACTCATTTGGAGACAAATTCAAAGTTTTATTCTTTGTGAATATATCGGCTTCTAATAGTGGTATTCCAACGGCAAAGCCTGTAAATGGAAGAAGAAAATATTACCTTTACATTGGTGTAAAACAGGTTGGCGAAGGTGGTCAAACAAGGGAGATACCACAATAGTCGATAATGCATCGAATTCTTCCATTTTTTGCAATCAAGCTACAGGTCGTAATTTTGATCGGATGGTCACGAAATTTTGGTTGGTTATGGGGGTCCCAGAGAGAAAGAGGCATATTATTTTTGGTGGTAGTCGGATTATATTCCCTAAAAAAATGTTTAGCAGTGAAAAGCTTATGCAAAGGGGTAGTGGTGTAGGGTATCACATGGTCGGCCCCATCCCGACTATAGCCTTTGCTCACTTGTTTAACATAAATATAGCCACAGCTTCCACGCAAATTAACTTTTAGGGCCAATATTTTTTGCCAAGTCTAAAAACATTTAATTTTATCCGAAAGCATTTAGTTTGTATAATATTCAACCACATTTCGCGAGTTATTAAAGGCTAAACCTTGGCTTCAACTATGTTAAATTTTCAAAAATATTGCCCATATACACTTTCATACGGGCATCCAAATAATGGTATTAGACCCCAAGGATGTTTGGACGAAATCCGTTTCAGACAATTTGGAGTTGATTTAGCCATGTCCGTCTGTCTGGCTGGAGCGCACGATAACACTCAAACGGATCAACCCATTCGGTCCAAAATTTGACTTTCGTAATATTTTGTCCAAATTTAGTCTAAGTTCGAAGATGGGTTACATCGGTCCACTCCTCCCGGTATCTCCCCCACAAAAGTTCGAAAATGTTCGAAAAATTTATGCGCACGATAACTCTTGAAGGGAGTAACCGATTTGGTTCATACTTTGCACATCGTGAAATTTCTAGCAGACTTAGATGAGGTTCCAATATGGACTCAATCGGTCCACTCCCTCGTGTACCTTTGATACAAAATTTCGGAAAAGTTCAGTTTAGGCCCTGTTCCCTAAGCGCTTTGATGTTTGATCTAACAACTTGTATTCACTGTCCCCCATACGACGGTACAAGTTTCATCAGGGACACGTCCATACTTCCTGAGAAAATAACAAAAAAACCCTATGACACCGTGTGCAGTGGTTGGAGCGCAGGATAACTCTCGAACGGATCTGCGGATTCGGTCCAAAATTTGGCCTTGATAAGCGTAGTTGAAGGCCAAAGATAAGCCATATCGGTCCACTCCTGCAGGTACCTCCCCCCAAAGGTTCAAAAATGTTCGGAAAAACTGTGCGCACGATAACCCTTGAAGGGAGTGAGCTACTTAGACCATACTTTACACATCCTTATATATCTACTTGATATAGGTCAAGTTCGAATATGGACTGTAGTCGTACACTCCTTCGGGTGCCCCCACACAACATTTGGGATAAGTTCACTTTAAGACCTTCTCTCGAATCACTTTGATTTTTGTTGAAGCAACTTGCATTCGCTGCCTCCATTTTCATTGGTAAGTCCATACTTCTTGATAAAACAGCCCGAAAGATCTGATCAACCGATTTGGTCTAAAATTTATCCTACATATTTTGTCCAAATTTAGTTTCAGTTCGAATATGGGCAATACCACAGCTCCCAAAATTTAAAAAATGTCACTATTTAAAAAATGCACTATATCTCCTAAAGGGTCAACCAATTTGGTCCAACTTTGGATCTCCTAATATTGTGTCCACATTTAGTTTAACTTCTAAAATGGCCAGTATCGGTTCTCTCCTTAGGACACCTCCCGCACAAAAGTTCAACATATGTGCCGAAGTGCAGTTTAGGGTCTGTTCGAAGATCCTTTGGAAATGTATACCGATGCTGTTCGTTGTGGTCATGTTTACAACGGTATTATGTTTTCCGTGGACGAATCTATGCTTCCTGACATACTGGTCCAAAAGTTATACGATGACCCACTGAAATGGCCAGTGGGCGCGATATCTATCGAAAAGATAGACCTCCCAAAATAAGATCGGTCGATTCCTTTAAGTAACTCCTCCGCAACACTTTTGAACTTTATTCCTGATCCACATTTTTGTCGGCAAGTTCAAATGTCCAAAAAGGCCCACAAAATTCTGAAAAGACCCTAATCCCATTCGATCTGTCCGTAGAGGAAAGTTGCAATCCACGTATACTGAGGATATATCTCTGTCGGCATAACCGACTAATAATTTTTACTTGTTCTTGTTCAAATTCCGTCAGATATTCCAAACTTCATCAAAATTGGACATACATAGCTTGATTGGTGCACCGAATTCCTCATATCGGACGAAAATGTATATGGGTGCTATATCCAAATCTGAACCGATTTGTACCAAAATAAATAGCGTTCGTCCTTTGGCCAAAAAAATTATATTCCCAAATGTTAATGCGAATCGGACAATAAGTGCGACCTTTATTTTGATTACAAACATACATGGACACACGGACATGCGTAAATCGGCTCAGAAAGTTATTCTATGTATATCCCTTAAAGGAACCATGGGTCTATCTCGTTTCCTTTTGCATGTTACAAACTAATGCACAAAGACATAATACACTTTACCAGAGCGTGGTGTAGGGTATAATCAGACCTCGTATGTTCGATGGAACTGCATCATTCTATGTCTTCAAATTGCGGTTCGAGACTGTGACTTCCAGAAGTTCGTGGAAAGACAACGACAAGGCGAAACGATGCAAGATTTCGCAACCGAGGTGGAACGGTTGGTGCAAATGAAATATCTAGGAGAGAACCATAAGTGGAACGTATATGAATGGTATACCCAGAGATAACCCATATGCGGCACGATAGGAATATTTGCAGAAACCCAGTCATTTGCGCAGGCGCATGAAGCTGCGATGATATTGGCGAAACCTCTAGCCAAGAACGTGCCAAAGTTAGAAATTGAGGGCAACAATTCCTACACCATTTTCGAGCTGGTGATGGAACCCCTAAAGCAGGTTATAGAAGAAGTAAAACATGGACAACGTAGAAACAGAACACATGTTATAACTGCCGATAGGTTTGACACATTGTCCAAGAATGTAGGTCACGATGAAAAATGACCAGATCCGCTTCACCGTCTTCAGAAAGAGATGACCAATGGTTTAAGAAAACAAGGAATGTCGTTCCAGTAAAGTGCGAACATTCCAGATCATCGTCGCCACCGCCATAGAGGTGAACTGCAGGAAGATAAGTTCAATGTGTCGTGTTCAAGAAAAAACAAACTCCATAGCAATTATTTGGCAGAAAAACCACAACTTAAAGGTTAAAGACTTTGTCAATGGTGTAATGTGTAGCTTGACGTTGTACACTAGGGTTATGACTTTTTGACATTTTTCCTCAAAAATGATTTCCTGTAGCAAGGATGAATGAACTTTTGCCTATTAATCACTATGCTATCGTTTATTCCATTGAAATATAAAAAAAGTTCACGCACAAATCTATTTTAAAAAAATAATTTTTTGAAAAAATATATGAAATGAAAAAAATTTTTTTTTTCAAAAAATTATTTTTTGTTGCACGAATGAATAAATATAAGCCTACTAATAACTATAATTACGTTTATTTCATTCAAATATTAAAAAAGTCGCGAAAAAAGTCACTTTGATAAAATTTTAAATTTTTTGGTTTTTGTTAAAAAATTATATTTTTCAATAAAAGCGTTTACGACATTTTACGATTCTCAGAATTGAAGAAAAATAGTGAGAAATAAATTTTATGTCATTTTAATTATCTCATGTGGCTCTAAAGTTTATTTTCATTTATATGTCTGTTTTCAGTGACTTCAAAAAATTGTCCTTAATCTTGATAAATTCAAATTTTAAAATCATTTTGTGCGTGAGGTTTTTTCACCGAATCACCTTATAATTAAGATTTTATGTAATCTTATGGCAAAACTCATCACGCTATGATACAGGGATATGAGGTTGTAAAAAAGTCATAACCCTATTGTACACTGGTGCATCAAAGTCCTTTATTAGACCGGATTTGGTGATTAAATGGAGTTAAATGACGGACGTCTACAGGCGGAACTACAACAGTGTATGGAAAGGTCTACAAAAAGCTAAGTATAATAACAAAAAAGTATAATAACGAAATACCGATAAGTGTGGGTTACAAAGAGAAGACAAAATAATCTCCGTGCGCTGAAGGTGGAAGCGGTCGATAATTGGTGCAAAAAGGAAGACGAAACATAAATATACAACTAGCAGAGGTCCATTGGAAATACCAAGAAGTGGTAGTACCGCAAAGAAAGATACGTCCAATGTGTCATGTTCAAGACACGAATTTGAAAGATTCTCCCAGAGTGGTCTTAAGAGTAAACGACGCAGTAAACCTCATCCAAAGGAGCTACAATCACAAACAAAGACGAAGACGAACATATAAGGCCATCCGTATGGAACAAAAACTGTGTCTAGTCAAGACGATCCGCCATAAGCGGAAGAAAACGTTACGAATACCCAAATTGCACTTGCTATTTTCCATGTTTATTTGCTATTGGTTTTGTTGTACTCTCTCATGTTTGTTTTGATCGTACAGTTTTAGCTTAACTGTTCTTCTGCATTGTGACGTCATTCATCATTTCCCCTTCTAATATCTTGTGTTTATTACTCATCCGTCCGCTTGTGTGAGTATTTGCGAATCGAGTGCCATTTCGCCTGACCATTGCTAGAGATGGTATTTACCGGGTATTTACCCACACTGTGGGTGTGGCATTTATTTGGATATTTACTATATTGAATCGCCAATACAACATCTTACATCTTATAGGTTGTGAAATCGTTTCAAAATGTACAGTTTTACAATACTTTAAACAAGTGGGTAAATACTTGGGTAAATACCCGAGTATTAACCCAAATATTGGGTAAAAACTCATTATCAGCCGAACAACTTGACGTAGGCGTACAAAATTTGGCTCAAAACTTTCTTATACCAATAGTATTAAAGGCATTGAAAATGGTTTTGGTATAGCCCAAAGATAAAGAGTTTTTACCCAATATTTTGGTAAATACTCGAAATCGGGGTACCCTTATATGGGGCTATAAGAAAACGTGGACCTACGTTGACAAATGTTTGTAAGGATATTTCATACTCATTGAGGACTCACTGTGTCAAATTACAGCCAATTTGGTTGTAAAATGTGGCTAATAGCTGAAAAATGCCTTAAATCGGGAGGTACGGCTATATGGGGCTATATCAAAACATGGACCCAGGGACTCCATTTTCAGTACCTTAAATACTATTTATATAAGAAAGATTTGAGCCAAATTTTGTTAGCCTACGTCAAGTGGGTCGACAGTTAAAGAGTTTTTACCCACTTTTGGGTAAATACTCGAAATCGGGGTACCCTTATGTGGGGGCTACAAGAAAACGTAGACCTACGTTGACAAAATTGTGCAAAGATATTTTATACTTATTGAGGACTCACTGTGCCAAATTACATCCAATTTGGTTGTAAAATGTGGCTAATAGGTGAAAAATACCTTAAATCGGGAGGTACGGTTATATAGGGGCTATATCAAAACATGGACCCAGAGACCCCATTTTCAATACCAGATGTTCTCTTGATATAAGTAAGATTTGAGCCAAATTTCGTCAGGCTACGCCAAGTGGTTCGGCAGTTAAAGAGTTTTTACATTTGGGTAAATACTCGGGTATTTACCCACTTGCTTAAAGTATTGTAAAACTATCCATTTTGAAACGATTTCACAAACTAAACCCAGAAATAGGGTGTAAGATGTTGTATTGGCGATTCAATATAGTAAATACCCAAATAAATACCCACAAATGGGTATTTACCCGGTATTTACCCAATTTACCGGGTATTTACCCATTGGGTATTTACCCACTGTCCATCTCTAACCATTGCAGAACATCTTGCACTGGGGATGCTAGAACAGTCAATATATCAGCGAGTGTAATTTAATACGGGAAAGTAACAGTTGGATACGTGAGTTGTAATTCACACCGCGAATTAAATCCGTCAGCTAAGTAAAGTAAAGCTGGGTACTTAGCAGAATAAAGCGAATAAAGCGAAACGAGATAAATACCATTTCTCTATAGTTCATTATGCATATAGTTTCCATATTTTTTTGGTTGAGAACCACTGGAAACCTCAAATGTCAGATCAAATCTAGATCGGACAAAAACTGCATCTGGATTCCTCAAAATACCTACAATCCGGCAACGTTATATAGGACATTTGGTATAGCGTGGACCGAGATAGTCCATATTCGAACATTGCCTGTCATTTCGTTAATATAATTTCGTTGAACATTGAAAATACTGAGAGGTACCATTATATGGGTGCAATATCAAAACATGGACCTATACTGACAATTTTCTGGCGTAAAGTTATGTAGCCTCAAAGAAGACTAAATACTAGATTGCAGTCATTTCGGTAAAGTAAATATAAATATTGCAAGCTGTATTTTGATTTCAGCAGACGGACGCACAAACGGACATGTTTATATCGACTTAGTTATATCGACTTATGGTGATCAAAAATGGCAAAGTTATCGAAATATTCATTGGAAACCTTATAAAATATATATATTCTTGATCAGGATAAAATTTTAAGACGATATAATCATGTCCGTCCGTGCGTATGTTGAAGTCACGATACAGATCGCAATTTGTAAGATAGAGCTTTATAATTTGGTATAGAAGTTTATATTATTCCTAGGATGTTTGGTATTGGAAATAGGTTATATCGGCCTACGTTTTGATATAGCCCCCATAGAATGCTAGTACCCTATTTTCTGTATTTTGAAGATTTTAGAATTATAATAACACCGAAATGACTGAAATCATTATTTAGTGCAAAACTTTCAATATAAAAATTGTCGTCTTCATATAGTCCCCATAGAAAGGTACCTCTCGAATTTCGGTATTTTGAAGGTTAGCCACATTGTTTTACCGATATTGCTAAAATTTGGTATTTAGTCTCCTTCATAAAGGAATAAGCATAAATGGTACGAACAAAATGCTTGAGGCGTGAAGCGAGATTGAATTGATTTTCCTTCCCAAGAAATCCAGATAATCGTTAAGCAATTGAAAATTTCCGAAGATGGCATGTTCTCATAAATTTACCAGTATTGGGCATAATCCAGCGAATTAGAAGGAATGCTTCGAGCTGTGATTTGAATCGTCTATCGAATTCGCTCAATGGATGTTGTGGTGCTTTGAAAATACCTGGGATGATAAAATTACCACAATTGCTCGTACCACCAGAGTCAAGTCCTTTTCTTTCCAACACTCAGCAATATCACACATGTTTCAGGATGACTTAAGTTGTGGAAAATGGACTGGATCAGCGACAAACAATTAATTTCTGTGGCCAAGTATCCGCGTTAATGTACAAAAACACATTTGCATTTGAAAAACGATAAGTTCTAGGACAGAGAAGCCATTACATAGTCGATACGTCCGAAGATTTGCTTTACCACCAATGAAACCAGGTAACGTAATTTGGTGACTATGTGGGTTCGAGTCCTTGGCTTTCCTTTTTCACTTGCAAATAATTTCCGATCATCAAGCTTAACTCTAAACGAGAAAATTAACAAAAATTAATACAGCACTTTAGGGATAATTCAGCGAAAACATTATGAACATTGAATTTGATTAACGAAAAACAATAAATTCAGCGATTGTGCACTGAAAGGAAATTACGTTGTATCAATGGAATTTGGCATTGATTTTGAACCAACGTAAGACTTTCTTTGTAAAAATGAAGAAGTTCACTGAGTTTCATAAAATAACTTTCTTTATTTTTTCATAGTATTGATGTGAAAGTTTCATATCAATAATAGAATTGTAATTTCTAACTTCTTTATAGAATATAATAAAGAAGTATTATTGCATAATTGAGGAAATTACATTGGAGTAATGAAGAAACGCATTTTTGTTATTTAATGAAACTTTTCATTTATTCAATGAAACTCTACGTTGGTTCAAAATTAATGAAACATTTTTCTTTCAGCGTGGATCGCGTCTGAAGAATACTCGATATTGAGTGTACTAAAGTGAATGTAGAAAGAGGTTTGACACATGACAGCATTCTCATTAGGTAAGTCGGTAAAATACTAGCGAAGTAAGTTGATATATCGAAACCGGTCCAGACACACATTTTGCTAAAATTAGAAACTAGGTTAATGGGCCGTGTGGCATCGGCGAACCATAATCAGTGGACATCGGAATTTAATGCAGACCCTATTTCTTGTCCAATTTCAGTCAAATTTTGGATCTAGGCATGTTTTTATAAGCTCAGCCATACAAAATGTGCCTCATCGATGGTGTTAGACCCCAAATATGTTTGGATGAAATCCGTTTCAGACAATTTGGAGTCGATTTCTGTCTGTCTGCTTAGAGCGCACGATAACTCTCAAACCGATCAATTAATCCGGTCGAAAATTCGTAATATTTTGTCCAAACTTACTTGAAGTTCGAAGACGGGCAATATTAGTCTACTTCTTCGTTCAGGAAAGTTCAGTTTAAGGCCTCCTCTTTGGACGCTTTAAGTTTTTGACAACAACTTGTATTCGCTGCTCCCCTTACGACGGTTCAAGTTTTTTCAGACGCAAGTCCATACTTCCCTAGAAAATAGCGCGAAAGCTGTAAAAATAATAAAAGTCCATAATGTGGAAAATTGGGATGTGTCAGTAATATTTGCTATATCGTATATATTTCTCCGACCGTATTCGTCCTTAGTTACTGTATTTTTTTTTTTTTTGTTTTTGTTTTTTGGAAATTATACGCAGTACTCTTGAACCAAATTTAAAAGCAAGGTGTTTACACCTTGGAAGTTTTTGCGGATTCTAAAACTACAATGTTCATAGATGATAAAAATCGAAAAAACGAAGAAATCGCCGGATCGTTTATTAAATAAATCGCGGTCAAAGTTCACCTTTTTAGGGTCTTTTAGGTTTTCACAATTATGCTTGGAAACCGCCAGCACTATCAAAATGGAACTAACAGTGAAAATTCTCTACAAAATTGTCTTTTACAATATTTTCGTAGGTTTTACCATTTTTGAGATATAGAAGTTCAAATTAGGACAACTCACTCACTGTATCGTCCCCTTATAAAACAATGTCAGGACTGCAACTTCCCAACTAAAAATTATATATCTCAGAAATGGTACAACCTAGGAAAAAATCATTAAGATTAATCCTATAGAGAATTTTCACAGCTATAAGATTCTCACTAGTCCCATTTCGAAAAGACTTACCGTTTTCAAGCAAATCTCGAAAATGGTAAAACCTAAGAACAAATCATAAAGGCCAATCCTCTAGAGAATTTTCACAGCTGCTGCATTTCCTTTAGCCACATTTCGATAGAACTTGCGGTTTTCAAGCAAAATCGCGAAAACCAAAAATAACCCTAAAAATGTGAACTTTTTTTCTTGTTTTTGGATTTTTCTCATCTATGAACATTGCTGTTTCAGATTCCGCAAAAACTTTCTTGGTGTAAGCGGTTTATATTCAAAGTTAGTTAAAGCGCACCGTACGTGACATTGTTTTATAAGGAGGCGATACAGTCAGTGCATTGTCCCAATTTGAACTTCTATATCTCAAAAATGGCAAAACCTACGAAAATATCATCAAGGTCAATCTTGTGGAGAATTTTCACAGCTACAATATTTTCTTTAGTTCTATTTTGATAGTGCTAGCGTTTTCCAATCAATATTGTGAAAACCTAAAAATGTGAACATTGACCGCGATTTATTTACGAGTAAAAAGCGCTCTGGCGATTTTTTGTTTTTTTCTCATTTATGAACATTGTACTTTCAAATCCGCAAAAACTTCCCAGATGTAAGCTTCTTTCATTTAAAGTTGGTTCAAGAGCACCGTGTAGAGCGAAACTTCATATATCGAAACATGGATAGCAACAAAGAATGGTAAATTGGAATAGATTATCTACGTTTGTGAAATATTCTAAAATGGATTACTTACATTAACCTTAGTTTATAGACGATTCTGCCCTAATAGAAGTTGCATAATATTCTAAGGAATATTTACTCTATAAAAAGTTTTTTTTTGTCGATTTGATCCCCAAATAAAAGTATCGACTAAGCCAAAACCAAATTATAGTATCCTCCACACCACGTGGCCTATAATATATAATAAACGACATAATCATGTATTTTGTATCCTATCTATCTATGCACCTAAACAATTCTATCCAAGTGTATTTAAATAGTAGTGTTTAGATGATAGGTATCGTCTGCATTGTAATATTGTGAACCTATATACTGCTGAAATACCTGGCTGCCTTTGGCTGCTGTCAAAGATGTTCTCATGTATCCTGGGAAAATGCGTAGGTGTCGGCTGCACACACTAATCCCAGATTAATACGTATATTTAGAACATTGAGCAGCTTTTCTGGCGCCATTGTCATGTCTAGAACGTTGGGTGACTGAGTATTGTTGTTGTTCTTGAGTTTTGCAATTGTGGTAAATCGCTCACACCAATAAAATTAAAAAAAATAAATAAAAACACAAAAATATTCGATTTATTAATTTGTGAGATTCAACTTCTGTTGTTCATATTTTTTTTTTGTTCATAAAAATGAATAAATACATCATCCCGAAATAATATGAACTGAAATGGAAAAATATTATCGGAAATGTATTACATTTCGTGGCCCATTTAATTAATCTTCAATTAAGTTCTTTGTGCAGCGATAAGTTGTCAACGCATATCATGCCGTCAGATTATTAAGATACAGCATTGTAATGCACGGTGCTGTAAATGCATTTTCATTTGTACTATTCTCAAGGCTTAATATTTATTTCGTAATTGATTGATTCTTCAGATCTCGAAATACGTTTGTCGTTCGTTCCCAATCAACCTTTGCCTGTCCACTTGGTACTTCAACCAAAAATGGTCTGCAAATCAATGTCAATTTGGTGGTGCATCTTTATGTCGAAACAACTGCATTTGCTGACAGAGACCACACAAACATTATGAAATTACACGTCATTGCAAATTCAAGCTCCTTAACCATTTTGCCATGGCAAATACGGGCAAATGGCATTCCTTTGCGAAATGAATAAATGCCGTAGGGTGCGCCGCTACGATAGATGTGTTTCCCACTTAAAATCCAGAAGAGGAAAAGTCACGTTCCTGTTCAGGTCCGTGAAATGTGGCATTCCTGCTATTCGATTCCGCAACAAAGTACCAGAAGCCGGGAAAGTTGGCATTATGGTTTCGCATTGAGGCTTGACAAGGATAACAGCATAGGTGAATCGCATAGTCCGATTTCTCTTCGGTCGCGATGATTTTTAAGGTACTACTCCAAGCCATGGTGACACGCAGTTTCCAAATTGTCCAACATACTCACATAAATGTTATGTTTCATTACAATCTAATAAACTTGTATACACTTAAGTATCCCACCCGCCTGTCCAATTATTGACATACAAACTGAAGTGCTGTTCACCGAGTAGAATCGATACGAAAGGCCAAGTTAATGGGCGAAAAATGTAAGACAAAGAATGAATTTCAAACGACGTGAAATACGTCAATCATTACTACAACTACAACATTGTAGCTGAGCATGAACTTACCAAACGCAAAATCGGTACTTTTATTAAGTTGTTCTTTCAACGGAGCAGCAGATGCGAAGGACAAGCTGCTGTTGTTGGCCCACAAATCGGACTATACAGCGATGAATGAATCGAAGCAATACGCTAAGTGGTGCACATTGGACGGCAGAAAATTGGAATAAAGACTATTGATACTTACGTTTCAATATGGAAACAATTTGGACCATGGTAGAGCACTCACACATAGCACCAAAGTACTTGTGGAATTCGTCAAATACTAAATGACGGACAAGAAAGAAAGTAAAAAAACAACAATGAATTGTAATATTATTGCGACTGTCACAGAATTGTGTACGTTTGTATTCAGACAAAATTCCTTGAATAGTCATCCCTCAGTATTGCCATCATCATTTGGTCTGTTCCTTTATTTTAAAAATGGCAAAAGTATCAAAAATTGTGAACTGCTTATCAGCTTTTTGAAGTAAGGGAACGCATTTCGAGGAGGACTTGGCAAGCCTTGAAGATTCTCGCACATAAATGAACAGACCTATTGTTAGCAAACAAGGGTCTATGCAATGTTGAACGACAGGAAGATTTGCGTTTGATAGAGCGAAGTACATGGTGACATTGATGGACCAATCAGCGGCGAAGTATGATGATGATATCTTGTTATGAGGCAGAAATTATTCCATGATAAACCTGATTAAATATGTAATTGATCACCGGACCACCTGTATACATATGTGGCATTTAATGATGCTATCATTATAACCTACACCAGAATATAGTGAAGGTATTATAAGTTTGCTTCGTTCAAAAAAATTCAAAACACCTTGAAATATTGGCCGTAGTCGAACCTTTTAGTATACCGATCTTCGTATCTCCACGACATAAAACAATGTCAAACCATTATAAGTTGAAATAAAACTCTACTCCACACGACTACTCACGCAACTTTGAATGGAGTTCGGGATCTAACCAGAGTGGACACATATTGTTTTGATGATGCTTAGAATTAAAAAGAGGAATTTTCAGTTGCACATTGATGTAAATTGCGTAGATGTATGTATGGGATCATATACCTGAGATATAGCAAACTGTTCATTGGGATTTTATGACTTTACCATACCATACATGACGAGGGCTACTCGAAAAGTTTGTGGCCTAATAATGAAAATGAGAATATTATAATCAAAAATAGTTTTACTGTTTTTTTAAGTATTCTCCAGCATGATTTATAAACTTTTGCATGCGCCAAACCAATTGTTGAATAACTTTTTTCCACTCCGAATGAGACCTCTCAATAACATGGTTTTAGAACGCTTTAGCAGAATCTTCTGGCGACGAAAATCGTTGACCTCGCCGTTTTTTATGCCCTCAGCATTTATGCTAATGAGGATAAATACACTTTCATACGGGCACAATGTGCCTCATCGAAATAATGGTTTTAGACCTCAAGTATGTTTGGACTAAATCCGTTTCAGAAAATTTGGAACCGATTTAGCAATGTCCGTCGGTCTGTCTGGCTGGAGAGCACGATAACTCGGTATAAAATTTGACTTATGTAATATTTTGTCCAAACTTAGTTTAAGTTCGAAGATGGGTCATATCGATTTTTGTTGTAACTACTGATGATGATTTTTGTTGTAACTTGTATTCTTGTATTCTCTGCCCCCATTGCGACGGTATAAATTTTATCAGGGCCAAGTCTATACTTCCTGAGAAAATAACGCGAAATGTATAAAAATCTCCTATGGCACCATGTGTAGTGGTTGGAGCGCACGATAACTCCCGAAAGGATCTGCCGATTCGGTCCAAAATGTGGTCATCGTAGTATTTTATGCGAACTTAGTTTAAGTTCGAAGATGGGTCATATCGGTCCACTCCTTTATGTACCTCCCCCATAAAAGTTCAAAAGTTTTCACTAAAATGCACGATGGGGCCAATGGCAGGTTTTTGAGGCAAAAAGTCATTTTTTCAAGTCAATTATTGAAATCAAATAATAAGGAAATTATATTCTTAACACTTTCAAACCTCCAAAACCAAAAAATTACAATCTGGCAACGGCCCCCGGCGACATGCCAAGCTGCCAAAAATGTCATAATTTCCATTCCGTTTATTTCAGACATTCAGTCGTAATTAAACAATTTAAGTATTTTGGCGCCAAAACTTGATCTGTTGATATTATATATTTTTTAAAAATGGAAAATACGGGTAATAGTATGTAAATTAAGATTATTATTAAAAATGTAAATGTTATAGTAGATGTGATCAATAATTTGTTGTGTCAGTAAGTGATGTTTTTTGATGTAGTCTGTGGTATCATCCATGTGTTCTTTGGAGTAGAACTTTCGGTATCGGGGTGTATTCTCGTAAAAATATGTATCTGGTGAAAGGTGACAATGCCAGCTAACAGATTTTAAAAAGAAATTTTGCGTATACTTGCGAATAAAAAAATTATCAATTTCCAGATTTCGTAAAACTTAAAAATTTGGATATTTTTAATTTTTGGTTGGAAAATCAGCGAAAACCTAAACACATTATAGACTGGATATCTGCGAAATTTAATCAAGGTGTTAAAGACAACTTCGTGACGGGAGTTAAAAAAACAAGTTTATAACATTTGTGCACGGATAAAAAATTGATGGTCAAAAAATCGTGTATTACAATTTGAAAGATTATGGTTAGCTTGCGACACAGTATTTACGCTAGAACAAGGTAATGATACAAAGAAGAGAAGGCGCCCTAATGTGGATTATAGTGAAGGAAGAAAACTTGCTTCGAAAGTCTCCTATGAACACGGCAACAAGCTCCTGATCCATGCCGCCTATGTTTCGGCCAATTTGTCAAAAAAAAAAAAAAAAAAAAAAAAAAAATATATATATATATATATATATATATATATATATATATATACATAAACTATGTTCTCAAGGAACTTCGGTATCAACCAACTAAATTGAGAAAACAATTATCTTCGACAGAGAAAATTTATGAACGATATATCCAAATCTGAACCGATTTCAATATGATGTCTCAATAATGCTTTCTAGACCAAATTCCGTCAGACACTTTAAATTTCATCACAGTTGGACATGTATAGCGTGATTGATGCACGAAATACCTAAAATCGGGTGAAAATATATATGGGAGCTATATCCAAATCTGAACCGATTTCAATATAATTTGGCATACTTTTTTTTAGACGTAATTTCGTCACACATTTTAAATTTCATCGAAATGGGACAGAATTTGCGTGTTTGTTGCACCAAATACCTAAAATCGGGTGAAAATATATATGGGAGCTATATCCAAATCTGAACCGATTTCAATATAATTTGGCAAACATATTTCTAGACCGAATCCTGTCACACGTTTCAAATCTTAACCGATTTCAAAATAACTTGGCAAACATATTTCCAGTCCGAATTCCGCCACATATTCCAAATATCATAACAATTGGACAGAATTTTCGTGTTTGATCCATCAATTACTCGAAATCGGGCGAACATATATATGAGAGCTATATCTATATATGAACCGATATCAACCAAATTTGGCAGATTAGTTTCTAGGCCGATTATAAACATCTGCACGAAATTTTGAAGGTCTAGCTTGCCCCTGTGATTTTTTGCCTCAAAAATCTGTCATCGGTCCCATCGTGAAATGATGCGCACGATAACTCTCGAAGGCAGTAACCGATTTGGTCCATACTTTGCACATCGTAATATTTCTACGAGAAATAGATCCGGTTCGAATATGGATTATATATCGTCGGTGTCTACATTTAATATAGAAGTTTTAGTTACTTTCCAAGCATACGCAAGAATCGCCGTTAGTACCAAATTGTAGCCTAGCGCCTGTAGATTTCAAAACTGTTTAGACTTTTTGCGTACATCTGCGGTTTGGGCAGTTATGACCAAAAGTTTAGCACGAATTTTAGGTGATGAAGTTATATTTTCGGAATATTTTTAAGTAATTTTATTACCCTTTCATAAATGTATGTTCAATATTATGTTTTTGTGCTATTAGTGATTTCTACTGTCAAAATAACTTGGAGCCACACTGAAAACTCATAAAGAAAAAAAATATAGGGGTATTCACTTAATTTTTTTTTGGGACACCTTAATGTTGGACCATACCAAAACCTGGAGATTTCCCCGCACAGAGAAACTACATTATAACAGGTAATACTGCAGAAAAAAGACGATTAAATCTTATAAAGTACCGAAAAATGGATGGCAACCCTATCTGAAGGCTGTGGTCAAAAGTGGACCAATATCACATCTATACTTATAAAAGAGTTCAGTAATGATGACTCACTGATTCACTGACTGACTGACTGATAATCAACGCCCAGACAAAACGGCTAAAGCTAGAATCTTGAAATTTTGGGTGAGGGTCACTCTTGGTCCGAAGGTGTCAGATAAGGCTGGATTTTTGGAAATTCGAACTAGAACTGTACTAAAAGTACTAAAAGGTACTAAATATGGTACCCTTTGTATTAGGCAAACGCGAAGAGCTAGAATTCTGAAATTTGGAATTAGGTTCATTGATGGATAGAGCTAAAATCTTGAAATTTGGAATGAAAATCAAGGTTTAGAAGATGAGTTGATATAAGGAGGTGGTTTTGAAAATGTGTACTCATGTGTACGAATAGTACTAAATGGTACTAAATTTGGTACAATTTGAATTTAGGCGAACCGATAAGGTTGGAATTCTGAAATTTGGAATTACTATTACTGTTGGAGCGTGGGTTTGAGATATGGAGGTAGTTTTCGAAATTCGTACATATGGGTACGAAAGGTACTAAATAGTACCAAATAAGGTACAATTTGGATTTGGGGGAACGGTTGGAGCTGGAATCCTGAAATTTAGAATTAGGATTACAGTCGGGGTGTAGGAAAGAAGTATTTTGGAAATTCGTACTGTTGGGTACGAAAAGTACTAAATGGTACCAAATTTGGTACAATATGAATTTAAGTGATCGGATAGAACTGGAATAGTGAAATTTGGAATTAAGATTACTATTGGAGTGTGGGATTGGGATACTTTTGGAAATTCGTACTTATGGCAACGAAAAGTACTAAATGGTACCAAATTTGGTACAATTTGGATTTGGGTGATCAGATACATTTGGAATCCTGAAATTCGAAATTAAGATTAATTTTGGAGTGCTGGATAGAGGTAGGTTTGGAAATTCGGACCAATACAAAAAGTACTAAATGGTACTAAATTTGGTACAATTTGGAATACGGTAATCTGATGCAGCTGTAATTCTGAAATTTGGAATTAAGATTACTGTTGGCGTGTAGGATTGAGGTAGTTGTGGATATTCGTACTTTTGGGTAGGAATAGTACCAAATTTGGTACAATTTGGATTTGGATGAACGGATATAGCTGAAATTCCGAGATTTAGAATAAGGAGTACTGTTGGAGTGTAGGATTGATAAAGTTTTGGAAATTTTTAGTTATGGGTAGGAAAAGTACTAAATAGTACTAAATTTGGTACAATTTAGATTTCAATGATGGGATACATTTGGAATCGTGAAATTCGGAATTAAAATTGCTGTTGGAGTGTTGATAGAGGTAGGTTTGGAAATTCGTACTTTGGATACGAATAGTCCTAAATGGTACCAAATTTGGATTTGAGTTATCGGATGTATCTGGAATCCTGAAATTCGGAATTAAGCTTATTGTTTGAACATAGCACTGAGGTAGTTTGAAAATTTGTACTTATGTTTACGAAAAGTACTAAATGGTACCAAATCTGGTACAATTTGGATTTGGGTGAACGGATATAGCTGGAATCCCGAGATTCGGAATAAGGATTACTGTTGGTAAGTAGGATTGATGAAGTTTTTGAAATTTTTAGTTATGGGTACGATAAGTACAAAGTGGTACCAAATTTTAATTTATGGAATCCTGAAATTCGGAATTACGATTACTGTTGGAGTGTTGAAAGAGGAAGGTTTGCAAATTCGTACTTTAGATACGAAAAGTACTAAATGGTATCAAATTTGGTACAATTTGGATTACGGTGATCGGATGCAGCTGTAATCTGAAATTTGGAATTAAGATTACTGTTGGCGTGTAGGATTGAGGTAGTTGCAGAAATTCGTACTCATGGGTACGACAGTACTAAATGGTACCAAATTTGGTACAGTTTCCATTTGGGTGAACGGATATAGCTGGAAACCCGAGTTTTGGAATAAGGAGTACTGTTGGAGTGATAAAGTTTTGGAAATTTGTAGTTATGGGTAGGAAAAGTACTAAATAGAACTAAATTTGGTACAATTTGTATTTCAGTGATAGGATACATTTGGAATCGTGAAATTCGGAGTTAAAGTTGATGTTGGAGTTTTGATAGAGGTAGGTTTAGAAATTCGTACTATGGATACGAATAGTACTAAATGGTACCAAATTTGGATTTGAGTTATCGGATATATCTGGAATCCTGAAATTCGGAATTAAGCTTATTGTTTGAACATAGCACTGAGGTAGTTTTGAAAATTTGTACTTATGTGTACGAAAAGTACTAAATGGTACTAAATTTGATACAATTTGAATTTCGGTGATCTGGTGTAGCTGCCATCCTCAAGTTTGGAATTAAAATCCCTGTTGAATTGTAGGATTGATAACATTTTGGAAATTTTTAGTTATGGGTAGGAAATGTACTAAAAAGTACTAAATTTGGTACAATTTGGATTTGAGCGAACGGATAGAGTTGGAATCAAGAAATTTGGAATTAAGATTACTGTTGGAGTGTAGGATTGAGATATGGAAGTAGTTTTTGAAATTCGTACTTATGAGTACGAAAAGTACTAAATTTGGTATAATTTGGATTTGAGCGAACGGCTAGAGCTGGAATCTTGAAGTTTGGAATTAAAATGTGGATTGCTCAAAAATGTGGATTGCTCTTGATGTGTAGGCGTGATGAAAATCGAACTAAATTGGTACGTATTAGTACACAAAATGTTTCCACCATTCTATATTATATATTGTTTATTTGTTTTGTATATTTAACGCATACGAAGTAGCGGGCACTTTGCTAGTTACTTTATAAGGTGGTGTTCTGAACTCTGAGTCATAAATCGACATAAATCGAGATATAAATCATATAAGGAGTATATCAAATTATGTATCACTACTGACAATTTTTCTCGGGGAGGTTTACTATGCAATAAGAACTTCTAGTACAGAATTACAACAAATTCAGTTGAACAATATGTAAAATACTTCAAGTCAGGATGATTCATTACATGAGAACCAAGCTAAGACTTGGACCTAGGACTGCAATATTTTTGTTAGAGTGTTTCAGGCCACCAGGACCCATTGATAAAAATTTCAGTTCGATATATTGTCAAGAAGTATTTTTGTCACCTTCCCATGTAAGTGCCACCACTGTACGCTGGTTTGAATCGATGCGTGAAAGTTCGCATTGTCATGTCAATTGTCATGTCAAATAGTGGTGTAGGACTCAGAAGTGACCCCCTGCGTTGCTCACACAAACAGACGACCGAGCAATTGCTTCGAAGTGCTTCTTCCATGAACAATTTTTTTGGATTTGGCTCGCCTTCGAAGACCCACATGGTCGATTGTTGTTTTGTTTCTGGCTCATACGCAAAGATCCAGATTAGTCTGTGGCGATCTTATAAACGTCGATGGTATTGATTCAAAATTTCTTTGCACCAATCGACAAGATTCTTTTTTGAGCGATTGTCAAATTTGGCTGGATCTAGCGAGAAAACCCCATTTTAGCGGCCAGGTGTCCAGGTGTCGACCACGATTGAATTCATTAAACCAGTTTTTCATAATGCTATATGATGGTCCTTTATAGATATACAAGGATTATCCACGTCGAAAGTTGTGAAAAATTACACTGTGCAGCAGCATTTTTGGGGGGTGGAAAATTTCTTTTGAATATGAAAGTACTTGATGAGTATACTAAGAACCCAAAAGGAAATTTTCGCCATAGGTCAAGTTTCTGAGATATCGCGCGATGAAGTTTTTGATTTTTTCCCTATAATACTTGGTAAAATAGCTCCATATCTCTATTTGGCGTTGTTGTAGCTTCATTTTGAGGTGACATGTCTTCAGTGAAATCGATTGGCGAATCTTTTTGTAGAACATTTCATTCTTCTAACTCAATGCCTTTCATGTCCTTTTCGTCCTTTATTTCTTGAACCGTAGTGAAAGTACCACAAGATGAGATTTTTCAGCATCCAAATATTCTACAAAAATGTTGATCAGAAGATTTCAGCTACGGTTCTCTTTGACAGCTAATCGATTCTGTCACATTTTCATTGTCCTTTTTGACATTTAATCGGTTTTGGTTCAGAAATAAACTATGTTTTGTTTTTCTGTATATTCGGCATTGGTTATTTATTGGTATGTAGACATAACTGTTGGTTATTGCTTATGTAGACATCTGGGGTGCTTCTGAAATATTTACCACAAATAGCTCTTGTAATGGTGAACACGTTAATAACAAATTTTCTTGGAGGATAGATCCAGTTATCTCAATTTTTGATCCGGATATTCAGACATTAAAACGGATTTTTGAACCGGTTTTAAGTAACCGATTAAACTTATATGTATACCGTTAAAAAGCTTATAGAGTTGTCAATCAAATTAAATTAATTCGTGTCTGAAAACTTTGTTAGTTGCAGTTCTAGAACAAAAAAACCGATTTCTTAAACCGTTTTTAAGGAAAAATATCAAAACGCGCAAATATGGAGATCAAAGGCTGGGGAGCGAACAATTCTTTTTGGCGATGAAAGTCGATGAAGATAATAATACGAACGCGGAAGGAAAGTTACGCCGTAGGTCAAACTTCTGAGTTATAGCGAAATGAATTCTTTCTTGACAAACTATACATACCTACATGACAAAAAACAAGCGAAATTTGATCGCGCCATAACTCAGAAGTTTGACCTACGGCGTAACTGTCCTTCCGCGTTCGTATTATTATCTTCATCGACTTTCATCGCCAAAAAGAATTGTTCGCCCCCCAGCCTTTGATCTCCATATTTGCGCGTTTTGATATTTTTCCTTAAAAACGGTTTGAAATCGTTTTTTTTTGTTCTAGAACTGCAACTAACAAAGTTTTCAGACACGAATTAATTTGATTGACAACTCTAATTTGATTGACAACTCTATAAGCTTTTTAACGGTATACATATAAGTTTAATCGGTTACTTAAAACCGGTTCAAAAATCCGTTTTAATGTCTGAATATCCGGATCAACAATTGAGATAACCGGATCTATCCTCCAAAAAAATTTGTTATTAACGTGTTCACCATTACAAGAGCTATTTGTGGTAAATATTTCAGAAGCACCCCAGATGTCTACATAAGCAATAACCAACTGTTATGTCTACATACCAATAAATAACCAATGCCGAATATACAGAAAAACAAAACATAGTTTATTTCTGAACCAAAACCGATTAAATGTCAAAAAGGACAATGAAAATGTGACAGAATCGATTAGCTGTCAAAGAGAACCGTAGCTAAAATCTTCTGATCAACATTTTTGTAGAATATTTGGATGCTGAAAAATCTCATCTTGTGGTACTTTCACTACGGTTCAAGAAATAAAGGACGAAAAGGACATGAAAGGCATTGAGTTAGAAGAATGAAATGTTCTACAAAAAGATTCGCCAATCGATTTCACTGAATATATGTCACCTCAAAATGAAGCTACAACAACGCCAAATAGAGATATGGAGCTATTTTACCAAGTATTATAGGGAAAAAATCAAAAACTTCATCGCGCGATATTTCAGAAACTTGACCTATGGCGAAAATTTCCTTTTGGGTTCTTAGTATACTCATCAAGTACTTTCATATTCAAAAGAAATTTTCCACCCCCCAGACTTTGAGTTCCATTTTGTGTCACAGTGTTATCGGACGAAAATGTTTACAAGTAAATTCAATTTTTTGCAAAGTGACTTTTTCAAGTCACTGGAAACAAAACTATACATGGTCGTATGTCAAACTGTCCTATGTACGTTTAAGCTAAAAATTGTCAATCTTCCCAAACAATGTCAAATGGCGCCTGGCAGCACGTAGTGTTGCCTAGGTCTGAAAGTTATCGTGCAGCACTCGTACACCATTCTCTTTCAGTTTACGAGAGGTGATTTCAGCAATTTCTAGGACAGATTTACTATTTTTATAATAGGAATAGGCCAAATATATATGCAATTTTCCGAAGCACGTTTGCGGTCTTTGTGTTTTTCCGAATATAGCGTCTTTATTAAACGCTTTAATTGACAACAAGTTATGATGCGTCAAGGGATTACATCTCCACCCAACGAAAATTCGGATCCTTTAGCCATTACAAAGTAATGTAAACAAAAACAACTACTTGTTATAATACTTACTTAGTTGGGAGTACGGTGGCATAGAGCGTGTGTGTCCGACTACAAATCGTAGGGTTGTGTATTCAACGCTCACCGTCGAATGGTGGTGCACATTAGGTTTATGACTTTTTTACAACCTCATAACCCTGTAACATATCGTGATGAGTTTCTACATAAGATTACGTAAAATCTTAATTATAAGGTCATTCGGTGAAAAACCTTACGCACAAAATGATTTTAAAATTTGAATTTATCAGAATTATGGGAAATTTTGTGAAGTCACTATAAACAGATATATAATTGAAAATAAACTGTGGAGCCACATGAGATAACTAAACTGATATATTATTTGTTTCCCACTAATTTTCTTTAATTCTGAGAATCATAAATATGTCGTTAACGCTTTTTTCAAAAATATAATTTTTTAACAAACAAAAAAATTCAAATTTTTTTTAAATTGGTTTATGGAATAAACGTTATTTTAGTTGTAAGTAGGCTTAAGTTTATCCATTTGTGCAAAAGGAAATAATTTTTGAGATTATTTTTTTTCATTTCATACATTTTTTCAAAAAATATTTTTTTTTAAATTGATTTGTGCTCGAACTTTTTTATATTTCAATGGATTAAACGTTAGTTTAGTGATTAATAGCTGTTAAGCTTATTTTTCAACTTCTAGTGGCCACAGAATAACTAGTTATTCTAGTGATCATTAGTGTGGTTTTAAAAAATCGATGTCGGATTTTTGTAGGCGTCACCCTAGTCTTGTAAATTTTAAGATTGCCAAAGTGTGAGCACAATCGGAATATGTTAACACGTGCCACTTGCACCACAAAGTTTATATGGGCTCTATATGTAGCTAATATTAAAATACGATCCTGTTTTCACAGTTTTTTGTAGGATTAGTTTTTAAGCCACAACAAAGAACTGGTAAATTTTTTATCGATTGGATTTTTTGCTGGGCATATACCGTAAAAGTCATAAAAATTCTTAATTGCAAAAAATAGAGGGGAATTACGTGATTTTATTACACGCTAATTCAGTTGGCAGTTATTTAGTTGGCATCAACAAAAGCAGGTACCTATACATTTCGTCGGTGTCAAGTGTTCCATACGCCATTTTTGACTTTTTGAGATACAGGTGGTTTCTATGGTTTTCCGCTATGCTCTTTCTGAATTTTTGGTCGGCTTTCTCCTATCTGTTCTAGTTTCCAATATATCCACGCTTCGACGCGAAAGCATACATTTTTCAGTTATGAAATTAATATTTTAAAAATTTAAATTTAAATTTTCGATTTAGAAGCTTTAAATTTTTTGAGGCAAAGACGGACGTTTTTTCACTTTGTTTCATATGGTGTACAATATTACACATTTGTGTCATAAGTGCTGCTATGGAACAAATCGTCAAAAATTCTATTTTTAAAAAAACTCTCTATAACTTTTATATTCCAATATATATATTCTTCTACTTTTTGCAAAAATATTCTTTATACTATTATTAATAATTAAAGTCAAAAATATAAATATTTTCTTTACTCACCTCCACTCAGCTTCGACGCAAAACATTATAATGCGATTATCTCAAAACGGGAAAATGGCGTATGGAACACTTAAGCATGACACTGACGATTTGTCTGTTGGTTTTGTTAGTTCCGATCGATTTCAGCACTTATTGCCTTAATGTTGTCACAAACAGGTAACGCAACTCATGTTGAAAATTACACTGTGATACAAAAGTGGACAAAATTTTTTTGCAGGATTTCTGATGCACAAATTCGGTTTTGTGGGAGTCCATAGAAGACGAAAATACCTTTGGTTTCTTTGGGTCACTTCGGGTTTCGATTTTATAACGGTAAATGTAGTGAAAAATGGGCTTTCTTGGATTTTCAAATTTAAACGGACATTACTTCTTTTTTCCACAACCGATTTGCACACACACACTGTTTTTCATTATAAAGGGGAGAGTAATGCCTTTCGAACAAGCCATAGATTTTCAGAATCGGTTAACAAATGGCTAAGTAATAGTGGTTTAAATGTGACAAAAACGCATTAAAAACAGTAACATGTTTTCCTTGTGCTCTAGGCTGCGTAAATGACACCTAACAGTAGAATTATGTACTGTTAGCAAGTAGGAAATTTAGTTGGCTTTTCAAAATGGGAAAAACCAACGAAATCGGTTGAAAAATGAATGCGTTATAGCATTTTTTGTGTTTCAACTTTTTTGTTTTTTTCATATTTTCCTTTATAAAAGATGGGTATCTTAGCATGTATGAACACGGTGCTCTTGAAACAATTTTAAATGGAAAGTGCTTACACCTTGGAAGTTTTTGCGGATTCTGAAACTACAATGTTCGTAGATGAGAAAAATCAAAAAACAAAAAAATCGCCGGAGCGCTTTTTAAATAAATCGCGATTTAAGTTGACATTTTTAGGGGTTGTTTAGGATTTCACGATCTTGCTTAGAAACCGCAAGTCCAATCAAAATGGGACTAAAAAAAATGTTGTAGCTATGAAAATTCTCTACAAGATCAAACTTTACCGTATTTTCGTAGCTTTTACCATTTTTGAGATAAGGAAGTTCAAATTGGGACAATGCACGGACTGTATCGCCCCCTTATAAAACAATGTCATGAAGGGTGCGCCTTAACTAACTTTTGATGAGAACCGCTTACACAGGGAAAGTTTTTGTGAATTCTGAAACAGCAGTGTTCATAGATGAGAAAAATCCAAAAACAAGAAAAAATCGCTGTAGGGATTTTTAAATAAATCGCGGTCAAAATTCACATTTTTAGGCGTTTTTTAGGTTTTCACGATTTTGCTTGGAAACCGCAAGTCCAATCGAAATGAAGCTAAAGAAAATGTTGTAGCTGTGAAAATTCTGTAGAGGTGGACGTTTATCATTTGTTCCCAGCCTGTGCCATTTTTGAAATAAAGAAGCTCAGTTTACATTATTAGGTTTTTTTTGTTAGGGTTTCGCGATTTTGCATGAATACGGTAAGTCTTATCGATATGGGACCTGAGAAGATCTTAAAGCTGTGAAAATTCTCTACAAGACTGGCTTAAGTAACTTATCCTAAATTGTAACATTTTTTTAGATATATAAGTTTAAGTTGGGAATTTGCAGTCATTACATTGTTTTATAAGGGGGCGATACAGAATTGAATTGAATTTGAATTGTCCCAATTTGAACTTCTATATCTCAAAAACAGTAAAACCGACGAGAATACCGTAAAGGCCAAACTTGTAGAGAATTTTCATAGCTACAATATTTGTTTTAGTCCAATTTTGATAGAACTTGCGGTTTTTAAGCAAAATCGTGAAAACCTAAACAACACCTAAAATTTTCAACTTAAATCGCGATTTATTTAAAAAGCGCTCCGGCAATTTTTTTTTTTTGATTTTTCTCATTTATAAACATGGTACTTTCAGAATCCGCAAAAACTTCCGAGGTGTAAGCACCTTCCATTTAAAATTGTTTCAAGAGCACCGTGTGAATCGAATTGTGATTATCCTGCTTAACAATTACGCACAAGGTATCAATGTTTTATAATGTTTTCCCATTTTGGAAAGCCAACTAAATTTCCTACTTGCTAACAGTAAATAATTGTACTGTTAGGTGTCATTTACGCAGCCTTTTACTGTTTTTTAATGCATTTTTGTCACACTTAAACCACTATTAATTAGCCATTTGTTAACCAATTTTAAAAATCTATGGCTTGTTCGAAAGGCATTATTCTCCCCTTTATAATGAAAAACAGTGTGTACAAATCGGTTGTGGAAAAAAAAGTAATGTCCGTTTAAAGTTGAAAATCCAAGAAAGCCCATTTTTCACTACATTTACCGTTATAAAATGAAAAACCGAAGTGACCCAAAGAAACCAAAGGTATTTTCATCTACTGTGGACTCCCACAAAACCGAATTTATGCATTAGAACCCCTGCAAATTTTCACTGTAGCACAGTGTTATTGATGTTGATTACACTCGTCAACACGACCGATTTTTTTTTTCGTTTTCAACCGATTTTTTTTCGTTTTTAACTGAAATTTGCGAGTTATTTTCTTGTTCTTGAGATATTCGGATACAACCAATTAATTTTTGTCGGGTTTTCGACACTAATATATCAATGAGATGTTGTACGCTCGATACAAAAAGTTTTTGAAATAATTATGGTGAACATATATCATAAAAATATAGAAAACATACGACGGACCATGTAAAAATTACATATTTTGAGTAGTTTAAGCTGTAATTACGTCATCGGGGGAAGTCATATGATCATCATATTGCATAGCGGATATGCGTAGGGTGTCTACTAGGGTTATGACTTTTTGACATTTTTCTTCAAAAATGATTTCCTGTAGCAAGGATGAATGAACTTTTGCCTATTAATCACTATGCTATCGTTTATTCCATTGAAATATAAAAAAAGTTCACGCACAAATCTATTTTAAAAAAATAATTTTTTGAAAAAATATATGAAATGAAAAAAATTTTTTTTTCAAAAAATTATTTTTTGTTGCACGAATGAATAAATATAAGCCTACTAATAACTATAATTACGTTTATTTCATTCAAATATTAAAAAAGTCGCGAAAAAAGTCACTTTGATAAAATTTTAAATTTTTTGGTTTTTGTTAAAAAATTATATTTTTCAATAAAAGCGTTTACGACATTTTACGATTCTCAGAATTGAAGAAAAATAGTGAGAAATAAATTTTATGTCATTTTAATTATCTCATGTGGCTCTAAAGTTTATTTTCATTTATATGTCTGTTTTCAGTGACTTCAAAAAATTGTCCTTAATCTTGATAAATTCAAATTTTAAAATCATTTTGTGCGTGAGGTTTTTTCACCGAATCACCTTATAATTAAGATTTTATGTAATCTTATGGCAAAACTCATCACGCTATGATACAGGGATATGAGGTTGTAAAAAAGTCATAACCCTAGTGTCTACTACATAGTCCAGTATTCAAATATAAAATACTAGCTAAATGCCCGCTACTTCTTAAGCGGAAAAGGAATAATATACAAATAAACAATATTTAATATGGAGAACACTGAATGTACTAATACATATTTGAATTGATATTGAATTTCTTTCAAGTACTGCTCATATAAACCGTAGAATTTAAAAAAAAGACCTCTACACTTCAACAGCGGCCTACATTTTAAATTCCAGTCCATGTTTTATTAGAACGGTATGTGTATTTTGAATATTTTATCCACATTTTTCAACCGAATTTTGCAATTTGTGATATCAAAATGTAGAAAACCAATATTCAGAAGATGTTACCCTATATAACAGTTAATTTTTGGGACATATTATTTTAGGCCTTTTTCAGGCCGCATAGATCTACCTTTTCAAATGAACTTACTATAACGTTTAGAATAGACAACAAAGATAAAAACAGCATTGTTGAAAAGGTACGTTTGACTTTTTGATTTCAGTACATTATTTAGAAACCGAATACGTGTTAGTCTAGAAACACTAGTACATTATTCAGTACAATTTTTAAATCCAGGACCTTAGCTCAATTGTTACAGTTTTAGCTCTACTTGTACACCCAATGTCAATTGTATTACATGTAGAAACCTTTCATACATTTAAAGGCGGATTTAAATAAACATTCTGATCCAATCTCTACAGTTACCCTCATAACAAATTTCATTTATCGATTCACCCAATACCAGTACACTTATTGCACGACCACCTCTAACAGTGAACCTGACAAATCAATAATTTATCAAAATTTCACTTCTATTCCTTAGCCCAATACCAAATACATATATTGCAGTTTTGTACTTTTCACGCACTAATGATATAATTCCATCTTCATTGCTACACCCAACGTCAAATTTAATAGCATTTAGTACATTTCGTATTTCTCAAAAAATCATCCAGCCCTCAGCCTAATTTTAGAATTTGTATGCTTTTAAAAAAAAATCCGTATCTAAATACCAACACAATCCCTCACACAACAATTCGAAATTCCCCCTATATCCCATTATGCAACACCAAACTGGACTAAACTTATAGTATGTATGTATATGTTTCAAAAATTACTTCCTTTTATCCAAAACTATATCCCAATAACGAATTTCACAATTTCAGCTCTACCCCTTTACACAATAACGATTTGGACCAAATTTTGTGCCTTTAGTAATTTATGTACGCTTATTGTACGTATATCCACAACCACATCCATATCTCAACCCTACACACCAACAGCGGCTATAATACCAAATTTCCGAATTCCACCTCTATTCATAACACCATTAATACTTTTCGTATGAAAGTACGAATTTCAATAAGTATCTCCAACAGTAATTGCGAATTTTGGGATTCCACCTCTATCGGTCCACCCAAATCTAAATTTTCCAAATTTAGTACCATTTATTACTTTTCTTACCCATAAGTACGAATTTCCAAACTTCCTTAATCCCACACCCCAACAGTAACCTTAACTCGAAATTTCAGGATTCCAGCTCTATCTGTAGTGCGATTCTCTAACTCATTTTTTGAGTTACCGACAAATGTCGGTAAAATTAAAACGCAAAATTATGAATGAAAAGTTAAAATAAAAGTTGACAACACAGTTTCTATCGGTAGAACTTTACGACTACTTTCTTCTGGTCGCTAACTTACCGAATAATATCGTTAATTACCATATTTATAAGCATTGTAATTTTACCGATGTTGTCGGTAACACAAAAAATGTGTTTGAGAATCGCACTACTGTTCACACAAATCCAAAATGTACCAAACTTAGTACCATTTAGTACTTTCCGTACCCATAAGTACGAATTTCTGAAAATACCTTAATCCTACACTCCGTAAGTAATCTTAATTCCAAATTTCAGGATTCCAGCTCTATCTGTTCACCCAAACCCAAAATGTACCAAACTTAGTACCATTTAGTACTTTCCGTACCCATAAGTACGAATTTCCAAACCTTCCTCAATCCTACATTCCAACACTAACCTTAACACGAAATTTCAGGATTCCAGCTTTATCCGTTCAACCAAATATAAATTTTACCAAATTTAGTACCATTTAGTACTTTCCGTACCCATAAGTACGAATTTCCAAAACTACCTCAATCCTACACTCCATCAGTAATCTTAATTATAAATTTTAGGATTCCAGCTCTATCTGCTCACCCAAATCCATAAATCTACCCGTCCACCTAAATTTAAATTGTACCAAATGTAGTACCATTTAGTACTTTCCGTACCCATAAGTACAAATTTCCAAGACTATGTCAATCCTACAGTCCAACAATAATCTTAATTCCAAATATCAGGACCCAGCTCTATTCGTTCCCCCAAATCCAAATTGTACCAAATTTAGTACTTGTCGTACCCATAAGTACGAATTTCCAAAACTTCCCCAATCCTACACTCCAACAGTAACCTTAATTCGAAATTTTAGGATTCCAACTCTATCCGTTCACCCAAATATAAATTGTACCAAATTTAGTATATATAGTACTTACCCTACCCATAAGTATGATTTTCCAAAACTACCTCAATCCTACACTCCATCAGTAACCTTAATTCGAAATTTCTGGATTCCAACTCTATCCGTTCAACTAATATTAAATTGTAACAAATTCAGTACCATTTAGTACTTTCCGTACCAATAAGTAAGAATTTCCAAGACTAACTCAATCCTACACTTCAAAAGTAATTAAATTCCAAATTTCAGGATTCCAGCTCCATCCGTTCACCCAAATCCAATTTGTACCAAATTTAGTACCGTTTACTACTTTTCGTACCCATAAGTAAGAATTTCCAAAACAACCTCAATCCTTCACTTCAGCAGTAATCTTAATTTTTCAGGTTTCCATGTCTCTCTAAATCTAGATTGCACCAAATTTGGTACCATTTAGTACTTTTCGTACACATAAGTATGAATTTTCAATCGTACACTTCAACGGCAATCTAAATTCCAAATTTCAGGTTTTCAGCTCTATCCGTTCACCCAAATCCAAATTGTACCAAATTTAGTACTACTCGTGCACATAAGTACAAACTTACAAAATCATTTCCTTATATCAACACCACTTCCCAACCTTGATTCCCATACCAAATATGAAGATTGTAGCTATGTATATCCGCTCAAAATATACAATTGGTACCAAATTTAGTAACTTTTCGTACACTTATAGGTCGAATTTCCAAAAACCCTTTGGTACATCTTTCTAACTCTCTATCAGTTACACTCATTCCAAATTTCAAAATTCTAGCTCTTCCCGTTTGCCTAATACAAAGGGTACCATATTTAGTACCTTTTAGTACTTTTCGTACCCTTCTAGGTCGAATTTCCAAAAACCCAGCCTTATCTCACCCCTACACACCGACAGCAACCCACAGTCAAAATTTCAGCTTTGTAGCTTCAGCGGTTTCGTCTGGGCGATGATATGTCAGTCACTCAGTCACTCACTCACTAAGCTCTTTTATATATATAGATAAAGGTTATAGCGCTCATGATTCGGCCATAACTTAAAAATCGTCATAAGTTCATATTTTGGTATATACCCCATAGGAAGGTACCTCCTGATTTTACGTATTTAAAAAGTTGTACACATCGTCTAAATAGAATGGGCTCAACGTGGTATTTTGTTGGGTAGAAAACATCGATGTCTCATTCGAATTAAACCTCGTTTTATAGAAAGTGATATTCTTTAGTTTGCGTGGAATATGACGGAAGCCTGGACGTGGTGGAAGAGGTTAGTAATTTATTGAAATGAAGCGATAAATAGGTTATTTATATTTAAAAATGTCTTATTATAAAAAAGTTTTTGTTTTTAACGTTTTGAATGCTTTGGATCTTCTTTTATATCTCCCAGATTTACTTTCTATGAAATTATGCAGTAAAAGTAATAGTTCTTTGCCCTCCCACCTTTCTCAGCTTATTATACTTCGTTGCAGCAAATCATTCATATCCTACAACAATAACTTCCTTATGGTTAAAATGAAATTAACACCATTAAATAATGGTAACATAATTGAATGCACGCTGTGGTTTCTTCCATTAACTTTATCTCGTAAAGTAATCGAGATACATGCGTTTGTGAGCATAAAAGCGTCAAGACTTTGATAACATATTTGTTTACTTCGAAAAAACCGCAGAACGATTTGTTTCGCATGGCCATAATGTGTAAACTGCGATCACATCTGAACATATCCGTACGTATGTATGTAAAGTTTAAAACAATTGACAAAAAGCACCATTGCGGTTAATAGTGGAATGTGTGCGTGTGTTTTTTTTTCGCCCTATTAAATGTCGCCTTCCTTTTGACAAAAATGAAAATTACATTTAATTTAATGCTGTGGTAAGTAATACGGATATGCGGAATGAAATGCCAGTGACTATGGTATGTATGTAAATCGGAATTGATATATGTACATTATAGCGACCCAAAAAATTTTTTTGATACTCCTACCCCCTTCTTTTTTCGTTTTGATCCAAGAACCATACATATGAAAGTATGGAATTTTTTGGTGATATGTTAACGTTAGCCCGTGCCACACGAGCATTTTCACGAAAATTCTCTAAAAACCGCCTTTATGCTCCCCTCGATGAAAAACCTTTACCAGTTCCTTATTGTGGCTAAAAAATGAATCCTACAAAAAATTGTGAAAATCGGATCGGCTATTGATACAGCTTTAATACGCATATTTGGCCGAATGCGGGTAGTTTGGGTGCTATATAGCTATATCAAAATCTGATCCGATTTTCCAATTTTTTTAGGGTCCGTTTGTAGCCACAACAGTGAACTGGTAAAGTGTTTTTATCGAGATTTCCCATTTTGAAGCAATAATGCTGCCTAATATCGAAAAATGATAATGGGCATAAAAAAACAATTCTACAATGCTAGATGGAAATTCTAGAAAATATGTATGTGATATAAAATAAGGCCGAAAACTCTAAAATGACTGAAGAAAGTTATAGAAGTATTGTGACTGAATATATAAATGGAAACATGTAAACTGTTCATAGATGAATATGTCAATTTCCAGCCGAAGGTCTGTCCCACACGAAGACTGTTATTTCTGCTGAAAAATTAAACCATGCAAGGTTCATCTATGACAACAACACTCAAAAAACGTTACACATAAGGAGATAAATCGCAGCTCTTTAGATAGACCTTCTGATATTAAGGCTTACTCGAATTGAATTCAAGACCCGACATGGCGAAATACTCGTAAAGTTCATGAAGAACCATGACAAATTTCATGAAATTATGTTATGCATGTATTCTAATAAAATAAATGGTTAAGCTATGCAATCTTGTGCCACCACTGATTACAAGTAGCCCATCATAACCATTCATCTCGACGATATTGCAATTGATTTGCATAAACAAGAATTAATGACAAACTCACAAAAGCTCCAAACAAGACCAAATGTATGTAAATTACAGTTTTGGGGATTTTCAAATTTAGCTGCCAATTTTTGAGATTTTTTTTTGGAGGGTGTAATCATCACTTACTGAAGGGGGAAAAACAGAACGTATTGAAGCTTTTTTACTTTTACTGCATCTGTTCGGTATACCCATCATTTGGCATCAAAGCTAATCCGCTCATATATTTCGTGCTCAAAACGTATAAACACTGTGTACACTTTTTACAAGTAGCACCTCGATGCTGTGATGTGTTGCATGTTAAATATCAGCCACATGTTGTTCGTTATTTTGAATGGATGGATGGACACTCAAATGCGACGAACGTCAAATGTTTAAGCCACAAATGCAATCAGTAATTTGGATAATTTAATGTTGTACGGAAAATAAATATGATGCTTCATTGTAGATGCACAGTGGAATAAATAAATATGTATAAAAATGAAAGAACGAACATTATTGTTTCATCTTCACCTGATATTGTGATATTAAAATGGTTAAATGATCCAGCAACCGAGTCCTAAAGTCCTCAAGTTACCGTTAACTATCCTAACAGTTCAAAAGTATGTGTTTTTTGAGTTTTTCATATGTTCAAATCTAATAAAAAGGTCAAACACCATAAACAAACCATAAAAATACAAAAATTTAAATTAAGGTTAGGTTTGGGGATGTGTAGTCAATATATATGTATATTGACTACGCCACTCGGAGACCTTTCGGTCCATTGTGATCATCCATAAAGAAAAAGGGGGTTCAGAATTACCTGAAAAGAGAAGAGAAAAGAGAGAAGAATAAAGAAAAAAGGGGGGTGTGGTTTGGAGAATAATAATAAATGAATTAATTATAAGAAATAATGAAGATGTAATAAAGACAGAGGGGGTGGTTTTTTGGCGATGGTGGAAAAAACTGTCAGAGAAGTAGTTACGCTTATGGGTCGCGCCGTCCCAGCCACTTCAGATTTTTAATGATGTTGTTTATGATTGTTGGTTCCATGTTTGAGTAGAAGGTTAAGCTTGGAGGAAAGCGTACTCCTGTTAGTCTATACCGCTTTCGAGTTAACATCGGGCAACGACATAGAATATGCTCGATCGTCTCCGTTTCCTCCTCATCTTCACAGAGCCTGCAATAGTCCACTCCATCATCCTGCCATTTGCCGATAAAAGCTCGGATGTAGCAATGGCCGGTAATGACTCCCGTCAATACCCTGATTTCTGATTTACTCAGACTTAAAAGCGAAGTTGTTCTCTTTGTTGAAAGATTCGGCCAAATGGCCCTTGACACGTTGCGCCTTGGTTCATTATGCCATAGTTCCTTGGCCTGTTCTTCAAAGAACGTCTCCACCTTCCGAAAAACGTGACATATGGGTGGTTTAATAGAAACAGTGATAGCTTGACTTGTTGATTGAGATCCGTGTCTTGCCAAAATTTAAATTAAAATTTCTTTTAAAAATTTTTTAATTTTTCTCAAGAAATTTAAAATTTGTTCAGAAATTACAAAAAACGGAATGGAACGGGACTGGTACAAAAGTATATATGGACTAAAAAATGACACTCTCAGGCATCATTCTGCAAAAACGAAACATCGTTCCATGCTGTTCCCGACAAGTTCTAGTCCACTAAAATTGGAATTTCACAAAAATTTACACTCAGAAAAATATGTATATGTTAGAAATATGTTTGGATCCAAACAAATATTTGTTTGGGACTGATTGCAAACAAATATATGTTTGGATTTGGATCTAATAAGCTCAACTCGAAAGAGAATTAATTAAATATCACTATAAATGACCTTCGCCTTAATAAGGCAAAAATAAAAAAATAATTTCAGCATGGGCCAGGCTGGGATTCGAACCTGGGTCTCCGACAACTGAGTGTCAAGGATGCCGGCGTCTTAGCGTTCTCAGCCACCATCAACTTGTCAAAACTTTAGTAGACAATAATTGATGATCAAAAATCTTCTGATATAAGGAGAACAATTACTAATGACGTACGAATAAAACTTACCATAGTATTTGTGAACATTGAAAAATGGAATTACCAAGTAGGACTATAGGAAAAGTTTGGAGTTTCAATTAACTGACATAATTTCGCATATGCATTTATCTAATGAAGTGCGTTATATATACTAGTTCCCAAGCTTTGCCTTCGTCTGCCACAAAAACACCATTCAATACGCCTGAAGATCGGCTTAACCACCCGTGAAACGTAGCGTAATGATTGAATGCGTGGGACTTCGGTAGACTCCTAATTTTTCAATGTATATAATAGGTCTAATAAGCTCAACTCGAAAGAGAATTAGTTAAATATCACTATAATGACCTTCGCCTTAATAAGGCAAAAATAAAAAAAAAAAAACCTAATTTGTTTGTATCCAAACAAATATATGTTTGAAACATTTTGTAACATATCTCAATTTTATTTGTTTGGGTACCAACATATTTTTTATGTTAGAACATATTTTTTATGGGTGGAGAGGATTTTTGTCAAAGAGAGTAACAACAGGGCTCTCGCAGCTACGGAATGCTGGTTTATAATAAAGAGTTGTGTGCATGGTGTAATGCGTAAAACACGTGTGTTTCGTGCCTTGTTGTTGTTAACCAACGTAGCAAGCGAAGAGGAAAAAGAAAAAATGGTAATAATTATGTTGTTTTTTTTCATCAGTGTTCTAGAGAACATCGTGGAGTAAATACGGTAAAGTGAGTGAGTAAATCAGTGTTTTGTGTTTTTTGTAAATTAAATGTCCAATACATTTTATCACACTATGCAACACTGAAAATGCAAACAACTTCTCGTATGAATTTTTTGAAAGTACATATTTAGACTACAAAAACCCTAGTAGGGTTTTGTCCTGTCAGATCCAGTTCGGATTTTATGGCCTCATCTAAACCGGGCTAAATCTACACTTTTTTGTATTTATTAGGCCTTTATCTCAGAAACGAATAGGAATGTGGCCTTGCTGTCTTTAGCAATATTGTAGCCCAAAGCTAGTAGAACTTATAAGCTGTACAGACCATATAAGAAAAACTCCATCTAAGGCATCAAAATCGAAAAAATATAGAAAATTTTACATAATTGTTGAAATTCTGGTCAGTATCGGCTAAACTATTGGGAGTTGAACGAAGTAACCTTTTCCAAAAATCTTCCAAATAAAGTTCTCTACAATTCTTTAGAACATTCTGAAACTCTAAAATGCTTAATCCATGTTGTTTCAGCTGTATTTTGCATCATATCTTTTACAACACGTATTTCAAACACAGTTCACACCAACAGTTTATTCTCGCATTTCGAATTTCACTACATTATTGACATTTTTATTAAATCGTCGTTGAAAAATGTACTGAAAACAACGGCATAGAGGCATTTTACAACAATGACATGTTCTGAAGAGTTGTGTATTACATTCCAGGGAATATTTTTCCAAAAGAAAATATTCAGAAAAAATTAACGGTTTTGGAGATACGGTGCGAAATGTATAAAAATTGTCGATTTTTTGCATATATTTTGAAATTTGAGGCAATAAATGTAGTTTTTCGGGTTCATTATTACTCCAAATATTTTATTCTTGTCCTTATCTACAAATTTGCTTCAGAGGTCAGAAGAAGATTCGCATTGGTTTCAGTGATATAGCCCCGAATTTCTTTAAAAACTCAATATTTAACCATGTTTAGATGGGGCCATAAAATCCGAGCTGGATCTGACACAACAAAACCCAACTAGGGTTTCTTGTTGTTTGGGTATGTACTTTCAAAAAATCCTCAGTTCGAATTGTTTGCACAAGATGACCTTAAAAATGTTGCACAGTGTAATTGAATCAAAAATGTGAATGGAAATATTTTATTAGACACGGAAGAAATCGCATTTAATTTGGTAATTACATCAATACATTTTCCATATATATACATACATACATATATGCATACATACATATGTATTAGGCCGGGGCGATTTGTATGGAAGGAAAAAAGTGACAGTGGGCGCCTGGAGTTTCTGATTCTTGGGATTGTACTGAGCAAAAAAGTCCACTAGACCATATGTCTACGGTGAAAATCGAGCCCCCGGATTTTGACTTGAATTTTTTTTCAAGGATATTTTGGCCAAACCATATCTCAGAAACTTGACCTACCCTGAAAATTTTCTTTTGCGTTCTTAGTAGAGATGGGCGCGTGCCTAAAAAATTAGGCACGAACATGCACGAACACGGACCAAAATTTGTATGCACATTCACGCACAAACACGGCGTTTTTTGAGAAGGCACGATCACGCACACTCACGCACGAAATTACAACAAAAGAGAAATCGATATAGGTGTACATTTATTTGTTCAAAAATATATTCATATGAAGTTTTTGATTTCCTTTATTTTTGCTGTGGTGATGCTGCTCATCAACAAAACATTTCAGTATATTTTCTGATTTTTTTCGACCAACGGCTCCAGAGCGCCTTGAAAAAGTCGAGTTCTATGAAAACTATATACAAAGAAATACTCATAACTTCTTTAATATTGGTCCAATTTGAAAAATTTTTTTGTTGCTTGTTTTGTTGTATTTAAAAAAAATAGAAAACAATTTGGAACAGTGGAATTGGATAAATTTTCACGATTCCACATTTAAAATCAATTTTTAACAACGACCCTTAGATTTTCTTGATTTTTTTTTTGTATAAAACTATGATCAGTTACAAAAATTTCGAGTCCTATTTGGTAGTGGGATTCGAATGATTACTATTTTTTCTTAATTTTTTGAAATTTGTCAATATAATTTTTCCGACAATTTTGCCTTTTTTAGGCGAAGATCAGTTTTAGTATTAATTTTTTAATTAATTTCTCGTGGGATTCGAGCTTGATGATCAATAATAAAAGGGAAAAAGGAAGCCCGACGATTCGAACCCACACACCCACCACTATGTGACATGACATGTTTCGCCTTTGTAAGGCTCCTCAGACATATCGGATGTGGGACGGCTTCGCTATCATCTAACTTTTCCTCTTTCAAATACAATTTGTTTTTTACAACACTGAATATTTTTTCAATCATTATATGGCTTTCATGACCAACGCTTAGCGTAGTCTTTGAAATTTTTCCTTTACCAGGGTGAAACATTTGTTATTTTATCAAAAAAAAAAAAAAATTAAAAAATATTTTTATACCCTATACCACAATGTGGAAAAGGGTATTATAAGTTTGTTTTGGTAAAAATTCATGTAACACCGCGAAATATACGTCGGAGACCCCCGATGTGGTATATGGAGGTGGGGTTCAGATCAGAATAGATCCCTATTCTTATTGGTGATGATCGTGAAATATTTAGCGGGTGAAATGGACCAAAAACATAATATTTATCCAATTTTCTAGCGGCTCTGTAGGTCTCAATAATAGTCCGATCAACGTTTAATTTTAAATAAGGTAAGAGTATATCACAAAGGAGAAGCTTGCAATTTGAGATGGCGATCGGTTAATATTTAGAGGGTTAAATGGACCAAAACTTTTGTGTGAAAATTGTGAAAATTTTTAATATACAGCTCATATCTTAATTCCTGGAAGTGACATTCCGGACAAGTGAGATATGCTTGAAAGTGGAACGCTTGACCTTTCAATTGATGCCAATTATGTTGGTGTACATGATCAGATAACAGAGTTACAACCTAATACATTCCGTTAGTTGTTTGTAGTGTAATAATAAACTCGCTAGAAGTCGCAATTATACATCAATAGTCACGAAATTTTGCACCGAGTAAGAATATAGGTCGAAAAAGATGCCTACAATTTTGAATGATGATCTGATGTTCTTTAGCGGGTGAAATGTACCATTACTTTTGTATGAAAAATATAAAAATTTTATTTTTGGTCGATATTTTAATTCCTTGAGGACATATATATTTCGCAAAGTAGCCTACATATGAAAAAAAAACTACTGACCTTTCCTCTGATGGAAATTGCAATAAAGTGTTTGCTAGATAACGGGCCTACTGCCTAGTATATTATGGGTTCTGTGTAGAGAACCACATTTTTATCCCATGCTACATATTGTCTATACAAAAGTTTATGTAACACCACGAAATATTCGTCCTAGACCCCTTATTTGGTATGCCAAAATTCATATCTCGACGAGATAAAGCGATTTAGCGATGTGTGTCCGTCCATTAAAAATTGTAAACAAGCTTAAGGCCGCAATTATGGACCGATTGTAACGAATTGTTTAAGGAGGTTGGATTCGGGCAAGAATAGAAATGGTTAGTTTTTGCTGATGATCGTGAAATGTTCAGGGAATGAAATGGACCAAAAACAAAATTTTAACCAATTTTGTAGCGGCTCTGTAGGTCAAAATAATAACCCGCAAAATTTTAAACAAAGTTTGAGTTTATGATGAAGAAGAAGCGTACAAACCAACGTGAAGATCAGATAATACTTAGCGGGTTAAATGGACTGAAACTTTTGTGTGAAATTGGTAAACATTTCAATAAGGTAGCGGTTAAACAACGGAAGTAGTAGTACTACATAAGTGGGTTTCATTACATTTTAGTTTGTGTGAACTAAATTTTCCTTTCCTGCTACAAAAATGTCTTTGTCATGCTAGAAAACTTTTTGGTTTTGGTCTTGAGTATTATACATTACATCTCTGATATTTGATAATTAAATTTTCACAATCATTGAATAGAAGTTCCGTGGAGAGCGATTGTCCAAGGATAGTGGTATAGGGTATCCCATGGTCGGCTCCGTTCGACTATAGACTTTTCTTACTTGTTTAACATTTGTTTTGTTGTTTTATTTAGGAAATTATCTTAAACATCTTAAAAACAGAGTTATTTTTAGATTTTGAAAATGGATTAGCTATTACTGTACCAGGCGGACAATAAACTAACTAAGCTGATGATTAAATTACTACAGCTCGGGGATTGTATGACTGAGAATCCGAGCCAAATAATCCACCAAATATTAAAGGGATTTTTTGCCAGAAGTTTATTTTTAGATACGAAATAGGATTTGAATATGAAATACGTAATGTTTAAACAAATCGCGGGAAAAAAAACTTCATTCAGTAATACCCACTAATGCTGGTACACCAATTACTAAACCATTCTTAAAACCGCAAAATAAAGATGTTTTAAAGATGTTTACGATAAATTCCTAAATAAAACAGCAACACAAATGTAAATAAATGAAACGTATTATGTTTTTGGTAAAATAAGATATTTTGCGCAGTAGTATATAGGAAAAACGTTATTGACAAATGTACAAAAAATTTAGAAAAAATAGTTATTATTCGAATCCCACTACCAAGTAGGACTTAAAATTTTTACATTGATCGCAGTATTATACAAAAATTTTTCAAGAAAATCGAAAGGGTCAATCATTATTAAAAATTGATTTTAAATATTAAATCGCGAAAATTGCATCTAAGCCGACTGTGCCAAAATTTTTTCTATTTTTTATTAAATAGGTGATAAAACAACAAAACATATTAAAAAATATTTTTTCAAATTGGACCAATATTAAAGAAGTTATGAGTATTTCTTTGCATATAGTTTTCATAGAATTCGACATTTTCAAGGCGCGAAATCCCTGGAGCCGTTGGTCGAAAAAAATTAGAAAATTTACGGAAATGTTTTGTTGATGATCAGCATCACCACAGCAAAAACTAAAGGAAATAAAAAACCTCTTATTGAAAAATTGTCCGAGTTCACTCAGAGAAATCCCCATATGTACTTTTAATTTTTCTATTCTTATTTAAAAACATTATTTTGTACAAGTTAGAACTCAAAAGTCTAGTACGTCTTTCGTTGTTAAATCCAAAAATTTCCTGGCTAATTGTTTTGAATATTTTAGATTAGACTGTTTCCAAAAGTGTAAAACATCAGTCTGGCTAGATACGGCACTCGATAATACGTATTAATTTCTGTATCAATTGGAGACTTTTTCAGTTTTCGTCTTTTTGCCATTTTGATCCAAAAATGTGGCTTTGTAATTTCCTGCTCATCATTAGAAAAAAATCTACGTTCTCACTTTGTATGCCAAGTAACATTGCTTTTACATTAGCTAATAAATAAGTTGTCTCTTTAGACGGCGGAAATAAAAATGTCCCTATAAGATGTGCCATTGTTTGTACAAATCGTTTAAGAAATGATTGTTTAGTTTTAGCTTTCAAATTTAGCTTTAGTTTTAGCTTTCAAATTGAGTCAATGGTATTAATTGAGCAGACTTTCAAAAGTTTTTTAGACCAAAGGGCAAATATGTGCATATTAGGGTACTTTTCCGAGCTTAATTTTTCGGAACACTCTTTGAATATTTTATGAAAACCCAATAGAGGTTCTAGCAAACTTAAAGTCAGATATACGATCCAACTCTTTCTTTTTTAGGAAAATACTCTTATTAATCTCACTCTGGGTTTGGTATATGCTCTCAAGCAACGTGTTCTATATCTTGTTTTAACATTTTCGACAATTTGTTGTTTAGCTCCGAGTGTTTAAAATATCTTACAAGGTTTTTTGGGCAGTCATTCAGTCAATCCCAATTCGGGAAAAGATGTTTTTCAATAACATCATTTATAACATACAGTCAGATAAACATCTGATTTGCAAAGAGAGTATATTGCGTTAACCCTCTGGGTAGTTTTTGTGTGTGCTTCTCTCATGAACAAAACAAATTTCAAACAAACATCATCTTTTTTTACTCATACTCTGGCACCTCCATAACAAAACGGCAATAAGTACCAGACTACAAAAACGAAGCAAATAATTTTAGGCATTTTTTGGTCGGTTTTATATTCTTGTTCGATTTTCGTGTTTTGTATGGTCTCTTGCACGACTTCTAAAGGAAGACCAAAAATTAAGCACGATCGTGTCACATAGTGCAGATCGTGTTTAGTCGTGTCGTGCAAAACCGTGTCGAACAAAAAAACACGATCACGCACGGCCAAAAATTTATTCCGGCACGACACGCACAAACACGGCGTTTTTCGAGAAGGCACGAACACGCACTACTCACGGCACGACACGCGCCCACCTCTAGTTCTTAGTACACTCACCAAGTGCTTTCATCTCCAAAAGGAAATTTCTACCCACTGACTTTGAGTCAAATTTTGTAGCATAGTGTAATTTATCGATATTTTCCAAAAAATGTGCACATTCTCGGGGCCATCACTGCATGAAGGAGCGTTCCAATGCTTTTGCTATGTACTAGAGAGTTCTTAATTATTGTCTTGGCTACCATTTTTGTCTTTGTGTTGGATCGAAAATCTCAAGGGTTTGGCGAAAATATGCAAAAAACCTTGAAAAAAACTTCAAGTCAAAATCCGGGGACTCGATTTTCACCGTAGACATATGGTCTAGTGGACTTTTTTGCTCAGTACAATCCCAATAATCAGAAAATCCAGGCGCCCGTGGTGGTTTTCAAATCGCCCCACCCTAATATGTATATTTGAAATATGGATCTACCTAATTATTACATTATATAATCATTTGATTCCAGATGCCGATTTTCCGCTTATGATTTCAACTTTGAGGAAAATATGTTTTATGTTCACAACTAAGAAGAAGTGTTCAACGATGTTTCTATATAATTTTTTTCTTTTTAAAAGTGCGACTTTTTATAAATTATTTCATTCAGTTTTTCTTTTATAAAAGTGTGTCATGGGTTTCCTTGGAATTTTGTATGTTCCTATGTGTCTTTGTTGCTTTGCTTTTTTTCTATGCTCTTCAATAAAAAAACACCACCATTTATAAATGTGTTTACATTGTTAGAACCCAGCCAGCATTTGGAAGTGAGTTTCTCATTCCCTCGCCTAGGAAGTCACTCCGGAGACACGTCAAGGAAGATCGTTGGTGAATTACACAAACAATTTCTATAGCCTTATTGTGATGACCTTTTATCGCGTATGCCGACACTTCGGAGTGACTTCCAAGGCGATTGTTTACATTTAATTAACGATTAAACACATTTGAAAAAATAAAGAACATTTTTCTATGAGACGGAGGTGCAGTGGTAAGCATACTCGCTTTGCACTCCGAAGGTCCGGGTTCGCTTCCCAAGTCAGGCAATATAACATCACATTTTTAAAATGACAAAATTAATGTAGGCCGAAATTGCAAAGAATAATTTCTCTAAAAGAGAAGAGAAATAAAAATTAAAAAAATAAATATAAATTAAAAAAATAAATAAAAATAAAAAATAAATATAAATAAAAATAAAAAATATTAAATAAAAATAAATAGAAAAAAAAATAAAAAAATATTTTTTTTAATTCCAAGAACTATCGCGGAAATGATCTTCTAGAAGTGTCGCTGGAGTGACTTCCAAGACGACACGCCGGCGTGGTTCATTTCTTCACAACGGAGGTCACTTCAGGGTGACTTCCGCTACTATCGCCGCGACTGTTTTCATCGCCCTGGGCGACACGCCTAAGTCACTTCCACGATAGTTTTTGCTTGCAGGGAAATAGCCAGTGAGTGATTGCTGAGAGCAAGTGAGCATACATTTCAATGTGTTTCACAGTGACATTTACGCTCCCTTGCTCCCAGAAAGCGCCCACTGGTGCACGTGTTTGTTTTTTTGTGGCTTTTGGGTTTGTATTTGTTTGCACCCAAACAGATGTCACGGTGTGCCTTAACCAAATTTAAATGGAAGGTGCTTACACCTGGGAAGTTTTTGCAGATTCTGAGACTACAATGTTCATAGATGAGAAATATCAAGAAACAAAAAAAATCGCCGGAGGGATTTTCAAATAAATCGCGATTTAAATTCATATTTTTAGGGGTTCTTTAGGTTTTCACGATTTTGCTTGGAAACTGCGAGTCCTATGTAAATGGGCCTAAAGAAAATGTAGCTGTGAAAATTCTCCGCAAGATTGACCTTTACGCAATTTTCGTAGGTTTTACCGTTTTTGAGATATAGAAGTTCAAATTTAGACAATGCACTAACTGTATCGCCTCCTTATAAAACAATATCATGCTCAGTGCGCCTTAACTAACATTTGATGAAAACCGCTTACACATGGGAAGATTTCGCGGGCTGTGAAACAGCAATGTTCATAGATATAAAAAATAAAAAAACAGAAAAAATCGCCAAAGGGATTTTTAAATAAATCGCGATCAAAATTCACAACTTTAGGTTTTTTTTTAGGTTTTCACGATTTTGCTTGGAAACCGCAAGTCGTATCGAAATGAGTCTAAAGAAAATGTTGAAGCTGTGATCTCTGATCTCTAAGTTTTTCCATAGGTTTTACCATTTTTGAGATATAGGGGTTCAGACAGTTCTTTAAAATCTATTCACTACTTTCGAATTGCAATAGGCTTTGTCCACATGTACAACTTTAAAACCAAATCAAACCACTGTTTACGAAAAAAATCTTTAAACGTGGCTTCTGCTCAGCACGAGACCATTCGTTTTTTGTTTATTCTCAAAATAAAACTCAAAAACATCTCATTTAGAAATCATACAGGCGATCACTCTCCCACCTATGAAGTTTTCAAATCATTTTAGACAACTTAGCTAAAAAAGTTAAATGCCTACTTTGTATTATTATATCGATTCGAAGGTTTTTATACCCTCCACCATAGGATGGGGGTATATTAAGTTTGTCACTACGTTTGTAACTACTCGAAATAATCATTGTAGACCCCACAAAGTATATATATTCTTGATCAGCGTGCAATTCTACATCGATATAGCCATGTCCGTCCGTCTGTCCGTCTGTCCGTCTGTCCGTCTGTGGAAATCACTCTAGCGTCCGAACGGATTGACGTAGGTTGATGAAATTTTGGGAAAATATGTTATATTTACGTAGGACTTTTGGTATTGAAAGCGGGCTATGTAGGTCCACGCTTTCGTATAGCCCCCATACAAAATGACGCGTGACGCGTCGTCGTTTTAAGGAATTTTTAAGATATTTGGCCCATTTTACCACCGAATTGGTTGTAATTTGGTACTTTGTGTCTCCAGAGGCCAAAAAATATTCCTACCAAAGTTGGGTTATATAGGTCCACGTTTTGGTATAGCCCCCATATAAGGCCCCATATAAAGTACGCGTCATTTTAATATATTTTGAATGTATTAGACCCATTTGACCACAGAATTGGTTGTAATTTGGTATTTTGTGTCTTCAGAGGCCAGAAAACATTCCTACTAAAGTTGGGTTATGTAAGTCCACGTTTTGGTATAGTCCCCATATAAGACCCCTTATAAAGTACGCGTCATTTTAATATATTTTGAATGTATTAGACCCATTTGACCAAAGAATCGGTTGTAACTTTGTATTTTGTGTTTCTAGAGGCTCAGAAACATTTCTACCATAAAATGTTTATATAGGTCCACGTGTTGATATAGCTCCCATAATACAATATCTCCCGATTTTCGATATTTTGAACGTTTTAGCCTCATTATCACACCGATATGGCTGAAATTTGGTATTTAGTCTTCTTTAGGCGTATAAAACTTTCCCCCAGAAATTTGTGGGTATAGGTCCACGCCATCATATACCCCCCATAGAACGGTACCTTCCGAATTTCGGTATTTTGAAGGTTGTGGCCACATTAATAAACCGAAATGGCTGAAATTTGTGGTGGAGGGTATTAAAAGTTCGGCCCGACCGAACTTAACGCTTTTCTTACTTGTTTATTTTCAGTCGAAAACATTTGCCATTGTTTGGCTGATGCTATTGCTGCTGATCGACAGCCGATTTTTTTAAAGAAATAATTTTGCAGACGACATAAAAACCGCAAATATTCATGTAGTGCGTCGTCCTCTACCTCATTCTACCTTTACCATTCCACCAATAATGTGTTCGTTCAATTTTGCCATGGTACTACTGCAGATAATGCGTCTGCTGCCATAGTCCAAGCTCACATCATTCGTCCCGATGGTTCAATAACTGAATACATCGGCATAATTTATGCCCTGCGGCAACAGTTTTTGTGGCATTTCCAGCATTCAAAGATTAAAATAAATTGATGAAATCGTCCTGTTCTGTTCGGTTGCCCTTTTGATACATACATATGGTCAATATGATTTCATGGCTTTTTTGCATGGACATTGACTTTGCTGTTTGTTATGTTTTTGTTTTGTTTTCTCCTGTGGACATGCGGCAGCGAAAAGCATTTGGAAAACGCCATTATATCCACCTGATCCTAAAAATCAACCATTTGGTTAGTGTTTTTATCAAATTGCATGGTTGTGGTATGTGGCAATTACACTACCAATACTATTCCGATGGCTAAACTGAAACACGAAAACCATCGGTATGGCATAAATAATTATTCAATTAAAATGCCCAGTCAACATGACAATAATTATAGCTGAACACACGATGGCATATAATTTTGTTATGCTGTTGTTGCAACAGCACCGATAGTTAGACAAGTTATTTAAATTGAGCTGATGCGGAAAAAATGTGTGTGTGTGTGTGTGTGGAAATTATGAAAAAGTTAAGACCTTTGCTATGAATTGCTGGCGATAATCCCTATGTATGATGAGCATAAAATGATAAAGACAATAACATGTGGCTGTAGAATTTCTGACACCCAAAGGTTTACTTGGTTTACTACGTGAATTTTAGTCTCAAATCTAGAATCAATCTGTTATTTAAAAGTTATTATGACACAGGTCTAAATCTCTACACGGAGGAAAAAAACGGCCTCTCTAACATATGTTCCAAACATATTTTGCAGCAAACTTATATATGTTTGCAACAGTCCCAAACAGAACCTGCAAACAGATATATATATATATATATATATATATATATATATATATATATATATATATATATATATATATATATATGTTTGGATGCAAACAAATATTTGTTTGGATGAAATATAAATACAAACCCAAAAGCCACAAAAAACATACACATACACACACATTTATATGTAAATGGTGGTTGTTTCTCTTTTATTAGAAATACCATACACAAAAGCAACAACAGACACTTGGGTACATACAAAATTCCAAATACAAGAAATAGTGTCACACATTTAGAAAGAAAAACAAATAAAAACTATTAGTTAAAAAATATAGAAACATCGTTGAACATCTCGTTAGTTGTAAAAAAACACATTTTCCTCAAAATTGAAATCATCAACGGGAAATCGGCATCTGGAATCAAATGATTATGTAATGTAACTAGCAAAGTGCCCGCTACTTTGTATGCGGAAAGAACATAAAAACAAATAAACAATCTTTAATATGGAAATTGGGAACACTCAAACTTTGTTGTGCTAATACCAATTTTAAACAACATTTTTTTTTTTTTTTTGTTTGTTTTTGGTCAAGTTATGTTTTTATTATTTTTATTATTTTAGTTTAGCTTACTGACATTTGGGTTGTTTTTGCAAATTATAGATGTTTTATTATATTTTTCTCTACGTTTCGTCAATGTTTTCGACTTTTGTAATAATAATATTTGTAATAAAAATATTTAAGATAAAAATCAATAAAAAAAACGGCTTACAATGACTACTATTATAGATTTGTTTATGATACTGCCCCTCCATAAAAAATTACCTTCATTTATACAAAGCGCGATTATCATTGCCAGCTCCACCAGTTCCCCCAAACCCAATCATAGAACTTTACATATAAATACATAAGTACGAATTTCCCAAACCCCCTCCTAAAATTTCAAAAATTCCTGCTAACCCCTTTACACAATAACAAATTATACCAAATTCGGCACCATTTAGCACTTTTCATATATCAACCCTCCACTTACAATAATACAAAATAATAACCGAAATCTTAATTTCAAATCTCAGTAGCATAGCAGTATCCGTTGGCCCAATACCAAATTGTACCAAACTTAGTATCATTTATTACTCTTCGTGCCCACAAGTAAGATTTTCCAATACTACCTCAATCCTTCACTTTAACTGTAATCTTAATTCCAAATTTCAGTAATGCAGTGCTATCCGTTTGCCAAAATCCAAATTGTACCAAATTAAATACCACCTAATACTTCTCATACCCATAAGTACGAATTTCCAAACCTTCCTCAATCCCACGGACCAACAATAATCTTCATTCAAAATTTCAAAATTCCTGCTCTATCCAAATCCAATTTGTACCAAATTTAGTATCATTTTGTACTTTTAGTACCCATAAAGACGTCAGTCCTACAGCACAACAGTAACCTTAATTCCAAATTTCAGGATTAGAGCTCTAGGCGTTCGCTCAGATGGAGATTGTACCAAATTTAATACTTTCCGTACCCATAAGTACGAATTTTCAAAACTACCTGAATCCCACACTTCGACAGTAATCTTAATTGCAAATTTCAGGATACCAGCTTTATCCGTTCACCTGAGTCTAAATTGTTCCAAATTTAGTACTTTCCGTACCCATAAGTACGAATTTCCAAAACTACCCCCATATTTCAATCCTACACATCAAAAATAATAAGTACGAATTTCCGAAACTACTTCAATCCTTCCCTCCAAAAGTAATCTTAATTGTAAATTTCAGGATTCCAGCTCTGTCCATTAACCCAAAACCAAATTTTACCAAATTTAGTACCATTTAGTACTTTTCGTACACATAAATACGAATTTCCACAACCATACTAAATTTCAAGATTCTAGTTATAACCGTTCAAAATTGGTACCAAATTTAGTAACTTTTAGTACTTAGTACTACTTTTCGTACACTTATAGTTCGAATTTCCACAAACCCTTTGGTACATCTTTCTAACTCTCAACCAGTAATCCTCATTCAAAATTCCGGTTATAGGCCTCCAAAGGTTTGAGGATTTGATGTAAAAAGGGTCATTTAGTCAGGAGAATACCTTCCAAATCTTTAGGAAATTTGAATTTATCTCAGAGGCAAAGTTGTAGCTCTTCTCTTAAAGAACAAAAATTGTGAGCACATATAATCCATCAAACTTAATCTGCAAGGTCAAAATCGCCATGGTCAAATTTCTTTTAAATTTTTTCTCAAGTTTTGTTATACAGCTATCAAACCGATCAAATTTGAAGCAAACAACCAACTACAAAAATGTACCTCAGATCTCAGTAAACATCTTTCTACAACATACGAACTATGTATGTATAGACGATTCTTCAAGGTCAAAATAGCAAAGCAATTGTGATTTGTATCCTGTTTTCTCTGTTTCTAGTCCACAGATACTAAACCGTTCAATATTCAAGAAAACAACCAACTACAATAATGTAGCAAAGGCATCAATAAACAACTTTCTGGAACATGCGAAATGTAGCGAAATACTTTTGAAAATATCCAATTTTTACACTTTTTTCTCCGATTCTGCTCCACAGATACCGAATCGCCCAAAAATTAAGGATACCGTCAACCACAAAAATGTACCTAAGATTTCAATAAACAACTTTTTAGAACATATGAAGATTCTAGGAATGATTCTTAGGGCTGAAATTCACGAACAATTAAATTATTTTTAACATTCCCCCTGCTCAGGTTTGGAAATAACAAAGTATTAAAAACTCAAGAAAATTTGAAAGCTTTGTTACTTACAGACCTGAACAGGGAAGAATGATCTAAAATAATCGAATTTTGAGCTTGAAGAATCGTTTCTAGAATCTCCATTTGTTCTAGAAACTTGTTTGTTGAAATCTAAGGTAAATTTTTGTAGTTGTCCTTAATTTTTGGGCAGTTGCGTATCTTTGGACCAAAGTCGGGGAAAAAAGTATCAAAATAGGATATCTTCAAAAGTTTTTTGCTATTTTTACCATTAAGAACCGTTCATAGATATTTCGCATGTTCCAGAAAGTTGTTTATTGGTGCCTTTGCTACATTATTTTAGTTGGTTGTTTTATTGAATATTGAACGGTTTAGTATCTGTGGACCAGAACCAGAGAAAACAGGACTTTTAAGAACCGTCTATAAACAGAGTTCGTATATTCTAGAAAGATGTTTATTGAGATCTGAAGTACATTTTTGTAGTTGGTTGTTTGCTTCAAATTTGATCGGTTTGATAGCTGTATAACAAAACTTGAGTGGAGTACTCCCCCATTGGCTCAACTTCATTTATTACCCTCTATTACAGAGAGTAATGTTTTTCAAAACGAACTGACAGTGTTGCAAAATTTTACTGATCGCTACCAATATCATGATTTCATCCCGGCGAAGGGAATTATCAATTGGCTTCTCAGTTTTTGAAATGATGCCTTTTTAGCGAAAAACCGAACTCTTTAAGTGTCTAGTATTCTCATATGAATGAGAATCACAATCACTTTTCGGTTTTTCCAAAGAAACACCAAAATCAAAATAATTTTGCCGGGATGAAATCATGATATTGGTAGCGATCAGTAAAATTTTGCAACACTGTCAGTTCGTTTTGAAAAACATTACTCTCTGTAATAGAGGGTAATAAATGAAGTTGAGCCAATGTGGGAGTACTCCACTCAAGCAATCGAAAATGAGATTGAATCTTCAACAATAAACAAAACAAACATGTACAGTCTGTCGCAAAAGTTAGTATACACTGTTGAAACCAAAATGTATTAGGGATGAATATCACTATAACCTTTTGAAAACAACAAACAATTAGTTTTATTTGTCTTCCGTAATAACAATTAAAAGTGCGCAATATTTGCATACATTAGCAAATGTAGGGTTCGAATCCCAAAAAGACCAAAATTTATGTCGCAAAAGTTAGTATACAACGGAGAATGCTCGTGGAACTGTGTAAAAAATTCTTGATATTTTTGAACAAAATGAAACTAAATCTGTACTTAAGATCATAAAGAGTATATTAATTGGTTTTAATGGCAGTTATAGTACTTTTAGTGACAAGTCCAACGTACAATGGGTCGTAAAATCCACAAAAATTGGTCATCTACAAATACAACAACTGTAGCGACAAAATTCCGGGTGTTAAGTCCTGTTTATGGATTCTAAAGCCATGAAATGCTCAGAAAAGCTCTAAAGTTTCAATATGGGGTGATCTTGATCGAGTTTCGGCTTGTCCTGTTTGAAAAACGGGAATTTCTTGAAGGAAACGCATACTTTTGAGGTCATTGTCCTTTTGAAACATGTAATAATCCTTAATCCTTACACATAAGGACTTTGCTTTTGAGTTAATTTTTTCACAAATGTTGCCCCTTTTCATATTCCCACCAAAAGTAAATAGTAGGAGAACCTCAAGGTCCGTTGTAAGCCCTACAGTTAAACTGTCCTACCGGCCTTCTCATGTCCCTAGTGTCTAATGTACTTCTAATGTCTAATTAACTACTTCTAACTGATCCATTTAGTTGTATTTTGGTCCTAAGTGAAGCGAACACAGCTTTTCAGAACGTTGGTGCACAATCCATGCGTTATAACAGCAGAGAAAGCTCTGTATTAAAATTTTAATGAGCTATCATATCCTTCTGCGGTGGTGGAGTATCACTGTAGAACTTGCACCAGAACTTGAGGTTCTCCTACTATTTGTTTTTGGTGGGAATGTGAAAAGGTACATAATTTGTGAGAAAATTAACTGAAAAGGAAAGTCCTTATGTGTAAGGATTAGGGATTTTAACACGTTTCAAAAGGACAACGGCCTCAAAAGTATGGGTTTCCTTCAAGAAGTTCCCGTTTTTTCAAACAGGACAAGCCGAAACTCGATCAAGATCACCCCATATTGAAACTTTAGAGCTTTTCTGAGCATTTCATGGCTTTAGATTCCATAAACAGGACATAACACCCGGAATTTTGTCGCTACAGTTGTTGTATTTGTAGATGACCAATTTTTGTGGATTTTACGACCCATTGTACGTTGGACTTGTCACTAAAAGTACTATAACTGCCATTAAAACCAATTAATATACTCTTTATGATCTTAAGTACAGATTTAGTTTCATTTTGTTCAAAAATATCAAGAATTTTTTACACAGTTCCACGAGCATTCTCCGTTGTATACTAACTTTTGCGACATAAATTTTGGTCTTTTTGGGATTCGAACCCTACATTTGCTAATGTATGCAAATATTGCGCACTTTTAATTGTTATTACGGAAGACAACCTTCTTGTCTATCAAATAAAACTAATTGTTTGTTGTTTTCAATAAGTTATAGTGATATTTATCCCTAATACATTTTGGTTTCAACAGTGTATACTATATAATATTCAAAACTTACAATAATTGTTAGCTTAGTTTGCTGGAACTAGGCACTACGTTATTATCCGAATTATGACAACATTTGCTTATTGTTTTTATTTTGAAAATAGATTGCAAATAAAGAAATTAAATAAAAAAAAAAAAAAACAGTGTATACTAACTTTTGCGACAGACTGTATAACAAAACTTTAGAAAAAATTGTGAAAGAAATTTGATCATGGCGATTTGGACCTTGCAGATGAAGTTTGATGGGTTATATGTGTTCACAATTTTTGTTCTTTAAGACAAGAGCTACAGCTTTGTCTCTGAGATAAATTCAAATTTCCTAACGGTTTCGAAGATATAGTCCTGACTAAATGACCCTTTTTACATCAAAGCCTCAAACCTTTGGAGGCCTATAACCGCGAAAGTTGATGAGATACGAAAAAACGGCGAGACACGTGTCCTATCTTTTTTGGACTTCTATCACGCTGCAGTGTCAGAATATGGTTAATGATTTTCGTGTTGCACAGTGAAATGAAGCGGAGTGTATGTGTAGCTTCCATATGTCTGTCCAATGTAACCGAATTTTAAAGAATTCGACGCCCACTTATTTTGAAAACAGTTCAGATTTATATTTTCGACCGATTTCATCATTTAAAGCTCCAAACACCAAATTAGACTGACATTTCCCACTGAGTTGCCTTTTCATTTGCTTTTCTTCCTCACGCACTCTGTATGTGAACAAAAACAAACTACAAACACCATTTGGTTGTTGCTTCTCAGCTAACATTCGAAACAAATTCGGACAGAATCTCTGAAAATTTTTCCGATTCTGATGGCGAATTCGGTACGAAAGCTATATGGACATGGTCACCGAATTCAGAAAGAATTTTCTAAGGAAATTCTAAAAAAGTGTTAGAGTCCCGCGGCGAGTTCGGAAGTAAATTCTTGGAAAATTTGGAGAAAAATATAGATTTTCTGACAGAAATCGGTTCGAATTCGGAAAAAAATTCGGTGGAAAATTTAGACTTTGTGAAGAAGTTCGGTCCGAATGCGGAAAGAAATACAGGAAAAATTCGAAGAAAGGTTTAGATTTTCTGAACAAAAAAAAATTGGAAAAAATTCTTGTGCGCAAACGTCTTTGATTTTGACACAACACAGGACAAACCCCTATCTTTTAATGCACTAGAAGATTCTAATTTCAAACGTTCTAATGATTTATCCTGTTGTTATCATTTTGTGATTAAAAGTAGAACACGAGTATGTTGGAGCTATTAGCACTAGCTTGAATTATTTATTATATGTTGCATTTATATTAAACAATTTCGAAAATTACAGAGATTCTTAAAAATCGTTTAGAAAAGCGGTTTCCACGGTTTTCGCGTATGCTCTTTCTGAATTTTTCGGCTTTTTTCTATCTGCTCTAGTTTTCGAGATATAGACGTTTCGATGCGAAAGCGTATGTTTTCTTCAGGTATGCAGTTAATATTTTAATAATAACAAATAAAGGAGCACATTTAAAAAATCAACAAAACAACAAAAAAAAAAAACATTGTTCCACAACATCCCATACGGGACAAGGGAGACTATTCTCATATCAATGAGTGCACCCCGATTCATATTAGCTCAATGATATGGGACCTACTGTTTATCGCCGAGTCCGAACGGCGTGTCTTAAGACACCACTTGTGGAGAAGTTTTTCAAGGCTGAAATACTCAGAAAATGTCGCCAACATTACTGAGGGGTATTTTGCCACCGTTGGAAAATGTTTGATGTTGCTTGGCCGGGGAATCGAACCCCCGACCTTCTGCGTGCAAGGCGGGCGTGCATACCATTGCACCACCTTAAGAACCAGAACCTTAATTTTCGATTTTGAAGGTTTGAATTTGTTGAGGTAAAGATGCCAAAATTTTTTCGTCATTTTGTCCCATGTGATTTACTATATTTAACATTTGTGTCCTAAGTGTGGATATGAAACAATTCGACAAATATTCGATTCGAACAGAAATTCCTCTTTATTTTTGCAAAGATGTACTATTATTACTAATAATTCAAGTAAAAATTATGAATAGTTTCTTCAGTCAGCTCCACGCAGTTGTGACGTAAACATTAAAATGCGATTATCTCAAAACGGAAAATGGCGTATGGAACACTTAAGCATGACACCGACGATATGTATATCGAAATATTTGAATATGTCAAGAGTAAAAATATCAAAACCTCTGGCCCATACCTATATACGTCCGTATACCCAGGGCGTGTGTGGTGAAAAAAGTAGAACACATGTATTCTTATGAGAACTACCGAAATACGTCGAGCGTATACTTTTTGTAAGTTGGTCCTGCAATTTTTTTGTTTTTGATTTTTCTCATCTATGAACACTGTAGTATCAGAATCCGTAAAAACTTCTCACGTGTAAACACGTTTTATTTAAAGTTAGTTAAGGCGCACCGTGAGAATATTGGTTGGCTGTTGGACTTCGTTAAAATTCACTTTTTCAATACAAATTCCTTAGGTCATGTTAGCTCTATTAATTCAATTAATTAAAAACTTTCACAAATAATGACCTTCGTCCTAATAAGACAACAATATATACAATTTTTGTTCAAAAAACGTTAACATAAGCTATAAGTTATAATTGTCATCAACATAAAAGCACTTACCGTATAAAAACCTTTCACTTTAAAATCAAATAAATCGTTTATTAATTTCTAAAGCATATATTTTGAGGTTTATTATAGTTGGAATTAAATATAATTTCAATAAATTATTGTTGTTATTGCATTTGGATCTTATTACATAAGTCTTACTGACATAAGTACAATTGGTAATTTTCTGAGTAAAATTTCATTGATATATTCATTGTTTTAAATTTTTTAGTTTTTTTTTCGTTCATTCATGCACTGCAGTTCAGAATTGCTTTGTTAACAAAAAAATATTTATTTTTGCGTCATCAACACCATTGCGCCATACTACACTTGAAAGAGTTATATTTCAACATTGAATGTGAAAATGTGAATGTGACTAGGCATACAAATATTACGTATTGTCTCTTCAGTAAAAACATATAATTAGGAGGGTTGACATTTTTTATTTGGAATGACGACATCTATTTTGCTTTTCAGATTAGTCAGGCTTAATCCCATAGTCATTGTTTTTATATTTTATTAACTTAAACTAAGTTTGGACAAAATATTACGAAAGCCAAATTTTTGAACAATTCGTTTTATCCGCTCGAGAGTTATCGTGACCTCCAGCCAGACGGACGGAAGGACATTGCTAAATCGACTATTATTTTGATAAGGCACATTTTATCCATATTCTCGTTAGCATAAAAATTTAATTGAAATATTATCTTTGTCTTAATAGTCGAAAAAAATCGACAAAATTACTTTATTAGTTAATTTACCTAATTCATTTGTCGTACATTTATGTATGTGAGTTTAACTTCATTAATGACAAGTCATACAAATGTCAACAGGTGGAGGGTACCACCTCTTTTTCAAGTTTTGCAAATTTTCTCAGGTTGGCATTTTGTGATACATAATACGTACATTACTTCGTAGGTGGCAATTTGTCGACTCAGCTTGAGGTTCTGAACTGCAGACATACAAAAGTTTTTTTTTTCAATTATGTACTACAATTACAGTTTGTTTTGGTTTAAAAATTTCTTTTTTTGAGTTTTTTCTCTTTGGTTATTTAGGTTTTAACTTCTGTTAATAACTTTTTTTATTTTCATTGAGCAAATATGTTTGTATGAATGAATTTCATTTTATTCTCCCCCCTTCAACAGAATTTATTATTTACCAAAGAACAGCAGTAATTTTATTTTTACCTGCAAAGAATACCTGTTTATGAAATACTGCAATACTTTTATGGTAAATAATTGCGAATCTTTATGAATAATATTATTTTTGTTATTTATCTGTACTAATAATATATTTACGTTTTGCATATAGACTAGACTAGAGCTATTGTGTGTATGTGTGTTTCGTCTTATAATACTTCCTTTAGTTTTGCAAATGAAAAATATACTCAAATCTTGTTTACAATATGGCAATGATGGCAACAATCACAGAAAAAACAATTAGTATTTTTTAAAGTCTATGAATAATCTATTTTTATTAATATACGTCAAATACTACGAATCTTAAACGCCGTTTTTAATAGAGCTTATTGCCGGGTTAACCTTCTTTATGAGGATTTATTTGACTTTTACCCTTTGGAATCGACATTTGAAACCCAAACCCATTGGGTTAATCCGGTTAAGTGCAAACGGGTTATTATTATATAAAAGATTAGCCGATAGACTTAGAATCTAGTGCTGTTTTTATACCCTCCACCATAGTATGGAGGGTATATTAAGTTTGTTTTTCCGTTTGTAACGCATTGAAATACTCATTTGCGACCCTATAAAGTATATATATATTCTTGATCAGGGTAAAATTCTGAGTCGATCTGTGCACGTCCGTCCGTCCGTCCGTCTGTGGTAATCAGTCTAGCATCCACAAAAATGGAGATAGAACGCTGAAATTTTGGGAAAATGCGTCTTTTGTTTGCAGGCAGGTCAAGTTCGATGATGGGCTATATCGGTCCACGTTTTGGTATAGCCCCCATATAACGGTACCCCCCGATTTACGGTATTTTGCCGTTTTTAGCTACATTTTCAGACCGGTTTAGCTATAATTTGACATTTAGGGTTCTTAAGTGTCAAAAAACTTATATAACAAAAGTTGTGGACATAGGTCCACGTTTTGGTATAGCCCCCATATAACGGTACCCCCCGATTTACGGTATTTTGACGTTTTTATCCACATTTTAAAACCGATGTAGCTATAATTTGACATTTAGGGTTCTTAAGTGTCAAAAGTTGTGGACATAGGTCCACGTTTTGGTATAGCCCCCATATAACGGTACCCCCCGATTTACGGTATTTTGACGTTTTTATCCACATTTTCAAACCGATGTAGCTATAATTTGACATTTAGGGTTCTTAAGTGTCAATAAACTTATATAACAAAAGTTGTGGACATAGGTCCACGTTTTGGTATAGCCCCCATATAACGGTACCCCCCGATTTACGGTATTTTGACGTTTTTAGCTACATTTTCAGACCGATGTAGCTATAATTTGACATTTAGGGTTCTTTAGTGTCAATAAACTTATTTAACGAAAGTTGTGGACATTGGTCCACGTTTTGGTATAGCCCCCATATAAGGGTACCCCCCGATTTACGGTATTTTTACGCTTTTAGCTACATTTTCAGACCGATGTAGCTTTAATTTGACATTTAGAGTTCTTAAGTGTCAATAAACTTATACAACAAAAGTTGTGGACATAGGTCCACGTTTTGGTATAGCCCCCATATAACGGTACCCCCCGATTTACGGTATTTTGACGTTTTTAGCTACATCCTCAGACCGATTTAGCTTTAATTTGACATTTAGGGTTCTTAAGTGTCACTAAACTTATACAACAAAAGTTGTGGACATAGGTCCACGTTTTGGTATAACCCCCATATAACGGTACCCCCGATTTACGGTATTTTGACGTTTTTAACTACATTTTGAGACCGATTTAGCTATAATTTGACACTTAGGGTTCTTAAGTGTCAGTAAACTTATATAACAAAACTTGTGGACATAGGTCCACGTTTTGGTATAGCCCCCATAAACGGTACCCCCGATTTACGGTATTTTGACGTTTTTAGCTACATTTTCAGACCGATTTAGCTATAAATTGACATTTAGGGTTCTTAAGTGTCAATAAACTTATATAACAAAACTAGTGGACGTAGATCAATGTTTTGGAATAGCCCCCAAATAACGTTACCGCCCGATTTCAAGTATTTTGACGATTCAAGTCGCATTTCTAGACCGAATTAGCTATAATTTGATATTTAGGGTTCTTAGTGACCAAAAAACTTATATTCGAAAAAATTATGAACATAGGTACATGTTTTGGTATAGCCCCATATAATGGTACCTCCTGATTTTTGGGTATTTTGAGATTCTTACCTACAAGCTTTAACCGAAGTAGCTGTAATTCGAACATTTGACATTTGAAGTTCTTAGTGGTCACCACACCTCTCCACCAAAATTGTCTGAAATTTTCGGAAAATGAGTCTTTTGTTTGCAGTCAGGTCAAGTTCGATGATGGGCTATATCGGTCCACGTTTTGGTATAGCCCCCATATAACGGTACCCCCGATTTACGGTATTTTGACGTTTTTAGCTACATTTTCAGACCGATGTAGCTATAATTTGACATTTAGGGTTCTTAAATGTCAGTAAACTTATATAACAAAACTTGTGGACATAGGTCCACGTTTTGGTGTAGCCCCCATATAACGGTGCCCCCCGATTTACGGTATTTTGACGTTTTTAGCTACATTTTCAAGTCGATTAAGCTATACTTTGACATTTAGGGTTCTTAAGTGTAAATAAACTTATATAACAAAAGTTGTGGACATAGGCCCACGTTTTGGTATAGCCCCCATATAACGGTACCCCCGATTTATGGCATTTTGACGTTTTTAGTTACATTTTCAGACCGATTTAGCTATAAATTGACATTTAGGGTTCTTAAAGGTCAATAAACTTATAAACTTGTGGACATACATAGGTCCATGTTTTGGAATAGCCCCCATATAACGTTACCGACCGATTTCAGGTATTTTGACGTTTAAATTCACATTTCTAGACCGAATTAGCTATAATTTGATATTTAGGATTCTTAGTGACCAAAACATGGACCTACGTTCATAATTATTTCGAATATAAGTTGTATTCGAAGTAATTATGAACGTAGGTCCATGTTTTGGTATAGCCCCATATAATGTATTGATAAAGCCCCCATATAACGGTGCCTCCCGATTTTCAGTAATTTGATGATTTTAGCTACAATATTAAACCGAACGAGCAGTAATTTGACATTTGAAGTTCTTAGTGGTCACAATACCTCTCCATCAAAAATTGTCAACATAGGTCCATGTTCGGATATAGCTCCAATATAACGGTACCTCCCAATTTTCAGTAATTTGGCAATTTTAGCTACAATTTTTAACCGAACTAACTGTAATTTGACATTTGAAGGTTGTAGTGGCCAACACACATCTGCATCAAAAATTTTCAACATAGCCCCAATATAACGATTCTTCCCGATTTTCGGTACTTTGAGGATTTTACTTAAAATGTTTAACCGAACGTAGGTCCATGTTTTGGTATAGCCCCAAAACAAACCTCCCGATGTTCCGTACCTTAGCTTTATTTTTTGGACGAACTTTCTGTAATTTGAAATTTAAACGCCAACAAAAATTCTGCAACAAAAATTGTTCATTTAAGTTCATATTTTCGTATAGCCCACATACCTCCGAACTAGCTGTTAATGACATTTGAAGTTCCCACGTTATGTACCGATTTTCGGTATTTTGAGGATTCTAGCTACATTTTTTAACCATCAAAAACTGTCCACATAGGTCCACCAAAAATTGTCAACATACATAGTTAGATATATGCACCATAAAATGGCCTTCCGAATGAAGCATTTTATGTACATTATCTGACATTTTAACGTACCCACTTAAAGTTGGGGACAGGAATGAAAACTAATTATTCCATTTTAGTTCAGAATATTTTGTGGTGGAGGGTATGAAAAGTTCGGCCCGGCCGAACTTAACGCTTTTTTACTTGTTTTGTTTTAAATTCTGGCAATATTAGGGGTGTTATGGGTGCGCTTCGGGACTGTTTCTTCTTATGCGCTTTAGATACGCTTTCTTTCAGCGCTTTCGATGCGCCTCCTTTCAGCGCTTTCGATGCACCTCCTTTCAGAGGTTTCGATGCGCTTTTAAAGGATGCGCATTTTAGTGGGACATTTCTTTATATTTTCCGCGCGGAATTCGTCGCTCTAGCAAGCGCTGCCAAGTCAAACTTCTCATATAATAGTGAGGAACTTTCCTCAGGTTTTCTGCTGGGTTTATATGTAAAGTACTATGATTGTGTTTATGGAAACTGATAGAGCTGGAAATGAGAACCGCGGTTGGTATATATGGTTGATATAAGAAGGTAATTCTTTTAAGCTTATACCCAGGTATACGAAAACTTGAAATGCGTATAAATTTTGATACAAAAATTGGTCTTGGATTTATTTGTTTACAAAAACGTTTTACCTTCTGAGGACGGAAAGCCCTTAATTAAAATGCCTCAGAAATGTGGCTCGCTTTTGGTGTGTAAAGGTGATATACGGCTGATTTTTTTGAAAATCGAACTAAAGTGATACGAACATTAATTTAATAAAAATAAATATCGATTAAAATTGGTATTAGTACAATAAAATTTTCAGTGTTCACCATTTCAATATTAAATATTGTCTATTTGTCTATTTTTGTCAATATCCTTTCCGAATACGAAGTAGCGGGCACTTTGATAATACATTATATTTTCACCATGGGACAATTATTAACATTTTATGCAAACTTCATGAGAATCGGTCATAGTATTGTAGATATAACATATTTAAAAAGTGGACGTGTTCAGTTCTTCTTATCTAGAGATTACATGGTACGTATAGGTGGACAGAAGTACGGGCATACATAGATCGATTCTGCTCGTCGAGACATTCATTTTGGTGCATCTTTGCAAAAAGGCGACGTTACAACTGATGAGTCGTTATAAACGATGTCGTTACAAGCAATATTTAATTGTGTGGCTATAAAGGACGGAAATCCGGGACTTTCAGAGTTCGTCATTATAAGCGATATATGACCTACGACCTTTATATCTATGTGTAACAAACTTTGGAGCAAAAACACACTTATAATACCATCACCTTGTAATCGAATAGGGGAAAAAGAACACTGATATAGAAGAAACTTGGCAGGATATTTATTACTTTACTTATTATTGTTTTAAAGATGAACAAAACTCCTTATTTTTCCGATTAATACTGAGGATAGTTTGCTTAGGGAATTTCAGGATGGCGATATCTTCGAAACAATCCGTTTGTTAAGAGTTATTTTTATACGCTACACCACACTTTGGTAAGGGGTATTATTGCTTAGTGCATTTGTATGTAACATGCATAAGAAAACAAGATAGACCCATAGTTCCTTTTCGGGATGTACATACGTAAAATAACTTCCTGACTCGATTTATGCATGTACGTCCGTCCATTCCTAAAATACAGGTCACATTTATTGTCTCATTCAGCTGAAAATTTGAGACATCATTATTTTAGCCATAGTTTTTGGCGAAAATCGGTTTAGATTTGGATATAGCTACCGTATATATTATCCGCCGATTTCACGTATTTGCTACACCAAACACGCTATATATGTCCGATTTCGATGAAATGTGAGTGAATTTGGTATAGAAATAAATGCACCAAATATTATGGAAATCGGCTCAGATTTCAATATATCTCTCATAAATTTTTTTCGCCCGATTTCATGTATTTGCTCACTGAACACGTCCAATTTCGATAAAATTTGGAATGTATGGCTGAATTCGGTCTTAAAATAAATGTGCCAAATTTTATCGAAATCGGTTTGTGTTTTGATATAGCGCTCATATATATTTTCGGCCTATTTCATGTATTTGCTGCAACAAACACGCTATATATGTCCGATTTCGATGACATTTGGAATGTGTGACTGAATTCGGCCATAAAATATGTACATGTGTCTAATTAAATTGAAATCGGTTCCAAACTGTAGCAAATTTGGTACCATTTAGTACACATAAATATGAATTTCCAGAACTTTTTCCTTATCCCAATACCGAATTTCAAATTTCGAGCTCAACGCCATTAGTACTTATCGTATTACAAAAACCTCCATATCTCAACCTTACACCTTTCCCATATCTAAACTCCACACACCAGCAGTGACTCTAATACCGAATTTTAAAATTTCAGCGCTGTCGGTGCACCAGATACCAAATTTAGAACAATTTAGTGCTTTTCGTATATTTATGGTACGTATGTATGTACATATTTTCCAAACCACCTCCATATACCAACGCTACACTCCAGATCAGCCGTTCGCCCACATCCAAATTGTAGCAAATTTAGTACTTTTCGTACACATAAGTACGAATTTCCAAAACTGTCCTTATACTCCAACAGTAATCATCATTTCAAATTTCAGGTTTCCAGCAGTATCCGTTCACCCAAATACAAGTTGTGCAAAATATAGTACGCTTCGTACACATAAGTACGGATTTCCAAACCTATCTTAATATCTCAATCCTACACTCTAACAGTAACATTAATTCCAAATTTCTCGTTTCCTGCTCTCTCTGTTTACACAAATCTAAGCTGTACTAAATTTACCATATTGTACTTTTTGTACACATAAGTACGAATTTCCGAAACCATTTCCTTATATCTACACCACTTCCCAACCTTAATTCCCGTTAAAAATATACAGTAGGTACTAAATTTAGTGACTTTTTGTACTATTCGTACTCTTCTAGTTCGAATTTCCAAAAACCCTTTTGTTCAAATTTCAAAATCTCCAACAGTTACCCTCTTTACAAATTTAGGAATTCTAGCTCTTTCCGTTTCCATAAAATGTAGGGTACCATATATACAGCCTTTTTCTGTATGTCGAAAGAAGAATGTGTGAAACACGTCCAAACTCTTGTCTGTTTTTCAAATTTGTTTTTTGTTTTGAAGCAAAAGCAAAGGTACAATTATTTCGAAAGCTAAAGTTTGGGAGTGTTTCATTCGCACACATTCTTCTTTCGATATACAGAAACAGATTGTTAGTGTCTTTTAGTACTTTTCGTACCCTTCTAGTTCGAATTTCCTAAAACCCAACTTTATCTCACCCCTACACACCAACAGCAACTCACACTCAAAATTGCAAGCTTCTAGCTTCAGCGGTTTCTGCTGGGCGAACAACTGTCAATCACTCACTTATCACTAAGCTCTGTTATATATTAAGATTTTCGACTGATTTAAGGTGATGCATCAAACTCCTTATATCTGTCCGATTTTTATGAAATGTGTGACGGAATTTGGTCAAGAAATAAATGTGTCAAATTATATCGAAATCATTCAAAATGGTGTAGGGTATCATAAAGTCGGTCCCGCCCAACTTTGTGAGCCCGCCTTTGGCAGATTATTTGTCTTTCACCAGTTTAGAGAGAAGAAGCGATTCTATCAGTATGTCTCTTATATATTAACAGCAGCGTTAAATTGCATTAAGATCTGCATTTAATTTTACCCTGACAGACGACAGTTTCTGCATTTACGAAACAGTTGATTGCTGATAAACAACTATTTTGTTGTTATTTTCCCTGAAATTTTTTGTTTTGCTTGTTCACAGAGCATGAATATGCTCTCTCTCTCTCCTACATGAATAAGGGTTATCTTCTACAGTATTGCCACATTGAAATATCTAAATTCAGTAAAAATTCAGTTTGATTTTGTACATTAAGAATGTGTATAATGCACGAATTAATTTGAATTAAGGCAGTTAATACAAATTAACGCTGCCGTCAGTCCAGGGTATTAGGCACATTAGGATACATTTTTTTAAGTCTTACATTCTTGATATCATTCCTTCTAAAGTGCTTAAACGCCACAACATGGTACGTCAACACCTAATATGTTTATTCACTAGGAAAGCAACTTTGAGGCATTTTGATACATTTTTTTCTGCGTTGATTGCCATTTTTTTGAAAATTCTTTCCATATACCGCTGCATGAACTTCATCTGTATGTATTTTCATTTGCAATTTTTAAATCTTAATTTTCTACAATTTATTTACGTACTTAAAACTAATTGCATATATCAAGTTTACTTTTTGGGATGTGCTTTAAATGTTAGTAATATTCATTTTATTTATTGTTTTCTGTTATTAGTTTTTTCAGTCTTTGGCTTGACCACAACAACATTTGCCAGTCAAAACTTCCAAAATGAAGTTATGGTATTTGATTCTTTTTTTGCAAAGTTATAGTTAATGCGAGTATTTGGTTGAGTACAAAAAAGAGTTGTCGGATCAACGACATCAAATCAAATTTAAGAGATGCCCAAATCGTGCAGCAAATGTTGTTTGATAACTTCACCTTCCTCTTCGAGTTTTTGAGCAGTAATCGTATTGACGAGATTAAATGCAATGGCAAACAGAACGAATGACCCATAGACGCCAAAAGCCAAGTAGCGGATTAAATTCGTTTGGGTTTTGTGTTCAAAATTGATTAATACCAGGAGACCAATTGAGAAGCCGGCCAGAGATCCAGTCAAATGGGCTATGTATGACACCGATGGTATGAGATTCATACCATCCTCTGTCAGATATTTACTATAGAATGCATAGCCGGTGTCGCAAAAAACTGAAAAGTAAAAGACAAACAACTATTTTGACAACCATTTTCTTTCCCCTTAGTTCAATGTTCAATTCTTACCAAATATTAATACTGCCATTAGTTGAGAGGCGCCATACCGCATTTGGGCAAAATTAATCATGACATTTGCCAGTTGAGCAGCCAGCAAAGCGTAAACACCGCCACTTGCTCCCACCAAATACACCTCGGAATCAATGACACTGGTACCCAGTGAACCGGCTAGAACACCGGCCATATAAATGACAGCAATACGTGCGGAGCCATGTACCATCTCGAGCGGCAGACCATAGAGCAGTTGAACAATGACATTGAAAGCCAAATGAAAGCCATTTGCATGCAGTGTCATGTATGTGAAAAAACGCCATATCTCTAGACGACGATCGGGACGATAAATCAGTAGCGATTCACTTGGAATACTGGTGCTAATCAGTTCGTTGTGCGGCTTTACGGTTACGTAATCGTAAATAAAAACTCCAATCTGTAAAAAAAAAACAAAACAAGACTAGTTTCATTTCATTTCTTAATGCGATCAATCAAAATGTTTGCGTCTATAACTCTTAGAAGTTGATTAAAAATTCAATCACGCACCAATTGCTATAGTTGATGCTATCGATAAAGCTAAATATTTCATGTTACAATTGCTGTTTAGGAGCCAATTACAAACATCAGGGAGCTGATGTAAACAACAATTAAATAAAATACTTACATATGTACATGTTAATATGTATTTAAGAATCTACATGAAAAGGAATCTCATGAAGTGTTTGAATAAATATGTACTTCTCACCGTCTAGTATATTAATTTGAAATTAAATTTATTCTTATTTTATTACATTATATGAAGTATATGCTAGAATGCTAGAATGTTTTTCAAATACTGCGGTATGAACAGAGACATAAAACTAAAAAAGGTATCAAACAAGTATTAAAAGAATCAGTCAACTTTGACGACAGCTAAACAACCTCAGCCTATGGCTGAAGAAAAAAAGGAACAAACTAGAAGGTATCAGTCAGCTGTGCGGACGGAGAAATACCCTCAGACCAAAAAAAGGAAGCAAACACAATAATTATGCCGCACAATGGTTCAGAAATCGATTTTCCTGGCCAAAACTCCAATTTTTAGTCGTCACCGATTGTTAATTTCGGATAGCATTCATATTGAAACTAAGGAAACCAAAAAAAAGGTTAAACTCTTCTTTGGAAGCTTATCTATTTGAGCGAGCAATTGACACTTGGCTATAAAAAGTTTCTTGTTGAAAAACAAGAAACAAGGGAATTAATAAAGATCTGTGGAGTGATCTGAAACTATAGTCTTCCCTGCCATACCCGCCTTTTAATAAAATATTAAAAAAACGGCTATGGGATTAAGCCTGACTATTTTGAAAAGCAAAATTGTTTGAAATAGATATACATATATCGATGTAGATTTTCAGATTTTCGTTTTTTACTTTTTGGTTTTTTATTCCAAATGATCTTCGAACAGACCCTCAACTGCACTTAAACACATATGTTGTACTTTTGTGGGGAGGTATCCTGAGAACAGGATCAATATGGGCCATTTGAGAAGTTAAACTAAAGTTGAACAAAATATTAAGAGATCCAAAGTTTGGTCCAAATTGTTTGCCCCCGTTCAAGAGATATCGTGTATACAATTTTAGTGACACTTTGTTTCTAAATATTTGGGGGGAAGTACCTGTAGTTGAGGACCGATATTGGCCATCTTCGAACTGAACATAAGTTTGGACAAAATAAGACGAAGGCTAAAGTTTGGACCAAATCTGTTGATCAGTTCGAAAAATATTAGGAGATCAAAAGTTTAGACCAGATTGATTGCTCCGTTCAAGAGACATCGTGTATACCACTTTAGTGGCATTTTTAAATATTGGGGGAAGGTACCGGAAGTTGTGGACCAGTATTGCCCATCTTCGAACTGAACCTAGGTTTGGACAAAATATGAAAATCGGTTGATCAGTTCGAAAATTATCGTGCTCTCCAGGTACTACATGTGAAACTTTTTTACACCTTTCGGGCTGTTTTATCAAGAAGTGTGGACATGCCCTTGAAAAAACTTTTACCGTCGAAATGGTGGCAGCGAATGCAAGTTGCTTCAACAAAAATCAAAGTAATTCGAGACTAGGTCTTAAAGTCAACTTATGGTATATATTGTGTGGGAGGTACCCGAAGGGATACGGCTAATCTTCGAACTTAAACTAATTTTGGACAAAATATTACGAAGGACGATTTTGTACGGAATCTGCAGATCCCTTTGATAGTGGTCTTGCGCTCCAATCACTACACACGGTCTCATAGGTTTTTTTTTTGCAATTTTCAGGCTATTATCTCAGGAAGTATGGACTTGCCCCTGTTGAAACTTGTACCGTCGTAAGGTGGGCAGTGAATTTAAGTTGTTACAACAAAAATCAAAGCGATTCGAGAGCAGGCCCTAAACTGAACATTTCAGAAATTTTGTATGAGAGGTACCCGAAGAAGTGGATCGATTGAGTCAATCAACTCCAAATTGTCTGAAACGGATCTCGTCCAAACATATTTGGGGTCTAAAACCATAATTTCGATGAGGCACATTATTGGACGTATCACAGTGTATATACCCTCGTTAGCCTAACGGCTGAGTGTATGAAAATAAACCGTGTCCCTAATTATTCCACTGACAGGCCCAATAAACAAAGTTTACACCTAAAATAAAACAAGTAAAAATTTGTCTAAAGGCTGAGGGTGTAGCTTTTAGGCTAAAATGTGCTTCATCGAAATAACGGCTTAAGACCCAAAGTATGTTTGGATGAAATCTGTTGCAGACAATTTGGAGTCGATTAAATCATGTCTGTCAAAAGGCATTTCGCACTGCGGAGGGTTAAGTTGAATTGTAGAGTGCGTGATGGGCAGCCCCATCGACTATTCATACTTGCTTCCTGAATTTTGAAACTTTTAAATATGATATTTTATCTGTACAGCTTTTTCTGCTATTAGTTTGGATAGTATTGTTTCCCATTTCTTATTCTACGCACAACAATCATACTCGAATACCAAATCCAATACAGATGCACACAACATTGTCCATGTTAGTTGAGTGTCCCTTTCCTCGTATAAAATGAACAAACTTTCGACATTTCACACTTATGGTCATTAATCACTTCATAGAATTCCAAAAAGATTATTATCCTGGATTAACAATAAAAAAAGTGGAGTAAAACCATTAAGGGAAACTTGGAGTTCTAAACAAACTCTTACATTTTCAGACCCCAAATTTCGCTCACATTTCTATTCACAACATAAAATCCAACCAGTTATACATACATATGTATGTAAACATACATTCCAAAAAATGTCCACAGGGAAATATGTACCATAAAACATGAAGTGTTATCAGAATTTTTTTTCGAGTATCCTTATGCTTTACTCCATTACAAATGGGCCTATTGCATATGTATGGAAGTGCTTGTGTGTATGTTTTTAATACATTTGCCAACAAATAGAATATAAATATTTTAAGACGAGACTCAGTGTCAGACAATAAAAATGGCGTAGTATTTCTTTAACAGCTTTTTGTTTGGAGTAACAATAATTGCGTTATACGACATTGTTGTTATGCCTTCCTCTGGTATTCTGGGAATTTTATGGAAGTTGTAAAAAATCGCAATTATACAATTTCACCGTAAACTTTACATTGACAAAGAATATGAAAATATAAATATGTACATACATATGAGAAAATCCCATATATTTTACATTTTCTCTTTTCGATTCGAAATTTTCGAGTTGAAGGACAGAATCATAGGAATTGAACTCATACACTACAAATTTCAAGAAATTAGCAGCTATGTTTCAGTTAAAAAAAGTTTTTGTTTTTGTAACGTAAGACGTTGATAAATACGAAGGATCAAACATGATCACCACAACACGGAAACGTCCAGGACCTCTTTAATCTCAAGAGGGAACACTCCTCAATATTGAGGCAACTGAGGAGCAATAAAGGTTGTGATTCGGCCTTCTGCCACTAGTTTCTGAGTTTGGAATAATCAGAGAGTCCATACTGGCTATACCGGCAAAATTCTTTTTCCCCAGAAATTCTGTAAATAAAACAAATATGAACGACATTAAGTTCGACCCGGCCGAAAATTGTATACCCTCCACCATGACCTGTACTTACTTACTTACTTAGCTGGCCCATTACAGAACAACTAAGAAGAGATCTCCATTCCTCTCTGTTGCTTTGCACTCTGGAATACCGCGCCTTTTCATCTCATCATCCACTTTTTTGCGCCATCTATTCCAATTCTGCGTGCACCGCCATGTGGCATGTATTCATACGCCTTTTTAGCGGGTTCATCATCGCTCATTCTTATGATATGGCCTAGCCAACGCAATCGCTGCATCTCGATACGTTTAACTATATTGATGTCGTTGTATAGCAGATACAGCTCGTGGTTCATGCGACGTCGATATTCACCGTCAACGCAGATTGGTCCGTAGATCTTTCGAAGAATTTTTCTCTCAAACACACCAAGCACTGTCATGTCTGCTTGCGCAAGTACCCAGGCTTCGGAGCCATACATCAGCACGGGTAGTATCAGTGTTTTGTAGAGCGTTATTTTTGTTTGACGAGATGTGGCTTTGTTTTTAAACTGCTTACTTAAACCAAAGAAGCATCTGTTGGCCAATACAATTCTTCTTTTTATTTCACAACTGATGTCGTTTGTTGTGTTTACGGAGGTGCCGAGGTAGACGAAGTCTCAATATTATAGGAACCAACATCCACAGTCGGTCCGAGCTCAATGGACGCATTGCGCGTCGACACCATCAACTTGGTCTTCTCACCGTTTACCGCCAGACCCACTTTAGCAGATTCTCCTTCGACCTTTATAAAGGTATCAGTTACTTCTTTTACTGATCGGCCCATGATGTCTATATCATCAGCATAAGCAAGTAACATGTGACTATTGGTGTAGATTGTGCCACTTCTTTTGACGTTTGCCTCTCGTATAACCTTTTCTAGCAGGATGTTGAAGAGGTCACACGAAAGGCTGTCTCCTTGTCTGAAACCTCTTTTGGTACCAAACTCTTCGGAGAGGTTCTTTCCTATTTTAACTGAGGACCTCGTGTCAGTTAAAGTCATTTTACGAAGCCGGATAAGCTTTGTGGGAATACCAAATTCAGACATGGCTTGGAATACCTTTGAACGCAGCGGGCTGTCGAAGGCTGCTTTATAATCGACAAAAAGGTGGTAGGAGTCGATCTGCATCTCTTGGGTCTTCTCCAGGATTTGCCGCAGGGTAAATATCTGGTCAATGGTGGACGGGGCACAGGATACTCAGGTTCCAATCGTCGGGTACTCGTTCTTCCTGCCAGATGGTGCTATCTAGCTGATGAATACACCTTATCAGCGTGTCGCCTCCGGTTTTGAACAGCTCGGCTGGTAAGCCATCGACCCCTGCTGACTTATTATTCTTCAGCCGATTTATTGCTATCTTTACCTCATCTTGGCTGGGCGGTATACATTCAATACCATCTTCTGGGATTGGGACTGTGGTATCTTCGTCGTCTTCGCTGCTATTGGATACCAACAGATTTGAAAAATGTTCTTTCCATATCCTGAGTACACGATCTGTATCAGTTACCAAATTACCTTGCTGGTCTCTACAGGAGGATGTGCCTGTACCAAAGCCATCAGTTTGATGCTTGACTCTTTGGTAGAATTTTCGGACTTCATTCTGGCTCCTATGCATCTCGATTTTTTCACACTCCCGCTTTTCCATCTCTCTCTTTTTCCTGCGGAAAAGACGTTTCTCCTCTCTCCTTTTCTCCCTGTATCTAACTCGTGCGCTACGCGTTGCTACGGATTGTAAAGTAGCCTTATATGCCGCATTTTTCTCTTCGGTGGCAGCACGACACTCCTCATCATACCACGGATTCCTTGGTGGAGACCTCCACCCAAGTATGGATTTTGCGGCTGTTTGCATGGAGTGGGCAATGCTTTGCCATTGCGCTGATATGTTATCGGGATGAGGAGTGCTTTGATTAAGCAATTGGGCTAGTTGAGTGGAATATGCCGTGGCTATCTGTTGTGATTGCAGCTTACCGATGTCTAACTTTCGTGTTGTGTCTGTTCGTACTTTGTTTGCTACGTTTAAGCGGGTGCGTACCTTTGCTGCAACAAGGTAGTGGTCCGAATCAATGTTTGCGCCTCGGAACGATCGTACATCCAACACGCTCGATGAATGTCTTCCATCTATCACAACATGATCAATTTGGTTTCTTGTTTTCTGATCTGGAGACAGCCAGGTGCCCTTATGAATATCGAGATGATTAAATCTGGTACTGCTAACTACCATGTTTTTTGCAGCTGCAAAGTCTATCATCCTCATACCATTGTCAGATGTTTCACTGTGGAGACTGAATTTCCCGACTGTTGGGCCAAAGATATTCTCCTTTCCAATTTTGGCATTAAAATCGCCTAGAATGATTTTAATGTCATGGGCAGGGCAACGGTCATATGTTTCTTCTAAGCGCTCGTAAAATATATCTTTGGTCTGTTCGTCCTTTTCTTCAGTGAGAGCATGAGCGCAAATAAAGCTGATGTTGAAGAATTTAGCTTTTATTCGAATTGCAGCAAGTCTTTCATTCACTGGGGTGAAGCCAGATATCAGATGTTTTAGTCTCCGACTAAAACAGAATCCACAAACAAACTCATGCTTTACGTCATGGCAGCTATAATACAGTGCGTCACCTTTAGGTGTTGTTGTGACGCCTTTCCCAATCCATCGTATTTCCTGTATGGCAGTAATATCGGTATTTTCACGTACGTCTGCAATGCGAAGACTGCACCTTCTCTATAAAGAGTGCGAACATTCCAGGTGCAGATTCGCAGATCATGGTCCTTAAAACGTTTGCGGGGTTCGTCAACTTTAGAGGGGTTTGTTTTTCTTTTCTTTCGTTTTTTCATAGTAGGCAGTTTTTTCTAAGGGAGGGTTACTAACCCGACGCCCAAACCCAAGTTTTTAACGTTCTTATGGGTGAACGCGCGGCACATGTTAGCTCACTACCTTTAACAGGTGAGGTCAGTGTCCACTTGGGATGAAAGAGGGACCAAGATAAATCCTGGGCTTTGCCATGTTAAAACCGGTCAGGACCGTTGCTTGGTATCTTCCATCCCCTACGTCACCCAATGACCTGTATTGAAGTGAATAGGAACAACTAGTATCCTTTCGTTTATGAAAGTACTAAGTATAAAACCGGAACATATATGGATAGTTTTTTGCGAGTAAGTTTTCTATCTTCTGGGAACACAAAATTCCAATTAACAATCAGTTTGGTAGAAAAATGGCACTAAGATGTTCAAAAAAACTTAAATGGGGACACACTTATATGAGGGCTATACAGCGTTGCCGATAGTTTTTGTTCGGAAATCGTCAAAAAAGTCGTCAAATCGTCAACAAACTTTTTGAAATCGTCAATATTTTCCAAAACTAGGTTTGGTTACCGTTAATGCTATTTGTTCGCTGATAGTTTTGTCAATGAAACTGACAACCTAAGATATACAAACCACAGCAATAAATCTAACCCAATCTCAATTAAATACCGCTATGGGATATTGGAAAATCGGGATGTACGAATACCGAAAATTGGGAGGTACGATTCTATGGGGGCTACATGAAGACGTGGATCTGTACTGATAATTCTCTCCTGGAATATTTTATGCACCCATGAATACCAAATTTCAGTTATTTCGGTGGTATATTGAGGCCACAACCTTCAAAATACGGAAAATCGGAGCTACTGTTTGTTCTATGGGGATATATGGGAATTTTATATCCCAACGAAGACTTAATAAAAAATTTCAGTCATTTCGGTGGGATATTGAACCTCAACCTTCAAAATACCGAAAGTCGGGAGGTACCTTCTATGGGGGCTATATGAAGACCTCGACCGATATAGCTCATTTCCAATACGAAACATCCTAGGTGCAATAGAATTACAAATCTATATCTTAAAAATTGCAAGCTGTATCTTGATTTCAACAGACACACGAACGGACGAATTTATGCTGGTCAAGAATATATTTACTTTGTAGACTTCCCGACGAATATTTCGATGTGTTATAAACGGAATATTAAATATAATTATACCCTCCATATTATGGCGGAGAGTATAATAAAGTTTTGACCCTTACTTGTTTTTGTGAATGTTGTTGGTTGAATATCTCATATATTTTTGTTATTCACGAAGTACGAGAGCGTATACGTTACGTGGCGAGAACAATACACTGGAGTTGTGTCTTTGCTTATGCCACAACCTACAAATACCACTACAAACAAACGAGCTATTGCTTATAATCAAACTTTATTTCCTACCACAAAAGCTGGCGTGAGATTGTCTGTGGCTACGTCTGTCATCAATAACAGGAATGTATGTAGGGTTGGTAGTAAAAAAAGCTGAGTAAGAGGCCAGTCATCCAGCCAGCCAGCCAACAGACATTGTGGATTGAGGACATGTCTGACATAAGGAGACTAACGTGAGACATTAGGATTGAACTATTTCAACCCCAACTACCAGTTCAATGTGTTGGGGTTTAGCTTTCAAGCATTAATTTTATGTTGCAACTTGCCGACTGGCTGTCTGCAAATATGTCCTATACACTCTGGTCTCTTCCGCTTTCCCCCTTTGGATATTGCCAGGGTATTAATTTAAACTTACGTACCTAGTTATGTATGTATGTAAGTAAATCTTTTTGTGGAGTTGACCCCTGTCTGGAATATGTTTTATACATATTTGAGTTCATACACATGCCACCCGGAGTAACTGGAGAACTTACATGCCAAAGCATATGAACTTATTGTAAGTCATGAGTGTATGAGTGCCAAGACATATGGCTTGGCATGTCTAATTTCAAATCGCCTTTTCCTAAGTACTCTGTGTTCGCTTTATTGAAATATGAGTTGGCATTTTACGGGTTCCGCTTTCACCTTTTCTTTTTCAAATAGGTACGCCATAAACAACGATTAAAATAGTTCGGAGGTTTTTGTACGAATAACATGGACTTTACGTAATTTTAGGGCAAAAACATCAACATACAAACTTCTTATTTGGCACTGTCCGCTCGCTCTATGCACCCTTAAAGCAAATGTGTTGTCAATGGTAACAAATGTCGAAACGAAACAGCAATCAAATATTTTGGGATTAAATATGTATATTTATATTAAATATATAAATACATGCGTTTGTAGGTTGCGGAGTATGGAGTATGGCTAGCTGTGCAGTAAAATTTTCAAAGTCCCAGCATAGAAAAACTTAAAGAATACTGACAGCAAGTTCTGAAACTGATTATAGCTTACATGCAACAAAGGACAAAGTTCGGCTGCGGGTTTGTATGACTAGCAACAAATTCAAAATAATACATGCCCTAGCCATGACATTACAATTATCAGACAATACTACATGGCGACAAAAAGATGAAAGTTGGTCCCACCAGATTTAAATACCGCGATACAAGACCACATCTATGGAAGGCATTCATTGAGCGTGGTGGACGTAAGATCGATTCAAACATCGAGTCGGGTCACTACCTTCAATCAAAATATAAAAAACAATCCTCGAACATTTCTTTAACTGCATTCTTTGAACTTTCGTGAGGGAGCTACCGGAAGAAGTTGTCTGATACTACGAACTTGATCTATCTTTGAGAAAAATATTTCGATGTGCAAATGTTAGACACATCACAGTCAGCCCTTTTGATAGTTATTGTGCAGCTTTATTTGGTTTCCATAGGATTTTTAAAGCTTTTGGAACTGTATGTCACGAAACATGGACTTGTCTAATAAATACAATAAGCAAAGCTTCGGTCAATCGGATAGTAATAACGTAAAAGTATAGACCTGTACCTAAGTAATAGGGGCTGCTAAGGCAACCTGCTCCAAAAATTTAAAACGATCTCTGACTTGACCTTACTAAAATATTTAAAATGTTTGTGGGAGGTACCCGATAGTGGAGACCGATGTAGGTCATATTCCAACCCGTTGCATGTCTTGAAGAAATGTTAAGATATGCACCAAATCGGTTTTTCCTCTTCTAGAGTTTGCGCACAATTTTAGTGAACAGGTTTGAACTTATGTTGGGGCGTACTCGAAGAAGTTGACAGATCAAGCTTCTCTTGGAAGTGGAGGTTGGGTAAAATCGGTAGATCCGTTCGAGAATTATTGTTCAAAAGATGGGCGGAAAGGGCCAAATCGACTAGAAATTATCTTAAACGGTTTTCGTCCGAACAACACATTATTTCGATGAGCCACATTTGTTAGTAGATTATAAACCCTTTTTATACGAAAGGATGTGGGAATAAACAAGAATATCCTTGAATGAAGCAAAAGAAGCCTTTAAAAGTCAACGCTTAAAGCGTCAAGGGATTTCAAACTATTTGTCCATTATCCATGCTTCACCTCCCGTCAGACGCTTAAGCGTCAAACAAATCAGACAAATTTCATCTGATAACATCGAACCTCAAGTTTGTGAAGAAGTTCGAGAGCTACTATCCTTACATAGCTAAGAGGAAACTTCCTATCAGCGAAGTTCTCACTTCAAGAAGAGAAGGAACCCTTGTCAAGGTCCCTAAAGAGGCGACGACTCTTGTTCAAACAAGTCTAAGCCCTCGACCTCGACGGCTAAGTCACAGTCTTTTAAAAACGCATAGAAGTAAAAGACTCTAACCAAATTTTTCAAGAAGATTCACCTCAATCAGGGTGATGGAGGTGAGATAGTTCAAGCCACGGAGCAATGATGAGTTTATGACACGGGGCCACCGTGGTGCAATGGTTAGCACGTCCGCCTTGCACTCAGAAGGTCTGCGGTTCGAATCCCAGGCCAAGCAACATCAAATTTTCAACGGTGGCTAAATTCCCCCTCAGTAATGCTGGCGACATTTCCTGAGTATTTAAGCCATGAAAAACTTCTCTACAAGTGGTGTCGTAAGACACGCCGTTCGGACTCGGCAATAAAAAGTAGGTCCCATATCATTGAGCCAATATGAATCGGCGTGCACTCATTGATATGAGAGAAGTCTCCCTTGTCCCATCTGGGATGTTTGTGGAACAATTATTATGTCAATCATTGCAAATGAAGCTAGTCCTTGGCGGAGAATCCAACATCACAACAAGTTTTTATAAAGAGAATAAGGTTATCTGAGAAACAGCAACTCCAGAAGAAGTTGACGCTTTCACTGCCGGAATCGGTCGTATGCCAACGGCGACGAAGAACGTTGGGGTAAGGATCACTACTGGAGAGACAAACATTTCTTCAGTCAGTCCATCTTCGCAGAAACATGAAACCACACCTCCTAAGTAAGTTAACAATGCGACGGATAGTCCCGAATGAGCACAGGATGAAAATCGTGGACCTACACCGACAAATTTCATATGGAAAATTGTATACCCCAAATGAAGACTAAACACAGAAATTCAGTCAAGTGGGTAGAATATTGACGTAACAACCTTCAAAATACCGAAAGTCGGGAGGTACGGTTCAAGGAGTGAACCTATATGAAGGCGTAGACCTATACCGACAAAATTAAAGGGTAAAGTTGAATACCCCCAAAGAACACTAAATACCAAATTCCAGCCACTTCGATCTATTATTGTGGCCATAACATTAAAAATACCGAAATTCGGGAGGTACCGTTCTATGGGACAAATTTCTGGGCACATTTTTATACCAACAACAAAGACTAAGACAAAATTTCAGCCATTGCGGAGTAATATTGAGGCCACCACCTTCAAAATACCGAAATTCGGGAGGTACCTTTCTATGGGGGCTATATGTAGACGACAATTTTCATACGGAAAGTTTTATACCCCAAATGAAGACTAAATACCAACTAGAACCTTAAAAATACCGAAAATCGGGTGGTACCTTTATATGGGGGCTATATCAAAACGTGGACCGATATAGCCCATTTGCAATACCAAACATCCTAGGAGTAATAGAATCTTCTATATCAAATAAGAAAGCTCTACCTTAAAAATTGCGAGCTGCATCTTGATTTCAAAAGACGGACGGACGGACAGACGGAGATGATTATATCTATTTAGAATTTTACCCTGATCAAGAATATATATACTTTATAGGGTCTCCGATGAATATTTCGATGTGTTACAAAGGGAATGTCAAATTTATACCCTCCATATTATGGTACCACCTAAGCTACCACCTACGGGGCTATATCAGAGTGTCGACCTATCTTTACAATTTTTCGTGGAGATGTTTTATAACTGCAGGGAACTCCAAAAGTCAAATTACGGGTAGTTCCGTCAAACTATGTAACTAAGACACTCAAAATTGCGAAAATTGGGAGGTACCGTTATATGGGAGCTATACCAAAACGCGGACCTATATTATCGGTTTTTTGTGGAGAAGTTTCGTCACCACTGAGAACCTCAAATGTCAAATTACAACGAGTTCGGTTAAAAATTGTAGCTGAAATCCTCTAAATACCGAAAATAGGGAGGTACCGTTATATGGGGGCTGTACGAAAACATGTACCTATGCTCATAATCTTCAGTACGCTTTGTCCCCTTTAGTACGAATTTCCGAAACCTCCTCAATCCTACACTCCCACAGTAATCTTAATTCCAAATTTCAGGATTCGAGCTCTATCCGTACCATTTAGTACTTTTCGTACCAATAAGTACGAATTTCCAATATATCCTCAATCCTACACACCCACAGTAATCTTAATTCCAAATTTTATGATTGGAGCTCTATCCGTTCACCAATATTCAAATTGTACCAAATGTAGTGCCATTTAGTACTTTCCCTATCCATTAGTACGAATTTCCATAACTACCTCAATCCTACACCCCAATATCAATCTTAATTCAAAATTTCTGGATTCAAGTTCATCCAAATCCAAGTTGTACTAAATTTAGTTCCATTTAGTACTTTTCGTACACATAAGTACGACTGTCCAAAGCCAACTCCATATCAGAATCCTACACTAAAACAGCAATCTTTATTCCAAATTTCAGGTTTCCAGCTCTAAATATCAAGATTCTATCTATATCCGTTAAAAATACACAATTGATACAAAATTTAGTAACTTTTAGTACTTTTCGTACACTTGTAGTTCGAATTTCCAAAAACCCTTTGGTATATCTTTCTAACTCACAATTAGTGACCCTCTTTCCAAATTTTAGAATTCTAGCTCTTCCCGGGATCATATTTAGTACCTTTTAGTACTTTTAGTGCCCTTCCAGTTCGAATTTCCAAAAACCCAGCCTTATCTCACCCCTACATACCAAAAGCCCCCAAAGAACGGTACCTACCGATATTCGGTATTTTGAAAGTTGCAGCCTCAATATCCCACCGAAATGATTGAAAATTGGCCTTTAGTGTTCGTTGGGGGTATAAAACAATCCACCTGAAATTTGTTGGCATAGGTCCACGTCTTCATATAGCCGCCATAGAATGATACCTCCCGATTTTCGGTATTTTGAAGGTTGTGGCCAAAATATCCCACCGAAAAGACTGAAATTTTACATTTTATCTTCGTTGTAAGTATAAAACATTTCACCTGAAATTTGTCGGTATAGGTCCACGTCTTCATTAAGCCCCCATAGAACGGTACTTTCGGATTTCTGGTATTTTGAAGGTTGTGTCCTCAATATCCCTCCGACATGGCTGAAATTTGGTATTAAGTATTCCTTGGGGGTAAAAAACTTTACACCTAATTCATATTCATTCATATGGCCCTCATAGAATGATACATCCCGATTTTCGGTATTTTGAAAGCTTTGGCTGTGGTTATACATTTCTCTAATTTATTGACTTGTCTGAAGAAAATTTTAAACAGAAAATGTGTACACATAACCATTTTTGTACCTATTATTGAAATATTTGTTGCATAAGAAAATATTTTTGCATATGCAAAATTTATGTATTTTGCATAATTTTGCATATGTCATATGTTTCGATTGCAATGTAATCAGAAGTCAAAAATATGCCCATTCCCAAAATTTGACATGAATCGGACCAAAAATAGGGGTTGCCTAAAATTCCGCTGTCTAACTCTCATGCATCAACACGCATAACAAAAATAAACCAAATTTGTTCTCCGATACAGAAATTAAAACCCGAGCACTCATTTTTCGTTCGTACTTTATTAACGTCGGCACATCAACAATTACACATTTACAATTTGTCCACTATGTACGAGCGCTTATTTATAATGAATATTGCCAACGCAGCACAAGAGAGAATAGAAAAAATCCCTTCAGAGAGAGAGAGAGAGAGAGAAAAGTTCGTAAAACTAACCGGACAAAGTTCGGACCGAAGTCGGTCAGACGCGTCGGAAAAAACTTCCGACTTTGAGCAGACGTGTCGGACGTCCGACGTTGTGTTTGCTGGGTAGTAACTCATTTTCCACACAGTTGCAGTTGACCAATCCAACTAAAACTTTGAACACTTTCAGAATTTAATGGCAATATATGAATATGAAACCAAAACCTCCCCACATCCGATTTCAGATATTTTGAGGATTTTATCTTGATTTTTAGCCCGAAATGGCTGTAACTTGGCAATTGGAGCTCCCAATGGTACAGAAATTTCCCCGCCAAAAATTGTGGACATAATTCCAGGTTTTGTTATAGCCCCTATATAACGGTACCACACGATTTCAGGCATTTTAAAGATTTTATCTACATTTTCGGTCTTAATTGGCTGTAATTTGGTTATGACTAAAAATTTAAAATAAAAAATACTTAAAAAATGTGTTACCGGCTTTTTTTATAAATGCATTAAAAACTAGAAATTAATTTTTCATGATGGAGTCTCTCAAATAAAACGCTTGCATTTAAATTAAAAATGGTGACAATATTATATGGCAAGCGTTTTAGTTGAGAGATTCCATAATAAAAAATATTTTTTAGTTTTTAATGCATTTATAAATAATACACTGTAACTTAATATTTTTAATTATTTTTATTACGCATTCTGAAGCAATGTTTTGGGAAATATACACTTGATTTCGAGTGTGATATAATTGATTGAAAAAACTACTTACTTCCAGGAGTGATATGAGTACAATAAATATTGGCGGAGGCCACCAGCGTTTTTCATCAGCTGAAAATTTTTCATCTGACTTTCCATGATGGTTGTTTTTCCGCGCCATCGAATTTGGCAAAAATGTAAATCTCATTGGCAATTCATAGCAATGAACGGTGTGTATACAATATAGTCCCTGAGAGTTGAATTCATCATCCGCCCTACTGCAATGACATCCAACATTTAGAACTACGGTATCGGCAGCAACATTTGAAGACGCTGCTCTATTTGATTGTGGCGTTGATTTATTCAGTGTCCGCGTAAATTGGGTTGCCTGCTCATGTGGAATGTTGACGCGTGTTGCTGATGTCTGCAATTCGTTTGGCTTCGACTTGACACCTAGCATATCCGGTTGTTTTCCAGGGGATATCATATCGTTGCAAATCCCTCATTTAATCTTTACACCAACACGCCGCCGGAGACACACAAAGTGATTTTCTGACAAGAAGGACGATGTACATGTTCTTCTGAACAACTCTTTCGGTTTTGTTTTGGTGCGGTTGATGTTTAGTGGCGATGCTAATTTTAAATCGAAAAATTAAAAAAACAACCAATTTCATTTAGTTGGGGGCTCTTTAAGGCATTCGTTTGTGTTCCATTGTGACAGTGACACTGTTCCAATGTCTGTCTGCGTCTGCCTTGGGTGTGCAGCCGTCGTTGTTGATTTGGCGGCGCTATAAAATGCCACTGTGTCACGTTGAAATGTTGTCGTATGTCACCTCCGCTACATGTAGATGTGTAAACTCAACCCCGTTGGCAACATCTCATTTACGCTAGAAATAGAATAGAAAGAGAAGGTAAAACAAAAATATAAAAACAGTTTTGATAAAATTACAACTTATTTAAGAATCAAGAGAGTAGTACCTAGATATAGAAATGTGTTGTTGGCAAAAACCGAATATCCGAATAAATGTAAAACGACAGTTTTCTAATATTATTAAATGTTCTTTCAGGAACCTGCAAGAGTCTACAAATTTTTACTACGATACAATTTTTCCTTTATGATATCAAAAAAATAGTAGATTATTGCACTTCTAGAACAGACTATAAAAAACAAAGTCTCGTTCTTTGATGTAATAAAAAACTTCGTTAACATAGAATCGTCTTATATGCTAATTTTTGCTAACCTGTAACAAGTTGAGTGTGGTCCTACGCCTGTGTTCACAGTCACTTGTGTCAGAGTTTCCTATCCTGAAACTTACCAGAACTACGTTTAAACCGTAAATGGCTCATAAATGTTTAACGGATAGTGGTAGGACGAAAATGAGACTAATTGCGAGCTGAAACTGTGCCAATAGCGGAAAGCATTAACCTCAGTCAAATTTTCACGATAATGTCGAAGACATTTGTAACTAACCACATTAATAGTTCCCGAAGTCTGGTTAAAATCAAATTCTTTACCCTGCAGGTATTTTCACTTGCATTAATCACGGTTAAATCAGACTCAAAAATAGAACAAGTCTTTTTTACAGTAGACCCGTTAACAACCCTCGACAAAAACAAGCAAAAAGACATCTTTATTGATTAGTTTGAAAGGATGTGTTGTATGAAGTAGCCTAGATTTAGACCAAAAGCTCCGCAGCATTATTTTTCATTACACCAGGTATCCGAATAATCGGGTTTGTCGTTTGAGTACCCTAGGTCCACATGTCAGTCAACAAATTGTCGTTGCAGTAATTGGCTCAAGGTTAATTTAAATAACGAAAACAATTGCCCACATGTGTACAATGTCGCACCTTGCCTCAGCGGGGACTGACACTTTGTTCACAGCACTAATAGGCCATTTCCTTTGCAAACAAATTTCTTCAACGTTGCAGTTATGAAAGTTAAATTTATAGACTGCATGCACTTTAAATTTGTTGAAATTATTAGACAAAAGTAGAAACAAAATTAAATGACGTACCGCCGCTATTCTAGCAAGCATGCAATTTTATTCTTGCCAAGGAATATATCATGAATGTCGCCATAACGTCGACAGACGACGACCGGCATTGCCAGACACTGAAGTTGAGAAGTTTTAGTTTTTTTATCAATGACACTGAGTGCACAGGATTTGATTAGTGTACATGTGTATGTAGGTATGTGTGTGTTGACTCATGTACAAATAGACTTGTCTGGGGAATGAATGAATGGATAAGTATTCCCATAACACAAAAAAGAAAGCAAAGGCTGTTAGCAGCATCCGGGAAACTCTAATGCACTCCTTTCGTTCAGGGATAAAAATTACTTTGGGGTTAGTTTTTCCCCAAAGGAATTTTTAATTCTATTAAAATAAGTGAAAATATACTGAAAATAACGTTTAGAATTGGATATTGATATTCAGGTAGTACGGATAATTGATTTAGTTAAAATATAACATAATATTTGGAGGTCTTATATTATACGTCATGAAGAAAACCTCGTTCTGTGACAATGAATGATGCGTGTTGTCATTCTGATTTAAAAATAAAATGAAATAATCAGTGTGACTTTAAGCTCTTGCATTCCTATAGAAACTTCGAAGAAATGGAAACAATGACAAACATTGTCATTTCAATAAATAATCTTCTCTATTCTATAAAACTCAAATGACGTTCGTACGTGAATCAAAAACTTGACGAATTTACAACCTATTTGTTTCACGTTTGTATTAATTTGTTTGAATTTATCCAAGGAAGGTTCCAACATATTTTATATTTTGGATATCGCGGAAAATCTGCGAAAATTTGCAAAAATATATTTTGAAGAAATTTAATGGTTTTCTCACATTTCGTTGGAGGCTTTTGTTGTCGACTTATTTATCTCCAAACAAGTAAGCCAAGGCTATAGTCGGACGGGGCCGACCATGTGATACCCTACACCTTTACCTCTGGGAATTAGCTTTTCACAAATCACAATTTCCTTATGGAACAAATAAACTTATTGTAAGAAATAACTTTGTGGATTCTGGTACCGTATCACACCAAGCTCCAATAATAATGATTTTGCCTGGCTGGGGAATCATTTTGCAAAAAGGCGGCGAAGCGACCCATGCAACGTATGTATAAAAATCCAATTGGACAATTAAAACGTTAGTGCAGAATGTAATTTGCAATAATGCAAAAACTGGGAATAGGAAAATGTGGTTCTCTACACAAAAGTAGGCCCGTTATCTAGCAGTCTCGTTATTGCAATTTGCATCAGAAGGAAAGGTCAGTAGTTCTTTTCGGTATATGTCCTCCAGGAAATAAAATATAGACCTAAAATATTTTGTTTTATTTTTCATACAAATGTAATGGTTCATTTCTCCCTCTAAATAATATCAGATCATCATCCAAAATTATAGGCATGTTCTCCTACCTAAACTCTTACCTCGTGCAAAATGTCGTGATTATTGAGCTATAATTGCGAACTCTAGTGTGTTTATGATAACACTACAAACAAATAACTGGGTATATTATGCTGTAATGCTATGTTTACATTTACGAAATCCACTCGATTTCATCTGTCAGATTCATAGGTTAAACGGCAAATGAAATCCAATGGATTTCAGATGAGATTTCATTTGACGTTTGAGCTATGGAATTGACAGATGAAATCGAGTGGATTTCGTAAATGTAAACTTAGCATAATTGTGTTATCTTATCATGTACGCCAACACAATTGAAATCAATAGAAAGGTCAAGCGTTCCTATTTCAAGTATAATAGACTTGGAACTCTTACTTGCTATATAAGCTGTATATTAAAAATTTTCACACAAAAGTTGTGGTCCATTTAACCATAAAAATATTTTCTGATCGCCATCTCACATTGCAAGCTTCGTCTTTGTCATATACTCTTACTTTATTTAAAATTTCGAGGCGATCGGACTATTATTGCGACCTACAGATCAGCTACAAAATCGGATAAAAATTATGTTTTTGGTCCATTTCACCCGCTAAATATTTCACGATCATCACCAATTAAAATAATGATCTATTCTGATGTGAAACCGACCTCCATACCAAATTTCGTGACGATCGGTCCATAATTGCGGCCTGGAGTTTGATTACAATTTATAATGGACAGACGGACACACATCTCAAAATCGCTTTATCTCTGGTTCTCCGACGAATATCTCGCGGTGTTACATGAATTTTTACCAAAAAAAAAAAAAAAACTTATAATACCCTTTCCACATAGTGGTGTAGGGTATAAAAATCAACAAACTATCGAAATTATGGAGGTATTGTTCTGGGGGCACATCTAAATTCAGAACCTTCAAAATACCGAAAATATGGTATTATTCTATGAAGTCTATTTTAAAACATGGATCGATAAAATACATCTTCAATAACAAAAGTAATTCTTCTTTATCTGCCAATCCGTATTCGGATGTTCCCGTTCATTAAATTACAATTTTGTGTTACTATAATTAACTTACCTAATTGTTTAAAATATTGCAGAATTAAATGATATTTTTATTCAGTTATCGAAAGGCTTCGGTTTCTGGCGGCTTTCAAAGGACTCAGTTTTTCATGCATTCCCGTCCAAAGTCTTAGGTATTATATAATTTTCATTGAAAACTCTACAAACATGTTTGAGGAATTTGTCAAATATTCAACAATTTTAGGCTGGGGCGATTTGAAAACCATATGTCTACGATGAAAATCCTGCCTCCCGATTTTGACTCGAAGTTTTTTATTGACGTTTTTTGGATATTTTGGCATATAACAGCCAAACCATTGAGATTTGCGATCCAACGCAAAGACCAAACTTGTAGCCAACACAATAATTAAGAACTCTTTAGTGCATCGCAAAAGTATTGGAAATCTCCTTCAGGCAGTTTTGGCCTTGGGAATGTGCACATTTTTCGGAAAATATCGATAAATGACACTTTGCCACAAAAGTTGACCAGAAAAATATTCAAGCGTTCTGTTACAAAATTCTATCGTGTTGGGATCCATGGACAACGAAAATACCTTTGGTTCGCTTGGGTCACTTAGTTTTATTATCTTATTACAGTAAAAATAGTGAAAATCTGTGTTTCTTACATTTTCAAATTTAAACGGACATATCTTCTTTTTTCACAACGGATTTCTATTGAATCCGTTTGTGCTCGCTTGGTTCTGGGATCGTTCATTACAACAATACCGGATATGTCATTATATGAATAGGATCGGTATTCTTAAATGTAGAACTTTGATTTCTGGATTTTGCAACAGCATGAGTTAAAGCATTATTTATCACATTCCATCTAAAAACATACTCCTACGAAACGGCTTGACCGAATTTTATGAAATTTTGTATGTAGAGTCTGTAGGTCTGATCCGTTTTTTGAAAATATATCTGAATTTAGAAGTGGGACTACAAAAACGGTACTACATTAATTTCAATACTTGGATTGACTCATATAGGTATTTTTTATGAATTAGAGAGAGATTTTTTCGAATTTACAATATGAATGAATTATTAAGATTTCCTATCTAACAAGAAAAAAATTATCAGTCGGCTTTGCCGACAGAGATATACCCTCAGCCAATTTGAATTGATACTTTCATCTACGGACAGATCGGCACAATTGTTGAACTTTTGTGGGGGAGGTACCATAAGAAGAAGATCGATATCGGCCATTTTAGAAGTTAAACTAAATTTGGACAAAATATTAGGAGATCCAACGTTTGGACAAATTTGGTTGCCCCGTTCAAGGGATACCGTGCATAGCATTTTAATGGTTTTTTTCTAAATATTGGAGGGAAGTACAGGAAGTTGTTGCCAATCTTCGAACTGAAACTAATTTTGTACAGTTTTTGGGCTGAAAAAGCATTTACCGTCATAATTGAGGCATCGAATGCAAGTTGCATAAACAAAAATCAAAGTGATTCGAGAGCAGGTCTTTAGGTGAACTTATCCGAAATTTTGTGTGGGAGATACCAAATGAGTGAACAAATATTGTCCATATTCACACCTGATATACATATGGTAGGATTATGTAAATTAGGATTTGTAAAGTAGGGACCAAATCGGTCACTCCCTTCAATAGTTATCGTGCGCACAATTTTGCCGAACATTTTTGAGCTTTTGTGGGGGAGGTACCTGAAGGAGTGAATTTATATTATGACTTTTCAAGAAATATGCATAATTGTGGTCAATTCAGATATAAAATTCTATAGAAAAATTAAACAAACAACAGCAGGAATTATTAATACTTGCATTTTTTAGGTAAGAGTTGTATACTGAAAATGTCGGCCGAGAGACAGAGAACACAAAACAACTAGCTAATAAAATAAATAAAAGTCATTAATTGGGACTAAGACTAGATCCTCTGCAATAATTATAATATTTGACTAATAACAGTAATCGATTTTGCATTGGTTTGTAGTGCTATGAGGTTTAAAACGTTCGTAACGCAACGAAATTCAGAGAAGTGCAAGAAAATGCCCCCGATTGTTTTTGAAATTAGTCGTATTGTGACTATTTATTAATTATTATTGTACAAATTGTACAACTATAGCATCATTCTTTTTATACCCCCACCATATTATTAAATTTGTCATTCCGTTTTTAACACATCGAAATGCAAAGTATATAAGTTCTTGATCAGGTTAAAATTCTAAGTCGATATAACCACGTCCGTCTGTACGTCCGTCTGATGAAATCAAGATACAGCTCGCAGTTTTGAAGATATAGCTTTGTAATTAGGTATAGAAGTTTCTACTACTTCAAGGATGTTTGGTATTGAAAATGGTCTACATCAGCCCACGTTTTGATATAGCTCCCATAGAACGGTACCACCCGATTTTCGGTATTTTGAAGGTTGTAGCCACAATACCCCATAGAAATGGCTGAAATTTGGTATTTCGACTACATTAGAGGTAAAAACCTTTCCGATTGAAATTCGTTGATATAGGTACACATTTCGATATACATAGCCTTCATAGATCGGTACCTCCCGATTTTCGTAATTCTGATGGTTATGACTTCAATATCCCACCGAAATGATTGAAAATTTTTATTTAGTCTTCCATGGAGTTATAAAATATTCCAGAAGAGAATTATCAGTTTAGGTCCAGGTCTTCCTATTTCCCCATCAAAGCGTACCTCTTGATTTTCGGATTTATGAAGTTCTTAGGCACATTACTTACTTATTTAGCTGGCCCATTACAGAATATTTGTTCCATAGGCCGAACTAAGAAAAGATCTCCAATTCTCTCTATTTGTTGCTTCGCATTCTGGAATACCGCGCTTTTTGATCTCATCATCCACTTGTTTGCGCCATCTATTCCTTGGCCTGCCAATTCTGCGTGCACCGCCAAGCGGTCCGTGTTTATACGCCTTTTTAGCGGGTTCATCATCGCTCATTCTTATGATATGGCCTAGCCAACGCAATCGCTGGATCTCGATACGTTTAACAATATTGATGTCGTTGTATAGCAGATACAGCTCGTGGTTCATGCGAGGTCGATATTCACCGTCAACGCAGATTGGTCCGTAGATCTTTCGAAGAATTTTTCTCTCAAACACACCAAGCACTGCCATGTCTGCTTGTACAAGTACCCAGGCTTCGGAGCCATACATCAGCACGGGTAGTATCAGTGTTTTGTAGAGCGTTATTTTTGTTTGACGAGATGTGGCTTTGTTTTTAAACTGCTTACTTAAACCAAAGTAGCATCTGTTGGCCAATACAATTCTTCTTCTTATTTCACAACTGATGTTGTTTGTTGTGTTTATGGCAGTGCCGAGGTAGACGAAGTCTTTAACTACCTCAAAATTATAGGTACCAACTTCTACGGTTGGTCCGAGCTGTATGAACGCTTTGCGCGTCGACACCATCAATTTGGGCTTTTTGCCGTTTACCGCCAGACCCACTTTCGCAGATTCTGCTTTGACCTTCCTAAAGGTATCAATTACTTCCTTTACTGATCGTCCCATGATGTCTATATCATCAGCATAAGCAAGTAGCATGTGACTATTGGTGTAGATTGTGCCACTTCTTTTGACGTTTGCCTCTCGTATAACCTTTTCCAGCAGGATGTTAAAGAGATCACACGAAAGGTTGTATCCTTGTCTGAAACCTCTTTTGGTACCAAAATCTTTGGAGAGGTTCTTTCATATTTTAACTAAGGACCTCGTGTCCGTTAAAGTCATTTTGCAAAGCCGGATGAGCTTTGCGGGGATACCAAATTCAGACATGGCGTGGAATAACTTTGAACGCAGCGGGCTGTCGAAGGCTGCTTTATAATCGACAAAAAGGTGGTAGGTGTCGATCTGCATCTCTTGGGTCTTCTCCAGGATTTGCCGCAGGGTAAATATCTGGTCAACGGTGGACTTGCCAGGTCTAAAGCCGCATTGGTGTGGTCCAATTATCTCGTTGACCATAGGCTTTAGTCGTTCGCACAATATCCCTGACACGATCTTCTGGCAATAGGGAGTAGACTTATGCCCCTATAGTTAGAGCATACAGTCTTATCTCCCTTCTTGTGGACGGGGCACAGGATGCTCAGGTTCCAATCGTCGGGTACTCGTTCTTCTTGCCAGATGGTGCTAACTAGCTGATGAATACACCTTATCAGCGTGTCGCCTCCGGTTTTGAACAGCTCGGCTGGTAGGCCATCGGCTCCTGCTGCCTTATTATTCTTCAGCCGATTTATTGCTGTGTTTACCTCATCTTGGCTGGGCGGTATACATTCAATACCATCTTCTGGGATTGGGACTGTGGTATCTTCGTCGTCTTCGTTGCTATTGGATACCAACAGGTTTGAAAAATGGTATCTGTATCAGTTACCAAATTACCTTGCTGGTCTCTACAGGAGGGTGTGCCTGTACCAAAGCCATCAGTTTGATGCTTGAATCTTTGGTAGAATTTTCGGACTTCATTCTGGCTCCTGTACATCTCGATTTTTTCGCACTCCCGCTTTTCCATCTCTCTCTTTTTCCTGCGGAAAAGACTTTTCTCCTCTCACCTTTTCTCCCTGTATCTCTATCGTGCGCTACGCGTTGCTACAGATTGTAAAGTAGCCCTATATGCCGCATTTTTCTCTTCGGTGGCAGCACGACACTCCTGATCATACCATGGATTCCTTGGTGGAGGTCTCTGGTCTCTGGTATCCAAGTATATGCGGCTGTTTGCATGGAGTGGGCAATGATTTGCCATTGCGCTGATATGTTATCGGGATGAGGAGTGCTTTGATTAAGTAATTGGGCTAGTTGAGTGGACTATGCTGTGGCTATCTGTTGTGATTGCAGCTTACCGATGTCTAACTTTCGTGTTGTGTCTGTTCGTACTTTGTGTGCTACGTTTAAGCGGGTGCGTACCTTTGCTGCAACAAGGTAGTGGTCCGAATCAATGTTTGCGCCTCGGAACGATCGTACATCCAACACGATCGATGAATGTCCTCCATCTATCACAACATGACCAATTTGATTTATTGTTTTCTGATCTGGAGACAGGCAGGTGCCCTTATGAATATCGAGATGATTAAATCTGGTACTGCTAACTACCATGTTTTTTGCAGCTGCAAAGTCTACCAGCCTCATACCATTGTCAGATGTTTCACTGTGGAGACTGAATTTCCTGACTGTTGGGCCAAAGATATTCTCCTTTCCAATTTTGGCATTAAAATCACCTAGAATGATTTTAATGTCATGGGCAGGGCAACGGTCATATGTTTCTTCTAAGCGCTCGTAAAATATATCTTTGGTCTGTTCGTCCTTTTCTTCAGTGAGAGCATGAACGCAAATAAATCTGATGTTAAAGAATTTAGCTTTTATTCGAATTGCAGCAAGTCCTTCATTCACTATGGTGAAACTGGATACCAGATTTCCTGTATGGCAGTAACATCGGCCTTGTACTTTTCAAGTACGTCTGCCAATGCGAATACTGCACCTTCTCTATAAAGAGTGCGAACATTCCATGTGCAGATTCGCAGATCATGGTCCTTAAAACGTTTGCGGGGTTCGTCAACTTTAGAGGGGTTTGTTTTTCTTTTCTTTCGTTTTTTCATAGTAGGCTGTTTTTTCTAGGGGAGGGTTACTAACCCGACGCCCAAACCCAAGTTTTTAACGTTCTTATGGGAGAACGCGGGTGTTAAAGGCAGTTCCTCAGGTGACACCACGGGGAGGTCAGAGTCCACTTGAGATGAAAGAGGGACCAAGATAAATCCTGGGATTTTCCATGTTAAAACCGGTCAGGACCGTTCCTTGGTATCTTCCATCCCCTAGGCACATAGTCTTACCGAAATATCGGAAATTTGGTATTTAGTCTTCTTTCCGCCAGAAATTTGTCGGTATAGACTCTATATCTATACTATAGATCGATGTTGTGATATAGCCCACATAGAACAGTAACTTCCGAATTTCGTTATTTTGAGGCTTAGCCACATTGTTTTACCGAAATTGCTGAAAATTGGTATTTACAGGGTGTTTTTGTAAAAATGCTTGCCTGTCACACGAACCGTTCGTACTAAAACGTATACGTTCAAAATTTGGTTCTTATAAAATTTTACGAACGATTCGTTTTTGTCTGAGAGCTTTCGTCTATTTCATAAAAGCTTTTATATTTCAGGGTTTCCATTATACTTATTTTGTGAATTTTGCACAGGCATCTGCACGTAAAATGTGTTACTTGATGGCAACCCCGATAAACAGATGAAAAACAAAAAATAAGAAAAAAATGTAATCAAATGTGTTCAAAAATAAATGTGATAATATGAAGAAACGGATGTACATATACGCGTGTGCTTCTATGGAAATAAATAAAATTGCATTCCCTTCCAGTTCTCGTGTGTTTTGTGTCATTTATTACTCAAATTATTTAATTTTCATTCAAAACGATGGGTCTTTTCCATTCGTTTATTTTTGACGTATTCGTGCGTCTGATTTTGTTACGAAAACCAAAAAAATTACGAAAATAAAAAGCTTTCATTTGTTTGTCACACGAATGCAAACGTCAACCGCTATGAAAACCAAATTGTGTCTTCGTTCATGAAATCGACGAACGAATGGGAAAAAAGTTTTTACAAAAACACGCTGTAAGTCTTCTTCATAAATGAAATGAAACTAATTGTTCCATTTTACTTCAATACAAATCGTGGTGGAGGGTACAACAAGTTCGGCCCGGTCGATCTTAACTACGTTCTTACATGTTTAATGATAAAAGTGTTAAAATAGCAATGTGTTGATTATTTCAATTGGAATTCGAAACATTTTACTTGTAATTTGAGAATTACAATTGAATTTCGAATTCCATTTGAAATTCGAATTATTTCATTTGTACTTCGAATTATTTCATTTTCTATTTGTAATTTGAACTGTTCTGTTTGTAAATTGTTTTTCATTTGGAATTTCAAAAACTCGAATTACAAATGAAATTATTCGAATTGCAAATGAAAAAATTCAAATTACTAATGAAATAATTCGAAAGTCAAATGGAATTCTCATTGCGTGATTTCAGCGAAATTAATATCGAAATTACAGTAGTCATGGTATGCAACCCTGTTCTGTTTTCGCCTAAAAAAGTACCAGTAGTTGTAAGGCTTTCACGCGTATCAATAAAAAAGTGGAATTAAATTGCTGCAACGAAGAAATTTCAATATTTTTCAAATTTTGTACCCTCAGCATTTATGCTAACGATGGTATATGGCAAATTTCAAATTTCCTTTTCAATATCATTTTTTGAATATTACCATATACACTTTCACAAATAATGGTTTTAGACATCAAGTATGTTTGGACGAAACCCGTTTCAGTTAATTTGGAATATCATCAAATGTGTTGGATGTCTGTATAGGTCAAATATTTTGATATACCCCCCATAGAACGGTACCCGCCAATTTTCGGTACTTGAAGGTTTTATCCACATCATTCGCAAACACCATATATAGTATCCGTTGGAGTTATTACCTACATACATATTTCTGTACAGAATTGTCGGTATAACCCCCACCCAATTTTCGGATGAAATTTACTTCCAATATAATTCATGATGGAGGGTAAACAAAGTTCGACCAGGCAGAATTTAACGCCGTTTTCACTTATTTAACGTTAAGAAATGCTTTTATTGTTTTGTTGCCAATTTTTGTGGAGTTTTCAGAAAACAGACTGTTCTATGTTTTAACAAGTAAGAACGGCGTTAAGTTCGGCCCGACCAAACCTGTTATACCCTCCACCACGAGTTGTATTGAAGTAAAACTGAACAATTAGTAGTAAAAAATTTCATCCATTTCGGAGGAATTTTGAGGCCACAACCTTCAAAATACCGAAAATCGGGATGTACCGTTCTATGGGGGCTATATGAAGGCGTGGACTTATACCGACAAATTTCATATGGAAAGTTTTATACGCCAAATGAAGACTAAATACCAAATTTTAGCCATTTCGGAGGAAAATTGAGGCCACAACCTTCAAAATACCGAAAATCGGGAGGTAAACATCTATGGTTGCTATATGAAGACGTAGACCTACACTTGCAAATTTCAGATGGAAAATTTTGCACCTCCAACGAAGACTAAATACAAAATTTCAGCCACTTCGATGGAATATTGTGGCCATAACCTTGAAAATACCTAAAATCGGGAGGTACCGTTCTATGGGGCTATATGAAGGCGTGGACCTATACCGACAAATTTCATATGGAAAGTTTTATACCCCAAATGAAGTCTACATACCAAAATTTCTACCATTTCGGTGCAATATTGAGGCCACAACCTTCAAAATACCGAAAATCAGGAGGTACCGTTTTATGGGGGGCTATATGAAGGCGTGGGCCTATACCGATGAAATACTGGGGAAGATTGTATACCCCCAACGAAGACTAAGTACCAAATTTCAGCCATTTCGGTGTGATAATGAAGCTAAAACCTTCAAAATACTGAAAATCGGGTGGTACCGTTCTATGGGGGCTATATCAAAACTTGGACCGATATAGCTCATTTGCAATACCAAACATCCTAGGAGTAATAGAAACTTCTAAATCAAATTACAAAGCTCTATCTGTATCTTGATTTCAACAGACGGACGGGCAGACGGACATGGTTATATCGACTTAGAATTTTAACCTGATGAAGAATATATGTATATACTTTATAGGGTCTCCGATGTATATTTCGATGTGTTGCAAACGGAATGACCAATTTAATTATACCCTCCATATTATGGTGGAGGGTATAGAAATTCAAATAGGAGGGACTGTAACACTTGCTATTAGAAGATGATGCTATTGTACATGTGTATGCATGCACGTAAATGTATATGTATATGCATCATTGAAGTATCCTTTTTGTACGCAAGTACACATGTTCATCTGCCATCGTATTTTATTTCACAAAGTTAACATGAATAACATACTGAAAATGACACATGAATGACCGACCTATAATAAAGCTGATTAACATGGTTTATGCCATATATAATGTTTATTAACTTTATTACCACAATCGTACAAATTTATTCCAACATTAATTACAGACATCAACAATTGTTAAATCATCTGATTCCATCCACATGTTTGCATTATGTCAAAAAATGAATGAATGCAGCGTATGTTGCAAATCCATACACATGGATATGGGGATATTTCAATTCAATAATATAAAACATCAGTGATAGTGTCATCACCATCATCCTCCGGCCTATGTGAATATTCCATGTTGATACTAACATTTTGTTTTATACATGTAATTGATAACAAAAACGGAAACGGGAGGGGTCTCCAAAATCCAGGCCTTCCAATCGACAGTCTTAATAATATGAAAGTATTAGCTGACCGATCATTGTCTCAAGGGTCAAGGTCAAAAAACTATATAAAATATTGTCATCTGAAGAATGATGATATAGCAAAGATAAGACAGAATAGAACATAATTTCACAGCTTTCATATCCACATGAAAATCAGATTCACGATAATATATACCACTTAAAATCGAGAATTTAATTACTTTGTAAAAAACTGTAAAACCAACTTCGTTTGATCAATATGTAAGGTCAGTTATTTTAAACGACCTACAAAATGTTGATACTTTTGATGGTCTACATTAATGAATAAATGCATTTTTGTTAGGACACTAAACATGCAACATTTTATTACTTCAATTCTGCGACCGTAACCCAGACAAACAATGATGATGAAAATAATGACATCTTAAGTAAAGCTCATTATATGGGCATTTTACATTGTTTGTTATTGTTTAAAGTTAAATTAATTGAAGAAATCTTCCCTTCTGGTGGAAATGCCTTTGTTCTTGAATTAACTTTGTTTCGAGTCGTCTTTCGGCGTAAGTTAATGATGTGACTTCGTTTAATTTCATTAAGCCTAAGGTTAGCATTGCAGGAATGTTCCAAGCCACCGCACACGCCGCCACATTTTATTTCACATGCTTGGAAAATATGGTGCTGCAATGCTAAATGGACAACAACATCGAAAACAGTCTGCTGAGGGCCAGACACAGAATAAAGCTGTGGTGGCAGCAACAATGTCAGTAAGTGGACGTACCGAAAGACGGACAGATTTTCAATGAGACTTGTGGTACATAAATACATTCGTTCATATTTTCACATCACAAAAGTTTAATTATTATGGTTTGACGTACTCACTCGTTGTTCACTCACATTTCACATTGTAATGTTTATTGTTTTTGTTTCAATGTTTTTGTTTTCGTTTTCGTTTTTTTTATGTGAACGGGAATTATATCATGTGGCATTGCTGCTGCTGGGTTGTTGTAGTCTGTGATGTGATCCGGAGCAATGAGGTCTTAAAGACAATTGTACAATTAAACAAAAGAATCAGCAGCGTGCATAGTACCCAAAATCCATTGCCAAACAAAGCAAATGAATGCGAATATTATTGCTGTTGATAAGTTAGTTATCTGCCCATGTGACGACGATACAAGTCATGCAAGGCAGTAACATCTTCGAGTAGTAAAAGTGCAAACTAAATTCAGCTTCTGGCACAAAGATCTTAAAACTTTTACGCTATATTCATACAGTGTCCCACAATTGTCTTCATACCCTTATAATATTTTTCTTAATTAATGTAAAACTGAGCTTCTGGTATTGAAAATTGGGTCTCCAGGTCCATGTTTTGATATAGCCCCATATAACCGTACCTCCCGATTTTAGGTGTTTTCTTTATCAATTAGCCACATTTTACAATCATATTGGCTGTCATTTGGCACAGTAAGTTCTTAATGTATACAAAATACCTTTGCAAGAAATTCTCAACGTAGATCCACGTTTTTGTAGCCACCATAAATTAGGTATTTACGGTTCATACGGAACACAAAATTTCCTTGCCAAAAATTTTCAATATTGTTACCTGTTTTGGGGTAGCCCCATATAAGGATGCCTCCCGATATCCAGTATTCTGAACTTCTTGGCAGTAGTTTCAAAGCGAATTAACTGTAGTTGGGCTGCTGTCGACATAATGTCGCTACCAACAAATGTCAATGTTCGTACACGATTTAGTTTTTCTTGGCTAAATGGCGCTAGCCCCCATCAAGACATATCGCCGATTTTCTCGCATAGTACATGTGCTAGAAAAAATCCGCTAAAGGCTAAATTGTGTTTTTTATGAAGATCTAACATCTCCCAAAAGTTGGTAGTTGTGTCATAGATATGATAGCGGACACATGCGGTTTTCTGTTTTCAGGGTATTGGGAAAAATAATTATGGTAGGTATGATTTGTGATATCGTCTTTACCTTTTGTAATATCAAACCCATATTTTATACCGTTAGAAGACAACAACTACACTCTTTCCAAAGTTTGTGTGGGAGTTATCCGAAAAAGCGATCCGATATAGTCAGTATTCGGACATAATCCGAGTCAGTAAGAAATAATACGACACAATCGGTTTCTCCCTTCGAGGATTATCTTACGCACTACCTAGTTTAGTTGGTACCGGCAGGTTTATTTGGAGCTTTTGAATCAGTACTTCATTATAAATTGTGACGTCGTAACAGGGCCAGGAAGAAGAATTAGTTGTGGGAGCAACACGAATGCCAATTTAGTCCATTTTTAAAAATGGAAGTAAATTACTATATTAGCCTAAAGGCTGAGTATTAAAAAATCTTTAACAAAACGTATTGAAATCTAATCGAACTGAAATAAATAAAAACGTCGAAGTTCAACAGTTCCGAAACTATCATATCAGTTCCACTGAGACCATTTTCATTTCACTGGTATTTTACTTCTTGTTTCTCAATTAAACGTGCATACATTCGTAGTTCTAACTTCGTTTCAGACTATACTGGATGTTAGTATTTCCGAGACCCTAACATGTTGTGGCGTGGTTAACGATGTCAAATAATTTTTTGTAGATCAACCATCACAGCATATTCCTGTCAAGTCCTACACTGTTATAGGGCACTGCTTGTGTCGCTTAAGCCCTCAAATAATACGAGTATGTGAGGAAATGATTGGTGTGAAATGCTGTTGCTGTGTGCTGCATACAAAATCATGAGGGCTATGGAGGCAGGATGGGCAACTGTTTCGGTTACCAAATACAATACGTTTTCTATAGGGGTTAAAGGGCATTGCTATAAACGCAACAAAATTGTGCCAGAATGGAACGTGGTTTGTCTTGGGAGTTGCCACTCACAGTCCGAAATCGTAGGAGGATGTTGACTTGGGGCTTTATGGCTTCGGAGATTGCTTGTTTCTACAACGATTTCGTGCTGTTCTCTAATGACAATCGATGGACGTCCGATGGAATGGCGTCTTGGATATCTCATGAAGGTTTTTTCCGGATGGTGGTGGATGTGGATTTTTCATCACAAAGTGATGGCTGGCATGGAACGCAGATAGGACGTCAGCAGGCCTGAGTGACTGCATTCTGGTTTGAGCGCATTATTTTGGGATGTTTGCAAACTTCTTCGTTTTGTGTCGCTAAGGATCAAAGCTCAGGCTGAAGCTGCATAGTTTCCAATTTTACTTTATTACATCCCCAGGAGGACTTTATTCCTGGCTTTCACTTTCTGGTTTATTTGTGTGGAGTGTTACGATAACCCCAGTATTTTTGAATTACCTCCCGTATCCAGGAAGGGAAAAGTGAAACGGATGAAAATGGTATGATTGTGCTCTCGGAAGAATATATTGGCGGTGGCTAGGCAGTTGGAAATCTTAGGACATACGTTGCAGGCTGATACATCATGAACGTTAACGCCTAATGCAATGTTCGAAACCATCGAGATATTTTCTGTTGAATTGGGAAACTTTGCAAGATAGATATTGATTTTGCGAAATTTGAACATTAAGTCTCGGAATTCAACGAAGACATTTGATACCATTACGGTAACTAGCAAGCCAATATCAGACATCATTTTGAAGGGTGGAATTCATAATGTCGAACATCAACATTGAATGATTGACTGTATCGAACGCCTTGTACAGGCTAAGAGCAGCTACAACACTCTATTTCGGCGGCCACTGCTCGTTTATGTCGGTCGTTATCTCAATTGCTGTACTATACTCTTCCCAGAAACCTTGTTGGTGGGTAGCAAGAGGGGAGTGTTCATTCAGGGATAAGAGCAACAAAGATTCTAAACATATTGCTGCAGGTGAAAGGACGGAATTCGGGTGGTATGGTCCTCCTTTAGTAGCGGATTTATTGGACTTCAGAGTCGGAATAACCCGGCCACCTTTCAGATATCCGGAATAACCAATTGCGTAATTGTTAACTCTGGAACTCCAGTCATATAGCCCAGGACTGTTGCGCCGAGCTTCATTAACATGAACATAGGACGCTATCGAGGCCGATCGAAGAGATTTTTATTTATTTTTGAACGATATAAGTTCTTTATTCTAGGCCAAATCAGCTTCGAATTGACATTGCACTGGTTAATATGTTCTTATGATTATGCTCAAGAACAAGCACGTCTCTCCACTTAACTGAACAATTCTCTCATCAGTTTGGGTTTCTGCACGAAGTTGGCTGTGGATACCTTTGATGGATAGTTTGGTACTGGGGATAAAGGTAGAGGTTATAATTCATGAAGGTGCGTTTGTAGTGCTCAACGAAGTCGCTGGATTTTTTTTACAGTGCACGGTGGTCCCACTTGTATGGGACAAAAATATGTATAATCGTCGGATCAATCTGATTTTTTCAGTATATGCTAAAAATTAGTAAAAAATACTTTAGCCAAAAAATCATCAATATGGGTCCAGCTTTTCCTATAGCCCCCATGTAGCGGTACCACCCGATTTCAGGTATTTTGAAGCTTTTATATACATTTTCGGCAATAATTGGCTGTACTTTGGTATTTGGGGTTCCCAATGGTCAAAATCTTCTGCGCCAAAAATTGTGGTCTTAGGTCCAGGTTTCGGTAAAGCTCTCATATTACGATACCTCCCGATTTCAGGTATTTTGAAGATTGTATCAACATTTTCGGCCCGAATTGGTTGTAATTTGCCATTTGGAGTTCTTAGTGGTCAAAAAACGTCTCCGACTGGTATCGTGGACAGTAAAGTAAACAAATTATTCCATTTGAGGTCAGAATATTTCATGGTAGGGGATATAATAAAGTTCGGTGCGACCGAACTTTACATTTTTATATGTTTTTCATATTATATGTAGCATCATACATATATCAAAAATATACAAATGTAAAAAATGCACTCGTAAGTAGATCCCTAAACATAAATGTCTAAATTATTAAGAAAAAAACCAAAAGAAACAATTAAAACACAAAACAAAGAAGAAACTGAGAATACAGTAATACGGCAAATTCACTGAAACGATCAGAGGCATCAGTATTTTTAATGTCACACACGGAGGCATCAGTATTTTTAATGTCACACACGGAAATGCAAACATATGCAGCTGGAACCAAATTTTTTGTAAAATTTACACCATTTCGAACATTCTTCAACAAATTTGGAGAGTGGCGAAGGATGGCGAAGTTAGTAAAACTCAACTTCAATTTTTAGGACTTGGAAAAAAAATCCACAAAAAAGTATTATAAAAAATGTGATTTCCAGCATATTTTATGCGAATAATATATACAAATACCAGTGTGCAGTGACCAGAATTGCAATATGAGTGACAAACTGAAGATGGAATTTTCAGGAAAGCTCCAACAACTCGCAGTAATTCGCTGGATGATAAATGCATGGTCCCGGTATCTATTCCATCGGATGATATTGTAGTTCCCAAAGGACGAAAGGGAACAATTTCTGGTCAGCTTGGTTTCTTGAAGTGCAACAATTAGGATTTCATTGTCATGTATGATATTGGTGATCTCAACTAACTTATTTCTAAGACACTTGCAATAGAATTGCATGATCACCAACATGCGATGACAGCTGCGTATGTTGACCTTGAGGGATAGGCGGATCAGAAATTATGAGCATTCGGAACTGGAGCTGGAAGTCTTGACGAAATACTAGTCACGGTAGAACCGTTCACCCATAAGAACGTTAAAAACTTGGGATTGGGCCTCGGGTTAGTAACCCTCCCCTAGAAAAAACAGACTACTATGAAAAAACGAAAGAAAAGTAAAACAAACCCCTCTTAAGTTGACGAACCCCGCAAACGTTTTAAAGACCATGATCTGCGAATCTGCACCTGGAATGTTCGCACTCTTTATAGGGAAGGTGCAGTTTACGCATTGACAGATGTACTTGTAAAGTACAAGGCCGACATTACTGCCATACAGGAAATACGATGGAACGGGAAAGGCGTCACAACAACACCTAAAGCTGACGCACTGTATTATAGCTGCCATGACACAAAGCATGAGTTTGGTTGCGGATTTGTAGTTGGTCGGTGGTGAATGAAAGAATCGCTGCAATTCGATTAAAAGCAAAATTTTTTAACATCAGCTTTATTTGCGCTCATGCTACCACTGAAGACAAGGACGAACAGAACAAAGATATATTTTACGAGCGCTTAGAAGAAACTTATGACCGTTTCCCTGCCCATGACATTAAAATTATACTAGGCGATTTTAATACCAAAATTGGAAAGGAAATTATCTTTGGCCCAACAGTCGGGAAATTCAGTCTCCACAGTGAAACATCTGACAATGGTATGAGGCTGATAGACTTTGCAGCTGCAAGAAACATGGTAGTTAGCAGTACCAGATTTATGCATGTCGATATTCATAAGGGCACCTGGCTGTCGCCAGATCAAAGAACAAGAAATCAAATTGATCACGTTGTGATAGATGGAAGACATGCATCAAGAGTGTTAAATGTACGATCGTTCCGAGGTGCAAACACCACTACCTTGCTGCAGCAAAGTTACGTACTAGATTAAACGTAGCAAATAAATTGCGAACGGACACAACACGGAAGTTGGACATCGGTAAGCTGCAATCACAACAGATAGCCACATCATATTCCATTCAACTGGCCCAATTGCTTAACCAAAGCACTCCTCGTCCCGATAACATATCAGGACAATGGCAAACCATTGCCCACTCCATGCAAACAGCCGCAAAATCAGTACTTGGATACCAGAGACCTCCACCAAGGAATCCATGGTATGATCAGGAGTGTCGTGCTGCTACCGATCAGAAAAATGCGGCATATAGGGCTACTCTACAATCAGTAGCAACGCGTAGCCTACGAGAGAGATATCGGGAGAAAAGGAGAGAAGAGAAATGTCTTTTCCGCAGGAAAAAGAGAGAGATGGAAAAGCGGGAGTCTGAACAAAACGAGATGTACAGGAGACAGAATGAAGTCCGAAAATTCTACCAAAGAGTGAAACATCAAACTGATGGCTTTGGAACTGGCACATCCTCCTGTAGATACCAGCAAGGTAATCTGGTAACTGATACAGATAGTGTGCTGAGGATATGGAAACAGCATTTTTCCAAACTGTTGGTATCCAATAATAGCGAAGTCGACGAAGATACCACAGATCCAATCCCAGAAGATGGTATTGAATGTATACCACCAGCTGATGGCCAGCCGAGCTGTTCAAAACCGGAGGCGACACGCTGATAAGGTGTATTCATCAGCTAGTTAGCACCATCTGGCAGGAAGAACGAGTACCCGACGATTGGAACCTGAGTATCCTGTGCCCCGTCCACAAGAAGGGAGATAAGACTGTATGCTCTAACTATAGGGGCATAAGTCTACTCCCTATCGCCTACAAGATAGTGTCAGAGATATTGTGCGAACGACTAAAGCCCATGGTCAACGAAATGATTGGACCATACCAATGCGGCTTTAGACCTGGCAAGTCCACCATTGACCAGATATTTTCCCTGCGGCAAATCCTGGAGAAGATCCAAGAGATGCAGATCAACACCTACCACCTTTTTGTCGATTATAAAGCAGCCTATCGTGAACATTAGTAGAAATTCTACTGGATGGAAGACTTGGCGAAGTGTTAGCAGTCGAATTGAAAGAATAGGTGGTAGAATAACTAGATTCATTACTAGCATGAACACTTGCAACAAAAATGCATTTTATGTCATAAAAGTCCCCATCGATCCCCAATTGTGCTTTTTTTTGAGATTATTTCTGCATTTCATCCCAACAGAAGAGAGAGTGGGATTTCAAAACGAATGTTCCCTTCAAAAGTCTAGTTTTATTTCAATTTAAGTGTACCGTCTTTTTAAAAGAAAGATTTTACGTTTACACAGAAACTTCAACGTACGACACCATCAAGATATTTGCTGGTGGATTAGGAAGTTTCGCAAGATAAATATTAAACAAAATTGGTGAAAAGATTCCGCCCTGAGGCACTCTCATTTAGATCTTTCAATTAATACCCTAGACAGACAGCAGCGTTAATTTGCATTAATTCAAATTAATTCGTGCATTATCCACATTTTTAATGCACAAAATCAAAGGGAGTTTAAACTGAATTTAGGTATTTCAATATGGCATTGCTGTAAAAGAGAGCCCATATTCATGTAGGAGAGAGAGCATTTTAATGCTCTAAGACAGGAGGAGGCATTGTGACTCACAAGAGAGCCCATGTGCTCTAAGTGAGCGTAAATTTGTTATCGCTCACAGCCTGTGTAGATGCTAACACGTTGTGAACAACAACAAATTTACGCTCATTGAGAGCACAAGAGAGACCCAAAAATGTTCTCTGCCTCACTCTGCTCTAAGACATAATTTGCATTGCAAACAACAACAACAACAAAACAGTTATTTACCAGCAAACAGCTGTTTCGTAAATGCAGAAACTGTCGTCAGTCTGGTTAAAATTAAATGCACATCTTAATTCAAATTAACGTTGCCGTCTGTCTAGGGTCTAGGGTATTAGGCCTGCCTACCATCTGCCGAATGCAGATTTTTAGTTTGACTTCTGGACAAGTTTTTTATGGTTTCATTCATTGCCTAAAGTTCCAAAAGCACTTGGAATAAAAATAAAATTATGCCTCAATTTTCTACACCCCCTACATTTCCTAAATCTATGATGGGAATTTCAATTTCTAATTATTGTCTTCATTTGTGGCACGCCACATCGCCTCGTCTATCAAATATTTGTTGGTTTTGTTTTCCACATTGCCAATTTCGCAATAAAAAGCTTTTAACATTTCTCAGACTTTAATGATGTTGGGTTGTGTGATGTTGCTCGATTTCTAGTTGTCATGAAATACTCAAATTATGTCAACTTGTCCCTCAGTCTGGTTCTGTTTATTGTTCCCTGTGTATGCGTGCAGTGTGGATCTGACGAACAGCCACTCATTTTGATACACTGGTCGTAGGTGGTACACAAAAGTGAAAATCTTATTATAACCATCAACATCACCACCAGGTCTCTCGTCGGCCACCCCCAACATCTGTGGCGTTATCAAGCAATCAAAATAAGATTTTTATTGTTTTCATCGGCGTCTTTAGTCATTAATTGTTTTCCACCATTTGAGTGCCATTATCGTGAATGGTGTGTCGTTACAAGTGTCTGTCTGTCTGCCTGCTTTTGATGCTGATGTGATTTTTTAAATGATTTCGTCAAATATTGCAATAGCCAGACGCCGCTGTTTTCGTTTTTCACTGCCAATTTCGGGGGGAATCTTTTGACTTTGACTTGCTCAATTCTAGGAACCAGCAATGATGGCAATTATTCACATTGGGCTGTAAATCAATGGAAACAAATACATCTGAAAATAATGAAAATAATCTCTCCAGATCCTTAAGATTTTTCTTGATTCGACTTTGTAACCACAGTAACATCCAAGGATGTTGGTGGTCTGCCAAGGTTATGAAGTGACAAACATACAGTTCTATACAAAATTTCCAGAAGGCAAGACCAAAATTGTTCATGGAAGATTTTTATCAGTATTACTTGTTCCGGCTCCAATGGTGCAACACTCCGCAATCCAGTTGCCTTCTGTTGTCAGTGTCTAAACACTACCGTATGGTGCATGGACTAGGGTTTCCTGCATTCCCACCTTCGATTTGCGAACACCAATTTTATAGCGAGAACTCTGAAACGTCAATTCTGCTACGCAAACACCAAAGAAAAAATTAAAATATAAATAGCTACATGCATTGAAGTCCCAAACGGTACTTTCCAAAATAACTTATATCAGTGGAGCATTTCTTTAAGGCTGTAAAGAACCTCCGTAACCAGACTTAAACATTTCACTATTTCTTTGATTTTACTTTAGAGAACATTTCACTTGAACTTGAGCCAATAATTGTGTCCTCAAGGTTTGTTCGATAACTGCTCGGTCCAAAAGAATCTGGAGCATTCTCGGATATGTTGCCATTCACAAAGCTGGATAGAAGGACTCCTCTGAAATTTATTAACATTTCAATCACTAAGATCAGCTTTGCATCAAATTGTATAGTTTTACTTTAACCATTCACCCGCAATTTATTTCTTTCCATTGAACAAACAACTTCCCCATTGTGCTTTACAAGTCATTCATTCTTTATTTTATCAGACAGAAATAATTTCGAATTTATTCTGTTTGGTTGTTGCTTGGTTTGTTGTCCCACGAAGGGAGGGAGGAAAATGGGGAATTGTAAATTGTATGGATCATCGCCCAGGCATTTAGGAATGTCTCGTTTTTCAGTTATTTCTTCGATTTGTTTTTATTTTCGAATTCAGAACAGAAAGAAGAAAGGGTAGATTTTATTTCTTTGTTACTAAAGTGATTCTCATTTATAAATAGACATTTTGAAGACATTTCCAAAATATTTATCTGTCTGTTTTTTGTTCTTGCAAATGTTCTCTTAATAACGAATTTACAAATTAATTTATATTTGTTTTTTGATTTTGTTTAATCAATAGACTGACGGAGAAGCAATAATCGCCCACCATGTCATATATCTTATACGTTTATTCCAAACACACAAATACATATGGTAAAAACCAAAAATGTTTTACAATCGAAGAATACCAGTTTCACCCTTTCAGAATTCGCGAACTGTGAAAATATTCTATATAGTATGACACAAATTCTTTAAAATGAAGTGTTTTAGGAGGTATCCCATAATGTCGACCATTAAAATTAATTTACGTGGAATTTACGTGACATCAATGTACAACAATGGTTTGAAGCCAGCAAGTTTTGTTATGCTCCCTTCTGATTTCTGACTTAACATTACATTTTATAGACCAATGCCCAAAGAAAGACTCAAAGAATACTCCATGGGCAACATGATACTGGTGTATGATTTTTCGATATATCCACTGCATTTACCTAAATTTGATGCTGACATATTGAAGCCTGAATTTCGGGGTTTTTTGAATTTTTTTAATAATCCGAACGCGCAACCAGATAATATTCAAAACTGATAATAGGATTACAGAACTCATGTTTTTACGTCATTTGATGTATATCTCATTAGTGTGCTCCGTACAGCATCCTAGTAATTGGAGTCTAAGGCCATAATTTGATGCGTGAATTTTTTAAATAACCTATTTTTTGCGTGTAAAATTTACAAGTGTCATTCAATTTCCTTTGAATGAGCCCTTTCGCGTTCGAATCCATCCACTAAAACGAAGGATATAGATACCTTGAAAATAGCAAAATCTGTAAAAATATATTTTGACAAATCCGCGTACTAAGCCGCGATCTTCTTTGAAAATTTTTACATATATGGAATCCTTTATGCGCAATTATAATATTTGCGAAAAAGCGTGTGTTTTTGATGGGTGCTAAGAAACCGGATGCGCATCAAAATCGTATGCACATTGCGTGACTTCTACTCAATTTAATGGTAGTGTGATCCGCCTTTAGTATGGTCCACCTTTAGTAGCGGATTTATTGGACTTCAGATTCAGAATAACCCGACCACCTTTCCGATATCCGGAATCACCAATTGCGTTATTGTTAACACTATAACTGCAGTCATATAGCTCAGGACTGTTACACCGAGCTTCATTAACATGAGTATTCAGATGTCATCTAGAAAAAGGGGTTTGAATGGTTTGGATTTGAAGATAACTGTCTGGTTGTGAAGGAGACGGGCTGCAGACCTCTTTTGAGGTTATAAAATCTCCGGATAACAGCTAGAACATATACAAAATGTTCTGCAAGGATGGATGTTCAATCAATTGACGGCAGATCAATGTAGTACAATTCTTGGCATCATAACATAGGACGTTATCGAGGGCGATCGAAGAGATTTTTATTTATTTTTGCACCAAAAAAGTTCTTTATTCTAGGCCAAATCAGCTTCGAATTGACATATCCCAGCAAAAAAAGTCCTCCCAAAATCATGGGTTTTGTAAAGGATTTTTGGCAGCCGTAACTACTCGCAAACCCCCTTTCTTCCCCATTATTTTTACAAGGGCATGTCGCACTCAGTTTGTAGTTATTTTATGACCACTAGAATAACTAGTTATTCTGTGGCCACTAGAAGTTGTAAAGTAAATTGAAAAAAATTATATTTAAGAACAGTTGATGTAGAGATTTTTTTTAATTTCATCACACTTCTTACTTTTATTTTACATTATTTTATTTCGCTCGCTGTGCGAGTTGAACACACGAACCCTCTGATTTCTAGCCAAAGACACTACATACTATGCCACTACTATGCTATACTATGCCACACGAACATTAAGGGTTGCTTAAGAACTTAAATGTGCAGTGCACATGTGCACCACGAACTGTTATTTTTTAATTAAAAAAAACTCGCGTGCCGACAGTGAGCGTTGAACACACAACCCTAGGATTTATAGTCGGACACACACTCACTGTGCCACCGTCCTCATTACTTAGTGAGGAGGAAAGTAAGTAGGTTTGCCTTGTAATTTTTTTAAGAAGTATCCTATTACTTTTCAGATTACCCGTAATGGGAAAAGAAGCTTGTTTACATTACTTTGTAATGGGTTACGTAATGACTAATGGATCCGAATTTTTGCTAGGATGTTCTTATGACTATGCTAAAGAACAAGCACGTCTCTTCACTCAACTGAACAATTCTCTCATCAGTTTGGGTTTCGGCACGAAGTTGGCCGCATTGTTGTGCCAATATCGTGGATACCTTGGGAGGATAGTGTGGTCCTGGGGATAAAGGTAGTGGTTATAATTCATGAAGGTGCGTTTGTAGTGCTCAACTAAGTCGCTGGATTTTTTCTACAGTGACCAGAATTGCAACATGGTCTGTATTTAATGTAACCTTTGTTTGTCACGATGATGGAATTTTCCAGAAAGCTCGAATATCTGACAGTAGTTCTTGAGAAGAAGTCATCGTTGGTGGAGGCGAAGTCGTATTGATCTACCTGAGAGTATCGTTCGGAAGTAAGTAAGCAAGTACAATTTTGTTATCTCCTTGCAGTATGTGGAATAACTGACCCCAATGCAGTTAACGGGCGAAATGTAGACGTTTTAATTTCCGAAATGGACTGAAATGCTCACAACCTCTAAGAAAGGATCAGGGAGAGAAGGAATAGGCAGAGATATATAGTTTTTTCTCTTTTGTTGTTGCTATAATATGCAATTTATGCACCCAATCTCTATAAATTTGGTTTCGTATTTGTCTATGCATTGTCCAAATTCTGTAGATATTTTTAATTAATTTTTTAGAGGTTTGTACGGACTCTGGCGCAGGATAATTTGGATTTACTACTAGACTTTTTATTATTTGCTAATTTTTCGCGAAAATAAAAATAAATTTAGTAAATATTTAGACATCTAAGAGTAGATATGGAGTTAGAAAAACTTTAAAGGGGCATAACTTCTTTTTTATACCCTCAGCATTTATGCTAACGGGGGTATATACACTTTCATACGGGCAAAATGTGCCTCATCGAAATAATGGGTTTAGACCCCAAGTATGTTTGGACGAAATGTGTTTCAGACAATTTGGAGTCGATTGAGCAATGTCCGTCCGTCTGTCTGTCTGGCTGGCTGGAGCGCACGATCACTCTAGAACGGATGAACCGATTCGGTTCAAATTTTGGCTTTCGTAATGTTTTGCCCAAACTTAGTTTAAGTTCGAAGATGGGCTATATCGGTCCACTCCTTCCGGTACCTCCCCCACAAAAGTTCGAGAATGTTCGGAAAATTTGTGCGCACGATAACTCTTGAAGGAAGTAACCGATTTGGTCCATACTTTGCCCATCGTAAACTGTGTACCCGATTTAAATAAGGCTTCAATATGGACTCAATCGGTCCACTCCTTCGGCTACCTGCCACACAAAATTTCGGAAAAGATCAGTTTTATTCACTGCCCTCCATACGACGGTACAAGTTTCATCAGGGGCAAGTCCATACTTCCTGAGAAAATAGCCTAAAAGTTCAAAAAACCCCTATGACACCGTGTGAGGTGGTTGGCGCGCAAGATAACTCTCGAACGAATCTGCCGATTCGGTCAACAATTTGGCCTTAGTAATATTTTGTCCAAACATAGTTTAAGTTCGAAGATAAGCCATATCGGTCCACTCCTTCAGGTACCTCCCCCACAAAAGTTAAAAAATGTTCGGAAAATTTGTTCGTACGGTAACTCTTAAAGGGATTGGCCGAAATGGTCAATACTATACACATCCTAATATATTTACTAGATATAGATCAGGTTCAAATATGGACTATATTTGTACACTCCATCAGGTACCTCCCACACAAAATTTCGGATAAGTTCACTTTAAGACCTGCTATCGAATCACTTTGATTTTTTGTTGAAGCAACTTGCATTCGCTGCCTCAATTACGATGGTAAAAGTTTTTCAGGGGCAAGTCCATACTTCTTGAGCAAACAGCCCGAAGGGTGGAAAACCATATGTAGTGGCTGGAGATCCACTTCCATAATGATCAATGTAGATCCATTCCTTTTAGTTATTCCTCCGCAAAACTTTTGATCTATAATCCTAGTCAATATTTTTGTCGGTTCATACGCCCAACATTTTTAAAACCCCCTAAATTCGTACGTTTTTGGAAAAAAATAGTTTCAATATACAGAGGCTGAGGGTATATCACTGTCGCCAAAGCCGACTGATACCATTTTACTTGTTTACAACGGATTTCTATATATTCTTTTTCCTTTCCAAGATATTATTTGTTTTTTAATCGGTTAACAAATGACTAAGTTATAGTGGTTAAAGTTTGAAAAAACGGCAAAATGCTTTTCCTTGTGCTCCAGCCTGCTTAGAAGGTACCAAACAGTACAATTATTTACAGTTAGACAACAAATGTATTGCAAAGACCAAAATTGTAAAAAAACATTGTAAAAATTGTTCGTGTATAGCAAGAAATTATGTAAAACTATAGGGTTTTTTGTGCAAATCTCTTGCTATTGGTCCTCAAAACAATATTCCGTTAAAATATAAATATAACAAATACGGACTAAAATAAGAATTACCTACTACTTTTAGGTGACAATAAATGAAAAGGGAAAAGCAGTACTATAAAACTAATCATTATTGCAAATTTTTGTAGTCATTATGCGGCTAATAATGGACTACTGTCAGTCCATTATTAGCCTCATAATGACTACAAAAATTTGCAAAAATGATTAGTTTAATAGTACTGCTTTTCCCTTTGCATTTATTGTCACCTAAAAGTGAATGTGATAAAGTACAGTAATAAGTAAACCGTCATGGAGGGTCTTCATTACGGTTATGACTTTTTCTACAACCTCATAACCCTGTATCATAGCGTGATGAGTTTCTACATATGATTTCATAAAATATTAAATATGTGATTCGGTGAAAAAACCTCACGCACAAAAAAAGATTCTAAAATTTGAATTTATCAGATTTATGGCAAATTATTAAAGTCTCTGTAAGATATATAATTGAAAATAAAATTTAGAGCCACATGAGCCAAACTGACATAATATCTGTTTCTTACCAACTTTCTTTTATTCTGGGAGTTGGGTAATCTCGTTCAACTGAATGATCCGCTCGATGGACACCGGTAATTTCTTTGACAAAACTGCGTATACTTAATTTCACACGTAGGTTTTTATGATGTTACTCATTCGTTTTTGAACGAGGACAGTGATCCGGACGAGATTGCCCAACTCTAAGAATCATAAAAAAAGAATTAAAAACAAGTAAGAAAAGGCTATAGTCGGACGGGGCCAACCATGTGATACCCTACACCTTTACTCCTGGGAATTAGCTTTCCACATTTCAAAATTTCTTTATGGAACAAATAAACTTATTGTAAGAAGTAACTTTGTGGATTCTGGTACCGTATCACACCAAGCTTAGATAATAATATAATAATTATTTCACAAACATCTTAGAAGGGACAAGGGAGACTTCTCCCATATAAATGAGTGAGTGTACCCCGATTCATATTCGCTCAATAATATGGAAATTTAAAATTTAATTTTGCCTGGCTGGGGAATCGTTTTGAAAAAAGGTGGCAAAGCGACCTATGCTGCAATGTATGTATAAAGATCCAATTGGACAGTTAAAACGTTAGGGCACCATGTAATTTGCAGTAAGGCAAAAACTGGGAATGGGCAAATGTGGTTCTCTACACAAAACCCATTATATATTAAGCAGTAGGTCCGTTATATAGCAGACACGTTATTGCAATTTACATCAGGGGCAAGATCTGTAGATCTATTTCCATATGTAGTTTACTTTGTCGGTATATCGGCCTTTTTGTAGAAAATTTACTTATGTTGAAACTGAGGTATGGGGTATTGTAACTCGCGAATTGTTGTAATATACCATAACTTTTGAACGGAGTTAGGTAAAATAAACTGTTTTAGCACGATTCACCGATGGATTTCTTAAAATCATAATTTGAGCGAAAGCTGTGGTCATATTAATGTAAAAAAATAGGAAAAAAATCGTTGAAGGAAACGAATTTTTTTAAGTCAATTTCCAATTAGTGGCTATACAATACAATATAGAGTATAATGTTCAAAGAAGAAGTTAAAGAATACACTTCAAAGATGAAGTTTCTAATGTATGATTTTTTAATATAACCACTGCATCAATCTCAAACGGATGCTGACATTTTGAAGACTGAAAAATTGTGTTTTTTGAATTTCTGCTCTAATCGGGACGCGCAACTGTACTCGTTTAAAAACTGGTTATGAGATTGTAGTACTCGCGATTACGCATTTTTTGATGTATAACTCGGGCGTGTAGCCTTCAAAGGTTCACAACAATCTCAGCTTAAAGTCGAAATTTTTGTGCGTAAATTTTTATAAAAAACATGTTTGATTGGATTCAAAATTTGCAACTGCCATTAAATTGTCGGTGAAACCCGCGTGAACTTAGTTTTTTTTACGTTCTGAATCTAACAAGCCATGACGCGTCCAAATCCGTCTACTAGATCGGCGGATATGATACCCCTCAAATTTCGAAAATCTGCAAAAAATGTTTTTGAAAATTGCGCGCATTGCAACGCGTTTTGGAAGCGTAATTTTTACTGTAATAAATAGAGCTATATGCCTGTTTAAAATGTGCGAAAACATATATTTTAAAACTATCGCTAATCCGGAGATACAATTTTTTTTTTCTAAAAATTAAGTGCGATGCTACATCCAGGGTTCTTGACGGATCGCGTTGAAACGGCATAGAATGATGTATTTTTTAATGGTGATTATTGAAATCGGATGCGCATAAAATGTAAATGAACTTCGCGGAAATTATGACCATTTTACTGTATTTTGCACCCTAATATGCATCAGATGCTACATCGTGACCGCCAAACAGAATTTGGCAAACTGTACATCAAATAAAAGGGATTGATTCGCTGTGTTGGACAATCGGATGCGCATCATGTCATTTTCACTATTACGCGGTTTATATGCGTTTCAAATGTTGTAATATTCAATATAACATTATTTTAATGTTATGCCACAATTGGAATTCCTTGCGATTTAATATAATGTTCTAAAAATATTCGCCAATAGGAAAAATATAAGCGAAAAATGTGTTGCAACGGAATATCTTCATTACTGCGTGAAATTTGGACGAAAATGACGAAGAACTCAAACATTTTTCATTCAACCTTTCCTATAAAACCATAAATAAATAATTTTAGAATAACATGATTTTTATTTTTTTCGTCATATTTTCTTTGTAGTTTTGCAAATAACGTGAATACTATAGCTCCAAACTTTACGACTTAGGTGTCATTTTATTCCTCACAATGTCTGGATGCAGCAATAATTTTTTTATATATATTTTTTTGTAAGTATAAGCGCTATTGCTTCAAAAATATGTTTGTAAATACGTAAAATTATTTAACAAATTTAATTTTTCGCGAATCCATTGAAACTTTTCGATTTTTTTTTTTTTTTGCATCATCGCAAAGGGTGCGAATTCAGTTAACCATAATAGGATATAAGAGTTTACTATATTAAGCCGCGATTCTTTTAGAATTTTTTCTAATTTGCATAATTAAAGCGGTCATATCTTTTGCGCGCATCGATCAAAGTTGGTAACGAACACAGATTTGGAATGACGTTTTTTTCTTAATTTATGTACCAAAAATCATAGATGTAGTATCAAATTTTTTTTTTGATTTTTTTTGAAATGGAAAAGAAGATTTTAAACATTTTTGCTGATATGTCCTCCAGGAAATAAAATATTGACCATTTTTATACCCTCAGCCTTTAGGCTAAAGAGGGTATTTACACTTTGATACGACCAAAAATGTGCCTCATCGAAATAACGGTTTTAGACCCCAAGTATGTTTGTACGATATCCGTTTCAGACAATTTTGAGTAGATCTAGCAGTGTCCGTCCGTCTGTCTGTCTGTCTGTCTGTCCGTCTGTCTGTCTGGCTGGCTGGTGCGCACGATAACTCTCGAACGGATCAATCGATTCGGTTCAAATTTTGGGTATCGAAATATTTTGTCCAGATTCGATTTAAGTTCGAAGATGGGCCAATTAGGTCCACTCCTTCAGGTACCTCCCCCACAAAAGTTCGAAAATGTTCGGAAAAATTGTCCGCACGATAACTCTTGAAGGGAGTAACCGATTTGGTCCATACTTTGTATATCGTAAACATTCTACAAGAGGAAGATGAGGTTTCAATATGGCCTTAATCGGTCCACTCCTTCGAGTACCTCCCACACAAAATTTCGGAAAAGTTCAGTTTAGGGCCATCTCTCGAATCACTATGATTTTTGTTTTAGCAACTTGTATTCATTGCCCTCCATACGAGGGTACAAGTTTCATTAGGGGCAAGTCCATACTTCCTGAGAAAATAGCCTGACAGTTGTAAAAAAAACCCCTATGACGCCGTGTGGGGTGGTTGGAGCGCAAAGAACTCTAGAACGGATCTGCCGACTCGGTCCAAAACTTGGCCTTAGTAATATTTTGTCCAAACATAGTCTAAGTTTGAAGATAAGCTATATCGGTCCACTTCTTCATGTACCTCCCCCACAAAAGTTCAAAAATGTTCGGAAAATTTGTTCATACGGTAACTCTTTAAGGGAGTGGTCGAATTGGTCTATACTTTACACATCCTAATATATCTACTAGATATAGATCAGGCTCAAATATGGACTATATTTGTCCAATCCATCCAAAATTTCGGATAAGTTCACTTTAAGACCTGCTATCGAATCACTTTGATTTTTGTTGAAGCAACATTCGCTGCCTCAATTACGATGGTAAACGTTTTTTCAGGGGCAATTCCATACTTCTTGAGTAAACATCCCGAAGTGTGTAAAACCACATATGGCACCATATGTAGTGGCGGAAGATCCACTTCCATAATTGTCAATGTAGATCCATTCCTTTTAGTATCTCCCCCGCAAAACTTTTGATCCCTAATCCTAATAAACATTTTTGTCTGTTCAAATTAACAAAATTTATAAAAACCCCTTAATACATACATACGTTTTTTGGGAAAAAATTGTTTCAATATATACAGGCTGAGGGTATATCTCTGTCGGCAAAGCCGACTGATACTTTTTTACTTGTTTTTTTGTATTTTTCATACAAAACTTATTGACTATTTTACCCGCTAAATACTATCGGAGCATCCTCCAAAATTGTAAGCATCCACTTCGACCTAAAGTCTTACCTCGTGCAAAATTTCGTGATTATGGAGCTATAATTACGACCTCTAGCGTGTTTATGATTACATTACAAAGAAATAACAGGGTATATTAGGCTGTAACTCTGTTATCTTATCATGTACACCAACACAAATGACATCAATAGAAAGGTCAAACGTTCCTCTTCCAAGTATAACTCACTTGCCCGGAATGTCTCTTACAGAAATAAAGATAAAAGCTGTATATTAAAAATTTTCACAATTTTCACACAAAAGTTCTGGTCCATTTGATCGCCATATCAAATTGCAAGCTTTGTCTTTGTCATATTCTCTTACCTTATTTAAAATTTCGAGGCGATCGGACTATTATTGCGACCTACAGAGCCGCTACAAAATTGGATAAATATTATGTTTTTGGTCGATTTCACCCGCTAAATATTTCACGATCATCACCAATTAAAATATTGATCTATTCTGATGTGAAACCAACCTCCATACCAAATTTCGTGACGATCGGTCCATAATTGCGACCAGTTTGATTACAATTTATAATGGACAGACGGACACATGGGCGGACGGACGGACACACATCTCAAAATCGCTTTATCTCGCCGAGATATGAAGATTGGTATACCACATTGGGGGTCTCCGACGAGTACTTCGCGGTGTTACATGAATTTTTACCAAAACAAACTTATAATACCCTTTCCACATAGTGGTGTAGGCTATAAAAATTAAGTTTCAATGTTGCTTATCCTCAATAAGTACATTCTTCTGAAACTTAATTTTTTTAATTATTTTTTATTTTTAAATAAATGACCAATGAGAAGTCCACAACCCTCAAAACTCCTGAAATCGGGTGGTACCGCTATATGTGGGCTATAGGAAAAAATGGACCCATCTTGATTTTGTTTGCATATTCATCCAAATCTTAAAAGTGTGCAAAGTTACAAAATGAGTTACTTATTTTAAGTAAATCGGGTGGTACCGCTATATGGGGGCTATAGGAAAAATGGACCCATATTGGTTTTGGTTTCATATTCATATATTATCATCCAAATCTGAAAAGTCTGCAAAGTTTTAGTTCCATTGGTCAACTGCAACTGTATTAAAAATGCGTTACTAGATTTGAACTAAACGGACACCAAAGCAAGTTAAATAAAACACTGTAAAAATGTCATGAACAATTATTTTCAAATATATAATTTTTTAATAAAGAAAAAAAACAATTTTTTTCAAAGTGGTTTGTGCGTGACCTTTTTCAATATTTGAATGGAATAAACGTTATTTTAGTTATTAGAAGGCTTATGATTGTTTATTCGTTCATATAACGGGAAATAATTTTTGAGATTATTTTTTTCAAAAAATATTTTTTTTAGTCGATTTGTGCGTGAACTTTGTTACTAACTGGATATATAGTACCCTCTGCTATCATAATAAATCTCAAACCCATCAAATATGGAAATTAAACCCATTCTGGAAAAGTTGGAATACCGAATTTTTGAGTAGTATATTCTTTACCAATCAAAACAGTATGAGAAATCGGGTTCACGGACATTATCATTAATGGGAAGACTTCCCCACTGACATAATCAGGAAATATTTAATAGTCATTATTCCGAAAGTCAGTACACGTGACACAAAAAGCTCAAACAAGTTCAACTACCACCATTCCAAAGGCCAGATCATGACATATTAATCTTATTTGTGTAAATTGCTGATGTAATATAACAACACTAAATTAATAAATACCTAGGGCCAAAACCCTCATATAAATCCTTATACAATTTTTGGGTCCATTTTAAGAAAACAACACTAAACTAATAAATACCTCAGGCCAAAATCCTGATATATGGTAACATGGGGCGCCTTCGCCACGTTTTTGTTCAAAATGTTATCATACCGACATCATTAAAGTTTTTCCAAATATTATTTTTGATACAAATACTAGCGTATCTTGACTATATGCTTTGATATATAAATGGTTATAATTTTGTTTTTGAAATATTATTTTTAAGAATTTACAAAATGTCTAAAAAGTGGCGAAGCCTCCCCACCCATGGGGCAGCTTCGCCATCGATATCGAACATTCTTCAACGGACTCTGAAACTGTAATTTACCATACTTCTTCCTTAAATATCAACATTATGCAAAAAAGGATCATGTTTTCTATTGAATAATCAAAAATGATTTTAAAATTCACAAAAATTAACCGATTCTAGCAGTTAATTGAAGTAGGTTCCTTGAATTTAGGCGCAAAAATCATAATATAACTAAAACAAGATACGTTTAGAATAATATTTGATTTTAACTTCACATTATAGTGTGCTATATCTACCACGCCCCTATCATGACGTATTTAATAATATTATTATATTGACATTTACAATTGCTTTTTTCATGCGAATTATTGGGATTTGTATTCTTCAGTAGTTGTACCTTAATGGTATAAAATGTGTTTTTGATATCACAAAATGTAAAGAAGATATCACAAAAAATGCCTACCATAATTATTTTTCCCAATACCCTGAAAACACAAAACCGCGTGCGTCTGCTATCATACCTATGACACAACTGCCAACTTTTGGGAGATGATAGATCTTCATTAAACTCACAATTTTGCCTTTAACGAATTTTTTCTAGCACTTGTATCTTGCGAGAAAATCGGCGGTGGCATAGCCGCCCCAGTGGCGAAGGCGCCCCATGTTACCATAAATCCTTATAAAATGTTTGGGTCCATTTTAAGAAAAAATGAACGTAAAGTAATAATCAAGATTTACTAAAAATTGGGGGCCTATGTATACATTGATACGATGAAAATGTGCCTCATTAAAATGTGACCAAATCGGATCCGAATATTCTACAAATTGTTCCCTATAAAATTTCACTATTGTCCCTGGAATACATCTGAACTCTACATCTTACCTGAAAGCCCAGAATCTGTAAAAATCAAAAACACGTTTTAGGGTCTATATTTGTGCCAAGTTGTCCCACAAAACATCATTCTAGATGGATGACGTCAATGACAAAAATATTCTCCGTTAAATTTTACTATAAAGACCGAAGAAATGAAATAATTATTTACATTATATAACAATGAAATATCTATAACAATTTTGTCAACAAAACACAAAAAATATTTTTTTAATGAAATTTGTTTCGTCAATTTTTTGAAGTGATGCATGAAAGCAACATGAAACTTAGTTCTAGACAACGAGGTAAACTTTCAAAGCGCCCATTCACTTGTCTCCTATTTTTCGGCCCTCCTTCATAATCTGCCCGATTTTACCTGTAATTATTGTCTGTGTTGTACAGTGATATGGACTAATTTCAAAATGTTTTGCACATGAGTAGTTTAGGAACTATTCCCAGATTGTCATGAAATTTTAGCATGATATCATGCTCGAGTCCCTTTGAAGGCGGTAAATTTTTCGGGGGCAGGTCCGTACTTTCTGAGATAATATTCCAAAAGCTCTCTCTGTGCTCATCAGTCTGAAAACTTCTAAATTCAGTATCCGATTTTGCCAAAGTTTCTTCCAAACGTACATTAAGTTCCAAGAAGGTCTACATAGGAACTTACATCGGGTACTTCCCTTACAAATGTTCGACATTTTTGCTTTAGTCCAGTTTAAGGGCTAAGAAAACGAACACTTTTCATACATTAGTTAGTGAAAATGACAAATGGTTTTAAAAAAAATGTCGTGTGTTTTGCAAAAAAATTGTTGGCCGTCTTGTTTAAGACCAGATTGAATGTATAAATAAAAAAATTAACCCACTTAGTTCAACAATAATAACCAAAACTAATAATTAACATGTAATGCAAGGTGTCAAGTAAATGTTTTCAAAATGTAATGAAGGTTCAAAAGTACCCCATGTTTTCGGTAAATGCCTAAAAATCATGAATTTTAATCTTAACAAGGATTAACTGCTAACAAGTAACTTGAGGCCCATAGGACATTGTTTACATATAATATGATATGGTCCATATGGTAACCCCCTTAGTATGGATATTCTATGCCTAATAGTGTAATGACTTTTTTACAACCTCATATCCCTGTATGATATTTTGATGAGTTTTTACCTAAGATTTCATAAAATCTTAATTATAAAGTGATTCGATAAAAAAGCTTTTAAAGTTTTTATTTTTCCGAACTTTTGAAACATTTTTGAAGTTACTGCAAGCAGATATTTAACTAAAAACAAGATATAGGGCACACGACATAACTAAAATGATATAACCGTTTTAATTTTATCATCACATTGTACCATATATATGCTTTTATATTATATATAACTTTATTTCATATACATATCATTAAAATTAAAAATGGTTTTTGCTTTTAAGTGGAATAAAAGTTATTTCGGTCATTAATATGTAAAAGATCATCCATTCGTACAAAAGGAAATCATTTTTTGAAAAAAAAAATTGTTTTCATTTCATAGAATTTTTTCAAAATTTTTTTTCATAGTGGTTTGTGCGGATCCTTTTTTTATAATAAAGTGGAATGAATGTTATTTTAGGCATTAATAGGCAAAAGTTCATTCATTATCACTACAGGAAATCATTTTTGAGAAAAAATGTCAAAAAGTCATAACCCTAATGCCTAATATTGTTTATACTTGTTAGTAGTAAGTATAAACTACTTAAGAATAAAATGCATAAAAAGTCACGAGTTTTCAGCATTTACCGAAAAGATGGGGTACTTTGGAGCCTTCATTACATTTTGAAAACATTTACTTGACACCGTGCATTACATGTTAATTATTAGTTTTGGTTATTATTGTTGAACTAAGTTGGTTAATTTTTTATTTAACTGGTTTTAAACAATTCGACCAACTAATTTTTGCAAAAAAAACGATATTTTTATCACAACCATTTGTCATATTTCCAAAATTATGCACGAAATGTTTTCGTTTTCTCAGTGTGAAAACAATTATTTGACAAACTGTTTATGTATTTAACCGCACCACCATAGTGAACATATCAAAAATATATTTTCTGCACTCGAAATTTTTAATATCATAGTTGCGTAGGGTACCATATGGTCGGTTCCGCCCTACTATAACCATTTTTTTTCTAAAATTTATTCTTAATTAAATTATTGATTTTACTACTCACTATGGAAGCTCACTACGATAATTAACTCTTCTTTTATGTTAAAGGCCCAATATAAAATTAAGTAAAAGTTTGCGTTTGCAAAAAAAACACATTTTAAATATATATATTTGCGCGTTATAATTTTGTAAACAGATACTTTGCGAATGCAAAACATTTCCAAATGCCTAGCCTAGTTAACGAATTAAAATGTTGAAAATAAAAATAGAAAGTGTTTCAGACATGCTTCAGTTAGCCAACTATAAACACTTGTCTATGTCTATTGAAGGTGCCTTAACAATGAGAATGGTCCAAGACCATGATTACTAGTGGTGGAGTGTAGAGTTAGCACGAGTGGTATTCATTACGGCAGACTATTATTTTATTATTTCCATGGCCGCTCAACGCCCGACAAAGCTGTATAATTTTCACTTTTATCATTGAAAACTTTTGTTTCATCTGCTCGACTGATGTTACTTTTTCTTGGCTTACCGTCGTCGTCTTGCTGCGGTGTAGAAATTTTAGAATGTTCAAAATGACAATAGCCACAATTTTGAACTGTGAAGGCAGGCAGTAAAGGCCGCAATTTTATTTAATACTGCTACTATCTGCTATTGTTAATGTTGATGTAGTTTGTGTTGTTATAGTTGTAGTTGCGGGAACTGTTGCTGCTGCTGCTGTCAATGTTGACAACGACGGCGACAAACAATCCGTCGTGGTCTTATTATTTTGTTAATGCCACTTGTTTTTCGTAATTGCACAATAATCAACGCTTTAGACCTTTGAAATGTTTCTGTGTGTCTTCGTTCGGAATATGGGATACACTACACGGCTCTACTTTCGACAGCGACTGAGTCTCAAAAAGAAACTTGAATTTCTTTTAATCGCCATAAAAATTCAGCGTCAAAGCCAGAGCAATTGAAAAGCGAAATGAAAAAAGAAAATACAACTTGAGATTCCACAACATAAAAAGTGTCACATCATAAAAGAAAAGAACTTATTTTACGCTAAGAAGAATAAGGTAGAGCAGCAATACGGACGGACAGACACACAATGTGCCACTAGAAAAATAGAAATCATCTATTTTTTGTTTCATTGTCGATTCTTTGAAAAAGCGCACGTCTTATTCAAAAAGTTAGTGAAATCATATTTGGCCATTTGTTCCACTTTGCACGTTTGAGTGCGGCAATAATAAAAACACGCAACAACAAACGACATACCACACACAAACATACATTCCAAAAATTCTTTAATGGTCTCTTCTTTTCAAATGATATTGACTAATTGTAGATTCAATGTTAATATTATTTGATAAGTCACCATCAGTCGGCAAGAAGATCTACATATAGTAAGAGTTTGTTAGTCACGAATGTACATTTGTATATATAACTCAAAATGGTTACAGAACTATGCCAGATAAGGTAAAAAAGAAAGAAATTGAAAATAATTAAAAATATCACATTATGTTATCATTTACATATGGACATAGATGCTTTCTTAAGCAGCGATATATGAAAGATTAATGTAACATTAAAAACGTTTCGTTTCCGCGATAATTTTGGACAATTAAATTTGTATCTCTTAAAGCTCATTGCTAGTATTCTCTGCTCTTCACATCGGATAGGTGCATGGAGAATCTTAGGATTTATAGAATCTATATAATTTTCATAATATAGTCGCAATTTTTCGTCATTTGCAACCTACAAGAACTAAAATGAAAATCTTTGTGTTGTTTCTTAATGGCCAAATTTTTTCTTGATTCTTACTGTGTTTGTTCAGCTTATTGACGTTCTTCACTTTTTTGGTGACATCTTCAGGGGAATTCGTCTATTTAAATAAAATATTACAATTTTTATCAATACAAAAACACAAAATTGTTTTAAACAAGTTAATAAGTTGGTACCTGTGAGTTATAGAAAGAAATGCCTGCATGTGGAAGAATAAATCGCAACAATAACAACTGCGAAGCACAAAACTTACTTTTTTGCACTCCAGTCGTCGCATCTGCCTGCGTCTTCTATTGCACCATACACACGGCTCTTTATTATAAAACAAGTAAGAACGGCGTTAAGTTCGGCCGGGCCGAACTTGTTATGGAACAATTAGTTTCCTTTCGTTTATGAAGAAGACTAATTACCAACTTTCAGAAAATTTCGTCGATCTGTACCGACAAATTCCTGCGGAATGTTTTAAGACTCAAAGAAGACTAATTACCAAGCAAGATAATGTGGCCAAAACCTAAAAAATACCAAAAATCAGGAGGTATGCTTCTATGGGGGATAAAGGAAGACGCGAACGTATACTAATAATTATTTTCAGGAATACTTTAGGACTAACAAAATTCAGTCATTTCGGTGGGATATTGCCGTCACAACCTATAGAATTACGTAAATCGGGACGTAGTGTTCTATGGCGGCTATATAAAGCCGTGGACCTATACCGACAAATACACCAAATGAAGACTTAACACCAAATTTCAGCCAATTCGGTGGAAGATTGAGCAGCGTACGTAAAAATACTTTAAATAACATTTCCAATCGTTTCGTATTTTCCATAGGAATAATACAAAACGAAACATAACCCACGCTGGCGGAGTCCGCTGTTTAGTTTGGTTTTGTTTACATTCGTGAGTGCGAACAAAACGATAAACGAAAAGTACTCAACTCCACAAGAGCAGATAGAAAACTAAATAGTACTAAACACATGTGAATAAATCAAAAACGTTTGGTGGTTGATAAAATATTCACTGTGGTATGTTGATGTTAGTTTATAGGGTTGTTAAGTAATCACATATGTGTGTACCTGTGTGTGCCATTGACCATAACACACGGCAAACGTTTGCCAAAAAATCTTTTTGTTTCGGTGGTGAATGAAACAACTCGGCAAAGCATAGCCGAAGTGCATTTGAGCAATCGTACGGTTTTCATCTTTTTACATTGAAAAGTTTGTGATTTTGTTTTGGTTGTGAGAATGAAACGATTCAGAGAAGCTGAAAAGTTTGTGGCGTTGTGTGATTGGTACGGGAATAGTTTTGTTTGTTTACATTCATTGATATTGAGGCAACAATCTTCAAAATACTGAACATCGGGAGGTACCGTTCAATGGAGTCTATATGAAGGCGTGGACCTATACCGACAAATACTCCAAATGAAGACTAAACACCAAATTGCAGCCAATTCAGTGGAATGTTGAGGCAACAATCTTCAAAATACTGAAATTCGGGAGGTACCGTTCAATTGGGTCTATATGAAGGCGTGGACCTATACCGACAAAATTAGAGGGGAAAGTTGAATACTAAATACCAAATTTCAGCTACTTCGATGGATTACACTGTGCAACACGAAAATTATTAACCATATTCTAACACCGCAGTGTGATAGAACACAAAAAACGAGAAGACACGTGTCTCGCCGTTTTTCCCTATCTCATCAACTTTCGCGGTTATAGGCCTCCAAAGGTTTGAGGCTTTGATGTAAAAAGGGTAATTTAGTCAGGGCTATATCCTCCAAACCGTTAGGAAATTTGAATTTATCTCAGAGGCAAAGTTGTAGCTCTTGTGAAAACATATAATCCATCAAACTTTATCTGCAACGTCAAAATCGCCACGGTAAAATTTCTTTTAAAATTTTGTCTCAAGTTTTGTTATACAGCTATCAAACCGATCAAATTTGAAGCAAACAACCAACTACAAAAATGCACCTCAGATCTCAATAAACATCTTTCTAGAATATACAAACTCTGTAGAAACGGATCTTAATGGTCAAAATAGCAAAACAATTGCGATTTTTTTCCTCTTTTCTCTGCTTCTGCTCCATAAATACTAGACCGTTCAAAATTCAAGAAAACAATCAACCACAATATTGTAGCAAAGGTATCAATAAACAACTTTCTGGAACATGCGAAATGTCTATAAACGGTTCTTAATGGTAAAAATAACAAAAATCTTTTGAAAATATCCAATTTTTATACTTTTTTCTCCGACTCTGGTCCAAAGATACGCAACCGCCCAAAAATTAAGGACACATTCAACTACTAAAATGTACCTTAGATTTCAACAAACAAGTTTCTAGAACAAATGAAGATAGAACACATATACAGAATATGGTTATTAAAACATGACTCAAAAAATTACACACAGTGTTATTGTGGCAATATCAATCGAAATACCGAAATTCGGCAATAATAAGGCGTGGACCTGTGGCGACAATTTTCATATGGGAAGTTTTATACCCCAAATGATGACCAAGTATCAAATTTTCGCCATTTTTGTGGAATATTGAGGCCACAACCTTAAAAATACCGAAAATCGGGAGGTACCCTTCTATGGGGGCTATATGAAGGCGTGGAACTATATCGACAAAATTCTGGGGAAAGTTTTATACGCCCAGCGAAGACTTAATACCAAATTTTAGCCATTTCAGAGGAATATTGTGGCCACAACCGAGAATCATGAGGAAGCGTTCTATGGGGGCTATATGAATAAAGGCATGGACCTACATATATCGATTTAAACAAAGCAACTGCACAATAGAAATCTACGTTACTTAAACCTATCAGTTACATTCGTAACAATATGTTTGGGTCCAAACATAAATTTGCTCGCAACCAGCCCCAAACATATATTTGTTTGGATCCAAACCTATTTCTAACATATATTTTTCTGTGTGTTCGAAGGACGTTCAAATAGAATTTATGTTCCTTTGATTTGGAAATAATATATCGTCACCATAAATGCCCGAAGACGTAACCCACAAAATCAAAACTTTACAGGAGAAGCAAAAAACGTTATAAAATGAAAAACTGTTTTATGGAATATAATTCTTATGAGGGCGAGTATTATCAATCCTATACGAATGGGAGTAATAAATGAAACCAAAACAACGGAAACGCTTGGTTTTGGGATCCGTCGTTACAAAAAAATCTGCAATATTATCCCATTTTCCGAAATGCCATTTCTTGAATAGGATCGTTGTTTTTGAACGTAGAAGCTTGAAATTTTGCCAGAGCATGTATCAGATCCCATCAAAAACACGAATTTCGATTTGCGTGTGGGTTTCGTCTGCGGGCATTTTTGGTGACGATATATTGATGATGCACATGCGGTTTGTCAATATAGCAAATTCATTTCTTTTCATTTGTATGCATTTACCAAGATTTACTTTGGCGGCTAAGATATAGCATCTTCTACAGCTTAGTGTTCCAAAAAACTGTACGACGCTTTTAACACTGTACAACATTTTTAAGGTAATCTTGTCCAAACAATTTGAATTGAGTATTTTTTGAAGGTACAGACCCAAACGATCCAGTATGGATTTTATGGCTCCATCTAAACACTGTTAAATATTGACTTTTTAAAGTAATTCGATGCTATATCTCAGAAACCAATGCGAATGTTCTTCTAACCTCTGAAATAAATTAGTAGATAAGACCAGAATAAGATATTTGGAGAAATAATGAACTCGAAAAGTTACATTTATTGCCTGAATTTTTAAAATATATCTTAAAATCCCATAATTTACATTTTGAAAACTGTTTTTAAATTTTCTCAATATTTTCTTTTGGCAAAATATTCGCTGGATTGTAATACAAACCTCCTCAGAACATGCCATTGTTGCAAAAAGCCTCTATCAGGTTGTTTTTAATATCTTTTTCAACGAAATTTTAATAAATATGTTAATAATGTGGTGAAATCCCAAATGCGAGAATAAGCTGCTGAACAGTGTTTGAAATACGTGTTGTAAAAGATATGATACAAAATACCGCTGAAACAACATGAAATAGGCATTTTAGAGTTTCAGAATGTTCTGAAGAATTGCTGAGAACATTATTTGAAAAATTTTTGCAAAGCGGTACTTGGTTCATCTCCAATATTTTAGCTGATACCGACCACAATTCTAGAAATTATGTAACATTTTCTATATTTTTATCAATTTGTATGCCATAGATGGAGTTTTTCTTATATGGTCTGTTCAGCAGATAAGTTCTACCAGTTTGAGGCTACAATATTGATAAAGGCAGCAAGACTAAATTCCAATTTGTTTCTCAGCTAAAGGCCCGAAAAATTTAAAAAGTGTAGTTATAGCCTGGTTATATGAGGCCATAAAATCCGAACCGGATCTGACAAGACAAAACCCAAAAAGGGTTTTTGCAGTCTCAATATATACTTTATAATCGTCTTAGACCCCAAGCATTTTTGGACGAAATCCGTTTCATACAATTTGGAGCTGATTTAGCCATGTCCGTCTGTCTCTCTGGCTGGCTGGAGCGTACGATAACACTTAAACGAATCAATCGATTCGGTCCCAAATGCCGTAATATTTTGTCCAAACTTAGTTTAAGTTCAAAGATGGGTTATATCTGTCCACTCCTTCCGGTAGCTGCCCCACAAAAGTTCTAAAATGTTTGGAAAATTTGTGCGCACGATAACTCTTGAAGGGAGTAACCGATTTGGTTCATACTTTGCACATCGTGAAATTTCTACCAGATTAAGATGAGGTTCCCATATTGACTCAATCGGTCCTCTCCTTCGGGTACCTTCCACACAAAACTTCGGAAAAGTTCAATTTAAGACCTGCTCCCGAATCACTTTTATTTTTGTTGAAGCAACTTGCATTCGCTGCCTCAATTATGACGGTAAAAGTTTTTTCAGGGGCAAGTCCATATTTATTTAGAAAACAGCCCGAAAGGTTTAAAAAACCCCATATGCACAGTGGATCCACCCATTGGCCAAAAATAAAAAAATGAATGTTAAAATTTTGGTACAACATCTGGCAAAAATGACAGCAATGACATGGGTCTTTTTAAAAATATATTAGTTTTTGTATTATTCAAACGCGATCTTCTTAAGAATAGCTTCAAAAGTCGGAACATTTCACTAATATTTTTTGTTGTAATTACAACCTATATTTTATGTGCAAGTAAATATATTCAAAATATCGCGAAACTAATGCGTATAGCAAAATATTATAGTGGATTTTGAAGGAGGAGGTAATAGCTTAATTTTTATTAAAAATAGTGTTTTAGCGTGTTGCGGAAGTCTAGTTAGCTGCATATTTTCTTAGTGTATTTTGTAATGCCAATTCGATCATATACTTAAATTTGACCTAAGGTTTTAGTCATGATGCCCACCAGTGCCCACCTCGGGCATAGTTTTCCAAAGTAGGCCATGGGTTTAAGATTATTCAGTATTAAAATCAGCTGCCATCTAGTGCCAGACTATAAATGGTGGGTCGCTGACTAAAGCTGCCCTAGAAAAGGGTTTCTATGGATATATTGGCGTATAACTCTGTTATCTGACCACGTACATTAACATAATTGGCATCAGTGGCAAGATGAAGAAATATTCTTCCAAATTTGTCTTAAGTTGGCGGTACGTGCCTTCCAGGAAGATCGCTATAAGATCTATATAAAAATTGTACGAATTTTCAGACAAAAATTTTGATTTTTTTTAATCCGCTAAATATGTTGGATTTTATGTTGTTTTTGGAGATTATTTTGTTTATCCAAGCCTATTTTTGCATCATAAGATAATAGGGACCTTCGTTCATGTCATTTTGTATTAACAGCATTATACAATTTTTACCGTATACCCCCTCCAGAGGGGAAAGGGGGGGGGGGGTCAAATATTACGCTCGTGGTTTCTTAAAACACTCTTCGCAGCAGCACAAAGCTGTAACCGGCGCATTGGCTTGATTTTTAAACTCTAAATATTTTTGGCCACTTTCTCCATACAAGTGGATCCACTGTGCTATGGCACGATATGAAGTGGCTGGAGATCACGATAACACTCGAACTGATCAACGGATTTATATGGGTAATACCGGTCCACAACTTCCGGTACTTCGCAATTTTTACGAAAATGTCACTAAAATGGTATGCCCGATATCTCCTGAACGGGACAACCAATTTGGTCAAAACTTTGGGTCTCCTAATATTTTGCCCAAATTTAGTTTAACTTCTAAAATGGCCCATATCGGTCGTCATCTTAGTGTTCCTCCCTCATAAAATTTCAACATTAGTGTCTAAGTGCAGTTAAGTGTCTGTTCGAAGATCCTTTGGAAATGTATACCGATGCTGTTCGTTGTGATCCTGTTTACAGCAGTATTATGTTTTTCGTGGACAAGTCAATGCTTCCTGGCATAATGGCATATACGATCACTGAAGTGACAAATGGGCGCGATATCTATCGAAAAGATATGACTTCCAAAATAAGAACCACTTCCGCAACACTTTTGAACTTTAATCCTAATCCACATTTTCGTCGGCAAGTTCAAATGTCCAGAAAGGGACATAAAATTCTTAAAACACCCTAAATACATTCGATATGTCCGTTGATGAAAGTTTCAACAACAAAAAAATTATATTTTCAATGGAATTTTAAAAGAAATTTGGAATTTGCCATATACATATATTACGATCTGAAAAACCGTAACAAAACTCTTTTTGAATTACAGCAAGTAAAAACGGCTTTGAGTTCGGCAGGGCTGAACCTTTTATAACCTCCAAGCCCTATTATATTGAAAACAGATCAGAACGGGGACCTGCACCGAAAACTCTCTGCCGTAATGTTTTATTTCACCAACGAAGAATATCAAATGTCAGCTATTTTGGTTGGATGAAATTCAAACTTCCCAAAATAGGGTGCTACCGTTATATGGGGGATATATCAAAACGTGGACCGATTTAATAAATTTTCAATACATCTTAAGAGTAATAGAAACTTTTGTTCCAAATTATAAAGCATTATTTTAAATATTGCGATCTGTATCTTGATTTCGACAGAAGGACGGAAGACAGACTGACATCATCCTATCTTAGGATTTTATGCTGACCTAAAATATAAACATATACTAGGGCTTCCGACGAGTATTTCGATGTCTTACAAAAGGAATGAAAAAGTTAACTCTAGCCTCCATCTTTTTGAGGAGGGTATAAAAATATGTAGTAATATATTAAAATATTTTATTAGAGTCTATACATTATTATTTTTAGATAATTCTTATAGCGGAAAATTCCAAAACTTAAATTTAACTTTTTTATATTCCTTTCATATGATATCAATAAAAGAAATATCACATCAGTTATATACATAGATTTCACATAAGCTTCTATAAAATCGAGTAAATCTAAATATAGATGTAAACAAAAACTTTTATTTAAATTGTGTTAATAACTCCCACTAATGAATCACAAAGCAGAAATTTTTAATGTGTTATACGTCAATAATAAAATACTAATTAGTAAGCAAGTTAAAAACTATATATAGCTATATAAAGAACTAGTAAAATTATTTTATTTGTAAATATCTTTTTAGGGATTTTACATTAACCTACTTCCTCCTGTTTAAGTTTTTAAAAGAAACATCCTGATAGTTCTGTTTAAGCCTATACATGTGTATGTATGTATGTATATAAATACGATTTTCTACATTCGTATACATTTGTACGTATGCATATACATACATATGTATATCAAAAAATCTCCACAAATTATGTTGATTAGCCTCTCATTCCCCAATAAAACAAATATTAACGCAGCCATGTGTTTATTATTATTTTTCTCATGATATTTTAATGTCGCTAATGATAGCAATAATATAAGTCAGCCTGCGAACGGCTAGCTTTCGTTAAAATTTGTTAGTAGTGTGTAAAAATTTTACTGCAATCTTAATATAATAGTCGGTCCAACCGTTACAGCTTCATTAAAATGTTGTTTATAGCAGAAATACTCGATTAAAACATAGAATCGTAGACAAAATGAAGCCAGATTAATGCAATGCACAGTGGTCGCAGATATCAGAATAAAGTTGTATTTTAGTCACACTTCTTGATGCATGTAAAAAGATCATTGTATTATGTTCGATAAATTTTAAAGCGATCGTGCTGTGTGTTGGGACTTTTCAATTGCAAAGTCTGAATGGCGTGTCGAAAATAGTGTGAAATCACGTGATTTTTTCCTTGACGATCAACTCACAAGACACCAAATCTATCAATTTCTGCAAAGATTCACATACTAATAAATTTTGCAAATAAAGCTGAACTTACGCAACACTAAAGATGGACATCGGAAATATTGGTTTATAATCGACGCCGCAAAATTATCCACTAAACTTACCCAATTTCTTATTAAGAAATCAATCCGTTTACGAACTGGTAAACGAATGCCTACTCCATGGAAACAGCAGAAAAATCATACTTGGGAAACGCTTATTTTTCGCAGACAAACAGAGGAAATTAAAAAAAATTCGAGATGTCAGGAGCCAATTAAGTAGGAATATTCTACTATCAAACTAAAGTGAAAGGCCTTCGTCAGTGAAATAATTAAGCCGTGTCAATGGGAAAGGCCTTTGGTCAGTGAAATAATAAGCCGTGTCAATGGGGCTTTAGACTTGATACATTCAGCGTTGACCAAATCTTCACCTAGGGAAAATGTTGGAGAAGACTCCAGACAAGCAAATCTTACTGTCGTTTTGTCGGTCATGTGCCTATGACAGTCTCATATGCTCAAAAGTATACTAGACATATCTGAAATTGGTAATCGCCTTACATGTTTGCAAGTGCAAAAATGGAGACAACCTATTGAGCAATCTTTTCACCAAGGTTATGTGAGTTGCAAAAATGCATAAAGATAGCAAAACCACGTTTTACTCGCTTATGCAGAGGACATTGGTTGGCATCATTGGTCGAACATTGAATGGACTAACAGATACATTTTTAAACTCGAAAATAATCTGTCTAGCAGTAAACCGCAGGTGGCATCAACAAACAGAACGCAAGTCCTGAGATGGAATCTGCATGTTCGACACAACAATTTCAGGACTGTTAATGGCTTAACTTATCTTGGCACCGCCATAAATAAAACTAGAAAACTAAGTTCAACCGGGCACATCTTTTTATATCCTTCACTATAAAATATTCGAAAATTATATAGAATAATAAATTTTCTTTCTGTTACGAATGCCCAAAGCCGACAATTGTAGGTGGATTTTTTTGACCACTGGGAACCTCAATTGTCAAATTGCAGCAGGTTCGTTCAAAAATGTTGTTAAAATACCCAAAATCTGTAAGTGCTGTTATACCGGGGCTATACCAAAAGATGGACCTATGTTGTCAATTTTCGGTGGAGAAGTTTTTTGACCACATAAGGTACCGTTTTATGGGGTCTATACCAAAACATGCACCTACGTTGACAATTTGTGACCACAGAGAATCTCAAATATCAAATTATAGCTAGGACAAAAATGCTGCTAAAATCCTCAAAATACCTAAAATCTGGAGGTATAGGGAATTTCGGATCGGGCGAGGTACCTCCCCTATGCCCTATTTTTGTAAAAATGCAATATTTGCAACAATTACAAATGTATCGCTTTGAATATTAATTTCCGAGTCAATGGCGATTGTGTCTCCGACCTTACGTGCTTATTTGGGGCATTAAGACTGGACAACGCCCACTTTTTTAAATATGTTATATCTACGAAACTACTGAATCGATTTTCCTGAAACTTTCAGCGAATGTACAGGGTTGGTCCCCGATAAAAATAGGCTACATATTTTTTGACTTTCGGATCGGGCGGGTACTTCCCCTATGCCCTATTTTTGTGAAAATGCAATATTTGCAACAAATACGAATGTATCGGTTTCGGATTTTATTTACGAGTCAATGGCGATTGTGTCTCCAACCTTACGTACTTATTTCGGGACTTAAGATCCGACCACGCTCACTTTCTAATTAGGTTATATCTACAAAACTACTGAAGGGATTGTCAAGGAAATCGCGATTTGTCTAAACTTTTAAATCTTTAAAAATAAAAATCAAATGCCGTTCGTTGGTCATGACATCAGTTGAGAACGGCAGGACCGATTTCGATATTTTTTATGCAAAGAAAATGTACGCTCACTTTTTCAATTTTCAATTTTTATCATTTCTACAAAAACTACTGAACCGATTTTCCTGAAATTGCCAGGGAATGTACAAGGATGGCCCCCGCTTAAAATAGGCTACGAATTCAGTTGAATTTAGGAAGGGGCGGGGAACTTCCCCTATACCCTACTTTTTTAAAAATGTTATATCTTCTTTATATATAAAACTCAATTGTCGTTTGTTGGTAATTGAATCAGTTGAAAACGGCTAGAGCGATTTGGATAATTTTTTTGTGGAAATGTTAGTCATAGTCCAGTTTAGGTTTTTATGCAAAGAAAAATTGGCCACGCCCACTTTTCCGCCCACTTTTATAAATATGTTATATCTACGAAACTACTAAATCGATTTTCCTGAAACTTTCAGCGAATGTACAGGGTTGGTCCTCGATGAAAAAAGGCTACATATTGTTTGACTTTCGGATCGGGCGGGTACCTCCACTATGCCCTATTTTTGTAAAAATGCAATATTTGCAACAAATACGAATGTATCGGTTGTGTCTCCAACCTTACGTACTTATTTTGTGACTTAAGATCAGACCACGCTCACTTTCTAATTAGGTTATATCTACAGGGGATTTTCAAGAAAATCGCGATTTGTCTAAACTTTTAAATCTTTATAAATAAAAATCAAATATCGTTCGTTGGTAATGGCATCAGTTGAGAACGGCTGGACCGATTTTCGACCTGGGTTTTTATGCAAAGAAAATTTGACCATGCCCACTTTTACGCCCAATTTTTTTCAATTTTATATTTTTATCATTTCAAAAAAAATTACGGAACCGATTTTCCTGAAATTGCCAGGGAATGTTCAGAGATGGTCCCCGCTTAAAATAGGCTACAAATTCAGTTGAATTTCGGAAAGGGCGGGGACCTTCCCCTATACCCTACTTTTTTAAAAATGTTATATTTACAATAATTACGAATGTATCTATTTAGAAGTTAGTTTGCGAGACAATTGTGGTTGTGTCTCCGACCTTACCTACTTTTTTAGGCACCACAGACTTGACCATACCCACTTTTTAAAATATGTTACATCTACAAAACTACTGAACCAATATTCGTGAAAATGTCAGGGAATGTACAGGCATATTTTCATGAATTTTGAAGAGGGCATATTTAAAAAAACGCCTTACCTTTATGAATAAAAATCAAATGCTGTCATAACCCAACTTAGGTTTTTTGGAAAGAAAAGTTTACCATGCCCCCGAAAACAGGTTACATATTTTATTGAATTCCAGAGGTGGCGGGGTACCTCCCCTATACGATATTTAAAAAAAAAACGTTATATTTGCAAAAATTATGTATGTATCGGAATAAAAATGTACAGATTAATCTACAATCTAGGTACTTCTTTGGGGCCTATAGGCCCGACCAAGCCTGTTTTTTAGTATGTCATAACTCCAATACTACTGAAGGGATTTCCATAAAATTTGCAGCAAAAGCCCAATGTTTGCCGTTGTTATGTGGGGTACCTTCCCCATGCCTTTCTGTTAACGCTATATGTATAAGCCAAACTTATGATTATATCGGTTTCAGCATACATTTTGGTAGGCAATGAAGTTGTGTGCACTCTAGGACCGGACCAGGTCCACTTTTTTAATATGTTATATCTTGAAAACTGATGGCCACGCCCAATCTTTTCAAAACATTATTTTTCCAAAACTACAGAACCTAATTTTCAGAAAATATTCAGGAATGTCCCGTGGTCCAAAATGCTATATATTTGTAGACGAATTTCGGGGCCTATTATTTTATAATCGGTGTATTTGTTAAACTTATGAGTGCATTAGGTTGCAAATTAGTTTTCGAGACAACGGTGGTTGTCCCCCGATCAAGAAAAACTATATATTTAAAATGTACTTAAATGGTGAGGTTCAACGGTCCATCAGCCATGAAAAGCTAAAACATATACATAGGTCTAAATAAGCGGGAGAATTCGATTTAATCATTTTTTTAACTTTTATTATTAGATCGCTTTAGGATAAAAACAGTGACATGGACGATAATAAATCCTAAAAGGCACAAATTGGCGAAATAAAAAATAACCAGAAATTTCGCGCGACATGCCCTTGTTAAAATAATGGGTGGGAAAGGAGGTTTGTAATGAGGATTTTTGCTGGGATGGTACACACATCAATATCAATTAACTGGTCCCTCCATTCCTTTGAATACCACTGTAAAGTCGACAAATACAAAACTCAATAACAATATTGTCATTAATATCTGAGCATAACTATCGATTAACACGTTTATGTTAATCATTAAAAAGTCAACTGACAACACAATTAAATGAAAATCACACGAGCTAAATAAACAACAGTCGCACGAGTTAACGCCGCCACACGCCGCTACTAACCGATTTGAACATGTCAGCGATGTGACGTATTGAAGTGATAATAGCCGGACAGACGCCGACCATCCAACCAGCCAGCCAGTTGGTCATAAAAATGCGGATATCATCAATTTGCCGCTGTGATGCTGATGCTCCATAAAACGCAAATAAAGCTGAATTAAAATGCTGCTGTGCTTCGTTTATTCCTTTCATTGCATTTCATTGTGATTTTGAGTAGTTACTAGTAGTAGTTAGCATATCTGTAATTACAGATACCACAATATAAATAATAATGGTAACAGCAACAACGGCAATAATGATAATAACAATAACAATAATAATGACAACAACAGCAATAATGAAGATAACAATTCTGATTTAAAAACATTTAACATTAATGCCAAGCCACTCACTAATTAACCTCAATCCAATTTGATCTACATATTTCTTGTTCAAAACTGCGGAAGACAAACGTTAAAGCTTCGCGGCTTCAAGAGACAGTATCAGCAAATGTGTAATTAAGCATTGCCTGCGAACAGATGCGCGCACTAAGAGAAACAAAGAAGTTCAAAGTAGAATTAAACATAAACGACATTAAAATAACAGATTAGTACCACTGATCATCAGAGGCATTCTCGTGTACTGTGGCTTGGAAATAAAATTAATCTTTATTTTTTTCGTCAGCATTGATGACACTATTGATGTTTAAATATATCTTTAACATTATTAAATACATCTTTAACATTATCGTTATGGGGTTAATGAAACTATGGTTTCGGATCTCGCCACAGATCCTCATCAGTTAACATTTTTTTCGAGGGTATTATCGATTATATAAAATGCTGTGTACTCTTTTGTGTGAACGAATAACCAACGAATAATAAATAAATAAAATAATAAGATGAAAGAAATAATTGGTCCATACAAATTTGGCTTTCGACTTAGAAAATCCACCATCAATTAGACCCTGGCCAGATCGATTAACGTTTTGAATTTATCATTCCCGCAAAGATAGCATGACACAGTACGGGGTTCTCAGTTAAGACAAGAAAACAATCATAATTATGATTATCCAACTGGAGAAGGTCTACGAGATGCGGAAGTGAATAAATATAGCAAATCACCCGTAATTTGTAATGTCAAAATACATCTAATTTACACCGAAAATGTAGCTAAAAACTTCAAAAATTTTTAGCACTAGGAACCTGCCAAATTTTAGCTACGTCGGTCAGAAAATGTAGTTACAAACTCCAAAATACCTGAAATCAGGAGGAACCGTTACGTAGGTGCTATTCCAAAACGTGGACCTGTACCCACAACTTTTGTGAAGAAGTTTTTTACCACTGGGTACCTCCATTAAAAATTACCGTAGTTCGGTGGAAAAATGTAACTAATATCTTAAAAATACGGACATACGGTTATATGTGGACTATTGCAAAATGTGGACCGATGTAGCCCATATTCGAACTTGAATATACATTAGGGCTATAACCAAGAAAATACCACACCAGTACCATGTGCGAAATATTGTACTGAGAACGAAAACGCGTGTTTTAGTTCGATTCGGTGAAAAAAGTTTCCGCACCGACGGCGATTACTAAAGCCCCTTTGATATGTTTTTCTATTTTAAAATTTAAATTTGCTTTGTTCGAATAAATATTTATAGAAAACAAATACGATTCTCACAGGCAAAGTCATTAAAAACACATATTCTCGTGCCCGATAGATGCAATAAATATAAACATAAAATCCGCGAGTTTATAAAGAAAAATAAAAAATTGCAATATTGTCAAAGGTGCATTAAATTCTCTGAAATATCGCGATTTTATAACAAATTGGTCCAGAATGGTTTGATATTGATTTAAATTAGATTAAAACTATTAGTAACTTATTACGAAAAGCGTATATGCCATTATAACAAATAAAATGAAATAATGCATTATTGAACTTCAATGCATGAAAAAATGACACCGTATTTCATAGTAGATTTTCATGCTCTACACGGCTACGCGGTGGTATTTTTGATATTTGCAAAAATTGCAAAAAAGTTTTAACCCTAATATACATACGTTATGGGGTCGCAAATGATTATTTCGATGAATTTCAAACAGAAAAACAAACTAAACTGGAACTTTTCTGGAACAGAATTTTGGAACTGAATTATACTTATTAGTTGGCCATCTTAGGATTTTTTTCTGAGCTTTTGGATTATTTTTGTTGGGAAGCGAGACCTGCCCAAAAAGTACTTCCTTTGATGAAAGTGTAAAAACAATCCTCGAACAGCCCTTAAATTGAATTTATCGAAAATTTTAAACTTTTATGAGGGGGGTACCAGAAGTGAAAGTTATTAAAGTTTGAGACAAATATTAATATTATTAAAATCAGTCACTCCTTTCGACAATTACTAGAGTTGTGCCAAAGAAACTATATGGAACTATCTAGTTCACATTGCAGTTCCAATGGCCCATCTTTTTTTCTTTGAACAATTTGCGTATTCTTAATATCTCACGTTACATTTCATAATGTTACTCATACGTTTTGGAACTAGTACAAGGAACTAGGAACTAGATTACCCAACTCAATTATTAAGCTAATCTTGTGCAAACAATTTGAGCTGAGGATTTTTCGAAAGTACAGACCAAAACGACAAAAACCCCAAGTTTTGTTGTGTCAGATCCAGCTTTGATTTTTTGGCCCCATCTAAACATGGTCAAATATTGACTTTTCAAAGCTATTCCGGGCTATATCTCCGGAACCTATGTTAATCTTCATCTGAACTCTGAAACAAATTTGTAGATAAGGGCAAGAATAAAATACTTGGTGAAATAATGAACTCGAAAATCTACATTTATTGCCTCAAATTTTATAAAATATCGAAAATTTCCATAATTTGATACATATGTATACAATAGGCCGGGGCGATTTGAAAACCTTAATGGGCTCTTCGCGTTTCTGATTCCTGGGATTGAACTGAGCAATTGTGAGCATTTGTTAACTGATTTAAAAACATAATAACTTGTTCGAAAGATATTATTTACCCCTTTAAAAGGAAGAAGGATCAATAGAAATCCGTTGTGAAAAAATGAAGATATGCCCGTTTAAATTCGAAAATGTAAGAAAACCAGATTTTCACTACTTTTACCGTTATAAAAAATAAAACGAAGTGACCGAAACGAACTAAAGGCATTTTCGTTGTCCATGGCTCCCGCGATTTTTCGAAAAGTTTGCACTTTCTCAAGGCTAAAACTGCCTGAAGGAGCATTCCAATGCTTTTGCGATGTATTAAGAATTTCTTAATTATAATGTTGGCTACAATTTTTGTATTTGTGTTGGATCGAAAATCTCAATGGTTTGGCCGTTATATGCTAAAATATGCAAAAAACATGGATAAAAAACTTAAAGCAAAAAACGTGGATAAAAAATTTAAAGTCAAAATCGGGAGGCTCGATTTTCACGGTAGACCTATGGTCTAGAGGACTTTTTTGCTCAGTTCAATCCCAGAAATCAGAAACGCAAAGGGCCCATTAAGGTTTTTTTCCTTTAATACAAATCGCCCCGGCCTAGTATACAACCATATCTGCGAAACCGTTAATTTTTTTTTGATGTTTTCTTTTGGAAAAAATATATACTGGAATGTAATACGCACCTCTTCAGAACATGACGACGATTTAATAAATATGTCAAAAATGTGGTGAAATCCGAAATGCGAGAATAAATTGTTGGTGTGAACCGGTTTTTGAAAAACGTGTTGTAAAAGATATGATGCAAAATACCGCTGAAAAAACATAAAATAAGCAAATATTACCTTTTGCAAAGGATGGGTCAAATCAGTCACTCCTTTCGACAATTACACGGTGCAACATTTTTAAGGCAATCTTGTGCAAATAATTTGAGTTGAGGATTTTTTGAAAGTACAGACCCAAACGACAAAAACCCAAGTTGGAGTCGGAGTCTAGCAATTTTGCTGGAGTCGGAGTCTGGGTCGAAAAAAATAACTCGACTCCGACTCCGGACAAAATTCTTTCGTACATTTATTAACACATGGTTTATTTTATTCTTATATGAAAATTATTCGAGCATAAATGTTGTGTGCTCGTTTATACATATTATAAGAAAAAACTTTGAAAACATGTAAGCAAAAACTATATTATACTCAGTTAGAGGATGAGGAAGATGGTATTTGCTATCATTTGAGCTCCACCATAATCATTTTCTACATCTATTTTGCAATGTCAGTATGTCTGTTGATTTTAGCATAGAGTTTCAAATTATATATTTTAAATTCGTCACAGAATTCTTATCAATCCGATTTGTTTTAATTCTTATATAGGTCAAGGGTTTTATAGTCCTTTCAAGCTTACAATGTTTAAAGCTTAAAGATTTTCTCACGGGGAAGGGTCCCAGTCGAACTTCACTTCGGTTTTATTGAGTTTTCTTTTCAATGTGATAAGCTCAGGGTTTATATGCAAATTTTGTAGTTGATTTGAGTATTATATTAGAACGAATGTTCTCTGAATGAATATCTTATGAAAAAGCTACATATAGGAAAAAATTGTACATAAACTTGTACATATATTATTAATTTTGTGTGGTATTGAAAATTACCCTCGGAATCGACTCCGAAGTCTAGAGTCGTGAAAAAAGAAGACTCCAGAGTCGGAGTCGAACTAAAAATGGCTCGACTCCGAAACCCTAATCTAAACATGGTTAAATATTGACTTTTCAAAGCAATTCTGGACTATATATCTGAAAACTATGTGAATCTTCGTCTGACCTCTTAAGCAAATTTGTAGAGAAGGACAAGAATAAAATAATTGGAGAAATAATGAAGTCGAACAAATACACTTATTGCCTCAAATTTTATAAAATATCGAAAATTTCCATAATTTGTATACATATCACACCATATCTGCAAAACCGTTAATTTTTTCTTAATATTTTCTTTTGAAAAAAAATATACTGGAATACTGGAATGTAATACGCACCTTCTCAGAACATGCCATTGTTGTAAGATGCCTCTATCACATTGTTTTCAGTATAGTTTTCAAAGACGATTTAATAAATATGTCAAAAATATGGTGAAATCCTAAATGCGAGAATAAACTGTTGGTGTGAACTGTGTTTGAAATACATATGTGTTGTAAAAGATATGATGCAAAAAACCGCCGAAACAACATGAAGTAAGTATTTTAGAATTTCATAATGTTCTGAAGAATTGCTGAGAACTTTATTTGGAAGATTTTTGCAAAATGTTACTTGGTTCGACTCCCAATAGTTTAGCTGATACTGACCAGAATTTCAGCAATTATGTAAAATTTTCTATATTTTATCGATTTTGATGCCCTAGATGGTCTGTTCAAAAGATAAGTTCTACTAATTTAGGGCTACAATATTGTCAAATACGGCAATGCCAAATTCCTAATCATTTCTGAGATAAAGTCCCGATAAATGCCAAAAACTGTAGTTTCTGTCCGGTTTAGATGAGACCTTACTGGGGTTTTTGTAGTCTCAAAAAATGCATACTAGAAGTTGTTTGCATTTTCAGTGTTGCATAGTGTTATCGTACCAACCAGTAATTTATTTTGGCCCCAGCTGGATTTGTTGGCCATTATATCAGGAAGCACGTTCATGCTGCTTACAAAACATTATGTCGCTGTAAACATGAAGAATTTGAACTGAACTTAACAGAATATTTGGAACTTTTGTGTGCCTGATTTAGTCCTTCTTGGAACTTGACGAACGTTTGGAAGAAATTTTAAGATTTGCAAAGCTTCGGCAAAATCAGATTCCCAATTCATAAATTATCTTGATCATCATACATATCAGTTGCAGACGGCAAGATTGTGTTGAGCTTTTGGGCAATTATATCTGGAAAATGGATTACTGGCTCCGAGAATATTTGTATCGTCGTAATAGGGACCGCGAGGAAAACTTATTACAAAAAACTTTGCGACACCAATTATATCGACTTGTTTTGCTTAGGACTGAGGAAGCATAGTCGCTGCCAGAGTCAAACTGAATACCCACAGCCATGGTGGTTGCTCTATAAGTCATATTTAATAAGTAGACATCGGATTTTAGCATGTTTTTTATTTCTTATCCGATTGGACTCAAATTTTGGATCTAGGCGTTTTGGGGGTCAATTTTTCGATATTTGGGGTCATATCAAAAACATGCAAAAAATATGCAAAAAATATGCAAAATATATGCAAAAAATATGCAAAATATATGCAAAATATGCAAAAAATATGCTAAATATGCAAGTGTTTTTTTGACGAAAATCGTCAATTTAATTTGGAAAATCATCAAAAAGGCGTTCTAAATTAAGTTTTTTGCCGTTTAACATAGTTTTTGCAGATTTTTATGTTATTGAAACTCTCCAGATATTCCGCCGCAGCAATAAATCAGGACTAATAAGACTTAAATCAGTTTTCACAAGGTGAGAAAATGTCAAATAACCCAGCATTCCTATTACAACATAAGTTGCTTTCTATACAAATGTAGGTAATGGAAAAATTTCAAAAACTCGATAAGAAATGTCAAAATCAACGTGTCCAAATATGGTGATACTTTCTACTCGGCCATAATTGTCTAGCAGAAAAACAAAGGAGCTAGAAATAGTCATCGCAATTTTTGTTTAGATAAAAGCGGAATCTTTTCTAGTTTTTGAAGAAGGGTTTGTTTTTTAGCACAAAATGGGAAAAAGTACTAGAGTACCATTTACGATTCCAGGTTCCGGAATATAACTATAATTAGAAGTATACGTTTTGAATATCCACATATAAGGTTTAAATATATTTTTTAGTCCTTTATTCTGTATATACAGACATAAATTGGCAATTTTTGTTCTTTGTGGTCAAAAAGCTTCTTTAGAAAAATGTTCTAACTGCCGCTTTAATATTGATGACATGGTTTAAGTTTAATGCACTAAAAATACATAATTTTATATGTATATTGTACGCATACAACCGCTTAATGCAGAATTGGGAAATGTTCACTCCTCGGCGAAAATTAATGCATTATTGTTATACCCATCCACGATGAATAATAAGCAAAATGAAGAACACCCAATGATTAGTGCAAAATGACATCAGTCAGAAAAACCACACAATAGCGTGGTTGTGGTAAAATAAGTCAAAAACCTTCGAATTATCTCTAACATGGCAAATCCACTCACATATTTCTGCTAGAAAAGCATTTGGAATGATAAAAAATATAGTTCATTCATTCCTGCTACAGGAAAACAATTTTGATAACACAGTCGAAAAGTCATAACCCTTTTGCATATACAATTAATTAACTTATACCTGACCGTGTACGCGATAATTTGTACTAATTATTACAAATGCTTCGAATTTTGACAGTTGTTTAATGAAGAAGTTGCTGTGAAAATTGTTTCAGCAACATTTAGTAAAAATTATCGAGTACAAGGATATAACACCTTTTATAACACATTAGTCTTGTTGTCTAGGATATATATAAATATATTAAGAAAATTATTCGCCGCAATATTGTTATTAAAGTTGCCAAAGGCACTATACACCTAAAAGGTAAAGATTTCAAGGAATATTATTTTCCAAAAAAATGAAATTTCACATCCGTCCCGTGTTTTGCTTACATCCTGATGTAAACTTTAAATCTGATTGGCTTTTTCTGTAATTTGGAAAAATTGAATCTTGTTGAATGGTAAATTGGTAAAAGGTAAGGAAAGGAACAAATACGGGCAATGCCAATAAAAATATCCGGATTGTCGTATAGAAAAATCTCACTATTTTTTACACGTAGAGCACTTTTTACTTCTATATTTCATTTAAGTGTTCGGTATTAGCAATTACAATTTAAAAAAAGTATTATTATATAACTACCACGAGTGATTTAATCAAAGGAAATAATTTATTTTCTTTACTATTCGTTAATCCGGACAATTTGATTATTCGGATACCGCCGAAACCTGTGGTGTAGGGATTGTCGAGATTATACTGTGTATATGTGGGCAATATCCAAATCTGAATGGATTCTTACCAAAATAAACAGGCATCGCGCTAGGGCCAAAAAATCTCCAATTTTTATGCGAATTGGTCTATAAATGTGGCCTGTTTTGTAGTAGAAGTTTTATTTGGAATGAATAAAATATGTATGTGAACAATTTAAAGTACTAACAATATAAAATTCAAAAACTACTCGATTCACACACTGGTTTATAAGAACAGTAGTATAACATATCTTAACATAATACTTCAACACTTTCCCTTGTTAAGAGATGTTAGACGTTTTGTTTTAATCCAATATTATCGCAAAGAAGCTTGAGTCTCATAGGTTGCAAAGGTTTTGTCATCAAATCAGCTAATTGATCTTGCGTTGGTATTTGTATAACTTCAAGCTTCTTTTCACAAACTTTTTCTCTAATAAAGAAATGCTTATTGTTGATGTGCTTTGTTCGTTTGTGATATTCTGGATTTTGAGCCAAGCGTACTGCGGCAGAATTATCGACATATAACACTGGAGTGGCATTTAGCCCAATCAATTCGGAATATAAACGCTGTAGCCAAATTACTTCTTTTGTTGCTTCAGAAGCTGCAACAATTTCTGCTTCAGTTGTAGACGTTGCTACCATAGCTTGCCTCTGGCTTAACCATGACACAACACCACCAGCAAATTTTATAACTACACCAGATGTAGATCTCCCAGTTTGCAAACATCCACCAAAGTCTGCGTCACTGTAACATTCTAGTTCTCGAGCTTGACTATTGTTATAAAATATTCCATGATTTATTGTCCCAGAAATGTAGCGAAAAACTCGTTTAACTCTGGTAATATCTTCCTTTGATGGGTTTTCTAAGGATCTTGAAAGGAACCCAACGCTATACGCTAAGTCAGGTCTTGTTCCCAACATGAGATACATTATCGCACCTACTGCTTGTCTGTAAGGAAATTGAGAAAACTTCGCATTTTCTTTCCCTGGTTCAAGATTTTCTCCTTTCAGCATAGGCGATGAAACAGGTCTGCAATCAGAGAATCTAAACCTTTCTAGAATTCGTTTTGTGTATGCTTGCTGACTTATAGATATTCCGCATTCATTTGCTTTTATTTCCAGGCCCAAAAAATACCTTGCGTCTTTTGCCGTTATTTTAAATTCTCTTTTCAACTCTTCCAAAAATATTTCCAACTCATTCAGATCTGTGGCAGCAACTAGACCGTCATCTACATAAAGAGCTAATATTAATTTCTTTCCTTCTTTGTCTCTTATGTACACACAGGGATCTGCTTCACTTGCTATAAAGCCGATTTTTAACAAATATTTCCCAAATCTGCGGTTCCAACAACGGGGAGCTTGCTTTAATCCATAAAGACTCCTTTTAAGCTTACAAACTCTTCCAGTACCATCATCAAAACCATCTGGTTGCTTCATGAATATAATTTCTTCAAGATGACCATAAAGAAAAGCGGTGGATACATCAAATTGAGAGATATGCATCCTCTCACTTGCAGCTATACTTATTATAGCTCTTATTGCTGCGAGCCTTGCGACTGGACTGAAGGTTTCATTGTAGTCTATACCTTTACATTGTTTGTACCCTTTGATAACAAGTCTTGCTTTAAACTTGTCTATACTTCCATCGGGGTTAGTTTTTACCTTATAAACCCACTTCGATGGCAGTGCTTTATTTCCCTTGGGCAGTTGACACAAATCCCACGTGTTGTTTTCTTTCAGGGAATTCATTTCAGAGTTCATTGCCTGAATCCATTGTTCTTTTTCAGTACTTTCAATAGCATCGCTAAAGCTCGTAGGGGTTTCAACTTGACTCATAAAATCTTGAGCAGCCATAACATAGTCATCAAACTTCGAATTGTGCAATGATGACCGATCTCTTAAACGGTTTCTTATTGAATTCTCATTTGGATTTTCTCTCAACTCAAATCCTCGGGATTCGCTCTCATTGGATAAATTTTCTTCGGAACATTCTTCAAAAATCTCATCTTCTTCCCAATCCGATTCAATACGAATATGTTCAACATTTCTTGATATACATGGCTGATCGCGATTTTCTTCTAAAACATCTTCTTTTATTCCTTCATAGGTTTTAAATGGCAATTTTACTTCTTCACTTGTACTGTTTGAATCTTCTATTTTCAAATCTTGGATAGGATCGTCGCATTTTGTAAGTTCTTCTCTAAATTTTACATCTCTAGATAAAATTACACTGTGATTCTCTTTGTTATAAATCCTATAACGCTCCTCAGTGTCATAACCAATTAGATATCCTTTGATTGCTTTTGAATCCATCTTTTTCCGTTTCTGGCTGGGAACATGGACATAACATTCACATCCAATTATTTTTAAATGAGTAATCCTGGGTTTTCTTCCAAACCAAAGTTCATGTGGACTTTTACCATCAACTGGTGTCCTGCGAGTTCGATTCAAAATATAAATAGCGGTACGAACTAATTCAGCCCATATAGCTTCAGGAAATTGAACATTTTTGTTTGAGTATTTAAAAGTTCGGGCCATCTCAATGACAGTTCTATTTTCCCTCTCGCTTGCCCCATTCTGCTGCGGAGTGTAAGGAGCAGTTAGCCTCTGTATGACTCCATATTCCTTAAGTATTTCCCTTACTTCAAAATTATCGAATTCACCACCATTATCGCTCAAAAATTCTTTTATTGGATTGCCTTGATTTCTTGAAAGAGCTAGGACTTCCTTCAATGCGTTTTTAACTTCAGATTTTTCCTTCAAGAAATATCCAAAACAATATTTACTGTAAGCATCTTTAAATATTACTAAATACTTCTTTTTACTGAAAGACATTGAAAATGGACCACAGACGTCAGCTGACATTAACTCGCCTGGACTATTAGATACCTCTCTAGTACCAAAAGGTAAGCGATGTGATTTGCCATAAACACATGATTCACAAATTTGTCTGTCAAGTTTGAAATTAATGCCAAGTTCTTCCCTTAGCTTCTTTTGTACATGGCGTTTATTCTGGTGTCCCCAACGCTCGTGATATAGTTGCAATGTGTTATCTGATTCCGTTGAGTTTATTTCGTTTGGTGAATTCGGGATTACTGTTTCAATATCAGCTTGATATAATGTGCCTCCTTTTTCTCGATGACCAACTAACATAACTTTATTATTCACCAAAAGTTTGCATTCTGTTGCAGTCGACGTGAATTTACTATTTGAACACTTGTCTTGAGCAGATAATACAGAGAATAAATTCCGTGATACTTTTGGAACGTACCAAACATCTGTTAGTGTAATATCCTTGTTGTTGATGCTTGACTTGATCTGGATTGTTCCTTTGCCAATTACATCTAACATTTCACTACCGGCAGCTTTAATCTTGCAACACTCCTTGAATTTCTCAAAAGTTTTAAATAATCCTCTATTATTTGTGACGTGTCGTGTGGCGCCATTATCAATCCACCAAGTGTTTGAAAATTCATTTTTAATTGAGTTAATCTCTTCACACATTAATGGTAGAATTTGCTGTTGAGAACTCTTTGCCTCAGTATTCTTTTCTTTTATAGGCTTACCATCACTTATCCATTTTCTACAATCGCGTATCCAATGACCTTTCTTATGACAATAGTTGCAAACACCATTTCTCTTGATCGTTTTGGTATTATTGATTTGAGGGACTCTTTTCTTGACATTATTAACAACTAGTGCTTCTTCATCCTTACCGACATCAACACCTTTGCAATTTCTTTGGTACATGCACAGTTGAGCGGTCATTTCTTCAAAATTCTTTTCTTCATTTTTAGTTAGAAGCATCCAGCTAGACTTGAAAGTGTCAAAGTGACTTGGCAAGATTTGAAGGATTTTACAAACCAATAAAACTTCAGGGAGCTGATTTTCCTTACGTCCTTTTAATCCATTGTTGAGTTCTATCCACAAGCTTTTTAGCTTTGCAATATGTAGGCTAACATCCTCACTAGAATTCCATGCAAAAGAAAAGAAATCAATGCATATCTTGAAAAGTTGATCCTTTGATCTTGCTTCAAATTGAATCATAAGGGATTCCCAAGCTTCAGCAGCAGTTTCTTTATCCATTATCTTTTGGTAAACATTGTCACTTACTGCGCTGGCAATCATCGACTTGGCATAACTATTTGCTTTTCTATACAAATCAGCATTTTCCTTGTACAGCTTCTTCTCTTCATTTGTGGCATTAGAGGACGGTGGACTAGGATTCTTCAATTTACCTTCTATAACGTCAATAGCTCCTTCGTGATAGTCTAATAAGTCGCGCATCTTACGCTTCCATATGGGATAATCAGTTTCATTCTCCAAAGGCTTGATATGCTTAGAAAAATCCATTTTCTCTTTAAAATTATCTCCTTGAATCTTGAAATTCTTGATAAATTGTTGTCTTCTTCCTTGACTAAATTGCTTGTCTTAAGAAATTCCTTTTTGAGTTTCTTCTAGGATCTTCAATATCTTGCTGAATTGTATCCTAATGTTGTCTCTTGACAAATCCTCTTTTTTAATTTTCTTGAATTTGAAAATATTTAATTTATTTTCCAGAGACTTCTGGGCTCATAACCTTTTGTAGTAGAAGTTTTATTTGGAATGAATAAAATATGTATGTGAACAATTTAAAGTACTAACAATATAAAATTCAAAAACTACTCGATTCACACACTGGTTTATAAGAACAGTAGTATAACATATCTTAACATAATACTTCAACAGCCTGTACTTTGTTTTCAAAAAGACATGGCCAGATGGATAAGTGCGAATCTATGCAGATCATCAAAAGGGACTGTGGGCCTATTTCGTTTCCTTTTGCATGTTGCAAACTCATTCACTAAGACATAATATCCTTAGGGTATTCAAATATATTTATCAGTGCAATCAGGAATAAAAATTCCGTGCGGAATTTGTTTCCTTTCCCCAATTTCACAATTTTTTATTTCCATATTTATGTTCAAAAAGGAAATATTTTTGTCGATTCGACTAGAATATGCCATAATGAAGCGAATCTAGTAGTTTTCAACTTTTAACAAATATTGATTTTAAAAGAATTTCACATTCTAAAATTATTGTCCGTGCGGAAAATTCAGAGGGAAATATTCATGATTGCCCTGTATATGTTTTTATATGTTGTATGTTTTTAGTAAAATATGAAAGATTTTATGTAGTCTTCATTTCTAGCTCATTTGTTATTCTGTCAGACAATTTTGGCCGAGCAGAAACTATCAACATATTTGGATACGTTCATTCTGACAAATTTGTATTAGAAAGCAACTTATGTTGTAATAAGAAGGCTGGGTTATAGGAAATTTTCTAAGTCTTTTAGTCCAGATTTATGTCTGTGGCGGAATAATACTTGATAACATAATAATCTGCTAAAAAATCGACGTTTAACGACAATAAACTTAATTTAGAACACTCTTTGATGACTTTCCAAATTTAATTTGACGATTTTCGTCAAAAAATTAGTTGCATATTTTGCATATTTTGCATATTTTTTGCATATTTTGCATATTTTTTGCATATTTTGCATATTTTTTGCATATTTTGCATATTTTTTGCATATTTTGTGCATATGCAAAATATGCAAATATGCAAAAAAATAAAAAATATGAGCCTGTCATTGCATTCAGTTTTCTTCAAAATGAATTTTGGTCCAATCAGAATTTTCGTATCTTTATTAATAAAAAATATGCAAATATGCAAAATCCGATGTCTATTAATAAGGTAGTTGCAACAGACTAGCCGATTGCATAGTTTGACATTTCAAAATTGTAATTCGCTTTACAATAACAAGACGTTTGACAGCACACATTAAAATGTCAAAACATTTTTTCGCCTTGTATACAAATTTTGACAGATTATGTTCTGTAAAATGTTACATTTGTAGTAGTAATTCGCCGTTGCAACTACCTTGTTGAAGGTAGGGAGGTAGGCAGGGAGCTTGCTAAGTGCTTGGATCATCCTAAGCGCAGATAGGTTACTAAGAGCTTGGACTATTTTAAGCATAGAGAGCGGTCTAAGCGCAGAGAGTTTGCTAAGAGCTGGGCGCGCTATAGTGTTTCCAAGCAAAAATTCTCTACTGTTCTTTTATTTTTAAAACTGGTTGCGTATCCAGTTATTGTGTCTAAGAATGTATATTATTTTGGCTTAGTTCCAAAACTAATAAATTTAACAATTTTAACCACTTTTGCACATTTTTCCCCAAAATACGTTCCCGTACTCCAAAAGTTTGCAAAATGTTCGTATATCATTAAACAAAAACAGCGCTGAATAGCGTTCTCTTTAGAAACGTTTACACGAAAAATTTGGGCGAGCAAAAAGTTTCAACATGTTTGCTGCCTTCCGATTGGCTGGTACTCCGACTTTGATATTTGTTCCAGTTTTCTGACGTTTCTGCCATTTTGCGTTCCCGTACTAATTTTTAACATTATTTCAACTTCTACTGTTAAAAAATCAGAAATATATCCCTGTGCGGACTGAAATCGCGGACAGATCGAATACTAAATTGGCTTCACAATCATAATCGAAACTTTTTGGAATCTTATCTTTAGTATTGTGGACTTTACGGATAACTGCATTTGTTTTGCTAATAAATTTGATGTGGATTAAAGCGCCGAAAAATTGATATCTTGCGGATAAGCTATTTGTATTTTGAGAGTCATTCCCTTCCCGGCGCCAACCAGCCATTTTGGTTGATCAACGTGGGATTTAGAGATTTTGTATTATTATGTCGGGAAGATTCTCTGAGGATATTCCATAAATAAGTGATTCTTGTAGTGTTCAACCTTTTAAAGCATATATTTTAAAAGAATTTCACTTTTAAAGTTATTTTCCGTGCGGAAAATTCCTAGGGATATAATCGTGATTGCACTGTATATCTAATGTTTGAGCATTATTTCCTTTTACGGTTGTTTTCAGCTACATACATATCGCACCTGTTTAACGAAAATATAGTAACTCAAAACTTTAAAATTTTCACTTTCTATTAAAAAACTATACATAATGATCAACTCAACCCACTATAAAAATCTCCCGTTATTATACTCTCAGCATCTATGCTATACACTTTCATACGGTCAAAATGTGCCTCATCGAAATTATGGTTTTAGACCCCAAGTCTGTTTGGACGAAATCCGTTTCAGACAATTTGGATTTGATATAGCCATGTCCGTCTGTCTGGCTAGCTGGAGCGCACAATAGCTCTCAAGCGATTGTCCGATTTGTCCTTCGGATACCTCCCTCACAAAAGTTCGGAAAAAATTTGTGTGCACGATAGCTCTTGAACAGAGTAACCTATTTGGTCCACATCGTGAAATTTCTACCAGACATAGATGAGGTTCCAATATGGATTCTGTCGGTCGACTCCTTCGGGTACCTCCCACACAAAATTTCGCAAAAGTTTAGTTTAGGACCGGCTCTCGAATAGCTTTGATTTTTATTTTAACAACTTATATTCGCTGCCCCCATTACGACGTTACACGTTTTATCAAGGGCAAGTACATACTTCCTAGAAAATAGCCCGAAAGGTGTAACAAACACCATGGGTAGTGTTCTTTTTTACACCTGTCTGTCCAAAATTTAGCCATTGTAATATTTTGTCCAAACTAAGTTTAAGTTCCGAGATGAGCCATATCGATTTACTCCTTCAGGTAGCTCCCCACAAAAGTTCGATAATGTTCGGAAAAATTGTAGGCTCGATAACTCCTAGAAGAAGTAACCGTTTTGGTCCAAACTTTGCACATCGTGGAATTTCTACAAGACGTACATGAGGTTCCAATATGGACTCTTCGGGTACCTCCCACACAAAATTTCGGAAAAGTGCAGTTTAATGTCTGCTCTCGAATAGATTTGATCTTTGTTGCAACAATTTGTATTCGCTGCCCACACTACGACGGTACAAGTTTTTCAGGGCAAGTACAAACTTCCGGAAAAAATAGCCCGAAAGCTATAAAAACCCCTATGGCACCATGTGTAGTGGCTGTGGCTCTCGAATGATAAGTCGATTCGGTCCAAAACTTGGCCTTAGTAATATTCTGTCCAAACTTAGTTTAAGTTCGAAGATGGGCACTATCGGTGCACACCTTCCGGTACCCATTTACGCATTATCATGTTTTTCGTTGACAAGTCCATGCTTCCTGACATAGTGGTCCAAAAGCTCTAAGTTATACAGTGACCAACTGAAATGACTGGTGGGCACTAGACTGGTTTTAACTCAAAGGGAAAAATCGATGTCGGATTTTTTATGCGGGGGTGCCGCATAAAGTTAGGTTTGTTAGTTTTTAAGATTGCTAAAGTTTGAGTATAATCGGAATATGTTAACACGTGACACTGGGCCTCAAAGTTTCCATAGAAATTTGTATGGAGCCAAAGGCGAATTTTCACGAAATCGCTCTACATACCGAATTTATGTCCAATCGATGAACAAGTTTTACCAGTTCATTTCTGTGGCTAAAAAAGTATATATATGTATAATTATTGCACAAACATCTCCTAGGGGACAAGGAAGACTTCTCTTATATCAATGAGTGCACCCCGATTCATATTAGCTCAATAATATGGGACCTACAATTTATCGACGAGTCCGAACGGCGTGTCTAAGACACCACTTTTGTAGAGAAGTTTTACATGGCTGAAATACTCAGGAAATGTCGCCAACATACTGAGGTGTATTTTGCCACTGTTGAAAAGTGTTTTTGTGTTGCCTAGGGGAATCGAACCCACGACCTTATGTGTGCAAGGCGGGTGTGCAAACCATTGCACCACGGTGGCACCCAAACAAGTTATCTTACAAAAAAATTTGAAAATCGTTTCAGATCTTAATATCAGCTATAGAAAGGACCCATAGAAAATTTTAGGCCCCAGTGGCACGTGTTAAAATATTCCGATTGTGCTCAAACTTTGGTAATCTTAAAATCTAACAAAACTAAACATTTTATTTTTTAAAACCACCCTAGTGGGCACAATATCGACTGAAAGGAATGACTCCTAAAATAAGATCCACTTTCAACTGGACTATGTCGCTCCATATTTGCTTCAAAGCAAATATATTTTTTGTCGCAAGTTCATACATCCAAAAAGGGCCACAAAATCTGGACAGCCGGTATTAGATTCAACATTTTCAATAGATGAACGTTTCAATACTTATTTTGCTCATTCTTTCATTAAAAAAATACCGTTATGCCACCCTTCATGTCTTTAGAGTTACATGTAATGTATCAACAGTTTTTTGTCTCTACTGAAAAATAAGAAAATTTGAGTTACTACCCTTTTGTTGAAAAGGTGTGACATGTATATTACAGCAACAACTTTATTGATGCTAACAAAACAAATTTTGACCGTTTTTGACGCACACACACGGCACTCCCTTTGTTGTAAATTTCGAATTTGGTATCAAATATTCTACACCATATTTCCAACATCGGCCCCTATTTTGATAAATGTCATGACAGATTTTGCATATTTTTATGAATTTAGTAAATTTTTCGAACCAAATTGGTAATGGCTTGGTTTTTGGCTATGCAATTACTGTATTCATATGAACGCTGATCTATTTTGAAAACACAGTGCAAACCAGGTTAAAATGAAATCAAACAACAGAAAAAAACATGTTTATGTTTCGTGTACAGATTATGAACATATGTATTTGATATACAAATGTTTGTATGTAGACTATGATTTATTGTTGCGATGCCACTAAATGGAGCAAATATTTAAAACATTTGTAGATTAATCGATAAAGACAATAGGCAGTGCAACTTCATTCATTTGACAGATGGCACACATAGTTAAAAATCGTTAAATTCAAAAAAAGCTACCAACGAAACAAAATAAAAGACAAGTCAACACAAAAATTTTAGTAAACGAACTAAACGATTTTAACAAAAAAATTAGCTTTTAAAAAGGTATTTTTGCAAGCTTGTGACCTTACAAAGTGACAGGTAGTAATTAGCAACTTCTATGCAAAAAATACATAATGCTGTCGATTAGCAAGAATGAAAGTAACAAAGAATTTGGTAATCATCAGTGGTAAATTGAAATTAGAATGTCGTTTCTTTTTTAGCTTAGTGGATTTTTTTAAATCTGAAACTAATGATGAGTCTTAAGAAAAAAAAAGTCTGGTGGCAAATATGCTTTAAATCTAAATTTAATGAGTTTTAACAAAACAACAATTGTATATTATTTTCTGAACAAATTTTTATGTATACATAAATATAATTATTGTTTATATACCCACTAATTTACTAGCAATACTACTGCTCAAGAAAAAAATTTACATCCAGAACGTTTACTAAATACTTCGAACAGCCTAGCGCTAACTTGAGCTTTATCGGGAACACAATCTTCCACTCTCATTGCATGGTCTAGCCATTATAAACCGATAGAAAATGCGTATAGCTATTTCAAAGCGAGATACAAAACTCGTCGATAATCTTCATCTACGCCCATTAATACAGAAGAAGAAGAAGAATCTTTCTTTACCCATGTTCAAGGGCGTCATTTGATTTTAAACTGAATGTTCAGTTTAAAATATTATTCTTCTTTTTTATTTCAAAGCGAATTTTGTTTTGGTTCCAAATGCTAATTCTTTGGGCAAAAGTCCATTTTTGGGGGGATCCCCATTGGGCTTTTTATACCCTTAGCCTATATGCTAAAGGGGGTATATACACTTTGATATGACCAAAAATGTGCCTCATCGAAATAACGGGTTTATACTCCAAGTATGTTTGGACGAAATTCGTTTCAGATAATTTGGAGTCGATTTAGCCATGTCCGTCTGTCCGATCAACCGATTCGACCCAAATTTTAGGTATCGTAATATTTTCTCCCAACTTAGTTTAAGTTCGAAAATGGGCCATATCGGTCAACTGCTTCAGGTACCTCCCCGAAAAATTTGTCTCTAAAATGGTGTAAACGATAACTCGAAGGGAGCAATCGATTTGGTACATTCTTCCAGATGTAGATCGTGTTCGAATATGAACTATATCGGTCCACTCCTTCCGTCCAAAGTTCGGATAAAGTGACGTTTAAGAGCTCCTCTCCCAAAGTTTTGCAATTTTTCTCCGTAGGTTGTCCTTGCGGCTCCCTTTACGACGGTACAGTTTTTTCCTGAGGCATTGGTGTAAAAACTCACAGAAACCCGGGCGGTCGAAAGTAAAATAGAAAATCCACAAGATAACTCTAGCAGGGACTTTCCGATTGGCCAATCTTTGAACATTGTATTACTTCATCCATTCATGTATCAGGTTGGAATATAGACGGTACCGTCCTTACAAAATTTGGGAAAAGTGCAGTTTGAAGATTCGTATGGGATCTATTTGAATTTTTTTTGCAGAAGTTTATTTTCAGGGCCCCTATCACAACTGTACAACATTATTTCTGGAGTAAGTCCATACTTCCTGGACACTTATCTATTTGAGCGAGCAATTGACACTTGGGTATAAAAAGTTTCTTGTTGAAAAACAAGAAACTAGGGAACTGATGAAGATCTGTGGCAAGGTCTTAAACTATAATCTTTCCTGCCTTACCCCTTCATAAACATCGCCAATTTTTCCCACTAATAAATTAAAGTTGTTTTAATAAAATATTAAAACAACGACTATGGGATTAAGCCTGACTATTTTGAAAAGCAAAATAGAAGTCGTCGTCCCAAATAAAAACACCAACCCTCCAAAAATAATATTTATATTTTTTTATACTGCATAACTATTAGCTTTGTTCCAGAACTAAAAAGTTTTTACAATTTTTACCACTTTTACACATTTTACCCGAAAAAGCGTTCCCGTACACAAAAAAGTCGTAAAATGTTTACTTCTCTTTAAACAAAAATGGCGCTGAATGAAAACTTTTTACACGACAAATTTGGACGAGGAAAAAAATAGTAACATGGTTGCCGGCGTCTGATTGGCTGATACGCCAGTTTTTTTTACGTATTTTCCATTTTTCCGTTCCCGAACTATTTCAAAAAAACTTGCTTTTGAGAACAAATTTTTTGCAGTTCTCTCTTTTACGAGTTTTACTATTAAAAAGTACGGGAACGAAGCTGTAGTGTTTGGTTCTTTTTTTGGTCATAACTAACTGATACTTTCTTACTTGTCTACATAATAAGAGAGTAAACACACGAAAATAACAAAAACCAAATTTTTTGTACTGCATTTACCGTTAACGAGAAAATATCAAAACTGAGATTTATTTATTGTGTCTTTAACAGAGTTGTATGAGAGTTAAAGTAAGTTGTTTCATAGTTTCAACATATTTTTGAAACCTCTTAAATTAATGGTTTCTTTAATTTCAAAAAATGTTTTGGACTGAAATTATTTTGAGTGGGATTGAGCGATGTTTAAACAAGTAAAAATGTATCAGTCGGCTTTGCCGACGGAGATATACCCTCAGCCTAAGTGAATTAAAACCTTCATCTACTTACAGATCGACACAATTGTTGAACTTTTGTGGGGAGGTAACATAAAGAGAAGATAGATATCGGCCATTTTGGAAGTTAAACTAAATTTGGACAAAATAATAATAAGAGATCCAACGTTTGGATAAATTTGGTAACATTTTTTTAAATATTTGAGGGAAGTACAGGAAGTTGTTGCCAATCTTCGAACTACAACTAAGTTTGGACACCTTTTGGGCTGTTTTCTCAAGAAGTATGAGCTTGCCCCTGAAAAGGCATTTACAGTCGTAATTGAGGCACCGAATGCAAGTTGCTTCAACAGAAATCAAAGTGATTCGAGAGCAGGTCTTAAAGTGAATTTATCCAAGATGTTACGTGGGAGGTACCCGAATGAGTGGACAAATATAGTCCATATTCAAACATGATATACATATGGCAGATGTATTAGGATGTGTAAAGTATGGACCAAATCGATCACTCCCTTCAAGAGTTATCGTGCACAGAAGTATGTTTGGACGAAATGGGTTTCAGACAAATTGGAGTTGATTTAGCCATGTCCGTCCGTCTGTCTGGCTGGAGCGCACGATAACTCTCGAACGGATCTACCGATTTGGTTCAAAATTTGGCTTTAGCAATATTTTGTCCAAACTTAGATTAAATTCGAAGATGGGCCATATCGGTCCACTCCTTCAGGTACCTCCCACACAAAAGTTCGAAAATGTTCGGAAAATTTGTGCTGACGATAACTGGTGAAGGCAGTAACCGATTTGTTCATACTTTGCACATTGTGAAATTTCTACCAGACTTAGATGAGGTTCAAATATGGAATCAAACGGTCCACTCCTTCGGGTACCTCCCACACAAAATTTGGGAAAAGTTCAGTTTAGGACCTGCTCTCGAATTGCTTTGATTTTTGTTGAAACAACTTTTTTTCACTGCCCTCCATACGACGGGGCAAGTCCATACTTCCTGAGAAAATAGCATGAAAGTTGCAAAAACAACCCCTATGACACCGTGTAAAGTGGTTGGAACGCAAGATAACTCTCGAACGGATCTGCCGATTTGGTCCAAAATTTCGAAGATAAGCTATATCAGTTCACTCCTTCAGGTGCTTCCCCCACAAGAGTTCAAAAATGTTCGGAAAAATTGTGGGCATGAAAACTCTTGAAGGGAGTGACCGATTTGAAATATTCTTGCTTCATTTTCTTCTTTTGGTGAGTTACCTTCAATATCTTCTCATCTTTGATTTGTATTTTATATTTTTTATCAAACTTTTAGAAAATGATGCAACCTTTTTTATCTTTGGAAGAATGATGTCGCTGATTGTAGGTATCTACAAACTGGCTTGCTTGTAGGGATCTCTAAGCAACTGCTTGTAAAATGTATCGAACGGAGTGCCTAATTTTACGACTCCCTTGTACTGCATCCGGATGCAATTGAAATGTGAGAAATGGATGACAGTCGTTGGGTCGCATCCAAAGTCGAAAGGCCAAATTAGCTAGATTTGACATTTAAGGTATTTTGACGTTTGTAGGTATATTTTCAGTCTAACTGACTTATTCTATTCACGAAAATTATGGACTTACGTCCATGTTTTGGAATAGCCCCCAAAAAACTGTACAGTAGCTATAAAAAACCAAGCCAGTACAATGTGCGAAATATAATCCTGATAACGAAAATGCGGTTTTTAGTTCGATTTGATGAAAAAAGTCTCCACACCGACTAAGAATTCTAGAGGCCTTTTGATAATTTTTCTTTGCAAAAACTTTGATTAAATTTTTTGAACAAACATTTATATTTAAACATATGTTTTATTAATAAAATCAAGACTTTTGTACAATTGTCCGATGTTGAAGATTATATTCAATTTCAATAATAAATAGCTTATTTAATAATATTTTGTTATTATAATGGAAAACTTATAAGAAGAAACTGATATAGAAAACTTGTATGAAATCGGTACGGAAACTTTTAAAAGGTAGGGAAAAGTTTTGATGTATTTCTTAATATTTTTCGATGCTCTATACGGTGGCATTTTTAATACATGCAAACCCTACTGTACAGCTATATTTTTAAGTTTTTGCCACATTTGCACACCAAATTAGTTGCCTTAGGGTCAGAAAAGCTCTCCACTAAAAATGTGTGACATATGTCCATATCCACCTCTCGATATCAGTTATTTTCAAGATTCTACATTATCTCTCTGAATTTGCTGTAATTTTGGATTTAGGGTTCCCTGTCGGAAATTTGACGTATCTGACATACTTTTCAGACGTGTATCACATTCGTCGGAAACGTCGTAAGTTAGAAAAAAAAAGTTCACAATGTATTACAGACGGCGTACTATGTGCTAAGTTTATTGTTCAATTATTTCAGTTATTTTAAAAATGAAAACAATAATAAAAATATGTTTATGTTTTAAAACAAGTTCAACAGATTCAGTCGGCTTTGCCGACAGAGATATACCCTCAGCATGTGTGAATTGAAATATATTTGGATTAAAGCTCAATAGTAGGTCTTATTTTGGGAGTCATTCCTCTCGATAGATACCGCGCCCACCTGTCATTTCAGTGGGTCACCGCATAATTTAGATCTTTTGTACCATTATACCAGGAATCATGTACTTGCCTACGCTGTAAACAGGGCCACTAAAAGAACCTTCCGTAAAAATTTCCTAAGGATCCTCGAACAGAAATATTTCGAAATCCATAGTTCGGACCATATCGGTTGATCCGTTTATGTGATATCACGCATATCATTTTAGAGAATATTTTCAAACTTTTGTGGGAGAGGTACCGGAAGAAGAGGGCCTATCAGCACCGCCTTCGAATTTCATCTAATATTCGAAGAAATATTACGATATGCCAAGTGTGGGCCAACGCAGTATTCGGTTCGAGAGTTGTCGTGCGCACCAGTCACTATGCATGCTGGCCGTAGAGGGTTTTTACAGCTTTCGGGTCTCAAGAAGTATGGACTTGTCACTCAAAACAATTGTACCGTCGTAATAGGGGCTTTGAGCGCAACACGTTACAAGAAAAATCAAAACAAACAAATATTATTATTATTATCTAAGTTTACAACTTTCTGACCGTCGAAAATTAAAAACGCATTATATAGACCATCTCTGGTTCCCAGTGGTCAACAAACATTTCCGCTAAAAGTTGTGGAATAGTCGGCCTAAACGGTACCGCCCGATTTAAAGTATTCGGATGTCAATTGGGATTTAGGGTTCAAAGTGATTAAACAACTTCTTCATCAAAAATTGCGGACATAGGCCAACGTTATGTTATAGCGCCCATGTAACGGTAGCGCTCGATTTCACGTATTTTTTAAGTTTTTAGCTGGCCGAATAAGCTAAAATTGGATATTTTTGTTGTTATAGCAGCATATGAGCTGGGTTGGCAGCCGCTGGCCGAGAAACTTTGGGTTTGTGGTTCCGAGTGGCCAAAAAACTTCTCCACCTAAAATTTTGGACATTGTTACGAAAGTAACAGAAAGAAAGCTAATTAGTGCATATAAGTTCAGAATGTTTCATGTCTGGCCCTTGCCGACAAAAAAATATATTTGGATTAAAGTTCAAAAGTGTTGCGGAGGAGGTACCTGACGGCATGCATGGGCATAGCCCATTTTGGAAGTAATTTATTTTCGATAGATAGCGCGCTCTCCTGCCATTTCAGTTGATCAACGTATAATTTAGAGATTTTGGACCACCATGACAGGAAGCATGCACTTGCCCACGAAAAACATAATATCGCTCTAAACAGGACCACAAAGAGTCGAGAACAGGCCCTAAACTGCACTTAAACAAAAATATTTAACATTTGTCGGGGTGATACCCTAAAGAGTCGACCGATATAGTCCATATTCGGACGTAATCTACGATTCGCAGAAATATTACTGCCTTCGATATTATTGTGGGCACCATTTTAGAGAACATTTTTTAACTTTTGTGGGCGAGGTACCTGAAGCAGTGGATCGATATGGATTATCTCCGAAATTAAACTAAGTCGGGGCAAAATATTACGAAGTCAAAATTTTGAACAAAATCGGTTCATCCGTTCGAGAGTTAACGTACGCTCTAGCCTCTACACATGGTGCCATAGGGGCTTTTTTTCTCAAGAAGTATGGACTAGCCATGAAAAAGGCTTGTACCGACGTAACAGGGGCAGCGAATACAAGATTTTGCAAAGAGAATCAAAGCGATTCGAGAACATCTGTTTAACTTCACTTAACCGAAATTGTGTGGGATGTAGTCGAAGGAGTAGTCCTATATAGGCCATATTCGAAATTGATTATGGCTCGTAGAAATATTACGACGTTCAAAGTATGGACCAAATTGGTCACTGTCTTCGAGAGTTATCGTGCGCTTCATTATAGCGAAAAGTTTGAAACTTTTATGGAGAAGATACCGGAAGATGTGGGTCGATATTGCCTATCTTCGAACATAAAGTAAGTTTCAACAAAATTTTACAAAGGCCAAGTTTTGGACTGAATCGGCTGATTCGTTCGAAGGTTATGGTGCGCTCCAGCCACTACACAGTTGTTACAACAAAAATCAAAGAGAGAACGCTCCATCCACTTAGTGGGTATTTACAGCTTTCGGGCTTTTTTCTCAGGAAGTATGGATTTGTCCCAGAAAAACCTTGTACCGTCGTAATGAGGGTTGCGAATACAAGTTGCTACAACAAAAATTCAAAACGATTCGAGAGGAGGTCTTAAACTTAACTCTTCCGAAATTTTGTGTGGGAGGTACCGATATAGTCCATATTCGAACTTGATCTATGTCTGGTAGAAATATTACGATATGAAAAGTATGAGCCAAATTGATTAGTCACTTCAAGAGTAATCGTGCGCACAATTTTTCCGAACATTGGTGGGGGAGGTACCCGAAGGGGTGGACGGATATAACCTATCTTTGAACTTAAACTGAGTTCGGACAAAGTATTACGAAATCCGAATTTTGGACTGAATCGGTTGATCCGTTCGAGGGTTATCGTGCGCCCCAGCCAGACAGACAGAGAGACGGACATTGCTCCAACTCTCCAAAAAACGGATTTCGTCAAAACACACTTGAGGTCTGAAACCAATTTTTCGATGAGGCACATTTTGGCCGTATGAATGCGTATGTACCCTCGTTATTCTCAAAACTGAGGGTATAAAATTATTTCAATTGTGTAGGGTGGTACTGTTATCTAATTATTTTAATATTTATTTATATTAATTTACTTATTATTTCATTTCATATTTTGAGAAAAACTAAAATTAGCATTTTTGTCAAAGAAGCCAATAGCTTCATATTATTGCTAACTGCAGCCAGAGCGTATAAAATATTACAGGGTTTAAGCTCTTAAATTAGTAATCTAAAACATTTTAATCCACCCACTTGTTTCATGAAAATACGTATATCCATGTTTATATTAAAAATAATATGAAACTAGTGTTTAGCTTTAAGGGGGGGAGTTAACAACAATAACGGCTTTGAGCAATGCATGTTACGAACTAAACTAAACCATTGGCATTCAATTGTGATTACGAACAAGTGCTGCACGTGTGTATGGGTGGGCTTTGAAAATAAAAGAAAGAAAAAAAAAACAAAAACCAACAGTAAATATTTCTGCATCATTTCCGTGTGAATTTCCGTTTAACGTTCGAAGGTGTCGTTGCTCCCTGAAAAAAAAACCTAGCACAGCGGCCAAACACAATGACACACACTTGCTCATTCAATTTTGTGGCCACTGGAAATATGGAAAACCCCCCATTCACTACAAAACATAAAAACCAAACAAGCCAAACAAATTGGTAAGAGGCACACGGTGCACGAGCCCACAAGAGTAATTTGTCTATAAAACATAAAAATTAACATTTGAATACTACATTGTGCTTTGTATTTGTTTTGAATACGTACGTAGTTAGAAACGTTTCTAACGAAATCGACATAAATGCTCAACCGGCTAGGCTAGACCCTTGCACCAAAGTTTTGTTTTTAGTTGTTGTTTTTGACCTATTCAAAGGTTCTGGAGCAGAGGGAAAGAGAAATAGAGGGTGATGAATGTTAGGCTTTCATACATAAAACCTCACTTGTTTATCGTCTCATACTGTTATTAAATGTGGCCGCACTAAGAGGATTTCCCCTCTCTGTGAAATGTAAAAAACTAACTATCTATATTCCACACGAGTTCAATTTAACAATAGCCAACAATGACAATAAATTGGGCCCAACATAAACAAGTGTATTACGAATACAATGTCAGTTCAGGCACCAAATTTGAGGGTGGGTCTAGTTTGGCGTAGACCACCCAACTAAAACTCTATATTGACAACAAGTACCTACTAACAAAGAACATTTCAGTTAGCAATTAATAATGTATTTCAAATTTGGTTAATTATTTAAGTTTGTTGCCGTGGTAACCTATTTTGATTTTACTGAATAAATTCATTTCTTAAATTACTGCTTAACGTTGATGTCTTTCTTTATACCCGAGAATATGAAAGTATGACAGGCACTGTTTACCTTTTTTGCTTATACATTTCTTAAGAGAAATATTTACCGATTAGAAAAGCAATTGGCAAGTGGCAATCATCAATAAATAAAATAATTGTAGTATAATATTGAATTGACAGCAAAACTGGACTCGAAGCTACTAAAATTAAGATCGGATTTAAATTTTGGGTGATGTAGGAAATGAATGATATCCACAAGGGTCCTGACCGGCTTTAACATGACAAAGCCCAGGGCTTGGCAGCCACTTTTCTCATCAATAAATAAAAGAATTGTACTATAATATTGAAATGACAGGAAACCTGGACTTGAAGCTACTGAAATTAAGATCAGATTTAAATTTTGGGTGACTTAGGACACTCCTCGTGGTGTCACTTGGGGAGCTGCCTTTAACACCTGTTAAAGACGGTGAGATAACCTGTACCACGCGTTCATTCATTCATGCATTCGGCAGTAACCCATCTCTACAAAAAACAACATGCTATAAAAAACAACGAAAAATAAATACAAATCCCTCTAAAGTTGATGACCCCCGCACAGGTTTTAAGGACCATGATCAGCGAATCTGCACCACTCTTTATTGAGAATCTGCAGTTTACGCATTGTACCTGAAAACCAATAAGAAAAGGATCATAGTCTGGCCGACTGAATGTATCCTTCACCACTGTGAATATGTAAAATATACATATATGGGAGACATATAAAAATCTGAACTGATTTCGATAAAAATGGTACACTTATTAATAGACCAAATTCCGTCACACATTCCAAGTTTCATCAAAATTGGAGAGGTATAGGGTGTTTCGTGTATCAAATACGTGAAATCGGCCGAAAAAATATATATAAGAGCTAGGCTCCGCGAAAAATGGCCCCAATGCAAAATTGCCCCAAAGCAAAAGTACAAAATGAAAATTGTGTACATTACAACAACACGCAATTTGGGGCAGTTTTTCACAATTTTTTGGGGTATTTTTGCACCAAAAAATTGGGGCATAATTGCATTTCAGTAAAAATGAAATATGACCCCAAACATTAAAAATGCAAAAAGGCCCCAAAATTATTTTCTGTCGATGTTTGGGGCCTTTTGCGTTTCTGAGATATTTTTCAAAAATGAAAATTAAATTTTACAAAAAATTGCTTTATATTTAATCGTACAATAGCAATTTACGTTTTACTCCGTTGTAAAATATATCAACAAACCATTTATTTTTAGATGTTCTGTGGAAGTCGTAAGAAGTGTGAATTTGAATTAAAAAAAGGAAAGAAAAAGTATTGAGTGCGTATTGGAAAGCATTTGATGTTAGTATGTTTATAAGATAACTGAAATATTATAATAAAAGACAGATATTATGAACGGTTTGAAATCTATTTTTATTTGTAATACTTGTGAAGGAGCATTGGTGAGATTGTTTCATTGTATTACAGATAAAAATCAATTTCAAACAGTTCATAATATCGGTTTTTGTTTTAAAAATTGATTTCAAATTTGTGAATGAGCATTGGTGAGATTGTTTTAAAAATCGCGCGATTTTTAAAACAATTTCACCTATGCTCCTTCACAAGTATTACAAATAAAAATCGATTTCACACAGTTTATAAAATCTGTTTTTATGTGAAATAAATATGCGGGGGAAAGATTGTATGATTAATAAATTGAAGAAGCCACTAGAGAAACTTAAAAAATCGCACGATTTTTTTAATTTTCTCTAGTGGCTTCTCCGATTTATTAATCATACAATCTTTCCCCCGCTTAATTATTATATATTAAAATAGATTCTAGTTTGCAATATCATAGAAGTTACTTCAATTGTATCTGTTTTAATTGTGTCGATATATATAGATTTTTATCAGAAAGTTAGAAGAAATGGAGTGAATATGTATTATGGAAGGACAATTTTTAAATTGTTGTGATGCTTCCTTGCAAACAGTTAAAGTGTTGTTCAACATTGGGTATTTGTATTTGTCCTTACTGCATAGAAAATATAAACGATACTATGGTAGGTTATTTTTATATTACCAATAAAATTTATAAAATTTTTGGGGGGAAATTGCATTTTTTATTTTGGGATAAAACTTCATTAGGCAAAATTACCCCAAACTTGGGACAATTTTTCATTTTATTGTTGGGGCAATATTGCATTATTTTGGGGGGGAAATTGTTCGAGGTATATTGGGGTCAAAATTCATTATACCCCAAATTTGGGGCCATTTTTCACAATGTCTTTTGGTCCATATTTCCTGGGGCTATTTTTAGCGGAGCCTAAGAGCTATATCCAAATTTGCACAGATTTCGATATAATTTAGCACATTTATTTTTAGACCGAATTCAGTCACACATTCCAAATTGCATCAAAATCGGACGTATATAGCGTGTTTAGTGCAGCAAATACGTGAAATCGGCCGAAAATATATATGAGAGCTATATCCAAATCTGAACCGATTTTCACCAAAAGCAATAGCGTTCTTTCTATGGCTATGAAAATGATATTCCTCAATTTTCAGCTGAATCGGACAATAAATACCACCTGTGCGTTGCGAACGCACGGACGGATATGCATAAGTCGACTTAGAAAGTGATTCTACTCGTATGTATATGCCTAGAACCAACTATGGGTCTATATCGTTTCCTTTTGTATGTTATATACAAATGCACAAAGACATAATACCACTTACCGCAGTGTGGTGTAGAGTATAAATACAAGGTCGATATTACTGTCATTCATGGAATACCATGGATTGGGAAAGGTGTCACATCAAAATCTAAAGCATGAGTTTGGTTGTGGTTTTATAGCTGGTCGGAGGTTAAAACATCTGGTCTCCAGCTTCACCTCAGTGAATGAAAGACTGCAATCACAACAGATAGCCACATCATCAACTGCCCCAAATGCTTAATTAAATTACTCCTCGTCCCGATAACATATCAACACACAACTCAAAATCCATACGTGGATATCAGAGACCTTCACCAAGAACCCATGGCATGAAGAGGAGTAACGCGCCGTTACCGATTGAAAGAGCATTGCAGTTTACGCAATGCCGATATAATTACATAGATTGGAAAGACGTCACAACAACACCTAAAGGTGACGCACTGCATTACAGCTGCCATGACACAAAGTACCATCGTTCCGAGGAGCAAACATAGACTCGGACCACTACCTTTTTGCAGCAAAGGTACGTACCCGTCTAAACGTTCCAAATAAAGCACGAACAGACTGCAAACACAACAGATAGCCACAGCATATTCCACTCGACTGGCCATATTGCTTAATGAAATCATTCCTCGTCCCGATAACATATCAGCACAATGGCATGCAAACAGCCGCAAAATCCAAACTTGGATACCAGAGACCTCCACCAAGGAACCCATGGTATGACCCGGAGTATCGTCTGCTACCGAAGAGAAAAATGCGGCAAATAGGGCTACTGTACAATCGGTAGCTACACGTAGCACACGAGAGAGGTATCGTGAGAAAAAGAGAGAGGAGAAACGTCTTTTCCGCAGGAAAAAGAGAGTAATCGAAAAGAGGGAGCCAAAATGAAGGTGGTATCTATTGTATACCGCCCGTCCAAAATGAGGAAAAGACAGCAATAAACGGGCTGAAAAATAATAAGGCAGCAGGAGCTGATAAAGTGTATGCATCAGCTAGTTAGCTCCATCTGGCAGGAAGAACGCGTACCCAACAATGGGACTTGAGCATCCTATGCCCAGTCCACAAGAAGGGAGATAAGTCTGTGTGCACCAATTACAGGGGCATAAGTCTGCTCCCTATTGCATATAAGTTATTATCTGGCATATTGTGTGAGTACGGTCAGTGAAATAATTGGACACTATCAGTGTGGCTTTAGATCGTGCAAATCCACCATTGACCAGATATTTACCTTGAGACAAATCCTAGAAAAACCCAAGAAATGCAAATTGACACCTTCCATCTTTTTGTCGATTATAAAGCAGCCTTCGACAGTCTTATACGTTCATATTCCAAGCTGATTTTGGTATCCCCGCAAAGCTCATTCGGTTTTGTAGAATAACATTAAGTGATATTCGGTCCTCAGTTAAAATAGAAAAGAACCTCTTCGTAGAGTTTATTGCCAAAAGAGGTTACTGACAAGGAGACGGCTTGTCGTGAGATCTCTTCAACATCCTGTTAGAAAAGGTCATAAGAGATGCGAAGGTCAAAAGAAGTGGAACAATATATACAAACAGCCATATATTACTTTCTTATGCCGACCACATTGACATCATGGGTCGAAGTAACTGATACCTTTGCAAAAGTCGAAAGGAAATCTGCTAAAATGGTCTGGCGATAAAACCAAGTTGATGGTATCGACGCGTAATACGTCCACAGATCCCGCACCATCTGTCAATCTTGGTAACTATAATTTTGAGGTAGTAATGCACTTCGTCTACCTCGGCATTGTATAACAACTAAGTCACTTGGCATAAAAGCCAGGATCGTAAAAACTTTAGAATCTGCCTAAATGAAATATTTACCTGCGAAAAGCCTAAGCACAAGAGAAGTGGTGTAGGGTATCAAATAGTCGGCCTGTTCCGACTATAGCCTTTGCTCGCTTGTTCAAAATTTAAATGGAATAAAAGTTCTTCATTCCTGCAACATGAAATAATTTTTTTAAGAATTTTTTTATTTCATAGTATTTTTCAAAAACTGTTTATTTTCAAAGTGGTTTGTGCGTGGCCTTTTTTAATACTTAATGATACTTCGGGTACCTCCTACACAAAATTTCGAAAAAGTGCAGTTTAATCTTTTCGATTTTTTGCTACGTCTTGTAATTGCAGCCCCCATTATGATGGTACATGTTTTTTTTAGGGCATGTCCATACTTTCTGACGAAATGTCCGAAAGCTATAAAAACCCACTTCGGCACCATGTGTAGTAGTTGGAGCGCATGATAATTCTCGAACGGATCAGCCGAATCGGTGCAAAATTTGGCTTCTTAATATTTTGTCCAAACTAAGTTTAAGTTCAAAGATGAGTCATATCGGTACACTCCTTCGGCTACCTCCCACAAAGGTTCAAAACATTTCGCTGAAATGGTGCGCACGATAACTCTCGGAGGCAGTAAATGAGTTGGTCTGTATCGTTCGAATAAAGGTTATATATGACAACTCCTTCGGGTGCCTCCCACACAACATTTAGGAAAAGTGCAGTTTAAAACCTGTTCTCGAAACGTTTTAATTTTTGTTCTAGCAACTTGTATTCGCTCCCCCCTCCCCCCCCCCCTTTACGACGGTATATTTTTTTTCAGGGGCTAGTCCATACCTCCGAGAGAATAACCCGAAATATGAATATAACTCTCGAACGAATCAGTCGATTCGATCACAAACTTAGTTTAAGTTCAAAAATGATCCATATCGGTATTCTGCTTAGGGTACCTTCCCCACAAAAGTATATAATTTTTGTTTAAGTGCAGTTTAGATTCTGTTCGAAGATCCTTTGGATATTTATATCGATGTTACTACTACTTGAGGTCTTGTACAGCAATATTATGTTTTCGTGGGAAAATCCATGCTTTCCTACATAATGAGGGCTGAACGATAACTATCTGGCCTAACACTGAAAAAACGAATATTTACCGTCAAAAACAGTTTTATTGTGTTTTTTAAGTAGTCTCCAGTATGATTTATACACTTTTTCATGCGCTCAAACCAATTGTTGACTCACTTTTTCCACTCCGATTGAGACACCTCCAAAACATAGGTTTTGAACACATTTACAGCAACTTCTGGCGATGAAAATCGTCGATCACGTAATTCTTTCTTTATATGCTGGAAGCAAATGAAGTCATTGGATCCCGAGTCAGGGCTGTACGGCTGATGACCTATCAATTCTACGTTTTGTCCGGTCAAACAGGCTGATCTAGCGGCGCGAAATTAATAACGTGCAAATGAATTGAGATATGTTACTGAAATTTTGCACAAACTCAGCTAGTGTCTGTGTGTAATAATGGACCAAATATAAACAATATCGGCTAATGTTTTGGTATAGCCCCCATATAACGGTAGCTTCCGATTTTCGGTATTTTGAAGATTTAAGCCACATTTTTGTAGCAAATTAGCTGTAACTTGGTAATTAGTGTTCCTAGCGGTCACAAAACATTTCCACCAAAAATTATGGACATAGGTGCACGTTTTGATATAGTCCCCATGTAACCGTACCTCCCGATTAAAGCATTTTGAATATCATGACCACATTTTTCAACCGACTTGGCTGTAATTTTGCATTCCGTGTTCTCACTGCGTGTAAAATCTTCTTACAAAACATTTACAATACGAGTTTATGTTTTTAGGTAGCCCCCTTTTATGGTACCCCCGATTCGTTGAATTTTTACTTGTTGTATCATATTTATTAACAGATTTAGCTATAATATGGTATTTTGGTGTCTCCGGATTAGAACTTCTCCTTGCAAAAATTTCTCAAGATAAATCCATATTTTGATATAGCTCCCATACTGCTAAATTTGTATGAATTTCAGGCAAACTTCCGTATTTAAAAAGTGCAGTTATCAGAAGAAGGAACAAGCGCGTACAACCCATAAAAACACCATACAAATTGAATTTTTATACCCTCAGCATTTATGCTAACGAGGGTATATGAGGAAAAGTCAAAATTTTTTAGTTTCCATGAAGCCAAGGTTTGCACTATTATAATACGCGAACTATTGTAGTTTGACAGTAACTATGACTATTGCTGGATTAATTTAGATGTTTTTGTACAAAGCTCAAAAATTTAGCAAAAAAATTTAATTTACCTGGTAGTTACGACCGCGTAAAGGAAAAACCATAGGTAAAAACACGTTGAATCTAAACAGGTTTTTTACATTGCCATTCGATTTCTGATTAAACAATCAAATGACGGGCATCTGTCCAAAGTAAAAGTTGGAGAATACAAAATGAAGATTACACTTCTAATGTATCACTTTCCAAAATTTCCACTGCATCCACCTTTTATGGATGCTGACATTTTGAAGCCGGATTTCAGGTGTTTTTTGTATTTTTTATGTAACTGGGACGCGCATTCGTATATTTCGAAAAACCAATTATAGGACTAAAGAACTCGCGATTTCGCATAATCTGATATGTATATTAAGTATGTAGCCCACACAGCAGCAGAGTAATCTACTGCCAAAGGCCAAAATTTAGTGCGATATTTTTTCTAAAAAACCTATTTTTTGGGTACAGTATTTACAATATCGTTTTGAATGTGCTGGTACCCCGCGATATTTTAGTTTTTCGACGATCCGGATCATATGAATCACAGATCGTAAAAATCCATCTACTAGAACGGCGGAAATGGCTACTGCAAAAATTGAAAAATTTGCGAAAAATGTTTTTCAAAATATCGCTGACTAATTCGCGTTTTATGTGGATCGTTTCCATTTCAATGAAGAAAGTGAATCATCACTCGCGTTTGTGCGAAAACAGCGGTTTGAAAAATTTAGTGGCATGGGAGCTGTATCCGATTTATCCAAAAAATACTGTGTGATGCTACATCCACGGTTCTTGATGGATTTTATTGAAATATGTTTAGATCGATGTATTTTTTCACGGTTGATAGTGAAATCGGATGCGCATAAAAAGTGTATGCACTTTGTGCAAAATATAAGCGTTATACAGTTTGTTGCACACTAAACTGCAAACGATGCTACATCTTAGCGGCCAAAGTAAATCCTGGCAAATGTGTACAAATTAAAAGAGAAGAATTCGCTGTATTGGTAAACCGCATGCGCATCAAGAGATTTTGAGGATTTCGCGATTTACACGCATTTCAAAATTAACATTACCTGATACAATTTTATTTCAAGATTATACCCCATTTAAAGGAACCCAACATTTATTTGAAAGATATCCATATCTTCTGCTAGATGTTAGCGTGTTTTCAAGAAGTGATTAGAATAAAAAATGTGATTTATTGCGTGGAATTTAACTAAAATAGAAGAAAAACTCCAACCTATTTTTCTTACATTTTGTTCAATTAACTCACAAAATAAATTTTAATAAATATTTTCTCTTACAAAAATTTTATAAATTTCCTCAATATATTTTTTGTTTTTTGCTATAATATGCAAACCGCTAAACGGATTTGTATAGTTTTGGTTTCATTTGAATCTTCGCGATGTTTAGATTACGTACATATTTTTTTATATATTTTTCAGATGCATAAACAGCTTGAATTTTATTATAACAAGTTGTAAACTACCAATTGTTTTGAATGCTTTCCTAATTTCCGCGAAAATTTACAACTTTTTCACTAAAGTTATGGGACCTCAGTAACCATATAGTATGTAGGGAGCCTCTAATTAAGAGAGTGTCTCAATATAATGATTAGAGTCTTTTAAAGATTTTTTTCTTTTTATCAGAATTGAAACCGCCATAACTTTTGCGCGCAACAACCAAAATTAGTATCTCGAACAGATTTAAGAATGGGATTTTTTTCCCAATCTATGTTCATTCATGTAGCTTAAAAAAAAATTTTTAATTTTTTTTTATGGAAAACTAAAAAATTTTGTCTTTTCTTCATATACACTTTCATACGGGCAAAATGTGCCTCATCGAAATAATGGTTTTAGACCCCAAGTATGTTTGGACGATATGTGTTTCAGACAATTTGGAGTCGATTGAGCAATGTCCGTCCGTCTGTCCGTCCGTCTGTCTGGCTGGCTGGAGCGCACGATAACTCTCGAACGGATCAACCAATTCGGTCCAAAATTTGGCTTTCGTAATATTTTGTCCAAACTTAGTTAAAGTTCGAAGATGGGTTATATCGGTCCACTCCTTCCGGTACCTCCCCCACAAAAGTTCGAAAATGTTCGGAAAATTTTTACGTACGATAACTCTTGAAGGGAGTAAACGATTTGGTCCATAGTTTGCACATCGTGAAATGTTTACCAGACATAGATGAGGTTCCAATATGGACTCAATCGGTCCACTCCTTCGGGTACCTCCCACACAAAATTTGGGATAAGTTCAGTTTAGGACCTGCTCTCGAATCGCTTTTATTGCAGCAACCTGTATTCACTGCCCCTCATACGACGGTACAAGTTTCATCAGGGGCAAGTCCGTACTTCCTGAGATAATAGCCTGAAAGTTGCACAAAACCCCTATGACACCGTTTGTAATGTTTGGAGCGCAAGATAACGCTCGAACGGATCTCCGATTCGGTCCATAATTTGGCTTTAGTAATATTTTGTCCAAGCATGGTTTAAGTTCGAAGATAAGCCATATCGTCGATCACGTAATTCTTTCTTTATATGCTGGAAGCAAATGGATCCCGAGTCAGGGCTGTACGGCTGATGACCTATCAATTCTACGTTTTGTCCGGTCAAACAGGCTGATCTAGCGGCGCGAAATTAATAATAATTAATAATACCCACTCCTGCGGGTACCTCCCCCACTAAAGTTAAAAAATTTTCGAAAAAAATTGTTCGTACGGTTACTCTTGAAGGGAGTGACCGATTTGGTCCATACTTTACACGTCCTAATATATTTACTAGATATAGATCACGTTCAAATATGGACTATATTTGTCAACTCCATCCGGTACCTCCCACACAAATTTTCGGATAGCTTCACTTTAAGACCTGCAATCGAATCAATTTGTTTTTTGTTGAATCAACTTGCATTCGCTGCCTTATTTCCGATGGTACACGTTTTTTCGGGGGCAAGTTCATACTTCTTGAGAAAACAGCCCGAAGGGTTAAAAACCCCCTATGACCACTTCCAATGGTCCATGTCGATCCATTCCTTTAAGTATCTCCTCCGCAAAACTTTTGATCTTTAATCCTAATCAAAGTTTTTGTCGGTTCATACGCCCAAAAATTTTAAAACCCCCTAAATACATAAGTTTTTTGGGAAAAAAGTGTTTCAATTTACACAAGCTGAGGGTATATCTCTGTCGGCAGAGCCGACTGATATTTTTTACTTGTTTAAAAATTTATTGCTATATAACTATGTTCCTCCAGAACCCAAACTATTTTTTTATAATTTAAATCACAACCTCTGCTATCAATTAAAAATAAATGTTGTTGAGTTTTAATACGAATTTATTTAACATTTACCCAAATATTAAATTAATTTTAGCAACATTTTTTAATCTGATGCAGCAACATTTCTTGTATTTGATAGTCAATAACTGAGTGAATATTTACAAAAACAAAAATGAAAAGACAAAATTTTTGTCATAAAAGTATCTGTAATCGATCAGTGGTTTCGACCAGTGTGCTTGCGCTGGTTTGAATCAATGTGTGAGAGCTCGCATTGCCATTGTTCGTTTTTCGAATTTCTCAGGCCCTACATTTCTAAAGCCGTATAGTCGCCACACGGTTAGTTTTGCCGGAGCAACAGGCGACCATTTGCTTCAAAGTGCTCCAATTTTCGTTGGATTTGGCTCCCTTTCGAAGAACTAAACTTTCGATTCCTGTTTTGTTTCGGGCTCCTAAGCATAGATCCAAGATTCGTCGTCTATGACGATCTTATAAATTTCGTTTGAAGCACCGCGATCGTTTTTACAGTGTTTTATTTAACTTGTTTTGGTGTCTGTTTAGTTCAAATCTAGCAACTAATTTTCCACACAGTTGCAGTTGACCAATCGAACTAAAACTTTGCACACTTTTCAGATTTGGACGACAATACATGAATATGAAAACAAAACCAATATGGCTCACCAGTTAACATACCTAATGATGGAAATTTTGAATTTCGGTGTGTTAACATTGCTGAGGCAATAGATTGCTGCGCTGAAGTCAAATCTAAAGCCATTGGACCAGACGGCATTGATCCCAAGTTCCTTCGCATACTTTTCCCCTGCATCACTGTATACATTACATATATATTTAATCAAATACTAACTACTAGCATCTTTCCATCTATATGGAAGCATGCTAAAAACCTGAACTGTAACTTATAAGACCTTGTCTTGTTGTTCCGGTAAAAATAAACAAATAAATAAATATGGGTCCATTTTTTCCTATAGCCCCCATATAGCGGCACAACCCGATTTCAAGTGTTTTGAGGATTTTAATAAACAATCAAATTACAAAAATAAATACATTTCAAGACCTTAAATTTCCCCCTTAATTATATAAAACCTGAATAAAGTACATGTATGAATGTTAGGCCGGGGCCATTTGTATGGAAGGATAAAAACCTTAATGGGCCCTTCGCGTTTCTGATTTGAAAATGTTAGAAACCCAGATTTTCACTACTTTTACCGTTATAAAAAATAAAACGAAGTGACACAAACGAACTAAAGGCATTGCCGTTGTCCATGGATTCCAACAGGATATAATTTTGCATCAGAACGCTTGAATATTTTTCTGGTCATCTTTTGTAGCACAGTGCCTTTTATCGACATTTTTCGAATAGTTTGCACCTTCTCAGGGCCAAAACTGCCTGAAGGAGCGTTCCAATGCTTTTGCGATGTAAAAGAGAGTTCTCAATTACTGTCTTGGCTACAAGTTTTGTCCTTGAGTTCGATCGAAAATCTCATTGGTTTGGCTGTTATATGCCAAAATGTCTAAAAAACGTGGATAAAAACTTAAAGTCAAAATCGGGAGGCTCGATTTTCACCGTAGACCTATGCTCTAGTGGACTTTTTTGCTCTGTTCAATCCCAGGAATAAGAAACGCGAAGGGCCCATTAAGATTTTTAAATCGCCCCGGCCTAATGAATGTACATATGTGTATGTATTGCCTAGAGAAGACTTAATGCAACTAAATTTAGTTAGTGTTTGCCACATTTTACAACTTCTTTGTTTTAAATGAGATAACAAGAAATTTGCATATCATCGTAAAAATGAAAAAAAAGAAATCGATAAAAAAAGTGTACTAAACATTTGGCTTAGGCCACACAAATGATAACTAGATTTGGCAATGAATGCCCTGATTGTTGTATGGAGCACAAAACCTTCATTTGAACTTAAAATAAGTGCCAACTTTTGTGAATTATTTCTTTTTTTCGGGGAGGGGGTCATGTGTACACATTTCCATAATCTGTTCTCATTATACAAATTCCATTATTGTTTGTGGGAAATGAGGGAACAGAGGGAAACTTGAATTTGTTGTCTTTGTTTGTTTGTTTAATTCTTTAATTATAAGGTTGGTTGCTAACAGCCCAACAACAATAGAAGCAACAGCAACAATAATTGTGGCAAACAACATTTAAACAAATGACCACAGCAATTTTAATAGTTTCGGCTGTTGGTTATTATGGCCAACACCACCACGACTAACAGCAATAACAAAAAAGTCATCAGCAACGCGTTACAATAACACCAACAGCAGCAGCCGTAATAACTGAGACAGTTCAAGCTCCAAACTCTAGACAAAATGTGAATATTCATTTAACAAACAATTAACAGAAACTTAACACATTTTTCGGTTAGTTCTTTTTTTTCGTTTCGCGGCCACTGGCTCTGTTTTGCCAGTTCAACATAAATTAGAAAAAATTTAAACGAAATTAAAAAGCAACAGAGACTGCAAAAATCATTCACAAAGACCACCAGCGAAAAAATTTTATACTTAGCAAAATTAGATATTTTTATTTTTGCTAGAAAAAGACCTACTTTACCTTTCGACCAACCATCCAACCAACTACCAAATAAAATAACAATAATAATCACATTCACCTGCTAACGTGCCGCTCGCTGCGCGATGAGTTATTACATTTTAGCTATGATTTATATGAAATTTTTCTTTTCGCTCTTAATTTACATGTTAAGAAGTGTTTTAATTTTCTATACTTGGACTTGCGTAATTAAGGCTATAAGCTTCTGAAAAAAAACAGTAACCAAGCGGACCGTGACAGATTGGATGGCTGATGGTGATTTGATTTTCGTTATTTCATCCATCTCCGTCTATTTGTGCAAATCGAAAACGTCGACCGAAAACAAAAAACTTACAAAATTTTCATGAAAACTTTGCTTTATGTAAGTTATGCACGAAATCGTTATGTTGTCCGATTATGTGACTGTGAATGTGCGATTTGTATGCATTATGATTTCAGACACAATGAAACTGTTCCAAATTGAAATAATTTCAATAAAACAAATGCTATCCACCATAACATTGTTGGCTATTGTAACTTCAGGTAAAACTCACAACACTTTGCGAAAGTCTATTACGCTTTCTTAATTCGACATATTTGTTAAATAACGCCACATTTACATATCATGCTAAGTTATAAGTAATCAAGTTTGATGAAAAATGGAAAGTTCGTTTATAAAAGCTAGCAAAATGTAGGAATTTTAATATGCAAAATCAAATCCAATTTAAATATTATACGCAAGTCCAACTTCCTGATATGTTAAATAAAAAAGTTCCTAGATTTAAATCTCCTTACGACACAACCGTGGAAATAACATAACAAAACTCCTCGGTTGCAGTCTGGGTAATTTTCCGGAGAGAAAGTTTTAGCCTCCTTCCCCAATAAATAAATAAAACAACCTTTTCCTTGTAAATAAATAAAACTTTGCCAATTTAGGGATTTTTTGAAATAGAATTAATTAACATATGTATTTATACTTTACTCAACAATGTGGAAAGGGTATTATATGTTTAGTTTGACCAATATTCATATAGCATAGCGAAATGTTCGTCGCAGACCCCCTCGCTATTCTTCATATCTGGGACGACCTTATAAACGTCGTTTGAAGCACCGCGATCGATTTTATGCTCAATTTCTTTGAACCAATTCACAGGAGCCTTTTTAAGCGATTGTTCAATTTTGCTGGATCTAACGAGAAAAATCCATTTTTGCGGCCAGGTATTTATGTTATGTTGGTGGAAGAAATGCCCAAGGATGCCGCTATCTCACGGTATTTAACATTATCCGTTCATGCACGGCATATTTTTTTCTGGCACAACGACCGATTTTGGGCGACCCTCACAACCTTCGTTAGTTTGCGAGTGCCGACCACAGTTGAATTCATTAAATCTCTTTTTCATAGTCCTATAGGATGGTCCTTTATCGACATACAAAGATTTAATTTGATCGATACACTATTGCGGTGATTATCTACGTCAAATTTGTGAAAAATTCTTGGACGAAAATGTTCACAAGTAAATTCCATGTTTTTTAAAGTGATTTTTTCAAGTCGCTGTAAACAACACATAAAATGGTCGAACGACAAACTGTCCTGAGTAAGTATAGGCTAAAAACTGTCAAACTATCAAAAAAAAAATCAAATGGCGCCTGGCAATACGCCGTGTTGCCTAAGCAAGGTAGTTTTCGGCAGCCCTCAGATTCGTTATTATAATTGAAATCGCAAAAATGAAAAGTTGGATTTTATTTGCGACTATTGTGATATCTTCGTTGTTTGACCACCTACATCGTTAGAAATGTGATATTTGCTACTTTCATTGTCAGGTTTGGCTTTTGGTACATCCCTTAGGTTCGTAGAGACATTCATTTTGTATGGGTCTACGACCATTATTTCAATGGGTTACAAACTTTTTGGCCAAAACCAACTCATAATACCCTCCTCACATAGTGGTGTAGGATATAAACACAAAAACGCCACTACCCTATCCTTCTCAAATGATGTGAAATCCTTAACTTCCAGAAGAAACAAATAAGAACGGCGTTCGGCTTTCCGAACTTTTTATACCCTACACCACGAGTGGTATTGAAGTAAAATGGGAAAATTAATTTCCTATTGTTTATGGAAGTACTAAGCTCCTCCGCCACGTCAAGGCTTTTTCATAGGGGATGTGTGATATGCTAACTGAAGACTATCAATTCCTTTTACATAAGGTTTAATGCCAATGATGTTTTCTACCCATTGTGAATCTGAAATACCAATTAGCAGTCACTTCAGTAGAAAAATCTTCTGAAAGACTTCACATCGGGCGGTATCGTCTACCTTTCTATTTGAGAACCCTCTATAAAAAAACCAAATAAAAAAAAAAATACAATTTGGTTAATGTGTCTATTGTATCTACGTAGGATTTTTGGTACTTAAAACGGGCAATGTAGATCCACGTTTTGGTATAGCCCCCATATAACGCCCCATATATAGTACGCGTCACTTTAAAATGTTTTGAATGTATTTGTCCCATTTGACCACCGAATCGGTTGTAATTTGATATTTCGTGTTTCCAGAGACTAAGAAACATTTCTTCCAAAAAAAATTGGATATAACCCCCATAGGACGATATCTCCCGATTTTCGGTATTTTGAAGGTTTTATACACAATTTATAACCCCTTTAGAAGAGGTAAAGCGGGTTCTCAAATTGGAGGTACTACAATACCGCTCGTTGCGAAAACTTTTAAAGTATTAGATTAATGTATTTAGTGTAACTTGGTATTTACGACTCTCAATGGATAGAAAACGTCCCCGCAGAAATTGATCAACACCTACAGTTTTTACTTACTTTTAATTTTTAAGACCGCATTTATGGTCCAATCGACGGAAATTTTTTACCAGTTCATTGTTAAGGTTAACAAGTAAAAAAGTATCAGTCGGCTTTGCCGACAGAGATATACCCTCAGCCTATGTGAATTGAAATAGTAATCTGCGGACAGATCGAATGTATTTCGGGTCTTTTCAAAATTTTGTGGCCATTTTGTACCTTTGAACTTGCCGACGATAATGAGGATTAGGATTAAAGTTTTGCGGATGGGCTACTTAAAGGAATATACGACATAGTAAGTGGATCTGATTTTGAGAGTCATATTTTTTTAATATATATTAGGCACACTAGTCTTTTTAGTGGGTCATCTTATAACTTTTGGACAAGTATGCCAGGAAGCATGGAATTGTCCACGGAAAACATAATATGACTGTAAACAGCAAGTCCACAATGAACAACATCGGCATTCATTTCCAAAGCATCTTCGAAGAGACCCTAAACTGCATATCGACACGAATGTTGAACTTTTGTGGGGGTGGTACCCTAAGGGGAAGCTGAAGTTCTCGTGCTCTCCAGCGACTACATATAGGGATTTTTACACCTTTCGGCCAGTTTCCTCAAGAAGTGTCTCGAGAGCAGGTCTTAAAGTAAACCTATCCGAAATTTGGTGTGGCAGGTACCCAAGGGAGTGGACAAATATAGTCCATATTTAAACCTGATCTATATCTGGTAGATGTATTAAGATGTGTGAAGTATGGACCAAATCGTTCACTCTTTTCAAGGGTTATCGTGCTCACAAATTTTCCGAGAATTTTTAACTTTTGTGGAGGAGGTACCTGAAGGAATGGACCGATTTAAATTATTTTCGAACGTAAACTATGTTTGGACAAAATATTACGAAAGGCAAATTTTGGACTGAATCGGCAGATCCGTTCGAGAGTTATTTGCGCTCAAACCATTACATACGGTGTGATAGGGGTTTTTTGCACCTTTCAGCCTATTTTCTCAAGAAATGTTGACTTCCTCCAGATGAAACTTGCACCGTCGTATAGAGGGCGCTGAATATAAGTTGCTACAACGAAAATCAAAGCGATTCGAGACCAGGCCCTAAACCGAACTTTTCCGAAATTTGGTGTGGGAGGTACCCGAAGGAGTGGACCTATTGAGATCATATTGGAACCTCATATTACTCCGGTAGAAAGTTGACGCTATACAAAGTATGGACCAAATCGGTCACTCCCCTCAAGAGTTATCGTGCGCACAAACTTTCCGAACATTTTGGAACTTTTGTGGGGGAGGTACCGGAAGGAGTGGACTGATGTAGCTCATCTTCGAACTTAAACTAAGTTTGGGCAAAATATTACGAAAGCCAAAATTTGAACCGAATCGGTTCATCCGTTCGAGAGTTATCGTGCGCTCCAGCCAGCAGGACAGACAGACAGACGGACTCCAAATTGTCTGAAACACATTTCGTCCAAACATACTTGGGGTCTAAAACCATTATTTCGATGACGCACATTTTCATCGTATCAAAATGTATATACCCTCTCTAGCCTAAAGGCTGAGGGTATAAAAAACGAATCATAGAAAAATAATTGCGAAATCAGATCAGATTTCGATATAGCTACATAGGGCCCAAAATACCTAAAATTGGCCTATCGAAGCTATATCAAAATCCGATCCGATCCTCGCAATTTTTGCCACAACAATTTTTCATTGATTGGACCATAAATGCGGTTTTTACTATACAAATACAAATTACTATGGAAACAAATATCGCACGGGTGGCAAGGGTTAACCATAAAATTTTGTATATAAGGTTTTGGGGTCAAATGGAAACAATTTAGATGGTAGGAGTTCTAATAAACAAATGTTATTTGCCTATTGTACATGCATCGTCCAAATGGAATGATTTTACATTGGAATTTCGGATTCTATAGTGCGATTATTCAATTCATTTTTAAAAATTTCAATACTGAACGGGTAGAAAGTATCGATGTCTCATTGGTATTTAACCTTGGCTAAGGAAAGTGATATCTCTCAGAAGAGCTCAGCACTATATAACAAGAACTACTCGTAAATTGTTCCATATTACTTCAATACTCGTGAAGGATGGTATAAAAATTCGTCCCTGCTTAACTTATCTCCTTTCTTAATTGATTAAAATATATAAGTTTAAATTGGGACATTGCACTCACTACATCACCTGCTTATAAAGAACGGTGCGCCTTAAATAACTTTAAATGAAAAGTGCTAAACCTGAGAAGTTTTTGTGTATTCTGGAAGAACGATGTCATAGAAAAAAAAAACAAAAAATCGCCGGACGGATTTTAAATAAATCGCGGTCAAATATAACATTTTTTAGATTTTTTCAGGTTTTCTCGATTTTGCTTGAAAACGGCAAGTCCTATAGAAATGGGACTACAAAAAATATTGTAGATGTGAAAATTCTCTACAAGATTGACCTTTATTAGTGGTTCCTACCATTTTTGAGATATAGATGTTCAGGTTCCTATAATTTAAAGGTAGTAATAGTAGTTTGGCTTAAGTAAGCAGTCTAAAAACAAAGCCACATTTCGTCCAACTAAAACAACGCTTTACAAAACACTGATACTGCCCGTGCTAATGCATGGTTCCGAAGCATGGGTACTTGGGAAAGCAGACAAGGCAGTGCTTGGTGTGTTTGAGAGAAAAATTCTTCGAAAGATTTACGGACCCATCTGCGTTGACCGTGAATATCGACGTCGATTGAAAGACGTGATCGAAAAACGCGGTATTCCAAAATGCAAGCAACAAACAGAGAGGAAATATTTTCTTAGTTCCAAGCAACAAACAGAGAGAAATGGAAATATGTTCTTAGTTCGGTTTATAAAACAAATGTTCTGTAAAAGACCAGCTGAGTAAGTAAGAAAGGAAATTATCCTTGGAGTCGACCACGGAGTTGGAATTGTTCTTGTTGGAATGATGAAATGTCGGTATCGGAGTCGAACCAAACATTACTCGACTCCGCAACCCTGCTCTAAATTTCACCTTTTACTACGTATCACCAATATCATTAAAAGTTTAAATTGGCTGGGACGGAGGAACCTTAATTCGTAAATTGTTTTTCTAACGGATTTATTCCAGTTTTTTCCAATATCTTTTAAATTCCTACAATGTCCCTTTCTTTTTCTATGTTTCTTCTTCTTCCTTTTTCTCTTCTATCTTTACAGATACTTTGCTTATTTTTTATCCGTTCCAGGGGACCGAAAGCTCTCCAATTGACACAGTCACATAAGTAGCTATACATACCCCCAACATAACCTGGAGACGGACATCGCTAGATCGACTCAGAACTTTGTCGTAAATAAGAATAAGTGCACTTTATTGGGTCGCAAATGATTTTTCGATGAGGTAAAACTATGGAGTGTAAAAACATGGGCGTTAAATACTCTCAAATTCGTTCGTTCGTATCACTATATCTTTTGGGCATGTGGTTCTGGTTGGTCTGTGTCTAGTTTAAAAAATGCAAATGCAACCTGGACTGGCTGTGTCCATAACGAATAAGGAGACAAGAAGGTGGGGTAGCTGGGTAGCTAAACAGTTATAGCGTGTCGTACGGTGCCAATCCACATACAGGACGTGTATTGGGTATCGTGCCATCAATTCCAGTAACCTGCAAGTCTATCTTTAGGATAGCAGTAACCAAAGTCAAGCATGTTTCGAAGTGAAGAATTTTTTAACTCGAATTACATTTTTGGCTTAAAACACTCCTTGAGAAAAGGAGCGGTATCTACATATATATGGTGTATTGAATCACATTCTTTAATTGTAAAGAATATATCATTTTCATATTTATACTTTTACAATTAAAATTTACAATACAATCTGTATGTATGTATTAGAATCACTCATATTCACATACGTCTACCATTGCCGAACAGAAATTCAATGTAATTTAGCAGATGCTTAAATGCAATATACATATGTATTTATCTCTGCATTATTTCTCATTGCGGAACTTCTGTATGGCATTTATTTTAATTTAATTAAAAGTCCTCAGGCATGTGCTGTGATTCAAAACAGATGCTGAACATTTTAATTAAATTGAAAATTATATTAAATTAAAACTGCTTTGAAATTTGCAATTCCCCTTTTGTAGAACAAACAGCGACAAAACTAAACCAAAAGAACAGCGTTGAAGAATTTTCCGTTTGCCACCTGGAGATATGTTTGCGATTAAAATGAAAAGCAACAATAGCAACAACAGCAACTAATAGTAATACTATAAGATGTAATGTCTATTTGTTAGTTGTTTGTTTTTGTTTTTATGTTTTTGAGCAATCCAAATGGAATGCCTGGAATACAAGAAAAAAAGTGGACCAAGTTACAGAACGAATAACTACTAAACAGAGATGAGATTGCAGGAAATGCAAGAAAACAGCAACAACAAACAGCATGCCACCAACATTGCATTCAGTATTTATAGTAATTCGGAGTGAAGTGAAAGAAAAAGAAGGACTAGTGGAAATACAATAAAGTTCTGAAACAAAGTTATGTGAGAACATTCAAAACAAACAACTTCATTTTCGGATGATTCTTGTTTGGCGGCGTAACCACACTTCGCAGATGTTACAGTGCAACGAATAAAGTGCAAAAGAATGCCTACCTACATAAGTCAATGTATATATTATTAGAAGATCAATGTATATTATTATGAAACAATTTCCAAAATTCAAAACCACTCATTAAACCGTTCGTTACCAGTTTCCAGAGAAATGGATGATATGGAACATATTCGAAATATGTATATGAAATTGTGGAATACTCGTAGATGAAACGATATGCATAGTTTGAACCACACAGTGTACACCCTTGGAGAATTATGGTGTTACCAGGGGTAGGTGGTGGTCGTTTGTTTTTTTACTATTTCAAGGCAAAAACATCGTTGTAATTAAGATCAAGGACTCCCTATGATACAAACATCCAACAAACTTTCGAACAGCCTACGAATTGCAAATAAGCAAAAATGTTCCACCATAGTACGGAGGGTACATTAAGTTAGTGTTTCCGTTTGTAACGCATTGAAGTCTACCGTCCACAAACTAGCTGTAATTTAACATATATGGTTTTTAGTGATCACAACACTTCTCCACAGAACATTGTTCATATAGGTATATGTTTCAGATTTTCGATATTTTAAGAGTTTTAGCTACAATGTTTAATCGTCAATATGGTACATCCCGTTTTTCGGTATTTTGAGGGTTTTATCTGAACATTTTAATCGAACTACCTGAAATTTGAGGTTCTCAGTGGTACCTCCCTATTTTCGGTATTTTGAGCGTCTTAGCTACATTGTTTGACGGAACTACCCATAATTTGACATTTGGGGTTCCTTGCAATAAGGGTATTATAAGTTTGTTTCGGGAAAAATTCATGTAACACCGCGAAATATTCGTAGGAGACCCCCAATGTGGTATACCAATCTTCATATCTCGGCGAAATTAAGCGATTTTGAGATGTGTGTCCGTCCGTGTGTCCGTCTGTCCATTATAAATTGTAATCAAACTCCAGGCCGCAATTATGGATCGATCGTCACGAAATTTGGTATGGAGGTCGGTTTCACATTAGAATAGATCGCTATTTTAATTGGTGATGATCGTGAAATATTTAGCGGGTGAAATGGACCAAAAACATAATTTTATCCGATTTTGTAGCTGCTCTGTAGGTCGCAATAATAGTACGATCGCCTCGAAATTTTAAATAAGGTAAGAGTATATGACAAAGAAGAAGTTTGCAATTTAAGATGGCGATCAGATAATATTTAGAGGGTTTAATGGACCACAACTTTTGTGTGAAAATTGTGAATATTTTTAATAAACAGCTTATATCTTTGTTCCTTAAAGACACATTCCCCACTCGTGAGTTATATTTGGAAGACGATCTCTTGGCCTTTCAATTGATGCCAATTATGTTGATGTACGTGATCAGATAACAGAGTTACAGCCTAATATATCTAGTTTTTTGTTTGTAGTACAATCATAAACCCGCAATTATAGCTCAATAGTCACGAAATTTTGCACGAGGTAAGAGTTTAAGTTGAAGAAAATGCCTATAATTTTGCATGATGATCTGATGTCATTTAGCGGTTGACATACACTATTACTTTTGTATGAAAAATATACAAATTTTATTTTTGGTCCATATTTTCATTCCTGGAGGGCATATACCGGCAAAGTAGCCTACATATGGAATAATGACTACTGACATTACCCCTGATGCAAATTGCAATAATGCGTCTGCTAGATAACGCACCTACTGCCTGATATATAATGTGTTTTGTGTAGAGAACCACAATTTCCTCCCATGCTACAAATTGTCTCTATCATGACAGAGAAATTTTCAGTTCAGTTGCCAAATTGAATTTTTATACAAATATTGCAACATGGGGTCGCCTCGCCACTTATTTTATGTCTCAGTATTTAGGGTAAAGGGGACACAAACAAAATACTACCAAAGATGTGTCTCATCGAAATATTGGTTTTCGACCCCAAATATATTTGGACGAAACTCGTTTCAGACAATTTGGAGTTTATTTAGCGCTGTCCGTTCATTTGTCTCTCTTAATGTCTAACTGGCTGGTGCGCACGATAACTCTCAAACTTTGTTTAAGTTCGAATGTAGGCTATGTCGGTCCACACCTCCCCCAAAAAAGTTCAAATTTGTTTTCGAAAAATTGTGTGAACGATAACTGGCGAAGTGAGCAATCGATTTGCTCCAAACTTTCCATATATTATTATTCCTTCCAGATATAGATCGGTCCTTAGGGTACCTCCCACACAAAATTCGGAAAAGGGAAATTCAAGAGTCCTCTCGAATCGTTTTGAATTTTTTTCAGCAGATTGTACTTGCGCCTCAAATCCGCAAGTTAACTCTTAAGGAGATTTTCTGATTGGTCGAAACTTTACACATCGTATTATTTCATCCAGTCATGTGTCAGGTCGGAATATGAACTATATCGAGCCGTCCTTCGAGTACCTACCACACAAAATTTGGGAAAGTGCAATTTGAGGACCCGCATCGGATCTATTTGATTATTTTCTTTTTTTAAGAAGGTTCTTTTTGCGGTCCCTATTCTGGTCCCTTTCCCGGGGTAAGTCATACATCCTGAGATAATAGTCCAGAAGTCCCAAAAACCGGTGCCGGCTACAACTAAAATTACAAATCTGAAAAAATAATTCTCAAATATTCCCAAAGTCAGAATTTAGCTTACTGAAATTGATTTGGTATAGCCCAAGCAAAGCAAACTCGTGTTACAAAATAAATATATTTTTAGAGGCTGAAGGCGCAGCTGACTTATACTATCTTTTTTGCTGCATAATTTAATATGAATAACTTTGGAATTTATAAATTTGTTTGCATGCAACATTTTTGAATTTCTATTTATTGTTAGTTGTTTGTTCTATATGCCCACAATGAACTATTTTCGAAGCATATGTGAGGTACAAGTGCACAATTTTTGGGCGATAGATCTTCAATAAACTCGCAATTTTCCCAATTATCAAATATACCAAATGGTATATACCTATTTTTATTTATTTTAGGTGTATTCCAAAAATGAACCTTATATTCAAAGACAATTTGAAGATGTAGCAGGAGGGGATAATCAATGTGAATTTTCCAATTTTCGAATATTATTTAGAAATGTATAATTTATATATTTTTCCACAAACATCCCAGTAAAGACAAGGGAGGCTTCTCTTATATCAATGGATTCATATTATGTTATTGATATGTGACCTAGTTTTTATCGCCGAGTCCGAACGGCGTGTCCTAAGTTGCCACTTGTAGAGACGTTTTTCATGGCTGAAATACTCAGGAAATATCGCCAACATTACTAAGAGGTATTTTGCCACCGTAGGCAATTTGATGGGAATCGAACACGGATATTCAGAGTGCAAGGCGGCTGCACATAGCTAATTCCTACAGGTTGTGGTGTAGGGTATCACATGGTCGGCCCCGTCCGACTATAGCCTTTGCTTACTTGTTTAGATTAGATTAGATAATTTAGGGTATCCGTGGTCGAAAATGTTTTTTCATGTTTTGGTATTGATATGGCCCCATAGAACGGTACCACTCAATTTTCGGTATTTCGAAGGTTGTGGCCTCAATATTCTTCTAAAATGGCTGAAATTTGACATTTAGACTTCATTTGGGGTATTAAACATTCAGTATGAATTTTGTCGGTATATGCCCACGCCTTCATATAACCCCCATTGAAGGGTACCTCCGATTTTCGGTATTTTGAAGGTTGTGGCCTCAACATTCCTCCGAAATGGCTGACATTTTTAATTTATTCTTCATAGGTGGTATGAAACTTTTTCCCATATATGTGTCGGTAGAGGTACACGCCTTAATATAACCCCCAGAGAACGGTACCTCCCGATTTTCGGTATTTGCAAGGTTGTGACCTCAATATTCCACTAAAATGGATGAAATTTGGTATTTAGTCTTCGTTGGTGGTATAAAACTTTCCTCCCGAAATTTGTCCGTACAGGTCCAAGCATTCATATAGTCTCCATAGAACGGTACCTCCCGAATTTCGGTATTTTGAAAGTTAGCCACACTGTTCTACCGAAATTGCTTGAATTTTGTATTTAGTCATCTTCACAAACGAAAGGAAAATAATTGTTCAGTTTTACTTCAATACAAATCGTGGTGGAGGGTATAACAAGTTCGGCCGAGCTGAACTTAACAAGGAACCGATGATTCGGTCAGGTTGTCGTTCTTTAAAGAAGAGAAAAATGTCGAAGACGTGCTTTTAGTCGTACCACAGAAAATTTATCGAAAGAAAGAAGCGTCTTTTCTCTGTGAGGAAATCATGATTTACAAGAGTCAAAATAAAGACCGACAGTTTTACCACTATGTAAAACATCAAACTGATGAATTCGGAGCAGACAATTCCTTTTCTTTTTGTTTTTGAATGTGCGAATGTTCCGAGAAGAAAAAATAACTCCTCATATCTATAAAATATTAGCACATGGGCAAAGTATTTCCCACTATGTATGTACATATATGCAAACAGTCGCAAAATCCATTAATGGATACCAAAGACTTCCACCAAGGAACCCATGTTATGGCCAGAAATGACGTGCTGCCGAAGATAAAAATGCGATATACAGGGCTACTCTACTATCAATAGCAACCCGTAGCGCACGAGAGAGGTATCGGGAGAAAAGAAGACCCGTCTTTTCCGCAGGAAAAAGAGAGAAACGGAAAAGCGGGAGTGTGAAAAAATCGAAATGTACAGAAGCCGGAATGAAGTCCAAATATTCTACCAAAAAATGAATCGTGAAACTGATGGTTTTAGTACACCACTTACTACTTTAGAGACCACCAAGGTAATATGGTAGCAGATACAGATAGCGTGCTCAGGATATGGAAAGAGCTTATTTCCCAATTGTTGGCATCCAATACTGTAGAAGGCGACGAAGATACCACAGATACAAACGCAGATATTGAATGTATACCGCCCGGCCAAGATGTGGTAAAGACAACAATAAACCGACTGAAGGCAGCAGGAACAGATGGTTTACCAGCCGAGCTGTTCAAAACCGTAGGCCACACACTGATAAGGTGTATGTGCCAGCTAGTTATCATCATATGGCAGGAAGAACGCGTACTCTACGACTGGAACCTAAGCATCCTGTGTCCCATCCACAAGAAAGAAGAAGATAATTATACTCCCTATTGCGTATAAGATAGTGTCAGGGATATTGTGCGAACGAAAATAATTGGGCCATAAAAATGCGGCGTCTAAGCAAATCCACCATTGGCCACATATATTTACCCTGCGGCAAATCCTGGAAAAGACAGAAGAGATGCAGATTGACACTTACCATATTTTTTCGATCCTAGGTTTCCAAACCATATATGAATTTGGTATCCCCACAAAGCTCATTAAGCTTCGTAATACTATTTTCACTGATATCCGGACCTCAATTAAAATAAGAAAGAACCTCTCCGAAAAGTTCAGTACCAAAAGAGGTTTCAGACAAGGAGACAGCCTTTCGTGTGATCTCTTCAACATTCAACTGGAAAAGATTATACGAGATACAGACCTCAAAAAATGGCGCAATATACACCAATAGCCCCACGTTACCTGCTTATGCTGACGATGTAGACATATTGGCAATGTAAAAATACTAACTGGCACCTATATTTTTTGGAGAAGTTGGCACCTTTATTTTTGAAGTAGTTAAAGACTTCGTCATGTCAAATACGGGCCGCTTGGCGGTACACGCAAACTTAAGGCCAAGACTTCGATGGAGTAAACAAGTGGAGAAATACAGCAACAAATGGAGAGGAATGGAAATCTTTTCTTAGTTCGGCTTATAGGACAAATGCTCTTTAGAGGACCAAATAAGTAAGTAAGCCATTTATGGCTTGGGTGATCGCAATTGGGGTGACTAGGTTGATTACAGTCCAGCAGGAACTGTCTGACTGACAGAATCCTTTTTTTCGTGCAGATGATCTACATTTCACATTTGAACGCAACTCGTAGGAATTCGGCTACACTTTCTTTCCGTTGAAGGAGAAACTCCAGTTAAAGGCGGCATATTTGAAAACATTGCGGCCAATGGCTTTGTATTTTTCCTATTTTTTGCCCGAGGAGGTAATAACTAATACATTTATAGATTTTTTACTGAATTTCGTTTTGTGTTTGATGCCGTGTGAAGTGAAGTGAAAGTCATTGTCGAAGACAAACCCAACGTTCTTTGCATTATAAACGCGAAAGATACGTTCGACCATAGCTCCAAGCTCTACCTTGACTGTTTTGCCCGGAAAGACCATGGTATCGAACAATTAGACTTTTAAAGTCCTTCCAGAATGGTCTGTTCCATTGTTTTTCGGTGGTCTTTAGACCATTCGCAACCTATGCCGGTTTTTCGAGTAAAGTCGAAATCATTCTAATAGCTTTCCATACTTCAGGTATCCAGTAGCATAATAGACGGAGAACGCGCAAAGCCAATCCCAGGATAGTGTTCAATGTATCCGACATAGCAAGAAAGAGGTTAAAACATCAGTAAGGGCCAGCTTTGAAAGACCGAAAGACTATTTACACTCAGAAGTTAGCGGTTCGAATTCTCGGTCAGGCAACATTAACATTTTCCATGGTGGTTAAACTCCACAGAGTAATGTTGGCTACATTTTCTGAATATTACAGCTTTCTCAAATTTGTATGTAAATGGTTTTGTACTTTTATACGACATTCATATGTGTTCTCTATTCCCTATGTCGGATGAGGATCCTACACCATAGTCCATAAACCATAGTCCATCACCCTTATCTGTTTCTCGATTCCTTTGCTTAAATGAGTTCCAAAAGTTTTCCTATGAAATATTTAAACGTGGAATAAAATAATTTTTGGTAGATTTAGAAAAAATTACAAATTACCAGCCGGGCTTGCCGAAAATATGACCTCGGCCTGCGACAGTGAAATACATCGACTTATAGACAGATCCACCAACACTGACTACTCGAACAGTCAGTGTTCACAATCACAGTCTCAGTTCACAAAAAAATTTTACAAGTCTTTTTTTAACATTTGTGCGGGCTGTGAATACGAGCCCACTGACAGTTCAAGTAGAACTTTAACCCCCGTTTACACATGCAAGTGACAGTTAGAAAAATACCAATACACTCACACTTATTCACTGCCACACCAACTACAAACCTCACTGCCGACAAAATTTCCTTGTCAGTAATCAATGTAATTGCTTTGAAAGTAACTTCAATTTTTATACCCTCAGCATTTATGCTAACGTTCCAATATGGACTCAATCAGTCCACTCCTTTGGGTACCTCCCACACAAAATTTCGGATAAGTTCACTTTAAGACATGCTCTCGAATCACTTTGATTTTTGTTGAAGCAATTTGCATTCGCTACCTCCATTACAACGGTAAAAGTTTTTTCAGGGGCAAGTCCATATTTCTTAGGAAAACAGCCCGAAAGATGTAAAAAAATCCCTATGTCACCATATGTGGTGGTCGGAGAGCACGATAACTCTCGAACTGTTCAACCGATTGGTTCCAATATTTGGTCTTCGTCATATTATATTCAAACTTAGTTTCATGGGTCAATACCGGTCCACAACTTCCGGTACTTCTCCCCAATATTTAAAAAAATGTCAATAATATGCTGGGACGATATCACTTGGTGTATGCGGTTTTCACTTAAAGTTAGTTAAGGCGCACCATGTATGACATTGTTTTATAAGGAAGCGATGCAGTCAATACATTGTCCCAATTTGAACTTATATATCTCAATGACGGTAAAATCTACGAAAATTCCATAAAGATCAATATTGTAGAGAATGTGCATAGCTACAACATCTGTCTTAGTCCGATTTAGTTAGGATTTGCGGTTTACAAGCAAAATCATTAAAACCTTAACAACCCTTAAAAATTGCATCTTGAATCTCGATTTATTTAAAAAGCAATCCGTCGATTTTTTTAGTTTTTTGATTTTTCTCATCTATGAACATTGTAGTTTCAGAATCCGCAAAAACTTCCGAGGTGTAAGCACCTTCCATTTAAATTTGCTTCAAGAGCACCGTGTTGACACATGAAAGTGTGAGTTCGAAAAATATAAAGTTTCGACTATAATATGTATACACAACTGTCTGCAAGTTGCTTGCATGTGTAATCACCGGGTGATTGGTATTTCAAGTGTTGGGGTCCTCCAAGCAGCAATTTTCGATTGAGAATAACCCAAAACAATTCAAATGTAGTTCAGAGTTTAAGCACACACAAAAGGGTGCGAAATTTTCTAAACCTATAAGGCAACTAAATAATCTTCTTAGTTGATCTACAGAACAAAAATTTACCAAATATTTACTCCAACTTTGATCACTGTGTGCGAAAAACAGTTTTTTTCTTTAGCCAACTATCTGATGCAAGCACCTTTGTAATTGTGTGATTTTGTGAAAATCCAAATGAAATATGGTGAAATTATGTGTGTTTTGTTTAAAATGGAAACTGAGGAAGGGGATGAGCCTCAGCTCCTAAAAAATATGACAAAAACAAGCAGCAATGTTGCCTAGCAAAAAGTATACCAAAGAAGAAGCTCAACAAAAAAGTGAAAAACTTTCAAGACTGCAACTCTTCATGAAATTTATTTGAAAAGTATAACAAAACAAAGACACAACACCAACGACTACAAAAGCAAAGCAAAAAAACGTTTTAATACGCACTTTGTATGCAAATCAAATCTACGAAAAATGCTATGGACGCGAAGCGGAAATGTTGCAACTGTAACTGAAAGAATGTATTTTTTTAAAGCATTTCATCTTTGATAGAAATCTCCAAACACCAAAAAAAAAAAAAAAACGCTACAAGCGAACAATGCAAAAAAAAAACATGTGAAATTCTGGAATGAAAATTCGTTTCTTTGCCAGAAGAATAAAACACAAATTAACAAGAATACACATAAAATTATACGCTCAGGTGATGTTGGTTGGCACAGCAACAAACATATTAGCATTGCATTCATGACATTCTCCAGCTAACAACAACCGTGCACATAACTTTGTTTAAGTTTCAAATGATTGTTTTTTTCTCAATATCTTTTCTCTCTGTCACATTTCAACTGATCTCAGGTGTTTGTGACCTTACACCAGATTTTGAAATTGCTGACAAATGATTCATATAGCAAGCGCAAATCGTTTTAAGCGAACAAAACGCTAATCAAAACAAGTATTCAACGTCATAGGAAACCCCACCACGGAACTCGCAATGAAACCGCAATATCCAAATAACAACAACACACAAAAAACACCTCTTAGTAATCTAAAATATTTGAAATATTTTCAAAATAAACTGAACGAAATGACAAAAACACACCGAGTCGCTGTTATAAATTTGTAAGTTTGTGTGTACACGACCCACTCACCTATCTGTGTCGATCTACAGTACAATCTAATCTAATGTTGTTGTAGTTGTTGTCACTGCGGACAATTTGCATAAATTGGAAACATGTACAAAATTCAAATAGATACAACAGTATCAGTTGAAGAAATTGGAACACCTTATTCTTTGATTTAGATATGAGTTGTATAAACAGGTTCATTTATGTCCTAGTAAATACGCCTTTCTTTTGAAATACAATTTCAAAAATAAAAGGTAGTCTTCACAAGAAAAGCCTACAGCAAGGCTAAAAATTTACTCATTTTAAAAAGATTATTAAAGAAGCGAGTACAAATCCAAACGTTTATTATACGCTGCACCGTAATATGATGGGTATAATTAACATTGTCATTCCGTAGGATGTCTAATTTAATTTGTCAAAAAAGAATTGGACTGAACATTACAGAACATTTGTAGTTACGATCCATTAAACAAAAGTATATTTAACATAAAAACACAATAATGTACCTCCAGATTCCAAACTATTTTTTGTAATTTAAATCACACCCTCCCCTATTAATTAAATATAAACTTTGTTTAGTTTTGTTAACAATTTGTTTAACAATTAACCAAATATGCAACAATCTTCTTAAAATCTGATGCAACAAAATTTCTTGCATTCGATAGTGAATAAATGAGTGAATATTTACAACAACAAAAAAGTTAAAACAAAATTTTAGTCGGCAGAGTGTCTGTAATCGATACAGTGGAAAACATTTAGCAGTTTTATATTTGGATCAGTGGTTGCGACCAGTTATGCGTATACCGCCAAGCGGTCCGTATTTATACGCCTTTTTAGCGGGTTCATCATCGCTCATTCTTATGACATGACCCAGCCAACGCAATCGTAATATCTCGCTACGTTTAAATATACTGATGTCGTTGTATAGCAGATACAGATCGGCCTGAAGATCTTTCGAAGAATTTTTCTCTCAAACACGCCAAGCACTGCCATATCTGCTTGCGCAAGTACCCATGCATTAGCACACGCAGAAAAAAACGGCCTCTCTAACATATGTCCCAAACATATTTTGCAGCAAACAAATATATTTTTGCAACAGTCCTAAACATAACATATGTTTGGGTCCTGCAAGCAAATATATGTTTGGGTGAAAACAAATTATATGTTTGGGTGCAAACAAATTTATGTTTGGATGCAAACAATTTATACGTTTTGGTGCAAACAATTTAAATGTTTGGGTGCAAACAAATACAAACCCAAAAGCCACAAAAAAAACAAACACATGCACCAGTGGGCGATTACTGAGAGCAAGGGAGCGTAAATTTCAATGTAAAACACTTTGAAATGTATGCTCTCTTGCTCTCAGTAAGAGCTCACTTGATATCTCTATAACAGGGCTGAGCAAAATCGAGAGAGAGGCAAATTTAAGGGAGAATTAATATTTAATTTTTCTTGATGTTTCATTACTTATTTCAATTTTTTTTTTTTAAACATTAATGTTGTCTAAAATCGTCCACAATTCTAATTATTAAAAAATATAAATAAAAAATTGCATAAACTTTTAATCGTTTATGGTTCACAAAAAACTAAGAGTCGTTTTCACAATTTGCTAGCACACAGGCGTGCTCACCCCTGCTCTATAATATACACACAAATGGTGGTGTTTTTGTTTATTGAAAGGCACAACAACAACAGACACATAGGTACATACAAAATTCCAAAGAAATACATAACACACTTTAATAAAAGAAAAACTGATTGAAATAATTTGTAAATAGTCACACTTTTAAAAAGAAAAATATATAGAAACGTAGTTGAACGCTTCTCCTTAGTTGTGAAATAAAACAAATTTTACTCAAAGTTGACATCATCAGTGGGGAATCGGCATCTGGAATCAAATGATTATGTAATAAATAAATATGGATATACCATATTTCAAATATACATATGTAATTACATACCAATATTAAATGCGATTTCTTCCTTGTCCAATAAAATAATTCCATTCAACTTTTCGATTCAATTATAAAATGTATTGGGCATTTAATTTACTAAAAACACAATTTCTTTAAGAAAACACAAAACACTGATTTATTCACTCACTTAACCGTCTTGACGCTACGCTGGCAACCAAAACACTGAAGAAAGAAAAAACAAAATAATTCATACCATTTCTTCTTATCCTCTTCGCCTGCTACGTTGGTTAACAACAACAAAACAAGAAACACACTAGTTTGACGCATACAAAGCACCAAAGCCCCCTTCTTCGCTTCTACGTCTTCTATTATACAATACACACAACTCCTTATTACACTATGCAACACTGAAAATGCAAACAACTTTTAGTATGCATTTTTTGAAAGTACATATTTAGACTATAAAAACCCTTGTAGGATTTTGTCCTGTCAGATCCAGTTCGGATTTTATGGCCTCATCTAAACCGGGCTAAATCTACACTTTTTTGCATTTATCAGCCCTTTATCTCAGAAACGAATAGGAATTTGGCCTTGCTGTCTTTAGCAATATTGTAGTCCTAAACCAGTAGAACTTATCTTTTGAAAAAAAAACACGTAAGAAAAACTCCATCTAGGGCATCACAATCTATAAAATATAGAAAATTTTACATAATTGCTGAAATTCTAGTCAGTATCGGCTAAACCATTGGGAGTTGAACCAAGTAACCTTTTGCAAAAATCTTCCAAATAAAGTTCCAACAATTCTTCAGAACATTCTGAATCTCTAAAATGCTTTCTTCATGTTGTTTCAGCGGTATTTTGCATCATATCTTTTACAACACGTATTTCAAACACAGTTCACACCAACAGTTTATTCTTGCATTTCGGATTCCACCATATTATTGACATTTTTATTAAATCGTCGTTGAAAAATGTACTGAAAACAACGGGATAGAGACATTTTACAACAATGACATGTTCCAAAGAGTTGTGTATTACATTTTCCAAAAGAAAATATTCAAAAAAAACAAGTAAAAAAAACATTAAGTTCGGCCGGGCCGAACTTTTCATACCCTCCACCATAAAATATTCTGAACTAAAATGGAATAATTACTTTTCATTCCTGTCCCCAACTTTAAGTGGGTACGTTAAAATGTCAGATAATGTTTATGTACATTTATGCTTCATTCGGGAGGCCCTTTTTTATGGTGCCTATATCTAACTATGTATGTTGACAATTTTTGGTGGGCTAGAAATTGGGAGGTACTGTTATATAGGGGTTATAATAAAACATGGGCTTATGTTGACAGTTTTTGATGGGAGCCTTTAATGTCAAATAACTCCTAATTCGGTTAAAAAATTTAGCTAGAATCTTCAAAATATCGAAAATTGGTACATAACGTGGGAACTTCAAATGTCATTAACAGCTAGTTCGGAGATATCTGGGCTATACGAAAATATGAACTTAAATGAACCGTTATATGGGGGCTATACCAAAACGTGGACCTATGTCCACAAGTTTTGTTATATAAGTTTATTGACACTTAAGAACCCTAAGTGTCAAAATATAGCTAAATCGGTCTGAAAATGTAGCTAAAACTGTCAAAATACCGTAAATCGGGGGGTACCGTTATATGGGGGCTATACCAAAACGTGGACCTATGTCCACAAATTTTGTTATATATGTTTATTGACACTTAAGAACCCTAAATGTCAAATTATAGCCAAATCGGTCTGAAAATGTAGCTGAAAACGTCAAAATACCGTAAATCGGGGGGAACCGTTATATGGGGGCTATACCAAAACGTGGACCGATATATCCCATCTTCTATTTTGATCTTCTGACGGCTAAAAAAATGGTATTCCCCAATTTTCAGCGAAATCGGTCAACAAATGCGACCTGTATGTTGCGAACGGACGGACGGACGGACATGCATAAATCGACTCAGAAAGTGATTCTATGTATATCCCTAGAAGAAACTATGGGTCTATCTCGCTTCCTTTTGTATGTTACATACAAATGCACTAACACATAATACCCCTTACCACATAGTGGTGTAGGGTATAATTAACGGTTTTGGAGATACGGTGCGAAATGTATAAAAATTGTGGCATTTTTGCATATATTTTGAAATTTGAGGCAACAAATGTAGTTTTTCGAGTCCATTATTTCTCCAAATATTTTATTCTTCTCCTTACCTACAAATTTTCTTCAGAGGTCAGAAGAAGATTCGCATTAGTTTCAGAGATATAGCCCCGAATTTCTTTAAAAACTCAATATTTAACCATGTTTAGATGGGGCCATAAAATCCGAGCTGGATCTGACACAACAAAACCCAACTAGGGTTTCTTGTCGTTTGGGTCTGTACTTTCAAAAAATCCTCAGTTCGAATTGTTTGCAATTCCATTCCGCAGCCGCGAGAGCACTGTTATTACTCTCGTTGACAAACATCCTCTCTCCCCCCATGAAAAAGATGTTCTAACATAAAAAATATGTTAGCAACCAAAGAATACTATATAACAATACTACTGATAGCAAGAGTGCTGTCAACATATATTTGAACTTTACATTCATAATTTTGCGTTTTAATTTTACCGATTTTTGTCGGTACCTCAAAAAAATACTAATAGGATCGCACTACTGATCGGGTGGTATACATTCAATACCATATTCTGGGATTGGATCTGTGGTATCTTCGTCATCTTCGCTACTATTGGATATCAGCAGTTTGGAAAGATGTTCTTTCCATATCCTAAGCACACTATCTGTATCTGTTGCCAAATTGTTGCATGGAGGGGGCATTATTTTGCCTCTGTGCTGTTATGTTATAGGGATGGGGAGTGCTTTGATTAAGCTATTGGGCCAGTTGAATCGAATATGCTGTGGCTGTCTGTTGTGATTGATGTCCAACTTCAGTGTTGAGTCTGTTCGTACTTTATTTAATACTTTTAAACGGGTCCGAATCTATGTAAGCTTCCTGGTAGGATCGTACATCCAACACCCTCCCCGAATGTCTTTCATCTATCACAGCGGGATCAATTTAATTTTTTGTTTTCTGGTCTGGAGACAGCCAGGTGCCCTTATGGATACCCAGATGCTTAAATCTGGTATTGCTAACTACCATGTTTTTCACGCTGCGAAGTCAATCGGCATCATACTATCAGATGTTTCACTGTGGAGGCTGAATTTCCCAAATGTTGGGCCAAAGATATTCCCTTTTCCATATGTGCCATTAAAATCGCCTAGAATAATTTTAATGTCATGGGCAGGGAACGGTCATATGTTTCTTCTAAGCGCTCGTAAAATATATCTTTGGTCTGTTCGTCCTTGTCTTCAGTGGGTGCATGACAGCAAATAACATCTGTAACCAAACTCACCCAGCAAAATTTGAAGGAAGCGGTTCGATGCGATGAGGAGGGCATCTTTTGCATTGGTTCAAACGAAGTCGTGAAAGAGCCGATCTTTTCATTAGCATTTGAACAAATGCAATGGAAGTTGTGAAAGATCCGATCTTTTCATCATCATCAATGGGTTCAAACATTTCATCGATCCAATATAGATGACTTGTGTGTTTTTATTTATACACATTTTTCTAAATATACATATAAGATTAATTATTTACAATAGTCTTGATGTTGTCGGAGACTCAAAATCACAACCAACGTTGTTAAAACTCTCGTCGTAATGATAATGTCATTGCAAAGGGTTGATGAAAATGACATGCCAAAGCATTGGTGGAAATGACATGCCAAAACATTGGTGAAAATGACATGTCAAAGCATTGGTGTAAATGGTATGCTTTGGATCCAAAAATGAATAGCATCTTTTGGGGTCCACGCTAATATAAAATTCATCGATGAAGATGCTTAAAAAATGACACAGAGAGAAGAGATATTGTAGGGACAATCATATTCTAAGAACAAAATAGTGTATTTTAAAAATCTGAAAATATATATTGTTGTTTCAACCATATATTTTGTGTCAGGCACCATAATGAGACAAAATATATTGTTGCACCAACAATATATATATTCAGATTTTTAAAATACACTATTTTATTCTTAGTATATGATTGCTCCTACAATATCTCTTTTTTGCGGGTACATCATCCAAAGCATAGACTGCATCTTCTCTATAAAGACTACGAATATTGCAGGTGCAGATTCGCAGATTCGCAGGTCCTTAATACGTTTGCGGCGGTCGTCAACTTTATATGGGTTGTTTTTTTATTTTGCTTTGTTCTTTCATAGTATGCTGATTTTTGGAGGGACGAGTTACTAGCTAAACCCAACTTCTGTTAACGGGTAGAGTTGTGCCAAAGGAACTATATGGAACTATCTCGTTTAGAGTTGTGCCAAAGGAACTATATGGAACTATCTCGTTCACTTCGCAGTTCCAATGGCCCACCTTTTTTCTTTGAACAAACTGCGTATACTTACTATCACACGTTATATTTAATGATGTTACTCATACGCTTTGGAACTAGTACCAGGAACTAGGAACTAGATGGCCCAACTCTATTAACGGGTGTTAAAGGCATTTCCCCAGGCGACACCACGGGGAGGTCAGTGTCCACTTGGGATGAAGGAGGGACCAAAATAAATCCTGGACTTTGCCATGTTAAATCCGGTCAGGACCGTTGCTTGGCATCTTTCATTCCCTACGTCACCCCTGTCATATGGACATTATGCCAAAACGTTGACCTATGTACAGATTTCATCCATCCATTAACAACACAAAATACTAAAGCACAACCAAATAGGATGGAAGTTGTGGCTGAAACTTTCAAAACATGCCATATTAGCGATAGCGGAAACATAAGCTACTAATACTTCAGATTGGTCGCCATCGTTATAAGGTTTCTAAAGGAAACCGCGAATGCCTTACTAACTGTGAATATAAGACACCGTTTACCAAAATTTTAGTAACACTTTTCAACGGTGGCAAAATACCCCTCAGTAAAGTTGGCGACATTTCCTGAGTATTTCAGCCATGAAAAACTTCTATACTAAAGTGGTGTCTTAGACACGCCGTTCGGACTCGGCGATAAACTGTAGGTCCCATATCATTGAGCTAATATGAATCGGGGTGCACTCATTGATATGAGAGAAGTCTCCCTTGTCCCTTATGGGATGTTTGTGGAACAATTATTATATTAATCGGACTGGATATAATTGCCAACAGCAATCACTACCTGGTGTGGTGTTGTTTTCACTATACCAGCGTATAAAAAGTAAATATTAATTTTATGTTTTGTTAAACATGGGAGGGAAATAATAACAGAATCGACAAAAAAGTATATCAGATAGTCATTACTTTTTTAAGGGTTACACCTTGAGAACAGCACACAACAGCCTGACATACCTATGAACATTGAATTTGAACTCAATAACTTACCTAGGCTATTATGACCAAAGAATACGCATAGTTTTAGTCAGAGATAAAAAGAGCTATACCTAGCAAAGTATGTAAGAATTTGTGTGTGTGTTTAGAGAACGAAAAAACCCACAACAGAAACAGGCCTTAACTTTGGCAAATGATTGTTGTGAACCTACATGTTTAACAAAAAATACACTGGCCAACAAAATCAATGTTTTCAGCAAACTTATTTGCTCTTTATTTCGTGAAGATAACACACAAACATTCTCTATATCTCGAATAGAGCTGTTCGCCAGTGTACGCTTTCCCATACAGACCTAAATAAGCTATGTTTGCGCCCACAGACAATCTTGCAATGAGCAATGCTATGCAAACAAAAACAACAACAGCAATTTGTGTATGACTTAATATCGGTCTAAGGTGCCTATAATAAATACCAAAGATACAAGAAATCTCACGTTACATACAGACAAACTACCAGCCAGCCATTCCAACCAGCTAGCCAGCCATATGTAACAGATCAGCAAAAAAGGCGTACGTACATAAAAACGTACATATTTATTTGTATCTAGTATGTGGTGCTGTGTAATAAGACAATGTAAATAAATAAATATTGCATTAAACGAAACTATTTGTGTCGCTACATTCCTCTCGTATTTAGCGTGCCGACTTTATGGTCCTAAAGACAAACGAAAAAAAAAATCGACAACAACAACTGGGGGCAGACCAAGAAATAGTACAGCAGCTACAAAATAAAATTTTCACATCAAACCGGCATTGAAAACCCCCAGAGCTTGCACAAATGACCGACCGACCAGCCGACTAGATGGGTGACCAAGTACACTGACTAAAACGATCACAGAACAACCAACTAACAACCCACTGGCAGTCACTAGCCTTGTCCAATGTTGACCAGCAACAACAACACTCACTGGCTGTATGAGTTATTCACCTGGAAATGCAAGGGAAAATAAAAAGCATCGGTATGCAAAGGCAACAACAAATAATACAACAAATGAACCGACCCCGTAAATCTGTTACCATTTTGCAGCCACATTAACAGCAATCACAGAGTTCTCAAAGCTAACAGAGGAGTACTAACAACAAAAGAGAAAACAAAATAAAAACACAAAAATCCGTTAAAGGTAGTAATCCGCAAGCGCACCTGAACAATATCCGCTTTATTCGGCAATGCCACCACAGTCAACGAATGCGGACCTCTGTCAGACACAATCCGTGAGTGCAGTCAAGGTGTGAGTACAACGTCAAATCCACCATTAGCCACCGTCATACCATGTTCAAATTAGACCTCAATGACCCCAAACACCACCTACTGACAGCAAGGTAAAACGAAAAATACAAATAAACAAACAAACTACATTCACGTGCACAAAGTTCTACGAGTACAAGGCCACGTAAATGACATAACAAAGAACGGAATAGGTTATTCTTTGTAATCGAGGCAAATGATTGATTTGAAGCGTAACTTAGGAAGAACATATAATTAAGATGACAAAAGAAATATGTAAATTATTGTCATTATAAGACATACTAACTGAACCCGATTTTAATGCATAAATATAGGAGAGATGAAGTCGCTTTCGATCAGTTCAACCGTTCTGATCTAGCTTGGCTCTACTCCTTTGTGCATATCCTTAATTCTGTATCTCCTAAGCCCTGAAGGTACATCTCCCCCTATAAGTAGAAAACAAATAAACATTAAAGATAACACTGTGATACAAAAGTTGACAAAAAATTTTTGCAGGCGTTCTGATGCATAAATTCGGTTTTGTGGGAGTCCATAGAAGACGAAAATACCTTTGGTTTCTTTGGGTCACTTCGGTTTTTGATTTTATAACGGTAAATGTAGTGTTTCAACTTTAAACGGACATTACTTCTTTTTTCCACAACCGATTTTCACACCTTATCCTTTATTGGAAAGGGGAGAATATTGTCCTTCGAACAAGCCATTTCACTACATTTACCGTTATAAAATCAAAAACCGAAGTGACCCAAAGAAACCAAAGGTATTTTCGTCTTCTATGGACTCCCACAAAACCGAATTTATGCATTAGAACCCCTGCAAATTTTCACTGTAGCACAGTGTAATTATAATATATTTTCTTCATTTTTATCCGTGGGGGTAATGTATCTATTAGGGGACCTTCCCAATGTGATTACCCTCTTACCCTGACCCGTAGCGACATTATATTGCCCGGTTTGAAAATTTGCAGTCCGAGTAGTAGTAAAGTAGAAACTTTAAATTTTATTGTTGGATCTCAGGGGTTTCTCAGGGTTTATTATAGCTCCTTATGGAGTAACTTTCCCATGTGACCACCCACCCGCAATTGCCGACCCGTATTTTGTGCTCGTGCCACATTAGATATGTTTGACCATAGATTTTAAATAAAAGATGATATTTGATATTAGCAGCAAGAAGGGGAAGACTGCTCCCCCTGACTGCATCTTGCTTATTTTGTAAGAGATGACGTGTACTTACTTCCCACTCATTGTGACAGATATTGGAGACTATATCTGTTACCATTCTATGGATATACGCATACAAAATTAAAATATATGATTTATTTAATTGAATTAATTGAGCTACCATGACCTAAGGATTTTGTATTGATAAAGTGATATCTCATAAATATCAAAAAACGGGCAAAATCGGGTGTTCTAGCTGGAGTTAAAGAAAAATAAAATATTTATTTCTGACTTTTTGTGTTTTTTGGTCGCTACCCAAAATGTTTAAGCTATATTATATGTTAAATAAATTCCTCTCGCAATTGTTGTGTCAGATTTACTTCCGTGGCCAAATGTTATTTCCTTTTCGTTGGAAAACTCGAAACGGTTGTGTGGTATTTTATCTACTGATATTGTATCAGCTAATGTTATTCTGAATACAAAGTAATGTAAACAAGCTTCTTTTCCCATTACAAGTAATCTGAAAAGTAATGGGATACTTCTAAAAAAAATTACAAGGCAAACCTACTTACTTTGCTCTTCACTAAGTAATGAGGACGGTGGCACAGTGAGTGTGTGTCCGACTATAAATCCTAGGGTTGTGTGTTCAAAGCTCACTGTCGGCACGCGAGTTTTTTAATTAAAAAATAACAGTTCGTGGTGCACATGTGCACTGCACATTTAAGTTCCTAAGCAACCCTTAATGTTCCTGTGCGTGACATAGTATGTAGTGTCTTTGGCTAGAAATCAGAGGTTTCGTGCGTTCAACTCGCACAGCGAGCGAAATAAAATAAAGTAAAATAAAAATAAGAAGAGTGATGAAATTAAAAAAATCTCTACATCAACTGTTCTAAAAATAGATTTTGTTTCAACTTACTTTTCAACTTCTAGTGGCCACAGAATAACTAGTTATTCTAGTGGTCATAAAATAAGTACAAACTGAGTGCGACATGCCCTTGTAAAAATAATGGGGAAGAAAGGGGGTTTGCGAGTAGTTACGGCTGCCAAAAATCCCTTACAAAACCCATGATTTTGGGAGGACTTTTTTTGCTGGGTATTTTCTAATAAACATGGAGAATAGAGACTTCTCGTATATCAACGAGTGCACCCCGATTCCGAGTCCTAAGTGGTGTTTTATGACACCACTTTTACATAAGTTTTACATGGCTGTAATATTACGGAAATGTAGCCAACATAACGCTGAATGTATATTTGCCATTATTGAAAATGAGAGGTTGCCATGCCTGGGAATAAAAACCGGGCATAGATCTTTATTATTAAATAGGATGCCATTTGCTAGTTCTAGATCGTAAGAGGTGAATAGATCTCGCTTCCTGCAGTGAAATGGCTGCATCAATGTAACTGTGGTGATTTGATTGCACTAACATTTGTGGTTCACTGATTATACTCAACTTATAGGGTACTGGGCGGCAAATCCAGTGAAGTGGATCTTTGAATTGATGCCAGCAGAAAAGACCTCTCTCACTCATGGTATGGCTGTCCTGTGCAATGGTGCATCTTGGTTAGAGTTGTCCAAGCGATAATCTTGTAAAACCTCTTGACATCAAGGCCCGTCTGAATTCGCAAATACTCATGCCATAGTAAATATCGTATTTTATAAATAAATCCGAAGGATCAAAAAGTTGCGGTACCAACACACGTTTCCTCCCTTATAGACCTTAATATCAAGACTGGTAAGCTCCTTATGATGACATACTGAAACACATATCTTTTATTTATAAATCCGCTGGGCTGACTGTTGTAATTTCCCAAAGCCTGAGTCGGTTGAAATAAATCTTCATTTAAGACTTCTTGGCAAATACTGCCTCCGTCCCATTAAAACGTAGGAGTTGTTGAAGGACGTTTCCAATTCTGTCCGCACGAAGGTGGATTTAAAGGACCAGACTTGTCCTGGTCTATATGGGTCAAAATGTTTTAACCACTCTAGAGGCCGTATTCTTCGTGATATTGATTGAATTGAACGGCTGTTATTGAATTTGGTTAAGATCAACAAATATTTCGGAGGGTCAGCATAGAATGGAATTTCGAATATTTGTGTACTCCCAGCCTTGAGGTCAACGAGGGAATATATATTTTGATATGATGGAAATGTGCCGTTTCAAAATGTAATACCCTCGTTAGCCTAAAGGTTGGGGACATACACATTTTCCAACCTTTAGGCTAACGAGGGCATTACACTTTGATAGGATGAAAATGTGCCTCTGCAAAATAATAATTTCAGACCCAAAGTATCTTCGGACCAACATTGTTTGGACGAAGTCCGTTTCAGAATATTTTGATTCGATTTTGACATATCCGTCCGACTGTCTTTCTGGCCGAATTTCAGGGAGTCCGCTAATCTTTGCTTCAGAGATCTGCCCAACCCTTCTGATGTTCGGATAGCAGAAAAGATGTTCCGAGACATCATCATTGCTGCAGCCACCTAGAAAATGAGCGTGATGAGCTTCGACGTTCTTCGACTCACTGACCCCAGAGTCAGGAAGCTGACACTGATAGTTAACAAGTCGGTGAGCATAAGCGGAACAAGTGGTTAAATCATCTGAAGAATTGCACCATTGGAGATGGAATAAGTCAACTGAGAGCAACGTTGAAGTTACTCTCGAACGGTGGAGAGAAGAAGATAGGACCTCGTTCAGGTTTGGCGACGTTACGCTGTCTGATCCGAAGAGGAGCGCAAGTTTTTTCAATCGACACCCTTGGAGTGACAGGGCGAAGAGAAGAGTATCACGTCGCATTATATGTCTTTCTGCCGCGAATGTACCACCACAAGGGTGGCCCCTCTACTGAAGTTAGACAAGGATGCCAGCAAAGGTGAAGCGTACAGACCAATTTCGCTTTTCCTGACCGTAACAAAGACCCTTGAGTCCTTCCCAGTGTCAGAAATTGCTATCAAGTTGCTGATCATCAGCATGGGCTCCGTAAGCAGCACATCACGACAACAGTGCTGCACGTCATCTCCACACATATAGTCTAGGGCTCAACCAGAGCATACTGTGTGAACAGTGATGGTGACGATTGACTTATCAAAACCCTTTAATACTGTCAAACACACTATACTGCACCTTTTCAACTGCCCTGTTTACATCCCATCGAAACAGTTACATTCCTCAAACTGAAGACATACTCAGAATCAGATTAAGCTGAAAAATGATATTACAAACATAAAATAAAAACTCTGTTATAAAAACAAGGACAAGAGTTCGTTTTTGTTTAAGTGCAGTTTAAAGGCTATTTGAGGACCGTTTTGAAATTTTTACCGAAGGTAATCCTTTTTACAGCGATATAATGTTTTTCGTGCGCAAATCCATGCTTCTTCACATAATAATCCAAATACTGTAAAAAAATGCTACGGTCATCAACAAAAATGGCTAGTGGGCGCGATAGAATGACACACATTGGTTCAAAATTTGCGTATCGTAATATTTCTCTCAAACTTGAATCACGTCCAAAACTAAACTACGTCGGACAACTTCTTGCTATAACTCCTTCACAAAAGTTTAAGATTTTTGCATAAGTGCACCTTATCTTTGGTCCTGATAGGGCTTTTTGTCTCGACGCGTCTCATTTATCCCGAATGCCTTGTAGACTGGCATTCGGGATAAATTCAGTTGCTTAATTTCACCTGAAATTACATCTCTTCTAATAGCTTCACGGACTGCCAATCGATGTGGACCAAACTTTTCACCTCGGAATATTTTGTCTAAACTTTGATTAAGTTCAAAGATATGTCATACCTTTCCACTCCTTTCAGTACCTCCCACACAAAATTTCACGTACTTTGAAAGTTTAGACCACATTTTTCTTCCGAATTAAACTGACAATGATTTCTCTATGAACCTGAAGTACATATACCAAATATTGCTGACATATCGTCATGCTTAAGTGTTCCATAGGCCATTTTTACTTTTTGAGATATAGGTGGTTTCCAGGGTTTTCGCGTATGCTCTTTCAGAATTTTAGGTCGGCACTTTCCTATCTGTTCTAGTTTCCGATACATCTACGTTTCGACGAGGAAGCATAAGTTTTTTCCAGGTATAAAATTAATATTTTAATAACCTACAAATTTAAAAACACATTTAAAAAAATTAGAATTTTAATTCTCGATTCAGCATTTTTGAATTTATTGAGACAAAGATGCGAAATTTTTTGTCAATTTGTTCCATGTGTTTGTTTTACATTTGGGTCATAAGTGTGGATATGGAAAAAACGACAAAAATTCTATTTTTAACAAATCTTCTATAACCTTTATGTTCCAACAGATATTCCCCCAAACTTTTACAAAGATATTCAACATAATATTATTAATAGTCAAAGTGAAAAATATAAATATTTTCTTAAATCATCTACATGCAGTTGTGACGCAAACATTAAAATGCGATTATCTCAAAAAGGGAAAATGGCGTATGGAACTCTTAAGTATGACACCGACGATATGTAGGTCAATGTTTTGCTATAGCTCCATATAACCGTATCTACTGATTTCATATATATTCTGAAGGTTTGAGCTTTTCGAGTTTTCTATGACCCAGAAATTCCCTTAGCAAAAAGCACAGGGCCCCTTGGGTCACGCCCTGCAAACGTCCCTGACACAGTGTATCCATGTATGCATGTAGATTAATATTTTGGGGGTATATTTAATTTTTTGTTTTTATTTTGCCATTCACACTTGCACACATACATATCGATATTATGGCATCATAGCCATATTAGCACCGCTAGACAGTTGTGTCATTTGAATCATTTTGTTTGAAAGATTCTTTAAAAATAACCTCAAATCGCTACACATGTTCTTAAATTAAAATACTCGGGTTGGCGTTGTGTACGTCATTGATCGGCTGACAAAAAAAGTTGAACTACAGCCAATAGCGAGGAAAAACATCCGATATTGCCGCACCACTGCGACAGCTACCGGTGCAAACACAAATCAAATAAAACGACCATAAAGACTTGTCGCCATCGTTCGTTGTTGCTAAAAATTTCCCACTGTTCGTTTGTTCATTCGGTCTCATAAAAATATATAAATTTTGTATAATTTGCAAAGTGTCATTTTCCACGACTCGCCACATAACTTACCGAATCATTATATTGTAGAAAATCTGGCAATATATTTATTGTTGAATTTTTTGTTTGTATTTTTTTTTCATCAATGTAGCTAGACAAATGCTATTGCAGGCGATTTTCCAAATATAAATGGCCACAAGTGGCCAAGGTCGAATGTGCAATACGAAATGTGTCTATGTAACCGGTAATTTGTGGTGGTTACCTTATGAGAAATACTTGATTTCAACTGGATTTTCAAGTGTAATCGTTTTAGTCAATTCGATGAATGTGTGTTCGTTCTTATTAACTTTGAATTGATTTGCGGTTTTACATTGTATTTCATTGGTAGACGTCACAAGTTTGGTGTGGTGTGTGGGAGAAAGGAAATCACCACATTATTTTCCTCTGTGCAATTTGAGTAATTTTGTATTGAAATCATTCGAATATCACGGTGCGCCTTAACTAATTTTAAATGGAAGGTGCTTACACCTGGGAAGTTTTTGCAGATTCTGAAACTACAATGCTCATAGATGAGATATATCAACAAACGAAAAAAATCGCCGGAGGGATTTTCAAATAAATCGCGATTTAAGTTCACATTTTTAGGGGTTCTTTAGGTTTCCACGATTTTGCTTGGAAACCGCTAGTTCTATGTAAATGGTTCTAAAGAAAATGTTGTAGCTGTGAAAATTCTCCATATGATTGGTCTTTATGATATTTTCGTAGGTTTTACCATTTTTGAGATATAGAAGTTCAAATTGAGACAATGCACTGACTGTATCGCCTCCTTATAAAACAATGTCATTACTGCAATTTCCCAAATTAAACTTATATATCTTGAAAATGGTACAACCTAGGAAAAATCAAATCATCTAATCTTGTAGAGAATTTTCAAAGCTTCAATATTTTCTTTAGTCCCATTTTGATATGACTTGCGGTTTCCAAGCAAATTCTTGAAGACTTAAGATAAAAACCTAAAAATTTGAACTGAACCTCTATATCTCAAAAATGGTAAAACCTACGAAAAAAGCCTAAAGGTCAGTCCTGTAGAGAATTTTCACAGCAACAACATTTTCTTTAGATTCATTTCGATACGACTTGCGGTTTCCAAGCAAAATCGTGAAAACCTAAAAAAAACCTAAAATTGTAAATTTTGATCGCGATTTTTTTTTTCTTATCTATGAACATTGCTGTTTCAGAATCCGCGAAATCTTCATATGTGTAAGCGGTTTTCATTAAAAGTTAGTTAAGGCGCACTGAGCATGATATTGTTTTATAAGGAGGTGATACAGTCATTGCATTGTCTCAATTTGAACTTCTATATCTCAAACACGGTAAAACCTACGAAAATATCATAAAGGCCAATCTTGTGGAGAATTTTCACAGCTACAACATTTTCTTTAGAACCATATACATAGAACTCGCGGTTTCCAAGCAAAATCGTGGAAACCTAAAGAACCCCTAAAAATGTGAACTTAAATCGCGATTTATTTGAAAATCCCTCCGGCGATTTTTTTCGTTTATTGATATTTCTCATCTATGAGCATTGTAGTTTCAGATTCTACAAAAACTTATTAGGTGTAAGCACCTTCCATTTAAATTGTGTTAAGGCACACCGTGATATATTAATATATAATTTCCCAATATTACAATCGAAAAGAAAGCTTTAAAATCAGAATTCGAATTTATTTTAAACATCGGGAATAACATTAAATACATTATTCGAAAAATAAGCTGCAGGTTTCGGTCTGCACTTTATTGAAAAAGTTCTAGTTTAAAATTAAAACTTTACAGTAATTCATTTGCATTTTTCTATTTGCTTATTAAGAACCTAATTTGAGTATTACGCTGAGCTTTAAAACACTGCAATCAGACACCAAGGCATTTTAAAAACATTCAAATCAATTTTTGTTCATGGAATTGCTTATTAAAATACCTCTGGGAGGGTATTAGGCTGACTTTCGTACCCTAGGGAAGAGAAAGGGAAATATGGTTGTGCAAATTTAATATATAAGGTGGGCAATACTTCTTTACTTGTCATTCATTTGATTTTTATACTACACCACAACAAGTATTTTTTAGTTGAACGACTGAAATTTCTAGCATATTACAACATATTCTAAATGCAATATGTCGGGCTAAACCCTATTTTCCAATCAAATATAAAAAATTTATAAAATAATTTTAGTATGCTACGTCTTCCGCTAAGGTGCCCATATTTCAAACGACATATTGTGACGACGGAAATAATTGTTTTTATCACTGAGCTATAGAGCAAGTTGTACAATATTCAAATTAAACTGAAATTCCAAAAGATATTTCCAAAACATGTTTCCCCAAATGGGTGACGTAGGGATACCAACCAAGCAACGGTACAGAACGGTTTTAACATGGCTATCCCCTGGACTTATCTTGGTCCCTCTATTATCGCTGGCGGAAACTGACCGATGTCGCCAGAGGAACTGCCCTGAACACCCATTAGAGGTAGTAAGCTAACATGTGCCGCGTTCACCCATAAAATTGGGTTGGTCGTTGGGCTAGTAACCCGTCCCTCCGAAAATCAACTTGCTATGAAAAAAGATATTCCATCAGCCTGTGTGAATTGAAACATTCATCTTTGAAAATTTTGGACCAAATTAGCTGTTCCAGAAGGAAGTATGGGCTTGCTTTAAAAAAAAACTTGTACCTCGTAAGTGGTGCAGCGAATACAAGTTGTTACAACAAAAATCAAAGCGATTCGAGAGCAGCCCTTAAACTGCACTTTTCCTAAATTTTGTGTGGGAGGTACCCAAAGGAGTGGACCGATATGTCCCATCTTCGAACTTAAACTAAGCTTGAACAAAACATTAAGAAGCCCAAATTTTGCACCCAATCGGTTGATCAGTTCAAAAGTATCGTGCGAAAATTTTGAATCGAATCGCTTCATCTGTTCGAGAGTTATCGTGCGCTGCAGCCAGACAGACAGACGGATGGACATTGGTAATTCGACCCAATTTGTCTGAAGAGGATTTCGTCCAAACATACTTGGGGATCTAAAATCATTATATCAATTAGGCATATTTTGACCGAATGAAAGTGTATATATCCTCGTTAGTATAAATGCTGAGGATGTAAAAACAAAAGTTGGGCGTCGGGTTAGTAACCCACCCCTATACAATAGCAAGCAATTATGGCAAACAAAGCAAAAGAAAAATAAAACACTTCTGAGCTGAATGTCCGAACTCTTTACAGAGTGGTTTCAGTTTACGCACTGATGAATGTACTTGGTAAGAACAAAGTTCGTCTTACATCGTCTGGCGATGGATTCGGGCAGACGAACTGATCACAAACAATTACGCACTGTATTATAACTGCCCTGAAACGAAATACGACGTAAGTGTTGGGATTTATGGAAAGTCGAACCTAAGACTTTCACTCATATACACTCGTTAGCATAAATGCTGAGGGTATAAAGAAAAATAAACCCCCCATAAAGTGACGACCCCCGCAAACGTGTTAAGGACCATGATCTTTGAATCAACATCTGGAATTTCTGGATTCTTTATAGAGAAGGCGCAACTTACGAATTGGAAGATGTACATGCATAGTGCAAGGCCAACATTACTACCATATCGAAAATCTTTCACAAATACGAAAATCGGGAGGTACCGTTCTATAGGGGTTATATGAAGGCATGGACCTATACCGACAAATTTAGAGGGGAAAGTTGAATACCCCCAACGAATAATAAATACCAAATTTCAGCCATTTCAAAGGAATATTGAGGCCACAACCTTCAAAATACCAAAAATTGGGAGGTACCGTTCTATGGGGGCTATATGAAGGCGTGGACCTATATCAACAAAATTCTGGGGAAAAGTTTAATACCCCCAACGAAGACTAAGTACCAAATGTCAGCCATTTCGGTGTGATAATGAAGCTGAAACCTTCAAAATACCGAAAGTCGGGTGGCACCGTTCTATGGGGCTACATATACCAAAACGTGGACCGATATAGCCCAGTTTCAATACCAAACATACTAGGAGTAATAGAAACTTCTATACCATATTACAAAGCTCTATCTTAAAAGCTGCGGATGGTTATATCGATTTAGATTTTTTTTTTAGATTTTTTTTTTAGAATTTTACCCTGATATATATATACTTTATAGGGTCTCCGATGAATATTTTGATGTGTTACAAACGGAATGACAAATTTAATTATACCCTCCACATTATGGTGGACCATTGCTAGAGGCGTATAAATACGGGCAGCATGGGGTACAAGGTCTCAAGGACCAACGCATAAAATTTGAAGCTTTGTGAGTAAAATATACAAAAAATGTATAAAACCCTACCTCCCCCTGGATACGTCTGTGAAGGCCTCTCTGGAGTAAACAAGTGGAAGACTAGATCGAAAGACGCGGTATTCCAAAATGGAAATATAAAGCAACAAATAGAGGGGAATGGAAATATTTCCTTAGTTCGGCTTATAGGACAAATATTCTGTAGAGGGTCAATTAAGTATGTAAGTTTCTCCAGAAATTTGCAAAAATTACGTAATTTCCATAATGGAATTGTCCACGCCCACGTCTTACAATAGTTTTACCCATTTTTTGGTTTCCTTAGTTTCAATATGAATGCTATCGCATAACAAAAAGATACAACGATTGCTTTGGCTAGGTCATGTCATAAGAATAAGGGATAATGAGCCCCCTAAAAGGTGCGGACCGCGTGGCGGTGCACTCAGAACTGGAAGGCTAAGGCTTCGATGGAGTGAGTAAACAAGTCGAAGGAGAGATCGAAGGAAAAGTAAAGCAACAAATAGAGAGAAATTGAAATATTTTGTTAGTTTAGCTTATACGAAAATGTTTTGCAGAGGATATAAGATATGATATAAGCATGTAAGGAATCGCAGCACGAGGCCGTCCCGACTATAATCTATGCGTTTAAATAAACTTGCCCGTGCACGAGCTGTACAAAAATTACTCCACTTGACTCCGACTTTTTACCCTATTCAGTCTGTTAACAGAATTTCCTACTTTAAGTTCAATAATAACTAACAAAAAACAATAGTCACAATACCAGTAGGCGTTTTAATGGAGTTTATACTAATTTACATAATTTCTATCATATAACAATTTTATGCGAATATATTTCTTGTTCGAAATTATTCTGCTATCCCACGAATAATTTTTAGTGTTGTCACAAAAACAACATATCTTTCAATTTTATTGAAGAAAACAAAAATCATTGCTAATGTTGTTGTTATTTCTGTTGGTTTCGATAATAATGATCAACAAATACGTTATGTCGTTCCGCTCAGCGACACGTCTCATTTGATTGTTTGCTGCGCCCGATATATGCGTGTGGGCCTAAGACGAGCGAGCGAGAGTGACAAATCATGGCATGCTTAGTTGGAGAAAAATTAGGCTATTAATTCATATATCTGTTAGCTGTTATTCTTAAATGTGTCCGACGATTTTTAATGGTGGGTGACATTTATGGCCAGATGCTAACTGCGAGTCACTCAATCTCTGCCTCTGTCTATGCTTAAAATAGCAGCAACGCAGCAAACGTGCAGTAAGTAGAGTGAGTGTGTGTGCGTTTTTTTTTTTTTGCTTGCTAACAATGCGAAGTGGTTTCTCGACAATGTAGATTTCTATGAATAGAATGTTTAAGAAACACTTTTAACAACTAATTTTGCGTTATAGACGAGGCGTACATTGGTAATAAAATTTATAATTTTATGCGAAGAACCATTTTGGGAAAGAACACACGACAACATCTTGAGAATATGCTGTTCGCCTTCAATTATGACCGAATTTGGCGAATCGAAATAAATATGGAGTTGATGAAATGTTTGTTGAAAGTTTGCTTTAGTTCAAAAATAAATAAATACAATTTGAAAAAAATGATCATTAGCACCACATACATACATATGTATGTATAACACACACCACATTTTTGTAAAATATTAAACAATAAAAACAATTTTCTGTAATAATTTAAAAGGCACTCCTTTCTTATTGAAAATTTAATTGGAAGATAATTGACAAACAACTTAAAAGATCACCTGTAACAGATTTCAGGCAAAACACAGCAACTTCTTGGCCATTATTAGCCAATATACTTATGTTTATACACAACATAATTAATTTAGTATGGAAATTGTTGTTGTTTTTTACAGTCTATTGCGGCCTGTGCGACTCATCTTAAACCTTCATTAGACACATTTAGATGGATAGATGATGTACAGTTAACTCAATTAACTTTAACAAAGAGTATAAAATATGACCGAACAGTAGTAGTGTGGCATTCTACTACCAAGAAGCCTTTACCCAACAACACAAAATTCTGCAACAATACTTTTATTGAGGTAGGTACTTTCATGGATGCGGCGTGAATAGAGCTTAACTACTGAACGGCACTTCATTATATGCCGGCAAAATATTCTTTATGTTTGTGTACCCCAAACGATTTTCATGTAATGGCCCAGAATTCAGTGAAGCTTACCCGGGCACAACGTGAAGCATTATTGTTTGTGCTTCCTCAAACACCAGCCGCAGCACTTGGAAATGAGTAGCGGCGTTTACATTCAACTGAGCGTAAACAATTGCCACATGCCCGAAACGGCAATAACAGTGAACGCCGGTATTCCGTCGATGTCTAACATCAAATCGTCTTAAAATTAACAACAATAACTAAAAAATAGTTCAAGTGTTAGACGCAAGCTAAACAACACCGATACCATTACCCCCGAACGATAATATAAGGTTTTCAAACTCTAATTACCGACAAAGAGCTGAACACAAACATCAGCACCTACCTACAGATGTACAGTGGTTTGTAATGAATGTAAAAGAATAACGAGTAAAAAAGATTAAAGTTCGGCCGATCTTTCTTACATTGATGCAAAGATCGGATTATTAGGAATTTTTGGGAGTTGATGTCCGTACCACAGAGGAAGAAGCCGGAGTGGGCAGCAGTCGGAGTGGGCAAAAAAGTTTTATTCTTTTGCGAATATTTCAGCTTCTAGTAGGGATATTTCAACGGCAATTTGGAATTCCGTGTTTTCGATCTAGTCCTCCACTTGCTTTCTCCATCGAAACCTTGGCCTTCTAGTTCAGAAGTCGGAGTGGGCAAAAAAGATTTATTTTTTTGCGAATATTTCAGCTTCTAGTAGGGATATTTCAACGGCAATTTGGAATACCGCGTTTTCGATCTAGTCCTCCACTTGCTTGCTCCATCGAAACCTTGGCCTTCTAGTTCTTCGTGTACCGCCATGTGGCCCATATTTATACATCTTTTTAGCGCGTTCATCATCTTTCATTCTTATGACATAGCCTAGCCATCGCAACCGTTATATCTCAATACGTTTCACTTTACTGGTGTTGTTGTATAGCCGATGCAGCTCATGATTCATTCGACGTCGATATTCCCGGTCAACGCAGATATTTCGAAGAATTTTTCTCTTAAACACACCAAGAACTGCCTTATCTACTTGCGCAAGTACTCGGGCTTCGGATATACATATTATATATATTATATTAGCACTGATAGTATCAGTGTTTTGTAAAAAGTTATTTTTGTTTCAAGAGATGTGGCTTTGTTTTTAAAGTGCTTACTTAAGCCAACGTAATATCTTTTGGCCAATACAATTATCCTTTATTTCACAACTGATGTTGTTTGTTGTGTTTATGGCGGTGCCGAGGTAGACTTAGTCTTTAACTGCCTCAAATTTACAGGAAGCAACAGCCACCGTTACACAGTGGGAAAAAATACAGATATAGCGTGCAGAAAATAAAAGTCGATGTTTTATTGTATGTTTATTTATAATTTAGATAAGAATATCTTTAAATTGACTATTTTACTTCATTTATTAATATTTTGGACAAATTTGTATTTTTATATAGTTTTTATACTTTTACTGGTATAGCTCCGATATAACAGTACCTCCCGATTTTCGAAATGGCTAAAGTTTGGTATGTAGTCTTAGTTGGGGGTAGAAAGGTACCGCCCGATTTGGATAATGTTGAAGGTTTTGGCCACATTATCCAACATTAGATCATATTTTAAAAGCTAAGATTTGGGATTAAGTCTTCGTTGAGAGTACAAAACATTCCGACTGAGAATTATCGGTATAGGTTCACGTTTTGATATAGCCCCCATAGAACGATATCGCCCGATTTTCGGTATTTTTAAAGTTTCAGCCACACCATTCAACCGAAACGGCTGAAATCTGGTTTTAATATACATAATTTGTTGTGCAGTGTATAATAAGAGTTCAAAATCACCCCATCGTGTTCTGTTTAGCAATAAAAACTTGTATTTATCAGTTTGTTTGGAGACGCTTTACTACTTTCACTTTCGTACTTCCCCCCATTTCCTAGGAAAGGTAGGACCGACGTTTTCAATTTATATTTTCTTATCTGCTATGCTGTGATCAATTCCAAGTGATATATAAGATTTTATATCAAAATTTTTTCCAGAATTTTATTTGAACTAAACTTTAAAAAGCATTCTGCGCTAAATTGGCATATTTACTTGAAAATGGGAAAAAGTCAAAAATCGCAAAAAGTCGCAGGAAGTAATTTGAGAGGTTATTCTAGACAATATATATAAAAATTAAAAAAAATATCCGATACGATCTGATCCGATTTTTTACTTTACCCCTATTTTAATTGCAGAAATGGAATAAATTGGACGTTACATATAATTAAACAGTAACATCTAAATTAACATAACTCATGGCTTATAAACCTGTTTAATTTAGTTAAATACCTGTTCGATAAACCAAAAATACCAAAAATTCGACAATAATATGTTCACAGACAGTACACTCCTATCACAAATTTACAACTAAAAAACATCATCGTGAACACTGTAACAAATATCTACGTTAAATGAGTCGTTATTCCGTTCCGACTAATCAATTCCAATAATTGTATATACCGTTAAGTACAGTCAACCTTCTAGTTTTATACTGTACTATAGTTGAATAGCTTCTTTGAATACCATTTTTCGATTTTCTGCACGCTATATCGGTATTTTTTCAAACTGTGCGTTAGTCCGAGTTTTATGGACGCATTTCGCGTCGATACCATCAACCTTCTTAAAAGTATCTGTTACTTCTTTTACTGGTTGACCCATGATGTCAATATCGTCAGCATAAGAAGCTAACACGTGACATCGCGCATTTCGTGCAGATTGGTGAATAGATTGCACAAAAGGCTATCTCCTAACCTGAAACTTCTTTTGGTAGTGAACTGTTTGGAGAGATTTTTTTCTATTTTAACTGGGGACCGTGTATCTCTTAATGTCATCTTAAACAAGTGAGCCAAGGCTATAGTCGGGTCGGGGCCGACTATGTGATACCCTACACCACTACCCCTGTGCATAAGCTTTTGAATGTTAAAATTCAAAATATTAAAATTGGGATAGCTTAGCGCCTTTGCTCTGAATGTCTTCATTAATACAGGTCAGTTGTGTTGAAACGCACTTAAGTGCATCGTCAGTACAACTAAAACAAAAAAATGGAAAAGTGGGATGTACGCCAACCATCAATAGGCTTCTTTCTCTGACACAAAAAATTTCGTGACGATCCAATCAAAATTTCGACGTGTAGCGTGATTTTAAAAAAATTAAAAAATGGGATGTATTAACGACTATTGCGATATCTCCTTTATTTGGCTACCTACCCCAACCTACCTTGCATCATTGTAAAGATGGGATATTCTACTTTCATAGTCAGACTTTGTTTTTGGAAGGTCCCTAACCAAAGATGTGATATTCGTCATTATTATTAAAATCGCAAAAGTGAAAAGTTGTGTTCATTAGCGGCTATTGCGATATTTTCGTTGTTTGACCAACTACGTTGCAAAGGTGATATTTTCCCCACATAGTGGTGTAGGATATAAAAACCCAATGAGCTATGCGAGAATACTAAATTCAGACATTAAACGTAAAGGCTGTCGAAGGCTGCTTTATAATCGACATGGAGATGGTAAGTGTCGATCTGCATCTCTTGGGTCTTCTCCACGATTTGCCGCTAGGTAAAAAAGTATTTGTCAATGGTAGATGTGCCTGGTCTAAAGCTGCATTGGTATGGCCCAATTATTTCGTTGGCCATAGGCTATAGTCGTTCAGTGGGAGCAGGAGCGCAAATAAAGCTGATGTTGAAGGATTTTGGTTTTATCCGTATTGCAGCAAGTCTTTCATTTACTGTGATGAAGCTGGAGTCCAGATGTTTTAAACTCCGACTAACTACAAGTGAAATAAAAATAATGAAAGTAGGCCGTTTGACGTTTATATCAATACCAATGCGCTGGTGTTGATAGACAACTATCAGAGTTATGAGAGAAACGCTAAGCTCGACCAATTTTAATATTTTGAAACTTTGACAAATATCTCTGATTCTATTTGATGCATTAAAACATGTAACATGCTAATCAAGAAGACCAGAGCTTTAAATCAGTGCCAATTAAATTGTTAACTGTGGTCAAATATAAAGCATATTGGCAAAAATTTGAAAAATTGAGTTTTCCATGATGAATGATACATAGATAAAGAAAAAAATCGTCAATCGAAATCTGTGTTTGTAATTAGCCTTGATCATTGCGCGCAAGAGATATAACCGTTTTAATTCGAATGAAGCCTTAAAGGCTTATGTAGTGGATATATTAAAAATCATACTTTAGAAACTTCAATCTCTGAAGTGTATTCTTTAACTTCTTCTTAGAGCATTAAACTGTACATTGTGTTGAAAAGCCACTAATTGGGAATTAATATAAAAAACGCATTTCCTTCCAAGCTTTTTCCTATTTTTTTACATTAATACGGCTTAAATAATCATTTTAAAAAATCCCTCGGTGAATCGTCCTAAAACAGTTGATTTTACAGAAATGCGTTCAAAACCTATAACATACGTAACATACAATTGTTCGCAAGTTACAATACCCCATACCCATCAAAATGTGTCAAACTATACCAATATTCCATTTTTTTAGTTGCCTTTTTATTGAAAATATTTTTGATACAAACTTAGTAGGTCTTCCTAATATAAATGTTAATGCGTGAAAAGCTTACACACAAGTGTAGTGGTGTAGAGTACCGTATATGTAGTCGGTCCCGTCCCTACTATGGCCTTTCGTGGCCTCTGTTAACAAAAACAAAATCATTTATTATATTTATTAGTTATAAATTGCATTTTCAATCTTAAGATTAATTAGTGGTGGAAAGTGTTTGGATTTTGCAGGATTATTATTGCAGTTCAATTATTAATTTGATCCACTGTAAATTCGCACATACATCTATCTACTAGAAGACTGCAGCTTACAGTGCCATATTTACAGATAGATACTGGATGATTTTCCTCTAATTCTGACGTTTAACATGAGCCATCGCTAGCCACCACAAATCGTACGTATCATTAACAAGAGCAATGTGATAATCAGGTGCCAAGACTCAAGCAAATGTTCAGTTTCGTTTACGGTTAGTGAACAGAAAAAAAACGATAGATGGATGGGAGGACGTACAGCATGAAGCATTGGGCCAGCCGCAGACCTGTTTACACGTGCACTTGGCCATATCAGGCAATCAGGTGAACAGAAAGCCAGCCACATATTCAGCAATCAAGCAGCCAAGTTCAATGTGCGACGGACGATACATGGATAATTCGTCGTTTTAGCGGTGTATTTATTTTCTGCTGTTCTCTTTAAATGTTGACTTGCGAAATGCTACAGCGAAGAACAGCAACAACGGAAACCAATCATCCAAATATGACCTAGTCATTCTAAAGACAATTTAAATATTCATTCATTCAATCCCCCACATTTGTCAAATGACTAATAAATTGGTTTGTCCCCCTTCGAAGAGTGGTGACACACAAATTTGCCAAGAAATTGTTAAGAAATATTAACGTTTGTTTTTTTCTTTCGCTGTTGACTGGCTGAATGGAATGTCAACGATTTTAACAAGAGGGAAAGTAAATTACAAGCTGTTTTGTTGTTCGAATCAAAACCAATTTGAACAAAAAAAGTAAAATTATAGCATGTTAAGGAGAACATTTATTGATTAATTTCGAAGGTAAAAAAATTAATTATTTACGATTTTTTAAAAGTTACATACATGCATGTGATGCAAATATAGAAAAGTGTAAAGTACCTGTCACAAAAACATTGAAAATGGATATATTACATCAAGAAAGTGCTGATTGGAGTTTAATAAATTGTACGTTTGTTTCAATCTTAAAGTTTATAAGCGTCTTCCCTATCTTGGCAAAGGCGCAAGCACTTGAAGAATACGTTATCTGCTTAGAGCTTTAGTATGCCTACTAGAGCTGGCACACTATCGATAGTCAGACTATCGCTTTGATCACTGTCGTAAAGTTTTGTTTATATCAGAGTGAGAAACAATTATGTTTTAAATAATTCTTGACATATTTGCCAAATAACTTGTTTTGAAAGCCGACGAAACATTTGTTTTAAGACAGCAATAAAAACGATAAACATTACTCGTACCTAATCAATCGGATATCGGATTTATCACCTTTAAATCTAACAAGGGTATATACACTTTGATAAATTCGAAATGTACCTGATTTGTTCCAAACTTTACAACTAGTATTATTTAGCCAAAACTTACAGTGCATGGCATAATTATTTTGACAAGTTTGAAAAAATGGTGTGTTTGGTTTTTTACAGGGTTAGTCTTCTACAAAAATAAAAAAAAAATTCTGGCTAATCCTTTACTAGAGAACTTAAAATTAGTAATAAATTTTATCTATTCAAATATACGCTTGCACTTTTGTAATGAAAATAAAATTTTACTGCGTGGCATAAGTATTTTGACAAAACTGTCCTATTGATTTTTGACCTCAACAATTAAAAAATGTCTTTTTTATATTTTTGATTATTATCAGCTACGGTAAAATTAATATATTTCACACACATCTGTACTATTATGGTCCCATTTGCGGATCGATATTTCAAGGATATAGGGATATTCAAGAGATTTATCATTAAACAATATTTTCTATGGTATTCTCCCATTATCTTGGAATATTTTGCGAATTTCGATTTTTTTATGAGAATAAGAACATATTTTCTCTTACAAATGTGATATTTGAAGGAAATAACTTTATTTTTGAACCCAAAATACGCTCCAAACGTGCTCCACAAGATTCAGCCTTACCATAGTAGCAGTGTTCTGCAAATAAATACATAACATTTCGATCAGTTTACTACCATGTTGTTATGAAAGATCGTTCAAAGTGCCAAAATATTCATTATGGTCCACATAATTAACGATAAAAAGGTGCATGGAGCATTTAGGAATGGAAATAGCATCAGAAGGACATTTATTTCACAAAGATACCCAACCTTTTGGCGGATTTTATACCTTCAGCCTTTAGGCTAGAAAGGGTTTATACCCTTTGATACGACCAACAAGTAAAAAAGTATCAGTCGGCTTTGCCGACAGAGATATACCCTCAGCCTATGTGAACTTTCATCTACGGTCAGATCGAATGTATTTATGGTCTTCTCATTATTTTGTAACCTTTTTTGGACATTTGAACTTGCCGCCGAAAATATGGATTATGGAAGGGCATCTTATTTTGGGAGTCATATTTTTTCGATAGATATCGTGCCCACTAGTCAACTCAGTGGGTCGTCGCATAACTTATGGACCAGTATGCCAGGAAGAATGGACTTGTCCACGGAAAACATAATACCGCCGTATGCAGGACAACAACGAACAGCATCGGTATACATTTCCAAAGGATCTTCGAACAGACCTTAAACGGCTCTTAGACACAAATGTTGAACCTATGGTACCTCCATTTTAGAAGTTAAACAAAATTTGGACAAAATATTAGGAGTTCCAAAGTTTGTTGAAGAGATATCGTGCATACCATTTAAGTGATGTTTTTTCAAGAAGTATGGACTTGCCCCTGAAAAAAACTTTTACCGTCGTAATTGAGGCAGCGAATGCAAGTTGCTTAAAAAAATCAAAGTGATTCGAGAGCAGGTCTTAAAGTGAACTTATCCGTAATTTTGTGTGATAGGTACCCGAAGGAGTGGACAAACATAGTCCATATTCGAACCTGCTCTATATCTGGTAGATATAATAGGATGTGTAAAGTATGGACCAAATCGGTCATTCCCTTCAAGGGTTATCGTGCGAACAATTTTTCCGAACATTTTTGAACTTTTGTGGGGGAGGTACCTGAAGGAGTGCACCGATATTGCTTATGTTCGAACTTAAACTATGTTTGAACAAAATATTACTTAGTGAATACAAGTTGCTACAACAAAAATCAAAGAAAATCGAGTACAGCTCCTAAACAGTCCATACTAGAACCTCATCTAAGTCTGGTAGAAATTTCACAGCGTTTTCCATATTTTATTATTTATTCGTTACAAAATAAATAGATAACTGCAGCGATATCAAATCATTAGCTAAATTTATCACCGAAACTGTCATTTTAAATTTCGTTACAACTGTTGACACCAACATTCCCTATTTTAATTTAAAATCTATGACTGTAAAGTATATTTTTACTTAAATGTTAATAATTTAGCTAAAGCCATTAATTTTGGTACCAAAAGGTACGATTAAGCACAAAAAAAAAACTATTATGGTGATCCATAGTTTCTAGTGTATCGCAGTAGAGCTAATAAAAGTGTAATAAAGTAAAACACACATTTGCTTCAAGTTCTGTTATTATTATGATTCATTCTGCTTAACAAAGTGTGTTCGATTTCATTTTTGCACATATTACATACATATGATAAATAGTAACATGATCAAACATGAATGAATTGGTGGAGTTCTTCTTATGAATATTATAAATATAACAGCTTCTTAAATGTCTGCTGATGTTCATCAAAAAAAAAACAACGAGTAGAAAACAAAGCAACACGAAAATAATAAAACGCGTAAAATCTCCCTCCGTACAACAAACAATGAATCTTTCAATTCATTCATAAAAACACCACACACACATTAAATCGACGATAACAAAAAATACTGTGTGTTGAAGAATACTTAATGAATACAGCAGCAGCATTGGAGCGACCCCATCATTTCCATCAAACTTGGAGAAATACGAAACTCTAAGCCAAAAACAAAAAGCACTCCGCAATCACCAAACGAACGTAAACATGAACAATGTAAACAAACCGCGAACGCTACACAACTTGCTGCGATTTGTAATGGAATCTCTTGAAGAATTCCCTTAGAGTACAAAGTATTATTGCATAGTAGGATGCCCGACAATAATGTGAAAGAAACCAGTAATATCACATCCGCTGAAACATCTTTACCATCAATAATGTGCTAATAATCGCCAATTTTATAAATGCACACACAATACATCCCGGTTCATCTGAATAGAACCATCCAATATTGCCAGCATCTTTCTAACGATAGGAGAGGAATTATACGAGGGAAACTAAAAAATTTCTGGCCTAGGCAATACGCAGAGTCGCCAGACGCCATTTGACATTTTTTGGAAAGTTTGACAGTTTTTAGCCTAAACGTACTCAGGTGAGTTTGACATGCGATAATGTCTCGTATTGTTTACAGCGACTTGAAAATATCACTTTGCAAAATTTTCGTCCGTTAATTTTTCACAAATTTCTTCTTGGATAATCACGGCAAGAGTGCATCGATCAAATTAAATGTGTGTATGTCGAAAAAGGGCCATCCTAAAGCACTATGAAAAATTGATTTAATGAATTTAATCGTGGCCCACACTGGCCAAAAACGAAGGTCGTGAGGATCGCCCAAAATTGGCCGTTGTGCCAGAAAAAATTAAGCCGTGAGTGAACGGACAATGCAAGATCGACATGTTATATACCGTGAGATAGAGGCACCCTCGGGTAGAGTTGTATAGTTCACGAACGAACTAGTTCAATTGAACGATTCATGGAAAATAGCGTATGAACTAGATCACTTGATATAGTTCATTGTAGTTCAATAGTTCACTGAACTAGAATTAGTCGGTGACCGTACGATCAACGAACGAACGATTCACAATCTGGTTCAATATGTCGTTCACAAATGCATAAAGTGACGCCGTCGTCTGTGTTATGTGATGCCTTCGTAATGTGATGTGTTTTTTTATGTTTTGGATCAAGGTACATGGAATAGCTGTTCGAAAACATAAAGACAACACATTCCAATATGTGGAATCCATTACCTATTCAATATTCCTTATTTTGGATAGAAAAAAAAAATAAGAAAAAACACACAAAGATAACACACAATATAAGATTTTGTTTGCCAGTCAACTAAGGACGTCTTAAATTAATACTTACTTAATTTCTCTTTATGAATGTAACACAAATATATAAATATAATATTTTAAATTATATTATTCCTATTTATATTCCTATTCCTATTCGGTGTATGTATCCATTTTTATCAAGAGGACGATTAAGAGCCGGTGAACGATTCTGATCCGAATGATTGAACTGGATAGTGAACTATGAACTAGATTACTGAACTAGTTCAGTTAAAAGAGCTGAACTATTGAAATACATCTTTCAAATGAACTAGATTGTACCACTCTGCCCTCGGGCATTTCTTCCACCAACTAACTTTTCATATTGTATGAACACATGTCCGCAAAAATGGATTTTTCTCGTTAGATCCAGCAAAATTGGACAATCGCTCAAAAAAGGCTCTTATGGAATGGTGCAATGAAATTGGGAATAAAAACGATCGCGGTGCTTCAAACGACGTTTATAAGATCGTCACAAACGACGAATCCTGGATCTGTGCCTAGGAGCCCGAAAGAAAACAGGAATTGGCCGTTAAGATTTACGAAAGCTAGCCAAAACCAACGAAAGTTGTTCATATAAGAAGCACTTCGAAGCAAATGTTCGCCTGACCGCGTGGCGTTTATAGGGCTTGAGAAATGTAGGAAGGTGAATTCTAAGGGGCACACTACAACCTGTTTGCCGGAAGTGTCCTGAGTAATTCGAAAAACGAAGAAGAGAAGACGAGTCATTCTGCATCATGACAATGCGAGCTCTCAGACATCGATTCAAACCAGCGCTTGTTTGACCGGACAAAACGTGGAATTGATTAGTCATCCGCCGTGCAGCCCTGACCGGGAATACAATAATTTCATTTGATTCCTAAACAACAAGAAAAAAGGCGTTGTCAACGATTTTCGTCGCCAGAAGATGCTGTAAAGCGTTCAAAAACCATGTTTTGGAAGTGTCTCAATCGGAGTGGAAAAAGTGCTTCAACAATTGGTTTAAGCGCATGAAAAAGTGTATAAATCATGCGGAAGCCCCTCATGGCATGTTCTCAAACTTACTGGGGATTAAGGCCCTACGAACAAAATATAACAAATTATTAAGTTGTTAACGGTAAGACGGGGTCTGCATAGAGTTGGGCAATCTAGATCCTAGTTTACTGTCCTAGTTCCATACAGTATGAGTAATGTCAAAATAACGTTTAAAATTACGTATACGCAGTTTTTTCATACAAACGATGTGGACGATTGGAACTGCGTAGTGAACTAGATATTTCTATTGAACTAGATTGGCACAACTCTAGTCTGTATACAGTCCAAGTGCTTTTATATAATCGTAATATTTTTCTTAGGTTAATTCCGATACAAATCTACCATCTTTCACTACTCTCGTTTTAAGGAAAGTCCATAAATGGGCCTGATATGGGGCCGTTATTCACAGCAGGCCCTCTAGATTATATTCTCCTGTTATACGATTTCCTAGGCCTTTTCCAAACTTATCAAGGGCCAAATTAAATTTAGATTAAAATATTCTGTTCCTATTAATTATGTAACTTTTCTAGCTTTATAAATGCATGTATTCAGTCTTAAAGAGACCCTTAACTAATAAAAATCTGGATATGATACAAAAATAATGTAAAAAGTCATAATTTTGAGCCTTATTTATATAGCGACGGAGTGAGTTGCAATTATTTTGTCTGCTAAAATATGGGATATTTCTTTTAAGTAGGCTATTAAAAGTGGACCACCGTTATAAGGTACACAAACTAATTGTGGGTGCTTTCTTCGGAGTATGAAGAATATTTTAGTGCAGAAAAACTGAACAAAAAGATGCTTTTTACAAATATTATAGCGGTAAAACTAAATTTTATATGTCAGTTGCAAATGTTTTGACCGATACTGTATATTACCATAATGATAGCTCGGAATCGATGATAAAACTATGCCAGGTCCATCCAAAATAAATCAATGGTGGAAACGAAATGAGACACCTACCAGCACTCCCAACTTATCAAAAGCTGGAGGAATTCTTTCAGAGGTAAAATGGTAATAATAAAACATGTCGTAAATATAGTTTTTAATTTAATGTAGGACTTAAAAGCACCGAAGCATGTCACACTACACCTAATTTTTACAGTCAGAGTTTTCCGAAGTTGATGAATTAGTTGGAAATTCATTAAAAGCTTCCTTGATAAGAGAATGTGACGATTGGGATCACTCCGTGAAAATGGCAAAAAGAATAATGGGATTTAAATAGCAATACATTTCTACTGGAATGGCCGTTGTTGTCCGACGCAAGGGCATCAGAATTAGTGAGTATTCATGAGCTATTTATTTATTACTGGCTAAATGCTATGTATTCTCAGAAAGGTCATCTCTTACATTCATTATGGGAACAATTTAAGAAGAAAATTTGCTCAGGTAAGTAGTAATCCCACGAATCAGATTTCAATATAATTATTACTAATTAGTCCGGTCAAAATAGACATGCGTATAAGGGGGAAATAGCAAAAATTCCCACAAAGCTGAATTTTGGTGGAGAGCTAGGGTTGGCCATTAGGAGCAACGTCCTAAAAGTCCCCATCGATCCCATGTGTGCAAAACAAGTTATTCGGGGTCAAAGGTCATTTTTGGAGACATTATTCAGTTTTTTTAATTTTTCTCAAAAACGGTAATACTTAGCAAAAAGTAAAGTAAAAGTTGTAGATTCAATAATTGTCTACAAGATTGGTCCTTATGATTCTTAAAAAAGACTTACCATTTTCGAGATATCTCGATCTAAATGTCAAATAAAAAATTTGCCGCGTAAGTACATTATGAGGCGAACCGGTTAAAGTACCAACACTATGTGTTAGATACTTCCGTAAGCTTTCAAACGATATCCACTTTGCAGTAATCGGTTCAGTAGAACAGGGTCTAACCCGGTTTTTAAATTTGGCCTTTCGGGTCTAATAACCGGCGAACCGGATCCGCAACCGTTGAAATTTATACATTTCCGTAATCAGCGCAACAATCCCTACCTTCGGACAAAACGTGAAAAAAATCGGAGAGTTTTCGTTGGGGTCGTTCCCGTTGGGCTTTCGATTATACATGTGGGTTAAATGGGCTATTTTTGCATAAAATGACTCAAACATTGAATAACTCTACCAAACAGACTCCGATTTTGTTGGAATTTTTAAGAGATAGCTATAATTTCGCTCTTCAAGAAAATATATATATTTTTGGGGGACAGACCCGATTACTTCGCCTATTTTAGCCGGTTCGTCTGAATATGTGCATATTTCCCTTATAAGTGGATAAAAATCATGTGTTTTTTAGAACAGCTATATCTCAAGAATGGTTCCTTCTAAGAAAAAAATTGTGAGGGTCAAACTTGTAGATAATTTTTCTGTCTACAATATTTACTTTAGTCACTTTTTGATTAGATCAACCGTTTTCAAAAAATAAATCCGAAAACCTAAAAACCCTTAAATTTTGACCTTTGACCCCGAATAATTTTTTTTGCACACATGGGATCGATGGGGACTTTTAGGACGTTGCTTCTAATGGCAAACCCTAGCTCTCCACCAAAATTCAGCTTTGTGGGAATTTTTGCTATTTCAATGTCTATTTTGACCGGACTATAATATCTTTTTATATTTTCATTGCAGATTCCGAAGATTTTATATACGCGATACTATTGAATGCAGTATTACCATCACCAGCTAGATTTAATTGCGGAGACGGTAAAATATACAGGAAAGCTTTGTATTGTGTCTACCGACAATTGAGGCGCTCAGCGCCAAAACGGCCTAACCCACATGCCCAAAAAAATCAAACAGACTGTAAAGATCTAACCAGAACCTTTTGAAATAACTACTAAAAATTTGAAATAAATAATAAAATTCCATATTGCTTTGAAATAAACTAGGCAATGCTTCCTTCTAAAATAACACTGTGCAACATTTTTGAGCCAATCGCGTGCAAACAACTTCTGTCCAGAATTTTATGAAAGTAGAGAACCAATAGGCAAAACCCATATTTAAGTTTTGTTTTCTTAGATCGGGTTCGGATTTTATGGTCTCATCTAAACATGGTTAAATATCGAATTTTTAAAACAAATCGGGGCTGTATCTCTGAAACCAATACGAATCTTGCCATTATTTCAGCAGCAAAATTGTAGATAAGAACAAGAAGAAAATATTTGGAGGAATAGTGAACTCGGAAAACTGCATTTATTGCCTCAAATTTTATAATATATCTAAAAATTCTATAAGTTGTGTATATTTCGCAGCGTATCTCCCAAACTGTTAAAATTTTCTTAATGTTACCTTTTGGGAAAATATTCGCTGGAATGTAATACACAACTCTTCAGAACATTATATTTTTATAAAATGTCTCTATAGCTTTTTTTCTAGCATATTTTTCAACAACAATTTGGTAAATATTTCAACAATTCATTGAAATCCCCAACATGAGAATAAACAGCCTGTGTGAACATTGTTTGAAATAAGTTTTGTAGAAGGTATGTTATGAAATACCCCTTAAACAACGTGAAATAACCATTTTAGAGTTTCAGAATGTGCTGAAGAATTGATGGTCACATTATTTGGAAAATTTTTATAATGGTTACTTGGTTCAACTCCCAACAGTTTAGTTGCTACTGACCGGAATTCCAGAAATTATGTAAACTTTTCTATATTTTAACGAGTTTGATACGCTCGATGCAGCTTTTCCTAGTTCATCTGTTTGACACATAAGTTCTGCTACTTTAGGGCTACAATATTGCTGAAGATTGCAAAGCAAAATTCTTATTAGTTTCGGAGATAAAGGTCCGATCCCTTGGAAAAACAATCATTCTAGGTCGGTTCAGATGAGACCATAAAATCTAAACCCGATCTAACAACACAAACCCAATTAAGGTTTTTGTAGTCTCAATATGTACTTTCAGAAAATGCCCATTAGAAGTTGTCTGCATTTCCAGTGTTGCACAGTGTAATGCAATATGGAATTTTTAAGAATTTATTTTAAAAGGTAACTGAAACCTTTACAGTTAGCAGGCACTTTTTCCATAAGTCACAGTTAACCAAACTAGCAAGCGAAAAGGAAATGAAACAATTGTATGAATTATTTTTGCGAAATAGGTAGAGAACATTTTTTATTCAGTTTCTTCAAGAAGAAGAGGGGTGAAGACGGTAAAATGAGTGAATTAATCAGTGCTTTGTGTTTTCTTAAAGTAATGGTGCTTTTTAGTAAATTAAATGCCCAACACATTTTACAATTGAATTAAAAAGGTTAATGGAAATATTATATTGGACAAAAAAGAAATCGTATTTAGTATTGGTAATAATATTAATACAATTTTCATATACATTCATACCGAGTTGGAAGTTGTCTGCAATGTGTCTTCAAAGTTGTCTCCAATCCATTGAAGACGGTTCGACGACAGCCCTTTGCGATCATCGACGACATTTTCACACAAATGTCGCAAAACTCGTGCACAATAAGTTGAGCGACAAGGTAAGCGAAGTTGTCCTCATGGACGATAGAATGAACATTAACTTGTACCAAGGCACATTGCAAGACATTTTCGTTCAAAATGTCACACATCGCACATGGAAGAGTGGCAAATTTGGTGACACCGTCTTGTTTAAAGACAATTTTGAAATTTTTCATTGATGAAATGGTCGTCGCAGATTCAATTTCCTACTGGGTATATTTGAAATATTTATGTACCTATTTATTACATTATAGCTTTGTTCCTTTACGTTAAAGTTTCTTAAGGTTTTGCCTGGTTTACCATTTTTAACTCGAAAAGCGTTCCTTAACCCCAAAGTAGCAAGTAGCAACACTTGACTACTTTCTGCTCGACAAATTTCGTGGTGTACAAAGTGGAAAATCTGTCAAACTGCTGATTTGAAATTTATTTGACAATTAGGACAAATGAAAAAAGAAAACGATGCACACTGTTAAAGCAAAATAAAAAGAAATAAAATAAATATAAATAAATATAAATAATAAGCAATTTAAACCAGTAAAATAAAAAATAAAAAAAAACAGAGAAATTTATTTCGTTTGTTGTTATTTTGTAAGCAGCCACGTTTGTCTTTTGATATTGCTGCCAGATCTACTATTTTTCCATTCCTTTACTTTTGTGCACAACGTGTTACGTTACAGCAATCTTCTTTGCTATTATTACCATTAAACAAGTAAAAAAGTATCAGTCGGCTTTGTCGACAGAGATATACCCTCAGCCTATGTGAATTGAAACTTTCATCTATGGTCAGATCGAATGTATTTAGGGTATTTTCTCTATTTTGTAGCCTTTTTTGGACATATCAACAGTGTTGTAGAGGAGGTACTTAAAGGAATGGACCGACATAGTCTATTATGCAAGTGGATCTTATTTTAGGAGTCATATCTATTCCATAGATATCGTGCGCACTAGTCATTCCAGTGGGTCATCGTATAAATTTTGGACCAATATGGCAGGAAGCATGGGCATGTCCACGCAAAACATAATATCACTGTAAACAGGACTACAACGAACAGCGTCAGTATATATTTCCGAAGTATATTCGAGCAGACCTTAAACTGCACCTAGACACAAATGTTGAACTTTTGTGGGGGAGGTACCCTAAATTATCTCCATTTTAGAAGTTAAACTAAATTTGGACAAAATATTAGGAGATCCAAAGTTTGGACCAAATTTGTTCCAGAGATATCGTACATACCATTTAAGTGAAATTTTTTAAATATTCGGGGGAAGTACCGTAAGTTGTGGACCGGTCTTGCCTATCTTCGAACTGAAACCATGACAAAATATGACGGAGGTCAAATTTTGATCAAGAGTGCCACTACATATGGTGCCATAGGGTTTTTTTACAAATTTCTTGTTCTTTTCTCAAGAAGTATGGACTTGCCCCTGAAAAAACTTTTACCGCCGTTATTGAGGCAGCGAATGTAAGTTGCTTCAACAAAAATCAAAGTGATTCGAGAGCAGCAGTGAACTTATCCGTAATTTTGTGTGATAGGTACCCAAAGTAGTGGGCAAATATAGTCCATATTCGAACCTGATCTATATCTGGTAGATATATTAGGATGTGTAAAATCTGTCACTCCCTTCAAGAGTTATCGTGCGAACAATTTTTCCGAACATTTTTGAACTTTTGTGGGGGAGGTACCCGGAGGAGTGGTCCGATATGGCTTATCTTCGAAGTTAAATTATGTTTGGACAAAATATTACGAAGGCAAATTTTGGACTAAATCGGCAGATCCGTTCGAGAGTTATCTTGCGCTCCAACCACTACACACGGTTTCACAGGGGGTTTTCGCACCTCTCAGGAAGTATTGACTTGCCCCTGATGAATCTTATACCATCGTATGGCAGGCAGTGAATACAAGTTGTTACAACAAAAATCAAAGAGATTTGAGAGCAGGTCCTAACTTTTGTGGAAGAGGTACCAGAAGGAGTGGACCGATATAACTCATCTTCGAACACAAACTTTTATTTCACAACTAGCGAGAAGCGTTCAACTATGTTTCTATATTTTATAATTAATAGTATTTATTTTTTTTCTTTCTAAAAGAGTAACATTGGGTCTGTACGATAACTCCAAATTTATACAAATTCGTACAATTTTTTACTGAAAGCTGTTGGATAGCAAAATTGTTGAGTAAAAAGGAGCGAGATGAGAGAAATTTTTGAAAGTTCTGTGACTGAAAACTTATAAATGTTTGCAGGGAAAATTTTTCCCGTAAAAAAATTGGAAGATGCCCAGCTGAATTTTAACCAGCTGCTCAATGTTAACAAATAAAAATGTTCACATTTTTGAGCAAGAAAATTTCAAAAAATAAAATATTTTAGAATAAACAACATTGGATTATCCCTTTAAATATCTAAAATGCAATTTTAAAATGAACTTTTTGTGCTATTTGATTTAAAATATCAAAGAGAACAAAAAAATTTGTTCATACATTTTTGGAAAAAGCTGACTTTGTTGCAAGTTTTTACAAAATGTTGTTCGATAACTTACTGAGTAATTATTGCTGGGAAAGTTATCGTACACACCTATATATTATTATTTAATTTTTTGTTCTGTTTTATTCTATACCACTTTTTTTCATTAAAGTCTGTTCGGGGGGTCACCGTGGTGCAATGGTTAGCACGTCCGCCTTGCACTCAGAAGGTCTGCGGTTCGAATCCCAGACCAAGCAACATCAAATTTTCATCGGTGGCAAAATTCCCCCTCAGTAATGCTGGCGACATTTCCTGAGTATTTAAGCCATGAAAAACTTCTCTACAAGTGGTGTCATAAGACACGCCGTTCGGACTCGGCAATAAAAAGTAGGTCCCTTATCATTGAGCCAATATGAATCGGCGTGCACTCATTGATATGAGAGAAGTCTCCCTTGTCCCATCTGGGATGTTTGTGGAACAATTATATATAAAGTCTGTTATGTATTTCCTTTATTTGAAATTTGGTACGTACCTACGCGTCTGTTTTGCTTTTGTCTTAAGCATTTCTATACATTGCAATAAAAGAAACAATCACCACCATTTATTTATGTTTGTATACATATTTGTATGTTTTTGTGGATTTTGGGTTTGTATTTATATTTTATCCACCCAAACATATATGTGTTTGCACCCAAACATATATTTGTTTGCAGGACCCAAACATATGTTATGTTAGGGACTGTTGCGAACTTATACATATATGTATGTCTGCTGCAAAATGTGTTTGAGAGGCCGTTTTTCCTTCGTGTATATTCATTAATAAATTTATTAATCGCACTAAGGGCTTGTATAGTAAGTCGTCTATTGTCGGAATGAGAGCACAGTATTTCCTTTCCTTGTTTACCATTTTAATTTCTGTTAACTATTTAACAATAACTATTGATAATTGCGACACTACTGTCATTATTTCATATTTCATAAAAATGGAGTAGCAACGATTAATGAGTTGCAATAAACATAGACAAATTAAAACGTCTAAGGTGTGTCCTACACATTTGAGCAATATAAATGAATTTAATTTAAGCTAAATGATAACGAGGGCTATTTATAGAGTCCTTAGAGAGCACATCGATTGTGACGATAGTGAGCCAAAACAGTTGCAAATGGAAATTAAATTCCGGAGAATTCTACAAAATAAGCCTTCATAGATAAGCATGGAATTTTCTGGTAAATGTACTTTGTTCCCAACTGAAATAAATACTAGTATAACAAAAAAAAAACAAGTAAGAGGAAAATCGTACTGGCCGATTTCAATGCTGTCGCCAGTAGCAAAGATCCTACAGGCACTACTCCTCCCCACGATGAGAAGCTGTTTTCCAGTTGCCCAACATCAACATGGATTTCGGAAAATGCATAATACTACAATAGCATTAGACGCCATATATATTGGGTGTAACATTCGATAGCATGTTTAAGTCGTCCGCGCAAGCCACAGTTATTTGCCATAAGACCAGAAGTAGGAACAAGGACCTGAAGTCGCTGGCCGGCAGCACTTGGGTTGCTGACAAAGAAACCTTGTTGACCTCTTACAACGCTATAGGCCGGTCTGTGGTAAGCTATGCGGCGTCCGCGTGGTATGCAAATGTTAGGGCTACGCAGTGAAAGAAGATTCAAACCTGCCAGAATGCCGCACTGAGGACTGCAACAGGGTGCCTTTTCATGAGAACCAGTGGACCATCTTCATGAGGTGGCGAAGGTTTTACCCGTACATCAGCACAACAGATGTTGTCGATGCAGTACCTACTTGGGTGTTATCGCAGTGAGCATCCCTGTCACGATTTAATGGACAGGCTTCCCCCACCCAGTCCAAATGTATAGAAAAGAACCTCTAGATCAACAAGACTATCAGACAGGCATGGATAGCATTCACTCAGACATGGCTGCGCAGGCGGTATGAATGCCGTACTTGGAGACCACCCTCCACCCATCGAGAGGTTTTAGTCATGATCCGGACCTCAATTCGGATTGGACCCAAATTGATGCCACGATACCTAACACATGCCCGCAATCTGGATTGGGACCACACGACACACTGGGTATGTTTGGCTGCCCAGCTAACCTCAATCATCTGTCTCCTGATTCTTTATGGACGCAACCAGTCGAGGTTGCAAAATTCTTTTGGGTGCAGAGGAACCACGAACAAACATATATACGTTGCTACAACAACACACAAAATTTTGGCCAAATTCGATCCAACCACAGTACAATAATGTATAGGTAGGATAGGTATGAATGAAATCGCTGAAAAATACAACCCTGTAGAAATGGCTTGAAACGTCAAATGGCATGGAGCAATAATAAAGGTAGATGTATAAAAAATAAAAATCACTTTAGCTATGCTTCCAGAATATTGCTGCTTGAAAAGTGTACAAAAATATCAAAAGTTGTATCCAAACTTATGACAATAAAAACAACAATACCATTCTTTTCCCTTATTTTTTACTTTACAAGTTTGGTTAGAACAAATTTCATTCCGTTAGAACAAATTTCAATTCATATCAATATTTGACATATCGTCGTTCTTTCGCAAGTAATACTATTAAAAAATCAAGAATTTAATTTTGCCACACGAATAATATTTTTTGTCCTTCATTGCAATTTTAAAATATATTTTTTAAAATATCCATTCAAAGTAGGCATTGAAATAGCAAACATTCCCACAAAGGTAAATTTTGGTGGTAAACTAGGGTTTGCCATTAGAAGCAATGTCCTAAAACTCCCCATCAACCTCATGTGTGCAAAAACAGTTATTCGGGGTCAAAGGTCAAAATTTAGGAATTTTTTGGTTTTCGGATTTTTTGTTGAAACCGGTGTGTCTACTCAAAAAGTGACGTATAAACTCTGTTTTTTGCAACATGTTGCTAGAAAATACAAAAAGTTGCAAGCTGGCACAAGACACAAGGTAGACGCATCAGTGAAATGCTGCAACAAAAATAATTTAAAATGTCAAAATTTGTAAACAATGCGGAAGAATTAAATTTGCATTGATATACAAAGTTGATTTTAATCAACCAAGACTAATATTTAGGATGTCTAAAAGATAAAATAATTCATTATTCGCTCATTAGTTAGCATTAGTAGCATAATGTGCTAGCACTTTCAATATTAAACAATAAATTTGTAATTTGCCGTATGTTTTTGAGACGAATTCAGTTTACAACAACATCTTTTGACGTTTCAAATTCGATCAGATGGGCTCAAAAACAGCTGACTGCCATTTAAATCCTCCAAAGGTTTATCTAAATGCAATGAGATTTGTACTGGATATATGCATTATAGGATCACAAATGACTATTTCCATAATATGGTGAAAAAGAAAACAAATCTCTGCTTCTCTCATTTCCTCTGACCGCGATTTATTTAAAAAACTCGTACACTATAAAGAGTTTACAACATACAGCCATAACGGTACTTCGTAATAGTTTTTTTTTTTATTTTCATACAATATTTTAGTTAGTGAGTGCTGCCGTCTTCTATGCATTCCACTGAAGTGTATAATTGAATTCGCTTTAAGGATATGTGGCAACATTATTGCAAAAATGATTCCTATTATTTTGCACGCATCTTTATGTATATTCTATATATTTTGCCTGACTTACTTGTTTTGCAGTGTATTGATGTGGAGCTTCTATACAACCGATAATAGCTCACCCATCGGCTAAACATTCTCGTGTAGGGTGTAGCACTCTTTTTCATTACATGAATTGGATTTCATTATCCTTTCCTCATTTCATGTTCAGAACAATTTTAATTCTTAGGAGAATTAAACGTTTAGTGGTTAAATATTCCACGATAATGGTAGAATACAATTTTCAATTCTCTCAACTTCAATTCAGTTGTAAACAATATAATGAAGTTTGCACTACTCTTTATTTCTGTAATATTCACAAAGAATATTCAAACAGAAACAGTGTTTGAAATAATAAATCAACTTCATGAGGAATTTGAAATTTACACTATTCTAGAATTTGTAAACAACGAAACCAGCGATATATTACCAAATCTAAAACTACCGCATCTGATAATAGGCAATGAAACAGCTACGAAATTAAGGGAATCCCAAGGAGAAAGGGTGTTGAGCTTTGTTCGAATAGATGTAATACATCTAACGGACTTGGAAGCATTCATAAAACCATCCTTGGTCAATCTACATTTGGGCGAAATACTTTTTTACACGAATTCCACATGGTCAGATGAAGATGAATGGCAATGGTTGTTTGAGTGGTGTTGGAACGAGGGATTCTGGCGAGTCTTATTGATGAATAATGCTGAGCAGTATCTCACCATGGATTGTATACCTGAAATGAAGATCAAAACTGTTACTTTGGAGGCATTTTTTGCAATGAGACGTCACCCTATTGTTAATCTACAAGGTTATACGGTGAAAGTTGCTCTGGGCCATAATCCACCACGTGTTAGTGCCTTTTACGATGACGATGGAGTTTTGCAAGTTGGTGGATTTTATGGTCACATTGTAAACATGTTTATCGCACAGTTCAATGCCACCGTAGACTATGTCCTCATGCCCAACATGTCGACGTACTCGGTATTAAGTTGCATAGAATCGATTTTGGAACAAACCTCCGACATCTGCAGTGATGCCATCTTATTTGGCAATGGCATTGAAACCACGCGTCCTTTGCACGTTGTCTCAAGTCATTTGGTAGTACCATTCGATAAGCCCCTGGAGAATTATCACTATTTTCGCAAACCCTTTGCCACCGATGTGTGGATATGCATTGCGGTTACCTTCATCTCTACCATAGTTTTACTTGTCTTAGTGGAATACAAGGAATATGGACGTTTCCGCTTGGTCAACAGTATTTTAACAACATTTTCAAGTTTTCTTTGTGCATCATTCAGTGTGGAGCATTTCTCACCAGCGTATCACTATGGCTTGGAGACGATTTTAATTTTTAGTGGTTTCATGATTTCCAATTTTTACTTGGCGGTTTTATCGGCTCTTTTGCTCACCAAGATCTATGAAAGAGAAATCGAATCTATTCAAGATGTGCTGACTCACAACCTGACTATTTTGACAACCGAATTCCAACAATATGTTCTCGAAGTCACCAAAGCATCGCCGCAAATAAGGCGTCAAACTATTACCGTTTCGGAGGAGGAGGCTGTGAGTAACATGCGTAAGCTGAATACTGAATATGTTTATTTTGGCTTAAATGCCGAAGTTGATTTCTTTCTGTATCAGCAGAAATATTTGTCTCGACCAATAATGAAGAAGTTAGCCGACGAGGCTGTGACAACCGATATTGGAGAAATTCCAATGCGCGCATATTGGCCGCTGCAACACCTTCTCATGTCTCACATGGAAAATATATTTAGTAGTGGAATTATAATGTATCTGGAAACGGAAACCTTTGAGGAAGGCATACGCCAGGGTGATATAGCCTTTATACCCAATAGAGATTTATCTGTGGAACCCTTGTCGTTGGAGTATTTTGTACTGTGTGGTTTACTTTTAGCCGGTGGTTATTCGTTTTCCATTTTGTGTTTCATTATTGAAATTATTGTTTATAAATATCGTGGAAGGAAATAAATATACATACATAAATATATACAGTTGGTCACACTTTAATTGGTGCATTTCTTAAATTATGACAAGGAATCACTATCGAATTCGATGCAAGACGTGGTATATGATGGAAACAGACTCGAGTCGAATTGCCGAATAATCTCGCGACAGCAAGTTTTTCGACACTGTATTGACTCGGAACTCGAGTTGAGCGTCATACAAACTAACGTGTGTTATTACGTATGCGCAGTTTGCTCATACAAACTACCGGTGTCCATTGAACTAGATAGTGATCTAGGTCGGTCAATATAGTTCAATTGGCACAACCCTACTCGGAACCGCACAACACCCAGATTCCGATCGGCGGTTGTTTCTTCATTCTACACATTAGACCGGAGCGATTCGAAAACCTTAATGGGCGGGTCGCGTTTCTGATTCCTGGGATTGTACTGAGCAAAAAAGTCCACTAGAGCATATGTCTACAGTGAAAATCGAGCATCCCGATTTTGACTTGAAGGTTTTTATCCACGTTCTTTGGATATTTTGTCGTATAACAGCCAAACCATTCAGATTTTCGATCCAACACTAAGACAAAAATTGTAGCCAAGACAATAATTAATAAAAGCATTACAACGCTCCTTCGGGCAGTTTTGGCCTTAAGACAGTGCAAATTTTTCGGAAAATGTCCATAAATGACACTGTGCTACAAAAGTTTACCAGAAAAATATTCAAGCGTTCTGATGCAAAAATTCTATCGTGTTCATGGACATCGAAAATACCATTGGTTTCTTTGGGTCACTTCATTTTTATACCCTCAGCATTTATGATAACGAGTGCCTCCTCGAAATGATGGTTTTAGACCCCAAGTATGTTTGGAGTAAATCCGTGTCAGACAATTTGGAGTTAATTTAGCCATGTCCGTCAGTCCATCTGTCTGGCTGAAGCGCACGAGAACTCTCGAACGGATTAACCGATTCGGCCCAAAATTTGGCTTTCGTAATATTTTGTCCAAACTTAGTTTAAGTTCTAAGATGGGTTATATCTGTCCACTCCTTCCGGTACCTGCCACACAAAAGTTAGAAAATGTTCACAAATTTGTGCGCACGACAACTCTTGAAGGGAGTAACCGATTTGGTCCATACTTTTCGTATCGTAATATCTCTAAGGGACACAGATCAGGGACACATATAGGTCCACTCCTTTGAGTACTTTCAACACAAAATTTGTGAAGAATGCAGTATAAGGCCCGCTCACAATTTTTTTTTGTAACAACTTGTAAACGCTGTCTTCATTGCGACAGCATACTTTACTTCTTGATAGAGAGGCCCAATAGCTCCAAAAAAACCTGCCTGCACAAACTAAACTGGGTAGCGCGTAAGATAAGCCTTGAAGATAGAAACCGATTTGGTCCAAACGTTGTACATCGTATTATATAGACGTCAGAAGTATTGTGTGTTACTCCTTCTTTTTAGGTCCAAGGTTGAGTATACATATATATCTGTCGGCCAAGCCGACTGATAAATTTTTACTTGTATTTTTTTATAACGGTAAATTTGGTTAAAACGGGTTTTCCAAGATTTTCAAGTTTAAACGGGCATACAATTTTTCACAACGGATTTCTATTGACCCTATTTCCTTTTAAACGTGTGAATAATATCTTTCGAACAAATCGGGATGTTCGATTTTCAACGTAGACATATGCTTTAGTAGACTTTTTAAGGTTTTTTCATTCATATCAATGCCCAGACTTTTGGTCTTAGGGTTGTGTACTACAATATAAAATATATTGTAAAATTATAATTTTCTGTGTTGGATTCTATTCTATTGGTCCGTTCCGGCACGGAGGAAAACCTAGGTCCATTATGGATGTACTCAGTTTGCCGCATACACCACGCTCAAACTTCGGTGAAATGCTTCGGAGACGAGACTCCCTCGTAGTCCCCTTAACAGCAGTCGAACACGCAGCATGTAACACCAGCCGCTGCTGTTCCAATCTCTGGAAATACATACCTTTTTACAGTATAAATACAATGGACATCGAGGTAGGATCGAGGAATATAGTGGTCGGATCGAGGAATATAGTGGTGAGTCGGAAGAATATTATGGTCGCGGCGTAGGAGAAACCCAAGCTCAACAACAACTGCAGCTTACTGAGTTGTGATGGTCAAAACGAACTGAGGAAGGATTGCACCAGAAGTCGATCTTTTTTCTTTTTAGAATAAATTAATTCCCTACAGGGCTTTTTTCACAGACACTAACACAGCTTCGACGTAACTTATTTTTTATGAAAGTTTTTATTTACATTAGTAAATTGTTACCATAATTGTAGACAAAGTGGTGACATGTAGACACATGACCCCATGCTTCCTACAGGGAATAAATACATCCATGTTTACATTAGGGAATTTTCCTTGCGTTAATTGTCAGTTTGTCGATGAGAGAGGGTGTTAGGCAAAGGGTTACCGTATGCCTTACCTCTCTCCTTCAAACTGATAATCACCGCAATGAAAATTGTCTAATGTAGATATGGACGCAGATATTCCCTGTAGGAAGAATGGGGTCATGTGCCGACATGTCACCACTTTGTCTACTATTATGGTGACAAAGTCAACACTTTGTCAACATGTTGTGAACAATCGCTTTGTCCCTTTACTTTTATAATGGTAAAAGTGGTAGAAGAGAAATCTGTCAAAATTGCCAGTTTTACCAGAAAAGTAAAGTAACGGAAAAATGGTAGATCTGGTAACAATGTCAAAAGAAACATACAAATTCAATTCTCTTCTTTTATTTTACTGTTTTATTAATCTTGTTTTCTAAGTTCGCTTTTTATACCCTACACCACTAATACATCCAATTTATCCATTTTTTTGGAAATAACGCTAAAGATCGCAATTTTGATGGGATCGTCCCGAAATTTTGAGGGTAAATGGGGGTCTCACAGAGGAAGAAGCCTATTGATTTTGGTGATGGTCGGATAATATTTAGGGGTCGGAATGCGCAAAAAACTTATTTGGATAAAAAGACAATGTTTTTTTCCAAAGTGAATATCTCAGCTTCTATAAGGGGTATACCTGACAATGAAAGTAGAAAATATCACCTTTCTAACGATGTTAAGTAGGTTATCGTAGGTGATCAAACAACGAAGATATCACAATAGTCGCAAATAAAATCCATCTTTTCATTTTTGCGACTGTAATTATAATGACGAATATCACTGCTTTTGTTGGGGACTTTCCAAAAGCAAAGCCTGACTAAGAAAGTAGAAAATCCCATCTTTAAAATTATGCAAAGTAGGTTGGCGTAGGTGGTCAAATAATAGAGATATCGCAATAGTCGGTAATACATCCCTTTTTTCCACTTTTTCTGCAATCACACTACAGGTCGGAATTTTGATCGGATCATCACGAAATTTTCTCACAGATATAGAAGCATATTGATGTTGGTGATGTCGATAGTAATTAATTATTTTGGTTCAGTTCGCCTTAAGTCATTTGGTATAAAACCAGATACGTGAAATCTTTCGTATCTCCCTAAAAGAAATGTTTTCGAGGAAAACATTACACTGTGCAACATTTTTAAGGTAATCTTGTGCAAACAATTTGAACTTAGGATTTTCTGAAAGTACAGACCCAAACGATAAAAACCCTAGTTGGGTTTTGTTGTGTCAGATCCAGCTTGGATTTTATGGCCCCATCTAAATATGATTAAATATTGACTTTTTAAAGAAATGCTGTGCTATATCTTTGAAACCTTTGTGAATCTTCATCTGACCTCTGAAGCAAATTTGTAGATAAAGGCAAGAATAAAATATTTGGAGAAATAATGAACTCGAAAAACTATAAATGTATTGCCTCAAATATTATAAAATATCGAAAATTTCCATAATTTGTATAGATTTTGCACCATATCTCCAAAACCGTTAATTTTTTTCATTTCACCATTTCATAGAAACAGAATTAAGCCCCAGGGGCTGGATTCTTGTTCTATGAAAATTTGAAATAAAAAATATTTCCTTTATAATTGTTTTCATTTGACTTTTATTTCCTTTATACAATTTTTCATCTCACATTTTCATAGAAACAGAATTAACCCCCAGCTGATGTCATACATATGAAACACATATGGTGTTACATAGGTATAGCCGTTATGGGATATTTTATATTTTTACTTACCAACATTGTTGTTGATTTCGTTTTTACGAAATTTTGTTTCATGTGTTTTGGTTGATTTTGAAGACATTTGGTTTGACATTGAGCAGTACAATGTATGTTGCTGGCAGAAAACTTGATTAGCCGTTAGTATATTCTGCACTTGTCCGAAATGAATGCAATCTGTGAGGCGGCGAATCAGTGTCTAAATGTGTTTCTTGTGACTTTTGAAGAGGAAATTGTAAATGTTCACACGTTTATGTCGTATCTTTTCATTTGAAATTTGTTAGCAGCGCCTCTATGTCTTCTAAAATAGGAACACCAGTCTCGAATTGCGTATTTTTTGTTTCTTGTTGGCAAATATCTAGCAATCACATGGCCTACATAATTTTTCACAGTATTAAATACAAAGTGGATATGCACGTACATATGTGTATGAAAGTATGTCGGGAAAATACAGTATGTCGGGAAAATCTTATCGAAGCAATTTATTTAATAAATCCATAAAAATAAAAATCAAATGTCGTTCGTTGGTAATGGCATCAGCTGAGTACGGCTGGACCGGTTTGGATAATTCTTTTTTTGAAATCTACGTCATAACCCAACTTATGTTGCAAAGAAAATTTGACCAATTACGCCCAATTTTTTCAATTTTCATTTTTAATCTTTTCTACAAAAACTACTGAACTGATTTTCGTGACATTGTCATGGAATGTACAGGGATGGCCCCTGGTGACAATAGGCTACCTCATAACAAAACAAAAATAGGCTACCTCATAACAAAATTATAGCCAATTTAGGCCGAATATATTGATAAAAACTTTAAAATGTCTGAAATCGTGTGGTACCGTTGTATAAGGGCTATACCAACACCTGGACTTATGTCCATAATTTTTGTGGGGAAGTTTCTGAACCACTGGGAACTCCAAATGCCAAGTTTCAGCCAATTCGGGTAGAAACTGAAAATAAAATTCTTAAAATATCTGAAATCGGGTGGTACCGCTATATGGAGGCTACACCAAAACCTTGACCTATGTCCAACATTTTTGGTAAAGAAGTTTCTGTACCATTGGGAACCCCAAATCCCAAATTACAGCTAATTCTGCCTAAAAATTAAGATAGAAAATACTCCAAATCGGGTGGTAGCGCTATATGGGGGCTATAAGAATAAAATGGACCCATGTTGTTTTTGGTTTCATATTCATGTATTGTCATCCAAATGTGAAATGTGTGCAAAGTTTCAGTTCGATTGGTCAACTGCAACTGTGTTAAAAATGAGTTACTAGATTTGAACTAAATAGGGTGGTACCGCTACTATATGGGTGCTATGGGAAAATTTGACCCATATTGGTTTTGGTTTCATATTCATGCATTGTCATCCAAATCTAAAAAGTGTGCAAAGTTTTAGTTCAATTGGTCAACTGCAACTGTGTGGAAAATGTGTTACCAGATTTGAACTAAACGAACACCAAAGCAAGTTAAATAAGAAAGAGAAATTTACAGGAACCAGAATGAAGTCCGAAAATTTCTCCCAAAGAGTGAAACATCAAACTGATGGCTTTGTAAGAGGTACATATCCTATAGTCTGTTTACAGATACTACAGATAGTGTGATCAGTATGTGGAAAGAATATTTTTCCAAGCTGTTGGAAGCGAAGACAACGAAGCTACCACAGTATATGTCTTCTAGTTATAGGGGCATAAGTCTGATCCCTATTACAGTTTATTTTCATAGAAATACTTGGGTAATACCAATACGGTTTTAAACCTGCAAAACCATGATTGCTCAGCTACTTACATTGCGGTAAATCCTAAAAAGTCCAAAGAGATGCAAATCGAAACGTTCATCTTTTTGCCAATTATTCGACAGCCCTCATAAAGGTTATACTTTAATTCATTGAAATATAAAACAAGTAAAAAAGTATCAGTCAGCTTTGCCGACAGAGATATACCCTCAGCCCGTTTATATCGAAACAATTTTACCCAAAAAAAAAACGTATGCATTTAGGGGTTTTTAAAAATTTCGGATGTATGAACCGACAAAAATGTTGATTAGGATTAAAGATCAAAAGTTTTGCGGAGGAGATACTTAAAGGAACGGATCGACATTGACCATTATGGAAGTGGATCTCCAGCCACTATATATGGCGCCGTAGGAGGTTTTTACACCCTTCGGGCTGTTTGCTCTAGAATAAGAAGAAGTATGGACTTGCCCCTGAAAAAAATTTTACCATCGTAATTGAGGCAGCGAATGCAAGTTGCTTCAACAAAAATCAAAGTTATTCGATTGCAAGTCTTAAAGTGAACTTATCCGAAATTTTGTGTGGGAGGTACCGGATGGAGTGGAAAAATATAGTCCATATTTGAACATGATCTATATCTGGTAGATATATTAGGGCGTGTAAAATATGGACAAATTCGGCCCTCCCTTCAAGAGTTACCGTACGAATAATTTTTCCGAACATTTTTGAACTTTTGTGAGGGAGGTACTTGAAGGAATGGACCGATATGGCTTATCTTCAAACTTAAACTATGTTTGGACAAAATATTACTAAGGCCAAATTTTGGATCGAATCGGCAGATCCTTTCTTGCGCTCCAACCACCTCAGAAGGTGTCATAGTGGTTTTTTGCAACTTTCAGGCTATTTTCTCAGGAAGTGTGGACTTGCCCCTAATGGAACTTTTACCGTCGTATGGGGGCAGTGAATACAAGTTGCTAAAACAAAATTCAAAGCGATTCGAGGGCAGATCCTAAACTGAAATTATCCCAAATTTTGTGTGGGAGGTACCCGAAGGAGTGGACCGATTGAGTCCATATTGGAACATTATCTATGTCTGGTAGACATGTCACGACTTGCAAAGTATGGACCAAATCGATTACTCCCTTCAAGAGTTATCGTACGTACAAATTTTCCGAACATTTTCGAACTTTTGTGGGAGAGGTACCGGAAGGAGTGCACCGATATAACCCATCTTCGAACTTAAACTAAGTTTGTACAAAATATTACGAAAGCCAAATTTTGGATCGAATCGGTTGATCCGTTCGAGAGTTATCGTGCGCTCCAGCCAGCCAGACAGACAGATGGACGGACATTACTCAATAGACTCCAAATTGTCTGAAACACATTTCGTCCAAACATACTTGGGGTCTAAAACCATTATTTCGATGAGGCACATTTTGCCCGTATGAAAGTGTATATACCCTCGTTAACATAAATGCTGAGGGTATAAAAAGTTCATGCACAAATCGATTAAAAAAAAATTAAAATCAAAACCGCGAAAACGTTTGGTTTTGGGATCGGTTATTACAACAACAACTGCAATGTTATCCCATTTTCCGAAATGCCATTGCTTAAATAGTATCGTTATTTTTGAACGTAGAAGCTTGAAATTTTGCCAGAGCACGTATTGTAGTTTTATATATCAGATTCCATCAAAAAGCGAATTTCGATTTGCATGTGGGTTACGTCTTCGCATGTGGGTTATATCACAGAGCCACATATGATAACCAATATGTGGCTCTAAAGTTTATTTTCAATTAAATATCTGCTTACTTCACAGAATTGCCCATAGTTCTGATAAATGCAAATTGTACACCTGGGAATTGTTTGCGGATTCTGAAACTACAATGTTCATAGATGAGAAAAATCAAAAAATCGGCAGAACGCCTTTTTACACAAATCGCGGTCGAAGTTCACATTTTTAGGGGTTTTTAGGTTTTCACGATTTTGCTTGGAAACCGCAAGTCCTATTGAAGTTGGATTGAAGAAAATATTGTGGCTATAGGTTTTACCATTTTTGAGATATAGATGTCCAAATTAACTAACTTTAGATAAAAACCGCTTACACCTGTAAAGTTTTTGCTGATTCTGAAACAGCAATGTTCATAGATGAAAAAAATCCAAAAACAAGAAAAAATTGCTAAAGGGATTTTTAAATAAACCGCGGTCAAAGTTCACATTTTTAGGTTTATTTTAGGGTTTCGCAGTTTTTCTTGGAAACCACAAGTCATATCGAAATGAGGCTAAAGAAAATGTTGTAGCTGTGAAAATTCTAGACAAGATTGACCTGTATGATATATTAATAGGTTTAACCATTTTTGAGATATAGATGTTCAGGTCACATTTTTACGTTTTTTGATTATGTTTTTACGATTTGCTTGGAAACGGTAAGTCACATAGCTGTAAAAATTCTCTATAAGTAATTTTTTCCTAGGTTGTACCATTTTTAAGATATATAAGTTAAAGCTGGGAAATTGCAGTCACTACATTGTTTTATAAGGTGACGATACAGTCAGGGAATTGTCCCAATTTGAACATCTATATCTCAAAAATTTTAAAACATACGAAAATACCATAAAGGACAATCTTGTAGAGAATTTTCACTGCTACAACATTTTCTTTAATTCAATTTTGATAGGGCTTGCGGTTTGAAGGAAAATTGTGAAAACCTAAAAAACTCTAAAAATTTGAACTTTGACCGCGATTTATTTAAAATGAGATTGGGCGATTTTTTTGTTTTTTGATTTTTCTCATCTATGAACATTGTAGTTTAAGAATCCGCAAAAACTTCCCAAGTGTAAGCACTTTCCATTTAAAGTTGGTTCAAGAGCACCGTGATTGTGGATATTCCCAATATGAAGGTACCTCCAAATTTTACGTATTCTGAAGGTTGTACATTCATCGTTCAAATATAATGACTGTATCATGGTATTTCGAATTCTGTATAGGTGGAAAACATCGAAGTCTCGCTGAAATTAAACCTTGTTTAGAATTAAGCGATATTCTTCAGTTAGCGTAACGAAAGAGCTTAGTACTTTCATAAACGAAAGGATATTACTTGTTTCATTTTACTTCATGTTCCAGTCGGAATTAAATTAAACTACATCTATATTTTACTTCATACAACTCATGGTGCAGGGTATAAAAAGTACTGTCTGGTCGATCTTAACCCACTTAAAGCCACTGGACGTTTTAACGCCACCAAAAATGGCTGCAAAAAACTGACATAAAACTCGGGTATTTTCGCATATTTTTGTGGGGTTTTTTGCATTTTGTTATAGTATTGTCTGTTACTTGTCATTTTACTCCTATAAAGTTTCATTTGTCCTACGTATTTCCACGCATTTGGCTTAAAACGCAAGCAATTAAAAAAATTGACTTTTTTGTAATTTTCGACTTTTGATCAAAAATTTAAATATGTCATACAAATTTAATAAAAAATGTTACATTCATATAACTTCAGGGATTTGTTTGGAATGCAGTAAGAGTACTTTCTCAATCAAAAACCAAGGGATTGTCATGTAAGAAATGCTTAGAAAGTCTCAAAAATAGAATCTTCATACAAAATTTGAAGTTTTCTCGCAAAAAAAAATCTCGGCGCTTAGTGGGTTAACGCCGTTCTTACTTGTTATACACTACAGCAAATTTTGGTATGGGTTATTATGTATTTGTGCATTTGTATATAACATGGAAGAAGAAACGAGATGGGCCCATACATAGTTCGTTTCTGAGTCGATTTATGCATGTGCTCCGTCTGTCTGTCCATTTTTTTTTTTTTTTTTGAAATTTGAAATGTGTTACGGAACTTGCTCGACAAAAATTTTGCCAAATAATACTGAAATTGGTTCAGTTTTGGATATAGCTCCCCGATTTGAGGTATTTTGTGCACCAAACGCGCATATTCTGTCCAATTTTTGTAAAATTTGCAAAAATGTCACCGAATTCGGAATAGTAATAAGTTTGCCAAATTATATTGCAATCGGTTCAGATTTGGATATAGCTCTCATATATATATTTTCGTCCGATTTCATATATTTGTCGCTCCAACACAAAACTGGACTGACATTTTGATGAAAATTGGAAAATGCGACGCAATCTTGTCTAAAAAAATTTCCAAATTATATTGATATCGCGGCGGAGTCGGTCTTCGACTTTGATTCTTTCAGTATTAGTTAAAATTGTTGGTGTATAAGTACGTGGTAGGATGAAAGAGCGAGGATGGTAAGATTTTTGAATATTATTTGGATATATAAAATTCACAGAATATAATATGAAATCATGAAATACGAACAGCTATAAACGTTCGGTAATTATGAAAAGCATAAGTACTGAAGCACTTTTCATAGGAACATTTCTAATTTTTATTTCGAGATAAATTTCATATCGGTCCATCTGACAGCTAGATATTCACGGCAAGTAGATCTATGTGGTATGTAGCACGCGTCAGCTTGCAATATTCGCCTGGTATTTGTAATACAAATGTATGTATATATTTACATTAGGGTTATAACTTTTTTTTGCAATTTTTGCAAATATCAAAAATACCACCGCATAGCCGTGTAGAGCATGAAAAACTACTATAAAATACGGGTTCTCTATCGCGAAAAATATTTCCGCACCAAATGCATTGAAATTCAGTAATGCATTATTTAATTTTATTTGTTATAATGACATATACATTTCGTAATAACTTATAAATAGTTTTAATCTAATTTAAAATCAATATCAAACCATTCTGTACCATTTTTTTATAAAATCGCGATATTTCAAAGCATTTAATGCACCTTTGACAATATTACATTTTTTTGTTTTTCTTTATAAACTCCCGAATTTTATGTTCATATTTATTGTATCTATCGGACAAGAGAATATGTGGTCATTTGCAACGAATTCGCGAAAGTTACAGACAGTTTTCAAACAAAGCAAATTTAAATATTTAAATAGAAAAAATATCAAAAGGGCTTTAGTAATCGCAGTTGGTGCGGAAACTTTTTAGACCGAATCGAACTAAAACACGCGTTTTCGTTATCAGGACAATATTCCGCACATGGTACTGGCTTGGTATTTTTTGGTTATAGCCCTAATGTACATATTTTTGCTGTCACATAAGTTTTTGTGTTCATCCTTTTTTTTTTTGAACAGCAGATGTTAAAAACTATTTTTTATATCACTTATTTGTTTCTTTTACAGCTAAGGCACACTTTTTGAATGATCACAAAATATGTTTTATTTTTATAAATTGTCATCTGAAACACTACCACAATCACGCAGTATGTATGTCTGTTCATATGTATATCGTATTTATGTAGAGTTGTCTACAAGTGAATGAAAGAACGCTTGAGCAATTATTTTTGAATCCATCTGGTAGTGTGTCAACCATTGAAGATGACAACAATAGCGACCGGCAAACAAAAAGCTTCACAAAAAGACCCCAAAAGAATGGCGACTGAACGAAGAATGTTCATCAAATGATTGCTTAAAATGTAACATCTATAGTTTTATCTGCTTTAATCATATTAAATATCATTCACTATATTATTTTTAACAATACATTAATATTTTGTTTCATTCGCTTTTAGTACACCGCTCAATGTTTTGTAATGCTTAATAATAATAAAAAAAAAACAATGCACCTCCGCGACCACAACTTTTATTATTGCCACTAACACTTGTCTGTCTGTCATTCTGTCTGCACCGGCTTTTACATTTCGGCCATATGTTTTAACACTAGACAGAGAAGAATTACGTTATTCGCGTTCTTCAGTTTTGTTTTGCTTACATTCTTCCGTGCACTGAGGTGTATGGGGAATAGAGTGCGTATGAGTATTTGTTCGTGTATGAGCGCGTGTGTGATGGCAACCAAATGAACCCTTCGGTGCAAAGTGCATTTATTCGTTTGCCATAAAACACGCTTTTTTCAAAGTACCGTTCGCAACTGAGCTCGTTTTTTAGGCGAGCAAATACTTTTATAGATTTGCCAAGTTTCCAACTGGCACTTGTGCAGTTTTTTGCTGTTCACTTTTTGTTGTTTTTGTTATTTGTGGTGTTTCGTTCTCTTGCAGTTCTTCTTTTAGTTTGTTGGTTTAGTTGGGCTCCTGTTGTGTTTCTTCCTCGATTTTATTTGGTTGTTTTTGTTGTTTGTTGCTTGGCTGTTGTTGTTAGTTTGTTCAAAAGGTTATTTGAGCTTTTGTCGGATTCACTGTTGTTTGTTGACTGCCAGCAGGTCCCAATTTATGGGGACGAACCGACAACACGGTCCTCTCCCGTTTTGTTATTGTTGTTTATTTTGCTTCTTGCGCAGAAAGGTGAGTTCAATTTTCTGTTGCCATTGCAACAGAAGGCAAACATATTCCAACAAAAACAAAAATACTGCATCGAATACCAACAACTGTGTGGCCAGTGACAACCGGCAACAACACCACCATGCAAGGCTGCAAGTTTTACCGTTTCGTTTGTGGTCAGTCTCAACCCCCCATCGAGATTTTGAGTGGCGCTAGTGTCATTATATCTGTCTACCACTTTCGTTGCACAACGAAACGAAAATGAAAGTGCATGTCTACTTTTGTTATGGCAAGAATTCTTTCCAAGCCGAGCGAGGAGTAAACAATTGAAGTGTGTGTTTACGTTGCAAGATTTATTATTGTTTTCCTATTATAAATTCTCTTTGATTGTAAATACGTCCAAGGAATTCTGGTGGGAGAAAAAAGAACTCTCAGTGCCAATCTTCTTCGAAAGAAAAATGCTAAAAAAAAATTACAACCACACCTTTAATTGGAAATTAAAACGCTATTTAATATTTCCCTAAATTTAACAGGCCAAAATGGCTCACCGAACTGTCGATTTCGAATTAAGGACATGTTTTTGTTATAGCTTTTTGCAGGGTTAACCTTCTTCATGATGATTTATTTGAAATATAAGCAATGGAATTGACATTTGAAAAAAAACTTGTCATACTATTCAATGGGCACCGACGTAACCATGGTTTAGGCCCGATAGGACTTGCAGCAAGCAATATCCTGAAAACCTAAAAATGTGAATTTTGACAGCACTTACTTACTTACTTAGCTGGCCTTTTACAGAACATTTGTTCCATAAGCCGAACTAAGAAAAAATCTCCAATCCTCTCTGTTTGCTGCTGTATTTTCCCAATCTGGTATATGTAGCTTTCTGATATCTCGTTTCACTTGTTCGCTCCAACGAAGCTTTGGCCTTCCAGATCTGCGAGAACCACCATGCGGCCCGTATTTATACGCCTTTTTAGCGGGTTCATCATCACTCATTATTATAACATGGCCTAGCCATCGCAATCGTTGTATCTCGATTCATTCAACTACATTGATGTCGTTGTATTGTTGATACAGCTCGTTATTAATACGACGCCGATATTCACCGTCAACACAGATTGGCCCGTAGATCTTTCCAAGAATTTTTCTCTCGAACACACTAAGCACTGCCTTGTCTGCTTGACCCAACCTTTACACATGCCAGTGACAGTTCGAAAATTTCAATACATACACAATATTTTACTACCACAATTACATTTTTTGAATTGTCGACTCCATTGGCACTAGATTTTTCATGCCAGCAAAATTTTGAGCTGGCTGCCAATGATATGTCGAAAATGAAAAAAGAGTTGCCGAGACTATTTTTTAATCCATGTACATTTTGTTTCTTTTAATAATGCAAAGATTTAATGCACATTTTCAAAAAGGTTATGAAACACACATAATACATCTCGGTAGCTGCAATATATTAGTGGTTAGTAAAGACATAAGTTTGATGTTTTTCATGCAAATATAGGTTGATAAATAATTTCCCCTCTGGGATTATACAATATTGAAAAGGCGGCAATACCAGATTCAATATGTTTATGAATGAAAACAATCTTTTTAAAACGAAATAAAATAAAAATAGTAAAATATGTTGTGAATTGTGTTTTAAATCTGAAATATAATGCAATTTTGTGTGTTGTATGCGGCTTAAAATAATTTTGGAATTGAACTTGCACTGGCATGTGTAAACACACAAGAAAACTGCATGCCAGTCGAACACTTTTTCGGCATTTTCGAGTATAATACATGTACTCAATTGGCACCAATTTACTGGCATGTGTAACGGAAGTGTGAGCAAGTACCCATGCTTCGGAATCATACATTAGCACGGGTAGTATCAGTGTTTTGTAAAGTGTTATTTTTGTTTGACGAGAGGTGGCTTTATTCCTAAACTGCTTACTCAGCCAATTTTGACCGCAATTTATTTAAATATCCCTCCAGCGATTTTTCTTGTTTTTGGATTTTTTACATCTATAAACTTTACTGTGTCAGAATTCGCACAAACTAGGTGTAAGCGGTTTTTCATTTAAAATTAGTTAAGGCGCACCGTGCCTGACATTGTTCTATAAGGAGGCGATACAGTCAGTGCATTGTCCCAATTTGAACTTCTATATCTCAAAAATGGTAAAATCTACGAAATATCATAAAGCCGAAGCTTGTAGAAAATTTTCGCTGCTACAACATTTTCTTTAGTCCCATTTCCATAGGACTTGCGGTTTCCAAGCAAAATCGTGAAAACCTAAAAAATCCTAAAAATGTGAAATTTATAGTCTCAAGGAAGGCTTAATAACAATACTCACCTGTTTCGGTATGATAATAAGGCTAAAACTTTTAAAATTCGGAAAATCGGGGTCTACCAATCTTTGGGGTCCATATCAAAACGAGGTCCATATCAAAAGTTTTGTAGTTCCAAGGAAGACTAAATATCATATTTCAGCCATTTCGGTGTGCAAATATGGCAAAAACCTTCAAAATACGGAAAATCGGTAGGAACCGTTCTATGAGGACTATACCACAACGTGAACCGATATTGCCCATTTTCAATACCAAACATCTTAGGAGTGATTAAAACGTCTGTATTAAATTAAAAAGCTCTATCGCAAAACTTCTCTCCTCCTCTCATTTTCGGTATTTTGAGATTTTAGCTACATTTGTAGACCGAACTATCTGTAATTTAACATTTGTGGTACCCAGAGGTTAGGAAACTTCTCTAATAAAAATTGTCAACATAGGTCCATGTATTGGTATAGCTTCCATCAAAAACGGTACCCCCGATTTTCGGTATTTTCAGGATCAGTGTTAAATAACGGAACTGCCAAATATATATGTGGGTGCGCTAAATTTTTAACGGAACTACCTGTAATTTGTCAATTGAGATTCTCGTAATACGAAACCTTTCCAAAAAATATTATCAAGATAAGTCCATGTCCCGATTTTGCGGTATTTTGTGGGGTTTTGCTACATTTGTTGAAAAAACTATCCATCAAAAACGGTACCTCCCGATTTTCGGTATTTTCAGGATTTTAGCTAAATTTTTAACGGAACTACCTGTAATTTGTCAATTGAGATTCTCGTAATACGAAACCTTTCCAAAAAATATTATCAAGATAAGTCCATGTTTTAGTATCTCCCGATTTTGCGGTATTTTGTGGGGTTTTGCTAAATTTGTTGAAAAAAACTATCTGTAATTTGATATTTTGCGTTCCCAGTGGCCACAAAACTTCTCCATTAAAACTGTTGAACATGGTCCACACTTTAATATAGGCCGTATCTAAAGGTGCCGCCCGATTGAAGAATGTTTAGGTACATTTTCTGGCCTATTTTAGGCATATGGTGGGTGGTCTTTAAATAACATTATCTAAAATCGTGGATAGGAAGAAAAACTAATTATTCAATTTTAGTTCAGAATATTTTACTAGTTTTTATTTTATTTAGAAGAGTCGAATATCGTCTGCCTTCGCACGCGTTTTTTCTGTATGTTTTGCTCCTTTCGGAAAAGGTCGTAAGTCCATAAAAATGTGGAAATTAGAGTAGGAAAAAGTCCTAAGTCCACAGGAAAATTTTAGTTTGAATGAATAATACAGCTAATGCAGTTCAGATATAATGATAAACGTCATCCATGGTTGGGGTACATTGCAAAAAAGCGGCCTACAACCAGCCTACAAGAGCCAAAGGACCGAACTTTCGCATAAAAATCTGATAATTTCTATTTAATAATTTGTTTATTTTTTTTAACGGAAATTTATATATGAAAGAAGTTCTCCTGGCCTTTTCATTGATGCCAATTGTGATTATATATGTGTTAAAATATCATGTACATAAATTGCAAAATTTGTAAAAAAAATCCACATTTTTTTCTTATATTTTAATTAACATTATTAAAAAAACCAAAAAAAAAATGCAAAATAAAACGGTTGATGTTTCCGCTGATTACATAGACATTTGCAAGGCAGTCCGTCATAATCTCGAGCCATATGATCATACATTTGTAAGTATTTGGATCATACATTTTTGAATGTTCTAAGAAAGTTTCATTTTTGAAAACTATTCGATCAGGTCGATGATGCAAAAGTGACAGATCTGAGTGGTTTTAAATACATGAAAAATTGAGATCAATCAGTGGAAGAGTTTACCTCAAAAACATAATAATTGAATAACTGCAATGGTGCTCTCACCCACATACATATATATTTGGCAGTTCCGTTATTTAACACCTACTTTAATTTTCATCAACGCAAAGGTCAAAAGTTCTTTTTCTATATATGTTCTAAGCTTCTTTACCGAAATATGTGCTGCATAAATTAAAATACACATCAAAAATTAAATTCGCCAATTTTTAACGTCATATGACCAGTTTCACCCGCCAAGTGCTATCCGACCATCTTCCACAATTATTAGCACCTTCCTTCGACGAAAATGTTGTCGGTATTGAACTATAAATGCGTCCTCTAGCATGATTATGGTTAAACTACAAACTATTAAAATTGTGGATCCCGATATATGTACATTTGTCTGAAACTCTATATTCTGGCCATGCACATCAATATATTTGGCACCAATGGAAAGACCAAAAATGCCTCTTTCAAATAAAGATATAGTCATTATATTAAACAAGTAACATGTAAGAACTGCATTAAGTTCGGCCGGGCCGAACTTGTTATACACTCCACCATGAGTTATATTGAAGTAAAATGGAACAAGTAGTTTCCTTTCGTTTATAAAAAAGACTAATTACCAAATTTCGGCAAATTTCGTCGATCTATACCGATAAATTCCCGCGGAAAGTTTCAAGACTCACAGAATACTAATTATCATATTTCCGATATTTCGGTAGGATAATGTGGCCAAAACCTAAAAAAATACCAAAATTAAGAGGTATGCTTCTATGGGGGATAAAGAAAGACGTGGACATATACTAATAATTCTTTTCAGTAATACTTTATAACCCCCTGGAAGACTAAATAACAAAATCCAGTCATTTCGGTGGAATATTGACGTCACAACCTTTAGAATTACGAAAATCGGGAGCTACCGTTCTATGGGGGCTATATAAAGGCGTGGACCTATACCGACAAATTTCATATGGAAAGTTTAATACCCCAAATGAAGACTAAACACCACCAGCCAACAGCCAACTTGGTGGAATATTGAGGCAACAACTTTCAAAATACCGAAAATCGGGAGGTACCGTTCAATGGGGGCTATATGAAGGCGTGGACCTATACCGACAAAATTAGAGGGGAAAGTTGAATACCCCCAACGAACACTGAATACCAAATTTCAGTCACTTCGATAGATTATTGTGACCATAACATTCAAAACACCGAAATTCGGGAGGTACCATTCTATGGGGGCTATATAAAGGCGTGGACCTATACCCACAGATTTCATATGGGAAGTTTTATACCCCAAATGATGACTTAACAGCAAATCACAGCCATTTCGGCGTAATATTGAGGCCAAAACCTTCAAAATAACGAAAATCGGGAGGTACCCTTTTATGGGGGCTATATAAAGGCGTGGACCTACACCGAAAAAATTCCGGCGGAATGTTTTATACCCCCAGCGAAGACTAAGTACCAAACTTTAGCCATTTCGGAGGAATATTGTGACCACAACCTTCAAAATACCGAAAATCGGGAGGTACCATTCTATGGGGGCTATATGAAGGGGTGGGCCTATACCAACAAAATGCTGAGGGAATGTTTTAATCTCCCATCGAAGACTTAATACCAAATTTTAGCCATTTCGGAGGAATATTAAGGCCACAACCTTCAAAATTCCGAAAATCGGAAGGTACCGTTCTATGGGGGCTATATGAAGGCTTGGGCTTATACCGACTAATTTCATATGGGAAATTTTATACCCCAAATGATGACTAAACACCAAATCACAGCAATTTCGGCGTAATATTGAGGCCAAAACCTACAAAATACCGAAAATCGGGAGGTAGCCTTCTATGGGAGCTACATAAATGCGTGGACCTATACCGAAAAAATTCCGGCGGAATGTTTTATACTCCCAGCGAAGACTAAGTACCAAACCTTAGCCATTTCGGAAGAATATTGAGACCACAATCTTCAAAATACCGAAAATCGGGAGGTACCGTTCTATGGGTGCTATATAAAGGCGTGGACCTATACCCATATTTCACCCTATACCTATATTTCATATGGGAAGTTTTATACCCCAAACGATGACTAAACACCAAATCCCAGCCATTTCGGCGTAATATTGAGGCCAAAACCTTCAAAATACCGAAAATCGGGAGGTACCCTTCTATTGGGGCTATATAAAGGCGTGGACCTATACAGCGAAGACTAAGTACCAAACTTTAGCCATTTCGGAGGAATATTGAGACCACAACCTTCAAAATACCGAAAATCGGGAGGTACCATTCTATGGGGGCTATATGAAAGTCTGGGCCTATACCAACAAAATGCTGAGGAAATGTTTTAATCTCCCAGCGAAGACTTCATACCTAAGGTTTAGCCATTTCGGAGGAATATTGAGACCACAACCTTCAAAATACCGAAAATCGGCAGGTACCATTCTATGGGGGCTATATGAAGGTCTGGGCCTATACCAACAAAATGGTGAGGGAACGTTTTAGTCTCCCAGCGAAGACTAAATACCAAATTTTAGCCATTTCGGAGGAATATTAAGGCCACAACCTTCAAAATACCGCAAATCGGGAGGTACCATTCTATGGGGGCTATATGAAGACGTTGACCTATACCGACAAAACTCTGGGGGAAAGTTTTATACCCCCAACGTAGACTAAGTACCAAATTTCAGTCATTTTGGTGTGATAATGAAGCTAAAACCTTAAAAATACCGAAAATCGGGTGGTGCCGTTATATGGGGGCTATATCAAAACGTGGACCGATATAGCCCATTTTCCATGCCAATCATCATAGGTGTAATAGAAACTTCTATACTAAATTACAAAGCTCTATCTTAAAAATTTCGAGCTGTATCTTGATTTCAACAGACGGACGGACGGACATAGTTATATCGACTTAGAATTTTTCCCTGATCAAGAATATATATACTGTATAGGGTCTCCGATGAATATTTCGATGTGTTACAAACGGAACGACAAATTTAAGAGTATCAGTCGGCTTTATCGACAGAGGTATACCCTCAGCCTGTGTGAATTGAAACACCTTTTTCCCAAAAGAACGTGTGTATTTAGGGGGTCTTCAGAAGTCGGATTAGGATAAATTTTCAAAAGTTTTGCGGGGGAGGTACTTAAAGTAATGGACCGACATAGTCAATTTTGGAAGTTTGTCTTATTTTGGGAGGCATTTCTCTCGATAGGATAATTATATCAGCAAACATGGACTTGCCCACGAAAAACATCATGTCGCTGTAAACAGAGTACCTTCGGTAAAAATTTCAAAAGGATTTTCGCACAGACCCTTAACCGCACTTGAACAAAAATGTTGACCATTTGTGTGGGTGGTACCCTAACGAATGGACCGATAAGGCCCACTTTGGAACAAAAACTAAGTTTGGACAAAATATTTCGAGATTCAAAGTTTGGGCCAAATCGGTTACTCCGTTTATGAGATATTGCCCTTACCAATATAGGGGTGGTACCGGAAAGGGTGGACCTATAAGCACCATCTTCGAATTTCACCTAATATTCGAAGAAATATTACGATATGAAAAGTGTGGACCAACGCACTATTCGGTTCAGGTATCGTAATATTTTGTCCAAACTTAGTTTAAGTTCGAAGATGGGCCATATCGGTCCACTCCTTCGGATACCTCCCCAAAAAAGTTCAAAAATTTTCTATAAAATTGTGTGAATTTGCACATCGTATTATTACTTCCAGATATACATAGATCGGGTTCGAATGTGGACTATATGGGTTTATTCCTTCGGAAACCGCCCACAAAATTCGGATAAAGTGAATTTTAAGAACACGTCTCGGATCGTTTTGAAATTTTTTCAGTACGTTGTCCTTGCGGCTCTCTTTACGACGGTACTGTTTTTTCTGCGCAAGTCCATACTTTCTGAGATATTGGCCTAAAACCTCCAAGAAACCCTGACGGCACCAACCAAATGGCAAATCCGCAAAATAATTCTCGCAGGGAGCTTCTGATTGGTGCAGACTTTGCAAATCGTATTATATCATCCAGTCATATATCAGGTTGGGATATGCACTATGTCGGTCCACTCCTTCGGGTACCTACAACACAAAATTCGGAAAAAGTACAGTTTAAGAGCTCCTCTCGCATCGTTTTGATTCTTTTTTCAGTAGGTTGTTGTAGGAGCCTCATTTACAACGGAACAATTTTTCCGGAGTAAGTCAATAATTCCTGAGATAATGGTCCAAAAGCTCCAAAACCTTGTCGGCACATACTAAAATAGTGCCAGATAACTCTAAAACGTTTTCAACAATTTCTTCCTTTATGAAGAAGTTTGGTTACTAAAAATGTTTGGTATATCGTCGGTGTCATGCCTAAGTGTTCCATACGTCATTTTTGACTTTTTGAGATACAGGTGGTTTCTAGGGTTTTCCGGTATGCTCTTTCTGAATTTTTGGTCGGCTTTCTCCTATCTACTCTAATTTCCGAGATATCCACGCTTCGACGCTAAAGCATACATTTGTTCAGTTATGGAATTAATATTTTAAAAGCTTACAAGTTTAAGAACACATTTCAAAAATCAGAACTTTAATTTTCGATTTAGATGTTTTCAATTTATTAAGGCAAAGATGGAAATTTGTTTCACTTTGTTCCATATGGATATGGATATATATGATGTACAATATTTCACGTTTGTGTCATAAATGTGAATATGGATCAACCGCGAACAGTCAATGGTGTTCGGTATCGTGAAATGATAACCAGTTTTTACAAAATCATCATATTTTATATACGGCATAAATATTGGGTTGGTTTGGTTTTGTTGTTTTTTTTGGTCAGTGGCTGAGGGTATATCTCCGTCAGCACAGCTGTCTAATACTTACTTGTTTTTCAAATTGTTAATAAATGGCTAAGTTATAGTGGTCAAAACTCAGCAAAGCTATAAACCATAGGCTTCTTCTTCTTCTTTATTTGCCAATCCGTGTTCGGATGTTAGCGATCATACAATTATAATGCAGTGTTACATAAATTAACTTAACTAATTGTTAATATTATAGTACAATTAAATATGTTCTATTCAATTATCGAAAGGCTTCGGTTTCTGGCGGCATTTAAAAGAATTCGTTCGTTTTGCACACCCGTCCATTCTTTAATGTTACTTATCCATGTTGTTTCTTTTCTTCCTCTGGATCTTTTTCCTTCGATATTGGTCTGTATAATGGCTTGGAGCAGCTTATATTTTTCATTCCTCATTAAATGGCCCAAATAGGCAGTTTTTCTGGTATTTATCATACGTGTAATTTGAAGTTCGGTATTCATGCGTCTAAGCACTTCTTCATTTGAGATACGTTCAGTCCAACGAATTTTTAAAATACGGCGATATATCCACATTTCAAACGAATTTAATCTTTTCTGATCTGTTACTTTTACCGTCCAGGTTTCGGCTGAGTATAATAGTACTGGCCATATGTAACATTTAACAAAGCGCATTTTTGTTGTTAGGCTTATATCATGACTTGTAAGCGTTTTTTTATATTTAAAAAATGAATTTCGTGCTTTTTTATGTTAATACGTAATCCATATATTTCGCTTGTTTTCACAAGTACATCTAATAATCTTTGTAGCCCCGCAAAACTGCTTGCTAGTAACGTAGTATCGTCGGCGTAACGGATGTTATTAATTAGCGTATTGTTTATAGCAATACCAATGTTCTTTCTAGCAATGGATTCTACGAATATTTGTTCTGAATATATGTTGAATAGAAGGGGAGACAAAACACATCCTTGTCTTACACCCTTTGAAATTTGAACATTGTCTGTTAATTCACCATCTACATTAATATTTGCTACTTGATTCCAGTATAAATTTTTAAGGCATCTTATATCCCATTCGTCTAGCCCAATAGAAGTCAAGATATTCATCAGTTTATCATGTTTCACCGTATCAAATGCTTTCTCATAATCCACGAAGCAAATATATACGTCTTTTTGAACTTCTCGACATTTTTGTATTAATACGTTAAGTCCAAGTAGTGCTTCTCGCGTTCCCATACCTTCATTGAATCCAAATTGCGTCTGCCCCATGTGTGCCTCACATAGTGGGTATATTCTTCTGTGTATTATTTTTAGAAATATTTTCAGGGCATGGCTCATTAAACTAATTAACCTGAAGTCACCACACGTATTCGCATTATTTTTCTTGGGTATAGGTATAAATGTTGATTGGAGCCAATCTTGCGGATATTCCCCGGTAATATAAATTTGGTTAAACAACCCCAATAGTAGTTGTTTATTGTTTCCTTCTATTAATTTGAGTACTTCGACAGGTATATCATCTGGCCCCGGTGCCTTTTTGTCTTTCATAGATTTTATTGCCGATTCCAATTCTTCCTCATTGATTAGTCTTCCTGGAATACCGATTTGGTGTGTATTGGTTAGGAACTGGGTTCGACTCTCGTCAGTAAATAAATTTCTGATATATCTCTCCCATAGTTTACTCTTATCCTCACGTTCGTAGTGAGCTACATTATTATCGTCGCAAATAAACGCGGACGTTCTTTTTGCATATATACCGGATGCCTCTTTCATTTTTTTGTGGAGATTGAAATCGTCATGGAGAAGTTGTAATCTTTCAATTTCCTGGCATTCTCTGTTTATTTGTGCATTTTTCGCGGCACGAATTGCGGTTTTAATTTCTTGATTCAATTCCCAATATTTTTCATAGTTATTATTTCTGTATTTGCTCCGTTCTTCTCGAAGTGCACGTATTTCTTCTGTTATCCAGTTGTTCTTCTTACGTCTAGTTGTTGTTGTACCTAATACAACTTTTGACACGTTGTTGATGGATTCTTTTAAACTGTTCCATTGCTGTTCATTGTTGTCCCCAACGAAGGATAGTTTGGCGTTTATTTGATCTTTCATTGTTTGTTTCATAAAGGGGTCGCTAAGCTTTTCGAAATCTATTTTCTTCCGGGGGTTTCTCCTGCGGGTGATAGCCAATTTTATACCAATCTTACAAAGTAGGAGGGTGTGATCTGATGGAACGTCAGCACCGGGATATGTGGAGCATCTACTCACGCAGGAAGAATATCGCTTATTGATAATTATGTAGTCGATTTGGTTTCTGACTATATTATTATTGCTGTCTTGTGGCGACTTCCAAGTATATAATCGTCTCGGATGGAGATTGAACATAGTGTTACTAATTTTAAACTTGTGTTCTTGGCAAAATTGAATTAGCCTTTCTCCTCTTTCGTTACGTTGGCCCAACCCAAATTTACCTGTAACATCAGTTGTTTCTTCCTTTCCAACTTTCGCATTAAAATCCCCCTGTATTATTGTGATATCATGGGGTTTCGTCATTATCAACACTTTTTCCACATCACTGTAAAATTGTTCTACCTCGAGATTGTCGCCATCACATGTGGGTGCATACACTTGTATTACGTTCAAGTTAACCGGTTTTCCGGATATTTTGATCATCATCACCCTATCCGAAATCGGGAAGCATCCTGTCACACTGGGTGCAATGTTACTTTTAACTAAGATAGCAACACCCTTTCTGTGGATTCCGTCAACATTGCCTGAGTGATAAACCTTTGTATTTTCAGAGAAGAACTCTGAGCTTTCGGTCCACCATGTCTCACTTATACCCAATATATCTATTTGCAGCCGCTTCATCTCGCTTATGGTGTTATCCAATTTTCCAAGCTCATAAAGACTTCGAACATTCCATGTTCCGATGTTAAGTTTTGTTTTACCTCCGGGGATTCTTAGCACCCTCGTTTGGCCGGAGACTGAGGGCCGATTGTTATTTTGTGTTTCCATTTTCATTGTATGATTTTCATGGGATATTACTTTAGTGGTTTCCCGTTGCCTTCTAAAGGGTTTGGAGTTTACCGTCTCCGCATTCAGTCGCTCCACTGGAGTACAGACGCTGTTTGCAGTCGCCCAATATGGGAACAGACACTGCCTTTTCCCCCTTTTTTTTTTTGGTTCGCCCCGCATATTTTATTTTTGCGGTACCCTTCAGTGAGCAATCGCTGACGAGCATTCCCCTATCCACCACCTGGGGAGGCGTCCGATAGGAGAAAAAAAAAGTGAGGAAAAACAACTCCATAGGCTGCTATAGTTTATTCCCAATATGAATATAACAAGACGGTGATATCAAAATCACCCAAAACATCTCTAAAAGTCAACATAGTTGGACTTAATACAGTTTAAACTTCTACTGCATAATATTATCCTGTGTGAAATAAAATATTCATTGTCAACAACACATACACGGACAGACACAAATACATACATCTAAATTCCAATTTTTATGGAAGATATTGGAATTCGAGAAAACGGCAATAATAATCTTCTAAACTATGAATTTTTCTTATACGTACATTTGTTTAGTTGCTGTTGTTGTTGTATTTGTTTCTCGCTATTGCAGATACTCTTCATTTTTCGGTATGCAAATCGAAGACCTGGTCATGACACTTAGAATAACTGCAGCACTCACTGGTAGAGAAAAAAGGAAAAGAACGTTATGCTTGTAATTCTTTTTCTAAATACGTGAGGCGTATGAGAGTGAGTGTGTTTTGGGGCAAATATTGCTTGCCGTGAAGCAGCTAACAGCCAGAACGCCACAAAGCCATCTACGTCCATACATAAATACTAGCTTGCATAAAAAGCAGGAGCAGCTGTTTCTATAACACGTTTTACGCTTTGCGTTTTTCATCCCGGCTTCTTTATTGTTGTGCCCAACAAGAAGTGATGTAATCAATTGCACATATTTTATGGTGGAATTTCTGAGATACTCCGTTAGTTGCTGTTGCAGGTTACATTTGCAGCTGATGTTGCTGTTGTCGTGGCCACAACTGATGCTATTGTTGCGGTCGTAATTTCTCAGTTATCCACAGCAATCGATTATAATTTATTGGAATTCACTTGAAAAGTAGTTCAAGAAAGTTTAATCACTTGTGTACACACAAACACACAGACAGAGCCTCCTCTGACAGATACAAAATTCAATTTTCCACCAAGAATTTGCCTTTGTTTGCATTTCACATTCCATAGATGCCAAAAGGGGTCCACGAAACGGCATAGCATTTTGTTATGCGCTATTGATACAGCATAAGTAATGTAAAACGTGACCTTTATTTTGTAATCAAGATAAGTTTTGGGAAACAATTTTATAACTTTTCGAATTAAAAGTTTTTTTTCTACTTTGTCACTATATTCGAGACTAATATGTCTTTCTAATATCCGATTTCGTACAGCGAATAAACTATTCGATCTACCAAGGACGGAAGGAAATTCAAATTTATTAGCAATTAGGATTGGCTCAAGGCATGATACAATAAGAAGGTAGCAGCAACTGCCGTTTTTGGTAACATAAGATGTCAAAATTTGACATAAATCCAATGCAATTGACACATTATGTTACCATCAGCTGGGCTTCAGCTGGGCTGATAATGCTACCTTCTTATTGTATCATGGCTCAAGGCATATTTATGTATATAAGGTAGAAGTGACAATCAGCTGTATTCTTACTTTTTTGTAAATTTAGTTTTCAAAATGTAATAGGGTCTCGTGAAATTTGAAACTCCGAAATTTGTTACCATCCTAAACGTGTAATAAAAATTACCTACGAGAGTTCTGAATGCGTTACATTTTGATTCAAATTCATTCTTTTTTAGAGGATTTTCAAAATGTATTTATGTTTTCCTGAAAAAAATTTGAAACGACCCTATTATTCAATATTGTCTTTGACAAATAATTTTCAATAACAACAATGTTGTTTTTGTAAATTTGTTAGTTGTTGTAATTCATGCATATACCTTATATGAATTTGCCTTGGATTGGCTGAAACTAAGACTGTTGAAACCACATGCCCTCCACATTCGTTTCTTCAATTCTAGGCAAGAAAAAACTAGTTATCATTTCACGATACCGAACACCATTGACTGTTTGCTCTCGGCCTACCTCATTTTCATAAAAAAGGTTCCATGATTCCTCCAGCCCAAAAACCACACCACACAGTGACACGTTGAGGATGCATTTGCTTCTCGTGAATAACTCGAGGATTTTCCTCACCCCAAATGCGACAATTCTGCCTATTGACGAAGCCATCAAGATGGAAATGGGCCTCGTCACTGAATATGATTTTATAGTGGTTTATGTCTGAAAACCCCCACAAAAAACCTATAAAGGAATTTCTCATAATTTTCAAAAATATAATGATCAACTATTACTCTACACAGCCTACAAGCATGAAAATAAACACAGCAAATAACCTTATTACCAAAGTTTTATACATAAGCGATCCGACATTCATTCCACAAAATATAAGAAAAATTAAGAACATACTTTTAAAAAATAACTACCCCATAAATATTATAAACAAACTTATAAAACAACAAACCACTAATGTAGAAAGAAATACAAAAGAAAATATATTAGAAAACGAACGAAATTTTATAAGTATACCGTACATTCCAAAACTGACAGACAGCAACATTTTGGCAACAATGATAATTGACAACAACACATCAATAGCCTATAAGTCCAACAACACACTGTACAATATATTCTCAAGAAGAAAGAAAACGGAGAAATCAAAACAGTGCAATGTCGTATATGAAGTAAAATGCATGGGCAGAGAAGGAGAGGAGTGTAATAGAGTATATGTTGGTACGACGAAGAGAATGCTGAGTGTTAGACTTAGTGAGCATGAATCAGATGTAAGAAAAGGCAAAGAAAACACGGCATTAGCCCAACATATAAAACAGTGGGGACATGTTGCCGACTTTCAAAATGTCAAAATACTCGACAAAGAGAAAATAGAAAACAAAAGATACACTCTGGAGAGTTTACGTATACAGGAGAGGATGCATAATTCGATCAATACAAAAGAAGATAAAGACAACACAAAACATCAATATTCGGTTGCAATAATTTGAAAACTACGGTTCTGTGATTTAGTTTAAGTTTATTATTTTTTGCAATATATTTTTTTACATTTTTTCGTGATTATTTTTATATTTATACAAATTCTGTGTTGTGAAGTCCAGTTTTTTTATAATAAGCAAAAAATTTGCATGAAATATGAAAGGAAACTAATTGTAAGTAATAACTAAACTCAGAATAGGATTTGGAAATAAATTACATGTTTTTGTCACAGGATTTTCAATAAAGGCTCCTGAAGAAGTTGGAATTAACCCAACGAAACGTTGAGTATAAAATGAAATAAATTAGTTTTATTTACTTCATAAACACTTGACCGAATTAGCCCGGTATAAAAAATACACAACCAAAGTATAAACAACCACACGGTCATACAAAATATAAATAATAAACGGAGGGCCCGCCGTTTAGAAGGAAGAAGAAGAGTTGAAAAAACAAAAGACAACAACATGAAGAACTATTTCCAACACATTGAATATAAATACAACAATGATACCAAAAAACACCTCAAGAGATATTGCCGAACTATCGAAAAATTAGCAAAGCAAAAAGCGCGCTCAACATTTCTACAAGAATGCAGAAGGTTAGGAATCGTACCATCACATATCAAACATTCGACACAACAAATAAGAAAACTTTTTACAACAACAAAAGCCATAGAAACTGCAGAGAACGTTGAATATAAATTACAATGCAAGTTGATAAACATAGAGATTAGCGAAACTCATTGCAATATCAATACATCAAAACAAATAATGGATAAAATAGAGAAATCAATAAGCAATACACTGGACGAAACAGAACTACGAGTTTTCAAAAAAGACCAATGGAAAAGATATAAACATATAAAACAGAAAAGTAAATTGACACATTCATCTAAACTTAACCAATTAAGAAAAGAAAAATTTGATAAACTGGGGCTACAATACAATGATGATTGGTTCATTAATTATACGAATATAAATTTCAACAGGGAAAGTAAATGGATTCTTTCCATGGGAAGAAAATTCGCTATACCAATAACAAAGAAAAATTTCGACCCGATACCCATAATTGCAGACTTGGAACAGTGGGTACAAAAAATAAGTGACGAAAGAGAAAAAGATGAAATAAGGTCAAAAATAGCGGGAAGAATTTCGAACTATAAGAGGAATATACATAATAATGAACGAGAAAAATACATATCAGCCATTTACGAAGAAACCAGAAAATATTTAAAAACTTATAAGGAAGATATAATAATAACGACTGCAGACAAAGGCAACAAAACAGTTGTATTATATAAAGAAGAATACTTTAAAAAAATGAATGCACTACTGAATGACAAAACAACCTACAAAGTGACTAGAATGGACCCAACCGCCAAACTACAAAAAATGAATAATAATATTGTAGCCGATCTACAAAAAGACGATCATATTTCAAAAGCTGAGAAATTTAAATTAATGAGTAACGCTGCAGAAGCACCAGAATTATATGGTCTACCAAAGACTCACAAAAAAGATTTACCACTTCGACCAATTTCCTCCTCAACGCTTGTACCCTGCTACAACTTGGCCCGATATATTGGAACAATTTTAAGAAATATAATTTCCCCACACTTCAATTTAAAAAATTCAATGAAATTAAAAGAAAGGTTAAATGAAATAAGTTTGGATGAAGATGATGTACTCGTTTCATTTGACGTGGTATCATTGTTTACCAATATACCTATTCATTTAGCAATTAAGAATATTCTTGACAAATGGGAAACATTAAAACAGCACACGACGATTCCTAAACGAAGATTCCTTGGACTATTACAATTTTGTCTCATAGACAATAATTACTTCAAATTTAATGGAAAAATTTACCATCAAACGTATGGTATGCCGATGGGAAATCCCCTATCACCAACAATTGCGGATATCGTATTGGACACATTGCTAGAAAATGTAAACTCAGAACTCAATGCCAAAGGAATTCAAATAAGATTTATGTGCAAATATGTGGATGACATATTCGCAATTCTAAATAAAAAACATGTAGATGCAACTATGCATCTACTAAATTCTTACCACAACAAAATCAAATTCACTGTGGAAATGGAAAATAACAATAAAATACCTTATCTAGACATGAACATAATAAAAGAAAACAAGAAGATAAAAACTGACTGGTACACAAAACCAACAGCATCCGGACGCATGATCAACTATTACTCTACACAGCCTACAAGCATGAAAATAAACACAGCAAATAACCTTATTACCAAAGTTTTATACATAAGCGATCCGACATTCATTCCACAAAATATAAGAAAAATTAAGAACATACTTTTAAAAAATAACTACCCCATAAATATTATAAACAAACTTATAAAACAACAAACCACTAATGTAGAAAGAAATACAAAAGAAAATATATTAGAAAACGAACGAAATTTTATAAGTATACCGTACATTCCAAAACTGACAGACAGCAACATTTTGGCAACAATGATAATTGACAACAACACATCAATAGCCTATAAGTCCAACAACACACTGTACAATATATTCTCAAGAAGAAAGAAAACGGAGAAATCAAAACAGTGCAATGTCGTATATGAAGTAAAATGCATGGGCAGAGAAGGAGAGGAGTGTAATAGAGTATATGTTGGTACGACGAAGAGAATGCTGAGTGTTAGACTTAGTGAGCATGAATCAGATGTAAGAAAAGGCAAAGAAAACACGGCATTAGCCCAACATATAAAACAGTGGGGACATGTTGCCGACTTTCAAAATGTCAAAATACTCGACAAAGAGAAAATAGAAAACAAAAGATACACTCTGGAGAGTTTACGTATACAGGAGAGGATGCATAATTCGATCAATACAAAAGAAGATAAAGACAACACAAAACATCAATATTCGGTTGCAATAATTTGAAAACTACGGTTCTGTGATTTAGTTTAAGTTTATTATTTTTTGCAATATATTTTTTTACATTTTTTCGTGATTATTTTTATATTTATACAAATTCTGTGTTGTGAAGTCCAGTTTTTTTATAATAAGCAAAAAATTTGCATGAAATATGAAAGGAAACTAATTGTAAGTAATAACTAAACTCAGAATAGGATTTGGAAATAAATTACATGTTTTTGTCACAGGATTTTCAATAAAGGCTCCTGAAGAAGTTGGAATTAACCCAACGAAACGTTGAGTATAAAATGAAATAAATTAGTTTTATTTACTTCATAAACACTTGACCGAATTAGCCCGGTATAAAAAATACACAACCAAAGTATAAACAACCACACGGTCATACAAAATATAAATAATAAACGGAGGGCCCGCCGTTTAGAAGGAAGAAGAAGAGTTGAAAAAACAAAAGACAACAACATGAAGAACTATTTCCAACACATTGAATATAAATACAACAATGATACCAAAAAACACCTCAAGAGATATTGCCGAACTATCGAAAAATTAGCAAAGCAAAAAGCGCGCTCAACATTTCTACAAGAATGCAGAAGGTTAGGAATCGTACCATCACATATCAAACATTCGACACAACAAATAAGAAAACTTTTTACAACAACAAAAGCCATAGAAACTGCAGAGAACGTTGAATATAAATTACAATGCAAGTTGATAAACATAGAGATTAGCGAAACTCATTGCAATATCAATACATCAAAACAAATAATGGATAAAATAGAGAAATCAATAAGCAATACACTGGACGAAACAGAACTACGAGTTTTCAAAAAAGACCAATGGAAAAGATATAAACATATAAAACAGAAAAGTAAATTGACACATTCATCTAAACTTAACCAATTAAGAAAAGAAAAATTTGATAAACTGGGGCTACAATACAATGATGATTGGTTCATTAATTATACGAATATAAATTTCAACAGGGAAAGTAAATGGATTCTTTCCATGGGAAGAAAATTCGCTATACCAATAACAAAGAAAAATTTCGACCCGATACCCATAATTGCAGACTTGGAACAGTGGGTACAAAAAATAAGTGACGAAAGAGAAAAAGATGAAATAAGGTCAAAAATAGCGGGAAGAATTTCGAACTATAAGAGGAATATACATAATAATGAACGAGAAAAATACATATCAGCCATTTACGAAGAAACCAGAAAATATTTAAAAACTTATAAGGAAGATATAATAATAACGACTGCAGACAAAGGCAACAAAACAGTTGTATTATATAAAGAAGAATACTTTAAAAAAATGAATGCACTACTGAATGACAAAACAACCTACAAAGTGACTAGAATGGACCCAACCGCCAAACTACAAAAAATGAATAATAATATTGTAGCCGATCTACAAAAAGACGATCATATTTCAAAAGCTGAGAAATTTAAATTAATGAGTAACGCTGCAGAAGCACCAGAATTATATGGTCTACCAAAGACTCACAAAAAAGATTTACCACTTCGACCAATTTCCTCCTCAACGCTTGTACCCTGCTACAACTTGGCCCGATATATTGGAACAATTTTAAGAAATATAATTTCCCCACACTTCAATTTAAAAAATTCAATGAAATTAAAAGAAAGGTTAAATGAAATAAGTTTGGATGAAGATGATGTACTCGTTTCATTTGACGTGGTATCATTGTTTACCAATATACCTATTCATTTAGCAATTAAGAATATTCTTGACAAATGGGAAACATTAAAACAGCACACGACGATTCCTAAACGAAGATTCCTTGGACTATTACAATTTTGTCTCATAGACAATAATTACTTCAAATTTAATGGAAAAATTTACCATCAAACGTATGGTATGCCGATGGGAAATCCCCTATCACCAACAATTGCGGATATCGTATTGGACACATTGCTAGAAAATGTAAACTCAGAACTCAATGCCAAAGGAATTCAAATAAGATTTATGTGCAAATATGTGGATGACATATTCGCAATTCTAAATAAAAAACATGTAGATGCAACTATGCATCTACTAAATTCTTACCACAACAAAATCAAATTCACTGTGGAAATGGAAAATAACAATAAAATACCTTATCTAGACATGAACATAATAAAAGAAAACAAGAAGATAAAAACTGACTGGTACACAAAACCAACAGCATCCGGACGCATGATCAACTATTACTCTACACAGCCTACAAGCATGAAAATAAACACAGCAAATAACCTTATTACCAAAGTTTTATACATAAGCGATCCGACATTCATTCCACAAAATATAAGAAAAATTAAGAACATACTTTTAAAAAATAACTACCCCATAAATATTATAAACAAACTTATAAAACAACAAACCACTAATGTAGAAAGAAATACAAAAGAAAATATATTAGAAAACGAACGAAATTTTATAAGTATACCGTACATTCCAAAACTGACAGACAGCAACATTTTGGCAACAATGATAATTGACAACAACACATCAATAGCCTATAAGTCCAACAACACACTGTACAATATATTCTCAAGAAGAAAGAAAACGGAGAAATCAAAACAGTGCAATGTCGTATATGAAGTAAAATGCATGGGCAGAGAAGGAGAGGAGTGTAATAGAGTATATGTTGGTACGACGAAGAGAATGCTGAGTGTTAGACTTAGTGAGCATGAATCAGATGTAAGAAAAGGCAAAGAAAACACGGCATTAGCCCAACATATAAAACAGTGGGGACATGTTGCCGACTTTCAAAATGTCAAAATACTCGACAAAGAGAAAATAGAAAACAAAAGATACACTCTGGAGAGTTTACGTATACAGGAGAGGATGCATAATTCGATCAATACAAAAGAAGATAAAGACAACACAAAACATCAATATTCGGTTGCAATAATTTGAAAACTACGGTTCTGTGATTTAGTTTAAGTTTATTATTTTTTGCAATATATTTTTTTACATTTTTTCGTGATTATTTTTATATTTATACAAATTCTGTGTTGTGAAGTCCAGTTTTTTTATAATAAGCAAAAAATTTGCATGAAATATGAAAGGAAACTAATTGTAAGTAATAACTAAACTCAGAATAGGATTTGGAAATAAATTACATGTTTTTGTCACAGGATTTTCAATAAAGGCTCCTGAAGAAGTTGGAATTAACCCAACGAAACGTTGAGTATAAAATGAAATAAATTAGTTTTATTTACTTCATAAACACTTGACCGAATTAGCCCGGTATAAAAAATACACAACCAAAGTATAAACAACCACACGGTCATACAAAATATAAATAATGTTTTTTTGTTTTGTTCAATATTTATTTTGAAAATTATGAGAAATTCCTTTATAGGTTTTTTGTGGGGGTTTTCAGACATAAACCACTATAACTTAGCCATTTGTTAACCGATTTAAAACAATAATAGCTTATTCAAAAGACATTATTTACCCCTTTAAAAGGAAGAAGGATCAAAAGAAATCCGTTGTGGAAAAAATAAGATATGCCCGTTTAAATTCGAAAATGTAAGAAACCCAGATTTTCACTACTTTTACCGTTATAAAAAAATAAAACGAAGTGACCCAAGCGAAATAAAGGCATTGTCGTTGTCCATGGATCAAAACACGATATAATTTTGCATCAGAACACTTGAATATTTTTCGGGTCAAATTTTGTAGCACAATGTCATTTATCGACATTTTCCGAAAAGTTTGCACATTCTTAGGGCCAAAACTGCCTAAAGGAGCGTTCCAATGCTTTTGCGATGTATTAGAGAGTTTTCAATTACTGTCTTGGCTACAATGTTTGTCTTTGTGTTGGATCGAAAATCCCAATGGTTTGACTGTTATATGCCAAAATATCCAAAAGACGTCAATAAAAAACTTAAAGTCAAAATCGGGAGGCTCGATTTTCGCGGTAGATATATGGTCCAGTGGACTTTTTTGCTCAGTTCAATCCCAGGAATCAGAAACGCGAAGGGCTCATTAAGGTTTTTTTGCTTCCACACAAATCGCCCCACCCTAATAAATACACTCTAAATTTTGTCCCATTGATATAAAAACTATAAATATGGCGATCGATATTATATATTAGCAGACCTCGGTCCGCGTTGCTGTTCCGTCGTAATGAGTTTTAACACGTTCGCGGAGGCAAGCAGATTTAGAGAGGTGAAAAAAATGACACCCAATTATTTTCGAAATTAGTTTTTTTTTGTTTTTATTTATTAATTACTAGCTGACCCGGTCCGCGTTGCTGGCCCGTTGTTTGGGTTCTCCGTGTAAATTTTAGTTATCTATCCAGTATTGATACACCCATAATTATGCATACCTCTAGAAACTTCATAATATAAATCAATGTTTTGACATAAATTCCATATAATGGTATCCCCCAAATTTAAGATATAAAATCTCTTTTATTATTGTGACCCACCCACATATAATGGTCGGTGCACGTCAATTATTGGATTGTTTGTCTCGGTTGGGGTCGTAATTATTACTGCAAAGAATTGTTGGTATCGGTACCGGCTGATTTTCGCTATTTTTGAGGATTTAACATCATTATCACACCGAAATGGCTGAAATCTCGTTTTAATATATTTTAAAGAGGAGAGCATAAATATTCGTATCGACCGAAAGACACGCCGTTTTATTTGCGCTCGGTATGTAACAGTTATAGGTTCACGTTTTGATATAGCTCCCATAAAACAGTACCTCCCGATTTTCTATAGTTCAGATATATAGCCACTGTTCAGTATACGTCCTCGTTTTGATATAGCTCCCATAGAACGGTGGCGCCTGATTTTCGCTATTTTTGGTGGATTTAACCTCATTCAGGCCTATCGAACGTAACGCTTTTTTTCTTCGCGCTCTATATGCAATAGTGGAAAAATACCCCTCAGCGAAATGTATGTTCCTTCGGGATATGTATGGCAACATTTATATAATTCATAAAAAAATTACTTCTATAAATTGTAGTTGTTATTATCGAGATTTTGCTGTATTTAAAAATGTATCTTTACCTAGCTATTCCAAGGACTGAAATCAATGTTCATGAAGTTTCACTTCCCACATTTTGAGATTTTATCCGTAATTATAATATTTTCAAAAATCGAACACGATCGCGGTATTCTGATTCCAATGATGATATTGTATTGTATATCAATTACTTTGTCTGATTTCCAATGGATCTTTCTGGAATTTCGATCTTGTGACATCTCAAGTTATCCGGATTTTACTGTATTCCAAAATGTGGAGTTGATCGCGCTGTCCCACTTATTGTTTAGTGTTCAGCGTTTATATCGTTTTTTAGGCATGCTTACAAAATTATGTATATTATCCGAAATAATAAATGTTTGCAAATTTTGTGATGACCGCGATATTTCACTTTTCGCGATATTTCACTTCCGCGAAGACCATTCAGGGTCAAGACAGTAATTACAGTAGTATTGCAAACAATCTGTAAACAATACGTTCAAAAATATATTGGACTTCATATTAAAAAAAAAATTGAAGGAGAACCTCCGGTCACTACACTTAGCCGTATTAAAATAGCTCACGACCGCGCTATCCCACTTGTTCAAGCTAGTGTTTATATCATTTTTGTGTCACGCTTACTAAAATTATGTATATTAATTGAAATAATACATTTTTGAAAACTTTGTGATGACCGCGATCATTCACGGAAAACAATCTGTAAACAATACGTTCAAAAGATTTCAGATTTTCTTAAAAACATTGTGTGGGAGGACCACCGGTCACTATAAAAACAGCTTACGACAGTTCTAATTAATTGAAATAATACATTTTTGAAAATTTTAGGATGACCGCGATTTCCACTTCCGCGACGACCATTCAGGGTCAAGACTGTAATTACCATAGCATTGCAAACTATATATTAAAATGTATCTTGAATTTCGCGGTTTTCTTAAAAAAATTGTGGGGAGGACCACCGGTCACTACACTTAGCGGGATAAAAAAATAGATTACGACCTATTCTCAGACCTAAAAACTCCACATACAAAATTTCATAAGATTTCCCAATCGATTTTTCGGAATTTCTATATAGTGACATCTCAAGTCATCGGGATTTTACTGTATTCCAAAATATGGCGTTGACCGCGTTATCCCACATATTGAAGCCAGTGTTTTAGCGGTTTAGTAGTCACGCTTACTAAAATTAGGTATATTATCTGAAATAATACATTTTTGAATAATTTGGGATGACCGCGATATTTCACTTCCGCGACGACCATTCAAAAAAATATATGAGGAAAAGTCAAAATTTTTTAGTTTCCATGAAGCCAAGGTTTGCACTATTATAATACGCGAACTATTGTAGTTTACCAGTAACTATGACTATTGCTGGATTATTTTAGATGTTTTTGTACAAAGCTCAAAAATTTAGCAAAAAAATTTAATTTACGTGGTAGTTACGACCGCGTAAAGGAAAAAACATAGGTAAAAACACGTTGAAGCTAAACAGGTTTTTTACATTGCTATTCGATTTCTGATTAAACCATTCAAATGACGGACATCTGTCCAAAGTAAAAGTAGGAGAATACAAAATGAAGATTACACTTCTAATGTATCACTTTCCAAAATTTCCACTGCATCCACCTTTTATGGATGCTGACATTTTGAAGCCGGATTTCAGGTGTTTTTTGTATTTTTTATGTAACTGGGACGCGCATTCGGATATTTCGAAAAACCAATTATAGGATTAAAGAACTCGCGATTTCGCATAATCTGATATGTATGTTGAGTATGTAGCCCACACAGCAGCAGAGTAATCTACTGCCAAAGGCCAAAATTTAGTGTGATATTTTTTCTAAAAAACCTATTTTTTGGGTACAATATTTACAATATCGTTTTGAGTGTGCTGGTACCCCGCGATATTTTAGTTTTTCGACGATCCGGATCATATGAATCACAGATCATAAAAATCCATCTACTAGAACGGCGGAAATGGCTACTGCAAAAATTGAAAAATTTGCGAAAAATGTTTTTCAAAATATCGCTGACTAATTCGCGTTTTATGTGGATCGTTTCCATTTCAATGAAGAAAGTGAATCATCACTCGCGTTTGTGCGAAAACAGCGGTTTGAAAAATTTAGTGGCGTCGGAGCTGTATACGATTTATCCAAAAAATACTGTGTGATGCTACATCCACGGTTCTTGATGGATTTTATTGAAATATGTTTAGATCGATGTATTTTTTCACGGTTGATAGTGAAATCGGATGCGCATAAAAAGTGTATGCACTTTGTGCAAAATGTAAGCGTTACACAGTTTGTTGCACACTAAACTGCAGACGATGCTACATCTTAGCGGCCAAAGTAAATCCTGGCAAATGTGTACAAATTAAAAGAGAAGAATTCGCTGTATTGGTAAACCGCATGCGCATCAAGTGATTTTGAGGGTTTCGCGATTTACACGCATTTCAAAAGGAACATTACCCGATACAATTTTATTTCAAGATTATACCCCATTTAAAGGAACCCAACATTTATTTGAAAGATATCCATATCTTCTGCTAGATGACAGCGTGTTTTCGAGAAGTGATTAGAATAAAAAATGTGATTTATTGCGTGAAATTTAACTAAAATAGAAGAAAAGATCCGACGTATTTTTCTTACATTTTGTTCAACTAACTCACAAAATAAATTTTAATAAATATTTTCTCTTACAAAAATTTTATAAATTTCCTCAATATATTTTTTTGTTTTCGCTATAATATGAAAACCACTAAACGGATTTGTATAGTTTTGGTTTGGTTTGAATCTTCGCGATGTATAGATTACGTACATATTTTTATATATTTTTCAGAGGCATAAGCAGGTTGAATTTTATTAAAACAAGTTGCAAACTACCAATTGTTTGGAATTCTTTCCTAATTTCCGCGAAAATGCACAACTTTTTCACTAAAGTTATGGGACCTCAGTAAACATATAGTATGTAGGGAGCTCCTAATTAAGAGAGTTTCTCAATATAATGATTAGAGTCTTTTAAAGATTTTTTTCTTTTTATCAGAATTGAAACCGCCATAACTTTTGCGCGCAACAACCAAAATTAGTATCACAAACAGATTTAAGAATGGCATTTTTTTCCCAATCTATGTACCAAAAATCTTTCATGTAGCTTAAAAAAAAATTTTTAATTTTTTTTTTTATGGAAAACTAAAAAATTTTGTCCTTTCTTCATATAGCCTATTTTCACCACCGGTGTTCCCAGTACATTACCTGAAATTTTCAAGAAAATCTATTCAGCCGTTTTTGAGTCTATTCGGAACATACAAACATACAAACAAACAAACATACTAACATACTAACATACACACATTGCCTTTTATATATTAGATTTATTATTATTATTAGTTTTTACTTATTATAGAATGTATCTTGTTGAAATAAATCGTATTATGTATATTAATCAACAAAACTTAAGATTGTATACAAGTAAATGAATAAAAATTGGCTGACAATGTGAATGCTATAGCATTCACGTCATTTTGCATCGGAATGCTATAGCATTCACGTCCGCGAACGTGTTAATGACAACTTTTTATGGACTTTATGCTTAACAATTTAAAAATAGATTTTTTTCTACCAAACTTCTTCCGTCCATTGTCAAACCGAGGAGTATTTTAAATTTATCAACAGATTTTGTCTGTAACCTTTCTTTTCTCTTACGGACTTTGTAGGATTTGTTCGTCCATTGATGCTGTTTAGGATTTATGATCATCCATGTCCTAAAGCGGTCTAATTATAAAAGTTAAAAAAATTGTTATGTCGAATTCTCCCGCTTATTGAGACTTATATGTTTAAAATTTTTAATGGCTGATGGTCTGTTGAACTTCTCCATTTAAGGAAATTTGTAAATACAGTATAGTCTCGAGAATCCGGACACTCGTTAATCCGGACAACGCGGTAGACTCTGTAATCCGGACATCACACATTTTTCTTACCTCGATAATCCGGACACCAATATTTTTTTCCTATTTTGAGTATTAGATTCTTAGTTATTTCATTGACGTTTTTGTTCTTAGCAATAGCAATTGGTGTATAAATGAGAAAAACTAAGCTTTTCAAAGTTTTCGGTCCAAATCTTGGCTTTCTGGCTATCCAGTGTTGTTTCCATTATACAGTCAATATGGAATTAACTATCTTAATCTGTCAAATGATTTTCTCATCGCTTAACCATTGATGCCTGGCTATGATAAGCAGCAGTATTTAAAACCTTATGTTGGGTAGCTTAGTTCCAAGAGAGATCAATGTTGCGTGTTCTTTTCCTCTGATGGAATTAGTTCATTCGCCCTCCGGTTAGTGAGAAAGTCTCTTGGGCCATGTAATGTATTCGAAGGACATTTTATCTAGAAATGTTTAAATCATTTAAAGCGTCGGTTTATTAGATTAGTTTTTTATTGGAATTTATAACTAAACGAGGAAATGAGTAGTGTCATAGACTCAATAAACTAAAAAAATCGTATGGCCCCTTTTTTTTCTTTCTTTGACATTCAAAATCACTGACGACTAAGGATTGTTGTATTGCATTCTCGTAATTATGCAACCAAATGATTTTAATTCCATTTTGTCTTATTCCTAAGCTAAAACATTTATATAAAAACATCTCTTTTTGGTTCGTCGACGAGATGAAAAGTCATTTGGTGATGTTCATAGAAATCGCTAAATATTCACCATAATGAGATGAGTGCACATGAATTCTGTAGTTCTATCGCGAGTCATAAGAGGCTCGTGTCCCATGGAAAAGGGAAATCATTATGGTCACCACCCGTGATATTTGCTTAATATGAATTCGTTTACCTTAGATGTCAGGTTATTATATAGTAAAAGTCCCTTATTAATGATTTAAACTTTCAAAATTATATGTTTTTATTACTACTCGGTAATCCGGACATCGCTGAAACATGTGGTGTCCGGATTATCGAGACTATACTGTATATCGATTTTGATCGGGGGCGCAACCACCGTTGTCTCGAAAATTCATTTGCAAGCCGATGCACTTATAAGTTTAGCAAATATAGCGATTATAAAACAATAAGCCTACAAATACATATAATTTTGGACCAAGGGACATTCCTGAACATTTTCTGAAAATTGCATGAAATTAGGTTCAGTAATTTTGGAAAAATAGTGTATTAAAAATAGAGGGCGTTATCATCAGTTGTCAAGACATAACATATTTAAAAAATTGGGCGTGATCCGGTATTTTGGCTCCAAATATGTACCTAGGGTAACCACAACCCCATTGCCTTCCAAAATTTATGCTGAAACCGATATAATCATAAGATTGGCTTATACATATAGCGTTTAAAAGAAAGGCGTGGGGAAGGTACCCCACCTCTGCTGCACTGAGCTTTTGCTGCAAATACTTTGGTAGGAATGTTTTTTGGCCTCTGGAGACACAAAATACCAAATTACAACCAATTCGGTGGTAAAATGGGACAAATATTTTAAAAATTCCTTAAAACGACGACGCGTCACGCGTCATTTTATATAGGGGCTAAACGAAAGCGTGGACCTACATAGCCCGCTTTCAATACCAAAAGCCCTACGTACATATAATAGATTTTCCCAACATTTCATCCACCTACGTCAATCCGTTCGGACGCTAGAGTGATTTCCACAGACGGACGGACAAGGCTATATCGATGTAGAATTGCACGCAGATCAAGAATATATATAGTTTGTGGGGTCTACAATTATTATTTTGAGTAGTTACAAACGGAATGACAAACTTAATATACCCCCATCTTATGGTGGAGGATATAAAAAAGAAATAATGTTGAAAAGAGATTACAAGAGAGAAACATTGTCTATTACACTATCCATCGGTAGTATATAAAATAGTCAATATATTACACGCCGCATTACCTGTAACTAGTGAATTGACATGATAGGCAAGGAAGCCCATTTCCAGTGACAAAAGTGTCCAACAAGAACTATTTCAGAGAGTAAGGAGTTTTTATTCTCTTTTGCAAGAAAACTGTAAAATGTAAATAAATCATACCTATACAAATCTGCAAACAATCAGCTCATTTGTTAAAACGGACTAATTTGTCCGCAATTAAAAAACAAAGCACTCAACTATTTGGTATGTTTTTAAAGAAAAAATTAACCAAAAGGAAATTTTATATTCTGCAACTTTATTCTCCAAAAAACAAAACCATAAAGCTTGCAGTTTCCAAAATAAAACTTTTTTGCAATTGGACAAACACAAATCAGCGGATAATTAATTAAATCAGCGGATTGTAACAGTATTGATTATTGTGTGTTTGCGTGTTCGTTCTTCTGCTCAATCTGGCTCTGGATCTATCCCCAGTTGAAGGAAAGTGACTGCTTCGATGGGATGTAACCACAGATTCACTGGAGTTCATGAGTAGATTTGGCAGGGCAGTTAAAAAGGTGAGAGTGTCGTGCGGGCCCATGCCTCATACTGGGCAGATGTTTTGCACGGCGCGACCAATATCCGCCCAATAAAAATTTAGGCGACTGCAATATCTCGAGCGTAGTTGAGCCAAAACTACTCTGGTTTGTCGTGGCACCTGACGCTCCTCAGCTGCGATAGATGGGGATGTACTTCGAGGACTTTATTCCCACTGTATTTGCCTTATAGCCTTAGGAACTGCGTCCGTGTGAATGCTATTCACACCTGCCTGATATGCCTGTTGATCTAGGGGTTCTCTCCTATATTGTTGGACCTCCCTCTCTAAAGCATGAATATCCTTCCTGATATGACTGGGTGTGTCGGGCCTAGCCAGCAGATGGTGATGGGGATGGCTCTCACGGTAACACCCGAGCAAGTACTGCAACGAAAGCATCTCAATATGTCGCAGTACTGAAGAATCTTTGCCTCCTCATGTAGATGGTCCACTCAAGACTTGAAGAGGCACCCTGTTGCTGTTCTCAGGGCGGCATTCTGACAAGTTTTAATCTCTTTCCAATGCGTATCAACTAAATTCGAGGACCAAAATGGCCCCGCATAGCTTACCACAGACCGATCTATCGCGTTATATGTGGTCAACAAGGCGTTTCTTTATCTGCACCCTAAGTGGTCGAAATTCTGCTACCATCGACCACGACATTCAACTCTCTTCTATACTGCGCCGTCCATGTAGCGAACAGAGTGGCCGTAGATTTAGTGGCAGATATCTGCATCTCTCACAGATGTCATCAGGTTAGGCACCTGACCACAGGGGGCGGAATACAGGAGAGGTAGAGGTTAAATTGTTCACTCTACGGGGTTTGGACTTCTTGTTGCTGAATTCCACGGACGACTGGCGTACACACATACAATTGATTATCCAACGTTTCAAACTTGGCCGGAGGGTTGTCTGCTCAATTTATATCTGCATATTCGTCTCGTGGTAAAAGGTGGTAAGATCGGCTTAATTGGAGTTCAGTCTATCACATATGTCATCAGGTTAGGCACCTGACCACAGGGGGCGGAATACAGGAGAGGTAGAGGTTAAACAGTTCACTTTACGGGGTTTGGACTCCTTGTTCCTGATTTCCAAGTACGACTGGCGTCCACATATAATTTATTATCCAACGTTTCAGACTTGGCCGGAGGGTTGTCTCCTCAATGTCATCAAACAGCGTGGAGTGCTTGACTGTATCAAAGGCTTTTGATAAGTCAAGGGCCACCATCACTGTTCTATTACCCGGCGGTCTCTAGTTGAGTACTTTACAAATATATGTGGAGATGGCGTGCAGCGTTGTTGTCGTGCTGTGCTGCTTACGAAATCCATGCTGATGATCGGCAACATAATACCTATTCCTGATACTGGGGATGACTAAGGCTGCAAGGGTCTTTGCTACGGGCGACAAAAGCGAAATCGGCCTGCACGATTCACTTTTTCTGGCATCCTTGCCTGGCTTCCGTAGCGGGACCACCCTGTTCATTTTCCAGATTTCGGGAACAATGAGGGTGGCTAGCGACAAGTTGAAAACTTTAGTGAGATGCTCCACTCCCGGCTCATCCAGCTGCTTTAGTATTACCATGGAGATTCCATCAGGACCCACCGCTTTGGATGATTTAGCTTTCCTGATGGCAGTCGCAACATCATCCATTGTGAACTGTGGTGGTTCATCTTCGGCAGGAAGAGATCTGATGCGACGTATTACTCTTCTCTTCGCCCTGTCACTCCCGGGGTGCTCGACAAACTGTCGATTGAAGTAACTTGCGCACCTCTTCGGGTCAGTCAATGTAACGTCGCCAAACGTGACTGAGGTCCTATCTTCCCTCCTTCCGGGGTTAGAGAGTGACTTAACCATTGCCCACAATTCACTTAAACCGGCACCGATGTTGCAACTATTCAGATTATTTATCCACTTGTTCCGCTTATGCTCGCCGACCAGCCTGTTAACTTCCAATGTCAGCTCCCTGACTCTGGGGCCACTGGGGTTGGCTCGTCGAAGCTCATCACGTTCATTTGCTAATCCCGTCGCCTCTGCTGGGAAGTTTGGTCTTACTTCGGGTATTCGACCAGCAGGTATATGTACGGTGACCAATGTGTTTGGATGAAAATAGAGTACATATACGAGGGCTACTACATAAGTTTCTGGCCTAGGCAACATTATGTATTGCCAAGCGCCATTTGACATTTCCATTGAGAGGTTCACATTTTTAAGCCTGAACGTACTGAGTACGATTTGACATACGACCACGTGTTGGGGTGTTTACAGTGACTTGAAAAAATCCATTTGTGAAAAAAATGAAATTTATTTGATAAAGATATTTTCATAATTTTCGAAAGATAACACAATCATCTTTCCTGTTAATCAAAAACTATCAAATTAGGTCTAGTATTTGCAGAGGAATTCAAGGCCAAAGTTAAAATTTTGAGTTTTTTTCATATTTTGTATCAAAATACCAGTGTTTTTGTGTTTTTATATGTTCTAATCTTTTAAAAATGTCAAACTCAATGAATAAACTATAAAAAATTTAAAAACAGTTTTTTTTTTATTTGGGATGACTACGTCTATCTTTTTTCAAAATTGTTAGGGTCGTTGTGTCAAAATTCTATTAAAACAATATTAATTTATTAGTTGAAAAATTTGGCGATGTTTACCAAGGGGTAAGACAGGGAAGACTATAGTTCCGGTTTATTGCTGTAATAAGCAATACCTAACAATTTTTTCTCAAAAATTGTGAAATTTGTTTGAAGGTTTTGTAAACTATAAAAAAATTGAAAATTAAAAAAAATACTCCTTGGTTTTTTATAAAACTCATATGTTAAAATAAAAAAATGTTCATTTGTTTAAAACAATATAATTCTTATGGGAAAACGGTAAGAAAAAGCAATTATTTTTACCCATGTAATTTCAATTAATTAAAAAAAGTGCTAAACGGACGGAAATGAAACGTTGTTTCCTGTTGCGCTCCACTAAATTTGGAATTTCACTACAAGTTAGTATCTGAGGCAAAATAAAATAGTTCACTTTGTGTAAACGGTACGGTGATTTTACTGTAATAACTAATAGGATCACGCCGCACAAAAATGGGGGTTTGGATACCGTGTCGGTCGATGCAAGAAATTTTGAAAAAAAACATACCATCAATGGATGTGGAAAAAGAGCTTCAGCAAGACAATATTTTGTTTAACTTCTGCCTAGGTTTGGTTCCCTGATTTCGTTGGATTTCTTATGTATATTCACATGCATTTGTAAAACAAATCAAAAATAGAGGACATAGAGTACTTTCATTGAAAATAGAGGACAAATAGAGTACGTTAAAAAAATAGAGTACAGACACCTAAAATAGAGTACTGTCCTCTATAATAGAGTACGGTTGGTCACCGTAGGTATATGGCGAGCGGCTGCAGCAGTGTTGATGTCTCGGAACGTCCTATCCGCTACCCGAACATCAGAAGGATTGGACAGTTCTCTGAAGCGGCGATTGGTGAACTCTCTAAAACCTGGCCAATGTGCTTTCTTAAGATTGACCAAAATGCAGCGTTCAGAGGTGATAAAATCGGGTGGTCTGCTTATGGAGACAATTATGGGAGGTAGTCTGATCCAAGGGAAAGGACAGGTTGCCAGGTAACGTCATTTGTCATACCCGGTGACACGATGTTTATGCCTGGCGAACTGTGAAACTCTCCTCATTTACCGAGCAAAACGTAGAGCCATCAATCTCCTCGGCCAGCATTGTAACCCTCTGGTCGTTTTCGAGGGCCGAATGCCACATCTCATGATGCGAATTAAAGTCCCCCAAGACCAGACGATTATGACCTTCCAAAAGCTTGCTAATGATAGAGATACAGTTATTTATAGAGGGAATTTATTCGTTCAGCAACTCTATCTCGGCAGTTCAACACCTGACTGCTACTGCCATACATCCATATACGGGTCATTAGAGTCAGGCTAACGACTCGCTGGGGCTGTACTCGCACGGCATGCAGCAAAATAGTCCCTGTTGTAGTCCCTCGCGTGGACAAGTCCAGAGCAACCACTTAGATGCATACACTCCTGGCATCTATTGTACCGAAGTTTGGATATGGTTGAAGATGTGAATGTGGCAAACCGAGCACAAATATATTGGTCCTGGATTTCCCCTGTCCCGGCACGGACCAAAAGAATCCGTAACAGGCATTCCGGGATATGTTACTCCCAACAAAGATAAACGAAACGAATACAAATACACATGTACACTGAGGTGGCAGTCACTGTGCGGAACATTGATGTTGTGTGATTCCAGGTCAATCTGATACGAGAGAACGCGCTGCCGTGGGATTGATTAAAATCAGTTTTTTGGTTTTATTCAGGATGAAGAAGAGTTGCAAGTGATAACAAGAAGAAATATTTCCAAAAAGAATTTGTAAAATCTCAGTAAAAGAACTGTCAAAATGTTTCTCGAATCGCTCTCTTTTTCTGGACTTTTCTGTTAATAGGCGACTTCCAGCAACAATTGGTACAAATTGTTAAAAATGTTTGGGTAACCAGACAAACCTTTTATATGTCTTGCTTTTGTTCAAGTCAGAAATCAACTGAATGATGTTTTTCAATTGTGCTTCTGTATATTTGCTCACAATGTTCGGTATCTACATTGTTGTTAATTAGCTTTTCTGATGAGCAATATCTTATCCTTATTCATATGTAAAAAGTATCGTGAGTCATTGAAGCAAGTAGTCAAAATTTCGATGAACAGATTTAAAGGGATAAATGTGTGTTGCTTACTTATATTCCATTTTTCTTTTATATTGTTGACGGCTAAGTTTACAGGCAAATTTGGAAAAATATTAAGATAAATATTACAATGAGCTATATAATTTTTATATATAATTATTTTTAAACTATTTCAAAATATATTGTTGCTGCAAAAAAAACATAATTAGTGTTAGTGTGTTCAAGCAAACAATACAATAGTTACAATCCCCTCAAGAAAATCTCATTTATTGTGCATCACATATGTATATAACAACCAATAAAACATCTGTATATGAAATAACACTAATTTATATTCCAATTAAATTTCAAACATGCATCCCCAAAAGAACTTATATTCTTAGAATATATCGCAATATATATGTATTTTCTCAAGGCAAACAAATACTTTTTTGTTTATGTTCGTATTTTCTCAAACAAAAACAACAAATCCGATTTATTCCCTTCTTTTATGTTTATACATTTTTCCAATTATGCATGAATTGCAAACAAGTATACGCAATAATAACAAGGAGTTTCAATATTGCCCTTAACTATTCAATGAAGATTTAACAGTTATGCAGTTGCTTGGCTTTGAGTATCTAAACAAACAATATCTCAAAGAGTTTTGTTTTTAAACTGTGCTTGTTTATAACAAGGGCAATGCATGACTTATGTATGTGTGTCTATTAAACATCTGCAATTGTGACATATTTCTTTATTTATGCCTTTCTATGAAAACCCATGCCACCCCTTCAAACCAAATGTCTGATGTCCGACACGTCCGAACAATTTCGGAAGCAAAGTCGTTCAGATTTCGTTCCGATTTCTAAACGATTTTTCGTTCAGATTTTGTTCCGATTTTGGAAGCCACTATAAGCAGATATTTAACTTAAAACAAGGTATAGGGGCACACGATATAACCGAAAAGACATAACTGTTGGTTTCTCACTATATTATCGTCGTATTATCTATATATATAAAAGAGTAGTGAGGTGAGTGACTGACTGAGTGACTGACTGATTCATCAGCGCCCAGACGAAACCGCTGAAGCTAGAAAGTTGAAATTTTGGGTGTAGGTTGCTGTTGGGGTGTAGGGGTGAGATAAGGCTGGGTTTTTGGAAATTCGACCTAGAAGTGTACGAAAAGTACAAAAGGGTACTAAATTTAGTACAATTGAGATTTGGGTGAACAGATAGAGCAGGAATACTGAAATTTGGAATGAAGGTCACTGATGAAGAGTAATGATGAAAGGTTTTTGGAAATTCGAACTATAAGGGTACGAAAAGTACTAAATTTAGTACAATTTGGATTTCGGTAAACGGATAGAGATGGAATCCTGAAATTTGATATGAGAGTCGCTGCTAAAGAATCACGATGAAAGGTTTTTGGAAATTCGAACTATAAGGGTACGAAAAGTACTAAATGGTACTAAATTTAGTACAATTTGGATTCGGGTGAACGGATAGAGCTGGAATCCTGAACTTTTGAATGAGGGTCACTGGTGGAGAGCAACAAAGAAAAGTTTTTGGAAATTCGAACTGTATGTGCACGAAAAGTACTAAATTTAGTACAATTTGGATTTGGGTGAATGGATAGAGGTGGAATCCTGAAATTTGAAATGAGAGTCGCTGATGAAGAATAACGATGAAAGGTTTTTGGAAATTCGAACTATAAGGGTACGAAAAGTACTAAATAGTACTAAATTTAGTACAATTTGGATTTCGGTAAACGGATAGAGATGGAATCCTGAAATTTGAAATGAGAGTCGATGATGAAGAATAACGTTGAAAGGTTTTTGGAAATTCGAACTATAAGGGTACGAAAAGTACTAAATGGTACTAAATTTAGTACAATTTGGATTTGGGTGAACGGATAGAGCTGGAATACTGAAATTTGGAATGAAGGTCACTGATGAAAAGTAACAATCAAAGGTTTTTGTAAAGTCTACCTATTAGGGTACGAAAAGTACTAAATGGTACTATATTTAGTACAATTTGGATTTGGGTGAACGGATAGGACAGGAATCTTGGAATTTTGAATAAGGGTGACTGATGGAGAGTAACAAAGACAGGTTTTTGGAAATTCGAACTAAAAGTGTACGAAAAGTACTAAATATAGTACAATTTGGATTTGAATTAACGAATAGTGCTGAAATTTGGAATAAGGGTCACTGATAAACAGTAAGAAAGGTGTACCAAAGGTCGAAAAGTCCTAAATGGTAGTGAGTGAAACTTGGAATAAAGATTACTGCTAGAATTAGAATTGAGATATGGAGGTAACTTTAGAAAATCATACTAATGTGCACGAAGCAGTACTAAATGGTACTAAATTCTATACAATTTGTATTTGCGTGAACAGATTACTGTTGGAGTGTAGGATTGCGGTTACTTTGGAAATTCGTACTTATGAAAAAGTGCTAAATGAAAGTACATTGGCTATAATTTGGATTTAGGTGAACGAAAGAAGTGAGTTATGCAAGTTGTTTTTGGAAAGCCGTGTACGATAAGTGGCAAATGGTACAAAATTTGGTACCTTTTGGTATTTGCTATATGGTACAGAATTTTGTACAATTTGTGATTTTGTAAAGGGGTGGAATTTTTAAATTTGAAATTCGGTACTAGATTAGCAATTGTTGTTTAGAGTGGAGGTAGGAATGAAGTTTTGAATATTCACACTTATTTATACAAAAAGTACTAAATAGTAATATAATTGCTTTCAGCGGAACATATAAAGCTGGAAAAGTGAATTGCGGTCGGGATATATGTTGAGTATAAGGAAGTATAAGGGTGCCACCGTGGTGCAATGGTATGCACACCCGCTTTGCACACATAAGGTCGTGGGTTCGATTCCCCGGCCAGGCAACATCAAAACACTTTTCAACGGTGGCAAAATACCCCTCAGTAATGTTGGCGACATTTCCTGAGTACATATTTCAGCCATGTAAAACTTCTCTACAAAAATGGTGTCTTAGACACGCCGTTCGGACTCGGCGATAAACTGTAGGTCCCATATCATTGAGCTAATATGAATCGGGGTGCACTCATTGATATGAGAGAAGTCTCCCTTGTCCCTTATGGGATGTTTGTGGAACAATTATATTATTATATATATATATACATATATATATATATAAGGAAGTAAGCTTTGAAACCTTTCATTATGTGTACGAAAAGTTTGGTAACATGTTGGTACCAAAACCATGTTGGTATTGTGTAAACGGTTAAAGTGAGAAATACCTACTATAGGTGAACGAAAAGTACTAAATGCTACTAAATTTGGTGTTGGGTGTAGGAACAAAGCTTGGATTATAAAATTTGGGCAAAAAATACGAAATGGAAAAATATTTGTTATGAAGATCACTCTGAACTTGGAGATAAAGTTCGGAGTTCGGTTGGAAAATGTGCATAAAATCTTCAAAATGCTCTAAGTCTTCAAAATACCTCTTCTAATAAAAGTGGATTGAAGTAGACATTTTTTAAATAAAGCTTTTATATCCTCTGAGTATTCAAGGTGCAAATGTAAAGAAAATTGGACAGTATAGAGTTGTTCTATGTTTAAAAAACACTAAGTCGTTTGGTACCGTTATATGGGGATATATTTCGAAAATTTTACGAACCTATTCGGGTTCTTGGCGAAACCGCTGAAGCTAGAACCTTGAATTGTGAATGTGCGTTATTGTTGTTGTGAAGGGGTGAGAGAAAGTTTAGTGTTTGGAAATTCGTATTGGGAGGGAATGCTGTGTAAGTGAAGGAGTAAAACCAGAAGTCAAGTCTGAAATTTGCAATATGAGTCGCGGTTGGTGTATGTCTGTGATATGAGGTCGTAGTTTTGGAAATCCGAAATAAAAAAATATGGTAGCTGTGTAGGGGTGCGATACGGCAGATATGTTTTTTTTTGGAATTAAATCGATTAAATGTTGGTATTTAAAATAGGTTTTAATACAACAGAACACAGTTCATATATATTTTATGCCCTTTCCGCAGTAGCGGGTATTTGCTAGTTACATATATATATATATATATATATATATATATATATATATATATATATATATATATATATATATATATCATTTTATATTATATATAAAAGGTGAATACTGAAACCACAAGGACACAGCCACGTATACTCTAATGAATGAATATTTTTTCAAATTGGAAAAAAGAATACAACTGGCTAAAATGTTTTACCAGATTCATGAAAAAAATAGTGAAATGCACCTCCCAGCAAAAAAAGTCATTACCAAGTAATGACTTTATTCAGTAAAATTTGGCAGTTGTTACTACTTACTAAATGGCCGTAAAAGTCATTATTTTTACATGGGGATGTCATAGGGAGGAAGTACTTCCCTAAAAATATTTTTTTAATTACATATATAACCACATACCGGCAGTCGAAAAAAAGCTTAAAAGGATAGTTCTATTTTTAGAAAAAATTGAGGTGAAATTATATTCAAATTTAACACTACACATTTTTTGTTTTTTTCTTTTTCATTCGATACCGGCTAGTTTTGACCACACGAACTTCTGATTTGTAGCCAAACACACTACACACTAGGCCACTCGCACGAACAACAAGGGTTGGTTTAACTCATCTATGTACATCAACATTTTTTTTGTAATTTTGTAAACAAAAAACACCCATGCCGACGCTGAGCTTTGAACACACAACTCTAGAATTTGTAGTCGGACACTAAGCTCTGTGCCACCATACTCATTACTTAGTAAGTAAGGATGTAACTAGTTATGTGTTAACTGTTATATATGTACTGTCTGATAATGCGGAGGGTAATGAGTACTCATTACCTGGTAATGCAGAAAGTAATGACATGTGCCTACCAAGTTTTTGCTGGGCTTTGAAGTGGGACTTCCTGCGGTGTTTTCATAACTATTCTACTATTTTCATTCAAGTATTCAAAGGGGTTCAGAATTTATACAAAAGCAAGTAAGAAAAGCGTTAAGTTCGGCCGGGCCGAACATTTTATACCCTCCACCGCGAACTGTATTTAAGTGCATAGGAACAATTTAGGAACAACGTTTATGAAAGTACTAAACTCTTCCTTTTATTGCAGGTGTAGAACATATATCCCAACTGATAATACTCTTATCAAAACAGCTCACTATACCAAATTTCAGTTGTTCCCGTTCAATAATGTGGCTAAAACTTTCAAAATACCGAAAATCAGGAGGTACCGTTTCAGTCATTTCGGTGGGATATTGAGGTCACAACCTGCAAAATACCGAAATTCGGGAGGTACCGTTTCAGTAATTTCGGTGGGATATTGAGGTCACAACCTTCAATATACCGAAAATAGGGAATTACCGTTCTATGGAGGCTATACTAAGGCGTGGACCTGTACCGACAAGTTTCTGAGGGAAAGTTTTATATCGCCCACGAAGACTAAGTACAAAATATCAGACATTCCTAAGGAATATTGAGGCCACAACCTTCAAAACACCGAAAATCGGGAGGTAAGTTCTATGGGGGCATATAAAGGCGTGGATCTATACCAACAAATTTCATATGGAACGTTTAATACCCCAAACGAAGAGCGAATACCAAATTTCAGCAATTTTGATGGATTAATGTGACCACAACCTTCAAAATACCGAAAATCGGGAGGAACCGTTCTATGGGGGCTTTATGAAGGCCTGGACCTATACCTATACATTTCTGGAGGAAAGTTGTATACCCCAACGAAGACTAAATACCAAATTTCAGCCATTTCGGTGTGATAATGAGGCTAAAACCTCAATATACCAAAAATCGGGAGATATCGTCCTGTGGGAACTATATTAAATCGTGGACCTATATATATTTTATGGTAGAAATGTTTTTTAGCCTCTGGAGACACAAAATACCAATTTACAACCAATTCGGTGGTCAAATGGGACACGCGTCACTTTGAATGGGAGCTACACGAAAGCGTGGACCTACATAGCCCGCTTTCAAAAGTCCTACGTACATATAATACATTTTACCAAAACTTCATCCACCTACTTCAATATATATTTTGTGGAGTCTAAAATGATTATTTCGAGTAGTGATCCTATGGTGGAGGGTATAATGAAACATGCAAAAATATTTTACTTGTATTTATTACAATAAATTAGGGTAGAACACCATGGTTTTCCCATGGGAAACATTTTAATGTAACAGCCTGAAAATGTATACCTGTTTTTATGTAAACGAGTCAGTGAAAGATTTAATTTACCGGTAAATTTTTACAATGATAGATTTTTTCAAATATTCTCGGTTTCATAAATTTATTTATTACTACATACATGCATATAATATTTCTAACACATAAGCACATTGGAGTAACATAGAAACACAAACAACAGCTACCTGTATTGGATGACATGGTTTCATGCTATCGTAGACATATTGTCTTTGTGAAGAACACCCATGCAAATCTTCATGTCTTTTCATGTCACGGCCAAACGTTAAGCAATGGCACACATGAACTGAACTGAGTATTGTTTTCGTATGTCAATATTTATCAAATACTCAGCACATAATTTACATGACAAAGTCGGTATGTTAAAAAAAGCACCATTCATTCCGTGCAACATTTGCTACCCTCTAGTATCTATGAATATTGTCGAAACAAAGTACATCATATAAATATATGGCAATAATAACATTATTTATACATTCTACATGTATATATAGTAAGAAAAGTTTTCTGTGAACTCGTTAAATAATATAAAAGAAAAAAATCTTGTTAGCCTTTTCGGTTTGAAATCAATACAGCTTATATTGGCCAAAAACGGCAACACATTTCACCACAAACAAACCTGGTAGAATATTCTTAGCCACATGACTGCCTTTAAATATTTCCTCAATATAACCTCAGGAACAGGGAAAGCATACACAAATGAGTAGATAGATGAATAGTTAGGCAAATAGAAATTCTAATCAACACATACTTTATTAACATATACATATGTACATGGACGTACATGCATACATATGAACGTGTGTATGTACAATGTACAAATAGCCAATACAGTTTGTCAAGTGATTGTTTTCGAAACAAGAAAATGAACAAATTTTTGTATTAATCGATGAAGAATGAGAGATAACACTGTGCGACAAAAAATGAAAAGGAAAACTGAGTAGATTATGAAAGTAGAGCTAAAAATATGAGACACGTGTATCGGCGTTTTTAAAGTTTACATTCGAAAGTAACCAAAATATCCGGGGCAAGTTCCGCCCATTTCAAGTTTTTTCGAAATATTCAAGTTAAGATATTATGGAATCCTTGCATTTTATGTATATAGTGTCTTTGGCAACTTTACAGATGAGGATTTGGGCAATACTCTTGTTAAAAATGCGGTTCATCAAAGGGGTCTTGTTGTTCCTTTTTTCGAAAATCTTTCATCATATCATATAAAATCCAAATATTGTACAAAATTGTTCGTAACAAAATTTTACTATAGGTCTCAGAATACACCAAATCTGTATCTAATCGTCAGAAATCTCTAAAAATTAAAAACACGTTTTAGGGTTAAAGTCGGACTTCATCTGAGTTTATTCACAATTGTCCTACAAAACATAATTTAAGAGAGATGACGTCAAAAAAAATATTCTCCGTTTCAAGTATGGGTCACCAAAGTACTAAATATCTATTTACATACATATCATAGAAATAGCAGTACAAATTTGCTGAAAAAACTTGAAAATATTTCCCAATTTTTTTGATGAAATTTTTTTCCTTCTTTTTTCGAGTTGATACATGAACGTAATATGAAACTTGGTTCTAGGTGAAAAGTGTCACAAGATGAAAAATTCTACATAAAATTTTACTATGCGTTTCAGAATAAACCATATATCTAGGTATACTGTTCCTTAAACAATTCGATTACAAATGTATATATATTAGGATGAAATCATGTGTACTATGTGTACTAAAATCTAGAAAAATCCTTTACTTTTTGGGAATATTGTTAAAGCAAGAACACGGTGCTCTTGAATCAAATTTAAATGGAAGGTGCTTACACCTGGGAAGTTTTTGCGGATTCTGAAACTACAATGTTCATAGATGAGAAAAAACAAAACAAAAAAAAATCGCCGGAGCGCTTTTTAAATAAATCGCGATTCAAGTTGACATTTCTAGGGGTTGTTTAGGTTTTTGCGATTTAAGCAAAAAGTCATATCAAAATGGAAATAAAGAAAATGTTGTAGCTATCAAAATTGTCTACAAGATTGACCTTAATCATATTTTCGTATGTTTTACAACTTTTGAGATATAGAAGTTGAAATTGGGGCAATTCAATTCAATTCTGTATCGCATCCTTATAAAACAATGTCATGACTGCAATTTCCCAACTTTAACATATATATCTAAAAAAATGGTACAACATAGGAAAAATTACATAAGCCAGTCGTGTAGAGAATTTTCACAGCTATAAGGTTTTCTCAGGTCCCATGCCGATAAGACTTGCCGTATTCAAGCAAAATCGCGAAACCCTAACAAAAAAACCTAAAAATGTAAACTGAACTTCTTTATCTCAAAAATGGTACAGCCTGAGAAAAAATCATAAACGTCAATCCTGTAGAGAATTTTTACAGCTACAACATTTTATTTAACTCCATTTCGATTGGACTTGTGGTTTCCAAGCAAAATCGCGAAAACCTAAAAAACACCTAAAAATGTGAATTTTGACCACGATTTATTTAAAAATCCCTACATCGATTTTTTTTCTTTTTTTTTGGATTTTTATCATATATAAACATTGCTGTTTCAGAATTCACAAAAAGTTAGTTAAGGCGCACCCTTCATGACAATGTTTTATAAGGGGGCGATACAGTCAGTGCATTGTCGCAATTTGAACTTCAATATCTCAAAAATGGTAAACCCTTCGAAAATACCGTAAAGGCCAATCTTATAGAGAATTTTCATAGCTACAACATTTTTTACATTTGATTCAAGAGCACCGTGAGAAATGTTCCAAATCAAATTTCATTATGAGTCTCTGAATAAAAGAAATCTGTAACCATATCATATAACATTCTTAGCAGCCCTTGTTTTTGATACAGGGTTTAGGGCCATATTTTACAATTTTTATCCAGATTGTCGTTGTGATTGGATACTATAAATATCAAATTGATTGTTTTTTTCGTTATGAATTCATACAGAAGATGTTGTGCGCTCCATTTAAACAAAATTGCCAAAATTGCGTATTTTTAGCACTTTTAAATTAAATTACGTAGTTAGGATAAACCATTGGTTGCTTATATAGTATGTAAAAATACGTGAGAGATTTACGGCTATGGTCCAGTGAAAATAAAGGTGCCATATGCACGATTTTACTCTCACATGCACGATTTTACGTGGTCTAAAATAATACAATGATGGGAGTAACTCCTGCTTTGGTGAAATAAATTGTTGGAACAAAAATTGATGTTTTTGTTCCAACAAAAGCGAAAAATATGTATTTTTTCTCTTCGTGTATTACGTTATTCATATAATACTCATAAACTGTCATTGGCCTTAATATATCAATATATATTTCGTCTATTATTAAAATTATTAATCTAACGTTACCAATTAGTCTATTGGATATTGTTTTATCAAAATTTAATGATGTAGTATTATCACCCCGCACTGTAATTTATAACACTCTGGTGTTGTTGTGTGGGATACCAATAAATAAATAAATAAATACAAATCGGTGGTTTTCGCTATATTCAGGGTTTTAGCTACAATTTTTAACCAAACTAGCTATAATTTGACATTTATGATTCTTGATGGTCACAACACGTCTCCACAAAAAATTGGCAACATATCGTCGGTGTCAGGCTTAAGTGTTCCTAACGCCATTTTGTCTTTTTGATATATAGATGGATTCCAGAGATTTCGCGTATGTATGCTATTTCTGAATTTTTTCGGCTTTTTCCTATCTGCTCTAGTTTCCGAGATATCCATCTTTCGAATCGAAGGCTTAAGTTCATTTCAGTTATGAAATTAATATTTTAATAACTTACGAATTTAAAAATTCATTGCAAAAATCAGAACTTTAATTTTCAATTTCGAAGGTTTGAATTTATTGAGGCTAATAGGCCGTTTACATATAACCGGGTTAACCCAGTGGGTCTGGGTTTCAAATGTCATTTCCATTGTGTATACTTCAAATAAATCCTCATAAAGAAGGTTAACCCTGCAAAAAACTATAATCTAAACGCCGTATAAGATGGGAAAATTTATATGTCACTTTGTTCCATGTGATTTTCAATATTTTGCATTTGTGTCATAAGTGTGGATATGGAAAAATTAATATGGTAAAAATTTCTATTTTTAACAAATTCTCTATAACTATTCTATTCCATTTTATTCTTCAGTCAGCTGCAAGCAGTTGTGACCCAAAGATTAAAATGCGATTATCTTTTTAACTTTTTTAACGATTAACGTTTCCACCAAAAATTGTCAAGATAGGTCCACACTTTAACATAGAGCCGATATAATGGAACCACCTGGTCGAACACATTTTTTAGATTAGATTAGATAATTTAAGCATTTGGGGTATCCGTGGTCGAAAAAAGTTTGCATCTAAAATTGAGAACAGGAAAGGAAACTAAGTATTAAATTTTTGTTAAGAATATTTTATAACAATTGTCGTTAAAGGTTACCACATCCCCTGATTTGTTATGTTTTCAAGATACAGATTAGACAGCTCTCTGAAGCGAATGGATTTAACGTCATTCTTAGTTGTTTTTCTTTTGCACGAGTCTGTTGAACATCGCTATTTATATCTGTATTTATATTCAAAATATTTATTTTAGTATAAATGTCGATGACAGACAGAAGTCCTTTAAGTTTATTTGCTACAAATATTGTGGCATGTGACTTACGGCTGGAGTTTCGTTCCAACGCACATATTTTTAGCAAAAAATCAACAACTCATCAATGTCGTCGTCGATGGCAAAACAAAAAACGACGGCGAGACAATAAAAACAATAACATTGTTCACCAACACATACACCCCCACTTCAAGATACATTTTATATATCAACATACATATATGTATGTACATACATATTTTTGTACAAACACTTCTATGTAAGTATGTATGGCTATATTATTGGTTTCTCATGTGAGTATCACCGACAAAGCCTTTTATAAAGTCTGAAAGTTTATGTCAATGTATGATGAAAAACAGGATTGGAAATTGGTAGACAAAACCAAAGAATGATGCACAGACATCCAGACAACCGACCCGACCTACTACTGCTGATGGCCTGGCCAAGGAGACAAAGCGTCGTAGCAGATAACAAAAGACTTTGTTGGCAGTGATGTTGATGACGATTATGTTGTTGGAACTGATGACGACGGGACAAAGGAACGAAGTAACATTTTGCGATGGGTGCATGTGTGTGTCTGCTCAGTTTGTTTATGTTTATATTTGACGAAGATGGGCTATCGCATGCATGTTGATCAAACAAAGACTCATTGGACCCATCACACATCAAAACAGATGTTCAATTTAAAAGTTTGTAAGAACAACATCAGCAACAACAACCAATTGAAACAGAAAGTAACCATTAATATTATACTATATGAGGTAGGTACTGAAATTTTAGGTTGATATAAAAAGGCTTAATCGTTTTTAGGAAGTGGGTGTTTTTGTGAAGCAAGTGTTTCTATAGCAGGATATACCTATGAGTAAAATATCTGCACATGTATTCTATCATTTTCATTCTCCCCCACAATACTATGCAACGCATTCGAGAACATGTGTACGATGTGAAAACATTGCATAAAGAGAAATTCGTTAGAGAAGAATTCAGTGTAAGGGCGCCATTTAACTGATAAAATTTTTCTTCTTCGATATGCCATTTGTTTTTGTTATCCTGTGCACGACTTTTGATTTGGCTCCATTTATTTGGACAAACTAACAGTTTGGCCGTTTTTATTCGTTATAGTTATGACATCATCAAATGTTGCCAAATACATGTGTTTCTGTTTTCATTTAAATCAAAAAGTAAAGTAAACAAGTAAGAACGACGTTAAGTTCGGCCGGGTCGAACTTGTTATACCCTCCAGCACGAGTTGTATTGAAGTAAAATGCAACAAATAGTTTCTTTTTTTATGAAGAAGACTAAATAACAAAGTTCAGCAATTTCGGTAATACAACAATAAAAAATACCAAAATTCGGGAGGTACCGTTCTAACTTCCATCTATACCTACAAATTTCTGGCGGAAAGTTTTTAGACGCAGAGAAGACTAAATACCAAATTTCCGATATTTCGGTAAGATAATGTGGCTTAAACCTTCAAAATATCGAAAATCAAGAGGTACGATTCTATGAGGGATATAAGAAAACGTGGACCTATACTTATAATTCCCTTCTGGAATATGTTATAACCCTGTGAAAGAGTAAATAACAAATTTCATTCTTTTGGTGGGATATTGACGTCGCAAAATCGGGAGGTACCGTTCTATGGTATGGTGGACCTACACCGACGAATTTCAGTCGGAAAGGTTTTACCTCAAACATAGATTAAATGCCAAATTTCAGCCATTTCAGTGTGTTATTGTGGCAACAAACCTAAAAATACCTAAAATCGGGTGGTACAGTTCAATGGGGGCTATATGAAGTCATAAACTTATACCGACAAATTTCATATGGAAATTTTTATACCCCAAATGAAGACCAAATACAAAATTTCAGCCATTTCGATGGGTGATTGTGGCAACAACCTTTAAAATACCGAAAATCGGGAGGTACCGTTCTATGGGGGCTATATGAAAGCAAATTTAGAGAAGAAAGTTGAAAACCCTCAACGAAGACTAATTACCAAATTTCAGCCATTTTGATGGATTATTGTGGCCACAACATCCAATATACCGAAAATCGGGAGGTACCGTTCTATGGGGCTATATTAAAGCGTGGGCGTGTACCGACAAATTTATGGGGGAAAGTTGAATACCCCAACGAAGACCAAATACCAAATTTCAGCCATTTTAATGTGTTATTGTGGCAAAAACCCTAAATATACTTAAAATCGGGAAGTACCGTCCTATGGGGGCTATATGAAGTCATAAACTTATACCGACAAATTTCATATGAAAAGTTTAATACCCCAAATGAAGACTAAATACCAAATTTCAGCCATTTCGGTAGATTATTGTGGCCACAACCTTCAAAAAACCGAAAATCGGGTGGCTCCGTTCTATGAGGGCTATATGAAGGCGTGGATCTATACCGACCAATTTCAGGGGGAAAGTTTTATGCCATCAACGAAGACTAAATACCAAATTTCAGCCATTTCGGTGTGATAATGAGTCTAAAACTTTAAAAATACCAAAAATTGGGTGGTACCGTTTATGGGGACTATATCAAACCGTGAACCGATATAGCCCATTTACAATACCAAATATCCTAGAAGTTATAGAAACTTCTGTATCAAATTACAAAGCTCTATCTTAAAAATTGCGTGCTGTATCTTGATTTCAACAGACGGACCGACAGACGGACATGGTTATATCGAACCAGAATTTTACCCTGATCCAGAATATATATGGTAACATGGGGCGCCTTCGCCACTGGGGCGGGTACGCCATCGCTGATTTTCTCGCAAAATACAAGTGCTAGAAAAAATCCGTTAAAGGCAAAATTGTGAGTTTAATGAAGATCTATCATCTCCCAAAAGTTGGCAGTTGTGTCATAAGTATGACAGCAGACGCACGCGGTTTTGTGTTTTGAGGGTATTGGGAAAAATAATTATGGTAGATGATTTTTGTAATATCTTCTTTACCCTTTGTGATATCAAAAACATATTTTATACCGTTAGAAGACAACTACTGAAGAATAGAAATCCCAATAATTTGCATGAAAAAAACAATAACAAATGTCAATATATTCATATTATGAGATATGTTGGGGGTGGGGCGCCTTCGCCATTATAGGGGCGGGTGGGTTAATGTCAGAAATTTGTCATATTTAACTTCAATTCTTTATGCCATAGATATACCACACTATAATGTGAAGTTAAAATCAAATAGTATCATAAACGTATCTTGTTTTGGTTATATTATGATTTTTGTACCTAAATTCAAAGAACCTATTTCAATTAACCGCTAGAATCGGTTACTATTTGTGAATTTTAGAATTATTTATGATTATTCAATAGAAAACATGTTCCTTTTTCGCATAGTGTTGATATTTAAGGAAAAAGTATGGTAAATAACAGTTCTAGAGTCCGTTGGAAAATTTTCAATTTCGATGGCGAAGCTGCCCCATGGGTGGGGAGGCTTCGCCACTTTTTAGACATTTTGTAAATTCTCAAAAATAATATTTTAAAAACAAAATTATAACCACTTGAATATCAAAATTTATAGCCAAGATACGCTAATATTTGTACCAAAAATAATATTTGAAAAAACTTTAACGGTGTCGGTATGAGAACATTTTGAACAAAAACGTGGCGAAGGCGCCCCATGTTACCATATATACTTTATAGGGTCTCCGATGAATATTTCGCTGTGTTACAAACGGAATGACAAATTTAAATTTACCGACAAAGCCTTTTATAAAGTCTGAAAGTTTATGTCAATGTATGATGAAAAACAGGATTGGAAATTGGTAGACAAAACCAAAGAATGATGCACAGACATCCAGACAACCGACCCGACCTACTACTGCTGATGGCCTGGCCAAGGAGACAAAGCGTCGTAGCAGATAACAAAAGACTTTGTTGGCAGTGATGTTGATGACGATTATGTTGTTGGAACTGATGACGACGGGACAAAGGAACGAAGTAACATTTTGCGATGGGTGCATGTGTGTGTCTGCTCAGTTTGTTTATGTTTATATATAGCCCATTTACAATGCCAAATATCCTAGAAGTTATAGAAACTTCTGTATCAAATTACAAAGCTCTATCTTAAAAATTGCGTGCTGTATCTTGATTTCAACAGACGGACCGACAGACGGACATGGTTATATCGAACCAGAATTTTACCCTGATCCAGAATATATATATACTTTATAGGGTCTCCGATGAATATTTCGCTGTGTTACAAACGGAATGACAAATTTAAATTTACGCTCCATTTTATGGTGGAGGGTATAAAAAGGAGTTTAGTTTGGCCGAAATATTCTGAACTAAAATAAAATAATTAGTTTTGCGAAAGTACCATTGTCAACAATTTGTTGTGACCAATGACACATATCTTAATCTAGCAATTACATCATCTGTGTCGAATATTTAGATTAAACCGTCAAAATACCTGAAATCAGGGGTACCGTTAAATAGAGGCCTTTTTTCTGCAATTGTTGGTGTATTTTTTTGCCTACTATGAGCCCTTAATGCCAAACTGCATACAACGCCAATAAAGACGTCAAAGTTCCTGAAATCGAGAGGTACTGTTATATGTGGGCTATTCGAAAACGTGGACCTACAAAAATCCATATTTTTGACGGAGAGGTTTTTTCACCACTAGGAACTCTAAATGCCAACTTATATCCATCAATACAATCGTCAAAATACTGCAATCGGAAAGTTCTGTTATATGGGGCTTATTCCAACACGTAGACCTATGTCATAATTTTTGATTAATAAATTTTCTGACCCCTTCAAAATTTCGAATTGTATCCAAATTGGGCAAAAAACGGCGAAAAATGCAAAATACCTGAAATCAGGCGATACCATTATATGGAGGCTATTATAAAACGTGGACTTAAGTCAACCATTTTTGGTAGAAAAGTTGTAACCACTAGGAATTCTAAATGCGACCGGAAAATGTCGATGAAAACTTCAAAATACCTGAAATCGGGTTGTACCGTTATAAACGACGACTCCAAAACATGGGCCTATACTTGTGGACCAAAACTTGTGATGGAGAATTTCTTTCATCAATATGGCCTCTAAATGTCAAATTAGATCCAATTCGGGCCGAAAATATTAATAACATGTAAAAAAGCGTTAAGTTCGGCCAGACCGAACTTTTTATACCCTCTAACATAAAATGGAATAATTATTTTGTGTAGGGGATATACCAAAATATGGATCTACATTGATAATTTTTATTGGATCGATTTTCTGATCACTGGGAAATTACAGATAGTTCGAACAAAAAGGTAGCAAAATCTGCAAAATACCGAAAATCGGGAAGTACCGTTATATGGGGTCTATACCACAACATGGACCTATCTATGATGAAAATTTTTGGTGGACAAGTTTTGTGTCCATTGGGACCTCAAATGTTAAATTACAGGTAGTCCGGTCAAACAATGTAGCGGAAATCCTCAAAATACCGAAAATGGGGAGATATTTTTGGACCACTGGGACCTCAAGTGTTGAATTAGAGCTAGTTCGGTCAAAAAATGTAGCTACCCAGCAAAAAAAGTCCTCCCAAAATCATGGGTTTTGTAAGGGATTTTTGGCAGCCGTAACTACTCGCAAACCCCCTTTCTTCCCCATTATTTTTACAAGGGCAAGTCGCACTCAGTTTGTAGTTATTTTATGACCACTAGAATAACTAGTTATTCTGTGGCCACTAGAAGTTGAAAAGTAAGTTGAAAAAAATTCTATTTTTAGAACAGTTGACGTGGAGAATTTGTTTTTAATTTCAACACTAGGGTTATGACTTTTTTACAACCTCATATCCCTGTATCATAGCGTGATGAGTTTTGCCATAAGATTACATAAAATCTTAATTATAAGGTGAATCGGTGAAAAAACCTCACGCACAAAATGATTTTAAAATTTGAATTTATCAAAATTATGGACAATTTTTTGATGTCACTGAAAACAGATATATAATTGAAAGTAAACTTTAGAGCCACATGAGATAATTAAAATTACATAAAATTTATTTCTCACTATTTTTCTTCAATTCTGAGAATCGTAAAAATGTCGTAAACGCTTTTATTCAAAAATATAATTTTTTAACAAAAAACAAAAAATTTAAAATTTTTTCAAAGTGACTTTTTTCGCGACTTTTTTAATATTTGAATGAAATAAACGTTATTATAGTTATAAAGAGGCTTATATTTATTCATTCGAGCAACAAAAAATAATTTTTTGAAAATTTTTTTTTTCATTTCATATATTTTTTCAAAAAATTATTTTTTTAAAATCGATTTGTGCGTGAACTTTTTTTATATTTCAAGGGAATAAACGATAGCATAGTGATTAATAGGCAAAAGTTCATTCATCTCTGCTACAGGAAATCATTTTTGAGGAAAAATGTCAAAAAGTCATAACCCTATTCAACACACTTCTTACTTTCATTTTACTTTATTTTATTTCGTTGTGCGAGTTGAACACACGAACCCTCTGATTTCTAACCAAAGACACTACATACTATGCCACGCACACGAACATTAAGGGTTGCTTAAGAACTTAAATGTGCTGTACACATGTGCACCACGAACTGTTATTTTTTTATTAAAAAAAAACTCGAGTGCCGACAGTGAGCGTTGAACACACAACCCTAGGATTTATAGTCGGACACACACTCACTGTGCCATCGTCCTCATTACTTAGTGAGGAGCAAAGTAAGTAGGTTTGCCTTGTAATTTTTTTAAAAAGTATCCCATTACTTTTCAGGTTACTTGTAATGGGAAAAGAAGCTTGTTTACATTACTTTGTAATGGGTTACGTAATGACTAACGGATCCGAATTTTTGCTGGGTAATACCCTCAAAACAACCGTTATATGGTGGATGTACCACAACATGGGCCTCGAACTTGACCTGCCTAGAATTTTATCCTGATTGTGATTATAGAGTCGCAAATTTCGCAAAATTATTTCAATGCGTTACAAACGGGAAAACAAAGATAATATACTCTCCATACTATGGTGGAGGGTATAAAAACGTCAAAATAAATGGCCACTGAGAACATTTAATGCCAAATTTAACCAAAAAAACGCCGATGGAAACTTCAAATTGCCGGAGGGCGCTACTCCGATTTGGACCAAACTGTAATGCCAAAGTATATGAAAATTGGGACGAAAAGGTCGATAAAAACGTTTAAGTATCGGAAATCGAGCGATACCGTTATATGGGGGCTATACCAAAAAGTGCAGCTTTGCCTCAGATTTTAAATAACAGACAAGTAAGATAAATAAAATCTAAAAAATAAAATAAAAACTTCAACATACCTGAAATCAGTTGGTATCATTATATGGCGGCTGTATCCAAACGTGGACCTATATGTATATAGAAAGTTTTTTGTGAAAATGTTTTTTAGCATCTGGTGGTCAAATGCGACTAATACCTCCAAACAAGGACCTATATAACAAAATTTTGGTATAAATGCTTTTAACCTTTTGAAATACAAAATCTCAAATTACAACCAATTTGGAGGACAAATGGAACTAATACCTTCAAAATTCCTTAAAGCGTCAACGCGTCACTTTTGTGGAGGCTATATCAAACATGTTCCTATGTAGCCCATTTTCAATACAAAACCTACCGATCTACAACAGATTTGACCGAAATGTTATCCTGCTAATTCAATCCGTTCGGAAGCTAGAGTGATTTAAGTCGACTGATAGACAGACGGACATGACTTTATCTATGTAGAATTGGACTTTAATTTTATGTGGTCTAAAATGAATATTTGGAGGAGTTATAAACGGAATAACATTCTTAATATATCCTCCATTATATGGTGGAGGGTATAAAAACATGTAACCTGCTAATTAAGAAAACCAGCAGAGCTTTGAACCTGTAGGTTGTGGACTGTGATCAAATAAAAACAAAAGGAAAATGGCGCCAGATATCCTAACATTCATTTTTCCTAACCTTTCTTTTTGTACAAAATATATGTGTCTTCGTGAAGATGCGATTTTAATATTTTTTGCAAGAAATTGTTCTAACACCTAACACATAAAAAAATCTGTTAAAAAATAGTGTCACAAACTATTAAAACGGTTAAATTGGGCGGTATTTACATAGGAGCGATTCGCAAATTTGTACCCATAAAAGATATATCAAAAACCTGCAAAATGGCTCAAATCAGCAATACCGTTACTAAATCGCAACCCAAAATGCCTAATTACAAAATGAAATATAGATTTCGATTCAAATAGCTGAACATATGGTAAAGATAATGGAGCTTAATTTCAATTTATATACATATGTATAAATATCATCTCCAGAGAGCATTAAAAAGTCTAATATTTGCCTTCTTAAATACGACCAGCTAAGCTTGTTAAATTAATCCCTTGTCGATTGCGTATAATTTTATACAATTTCTTCGCACCACTCACGTCAGCCTTGAAATTATATCACCTTTCTTAAAGAGAACATGTGGTTAAAAAGTGAACACAAAACAGTTGATTAGGCCAAGGAAATAAATTCCAGTTCGGTAGTTCCGTTGCAACGCGTGCTTCACAACTAATTTTAGCGACAACAACAAATACAACAACCTCAGCTTTCTAAGCAAATTAAAAACCCGAACAAAATGTAAACAACAACATCCATTGATAACAACAACGATCGAATTTCCAAAGGTGTTGTCTTACAGTTGCAGATTGTGCCGTTTACCTTGTCAGTTATTGCTATTATTGTTGTGGTTGTTGTTTTTGTCCTTTGTGTAATTTCAAGGGTTTTATTTAATAATTAATAAATTTGGAAAAAAACTTGTTTGCTTCATTTTCTCCAGGATTAGTTTGAATGCTTGGCAGCAGGATTAAAAAAAGCGGAAGCAACCGAAAACTCCCCGACATGAAACCTAAAACACACACACACGCTTACACAAAAATGTTTACGAAAAAGCCAGAACGAGTCAACAGCGACTGTATGCATAGAGAAAAGGATTTGGCAGTGCAAACAAGACTACAGACAGTAAGAAATAAAATAAGGAACGAGCTGTCGTCATCATCGTCCTGATAGACTCTTTCTTCTACTTCCATACTTCCATATACACATGAATGAAGTAGCAGCTGCAAAACGGAGCAAAAATATTGCCAAGGCGCATAATTTCCTTGTCTTGCCTTGCATTTTATGTTGTTTTTGTGTTGATTGTTTTGGTTGTTTTTGTAGTTTTTGCTGTTCAGTCATTTGGTTTCCAGTACACGCTCACGAAACGAATATAAAACGGTGCATCAAGCGAACAACCAACCAACCCAACAACGAATAGGTTTGGTATTTACAGAATGAAGAACCCCGAACAGGCACAGACATGTCAAACATGAACGATCCAAAAAAATACACAAAACCACACACATGCGGAAAACGGAAAGAAGAGGAAACGCCATAAAACAATACCCTGTTCCATAACAAATCCCCTCCCCACCCAGCAAAACAATACGTATCGAAGAGAACACTGACTGACTGACTGACTAGCACTCCTCACTCACTCATGTAATAGGGAGGCCACGGCGAAGAGCATTTTTCAGAGGCACAAGACAATGAAAGAAACGGACGTGGAATAAAGGAACTCAACACAACACACAATTCTTTGACTTTGATGGCTTCGAAGCAAAAATCGAATTCGAATGCAACAATAAAAAACCATGTATCAGAATCGAAGCGAAACTTGTATTACCAGTAACAGGAATGAGAAAAGTGTATGCCGAAGAGAAACAATCGAAAAACGTTAAAAAGAATTTGATGGCGATGTCTGACGCATAATAATGAAGTTGTATTAAATAATATTCGGAAAAAATAGTTCTATGTATTATCTCCGTGCCTGCCAGCATTTTGAAGTGAGTTTTATCTTCTCTCAGCAATGCGTGACTTTTTAGTGACTCGTTTTCTGTAAAAATTAGATAATTGTCTAAAATACAATAACAATTACATTGTTATCTCATTTGCATCGTACCCAGTCACCATTTGGGGACTTGCATTTAGATAAAAATAGGACTCCTTGTTGTATAAGAAAAAGAAATTACACTGGAAACAGTTTGCAAAATGTAATGCAGAGAAATGCAGGCAAATAACAATAAAAATTCCATGACTTACTAATTTTCACCTTGTGTGCAAGAAATTTTTACTTACTTGATTTAAGCTTTGTTGCTTTACTTTTTAATGGTAAAAATTGTAAAAGAGAAAACTGTCAAAATTGCTCAAAATTACTCTCTCATGAACAGTTTTACCAGAAAAGTAAAGGAACGAAAACATGGTAGATCTGGTAACAGTGAAGAGAAAGGCATTTTTGCTCTCTCTCTCCTTTCTCAGCCTCTTAAAAATGGCTTCCAGTTTTACCAGTTTTGGGGTTAAGGAACGCTTTGCAGGTTAAAAATGGTAACCTCAGGTAAGAAAAGGAACACAAATATACAAAATAGATTGCTTACATCTATTTTTAGAATTGTAATAAATTGAATAAATAAGACATTTGTCTACTGAATGCCCGGGGTTCGATTACCAGGGCCCTATTCCACGAAACAACTTATCAACTTTTCATTTTGCACTTAGCAATATTTTTGACAATTCGCAATTTTTGTTCGTTCCACAGAATCCTTATTTTTGATAAGTGATATGTTGCTAAGTTGAGTTTGCTAAGTTTTTAAAAAATTATTGCTCTCTTTTTGATTTCTGTTCCACAAACGTCCTCTTCTGCTAAGTGAAAAGTTGTAACTGCAAACTATATTTTGCTAAGATTTTGCAAAAAATTGTGCTCTTTCGTTCCACAGAAAACTTTGAATTTTGTTTTTACAGACCAAATTTTGATAAGTTTAGCTTAAATTTTCAGGGTAAACGTTCTCTTTGCCAATGTACATTGTTAAAACAAGTAAAGTTTTTAAAACGTTACGACGGGAGATTTTGTTCGGAAATATTGAAAACATGGTCATGACAAGAAATTATAAGGATCTAATTAATTTTCCGAACTTCCACCCTCCGAACCACCTCCCCTGAATTTCCCCTCTCCGAACTTCCACCCTAAGAACCATCGCCCTCAGAACTTTCACCCTGCGATACACACTTCTGAATTTCCACCCTGCGAACAACCCCATTCCGAACTTCCACCCTCCGAACTACGACCCTGCGAACCACCCCATTTGGAACTTCCAATCTTCGAAAAATCCCATTCCGAACTTCCAGCCTCCGAATCGATGTTTCTCGGTTTTACACTAAGACTAAACCCTCTTTCGGTCTTTTTTATACCCTCAGCCTTTAGGCTATGAAGGGTATATACACTTTCATACGGGCAAAATGTGCCTCATCGAAATAATGGTTTTAGACCCCAAGTATGTTTGGACGAAATGTGTTTCAGACAATTTGGAGTCGATTGAGCAATGTCCGTCCGTCTGTCTGTCTGTCTGGCTGGCTGGAGCGCACGATAACTCTCGAAGGGATGAACCGATTCGGTTCAAATTTTGGCTTTCGTAATATTTTGTCCAAACTTAGTTTAAGTTCGAAGATGAGCTATATCGGTCCACTCCTTCCGGTACCTCCCCCACAAAAGTTCGAAAATGTTCGGAAAATTTGTACGCACGATAACTCTTGAAGGGTGTAACCGATTTGGTCCATACTTTGCCCATCGTGGAGCGTGTACCAGACTTAGATCAGGTTTCAATATGGACTCAATCGGTCCACTCCGTCGGGTACCCCCCACACAAAATTTTGGAAAAGTTCAGTTTAGGAACATCTCTCGAATCGCTTTGATTTTTGCTTTAGCAACTTGTATTCACTGCCCTCCATACGATGGTATAAGTTTCATCAGGGGCAAGTCCATACTTCCTGAGAAAATAGCCTGAAAGTTGCAAAAACCCCTATGACACCGTGTGAGGAGGTTGGAGGGCAAAATAACTCTCGAACAGGTCTGCCGATTCGGTCCAAAGTTTGGCCTTAGTAATATTTTGTCCAAACATAGTTTAAGTTCGAAGATAAGCCATATCGGTCCACTCCTTCAGGTACCTCCCCCACAAAAGTTCAAAAATGTTCGGAAAAATTGTGCGTACGATAAGTCTTGAAGAGAGTGGCCGAATTGGTCCATACTTTACACATCCTAATATATCTACCAGATATAGATCAGGTTCAAATATGGACTATATTTGTCCACTCCATCCGGTACCTCCCACTCAAAATTTCGGATACATGTTCACTTTAAGACCTGCTTTCGAATCACTTTGATTTTTGTTGAAGCAACTTGCATTGCTGCCTCAATTGCGATGGTAAAAGTTGTTTCAGGGGCAAGTTCATACTTCTTGAGCAGACATCCCTGAAGTTCTAAAAAACCCCTATGGTACCATATGTAGTGGCTGGAGATCCATTCTTTTTAGTATCTCCTCCGCAAAACTTTTGATATTAAATCCTAATCAACATTTTTGTCAGTTCAAACGCCCAAAATTTTTAAAACTCCCTAAATACATGCGTTTTTTGGAAAAAAAAATTGTTTCAATATACACAGGCTGAGGGTATATCTCTGTCGGCAATGCCGACTGATACTTTTTTACTTGTTTTAATTTTATTTGTATTTTATTTTCATTCTAATTTTATTTCATTTTATTTTATTTTATTCTATTTTATATTTATTTTATTTTAATTTATTTTATTTTTTTTAATCTCTATTTTATTTTCATTTCATTTTTTATTTTAATTTTGTTTTTTTTTTTTATTTTTATTTTATTTTCATTGCATTTTTTATTCTCTTATTATTTTTATTTTAATTCATTTTATTTTATACCTATTATTTATTCTATTTTATTTTGATTTGTTTTATTTTGTTTGGTTTTATTTTATTTTATTTTATTTTCTTTTATTACTCATTTTTAATAACGCCAGTTACTTTTCATTTTTGTTCTCGCGTCCCATTTTTACGTATCTTATTTCTCATTGGCAAGTAGAAAATAATGCAAAGATAATCAAATGTTCTGTGGAATATTTCTTGTTTGTGGAGTATTTCTAAAACATACTTTAATAAAATAATGAATTAAATAATAAGAAATGCCTTAAGTCAAAATATCCCAAAGGATTAACGACACAACGGGTTAACAACAGCAGTCCAAAAAATAAAAAATAAATGGAAAAAATAACAATTAATTATTTTTCTTTTTATACCCTCCACCATAGTATGGAGGGTATATTAAGTTTGTTTTTCTGTTTGTAACACGTCGAACTAATCACTATCATAAAGTATATATATTCTTGATCAATATAAAATTCTAAAACGATCTAGCCGTCCGTCTGTCCGTCTGTTGTAATCACTCCAGCGTTCGCAATAATTTAGCTAGAGCGCTATATTTTTGCACCCGAGTGTCTTTTTTTCCATTTTTTCACGTTTGGAGTTCCCAGTGGGCACAACATATCTCCACTAAAAACCGTTAAGATAGGTCCATGTTTTGGTATAGCTCCCATATAACGGTACTTCCCGATTTTTGGTATTTTCGGCATTTTAGCTACATTTTTTGACCGAACTACCAGTAATTTCACGCTAGGGGTACCCAGTGGTCACAAAACCAAAAACTGTCAATATAGGTCCATGTTTTGGTATAGCCCTCATGTAACGGTCCTCTCGATTTTCGGCATTTTGAGTATTTTAGATACAATTTTTGACCGAACTACCTGTAATTTGACAGTTGAGGTTCCTAGTGATTTTCGGTATTTTGAGGCTTGAACTACCTGTAATTCGACAGTTGAGGTTCCTAGTAATCACAAAACATCTCCACCTAAAAATGTTTTGGTATAGCCCCCATATAACGGTGCCTCTCCATTTTCGGTATTTTTCATCGAACTATCTGTAATTCGAAAAACTGTCAACATAGGTCCATGTTTTGGTAGAGCCCCCATATAATGGTACCTCCCGATTTTCGGTTTTTGGATTTTAGCTACAATTTTTGACCCAAGTATCTGCATTTGAGGTTCTCAGTGGTCACAAAACTTCTCCACCAAAAACATGGGTCCACGCTTTGATATAGCCCCATATAAGGTTCCCGGCCGATTGAATAGTTTTTGTATGCTTTTTTACGTTATTTGGGTATCAATGGTCACAAAATATCTCCGCCTAAAATTGTGGACAAGAAATAAAATAATTATTCCGTTTTAGTTCAGAATATTCTATGGTGGAGGGTACAAAAAGATCGGCCTGGCCGAACTTAATGCTTTTTTACTTGTTTTTTTTTTTTTTTTTTCTTTTTATACACTCCACCATATCATGGGGGCATATAAAGATTGTCATTCCATTTGTAACTACTCGAAATAATAAATTTGGACCCTACAAACTAAATATATTCTTGATCAGCGTGCAATTCTATATCGATATAGCCATGTCCGTCCGTCTGTGGAAATCACTCTAGCGTCCGAACGGATTGAAGTAGGTGGATTAAATTTTGGTAAAATCTATTGTATGTACGTAGGACTTTTGGTATTGAAAACGGGCTATGTAGGTCCACGTTTTCGTATAGCCCCCATACAAAGTGTCGAGTGTCGCGTCTTCGTTTAAAGAAATTTTGTAATTTGGTATTCTGCGTCTCCAGAGGCTAAAAAGCAATTCTACCAAAATTTGTTTATATAGGTCCACGTTTTGGTATAGCCCCCATATTACGCCCCATATATAGTGTGCGTCACTTTAAGATTTTTAATGTATTTGTCTTATTTGCCCACAGAATCGGTTGTAATTTGGTATTGTGTGTTTCCAGAGGCTAAGAAACATTTTTATTAAAAAAATGTTTATATAGGTCCACGTTTTTAAATATCGGCCCAGCGGACGATGTCTCCCAATTTTCGGTATTTGAAGAATTTAGCTATATTATTATCCGACAAAATTGTTGAAATTTGGTATTTAGTCCTCCTTCGGGATATAAAACTTTCTCCCAGAAATTTATCGGTATCGGACCACGTTTTGATGTATCCCTCATAGAAGCTACATCCCAATTTTCGATATTTTGAAGGTCTTAGCTTCATTAAAACATTGAAATGGCTGGAGTTTGGTACTTAATTTTCGTTGAGGGAATAAAACTTTTCACCTGAAATTGGTCGGTTTTTAAATATCGCCCCAGCGGACGATATCTCCCAATTTTCGGTATTTGAAGAATTTAGCTATATTATTATCCGACAAAATTGTTGAAATTTGGTATTTAGTCCTCCTTCGGGATATAAAACTTTCTCCCAGAAATTTATCGGTATCGGACCACGTTTTGATGTACCCCCCATAGAAGGTACATCCCAATTTTCGATATTTTGAAGGTTTTAGCTTCATTATAACATCGAAATGGCTGGAATTTGGTACTTAATTTTCGTTGAGGGAATAAAACTTTTCACCTGAAATCGGTCGGTATAGGTTAACGTTTTCATATAGCGCCCATAGAACGGTACCTCCTAAAGATTGTGCCATCAATATCCCATCGAAACGGCTGAAATTTCATATTTAGTCTCCGTTGGTGGTATAAACCTTTCCACCTGAAATTTTCCGGTATTGTTTCATGTTTTTATATAGCCCCCATAGAAATGTCCCTCCTAATTTGCAGTATTTTTTAAGTTTTAGCCACATTATTCAATGGGAATAGCTGAAACTTGGTATTTAGTCTTCGCTGGAGTTACGAAACTTTCCTCCAGAAATTTATCGGCGGAACTCAACGCCGTTCTTGCTTGGTTTTTATTTATTCTATTATTATAATTATTATTTTAGCAACGTATGAATGTTTTTAGCTTATATCAATTTCATCATTTAAAAAGGATGTCTGCGAAGCGAGCATGCTTATCCATATTATATTTTAATAATATTTTAGTGACCAAATGGACAAGCACAAAAACTATCTTATGAGTGAAACAGTTCTTTCCGAGTACTTGATCTTTTTGGATAAGAAAGCGACTATCGCATTCGTTGGTACAGTCGTATTCAAGTGACTTATTCGTCAAAAAACAGATAGCAAATGTTTGCAGGGGTAAGTGCCCAGCAAACCAAATGTCGGATGTCCGACATATCGGAACAATTTCGGAAGCAAAATCGTTCAGATTTCGTATCGATTTCTATACGATTTTTCGTAGGGGAATTCGTTCAGATTTCGTTCCGATTTCGGAGAAAATGTCGGAAGGAAATTTCCCTTCGAATTTGCTAATGTTTTTCTTCCGATTTCGTTACGAATTCGGATCGATATGTCGGAAACAAATTTCCCTCCGCATAACAACCACCTTTTGTATATATCTAACAAGCAACATTTTAGTTTGTTGTCGAAAAACAAAATGGTTGGTTATAAAATTCGCATATACAGTTTTTAAATATTTTAAATATAAATGCAACATATACTAATTCAAGCTAGTGCTGATAGACTCAACATATTCGTACACAAAGTTTACATTGTTCTACTATAACTACAAAATGATAACAAAAGTGAAAATCATTCGATATCTTTGAAATTATAATCTTCCAATAAAAAACATAACAAAGAAAATTTATCAATAAAAAAGATGCATCAGAGAAAAATTTTTTCCTTCGATAATCATACGAAACCAGTTCAAAATCGTTCAGAAATCTTTACGAAAGTTCGGAAGGTACCTCAGATTTTCATACGACATTATTCCGAAATCGTTCAGAAATCTGTACTAAAATTCGGAGGAAAAAAATCGAATTCCGAATTTCCCAAGGATTTTCTTCCGATTTCGTTGCGAATTCTGACCGAAATCGATCCGATTTCGCTCCGACATTTCGTTCCGAAATTATGTCAACCACTTCATACAACATTCGTTAAGATATCGTTACGATTTCGGATCAGATATCGGACGTAACGTCCGAAATTTGTTCCGATTTCGTTACGATATCGGTACGATTGGTTTGCTGGGTGGTATGTATGCACACACACTCACATGTAAGAGGGTAATATGCGAAAATTAAATAAAAATTAATAATCATATATTTAGTCAAAGGACCAATTTATAGAAAATCGGTCAAGATTTGGAAGAACCCTGCAATTTTGTATGACCATCGGATAATACTTAAAGGGTGAAATAAAGCATAACTTTTGTGTGAAAAAATTTCAACATGTTCATATTAAGGAATATATCGTTATTTCTGGAGTGTATATTCCGGTGCTGGAATTTTTATGGACGATTAAACGATTAAAACTAATTAATGCATTTTTAGTCTGCTATCAGAATGTTAGAGGTTTAAACTCAAAGTTGACCCTCTTATTCACATATAGCTTTGACTTTGAATATAAAATTTCAGCGTTTCCGATACTTGGTTAAAGTCATCTATCCTAAATAGTGAAATTCTTTGTTCATGTTACCAAATTTTAGAAAGGACCGTCTACATATCGTTATTTCTGGAGTGCATATTCCGGTGCTGGAACATTTTTATTGAAGCCAATAATGTTGATGCATTTGGTCAGATAATGAAACTATCACCTAAAGTATGTCAAAAGTGTCACAGATGCTGGTAGACATCTGACTCCAGACTAAAGGGTATTATGTTAGTACATTCTCCTGCAAAGATGATGATATCAGATTCCCTGATAACTAATAACTACTGAGGATCTGGATGGATTGGTATTGAACATACACACGCAGAAAAATTTATGTTAGAAATATGTTTGGATCCAAACAAATATATGTTTGGGACCGGTTGCAAACAAATTAATGTTTGGATCCAAACATAATATGTTTGGGTCCAAACAAATATATGTTTGCAACATTTTGTAACATATCTCAATTTGATATGTTTGGGTACCGACATATTTTTTATGTTAGAACATTTTTTTCATGGGTGGAGAGAGGATGTTTGTCAACGAGAGTAATTACAGTGCTCTCGCGGCTGTGGATTGCTGTTTTATAATGAAGAGTTGTGTGTATTGTATAATAGAAGACGTAGAAGCGAAGAAGGGGGCTTTGGTGGCGTGTATGCGACAAACTCGTGTGTTTCTTGTTTTGTTGTTGTTAACCAACTTAGGAGGAGAAGAAGAAAAGAAGAAATGATATGAATTATATTTTATTTCTTTCTTCAGTGTTTTAGATGCCTTTGTAGAGTCAAGACGGTAAAGTGAGTGAATAAATCAGTGTTTTGTGTTTTCTTAAAGAAATTGTGCTTTTTAGTAAATTAAATGCCCAATACATTTTATAATTGAATCGGAAAGTTGAATAGAATTATTTTATTGGACAAGGAAGAAATCGCAGTTAATATTGGTAATTACATACATACTAATGTGCATCTGAAATATGGCATATCCATATTTATTTATTACATTACATATTCATTTGATTCTAGATGCCGATTCCCCGCTGATGATTTCAACTATGAGGACAATTTGTTTTATTTCACAACAAAGGAGAAGCGTTCAACTACGTTTCTATATATTTTTTCTTTTTAAAAGTGTGACTATTTACAAATTATTTCAATCAGTTTTTCTTTTATTAAATTGTGTTATGTATTTCTTTGGAATTTTGTATGTACCTATGTGTTTGTTGGTTTTTTGCCTTCCAATAAACAACCTCAACATTTGTGTGTATACTATGGAGATAGCCAGTGAGTTCTTACTGAGAGCAAGTGAGCACATATTTTAAAGTGTTTTACATTGAATTTTACGCTCCCTTGCTCTTAGTAAGCGCTCACTGGTGCATGTGTTTGTTTTTTTTTTTTGTGCCTTTTGCGTTTGTATTTTTTTGCACCCAAACATATAAAATGTTTGCACCCAAACATAAAATTGTTTCCACCCAAACATAAAATTGTTTGCACCCAAACATAAATATCTTTGCACCCAAACATATATATGTTTGCACCCAAACATATATTTGTTTCCACCCAAACATATATTTGTTTGCAGACCCAAACATATATTATGTTTGGGACTGTTGCAAACATATATATGTTTGCTGCAAAATATGTTTGGGACATATGTTAGGGAGGCCGATTTTTTTTTTTGCGTGCACCAATTCCAAACCAAGGTGAGGTCATAATAGCAACCCAGTTGTTCGGGTAACTAGAGAATAACTAGCAATTTTGCTGGTTACTGGTAAACACCCCTAGTTACTACCCAATCTACTCGCAATGCTATAGACTGGTGAATTTAACATGGGGATGTCATAGGAAGCATTACCAGTAACCACCCAATTCGATAGTCGTGTGAAAGCAATTGTCTCTTCATTGCATTACCAGTAAACAGCCAATTCGATAGTCTTAGGAAACCCAATTGTCCCTTCATTGCATTACCAGTAACCAGTCAATTCGGTAGTCAGAAATGCTAGCCAAAAATACCAATAACTTGAAGTCATATAAGTGGGTTAATGGATATATGCATAAGCCACACTTTCTATTATTACATGAAGTGAAACATTTTACAAAGGACAATATAATCTTGTACACATATAGATCTTGATCCTTGAAACTGGAACTAGTGTATGACTACTTGAAACAGCGACTTATGTTTAATTGGTCCTTGGAATGTTTTTCTCGTGAAGTTTAATGAAATGCCGCGATAACGTATTCCGTCAAAATAGATATCAATACTTACTACAGATATATTATAAATATTCTTCTTAAATTGTCAATCCTTTCTATGATTTAGCTCGTAACACGTTCTTTTTTTGCATCTTCAATTTTTGAACATCAAACGCATCAATAAGTATTTTTATTATGAATAAACAACATGACAGAACATTTTTTTTTTCAATTTAAAAAATAGAAATAATGTTGGAAAGAGATTACAAGAGAGAAACATTGTCGATTACACTATCCATCGGTATTCTATAAAATAATCAATATTATAACACGCCGCATTACCTGTAACTAGTGAATTGACATGATAGGCAGGGAAGCCCATTTCCAGTGACAAAAGCAGGCTATAGGCTATTTTGTGTGCCATTTTTGGGTGTAATGTAACTAGGGTCAATGAGTAACTAGTTACATACCTATGTCAAAGTAGACAATTGCTATTTATTGAACAACTGAAAATTAATCGTCTAAAGGCAGCTGGAGCGGATGGGCTGCCTGTCGAACTGTTCAAGACTGGCGACATACTGCTTCAGTTGTTTTGGCTGGAGGGAATCCCATAATCTACTCAGGCATAAATCTCATACACATCGCATATAAAGTGCTGTCGAGCATATTGTGTGAACGGCTAAAACCTATGATCAATGGAATAATCGGTTTTAGACCTGGGGTCTAAGGTAGACCAAATCATCACCCTACGTCAAATCGTAGAGAAGAGCCATGAAAAACAGATCGATATATAGCATCTGTTCGTCGACTATGAGGCAGCATTCGACAGCCTAATAAGATTAAAAGTGTTCCAAGCCATGACTGAGCTGGGTAGACCTGTAAAATTAAAGCGATTATTCAGAATAGCATTTTATGACACAAGATCGGCAGTTAAAATAAGAAAGATCCTCCCCGAGCCTTTTAATACCAAACGAGGTTTCAGAGAATGTGACATTCTATCGTGTGACCTATTTAACAACATACTGGAAAATATCATACGAGATGCAAATGTATGTACAGTGACTGTCACTGAAAATGATGCAACATTAAATAAAAAATTTAATCGTTGATAACTTCGAAACGAGTTGAGATTTTTTAACAATTCAAAATATAATTTTGTAGGCTGAAAAGTTGTCTTTCAGATGGCATAGAAAAATATTTCATTTACAGTACTGTTATACTGAAATTTTACTGGAAACCAAAAGAAAATGGCATTTTTAAATTGAGCATTGAACATGATGCACCACAATAATCGATTAATAATTTCGAAATTGGTGGTTTTTTATGTCATTTTAGTAATCAGAATGGTGGAATAATTGGTTCCCTATCGTTTTCAGAAGTTTTGTCATTGATCGCGAAAGAAATAATGATTTTTCTGACGTAATTTTGATATGATCGCAGTTAGTGTCCCTTTGTAGGGAATTTGGCTAGACATTGCAAGTTTTTGAAGTTATTTTCCAAAAAAAAAAAGACTGTGAAAATTCATTAACGGTTATGTCTAGAGTACGTACAAACAATTTAACGAAATATGGAAAGACCTTGCCCCATATTAGTTAGACAAGTCTTTAATGGCATTGCCCTGATAGAGGTAAAAAATATGGTATAGAACAAAAGTTTTTGCACATTTCTTTGAAAATAGTTTTTATAAAAATTGCTTACAATGTCGCGATTATGTTTGCTTTTAAAAAACAATTTTTTGTTTTTATACTGATTTTCATTCGAACTTAGAATTTTACATCACACACAATGCCCGCAAAACTACGACATAGCTTGAAAAAAATCGCAACATAAGGATTTGGAGTGATTCTATGAAACTCGTCGAAGGGAGTATTATTGTTTGGGCTTGAATGGCAACAAAGGGTGTTGATATTTTTGGGTTTATAAAAGCAAACATAATCGCAAACAACCTGCTGTAAAAATTTTGACATTTTGTGGAAGGGAGGTGGACCGATATAGTAGATATTCGAACCTGATCTATGTCTGGAAGTCGGTTACTCTCAACAAAAGGCATATAGAGAGCACCATTTTTGCGAAAAAATTTGAACTTTTGCGGGCGAGGTACCCGAAGCGGTGGACCTATATTACCCATCATCGATCTAGATCGAAGTTTGGACAAAAGCAAGGAAGCAAGGGCAATCTTTATACACTTAACTATTCAAGTAAAAACCTGATGCTGATAATACATTAAAGTCTTATGCCCTGTTTCACTAAGATGTTTTTGAAAAATATTTGATTCATTTATGTTTTTAATCAAATGAAAATTTTCTACTACAACAGGATTTTGGTAGTAATTCGAACAAACTTGAATTCGAATAGTCTTATGATCTGTTTCTCTAAGACGATTCGAATTCAAATTCGTTCGAATTACTATCAAACTCCTGTTGTTGAAGGAAATTTTTGTTTGATTGAAAATAAAAACAATTCAAATAGTTCGAACGAATTATTATTCGAATCGTCTTAGTGTTATTTATGTACGATGTATTTATGACGATGATTTCCTTCCCGGTCAGTAATAGTTGAAATTATTTTCGTTGGCCCTCTTTGAGCATTTGCATTTAAAATAAAAGCTCTAACCACTTTTTGAAGGTCCTTGTTTGTATTATTTTGAAAATATTCGGAGTTTTTTAAAAGAGTACTGATGGTTTCTGAGATTTTCCATGTTGCGTTATTGAGATGTTCAGAGTTTATATCATTGTGCAACATAATTGAATAACTAATATTTAACTATTTTTCAAAAAAAAAAAAAAAAAAATCATAACCATAGTATGGAGGGTATATTAAGTTTGTTTTTCCGTTTGCAACGCATTGAAGTAATAACCCAGCAAACAAATCCTTACTAAATAATGGGTTTTTATAGTACATTTTGATAGTCGTAACTACTTACAAAACCCCCTACTATCCATTATTTTAACAAAGGCATGTCGTTTGAAATTAATGGGACGTCCGATTCTTCGACCCATAATCTTTTAAAGTGACTTCAGACAAAGAAGCCATCAATCCTTAAAGTTGCAGTCATCCTTAAAATTGCATATTTTGCATATAATTTATAAAGAAACATTAAACTGAAGATAGAAAAAAGAATATAATACACTTGAAAATAGAATACAGTTCTCTTTTCAGTCGGATCATGATGAGATATGCTCCTTCACCAAGTTTACGCAAGATGTGCTTTTTTGGACACCAACGTTTTTTTTTTTTTTTTTGTTTATAGTTGCTATAAAAGGCCATTTCCATTTTTTCGTCGTTCAAGGGTTTATTTACTAGCCCTATAAATAAACATTTTGCCGTTTTAATATGACTTTTGGATTTAAAAAGCTCTTGCCCAAAGTTGTTTCAGGGGTGTGCCAATCAAGTTTCAGGTGAATATTGCTTTCTATAAACGACATAATAATAGCTTATGAATTTATTTAGTTATTTTTAAAATTACTTTAGGTAAATGATGTCCTATATATGCAGCTCTTTTATATTAAATTAGGTTTCTTAAAAACACCGTTCATATTCCATCCTTTGTCATGAAACGATATCGTATAGGAGAGAGAATGGACCATTGATTCAGCTCGGATTTTATTCTGTATACCAAGAAAGTTGGGAAAATAACTTTTAGCAATAAATACATGAGAAGACTTATGGAAGTTTCCATTGTTTTGCCAAGGCATTTTAAGTAATGGATATTTTGCAGGAGCCGTTTTATGTATGTTTTGCTGAACAAAGAATAAATATTTGTTTAAATTATTATTTCTTATAGAACTTTTATTTTATGCAAAAATATGCAGGTACAGTGGTGACCAATAGATTTGCAACAAAATTGCACGTTTTAGAAAAATGTCTCTAAAATATTTCTTTTGAAAGTGAAATTACGTAGTTTTTTGCACTCATTTATAGTTTAATGCTCCAAAAATAATAAAATAAATGTGTTGAAGCATTTTCTTTTTTGGGAACCTTTTCCGGGAGGAAATGTCTATATACTAAATTTGTGTGGTAAATAATCATCTGATGAGCTTTCTAAAATTTTTCAAGTTTATAGACTCCCGAATTTCCAATGATACCGCCCGTTATAAAGTTAATAGATCAGTATTACCCAATCCCTACGCTCACATGTTTTTCAAGACCCAGACTTCTGGATTTTGCTAATAAACGATACAACTGCACTCTAGACTCTGAATTCTATTAAAGAGAAATGAAATGTAAAGAAATTTCCATTATTTCCGAAGTTTCTGACTCTTGCACCCATGTTCATGCTTCTTCCATATGACCCGCCACCCCACAGGTGAAGTACGTTTGACTGATATCATTTTAAAAGTGAATCACATAAAAAAATTTACAAAATATTGAATTAAATTTAAGGCGTGTTATGAATTTTCAAATTTTTTCATAATTGTTGTTGTATATCTAGTCAAAATGTTTTATTTTATTATTTTTGAAGCATTAAACTATAAACAATTGCAAAAATACCTAATTTCACTTTGAAAAAAAAAAAATATTTTAGAGACATTTTTCTAAAACGGGCAATCTTGTTGCAAACTTATTGGCCACCACTGTATATTTGACTATATTTAGTTTTCTGAAAAAGTCTCCATTGATATGTCGAGCACTGTAGGTATGTACATATACATATCTCCCATATTCATAGTGGTGTAGGGTATCATATAGTCGGCCACGCCCGACTTTGATCATTTCCTTACAGGTTCTATTTGAAATTTTGAAAAATATGTAAAATCCGATGTCTAGTTATTATACATATATTGCGAAATTAAAACAAGAGTTTTTATGATAATCACTGCGCCTATAACAACAAATTGCCGTAACTCACTTCGTGAAAAAAATTGACGACTACGGAATAGTTTTATGCATTTTTTACCAAAAGTATTCAAGCAATATAACGAAAATAACAACACCGTAACCGCAAAAACAACAGCGACAATCGCATGAAATGGAATGCAATTCCATCATCATTGACACCATGATCTCCATGGTGATGGTGGTAGATGGTTGGTTGGTTATATGCGTCGTTTAAGCCATTTAATATTGCACGCACTAAATGTTAACAAAAACAACAACAGCATCTGACATACAGACCAATGCAAATGTTGGTAGAACTTTTGGCATGAAAATAATAAAAAATAGATTTTTAGGAGACAAAACTCATAACTGGTGTCTACAAAATGCCCCTCTTTTAAAATGCTATCACCTCACCCCCTCGCACCAACTCAAACACATGCTCAGTTTATGACAGACACCGGATTCTTGTTATTACAGTCGAAATCGCTTATAACGTTGTCGTTTATAACGTCATATCGCTTATAGCGACGAAATCCAAAAGTCCCGAATTTCTGCCCTTTATATTCCACACAAATAAATATCGCTTATAACGTCATCGCTTCATATCGGTTGTAACGTCGGTTGTTTGTGAAATATTTGAATTTTGCTATCGGTCATAACGTCGAATCATTCGAAGAAGGACATTTTCTCTCAATAATTTGCTGTATGTATATTTTTTTTAAACTCAAACAACAACAACAAAATACCAAACTTATGCACAACATGTTCGAAGATGGCGGTCTCATGTCAATTAAGCTTGAATTTTTGCCACCCATTGTCACATCTTTTTTAGAACCCATGGACCAAGGAGGAATAAAATCATTAAAATCGGATTGCCGCATCGGGAAATATCCACTATCCTGGCAAGAATAGAAAATGATCAAAGTACGCAATTAAATGTGTTGGATGCCGTGTAATTGTTAGATGAATCATGGAAAAATTTAACGTCTTCTGTCATTGGTAATGTTTTCATCATGCGGGATTGTTGATGGTCTTTTGACCATAGAAGATATTGATTAATTAGTTGACATCGATGACAAAGTTTTCACATCTGCCATATATAATGACGACATAATGTTTTAAGTTTTAGATGGAGGCAATTCTAATGAAGAAATTGCGGATACTGCAGATACAGAATTTCAAATGCCGTCTGAGGCGTATCTAGCTGTAGAAACTCTTCAAAAATTTATTTACTCAGAAGATGTTACAAACAACAATGTGTGTTTGGAAACCCTTTCAAAATCTGAGTTAAATTTAAAAGTTATGTCGGAATTCAAAAGCACAAACCAAAATAACAGACTATTAGAAATAGAACCATATCCAATGATATATCTGCTGAAGAATGAATTCAATATCATTATTTTTTATTATTTTGTTTTTAGTCATTCATACGTATGTATATAGAATGAAACAGAAAAAAATTAATTAATTTTATTTATTTACTTAACCCACTTAGCGCCGAGAATTTTTTTTGCTAGAAAACTTAAAATTTTTTATGAAAATTATATTTTTGATATTTTTTAAGTATTTTTTAATAAATAACTTTTTTCTCTAAAACGTATAGTTTTCCTGCAATCGGGCCTTCTTTTAAAAGTTCCAAAAACTTTGGAGGGTAATGTAGGTGTATCCTTACATGCCAATCCCTTGGTTTTTTATTGAGAAAATACTCTTACTATATTCCTAACAAATCCCTGACTTTATATGATTCTAACATTTTTGATTAAATTTTTATCGCATATATAAATTTTTCATCAGAAGTCGAAAATTACAAAAAAGTCGATTTTTTTTTTTGAAATGCGTAGGTCAAATGAAGCGTTATCAGCGTGAACTTACAGATAACAGACAATACTATAACAAAATGCAAAAAACCCCACAAAAATATTCGAAAAAACCAGAGTTTTACGTCAATTTTTGCAACCATTTTTTGTGGCGTTTAAACGACCAGTGGCTTTATCTGGGTTAATAAAGCAACGTATTTATACCCAAAAGTCACTATACATAATATAATTTTACCTCTTTTATAAATATCGTTTATAACGACTATCGCTTATATCGTCCGATTTTGGCCGGTCCCTTGACCGACGTTATAAGCGATTTCGACTGTATTATTGCTGGCTGTCGCAAGGCAAAACAAAATTGCAGAAAATTCACACAAACACCACTACGTTGTTTTTTTTTTTGCACAGCATATGAGTGAGTCACCACACTGCCAACAGTCACCAAACAGACAAAACTTAACGGACAGACAGACCGACAACAATCCGCAGAAATAACAGGGAGACAAAATCAATTTTAGTACAAATAGGCTTGAGTAGAGTTTTGGTCGTAGTTCGAATTATGGTATATGATTGTAAGTATGTAAGTTGGTTTCAGTAGATACAAGTTTGGTTGGGTATTCCTTAGTTCTGCTCACTTCCTTATGCATAAAACTAAACTATAAAAAAGTGTCGTCATCAAAGTGTCTAACGACTCCAAACACAGACAAGTCGACCTACAGAGAAAACACTTGGCGTACTAAGCGTCATATGAACAAATGAGCAAACCAATAAACATAAGTGTTCGGCAAGTGTTTGTTTGAAAGCAACCTGAATGGTTCATACAAACCAGTTCTCGAACATGTTCCAGCAACCTCTAAACAGTATGAGAGACAACATGATGTGGTTGTGTAGAAGAGTTTGATAACAGACATGTTGGTTCTAACATGTTTGTCCCAATTTTCGCATCATACGGATGTGATATGGATGTTCGTTCACTTCGATTTTGGTCTCTTCGTCGGATAGATATTGTTTGTTTGCATTAAAATTCCAAAATTCCTTTGACTAACGTGATGATGGTGGTGGGTTGCATGTTTTGTCTGCCGCCTTTGAGCCAATGTAATTTTGCTGCTGTTTCAATAACCAAACAAACAACCACAACCAAACATAGCAAACTAAACACAATACGGAAGAAATGGTATTTGCATAGGTAGAGGCAGGCATTGAGGTCTTCTTCATTAATTAAATCACATTAACAATGAAAATTGCATTGCACATTTAAACTGTATTGGAATTTGATTTCTCACCGGCAGGCAGTTTATTATTTATTTATTCATTTACACATTTTAAAGTGTAAATCTGCAATTAGAGGGGCCATCGTATTATGTTGACTAATAGCAGTGGAAACCTTTGCCCAGGGGCGTGTGTAAATAAACAAATTGGCATATGCGCGGGTATAGGCACAATACATATGAAAAGCAGTAGGGCAAGTGCTCCTACATGTAGTCAGTTTTAGTATTGAAATTCAAATAAAAAAATACATAATACCTAGGTATGAAATGAACAATATTCTCAGCTATCTTTGTGGAAAATTTCATTGAGCTAAGATCCTAGCCGAACTCGCATGTGTGCTAGCAAATGTGAAAACGTACTCTTAGTTTTTGTGAACTAGGTATGTAGGTATAAAAAATTAAACGTTTATGCTATTTTTTTTATATTTTTTAATAATTTGCATTGTAAACGATTTTTGACAACATTAATGTTTAAAAAAAATTGAAATAGTTATGAAACATGAAGGAAAATTAAATATTAATTCTCCCTTAAATTTCCCTCTCTCTCGATTTCGCTCACCTCTGGCTAAGATTACTTAATACAGTGACCGAAATAAAGATAAGCTCACATGCAAATTTCTATTTTTTTTTTTCATAATTCAAATGACTTTTATTGGAATTTATAATTTTATCTTATGCAGTTGGAGACTCCCCATGATCTCATTACAGTAAAATCTCTATAATCCAGATACCACATGTTTTGGCGGAGTCCGGATTATCGCATTGTCCGAATTACCGAGTAGTTACGAAAAACACATATTTTTGTATTTAAATTATAATTTAATTTAACATTTATTCCATAAAAACATTTTATTTAACAAAAAAGGATTCATATATAAATTAAATGCATAAGTTATCAAAAATTAGAATTTGATCAAATAAACCACGTCAAGATTTTGACCATTTTAAGCCTAAGAACAGACTTCAATACACCTTTCCCCAGTGACATCATCGGAATCATTTATTTCTGTTGTCAATAAGGTGTAAGCCTTTCTTTTGTTTGATAAGTGGGACGTAATTTTTAGGAAAGCCTTGAAATATTTACCAAATAAAATTTGGAACCACTTTTTTGGGCTTAAGTCAACCTTTTAGTCTGCCAGAATAGTAAATTGGCAAATTCACATGTTTAAATGATTTTGAACCTTTGCTTTTCTGTTATTGCAGAGTTGTACAACTCGTTCCCCACCAAACTTATGACCTGATGGCGTTTTTTTTCCAAGTGTAGGCAGATTGGTCTGCAACACAAACATGGAAATATATTATTCTCCTCTGTCACATTTTCATGCAATTTTAGGATAAATGGTTGGCCAGAAGAATCATTCGGACGCTTTTCTCCTCAAACTAAATCAACCTATCGCTAATTAGACCTAAAAACTCTGAACAAAGTTATTGTGTTCGTGGCTTTTTAAGCAAATTGCAAAAATCGAATTCAGCACTTCGCATTACTTTACGTTGACGTTTTCTTTACCACTCTTAGAGCGCAGCTTAAAAAATAGGTATTATTTTTGCTCACAACGAATTTATTTTGCATAGAATTAGTTTTTTATCAATAAAAACCGAATGACTACTGCAAACTGAATGTAGAAGAAACATATTTAGGGTCCGGATTATTGAGGTAAAATATTGCCATGTGTCCGGATTGCAGAGTCTACAGTGTAAATATTTTTAGTGTCCGGATTACCGCGTTGTCCGGATTAACGAGTGCCCGGATTATCGAGACTATACTGTATATAACATCTTTGGTTTTGATACAAAATGAAAAATTGTAAAATATTAAATATTTTTTTCTTATTTTTGGTACGAAGTAATTTTTGGGTATTTGTCTTTTTTTTCCAGAAATATATTTTTTGCAGGGAAGAGGAGGTAAACCTGTAGTTGTCAGAGGCAAGAATCTTTTCAAATTTTGTTTTGAGATGCATAAATATTTTAACGTGAATAAATAAGAATAATCAGAGATTTTTCAGTCAAAGCAGTGTCGGAAAACACCCGAGGAACGTGTTAAGGAACGAAATTACTCGTTGGTCATTGACAATCCAATAAATCAGCGATTTGTTAAAAAATTTCCTCCAATTTATTAGTGTACATCCCTTAAAATTGCACTGAACCTATCATTGTTTCGCACAAAAAATAAGAAATAAAATAAAATTTTACAATTTTCTATATTGTATTAAAAATCAAAAAAGTTTTTTATTGAGATCATGGGGAGTGCCCAACCCCATAACATCCCAGCAAAAAGTTTGCCTCCAAAGAGGCAGTTAAATGATTATGCATTTTCACTCATGATTTTTACAAGAGCGTGACTACTGAAAGAGGCACTCCATTGCACTGCATTTTAACTGACCCTTTGGCACTGCATTTTAACTGACCCTCTGGCACTGCATTTTAACTGACACTTTGGCACTGCATTTTAACTGACCCTTTGGCACTGCATCTTAACTGACCCTTTGGCATTGCATTTTAACTAACCCTTTGGGGTAGAATAGGAGGCAGTCCAAAGCACGTGTTTTGATACAGGCATTCTGCGGAAATTGTGCAAGCCATTACAAAATATGCCAGAACAAATAAAATGCATTTATTATTTGTGTAAAACAAAAATATTAAGAACTTTATTACATTAACACAAATTTTGAAAATTCTCAATTGAATTCAATCGCAAACATGCGTGTTTCCTCCGCTCTCCATTTGTTCCAAGCTGAACTGTTTTTACTTCATTTGCTAAATGGGTTGCCTTTCCATCACCAGTTAAGATTTCGACATGTACTCCAACAGCACTCCATTCGGAAATTTTCTTCTCGTGAGTTACCGGAAAAATGTTCACAAATTAAATATTATTTAGTTTGTATTAACAAATGTTTGGAAATGTTAACACGCTTATCTCTTTTTGGAAAATGTAGAGATGTACAAACTGATTTATGTACATGTAGGGATCTCTAACAACTGCTAATAAAATGTAGCGAACGGAGTGCCTTTTTCACGACTCCGTTTGGACTGCATCCGGATGCTGTTAAATTGTGAGGAATTGGAGTGCCTTTTTCACGACTCCGCTGAACTGCATCAGGATGTCATTGAAATGTGACAAGTGGATGTGATTCTTTGGATTGCATCCAAATGCGGTTAAAATGTGAGGACTGGAGTGCCTTTTTCACGACTCCGGTTGAACTGCATCAAAACATGCCGTGACAGAACTAGTCCACATTGCACTACTTCCAATTTATTTTGCTGGGATAAAATTATAAATTAAAATAATAGTCATCTGAATTATGAAAATTTTAAAAATATAGTTGCTTTAAATCTGGATTATTCCCCCATTGGCTTAACATCATCATTACTCTCTATTATAGAGAGTAATGTTTACAAAACGCACTGACAACCTTGCAAAATTTACTGATCGCTACCAATAAATATAATTTTGCAAGGCTATCAGTGTATCATGATGATGTTAAGCCAATGGGGGAATAATCCAGACTTAAAGCAATCATATGATTGAATCTTCAACAAAAATAAAACAAAATTAGAGATATACCTATGAACCTATATTTATTTCGGGCACTGTATTTAAGAATTAAGCTCTTTGGACAGTGAGGGTTTTTTATCACGGCTAATCAAAGTAGACCAGTTGAGTTTTAAATCAGTACCGAGTACATGTTAAAATATACAGTTTGTCAGTTTGTATTAATTTGTGAAATTATGACAGATAATTATAATAAAAATGACAAAAAATAGTTGGTCGAATTCCTTGAGACAATACGTCTGTTCCAGAACTGCAAAAATCTACTAATTTTTACTATTTTTCCGATATCATAAAAGAAAATTGTTGTTGTAGTAAAATTCTCAGCCTATGTGAATTGAAATTTTCTTCTATGGACAGATATTTTAGAAATTTTCAGAATTTTGTCCTTTTTGGACATTTGAACTTGCCGACAAAAATGTGGATTAGGATTAAAGTTTAAAAGTGTTGCGGAGGAGGTACTTGAAGAAATGGATCGACATAGCCCATTTTGAAAGTTGATCTTATTTTGGGAGTCATTTCCTTTCGATAGATATATCGCCCGCTAGTCATATCTGTTGGTCATAACCTAGAGTTCTTGAACTACAATGTCAGGAAGCATGGACTTGCCCACGAAAAACATAATATCGTTGTAAACAGGACCACAACGAACAGCATCGGTATAAATTTCCAAAGGATCTTCGAACAGACCCTAAACTGCACTTAAACTCAAATGTTGGACTTTTGTGGAGGAGGTACTCTAAGGAGAAGACCGATGTGGACCATTTTAGAAGCTAAACTAAATTTGGACAAAATAGTAGGAGATCCAAATTTGGCCCAATTTAGTTGCTCAGTTTTTAGGAGAGATACCGGAAGTTGTGGACCGATATTGCCCACCGTCGAAATTAGACTAAATTTGGACAAAATATTACGAAGTCCAAATTGTGGACCAAGTCGGTTGATCAGTTCGAGAGTTAAGTTATAAATTTTAGGGCTATTTTCTTAGGAAGTATGGACCTGCCCCTAAAACCATAACGACCGCAACAACTAACAAACCGGGGTGGTAGGTGGTAGTTCAGCGTAAAGCGTTTAACTGTATTTCAGCCAGGTTGTTGTGTGTGGTTTGTTGATACAGTGTCAATGTGATGGTAAGATGATGAGACCATTCAAAAGAAAAAAAAACAAAGTTTAGAGAATTTACCAAACAAGAAAGGAAATATGAGAGCAAATAATGGGAATATAGGGAAAAATGGGAAAGTGATTTTGCAGTTTGTATAAAGTTACACCTTTATTTCCGCTATTTTTAGCTACATTTTCACACCGAATTAGCTATAATTTGACATTTAGGGTTTCTAAGTGTCAAGATACTTATATAACAAAAGTTGTGGAATATCCTCCATATAACGGTACCGTCCGATTTCAGGTATATTGAAGTTTTCAGTCACATTTTTAGACCGAATTGGCTGTAATCTGACTTTTGAAGTTCTCACCAAAAATGGTCAACATAGGACCATGTTTTGGTGTAGCCCCTATATAACGATACTTCCCGACTTTCGCTATTTTGAGGATTTTAGCTACAATTTTTAACCGAACTACCTGCAATTTTATATTTAAGGTTCTCAGTGGTCGCGAGGATTTTAGCTACAATTTTCAACCGAATAACGAAACATCTCCACTAAATATCGATTTCCGGTATTTTGAGGATTTTAGCTAAAATTTTAAACCGAACTAGCTGTAATTTGGCAGTGGTCACGAATCTTGCTCATTAAAAATCGTCAATATAGGCCCATGTTTTGGTATAGCTCCAATATAACGGTTCCTCCTGATTTTCGGTATTTTGAGGGTTTTAGCTACACAGCTTGACGGAACTGCCCGGTTCCCTGCAGTTACAGAACTGTTCTATCAAAAATTATCAAGATAGGTCCATACTTTGGGCACATCTTGTTGAACACATTTCTTAGATTCGCTTAGATAATATAGGCTATTGAGGTATCCGTGGCCGAACAATTTTTGAACCTAAAAAAAATAATTAAGAATATTTTATGGTGGAGAGTATACAAAATTCGCCCCGGCCGAACTAACGACTTTTTACTTGTTTCAGATTCACTTTAACAGTTTTGTTCATATGTTTCTTATTGTGTATTTGTGTATTTGAAATGTAATGCAGCATAATCTTTTTTAACTGAGAGGTACTTAACATTTATTTACTTTCGAGGACCTAGGTTCAAATCCCAGCCTAAACACCATATATGCCTGATGAGCTGCGTACTAACAGCGAATCCGGCCGCATAATTCGGTGTTGTGTGGGAATCTCTTCGGCTTTCCTTTTTCATTTGCAAAACCTCTTAATTAATAAATTCAAAAACTTATTGTTTTAAAATTTGAAACAACAAAACTGAGATTAAACTGAATTACTTCACAATTAAAAATACAATTTATGTACATACCTATTATGCATTTAAAAGACTTGTCTTTTCTAGCAAATAAAACATCCCTAACCCACTTTTTTCCGAAACGAAAAACAATTTCCATCACTTCTGATAGACAAGCATTGCTACGGTCGTCTAGCTATAACAAAAGAAAAGACAAACCAACAAAAAGCAAACATTTTGTGGCAACCTCCAAGATGTAGGGTTTCTTAAACCCTGGAATTATTTTTATTTAGTTGAATAATTTCCCATAAACTTTATTTGCAGTGCGGGACCGTGTGTTACTCTTTATGGCGTGACACATTAGCATATCTTACACCAATGCTACGAGCGTGAAATGGTAATCCTCCACTGTGGTGACACATCCAAACACCTCATTTATATCTCTATTTAGAGGGGTTGTCTCTAATTTATTGCGTTAAATTAATTAAAATCCTTTTTACCATGTTTCTGGTTGTTGTACGGTTACTTTCTTATTTTCTTTCATTAATTATGAGAATTATGTTTCATTCTCAAATAACTATTCACATTCATTCGTAGCCGGTTTCTGTCTAACAACTACCTGTTTGCCTTCTTATGGTCAAGCTTAAAACTGTGATTGGATGAAAACTGGTTAGGCCGACTCGCCATGACCTTTGCGCGCATGAATGGAAGAGATAGATGGCCCAGGCAGCAGCCATCACTTTCAATGTTGTATTTGTAAGGTAAGAAGATTTGTGTTTATAAGTAAACTCTTCATAAATTTAACCACTCCCACTACCGAAGAAAGATGTTTGAATATAGTTTAATATTCAGATTTCAGATTATTTTTATTTCTGTGCAGTTTAATTGAATAGCTTCGATTGTCTAATTTTACTATTGCATGGAAAGGGAATATTTTAAGTAGATTTAACATTGGATGGATGTGTCTACATTGTCAAATTTGGTATATCAAAATAATAGGTGTGTTCGTTTACTCAATATTTTGTACAAATATGTAGAAGTCCTGTAGCATCTTTTATTTTTCTGTAGAGCAACAAGAAAACAGCTCGCCACTGTAAAAAATACATTGCATTTGAAAAATCCAATTTCAAAGGCAAGCTTAGTCTCTAAATTACAATATTCACAGTTACAATATTACAATAACTTTGATATAAGTATAAGATTCGAAGCATTGGCAAGAGAAGACACTACCTATAGCAGCCGACATGCTTTATGATCTGCGTAAGTAACAGCGATATCGGTAGCACAATTTGGTGGTCGATTTTCCTTTTTCAAATGCAAAAAATCTTCGATCATTCAGCTCAACTCCAACTAGAAATTAATAAAAATTCGGTAACAATTTTACAACTTATTGAGTAAACAAATACACAGATATATTATTGAATTAACGACAATAGTTTTTGTCATTGTTGGCACTATTATGTGTTCTTAATATTAATAGGGGATTGACTTTAGTATAATCATGTCATTTGCCCCTTTAAGAATAAATGTATATGAACACACAACCCCATTTCCTCCCAAAATTATGCTGAAACTTAAATAATCATAAGTTTGACATATAGCGTTTAAAAGAAAGTTTTTGCAGAAAAACTTTAAATTGAAATGAAAATTGAAAAAAGTGGGCGCGGTAAACTTTTCTTTCCATAAAAACCTAAATTGGGTTATGACGGCATTTAATTTTTATTCATAAAGATATTGCGTTTTTTAAATATGACAAAGGGAAGTACCCGTCCCCTTCGAAATTCCAGAAAATATGCATCCTATTTCCACCGGAGGCCATCCCTGTACATTCCCTGAAAATTTCAAGAAAATCGGTTCAGTAGTTTTGTAGATGTAACATATTTTAAAAAGTGGGCGTGGTCAAGTTTTTTGTTCCTAAAAAGGTAGGTAAGGTCGGAGACACAACCACAATTGTCTCGCAAATTAATTTCCAAACCGATACATTCGTAATTATTTTAAATACAGCATTTTTAAAAAATAGGGTATACCGCTATATGGTGTATTTTTGATTGAAGTTTTTAACCACAGTGAACCATAAATGCCAAATGATATCCAATTTTGTCAAAACCTGATATCGATGGTACCGTTAGATATCACAACCTGAAATTTGTGGGGTACCCGAAGGAGTAGACCCTATAGTGCATATCCGAGCTTGATATAAGTTTGAAAGACATTCCTGGCTACGCCCATTAATATATGTACATTAAAAACTAGAAAATAATTTTTCTCTTTCCGTCTTTCTGTAGAAATTAAGATACAGGTCGCAATTTGAATGTATATAAGTTTCTATTACTCCTAGGATGTTTGGTATTGAAAATGGGCCATATCGGTCCACGGTTTGATATAGCCCCCATAGAGCGGTACCTCCCGATTTTCGGTATTTTCAATGTTTTAACCTCAATATTGCTAAAATTGCTGAAATTTGATATTTAGTGTTCGTTGTGGGTCTTTATATAGCCTTTATAGAACCCTACCTTCCGATTTCCGGTATTTTAAAGGTTTTGGCCTCAATACACAACGAAATAGCTGAAATTTTGTGTTCAGTCTTCGTTGGTGGTATAAAATTTTCCACCAGAAATTTGTGAGTATAGGTCTTCACATAGCCCTCATAGAACCGCACTCACGGTGGGTAGAAAACCTCCACACAGAAAATGAAAATGATTATCATAAGTTAGAAGAAGAGATTAGTAGTACTAATTGTTGATATTTACTTCAATACAGTTCGTGGTGGACGGTATAAAAGGTCCGGCAGAACCTTACTTGTTGGCATTTAATTTTTTCGTCATTTTTAATTTATATGCAAGCGTTTTTTTAGGGAGATCCCATCATGAGGAAGAATGTACTTATTGAGGCTAAGAGGAAAACGATATTCTAGGGTTTAGTGTATTTATAAATAAAATACTGTAACTTATTTTAATTATTTCTTTTTTATACCCTCAGCCTTTAGGCTAAAGAGGGTATTTACACTTTGATACGACCAAAAATGTGCCTCATCGAAATAATGGTTTTAGACCCCAAGTATGTTTGTACGATATCCGTTTCAGACAATTTTGAGTAGATCTAGCAATGTCCGTCCGTCCGTCTGTCTGTCTGTCCGTCTGTCTGTCTGTCTGGCTGGCTGGTGCGCACGATAACTCTCGAACGGATCAATCGATTCTGTTCAAATTTTGGGTATCGAAATATTTTGTCCATATTCGATTTAAGTTCGAAGATGGGCCATATAGGTCCACTCCTTCAGGTACCTCCCCCACAAATGTTCAAAAATTGTCGCAAAACTTGTGCGCACGATAACTCTTGTAGGGAATAACCGATTTGGTCCATACATAATTTCTACCAAACTTAGATGAGTTTCCAATATGGACTCAATCGGTCCACTCCTTCGGGTACCTCCCACACAAAATTTCGGAAAAGTTCGGTTTAGGACCTGGTCTCGAATCTCTTTGATTTTTGTTTACGCAAGTTGTATTCGCTGTCCTCTATACGACGCTGGAAGTTTCATTAGGAGCAAGTCCATACTTCCTGAGAAAACAGCCTGAAAGTTACAAAAACCCCTATCACACCGTGTGTAGTGGTTGGAGCGCAAGATAACTCTCGAACGGATCTGCCGATTCGGTCCAAAATTTCGCTTTCGTAATATTTTGTATAAACTTAGTTCAAGTTCAAAGATGGATTATATCGGTCCATTCCTTTCGGTAACTCCCTCACAAGAGTTCGAAATGTTCGGAAAATTTGTGCGTACGATAACTCTTGAAGGGAGTAATCGATTTGGTCCATACTTTGCACATTACGAAATTTCTACCAGACTTAGATGAGGTTCCAATATGGACTTAATCTGCTTCGAATACCTCATACACAAAATTTCGGAAAAGTTCAGTTTAGGTCCTGCTCTCGAATCGCCTTGGTTTTTGTTGCAACATCTTGTATTCACTGTCCCCTATACGAAGGTACAAGTTTCCTCAGGAGCAAGTCCATACATCCTGAAAAAATAGCATGAAAGTTGAAAAACAAACCCTATGACACCATGTTTATGGGTGGAAGCACAAGATAATTATCGAACGGATATGCCGATTCCGGCCAAAATTTGGCCTTCGTAATATTGTTTCCAAACTTAGTTTAAGTTCGTAGATAAGCCATATCGGTCCACTCCATCCCGTACCTCCCCCACAAAATTTTGGATAAGTTCACTTTAAGACCTGCTATTGAATCACTTTGATTTTTGTTGAAGCAACTTGCATTCGCTGCCTCAATTACGATGGTAAAAGTTGTTTCAGGGGCAAGTCCATACTTCTTGAGAAAACAGCCCGAAGAGTGTAAAAACCCCCTATGGCACCCCCATGGTCTATGTCGGTCCATTCCTTAAAGTACCTTTTCCGCAAAATTTTTGAACTTTTATCCTAATCAAAATTTTTGTCGGTTCATACGACCAAAATTTTGAAACCCCCTATATACATAATTTTTTTGTGAAAAAAGTGTTTCAATTTGCACAGGCTGAGGGTATATCTCTGTCGGCAAAGCCGACTGATACTTTTTTACTTGTTATGTTTAATTTTAAGTAAATATTTTTTTTACCACTGAGAACTTACTTACTTACTTAGCTGGCCCATTACAGAACATTTGTTCTATAGGCCGAACTAAGAAGAGATCTCCATTCCTCTCTATTTGTTGCTTTGCTCTCTGGAATACCGCGCCTTTTCATCTCAACATCCACTTGTTTGCGCCATCTATTCCTTGGCCTGCCAATTCTGCGTGCACCGCCATGTGGCATGTATTCATACGCCTTTTTAGCGGGTTCATCATCGCTCATTCTTATGATATGGCCTAGCCAACGCAATCGCTGCATCTCGATACGTTTAACAATATTCATGTCGTTGTATAGCAGATACAGCTCGTGGTTCATGCGACGTCGATATTCACCGTCAACGCAGATTGGTCCGTAGATCTTTCGAAGAATTTTTCTCTCAAACACACCAAGCACTGCCATGTCTGCTTGCGCAAGTACCCAGGCTTCGGAGCCATACATCAGCACGGGTAGTATCAGTGTTTTGTAGAGCGTTATTTTTGTTTGACGAGATGTGGCTTTGTTTTTAAACTGCTTACTTAATCCAAAGTAGCATCTGTTGGCCAATACAATTCTTCTTTTTATTTCACAACTGATGTCGTTTGTTGTGTTGACGGAGGTGCCGAGGTAGACGAAGTCTTTTACTACCTCAATATTATAGGAACCAACTTCCACAGTCGGTCCGAGCTCAATGGACGCATTGCGCGTCGACACCATCAACTTGGTCTTCTCACCGTTTACCGCCAGACCCACTTTAGCAGATTCTCCTTCGACCTTTATAAAGGTATCAGTTACTTCTTTTACTGATCGACCCATGATGTCTATATCATCAGCATAAGCAAGTAACATGTGACTATTGGTGTAGATTGTGCCACTTCTTTTGACGTTTGCCTCTCGTATAACCTTTTCTAGCAGGATGTTGAAGAGGTCACACGAAAGGCTGTCTCCTTGTCTGAAACCTCTTTTGGTACCAAACTCTTCGGAGAGGTTCTTTCCTATTTTAACTGAGGACCTCGTGTCAGTTAAAGTCATTTTACAAAGCCGGATGAGCTTTGCGGGAATACCAAATTCAGACATGGCTTGGAATACCTTTGAGCGCAGCGGACTGTCGAAGGCTGCTTTATAATCGACAAAAAGGTGGTAGGTGTCGATCTGCATCTCTTGGGTCTTCTCCAGGATTTGCCGCAGGGTAAATATCTGGTCAATGGTGGACTTGCCAGGTCTAAAGCCGCATTGGTATGGTCCAATAATCTCGTTGACCATTGGCTTTAGTCGTTCGCACAATATCCCTGACACGATCTTGTAGGCAATAGGGAGTAGACTTATGCCCCTATAGTTAGAGCATACAGTCTTATCTCCCTTCTTGTGGACGGGGCACAGGATACTCAGGTTCCAATCGTCGGGTACTCGTTCTTCCTGCCAGATGGTGCTAACTAGCTGATGAATACACCTTATCAGCGTGTCGCCTCCGGTTTTGAACAGCTCGGCTGGTAAGCCATCGGCCCCTGCTGCCTTATTATTCTTCAGCCGATTTATTGCTGTCTTTACCTCATCTTGGCTGGGCAGTATACATTCAATACCATCTTCTGGGATTGGGACTGTGGTATCTTCGTCTTCTTCGCTGCTATTGGATACCAACAGATTTGAAAAATGTTCTTTCCATATCCTGAGTATACTATCTGTATCAGTTACCAAATTACCTTGCTGGTCTCTACAGGAGGATGTGCCTGTACCAAAGCCATCAGTTTGATGCTTGACTCTTTGGTAGAATTTTCGGACTTCATTCTGGCTCCTGTACATCTCGATTTTTTCACACTCCCGCTTTTCCATCTCTCTCTTTTTCCTGCGGAAAAGACGTTTCTCCTCTCTCCTTTTCTCCCTGTATCTCTCTCGTGCTCTACGCGTTGCTACGGATTGTAAAGTAGCCTTATATGCCGCATTTTTCTCTTCGGTGGCAGCACGACACTCCTCATCATACCATGGATTCCTTGGTGGAGGTCTCTGGTATCCAAGTATGGATTTTGCGGCTGTTTGCATGGAGTGGGCAATGCTTTGCCATTGCACTGATATGTTATCGGGATGAGGAGGGCTTTGATTAAGCAATTGGGCTAGTTGAGTGGAATATGCTGTGGCTATCTGTTGTGATTGCAGCTTACCGATGTCTAACTTTCGTGTTGTGTCTGCTCGTACTTTGTTTGCTACGTTTAAGCGGGTGCGTACCTTTGCTGCAACAAGGTAGTGGTCCGAATCAATGTTTGCGCCTCGGAACGATCGTACATCCAACACGCTCGATGAATGTCTTCCATCTATCACAACATGATCAATTTGGTTTCTTGTTTTCTGATCTGGAGACAGCCAGGTGCCCTTATGAATATCGAGATGATTAAATCTGGTACTGCTAACTACCATGTTTTTTGCAGCTGCAAAGTCTATCAGTCTCATACCATTGTCAGATGTTTCACTGTGGAGACTGAATTTCCCGACTGTTGGGCCAAAGATATTCTCCTTTCCAATTTTGGCATTAAAATCGCCTAGAATGATTTTAATGTCATGGGCAGGGCAACGGTCATATGTTTCTTCTAAGCACTCGTAAAATATATCTTTGGTCTGTTCGTCCTTTTCTTCAGTGGGAGCATGAGCGCAAATAAAGCTGATGTTGAAGAATTTAGCTTTTATTCGAATTGCAGCAAGTCTTTCATTCACTGGAGTGAAGCTGGATACAAGATGTTTTAGTCTCCGACTAACTACGAATCCACAACCAAACTCATGCTTTACGTCATGGCAGCTATAATACAGTGCGTCACCTTTAGGTGTTGTTGTGACGCCTTTCCCAATCCATCGTATTTCCTGTATGGCAGTAATATCGGTCTTGTACTTTTCAAGTACGTCTGCCAATGCGAAGACTGCACCTTCTCTATAAAGAGTGCGAACATTCCAGGTGCAGATTCGCAGATCATGGTCCTTAAAACGTTTGCGGGGTTCGTCAACTCTAGAGCGGTTTGTTTTTCTTTTCTTTCGTTTTTTCATAGTAGGCTGTTTTTTCTAGGGGAGGGTTACTAACCCGACGCCCAAACCCAAGTTTTTAACGTTCTTATGGGTGAACACGCGGCACATGTTAGCTCACTACCTTTAACGGGTGTTAAAGGCAGTTCCCCAGGTGACACCACGGGGAGGTCAGTGTCCACTTGGGATGAAAGAGGGACCAAGATAAATCCTGGGCTTTGCCATGTTAAAACCGGTCAGGACCGTTCCTTGGTATCTTCCATCCCCTACGTCACCCTTCCACTGAGAACCCCGTAACTAAATCACAGCCAATTTAGGCCGAATATGTAGATAATAAATTTGAAAAATACTGAAATCGGTTGGTACCGTTATAAAGAAGTTACATCAAAACCTGGACCTATGTCGACAATTTTTGGTGCAAAAGTTTTCGACTGCTGGGAATCCCAAATGCCCTATTACATTCAATTTGAGAAGAAAATGTAGATAAAACTTTAAAATGCTTGAAATCGGCTGGTACCATCATATGAGAGCTATACCAAACCCTAGACGTATGTCCAACATTTTTGTTGGGGAAGTTTTTGTGCCACTGGGACCCCCAAATGCCAACATACAGCCAATTCAGGCTAAAATGTAGATAAACAACATCAAAATGCCTCACGCAGAAAAATATATGTTAGAAATATGTTTGGATCCAAAAAAATATTTGTTTGGGACTGATTGCAAACAAATATATGTTTCTATCCAAACATAATTTGTTTGTGTCCAAACAAATATATGTTTGCTACATTTTGTAACATATCTCAATTTTATATGTTTAGGTACCAACATATTTTTATGTTAGAACTTATTTTTTGTGTGTGGAGAGGTTTTTTGTCAAAGAGAGTAACAACAGGGCTCTAGCAGCTGCGAAATGCTGGTTTATAATAAAGAGCTGTGTGCATAGTGTAATACATAGGAGACGCAGACGTTTTGTGATGTGCATGCGTAAAACACGAGTGTTTCGTGCTTTGTTGTTGTTAACCAACGTAGCAAGCGAAGTGGAAAAGAAAAAAAATTGTATTAATAATGTTGGTCTTTTTTCATCAGTGTTCTAGAGAACATCGTTGAGTAAAGACGGTAAAGTGAGTGAATAAATCAGTGTTTTGTCTTTTCTTAAAGAAATTGTGCTTTTTAGTAAATGTCCAATACATTTTATGAATGAATCAAAAAGGTGTATGGAAATATTATATTGGACAAGGAAGAAATCGCATTTGATATTGGTAATTACATCAATACATTTTTCACATACATACATATGTAGTATATTTGAAATATGGATGTACCTATTTATTACATTATATACATAATCATATGATTCCAGATGCCGATTTCCCACTGACGATTTCAACTTTGAAGAAAATGTGTGTTTATTTCACAACTAAGGAGAAGCGTTCAACTATGTTTCTATATTTTTTTTTTAATGCGACTTTTTATAAGTTATTTCATTCAGTTTTTCTTTTATTAAAGTGTATTATGTATTTCTTTGGAATTTTGTATGTACCTATGTGTCTTTTTATGTACCTATGTGTCTATATGTTTGCTGCAAAATATGTTTGGGACATATGTTAGAGAAGCCATTTTTCTGTGTGCTGAAATCGGGTGCTACAGCTGTAAAAATACCTGAAATTGGACGGTTATGGTATATACTAAAACGAATCACACGATTTATTCACAATTATTAGTGGAGAAGATTGTTTTGTCCAACATTTGGATAATTCCAAAATTTCCATCTTTCCAAAATTTTATCATTCTGAAATTGAGACATTGCACTGACTTTATCGCCCGCTTATAAAACAATGTCATGACTAGCATTTCCTGGAAGAACTCGATAAAGTCAGTGCAATGTCCCAATTTGAACTTCTATATCTCAAAAATGGTAAAAAGCTAGGAAAAAATCATAAATTTAATTTGGTACAGAACTTTCACAGGTACAAAATTGCTCTTAGTTCCATTTTGATAGGATTTACCATTTTCAAGCAAAATCCTGAAAACCTAGAACATCCAAAAGGTGACCTTTGATTTATTTAAAAATTCCTTCGGCGATTTTTTGTTTTTTTAATTTTTCTCATCTATGAACGTTGTAGTTTCAGAATCCCCAAAAACTTCCCAGTTGTAAGCACTTTTCATTTAAAGTTAGTTATGCCGCAACCTGTAGATCGACTCAGAATTGTACCCTATAGGGTCGCAAATGACTATTTCAATGCGTTACAAAAGGAAAAGACAAACATAATATACCCTCCGTACTATATTGAAGGTTATAAAAATCAAAGAAATAGAAAAAATCAAATAAGTCTAGGTTTTTGGAAATTATGACTAGAACTGCACGAAAAGTAATAAAAGGTAGTAAATATGGTATCATTTGTATTTGGCGAACCGAACAGCTAGAATTCTGAAATTTGCAATGACAGTAACTGACGAAATGAAGGATAGGTGTGCCAAACGGTTATTAGAAACTCGAACTATAAGTGTACGAAAAGAACTATAATGTACTAAATTTGGTAACATGTGGTATTTTGTGAACGGATAGAACCAACATAGAGTGAAGCGGATAGAGTCAGGCTTTTACATTTGGAATGAAAAACAAGGTTGAGAAGTATAGTTGATTTAAGGAGGTGGTTTTGGAAATATGAACTCAGGTGTATTTGTTACAATTAGGATTTCGGCTAGCCGGTAGACTTGGTATTCTAAAAGTTGGACGTAAGATTATTGTTGGAGTGTCGGTTCGAGATATGGTAAATGGTTTGGAAATTCATACATATGGGTACGAAAAGTGATAAATGGTACCAAATTTGGTACAATTTGAAATTTGGAAAAAAGACTGCCTTTGGAGTGGAGGATTGAGATAGTTTTAGAAATACTTACATATGTGTACGAAAAGTACTAACTGGTACTAAACTTTGTACAATTTGATTTAAAGGAAGGGATAGAGCTGGAAACCTTAATTTTGGAACTAGGTGTAGGTTTGAGATATAGAGGCAGTTTTAGGTATTCTTACCTGTACATTGTATAAAATTTGGTAACTTTTGGTATTTGCTAAAATGTAGAATTGAATTAAAAGTTTATTTTAGAGAGGTAATTTTATAAACTCACACATATGTATGTGTACGAAAGTCATTAAATTTGGTAAATGTAATTAAAATATTCAAAATACCCTAAACTGAAGTGCAAATTTTTAAATAAGGGTTTTATATCCTCTGAGAATTCAAAGTCCAAATTTTCAGCCGATTGGAAAATGTAGACCAGTTCCAGTTTTAAAATAGCCTAAGTCAAGTGTATATAGTAAAACGTGACTCCTGTGGCCATCTTGAATATCGGACATTTAACGGACGTTCTAGGTGAAACAGCTGAAGCTAGAACCTTGAATTAGGAATGTGAGTTACTGTGTAAGGGCTGGATATGGCTGGGTGTTTGGAAATTCGTACTGGAAGGGTACGAAAAGTACAAAATTTTGTGTAGTGAAAGGGAAAACCGGAATTATGAAATTAAAAGGGAATTAAATGCTGTGCTGTTTTTAGTGAATGGATAAAGCAGTGAGGTGAGATACTGCGATTTCTTGGAAATCCAACTAAAGGCGGGCGATCAGTAGTTAAATGAAATTAAATAGCAATTAAAATTCCTATTAGTATACAAAAAATCCAATGTTCATCATTTATTTATCTACTTATGAAAAACACATGTCCGGTGTTCTGTCCATGACATTAAAGTTATTCCAGGCGATTTTTATGGCAAAATTGGAAAGGAGAACATCTTTGGCCGAACAATTTTGAAATTCAGTCGCACAGTGGTTCAAGCCATTGGCCAAAAATAAAAAAATGATGTCAAATTTTTGGTACAACATCTGATAACTCTAACAGCTATGCCATGCATCTTTTTCAAAATATATTAATTTTTGTTTCATTCGAACGCGTTTATCTTAAGAATAGCTTCAAGAGTCGGAACATTTGACTAATAACACTGTGCTACAGTGAAAATTTGCAGGGATTCTGATGAATAAATTTGGTTTCGTGGGAGTCCATGGAAGACTAAAATAGCTTTGGTTTCTTTGGGCCACTTCGTTTTTTGATTTTATAACGAGTGCCCACCTCGGGTTTCTATGGATATATTAGGCTATAACTATGTTATTTGACCACGCACATTAACATAATTGGCATCAATGTAAAGGTCATGCTTTCTTCTACCAAATATAACTTACATGGGCGGTACAAGTCTTTCAGGAAGAAGATCTATAATATTGGATAACTCGCATAAAGGAATCTACAGCCAATCATATGCAGAAAATTCAGATATGATCGCACTACTGTCTTATGTAATTTATTGCTTTAAAAACCTGTATCTGGTTTTATAGCGCGATTGTGTACGATTACGAACAGTTATTCATGATTCCATTTAAAGGGTCAAATCCCTTATATTTCGCATTCTTATAGGGTGACAAGCATCGCAGCAAAAAAAAATCAATACATACCCAGCTAACAATTTTTTCCGAGTGCTCTGACCTCCGATTTTTTCTGAGATTTTCTTTAGAAATTTGCCAATTTCTCTAATATTTATCTAAAAATTGGACCGATTTCCTATAAGTTTTTTAAGAATCTCTGCACATTTTCTGAAGAATCTTAAAAATCGTTATTCCGAATTAGTTCCGATTTCTAATCAATTTTCTAAGGGATTTTTTGTTCGGTTGTTGTCGAAAAACGAAATGACTTGTTATAAAATTCACATATACAATTTTTTATTTTTTTTTTAATATAAATACAACATATAATAATTCAAGCTAGTGGTGATATCTTCAACATACTCGTGCACATTGTTCTACTATTAATCACAAAATTATAACATCAGTAAATCATTAGAAAGTTTGTAATTAAAATCTTCCATAAATAGCGAATTAAAAGAAAATTGTCTCCGAGTGGGGTTTGTTCTGTACAGCACGACACGTGTTTTGTCCGATTTTTTTCAGAAAATCTGAACTTTACTTCGAATTTTTCCAGAATTTCTTTTCGAATTCGGACTGATTTTCTTAAGAAAATCTGAATTTTTCACCGAATTTTCCAGAATTTTCTTCCGAATTCGAACCGAATTCTGTCAGAAAATCTAATTATTTTCTGCGAATTTTCCAAGAATTTACTTCCGAATCGGTCGCGAAACTCTAATATTTTTTAAGAATTAGAAAATTCTTTCCGAATTCGTTGAGCACGTCCATACAACTTTCGTAACGAATTCGGCATCAGAATCGGATTTTTTCAGAAATTCTGTCCTAATTCGGGAAAAATGTTAGCTGGGTACATAATTACGTTTTAGTATTGTGCCCATACACAGTTTCACGACACACAGTGGGAAAAAATGCAGATCTAGCGTGCAGAAAATAAAAGTCGATGTTTTATTGTATTTTTATCGATAATTATGATAAGAATAGCTTTAGATTGACAATTTTACTTAATTTATTGATATGTTTGGTCGATTTGTATTATTTATATATTTTTAGAAATAACTCCCATAGGGCGGTGCCTCCCGATTTACGTAATTGTAATGATTTTAGCCGCATTATCCAACTGAAATAGCTGAATTTTGGTATTTAGTCTTCGTTGGGGGTATAAAATATTCCAACAGAGACTTGTCGGTACAGGTCCACTTTTTGATATAGCCCCCATAGGAAGGTAGCGCCCGATTTTAATAATTTTGAAGATTTTAGCCACATTATCCAACTGAAATGGCTGAAATTTGGTATTTAGTCTTCGATGGGGATATAAAATATTCCGACAGAGAATTGTTGGTACAGGTTCACTTTTTGATATAGCCCCCATAGGAAGGTACCGCCCGATTTTGAAAATTTTGAAGATTTTAGCCGCATTATCCAACTGAAATGGCTGAAATTTGGTATTTAGTCTTCGTTGGGGATATAAAATATTCTAAAAGCGAATTGTCGGTACAGGTCCACTTTTCGATATAGCCCCCATAGGAAGGTACCGCCCGATTTTGGTAATTTTGAAGATTTTATCCGCATTATCCAACTGAACTGGCTGAAATTTGGCATTTAGTCTTTGTTATGTTATAACATATTTCGAGAGAGAATTGTTGGAACAGGACCACTTTTTGATATAGACCCCATAGAACGGTAACCCCCGATTTTCGGTATTTTTAAAATTTCACCCACATCATCCAACCGAAATGGCTGAAATCTGATTTTAATATACATAATTTATGGTGGAGGATGTAATAAGAGTTCAAAATCACCCCATTCTGCACTTTCGGGTAAAAAAAACTTGTATTTAACAGTTTGTTTGGAGACGCATCACTGCATTACTTTTCCTACTTCCACCACTATTGTTGGAACCGTAGGACGGACTTTTTCATTTTCTAATTTCTTATCTGCTATGCCGTGATCAATTCCAAGTGATATTTGATCTTATTTATCAAAATGTTTCCCATAATCGTTGTATTATTTGAACCAAACTAAAAAAAAATCTTAGTTCCCGCATTGGCAGGAAAAAATTTAAGACAAGATACATAAAAAATTAAAAAAAATAATTAAAGCTAAACTCGACTAATTTTCATACTAAACCCCTATTTTAATTGAAGAATTTAGAAAAAATGGGCCTTACATTTATTCACCCCGAAACATCTAAATTAAAATAACTTATGGGTTACAAAACTATTTAATATATTTAAATACCATTACGGTATATCAAAAATACAAAAGATTCCGCAATAATATATTCACAGAATTATCACGTCTATCGCAATTTTACAGCTAAAAAAGGTCATCGTTAATATTGTAAAAAATATCAATTTAAAATGTACCGTTATTCCGTTCTAACTAACTATTTCTAATTATTACATATGCCATTGAGTACCGTCAACACTGTAGTTCAATACTGTACTAGCGTTTCATAGTTTCCTTCGAGTCCATTTTTTGATTTTCTGCACGCTAGATCGGTATTTTTTCCCACTGTGCGACAGCGGCCAAAAATGGTCAAAACCAAGTACCTCGGAGTACAAATATATTGATGGGAGTCTATAGAAAACATTCCATTAGAATGATTTTCAATTTTGGCACTGATACGTCAAGTAGTTTTGTCTATATGAGGCTTCAAACCCGATAATTGTTGGTAATGTGAATTTTTCTCCATATTTTACCAAAATTAACAACATTATTATCTTCTAATATTTGAATATTTAATGCAAAAGTCGTTACAAAACTATTTTTTTAGGATGCATTGGATATAATAAAGCTTCACATTTGTTTGGAAGTAAATAGTGATCATATGGTGTTTACAGTTACCCAGGCCTGTAGTTCTTGCTGAGTTCATCAATTTTGTGAAATTTTAAAATTAGTGGAGTGGGAAACTTTTTGTATAAAATCGATTTTATTTGCTGTTTGAGATGTGGGAAGTGATTACTTCAAATGTATAAAGATGCCAGCTGCAGAGATTTGCAGACGAACAAGTTATTTATCTTTTTCAGTGACCACATCATTAAGGGGTTACGCCCTTTTTAAACAAATCGTATTGTGGTGTCGACGGAAGCTCGAAAACGAATGGATCGATCATCATATATTTTGGTGGGCTTATTAAGTACTTAATAATATTGTCTTTAAACGAGAAAATTTTAAAAATGTCAATTTTTAAAAATGGTAGACAGCCAAAGTCGGAATTTCGATTTCTTAAAAAAATCGTGCCGTTTTTTACCAATTGTTTAAGGAAATATTCTCCTTTTTAAAGACAAAATTTTGATGTATTCTGTAAGGCGACAAAAATATATCAAGACTGAACACCAAATTTCAGTCATTTCGGATGGATAATGTGGCTAAAACCTTCAAAATACCGAAAATCGGGCGGTACCGTTCCATGAGGGCTCAATTCGCTATGTGAATGTTTCGCAGCCCTGGCGACTAAATGCAAAATATCAGCTACTTTGGTTGGATAATATGGCTAAACCCTTCAAAGTACCGAAAATCGGGTGGTACCGTTCTAAGGGAGCTATAAAGACCTATGCCCATAATTTTTATCATTTTTTTGTCCTTGACATTGTCAGCCAACATTAAGTACTTGTACCAAAATTCATCGACCTACGTCAACTCCTTCTATTTTTGGCCACCGTTTATATGAACTCGCGACATAGTGCGATACCATCCGATTTTACGAGATTTAAAGGTTACATAAGTAACATTTTTCAGCAAAGTGTAACAACACAAGTTTTCTCCGATTGCTGGAATAGCTTTTGACTGCCAGGGACTGTCATAAAAATTTAGTAAAAAGTGACAGAGAGAGTAACAACACGGTTTGTTTTGGGTTTTAACCATGGTGCAAGAAAGAAGGTGATACAATAATACCAAGTGATGTCTTCATTTGCTATCAAAACATATTTTTAATCAAAAATAAATAACAAAAATTTCGCTTCTATAAAGAATATATGTCCACAAAATCTTTATTTTAACTTCGAGATGAATATTTTACCGTTTTCTTTTCCCTTTTGTGGATATTTCGGTCGAAAATTTTGACAGAAAATGAAGACTACGGCCTGAATTCGCCCGAATTCGCCTCTTGGATCACCTTGTTAAATTCGCCTTGGGTTTTAACCAATGTGTGGCTTTATTTAAATTTATTTTTATTTAGTTTGATTACTATCGAGGCGACCGGGATAACTACACTCAGCGGATTGTCCTCTCGTCGGCCCGGTCCTGGGGAGTCCTGGATAAGTACTTCATGTTGAGATGTTTCCTTCTCTCGGTTCTGGTGGAGACCTGGAGAACTTCTATTGTACAGATATGGGGCTATACCGGAACTTTGACCCACATGCGTCAAAAAATTTTGGTAAGGTGTTTTAATATACACAGACTTAGATATAGATATATAATATACACCCTATATACTAAAACACAACATGGTTAGAAAATGTGACAAAAAAGTTAAAACTCTCTTAAATAGACAGTATAAGGCAAAATTGAAACCTAAGTTGGATTTGATCCTAATTTCCCCAGCAGCTTTGATTGAATGTTTCGGATGGTTTCTGTTAAATAATAAAAAATTAGTAAAATATATTCGCCTCACTGTTCTACGTACAAAAGGGTTATTCACTCATGCAATTTCTAGTGAATGGTACCCATTGAACTTATTCCTTATATTTTAGTGGAATTCAATTTTTATTTTTTAATTATTATTGTTGTAGCATTTTGAAAATAGCTAAATGTCTAACATAAGCTAACTTCACAGACACGACATTATAAACCTTGAAATAAAGGACAAAGTTTATGCTATTCCGTTAGTTTGTTCTTTTCCCCCTTTTTAAGTCAGGCAAGTAAGTATACACAGAGATACATATTTGAGTGCTTCATGTTAATATCCTCAAACTATACCGATATTGAAATATTCAAAAAGTAAAATTAAACAATTTTAAAGTTTTCAACACCAATGCTAGTGGAATCATATTACGAACAAGAAAGTTTCACAAAGTTGAGTGATCTACTATCTCGTCCTTCGCTGCACTGACTTTTGACATCAAGTTTATTCATCTATCCTGGAACACTAACGTTTTCAAATAACTGCAGTTAGAGAAAAATGCTTGAAAGTTGTTTAAAGGACCGGCTAGAGGTTGTTTAATGGTTAATTTAGTTTGGCCCTAGAAAAGCTCTTAAAAATGTTAGAGCGAAAGGCAGACATAAAAACGAATGTGTAATGTTGCGTACACGCAGAGAAAACATATGGTTGGTCGAACAATATTATAGGAGTAGAGTGTGTATGGTAAACATATTGTCAGTTCGGTATACAATATTTTCCCTGCAGGGAAAGTGTTTGTCAATGTAAACAGTGTTATGTGTCCTAAAAATAAATGTGTGTTATTACTTTGAAAATTTAAATCTTTGGGCCAACCATGTCACTTGTCCCTTTAATAATCTGCAGAATCGACAATTTAAATTGTTGGGCCAATCATGTCACTGACCCCTTTAACTATATATGAGGAAATCAACAAATTGTATAGCTACGAGATATTTGATGATATAGCGTTGTGCTATGTATGTATGATTTTATTTTTGTCTTTTTAATTTAGACCAGATTTGCGAAGGTGGACCCTGGCCGTATGTTTTGCTATTCAACACATGTTGCAAATATTAAATGAAATATTTATACCAAAGTTATTCGGAAAATTCATATGTGAATTATATACAACCAGTATCAAAAATACAGTAACAAGTTTTCTGGGTGAGTGATTTTTAAAATATTTTTCATTTTGAATAGCTACCGAAGAGTTATCCTTGGGCACAAACATAGTATAAAATTGCAAACGCGTCTCGCACCTAACTGAACGGGAACGCCTCTTTGGATAGGAACTCACCTATGCCTTTCTATGGGCCAGGTACCCGATGCTGCGTAGCCAAAGACTATAAGATAATAACAAATCAACGACGATAACATAAAACACAGGACCACCAACAATTTACATGCTGTCCATTCCCCCGACAATAGGATCTCTTCTCCGGATCGATCCGAATATTATCGAGAAAGGATCGTCAACTCAGCGCAAGCTGTAATACCCGCAAGTTTTTTTTTCAGATGAGCAAATTATGCCAGCGGTCTTGACACAGAACGGAACACAGAGCCCCATAGCATCGAGGTCTCAATCCGTTCAGTACGCAAACAACCGAATTTCCCGTAACCTCGTTTAGGCCTAATGTAACCGCTGGCTTCATTGGTGTCATTTCAGGCTGTGCTCTGATGTAGCCAGTCACCGGAATTGGAGTATGAACTTTGTTGCGAATTACTGTCTTTCTTGAAGCACTTCCACCGCGCATTCGACACCCACCTGCATAAAAAAGTCAAAGTGATAATTGCAAAAATGGGTCACAAAAATTATTATCCACTAATAGGAGTTTATGGGGAACAGGCATCAATCAGAGTCATATTGCTATTGCCTTTCATAATTCGCAGGTGCCACCAAATAGCACACCCGCCTCAATAGAACAGAGCCAAAACCACAGTTAGGAGAACTAAGAAGCTTTGTTCAGAACTCGGTACACGTTGACAATTGGTGAAGCTGGAATCCAACGCAAAGTCCCCCAAAACTACCTCTCGATGCTAATAAAAAATAGGGCTAGCATTGGATCTTCAACCTCTCTGTACATGAATTGATTATACCAGAGATGTGGAAGACTGCAAGACTCATCTATAATAAAACATCTTCCACTCGCCGACTACATATCAACATGAATTCAGGAACCTATGTATATAGCACAACGACAGCACTTAATGCAATTATTAACCAAATAACGAACGGTTTAAATCAGCTCAGACCGCCCCAGCAGCTTTAGATTTACTCGTATTTAAAGCATTTGGCACAGTCGACCATGCAATACTGTTACAAGATATCCTGAACTCAGCCCAGATAAACGATGTCAAGAGAAACACCTTAACGGTATACACAAACATTCGTGTTGTTCACAGGCCGTTAGCGCAAGATAAAAATGGTTGTTCCACAATGAGGTTTTTTATCGCCGATCCTTTTACCGCGTATACCTCAGCCACTACCAGAAGTTAAAATTGCTTAAAATAGGATGCTGACGACTTCACTATTTTTTCATAGGCTATCCACATAAATTAGATAAGTGTTCGCATCACAAACTATCTGGCCTTCTTTTCTGAATTCTTCAGAGAGACACATTTAGTGTTGTACTCGTACCTACTATTTAACACCCCAAAATTCTTGGCGTTGCAACACCATATGTCATATGGGGGGCTGCTCTTCAATGGGGGCTAAACCAAAACGCGAACAGATATTGACAATATTTTGTACACATGTTCCCCGTCCACTGAAACCCCAATATACCAATTTTCAGCAATATCGGCTGAAAAATGAACCAATATCTAAAAATGGTCACCACCGATACATGGGGGCTATAGGAAACCGCGGAGCTATGTGGTCCATATTTATCCACATACGACCCACAAATATAAGAAACATTTTTGGAAAATTTTAGTAACCTACGTCCTTTGCATCAAAAGTTATGAGTAAAGTTCCACTAAAGTGCCAATATTTCGCACTGTGCGTTGTGTGTTGATAACCTCCTTACCTTCTTCAACCATGCCACTCAGATCAAGAATAAAATCCAGACCTGTTGAACAACATAATCTGTTGTTAACCAGACAATATTTGACAGCATACCACCACCCATAACATCCCAACCATCATATCCTCAGTTAAAATCCAACGTATAGACCCCTCCGATTAGATTTTCGACGCTACTGCACAGACGTCCAGCATGGTCGTTCCTTCAGAAATCGGCATGGTGACAATAAAAACCGCGCAGAAACAGATGCAATCTGAGGCAGTCAACCATGCTCGTAGGAGCAGCAAGTGCAAAAGAGTCCTCACCGAACGTGCTACTGAAATCTTAACCAACGAAAGACAGTATACGAAGAATCTCTTTTCCTCATGCAGGTGGTCCACTGAAAACATGACGTCATTTGTCAGACCAGGCGACATGATGATTACGTTTGGCGAACTGTGACACTCTCCGCTAATTCTGGTAGTGGCGTCCTCACTAAACATTCAAAACGTAGAGCTATCAATCTGCTCATCCAGCAATATACCATTCTGGTAATTTCACAGGACCAAATGCCACAACTCACGATGAACATTAAATTTCCCCAAGACCTGTCTGTTATGACCTTCCAAAAGAGGGCAAATGTTGGGTGTTCATCTGGAGTACATCTATTAATCGGTGGGATGTGTACGTTAAGGAACTCTGCCTCGGGAGCTCCTCACCTGACTGCTAACCCCATACAGTCCATGTACAGGTCACTAGAGCCAGGCTCAAGCGAGATAGTTCTGTATTGAAAAAATTTTGTTGTTTTTTTTAGAGTTGCGTTTGTACAAAGTCCATGGTCATTTATGTACAGGGAGACCAGGGACGTACGCAGGTTTAGGATACTTTTCTAACGACAATAATAACTTTTTTAACCGTTTTTACCGTGTTTAATATTTTCTTTCTTAATTTTTTTGAAGTGTATCAAAATAAAGTGAACACAACGAGATGGTTTTAAATTACACCGTAACAGAGTTCAAATAGGTTCTATGGTTATTCCTAATAGAATCCATGAATAATTTAAGCCATTAATGCTTTCATATTTCTCTTTGGGAATATTTTCCTTGAAAGGAAAATAACCTTTCTTCATATTCTGCCCAACTTTAAAATTATTGTGGTAGTAGTCATAGTTGTGTATAAGTTTGAGTTTGCTGGCATGTGGTAAGTACAAAGTTAAATAGACGATTCAATGATGTCTCCCTTATAAGGACCATTACTGCGTACCTTGTTGCCAGTTTTACGTTTTTGTAGAAACCCATTTGTAAAGGGGGATGAAGGTATACTTTAGCCCATTATAAGGGAAAGCTCTGCTACCTACCATTGTAAAATGGTACTTTTTAATTTCTTTTCACAACTTGTAAGGACTTTTTGCGGTATGAATTCATAATTGCCATTACGATCGTCTTACATGCGATGTGACTTGTCATTCATTCTTTCGTTAGCTCGTTCATTCATCCACTACTGGCCCGAATACACATCAACTCCTTGGCAGTTGTTACAATGTGCACAGAAAGTTCATCAATTTCATGGTGACATAGTTATCTGAAAATGGAAACGGAATTATTCAGGTAGGAATGCTGTTCATAGTTGTGGTCTCTTTAATTGTCACTGCATTAAGTACGTGTTCATATACTGCTGCTGCTAAAGAAAATGATGGAAATCGTAAAAGCGTTTATGCGAATGCCATTGAAGGAAATTACTAAACCAAAGTGTTACACAAAATTTGAAATAAAGTATATTTGGATGAAGATGATTTGCTTTAACTACTGCAAATGAAGCACTGTCACTAAAGAGACAGAAGATATTAAATAGAGAGTAACGACAGTATGAAAAACTATACTGTGCAACAAAAATGATGGGAAAAACCGAGTAGATTATAAAAGTAGAGTTAAAAATATGAGACATATGTATCGGCGTTTTTAAAGTTTACATCGGAAAGCAACCAAAGTTGGCGGAGCAATTTCCGCCCATTTCTAGTTTTTTTTTTTCGAAATATTCGATTTAAAATATCATGGAATCCTTGCATTTTATATATATAGTGTCTTTGGCAACTTTACAGAGGAGGATGCGGGGAATAATTTTGTTAAAAGTTTTAAGCCTCATGCGGTTCATCAAAGGGGTCTTTTTGGTCCTTTTTCGAAAATATTTCAAAAACTCCTTTAAAATGTGATCATATCAAATCCAAATATTCTACAAAATTGTTCGTCATAAAATTTTACTATACGTCTCAGAATACACAAAATCTGTAAATCTTACATTATCGCCAGAAATCTCTAAAAATTAAAAACACGCTTTAGGGTTAAAGTCGGACTTCATCTGACTTTATTCAAAACTGTAGTGGGATTCTGTTACTCATTTTTGCTGTTACCGACAAAAATCGGTAAAATTAATTCGCAAAATTATGACTAAAAACATAAAGAAAAGTTGGCATCACTGTTTGTGTCGGTAGAGGCTAGCGACTACTTTTTATTCATCGTTAACTTACCGAAAAATTTCGTTAATTATCGAAATTATAAGCATTTTAATTTTACCGACAATTATCGATAACAGCAAAAATGAGTTACAGAATCCCACTACTGTTCCTCAAAACATAATTTTAGAAAGATGACAACATTATATATCACGAAAATATAGGTATCAATTTTGCTGAATAAACATGAAAATATTTCCCAATTTTTTTGATGGAATTTTTCCGACTTTTTTCGAGTTGGCGCATGAAAGTAATATGAAACTTGGCTCCGGGTGTAAAGTGTGAAAAGAAGAAAAATTCTACACAAAATTTCACTGTGAGTTTTGGAATAAACCATATATCTAGTTATACTATTTCCTTAAGAAAATAAGATTACAAATTTGTATATTTTAGGATGAAATTATTTGTTTTAATTTTGGACTGTTAATTTTACATAATTCCATACTGGATCAAAATCTAGCAAAATCCTTTACTTTTTGGGAATATTGAATATTTTCCGACCATCATCAAAATCAATTAATTGTAGTTTCAGAATCCGCCAGAACTTCCCAGGTGTAAGCTCCTTTTATTTAAAGTTGGTTCAAGAGCACCGTCTATATTTTAAACGAATCAAATACCGGCTGCGTAACCAAAGTAATTGTGTCCTTTTTTGCCGACAAAAAATATATTTCAAGTCTTAAACTGAACCGTTCCGAAATTTTGTATGAGAGGTACCCGAAGGAGTGGACCGACAGAGTCCATATTGGAACCTCATCTATGTCTGCTTGAAATTTCACCAAAACGTTTTCTTCCTTCAAGAGTTATCGTGCGCACAATTTTTCCGAACATTTTTTTAACTTTTGTGGGGGAAGTACCTGAAGGAACTTCGAACATAAGCTAATGGCCAGTTTCACTAAGACGATTCGAATTCAAATTCGTTCGAGCTACTAACAAACTTCAGTTTTTGGAAAAAAATATTTGATTCATTTTTCATTTCAATCAAACCAAAATCTCCAACAATAACAGGTGTTTGGTAGTATTTCGAACGAACTTGAATTCGAATCGTCTTAGTGAAACAGGCCATAAGTTTGGACATAATATCATCCGTTCGAAAGTTATAATGCGCTCCAACCATCCACACAGACGGGCGGACATTGCTAAATCGACTCCAAATTGTCTGAAACGGATTTCGTACAAAAATAGGCGAGAGCCTTCTACAGTCGTGTTCGCGGCGGCTATTTTTAGCCGATTTGAACATTTAACAAAAGAGAGAGGGGTGGAGAGAGCGCTACTTTGACATACTGTTTATATGCAGGACTTTCATTAGGCTATTAGGTAAGTTTAGTAGGTTATTATTCGAATTCTTTTGTGTGTTTCAGTTTACCGGTGTCCACTTTTGGTGTTGTCAGTTCGTACTTTATTCGTTACTTTATCCGAAATGATCGAATTAGTTTCTTATGACATGATCTGGTTATATCGCGGTGTTTAAATTTGGTGGTCTAAATAAACCGATTGCAAGGAATCGGGTAAAAAAATTGATTTTGCAGAAATTGTCTGCAATATATAGTTTTACACAATTAGCACATGTCTTCGATTGGGTCGTTCACACGGATAAGTTTTATGTTAAAGAATTAAATTGTCGTTATCTTTGATTCACAGAGATGAAACTGGAAAGTAGAGGTATTACAAACCAGCCAAAACATGTCTAGTTTCATGACAAATGTAACACAGCACATTACCTTTAGGTGTTGTTTTGCCGCCTTTCCTGTTTCAGCGAACTTTCTTCTCTATAACGGCTCCTGACAAACCAGATGCAGATTCGCAGTACATGACCACCTGTGTCTGCATGTCTTTTCAATTAAAACAAAAAATTAATACATATTTTAAAACAACTAATTTATTGGTGGAGAAAATTTGGCATTGTTCGCCAAGAGGCATGGTAGAACAAGAAAAGGTAACAGCAATACCCAGCAGACTGAACTGGGCTGTAATGTTAGTGTCAAATTACATACGACATTTTATATATTCATTTCTATGTTCGATGTATATTAGGGATATACATATATTTTTTGAAGAACAAATTTATTCATCAGAAAAAAACTATTTCCCATTAAGACTTCTCCAAATCATTGACATGTAACCTCCTTCTAGTCCGAACAACATGCCGCACACAAAAACACCGCTTATAGATGCGGTACAATATTTGTTAATATGCGTGGTATTTTGTTAAACTTGAAAATAATAAAGCCTTAATAAACGTGTGCAATTTTGATTTCAAAAACAAAAGTTTGAAGCAGCTTCTCTTTTTTCGATGAATTACCAGCGATCCCAAACATTTTTGCCAGAATTCTACTTTCTGCGAGTACTTATGCATTTAGTTGAATGATATGGAAACATTCAAATTGAAAATCTAACGAGTTTTCATTCATGTTTTCCAAAAAATTAAATCAAATGTAAAAAATATTATTTTTTTAAATTCCAATAATTTATAGATCCTTATTTTGTTTACATTTATCTTTGACACTAACGTTACAAACAAAAACAAATACCTATGTGGTTGTTGTTGAGTTGTATTTGTTGTAGTACTTACTTTTCCTGGTTTGTTCTACAATGGCCAAGAGGTAAGGCAGGGAAGACTAGTTTCTATCCTCGCCACCGGATCTTATCAGTAGTGCGATTCTCTAACACATTTCTTGAGTTACCGACAAAAAATCATTAAAATTAAAATGCTTGTAATTTCGGTAATTAACGATATTATTCGGTAAGTTAACAACCAATAAAAAGTAGTCGCAAAATTCTACTGATAGCAACAGTGTTGTTAAATGATATTTGAAATTTTCATTCATAATTCTGCGTTTTAATTTTACAGATTTTTGTCGGTAACTCAAAAAAAGTTAGAGAATCGCACTACAGTTCCCTTGTTTCTTGTTCGTTGTAATTCAACGACACAATAGTGGGGAAGGTTTGTCTTCTTTTGCAAATACTTTCGTGCGGGTTGTGTGAGGTTGCCAAAGAAAAACTTCTCAGTGACATTTTTTCTTTGGTCACGCGTATACTTCAAGCTGACGATTGATGTTTGGGTATAAAAAGTTTTTGTCTTTTTGTTGAAGAAGTTATTGAAAAACAAGTGAGAAAAGGCTATAGTCGGTACGAGACCAACTATGTGATACCCTACACCACTACCCCTGTGCATAATCTTTTCACTCGAAAACATTTCTTTTACGGAGGCGAACTGAACCAAAATAATAAATATTTAGTTTTATATTTGACTACTCTCGACATCACGTTGTCTTTTTATCCAAAAAAGTTTTTTGCCCATTACGACCCCTAAATAGTATGCGACCATCACAAAAATCAATAGGCTTCTTCCTCTGTGAGACCCCCATTAACCCTCATAATTTCGTGACGATCCGATCAAAATTACGACCTGTAGTGCGATTTCCAAAAAAATGGAAAAATGGGATGTATTACCGACTATTGCAATATCTCCGTTATTTGGTCACCTACGCCGACCTAGTTTACATCATTGTAAAGATGGGATCTTCTACTTTCATTGCTTTTGAAAAGTCTCCATCCAAAGCTGTGATATTCGTCATTATAATTAAAATCGCAAGAATGGAAATTTGCGTTTTTTTTGCGATTATTGTAATATCTTCGTTGTTTGATCACCTACGAGAACTTAGTTTACATCATTAGAAAGGTGATATTTTCTACTTTTATTGTCAGATCTTGCTTTTGGTATATCCCATATAGAAGCTGAGATATTCGCTTTGGAAAAAAACGTTGTCTTTTTATCCACATAAGTTTTTTGCCCATTCCGACCCCTGAATATTATCCGACCATCACCAAAATAAATAGGCTTCTTCCCCTCCGGGACCCTCATCAACACCCAAAATTTCGTGACGATCCGATCAAAATTGCGACCTGTAGCGTGATTACAAGGCTTAGATGGACAGACGGACGGACACACATAGCCAGATCGACTCAGCTCGTCGAGAGATTCATTTTGGTATATATAAGTATGGGTCTACGACCATTATTTCGATGCGTTACAAACTTTTTGGGCAAAACCAACTTATAATACCCTCCCCACATAGTGGTATAGGGTATAATAACTTCGGTGCAGAATATCCACAAACAAGAAAAAAAGGAACTGATGAGATCCTGTGGCGAGGATCGAAACGGGTTTTTTCCTGCCTTACCCCCCGGTGAACAATGCCAAACTTTTTCTCCAAACCAATTAGTTGTTTTAAAATGCTAAAACAACAGCAATGGGATTAAGTTAGACTATTTAAAAAAAAAAAAAAAAAACTAAACTTTATTGTTTACATATATTTATTTGTGTTCACGACAATCGATGTTTCCACAAAGTATTATAAGTTGTAACGTATTGAAGATATGTAGTCCAAGGTGTATTACTACAACATACAAATAACTAACTATAGAATTAGTTCCAAAAATAGATAAAAAAGAAAATCCCCTGCTCTTTCGTCTGTTTGTTGAATAACCTTTCGATCCTTAAGTGGCAAACATTTTTTATGTTTTTTTCTAAGTACCCATCTCATATCTCGTGCTATTCGTTGTAGAAATGCTCTTGTGTTTGTTCGGATGTTTGATTTTGCTAAGTTGAGGGTAAGTTTTTTTTATCGTTTTCTTCTATTCGAATGGGGGAAGTGCATAACCGATGAAAATGCATCATCACAATTGATGTTGAAAAAGTGCATTAATGTTGTTATTTTTTCTGTCGTCATTGTTTTTGTTCGATTTGTTTTAAAAGTGATCTTTGAACTGTTTTGGAAACCTTTTAAGTGTGGCGTTAAAATAAAATTAATATGAATTGGTTGGTCTCTCCCCCACCTTCTCTGCTGCCATTGCCTTGGCGGTGGTTTGCTCTAAATCATTATTTATAATTATTATGAATATTATTATGGTTTGTTCTTCCAACATTCCGGGGCATACCGACAAAACACTGACGTAAGAGCATTTGTTCAAAGCAATTGGCAATAAAAATAAAGTAGATACGGGAATGTTTATTTTTTAATTTAAGAAAAAAATAAAACAATGGAAAAGTGAACATTTTCTATGTAACACGTGCGTATATTGTACAATACACTTGTACAATGTACATAGTATTTTTTATAGGCCGTTTTCCCAAACTTAGAGTTATTATTATTTATATATCTAATAGGTGATCTAATGTCAAATTTTTGGCCGGCAAAATGCAAAGGACAAAGATCTATTTGACGAGCACATGAAGAACCAGAACATGGTCACATTGCTGTAACCACATTTATCGACTCGTAATACTACCTAATTGCAGCAAAGGATCGCATCCTGTTGAAGGTAAAGCTTGATAGTAGAAAGTTGAAATCACAACAGCCAGCTGTGGCGCACTCTAGTCAACTCATTCAATCATTTCATTAAAGCACTCCTTATCCACGCCGGAGATAACGATCAGACTTTGTTGTTCCTGCCCCTATTCTTATTTTAACTATTCTATTCACTCCATCCCAATGAACGCGGTTAAAACAAAAACGGTTATAATGAACTAAAATATTGATCCCCCAAAAGATTTTTATAAACATTGGTATGTTTAAAATATGGATTCGCGAAGAGACCTTTATAAATATTATTTTTTTAAAACGACCAAATAAACCGCGAAATCATGATCCGTAGTTAGAACGTATTACAGATATAATTAACAACAAGTTAAAAACGTTAATACTCTTAATTAAAATGCAATTTCCATTCACAATTTTAGGTGGAAAATTTTTTCGACCGTGGATACCCCAAATGCCTAAATTATCTAATCTAATCTATAAAATGTGTTCATCCAGGAGAAAGGTACCGCCTATGGAGCTACATCAAAGTGTCTAAATATCTTTACAATTTTTTGTGGAAAAGTTATAACAGGAGGGAACCTCAAAAGTCAAATTACGGGTAGTTCCGTCAAACAACGTAGCTAAGACCCTCAAAATACCGAAAATCGGGAGGTACCGTTATATGGGAGCTATACCAAAACATGGGCCTATATTGACGATTTTAAGTGAGGAAGTTTCGTGACCACTGGAAATTCAAATGTCAAATTACAGCAGGTTCGAATTCTGGTGTTAAGTTTCATGAGCATAGATAACCTCAAATGTCAAACTACAGCTAGTTCGGTTAAAAATTCGGAAGGTACCGTTATATGGGGGCTATACCACAACATGGACCTATATTGACCTATATTTTTGGCGGAGAAGTTTCGTGGCAACCGAGAACCTTAAATGCCAAAGTACAGGTAGTTCGCTTAAAAATGCTAACTAAAATCCTCAAAATACCGAAAATCGAGGGGAACCATGATATGGGGGCTATACATGGACCTATATTGACGATTTGAGAACATCAAATGTCTAATTACAGTTAGTACGTTTACAAATTGTAGCTAAAATGCTCAATATACCGAAAATCGGGATGTACCGTTATATGGGGGCTATACCAAAACATGGACCCATGTTGACGATTTTTGGTGGAGATGTTTTGTGACCACTGGGAACCTTAACTGTCATATTACAGGTAGTTCGATTAAAAATTGTATCTAAAATTCTCAAAATACCGAAAATCGGGAGGTACCGTTATATGTGGGGGCTATACCAAAACATGGACCTATGTTGTAGATTTTTGGTGGAGAAGTTTCGCGGCTACTAAGGACCTCAAATATCATATTACAGCTAGTTCGCTTAAAAATTGTAGCTAAAATTCAAAAATACCGAAAAACGGGAGGTACCGGTATATGGGGGCTATACCAAAAAATTAACCTATTTAGACGATTTTTTGTGGAGAAGTTTAGTGAACACTGAGAACTTCAAATGTCCAATTATAGCTAGTTCGGTTAAAAATTGTAGCTAAAATTCTCAATATACCGAAAATCGGGAGGTTGCGGTATAAAATTTTTATTGAAGTAGTTTTTTGACCACTGGGAATACCAAATGTGGAATAAAAGGTAGTTCGGTCAAAATATACAGCTAAAATCCCCCGTTATATGGGGGCTGTACCTAAAACTGGACCAATATTGAATAAAGAATATATATTTTATAGGGTCGGAAATTTATATTTCAATGCGTTACAAGCAGAAAAAAAACTTAATACCTATACCCTCCATACTTTAGAGGAGGGTATAATAATGGAGACCACGACAGGCATGTCGTGGCATATTTAAAACATATGCCCAGCAAAAAAATCCTCCCAAATTAATGAGTTTTGTAAGGGATTTTTGGCAGCCGTAACAACTTACAAATCCCTCTAATAACCCATTATTTAAACAAGGGCATGTCGCACTGAATTACTAGTTATTCCATGACCACTAGAATAACTAGTTACAACTGGAGAGGTATCAAATCATACTGTCTCGCATTTTGAGCGAGTTAGACAGGCAATTACCCAGCACCCAAGCTGGTTTCCGACCAAACCGTAGCTGCATAGACCATATTAGTGCGGTCAGGAACTTTATCGAACAATCCGCAGAATTTAACTCCACCCTTTATCTAACGTTCGTGGACTTTGAGAAGGCCTTCGATGCGCTAAGGAGAGACTATATATGGAAAGCCTTGGAAGTGAAGGGAATTCCACTAAAAATTATTAATATAATACGTAAAAGCTACAACGGAGTTTCTAGGGTGATACACGATGGGTGCTTGAGTGGAGAATTTCCCAGCGTGAGTGGGGTAAAACAAGGGCGTTCACTTTCACCAATTCTATTTATTGCAACGCTGGACCTGGTTCTTAACAATCTAGACCAAACACAAGGCATTCCCCGGAGATTCAACAACCTATCTGCTCTCGCATACGCTGACGACATAGTTCTACTTGCAACCAGACATCAAGATATGCAATCACAGATCTCAGAAATCTCTCAGGAGGCATACAAAATTGGGCTGAAAATTAACACGCGCAAAACGAAATGTATGCGAATTAACACAAATAATAACTCACCACTATGTATTTATCAACAATGGCGAAGTAGAGAATGTTGATAATTTTGAATATCTTGGCAGCGTCTTAAACAACACAGGGGGTACTACAGACTACGCAAAGCAAAAGGAGTTTTTGCATCTATGTCTGGAGAAGCAACAAAATAAATCAAACTACAAAGCTTAAGATATTCAACGCGTGCGTTAAATCAACCCTTCTATACGGCTGCGAGACATGGTTGGTTACGCAAGCTGTCACCAATAAACAGCAAACATATATAAACAGATGCCTCCGCAACATCCTCAACATATGGTGGCCAAGAGTGATAAGCAACGAACGCCTGTGGCAGGTTACTCACCAGACATCAATAGTAGTAGAAATACGCAGAAGGAAATACCAATGGCTCGGACATACCTTACGAAAGCCGAATGATGACGTTACGCATGCTGCACTGGAGTGGAATCCACAGGGTACGAGGAAGAGAGGAAGACCTAAGACAACATGGCGCAGAACAATAAGTAAAGAAACGTTTAATGAACTACGATATATAGCTCGAAATAGAGCTGAATGGAAAAACTTTGTAAAAAATCTTTGTGATTAGGCTACGTTTTAACACATGTTGTGTTAAAACAGCTATAAATAATAAATAAATATAGGGAAAAATAGACCTTCAGTGTATTATTTTGAAAGACCTACAACAGAGCTCTATTTCCTCTCTCAATATTATTATAATGACTTCATTTTGCTGCAATACCGAATTTTTGGGTACTATATTTTTTACCAAGCAAAAGTATGCAAAATCTGGTTCACTGACATGAAGACACCCCCACTGAAATATTTAATAGTCATTATTCTGAAAGTCGGTAAACCGGGTCCAAAATGCTCAACCACGTTCAAATACCAACATTCCAAAGGTCAGATCATGTCATATTAATCTCATTTGTGTAAGTTGTTGATATAATATAACAAAACTATACTGAAAAATACCTAGGGCCAAACTCCTGATATCAACCCTTATAAAATTTTAGGGTCCAGTTTAAGAAACAAAAAACTCGAAAAAGTCTTCCAACGAAAGATCAAGATTTAATAAAAATTGGGGAACCCGTACCCTTAGAGTGTAACATGCCGAGTCTTAAATTTTGATTTAACTAATTAAGAATGTCCAAAGTGGATAGCCAACTCATTAAGGAACATAACTTTGGTAATTCTCCAAAAAAAAAAAAAAAAACGTAGATTTGGTAATTCTTGCAATACATTTATTGTCACCTCCATCTAGTAGTTAATTCTTATTTTTGACCGTATTTTTATAAATCGCAAAATAATCTTTGCATATTTTGACGGAATATTGTTTTGGGGACCAATAGCAAGAGATTTGCACAAAAACTCGTATAGTTTTTACATAACTTGTTGCCATAAACGAACAAATAATACGAACAATGTTGGCCTTTGCAATACATTTGTTGTCTAACTGTATATACATATTTTTCTGCAAGGAGGGCGGGCACCTTAAAAAAGTGATATAACATAAAAAACGCAACAAATCGGTGCTTATGCATTATGTAGTTGATTTAGAGCCCTTTTCTGAAGATATTTCCTTTTGCAGAATATAACAAACATTTTTGTGAGTTTTAGAATCATTTTTGATTATTCAATAGAAAACATGTTCCTTTTTCGCATAATATTGATATCTAAGAAAGAATTATGGTAAATTTGCAGTCCCATATCGATGGCGATGCTGCCCCTAGACATTTCTAAAATTTTCAAAAGTAATATCTTAAAAAGAAAATTATAACCATTTATATATCAAAACTTATAGCCAAGATATGCTAATATTTTTACCAAAAATAAAATTTGAAAAAACTTTAACTGTGTCGATATGAGAACATTTTGAACAAAAACGTGGCGAAGGTGCCTCATGTTTCCTGCAGTCACGAAACTTCTCCAACAAAAAATGTCAACATAAGTCCATGATTGGCATAGTCCCTATTTAAAGACGGTATATCACGATTTCAGTTATTTTGAGGATTTAAACTAGATTTTTTGGTGGTATTTGGCATTTGAGGTTTCCCGTGGTCACAAAATTTCTTCATCAAAAATTTTCAACATAGGTTCATGTTTGGTATGTACCACATATAACAAAGATCTGCAGATTTAAGGTGTTTTGAAGAATTTAGGATTTGAGGTTCCCAGTGTTCAATTTGGTATAGCCCCCATATAAAGATACCGCGTGATTGAAGAAATTTTTAGATACATTTTTGACATCATTTAAGCATTTGGGGTATCCGTGGTCGAAAAACTTCTCCACCGAAAATTTTTGACAGGAGAGGGAATAAACTCAACGATTTGTTACTTGTCTTTTTTTCGACAAGCATGGTAATCATTTTTAATGCATAATTAATATAATAGTTGTATGTTGGAGGTAAATTCCTGGTCCGATTTTTAATAAATGGTAAAAATGTTGCCAGAAAGAGACTTTTAGTCAGTAAAAATTGTTTGCCCACTGATATTACCAGTTTTAATTGGCTTAGTACTTGATTGAATTCAACGACGAAGGAATATATCGATGATTTGTTGCACTGGTCCAGTTTAACTAATATAAAAAGGTTCCGATTCCGCTAATGTATATATGCATTATTACAAACAATCCGCTGAGGCTTTCTTTGAGATGATCTGTCTATATAGTTTGATAGTACATTGAATGGAATAATAAGTTCTTTACCAATATATCAGTGCATAATATTAATAGAAAAATGCATAAATATAAACATTTTTTAAATATCTTGAAGTGGTTCAGTGTGGTAAATGCAACCGTTTAAGTGTTGACATCTCAAGGAGAATGTGTAAAAAACGGAACATAAGAATAATAAATAGTTCACTTTCATACAACGCCCATGCCCTAACACCAGAAACCCACCTAAGGAATAAATCATTTTATTCCATGTTATTAAGTCATGCACTTTCATGGCATTCCTTCTTTAAACATTGGGGTGGTTTGCTTGCCGTATTGGGAGACAAAGACCATTATCCACTCATTCATCCATCCAACGGTTGAGTTCATAAATCATTGTAATGTGTTATAATTACCATGAATTACCACCGGTAATCTCCGCAGTAACATCAGCAACAACATTCAACAGCTTGAAATGCATTCTTCTGTTTTGGAGGAACCTTTTTAAGATCCATTTATTATTGCATAACCAACGCATATGAAAATCTTCCTTGGAGGGGATGTTTAGTGGAGTTGTATTTAAAAAAGAAAAGCATTTCATTTTTACACAAATGTAAATTATTCGTAAACATTATTTAATGGAATGAATTTTCAAACAGTATAATTTTCATAATTAAAAAAATGCTAGGGAGTTATTCTTGTTGTTTCCATTGATACGCTTAACAGTATATCAAAAACATGCATATGCTTATTACAAAATATAATCTCCAGTTAATTCACCTATTAACTGAAGTTTAACTGAAGGGCATAACACCCATACACACATGTATGTGTGTTATAAATATAATAAAACTGTCAGTATGAGTCAGAAATATATGCCAGACTATGATAAAAAAACAAGCATAAAAAATTATAAAAATAAAATAATAAACAAGGATACATGAAGGATTGGACAAGCCCAGCGAATATAATCTTGTTGGCGGAGCTGGCCTTAATAGTTCAATGACAGATCAAACCAGTAAGAACGACGTTGAGTTTGGACGGGTCGAACTTTTTATTTCCTCCACAATGAGTTGCATTAAAGCAAAATGGAAAGCGAAAGAAAGTACTAAGCTCATCCGCAACGTCAAGGCTTATTCCAAGAAGAAGTGAAATGTGATTACTGGAGAATAACACTTTCTTGTAAACAAGGCTTAATAACCATGATACATCAATGTTTTCTACCAACTCAGAATCCGGAATCGAATGTTTATGACTTTATAATTTTTTTTTTCAAAAATGATTTTCTGTAGCAAGGGGCTGCATCAAAACTTCGATCTATATTGTCAAATTTCTGGCTGAAAGTTTTTAGACTCAAAGAAGATAAATACCAAACTTCCGATATTTCGGTAAGATAATGTGGGTAAAAATACCGACAATCAAGAGGTTAGCTTCTATGGGGGATATTCTGGAAGAAAAAAACTTCAGGTGGAAAGTTTTGTACCCCCAAAGAAGATTAAATACCAAGTTTCAGTAATTTCGTTGGAATATTGAGGCCACAACCTTCAAAATATCGAAAATTGCGATGTACTTCTATGGAGCTATATGGTGCTATACCGACGCATTTTCCAAGGCAAATAAGCTTCTTGTTGTTCATTTAAGTTCTCTTGCGAGAGTAAATTTTTCTACAAAACAAAAAAAATATTGATATAAATAAGAACATGGTTTGATATTACTCCTTACAACGGTACCTAGGTGTTTGATGTAATTCAAGAGATTTACTAGTATTTTCAAACGGCATCAGTTGACTTTAGGTATTTTGAGATTTTTGTGGATATATAAATACTTCGGTCGGCAGAACTTTTCTTATTCGTTTCGTCTGCCTACTCCGTACGCGTCTTTCTGAACCCAGGATACATTTTCGCTATTAAAACCTTTACTGAACTGTTCTAAATCAGTGAATAATTTTTCTAATTCATTAAATCAAAGATAATCCATTGTATAGTTATTATTCTTCGTCAACCCTCTTCTCATCATTTGTATCGCTTTAATAAAAGAAACCTGCAGATGTATTTTAAGAATTCAATGAAAGTGTGCCTGCTACCAATGAACAGGGCAGAGAAAATCTATTCATTTTCAACGTGCTACCAACAATTGTACACTACAGATAGTATGTCTGGCACACTTCATTTGACCCTTTTTCTACTTCCTTTCAATCAAGCAAGATAAGGAAAATCCACATATCCTCAAATATGTCACCTGAAAAGCTAGAAAATCTTTTCAAAACAACACTCGTCCTGTAAAAACTGTTTGATAGCATCCCCAAATTGAAATCTTATTCACTAGGATTCTCGGCAGAATTCTGAATATCCCTTTTGCGGACAAGAACAGGATAACAAATTAAGGACCATGCCATTCGTATCAATGATAATTACATTGCACATGTTGTTCTAAGGTTGATTCTCTTTCCTTTATGTTTTACAAACACCTTCCTTCACATTTGAATAGACCTACATGTGTATGAGTATTTAAAAGGACACACTATTGAATATAATAACAACATCCTTACCATTGGAGCAGTACACATGCCAAGACTCTGCGTGTGTGTGTCTGTTGCCGCCATGGCTGCTATCGACATTCAGACTATGTTTTCACTGTATACCGTTTTGAATCTTGGAGGCATGACAGATACCGGGGCAGATGTTTAGCAAACCGCACGCGTACTCTTTGTTCTGGAATGCATTCAATGGATTTCAATTGTATTGAAAGATTTGTGGATTGTTTCCTTTGCATTGGCGTTTTATAGCATACTATCAAGTGAGTGGATGTTTTGTAGGATAACCATATCCAATGATTATCCTGTCGAAAATAAAATGTCTTGGTTGTTTGATTTCCTATCCAAATGGATTGTTAAAACAAGTCGTCCTTATTGTATGTATGTATGTATACTAAGTAAGAATGAAAAACTTTGTATTTATGTGTATATCTTGGAATTTTTTTGTTTCTAAGTCAATGAACTTAAGCAGTCGTTTTTATTCCACCTCTTCGCTATGATAATTTCACTTTCCAGCAAATTTTCATTTCTTAATGAATGGAACGTTACTTTGTTTGTTAAAAGCTATTACCAAGGAAATCCGGGCAACACCCTTGCATGTCGCATGCTCATTGCAAACGAGTTTTAGAACAAAAACATGCAAAACAAAACACTTTGCACTCTGTTTCACATTTAGCTGTTTTATAATCGCATAGCTTTGGAACAGGTAGCATGTTTTGTCATTATTCAAGAAACCACAAGTTTACACTGAATGCTCGTCGAAGATTTGATATGATTCAAATGATACGATGTTGCGATTAAAAGTAAAGAGTAACTTTTTAGAATCCCAATATAATCGAATAAGAGATATTTGAAAGTGAACTGCGAAAAAAGGAAATCTAGTCAAAACCACATTTTCTAACTTAGATGATTTCGACAGAACGCTTATTCTTCAAGACGAACTAAGAATACATTTCCAACAGCCAATCACGTACTTTTTTCTCCAGTTTTGGAAACAATGCTTAAAGATATCAGCTATTACTCAGTAATACCATCGGCGTTTAATCTTTGTACCTTCAATAGGCTCGTTTCCCTATTTCAATATTCATTCTTGTGACGATATATGGTTACAGTGGTCGTGGTTCACTCAACGCAGGTTGACCCGTAGTTCTTTCGAAAAATATTTTTGTCAAAAATACTGACTATTGAGTATTACATGTTTTGTAGCTTTGGAACCGTTCTTGGCCCTTTGGAAATAATGAAAATAAGTTGAATTGAATTGATGAAAATAAGTTGAATTGAATTGAAACAAGTAAGAACGAACTGTATTAAAATAGAAAGGAACAATTAGTGTCCTTTCGTTTATGAGTTTAAGTAAGTTTTCTATCTCCCGGGAACACAAAATTCCAATTAACAACCAATTGGGGAGAAAAATGTGACTAAAATCTTCAAAAAATCTTAAATGGGGCAACCCTTATATGGGGGCAATACAAAAACGTGGACATATACATCTGATTTTTTGCAAGGAATGCTTTGTACCTGTAATAATATATCACATATTTAGGAAAGAAAATCGGCAGAACTGTTTTATGGAAGATGTATAAAACGTTGACCTGTACCAAGAAATTTCTGGAAGAAAGTTTCATAAATCCAACGAAGACTAAATACCAAATTTCACTAATTTCTGTTGAACAATGTGGTTAATATATGCTATGTGAAAAAAATTTAGGTGGAAATTTTTATTCGCCCAACGAAAACTAAATATCAAATTTCAGCCATTTCGGTGTATATTGGAGCTAAAACCTTCAAATTACCGAAAATCGGGAGGTACCGTTCTATGAGGGCTATATAAAGACGTGAAACTATACCTACAGATTTCAGGTGGAACGTTTTATACCGTTCTATGACGGCTATATAAAGCCGTGGAACTATACCGACAGTTTTCTGGTGGGACGTTTTATACCCCCAACAAAACTAAATAATAAATTTCAGCCATTTCGGTGGGAAATTGAAGCCACAACCTTCGAAATGCCGGAAATATGTAGGTACCATTCTATGGGGACTATAAGAAAGCCTGAACCTACACCGACAAATTTCAGGTGAAAAGTTTTATACCCTCAACGACGACTAAATTTCAGCCATTTCGATGAGATTTTGAGACTAAAACCTTGGAAAGAGGAAAAATCGGGAGGTACCCTTCTATAGGAGCTATAGGGCGTGGGCCTTTACCGAAAAATTGCAAAGAGAAAGTTGTATCCCCCTTACGAAGACTAAAAAGATCCAATTTGTACCAAATTTATTACCAGTTGGTACACATAAGTACGAATTTACAAAACTACCTTAGTATCGCAATCTTCCACACCAATAGTAATCTTAATTCCGAATTTGAGGATTCCACTTTTATCCATTCACCCCAAAATTGTACCAAATGTAGTATCATTCAGCACTTCTCGTACAAAAAAAATCTCAATCCTACACTCCAACAGTAATCTTAATTCTAAATTTCAAGATTGAAGCTCTATCTGTTCCCAAATCAAAATTGTACCAAATTTTGTACCATTTAGTACTTTCCGTACACATAAGTACGAATTTCCAAAACTATATCAATCCTTCACTCCAAGTGTAATCTTAATTCAAGATTTTATGATTCCAGCTCTATCCGTTCACCCAAATCTAAATTGCACCAAATTTAGTACTTTTCGTACACGAATTTCCTAAAATACCTCCATATCTAACTCCCACTCTCCAACAGTAATCTTAATTCAAAATTTCAGGGTTCCAACTTTATCTGTTCACCCAAATCCAAATTTTGACAAATTTAGTACCATTTAGTACTTTTTGTACACACAAATACTAATTTTCCAAAACTATCTTAATCCTTCACACCAAGAGTAACCTTAATTCAAGATTTTATGATTCCAGCTCTATCCGTTCACCCAAATCTAAATTGAACCAAATTTAGTACCATTAAGTACTTTTCGTACCAATGAGTACGAATTTTCATAACTACCTCAATCCTCCACTCCAGCAGTAATCTTAATTCCAAAATCCAGGAGGATTCATTCACTTAATTCCAATTTATACCAAATTTAGTACGATTTAGTACTTTTCGAACACATAAGTACGAACTTCTGAAAGTACCTCCATATCTGAATCCTTCACTTCAAGACGGATCTTTATTCCAAATTTAAGGATTTTAGCTCTATCCGTTCGCCCAATACCAAATTGT